>NC_059163.1:78090646-80978035 GCF_019923935.1 Bubalus bubalis
CAAGAATACATAGAAGAACTGTACAAAAAAGATCTTCATGACCAAGATAATCACCATGGTGTGATCACTCTCCTAGAGCCAGACATCCTGGGATGTGATGTCAAGTGGGCCTTAGGAAGCATCACTACAAACAAAGCTAGTGGAGGTCATGGAATTCCAATTGAGCTATTTCAAATCTTAAGAGATGATGCTGTGAAAGTGCTGCACTCAATATGCCAGCAAATTGGGAAAACTAAGCAATGGCCACAGGACTGGAAAAGGTCAGTTTTCATTTCAATCCCATAGAAAGGCAATGGCAAAGAGTGCTAAAACTGCTGCACAGCTGCACTCATCTCACATGCTAGTAAAGTAATGCTCAAAATTCTCCAAGCCAGGCTTCAGCAATATGTGAACCGTGAACTTCCAGATGTTCAAGCTGGTTTTAGGAAAGGCAGAGGAACCAGAAATCAAATTGCCAACATCTGCTGGATAATCGAAAAGGCAAGAGAATTCCAGAAAAAAATCTACTTCTGTTTTATTGACTATACCAAAGCCTTTGACTGTGTGGATCACAATAAACTGTGGAAAATTCTGAAAGAGATGGGCATACCAGACCACCTGACCTGCCTCTTGAGAAACCTGTATGCAGGTCAGGAAGCAACAGTTAGAACTGGACATGGAACAACAGACTAGTTCCAAATAGGAAAAGGAGTATGCCAAGGCTGTATACTGTCACCCTGCTTATTTAACTTCTATGCAGAGTACACCATGAGAAATGCTGGACTGGAAGAAGCACAAGCTGGAATCAAGATTGCCAGAAGAACTATCAATAACCTCTGCTATCCAGATGCCACCACCCTTATGGCAGAAAGTGAAGAGGAACTAAAAAGCCTCTTGATGAAAGTGAAAGAGGAGAGTGAAAAAGTTGGCTTAAAGCTCAACATTCAGAGAACTATGATCATGGCATCTGGTCTCATCTCTTCATGGCAAATAGATGAGGGAACAGTGCAAACAGTGGCTGGCTTTATTTTTTGGGGCTCCAAAATCACTGCAGATGGTGATTGCAGCCATGAAATTAAAAGATACTTATCTCTTGGAAGGAAAATTATGACCAACCTAGACAGCATATTAAAAAGCAGAGACATTATTTTGCTAACAAAGGTCTGTCTAGTCAAGGCTATGATTTTTCCAGTGGTCATGTATGGATGTGATAGTTGGACTCTAAAGAAAGCTGAGCACCGAAGAATTATTTCTTTTGCACTGGGTGTCAGAAAAGACTCTTGAGAGTCCCTTGGACTGCAAGGAGATCCAACCAGTCTATCCTAAAGGAAATCAATCCTGAATATTCATTGGAAGGACTGATGTTGACGCTGAAACTCAAATACTTCGGCCTCCTGATACGAAGAGCTGACTCATTTGAAAAGACCCTGATGCTGGGAACTTTTGAGGGCAGGCGGAGAAGGGGACGACAGAGGATGAGATGGTTGGAGGGCATCACGTACTTAATGGATATGAGTTTGGGTAAAGTCCGGGAGTTGGTGACAGACACGGAGGACTGATGTGCTGCAGTTCATGGGGTCACAAAGAGCCGGACATGACTCAGTGACTGAACTGAACAGATTGAATGTTTATTACTGTCCCAAATTTATACATTGGAATCTTAAACCAAAATGTGATTGTGTTGGGAGTGGGCGCATACCCCTCCTGAATGGGATTCATTCCCTTCAAAAATAGGCCCCAGGGAGATCACATACCCCTTGTGCCATGTGAGTACATAGACAGAAGATGACTGTTTATACACCAGGAAACAGGGTCTCACCAGATACCAAATTTGTTAGCACTTTGACTTGGGACTTGCCAACCTCCAGAAATGCAAAAAATAAGTTCTAATGCATGCCTGTCTTTTGCATTTTTGTTACAGCATCCCAGACAGACCGAAACACAGTGTATGGCAGCCTTCAAGCTATGGAAAAATAACCTGTATCCTGAGTAGTAAAGGTGATACCATTCTGCTTATAGTGTTAGGTTGCACTTGGTAGGAACATACTGTGCTCTTCAAATTTCTATTATTTCAATTCATTTACTTTCTTCATTTCACCTACTTTTTTCAGTAATACTTCTGTATTGTTCTAATGCACTGTTGTGGCAACAAAGAAAACAAGGAGAGCTCAGAGTTGCTTCCAAAGTAGCATCTAAAAATACTAGTTGTCAAGTTTCTAGAATTTAAAGCTTTATTCTCAACTTCTAACATCATTTCTCTCTTAAGTAGATTAAGATGCAACTGGTTTCTAGCAGAACGATGAGCAGGGCTTGTTATGAAATGACATAAATGTGTGATGTGAAACTCACCCATGCTCAGGCACTGGATGGTTTATCACACATACGGATCAAGAGGGGTAATACTGTAAGTACTCATGACTATTCACATTAGACTGTTTAAAGAGTTGTGATATTTTCCTTGATCATGTGTCTATTCTCAGTAAAATAGGGCTTAGACAGTGAGGCCATCATTTGATCAAGTTGATCAGTGTAGAGATTCTAGCCCAGTGGTTTCCCAATGGTTCTGCCAACATTTGATGTTTCTATTGATGAAATTAAATAGGAAATGTTTATTTCTTCATTTCCGTTTTGACCTTGGCTTTATAACATAAGGTTCATATAGCAATTGGAATAATTTCAATTCAAGGATTTTTACTTACCTTACCAGTATTATTTTTCACTGCTTATCTAACCCAACTATGTTCTCCTCTTACCAATTACTTGAAAGTCTGTTCACACACATGGGTTTTGTTATGTTCTGTTTGGTTAAAAAATCATTATTTCTGAAAGTACACCCTTCCCCTGTTTATTTTCACAGAATCTCTTCCCACTGAGAAGGTGAGGCCAACATTCCATTATTTGAAATAGATAGATAATATTCGGGACCACAGTGCTTTTGCCTCTGCAGATTCATTTCATATAGGCTTTGATATCTGAGTTTGGAAATAATCCACTGGCTTTTCTTTCCTACTGGAGCCCTGTTTGTTGGCTGATACAAAATGTCACTGTGGTCAATTCAGTTTTAATTTGTTTGGGCAACTGAATTTTTGGTATTCCCCCGAGAGATCAATTTCTGCACTCTGTGACTGATTTACCTGGCAAAAAAAAATTTCATCCTGTATATATGTGTTCGATATGCACAAATCACCCTTTTAAACTTTTTTCTCTTTGTTATATTTATATGTGAAGTGCTTCATAAGATTTAGATGGTTTTCCCTTTCTTTTTCCTTATTGGCTCATAGACTATGTGTACTTAGCTATAGAGAAACTGTATGTTCTTTACTTGAAAGTCAATTTCTAAAGATATTTACTTTGACTGAGTTCTCTGTGATTTAAGAACATATTTCTATTTTCAGTTTTTTAAGGAATCTCCACACTATTCTCCATAGTGGCTGTACTAGTTTGCATTCCCACCAACAGTGTAAGAGGGTTCCTTTTTCTCCGCACCCTCTCCAGCATTTATTGCTTGTAGACTTTTGGATCGCAGCCATTCTGACTGGTGTGAAATGGTATCTCATAGTGGTTTTGATTTGCATTTCTCTGATAATGAGTGATGTTGAGCATCTTTTCATGTGTTTGTTAGCCATCTGTATGTCTTCTTTGGAGAAATGTCTATTTAGTTCTTTGGCCCATTTTTTGATTGGGTCATTTATTTTTCTGGAGTTGAGCTGTAGGAGTTGCTTGTATATTTTTGAGACTAGTTGTTTGTCAGTTGCTATTATTTTCTCCCATTCTGAAGGCTGCCTTTTCACCTTGCTAATAGTTTGCTTTGATGTGCAGAAGCTTTTAAGTTTAATTAGGTCCCATTTGTTTATTTTTGCTTTTATTTCCAATATTCTGGGAGGTGGGTCATAGAGGAGCCTGCTGTGATGTATGTCGGAGAGTGTTTTGCCTATGTTCTCCTCTATGATCCAGCAATCCCACTGCTGGGCATACACACTGAGGAAACCAGAAGGGAAAGAGACACATGTACCCCAATGTTCATCGCAGCACTGTTTATAATAGCCAGGACATGGAAGCAACCTAGATGTCCATCAGCAGATGAATGGATAAGAAAGCTGTGGTACATATACACAATGGAGTACTACTCAGCCATTAAAAAGAATACATTTGAATCAGTTCTAATGAGGTGGATGAAACTGGAACCTCTTATACAGAGTGAAGTAAGCCAGAAAGAAAAACACCAATACAGTATACTAACGCATATATATGGAATTTAGAAAGATGGTAACAATAACCCTGTGTACGAGACAGCAAAAGAGACACTGATGTATAGAACAGTCTTATGGACTCTGTGGGAGAGGGAGAGGGTGGGAAGATTTGGGATAATGGCATTGAAACATGTGTAATATCATGTATGAAACGAGTTGCCAGTCCAGGTTCAATGCATGATACTGGATGCTTGGGGCTGGTGCACTGGGACGACCCAGAGGGATGGTATGGGGAGGGAGGAGGGAGGAGGGTTCAGGATGGGGAGCACATGTATACCTGTGGCAGATTCATTTTGATGTTTGGCAAAACTAATACAGTGTTTCAGGTTTAAAAATAAAATTAAAAAAAAAAAAGAACATATTTCTATAAGAAATTACTCTTTCTTTTAATTGAAATACTCCATACTGACAACAGACCCAAGTTTGCCTTGGTTTGCTGTAGTAGGGAACCCTCTATCATGGAGATTTTGTTTTACCCTTCAGTAGATCCACAACTTATTTTCTTCCACTTTCATGGAATTCAAAATCATTGAGGAACCCAGTGAGCCGCTTGGCTAGTGGTAAAAATTTGGATGTAGTAATGAACAAAATGCATTAACAGTGAATATGAACTTTAGCTTTTAAATTAACCATTTACTAAGTTTCTTTTGAAAATAAATATTTTGATCAAATAATATTGTAATTTAGATAGTTATTAGCTAAGGTAGAGAGTCTTATTGTTCAAGTGTATTTTATCTATGGAATAAATTCTAAAATCAATGTTTAGAGTTAAAAATTAACCAAAAATTTCAATTTAAAGTGCCAAATATTATCAACAAAGTATGAACACAGTTAATGATGAGGAAATGGCATAAAATTATTTGTTACAGGTTTGCTAAAGTGCACTGATTACATCTACTGTATGATGGCTGTACAATGCAATCAACACTCCTGAATGACAATCAACCAAGAACACATAGTTGAATTGGTGCAAGTTAAATAGCCATATTGTATTACATAACTACACTTATTTTGTAACTCACATAATGTTAACACAGGCAGAAAATTTTTAAAGCCAGTCCACAAGTGAGCACATTCCCTTTGTTGTTGTTCAGTCACTAAGTCATGTCCAACTCTTTGCGACCTCAGGACTGTAGCTTACCAGGCTCCTCTGTCCATGGGATTCTCCAGGCAAGAATACTGGAGTGGGTTGCCATTTCCTGCTCCTGGGGATCTTCCTGGAGCAGGGATCAAACCCACATCTTCTGCAATGGCAAGTGGATTCTTTACCACTAAGCCATCAGGGAAGCCCTATACATCCCCTTTTCACTGTGTTAAATTATTTTAATAATGAATCAAGATGGATTCTCTGTTGATCTTGGTTTTTGAGTGACTACAACGTGAAAGATCTCCCTGCTAACCTATGCTGGTCAATTAGCATGAGTGGACATACATTTTGTGTTAAGCCACTGAAACTTGAGGGTTATTTATTATTTCAGCATCACATGGTATATCCTGATTCATACAATGTTATTTTAAACATTTTCTTTCTCCTCAGACTTTAAAAACTTCCACTTTCCTTCCTTAGCCTAGAAGATAACCTGCTTCATAGTCTACTAAAAAAATAGTCCTTTGACAATTGCATCTTTGTACTTCCACCTATGCTATGTTAGAAACCCACTTCCAGAAGTACTATGTTCTAAGAACTATGAAGTATTATTTTCTGATAAAATGAAGGAGTTCTTACTATGCTCCCCTGATGGCTCAGCTGTAAAGGATCAACCTGCAATGCAGGAGATGTGAGTTCAATCACTGGGTCAAGAAGATCACCTAGAGCAGGAAATGACAACCCACTCCAGTATCTTGCCTGGAGAATCCCATTGTCAGAGGAGTCTGGAGGGCTACAGTCCATGGGTCTCAAAGAGTCAAACATGACTTAGCAACTGAGCATACATGAGCATGTTCCCACTATATGTGTAAAGAAGAACTATCATGTCATGCCTCTAACTTTGCAGGCCTTGTTATCCCCACAATAATCCCTTGTTCCTCTTTCAACATCAGATTCACCTTCCCTGTTGAATTATTCCTCTCAGCATAGGTATGTGCTATGATATTGTCTATTTGTAAAACCTTCCCATGTCAACTGCCTCTCCAGATATATCTTCATCTCTCAGTGCATTTTACCAATAAATTTCAAATAGCATTTTCTGTGCTGATTTCTTTCAATTTCTTACTTCCAATGCACTTCCTTTATTCCTTGACTCCCACCAGTTGACTGAATCAACAAAGTTTCTGATTACTACCATCTTGCCAAGTTCAATGGTCAATTCTCTTTTCTTTCTTTTTCTTTTTGTTCTCCCCTTTGGCCATGACAGATGGCTTGAGGGACCTTAGTTCCCTGAATCTACATTCTTAGCATGAGCACACAGAGTCCTAACCACTGGGCCACGAAGGAATTCCCTCTCACTTGCTTTTTAAATCAAGCTTTCAAACCAACATGAGACATTGTTGATGAAGCTTTCCATCTTGAACTTCTCATTCATTAGCTCTAAAACACACTTCTCTTTTGAGAGAGTGTCACTCCTAACTTATTGTTTATTATTAAACATTTATCAACCCATAATGTTATCAGTAATTTACTTATTGATCTTCCTTCAACACATTAAGCTCTCTAAGTATCTCACTTTTTATGTACCTTTGCCCATTACTTAGTATGAGGCCTAACTGAATAAATTAGTGAATAAATGAATAAATGTCATCCATTTCAATTATGCTGAATTTTAAAGTAACCAAATAATATATGTCATTTTCACATCAACTGCTATCAAGCCATAATTTCAAACTGCATTATTTGAGTGATTATATTTAATGAGCCTAAGATTAAGTATAAAAGCATACATTTTCCTGATATTTAATTTTATTTGATAAATCCTGGTGGCTCAGACGGTAAAGCATCTGCCTGCAGTGTGGGAGACCCAGGTTTGATCCCTGGGTTGGGAAGATCCCCTGGAGAAGGAAATGACAACCTATTCCAGCAAGAGTATGCCTGGAAAATTCCATGGACTGAGGAGCCTGGTGGGCTACAGTCCATGGGGTCGCAAAGAGTCGGACATGACTGAGCGACTTCACTTTCACTTTCAGGTTACTTTTCTAGCCAGAATCTTTTTAGGCTCTCAGTTATCTGTTACAGGGTATTCATTATCTAATATTTGATTTACCTTTAGCCAAATGTTGGAACAAAATATTGACCAGAGGAAAGTCAAGGGCATCTTGTCTTTTAGGAATTTCCTTTTGTGTTGAAAATGAGACATTAATCAATTCTTGTAGGACAACTTAGAGCAAATCATCCATATGAGATTTTTGGAACCACTTATATCATATTCAATTTTAGATCTTCTATCTTAAATTAGGCATATCTTAAACTAAGCCAGGCGGGCTTCCAAAACCCAAATAATCATTAAACTCACAATAAAACAGTGGTTTATAATTGTAGAGCTCATTCAGTAGCCCAGTCAGGTCAATAAGTTTCAGACTTTTCCCACCATTTTTTAAAGTTATTATGATCATTTGCTTCTTTTTCTTCATCTAAGTCGCTACCTATGGCTGATATATTAAGAGTAGCTCTAAGGATTATGTTCTTGAGTTATTTTCAATACTTGAATGAGACAATAAGCAAAAAAATATCTTTACTTTTATTTGAGAGAACCACACTCTTCCCCATCAGATTTATGCAAAGAGCTCTTTGGCTATAATTAACTCAAATAGCCTCCTCTAGCTGCAAGGGAGAATGGACATACTCGGCATAGGAAATGGAATTATTTTGATTGACTTAAATGAATCATACTTTCATCTTTGGGATTAACACAGCTATAATCCCAAACAAACCAGGACTCTGCTAGCAAGCCTACTTGAGTAGGCAACTAGCAGTGCCTGCTATACTTTCCATCCTTTGCTCCCCATTCATAGGAATATTTTCTTACTTTGAAAGTCACAGAACTCCCATCAGGGTTATTACATAAGTATCCTTTATCTGCTTTCTGAATGCCAGTTTCTTTTGCCACCAATCAATTCCCCTTATCTGTGCCATAAGTGGCACAGATGGCACATATCTGTGCCATCTCTTTTTTTGAACCTACATAAATCGTTTTCCTGTTGTCTGTCTGCATATATGTCTCTTATACTACATTCAATTTTATCCTTCCTCAGTACCTGGCATATAGAGGATAAATACTTCTGTGACAAATGGATGAATGGTTACACGGTTGTCAGAAGACCATTCTGAAATAGCATGTCTATCATAGCACTTCCCTGGTCAAGGGAAGTGCCTGATCACCAGTGCCTCCCTTTTCTCTGTTGTGAGAAAGACAAATGGTTCTCTACATCCCAGGGTATGTAAAAAAGCAGACCTTCAATTTTCCTTCAATTCTTATCACTTTTTAATAAGCCCCCTGAGATTTATTCCCCTGATAGTCTTTTCATGGTTCCATCTAAACCACTCTATTTAAATGGCATTTCATATGTGAAAGTGATTTATGCTTTGTAAAGTTATATAAAAGAGGAGTGATTATTTTGAGTAGCTTCATCTCCATGTGTATACTTACATTTCAATCCTATGCAAACCCCTTTCTTTTTCTCTTCCTTTTCCCTACATCCTTTTCTTTGACCTTCCTATTGCTGACTCTCAGTGACCCACCCACATCCTCAAAGCACTCATCTTCACACACTAAAGGCTGATATTTTTATATCTGAAACTCTCTACTGAAGAACATTTTTTTTTCTGGCTGAGGGAGCAAATTCTACATGTGTACAGGCAACTGGAAGTATTTAAGAGTTCATGCCTCTTAGAGCAGCCCTTAGTTAATAACAGGTGAGGAGTTTCTGAATAAATATCTCAACTTCCTCATCCCTCAGCTGGGGTAACCATGAGGTAGGCGGAATACAGTCTTCCAGAATATGCAGTGGGATTAAGTCCCTGTTGTCCACAGTGGTAACTTGTTATTTTGCTATGTATTAAGTGGTTTACATCTGTTTACCTTATCTCTTATTTCCCCATTTCTCTATCATTAATCTCTGGGATCATCTCTCAAACTCCTTGATGTTATCTCCTTTCACAATATCTTCACTTTAGCCTCCAAGAGAATCTAATCTACGAGACTAACCCACATTAATAACCAGAAAAACACATCTCTCTTGAGTGATTCCACTCATGCAAATTTCATGGATATTCAGGCCAGTATTCATTTCCTCTACTGCTTCTTATTGATAGTCACTCATTTTTTCCCCTTCAAATAGTTTAGCAACTGATTACACTCTTTTATAAGGTTCTCAAAGTTTTGCTTGTACCTGGTGTATTCTTTTCAAAGAGATCTCAGATTTCCCAAAGGAAGTTGCTGTATCTTGTAGAAATTCTCGGTAAGTATGAACCACCCGTCATAGACCTGGCCATGGCAGTGGTACACCATAAGCGCTCTCAGTTTGGTTAACGATTGGCTATTGCAAAAATGGGCTTGATAAAGGACAGAAATGGTATGGGCCTAACAGAAGCAGAAGATATTAAAAAGAGGTGGCAAGAATACACAGAACTGTACAAAAAAGATCTTCATGACCCAGATAATCATGATGGTGTGATCACTCACCTAGAGCCAGACATCCTGGAATGTGAAGTCAAGTGGGCCTTAGAAAGCATCACTATGAACAAAGCCAGTGGAGGTGATGGAATTCCAGTTGAGCTTTTCCAAATCCTGAAAGATGATGCTGTGAAAGCGCTGCACTCAATATGCCAGCAAATGTGGAAAACTCAGCAGTGGCCACAGAATTGGAAAAGGTCAGTTTTCATTCCAATCCCAAAGAAAGGCAATGCCAAAGAATGCTCAAACTACCACACAACTGCACTCATCTCAAACGCTAGTAAAGTAATGGTCAAAATTCTCCAAACCAGGCTTCAGCAATACGTGAACCATGAATTTCCAAATGTTCAAGCTGGTTTTAGAAAAGACAGAGGAACCAGAGATCAAATTGCCAACATCCGCTGGATCATGGAAAAAGCAAGAGAGTTCCAGAAAAACATCTATTTCTGCTTTATTGACTATGCCAAAGCCTTTGACTGTGTGGATCACAATAAACTGTGGAAAATTCTGAAAGACATGGGAATACCAGACCACCTGATCTGCCTCTTGAGAAACCTGTATGCAGGTCAGGAAGCAACAGTTAGAACTGGACATGGAACAACAGACTGGTTCCAAATAGGAAAAGGAGTACATCAAGGCTGTATATTGTCATCCTGCTTATTTAGCTTATATGCAGAGTACATCATGAGAAACGCTGGTCTGGAAGAAGCACAAGCTGGAATCAAGATTGCCGGGAGAAATATCAATAACTTCAGATGTGCAGATGACACCACCCTTATGGCAAAAAGTGAAGAGGAACTAAAAAGTCTCTTGATGAAAGTGAAAGTGGAGAGTGAAAAAGTTGGCTTAAAGCTCAACATTCAGAAAACGAAGATCATGGCATCTGGTCCCATCACTTCATGGGAAATAGATGGGGAAACAGTGGAAACAGTGTCAGACTTTACTTTTGGGCTCCAAAATCACTGCAGATGGTGACTGCAGCCATGAAATTAAAAGACACTTACTCCTTGGAAGGAAAGTTATGATCAACTTAGGCAGCATATTCAAAAGCAGAGACATTACTTTGCCAACAAAGGTCCATCTAGTCAAGGCTATGGTTTTTCCAGTGGTCATGTATGGATGTAAGAGCTGGACTGTGAAGAAAGCTGAGCACCAAAGAATTGATGCTTTTGAACTGTGGTGTTGGAGAAGACTCTTGAGAGTCCCTTGGACTGCAAGGAGTTCCAACCAGTACATTCTAAAGGAGATCAGTCTTGGGTGTTCATTGGAAGGACTGATGCTAAAGCTGAAACTCCAGTACTTTGGCCACCTGATGAGAAGAGCTGACTCATTGGAAAAGACTCTGATGCTGGGAGGGGTTGGGGGCAGGAGGAGAAGGGGATGAGATGGCTGGATGGCATCACAGACTTGATGGACGTGAGTCTGAGTGAACTCCGAGAGTTGGTGATGGACAGGGAGGCCTGGCGTGCTGCGATTCATGGGGTTGCAAAGAGTCAGACACGACTGAGAGATTGAACTGAACTGAACTGAACTGGCTATTGAAAATTCATGATATACCATCAATTTCTGATAATGGAAAAGAAGTTGGAATCCCAGACTTTCACACAGAAACTGTTAATTTTTATTTTTTTAATTTTATTTTATTTTTAAACTTTACATAATTGTATTAGTTTTGCCAAATATCAAAATGAATCCACCACAGGTATACATGTGTTCCCCATCCTGAACCCTCCTCCCTCCCCATACCATCCCTCTGGGTCATCCCAGTGCACCAGCCCCAAGCATCCAGTATCGTGCATCAAACCTGGACTGGCAACTCATTTCATACATGATATTTTACATGTTTCAATGCCATTCTTCCAAATCTTCCCACCCTCTCCCTCTCCCACAGAGTCCATAAGGTTGTTCTATACATCAGTAAACTGTTAATTTTTAATGTTCAGTTCATTGATATTTTGAAATTATGTTGGATACTGATTTTGGCAACTTAGTATTGGGTGATTTATTTAGGAATGTCATTTGACTTCCCTAAGCCTCAATTCCTGCATTGCACAAGTGGAGCTAATTATCTCTACCTCATAGAATGATTATGACATGAAAACATACATTAAAAGTCAAACAGAATAGATGTGATAATTGGTGGGAAGAAAGACCAAAGCAATGTTAGACTTAGGTGATGCAAACAAGGCAGTCGGTGTGATCAGCAACATTACAGAGGTATGAAAACAATAAACTAATAGAAACTAACCCACCAAGAGTAGAGTCCTTGACCAAAACTTCATACTAATGTTGGAAATCAAAGAGGAATTCTTAGAGGGGTTCCTACAAGTAGCACAGTAAGGAATCTTAGTTTAGTGGCACAGAGAGTGGGAGAAACAGAGCAAGAGTACTCACAGTGGGAGAGAAGAGATTATGGTGAGAATCATAAAGTCTTAATCTGTTCTAATCAGTCACTGAGCAAATCTTGAGTCTGAGAGTCTCGCTAGATAACTAGGATCTAGTGATATAAATACAAAAGTTAAGATAGATAAGGAACAGAACCACCATTGGGACCAACACTTTGCTTTCAGCCACCTATCTCCTGAGTGGGGAGAAATGGGTGTATAAAAAAGATTGTGCATGATTAAAGATGTGTGTGAATTATTACTGGAGCTTCCATGGTGGCTCAGCAGTAAAGAATCTGCCTGCCATACAGGAGTTACAGGATACATGGGTATATGCTGCATGATGTTTCAAAGATAATCCATCCCCAGGCTATTTTGCTTATGTCTTTGCTGTATGATTTTATTTGTTTATTTCACAAGCACTTGTGGTTTTAAAAAAAATTCAAAAAACCACAGATGACTGAATTTATTATTCAGATTATACTACATCAAAGAAACTTCTGGTCATTTTGTTGGTTCTTGACTAACTCTTTAAGATCACTGTAAAGAGTCTCCATTGTCATCAAGGGAAATATAGCCTTTCTTTGAAAAATCTATAGGAACTATTTCTTTTACTACTTTTCTCTGGTTATTATCAGAAATTCCTTAGCATCTCAATGATGCTAAGTATAAAAATTATGTTATGCTAAACATGGAAATGCAATGAGTATATTCTGATCACGTTGGCACACATTGATTGGTGGATACCAATCAATAGAAATTTTAATGAACATTTATGGTTGAAATCCTTTTTTCTTAATAGTTATCTTGAAAAACCACCTTCCAACTGAGGACTATTTGTGAGATATAGCAATGCTTTCTATTCATTTGTTGTTCAGAAAAATTTATTTGGGTAATTCTCTACAAAGGGACATCTGCTTTCTCTGTATTCTGTTGGAGCTAAATTTTGATGACCTTCAGGGCCAGTAAGTTTCTGATAAACGATGCCTGAGATGGGAGTGGACTTTAATTGGGTGTCTAGAGGAGGACTGCTGGATTACATTAGTGAATATATCAGTATTTTATGGAAATGTAAAAATATCCAAATGATTCAGCTCACAAGACTAACAAAAACAAATCTTTTCTCTAAAAATCACCCTGGTCATTTGTGTTAATACAGTCAGTTGATTCCTATGCTTTTTGCAACCAACCATTATAAAACATTTTATAAAAGACCCATGTGTGCAAGATAATGTTAACTTAAAATTAAACTCTGACATAGTCAAGGAGAAAAAATACATCTTTCAGTGAAGAACATCTGCTCCATTTAATATTAATGCTTTCCCTTATCCAGTGAAATATTTATTGTGCCTTGCTATATACCTGATACATCTTAAATGAGATATATAGAAGTGAATGAGATACAGAATCTTGTCTCAAAATACTCAGAGCCGATTTCAGAAGGCAGAAATAGAATAATTCCAATTCTGTGTGATAAGTGCATTGCAAGAAATGATAAGTGATCAACTCTGTGAATGGAAGTAAAGATAGATTTTAAGGACTCTTCTCAAAGTGACACTTGGGCTTAAAGGATGATTAACAGCTTAGTTTAAACACTCAGTTGTGTCTGACTCTTCTCAACCCTTAGAACTGTAGCTCACCAGGCTTCTCAGGATTAGGGGGTCAAAAAGATGACAGTAGACACAGAATTGTCTTGATTAGAGAAGTTGTTTGTTGAGTTGCCAAGTCGTGGCCAATTCTTTTTGCAATTCCATGGACATAGTTCAGTTGTATTCACTAAGACTATGTGTTAAAAAAAAAAAAAAGGTCTGTGTGCTGTAAATTTCAAATCAGCTGCTGCTGCTAAGTCATGTCAGTCATGTCCGACTCTGTGGGACCCCATAGATGGCCGCCCGCCAGGTTCCCATCCCTGGGATTCTCCAGGCAAGAACACTGGAGTGGGTTGCCATTTCCTTCTCCAGCGCGTGAAAGTGAAGTTGCTCAGTCCTGTTCAGCTCTTCGAGACCGCATGGACTGTAGCCTGTACAGTTTGCTAAACCACTGAAGTAGTGAATCCTTTCCCAGAAAATATTTGCACATTTTTTTTGTAGCCTCAATCCTTCAATATCAAGCTGAAGTATATACAGGGAATTTCAGCAAATCTTCTAAGGTTTGAACACACAGCTCCTTTCTTGTCCTTGGACCAGAATTCCCTTCCCCATACTCGGTACTTAAAATACTCCTGCCCTCAGAAATCAGGTGAGAATCTTTTAAATCAGAATAGTCATTCTTGATCCCAATTAAATTTATGTTCCCTGTGTTCTCCTTTCTCATAACAATTTATTATGTACTTTTCTTCAAAATCATAATGTATCTGATTTTGTTGACATATTTATGTTTATTCAGTTCAGTTCAATTCAGCCGCTCAATCGTATCCGACTCTTTGTGACCCCATGAACCACAGCACACCAGGCCTCCCTGTCCATTACCAACTCCTGGAGTTTACTCAAACTCATGTCCATCAAGTTGGTGATGCCATCCAACCATCTCATTCTCTGTTGTCCCCTTTTCTCCTGCCCCCAATCTTTCCCAGCATCAGGGTTTTTTCAAATGAATCAGCTCTTTGCATCAGGTGGCCAAAATTTTGGAGTTTCAGCTTCAACATCAGTCCTTCCAATGAATATTCAGGACTGATTTCCTTTAGAATGGACTAGTTGGATCTCTTTGCAGTCCAAGGGACTCTCGAGAGTCTTCTCCAACAACCACAGTTCAAAAGCATCCATTCTTCTGCACTCAGCTTTCTTTACAGTCCAACTCAGATCCATACATGACTACTGGAAAAACCATAGCCTTGACTAGATGGACCTTTGTTGACAAAGTAACATCTCTGCTTTTTAATGTGCTGTCTAGATTGGTCATAACTTTCCTTCCAAGGAGTAAGTGTCTTTTAATTTCATGGCTGCAGTCACCATCTGCAGTGATTTTGGAGCCCCAAAAAATAAAGTCAGACACTGTTTCCACTGTTTCCCCATGTATTTCCCATGAAGTGATGGGACCGGATGCCATGATCTTAGTTCTCTGAATGTTGAGCTTTAAGCCAACTTTTTCACTCTCCACTTTCACTTTCATCAAGAGGCTCTTTAGTTCCTCTTCACTTTCTGCCATAAGGGTGGTGTCGTCTGTATATCTGAGTTTACTGATATTTCTTCTGGCAATCTTGATTCCAGCTTGTGCTTCATCCAGACCAGCATTTCTCATGATGTTCTCTGCATACAAGCTAAATAAGCAGGGTGACAATATACAGCCTTGACGTACTCCTTTTCCTATTTGGAATCAGTGTGTTGTTCCATGTCCAGTTCTAACTGTTGCTTCCTGACCTGCATACAGGTTTCTCAAGAGGCAGATCAGGTGGTCTGGTATTCCCATGTCTTTCAGAATTTTCCACAGTTTATTGTGATCCACACAGTCAAAGGCTTTGGCATAGTCAATAAAGCAGAAATAGATGTTTTTCTGGAACTCTCTAGCTTTTTCCATGATCCAGCGGATGTTGGCAATTTGATCTCTGGTTCCTCTGCCTTTTCTAAAACCTGCTTGAACATATGGACGTTCACAGTTCACATACTGCTGAAACCTGGCTTGGAGAATTTTGAGCATTACTTTACTAGAGTGTGAGATGAGTGCAGTTGTGTGGTAGTTTGAGCATTCTTTGGCATTTCTTTTCTTTTTTTTTTTTTTTTTTTTTTTTTAATTTTATTTTATTTTTAAACTTTACATAACTGTATTAGATTTGCCAAATATCAAAATGAATCCGCCACAGGTATACATGTGTTCCCCATCCTGAACCCCCCTCCCTCCTCCCTCCCCATTCCATCCCTCTGGGTCGTCCCAGTGCACCAGCCCCAAGCATCCAGTATCGTGCATTGAACCTGGACTGGCAACTCATTTCATACATGATATTTTACATGTTTCAATGCCATTCTCCCAAATCTTCCCACCCTCTCCCTCTCCCACAGAGTCCATAAGACTGTTCTCTACATCAGTGTCTCTTTTGCTGTCTCGTACACAGGGTTATTGTTACCATCTTTCTAAATTCCATATATATGCGTTAGTATACTGTATTGGTGTTTTTCTTTCTGGCTTACTTCACTCTGTATAATAGGCTCCAGTTTCATCCACCTCATTAGAACTGATTCAAATGTATTCTTTTTAATGGCTGAATAATACTCCATTGTGTATATGTACCACAGCTTTTCTTTTCTTTGGGATTGGAATGAAAACTGACCTTTATGTTTATTGGTGTAAATTTTATCTTGTGTTCTTCCGTAAACAAAATAAGGTAACAGATTTCTTCCCATTTTGTTCCAGGTTACCAACCCAATGGATAATACAGAAGCTTACAATGGGATTTGACTTATTTTGACTATCACAGGATGAATTTGAGATGCTGATCCAAAGGAAAGAAGAAACTATGACTTTTTAGGTCTAACTTTTTAGTGTGTAAAGTCCAGTCAGTGCACCAATAGATCTGACAAGGTGAATAGAAAATGTGAAAAGAAAGAAGACTGAAGACAGAACACTGGGAATACCTAGTGTGCTGGGGAAAAGACTGAGGATGAAATGTTCGGGAAGCATGACCAGGAACAACAGAAGAAAGTAGAATATGCACCTAAGAAGGAAAACATTATTAGGGAAAAACTGAGTAAGTGACGGAGTCACATACCTCTGAAAATTCAAGTCAATGTGAACAATCATTTGTCTCTGTCTCAAGTGCCAATTTTTTTTTTTTTTTTACTAAGAGATAAACGTTTCTTTGAAGTTAATTGATGCTACCCCTGCAGATACACGTGGAATGACTCTAAGTTCTGCTTGTAAGTTCCTAGATATACATGCTGTCATTTCCCATGGTCATCCTCCTTTTGAATCATTATTATCACTTAATATTGACCCTGATATTATAGGGATGTATCTCTCAGATATTTCCCTTAGTTCATTTTAGATATAAATGATATCTTCTCTTTCAAAGTACTGGTTCTCTTTTAAAAATGTCAATTTCGCCTAACATTATAGGCAGGAAAGTCTGTTAATTCATTAAAAAACTTATAGTTAGTGCTGATTATGTTCACATCCTATGCTTATTCAATAAGGCTATTAAAAAAAAAAATGTGGCCCCTGCCCTTAAGAAGTTCACATTCTAGAGCATCAGAGATAGAAACAAAATAATTGTACAATGAGCTCTCCACATTCAATTATATAAATGATATGAAAAGTATAGGTTTAGGATGTATCTAACAGGAAGAATGAGATTTGGGGAAATGACAAACAGGAGTATGCAGGATAACATGGGACAGAAAAGATATGAAAAATATGCTTACTGTAGGGAAGTGTAAGTCAGAAAAAGGCAAGACATATTCAAGGAACCACACACACACACACACACACACACACACACACAGAAAGTGAAGGGCAAAATGGAATGAAATTAAACTGGTAGTTTAGTAGGGGAGAGCCCACACATGATGTATCATAGCCATATAAGAAGATCAATCTCTTGCCTGTATAGAGAACTGATTGAGATCTAGGAATGGAAGCAGGGAGAGGTACCTGGATGCTACTGACATGCTTCAAGTGAAAAACAATGCTGGCTGGTGGTTGTAGTGGAGACGGACTGATGTGGGTATATACATACATTAGAAGGAAGAGTTAAGGAGCCTGATAGTGTTTTAGGATTAATGCCATAGTACCTGAATTCAGTGATTGCTCTGGCACAAAGTCCTCCATAAAAGTTAACAGAATTGTAATTATTATAATCAATGCAGGATCCAAAAACATATTGACCTACTGAATATGAAACAGTTCCCAGAATCTGCTGCCGAGTGAATAATCATCTCCTGATACCAGGAGAAGCAACCTACTAGCAGGTTCCTGGACATCCTTCAATCCAATTTTGAATGACATCCTTTGCAGGGTCACCCTTTGTTCCTGCTGAACTTGCACTTTGCCTCTGCATTGGTGTAACCTTTCACAGATGAATCAGGGCTGCTGTTCTATGCTGATCTGCAGATAAAATATAGGATGCATTTCCTGGGTTCAGCTACTCCTGTTGCTAAAAGCTCGGTGACTTTGTCTTCAGTACCGTTATTATACTGAAGCTCCTCGCTATATTCTTTAACTGTAGCACTGAAATCAGGTCGACAAGGACCAGCTTTCATTCAGGCAAAGTATCTTTGGAAACTCCGTTGTGTGAGACACATCATCAGTGAGTTAACTAATGAACCTGCTTCCAACAATGGTGTATTGACAACACAGCTCTGAAAAATTATCAGCGTCAACCACAACAGATCTTGAATTAACCAACTGCAAAATTTACATTTTTGATAATGACTGATTTCCGTGGTGAAAAAGACACTTTTGGCAGTTTGACAATTTCTTTATCTTGTAGTTTTAAGCAAAGCCATGCTTGTGAGAAATCTTAGTAGGGACTCATCAATGAAGGCTCAAAGTGATCATCTGCCAAGGCTCTGATTTGTTTGCTGGAAATAATATGATGAATGGACAGAGAACTAGACTGAAGGTCAAGAGAAACTAGAAGTCTTCACTGGATGGCTTCTGAACATATAACGTTTAGCCTGATTTAAATCTATGTACATATAAATCCTAGGAAATAGGCTTATAGATCTCAAACCCTAAAATACTACAAAGCAATTATTTCAATTATTTGGATTCTTCAAATTCCAAGGTGGTGTCAGAGAATGACTTTACTACCTTTTTACTGCTACATTTGCTTCCTAATGAGATCTTATTTTGTCATAGTCGATAGTTCAACCATTACGTGTTCAGAACAAACAATTTTCTGAATGTTGAATGTGCCAGGAGCTGTTCCCTGAAGGTGTTCAAGTAATTGAGGGATGAGCATCCTTTCCACAAATACTTCTTTAAAGAAACAAAAGGGCAAAATCCTAAGGTGCCGCAATAGAATGAAATAAAACTAAACTATCAAGAGTTAAATAAATATAGCATATGTTCCTTCTTCAAAACATTTTTTTGAGCTTCTTCAGTATTCAAAGAGCTACTCTAAAAAAATCACAGGTGTAGCAATAAATAAAAGAGTAAAAAAAAAAATTCCCAGTCTTCGTATCTTTTTTTCTAGTGATATGAGACAGACAACAAATTTTATTCATGTGTGTGTGTGTGTGTGTGTGTGTGTGTGTATGTATGGTTGCTAGGGAAGTCCTCACTCAGATGGTTATATTTAAACAGAGATTAAAACAAGGATTGAGCTATATAGATATAAAAATACCTTAGGGAAAAGGATACTAGAAAGAGAAAATGACAAACTTTAAGACTTTGAGGCTTTGATAAATAGCTGGAAGTTCAGTGAAGCTGGAGTGCAGTGACAATGGAAGCTGATAGAAGATAAGAACATCAGAGAAGTAACTAGAATCCTTACTGTATAGGTTTTGAAGCCCATGGTAAGAATATTGCTTTTCACTGTCAATGAGATGGAAACTATGCAGATTAAGCACTATCAATGGCTCAAGTGGTAAAGAATCTGCCTACAATGCAACAGACTCAGAAAAATGCGGGTTCAAACCCTGGATCAGGAAGATCCCCTGGAGGAGGAAATGGCAACCCACTCCAGTATTCTTGCCTGGAAAATCTCATGGCCAGAGAAGCCTGGTGGGCTACAGTCCATAAGGTCTCAAAGAATCGCACACGACTGAGCGCACACGTGTCTCCAAGCTTGATCCCAGAAACTTTGAACTTCCTTCCATTGCAAGGTTGCATGTATGTCCTCTTCCCTTGAATCTGGGTGACTGTATATTTACCTCTTTGGTTCAGTTCAGTTCAGTCACTCAGTCGTGTCTGACTCTTTGCAACCCCATGGAATGCAGCACTCCAGGCCTTCCTATCCATCACCAACTCCTGGAGTTTACCCAAACTCAGGTCCATTGAGTTGGTGATGCCATCCTACCATCACAACCAACCTCTTTGGTTAACAGAACACAAAAGAAATGGCATCATGCCAGTTTAGGGGCCTAGGATTTTATAGACTCACAGCTCCCACTTTATGCTATTTGGAATGTGTATTCTTGGAACCTGGGCATTGTGGGTTCCCAGGCATTCTCAGAAGCCCAATATATATGGATAAACCATGGGTAAGCAGCCTGATTGACAGCTAGCTGAGCTCCAAGTCAATCATCAGAATCTCCTGGCAACCCTGTGGAAGAGCTATCTGGAATATCCAGCCCAGTCAAGCCTTCAGGTGACTCCAGTCTCAGTCACTATCTGTTAGAATTCAGCACTCTCTGGAAAGGTGGCCACTCAGACTAGTCAACACACAGATCCATGAGAGCCAATTTAGAAAATTTTGCTGAAAACCATATTTTAGTGTAAATGTTATGCAGTGATAGATAGCCAGAACAGTATTTATTGCAGGTTTCTGAGTGGAATCACAATTTGACTTAAATTTTAAGAGAAATAATCTTTTTATCATATTAAAAATAGATTGTGCTAGATAAAAACAGAAGTGAGTAGATGAATTAGAAAGGTGTTGTAATAATCCTAATATAAGGGTAAGCAACCTGGACCAGGGAGTTAAATATGAATGTAGTAAGAAATATGTCAGATTTGATTATGTTTTCAAAGTAGGGATGATACAAACTGTTAAGTGATTAAAATAAAAGTGAAGTCGTTCAATCGTGTCTGACTCTGCGTCCCCATGGACTCTAGCCTACCAGGCTCCTCTGTCCATGGGATTTTACAGGAAAGAGTACTGGAGTGGATTGTCATTTCCTTCTCCAGGGGATCTTCCCGACCCAGGGATCGAACCCAGGTCTCCCGCATTGTAGACAGACGCTTTTATCATCTGAGCCACCAGGGAAGTCTGTGGGGTATAACAGAAATAAAGGCATAAAGAAAGAGTCCAAAATTTTTGTCTAAAAAAGAAAAATTTGGCAGTCAGCAGGAATGGTGGAAAATAAAATTTGGAGAATGTTAATCTTAGACATCTGTGTAGAAATAGGAATAGTTTGGTGCAAAGATAATTGCAGTTTTGAAATGTTGAAATTTGCCATTTGATATTGGAATACATTCTTAAATGTGCTTATGTTATACATCATTATTTAATCTGCATCTCTCACTTTATTTAATTTTTTTTGCTAATGACTTATTTAAAATTGGAAGTGTTAGTTGCTCATTTGTGTTCAGCTCTTCATGACCCCATGGACTGTAGCCCACCAGGCTCCTCTTTCCATGGAATTCTCCAGGCAAGAATATCTTGAATAGCTTCAAGATATCTGGAATACAAGAATACTGGAAAGAAATATCCATTTCTTTCTCCAGGGGATCTTCCCAACCCAGGGATCAAACCCATGTCTCCTGAATTGCAGGCAGACTCTTTAACCATCTGAGCCACCAGGGAAGTGCTGTTTATTTTATACTTATTTTAGACTAGGGAAATGATTTTAGACAAAAAACAAATTTGAGGAATTTTCTTATTTGAGTTCAAAATGGGTTGTAAAGCAGGGAATGCAGCTCAGAACATGACAATGCATTTGCCCCAAGAATTGCTAACAAACAATGTACAGTGCAGTAGTGGTTTGGTAAGTTTTCCAAAGGAAATGAGAGCCTTGAAGATGAGAAGCGTAGTGGCTGGCCATTAGAAGTTGACAATAACCAATTGAAAGCCATCATCAAAGCTGATCCTCTTACAACTACACAAGAAGTTGCCAAAGAACTCAACGCTAACCATTCTACAATGATCGGCATTTGAAGCAAATTAGAAAGGTAAAAAAACCCAATAAGTGGCTGCCTCATGAGCTGATTGAAAATCAAAAAAATCTCATTTTGATGTGTCATCTTCTCTTATTCTATGAACAACAATGAACCATTTCTTGATTGGACTGTGACATGCAATGAAAAGTGGATTTTATATGACAACTAGTGATGACCAGCTCAGTAGTTGGATGGAGAAGAAGCTCCATGCACTTCTGAAAGCCAACCTTGCACCACAATAAAGTCATGGTCACTCTTCAGTGGTCTGCTGCCTATCGGATCCCCTACAACTTTCTGAAGTCCAGCAAAACCATTACTCTGAGATGTATGCTTAGCAAATCAATGAGATGCACTGAAAACTGTTATGTCTACAGCCAGCATTGGTCAACAGAAAGGGCCCAGTTCTTCTCCATGATAATGTCTGACCTCACATCACATAACCAAAGCTTTAAAAGTTGAATGAATTGGGCTACAAGCATCTTGACAACTTTTTGCAGGAAAAATGCCTCCACAACCAGCAGGAGGCAGAAAATCCTTTCCAAGAGCTTGTCGAATCCCGAAGCATGGATTCTACCCTACAGGAATAAACAAACCTATTTCTTGCTTGCAAAAATGTGTGGATTGTAATGGTTCCTATTTTGATTTAAAAAGATGTGTTTGAGCCTAGTTATGATTTAAAATTCACAGTCCAAAATCACATGTACTTTTGCACCGATCTTTATGTATTATATATAATTTGTATGTATATGGAATTAGGTGAGAATACAATGGCGGAGATAGACATGTAGTAACCATCAGTGACTGCATGAAATCACCTATTAGGACTATAGATAAATAAGAGAAGCCAAATAATTTTGCTCTGGGATATTCCCACTTTAAGTGATTAGAGAGAAGAGAACAAACCGGAAAAGGAGATTAAGGGGGAGAAAAGCCAGTGAGATAGAAGTGATGTGAGGAGAGTGAGGACAAAGGAAGAAATTGAATAAAAGATGAAAGAGGAGGTAACTCTCAAATGATGCTGACAGGTCAAGTTAGATGAGGACTCAATTGATCATTGGACTTAACAATATGAAAGTCATGATGACCTTGGCAAAGCAGCTTCTGTGGAATGATAGAGGCAAAAACCTATTTGGACTGGTTTCAAAAGGAAATGGAGAACAGAAATTAGAGATGCAAACATAGGCAATTCCTCCCAGGAGTTTTGTTGCAATAGGAAAAAGAAAGAGGTTCTGTGGCTGGAAAAGTAGGATTCAGAGAAGCAGAGAGACTTCTGTTTTGTTTTTTAAGGTTAGTGAGTAACAACATGTTAATATGCTGATAGGAGTGATGCAAGAAACAAAAAATTGGTCATAGAACTGAGGGAAGAATGGCTGGAGCAATGTCTTTTAAGGGAAAGTTGATCAAATGTATTAGGAGAGATAATAGAATATGTTGAATTGATATAATAATCCTGATGTGGGTAGATGAAATATGAGACTATTTATATTTTCTAAGTGAAATAGGTCATCAGCAGAAAGTGAGAACTGGGTCAAAAGTTGCTGGGAGAGAGAAGAAAAAGTATGACATAATTTTTTAGAAAAGAGGGAAACTAATTAGACTAAGACGTGTTTTCTAACCACTGAGTTCTACTAAGACCTCTGTTTTTTGTTTTTTTTGGACTCATTTCAACAAAACTCTAAAATTAACTTAATCAACATTTACTGTGAATGATAAGGATCATGGGCAGAAAGCTTCTGAGAACTGCTTTGATACAAAGGCAGGAAAGGTTGGTGTTTGACACTGGTTACAAAGGCATGATCTTACTCTGGGAATTCTTTAGTACTCATTAGAGAGGCATTTTCATGACTCAGATTTAGCATCCACTTAGCATTCATAGTGAGCTGAGACCTTTATGGAAAATATAAACAACATTCTCCCTGCTTTTATGGAGTTTTATAGGCTACCCTGTGTTTTTGTCAAGTGCCTAATAAAGACAAGAAGAACTTGTTCTAAATTGCTATTGTAACGATGTTCTTACTGGGATTTTGTTACTAGGAAGTTTAAGAAGTACTTTGCCAATAAATTCAAATATACCTAATAAGTTTACTTCTTAAATTATCTAATTCAATAAAGATTACTTCATCTTGAGACATATGCCTTCCTGGAATCCCCATAATGCTAATGACCCCTCATTCATCATCTTTAATTTCTTATGAGAAAAATTACATTCTCTTCTTAGAAATCTTTATCCTGATCAGAGAGTCAATTAAAGAGTGATTAATCTTATTTCCAGGTAAGAAAATTTCTCAATTTGAATTGCAGTTGTAGTTCTACTTTCAAATTCTTTAGTATATGAAAGGGGACATAGCCTACATAAGCCTCATTATCAGCACTGCCATTTTATAATGATGTCTGCATTTACCTTAGTAACATGGACTGAAAAAAATTCATACATTCTCTTTCTTTCTCTGTGTAATGTGAATCTCAGTGTTTTTTTTTCCCCCCAAAAAATATTTATATTCATTGAATAAAAAGTGGCTGAGGTTTCTTACTAAATTTATAAATATCTTTATTCTCTGAATTTGGCTTTCTATTACTATATTGTATTCTTAAACTGTTTTGCTTACAATCCTTCCTAAATTTCATTGTGACAGTTCTCAGACATTGGTATTCTTTTGAAGCCCTATTTCTTTTGTATAGATAGAAAAATAGCTAGAAAACAAGGTTAAAGCCTCTTTCCACCTACAAGCTTTGAAATAACAATCTGAAAGTGTCATACAACATCTGGCTGGTGGCTTCCTCTTTTTAGTTATATTAATATAGACCATGCAAATTGATGCTATAGTATTAAATAACAGAACCTGAATTCTGTTATGTTGCACCTTTTCACTGCTGCTCCCCCCAAATTGGGTCTCTTAAAAAGTGTTTTCATTCAGACCTTAAAAGAACCTTGGAAGAAACCTTAGAGATTTTGAGTTCAATCCCCTAATTTTTCAAATGAGCTAGAAATTTTGAGACTTGTCCAAGCTTATAAAGGTAATTCAGAGACCAATAGGCTCTAATCCATCTCTTGATTTTCGCTTCACTGTTCTTTCTGGTACAGCACACCAGAATGAATAAATAACTACACCATCCATGTCTGTGCATTTTAGAACTGCAATTACACTGATACAGTTTAAGATTGTACTGATAACTGGGCTCTTGGATACTTCTAGTTTACGTGACCATGGCTTAATTTTAGCAACATCTGAAATGGATATTTGTTAGATGTTCCCTGATAATCAGAAATATCTGATATGCCAGTTGGCTAGGATTGGTGGTGGCAAAGGTGGCTGGTAGGAAACTATTTAGAAGAGGGAATAAATTATCCTTAAGTAAGAAAAAGTAAAGAAGTATACAAGCTTTAAAAATTGTGAGTCAGAATTAGACAAGAGCTCTTAGAACAGCAGAATAACCAGCAGTTAGATTGGCCTCTCGGAGAAGGCAATGGCACCCCACTCCAGTACTCTTGCCTGGAAAATCCCATAGACGCAGGAGCCTGGTGGGCTGCAGTCCATGGGGTTGCGAAGAGTCAGACAGGACTGAGCGACTTCCCTTTCACTTTTCACTTTCATGCATTGGAGAAGGAAATGGCAACCCACTCCAGTGTTCTTGCCTGGAGAATCCCAGGGACGGGGGAGCCTAGCGGGCTGCCTTCTATGGGGTTGCATAGAGTCGGACATGACTGAAGCAACTTAGCAGATTGGCCTCTGAGCCAGTCTGCTTTTAGTGGTTTGAAAGAGGGTGTTGTCTCAGCCATCTCAGCTGTGCTTTGCGGTTGTGACACCCTACTAGCAGTGCCAGTGAAAGGAGGTGGCAACAACAGTGTCACAATCACGTAAGCACTAATCTTTTGACGTTGAGTGTTGGCAGCTTTACTAGGGGCAGTGGTACCCTAGTTGTGAGCTCTTTTGTTGTCCATGTCAATTTATCCTCTCTTTTGTAGAGAACTGGAATAGAAGGGAAACAAAGGGGTAAGTCACTCAGTAATCATGAGAACTCTAGAGAAAAAGGATTATCCCCATAAAATGTTCTGAAAGTGTCCAGAAGAACATTGACGAGGACTCAGATTTTATGACTTGAGGTGTATCTGGCTCAGACAGAGTTTTATACTATGAATCCCCATTTTGGGACCCTTACTGGGGATAATCATTGATTAGGGACAGCTGGTGGAGAAGGCAATGGCAACCCACTCCAGTACTCTTGCCTGGAAAATCCCATGGATGGAGGAGCCTGGTGGGCTGCAGTCCATGGGGTCATGACTGAGCGACTTCCCTTTCACTTTTCACTTTTCACTTTCATGCATTGGAGAAGGAAATGGCAACCCACTCCAGTGTTCTTGCCTGGAGAATCCCAGGGACGGTGGAGCCTGGTGGGCTGCCGTCTATGGGGTCGCACAGAGTTGGACACAACTGAAGCGACTTAGCAGCAGCAGCAGTGACAGCTGGTAAACTCTGAATACCTCTGAAGGGAATCAGGCAATTGTCAGCAGGTTAGAAGTTCCTTACCTGTTCAGGGGAAAGAAGAACAGGTATAAAAGAGGGCCATTACTTTGCGAAGTTTCCTTTTAGAGATTGACATTTCAAAAAAAGTTATCATGCTTCCTGGTAGAGGTGTTGTGATTCTCATATTGACACAATAAAATTGGGATCAAAATGTTATTCAATGAATGTATCTAATAACCAGGCTGCTTCTTTATTAAATAGCATACATTATAAGTACCTGATTCCAAAAGTAACTTAGTTAATTGAAACAAGTTGGAGAATCCTGAAATAAAGAACAAGAAAATCAAATAATTTTGGCCTGCAGAGATAAGTATGATAACATTTCCTAGTTATACTTGAAGGTATGTGTGCACTGTTTGATCAATCTATATCTGTTGAATATTTTCATTTTTGAGAAAAGTGGTTTAAACACTTAGTACATGTACTATCTTCCTGCATATCAGAAAAATCTTCCTCCGTATAAAGAAATATAGTTGTTTAATCTTTCTTTAATGTATTTATTTTTCATTGGAGGATAATTGCTTTATAATATTGTGTTGTTTTCTGCCATATCTTTATCTATGTGTTTCAAAGCAATTCTCACCTATTAAAACTTTCAGGTAAATAATGACTAGGCCACAGATAATATGATAGTATAATAATAACAATGATAATGATCATAGCTGATGGTTATTAGGACTCACTATATACAAAGTGATATATCTATACCTCTACAATTATGACATTATGAGTTAAAGCATACTTTTATTTCCATTTCACAGAAGAATAATTTAATAAAAAACTTGTCCAAAACTACACATATCCAATAGAATTCAAATCCTTATTCTAATTCAAGCTGTATATATAAACCTATGCTAATACAACAAGCAAATGCAACAGGACAAAGGATACTACAGAGAAATTTAAAGGAAAAGGAACCATTTTTAAGAGGATGGATCAGTTCAGGGAGACTTTATGTGGTGGAGAAATGTCCTTTCAGAAGAAAAATTCCTTGAGACTTTGTATGGAGAGGCAGTTAATTATTTTGAAAATCTATGGAACAGTTTCTTATTCTTTTCCAGACTTTATGGATGTTATCAGACCAATGATTAGTGACATGTCCTAGGTTGATAACCATTAATAAAAATGCTCCCAACAATCCTTCATTCAACTCCTAATTTATCAAGTTAATTGCACATTAAGTCCCACTAAAAATGCTCAAAATAGCAATTGAACTGCAAACTGAGAATATTGATCAACAGTTTCCTGGTTTCTAGAATGAATTCCCACTAACTCGAGCCCAGACAGAGGATGGCTAGGAACTCCCAGTCTTCAGCTTGGGTTCTAATTCTGAAATCAAACAAGACTTTAGAGTTGAGAAAAAGATTTCCATATCTCAGTGGTGAACCCTGAAGTGAGAGACCCTGTTTGTGGGCCAACCTGGAAACTTTACCATTGCTCCCACTCAACTACCAGGAAACTAATTTTTGAATAGTAGAAGGGCTGTCAGATGTCACTCACATGAACTATTCTCCTCACACCCAGTGGGTCAGTGACACATTAGTACATACCTACCTCCTCCAGTGCTCACACTAGTTAAATTCCTGGTATATTCAGAAACATGGTTTAGAATTGTACTTGTCTTCAAGTTGACTATGGGAGGTGAGCATTATATAAGCACCCAAGTGAAAGTGAAGGAGATCTATGTACTGACCAAAGAGCAAACAATATACCTAGTGAAATCTCTGCTCAGAATGAAAAATGGGGGTCTGTAGGGGGATACAAAGTGAATAGGGAATATAAACATAAAACTCCCCAGTCTACAAAAAGGAAGCTTTGACCAAAAGATAGAAAAGAGGGGTTGTGAGACAATATTAGCAATGATTTATCAATGAGACTTAGTTACTAGTACATGGATACCGTGAGCAGATGGACTCAACTGCGATTATCATAGGAATATACAATGCTCTTCTTGTCCTTATGGTTTTTTTTTTCCCCCTAAAATGTGAACTTGTTTGCATTATTTTCCTATTGATTTATTGAGCTGATTTAAACTTGAATATTGGGCTTCCCAGGTAGTGCTAGTGGTAAAGAATCTGCCTGCCAATGCAGGAGACATAGGTTCTATCCCTGAGTCAGGAAGATCCCCTGGGGGAGGAAATGGAAACCTACTCCAGTGTTCTTGCCTGGAAAATTTCATGGATAGAGGAACCTGGTTGGCTACAGTCCAAAGGGCCGCAAAGTGTTGGACATGGCTTAGTTGAATGAGCATACTTCAATATTAATACAGTAATATTCAATCTTACTATCAGTTCAGTTCAGTTCAGTCACTCAGTCGTGTACGAATCTTTGTGACCCCATGAATCACAGCACGCCAGGCCTTCCTGTCCATCACCAACTCCCGGAGTTCACTCAGACTCACGTCCATAAAGTCAGTGATGCCATCCATCCATCTCATCCTCTGTCATCCCTTTCTCCTCCTGCCCCCAATCCCTCCCAGCATCAGAGTCTTTTCCAATGAGTCAACTCTTCGCATTAGGTGGCCAAAGTACTGGAGTTTCAGCTTTAGCATCATTCCTTCCAAAGAAATCCCAGGATTGATCTCCTTCAGAATGGACTGGTTGGATCTCCTTGCAGTCCAAGACACTCTCAAGAGTCTTCTCCAACACCATAGTTCAAAAGCATCAATTCTTCGGCACTCAGCCTTCTTCACAGTCCAACTCTCACATCCATACATGACCACAGGAAGAAACATAGCCTTGACTAGACGAACCTTTGTTAGCAAAGTAATGTCTCTGCTTTTGAATACGCTATCTAGGTTGGTCATAACTTTCCTTCCAAGGAGTAAGCATCTTTTAATTTCATGGCTGCAGTCACCATCTGTAGTGATTTTGGAGCCCAGAAAAATAAAGTCTGACACTGTTTCCCCATCTATTTCCCATGAAGTGATGGGACCAGATGCCATAATCTTCATTTTCTGAATGTTGAGCTTTAAGCCAACTTTTTCACTCTCCACTTTCACTTTCACTTTCATCAAGAGGCTCTTTAGTTCCTCTTCACTTTCTGCCATAAAAGTAGTGTCATCTGCATATCTGAGGTTATTGATATTTCTCCCGGCAGTCTTGATTCCAGCTTGTGTTTCTTCCAGTCCAGCATTTCTCATGATGTACTCTGCATATAAGTTAAATAAACAGGGTGACAATATACAGCCTTGACATACTCCTTTTCCCATTTGAAACCAGTCTGTTGTTCCATGTCCAGTTCTAACTGTTGCTTCCTGACCTGCATACAAATTTCTCAAGAGGCAGATCAGGTGGTCTGGTATTCCCATGTCTTTCAGAATTTTCCACAGTTTATTGTGATCCACACAGTCAAAGGCTTTGGCATAGTCAATAAAGCAGAAATAGATGTTTTTCTGGAACTCTCTTGCTTTTTCCATGATCCAGCAGATGTTGGAAATTTGATCTCTGGTTCCTCTGCCTTTTCTAAAACCAGCTTGAACATCAGGAAGTTCATGGTTCACATATTGCTGAAGACTGGCTTGGAGAATTTTGAGCACTACTTTACTAGCGTGTGAGATGAGTGCAATTGTGCAGTAGTTTGAGCATTCTTTGGCATTGCCTTTCTTTGGGATTGGAATGAAAACTGACCTTTTCCAGTCCTGTGGCCACTGCTGAGTTTTCCACATTTGCTGGCAAATTGAGTGCAACACTTTCACAGCATCATCTTTCAGGATTTGGAATAGCTCAACTGGAATTCCATCACCTCCACTGGCTTTGTTCATAGTGATGCTTTCTAAGGCCCACTTGACTTCACATTCCAGGATATTTGGCTCTAGGTTGGTGATCACACCATCGTGATTATCTGGGTTGTGAAGATCTTTTTTGTACAGTTCTTCTGTGTATTCTTGCCACCTCTTCTTAACATCTTCTGCTTCTGTTAGGCCCATACCATTTCTGTCCTTTATCAAGCCCATCTTTGCATGAAATGTTCCCTTGGTATCTCTAATTTTCTTTAAGAGATCTCTAGTCTTTCCCATTATGTTGTTTTCCTCTATTTCTTTGCTATATTTTGTTATTAATCTTACAGATAATGTATTATCTGGGAATTTCTTACCTCTTTACAGAACAAGTGCAGTTACACTTCTAAATAAGAAGTAGACAATCTCTGATACCAGTGAAAAGGGCATAATTTGATAAAGACCCAACAGGTTATGTTGAGATGTAATCATGTCTTCACATGGTGGCAAGAGGCAGATATGATCAGAAAATTTGGGGGAGATATGTGAGAACACTTGCTGAAATATTTATATTACTGTTTGAATTTTTACCTTGATTAGCACCATCAAAATGTGCCACAACTGAGTTAATCTATTATGAAATGCCTTTTCGCATTAGCTTGCTAAAACACCTTTTGTGGCAGATGGCAGAAGACTGAAAGGTCAAACATGGAATATTAAATGTCATGCTTCTGAACATCTGGAAGATTTTTTTAAGTGAAAAAGAAGAAGAGAGAAAAGTAAATAGATGTAGGTGTCAGTCGTTCTCTTTCATATTATCATGACAAAGTATACTTCCTGGCAAGTCAGCCAAGGGGATTTTGATTTTGATAGACTGTATCACCAGAGAAGACAAGCCTCCCTTTCCTATTAACACCTGCACAGACCATTTATTTGCTGCACCCTCAGGCAGTGAGCAGCCTGATGGTGAAGGAAGTCATCAGCATACCCACCCGCACCATCTGTGCTGAGCTGGACTAATGAGCAAAGTAAGTAGGGGCCTGCCAGAGACTGGAGGAGTGAGGGGAGAGGGCAAACTGTCTGGATTTAACTTTGACAAATTCAGAGGTGTACCTTTATATAAAACTCGGAATCAGCCATGGCTCTTCATTAGGCTTACAAGGTAGCTGTGTCTGACTTTCAGTGCTGGCACCCTATTCCAGATCAATTGATTCTAAATATCTAGTGATGGGATGTAGATAGTGTATTTTTGATTGGAATATAGTTGATTTGCAATGTCATGTTAGTTTCAGGTGTACAACAAAGTGAATCAGCTATAACCTGGTGGCTCAGATTGATCCCTGGGTCAGGAAGATCCACTGGCGAAGGGAATGGCAACCCACTCCAGTATTCTTGCCTGGAGAATCCCATGGACAGAGGATCCTGTTGGGCTACAGTCCACGAGGTCCAAAGAGTTGGATATGACTGAGAGACTAACACCTTCACTTTCATTGTTGATTTACAATGTCGCGTTAGTTGTAGGTGTACAGCAAAGTGAATCAGTTATACATATACATATATCCACTCTTTTTTAAGATTCTTTTCCTATATAGGCCATTACAGGATACTGAATAGAGTTCCCTGTGCTACACAGTAGGTCCTTATTAGTTAATTTTTTAAAAAGATAACTTTTTATTTTATATTAGAGTATAGTGGATTAACAATGTTGTGATAGTTTCAGGTGGACAGCAAGGTGACTCAGCCATACATACACATGCATCCATTCTCCCCCAAGCTCTCATTCCATCCAGGCTGCCACATAACATTGAGCAGAGTTCCCTACATAGTAGGGATAACCAACAAGGCCTATAGAGTAGGTCTTTATCAGTTATCTGTTTTAAATATAGCAGTGTATACATGTCAGTTCCAAACTCCCTAACTATCCCTTGCCTCAACTCTTCCCTCCTGGTAACCATAAGTTCCTTTTCTGTCAGTGGGTCTGTTTCTGTTTTGCAAATAAGTTCATTTGCATCATTTCATTTTAGATTCCATATAAAATATTATATGATATTTCTCTGTGTGATTTCATTCAGGATATGACAATTGTATGTGTCAGTCCAGTCTTCCAGTTTATCTCTCCCCTCTTACCTTCCAGTAACCATAATTTAATTTCCTTGTCTGTAACTCTTTCTGTTTTGTAGATAAGTTCATTTGTACCCCCTTTTTTTTAAGGTTCCATGTATAAGTTATCAGGGCTTCCCTGGTAGCTCAGGTGGTAAAGAACATACCTGCGATGTTAAAGACCTGGGTTCAGTTCCTGGGCTGGGAAGATCCCCTGGAGAAGGGAATGGCTACCCACTCCAGTATTCTGATCTGAAGAATTCCATGGGTATAGTCTGGGGGGTCGCAAAAAGTTGGACCTGACTGAGTGACTTTCACTTTCACTTCACTTTCATAAGTGATGTCATATAATATTTAGACAGTATACTTTTACAAAACATTCTAGATTATTTTTACTCAATTATAAGAACTATTGATTGACTCAATTATAAGAACCACTGATTGAAAAGGTGGAGAAGGCAATGGCACCCCACTCCAGTACTCTTGCCTGGAAAATCCCATGGACAGTGGAGCCTGGTAGGCTCCAATCCATAGGGTTGCTAAGAGTAGGACATGACTGAGTGACTTCACTTTCACGTATTGGAGAAGAAAATGGCAACCCACTTCAGTTTTCTTGCCTGGAGAATCCCAGGGACAGGGGAGGCTGGTGAGCTGCTGTCTATGGGGTCACACAGGGTCAGACACAACTGAAGCGACTTCGCAGCAGCAGCAGATTGAAAAGGAAATATTCTGAGTTCATTCTGCTCTGTACATCCAGGTTTGAAGTCAGTGCTTAGCACATTGCTCTACTCAAGTGTGTTCCAGGGGTCACCAGTATCAGACTTACCTAGGAGGCATTATAATTGAAAAACCTTAAATCCCACCCTAGATCTGCTGCAGTTTAATAAGATTCTTGGGTGGTTCATTATTAACATTCAAATTTTAAAATCCCTTAACTAGGGTGTTGCTTTTTAAAGGGAGGAGTTCAAAAATTGTGAATCAGGGCATTGCTTTTCAAATTGTGGAAAATATATGGGACAGTGTTAAAGGTAAAATGTGTTGTATAATTATATCAATCATTCAAAAATTATGTAGACCATTAAGGACTAGTCACTATGGATGCTAATATGATTTGTATTTCCCATATACAACCTGCTCTTCAGTAATGCCATCACATTATCCTTCTGGGTAAACAGACCGGTCTCCTTGGTTATAAAATTCTCCCATTAAGATTTTTATTTTGAACTTAACTAAGCACCCTTTCATTGGTGTGAAGTCTGTCTTCACCAGTGGGCAAATGCTGCATGAAAGAATGGATGACACCTATGTGTGCTTCTGCTTTACCTTCAGTAAGAAGCACAGGGCCCAGCACATGCCGTGTGACCTGTACTCTGGTAGTGAAATAATTACTACGCACTTGGATGAATGAAAGGATCCAGATATCTTAGGAAAGATGGGGAACAGTGTCAAATATTCCTCAACAGTCAAATGTTGTAAGGACTTGAAAGTATCTTTTGGATTTAGTGACCTAGGTAAAATAGTCTGCTATACGTTTGGTCTTCTTATGGTAACTTCATAAGACTTCTTTGCATATTGACAGTATCAGGAAATACAATGATAAAAGTACACTTTAACACAATGGTTATAATATTCATTTGATCTCAGAACCCCTTTGTCCAAAATACTAATTAATACTAATATCTCAGGAAAATATTATTCTTATAAACAGTGGTTAAGAAGCCCTGAATTCCCATGGGAAGCCCTGGTCCCAGTGCATCTGATATTCCCCATAATGCTGGTTCTCAAAGTTTTTGGCTGGAAACATCTAGCCCACTCACATTTCACATGACTTGAGGTTAACAGAAAAGTGAAATACTGTCCTGCATGCATTCAAAGGACTAGAGTCAACCAAATTTATAGGCTGCTAAAATGATTATGATTCCATTCATATCACCACTCAATATCACAGGAATCCAAGTCTAAGCCCCGACCAGTAATGCTGAAGAAACTGAAGTTGAATGGTTCTATGAAGACCTACAAGAACTTCTAGAACTAACACCAAAAAGAGATGTCCTTTTCATTATAGGGGACTAGAATGTAAAAGTACGAAGTCAAGAAATACCTGGAGTAACAGACAAATTTGGCCTTGGAGTACAGAATGAAGCAGGGCAAAGGCTAAGAGTTTTGTCAAGAGAACGCACTAGTCATAGCAAACACCCTCTTCCAACAACACAAGAGAAGGATCTACACATGGACATCATCAGATATTCAATACCGAAATCAGGTTGATTATATTCGTTGCAGTCAAAGATGGAGAAGCTCTATAGAGTCAGCAAAAACAAGACCGGGAGCAGACTGTGGGACAGACCATGAACTCCTTATTGCCAAAGTCAGGCTTAAATTGAAGGAAGTAGGGAAAACCACTAGACTATTCAGGTAGACCTAAATCAAATCCCTTACAATTACACAGTGGAAGTGACAAATAGATTCAAGGGATTAGATTTGATAGAAGAGTGCCTGAAGACCTATGGATGGAGGTTCATGACATTGTACAGGATGGAGGGATCAAGACCATTCCCAAGGAAAAGAAATGCAAAAAGGCAAAATTGTTGTCTGAGGAGGCCTTACAAATAGCTGTGAAAAGCAGAGAAGTGAAAGGCAGAGGAGAAAAGGAAAGATATACCCATTTGAATCAGTTCAGTTCAGTTCAGTCGCTCAGTCGTGTCCGACTCTTTGTGACCCCATGAACCACAGCACGCCAGGCCTCCCTGTCCATCACCAATTCCCGCAGTCCACCCAAACCCATGTCCATCGAGTCGGTGATGCCATCCAGCCGTATCATCCTCTGTCATCCCCTTCTCCTCCTGCCCTCAAACTTTCCCAGCATCAGGGTCTTTTCACATGAGTCAGCTCTTCTCATCAGGTGGCCAAAGTACTGGAGTTTCAGCTTCAACATCAGTCCTTCCAATGAACACCCAGGACTGATCTCCTTTAGGATGGACTGGTTGGATCTCCTTGCAGTCCAAGGGACTCTCAAGAGTCTTCTCCAACACCACAGTTCAAAAGCATCAATTCTTTGGTGCTCAGCTTTTTTTATAGTCCAACTCTGACATCCATACATGACCGCTGGAAAAACCATAGCCTTGACTAGACAGACCTTTGTTGGCAAACTAATGTCTCTGCTCTTTAATATGATGTCTAGGTTGGCCATAACTTTCCTTCCAAGGAGCAAGCGTCTTTTAATTTCATGGCTGCAGTCACCATCTGCAGTGATTTTGGAGCCCCCCCCCCACCAAAAAAAAAGTCTGACACTGTTTCCACTCTTTCCCCATCTATTTGCCATGAAGTGATGGGACCAGATGCCATGATCTTAGTTTTCTGAATGTTGAACTTTAAGCCAACTTTTTCACTCTCCTCTTTCACTTTCATCAAGAGGCTCTTTAGTTCTTCCTCACTTTCTGCCATAAGGGTGGTGTCATCTGCGTATCTGAGGTTATTGATATTTCTCCTGGAAATCTTGATTCCAGCTAGTGCTTCATCCAGCCCAGCATTTCTCATGATGTATTCTGCATATAAGTTAAATAAGCAGGGTGACAATATACAGCCTTGATGTACTCCTTTTTCTATTTGGAACCAGTCTGTTTCCCATTTGAATGCAGAGTTCCAAAGAATAGCAGGGAGAGATAAGAAAGCCTTTCTCAGTGATCAATGAAAAGAAACAGAGGAAAACAACAGAATGGGAAAGACTAGAGATCTTGTCAAGAAAATTAGAGATACCAAGAGAACATTTCATGCAAAGATGGGCTCGATAAAGGACAGAAATGGTAAGGACCTAACAGAAGCAGAAGATATTAAGAAGAGTTGGCAAGAATACACAGAAGAACTTCACAAAAAAGATCTTCATGACCCAGATAATCATGATAGTGTGATCACTCACCTAGAGCCAGACATCCTGGAATGTGAAGTCAAGTGGGCCTTAGAAAGCATCACTATGAACAAAGATAGTGGAGGTGATGGAATTCCAGTTGAGCTATTTCAAATCCTAAAAGATGTGGTGAAAGTGCTGCACTCAATATGCCAGTAAATTTGGAAAACTCAGCAGTGGCCACAGGACTGGAAAAAATGTTTTCATTCCAATCCCAAGAAAGGCAATGCCAAAGAATGCTCAAACTACTGCAGAGTTGCACTCATCTCACACACTAGTAAATTTGCGCTCAAAATTCTCCAAGCTAGGGTTCAACAGTACATGAACCGTGAACTTCCAGATGTTCAAGCAGGTTTTAGAAAAGGCAGAGGAACAAGAGATCATATTGCCAACATCTATTAAATCATTGAAAAAGTGAGAGAGTTCCAGAAAAACATCTATTTCTGCTTTATTGACCATGCCAAAGTCTTTGACTGTGTGGATCACAACAAACTCTGGAAAATTCTTAAAGAGATGGGAATACCAGACCACCTAACCTGCCTCCTGAGAAATCTGTATGCAGGTCAGGAAGCAACAGTTAGAACTGGACATGGAACAACAGACTGGTTCCAAATAGGAAAAGGAGTCCGTCAAGGCTGTATATTGTCACCCTGCTTATTTAACTTATATGCAGAGTATATCATGAGAAATGCTGGGCTTGATGAAGCACAAGCTAGAATCAAGATTGCTGGGAGAACTATTGATAAGTCAAGATTGGTCAGATATGCAGATGACATTACCCTTATGGCAGAAAGTGAAGAACTAAAGAGCCTCTTGATGAAAGTGAAAGAGGAGAGTGAAAAAGCTGGCTTAATTCTCAACAGTCAGAAAACTAAGATCATGGCATCTGGTAGGGAAACAGTGGAAACAGTGACAGACTATTTTTGGGGTTCCAAAATCACTGCAGATCATGACTGCAGCCATGAAATTAAAAGACGCTTACTCCTTGGATAAAAGGTATGACCAACCTAGACAGCATACTAAAAAGCAGAGACATTACTTTGCCAACAAAGGTCCATCTAGTCAAGCTATGGTTTTCTAGTAGTCACATATGGATGTGAGAGTTGGGCTATAAAGAATGGATGCTTTTGAACTGTGATGTTGGAGAAAACTCTCGAGAGTCCCTTGGACTGAAAGGAGATCCAATCAGTCCATCCTAAAGGAAATCAGTCCTGAATATTCATTGGAAGGACTGATGTTGAAGCTGAAGTTCCAATACTTAGGCCACCTGATGTGAAGAACTGACTCACTTGAAAAAACCCTGGTGCTTGGAAAGATTGAAGGTGGGCAGAGAAGGTGACAACAGAGGATGAGATGGTTGGATGGCATCACCGACTCAATGGACATGAGTTTGAGTAAACTCTAGGAGCTGGTGATGGACAGGGAGGCCTGACGTGCTGCAGTCACAGAGAGTCAGACACAACTGAGCAACTGAACTGAACTGAACTGAAAATGACTTCCGAAACTGTTGATCACCTCAACATATTTATTCATCCTTCAAGATGTCACTTCTTTACCTACCTTTATCTCTGCTTTTGTACATGTGTTACTGACATGAACTGTGCTCACCTCTGGAATGGCACTTCTTACATCATGCTGAAGTATTTCTTGCTCAACTTCACATTCTATAAAGGTAGGTCCTTTATTTTCCTCTGAGATGTTTCCTCTAGTTCAGTGTTAATAAAGATACCTTTAAGAATTAATTGGATTTCCCAGGTGGTGCAGTGGTAAAAGAATCTGCCTGCCAATCCAGGAGACACAAGAGACATGGGTTTGATCCCTGGGTCAGAAAGATCCCCTGGAAAAGGAAATGGCAACCCACTCCAATATTTGCCTGGAAAATTCCATGGACAGAGAAGCCTGGCGGGCTACAGTCCATGGGGTCACAAAAAGTCAGACACGACTGAACATAAGAATTAATTATTTCTTGAGTGAATACATTGATTAGCCCTCTGTTTAGCTCTCTATCTTTGGGATCACTGAGTTTCCAACACTAACAACAGACCTAGCACATAAAAAGACACTCAATAAACACTAACTGAATTTTTTTTTTTTTTGCTCCTTTTATCTGCTTTTAAAAATATTTCTTTTTAACTGATGCTTGCTTTACAGTGTTGGTGTGATTTCTGTCATACATCAACATGAATGTCTCTTCCCTCTTGAATTTCCTTCCCATCCCTCTAGGTTATAACAGAGCCCCAGTTTGAGTTCCCTGAGTCATTTTCAGCAAATTTTCATTGTAAGCACCAACTTAATCTTTATATAAATGAGTGGAATTACTTCACCAAGCTGAGCTTCAGTTTCCTGATCTCAGAAGAAGGACTTTCTGATAATAAAGAAGTACCACTGATAAATATAACAAACCTAGGATGTGAGGCACAATAAGACAAAATAAGCATGATTTCTCTTTCTCTTTTGTAAAATAAAGGTGAATTCCCCTGACATAAGCACAAGTGTTCAATTATTTTAAGGTAAGATGAAACCTCTATTCCTGGGGGCAGTCCTAAGATGGCAGAGGAATAAGATGGGGAGACCACTTTCTCCCCCACAAATTCATCAAAAGATAATTTGAATGCTGAGCAAATACCACAAAACAACTTCTGAACACTGGCAGAGGACACCAGGCACCCAGAAAGGCAGCACATTGTCTTCGAAAGGAGGTAGGACAAAATATAAAGGATAAAAAGAGAGACAGAAGAGTTAGAGATGGAGACCCATTCCAGGGAGGGAGTCTTAAAAGAGAAGTTTCCAAACACCAGGAGATCCTCTCACTAGTGGGTCTGTGGGGAGTTTTGGAATCTCAGAGAGCAACATAACCGGGAGGAAAAAAATAAATAAAATAAAACCCACAGATTATGGGTCTGACTAAAACTCCCAGCAAAGAAGTAGCCCAGATGCTCAAGTCAGTCACCAGCAAGCGGGGGCTGAACAGGGAGAGGAGAGCTACATTGCTTAGGGTTCCCTGAGGGCAGTCTGAGGGAACTAACCTGAGATAGAAACCTTAACTGTGGGATAGCCAGTGGGGGAGGGGGCGGGGAGAGGAAAGAGAGAGAGAGAGAGAGAGAGAGAGAGAGAGAGAGAGAGCGCTTTCCCGTGAAAAGCTCTAACCTAAGGCACTGCCATGCCCACTCACAGAAAAAAGGACTGAATGAATACCAGAGGAGAGCCAGCTGCAGACCGGCTCATTCCCTGCCAGAGGCAGGGAGGCAGGCAGGCACCAGCCAGAGCTAAAAGGAAAGGGGCAAACTCGGCCCCAGAGACAGCATCCCCTACCAAACTGTGAGCAGGCTCTCAGTCGCTAACCAAGTCTTCCTGGGATCCTGGACGGTTGACATCCATCAAGAGGGTTGCAGCCAGAGATCAGCTCCCCAGAAGAGACACATAGCACACCTGAGGCGCTGCTGCGCACCCAGGAAACCAAGCGGCTGGGACAGGAGAGGTGATAAGACACATTGCACCTGGGGAGTGTGTGCTCACCAAGCACCTGGTCACTTGAGCTGCTCGGACCTGGGAAGGGCACAAGACGCAGGCCCAACTGAGTCTGTGCCTTTGTGGAGTATCTGAGAACCTGAACCTGAGCGGCATAGATCTGGGAAGTGCACGCAACCCGGGGCCCACCATAGACAATTCCCCGGCAGAGCAACCTGGAGCCTAAGCAATGTAGACCAGGAAAGCACACACGCCGTGAGTGGGGGTAAACCCAGTGTGACCCAGACACTCTGAGCATTCCCCACACATGCCAGTGATATTTGTTTGCAGTGTTCCTCCCTCCTCGCAGCACAATTGAACAAGTGAGCCTAAATAAATGATGACCTTCGCCCTCTTGTGTCAGGGCAGAAGTTAGATACTGAAGAGACTTGCAAACAGAGGAAGCCAAAATAAAGAAAGAAGAGGGAACGGCTCTGGAAGTGACAGGTGCAACAGATTAAAACCCTGTAGTTAGCACTGGCTACATTGGAAGGGACCTATAGACCTTGAGAAGAAGTATAAGGTGGAACAAGGGACTATCTGAAACTGAACTGACCCCACACTGCCCTCAACAGCTCCAGAGAAATTCCTAGATATATTTTACTATTAGTATTTTTTATTTTTTTAATTAAAAAAATTTTTAAGTTCTTTATTAATCCTTTAATTTTCATTTTTAAAACCTACTATTACCTTGGAAAAAAAGACCCTATTTTTAAAGCAAACTTCATTTTTTTTTAATATAACTTTTGCAATTTTGTTTTGTTTTTTTTTAATATTGTATTTTTTAGAGTCTAACCTCTAGATTTTTAATCTTTGCTCTTTGGTATTTGTTATCAATTTTGTACCTTTAAGAATCCAATCTTCAGTACCCATTTATACTTAGGAGTGTGATTACTGGCTTGATTGCTCTCTCCCCTTTTGACTCTCCTTCTTCTCCCCCAGGTCACCTCTATCTCCTCCCTCCCCCTTCTCTTCTCTACTTAACTGTGAATCTCCCCGGGTGTTCCAGGCTGTGGAGAAAACTTAGGGAACTGATCACAGGCTAGACTGGTCTTTGTCCTTTTGACTCCCCCTCCTCTCCTCCTGGTCACCTCTATCTCCTTCCTCCCTTTTCTCTTATCTATGGAACTCCATGAACCTCTAAGTGTTTCAGACTATGGAGAGCAAATAGGGAATTGATTACTGACTAGAATGCTCTCTCCCCTTTTGATTCCCCCTCTTCTCTTCCTGGTCACCTCTATCTCCCTCCTCCCTCTTATCTTCTTCATGTGACTCTGTGAACTTCTCTGGGTGTCCCTCACTGTGGAGAATCTTTTCACCATTAACCTAGATGTTTTGTCATCAGTGCTGTATGGATGGAGAAGTCTTGAGGCTACTATAAAAAGAAAGCTATAGAGGCAGGAGGCCTAAATCCCAAACTTGAGATCACCAGAAATCTCCTGACTCCAGGGACCATTAATCAACAAAAGCTCATCCAAAAGCCTCCATACCTACACTGAAACCAAGCTCCACCCAAGAGCCAACAAGTTTCAGAGCAAGACATACCAAGCTAATTCTCCAACAACGCAGGAACATAACCCTGAGCACAAAAATACAGGCAGCCAAAAGTCACACCAAACCCACAGACACCTCCAAACTCACTATTGGATACTGCATTGCACACTAGAAAGAAGAAATCCAGCTCCACCCACCAGAACACCAACACAAGCGTCCCTAACCAGGAAACCTTGACAAGCCACTCATCCAACCCCACTCACAGGGAGGAACCTCCACAATAAAGAGGAACCACAAACTTCCAGCATACAGAAAGGCCACCCCAAACACAGCAACATAAACAAGATGAAAAGGCAGAGAAATATTCAGCAGGTAAAGGAACATGATAAATGCCCACCAAATCAAACAAAAGAGGAAGAGATAGGGAGTCCACCTGAAAAAGAATTCAGAATAATGAAAGTAAAAATGAGCCAAAATTTTGAAAACAAAATGGAGTTACAGATAAATAGTCTGGAGACAAGGATTGAGAAGATGCAAGAAAAGTTTAACAAGGACCTAGAAGAAATAAAAAAGAGTCAATCAATAATGAATAATGCAATAATTGAGATCAAAAACACTCTGGAGGGAACCAACAGTAGAATAACTGAGGCAGAAGATAGGATACATGAGGTGGAAGATAGAATGCCTGGAAGATAGATTTGGCTGCCTGTAAATAAATGAAGCAGAGAGGAAAAAAGAATGAAAAGAAATGATGACAACCTCAGAGACCTCTGGGACAATGTCCAGTGCCACAACATTTGAATCCTAGGAGTCCCAGAAGAAGATAAAAAGAAAGGGCATGAGTAAATACTTGAGGAGATAATAGTTGAAAATGTCCCTAAAATGGGGAAGGAAATAGCCACCCAAGTCCAAGAAACACAGAGAGTCCCAAACAGGATAAACCCAAGACAAAACACTCCAAGACTCATATTAATCAAATTAACAAAGATCAAACACAAAGAACAAATATTAAAAGCAGCAAGGGAAAAACAGCAATTACCCCACAAGGGGGATCCCCATAAGGATAACAGCTAATCTTTCAATACAAACTCTTTAAGCCAGAAGGGAATGGCAGGACATACTTAAAGTGATGAAAGAGAAAAACCTACAATCCAGATTACTGTACCCAGCAAGGATCTCATTCAAATATGAAGGAGAAATCAAAAGCTTTGCAGACAACAAAAGCTCAGAGAATTCAGCACCACCAAACCAGCTCTCCAACAAATGCTAAAGGATCTTCTCTAGAAAGTAAACACAGAAAAGGTTTATAAACTCAAACCCAAAACAACAAAGTAAATGACAACAGGATCATACTCATCAATAATTACCTTAAATGTAAATGGGTTGAATGCCCCAACCAAAAGACAAAGACTGGCTGAATGGATACAAAAACAAGACCCCTATATATGCTGGCTACAAGAGACCCACTTCAAACCTAGAGACACATACAGACTGAAAGTGAGGGGCTGGAAAAAGATATTTCATGCAAACGGAGACCAAATAAAGCAGGAGTAGCAATACTCATATCAGATAAAATAGACTTTGAAATAAAGGCCATAAAAAGAGACAAAGAAGGACACTACATAATGATCAAAGGATCAATCCAAGAAGAAGATATAACAATTATAAATATATATACACCCAACATAGGAGCACTGAAATATGTAAGACAAATGCTAACAAAAATAAAAGGGGAAATTAACAGTAACACAATAATAGTGGGAAACATTAATACCCCACTCACACCTATGGATAGATCAACCAAACATAAAATTAGCAAGTAAATGCAAACTTTAAATGATAAAATGGACCAGTTAGACCTAATTGATATCTATAGGACATTTCACCCTAAAACAATGAATTTCATCTTTTTCTCAAGTGCACACGGAACCTTCTCCAAGATAGATCACATCCTGGGCCATAAATCTAGCCTTAGTAAATTCAAAAAAATTGAAATCATCTCAAGCATCTTTTCTGATCACAATGTGGTAAGATTAGATGTCAACTACAGGAAAAAAGCTATGAAAAATACATACATACAGAGGATAAGCAACACACTTCTGACTTACCAACAAATCACAGAAGGAATCAAAAAAGAAATCAAAATATGCATAGAAACAAATTAAAATGAAAACACAACTCAAAACCTATGGGATTCAGTAAAAGCAGTGCTAAGGGGAAGGTTCATAGCAATGCAAGCCTACCTCAAGAAACAGGAAAGAAACCAAATAAATAATTCAACTCTACACCTAAAGCAACTAGAAAAAGAAGAAATGAAGAACCCCAGGGTTAGTAGTAGGAAAAAAATCTTAAAAATTAGGGCAGAAATAAATGCAAAAGAAACAAAATAAACCATAGCAAAAATCAACAAAGCTAAAAGCTGGTTCTTTGAGAAAATAGACAAACAATTAGCCAGACTCATCAAGAAACAAAGGGAGAAGAATCAAATCAACAAAATTAGAAATGAAATTGGAGAAATCACAAGAGACAACACAGAAATACAAAGGATCATAAGAAACTACTATCAGCAACTATATGCCAATAAAAGGGACAATGTGGAAGAAATGGACAACTTTTTAGAAAAGTATAACTTACCAAAACTGAACCAGAATGAAATAGAAAATTTTAACAGACCCATCACAAGCGCAGAAATCAAAACCATAATCAGAAATCTTCCAACAAACAAAAGCCCAGGACCAGATGGCTTCCTAGCTGAATTCTACCAAAAATTTAGAGAAGTACTAACACCTATCCTACTCAAACTCTTTCAGAAAATTGCAGAGGAAGGTAAACTTCCAAACTCAATCTAGGAGGCCACTATCACCCTAATACCAAAACCTGACAAAGATGCCACAAAAAAAGAAAACTACAGGCCAATATTACTGATGAACATAGATGCAAAAATCCTTAACAAAATTCTAGCAAACAGAATCCAACAACATATTAAAAAAGATCATACATCATGACCAAGTGGGCTTTATCCCAGGGAGGCAAAGATTCTTCAATATTCACAAATCAGTCAATGTGATACACCACATTAACAAATTAAAAAATAAAAACCATATGCTTATCTCAATAGGTGCTTAGAAAGCCTTTGACAAAATTCAACACCTATTTATGATTAAAAAACCCTCCAGAAAGCAGGCATAGAAGGAACATACCTCAACATAATAAAATTCGTATATGATAAGCGCACAGCAAACATAATCCTCATGGTGAAAAATTGAAAGCATTTTTTCTAAAGTCAGGAACAAGGTAAGGGTGCCCACTCTCACCACTACCATTCAACATAGTTTTGGAACTTTTGGCCACAGCAATCAGAGAAGAAAAAGAAATAAAAGGAATCCAGATTGGAAAAGAAGAAGTAAAACTCTCACTGTTTGCAGATGACATGATCCTCTACACAGAAAACCCTAAAGACTCCACCAGAAAATTACTAGAGCTAATCAATGAATATAGTAAAGTTGCAGGATATAAAATTAACACACAGAAATCCCTCGTATTCCTATATACTAACAATGAGAAAACAGAAAGAGAAATTAAGGAAATAATTCCATTCACCATTGCAAAGAAAAGAATAAAATACTTAGGAATAAATCTACCTAAAGAAACAAAAGACCTATATATCAGATCAGATCAGTTGCTCAGTTGTGTCCAACTCTTTGCGACCCCATGAATCACAGCACGCCAGGCCTCCCTGTCCATCACCAACTCCCGGAGTTCACTCAGACTCACGTCCATCGAGTCAGTGATGCCATCCAGCCATCTAATCCTCTGTCGTCCCCTTCTCCTCCTGCCACCAATCCCTCCCAGCATCAGAGTCTTTTCCAATGAGTCAACTCTTCGCATGAGGTGGCCAAAGTACTGGAGTTTCAGCTTTAGCATCAGTCCTTCCAAAGAAATCCCAGGGCTGATCTCCTTCAGAATGGACTGGTTGGATCTCCTTGCAGTCCAAGGGACTCTCAAGAGTCTTCTCCAACACCACAGTTCAAAAGCATCAATTCTTCGGCACTCAGCCTTCTTCACAGTCCAACTCTCACATCCATACATGACCACAGGAAAAACCATAGCCTTGACTAGATGAACCTTTGTTGGCAAAGTAATGTCTCAGCTTTTGAATATGCTATCTAGGTTGGTCATAACTTTCCTTCCAAGGAGTAAGCGTCTTTTAATTTCTTGGCTGCAGTCACCATCTGTAGTGATTTTGGAGCCCAGAAAAATAAAGTCTGACACTGTTTCCACTGTTTCCCCATCTATTTCCCATGAAGTGATGGGACTGGATGCCATGATCTTCGTTTTCTGAATGTTGAGCTTTAAGCCCACTTTTTCACTCTCCACTTTCACTTTCATCAAGAGGTTTTCAAGTTCCTCTTCACTTTCTGCCATAAGGGTGGTGTCATCTGCATATCTGAGGTTATTGATATTTCTCCCGGCAATCTTGATTCCAGCTTGTGTTTCTTCCAGTCCAGCGTTTCTCATGATGTACTCTGCATATAAGTTAAATAAACAGGGTGACAATATACAGCATTCACATGTTCCTGTCTCTATTTTGGACCAGTCTGTTGTTCTATGTCCAGTTCTAACTGTTGCTTCCTGACCTGCATACAAATTTCTCAAGAGGCAGGTCAGGTGGTCTGGTATTCCCATGTCTTTCAGAATTTTCCAGTTTATTGTGATCCACACAGTCAAAGGCTTTGGCATAGTCAATACAGAAGAAATAGATGTTTTTCTGAAACTCTCTTGCTTTTTCCATGATCCAGCGGATGTTGGCAATTTGATCTCTGGTTCCTCTGCCTTTTCTAAAACCAGCTTGAACATCAGGAATTTCACAGTTCACATATTGCTGAAGCCTGGCTTGGAGAATTTTGAGCATTATTTTACTAGCGTGTGAGATGAGTGCAATTGTGTGGTAGTTTGAGCATTCTTTGGCATTGCCTTTCTTTGGGATTGGAATGAAAACTGACCTTTTCCAGTCCTGTGGCCACCACTGAGTTTTCCAAATTTGTTGGCATATTGAGTGCAGCACTTTCACAGCATCATCTTTCAGGATTTGAAATATCTCAACTGGAATTCCATCACCTCCACTAGCTTTGTTCATAGTGATGCTTTCTAAGGCCCACTTGACTTCACATTCCAGGATGTCTGGCTCTAGGTCAGTGATCACACCATCGTGAATATAGAAAACTATAAAACACTGATGAAAGAAATCAAAGATGACACAAATAGATGGGGAAATATACCATTTTCATGGATCAGAAGAATAAGTATACTGAAAATGAGTATACTACTCAAAGCAATCTATAGATTCAATGCAATCCCTATCAAGCTGCCAATGGTATTTTTCAGAGAATTAGAACAAATAATTTCACAATTTGTATGGAATTACAAAGAACCTCAAATAGACAAACAATCTTGAGAAAGAAGAATGGAACTGGAGGAATCAGCCTGCCTGACTTCAGGCTCTACTACAAAGCTACAGTCATCAAGACAGTATGGTATTGGCACAAAGACAGAAACATAGATCAATGGAACAAAATAGAAAGCCAAGAGATAAATCCACGCACCTATGGACAACTTGTCTTTGATAAAGGAGGCAAGAATATACAATGGAGAAATGACTATCTGTTTAACAAGTGGTACTGGGAAAACTGGTCAACTACTTTTAAAAGAATGAAACTAGAACACTTTCTAACACCATACACAAAAATAAACTCAAAATGGATTAACGATCTAAATGTAAGACCAGAAACAATAAAACTCCTAGAAGAAAACATAGACACAACACTCTCTGACATAAATCTTAGCAGGATCCTCTATGACCCACCTCCCAGAGCAATGGAAATAAAAGCAAAAATAAACAAATGGGACCTAATAAGGTTTTGCACAATGAAGGAAACTATAAGCAAGGTGAAAAGACAGCCTTCAGAATGGGAGAAAAAAATAGCAAACGAAGCAAATGACAAAGAATTAATCTCAAAAATATGTAAGCAGCTCCTGCAGCTCAATTCCAGAAAAATAAGCAACCCAATCAAAAAATGGGCCAAAGAACTAAACAGACATTTATTCAAAGAAGACATACAAATAGCTAACAAACACATGAAAAGATGCTCAACATCGCTCATTATCAGAGAAATACAAATCAAAACCACAATGAGGTACCATCTCATGCCAGTCAGAATGGCTGCTATCAAAAAGTCCACAAACAATCAAAGCTGGAGAGGGTGCGGAGAAGAAGGAACCCTCTTACACTGTTGGTGGGAATGCAAAATAGTACAACCACTATGGAGAACAGTGTGGAGATTCCTTAAAACGCTGGAAATAGAACTGCCTTATGACCCAGCAATCCCACTGCTGGGCATACACCCTGAGGAAACCAGAATTGAAAGAGATTTGTGTACCCTAATGTTCATCACAGCACTGTTTACAATAGCCAGGACATGGAAGCCACCATCAGCAGACTAATGGATAAGAAAGTTGTGGTACATATACACAATGGAATATTACTCAGCTATTAAAAAGTATGCATTTGAATCAGTTCTAATCATGTGGGTGAAACTGGAGCCTCTTATACAGAGCCAAGTAAGTCAGAAAAAAAAAATACCAATACAGTATATTAATGTATACTTATGGAATTTAGAAAGATGGTGACAATGACCCTATATGCGAGATAGCAAAAGAGACACAAATGTAAAGAACAGTCTGTTGGACTCTGTGGGAGAAGGCGAGGGTGGGATGATTTGAGAGAATAGCATTGAAACATGTATATTATCATATATGAAATAGATCGTCAGTTCAGGTTCAATGCATGAGACAGGGTGCTCAGGGCTGGTGCACTCAGATGACACTGAGAGATGTGATGGGGAGGGAGGTGGGGGGGAGGGTCAGGATGGGGAACACATGTACACCCATGGCTGATTCATATAAATGTATGGGAAAAACCACCACAATATTGTAAAGTATTAGCCTCCAATTAAAACAAAACAAAACCCTCTATTCCTCAATCATTTTATCAGTTATTAGTTTTCAGCAAAGGAAATAAGAGCTGAATCATCCCCAAATAAATTTTACTATTTAAATAAAGTTATGAAAAACCTTTGATTTAATATATATACTATTACATAATATAGGATAGTTTGATTGTTTTATACTTGTTAATTACCTGGTATATACATTTCCTACATGCATCCCTGGACATATAGCCAATCAATTACACACGAAGAAAGCTAGAAGCTAAGAGGAAAGAAGTTTTAAAAGTCTTAAGAAACAGATCTGTATTACCTGGGAAGGAGTAGGCTGATAGGGGATGTTATAGTTAACTAATTATTTTTTTCCTCTGCATATTTTAATGTTAGGAATCAAAGCAATTAATGTTACTTTCTGGTACTTTCTTGATGGCTGACTTTTTTTTTAAAGCTTGTACTATCTGTCCTCTATATATTTCTTACCAGGTTTCTCTCACCAAATTCACATTATTTTTGTAAAGTCTTCCTCCAGCATTCCCTAACATGCTTTATAGATTCTTCTTTTTACTCTTCTGTTCAGTAGCAAACTAGAATTTCACAAATGAAAAAAGAATAATTGGCTAGAGATAGTTATTCTAGAATTTCATGTTACCCATTTCCCCCCTCCATATTCCTCATAAGCTGAGTTTGGAACTAATCAGACAGATGAGGTATTATTAGTTAACCAAAATTTATAAAGACTACTTTATTCACTCTGAATGAAAATATTTGATGGTGGGGGGAGAAGTAGGAAAACTGATAGAAGAAAAATACAAAGGAAACAGGGTTATTGTTGCACATAGCATCTTTGCACCCTGATCTCACTTCTGCCAAGACCTAAATCTCATCACCAGTGTGATAGTGGCTGAATGTTTCCCTTCCAAATGTTTTAGTCTTTTTCCCATGACTTGGTTTTAATAATGAAGACAGTAGAAATATATTGGGAAGATTAGACTAAAAAATGTATATCTGCTTTAACATCCTCTAGTTGAGCATCATGAAGGGAATTATTTCATTTTTTGAGGATCCCAAATGAATTGCAGAAGAATCTCAACATGGAGGAATCTCAACAGGAACTACTTACAAGCTTGAAAGCCTCTTTGATAACAACAACCAAGAAACATGCACTCTTGTGCACATCAGTAACAGATAAGAAAGACAGTTGTTGGGCTGGCCTCCTCTCTCACTAAAATGAACTGCCAAGGGAGGGACTCTCCTGCAGATGTTTCCTACTGCTCAGGTGGGAAGTCGAGCGTGCAGGCATCACAGTAGGCACTGCAGTAAATCAGATAGTATCTCTTCTGGAAGAAAGCCAAGCCAAACTGCTCTTAGAAATATTATGAGCAGCTCCCTGGTAGCTCAGGGAACAGGGATCCATTTCAATCATTCCTAGGAACATCCTTCAAAGACAGTTTTTGTGTGTTTTTTTTTTTTTTGTTTGTTTGTTTTTTTTGTTTTTTTTTTCCTTTTGCAGGAGCGGCTGGGTGTTGGAGGAACATCCTGCTGAAGTTGTAATGGAAAAAATAAATGCCTCATTCCTCCAGACTCTGATGCTGCTGGAAAACTGATTCTTGACCTCAATTCACACAGTGAGGTTTGTCCTGACTTCCACTTTCTTTGCTGCCTCTTCTTGCAAAGCAAATAAACCCAAAATTTGTAGTAGGATGAAGAAATATGTTTATAAATTAGAGCAAGATTTCAGGATAAGCCACAGAGTGCTGTTCTGTGCTTAGTCGCAGCTGACTCTTTGTGACCCCATGGACTGTAGCCTGCCAGGCACCTCTGTCCATGGGGATTCTCCAGGCAAGAATACTGGAGTGGGTTGCCATGCCCTCCTGCAGGGGATCTTCCCAACCAGGGATTGAACCCAGGTCTCCAGCATAGCAGGAAGATTCTTTACCATCCATGCCCACCAGGGAAGCCCAAGAATACTGGAGTGGGTCGCCTATCCTTTCTCCAGGGGATCTTCCCAATCCAGGAATCAAACCAGGGTCTCCTGCACTACAGGCAAATTCTTTACCACCTGAGCTACAAGGGAAGCCTGGAGCCACAGAGTAGTATTCATCAAATAGAAACAAAGGTCTGTGGGGCAGAATGGAATCCTAGTAACCCATATGAGTGAACAATCTCATTGACATTGGTGGGTAAAAGGGAAAATCTGGAGCAAATTATTGGTTACATAAATCTTTAAAAAAAAATCATTCTTTAGCTACCAAAATTTTTAAATCAAAGTATTGCATGGCCCAAATCCTAAATAGCAAAAGGTAATACTGTTTGTTCAACAGAAAGCCTTTAACTTCCTAATAGCAATCTGACAAAGTTTGGTTCCCACTTATCTTTAAGTAGTGATGTGCTAGGTATAAACACAAGAATGTGATTATCATTCAACCTTTGCATAAAACCCTGATAATATAGTTTCTTGTTATTATTGTTTAGTTGCTAAGTTGTATCCAACTCTTTGGGACTCCGTGGACTGTTACCTGCTAGGCTCCTCTGTTTATGGGATTTCCCAGGCAAGAATACAAGAGTGGATTGTCATTTCCTTCTCCAGGTTACATCAGATCAGATCAGATCAGTTGCTCAGTCATGTCCTACTCTTTGCGACCCCATGAATCACAGCACGCCAGGCCTCCCTGTCCATCACCAACTCCCGGAGTTCACTCAGACTCATGTCCATCGAGTCAGTGATGCCATCCAGCCATCTCATCCTCTGTCGTCCCCTTCTCCTCCTGCCGCCAATCCCTCCCAGCATCAGAGTCTTTTCCAATGAGTCAACTCTTCGCATGAGGTGGCCAAAGTACTGGAGTTTCAGCTTTAGCATCATTTCTTCCAAAGAACTCCCAGGGCTGATCTCCTTCAGAATGGACTGGTTGGATCTCCTTGCAGTCCAAGGGACTCTCAAGAGTCTTCTCCAACACCACAGTGCAAAAGCATCAATTCTTCGGCATTCAGCCTTCTTCACAGTCCAACTCTCACACCCATACATGACCACTGGAAAAACCATAGCCTTGACTAGATGAACCTTTGTTGGCAAAGTAATGTCTCTGCTTTTGAATATGCTATCTAGGTTGGTCATAACTTTCCTTCCAAGGAGTAAGCATCTTTTAATTTCATGGCTGCAGTCACCATCTGTAGTGATTTTGGAGCCCAGAAAAATAAAGTCTGACACTGTTTCCACTGTTTCCCCATCTATTTTCCATGAAGTAATGGGACTGGATGCCATGATCTTCGTTTTCTGAATGTTGAGCTTTAAGCCCACTTACATAGGTTACATAGTTTTGTTGAAAAATTATGGGATTTATTGGCTGACAAGTTTGCATTGGAGTCCTATCCCTACTATCAATTAACAATGAGAATGTGGGTAAACGTTTTCAAGCCAAGGGTGTCCCTATACATTAGAGACTGTACTTCTCCTTTGCAGGCTTCCCTGGTAGCTCAACTGGTACAGAATCCGCCTGCAATGAGGGAGACCAGGGTTCAATCCCTGTGTTGGGAAGATCCCCTGGAGGAGGGCATGGCCACCCACTCCAGTATTCTTGCCTGGAGAATCCCAATGGACAGAGAAGCCTGGCGGGCTGCAGTCCATGGGGTAACAAAGAGTTGGATGTGACTAAGCACAGCACAGCCCTTCTCCTTTGCAGTGTTATGAATATTTCATACGATAGTGCAAAAATCCTTGATTAATTTCCTATTACTTCTATAACAAATGATCACAAATTAGTGGTTTAAAATAACATACACTTATTGTCTTATAGTTCTGGATATCAGAAATCCAAAATAAATCTTATAGAGTTAATATCAAGGGGTCTTCAGAGATGTTTCATCTGGCACCTCCAGGACAGAACTCATCCTTGCCTCTTTCAGCTTTTACAGTCTGTCATCTGTCATCTGCCATTGTTTGGTTTGTGTTTGCATCATTCCAACATTTGCTTCCCTCACTGTATTGCCTGCTCCCTTCTCTAGTCTCTGTCTTCTACTTACAAGAACTTTGTTACTGCATTGAACCCAATAAGATAATCAATCCATCTCAAAATCATTAACTTAATTACATCTACAAAATCCATTTTTCCATATGAGCAACATATTCACAGGCTATATGAGTAAGAATGTAGACAACTTTTAGGGATTGTTATTCAGCCTATTACAGGTATGTAGTATAGGTAAATGGCACAAATAGGCATGCAACCAATTTCAGCTCTTGCATCCTCTTCTAATGAATGTAGACTTAATTTTTCTTTTCTCTAGTTCCTATTACCATGAACACTTTTCTCAGAGACTCAAAAAATAAATAAATAAAAATATTGTAGGATCCTATAAGAGTATATTGAAAAGACTTTAAAAACCACAAGGCACAACTCATATATTTGTGTTGTGTATTTGTTCCCTTCTTTGGTGAGTCTTTAGGTTTGGTAGTTTCTATGTATCTGAGTTATGTTTGGAAAGCATCTGGAAGAAAACCAAATTATGTGTGTAATCAATTATAAGTGTAAAACCATCATAAATGAAGAGGAATTTTTTCACTCAGTGGGTTCTGAAACTGGTTACAGAAAAATCACTTGGATTTTGAGAATGAGAGTCATTTTAATTTTTAGGGTTTGTGAAAATCCAGGCCTTGTGATATGAGGGAGTTGAAACTGCTAGGTATTTTAAGCCTCTGATTTAATATTCTTTCAAATTGCACTGACATCATAATCATTTATCTTCAACAAAAGCAGAGGGAGGCTAAAATAGTTTCAGTTTCACTCTGTTTTAGTGGTAAATTCCTATCCTTTTGCTGATGTCCGCAATAAAGTGATCATTCATACTGCCATCACATGAAATGAACCAACTAAATCAAAATATTTTTCATAGGGGAGTAGCCTGGGGAAGTGAGAGAAACAGCATGCTGGACTTCTCATGCTGGTCTATTTTTGGATGGCCTTCTTTAAGGATCAATTTAAAGCTTACTGCTACACAGAGCTTTCTTCAGTGAGACAGAAAAATATGCAGAACCCAACACATACTTAACAAAAGTAGTCAGCTGATTGTACCTGACGACTTTACAAAGCATAGAGTTTATTCTCCATAGTATAATTGCTACCAGTAACAGTAGTTATGGGATTGATGCTTGATTCACTAATTGACTCATTCATTATTTCATCAAAAGATCTTTGACAAACCTATCATTTTTTCATTCACCTTGTTACTAAATCATTTTTTCATCTCAACAATTTGTATACTCATTAATTCGCTCATTCAATAAAACTGCATTGGATACCTTTCCTCTGCTCTCCTTGTGTTGGGTACTTAGATGTGCACAGATAAATCAAATACATACAAGCTCTAGTGATCCACTTCTTGGCCCATTCTTCATTTTGAAGACTGAGAAGAAGACACAGAAGCTAAAGTAGAATGTTTTGGTTGATGATACACTGAGGATGACAAATTTAGGCATGTAAATTGCGATAACAGAGAAGTTTCATTACTGGGCATCTGACTTCAGACCATCCAAATGTGTGGAATTGCAGCCCAGTTATTGCGTCTGTTTTGACCAGTTCAAGCTTTGGTGGAGAATTTGTTCTCTAAATCTGTGTCACAAGTATCAATCTGTGATTAGTGACTAATTATGTCCTAGCCCCAGAATAATATTGCCTTGTCAGCTAACTTGTTTTTATCTTGGTTAGCATCACTGTGGAAGACACTGCATGATACTGTCTCATAGTTCACAGGCTGAGAAAGAGTGAAGCTGAAATCTAATTTGAAAACAAGAGTGGATAAACTTCTCTGGGATCCTGAACAAAGTTGGAGTAACCATCACCAAAATAAAAGGCTCTGGTTCTGTGTTCTAAGTCAGTTTTCACCATAATGATCTAGCAAAGAAAGCCGGGTCTTTGTAAAGCTGACCTTTCTAATCAGGGCACCTTGGTATTTTTGAGATCTGATTTGCTCCGGTCACAACCTTCCTACCTCTATGTCTAGAGTCCTTCTGCTATTACTTAATCCAAAAATCAGTTTATAAAATCTTTTTATTCATCTGATATTTTAGTTTTCCTTACCCTATTCCTATCTCCACAAGCCTATTTTCTCTTGGTTCTCATTCTTCCAGGATTTCCTAAGGAGAGGGTAACTAATAACATAATTTTTGAGTAGTTGGTTTGTCATTCTCTTTCCTTCCCTTCACTACACATGGTGACCTAAAAATCTATTAGAGTCAACAGAATTAATTTTATGTTTTTCTCTCTTCCACTTCTGTGGCCTTAATGTTAAATTGATGAATCTGTGGATGGACTGAAAATCTTTATATCTGGTCATAATACCTCTATGACAATGGACCATTGGTGAATATTACAGAGTTCCTAGCTTCTAGAGACTCTGAACACCTAAGGCTCAAGTGCCTCCCCATTCATTTTATTCCTCAGTTCTTCTCACTTGCAGAAAATACTTGAACATCTATATGAACCTATCAGTGGCCTTTAACAATGGATGAGATAAATGTATGTTCCTGAGGCTGAGAAGTTCCAGTTTTAGCTTTAGAAATAAAAAGTAGACAAAGACACTAGGAAAGGAAATAAACACTTCAAACAAAACAAAAGAAACAAAAATTGAGTTCTTAAGAATATTGTATTGATGAAAAATAAATAGCGCTTGAGATATTTCTAAATATTTCACATGTGTTGTACTAACAAAATTAATCCCCCTAATAATTTTATGAAGTAGATATTATATTCTCATTCTAACAAACACACAGATTCTGTCCAAGGTCACATAGCAAGTGTGTGGCAAGATTAGGGCCCAGGTACTTGACTCTGAACACCATATTATAAACTGTTAGGTAATATAGCAATAGAGAGAGGAAGTGGGATAACATGATTGTTATGACTGTTCATAGCAATATTTAATGTGAGATTGTGTATCTGTGTGGGTTCTGAAAAGGTCAGTTATAGAAGAATGGGTACTGGTATAAATTCTGCTGCTATATTTTTGATATAATATAGTTTAAAATATTTAAATATCTGATTTAGACAACTCAAAAATGAATGATTGACTTCCAAGTATCTTGGTTTTGAGCTTTGACATCACCCTGACTTTGGGAGATATGATAATGAGATCATTCATTCCATTTGAAAAGCTAGTATTAGATTATGGAGACCCACCTAAACATTAAGAATCTCAAGTTTGGTATATTTCTTTTGATCAATTCTAGCTTTAAAATCATTGTCTTTTACATCTGAACAAATATATTTATCTAGAAAAGACTGTAGAGATTTTCAAATGAGATAAGAGATAGCAAAAAATTGAAAGAAATATTTACTAAAGAAAGAAATAATTACTAAAGTATTTCTCTGCAAACTCTGTGTGTGTGTGTGTGTGTGTGTGTGTGCGCGCGCGCGCGCGTGCGTATGTGTACCAGTTATTTGGAACAATTGTTTAAGTTTTGGTTCCGCTTTGGAAGCTAAGGAATGTGTTGAGTTTTGGAATTCCTTTGATGTGGAAGGAGTCCATCTTCTGAGGACTGCTGATGATGGACAAACATTCTGCACAGAAAGAACATAAGGAGGACTTCCATTTTCAGTTTAAGTGACTCTTGATAGAGGCACCCAAATGCAATGTTTTCTGTGAATGTGACAAGAGCTTCTTAGGTCAAGACATAAATAGTCGACATAAGTTCCACTTTAATTCATTTAAATGCATTTTAGCAGGGCACATAACTTGCTAGTCTTCAGTGTTTTCTGCGTTGGGATCTTGGGTACTGCTTTTCTTCCTTTGTATTTTAATTGTACTTTTTACTGAAAAAAAAAAAAAGTCTGTGTCATGGGAATACCATGAAACAGAAACTGTGTTACAATCATTTTTCTGTTATTGGCACTTATTGGCATCTGGTGATCAATGGGAAGATGAATGAATAAATAGATGGCCAAATGAATAATATATTCATAAAATTTTGTTTAGATTTGGAGTGAAATCAGTATTTTATGAGTTTCAGCAGCCCCCAAATTTTCTGTCCTCATTTTAGAAGATTAATTTTGTTAATGTAATTTATACATATTGAGAGAGGAAAAAAATTAAATGTTCTATTTCATAGATGATCAAAATAGGAGACAAAGAAATTCAATAATTAGGAGCCAGTGTGAAGATACTTGTCATGGATTGTAGTGAATCTAGTCAAAGAAACATTGAAATGGGGTTCTATTGTTGTTATTCCTTTTATTGTTTCTTCATTTCCTTCTATTTTATTTATTTTATTTTAATATTCTATCACCTTCCTACTCAAAACTTTCTAATGGCTTCTCATTGGTCAGTAATAAGATCCCAACTCTTTAACTTGGCTTAGAAAGCCATGCTTCACTTGGTCCCTGTCCACATTGATGGCCCTACCTTATTCTATATCCTACTGTTCTCCCTGTTCTCTCCTCAGGAGTTCACACATGCTCTGACTGGAATTCTCCTCCTTTATCTTCATTTGGTTGGATCCTTATCCATCTTCAGGTCTTAATTTAATTAATTCCTCAAAGAGACTGTTCTTGAACACTTTCCAAGTTAATCCCCCAGTCACTCAGTATCATACCATTTTGCCTTAATTCTCTGCTTAAATCTTAAGCATGTTGGAAATGCCACATGTTCACATCCTAGCTGAGCCTGTCTGAGCCTTAGCCATCTCAGTCCTAACAGGAGGTATGTAGGTAAAGAAGTTGTCTTGAAAGTGTATTCTTCAGCCTTAGCTCTTCTTTCTCTCAGGCATTCAAGTCACCCCATGGAGCAAACAACCATCTCCACTATGCCTTTTTAAAATTCCTGACTTACAGAATCCCTGTGTGTTAAACAATAATAGATAGAGAAAATACTTACTCACTGATCACAACGTGCAATTATCTTGTTATTTGTTTTATGCTTTTAAAAATCTCTACCCTCCTTCAAAAACATCGGTTCCATAATGGTGTGAATTGTGACTGTGCCAAAATGTGTTGTTCATATCGGTGCTTGGCACATAGTGTTCCATAAGCATTTGCTAAATAAATATGTTTACTAATTTGTTAAGTGAGATGAAGAGTTTTACATGTTTAATATCGTCAAACCCGCTTGATGATGCTGTATAACACTATGCCCATTTTACAGATGAAGAAATTGAATTAGAAGGATTAGATAGCTTTCCCAAGTTTCAGAGGTAATAAATCATAAAGTTAAAATGTGAACTGATTTAATTTGAGGTCTTTTGTCACAGTCTTACAAAATAAGTTGTTGGAATAACCTGCTCTTCAAATACACCTTCAATTTTAAAAGGTTATAGTACAGGTTTTAGGAGCACAGAATGTGGAGCTAGACTGTCATGGTTCAAAACTCCTTCACATTTTAGTTGTGTAACCCTGCCTTAGGTTCTAATTTCTAAAATAAGAATTATAATTCTGTCTAATATCCTGGATTGTTTGAACATTGAATAAGTGAATATATCTAAAGCATTTATACCAGTGCTTTGTACATGATACATGTTATGTTAAGTACTATCCAGGGCTTCCCAGGTGGTGCCAATGGTAAATAATCCACCTGAAAATGCAGGTGCTGCAGGAGACATAGGTTCAATCCCTGGGTTAGGAAGATCCCCTGGAGGAGGGCATAGCAACCCACTCAATATTCTTGCATGGACAGTCCCATGGACAGAGGAGCCTGGCGGGTTACAGTTCATGGGGTCACAAAGAGTTGGACATGACTCAGCATATATGCATTCAAGGACTTATCTCTTGATTGTGTCATTGTTTTGTTATGATTATACTGTATGATGTTTAAGGAAGATTCAATATCTCTCTAATAACTAGATATTATTAATAAACATTTTGCCAACATTTTTTATATAAAACATGTGTCAAAAGATAGGTCAACACAGGTATCCATGTTATGAAGTGAACAATTGCAAGATGAGTGGAAGTTTTCTATTTTCTGAAACATGTAGTCTAAGTGAGTCTTGTGAATTTTTGTTGCTCTTATTATTTTAATAAGGAGAAAGTTCTCTCTGAAATTAAAGGTTATATAATTTAGATCTGGAGGTTACCTTGGCAATGATGTTACTCAAGTCCCTCATGTTTTATGTAAGGACACTAATGACAACAGAGGCGCATGTTCCCATTAAAAGTCACACAAGCAATTAATACCTGAGCCAGAGTAGGAAGCAAGGTGGCCTGAGTCCTTTCTGGTGCTTTCCAGCCTCTCCATGCCTCTGCAGTGCCAAAGTGCCACTGTTGATGGGGAAACTTTTTTTTTTTTCTTTTTCAGTTAACTAGCTATCACCATGTGTGCAACATCTGCTGAGTACTCTAGGCAGGATGAGGACTCAACAAGTGTTCACCAATAGCCCTACATTTGACTCTCCATCAGTAAAAATGACAATAATGATTCCATAGCAAGGTTGGGAAACACCTGATTCTTCTAGGTTAATCTCAGGTCATGAGAAGCAGCCCATACTTAGGAGAAATTAAGGATATTGAAGGATATGAGAGAGATTTTAGAGAGTGTGCCTCTCTGATGCCTCTGAAACTGTAATTAGCGGCTTGACGCTACTGGCCACAGCAGTCTGGGCCTTCCTACAGCAAACAGCTGTCTTCCTTTTTTAGGAAGAGCTATATAAGGCATGTAAACCACATGGATTTCCTTTGAAGCAGCTAGAACTTTTGTCAGTATCATCTTTTATCTCTCTCTTTTCCTTCAGACCCTCTGAGAAGAGATCTTATCAAAGAGAGAATCAAAGGAAGCTTCTAGTGTTACCATTTCCCAGACAACTTTCTGGAATTCTTAAACAGAGAGCCAGATTCTTGATAGCCATGATGTGGTTTGCACTGGTGTTTTTCCCCCAATCCTCTCTCCATAACGTCTTCATGCTGTGTGGACAAAAGCCAAACAAGGCTTCCACCTTTGCCCTATGATTTCAGGACCTGAAGATCCATGTTATCCTTTTTGTTGTTGTTTAGTGTCTAAGTCATGTCCAATTCTTTTGCAACCCCAGGGACTGTAGCCTGCCAGGCTCCTCTGTCCACGGGATTTTCCAGACAAGAATACTGGAGTGGGTTGCCACTTCCTTCTTCCAGGAGAAGCCTATACACACACACACACACACACACACACACACATATAGGTTTGTGTTTTGTTGTTGAAAACACAAATCAACTTAGAGATGGACTTCAGTTGAAGTTCTTGGTTATATTCAAAAGAAAACTATTCTAGTTAATTTAAGAAGAAAGATACTGGATATGTGTATATATATATATATATACACACACACCCCTAAGTATTATATGTGCTTCCCTGGTGGCTTAGTGGTAAAGAATCACCTGTTAATGCAGGAGACATGGGTTCAATACCAAAGTCAGGCATGGCAACCCACTCCAGTATTCTTGCCTAGACAGTCCCAAGGAGAGAGGAACCTGGTGGGCTATGGTCCATGGTGTCTCAGAGAATCAGACATGACTGAAGTGACTGAGCATGCACATATGCATATATGTCAATACAGTTTCATCTTATATCTCTCTCTTTTCTTTCAGATTCTCTGAAAAGAGATTATATATATATATATATATATATATATATATATATATATAGTGCTGTCAAGACAAACAGTTTTCTCACAAATATCCCACTTCTGAACTTAAAATGAAGGTCTAATGTGAGGGTGTTTTGTTGTTGAAAACACAAATCAGCTTAGAGATGGACTTCAGTCAGAATTCTTGGTTGTATTCAAAATAAAACTATTATGACTAATTTAAGAAGAAAGATATTGGAAATAATAAGCAAAAAGGCTGAGGAATGTGGTTCAGTTCATGCATACATCCACAGGAAGGTAATAACGACTTCTATAGCTAAAGTCAGTGAAGATCTTCCTATGTGCCAGATACTGTTCTCCCAGCATGCCTTCATTCAATCCCTGAAGCAGTGTTATAAGATAATGGCTATTATCATCCCTATTTTACAGATGGAGAAATTGAGGCAATCTTTAAAGGCTTTATCTGGGGACATTAACCTATTAACTGGTAGAATTTTAAGCAGTAAAGGCCATGTTAATAGGGACAGCCTTCTTGGGTGACCTTCTGCTTCCACTACTCACCATGTAGTGCTTCTCTCACCACAATCTTTACTACCACTGGGCACTGGTAGTTCTTTGCATCACTTGTTCTAGATTCAGAACTTGAGTGTGGATATCTCATGCCCATGCCCTGTCTTCTAGGAGATTAAGAAGCAAATATTCAGCCTCTGGTGGCTAGATTTATTCAATAAGAGATGTCTCAGCACTAGAAATGAAGTTCAGATGCTTAGCAGTCAACAGAACACAACACACCCCTATCTCTGATAGTACTACTACTAACCTTGGATGAAAACTCTAAGACCTACTCAAGGACTATCACACAATTTAGTAAAATTACAACTGTGGGAAATGTTAATTGATGACAAATGTAAATGACCTGGCTTCTAAAAGTTACCCTTTTGAATTCCATCCCAAGCATAAATGATTTAACATCATTAAAAAAAGAAAAACTGAAGATAATAATTGTGTACTCTGAATAAACTCTTTAAAATCTTTTGAGAACTAATACTATGGGACATTGACTCTAATTCATAGCAATTTTTTCCAATATAAACTTGGAAGTCAGATACAACAAGAAGTGAATGGTGGAAAAGGACTGAGAAAAACAGCAAGTGAATGAGATTTCTATTGCAGAATGCTTTTGACATGGTCCAGTTACTGCGTCACGACTTCATGTTTCTTAATCTTGGCAATAGAATAAAGTCCTCAGCAGAAGGATTTTTTTTCAAGTCCAAAACATGACACTTCAGAGCTCTAACCATAACTTCTCTTTTTATGTCTATGGGATTTACAGTGTTTGCAGATGGAAGTAATTTAATACTGTGGTGATCTTTCATCTAGCCTGTTTCCTTTCAGTGACCTTATGTTTACTATAAGAAAACACCAACAAGGTGTCTGATTTCTTCATGGAAAAATGGCAACTATTTAAAACAAAAGGATTTTGTCCAGCAGAATCATAAATCTTTCAGTGTTTCTGTAATTTAACAAAAAAAGGCTCATTTGTTCTGTGAGGAGTGTTTGCCTGTAAGACAAGGCCAATTTGACTTTCTCATAAAAAATGCATTTTTTGAGGTGGGGGAAGATAGCAGTGGAATAAAAAGTCACTGTTCTATCTATGGCAGGAGAATCAAATCTTTTCATTTTTGTGGCTTTGCCTCAAACTGTCCCAAAGATATCATTTTGAAAGAAAAACCCCAGAATCTTTCCTGGCATTTCCCAGGATGCTTTGAAAATAATAGCAAGTTCTTTGTGCCCTTCACACATCTCTACTTCAGCATGTGTGGTTCCTGCTGATTTTAAAGCCTGTTCTGAACCCCAGAAAGCAGACTCTTCCTGGGATGAGAGAAACTCTTGGTAACCACAGCAACACACCTTTCCAGGGAATCTTCCCATTGACATTTGATAGTTCGAGTCATAAATAATGGAGTGAATCTTTCAGCAGAAGACCAGAAGCTGCAACTGGAACACTCAGGAAATGCATAACAGCTGCCTTTAGGGTGATGAGATGCAAGTTGCCTCCCTATATCAGAGGCAATTTTTCCAGTAAGATAGAACTTGAATCTGGAGTGTTCATTTTGTTTACACCATAGATCAAGGAGATGAAAATGCAAATACTCTCATGAGTTCAATGCTACATCCAAATACATATTAGAGACTCTAAACTAGAGTGTAGATTTGGTCTCTGTGTGTGAATAACTCATTCATGAATTATTTACAAATATTATTTTGTGATATGGAGCAGGTCCTTGAACAGGATGAAATATTTTAAACAAGAATTATGTATTGAGTATCTAATGTGTGACAAAGTGTTCTGATCCTTGGAAGAGAAATAAGAAACAAAGTACATGGAAGATACAGACAAAAAAGAAGTAATATGTGAGGAGGTATTTGAAGATGAACTAGAATTAGGTATGTGGAAAGTGGGGAGAATAAGGAGAGAATTCTGGGCAGAGGAAATAGCTTATGTAAGGACTTAGCTACAGAGAAACCATGGTGTATTAGAGAACTGAAATTGCTTCAGCATGTTGATCTCTGGCCAAAAAACATATTCATTCAACATTCAAAACTATCTATTTCTGTTCCTATGATACAGCAGGAAACGTTCCAGGTGTTTGGGGTATGACCATCAGCAAAGCAGAGAGAGAGTATTCCCTGTCCTTGTGGAGTATATCACATAATTCATCCTCGTGGCACTTCTTCCCTCTTCCTATATTTTTACCATATAAGGAAAAGGGAGTGATTATACTGCAAGAGCTACCACTGAAATCCTACTGTCTTATGGTTTTGGAATGTAGAAAATTATCCACCTTTAATTTGAATTGATAAAAATTAAGGAAGCCTCTAAAATGTTCCAAGTACTGTGTTGGACCCAATTAGTAAAAAGATAAACTTGATTATATATTATAGATTACAGAGTCAATGCAATCCCAATCTGTAACCAAGCAAGTTATTTTGCAGATATTAACAAACTAACTCTATAGTTTATATGGAAAGACAAAATGCCCAGAACTGGTAATAAAATATTAAAAGAGAAAAAGTCAGAGGACTGAGGCTACCCACTTCGAGATTTACTATAAAGCTGCATTAATCAAGACAGTGTGGTATTGATAAAAGAAGAAATGAAACAAAGAGATTGATGAAACAGAATAGAGTCCAGAAATAGACTCACACAAACATAGTCAACTGATCTTGAACAATGACGTAAAGGCAATCTAATGGAGAAGAGATAGTATTAAAACAACTGGATATCCACTTGCAAAAGATAATCTAGGCACAGACCTTACAACTATCTCAAAAATTAATTCAAATTGATTATAGATCTAAATGTTAAATGAAAAACTATAAAACTTCTAGGAGATGATATAGCAGAAAATCTAGATGACCTTGGGTTTTGTGATGAATTTTATTAGATACAACACCAAAAGCATGATCCATGAAAGAAAAAGAATATTAAATTTGACTTTATTAAAACTAGAAATTTCTGTTCGGCAAAGGACATTGTTAAGAGAATGAAAGACAAGTCACAAGGTAGTAGAAAATTTTTGCAAAATACACATCTGATAAGGGACTGTATCTGAGATATACAAAGAACTCTTTAGCACTCAACAAGATAAAAACCAAACACCCCAGTTAAAAAAAATGAGTAAAAGACCAGGGAGCCAGATATAAAAATCAGTGAAGTTATGATATTCCCTCATACCATATACAAAATGGTTTAAAGGGTTAAATATAATACACGTCACCATAAAACTCCTAATAGCGAACGTAGGCAAAACATTCTCTAACATAAATCAACAGCAATATTTTCTTAGATCAGTCTCCTAGGGAAAAATAAATAAAAGCAAAAATGAGCAAATGAGACCTGATCAAACTCAAAAAGTTTTTGCAAACAGCAAAGGACACTATCCGCAAGATTAAAAGACAACCAGCCTATAGAATGGGAAAAAATTTGCAAATGATGTGAACAAAAAAGGGTTAATATTCAAGCAGTACAAAAAGGTCATACAACTAAATATCAAAACACCAAATAAGTCAGTAAAAAGTGGGCAGAAGACCTAAAAAGACTTTTCTCCAAAGACGTACAGATGGCTAAGAGGCACATGAAAAGATGTTGAATATCACTAATTCTTAGAGAAATTCAAATCAAAACTACAATGAGGTATCATCTCACACTTCTCAGAATGGCTATCATCAAAAATCTGTAAATAATACATGCTGGAAAGGGTGTAGAGAAAAGGGAACCCTCTTACACTGTTAGTGGGAGTGTAAATTGGTGCAGCCACTACGGAAAACAATATACAGCTTTCTTGAAAAACTAAAAAATGAGCTACCATATGATTCAAGAATCTTACTCCTGGGTATATACTGGAAAAATATGAAAACTCTAATTCAAAAAGATATATGGACCCCAATATTCACAGCAGCACTATTTACAATAGCCAAGGCATGAAAACAACCCAAGTGCCCATGCCATAGTTTCAAGAGCAAGGGAGGAAGGATGTACAGGTAGAGGGAATTTTAGATAATGAAACTATTCTATATAATAGTATAATAGTGGAAATATGGAATTATGTATTTATCAAAACCCATAAAATAGATCAGATCAGATCAGATCATTCGCTCAGTCGTGTCCGACTCTTTGCGACCCCATGAATCACTGCACGCCAGGCCTCCCTGTCCATCACCAACTCCCGAAGTTCACTCAGACTCATGTCCATCGAGTCAGTGATGCCATCCAGCCATCTCATCCTCTGTCAACCCCTTCTCCTCCTGCCCCCAATCCCTCACAGCATCAGAGTCTTTTCCAATGAGTCAACTCTTTGCATGAGGTGGCCAAAGTACTGGAGTTTCAGCATTAGCATCATTCCTTCCAAAGAACTCCCAGGGCTGATCTCCTTCAGAAGGGACTGGTTGGATCTCCTTGCAGTCCAAGGGACTCTCAAGAAAATATATGGCATAAAGTATAAATTATGGACTTTGACAAGTATATGTCAAAGTGGGTTCATGAATTATGTATCACACTAATGGGGCTTCCCTGGTGGCTCAGAAGGTAAGGAATCTGCCGGCAGTGTGGGAGACCTGGGTTCCATCCCTGGTTTGCAAAGATCCCCTGGAGAAGGAAATGGCTACCCACTCAAGTATTCTTGCCTGGAGAATTCCAAAGACAGGGGAGCCTGGTAGGCTACAGTCAATGGGATTGCAAAAAGTGGACACTACTGAGTGACTAACATTTTGATTTCACACTTTCACTTTCACACCACACTAATGGGGGGGTGATGTGGGAGAGGTGTAGGAGGAGGAGGCAGGGTATGTGTGAACTCTGTGCTTTCCATTCAGCTGTGCTGTAAATATAAAACTGCTCGAAAAAGCAAAGTCTAATAATTTTGTAAAAAGATGAATAAGGAATATGAAATTTTTCTTGATCTTAGAGACTTCTTGGTGACTCAGGATACTTATCTGTCTATGTCTATCTGTTTTTCTGTTTGTATTTCCACCTACTTTTCTATCATCTATGAATCCATCTCTTTATCTATTTGTCCAAAATTGTGATTTGCTTTGTAAAAGAGGAATAAAGAAAATGTTATGTGAACCCAAGAAACATAGGTCAAGATTAAATCCCCTGTGATTTGGCAGGTAATGCCTAAAAAGAGACAAGGAGGAGAAGTAACATTTGTTGTGGTCCATGAAGGATGAATAGGAGCCCACCAGGTTAAAAAACAGTGGAAAGTTGAGAAATATCCTTAAGCAAAATGAAGATACATAAAAGTCTTCCTGTAAAGTGTAACTACAGCATATGGTATGTGAGAGGAATAGGCAAAAGATAAATTGGCTTTTTAGTCTAGAGCTAGACTGAAAAGGGCCCTCTAGCATCCACATGCTGGGTGCCTATTCCATACAGGCTCTGAGCCCACTACCTCTGCCTAATTTTATGGTAGTAGTCGTGGTTTAGATGTTACGCTATGTCTGACTCTTGTGATCCCAGAACCCACCTGGCTCCTCATTTTGTGAACACTTACAACAACCCTGCGAGACAGGCATTGTTCACTTCATTTTCCTAGAGGACAGTGTGCTCAGAGAAATGCATTTATTGGTTGAGGAAGGCTGGTAGGACTTTCCATGATATTCAGTGAGCCTCAGTGAGGCTGCTGAAGGGAATGCCATCCCCACTCCAATAGAAGATATTATTCCCAGGTGCTTTTATAAATATCTGTAGCACTTCCTTCCATGCCCATATTCCAACACACCAAGGAGATTTTGGTCCTTCTCTTGAGATGGAATTTCAGATCTATGAGTTGCTGTTAATAAGACACTGTTCCTTTGATACTGAGGGACTTAAATACAAAATCACAGTTTCATAGGCAACAATGATATTGCAAAGGTAAGACTGTAGTGGTGATGTGTATAAACTAAAAAAAACAATCATTCCTGCAGAAGTGTGTGTGTGTGTGTGTGTGTGTGTGTGTGTGTGTGTGTGTGTTGGGAGGGGGGGCAGACTAGTGAAGATGCTCCACTCTTGGCAAAGAAGTCACACAGGAGAGGACTTTGGGAAGTAAGTGTACAGAGTAAAGAGAAGAAATGAGAAGGTCCCTCCTCTGAGAAGCAGTTGATGCTGCTGCTGCTGCTGCTAAGTCGCTTCAGTTGTGTCCGACTCTGCGCAATCCCATAGATGGCAGCCCACCAGGCTCCCCTGTCCCTGGGATTCTCCAGGCAAGAACACTGGAGTGGGTTGCCATTTTCTTCTCCAATGCATGAAAGTGAAAAGTGAAAGTGAATTCGCTCAGTAGTGTCCAACTCTTCGCGACCCCATGGACTGCAGCCTACCAGGCTCCCCTATTCCTGGGATTTTCCAGGCAAGAGTACTGGAGTGGGGTGCCATTGCCTTCTCCAAGCAGTTGATGAGATCCTTCCATTCCCACCATTCAGAGGATGGACAAGGTGTTTGGTTATCTTCTCAGGTGACAATGATATTCTCCTATTATACAAACAGTGAGCATTTGATAGATATTTTCAAGGTGCCATTCATTTAATCTAAGTTTTTCAAATCCATGAGATGGGACAAAACTGAGACTTCAAGTAGTTCAGATAATTCAGCCAGGAATAGTAACAAGACAGAAACACAAACTCCCTGACTCCAAAGCCTTAGTCATTCTTAGACACTTATCTGTGATGTTGGATCAATTTAGAAGTATGTTGGTGGTTGACCTTTTTGCTGAATATTTAATGTAATATTAATTATTTCAGCATGTTTCTCTGAAATTATTCCCATTAGTGGTTTATTTGATTGCACACACAGACACACACACGTACATGCAGACATTCAATTAATAATTCAGAAAACACTTACTTGGATTCAAGTATTAAGTGCTTGTCTCCCCTACTGGGTTGTGAGTTTCATCAGTGTGAATGCAATGTATAAATAGCATGGAGTGCAGTCTCTGGTGTATATTAATGCTTAATAAATATTTGTCGCATTAATCAGTCTCCTCTTACAAGAGTTTGCTGGAAGCTACGTATGTAGATTTCAGGAAACAACAGTCTACACTTGTTGTCTTTTCATAGCAGAAGAGTTAAAACCATAAAAAAGGGCAAGAGCAGTTACAATTTGTCACTCCATCCAGTAGATCCCACATGAGTGTCTTGATACCAATCCCATCCCTTTTCCAAACTTGCAACCTTTTTCTCATCTGCTTTATTTCTGACGTTGCTCCTCTGGCAACCTTTTTAATTTTTTTTTTATTTCTTACTTTTTCTTTTTCTCTTTTTTTGATGTTGTATCAGTTATGGCTGCCCCTTACAGATCACCTCTAACCTTCACTTCTTGTACTCACTCTTGTTTGTTCCACTCTTGGCTCAAGATATCCGGCCCCTAGAGGCTTGTCTTTCTAATCCCCAGGCTTTTAGGCCCTTCTCTTGAAGCAACTGGGATTTTTTTTTTTAAGTTGGTTGGGACATAAAGATATCCAGCCAGCTCCACTATGTGGGGTTTAATAGTACAAATAGTGTTTGCATATGTTTATTTGATTTATAAATACTCTGCTTTATCACTGAGATCTCCAAGAGGAAAATATTTATACTATTATGTCTCATTTTTAGTAAAAATAATTGTATGTTTATTTAAGGTATGAGTTCTTTAAGAAAAGCATAATTTAATTCTTAATTTGAAAATGCTTTCAGCAAGCTTTCAGTTGTATGTGGTGACTATTGCTTGTATTAATATTATAGCTAATGTTGTAAACAAAGACAAATGGATTTTATGGAAGTTATTTTAAAGTTGATCACAATTTGTAATGAAGGCCTAACACTTTATCTAGCATATAATTACTCAAATAACCAAGTGAAATGTATAGATATGATGAAAGGGACATTTATGAGAGCTGTTTCCTTCTTTGAGAATCTCAGAAACAGAGAGTTTTGTCCATTACTGAATTAGGAAACATATTCAAACACTATAAATTATTTGGATAAGATAACACATTTTTTCCCCCTCTGGAAAGTCAGGCTACTTTGAGCATAAAACAGATTCTATGGCCACCGCCCCTCAGAAACTCAGTGGGCCTCTCTGGCAGGGCATGAAGAAATTTGATCTTTGGTCTAATTAGACATACTCCCTCTGGGACTCTGCTTAGAAGTCAAAATTAAGGCTTGCCTTGTTCCCTCTCAGGGATGGGGAAATCCGTTTCAATTCAACAGCGTTTCCTTGATTTGAACACATTTGGGGACTTGAAAGCTTAGCAGAACAAGCTCAAGGGTTGCAGTCTGGAGCTGCCAGTTAGCAGAATTGGCAGGCACCCCTCTTAAGCTTTTTGGTATAAAAGAGACTGCTTCCCTCCCACAAGGAGAACCAGAGCCATATGGCCCAAACCTCAAGTGGCTCTCCTCCACAGCTTGTGGTTTCCCTGAACTTTATTTCCCAAATCAAGGCCTGCCAGCAATTCTGGAATAGCAGATACATACCATCATGATTTTGTATCTCGCAGAGAAGATACAGACATAATTCAGTTCCCAAGTCATGGGTGGTGTGCCTATTATGTGTCAGACATCTTCCTATGCAAAAGGAGATGAAGATGCTGTTGTCTCTACCTTTAAGTTTCTTATACTCTGTGGCTTTTTCTATGTGTGCGTGCTAAGTTGCTTCAGTTATATCCAACTCTTCATGACTCCATGGACTATAGTCCACCAGGCAGGCTCCCCTGTCCATGGGATTCTTCAGGCAAGAATACTGAAGTGGGTTGCCATGCACTCCTTGAAGGGAATCTTCCTGACCCAGGGATCCAACCAGTGTCTCTTACATCTCCTGCATTGGCAGGCAGGTTCTTTACCACTAGTGCCATTTGGGAAGTAGCTTTTTATGTGGCTGCTGATCAATTCCTTTTCATACAAATAGAATGGAAATGAGGGAAGAGATATTCTGCTAAGACAGTATTATAGAAAATTAGAAAGGGCACCAAATTTGGAATCATATGACTCTATCTGATCTCTGGTTCAAACAGTTACAAGCTATGTGCAAACCCAGTTAACTAATCAAACCTTTCTTTAACATGCCTTATGCTTTATTCATATTGTTAAGTTTTAGGGATATTAATAAAAAAGTGATGTGAACATTGTCTTTGAGATATTTGTGCTTATGTCTTCTGAGTCATTTTTTATTATCTATTAAAAGTATTATAATAATTACTGACCTTTCTATCTTATTGAGCTATTTTGAGAATCAATTTATTAATACATGAAAACTATTCACTACAAAAGATTATGCCTACAGATTTGGTAGATTTACATAGTTTATTATGTTCAAATAATTTTAAATGTCTAGAGTATCCAAAATAATATATCTTGGTATAAAAGAAACCAAAAACAAAACATGTTTCCGAATTTCAGTCCATTATTTCTTCCCTTACAACAGTGATTCTAAAAGTGTGGTCCTTGGATAAGTAGCATCAGTACCACTTGACCACCTGGGCACTTAGATATGTAAATTTGGGGGCCCCAAGTGAGATCTAATTATTTAGAAACTTCGGCAATGGGGTTCAGCAATCTGTGTTTTAACAAGCTCTGCACATGACTCAGATACAACCCATCAAAGTAGAGTATCCTATTATAGAGCTTCTTGTGTTTCCCCATCTAAACATCATGACTTTCCAAAGCTGCTACAATTTAGGCCAACAGTTTTTCAAAGATCTCTGCAGGAGCAGAGTGAGAATCTAAGAAGAGATGGCAATTCAAGAACAGTTTGATTTATGTAACTTCACATCACTTCATCTTTCACTGACCAAGAAATTCACTCATCAGACATTTACTGAACACATACTATGTACCAATTGCACTCATTTTAGCTCTCTGTTTTCCATGTGACCTTGCTTTATTCAAATGACCTGGTACATTAAAAAATTTTTTTTTGATTGTTTTCTGACATTGTTCTTAACACCTGGAAAATAACTTTATTCATTTTCTGCTCTAAGATCCATTTCTTTTTTTACTCTATTTTTATTGTCTTTTTCTGTCAATAAAAAGCCAGAGAAGAAAATGGGGGCTAATACGTTGAAGCATTTTCCTCGTGTACAGCAGCAAGACTTTATTGAAAACTCTCCATAGGAAGCCTGTCTTTGTTTTACTGCAAGAACCTGGCGACCCTGAAGAAGCAATTCTATCTTGAAAGTTGAAACATCTTACTGCTTGCCAAAAGCAAGAAGGACCTGCACTGTGGGATTTAAAGAGATTTTATGTATTTGAAGGAACATTCCCTTGATTATACTCTCTTCAGAGACAGAACCAAGGCATTTGGAAACATCTGTGCAGTGGGAAGCTGCTGGGATAGATTTTTCATGTTCAGTTAATTGGCCCCACGCAAGCCTTGAGAGGAAGATCTCTGAACAGTGGTTAGAACACATGAGATGAGCTTTCCATGTTCCTTTTGTTTATGGCACTTTATTATTTCTTCTCACCCTGATAGAGAGTTAATTTGGGGGAAATAAGTTGAAGGCTTACTTTGCCCAGCTCCTCTTTCTTTGTATTGCTATATCATATCTGCTTTCCCTCTCTGAAATTCTCATGCTTTTATAAATGAGAAAACAACCCAATGAAGCTGATACGCACCATGGAGAATCTGACCTTTCCCTCCCAGGATGTCAGGCTTATTTAGAGGCCATTTTAATGAATCTCTTTCCATTTTATCAGGAAGTCACCTAGAGAAGGTGATGATTAATGCAGAAAAGCAAAAATATAGTCAACACATTATATCACCATTAATGAATGCAAAAGTTATTTTACTCATAGTTTTTTGACTGCTCCACAAGTCATAGAAAAAGGAAAGTTGATAGAAAATGAAGATTTAGTACTTTATATATCATTGCTAAACAGCAAGTCATTTCACTTTCTCTAGAAACTAGTATCATCTGAAAATAAGGATAACAACTGTTCATTATACACAACTAAATTTATCTGACTGGGCCTTGAGATGCTCAGTACATGCATGCTAAGTTGCTTCAGTTGTGTTGGACTCTCTGTGACCCTATGGACTTTTGCCCACCAGGAGTCTGCCAGGCTCCTCTGTCCATGGGATTCTCCAGGCAAGAACACTGGAGTGGGTTGCCATTGCCTCCTCCATGGGATCTTCTGGACCCAGAGATGAAACAAGTATCTCTTATGTCTCTTGCGTTGGAAGGAGGGTTCTTTACCACTAGTGCCACCTGGGAATTCCTGAGATGCTCAGACTTTCAACCAAACATTATTCTGGATGTTAGGATGTTTCTGGATGAAACTAACTTTTGGATTGGTGAAGTGGGTACATCAGGTTGCCCTCTCTAATGTGGGTGGGTCTTATTCAATTAGTTGAAGATGTGAATAGAGCAAAAATTACGTGTAAGAAGGGTATGAGTCTTTTCCAACCTCTGAACTCAGACTGAAACACTGGTTCTTCCTGGATCTTCAGCCTACCAACTTTCAAACTGGGACTTATCCCATCAGCTCTCATGGTTCTCAAGCCTTCAGACTTGGTCTGGAACTAGGCATTGGCTTTCCTTGGTTTCCAGCTTGCTGATCTTTCCAGCTTGCAAGACTGGGGGCTCTGGGACATTGATAATTATATGAACCAATTCCTTATAATAAATCTCTCTCTCTCTCTCTCTGCACATACTATTGGTTCAATTTCTCTGGAAAACTCCAAATATTAATATCAACTCTGTACTCTAGTACTATTGTGTCTCCAATTTACAGACAGGGAAACACAAACAAAGAAGATAGATAAGTTTCTGTGGTGGTTTAAAGGTGTGTCTAGTGATTCTTTGCTATTCTCCTCTCAAAAGGTAAAGCTTAATTTTTCTCCTCTTGAGTTTGAGCTGGACTTAGTGATTCATTTCTAATGAACAGTGTATTGTTGTTGTTGTTCAGTTGCTCAGTCATGTCTGACTCTTTGCAACCCCATGGACTGTAGAATGCCAGGCTTCCCTGTCCTTCACCACCTCCCAGAACATGCTCAAACTCATGTCCATTGAGTCAGTGATGCCATCCAACCATCTCATCCTCTGTTGTCCCCTTCTCCTGCCTTCACTGTTTCCAGTATCAGGGTCTTTTCTAATGAGTTGGCTCTTTGCATCAGGTGGCCAAATTATTGGGGTTTCAGCTTCAGCATCAGTTCTTCCAATGGATTCAGGGTTGGTTTCCTTTAGGATTGACCGGTTTGATTTCCTTGCAGTCTAAGGGACTCTCAAGAGTCTTCTCCAACACCACAGTTCAAAAACATCAACTCTTTGGGGCTCAGCCTTCTTTATTGTTCAACTCTCACATCCATACATGACTACTGGAAAAACCATAGCTTTGACTATACAGATGTTTGCTGGCAAAGTGATGTCTCTGTTTTTTAATATGCTGTCTAAGTTTGTCATAGCTTTTCTTCCAAAGAGCAAATGTCTTTTAATTTTACAGCTGAAGTCACCATTTGCAGTGATTTTGGAGCCCAAGAATACTAGAGTGGGTAGCCTACCCCTTCTCCAGGGGAACTTCCCGATCTAGGAATCAAACTTCAGTCTCTGGCCTTGTAGGTGGATTCTTTACCAGCTGACCTACTGGGGAAGCCCAAACAGTTTATAGCAGATGTGAAAGAATGTCTCTCTCAAGACTAAATAATAAAATTGCCATGATTTCTATCTTGAGTTTTCCCTCTGTCTCTGTTTCTCTGAAAACTCAATCCAGGGACAACCAGTTACTGTGCCTGTAAGCAGTGATGTAAAGTGACCCATCCAGTGAGGCACTGAAAGCTCCAACCAACAGAGAGCTTGGCTTTTCCTACTTCTTCATGTGATCCTGGTCTTATGAAAGAACTTCAACCAAAACCAACTAGCTAAGCCTTTCTGGATTCCTGACCTTCATAAGCGGTGTGGATAAATGTGTATTGTTTTAAGCTGCTGAATTTGTGATATTTTGTTACACAGCAAGAGATAGCAATCACTCTTGCAAAAGGTCACATAATTCAGAAAAGTCAAAACCAGGATCTACACCCAGATCCACACTCCAGAGTCAGTATTTTTAGTGAGCATCTCCTATGGCCTCTCATCATGACAAATGATCACAGACTACAAATCTAACACTACCAAAATCTGCACCCCCAAAACAGGCTGATAAAGGAAGAGACCATGACCTCCATATCTCCGCTATATCTGTGAATAGCTCTTTTTGCAGATCTTCTTTAAAAACAGTAAATCAAAGTAATGGCTTTAATTTTCTCCTTTATCACTAGACTTCAGAGATGTTCCTGTCAAACTTCGATGAGGGATTGAGGCTCAGCTGTGCCCTACCCCAAGAGACTCTTGCCTGAAAGAAGGTCGAACACTTGCCATTTTTATTTTCTTATTAAGAAATAATATTTTATGAGATACAATCTGACTAACTGAGGCCTTTGCTTAATTGATATCTAATTTAATAATGTTGTAGCATAATTTTCAAAGAATAATGACAGACTGGCATAATGATACCCACTTTCCCAGGGATGCTTCTGTATAATATGCTTTGTGATGGATTGCAGTCCCCTAAACCTGTCTTACTTCTCACCTTCAGACCTTTGCACAGGCTACTCTCACTTCCTAGACAGCCCTTCCTCCCCTGGCACTTCCTCCCCATCTATCTTAAAAACAAATGCCTCCTTTTATCTTTCAAGATTCAGCTGCATAGGCAACTAAGATACATTCTTGTCATCATCTTACCCTCAGTTATCCCTTGGGTTCCAATAGTATAATGAAAACTAAAAACAGCTCTTTTAGAACCAAATAGATGCTGATTTCAGTCAAGCTTGCATTATATACTAGATGTGTTGTTGTCGTTAAGTCCTGTCTGACTCTTCACAAACTCCTGGACTTCAGCACACCAGGCTTCTCTGTCCTTCACAATCTCCTGGAGTTTTCTCATCCTTGGGTTTTAAGGATTTCCTTAAAATTTCCCAAGCCCACTACATCTTAATCTTCTGTCTCTCAAATGGAAACAATATAATTGTGAAGATTAGTTACTCAATAATTCAGAATGGTACCTGGCATAGGAACAAATCCTAAATAAATATTAGCTATTACTGTGTGAAGTATGCATCAAAATGCATAACAAAATTTTCAATTACTTTCTCTCTTAGAAAAGGTGTCTTTTGAATGAAGGAATGTAATTGTGGTGTTTTTGTCTTTAGAGCACTGATGCTGATGGCTGATGCTGTGGGAGTGAGAGATTTTCTTGTTCATTTATCTTCATTGCCACTTCATTTCAAAATATATCCCCAACTGAATTTTCCCTATGTTTGCTTCTATCAAAACATCCTGCCAAATTTTTAGGTCTTAAAATTTGAGTCATAATGACTCCCTCCCCATCTCTTTCTTCCATCCTTTTAAAGCATTTATTTTATGCTTTTAACATTGACTCCCTTTTCTTCATTCCAAGGGCATTAGAGTTAACCTAGCCCTCATTTCCTCTAATTCTCTTGCTTCAACCACCTCTAGTGATTCACAGCTTACTTATGTTCGTTTTCTCCAGCTCCAATCTACTATTCTCCATGCAGATATATTTATTTCTCCCCAAATAGCTCTTATCGTATTACTCCCTGCTAAAAATAATTTATTGGCTGCCCATGTCTTTAAAATGGGAAATTTCACATATTTGTCGCAGTTTGTAGTGAAGACACATTGCCTATTTTTACCTTACTTATTTTCTCTCCTCTATTGAAACCGTATGGTTTATGCTTTTATATCATACCCCATACTTTCCCATCTCCAGGCTTTTAACCATTTTGTTTCCGTTTTCTGGAATGTCCTCTTGCCCCAACTTTGCATGTGGAAATGTTGTCTTGAGAAGACCATCTCAAATGTCACTTTCCCCATGAAATCGTTCCTCATTACCTCACTCTGTTCTCAAGTCCAGACGCTGCAATTTCTCCTTCCTTGTATCTCCATAGCCCTTTGTTCTTTGTTTACAACTTTCTCCTATGCCTTTGGATTTTGTCTCCTTCTCTTGCAAATTTTAAATTCCTTTTGTTTTAACCACCTTGATAATCATCTCTCTTCTGAAGTTAAGCACAGTGCTTTGCATCAAATCAAGACTTGGATCCTGAATTGAATTGTATATATAACCAGTTAAAATTCCTGGTAATGTAGGTATAACTAGAATTATATACATGCAGTTTAAAATAAAGTCATGTCATTCTCCCCAGATTTTTGGCAAGTGACAAACATCACTGCTGTTTAGCCATCTCCAGCATAAATACCTTTACCTAAAATGTCATGACTATGTGGATAAATTGTCTTAGTACAAATGTTTGGAAAAAAAAATTGCTGTCTGTCTTCTTTCCAATTACTGGAAGACCAAAACTAGCCAACTCAAGATAGACTTTTAACAAGGTACTTCCCTGTAATGATAATTGCTTTTGGGTCTCAAACTGACTTATTTACTAGCTTTTCAATTTGGAAGTCATTTCTTTTTAGGACCTGAAGGGTTTTTGCACTGCCTGGGGAATTGAGCAGCCACCTTTAATTAGAAAAGAGCCAAGATATTCAACATACACTCAGATTTGTGATATTTGTGATGGTGCTAGGGTTAGGAGAAGAAAAAATGTGGGTTGGAAAAGGGTGAAATTACTTCATTTTTTTTTTTAGCCTTTCTTATGGTATTTCTTGAGTCAGGGGGAGAAAGGAAAAACAAGGAATCCTGATTTGTATGTGCTAAACACAGGATACTGCATAGACTCAATGGGCATGAGACCATGATTGCCAGCCAGCATAGAAAGTATTCTTTGCAGGGCTCCATGAAATTTAAAACTCTTCAAATGAGGAACAAATGGTACTAGGGCAATAAAAGAAATGTTTTTCAAGTATGTATTGTTAATTATTTTTTTTAAATGAGGGTTTACATACACATTTGATCCAATAATTCTTAACCTTAATAAGAACGGCATGTTGCAGAATTCCCACCAGAAAGTTGAGAGGTATCTGGAACACAGAAGACAGGTTTGGCTTTCAACACAAAAGGCCCTTGACTCCCAGAGGCAATATTTTTCTTTGAAAATTATTAAGCCCTTCAAATTTTGTTAATAAATCTATTTGAAGTAAAAAAAATGTGAGTTGAGGAATATGCACCATTGCTAGCTACAAGCTAAAAATGAGGTCTAATTTTGTCTATGTATTTTGGGTTTGTTCTTTATTCTTCTCAGGGTGTTTACTACCTTTATACCGAAGGAAACAAAGAAATTCAATGATCTGAAGATATCAAATTTTCTTTGAAATGAAAGTTACTTTTTTTAAAAAATGAAAACTTTAAGGATTATGAAATAAGCACAGAATTTCACTTAGAAAGGAACATTAATTGAAACACAGATGTTAAAAAAAAAAAAAAGGAAATTGACTTTTCCCCATCTCCCTCTGGAGACCTGGGAATGTTATCAAGAACTGAAATAATTAATTGTCACTAAAGGACACACTTATCAAATATCATTTACATCAAATTTGCAGTTCCTTTTTTCCTATACTTAATAGCCAATTAAGATGTAAAAATGTCCCTGTTAAATAATATCACAACCATGTTAATAATGAAACAGCAACTTTGTGAAAGTTAATCTAGGAGATCATTCTGAATTTTCTCACAAAGGAAATTAACTTTGATAACCATCTTTCTGGCTACAGAAGAAAATGAATATATTATTTCCATATGTGTCTAGAACACATAAAAATATATTTGAATTTTAAGGGCATCTTAAAATAATAATCCAGCTTTCCAAAATTGTCACATCAGGAGAAAATTGTTTACCTTAGAAAACTAATAGTCACACCACCAATTGCTACAATAAGTGTCTCTAAACAATATATTCTTCACTGCATTTAATAGTTGTTTTTAAGATAAAAAATTATGAAGGTTACTGAATGCATAGCTGATGATAATATAATGCACTCATTCTTAAGATTTTCAAAGTATCTCATTCTGCAGGCATAAGTTTTCTTATTTGAATAATGCAGTAGAGTACTGGACAGGCTAGAATAATTGTATTCCTATTAACAACCTTTTTTGGGGCACACTGATGCACTAAGCGCGGCGCGCGGCCGAGAGGAGCTACCCCACGTCCGAGGTCAGTGGCAGAAGCCGGGAGGACCCCAGCCCGAAGGGCCGCGGCCAAGAGGAGTTATCCCGAGTCCGAGGTCAGGGGCGGCGGCCGGGAGGACCAACCCCACGCCCGAGGCCAGGGGTGGCAGCAAGGAGGACAACTCCACGTCCGAGGAGCGGTGGCTGCGTGGGCGCAGGAGGGCCTAGAGGAGCTATACCACGTTGAAGGTCAGGAAGGGCGGCGGTGAGGAGATACCCCTCGTCCAAGGTAAGGAGCAGCGGCTGCGCTTTGCTGGAGCAGCCTTGAAGAGATACCCCATGCCATGGCATCCGGTCCCATTACTTCATGGGAAACAGATGGGGAAACAGTGTTAGACTGTATTTTTTTGGGCTCCAAAATCACTGCAGATGGTGACTGCAGCCATGAAATTAAAAGACGCTTACTCCTTGGAAGGAAAGTTATGACCAACCTAGATAGCATATTGAAAAGAAGAGACATTACTTTACCAACAAAGGTCCATCTGGTCAAGGCTATGGTTTTTCCAGTGGTCATGTATGGATGTGAGAGTTGGACTGTGAAGAAGGCTGAGCGCCCAAGAATTGATGCTTTTGAACTGTGGTGTTGGAGAAGACTCTTGAGAGTCCCTTGGACTGCAAGGAGATCCAACCAGTCCATTCTGAAGTAGATCAGCCCTGGGATTTCTTTGGAGGGAATGATGCTAAAGCTGAAACTCCAGTACCTTTGGCCACCTCATGTGAAGAGTTGACTCATTGGAAAAGACTCTGATGCTGGGAGGGATTGGGGGCAGGAGGAGAAGGGGACGACAGAGGATGAGATGGCTGGATGGCATCACTGACTCGATGGACGTGAGTCTGAGTGAACTCCGGGAGTTGGTGATGGACAGGGAGGCCTGGCATGCTGCAATTCATGGGGTCGCAAAGAGTCAGACACGACTGAGCGACTGAACTGAACTGAACTGATACAGTTTTCAATCTTTTTTTTCTATGGAAATAAAGAAGTATGCACACATGTATATACACAGGTTAATGTTAAGTTGTATATGTGTATAAACATATACATGTCATTTATTGAGGTACAGTTTATGTTCAATAAATAAATACATTCATTTAAGTGTATACTGTGAAATTTTGCAAAATTTATGGGTATTGTGTCCACCACATAGTCAAGCGGGGCTTCCTTGTTGGCTCAGATGTTTAGGAATCTGCCTGCAATGCAGGAGACATGAGTTTGATCCCTGGGTCAAGAAGATCCCCTGGAGAAAGGAATTGCCATCCACTCCAGCTTTCTTGCCTGGAGAATCCCATGGACAGAGGAACCTGGCGAGCTACAGTCCATGGAGCCACAAAAAGTCAGGCACAACTGAGGGACTAACACTTTCACTTTATCTATACTCAAGATACATAGCATTCTACTACCCCTCCCCCCAAATTTTCTTCCTTTATATCAATCTCCACTATCTCATTCCAGGCGAAGCCAACACAAATATGCTTTCTGCTACTTAGATTAGTTTTGTCTGTTCTAGAATTTCATAGGTATAAAACAATACAAAATGTACTTTTTAACATATTTTTGCATTCACCCATCATGAGATTTTAGAAATTCATACATGTTATTCTCCTTTTTCCTTAAATAGTAATTTGATTGGATAACACAATTTACTCACCTATTGATAGACAATTCAGTTTCTCCAGTTTGGAGTTGTTACATATAAAGCTTCTTTGAACATTGCTTTACAAATATTTCCATGGCTATGTTTTAATTTCTATTGTTAGATATCTAGGAGTAGATTTCTGTCATTCAAAAACAGTTTTTTTTTTTTATATTTAGAAAAATCACTTAAAGTGGTTCTTGTTCTAAAATGTTTTTCAGATTTTACTACTCTTGCAATGTTTAATAATTCCAGTTACTCCACATCTTTATCAAAACCTGCTATTGTCAGTCTTTTCAGTTGTAACCATTCTAGTGATATCTCCTGTGATTTTAATTTTCATTTCTCCAGTACCTAATATTATTGAGTGCTTTTTCATGTGTTCCTTAGTCATTTTGTGTATCCTCTTTGATGAAGTATTGTTCAAATTTTTGCTGATTTGAAAACTGGATGGTTTTCTTATGAATTGTTTATCCCAAATGGATAATGTCTCCTGTTAGAATTAAATTTTCTAAATATTTTCTCTCATTATAAGGCTTATTTGTTTGTCTGCTAGTTTCCTTTACATTGTTTTTCAAATAGAGAATTTTTAAAATACTAAGTATAATTTATCCATTTTTGCCTTATATACATAATTTTTGGATCTCTACATTAAAAAAATAAAATTACAGCATGGTCACAAAGATTTCTTTAGATGTTTTCTTAAAGAACTTTCATTTAAATTTTGTGTTTACGTCGTGTTCCATTTCAAAGTAATTTTTGTATATAGTATCTATAAAGGGTAAGATTGTTATGACTTTTCAATGTGGGTCTCTAGTTGCAGCACCACTTATTAGAAACATTTTCCTGTCATCAAATTACTTGGTACTTTTGACTAAAATCAACTGATTTTACATGTGTGCTCTATTTGTGGAAACTATATTTTTCTATGAATCTATATATCTATCCTTATGCCAGTATCACACAATTTATTTTCAGGCTTACTTTTTTTTTTTCCTTCTGGAACTCTGATCATATGAATGTTAGATTTGCTATTGTCCCAAGATCTCTGTGGTCTCTGGGGTTCTGTTCTTTTTTCTTTTCTACTATCTCTCTGTTTTTCAGATTGGATGATTCAACTGGATAATTCTTTCAGTTTACTAATATTTTCTTCTGTCATATTCGTTCCATAATTGAACCTCCTGATGTTTTATCTTTGTGGTTGTGTTACTGTGTCTTTAGTTAAAACATTCCATTTGGCTCTACACTATATCTTTTGTTTTTTACTGATCATTTCTAATTTTTTTTAAGCAAATTTAGTGATTTATATACATTTTCAGAGGTATCACTATCTTCAGGCATGGCTGGATCCAGACACCACATCACCAGGGCTTGGTCTCTCTCTCTCTCTTGGTTCTGCTTCCTCAAATGTTTGCTATATTCCTAGGCAATGACTATACATATGGAGGCAAACATGGCCCCTTAGACCCTCAAAATTTAAATGGAGTCTAGGGAGGAAAAGAACATACATCAACTACATATTTTGATATCAATATCAAAGTTTTCCTTCTAGTTTTATGTTAAACTAGAATAAGGGAAGCCAGTTGGTACTGTCCAGTTGCTCGAGAGCCAAGCTGAAAATTTCCAAAGGAGGCAATATCACTACATGCCTCTTTATTTATTTATTTTTTTTAATTTTATTTTATTTTTAAACCTCAAACACTGTATTAGTTTTGCCAAACATCAAAACGAATCCGCCACAGGTATACATGTGCTCCCCATCCTGAACCCTCCTCCCTCCTCCCTCCCCACACCATCCCTCTGGGTCGTCCCAGTGCACTAGCCCCAAGCATCCAGTATCGTGCATCGAACCTGGACTGGCAACTCATTTCATACATGATATTACACATGTTTCAATCCCATTCTCCCAAATCTTCCCACCCTCTCCCTCTCCAACAGAGTCCATAAGACTGTTCTATACATCAGTGACTCTTTTGCTGTCTCGAACACAGGGTTATTGTTACCATCTGTCTAAATTCCATATATATGCGTTAGTATACTGTATTGGTGTTTTTCTTTCTGGCTTACTTCACTCTGTATAATAGGCTCCAGTTTCATCCACCTCATTAGAACTGATTCAAATGTGTTCTTTTTAATGGCTGAGTAGTACTGCATTGTGTATATGTACCACAGCTTTCTTATCCATTCATCTGCTGATGGACATCTAGGTTGCTTCCATGTCCTGGCTATTATAAACAGTACTGTGATGAACACTGGGGTACACGTGTCTCTTTCCCTTCTGGTTTCCTCAGTGTGTATGCCCAGCAGTGGGATTGCTGGATCATAAGACAGTTCTATTTCCAGTTTTTTAAGGAATCTCCACACTGTTCTCCATAGTGGCTGTACTAGTTTGCATTCCCACCAACAAAAGGATTTATAAATGCCTGCTGGATTTTTATGATAGTTATTTGTCTTAGTTGACTTGTACTTCCATCACAAAATATCACAAACAGTAGCTCATGCATGTGTGCTCGCTCAGTCAAGTCTGACTCTTTGCAACCCTATGGACTGTAGCTCACCAGGCTCCTCTGTGGATTCCCCAGGCAAGAATATTGGGATGGGTTGCCATTTCTTCCTCGAGAGGATCTTCCCTACCCAGAGATCAAACCTGCATCTCCTGAGTCTTCTGCATTGGCAGATGGATTCTTTACCACAGAGCCACCTGGGAAGCCTCCAACTAGTAACTTAAAAAACAGAAATTTATTTTTTTCACAGTTTTGGAGGCCAGAAGTAAAAAAATTGGCTGTTAGTATGACCAGGTTCATGTGAGAAATCTCTTCTGGGCTTGTAGATGTCTGTCTTCTTGCTGTGTCCTCATATGGCAGGGAGAGAAAGAGCAATTCTCTAGTGCCTCAACTTACAAGGGCATTAATCCCATCAGACTAGGGCCCTGGCCTCATGATCTCATCTAAATCTACTTAGATCCCAAATGCCCCATCTCCAAATATTATTCCACTGGGGTTTGAGGATCAACATATGAATTTGGGGGTGACACAAACATTAAGTCTACATATTGCTTTAAAATCCTTGTCAAATACTTCCAACATTTATGTCATCACAGTGTAGCATTTTCTGATTGCCTTTGTCACTGATATTGAGGTGATAATGGTTTATTGCTACAGTGAGTCATTTTGGATTTTACCCTATAGATTATACATGAGTCTTATGAGACCCTGGATCCTACTGAAATCTATTTAGATGTCTCAGTAAACCTATTTAGATGCAGATGCACACCCTGGCCCATTTTTGTTATCTGTGATTAAAATGTCAAATATTTCCAAAACTTTTACAGTGGTATATTTGTCAGGATTTTCCAGAGAAATAGAACTAATCAAATATAGATATAGATAGATGGGTGGTGGTTGTTTAGTTGCTAAATCATGATTGATTCTTGAGACCCCTTGGACTGTAGCCTGCCAGGCTCCTCTGTCCACGGAATTTTCCAGGCAAAAATACTGGAGTGGGTAGCCATTTCCTTCTCCATGGGATCTTCCTGACCCAGGGATCGAACTCAGTTCTCCTGCATTGGCAGGTGGATTCTTTACTGCTGAGCCACCAGGCATTCCCTATAGATAGATATAAGAGGGTATTTATTATAAGGATTAGCTCAGGTGGTTATGGCAAGTTGGAGAAATAAGAAAGTCTGTGGCATAACTCAGTTCAAGTCCAAAGACCTGAGAACAAGAAGAGTCAATGTCGTAAGTCACAGAGTACAAAGACTTGGGAACCAGGAGCTCTGATATCTGAGAGCAAAGAAAATTAATGATGTGCTCAAGAAAATTGAACAAAAATTTGTCCTTCCTCAGATGTTTTTGCTCTATTTGGGCCCTTAATGGATTGGATGATGCCCTCTGAGATTGAAGAGGGTGTGACTTCTCTACTCAGTCTACTACAAGTTTAAATGCTAATCTCTTCCAGAAATACCCTCACAGACACATCCAGAAATAATGTTTTACTGACTATCTAAGCATCCTTTCCTGGTGACTCAGATGGTAAATAAACTACCTGCAATGTGGGAGACCTGGGTTCAATCCCTGGGTCAGGGAGGTATCCTTCAGAAGGAAATAGCAATACACTCCAGCATTCTTGCCTGAGAAATTCCAAGGACAGAGGACTCGGATGCACAACTGTCCGTTGGGTCACAAAGAGTCAGACAAAACTGAGTGACTGACACTTTCACCACTGAAAGCTTAATATTTTGGGGGCTTCCCTGGTAACTCAGTTGGTAAAGACTCTGCCTGCAGTACAGAAGACCCCAGTTTCATTCCTGGGTCATGAAGATCCACTGGAGAAGGGATAGGCTACCCACTTCAGTATTCTTGGGCTTCCCTAGTGGCTCAGCTGGTAAAGAATCTGCCTGCAATGTGGGAGACCTGGGTTTGATTCTTGGGTTGGGAAGATCCCCTAGAGAAGGGAAATGCCACCTATTCCAGTCTTCTGGCCTGGAGAATTCCATAGATTGTATGGTCCATGAGGTTGCAAAGAGTCGGAAATGACTGAGCAACTTTCACTTTCATTTTCAAGCATCCTTTGGTTCAGTCAAATTGACACATAAAATTAAACGTCATACCTGTCTGTAGTACTAGTACTTGGAAGTCACACTGAATATGCTTATTTTGTCAAGTTAAAAGATAAAGGAGGTATGTACCAACAGAAACAATTTTAATTTGGCTTAAGCTTTTGTATGGAGAAAGCAATGGCAACCCACTCCAGTACTCTTGCCTGGAAAATCCCATGGACGGAAGAGCCTGGAAGGCTGCAGTCCATGGGGTCGCTAAGAGTCAGACACGACTGAGCAACTTCACTTTATTTTTTCACTTTCATGCATTGGAGAAGGAAATGGCAACCCACTCCAGTGTTCTTGCCTGGAGAATCCCAGGGATGGGGGAGCCTGGTGGGATGTCGTTTATGGGGTCGCACAGAGTCAGACATGACTGAAGCGACTTAGCAGCTTAGCGGCAGCAGCAAGCTTTCGTATATTAAGAGACCACCCATTTCTAGGTCTTTCTCTGTGTTGAGATAATAGACAACAGATAGATCTTATTAGGTAATTAAGATTTCCATTTTTTCATCATTTTGTTGGACCTCCATTTTCAGTCAACCCCGAGACCCTACCTTTCCTTTCAGAAGCAAAGGCAAAACTCAAGTTTTCTTGTAGAAGCTCTCAAATAATAGTTACCAAGTCTTTCCCTTGTATTTGAAAAGGAGATGTCCCATTTTTTTAAACCATATAAATTAAGAAGACCACTCCTACTATATGAATTCTGATGCCTGTGTTAAAAGTATTTTCACCATTATGCACTTTTAATTTTTTTTTCTCTCCCAGATAGATTATCAAATCTTGGCTTAGAAGATATTGAACCTTTAATTTTTTATCACCATTTTATCTGCTACACAGGCTGAATTGTAGAAGATCTCAGTGTATGCTATTTGGCATTTTGGTATATGTGTGTACAAATGCTACTTAAGATTACCAACAGGATGTTTTTTTCCCTATATGATAATATTTATTACTGCACAGAAATTTAAAAAACACATTTTAAAAAGAAAATAAATATCTACAACAGTTGTATATATGAGTTTGTGGAGAAAAAAACACAGAACAGAAAATATAAGGTCTGATCATATATTAACTTTATCAAAACAAAAATTCAAAAAAAATTCAGTATTCATTCAATATCTATGGAAATTTCATATATTTACATTTCCTCAAAATGTCACCAATCAGCCTAATGATTCCTACGTATTTATCTCTAGTTCCTGATTCTAACCTCCATTTCTAATTATATATTGAATATATATCAGTGCTGTCATCCCTCCTTCTACTTATCGTTATTTTAGAACTCAACCAGGGAATAATAATTCAATATTGTCCCATTTTTTCTTGCCATAAGCTGCTGAATGGCTTATTTATCTCCATAGCTCTGTGCTCTTGACTCATTTGTTGTGTTGTATTCAGTTCAGTTCAGTTGCTAAGTCGTGTCTGAATCTTTGCGACCCCATGAACCACAGCACGCCAGGCCTCCCTGTCCATCACCAACTCCCGGAGTCCACCCAAACCCATGTCCATTGAGTCGGTGATGCCATCCAACCATCTCATCCTCTGTCGTCCCCTTCTCCTCCTGCCAGCATCCCTCCCAGCATCAGGGTCTTTTCAAATGAATCAGCTCTTTGCATCAGGTGGCCAAAGTATTGGAGATTCAGATTCAACATCAGTCCTTCCAATGAACACTCAGGACTGATCTCCTTTAGGAAGGACTGGTTAGATTGCCTTGCAGTCCAAGGGACTCTCAAGAGTATTCTCCAACACCACAGTTCAAAAACATCAATTCTCCTGCACTCAGCTTTTTTTATACCCTGTTGCTGCTGCTGCTAAGTCGCTTCAGTCGTGTCCTACTCTGTGCGACCTCATAGATGGCAGCCCACCAGGCTCCCCCATCCCGGGATTCTCCAGGCAAGAACACTAGAGTGGGTTGCCATTTCCTTCTCCAATGCATGAAAGTGAAAAGTGAAAGTGAAGTCGCTCAGTCATGTCAACTCTTAGTGACCCCATGGACTGCGGCCCACCAGGCTTCTCCATTCATGGGATTTTCCAGGCAAGAGTACTGGAGTGGGGTGCCATTGCCTTCTCCATCTTTATAGTCCAACTCTCACATAATTAAATTTCATAAATTATCATGTTTAAAAAATACTTTAGAGAGACGATTCTATACCTTTTCTTATATATTTTATATTTATAAAATATACATTATATATATACATGATGTATATAAATATATATTTTTTCTGCTATCATTTCTTCATTCTTCAGCTTCCGCATGACTATTTTTCTCTTGTCAATGAGAAAAAAGGAAATATATTCACAGTTTCCATCAGTACACTGTATCTTTAAGAACATGAAGATTTATTAAGCATCCTTTCCTCTTCAGTTGTCTTTGACTTCCCTGGTTTTCCTTTATGAACTACTTCCCAAACTTTTAATCACTCCCATTGCATTCGCTTAGGCGTTTTCCAAGATACTCACATCTGTATATCCGCAGTAAGTTATAGGGCCAAAAAGAGGAACAGCTATGTCAAGTGCTTTTGAAAAAACTCAGTTGTATAAAGCAGTTAGAAAAAGAGTAAAAAGACTCTGATCTGAGGGTAACTTTAAGTAGCTTTACAAAGCTGTTCTTACATATCCTGCTCCATAAATAGCTTATTAGTCAAAGATTTCAAAACACACACACAGAGCCCCCTTTGCCTGCAAACCTATCGCTGAGGCCTTGCCACTAAATGCTAGTAGACTTTCCAGTGGCTCCTTTATTTACTAGTCAAGACCGCATGTCAGGGAAGGATTGGTACTGAGATTATGAAATTTAGCACTCTATCAATATTATGCATACATTCTATGGTGTTCATGGGTGATACCACTACATAAATATTGTCATTACTATAAATAAGTTTATATCACAGGGATCTTTCTCTAGTCCTGCTGGGAAAAAATTTAGCTAAATATAAATCAAAGGAGTTCTCCTGATTGTAATTCAAGTATGCCATAAAATAGGAGGTGAGGGAGATTGCCAAAGGAAGAAACAAAATATTTTCTTCTCAATAGAGAGATCTTTGTAAAACTTGAGTTTTTCACTTCTATTCTCACAATTCTTTGATGCATTCAAAGTGACTTGCTGGGGCCTACCAAGAACTTATGGAGTTCTGGGTAAGAGGTTAGTGAGAAGAACACTGTTGTGAAGCCAAGTACCACTGAGTTTAATCTGCAGTTTCACTATTAGCTGTCTGAAATTGAGTTGCTTATTCTGTCACTCAGATTTCTCGTCTCTAAGATGAATCTAGTAAGAATAGGGATTTCAGTGTATTTCGTAGTTAGCACAGTGCTTAGCCTAGAGCTAATATATAATAAATGTTATCTTTGTCATCAGTATTTTTATTTTTTTTTTTTTCAAAATCCATTCCTGTGTGACTTTTTGATTGGTCCTAGCTTATTTTATCCACTCATTACAAAGCTCTGGCTCTAAATACTTGCTTGAGCTTATCTGGGAAATTCTAGACATTTCCCTAATCTTGTGGGTTTTTTCATTATCTATTTACATATATATGATTTTTTTTTTTCACATATCTGGTGTGATAAAGTTGGAGAATCTTCCCAACCCAGGGGTTGAACCCGATTTTCCTGCATTGCAGGAAGATTCTTTACCATCTGAGCTACCAGGAAATCTCCTCTTATTTCATATGTAGTTCTAAATTTGCTTCTTTGTTTTTTTTTTTTTTTTTCTCTTCTAACTTAACCAGGTAGGTTTAAGTACTGTCTGTTTTCTGTTCTCCTAGATAGGTCTTTATTATTAATTTATCTTTTTTCTTCTTTGAATGACTTTCTCCCTAGCTAAGATGCAAATTCTTTGAAGACAGGGACAATGTATTATTGATCATTGGGTCTTCCAGAAACTAACACTTTGCTAAGCACCTAGAAAGCACTCAGTAAATTTTAATGCATGAACTGAATATAATACAATATGACAATGTTAAAATATAAAATAATATAAATATCAGAAATATGGAAAAATAGAAAATTGAATAATTTAGAATCATAGAATGTAAAATAGAAAAAATGATATATAAATTATATTTTATGCCAAGAAAGATTACTAAGGGAAAAAAAAGTCACTTTGATACACTGAAACAATTTTTTTAACCAAACATGATAACAAGTATTTATATTATAACCCAAATTATACATAATTATAAAAATATAGAAGTGTTCCAATATACAGACTGCCTATAGGTGATAGAATTAGAGGTGAGTTATATTTTATATTTTTCTGTAGTTACAAAATCCCTAATGAAAGCATGTATTATTATTATAAGTAGAGAACATCCGTATAGCTTTCTTTCCTTAGATAATGTTATACAATTAAAATACATTAAGACTTACTTAAGCACTATATTCAGGAATTGTCAGTTGGTTAAAACATCATGTGAAAATTAGAGGTTCAGTATATTCTGGGTTTTTTTCAAACTTAAAAAATCATATATCTCTTTAATACTCTCTGAATATTATCCTGTCTTTGATTATTTTCTCATAAAGTAATGTATAATGCTCACCTGATAAACATATGTCTAATGGGGAAGAGATCTGGGAAGACAGACCCAGGACAAAGTTATCTTACCATCAGAAAAACAACATAATGCAGAAAGCCTATCTTCCTTATAGTCAGTATATTGAATTTTTAATCTATAAGGGAAATTGCAAGTTCTAGTCATTTATGTATATAGATAAAAAGGCTGGAACTCACAGAGGGAAGAAGATATGCACAAAAATCCCAAAGCTACTTATTGGCATGATTGGAACTCTTTTCACTTGTGCAACACCAAGGAAATGCAGAATAAAGTGGAATTTTAGACAGCTTTTCCTACAAGCACCCCATTTTACAGAGGAATAATTGAGGACTTAGAGTGATCCAATATTTTCCTCTAGCTCACGGAACCTTTTAGAATTTGGCTGGAATTAGCAGTCTGAACTCCTATATCCTAGTCATTATGCTTTCTTCTACAAGAAATTAGTCTAGCTCATTCCACAGTCATTACCTGTAGTAGCAAAGAAGAGCCCAACCCCAAACTCATGTATTATTCAAATATCAATCAAACTCTAACTTTGCTCTACCTTGGGAAGAACAACTATATATCAAGCATATCATTCCACCATTTCTTGATTGATTTCATCATCTTTCCTTCTCTTAGAATTTCTCTGAGACTCTTTTCTATTTTCCTGTATAATAACAATCCAAGACAAAGCCAATAAAAGGCTTAAAAATTTTAACTTATGTATAACATGGATCATATATATTTGTACACATGTGTGTGCGAGAAGGGCTTCCCAGGTGGCCCTAGTGGTAAAGAACCTGCTTGCCAATGCAGGTAGACTTAAAGAGACATGAATTCAATCCCTGGGTCAGGAAGATCCCCTGGAGGAGGATATGGCAACCCACTCCAGTATTCTTGCCTGGAGAATCCCATGGACAGAGAAACCTGGTGGGCTGCAGTCCATAGGGTCACACACAGTTGGACATGACTGAAGGAACTTAGCCCAGGAGCATGGGCCAGAGAGGATCTTGCATAAGATATTTTCCTGAGATCTTGAAATCTAAAAAAGGAATTTTTCACCTATTTTAAAATTTGATTGATAGACATAGGCTAAGGTGGCCATTTGACTTATTTTTCACATTAACGGGGGAGACAATGTATCTAGAAGATGCACTAATAGGTGAATAAACCTGGATTTTTACAAAAAAATAAAGCAAGATAGATCCTGTGGTATAGTGGAAAATGCATGATATAAAAGATTCAGTGTCTGGGTTCTAGCTATTTTCCTGCACGAAATTAGCATCTAGAACAAGTCCTGTATGATTTCTGATGTCAATCTCTTCATAGCACAACAAAAAAGTTCATGGGAATTAATCGTTTTCTTTAACGCCTGGTAATATTCTCCAAACTTTCCCACAGGGCTCTTTCTAAAAGACAGTCAGATGCTTATCAAAGGCCTTTGAATGGTAAGCAAGTGATGCAAAGACAGAGAGTAAGGTTGAGACCAAATATATCAAGCAGGCAGTGGTAGATGGAAAGGCAGCCTGTAGTGGGTACAGATCCTGCTCAGTGTCTGGAGATGCCTGGCCTTTGCCCACTTCCTAACACGCTGTCTATACAACCAGCAGACTTCCTTTTTGCTTCAGAGACAAGCTGAATAGGATAGATGATTATTATGATAGATGACAGGGTGTTTGTAATTGAGGAGAAATTCTGAAAGAATCAATCAGTTTCAGAGAGCAAAGAATGCTAGATAAATTAATGCCTGTCAATTCAAAGTCAAACTTATTTTTTTTATTGTTGTCATTGAATGTTAAATGTGTTTTGTCGAAAATGATGAGGAAAACACATGATTTGATTTGAGAATCAACTCCTTTTTTTATACCATCCATTCTCTCTGCCATTATCCACTGGAAAATCTTTGCTGTTAAGAATGTGCTAATTTCAGATCATATTACTAATTTGCTGAACATTCAGCCAATGGCTTTCCAGTACAGTCTTCCCTTTCTATGGCCATGGAGACACTCTGAGATCTGGGCTTTGCTGCCTACCATTCTAATTTCACATATCTCCACCTCAGTGTTCAATATGCTCCAAGCCCACATGTCTCTGTTAGTCTCAAGCCCTTTTCCATGTTAGAGGCTTTGGGCTCAAATCTTCTGCCCAGAATGTCACGCCCCCAGATCTTTGCCTAGATGATTCCTCCCAGCCATCCAGGTTTATGTGCAAATGTCCTATTCTAAGAGAATCTTCTCTTGTTTATCTCATCTAAATGAACACTTTCTTCCTGTCTCCTCTTGAGTCTTTATCACATTTCCCTTTAAGATGTTCTCTACAATTCTTATTGCTAAAGTTACTTGAATGACATATTTACTTACTATGTGTTTGCTACACCCCTTTCAACATGGCACACTCTTTGAGAACAAGGCCTTATCATTATTGTCCATCTGCATAACTGCAGCGCTTACAACAGAGCCTTTCATAAAGTAGGTGATAGATAACTGGATAAACAATGAATGAATGCTATTGATATAGATCTCTTAAGTGTCAGCAGGAAATGGAATGTATTAACGTTCTTTTGCTTGAAATATACTAAGTATTTATCATCCTTAAAGTCATCAGGACTAAGAATTCATGATATGACATTATCTATGATATCAATGGTTCAAATGTCATTTGTCCCACTTAAAACAACAAATAACTAGAAGTAGCAAATGAGAGAGGGTAAGGGCAAGAAGAAAAACACACATTTCTTTTTGGTCCTTTTTTCTAGCTCCTTTCTTCTTTCAATGACCTTTCTGTTGAATTTATGCCCACAATGTCAGGTTCTGTTTGCTTTTATGCTTCTTTCTGAATTCTAACATCATTTTTCTTCCCTGAAATATGCCAAACAGCTAATTCTGAATTGCTCTTCCATTTTCTAGCTGGCTGTTTTGCATTACAGGAAGAAGCTTACCTGAATAGTACAATCAAAAGGCTACACACATAATTAAAAAAAAAAACTACTTTCTTAAGAAAAAAAAAAAAACTAGGGTAATTCTTTTGTCATTCTCTGTTTTCATACATATCTTATCCTCTGATGATTAGTAAAGCTGAAGTTTCAAATTTGTAACACTTCTTCTGGTCTCTGGGTTTGATTAATAATAATTGTCAGTCTATTAAAATGGATTGTGATGATTCCCAAGGAATTGGTTGTTAACATAATTAACAGCTGGCTTTACTTTCAAGACATTAATCAAAGGAGCAAGTTGCTGGAAATGACCAGGTTCTCACAAATGTTGCTAATTAGCAAAGGCATTGAAGTTTGGTGACACTGATTCCTGATGCTGTTATCTGCATGATTGTATCACAGATTTAAACACCCCCAATGAGATGTGTTTTCTCAAGTGTTATTAAACCAATAATTTTATTTAAATAAATGTAATTTAAAAAACATTTTATTTTTTTAATTTTTTAATTTTTTTAAAATTTTATTTTATTTTTAAACTTTACAATATAAAAAACATTTTAAAATGGAGTGTAAAAATTTGTAAAATGATCATGAGGTGGAATGTGAAATATTTTCTATTCATAAATGGTAAATAAATTCTTTAATATATGTTAATTATCCCTATTTTGTTCCAACATAGCTTAAGTACCTCCATCATCAAAATAATATTTCTTTCAGAAAAAGGATAAACTTTACCATTATTTGCTCATATCACATATTTTATATCTATGTACAATAAAAGAAGTAGATGAAAGAAATTAAGAAAGGAAAAAGGTACTCAGAAAACTTAACCCACTTCCTATTCCTACCAAGAGAGAGAAACGTGTCTAGACATTTTGGAATATTTGCTTCCAGTACCTTTCAGTTCAGTTCAGCCGCTCAGTTGTGTCTGACTCTTTGCAACCCCATGAATCACAGCACGCCAGGCCTCCCTGTCCATCACCAACTCTCGGAGTTCACTCAGACTCATGTCCATCGAGCCACTGATGCCATCCAGCCATCTCATCCTCTGTCGTCCCCTTCTCCTCCTGCCCCCAATCCCTCCCAGCATCAGAGTCTTTTCCAAAGAGTCAACTCTTCGCATGAGGTGGCCAAAGTACTGGAGTTTCAACTTTAGCATCATTCCTTCCAAAGAAATCCCAGGGCTGATCTCCTTCAGAATGGACTGGTTGGATCTCCTTGCAGGCCAAGGGACTCTCAAGAGCCTTCTCCAACACCACAGTTCAAAAGCATCAATTCTTGGGCGCTCAGCCTTCTTCACAGTCCAACTCTCACATCCATACATGACCACAGGAAAAACCATAGCCTTGACTAGACGGACCTTCGTTGGTAGAGTAATGTCTCTGCTTTTGAATATGCTATCTAGGTTGGTCATAACTTTCCTTCCAAGGAGTAAGCGTCTTTTAATTTCATGGCTGCCAGTACCTTTACAGGCCTACAAAATTTTATGTTGTAATAATTTGTATATAATTTTGTATCCTGCTTTCTGATAGCATTGTCATATCCATTTTCTCTGTCAAAATAGATAATTAATAAAATCATACTTTAATTGACATATATTATCCTATCAAAAATGTGTTTTACATTTCAATTAATAATACATATAAGGTTGGAATCACAAATTTCACTTTTAAAAACAACACTGTAACAAGTATCAACGTTAGAGAAGTAACAGGCTTAGGTCTTACAAGGCTTTTGTGTCTGGATCAGAAAGCAGCAGTACCTGCTATTCCTGGTAGGGTTGCCACATTTAACAAACAGAAACACAAGACACCCAGCAAAATTTGAATTTCATGTAACTAGTGATTTTTTTAAGTACATGTATGTCCCATGTAATAACTAATATAATTAATAATGTGTAAAGGGCTTTCCTGGTGGTACAGTGGTAAAGAATCTGCCTGCCAATTCAAGAGGCATGGGTTCGATCCCTGAATTGGGATGATCTCCTGGAGAAGGAAATGGCAACCCACCACAATATCCTTGCCTGGAAAATCCCATGGACAGAGGAGCCTGGCAGGCTACATTCCATGGGGTCACAAAAGAGCCGGACATGAGTTAGTGATTAAAAACAACAACAATAATACATAGGACAAACTTAAACTAAAAAATTATTTATCTGAAATGTAATTTTGGTTCAACTGTATTTTACCTGGCAACTTTCAACCAGGGTGTTTCTTATATATTGTGGTAAGCAGAATATTGCTTCCCCCCACCTGACCCTCCCCCAAAAAAGATGTCCAGGTCCTAATCTCTAGAACCTATGAGGTTAAAAAGCCAAGGGGAAACTGTTGCAGAGGAATTAAGGTTGCTAATCAGTTAATGTTGACATAGATCATCTTGGATTAACTAGGTAACTCAAAGTAATCATAAGAGTCCTTATAAGATAGAGGCACAAGACAGAACCAGAAAGATGGAGATGTGAGAAATAGCCTGATACTATTCACTTTGAAGATGAAAGAAGGGGCCATGAGCCAAGGAAAGTGGACAACCTCTAAAGTCTGGAAAAGGGGGAAAAAAAAGTCTTCTTTCCCTAGAGTCTCTGGTAAGGAGTTCAGCCCTTCTGATGATTTGATGTCAGCCCAGTGAGACCCCTTGTTTGGCTTCTAACATCCAGAACTATAAAATAATGAATTCTTGTTTTTAACACACTAAATTTACAATATTATTTTAAGGAAGCTATGGCAAAGTAATAAATATATTTTCATGGAAACATTGGTGGTCATTGATATAAGGTAGAATGCACCCCTTGAATTTAATATTGTGATAATTTTATAAAAACGTTTCAAAAATCTGAGCCAAGACCTAGAAAATACACTTCATGGAAGCTCACTGGGGTTACCACTCACTTCCTGAGTGAGCTTTGGATGCTCACTTCCTATTGCCATAACAGCAAAATTGCATAGGAACTTGGAATGTTAGGTCCATGAATCAAGGCATATTGGAAGTGGTCAAACAGGAGATGGCAAGCGTGAACGTCGACATTCTAGGAATCAGCAGACTAAAATGGACTGGAATGGATGAATTTAACTCAGATGACCATTATATCTACTACTGCGGACAGGAATCCCTTAGAAGAAATGGAGTAGCCATCATGGTCAACAAAAGAGTCCAAAATGCAGTGCTTGGATTCAATCTCAAAAATGACAGAATGATCTCTGTTCATTTCCAAGGCAAACCATTCAATATCACAGTAATCCAAGTCTATGCCCCAACCAGTAATGCTGAAGAAGCTGAAGTTGAGCAGTCCTATGAAGACCTACAAGACCTTTTGGAACTAACACCCCCAAAAGATGTCCTTTTCATTATAGGGGATGGAATGCAAAAGTAGGAAGTCAAGAAAAACCTGGAGTAACAGCAAATTTGGCCTTGGAATATGGAATGAAGCAGGGCAAAGGCTAATAGAGTTTTGCCAAGAGAATGCACTGGTCATAGCAAACACCCTCTTCTAACAAGACAAGAGAAGACTCTACACATGGACATCATCAGATGGTCAACACCAAAATCAGACTGATTATATTCTTTGCAGCCACAGATGGAGAAGCTGTATACAGTCAGCAAAAACAAGACCAGGAGCTGACTGTGGCTCAGATCATGAACTCCTTACTGCCAAATTCAGAATTAAATTGAAGAAAGTAGGTAAAACCACTAGACCATTTAGGTATGACCTAAATCAAATCCTTAATGATTATACAGTGGAAGTGAGAAATAGATTTAAGGACCTAGATCTGATAGATAGAGTGCCTGATGAACTATGGATGGAGGTTCGTGACATTGTACAGGAGACAGGGATTAAGACGATCTCCATGGAAAATAAATGCAAAAAAGCAAAATAGCTGTCTGGGGATGCCTTACAAACAGCTGTGAAAAGAGAAGCAAAAAGCAAAGGAGAAAAGGAAAGATATAAGCATCTGAATGCAGAGTTCCAAAGAATAGCAAGGAGAGATAAGAAAGCCTTCCTCAGAGATCAATGCAAAGAAATAGACGAAAACAACAGAATGGGAAAGACTAGAGATCTCTTCAAGAAAATTAGAGATACCAAGGGAACATTTCATGCAAAGATGGGCTCGATAAAGGACAGAAATGGTATGGACCTAACAGAAGCAGAAGATATTAAGAAGAGGTGGCAAGAATACACAGAAGAACTATACAAAAAAGATCTTCATGACCCAGATAATCACGATGGTGTGATCACTCACCTAGAGCCAGACATCCTGGAATGTGAAGTCAAGTGGGCCTTAGAAAGCATCACTACAAACAAAGCTAGTGGAGATGATGGAATTCCAGTGGAGCTATTTCAAATCCTGAAAGATGATGCTGTGAAAGTGCTGCACCAAATATGCCAGCCTATTTGGAAAACTCAGCAGTGGCCACAGGAAAGGCCACTGGAAAAGGTCAGTTTTCATTCCAATCCCAAAGAAGGGCAATGTCAAAGAATGTCAAACCACCACACAATTGCATTCATCTCACACACTAGCAAGGTAATGGCTCAAAATTCTCCAAGCCAGGCTTCAGCAATATGTGAACCGTGAGCTTCCAGATGTTCAAGCTGGTTTTAGAAAAGGCAGAGGAACCACAGATCAAATTGCCAACATCCACTGGATCATGGAAAAAGCAAGAGAGTTCCAGAAAAACATCTATTCTGCTTTATTGACTATGCCAAAGCCTTTGACTATGTGGATCACAATAAACTGTGGAAAATTCTTCAAGAGATGGGAATACCAGACCACCTCACCTGCCTCTTGAGAAACCTATATGCAGGTCAGGAAGCAACAGTTAGAACTGGACATGGAACAACAGGCTGGTTCCAAATAGGAAAAGGAGTATGTCAAGGCTGTATATTGTCATCCTGCTTATTTAACTTCTATGCAGAGTACATCATGAGAAATGCTATGCTGGAAGAAGCACAAGCTGGAATCAAGATTGCTGGGAGAAATATCAATAACCTCAGATATGCAGATGACACCACCCTTATGGCAGAAAGTGAAGAGGAACTAAAAAGCCTCTTGATGAAAGTGAAAGAGGAGAGTGAAAAGGTTGGCTTAAAGCTCAACATTTAGAAAACGAAGATCATGGCATCTGGTCCCATCACTTCATGGGAAATAGATGGGGAAACAGTGGAAACAGTGTCAGACTTTATTTTTGATGGGTTCCAAAATCACTGCAGTTGGTGATTGCAGCTATGAAATTAAAAGACGCTTGCTTACTCCTTGGAAGGAAAGTTATGACCAACCTAGATAGCATACTGAAAAGCAGAGACATTACTTTGCTAACGAATGTCCATCTAGTCAAGGCTATGGTTTTTCCAGTGGTCATGTATGGATGTAAGAGTTGGACTGTGAAGAAAGCTGAGGGCCAAAGATTTGATGCTTTTGAACTGTGGTGTTGGAGAAGACTCTTGAGAGTCCCATGGACTGCAAGGAGATTGAACCAGTCCATTCTAAAGGAGATCAGTCCTGGGTGTTCTTTGGAAGGAATGATGCTAAAGCTGAAACTCCAGTACTTTGGCCACCTCATGCGAAGGGTTGACTCATTGGAAAAGTCTCTGATGCTGGGAGGGATTGGGGGCAGGAGGAGAAGGGGACGACAGAGGATGAGATTGCTTGATGGCATCACCAACTCGATGGACGTGGGTTTGGGTGAACTCCGGGAGTTGGTGACGGACAGGGAGGCCTGGTGTGCTGCAGTTCACGGGGTCAGAAAGAGTTGGACATGACTAAGCAACTGAACTGAACTGAGGAACACTGCACAGAATGATTAAATCTTGGAAAGCTGACATTGTTTTGTTTTGTTTTTGCTAGTGATTGCCTGTGAATGGTTTGAGGAACAAAGAGACTTTAATTCAAGCAATCAGCATCTTACAGCATTAACCATGAAATGAACTCAAATCAGAGAGTCCACTTGGGAATCAAGCTACAGAATAAATCAAAGACAGATGAGATAAGCATATATCCTTCACAACAAACTTTCTCCATCTAAGTTGATGGTGTAGCAAATCCAGTACAAGTTAGCAGCTATTCAGTATGAAGACCCCAATTATTAAATGCACCATAGTTACTTGTATTTATTTTTAATGGGATGGGTAAGGTGGAAAAAAAATGTTGCCTTACTACACAGCTGTGAAATACAATGAAGACAAGTTGTTGAGTGCTTGAGTGTAGTTACTTTGCTTTTCTGGGACTGCCTCACAGCTCACAAGTTTGCAATTAGGAAAGAGAGGATTTTATAGTCCATTTAAAATGTGTGTGTTTCACAGAGAGTTCACATAAAATCAAACTTTGAGATGTAGTGGTGGTTAAGACAGAGCTCTCAAACTCAAGAAGTTCAAAGTCTACAGTGGAGACAGGCTCATAAACAAATAATAACAATACAAGGTGATAAATGTTCTTACAGAGGAACACATGGGAAGCCAGGGAAGCCCTCAGGAGGGAGTAATCAGTGCGCTGGGCTTCCAGGAGAAGGTAATGCTTGACATACTACTTGAAGGAGAGCAGGGAATTTCAGGCACTCCTGCAGCCTGTGTTAAGAAGTAGGAAATAGTTTATGCTGAGGAAATGGAGATTCTTTTTTTTTTTTTTTTAAATGGGAGACTAAATAAATGAGTTTAATATGGTCTTGGGCTTATCGACCTGGTTTACAGGTTATGTATGTGTTATGTATATCACCATGTATTAAAATGGATATGATTCTTTTCATTCCTTTAGAACTCATTTTATATGTCAGCTCTTTTGTTGAGCATTTTGGGCCAGGTGCTGTGCTAGGTAATTCTTACATGTTATTTGATTCTCAGAACAGTTCTCCAAGTTTAATCACCTCACCGATGCCAGTATCTGGTCTGTAACACAGGGGCTCTCTTTACTGGGGAACATGGGATAAAGGAAACCTCATGAAGAATATGATAAGCTAAGTTTGGCAAATATTGAACTTCAGGGTTACTTGAACAGTGTCTAAAAGACTACTTTACATGTGTGTTTAGATCTTTGAGGCTAAGTTCAGACTGGAAATATTGATTTGGGAATTATTTGGCATATGTGGCATTTGAAGCCATGGGAAAGCCTGGTATCATCTAGAGAGAAAGGACATCAAGGGAAGAGAACCAAAGAGTGCATGGATAGGGGGACTTCCCTGGTGGTCCAGTGGCTAATACTTCACACTTCCAATGCAGGGGGCCCAGTTGCCATATTTGGTCAGGGAACTAGATCCCACACATCCTAGCTAAAGAGCCTGCAAGCCCCAACTAAAGATTCCACATGCCACAACTAAAAACAAAAAAGATGCTTGCATGCCACAATGAAGATTGAAGATCCACAACTAAGACCTGGCACAACAAAACAAATTAAAATTAATATTAAAATTAAAAAGAGATATATATATATATGTGTATGAAAAGCAAAGAGTGCACAGATAGGGAGCAGCAACATCTAAGTGAGACACAGATACTAAAGGTAAATAATTATTGACAAAGGGTCATCTGAGAGGTAGTTGGGAAACCAAGTCAGAGTGATAGTTTGGCAAAGCAATGGCAGAAATATTCTATGTTTTATGTCAATTAGAGCAATATGTACCCACTCCAGTGTTCTTGCCTGGAGAATCCCAGGGACGGGGGAGCCTGGTGGGCTGCCATCTCTGGGGTCGCAGAGAGTCAGACACGACTGAAGCGACTTACCAGTAGCAGCAGCAGCAGCAGCAGCAGAGCAATATGTGAGCAGAGTCAACTGGATTTTGCAACAAGGTCATTTATACTGATATTGTTAAAAAATAAATTCATATTTCTGTGATTTCTGTGGTAGAAACAGAGGGTAGGCTGAAATATGACTAGTTAATGGGAAGTAAGGCTGTAATAGACATGAAGAGTATATAATTTTATTAAGGAGTTAAGAATAAGAACAATAAGGCGAGAATCAGAGAGAAAGAGTGCCTGAATAACATGTGGTATTGAAAAAGGTAGCTCACGTTGTGTTTAACAGGAAAGGCTTGAGCATAATTACATAATGCAAAGAAAGAGTCATTAGCATGTGCATATAAATTCAGGATTCTTCTGCTTGTGACACACACCCATATCAAATAAATACAATTTAATAATAAATACTAACTTAAGCTGTGGTATCCAGGTGTGGGGCTGACTCAAAGAGTCTTGAAATCTAAATGGCATTGTTTTACTTCCATGGAATTCAGGGAAATTCTCCATCAGGATCGGCACTTACAATCTTTGACCACACTGGGCTCACCTGTCCACTTTTGGGCCATTAGCTGTGACTAGAAAATTGTGCAGCAAGATACCCGGAGAAGGAAATGGCAACCCACTCCAGTATTCTTGCCTGGAGAATTCCATGGACAGAGGAGCCTGGTGGGCTACAGCCTACAGGGTCACAAAGAGTCAGACATGACTGAAGCGACTTTAGCACACAGCACAGAAAATTGTGCAAATATGATTGACCAGGATGGCAACATGCACCACCTCAGGGCTAGAGGCTGGACTATGACTTGGAATTCCATAGAAACCATTAGAAATGGTGAAGGGATTAACTTCAGTAGAAGCGCTGATGCTCCTGGGAGGACTGAAAAAGGAGGCTTAGCAGCAAAAGTACTAGATGTTCCACATGGAGGACGACTCAAAGATATAGGTTAGAGAAATGAAAAAATCAACAGAGAAGACCTTGATCAGCTTTGGGCAGGAAGTAGCACATGCCTTTCATTGGCATTTCATAGAGAGGCCTTCCCTGCCTGTCTCACTTGTCATACTTGGATCTTCCAAAGTAAATTTCTCCCCCTCTACCCTCTTTTACTTTCTTCCCCAACATCTATTATCATTCTTTAAATTTATTCTACCTACTAACTCACTTATTTCTCATTCCTTTTTAATATAAGTATTCTCATATCAGGGGCTCTGTTTGTCTTTTGTGATATTCTAACTCTGCCATCTAAAGCTTAAAATAGCACCCAGCACATATTTAGATCTCAATTACTTGTGGAGTTAAAAAAGAGATACTGAGAGAAAGAGAAGTTGAGAATACACACAACAGCTTTTGGCTATGGTAATTACAAACTAACATTTTTTCCCCCCTTTACAATAGCAAGTACCATGTTCACAAGTGTGTATATATTTGGATTATATTTTCAAATTTAAATCTGTCATTATCTTTGGATTATCAGGTCAAAAATATCAGGGATGATGAGCTAAAAAGTAAAATGTTTTCATGGAGTAGGATTAATGGATGTTTATATAGCATATTGTCTTGGTTTTGTGGCTTGTGACTACAATAAAAGAAGTAGAAGTCTATAAACTTTACCACAAAATGAAAATGAAGAATATGCTCTAAAATGCCATCAAAGGCACATACATGAAAGATGTAGGTTTTATTCGTGGAAAGATTCTCTAAGTTTAAGCTACAGTTTAAATGTAGTAACCTTTTAGAATTCCGTGAATATGAATGCTCACTCCAAATATCTCCACAGTTAAATAAAACTGCCTTTCAATGAAAGCTTTGGCAACTGGATACCCTCTTGTCTCCAAGTCAGCAGTGAACTGTAATTTTAACGCATGTGGAAACAATACATTAGGTGAACTTGCAAAAAGACCTTTGACAGCTACTCTCTTTGAATATTTTATAAGAGGAAAACTATTCTAAAAAGCAGAAAAAAAAATTGTCTGTTTTCACTTAATTTTCTTGGGGGAAGCTCTGTTGTTTATATGGGCAATACACAAACATGTTTATAAAAGTTTTTCATGATATCATCACTGATGCTTCTTTATCACAGGCGATTACATATGCTTCACATATATATACATGTAAAGTCACTGTTATTTCAGAAAATATTCTGAAGTATAGTATGTCCAAGACTTTATTTTAAAAGAGATTAAAATGGCAAGCCATCTACTAATTTTGTTTATGTTTCATGAGCAAACAGGGAAAAAGCAAACAAATTTTCTGTAAATTAATGCACAGATTTTCATAGAGCAAGGTGTATATTTAATGTTTATGGAAAGTGAAAGAAAGTGAAAATGTTAGTGGCTCATTCATGTCAGACTCTTTGCGACCCCATGGACTGTAGTCTGCCAGGCCCCTCTGTCCATGGAATTTCCCAGACAAGAATATTGGATGAGTAACCGTTCCCTTCTCTAGGGGATCTTCCCAATCCAGGGATCTCCTGCACTGCAGGTGGGATTTTTACTCTCTGAGCCACCAGGGAAGCCCATAATGAGAGAAGGTAGACAAGAAAAACAAATTCTTAACTCTTTTTAAAAAAAATATTTTTTAAAATTGAAGTTTAATTGCTTTATAGAATTTTGTTGTTTTCTGTCAAACCTCAACGGGAATCAGCCATAGGTATACATGTATTCCCTCCCTTTTGAACCTCCCTCCCATCTCCCTGCCCATCCCACTCCTCTAGGTTGACACAGAGCCCCTGTTTGAGATGTATCCCATTGTTCATTGCAGCATTATTTACAATAGCTAAAACATGGAAACAACCTAGATGTCCATCAACAGATGAATGGATAGATAAGTTGTGGTACACATACACAATGAAATATTACTCAGCCATTAAAAAAAAAAAAAAAACACATTTGAGTCAGTTTTAATGAGGTGGATGAACCTAGAACGTATTATACAGAGTGAGGTAAGTCAGAAAGAGAAAGATAAATATTGTATTCTAGCGCATATATACGGAATCTAGAAAAATGGTACTGAAGAATTTATTTACAGGGCAACAGTGAAGAAACAGATGTAGAGAAAAGACTTATGGACACGGGGAGTGGAGAGGAGAGGGTGAGAGGTATGGAAACAGTAACATGGAAACTTAGATTACCATATGTAAAATACTTACTCTTGAATATCAATAAAGTCGATTATAACAATTAGAGAGGTAAATAAGGAAGGAGTAAGGAAGACTATAATAAAGTTCTAAAGTCCCATAAGAACGCTCACTCAGTCTTATCTTTTCGTACATTTCTATAGAAGGTAGGAGCTTTCCATAAAGACATTCGCTGACCCATTCAGTTAATGATTCTTTTATTTGTTAGAATATTTGCATTAAGTGAGATCTTGTACCAAGTACTGTGATAGTTGCTTGATTAAAAATGGTGAAGATCTTAGTCTCTACCTTCTCCATCCCATGTTTTGTTTGGGATTAGGTTTTTAGGCCATGGATGAAGACCTTTTCAGAATATGCAGGGTAACTCCCATTCACTATAACCTTTAGATTTGGGCCAGAGTTTTTTCACAGAATCCCTTTCTTTAGAGGCCCCCATGTTTCCCTGGTGGCTCAGATGGTAAAGAATCTGCCGGCAATGCAGGAAGCTTGTTCAATCCCTGGGCTGGGAAGATCCCCTGCAGAAGGAAAGGTCAACCCACTCCAGTATTCTTGCTTGGAAAAGCCCATGGACAGAGGAGCCTGGAGGGCTGCAGTCCATGGGGCCACAAAGAATCAGACATGACTGAGTGACTAAGAGACACAAACACATCACAAGTAGAAAAAATAAGTAAGTTTATTAAAGTCATCATGGATGATTCTAACTCTGGGTCCAATGCTCAGCACTACAGCACAACCCCCACACCTAATCATTTGCTCTCATGGGGACCTGAGCCCTAAATGGACCCTGTTTAGGCCCTAGAGAAATGTTTCTCCACTCCTCTGGCCCGAATGCTTTTAAAACACAATTGCATGTGAATTTTGCAAATGTTTGTGGTTGTCTTACTTCTGGTGTCTGAGATGAATGCTAAGTGCTAAGCCTTTACATGTGAACAGTGTTCATATCCCAACTTATTCAATCCTTACAACTCTAAGAAGAAGGTATTATTACTATTACCTTTTTACAGGTGAAAAAATTGAGACAAAATGATTGTCACTTGTTTAAGATTCTGCAGCTATTAAGTTTCAGAGTCAGGATGGTTTAGAAGAGGGCAATCTGGCTCTAAATAACATTAACAATAAAAATAAATTTAATATTATATTTTGCTTGTATTGTATAATATATATTGTGTAATAATCTATTTAAAATATAATTATTATTGGCAAAACATGCACTCGGGATGTACTAGGTAGGAATGTGCTAAGTATATTTCATTCCTTATAACGTTTAATCTTCACAATAACAGTTGCTCTTACCTTTTTGCAAATAATGACTTTAAGCCTTAGATCATACTCTTAAGAGGTCATATAGCTGAATATCAAGCTTGCTTATTCTGATCATAGTCAGGCTAAATTGTCACCTGAGAATCATTTGTTAAGTATTCTCCAGAGTATGATTGTATAGAATTATAGAAGTATCTTAGAAAATTCTCAAAGCACTTTTAATTTTTTAATAATGTGACATTTACCTTGATTTTCCCCCTAAAAAATGGAAAAATCATTTCCAAATAAAATAAAATTAAGTATAGCTTCTTTCAATAAATCTTCTTTCTCATTCTATGATCCAGGATTGTAAAATAAAACCAAAGTTGATGACACATGTTTTTTTTAAGGAATGGCAAAGCTTTATTTTTCCTAATTTTTAATATGTCTACCATATGTTGTGTTTTTAATGACAGTGTTTCTTTCAGCTCTTTCTATGAAGTCCTGATAATCAGAAAAATCTCAATAATGTAAACCTCTATTATAAAATATAGATAAATCACAATTAGCTCTGGTTTCTTACTTCCCATAATTTGTTATATTTTTCTCATTTGAACCTTGGTCTCTTTTTCATTTCCTGTGGTTACAGACTGTTCTGAATTCTGTGGAAAAGAAGTAAAAACATATTTTAACAAGTTTTTGGTCAAGAGACTGAATTAATGAAGCTTGGTGTCTTTGGGTCCAAGTCTTATCATACATCCTATTGTTCTTACAGAACTGGTTTTTTGGCTGAAAGAAATCTTTCTCTCAAAACAGCCCCCTTACTGTTAGGAAATTTATAAGTCTCCACCTAATCTAATTTTTCTTAGCCTCTGTCAAATCTGGATTGAATTAGCCTGGGTGATCCAAAATTATTTAAAGAGGATTATAGATATGCACACAGAAGAATATAACTTATGATTTTATATTCTGGCTTATTTACAATTAGCAGATGCATTTTTCAAACATAAAACTATCTGCAGTGGCAGCCTCAGACGTTCATTATGAAAAACATTAGAAGAGAAATAACATTGACTGAGCTACTTTTGTATGTTAAGTTCTATAAAAGGTGCTTTAAATCTGCCATCTTCCTTTAATCTTCCAAAAATGTACTATGTAAGTTATTATTATCTCATTAATACAAATGAGGGGGAAGAACCAGAAAGGCTTTAAGAAATGTACCAAATTTTACATATCTAGTGACGGTGAAGTAAAAGTTTGAAGTCTAAACTATCAGAATTGATGAAAAAAGTTTCTGATATTTGTAAGTTCCTTTTGCATAAGTGTTCAAGAGACAACATCAACATTTTCATTTTTGGAACTCTGTGTTTCACTCATCAACCTTCCACAAATTGACTATTTTGATCACAATTTTTTTTAATTAAGGTTTGAGGCATGTAAAATGAATTAAGGGTAAAAATGAAATCATAGTCATTATCAAAATCTTCAATAGATAGACTTTAAAAATATTTTGAATGAATAAATGCAGCTATTAAATGTGCTATTAGATGATGACTAATTTTCTAATATTTTGACAAAATCTGCATCTAATAAATACATATTGAAAACTAGATTCATTGTTTTATTTGGGTATCGTAACCCATAAAGAAGTATTTTGCCAAATTGTTAAAGCTGGTGTTATGCAGATATTGACTCAAATAGAAAAAAAAAAAAAAAGATACATTTCACAAACTATTAATGAGGGAGACAATTGATGATTTTTAGAAATTCCTAGGGAAAAAAATGCTAAGTGAATTGGTTTATAAGGACTCATAAATAACAGGTGATCACAGGTAGTCAAAATACCTTTATTAAAAACCCCACCTCCCTAGTGGCTCAGGTGGTAAAAAATCTGCCTGTAATGCCAGAAACCCAGGTTCGATCCCTGGGTTAGGGACATACTCTGGAGAAGGGACAGGCAAGCCACTCCAGTATTCTAGCCTGGAGAATCCCATGGACAGAGGAGCCTGGCAGGCTACAGTCTATGGGGTCACAAAGAGTCAGACACAGGAAGTCAAAACACCTTTTTTAAAAAATAAGAGTATAAATTATTTTGATAATATTAATGAAATTTTTAGTCAATGTTTCTCTCTTTCTCTTTCATATCTACTTTCTCTTTTTTTTTTAGTCTTAGTCTCATCCTGTTTTCAGCTTAGAATTCAACAAACTTTTATCAAACTATCTTTGAAAATAGGAAGAAGTGTGTATATTACTGTACAGAAAAAAGATATATGATTATTTGACAAAACTGAGGAAGAATGCTGTTGATTTTATGAATCAGAAAAAAACGACACTTAGGTCTTTAGTGTTCTGTGGTGGGCTTAGTGTTGGAGCATCTTCATTGATATGTTGTATGAAGACAAATTTGCTTTTACTAGAAGACTAAAAAAAATAGTTTGTTTCAGATGATTCAGAAAGATCTCAACAGTTTGGATCCTTGAAATGGAAAATGTAAGAGGAAATTTTAACAAGGATAAATACAATCAAATTGTACCATGTTAAAAAATGTCAGTAGTATAAGTTGTTTGGGGAAGAAATAGATGAATACAAATTATGTGACATGAGATATAATTAGATGCAAATTAATCATGAGCTGACATTGTGACATATTGTTTAGAAAGGAGAAATAAAATATATAATTCACAGGTCACATTAATATTAATAAAATTAATAATAAAATATTAAAATAATTTTAAAATTAATTTCAGGAAATATTAATATTCAGATCAAGGGAACACATACAGTGGTCTATATACTGTACTAGTTGGATTAGATTTAAAATCAAGTATTTACTTTGCATGGTGCATTTAAAAAGAGATAGATTATATTTGCTTTATCTCGAGCATTTATTGAATACATATCAAGCAACTTCTATATCTTGGGGATAATACTAAGCACTGGGATTGATGATGAAAAAATATATACTCTACATATTGTTAATGTCATCAAAAACCATAATGTCTAATGTGTAGGGAGACAAAGCATTAAACATACAAACAAGTAAATCTACAAAACTAATACAAAGTTCTTTACTCATGTGTTACCATATAGGAAAAAAGATGGCTAAACAAATTATCACAGAGTTGAAGAATATAGATGGAATGATTTTAAATGTAAGTCACACAACATATGAAAAATTTGCCTTCTGAGAGTCTGTGTGTGTATATGGGGTAGGGATAACATCAAAGAAAAACATCTTACAAAGGTACTAAAATAAGGTGTCATGAGAAGCCTTTCTGAGATATCTCACAGGTGTTCAGATGCCATGGGTAAAGAAAATATGTGGTGGTTTCAAATGTTGTTGTTCAGTTGCTAAGTTATGTCCGACTCTTTGCAGCTCCATGGACTATGGCCCACCAATCTCTGCTGTCCATAGGATTCTCTGGGCAAGAATACTTGAGTGGGTTGTCATTGCCTTCTCCAAGGGATCTTCCTGACCCAGGGATCAAATCCAAGTCTCCTGCATCGGCAGTCAGATTCTTTACCACAAACCATCAGGGAAGTCCTGATTTCAAATGAGATTCCTGCAAATTACTATTTATTGAATTTATAGGCTCCGGTTTTCAACCATTTCTCATATGGGCAACTGTGTATAGCATAGTCTAGAGTAAACAACACAGGGATTTCTTTTCCTGAGGAATACATTTTTTTTTTCAGCTAGTAATATTTAACTGTAAAAGGGTTGTCAGCTCATTATATCTCAGGAATTTATGTGTAAGGCCCACCTCTGAAGGGTAACAAGCTATCATATATAATTCTAGTCAAAGAAAATAGATAATTTGTAAGTACTGGGATAGGAAAGATGACCAAAGGAAGTTAAAATCAACATGTGGTCTTCTTTTTCCTAAAAATTCTCATTCAGTTCAGTTCAGTTCAGCTCAGTCACTCAGTCGTGTCCGACTCTTTGCGACCCCAGGAATCGCAGCATGCCAGGCCTCCCTGTCCATCACCATCTCCCGGAGTTCACTCAAACTCATGTCCATCGAGTCAGTGATGCCATCCAGCCATCTCATCCTCTGTTGTCCCCTTCTCCTACTGCCACCAATCTCTCTCAGCATCAGAGTCTTTTCCAATGAGTCAACTCTTTGCATCAGGTGGCCAAAGTCCTGGAGTTTCAGCTTTAGCATCATTCCTTCCAAAGAAATCCCAGGGCTGATCTCCTTTAGAATGGACTGGTTGGACCTCCTTGCAGTCCAAGGGACTCCCAAGAGTCTTCTCCAACACCACAGTTCAAAAGCATCAATTCTTCGGTGCTCAGCTTTCTTCACAGTCCAACTCTCACATCCATACATGACCACAGGAAAAACCATAGCCTTGACTAGATGGACCTTTGTTGGCAAAGTAATGTCTCTTCTTTTCAATATGCTATCCAGGTTGGTCATAACTTTCCTTCCAAGGAGTAAGCGTCTTTTAATTTCCTGGCTGCAATCACCATCTGCAGTGATTTTGGAGCCCAGAAAAATAAAGTCTGACACTGTTTCCACTGTTTCCCCATCTATTTCCCATGAAGTGATGGGACCAGATGCCATGATCTTCGTTTTCTAAATGTTGAGCTTTAAGCCAACGTTTTCACTCTCCTCTTTCACTTTCATCAAGAGGCTTTAGTTCCTCTTCACTTTCTGCCATAAGGGTGGTGTCATCTGCATGTCTGAGGTTATTGATATTTCTCCCGGCTATCTTGATTCCAGCTTGTGCTTCTTCCAGCCCAGTGTTTCTCATGATGTACTCTGCATAGAAGTTAAATAAGCAGGGTGACAATATACAGCCTTGACATACTCCTTTTCCTGTTTGGAACCAGCCTGTTGTTCCATGTCCAGTTCTAACTGTTGCTTCCTGACCTGCATATAGGTTTCTCAAGAGGCAGGTCAGGTGGTCTGGTATTCCCATCTCTTTTAGAATTTTCCACAGTTTATTGTGATCCACACAGTCAAAGCCTTTGGCATAGTCAATAAAGCAGAAATATATGTTCTTCTGAGAATGAAAATTTTCATTAGTATGTTTCATAAATAATTTTATAATAAATACTTTACCTTCTAATTCAAGAATGGTACAGTGTTTATTGAATTGCTTGGAAAGAAGTCAAACCATAATTAGTAACAGTATGGGTGTCATGTGACTTCAAGATATTCCAGATTATTATTTCACCTCAGGCAGAATGCAAGCAGCACATGTATATATATATTTAAATTTGATAATATCTTTTCTCTTTAAAGCTACCGTTCCCTTCTCTACCTCATTTTCTTCTTATAGTTTATCCCACAGGTCCCCAGGACATTTTGCCTATAGAGTTTCTCACAGTTTGAAACATTTTCCTCTATGTCTGTATTTACTCCATATTGGCTGCTGGGTTTAGAGACTTCATGAGAGTCAAGTTCTATTCCTCTGGTCAAATTATAAATGCCTCTGTTCTTTCATCATGATGCCTTGGTTTTCCTGTTTTGTGTTGTTAGCCCAGTGATGGCTATGGTTCTTCAGTGTCTAGATTCTTTAATCTATTTGGGATTATAAAATGCTGCTATTCTAATCCCAAAACAACTTTCATTTTAATAGCCATGAGTTTTTAAGAATTATTTTCTTTATTCAGTTTTTTTTTCATTCAGTGTTGCAATTCATACAGGAAAGGAAAGGTAAATCGTCGATTTGTTCTTATTATTTATTCAATTTGAGAGACAGTTGGTTCCCTGTCATCTTCAGAAAAATGACTAACTGGTTTTAAAATCATTAAGGATTCATGGATTTAAATATATTTGATGTAGTTCAGTCCATTGCAATTAATAATCTTATTGACACTCAATTTTTCTCATCTGTAGCCAACGGTGCCCTCTTCAAGCTTGCCTCTGAATCTATGGATATAACCCTATAACTCTATGGTCTTTGATACCTTCTTTACTATCTGGTGTGCCAAGATGTTACAAAAATCATTGTGTATTTCTTCCTTGAGACTTGGATTAAGCCAGAGTTTCCCAAGAATCATCAAATTATTTTAATAAGAAAGATTATCTCAAGACTATAATCTGGGTGCAGAGGTGTTCATTGCTAGTGGGTTATTCATTGTTGATAGATAAATATATATAAACTCTAAGTTAATACTGATATTTATAATTCCAGTTGAGGAACACAGTGTTTTACTTCATTTTTAATTAATTATATCTTATTTTTTGTCCTTCTACATTGAGTACCCTGATTCTGAAAGGTACAGAGTATAGAAAAAAAAAAATGTGATTCCTGAACGCTGTTAAGTATTTTTGCATATGCTGCCCCCAATCCTACTTTTAATAAATTATCTAGATTCACATTATCAAATTACATAGTCATTACACAGTCTACAGTTTCCCTTGTAATTCTCGTTTATTCTGAATTCTATAAAAATCTTATATATTTAATTACTACCATTGGTTTTCATGTAGCTCTCTCTTCATTATGAGTGCTTGAAGTTCAATGTCCAGGTGATTCTTTAGGAAGGCTTCAGGCTTTCTCTGAATTAGTAAATGCTAATCACAGTTTAATTATGCTCTTTATTCAGTTTTGCTAAATATAAACTCTTTGGTTTACATTCCCTTTTATTAAATATCTTAAATATTTTATACTATTCTCTTTTGCCATGTTATTGTCAACAAATCAATGATGATCTAATTTTCTTTCACTTATGTATCATGCACTATTATTGTCTTGTCCAAAGCATTCAGTTCAGTTCAGTTCAGTCGCTCAGTCGTGTCCCACTCTTTGTGACCCCATGAATCGCAGCATGCCAGGCCTCCCTGTCCATCACCAACTCCTGGAGTTCACACAGACTCATGTCCATCGAGTCAGTGACGCCATCCAACCATCTCATCCTCTGTCGTCCCCTTCTCCTCCTGCCTCCAATCCATCCCAGCATCAGAGTCTTTTCCAGGCATTACTGCCGGGGTCCAGCCCCAGCTGATCCAGGGTATTCGAAGGAGAGACGGCATAGGCAAGGGTCAGGAAACAACTTCTTAATTACACTTTAATTAACGATACAAAGAGTAATAGAATGAGGATAGCTCAGTAGGAAAATTCAGTGGAGAAAAGAGGCTGAGTAGCTTGGTTTACGCGGGAGACCAATAAAACTTCAAGACAAGAAGTTTGCACCACTTACGTAGGCCGCAGGCATCCTTCTGTTCTCCCGAAGGAGAGGAGACACTGAGGCCTCCCAGGTCGGATCTTAGAAGCCCAGGCATAATTAGCAAGCATGGTGGGTTCCTCGCTCCAGATGGAGACTCAGCCAGAATTTGAGAGAGAGAGCGACATGGGGAGACCAAGTTTTGGTGAACAAGGCCCGCACTTTATTTTCCAAAGTAGTTTTTATACCTTAAGTTATGCATAGAGGATAATGGGGGAAGGGGTGGAGTCATGCAAGGACAGCAGTTCCTGGTCCTAACGGAAGCCAGGCTTTCAAACTTATCATATGCAAAAGTTCAGGTGATTGACATCATCTTCTGGCCCGGAGGCCTGTTAACATTTTAAGAAACTTATTTTTCTCTAAAGGTGATTATTCCAAAGTCAGGCACCAGCCTCGAAAAAAGCATTGGACAAAGCTGCATTTTACATTTCTATACACCCATTATATCAATCAATACACTGCCAAGGACACAGTAGGTAAGGAGTACGGAGACTTAGCAGCAAACATTGGCCCAACAAGTGAAAAACCCTTCACCAATACAATTTCTAATCAATCTTTTAACTACTCAAAGGAATCTGTGTTTAGGCAGTTTAGAACATCTCCTGCCTCTCACAGTTGGGAGGCTCTGAACAATCACATGTGGCCGGAAAAACCTATTCAGGCAGGCTAGAGGATTTCCAAAGGAGTTTTTAGGTTGAAACACTGTCACACCCAGAAATTATTAACTGGAGCTGTAAGCTAACTCTTTTTCAGAGAGAGGTAGTGGGGGACAGCCCCCCGTAAAGTCAGAGGTGTAGGTGAAAGCACAAAGCAGAAAGTAGACAGACTCTGGTTTTGGGGGTAGATGCTCGAGAATTTCCAGGGGGACTCCTGAGGCTCGATCCCGCCTTTGCGTATGCCGAGCCTCCTTCCTCATGACCTTTGTCATGGGCGGAGTTCCTCACGCTGGCTCCCGGCAGTGATAGACTTCCAGTTGAGCTATTCCAGATCCTGAAAGATGATGCTGTGGAAAGTGCTGCACTCAATATGCAATATGCACTCAATATGCAATATGCCGGCTCCCAGCACATTACTACCAAAAAAAAAAAAAAAACTAGTGGAGGTGATGGAATTTCATCTGAACTATTTCAAATCCAAAAAGATGCTGCTGTTAAAGTGCTGCACTCAATATGCCATCAAATTTGGAAAACTTAGCAGTGGCCACAGGACTGAGAAGAGTCAGTTTTAAATCAAACTCCAAAGAAGGGCAACACCAAAGAATGTTCAGATCAGATCAGATCAGTTGCTCAGTCCTGTCCAATTCTTTGTGACCCCATGAATTGCAGCAGGCCAGGCCTTCCTGTCCATCACCAACTCCCGGAGTTCACTCAGACTCAAGTCCATCGAGTCAGTGATGCCATCCGGCCATCTCATCCTCTGTCGTCCCCTTCTCCTCCTGCCCCCAATCCCTCCCAGCATCAGAGTCTTTTCCAATGAGTCAACTCTTCGCATGAGGTGGCCAAAGTACTGGAGTTTCAGCTTTAGCATCATTCCTTCCAAAGGAATCCCAGGGCTGATCTCCTTCTGAATGGACTGGTTGGATCTCCTTGCAGTCCAAGGGACTCTCAAGAGCCTTCTCCAACACCACAGTTCAAAAGCATCAATTCTTCGGTGCTCAGCCTTCTTTACAGTCCAACTCTCACATCCATACATGACCACAGGGAAAACCATAGCCTTGACTAGACGGACCTTTGTTGGCAGAGTAATGTCTCTGCTTTTGAATATGCTATGTAGGATGGTGATAACTTTCCTTCCAAAGAGTAAGCGTCTTTTAATTTCATGGCTGCAGTCACCATCTGTAGTGATTTTAGAGCCCTGAAAAATAAAGTCCGACACTGTTTCCACTGTTTCCCCATCTATTTCCCATGAAGTGGTGGGACTGGATGCCATGATCTTTGTTTTCTGAATGTTGAGCTTTAAGCCAACTTTTTCACTCTCCACTTTGACTTTCATCAAGAGGCTTTTGAGTTCCTCTTCACTTTCTACCATAAGGGTGGTGTCATCTGCACATCTGAGGTTATTGATATTTCTCCCAGCAATCTTGATTCCATTTTGTGTTTCTTCCAGTCCAGCGTTTCTCATGATGTACTCTGCATAGAAGTTAAATAAACAGGGTGACAATATACAGCCTTGACGCACTCCTTTTCCTATTTGGAACCAGTCTGTTGTTCCATGTCCAGTTCTAACTGTTGCTTCCTGACCTGCATACAAATTTCTCAAGAGGCAGATCAGGTGGTCTGGTATTCCCATCACTTGAAGAATTTTCCACAGTTTATTGTGATCCACACAGTCAAAGGCTTTGGCATAGTCAATAAAGCAGAAATAGATGTTTTTCTGGAACTCTCTTGCTTTTTCCATGATCCAGCAGATGTTGGCAATTTGATCTCTGGTTCCTCTGCCTTTTCTAAAACCAGCTTGAACAAGGATTATTTGTCTTTAAATCCAGAAATTTTACTAGGATATATATCAGTATTAATTTTTCTGAGTTGATGCATAGAATATGCTTTGTATATATAGCTTTCTTTTTTTAACTTTAGAAAAGTTCTCTTGAATTTTAACTTGTAACATTTCTTTTTCTTCTTTGGAGCTTCCTTTGTTTACAAGCTATATAGCCTTTGCTTGTTTATAATATCTGCTTTTTCTGAGTCTTTTTAGTTGCTTTCTTCACTTTAAAATATAAATGTAACTTTTTTCCTTTTAAAACTTTTTTTCTCTTGAGGCATGATTTATTGTGTTTATTAGCTTTTAACTTCCTTCTAGTTTTGTGTTCATTTCTTAAATACCTTTTTATTTCAGTCCTAATTCTTTTTTGACAACTTTTAATTTGTTTCTGAGTTTTTTTTTAATTATGATTTATGTTGTTTCATATCATGTATCATTTTTAATGTCACAGCTTTTGGATACTTATATGTTATAGCTTTGGTCTGTTTTTTATTTATCTGGTTTTCCTTTATATATAGATATATTATTTTGTTCCTTATTCTTTTTAAATCTTGCCATAACCTTGTATAAAATCTGAATTGATAAATTTCTGTTGCTCATCTTTTTGTGAATTTATCTTTTCCTAAACTTTTAGGAAATAGGATTTAGCTAGATTTTTTTCCTTTTCTGTTGTTTCCAGGAAGTAACAAAAAATATGGTACCTTAATTTCTGATATTCTATGGCTCTGTCCTCTTACACCTCTATCTGGCTCATGCCTATTCCTCTTTTTTTTTTTCATACTGCTTTATCCTATCCTGTCAAATTTTGCTTCCATTTATAGCAGTATTCTTCAATTGAGACTCTGACCTACAATAGTGCCCTAACTAGTCAATTTCTAGGGTTTACAAGGAATGGGCTTCTTAAGCCAATAAAATTCCTGCCAGAGGCCCTCTGCACTCCCACATTCTTTGAATAAAAAAAAAAAAACAAAAAACCTCTCAGATCCAGTTATTGTTCTCTAATATCTTGCCATGATTTTCAATGATAACATAAGAGTTTTGTAACTCTTGGTATTTTTTTTTTCCCCCAAGTTCTTATATTTTGAGTCCTATGAGGGATATTTTTTCACTTTGTTATATAAATGTTGTATATATAGGTTTGGGCTTTCACTAGGTAGTTATTTCTTTTGTTTTTTGTGGGCATTTGGAAAAATCCAAAATCCATGCTGCCATCTATCCAGAACTCATTAGAATTTGCTTTAATTATTGAGATTGTAGCCTTAAGCCTCAAGAGTTAAATTTTGTTTGGGAATCCTTATTGTCTTTACTAATAGTCAGGGAAAGATTTTTGTCTTTCTGTTTCAGAACAGGTCTTTTATACCAGATTACAAGATATCCTTTTGGTGTTCGCGGGGTGACTGTACTATGAGTCACCAGATATGATTTTGGACTTTGTAAACTGGTAAAGCTTTAATCTGTGCAATTCAAAAATATCTATGCCCCTATTTAAAAATTCTATTAGTTAGTGTCATAATCAAATTTTAACTGGAGGTCTTACTGTGGGATACCAATTTCTACTAATAGAAAATTGCATAACAAGCCATTTATCACATGTAGTTGGACATTTCTTACCTGAAAGCATGCATGCAGAACACCTCCAAATGTTCACAGCCTCCAAGAAGCTGTGGCCTAGATCAATGTATGATTATGTGATGCCATTAGCTATCCCACTGTGCTGGAATATTTTGGAGTTTTGGACTACAGGCAAAGTGATCTGGGTGTGGCCTAAATCCAGTGATACATGTCCTTACAACAAACAAAAGAGGGAAATATACAGAAAAAAACATCACAAGAAGACAGAATTCCTTCTTCGTAATTGGTCAGGCTTTTGAGAGAACATGAAGAGCCAATGCCCAGAGCATGTTTTGGTTCCAGTTTCTTCTCAATTATGAGTTCTGTATTTAACAATTAAAGCAGTGAGGATTACAGTAGCTAGCATTCTGTATACTAGAAACCTCTCTACTTATCAACACATTCTCCCAGATCTAAGATATGAAAGGCAGGGGTTGAAAGCTCAAATCCCCACAGAAGCAAAATGCACAGGGAATATAAATAAAGTGAACAGTGATGATAAAAATTGCTATTTTCACCCAGATGCACTTTGCATTTTAAAGGAAAAAATCTTCTTTTTGTAAATATATGATTTTTAATTTATGTATTTTTTTGAATCACAAAGTCCTCTCTATCATTTACTTTCCCACTTTCAATAGACACAGATAAAATTAAATTTGTCTTTATCCTTGACTCTATCATACAAGAAAATATCACAAGTACAATAACAAATTGATATTTGACCTGATTATAATGTAAATCAGAGGCAGTTGTAGGGACATTTTAAAACTGGAACCTACAGATTCCATCCAAAGTAGTATTTCCACTCAGCTCCAGATGATTTTTGTCATGCACTAATATAGGTCAAAATTGCCAGAAACTCCAATTTTTCCAAAGAAGCAAATGTCCAGATTACTGTGTGACATGTCCCAGGATTTCAATGTTGGCAACTCATTCAATTAATCTCAACATTGTGTAGGTAAATATTATGTGGGCCAAACAAAATACATCTGCTGTTGATGGAATAGTGTTACTACTTCTGCTTGCTGCTACTGCTAAGTCACTTCAGTCGTGTCCGACTCTGTGCGACCCCAGAGACGGCAGCCCACCAGGCTTCCCAGTCCCTGGGATTCTCCAGGCAAGAACACTGGAGTGGGTTGCCATTTCCTTCTCCAATGCATGAAAGTGAAAAGTGAAAGTGAAGTCGCTCAGTCGTGTCCGACTCTTAGCAACCCCATGGACTGCAGCTTACCAGGCTCCTCCACCCATGAGATTTTCCAGGCGAGAGTACTGGAGTGGGGTGCCATTGCCTTCTCCATTTTTATGTGTATGCTCTTAAGTCACGTCAGTCGTGTCCAACTCTGTGTGACCCCATAGACAGCAGCCCACCAGGCTTCCCCATCCCTGGGATTCTCCAGGCAAGAACACTTCTGCTTAAGAAGTCCAAAATATTTTTATTCTTCTTGTGTTTCAAGATCAAGCTCAGAATCCCTTCTTTTTGAAGCTTTTCTTGAATCCCTCTAGATAGTTTGTGTTTCATTTCTTTGTGTCCTCATTATCCCCAAACAGACTTTTGTCACATCTATGTTATTTTTCCACTTATTTGAGCTCCTCCAGGTAAGAGACTGTCGGAGAAGGCACTGGCGACCCACTCCAGTTCTCTTGCCTGGAACTCCCATGGACGGAGGAGCCTGGTAGGCTGCAGTCCATGGGGTCGCTAAGAGTCAGACGTGACTTAGCGACTTCACTTTCACTTTTCGCTTTCATGCACTGGAGAAGGAAATGGCAACCAACGCCAGTGAGATGAGGAGAAGACACAGATAGAGGTCATGTGAAGATGCAGGTAGAGATGAATGAAATGCAACCAGGAACCAATGAATGTCTGGAGCCATCAGAGCTGGAAGAGACAAGGAAGCATGCTTTCCTATGGCCTTCCAACTGAGTGTGGTCTGCTGACATCTCAATTATTGACTCCTGGCCTGTAAAATGTGACAGAAAATTCTCTTGTTATACATCACCTCATCTTGGGTGATTTGTTACAGCATCTCTAGGAAACTAATACAGATCCCAGGCCTCTATAACTTTGTACCCTAAACCTCTAACATAGAGTCTGCCATCTAGAAGTCTGGCAAGAATTAATTAATTCAATATTAATTCTTCATAACCCAAAATATAAATTCTCACTCTTTATAAGCTCATGAGTATTTTTGCACACTTCATGCACAGTAGTGGGATGTTATTATTCAATTTGTCCTAAGTTTCTTAAGTAAACCAGCTAAAGCTCAATAATCAGCTTCCCAGTTGTCTCAGTGGTAAAGAATCCACCTGCTGATACAGGAGACTCAGGAGACTTGGGTTTGTTCAATCCCTGGGTAGGGAAGATCCCTTGGAGGACAAAATGGCAACCTACTCCAGTATTCTTGCCTGGAGAATTCTATGGACAGAGGAACCCAGTGGACCTCAGCCTATAGGGTTGCAAAGAGTCAGACAGGACTGAGCACACAGATACACGGCAGTTTATTAGAGTTGAAAATTTTTTTCTCATTCCTCTCAGCAGAAGTCCATAAGTATGCTTCTCAATAGATAAGCAAAGAGAAACAATTATTTCTTCACATCAGAACTGCTGTGTAGTATAAAAGATCATCTGTCTCCAAGGAAAGTGATCATCCTCTCTGAAGGCAGGATAGCAGAGTGGGTTCTGATAACAGAAGACATGGATTTGAACCAAAGTGTTATTTGTTACTAGATGTAAGACCTTGAATATGTTATTTAACTTCTCTGAGGGAGTGGCATAAGGGAGAGGATGATAAACACTGTAAGTATTAAAGGATTAGGTAGGTTAAAAGTTCTCTCTGAGTATCTGGACTTAGACAGGACTAAAAAAAAAATGTTACTTACCTACTATGGATTTCCAGTATACTGTTTTCTTTTGATTGAAGAATTAAAGGTTGGGAAAATATATTCACTGAGTCTACTGGTTTACATTTAAAGGTATTAAGGTAGATTTCCTATTTTTAAAATGCAATCCAGATTTTCCTTCTATAATTCCTGAAGAAGTTGGTAGGGGATAGGCAGGCTTGGGAGGTGAGACTTTTAGCACTATGAGAGGACCATTATATCCTGGATTTGTTATTTTGGTTGCCGAATTTTTTTTTTTCAGTTGTGTTCTGCCTTGGTTCTGCATTTAACACCTTTCTTCTTGTTGATTCTTAATTGATGGTTGTAATCAGGATTATTATTTACAAGGAGAAGGTCACAAAGATGAAATCATGACCTACACCTAAAAATCACATCAATGTCAAGACTTTTTGTGAGGAAGCGAGTCTCGAAAATTATATTTAGCCTTATCAACTTAGTTTTCTCAGTTGACAAAACATATTCATCACCATGCTAGTGTTGGTAATTATGTCAGCCTGTCCATCAATTTTCCCCAAAGAGAAATACACCCCCACAAGACCTGTAGAAGAAAACAGCTTTTATCACATCCCCTGTGAACCAGCCCAAAGGCCTAGGCAAGGAGCAAGAGACATACTAATGGGAAGCATTTTCAGTTGTCAGTTTTGAAAGTATGCATATGGTAAATTGATTACATTATATACCTGATTAGTAATGATCAGTTGTTTTCAACTGGAGATGATCTTAAAACCCAGATGATATTTGGTAATGTCTGCAGACATTTTGGTTGTCACAACTGGAGAAGGGAGGATGCCCTAGCAGCTAGTGGGTAGAGGTCAAGGATGCTGCTAAACCTTCTGCAATGCACAAGTCAGCCCCCACAGCAACAAGTTACACAGTCCGAAGTGTGACTAGTGCCATGGTGGAGAAACCACAGAACAGGTAAACACAAGAGAAGTATCTGGGAAGGAAAGTTCACTCAAATTTGGGGCTGAGGTAGTGGTTATGGGGCGTATGCATGTTGGAGTTAGAGGCCAAGAAAGGAAAGGAAAATTTTATGAAAGGAAGTAGAGACATGTACCTTCAAAATAATATGCAAACCAAAATGGGTACTATTTTGAGCAGTAAGTAAAGGATAAGAAAAGAGAGCTATTTGACCTGACACCTGGGATATTTCTCTCATAATGGCATTAAGGTTATTAGATAGAGACTGTAGTAAAGCAAATGTTCACTGAGATACTGTCCTTTGCTATGTAGTGCACACTGTTGAACAAGTTACAAAAATGTAAATTTTGTTGATTTTCATGGCATACAGACTTGAATTTTGGTTACTGAATATTTTTATGCATGTGTGCTCAGTCACTTCAGTTGTGTCCTACTCTTTGCAACCCTATGGACTATAGCCTGCCAAGCTCCTCAATCCATGGGATTTTCCAGGCAAAATACTGGAGTGGGTTGTCATGCCCTTCTCCAGGGAGATTACCAAAACCAGGGATCAAACCAGCGTCTCCTACATTGCAAGTGGACTCTGAAACCTACCGAACAGCCAGGGAAGCCCACTGAGTATTTTTGGACCTTGTCAATTAAGACATAAAGCTACCACTAAAATGTAGATAAACATAGAAGGAAGAAATAGGATGAGAGAAGAGAAGTATGCTATTATCCTTGTCTAATGTCATATCAAGTCAAGAGATATTACACAGAACTACAAACAATGGATGTAATTTAAAGGTAAAAATTTCAATAAAGAAATAAAATTTTAATTTTAAACAATCTTATAATTGGAGTGGAAAGGTAGATGGAAGATTTTTGTGAGTGAAATCTGCAATTTTTGGAACTGAAAGATGAGATAACATATTAAATTGATAATCTAAAAAAGGTAAAGAAATAATTTAGCATTAGGAAGAAATCTTCAGGAGGACTGTTATTGTTCAGTTGCTAAGTCATTTCTGACTTTTTGTAATCTCATCAACTACAGCACTCCAGAATCAAGATTGCTGGGAGAAGTATCAATAACCTCAGATATACAGATGACACCACCCTTAAGGTAGAAAATGAAGAAGAACTGAAAAGCCTCTTGATGAAAGTGAAAAAGGAGAGTGAAAAAGTTGGCTTCAAACTCAACATTCAGAAAACTAAGATCATGGTATCTGGTCCCATCACTTCATGGCAAATAGATGGGGAAACAATGGAAACAGTGAGAAACTTTACTTTGGGGGGCTCCCAAATCACTGCAGATAGTGACTGCAACCATGAAATTAAAAGACACTTGCTCCTTGGAAGGAAAGTTATGACCAACCTAGACAGCATATTAAAAAACAGAGACATTACTTTGCCAGCAAAGATCCGTCTAATAAAAGCTATGGTTTTTCCAATAGTCATGCATGGATGTGAGAGTTGGACTATAAAGAAAGCTGAGCTATGAAGAAATGATGCTTTTGAACTGTGGTATTGGAGAAGACTCTTGAGAGTCCCTTGGACTGCAAGGAGATCCAACCAGTCAATCCTAAAGGAAATTAGTCCTGAATATTCATTGGAAGGACTGATGCTGAAGCTGAAGTTCCAATAGTTTGGTCACCTGATGGGAAGAACTGACTCACTAGAAAAGACCCTGATGCTGGGAAAGATTGAAGGCAGGAGGAGAAAGAAACGACAGAGAATGAGATGGCTGGATGGCATCATCAACTCAATGGACGTGAGTTTGAGTAAACCCCAGCATTTGGTGATGGACAGGGAGGCCCAGAGTGCTGTAGTCCATGGGGTCACAAAGAGTCGGACACTACTGAGCAACTGAACTGAACTGAAGAAGTGGATATTGTACAGTAGGTGTCTAGGGGCTGTGAAGGTGATAAGGGTTTAGATCAGAGATTATTATTTTATCATAGGCCTTTCTATGCAATTTCTTTTTTTAACCATATGCAAGCATCATTTTGCCAATTTTTATTAAAGGATTAATACTAATGTGCTTAATTTAGCTGAAAAGTTTGGACTTAATACTCTATAGTTTTTCTTTGATATCCCAGTCACTATTGTCTCTATAGTGCTTCAAAATTAATAGCTCTTTTATATAATATTTGATTTTATAGTTAATGTGAATGAAGTATTTCATATAGGGGAAATGTTTTTTCACACTTATTTTTTCTATAGACTTCAGACAACCCTGGGAAATGCAGTTAGGAGCCTAGGAAAATAAACTGAGATAGATTTGTTCTTTGGGAATTTGTTGGAGAGTGCTAGGGATCAGCACCTATATGGAAATGGGGAAGCAAGACTGAGCAGGAGAATATGGTAAATTGCAAACAGTCACAGCGACATCCTCAGCCAATTCTAGAGGGAATTTTGTAGCTGAAATGGCCTTTCATAGTGACCTCAAATAGAGGCAAGAGGACCTGGACTATATTCTCCCATACTGACAATAATTGCCTAGAGGTTAGGCTACGGGTATGGAGGCTATTCCCCCAGAAAGTCAGCTAAGACCTGTAAGTCAGTGATACTCGAGCAGTTGGGTAAATCTATGTTTTATTACTGAAGACAGAATGTCTGATCCATGTATCAGCATAACCACTAAAATGTCCATTTGGTAGATACGGAAATGGAAAGGCTTTTCATGATTATTAGCCATATTGACCTCCTCTCAAAAACATCTTATTAAAACACACATAATCTGGTCATGTCCATTTTTCTCTACTCCCTGAGCATAGGCAGACCACAGTCTCTCTTTTCTCCTTTCTTTTGAGTGTGCTATACTTTCCATCTTAGAGGTCATTCTCTCTTTTCTTCTATAAGACTACCTATAGATGATCCTTCAACAATCCTAGGAAAAGCACTAGATTAAGTTTTGTGTCTTTCCAGTTAGCATTCTGTACAATATTGTAAACTTCCAATGAAAAATCTTGTCAAATTGTAATGATAGATGGACAGATAGAAAACCATATATATATATATATATATATATATATCTTCTATCATCTATTTCAGAGTGAGTGACGTCGCTCAGTCGTGTCCGACTCTTTGCGACTCCATGGACTGTAACCTACTGGGCTCCTCCATCCATGGGATTTTTCCAGGCAAGATTAACTGGAGTGGATTGCCATTTCCTTCTCCAGAGGATCTTCCCAACCTAGGGATTGAACCCGGGTCTTCCACATTGTAGGCAGACGCTTTACCATCTGAGCTACCAAGGAAGTTATCATCTATTTACCTATATGTAAATTTTTTTGAAACTTCTGGAATTTCAGACTGGGACTTTCTAGGCTTGTTATTGTTTCTCAACCACCAAATTCATTGGTTTGTCTCTAGTAGGTGCTCAACAAATACAAATTGCAAACTTCTTAGAAAACAAATAGAAGGCTTGTTTCAAATTATAAATCCAGTGCTCTAAATTGTATACTTCACATTTAAGATCTCAGACTAGTCCTTTTCTCTTTGTCTCCAGATTTGTACTATTTACTTCACAACTCAGATATAAAAAACAAAATGCATTTCTAATAATGACATACACATTTTATAAGCCAAGGTAAAATGGATATATTATGTTTTTCTTTTATGATTTTGACATCACCAATTGTCAACTCAACTTCAAGAAAGCTCCATTTCATCACTATAAAATTGGTTGGTTCCCAACCACAAGCTTACTTTCACTTCTGTTGACCAGTCTACATGACTCATCGAGCAGTAAGTTATGCTATTTTCTTAATACAATACCCAGTACAATATACAATACTATAGAGTATTAAATCCAAACTTTTCAGCTAAATTAAGCACATTAGTATTAATCCTTTAATAAAAATTAGCAAAATGATGCTTGCATGTGGTTAAAAAAAGAAATTGCATAGAAAGGCCTATGATAACAATTGAATGTTTATTTTCAAATACATTGTCTATAAGCACCCACATGATTGCGACTTATCATAACACTATCCCAGTCAGTTAAAGAGATTTTCCTCTAAGTTTTGTTTTCACATCTGACACATGTTCAAACTAACATTTTAAACAACAGGAAAATATGCATCATTGTCCTGTTTGTGTGTATGTATGTATATATATATATATATATTTGAGGTTTTCTGTCAGAGTCCAGGAAAATATTTTCTTCTTGATTGTCAACTAGAAGGAAAAACAACCCTTGGTTTATCATAAATACATTTAAATACTTTTATGGTTCTTTTCTGATGCTAGAGGGATATACACTATCAATAAACAAAAGAAATTGGCATCCAATAGTTTATTTCATGAAAAAAATATATAGTCCTTAAATGTGATAAACAGATTTTATAAAGTATTCATACTAAGTGGGCATTAGTGAATAATCCTTGGAAACCTAAACTTTAACATCTGTCTTTCTCTAAATAAAATATGCAAATTATTTTCCACTTGAGAGTATTTGGAATATAGATACTGTTGGCATGAAAATTTCTAAAGTTATAGCTTTGTATATTACTTGGAGGGCTCTATAAAAGTTTATTTGTTTATCTGAAAGTATATAACTTTCTTTTAGACTTGTTTTAGAAAATTAATGTGAACTTAAGTTTCACAGTTCTAGATAACTGTGTAAAAGACATCATTACCACATTAAACCAATCTTGAAAAACAAGAGAATAAAAGGAAAGGGAAACTTTACTGCAGATATCAGCCCTAGAATTAAAAATAACTGTTTATGATAATAGAAAAAAAACACTAAAGAGTTTAATCAGAAATATAGAATCTGTAAAAAAGTAAGCACAACCAAATTCTGAATATGTAAAATAAAATAAAATCTCATTTGAATAGATTTTCCCCAGGTGAAAGAAAGATTAAAAGATTAATGAACAAGACAGTAAAAGATAAAACAAAACACCAAAATCTAAAACAACCAACTACCACTGCAACTAAACCCTCTGATATATTGAAGGATGGAAGGCAAATATGGTAGAGAATACTGATCTCTGGGTCATGGTGAAGAATATCTAACATTAATATAATTGATAAGTATTGATAGAATAATGGACTATGGCAGAAGCCAATTTTTGAAAAGAAAAATGATGGCAAAGAATTTTGCAAAACTTATAAAGGCCACTGATTCACAAAATTTGACAGACTCAATGAATACAGAGATAAATTATATCTAGTTACATCATAGTAAACTTGTTGGAAATCAAAAATAAAAGATTAGCAAGAAAAAAAGGGCATGCCTTTTAAAGGATCACAACAACATACAAACAGCCACATACTTCTCAGTTAGCCTCTCAGTCAAAATGTCGGAAGTCAGAAAGCAATGGCATGGTAGCTTCAAAATGGTATCAATAAATAATAATATGGTGATTAACTCCATGCCAGGCTTTGAAGTTAAAGAGTACTATGTTCACATCCTAGCCATGTTGCTATTTAGCCAAGCAATGCGCTACAGCATCTTCAGTCTTTCTGAAGTTTAGGTTGCATGTGTGTAACATGGGGAAAATAGTGATAAATCCCTCTTAAGGTTGTTATTGAGACTAAATGAGATAACAATGTGTAGAATATGATTGGGGCTTTCCTGGTGGTTTAGTGGTAAAGAATCTTATGGAATGCAGGAGATGCAGTTTTGATCCATGAGTTGGGAAGATCCCTTGGAAAAGGAAATGACAACCCATTCCAGTATTCTTACCTGGGAAGTCCCATGGACAGAGGGGCCTGGAGGGCTACACTCAATGGGATCACAAAAAGAGTTGGCTATGACTTAGTGAATAAAACCACCAACAACAATAATGTGTTTAGTGTAGTACATAGTATGCTTTGTTATTATATAGTTTTTGTGGGAAAATATACATAGCATAAAATTTACCATTTTGACCATTTTTAAGTGTACAATCCCATGGTATTAAGTGCATTTATACTGGTATACAATCAACATCTTTTTCATCCTGTTCATGGGGTTCTCAAGGTAAGAATACTGAAGTGGTTTGCCTTTCCCTTCTCCAGTGGACACGATTTGTCAGAACTCTCCACCATGACCCATCCATCTAGGGTGGCCCTACACAGCATGGCTCATAGTTTCATTGAGTAAGACAAGGCTGTGGTCCATGCAATCAGATTGGTAAGCTTTCTGTGATTGTGGTTTTCATTCTGTCTGCCCTCTAATGGAGAAAGAAAGAAGAGAGTGAAAAAGTTGGCTTAAAGCTCAACATTCAGAAAACGAAGTTCATGGCATCTGGTCCCATCATTCCATGGGAAATAGATGGGGAAACAGTGGACACAGTGTCAGACTTTATTTTTGGGGGCTCCAAAATCACTTCAGATGGTGATTGCAGCCATGAAATTAAAAGACGTTTACTCCTTGGAAAGAAAGTTATGACCAACCTAGATTCAAAAGCAGAGACATTACTCTGCCAACAAAGGTCCATCTAGTCAAGGCTATGGTTTTTCCAGTGGTCATGTATGGGTGTGAGAGTTGGACTGTGAAGAAAGTTGAGTGCCAAAGAATTGATGCTTTTGAACTGTGGTGTTGGAAAAGACTCTTGAGAGTCCCTTGGACTGCAAGGAGATCCAACCAGTTCATCCTAAAGGAGATCAGTCCTGGGTGTTCATTGGAAGGAATGATGCTAAAGCTGAAACTCCAATACTTTGGCCACCTCATGCGAAGAGTTGACTCATTGGAAAAGACCCTGATGCTGGGTGGGATTGGGGGCAGGAGGAGAAGAGGACGACAGAGGATGAGATGGCTGGATGGCATCACCGACTCAATGGACATGAGTTTGAGTAAACTCTGGCAGTTGGTGATGGACAGAGAGGCCTGGAGTGCTGTGATTCATGGGGTCACAAAGAGTTGGACACGACTGAGTGACTGAACTGAACTGAAGAGCCTTATGGAAGCTTCTTGATGGGAAAGACTGACTGAGGGGGAAACTGGGTCTTGTTCTGATGGGTGGGGCCATGCTCAGTCAATCTTTAATCCAATTTTCTGTTGATGGGTAGGGCTGTGTTCACTTCCTGTCATTTGACCTGAGGCCAAACTATGGTGAAGGTAGTGAAGATAATGGTGATCTCCTTTAGAAGGTCCCATGCATACACTGCTGCACTCAGCGCCCCCAAACCTGCAGCAGGCCACTACTGACCTCTTTCACAAACTCCTGGACACTCACCTACCAGGTTGGTAGGTGCCCAATATGCTACTGGAGATCAGTGGAGAAATAATTCCAGAAAGAATGAAGATATGGAGCCAAAACAAAAACAACACCCAGATGTGGATGGAACTGGTGATGAAAATAAAGTCCAATGCTGTAAAGAGTAATATTGCATAGGAACTTGGAATGTTAGGTCCATGAATCAAGGCAAATTGGAAGTGGTCAAAGAGAAGATGGCAAGAGTCAACATCGACATTTTAGGAATCAGCGAACTAAAATGGACGGGAATGGGTAAATTACTACTGTGGGCAAGAATCCCTTAAAAGAAATGGAGTAGCCATCATAGTCAACAAGAGTCTGAAATGCAGTACTTGGGTGTAGTCTCAAAAATGACAGAATGAGCTGTATTCATTTCCAAGGCAAGCCATTCAATATCACAGTAATCCAAGACTACGCCCCAACCAGTAATGCTGAAGAAGCTGAAGTTGAATAGTTCTATGAAGACCTGCAAGACCTTATAGGACTAACAACCCAAGAAGATGTCCTTTTCATTATATGGGACTGGAATCCAAAAGTAGGAAGTCAAGCAATACCTGGAGTAACAGGCAAATTTGGCTTTGGAGTACAGAAAGAAACAGGGCAAAGGCTAATAGAGTTTTGCCAAGAGAACTGGTCATAGCAAACACCCTCTTCTAACGACACAAGAGAAGACTTTACACAAGGACATCACCAGATGGTCAACACTGAAATCAGATTGATTATATTCTTTGCACTCAAAGATGGAGAAGTTATATACAGTCAGCAAAAACAACACCAGGAGCTTAATGTGACTCAGATCATGAGCTCCTTATTGAAAAATTCATACTTAAACTGAAGAAAGTGGGGGAAGTTCAGTTCAGTCGCTCAGTCGTGTCCAACTCTTTGCGACCCCATGAATCGCAGCACACCAGGCCTCCCTATCCATCACCAACTCCTGGAGTTTACTCAGACTCACTTCCATCGAGTCAGTGATGCCATCCAGCCATCTCATCCTCTGTTGTCCCCTTTTCCTCCTGCTCCCAATCCTTCCCAGCACCAGAGTCTTTTCCAATGAGTCAACTCTTCGCATGAGGTGGCCAAAGTACTGGAGCTTCAGCTTTAGCATCATTCCTTCCAAAGAAATCCCAGGGCTGATCTCCTTCAGAATGGACTGGTTGGATCTCCTTGCAGTCCAAGGGACTCTCAAGAGTCTTCTCCAACAACACAGTGCAAAAGCATCAATTCTTCGGCGCTCAGCCTTCTTCACAGTCCAACTCTCACATCCATACATGACCACAGGAAAAACCATAGCCTTGACTAGATGGACCTTTGTTGGCAAAGTAATATCTCTGCTTTTCAATATGCTATCTAGGTTGGTCATAACCTTCCTTCCAAGGAGTAAGCATCTTTTAATTTCATGGCTGCAGTGACCATTTGCAATGATTTTGGAGTCCCCCAAAATAGTCTGACACTGTGTCCACTGTTTCCCCATCTATTTCCCATAGAGTGATGGGACCAGATGCCATGATCTTCGTTTTCTGAATGTTGAACTTTAAGCCAACTTTTTCACTCTCCTCTTTCACTTTCATCAAGAGGCTTTTTAGTTCCTCTTCACTTCCTGCCATAAGGGTGGTGTCATCTGCATATCTGAGGTTATTGATATTTCTCCCGGCAATCTTGATTCCAGCTTGTGCTTCCTCCAGCCCAGCATTTCTCATGATGTACTCTGCATAGAAGTTAAATAAGCAGGGTGACAATATACAGCCTTGACATACTCCTTTTCCTATTTGGAACCAGTCTGTTGTTCCATGTCCAGTTCTAACTGTTACTTCCTTACCTGCATACAGGTTTCTCAAGAGGCAGGTCAGGTGGTCTGGTATTCCCATCTCTTTCAGAATTTTTCAGTTTGTTGCGATCCACACAGTCAAAAGCTTTGGCATAGTCAGTAAAGCAGAAATAGATGTTAAACCACTAGACAGTTCAGGTATGACCTAAATCAAATCCCTTACAATCATACAGTGGAAGTGACAAACCGATTTGAGGGATTAGATCTGATAGAGTGCCAGAAGACATATGGATGGCAGTTTGTAATGTTGTACAGGAGGCAGTGATCAAGACCTTCTCCCCCCCAAAAAAAGAAATGCAAAAATGCAAAATGGTTGTATGAGGAGGCCTTATAAATAGCTGTGAAAAGCAGAGAAGTGAAAGGCAAAGGAGAAAAGGAAAGATATACCCATTTGAATGCAGAGTTCCAAAGAATAGCAAGGAAAGATAAGAAAGCCTTCTTCACTGATTAATGCAAAGAAATAGAGGAAAACAATAGAATGGGAAAGACTAGAGATGTCTTCAGGAAAATCAGGAGATACCAAGGGAATATTTCATGCAAAGATGGGCACAATAAAGGATAAATATGATATGGACCTAACAGAAACAGAAGATATTAAGAAAAAGTGAAAAGAATACACAGAAGAACTATACAGAAAAGTTCTTCATGACCCAGATAACCATGATGGTGTGATCACTGACCTAGAGCCAGACATCCTGGAATGTGAAGTCAAGTGGGCTTTAGGAAGCATCACTACAAACAAAGCTAACAGAGGTGATGGAATTCCAGTTGAGCTATTTCAAATCCTGAAAGATGATGCTGTGAAAGTGCTACACTCAATATGTCAGCAAATTTGGAAAACTCAGCAGAGGCCACAGGACAGGGAAAGGTCAGTTTTCATTCCAATCCCAAAGAAAGTCAATGCCAAAGAATACTCAAACTACTGCACAATTGCATTCATCTCACACACACTAGCAAAGTAATTCTCAAAATTCTACAAGCCAGGCTTCAACACTACATGAGCTGTGAACTTCCAGATATTCAAGCTGGATTTAGAAAAGGCAGAGAAACCAGAGACCAAATTCCCAAGATTTGCTGGATCATTGAAAAAGCAAGAGAGTTCCAGAAAAACATCTACTTCTGCTTTATTGACTATGATAAATCTTTGACTGTGTGGATCACAACAACCAGTGAAAAATTCAGAAAGAGATGGGAATACCAGACCACCTCTTGAAAAATCTGTATTTAGTCCAGGAAGCAACAGTTAGAACCGGACATGGAACAACAGACTGGTTCCAAATCAGGAAAGGAGCACGTCAAGACTGTATATTGTCACCCTGCTTATTTAACTTCTATGCAGAGTACATCATGAGAAACGCTGGGCTGGATGAAGCACAAGCTGGAATCAAGAATTCTGGGAGAAATATCAATAATCAGATATGCAGATGACACCACACTTAGGGCAGAAAGCAAAGAAGATCTAAACAGCCTCTTGATAAAAGCAAAAAAGGAGAGTGAAAAATTTGGCTTGAAACTCAACATTCAGAAAACTAAGATCATGGTATCTGGTCCCATCACTTCATGGGAAATAGATGGGGAAACAGTGGAAACGGTGTCAGACTTTATTTTTGAGGGGCTCCAAAATCACTGCAGATGGTGACTGCAGCCATGAAATTAAAAGATGCTTGCTCTTTGTAAGAAAAGTTATGACCAACATAGACAGCCTATTAAAAAGCAGAGACATTACTTTGTCAACAAAGGTCTGTATAGTCAAAGCTATGGTTTTTCCAGTAGTCATGTATGGATCTGAGAGTTGGACTATAAAGAAAGCTGAATGCTGAGGAATTGATGCTTTTGAACTGTGGTGTTGGAGAAGACTCTTGAGAGTCCCCTTGGACTGCAAGGAGATCCAACCAGTCCATCCTAAAAGAAATTCGTCCTGAATATTCATTGGAAGGACTGATACTGATGCTGAAACTCCAATACTTTGGTTACCTGATGCGAAGAAGTGACTCATTTGAAAAGATCCCGATGCTGGAAAAGATTGAAGACAGGAGGAATAGGGGATGACAGAGGATGAGATGGTTGGATGGCGTCACCAACTCAATGGACATGTGTTTGAGTAAACTTTGGGAGTTGGTCAAAGACAGGGAAGCCTGGCGTGCTGCAGTCCATGGGGTTGCAAAGAGTTTAACATGACTGAGCAACTGAACTGAACTGAACTGACAGTCAACCTCTAGAACGTTTTTCATCTGCTTAAACTGAAACACTGTACCCTTTAAATGCTAATTCTTTTCTCTCCCCCAGATGTGGCAACTACCATTCTGCTTTCTGTCTCTATGAATTTGATTATTGTAGGAACACAATATAAGTAGAATCATTCAAAATTTGTCCTTTTGTGGTTGGTTTATTTCAATTATTGTAATGTCTTCAAAGTTCCTCCATGTCATAGCATTTGTCAGAATCTCCTTCCTTTTTAGAACTGAAGAAAATTCCATTGTATGTCTATTCTATATTTGGTTTATCCATTGATCTGTCAGTGGGCACTTGATTTGTATCTATCTTTTGGCTCTTGTCAATAAGGCTGCTATGAAAATTGGTTTTCAGGTATCTGTGAATTCAAACTCAAATTTTGTGTATATACTCAGAAGTGGAACTGCAGGATCTTATGGTAATACTCGTGGAGAAGGCAATGGCACCCCACTCCAGTACTCTTGCCTGGAAAATCCATGGACGTAGGAGCCTGGTAGGCTGCAGTCCATGGGGTCGCTAAGAGTCAGACACGACTGAGCGACTTCACTTTCACTTTTCACTTTCATGCATTGGAGAAGGAAACAGCAACCCACTCCAGTGTTCTTCCCTGGAGAATCCCAGGGACGGGGGAGCCTGGTGGGCTGCCGTCTATGGGGTCGCACAGAGTCGGACACTACTGAAGCAACTTAGCAACAGCAGCAGCATGGTAATACTCGGAGAAGGCAATGGCACCCCACTCCAGTACTCTTGCCTGGAAAATCCGGTGGGCGGAGGAGCCTGATAGGCTGCAGTCCATGGGGTCGTTAAGAGTCGGACAGGGCTGAGCGACTTCACTTTCACTTTTCACTTTCATGCATTGGAGAAGGAAATGGCAACCCACTCCAGTGTTCTTGCCTGGAGAATCCCAGGGACAGGGGAGCCTGGTGGGCTGCGGTCTATGGGGTCACACAGAGTCCGACACGACTGAAGTGGCTTAGCATGGTAATACTATTCTATGGTATTTGAGGAACTGTTACATTTTTAATTTTTACTTATAAGTGCCATTACTTATTCAGTACATTGAACAGACCACCATGAAACAAAGAATTGGCCACATTACAATGGATTCTCAGCACCTGGTCTATAGTATGTATCCAATAAATACCTGCTGAATGAATGTGTCAGTATCATCGTGGGCCACTGTACTGTGTGCTGAAGGTAAGTGTAAAATATACGGGTTCAAATCCAAGCAATCACCCAACCCAGCTTTGTGGTCTGGCTTCTGGATATTTTAGTCACTGAACTTTCTGGTCTTCACTATTATTTCATGTGTAAAACGGAAGAGGAGAAACGCCCTGTCATGAGAAACAAATGAGTAAATTTCCGTGAAGACAATCTTAAGTGCTTTGAAGAAACTATGATACTTTAGTCAATTTTTAACTATTATTTGTCAAAAACCAGATGTTTCAGCATTTTCACAAAACACATGTATTGTGGTTTGACTTTGCTTACACCACATTTTTGTAAAGCATATTTCAAAATTACTTCTTGAGAAAATGATGAATCCTGGTTCTGCTAACTTATGTATTTAAAGCACTTCAAAGTATCTTAAGAAATCAAAATATTATTTTTTTGGTTTCAAATTTTCTGGAATATCAGGGTTGAGGTTACATTAAGTATGTGAAAATGCTGGGGGGAGGGAAATCTACATAATAATAGAGTTTGAAAAATATATGAGAAGATGAATAATGAAGAAAGATAATTTCTTGCAACTATGCAAGAAGTATAAAATACAAGCTGTCTCTTCATTGCTAGATTTGGAAACTCTAATGTGGAATGCTAAGGCACTCTGCAGGTCCTTTGCAGTAGTAGCACTCAGCTGTAGGTAAAAGAAGCTTAATTGTAATGGTTTCAGAGTGAAAATTGGGAGGTAATGGTATGCTGACTTCCAGACTTCAAGTAAGGGACGAACATATGAACTACAGATAGGAATAAATTTCGACATCATGAATGACTGGAATCATCCCCTCTTAACAGGGCACTGCAGGTCACATTTTAGAAGGGTAGACCATATTTGGAAAAATATAATCTGTCACACCACTACAAACTCTTTCCCTCTCTCCTGCCTATCTCTAGCCAAACAATTTCTAAGTGCCTGTAGAAACTTAGCTCAGAAACTAATCTTGGCTGCAAAATCTTAGAGGAATTCACTGATCCCATGAATATTCCTGGAAATATACGGTATGATGTGTCAGAGTCAGTTTAAGTTAATTAATTAGATAAAACTACAATTGTAGAAATTATACTTGTAGTTTCATTCACTGGGCACTTGTTTTGTGACAGAAATTCCACTGGAAATATTCCGCATACCTATTTTTCAATTTAATCTTCATGACAATCCTCAGAAATAAGGGCTTGTAACCTTTCACAGGCTGTAAGAGTACAAATAACTTTGTGATGTATCTAAGTCATGAATACAGGTCTACCTGCCAGTGAAGCTTATCTGCTATACTTTATCAACGTGTGTATGTGTGCATAGAGGGGGACATACATGAGACTGCGGGATTTGGAAGCAGCCCTCTCCAACTCTCACATATTCAGCATTGTCCTTCCTGGCCTCCCACATCAAACCACTGTCTTTGACATCAAATCCCAAATCCCATGTAATCAGTGCCCATCCATCAGGGTCTTCTCACTCCCACATCACTCACATATGTAGAGGTACATAGATTTTAAGAGCAGAAGTCATTTTTTATGAATTTATCCAGTGCCCCGATTGCCATCATATCTTTGTAGGCAGAAATATAAAGCTACATAAGTCACTGCTCTAGTTATATTTGTCCCAAATACAAAGAGTGCCTTAGATGAAACAGAATTCAGAGTATTGGGATGGAGAGGAGATGTAATACCAGGGCAAGGAATACTGGCCAATGCTGCAGTTCGCCTTGGTCCAGGCTTAGTTTGGAGTAAGCCCATGGCCTGATATAAAAATTACTCAATCCCATCTGAATATTCTTACCTTATTAGGCCTGACAAATCTCTCTCTAGAAATGACCGGCAAATTCTGTTATTCCTGCCATCTATACAGGTTTCATGACTGGTATTTTAGCACTATCATTTCTATACTATGTACCATGCTATTTATATGCAGAGTACATCATGAGAAATGCTGGGCTGGATGAAGCGCAAGCTGGAATCAAGATTGCTGGGAGAAATATTAATAACCTCAGATATGCAGATGATACTACCCTTCTGGCAGAAAGCAAAACACAACTTAAGAAACCTCTTGATGAAAAGTGAAAGAGAAGAATGAAAAAGTTGGCTTAAAACTCAGCATTCATAAAACTAAGAACATGACATCTGATCCCATCACTTCATGGAAAGAGTGGAAACAGTGTCTGACTTTCATTTTCTTGGGCTCCAAAATCACTGCAGATAGTGACTGCAGCCATGAAATTAAAAGACACTTACTCTTTGGCAGGAAAGTTAGGACCAACCTAGACAACATATTAAAAAGCAGAGAGATTACTTTGCCAACAAAGGTCCATCTAGTCAAGGCTATGGTTTTTCCAGTGGTCATGTATGGATGTGAGAGATGGACTGTGAAGAAAGCCGAGTGCCGAAGAATGATGCTTTTGAACTGTGGTGTTGGAGAAGACTCTTGAGAGTCCCTTGGACTGTAAGGAGATCCAACCAGTCCATCCTAAAGGAGATCAGTCCTGGGTTCATTGGAAGGACTGATGTTGAAGCTGAAACTCCAATACTTTGACCACCTGATGGGAAGAGCCTGACTCATTGGAAAAGACTCTGATGCTGGGACAGATTGAGGGCAGGAGGAGAAGGGGACGACAGAGGATGAGATGGTTGGATGGCACCACCAACTCAATAGACATGGGTTTGGGTGAACTCCAGGAGTTGGTGATGGACAGGGAGGCCTCACATGCTGCAGTCCATGGGATCACAAAGAGTCAGACATGACTGAGCAACTGAACTGAACTGAACTGATTTATGTTTTTATTTTCCATACTCTGCCACTCAACCCATCTATAGAAAATTATAAACGTCTATTTAACAAAATTTAAATAGTTATGATAATTTATCTTACTTTTAAGGATATTGGATCTATTTTATATAATTCCAACTATTAATTCAACTTCCTGTTATTCCTAATAGCTAGAGGATACTCAAATACAGTATTCTTTTCTATGAAAATTATTCTGATGCTCAGGTTTTATAAATACAGCAAAAATCAGAAACAATTTAAAGACAATAGAGAAACAGAGAGTTTTCTAATGTCATGGTACTAAGTAATAATAATAATGTTCATTAAAAAACACCCCCCAAACATGTATTATTCTTATTAGTCTATCTCTAAAGGTGAAGTTATATATATAGAAAAATATTTAAATTTTTGAAATAATATTTTAGGTGATTAGAGTTTCATAATTTTTAACTACAGAATATTGAATAAAGACTATTACCATCTTAGCATATTTGACATGCTTTATACTAGGATGTGAAAATAGCTCAAAGGAATTTTCACTTTCCTTTTTACTAGGCCATAAATGAAAACTGAAGTTTAGTTAAAGGAACACAGCTTCCAGGAAGAAAGGTATTCTATACAAATCCAAACGGCAGCCTTCACCAAAACCCAGATCCAGAGGCAACTCCAACAGGGACCATGAAACTGCATCCGGAGCCCTGAGGGAACAAGATGGTGCAATAAGCACCTCTCTGCAGCCAGTGCTTGGCTCTGTGACTTATTTCCAAAGAAGAGAATGGTCTTTAAGAGTGGAGATAGGTTGCATCATTTTCCTTACTGATCACCAATGATGGACTATCATGATTAGAAGTTCAGAATACTGCCAAAAAAGAACAAACTAATACTCTCACTTGCTTAATTTCTGTTTTGTGGGATTTCCACCTCTGTTAATTATTGTGATCACCTTTATTGGGACCTCAGGTTCCCTGACTGCCTTCTAGGAAACCTTCACATGTTCATCAAGGAGTGTGTTGTGGCAGGAATTAGTGAAAAGAAAAATAAACCTAAGTACAAGACCAACTCCTGTATGATAAATGTCACTCCACAGGCTCATGTGGTTAAAACTAAATATTACCTTACATTTCTACCAAAATACTCTCTAGTCTAGAAAGTACTGAAATTGTGAGTTCAGGAATACCAGGAGTGTTCAGGTCATTGGAGATGCTTCCGCTACCAGTGATTTAAAGCACTAGTAGGAATTTGTAGTGCAAATAATAAATTCTGCAGTGCAATGTGTTCTTTCTTCATTGACTCAGGCAACTTTGAGCAGAAAGGAAAAGGCCAGTCTACCTGCATTAAATCTTTGTTGTTGTTTAGTTGCTAAGTCTTGTCTGACTTTTTGCAACCCCATAGACTGTAGCCCCCAGGATCTTCTGTCCATGGAATTTCCCAGGCAAGAATACTGAAGTGGGTTGCCATTTCTTTCTCCAGGGGATCTTCTTTACTCAGGGATTGAACCCACATCTCCTACATTAGCAGGCTGATTCTTTACTGCTGAGCCACCAGGGAAGCCCTCATTAGATCTACACATAGTTTTTGGCTTAAATATTCCTGGGCAATTTACTTAAGTGGAGATTCCTCTTTTATAAGTTAGGAAGACTATACCATCTTTATGTAGTCAGTCATACTCAAAAGTATTAAATTATGTAAGTAAAGCCAACAATGTAACTGCATTTAGAGATAGGACCTTTTAAAAGATAATGAATGTTAAATGATATTATAAGGATGGGCCCCTAGTTTGATAAGACTGGTGTCCTTATAAGTCGAAAAGACACCAGGAGTGCATGTGCCCAAAGAAAATACCTTGGAGGGCACAGTAAAGGGAGAGAAGCCTCAGGAGAAACCAACCTATTGGCAGTTTGACCTCAGACTTCCAGCCTCCAAAAAACTGTGAGAAAAGAATTTTGTATTGCTTAAATCACACAGTCTGTGCTTTTGTTTTGTTCTGTTTTCAGAACAGAAAAAATCAAAGGCTCTCCCTACTTTGTCTTCAGGATTTCCATTTCCTTGTGAAAGGCTGGTAAAAGTGCAATTTCAATTACTAGGAATGACATGGCTGAATCAACACAGCACCCCTCAAAGGTAGCTAAAGCAGCATCAGAAAATCCCATGTCAGATTGTGGACCTCCTTCCCCACTTAGACTTGCATAAAAGAGTGAAAATGAAAAAGTGAAGTGAAAGTGCTAGTCATTCAGTCATATCTGACTCTTTGTGACCTCTTGGTCTGTAGTCTGCCAGGCTCCTCTATCCATGCAATTCTCCAGGCAAGAATACTGGAGTGGGTAACCATTCTCTTCTCCGGGGGATCTTCCCAACTCAGGGATCCAACACAGTTCTGCATTGCAGGCAAATTCTTTACTATCTGAGCCACCAGGGAAGCTCTTTTGCTGTGAGTTGTCAGTGAAGTTTTGGTGTGTTCATCTGGCATATATACTGAGCACATTGTTATATGGGATAAATTTGGGAATGGAAAGAGAAATAGGACATAATGGAGGTTAGAAACAAGAGGCTGAAACACCTAGGAGTTTGAAATTCTCAGTTTGAGTCTGGCCTTCAAGATCATTTTGAAAGTATATGTGTATACGTTGGAGGAGATAATGGAATTATTAATGGAATGTTAGTTTCAGTTTTATCTATTTAGATATATAATAGTGGCCTTTCATTTGTCCTTTGCCCTTGGTCCCTGAAATGTTAGGGGAGGCCTAATACTTCTATGTTCTATGGGGAGAGAGAAACTGAAACATTCATCTTTATATAGAGTGTGTAGTAGTTCTATTTCTCCCAATCAATAGTGCTCAAACTGCATTTTTGGGTTTCTATTCAGGTATTCAATGTGGGAGTTAGTCTAACAGGAATGGGTGAGAACAGAGGATGGGTCTGGGCATCTTGTTCCATCAACATTTCCATCTTCTTTAGGCTAGTAGTTCTCACATCCTAGAGGACCCCCTCAACAAAAAGACTATTACGCCTTTATAATTTTGATAGAAAACACTTGCAGGTTTTCTATACATATACATGCACACACACACACACACACACACACACACACACACACACACATGTTACTGCATGGCAAGTAGAAGGGGAAGTAGTGACAGATTTCATCTTCTTGGGCTCCAAAATCACTGCGGATGGCAACTGCAGCCATGAAATCAGATGACTGCTTCTTAGCAGGAAAGCGATGACAAACATAGACAGTGTGTTGAAAAGCAGAGACATTACTTTGCCAAGTGTCCCTATGGTCTTCCCAGTGGTCACGTACACCAGCAAATTGATGCCTTCAAACTGTGGTGCTGGAGAAGACTCTTGAAAGTCCCTTGGACAGCAAGGAGAGCAAACTAGTCAATCTTAAGGGAGATCAATGATGAATATTCACTGGAAGGACTAATGCTGAAGCTAAGCTCCGGTATTTTGGTCATCTGATGTGAATAGAAACCTCGTTGGAAAAGTCCCTGATGGTGGGAAAGATTGAGGGCAGAAGGAGAAGAGGGCATCAGAGGATGAGATGGCTGGATGGCATCACTGATGCAATGGACATGAACTTGGGCAAACTCTGGGAGATGGTGAGGGACAGGGAGGTCTGGCGTGCTGTTGTGCTGCAGTCCCTGGGATCACAAAGACTTGTATACAACTGGATGACTGAACAACAAAAACAGTCAATATATACATAAATAGATATAGATACACACACATATAATGGATTCATGCTAAGTCACTTCAGTTGTGTGACCCTATGGACTATAACTTGCCAGGTTCCTCTATCCATGGGGATTCATCAGGAAAGAATACTGGAGTGAGTTGCCATGCCCTTCTTCAGGGGCTCTTCCTGACCCAGGGATCAAATCTGCATCTCTTATGTCTCCTGCATTGGCAGGCGGGTTCTTACCACTAGTGCCACCTGGGAAGCCCACACATGTATATAATACATATACATAGTTATGTATGAAAGTATATTATATAATCATCTGCATATATACATAATCATATATGTATATAAATATAATCATAAAATTCATGGACCTTAACATTTTGAAAAACTTAGCACACAACTAATTCTTAAATGTATTCAAATTATTATTCAAGTGATTATGCAGTTCATCTAGAAAGTAGTAGTTACACCATACCTTATAATTAATACCAGACTGCCTACACAGAATAAAATTAACTAAGTTTGTACTCTGACTAATTTTCATTTCAGCACTGTCACTAAGAAATTTAAATAACTTCAACAGTAGGTTTTGTAATACTCTTCTACTATAAGGAGTTGGTGGAAGCATCTAGTTAGTGTTTGAGGTAGTTTCACTGAGCTTGTGGAAATCAATGTAAATATCCCCAAATACTATTTTAAGTGCATAAAACAAAAGGCATTGCTATACTGTGACAATGATAGATTTGTTTCTGTAATTCATTGAATTATTTTGATGAGAACATTATTATTTTGTAAGCCCTCTTCACATTACTATAAGATGGGCAATTTTTTTTTTTAATTATTAGATCACATGAAATCAGTGGTGAATGGTGGACAGTAACATAATTATTGATATACAGAGTTTGATATACACTGAGCATCTGAGAGGTTCTACAAATTACAAGCTGTGAGATCTTTTAATAGAATACCTAACTTTTTGTAATAGGCTGTTACCCAAAATATCAGTTCCTAACTATTGGAAACTGTAATTGTTACCCAATAAGGAAAAAAAGTATCTTACAGATGCTATTAAGTATCTTAAGATAGGATATCCTGGATTTTCCCTTTGGGCAGTAATCATAAGATCCTTTCTGTAAAAGAGGCAGAGGAAAATTTGATACAGAGAGAGGAGAGACAAACAGGCAAAGGAGAAGGTGATGTGAAAATGGAGGCAGGGATTGGAGGGAAGTCACAAGACAAAGAGTGCTGGAAGAGCCCCCATAGCTGGAGAAGTCAACAAACAACTCTTCTCTAAAATCCAGGGAGGAAGTTCAACTTTGATGACACTTAATGGTACTGGTTTGGGGCTTCTGACCTCCACAACTATGAGAGAATAAAATTTTACTTAGTTTGTGGTTATTTGTTGCATCAGTAAAAAAATAAATAAACCAAATATACCTGTTTTGTTTCTTCAGTGATAAGCAGGGTAACAATAATAGTACTTATTTCATAGAACAGATAAGCAAATTAAGCAGCTGACCCATATAATGAAATGCATGTAGAATAATAACCTGAACGTATTTAACATAATGATGTTTGTGGGATCTCTACTTTGTAATCTCTCTCTCTCCCCTTCTCTCCCCATTGTTGTATCTATTCTCTATCTCTTTCTGTCCATGCTAGATATAACTGTACTACACCAGTTTGTGTGTGTGTTAGTTTCTCAGTTGTGTCTGTCTCTTTGCAACCCCATGGACTATAGCCTGCCAGGCTCTTCTATCCATGGGATTTCCCATGCAAGAAAACTGGAATGGGTAGCCATTTCCTTCTCCAGAGGATCTTCCTGACCTAGGGATTGAACATGGGTCTCCTGCATTGCAGGCAGATTCTTTACCATCTGAGCCCCCAGGATACCTGCCTATATCATCTATCTATATTATCTGGAATTTTAAATTATTACTCATTTCTATACTACATCTCACACTAAGATTAAAATAAACAAAAATAAAAATAAAAACTGTTGGAGATGAGAAAATATGTTTCCACCAAATGACAATACACAAAGAAACTCTAAAAATATAAAGCTTACATTATTCAAAACATTTCTTTACATTTATTTCTTTATAATACTATGAAATAAGAAGTGGCAGAACACAAATTTGCTTTTATATTTGTCAATAAAAAAAGATAATTTGCAAGGACAAAGAAAATCCTAAAAATGCTGATTTTTATTTTTATTGCATGTAACTTATAAAGTTTTACCAGATGAACTCAGATGGACTGTCTCTTCCCTCTTTCAAACGGTCATCAAAAAATCTGATTAGTTTATCACTGTATCCTATTTTATGGCATACTACTTATTTGGTTGTAATGTCTCCACTCAACTTTATATTCCTCGGGGATAAAGGTGATATCTTTGCATCTATGCATCCGCACTCTCTCCAGAAGTCCATAGTGCTCCCTCTTTTCCCTCAACTTCTAAACTCACAGAATGCCTGGCAAAGCACATGCCACGACTACATTCACACACACACGCGCGCGCACACACACACAGCCTTCTTTCCTTTCTTTGATGTTGAGAGGGAATGCTTAAACCAAAAAAATAAATGTGTTAGACAAAATAATCCTTAAGTTTCTTTTGAATTCCAACTCTCTAAAATTCTTAATTATTTTAGATCTTTTGTACTTCTGACTATTTTTCTCTGTTTAGTCATTAGTTTATTTAAAATTATTCTGCATAAAAGAAGTAGTGAAATGGCTGAACATACTGAAAAAGTAATTGTTGGCATTTTGCAAAAAGAAAAATCCCTCACATACATTAAATCCACTGAGAGTACGAGGCTGAGCGTATCGATCTGTTTCCTTACAGACTCAGTACTAACACTAATTCACTGAATTTTCAAGGGTAGCATGAGTGATGACCAGCTGACAATAAAGATAAACAAAGCAGTTGTAACTCTCCTGATTCTGTCAGGTAGTAGTCTGGAAGGCCCAAGACTGTCTCTCCTAATGTTATAGACCTAACATTTTGATTTTGCCAACAGATTTTTTGACAATCACATGTCTGTAATTGTAATCACCTATTTATTTCTGTTTCCTCTCAGATTTAAACAACTTATTGATGACAATCACTGGACCCTCCCTTTTCTAAGATCTGGAAGAATATGTAGAAATAAACAATCTTACAACAAATATTTCTGGGATATATGAATGAATAAAGACTAACTATAATCTAAAATTAAGGGTAGTTCCTTTTAGAAAAGTTGTGTGTTAATGTAGGAACTAAGTTTATTTTGAGTGACTTTATTGCTAATAACATTTTAGAACTGTCTTATTGGATTCACTGTACAAATAAATCCTGCCCACACAATTATGTTGACTCCTGAACCCTCCAGGGGTTCATTTGTTTTTATAAAAGATTTTGTGGGAAAAAGTGTCATGTCCCTGCATAAATTCAAAATCCCATCTCAAAAATTAGAGCACACATTTTTTTATGAATATTTTGGGCTAATTGTTGACCATGGGCTTGGGTTCAGGTGATGTTCTAGACAGATAGACAATCTGAACTAAAGTTATTATGGCTCAGAATGTATAGTTCAGTTAAAAAAAAAAAGCCCTGCAAACTAAGACTGAAATCTTGCATCTATGAATGAATATGCTGTTTTTCTTATAGTTCAAAGCATATTAAAAAAATTAAAGTCAATATAATAAAATTAGAACAATAGAGGAGATTAAAATTTGTGTAATCTTGTCTTTCAACCAAACATCATTTACCATGAGAAAGGAATAAAGCATAGTGCAAAGTGTCTGGAGTTTTATATTCTCATGTACTCACTGACTTTGGGTAAATCACTTACTTGTTAGTATTGGCTTTGTTTTCCTATCTATAAAAGTGTACAAATATCTGTATATCTGAATTGTTCTGGAATTATATAAAATAATATAAATGAAGAGCTTTGGGAAATGCCTAGCATATAGCAATTAAACAATGGAGCTCATTGTTTTAGGTTTTACAGTTTGCTCCATTTTTTATTATTCCCCTCTCTGTTCTCAGGACCTTAGACAGTACTTTTAGTGACTGCAATTATAATTCTTATATACCTTGATTCCTGTATAGTATTTATTTTTTATATATCATTTCATGGTAGACCTCAGTTCAGTTCAGTTCAGTTCAGTTGCTCAGTTGTGTCCAACTCTTTGCGACCCCATGGACTGCAGCATGCCAGGCCTCCCTGTCCATCACCAACTCCTGGAGTTCACTCAAACTCATGTCCATTGAGTTGGTGATGCCATCCAACCATCTCATCCTCTGTCATCCCCTTCTCCTCCTGCCTTCAATCTTTCCCAGTATCAGGGTCTTTTCAAATGAGTCAGTTCTTCACATCAGGTGGCCAAAGTATTGGAGTTTCAGCTTCAACATCAGTCCTTCCAATGAATATTCAGGACTGATTTCCTTTAGGATGTACTGGTTGGATCTCCTTACTGTCCAAGGCACTCTCAAGAGTCTTCTCCAACACCACAGTTCAAAAGCATCAATTCTTCGGCATTCAGCTTTCTTTATAGTCCAACTCTCACATCCATACATGACTACTGGAAAAACCATAGCTTTGACTGGATGGACCTTTGTTGGCAAAGTAATGTCTCTGCTTTTTAATATGCTGTCTAGGTTGGTCATAACTTTTCTTCCAAGGAGTAAGCATCTTTTAATTTCATGGCTGCAGTCATTATCTGCAGTGATTTTGGGTAGACATAATTTTTTTTTTTACATAGTCTTAAAAATAATCATTATTAATCATTTCAAACACTGTCTCTATTGAACATGGATTCTTGATGGACATGTAGGCTTTCTAACTCAGGTCTTCAGAAGTGACTTCTGAATAAGGGGCACTAAGCTTTGACTAGAAATAGCTGTTTGTTCTTTCCATCTGCACTTGATGAGGAAGTTGTGGCCTCTTTTTTCACTGATGTGGATTTTACCATCATTATCCATGCCACTAACCTGCACCCTTGATTACTATAATACTTTTGACTTTGGGCTACTTCTGAGTTTTGGCTGGTGAGGAATGCAGCAATCTATTTGCTTGTGGGTAGCCACTGCAGGAAGCATATTGTACCAGTGTTTCATCGTAAAATGCAATGGAGCTGTGCTTTAATGAAGCCACAGCAAGGCTGAGTATATTTGAGGAATCGCTTGAATATTTAATAAGCCTAAATGGAAAGGAGTTTTGTTTTGCTTTTCACTTCTTGCACTATTTTCCTATCAGTGGTTGAACAAAAGATACTTAATGAATATATCTTCACTGAATGTTATCATTTCTAACACCAAAGGCATTACACAGACAAAAAGTTACATTCACAGCAGTGCTTGAGGGGCCCTGTGTTCAAGCTTAGCGCAAAATGCTTGTTAAGTAGCCAAGGCCACCATAAAAGGATATACATCCCTGCCTTTAGGTGATGGAACCATCTTCATGGAAAGTGTTGAAGCAAAACACAGAATGTGTCCAGCAATGAGGGTGGGGAGATCACTCACTACATAAACAGGCAAAAAAATTTGCAAAAGTCATGTCATGATGTTACCTAAGGCATCCAGTGTGTAAGACATAAGAAAAGATATTCATGGAGATAGTCACACAAAGGGAAAGGATAAACAATTAGCTCATCTCAGGCACTCTTTAGACATGCCCACACATATGTGGAGTCTATATTGTTTATTAGTTTCCATACAAAACACACACTCAGGCACATAAAACACAAGCAAATATATACTTCTTTTAATTGACACCCCATTTCTTCTTTTAAGATCTATCTGGAGCCATTATTATATTATCCAACTACCTTAATCATCTGGGAATATTTCACCATATCTTATTTCCTGATTGTATCTTTTTCTAACAAAATGGAAATATCACGATTACATCAGCCACCTATTTATGCATACTCTTTTGTAACTATTGATGCTCTGCTGTTATTAGTGACTGAAACTGACTCAGAGGAGTCTTGGATTTGGTATATCCAAAGTTCATTAACTCACATTTTACAAAGGCAACTTTTATTGAATTCAGTTTTGCCCACTTTCAAAAACCTACAAGCAGATAACTCCAACTATGGTTAGCTATTATGAGCAGATCCCGCTTTCATGAAGACTGACAGAACATGCTGGAAATGGAGGTTTAGGATTGGAACCCTAACTCACTGACTAGTTGCCTATAAAGCTTGGGGCCTGGAGGCAGAATTCCACAGTGGTTAAACAATGGTTCTGGTGTCAGATTAATCATAATTCAGGCTTCCCTGCTTACTAGCTGTGAAAGTTTAAGCATATTACGTAACTCTAAGTCTTAATTTTCTTGTCATTAAAGTGATGTTATTAAGTATACCTATCTCAGAGGTTTGTTGCACCTATTCAGTAAGATAATTTCACTTATGGGTTTACACTTAGCATTCAATCATCTTAGTTACTAGTGTTCATACCATTATGTGTGTAATGTGAAAAATATACTCTTTTCCTTTCTAGGTCTTCCCAATATCAGTACTAGACTCAGGAGGTCAGGAAAATGAGTTAGTTTCACTGTTGCTTGAAACTGTTGTTTGAATGATTGATGTCATTAAATCACTTCTTTAAAAAGTTACTTGAGCGGATTCATGTTGATGTATGGCAAAACCAATACAATATTGTAAAGTAATTAGCCTCCAATTAAAATAAATAAATTTATATTAAAAAAAGAGAAAATAACTATAAACTGATTTTTAGCTACATCCCACACACACACACACAAATAGTTACTTGAATCACTCAGTCATTACTGAGTGTCTGCCATGAGCTGGACACAATGCAAAGAATTGATGTTCTAAAGACGAATAAGGCAGAGTCTTGTCTTTAGGAATCAGGCCTGTGATCTGGGGGAAGATCCAAAGGTGAACATGAATGATAGTAATGTACATTTCAATGGAAGATTCCTCCTAACACATTCCTGGGAGTGGATGGTGATGGGGGTGAAGAAGCCTCGAAAAAGAGTTACAACATCATCTACACTGCAGATGCAAGAAGTTACAACTAAAGCAGACAGAAGAGGTTAACTAATCCACAGAACTTATTTTAGAGTTGAAGCTGAGTGAGTTTACATGCCATGACCACATAGCTGAAGAACTATTAATAGGAAGCCAGAGGTCCTTCTCTTACTCCAGGGCTTTTGTATAAAGTCCTGTTTTCCAAGCCACATGCTGTGCTGTTGTTCATAGATCTCTGAGTTAAGAATTGGGCCACAACCTTCAAACTTAGATTCTGGAAAGCAAAGTCCTTAAGTCAGGGAGCCAGCCCATCTGGGGAATGTTGAAAACCTATAATTTCCACCCAACCCTACAGCAATATTTTCCTTTCATTTGATAGTAAGGTGGCAATTAAAAGAAAATGTGTACAAGAAGAGGGCAAAGGCAAAACATGAGAGACTCCCAGTGAAAAAGGGAGGAAGCATATGGTCAAGGTAATTAGCTTCTCTCTGTTAAGTGTGGGCACATAATTGAGAGCTGCATATACCATTCTGTGTATTTCTGACCTTTAGAAGAAACTCACTAATAGGCAGCTCTGACTTTCAATAAAAGTGTCAGAAATAGTACAGGTCACTATCCTACCTTACTTTGATAATTTTTTTAGTACAGCTTTATATCAAGACTTTCATTATAATTTCTACATCCAAACCAACTGGACATCATAAAAGGTAACATATAATTTATCCCTTTAATGGTAAGTTCAACATGTATTTTTTCACATCACTAAACAATTCTCCCATTCTGAACAGTCACTGATTTGGTATTCCACAAGTATAAGTGAAAGTCGTTCAGTCGTGTCCAACTCTTTACAACCCCATGGACTATACAGTCCAAGGAATTCTCCAGGCCAGAATACTGGAGTGGATAGCCTTTCCCTTCTCCAGGGGATCTTCCTGACCCAGGAATTGAACCAGGGTCTCCTGCATTGCAGGCAGATTCTTTATAAACTGAGCTATCAGAGAGGCCCACAAGTTTAGCCCAATTGTGATACTATCTCCCTGGAAACAGTGCCAGACCCCACAGCTTAAGGGCTCAGTCCCACAAGATGGCCCCTGATTCAAATGCCAATTGCAATTTCAGCTAGTTACCTGTACTTCTGACTTACTGAGTATAAATTGGAGGTTCTCATGACTTCCTCCTTGGTTTCCATTAATTCCCTAAAGCAGCACATAGAACTCAGAAAGTTAGTGGACTTAAGATTACTGCTTTATTATAAAGAACCTTAAAGGATACAAACAAACAGCCTGATAAAGAGATACGTAGATCAAGGTCCAGAAAAGTCCCAAACACAGGATCTTCTGTTCCTATGAATTTAAGGTGTACCACCCTCTTGGTGATGCCAAAACCTTGACCCCTTTGCCCAACTGCCAAAGTGAATTTCAGAATTTTGGGTGAAGCAGAGAAGATTGGGCTTCCCAGGTGGCTCCCATGGTAAAGAATCCACCTGCAATGCAGGAGACACATGTTTAATCCCTGGGTCAGAAAGAGCCCCTGGAAGAGGAAATGGCAACCCCAATAGTATTCTTGCCTGGGAAATTCCATGGTTAGAGGAGCCTAGTAGGCTACATCCATGAGATTACAAAGAGTCTGACATTACTTAGCAACTGAGTACTCAGGAAAAGAATAGCTGTGTTGTTTTTCCAGGCAAAGAGGTACAGAGTGGGTTCCTGCCCTGGAAAATTGTATGTCCTAACTTGGGAGGATTTAATCTGGGAGTTGGTGATGGACAGGGAGGCCTGGCGTGCTGCGATTCATGGGGTCGCAAAGAGTTGGACACGACTGAGCGACTGAACTTAACTGGACTGGATGAGGGGTATTATAACAAAGGTTCAAGGGTGGGGTTGCTGAGCAAACTTTGGGAGATAGTGAAGGACAGGGGATTCTTTCATGCTGCAGTCCAGGGTGGTGGTGGTTTAGTCGCTAAGTCATGTCTGACTCTTGCAACCCCATCAACTGTACTCCATCAGGCTCCTCTGTCCATAGGATTTTCCAGTCCATGGGGGGGTCACAAAGAGTTGGACCTAACTTAATGACTGAACAACAACAACAATCTTCTTGATGAGCTTCTCTGGTTCCATTAATGTAGCCTCTGGTGGTCTTTACCTGGTGTGAATTGTTGTTGTTCAGTCACTCAGTTGTGTCCCACTCTTTGTGACCCCAAGAACTGCAGAATGCCAAGTTTGCCTGTCCTTCACCATCTCCCGGAGCTTGCCCAAACTTATGTTCATTGAGTCAGTGACACTATCCAATCATCTTGTCCTCTGTCACCCCACCTTCTCTTTCTGACTTCAATCTTTCCTAGTATCAGGGTTTTCCAATGAGTCAGTTTTTTGCATCAGATGGCCAAAGTATTGGAGCTTCAGCTTCAGAATCAGTCCTTTCAAAGAATATTCAGGGTTGATTTCCTTTAGGATTGACCGGTTTGATCTCCTTGCTATTCAAGGGATTCTAAAGAGTCTTTACCAACACCACAGTTCGAAAGAGTCAATTCTTTGGGGCTCAGCCTTCTTTGGTAACTTCTCTCGTGACTCAGATGGTAAAGAATCTGCCTGCAATGTGGAAGACCTGGGTTCGATCCCTGGGTTGGAAAGTTCCCCTGGAGAAGGGGATGGCAACAAACTCCAGTATTCTTGCCTGGAGAATTCCATGGACTAGGAACTTGATGGGCTATAGTCCATGGGATCGCAAAGAGTTGGACACAACTGAAGACTAACAGGTAAGTAATAGCCTTTTTAATGGTCCAACTCTCACATCCATACACAGCTACTGGGAAAACCATAGCTTTGACTCTACACACCTTTGTTGGCAAAGTAATGTCTCTGTTTTTTAAGAAGAATGATGATATATTAGAGCTTTAAGACATTGTTATATGTATCCCTTGAGGTGGAAGTAGGTCTCTACCCCCAAAGCTGCACCATTATTTCTTGACTGCCTCTCCATTGTCTTTGTCTCTCTTCCCTTCCCAGATTAGTAACTGTTCAAATCTGTCATTTGGAACTCAGGGAAGGTCATGGAGCCTGGAGTCTGTTTCTTACAAAAGACAGGGGCAGAAATGCTTTCATGCTCAGGAGCCCCACAGAGTCCTGCCTCAGTTTCACTGGCACATGGATACATTCTGGCTCACCAATCTGGAAGCTTATCTAGAGTTTTTATAGAGTTTAATCTGTAGCTACTCCCTCTCCCTCTTCTCAGTGGTTGGTGGGTAGGGCTTAAAGTTCCAGCTCTCTAATAACTTGGTCTTTCTGGAAACCAGCCCCATTCAGAGGTTATCTAAGAGCCTCACCCTAGGTCACTTCTTTAGCATAAATTAAAAAAGTGCTCCTACTGTGTGGCAAAAGACACTCCTGTCACTAAGGTAATCCCAAAAGCTTGAGGATCTTTGTGCCAGGAATAAATGTATTTCTTTTCATACCCCAATAAAGACTTTCATTTAAAATGTATATTGATTTTTCAAACTCCATGGTAGCTACCCTCCTTATTTCCAATTTATCAACTCCATTGAAATCATGATTATTTTCTTTTTTCCTTCTTTCTTTTCTTCCTCCTTCCCTACCTCTTATCTTCCTTCCTTCCTTCTTTCTTTCTTTCCTTCCTCTCTTTCTCTTTGTTTCTTTCTTTCATCAAATGCTTTTTTCCCAGGGTATTACAAAGCAGCACAGCACATTACATATGCATCTGTAGAGAGTATGCTATGATATCACTTAATTCCTAGAAATCCCAACATTTGTTTGTTGTTATGTCAAGCCAACTTACAAGAAAAAGAACCAGAGGAAAATATCAAATTTCCAATTTACAAATCTCTTAGGTAGGTAAGAATTAGGACATAATTATGCATACTCAGGACTACACAGACTTGTGAATTATGAGTTGCTCCAATGAAATAAAAATTTAGTGACATTTTGTCTTACATTATCAATTAAGTAAACTCCTGGCCTACTGACTAAGGTTTGATTTATGTTGCCTTCCTCTTTCTTTTCACAAAAGTGAGAAATTACAGAGCTATCTTAATGTTTAAAAAGATTAATTGTCCATAACACCAATTTAGTTTGCATGAAGTCTGAACAGCTGTAATTATGCTTACCTTCCCTAGTGAATGTACCTAAGAAAATATTTCTAGGTTACAAGTTCCATCATGTTACATTTAAGGGGCCAAATTAAATACAATGAAAACTGCTTATTTCCCTTTTTTCTTGAGTGCTCTCCTACAGCTCACATTCAAATTTCAAAGCCTTAGCCAAAACTTTCCAAACTGCTGGGTCGCCAACATTTAACATTTTTTCTTCTCCTCTACATCTTTGAAAAATGATGAAGTTTTTTTCTGCCTTGATAATTATTTTTTTTGATTAATATCTTCCTTTCCAACTGCACACAGTCAGCTAATAAAAAGACATAAAGAAAAGTGAGATAAATTTTAATTTCAATTTCTCCTTTTAATCATAGCTTTTGAACTGACCTCAATGATGTTGTCTGAGGTCATCCAATCCTTCACAAAAACTGTAATATTGTAATCATCATAAAGTAGTGCAGTTGAAAATACTAGCTCAAAGCTAATGCTAGGAGGGTAAATTTTTATGCAAGCTCATTAGTGAGTACTTTAAATCTTCATGTAGATATTATTCCCTACTTGACAAAATTATTTTTAAGTGTTGTTAATTATCAGGGAGAGGATTTGGGTATTAATATCATTTAAAAAATTTATTCTAATCTTATAAATGGAAAGAAAATGCCCAAACATTATACATTCTGTTCAAGAGACAACAAGATCAAAGTGTACTTCAAATGTTTGCAGGAGGTTTTCTACCTAGTGTTCTTAAAATCACTTTCTTCTTGAGACTTATATTCTACAAAGTGGCCCCTTTTAGCTCCGTTGGTGCAAAAGGAAGAAGAGAAAAATTTGAAAGGAAAATGGAAATGTAAACTTTAGAGAGTTTATACCTTAATAGATACCAGAATTAGGCATCTGCCAGAATAAACCCAAAAGTTTAAAGATATCTCAGAGATTAATACAGAAAGGAAAGAGACGAGTGGCCATAGCGTTTACTTAGTTGCAGACAATCACAGAGAAAAAATGCATGTCACAGTAAAAAAGACAGTATTTAGATTCCAGTTTTTCAATTAATGCATGATTTTGAGCAAGTTATTAAAAATCTCTGATCTTCATTTGTCTTTTTAAAATATATATATATAATATTATTGTATAAATATTTACAGGGTAACTTCCAGAGACATGTGATATTATTTATCCTAGAACTTCCCATGCTACCCTCTCTCCAACATTAAGTGTAGAGTTTGATACCCATGTTTGTATGATTTGATCCTATCTTCTCTGAAAATAGATAGTGCATCACCTTTGCCCAAGGTGAACTAATCCATTTTTATTCTTGAGAGGTTGGGATTTAGTCTAAGGCATTAAATTTAATCTGGTTTAACTCTTGGAGTAAAGTACTACAAGACAGCCATGTTTTGTGTACAGGAAAACAGAGAAAACCATCTAAAAGAAAAAGTTTGAATAGATCGTCAATGAACAGTGTTAGTGAGAGACCAAGAGAGTCTGGAGTAGAGGATATTTGGGTTCTGGATGGTTAGTGGGTTCAAACAGACACGTATGTAGTATTGTAACACATTACTTGGTGAGTGACCCCAAACCAGAAGAGGATATCAGAACCCAGGGGGTCCTCCCAGAGGAGTGAGGGCTTTGAGGCCCACATTGGATATCCCGGCCCTGGGTAACAGTCCCTGAAAAACAAACCTCATCCCTCAGTGAATTTTAGAAACCAGTGAAGTTCACAACCTGGAGAACCAGAAGGCTGTAGGGAGATGAGACTCTATGCTTAAAGGCACATGCAGAAACTTACACACCCTTAGTGCCAGCACAGAGACAGAAGAATGAAAAGTGCCTGATGCTCTGGCTGACCTGTCAAAACCACCCCAACATGTCCCTCAGCTTGCACCAGGCTCTTGATACAGGTTATCATCCAAAACCCACAGGTCCTCTATTCCAGTCTCTCTTGGTCTCTCACAAGCACCTCTCACTAGTTTCTAAATAGGTATAGAGATGTACAGCACAGGGAATAAAGTTAATGCAACTGTAAGAAATGTGTATGATGTGTAATTTATAGAAGTATTGAACCACTGTGTTGCACACCTGAAACTAATATGATATGTAAGTCACCAATATTTTAATAAAAAAATAAAAAGCAACTAAAATTTTCTTGGCTATTTCCCAGGCTAAAAGATATCTGACAAAATTTACGGCTGATTTTTCACTACTCCAGATAATTTTAAGAAAGAAACCTTTGCGTGTCCTTATGTTAACAAATGGCGCCCCACTCCAGTACTCTTGCCTGGAAAATCCCATGGACGGAGGAGCTTGGTAGGCTGAATTCCATGGGGGTCGCTAAGAGTCGGACACGACTGAGTGACTTCACTTTCACTTTTCACTTTCATGCATTGGAGAAGGAAATGGCAGCCCACTCCAGTGTTCTTGCCTGGAGAATCCAAGGGACGGGGGAGCCTGGTGGGCTTCCGTCTATGGGGTCGCACAGAGTCGGACATGACTGAAGTGACTTAGCAGCAGCAGCAGCAGCAGCATGTTAACAAAAGCTAACTTTAAATTGAATTGTGTGTGTTTGTGTGTGCTTAGTCACTCAGTCCTGTCCGACTCTTTATGACACATTGGACTATAGCCCACCAGACTCCGCTGTCCTTGGGATTTCCCAGGCAAGAACACTGGAGTGAGTTGCCATTTCCTTCTCCAGGGGATTTTTTTGACCCAGGGATCAAAATCCTGTGTCTCCTGCATCGCAGGTGGATTCTTTACCCACTGAGCCATCGAGGAAGTCAAACTGAATTGTTGTTGCTACATGTCAAACATTATTATAAGCACCTACCATTTTTACTTAATTCTCTTAATACATCCATGTGGTATTGTTTTCAACTTCCTGATAGTTTAGCAGATGACACAGTTTGTCAAAAACAGAGACTGGTAGAATGGTAGTGTCAGGTGATAGAGTCAAGATTTGAACACAGGTAATATGATAGCAGAGCCTACTCTCTTAACCACTATTTTATATTCCCTTGGGAAAAAAAACACGATAATAATTATCCTAACTATACCAGTTATTATATACATAATGAACACATATTATATGCCAAGTTATTACTAAGCTTATTATTTACTATTTTATTTACATTCCAGTAATATAATAGAACTTAAGTTCTATCACTGTAAATAATTTTAGAAGAAACTTCATATAGTAAAACATACCCTAGACCTTGTCACTCCTCTCTTATTTCAAGCTGTTTTTAATACTTTTCAGTTCTATTGAAACAGTACCTTAATTTTAGTAAAATATGACTTACTTCTTATCCTTGATCAAAGAAAGGTTTTAATAAGATTGCAAAATACTGGTTGGATAATATTCAAACATTTTTTTAATTAAATGTTATTCAGGAGGGCAGTCCCAAGATGGCAGAGGAATAGGACAGTGAGACCACTTTCTCCCCAACAAATTCATTAAAAGAGCATTTGAATGCTGAGCAACTTCCACAAGACATCTTCTGAACACTGGCAGAGGACACCAGGCACCCAGAAAGGCAGCCCATTTTCTTCAAAAGGAGGTAGGACGAAACATAAAAGACAAAAAGAGAGACAAAAGAGATAGGGATGGAGACGCATCCTGGGAAGGGAGTCATGAAGGAGAAGTTTCCAAACAGCAGGAAACCCTCTCACTGGCAGATCTGTGGGGAATTTTGGAATCTCAGAGGGCAACATAACCAGGAGAAACAAACAAACAAACAGAGAATACACACCTAACCGCAACTCCAAGCAGAGAAGTAGCCCAGATGCTTGTGTCTGCCACCAGCAAGCAGGGGCTGAACAGGGAGTCAAGAGTTGGATGCTTAGGGTAAGGACCAGGCCTGAATGCCCTGAGGACAATCTGAGGGAGCTAACGTGAGATGGCAACCCAAACTGTGGCATAGCCACAGAGAAAGAAAAAAAAAAAAAATAGAGATAACTTTCCCGTGAAAGGCTCTAACCTACCGTGGCCTCCGGCCATTCACAGACAAAGGATTGAGGGAACACCAAAGGAGAGCTAGCCAGCTGTGTACAGGCCCCTCCCACCCCTTACTAGAGACAGAGAGGCAGGCGTGAGACAGCCAGAGCCCGAAGGCAAGGGGCAATCTCGGCCTCAGAGACCAGGATCCTCCATCAAACTGTGAGCAGGCTCACAGTTGCTAACCAAGTCTTCCTGGGATGCTGAACAGTTGACATCTGCCAGGAGGATTTCAGCCTGAGATCAGCTCCCCAGAGGAGGCACACGGCACACCTGAGATGGTGCACTCACCAAGCACCTGGGCAGCTGAGCTGCCCGGACCTTGCAAGGGCACAAAATGTACACCCAACCGAATCTTTGCCCTGTGGAGTACCTGAGAACCCAAATCTAAGCAGGTTAGACCTGGAAAGTGCACAAAATGAAGGGCTGGCTTTGGACAGTACCCCTGCAGAGCAACCTGGAGCCTGAGCAGTGTAGACTGGGAAAGCACATGCAGCTGTGAGCTGGGGCAAACCTGGTGTGGTCCATACACTAAGGTCACTCCCCACACATGCCTGTGATATTTGTTTGCATTGTTCCTCCCTCCCCACAACACAAGTGAACAAGTTAGACTAAATAAGTGACCACCTTCACCCCCTTGTGTCAGGGTGGAACTTAGACACTGAAGAGACTTGCAAACAGAGGGAGCCAAAATAAACAAAGAAGAGGGAACCACTCTGAAAGTGACAGGTACAGCAGATTAAAACCCTATAGTTAACATTGACAAGCATTGGAAGGGGCCTATAGACCTTGAGAAGAAGTAACTAAACCCACACTGCCCACAACAGTTCCAGAGAAATTCCTAAATAAAATTTTACTATTATGATTTCTAAATTAATTTATTTTTATTTTTAAGTTCTTTATTACTCCTTTAATTATCATTTTTATAACCTACTATTATCTTACAAATAAAAAGACCCTAGTTTTAAAGCAAATTACATATATATATATATTATAATTTTTGTGATTTATTTTGTTTTGTATTTTTAATATTGTATTTTTGAGAGTCTAACCTCTACTCCTGGAGAAGGCAATGGCACCACACTCCAGTACTCTTGCCTGGAAAAATACCCTGGACAGAGGAGCCTGGTGGGCTGCAGTCCATGGGGTCGCTAAGAGTTGGACACAACTGAGCAACTTCACTTTCACTTTTCACTTTCATGCATTGGAGAAAGAAATGGCAACCCACTCCAGTGTTCTTGCCTGGAGAATCCCAGGGACGGGGGAACCTGGAGGGCTGTCGTCTATGGGGTCGCACAGAGTCAGACACGACTGAAGCGACTTAGCAACAACCTCTACTCTAGATTTTTAATCTTTATTTTTTGGTATTTGTTATCAATCTTGTACCTTTAAGAATCTAATCTTCAGTATCCATTTTCACTTAGGGGTGTGATTACTGGCTTGATTGCTCTCTCCCCTTTTTTCCCCCAGGTCACCTCTATCTCCTCCCTCCTCCTCTCTTCTCTACTTAACTCTGTGAATCTCTCTGGGCTGTGGAGAATACTTAGGGAACTGATTATGGGCTAGATTGATCTCTCTTCTTTTGACTCCCCCTCTTCTCCTCTTGGTCACCTCTATCTTCCTCCTCCCTCTTATGTTCTCCATGTAACTGTGAACTTCTCTGGGTGTCCCTCACTGTGGAGAATCTTTTCACCATTAACCTTTATGTTTCATCATTTGTGCTCTATGGAGGAAGAAGTCTTGAGGCTACTGTAAGAATGGTATTTTTCCAGAGGCAGGAGGCTTAAATCTAAAACTTGAGAACACCAGAAAATTTCTTAATCCAGGGAACATTAACTGACAAGAGCTCATCTGCCAAACCCATAGACACCCCAAAATTAACTACTGGACACTTTATTGCACTCCAGAGAGAGGAGATCCAGCTCTACCCACCAGAACACAGAAGCAAGCTTCCCTAACCAGGAAACCTTGACAAGCCACTAGTCCAACCCCACCCACAGGGAGCAACCTCCACAACAAAGAGGAACCACAAACTTCCAGCCTACAGAAAGGCTATCCCAAACACAGAAATCTAAACAAAATGAAAAGGCAGAGAGATATTCAGCAGGTAAAGTAACATGATAAATGCCCACCAAACCAAAGAAAAGAGGAGGAGATAGGGAGTCTACCTGAAAAAGAATTCAGAATAGTGATAGTAAAGATGATCCAAAATCTAGAAAACAAAATGGAGTTACAGATAAATAGTCTGGAGAGAAGGATTGAGAAGATGCAAGAAATGCTTAACAAGGACCTAGAAGAAATAAAAAAGAGTCAATCAATAATGAATAATGCAATAACTGAAATCGAAAACACTCTGCAGGGAACCAACAGTAGAATAACTAAGGCAGAAAATGGGATAAGTGAGGTGGAAGATAGAATGGTGGAAATAAATGAAGCAGAGAGAAAAAATAAAAATGAATTAAAAGAAATGATGACAACCTCAGAGAACTCTGGGACAATGTTAAACCCCCCAACATTCGAATCATAGGAGTCCCAGAAGAAGAAAACAAAAAGAAAGGCCATAAGAAAATACTTGAGGAGATAATAGTTGAGAACTTCCCTAAAATGGGGAAGGAAATAGCCACCCAAGTCCAAGAAACCCAGAGAGTCTCAAACAGGATAAACCCAAGGCAAAACACCCCAAGATACATATTAACCGAATTAATGAAGATCAAATACAAAGAGTAAATATTAAAAGCAGCAAGGGGAAAACAACAAATAACGCATAAGGGGATTCCCCTAAGGATAACAGCTAATCTTTCAATAGAAACTCTTCAGGCTAGAAGGGAAATGCAGGACATACTTAAAGTGATGAAAGAGAAAAATCTACAACCCAGATTACTATACCCAACAAGGATCTCACTCAAATATGAAGGAGAAATCAAAAGCTTTACAGACAAGCAAAAGCTGACAGAATTCAGAACCACCAAACCAGCTCTTTCACAAATGCTAAAATATTTTCTCTAGACAAGAAACACAGAAAAGGTTTATAAACTTGAACCCAAAACAACAAAGTAAATGGCACAGGGATCATATTTATCAATAATTACCTTAAATGTAAATGGGTTTAATGGCCCAACCAAAAGACAAAGATGGGCTGAATGGATACAAAAATGCACCTATATATGCTGGCTACAAGACAGCCACCTCAAAACATACAGATTGAAAATGAAACGCTGGAAAAAGATATTTCATCCAAATGGAGACCAAAAGAAAGCAAGAGTAGCAATATTCATTTCAGGTAAAATAGTTTTTGAAATAAAGGCTGTAAAAAGAGACAAAGAAGGATACTACATAATGATCAAAGGATCAATCCAAGAAGAAGATAAAACAATTATAAATACATATGCACCCAACATAGGAGCACACCAATATGTAAGGCAAATGCTAAGAAGTATGAAAGGGGAAATTAACAGTAACACAATAATAGTGTGAGACTTTAATACCCCACTCACACCTATGGATAGATCAACCAAACAGAAAATTAACAAGGAAACACAAACTTTAAATGATACAATGGACCAGTTAGACCTAGGATATCTGTAGGATATTTCACCCTAAAACAATGAATTTCACCTTTTTCTCAAGTGTACATGGAACCTTCTCCAGGATAGATCACACCCTGGGCCATAAATCTAGCCTAGGTAAATTAAAAAAACAAACAAACAACAACAACAACAAAAAACTGAAGTCATTTCAAGCATCTTTTCTGATCACAATGAGGTAAGATTAGATGTCAACTACAGGATAAAAACTATTAAAAATACAAACATATGGAGGCTAAACAACACACTTGTGAATAACCAACAAATCAGAGAAGAAATCAAAAAAGGTATCAAAATATGCATAGTAACAAATGAATATGAAAACACGAGAACCCGAAACCTATGGGATTCAGTAAAAGCAGTGCTAAGAGGAAGGTTCACAGCAATGCAACTTACCTCAAGAAACAAGAGAAAAATCAAATAAATAATCTACTTTACACCTAAACCAACTAGAAAAAGAAGAAATGAAGAACCCCAGGGTTAGTAGAAGGAAAGAAAGCATAAAAATTAGGGTAGAAATAAGTGAAAAAGAAACAAGGAAGACTATAGCAAAAATCAACAAAACTAAAAGCTGGTTCTTTGAGAAGATAAATAAAATAGACAAACCATTAGCCAGACTCATCAAGAAAAATGGGAGAGAAATCAAATCAACAAAATTAGAAATGAAAATGGAGAAATCACAACAGACAACACAGAAATACAAAGGATCATAAGAGACTACTATCAGCAAGTATATGACAATAAAATGGACAACTTGGAAGAAATGGAAGAATTCTTAGAAAAGTATAACCTTCCAAAACTGATCCAGGAAGAAATAGAAAATCTTAACAGACCCATCACAAGCACGGAAATTCAAACTGTAATAAAAAATCTTCCAACAAACAAAAGCCCAGGACCAGATGGCTTCACAGGTGAATGCTACCAAAAATTTAGAGAAGAGCTAACACCTATCCTTTTCAAACTTTGCCATAAAATTGCAGAGGAAAGTAAACTGCCAAATTAATTCTATGAGGCTCCCATTACCCTAATACCAAAACTAGACAGTTCAGTTCAGTTCCGTCGCTCAGTCTTGTCCGACTCTTTGCGACCCTATGAATCACAGCATGCCAGGCCTCCCTGTCCATCACCAACTCCCAGAGTTCACTCAAACTCATGTCCATCAAGTCAGCGATGCCATCCAGCCATCTCATCGTCTGTCATCCCCTTTTCCTCCTGCCCCCAATCCCTCCCAGCACCAGAGTCTTTTCCAATGAGTCAACTCTTCACATGAGGTGGCCAAAGTACTGGAGTTTCAGCTTTAGCATCATTCCTTCCAAAGAAATCCCAGAGCTGATCTCCTTCAGAATGGACTGGTTGGATCTCCTTGCAGTCCAAGGGACTCTCAAGAGTCTTCTCCAACACCACAGTTCAAAAGCATCAATTCTTTTTTGCTCAGCTTTCTTCACTAGACAACGATGCCACAAAAAAAGAAAACTACAGCTCAATATCACAGATGAACATAGATGCAAAAATAATTAAAAAAAATTCTAGCAAACAGAATCCAACAGCATATTTAAAAGGTCATACATCATGACCAAGTGGGCTTTATCCCAGGGATGTAAGGATTCTTCAATATTCACAAATCAATCAATGTGATACACCACATTAACAAATTGAAAGATAAAAACCATATGGTTATCTCAATTATTGCAGAGAAAGCCTTTGACAAAATTCAACATCCATTTATGATAAAAACCCTCCAGAAAGTAGGCATAGATGGAACATACCTCAACATAATAAAAGCCATATATGATAAACCCACAGCAAACATTATCCTCAATGGTGAAAAATTGATAGCATTTCCCTTGAGTCAGGAAGAAGACAAGGGTGCCCACTCTAATCACTACGATTCAACACAGTTTTGGAAGTTTTAGCCACAACAATCAGAGAAGAGAAAGAAATAAAAGGGATCCAGATTGGAAAAAAGAAGTTAAAACTCTCACTGTTTAGAGATGACATGATCCTCTACATAGAAAACCATAAAGACACCACCAGAAAATTACTAGAGTTAACAATGAATATAGTAAAGTTACAGGATATAAAATTAGCACAGAGAAATCCCTTGCATTCCTATAGACTAACAATAAGAAAACAAAACAAGAAATTAAGGGAACAATTCCATTCACCATTGCAATGAAAAGAATAAAATACTTAGGAATAAATCTACCTAAAGAAACAAAAGACCTATAAAAAGAAAACTATGAACACTGATGAAAGAAATCAAAGATGACACAAATAGATGGGGAAATATACCATGTTCATGGATCAGAAAAATCAATATAGTGAAAATGAGTGTTCTATCCAAAGTAATCTATAGATTCAATGCAATCCCTATCAAGTTACCAAAAGTATTTTCACAGAACTAGAACAAATAATTTCAAAATTTGTGTGGAAATACAAAAAGTCTCAAATAGCCAAAGCAATCTTGAAAAAGAAGAATGAAACTGGAGGAATCAACCTGCATGACTTCAGACTATACTACAAAGCTACAGTCATCAAGACAGTATGGTACTGGCACAAAGACAGAACTATAGATCAATGGAACAAAACAGAAAGCCCAGAGATAAATCCACACACCTATGGACACCTTGTCTTTGACAAAGGAAGCAAGAATATACAATGGAGAAAAGACAAGACACACTTTAACAAGTGGTGCTGGGAAAACTGGTCAACCATCAGTAAAAGAATGAAACAAGATCACTCTAACACCATACACAAAAATAAACTCAAAATTAAAGATCTAGTATAAGACCAGAAACTAAAACCTCCAGGAGGAAAACAGGCAAAACACACTCTGACATAAATCACAACAGGATCCTCTATGACCCACCTCCAAGAGCAATGCAAACAAAAGCAAAAATAAACAAATGGGACCTAATTAAACTTAAAAGCTTTTGCACAATGAAGGAAACTATAAGCAAGGTAAAATGACAGCCTTCAGAATGGGAGAAAGTGAAGTCGGTCAGTCGTGTCTGACTCTTTGCGACGCCATGGACTGTAGCCTACTAGATTCCTTAGTCCATGGAATTTTCCAGGCAAGAATACTGGAGTGGAATGCCATTCATAATGGGAGAAAATAACAGCAAATGAAGCAGCTGACAAAGAATTGATATCAAAAATACACAAGCAGCTCATGCAACTCAATACCAGAAAAACAAAGGACCCAATCAAAAAATGGACCAAGAACTAAACAGACATTTCTCCAAAGACATAAAAATGGCTAACAAACACATGAAAAGATGGTCAATATCACTCATTATCAGAGAAATGCAAATCAAAGCCACAATGAGGTACCATGTGATGCCAGTCAGAATGGCTACTATCAGAAAGTCTATCCACAATAAATGCTGGAGAGGGTGTGGAGAAAAGAGAATCCTCTTACACTTTTTTGGAAATGCAAACTAGTGTAGACACTATGGAGAACAGTGTGGAGATTCCTTAAAAAACTGGAAAGAGAACTGCCATATGACAGCAATCACACTGCTGGGCATACACAATGAGGAAACCAGAATTGAAAGAGTCATGTGTACCCCAATGTTCATTGCAGCACTGTTTACAATTGCTAAGACATGGAAGCAACCTAGATGACCCTTGGCAGACAAATGGATGAGAAAGCAGTAGTACATAGAGACAATGGAATATTCAGTACAGTTCAGTTCAGTCGCTCAGTCATGTCTGACTCTTTGCGACCCCATGAATCACAGCACGCCAGGCCTCCCTGTCCATCACCATCTCCCGGAGTTCACTCAGACTCACATTCATCGAGTCAGTGATGCCATCCAGCCATCTCATCCTCTGTCATCCCCTTCTCCTCCTGCCCCCAATCCCTCCCAGCATCAGAGTCTTTTCCAATGAGTCAACTCTTGGCATGAGGTGGCCAAAGTACTGGAGTTTCAGCCTTAGCATCATTCCTTCCAAAGAAATCCCAGGGCTGATCTCCTTCAGAATGGACTGGTTGGATCTCCTTGCAGTCCAAGGGACTCTCAAGAGTCTTCTCCAACAACACAGTGCAAAAGCATCAATTCTTTGGCGCTCAGCCTTCTTCACAGTCCAACTCTCACATCCATACATGACCACTGGAAAAACCATAGCCTTGACTAGACGGACCTTTGTTGGCAAAGTAATGTCTCTGCTTTTCAATTTGCTACCTAGGTTGGTCAAAACTTTTCTGCTGAGCAGTAAGCGTCTTTTAATTTCAGGGCTGCAATCACCATCTGCAGTGATATTGGAGCCCCCAAAAATAAAGTCTAACACTGTTTCCACTGCTTCCCCATCTATTTCCCATGAAGTGATGGGACCGGATGCCATGGTCTTTGTTTTCTGAATGTTGAGTTTTAAGCCAACTTTTTCACTCTCCTCTTTCACTTTCATCAAAAGGCTTTTTAGCTCCTCTTCACTTTCTGCCATAAAGGTGGTGTCATCTGCACATCTGAGGTTATTGATATTTCTCCCGGCAATCTTGATTCCAGCTTGTGCTTCTTCCAGCCCAGCGTTTCTCATGATGTACTCTGCATAGAAGTTAAATAAGCAGGATGACAATATACAGCCTTGACGTACTCCTTTTCCTATTTGGGACCAGTCTGTTGTTCCATGTCCAGTTCTAACTGGTGCTTCCTAACCTGAATACAAATTTCTCAAGAGGCAGGTCAGGTGGTCTGGTATTCCCATTTCTTTCAGGATTTTCCACAGTTTATTGTGATCCACACAGTCAAAAGCTTTGGCATAGTCAATAAAGCAGAAATAGATGTTTTTTCTGGAACTCTCTTGCTTTTTCCATGATCCAGCGGATGTTGGCAATTTGATCTCTGGTTCCTCTGCCTTTTCTAAAACCAGCTTGAACATCTGGAAGTTCACTGTTCATGTATTGCTGAAGTCTGGCTTGGAGAATTTTGAGCATTACTTTACTAGTGCGTGAGATGAGTGCAATTGTGCAGTAGTTTGGCATTGCCTTTCTTTGGGATTGGAATGAAAACTGACCTTTTCCAGTCCTGTGGCCACTGCTGAGTTTTCCAAATAGGCTGGCATATTGAGTGTAGCACTTTCACAGCATCATCTTTCAGGATTTGAAATAGCTCAATTGGAATTCCATCACCTCCACTAGCTTTGTTGGTAGCGATGCTTTCTAAGGCCCACTTGATTTCACATTCCAGGATGTCTGGCTCTAGGTCAGTGATCACACCATTGTGATTATTTGGGTCGTGAAGATCTTTTTTGTACAGTTCTTCTGTGTATTCTTTTCACCTCTTCTTAATGTCTTCTACTTCTGCTAGGTCCATAGCATATCTGTCCTTTATCGAGCCCATCTTTGCATGAAATGTTCCCTTGGTATCTCTCATTTTCTTGAAGAGATCTCTAGTTTTTCCCATTCTGTTGTTTTCCTTTATGTCTTTGCATTGATCGCTGAGGAAGGCTTTCTTATCTCTTCTTGCTATTCTTTGGAAGTCTGCATTCAGATGTTTATATCTTTCCTTTTCTCCTTTGCTTTTCACTTCTCTTCTTTTCACAGCTATTTGTAAGGCCTCCCCAGACAGCCATTTTGCTTTTTTGCATGTCTTCCATGGGGATGATCTTGATCCCTGTCTTCTGTACAATGTCAGGAACCTCATTCCATAGTTCATCAGGCACTCTATCTATCAGATCTAGGCCCTTAAATCTATTTCTCACTTCCCCTGTATAATCATAAGGTATTTGATTTAGGTCATACCTGAATGGTCTAGTGGTTTTCCCTACTGTCTTCAGTTTAAGTCTGAATTTGCCAATATAAGGAGTTCATGATCTGAGCCACAGTCAGCTCCTGGTCTTGTTTTTGCTGACTGTATAGAGCTTCTCCATCTTTGGCTACAAAGAATATAATCAATCTGATTTTGGTGTTGACCATCTGGTGATGTCCATGTATAGAGTCTTCTCTTGTGTTGTTGGAACTGGGTGTGTGCTATGACCAGTGCATTTTCTTGGCAAAACTCTATTAGTCTTTGCCCTGCTTCATTCCATATTCCAAGGCCAAATTTGCCTGTTACTCCAGGTTATTTCTTGACTTCCTACTTTTGCATTCCAGTCCCCTATAATGAAAAGGACATCTTTTTTGGGTGTTAGTTCTAAAAGGTCTTGTAGGTCTTCTTAGAACCATTCAACTTCAGCTTCTTCAGCATTACTGGTTGGGGCACAGACTTGGATTACTGTGATATTGAATGGTTTGCCTTGGAAATGAACAGAGATCATTCTGTCGTTTTTGAGATTTCATCCAAGTACTGCATTTCAGACTCTTTCGTTGGCCGTGATGGCTACTCCATTTCTTCTGAGGGACTCCTGCCTGTAGTAGTAGATATATGGTCATCTGAGTTAAATTTACCCATTACAGTACATTTTAATTCACTGATCCCTAGAATGTCGACATTCACTCTTGCCATCTCTTGTTTGACCACTTCCAATTTGCCTTGATTCATGGACGTGACACTCCAGGTTCCTATGCAATATTGCTCTTTACAACATCAGACCTTGCTTCTATCACCAGTCCCATGCACAACTGGGTATTGTTTTTGCTTTGGCTCCATCCCTTCATTCTTTCTGGAGTTATTTCTCCACTGATCTCCAGTAGCATATTGGGCACCTACTGACCTGGGGAGTTCCTCTTTCAGTATCCTATCATTTTGCCTCTTCATACTGTTCATGGGGTTCTCAAGGCAATAATACTGAAGTGGTTTGCCATTCCCTTCTCCAGTGGACCACATTCTGTCATTAACATTCTGTAATGGAATATTACTCAGCTATTAAAAAGAACAAGCTGGAATCAAGATTGCCAGTAGAAATATCAATAACCTCAGATATGCAGATACCATCCTTATGGTAGAAAGTAAAGAAAAACTGAAGAGTCTCTTGATGAAAGTGAAAGAGGAGAGTGAAAAAGTTGGCTTAAAGCTCAACACTCAGAAAACTAAGATCATGGCATCTGGTCCCATCACTTCATGGCAAATAGATGGGGAAACAGTGGAAATAGTGACAGACTATTTTGGGGCTCCAAAATCTCTGCAGATTGTGACTGCAGCTGTGAAATTAAAAGATGCTTACTCCTTGGAAGAAAAGTTATGACCAACCTAGACAGCATATTAAAAAGCAGAGACATTACTTTGCCAACAAAGGTTCATCTAGTCAAAGCTATGGTTTTTCTAGTTGTCATGTATGGATGTGAGAGTTGGACATAAAGAAAGCTGAGCTTCAAAGAATTTATGCTTTTGAACTGTGGTGTTGGAGACAACTCTTGAGAATCCCTTGGAGTGCAAGCAGATCCAATCAGTCCATCCTAAAGGAAATCAGTCCTGAATATTCATTGGAAGGACTGATGTTGAAGCTGAAACTCCAATTCTTTGGCCACCTGATGTGAAGAACTGACTCATTTGGAAAGACCTTGATGCTGGGAAAGATTGAAGGCAGGAGGAGAAGGAGATGACAGAGGATGAGGTGGTTCAATGGCATCACTGACTCAATGGACATGAGTTTGAGTAAACTCCAGGAGTTAGTGATGGACAGGGAAGCCTGCTGTGTTGCAGTCCATGGGTTCGCAAAGAGCTGGACAGGACTGAGTGACTGCACTGCACTGAACTGATTAAAAAGAACTCATTTGAATCAGTTCTAATGAAGTGGGTGAAATGGGAACCTATTATACAGAGTGAAGTAAGTCAGAAAGAAAGACACTAATACAGTATATTAACACATATATATGGAATTTAGAAAGAGGGTAATGATGACCCTATATGTGAGACAGCAAAAGAGACACAGATATAAAGAACAGACTTTTGGACTCTGTGGGAGAAGATGAGGAAGGGATGATTTGAGAGAATAGCATTGAAACATGTATATTACTATATGTGAAATAGATCCAGTCTGTGTTAGATGCATGAAACAGGGCACTCAAAGCTGGTGCACTGGGACAACCCTGAGGGATGGAATGAGAAGGGAGTTGGGAGGGTGGTTAAGTACAGAGGACACATGTACACCCATGGGCGATTCACGTCAATATATTACAAAAACCACTACAATATTGTAAAGTAATTAGCTTCCAATTAAAACTAATTAATTAATTAATATTTTAAAAAGCTAAAAAAAGAAAAAAAACAATTAAATGTTCATTCAAAAAATTTAGACATTAAATGTCATTTATCCCTGGTATGATATTTTTTAGCCTGCTGTGGTAGACAGATGCCCCTGGTAGCCATGTTTAACACAATGACCCAGGTGATGTTGTTCAAATTTCATCACTTCTCCAGGCTTCCAGTCGATCACTTATAAATTAGTGGGAGTTAAAATAATGACCACCAGGTTTCACTTTGTATCATGATTCTATTCAATTGGTCTTGGCTGCTTGTTGCACTGGATTTTGAAGGATTTTGGCTGTATTGAGATTCAGAAGAAAACCATTCTATGATTAATGGGAAGGCAGAGTAGAAAGAAATGACTATAAAGTTGCAGGGCATTTGCACAAGATTCCTGTTTTACCTAAGGTAGGTGAATTGCTATATCAAAGAGACTACAAAATATAACAAAATAGAAATTTGTTTCTCACGCTCATACAAGTACAGGACAAGGGGACAAGGAGGTGTGATGTCCCCTCCAAAGTGACCCAGCCCGATGGACATTATTTCAGATCTACCCAAAACATAAAGAAACTGCAAAAGTTCCGGAGAAGGCAATGGCAGCCCACTCCAGTACTCTTACCTGGAGAATCCCATGGACAGAGGAGCCTGGTAGGCTATGGTCCATGGGGTCTCAAAAGGTTGGGCATGACTGAGAAACTTCACTTTTTCTTTTCACTTTCATGCATTGGAGAAGGAAATGGCAACCCACTCCAGTGTTCTTGCCTGGAGAATCCCAGGAACAGAGGAGCCTGGTGGGCTGCCATCTATGGAGTCGCACAGAGTCGGACACGACTGAAGTGACTTAGCAGCAGCAGCAGCAGCAGCAAAGTTTCCCCACAACCGGCATTTTTATGGTCCAGCTCTGAAAGTACGATCCAGCACTACTACTTACATATGTTTCAGTATCATTTCACCTGATCAAATCTAATTGAAATAGAGGCTGGATTCATAGTTTCTCTGTGTCCATGGATAAAAATAAAAATATAGATTTTGTAATCAGCTGTCACAGTATCTAAAACACCTTTCAGCTTGGTTTCAATTTAACACATTCTCATTTATTCATTGTGCTACTGACTCAAGTCACAGCTCTACTTCATTATGAATTTGAGGATTGGTTCATCTCTAAAGTGGCAATAATAACTGGCAAAATGACCTGTTGTTTAGCTCAGTTGGAAAGCATGCTGCCGCTAAGTCACTTCACTCGTGTCCGACTCTGTGCGATCCCATAGACGGCAGCCCACCAGGCTCCTCTGTCCCTGGGATTCTCCAGGCAAGAACATTGGAGTGGGTTGACATTTCCCTCTCCAATCATGAAAGTGAAACGTGAAAGTGAAGTTGCTCAGTCGTGCCCGACTCTTAGCGACCCCATGGACTGCAGCCTACCAGGCTCCTCTGTCCATGGGATTTTCCAGGCAAGGGTACTGGAGTGGGTTGCCATTGGAAAGCATAGGGCAGTAGTAAGTCTTGGGTGGGTGTTTCAAAATTGATGTTAATTGTCTAGCTTTACTCTAGTGAAATAGTTTTCTAATTTTTCATTAGAATATCAATTTCAGAGTGTAGGTGCCTCATCTATCTTGTTACTCAATGTATGCCCAGCAACTACAGCGGGGCCTGTCACACAGAAGATACTCCATATGTATTCACTGAATGAATCATAATTCAGGCCATAGAGCTATTATATGTAATAAATTCACGGGGAGTAGTCTTTAAAACTATTCCCTGTAAATATCTAAAATACATAGTGTTATTATCATTAATATCAATAATCTAGAAAAACTCTAACCCTCACATGTCCATGCCTTGTCTTGTCTTGTCCTCATGCTCAGTCACATCCAATTCTTTGGACTGTAGCCCACCAGGCTCCTCTGTCCATTGGATTTTCCAGGCAAGAATCCTGGAGTAGATTGCCGTTTCCTCCTCCAAGGTATCTTCCCCATTCAGGATCGAACCTGCATCTCTTATATCTCCTGCATTGTAGGCTGATTCCTTAACCACTGAGCCATCATGAAAGTCCCTCACTGCCCTTCAAAACAACCACTGGTATGTCTATGAGGCAATCTAATATAAACAAAAAATTTTGGGCTAACAATGGGATTAATAACAATAATCATTAATCCTGAACAGTAAGAAAGGTGACTGTATCCCAGTAGGCTTGAGACTGTCATGATTTCTATCAGTTCATTCAGGATTTTATCTGGATGCTGACTTTTTCATCTCCATAAATATCCCAGTTTGCATCATAAATTACATGATTATTCTAGTAATAAGATTTTTGTTTGCTTTTACTTTTGAATGATATTATGTTTTAATCCTTCCTGATTTCTCTTGGACAGGTATAACTTCATTGAAGCTTATGTCTCTATGATAATTTGCATGGTTGCTTTAAATAGCAAATTCATGGCTATAAATCATGCTCTATTTTATATAATATTTTGTTACTTATAAGCATTTGTTAATTGGCTAAATTGACTATTCCAGATAAGCAAAGTGAAAGTCATTAAAATGTAGTACTGTGAGTTAAGATTTACTTGGCAACAGATTTCCCCAAAATAATTGTATCTGGTAGCAGCTACAGCAGAACGCTACAGCTGAAATTTCAAACATAATTCATGATAACCAATAAATTGGCAATGGACTTCCTGAGCATAATTAGGCACAACCAGTAATAACTATGCATTAGGAATAGATCTCACAAGCACAACTGGGAATAGCTAACAATAATTAATGAATTGGCAATAGATTTCCTAAGCACAAATGTATCTGGTAACAACTACTGATGAATGTCAGAACTGAAATTTCAAACACAATTCATAACTCCATTGTTTTAGGTCAGATGACATTGTTCTTAACTAAATATTTTCTAGTGTGGTTAAATGCTTTTTTTGGCAAATTTTTGAAGACAATAAATAACTGTCAATTGCAATAACTCGAGTACTAGGCTTGTCTTAATTAGTAGAGTTACTTTTGGCTTAAAATCTAGTCCTTTGGGCAACTGAAAAAACAAGTACTTAGCTTTTCTCCTTCATCATATAAAATCTGTATTTTTATAATTATTGTTACTTAATCTCTTCCTTGTGCATACCTGTGTGTGCTCAGTCATGTTCAACTCTTTGCAACTCTATGAACTGTAGCTCATTAGGCTCCTCTGTCCATGGAATTTTCCAGGCAAGAATACTGGGGGGTGGAGGGGGTTGCCATTTCCTCCTCCAGGGGATCTTCCCAACCCATGAACCCGCGTCTCCTGCATCGACAAGCAGATTCTTCACCACTGAGCCACTTGGGGGGATTATTCAAATGTAAAACCTCTATAATTCTAGATTTACCAGATACACCTAATATCACACAGCTATTATTTTTTCCCCCTGGCAAAATCCACTCAGACCTTTTACATCTCCAAAAATGTTGATAGTCTCCCTCTGAGCTCTTTGCCTAGAGACATTACAGCCACAGTATTTAATGTTAAGCCCCCCAGATTGTTCTTTAAGTATATTAATAGTAGGGCTTCCCTGGAGATCTAGTGGTTAACACTTCATCTTCCAATGCAGGGGTTGCAGATTCAACCCCTCATCAGGGAGCTAAGATCCCTCATGCCTTGTGACCAAAAAGCCAAAAGATAAAACAGAAGCAATATTGTAACAAATTCAATAAAACCTTTGAAATTGATTTACATTAAAAAATCTTTAAAAATACATTATATGTCAGGGATACCTAAGGGCCTCACATATAATAGATAAGTGTTTTCATACACATTGCCTCATTTGTTTCCCATTATAATCTTGTGACATATATATTGTACATTGCTCCTTACGCATTTGGTCATTTTCAAAAGAATAAACATCCTGGACACCAGTACCCATATGCTTACCCTAAGATTAATCTTGGCATGCAGTAGATACTTAATAAATAGCTGTTGAGCAAAAGTCTTAAATCAGAGCATATACGTATGCAATTTCCGTTAGGTGTTTATTGTTGCATAACTATAGTACTGCAGAGAAGGCAATGGCACCTCACTCCAGTACTCTTGCCTGGAAAATCCCATGGATGGAGGAGCCTGGTAGGCTGTAGTCCATGGGGTTGCTAAGAGTCGGACACGACTGAGCAACTTCACTTTCATGCATTGGAGAAGGAAATGGCAACCTACTCCAGTATTCTTGCCTGGAGAATCCCAGGGATGGGGGAGGCTGGTGGGCTGCTGTCTATGGGGTCACACGAAGTCGGACACAACTGAAGTGACTTAGCAACTATAGTACTGAAATCTTAGTGGTTTCAAACAACATGTATTTATTGTCTTGCAGTTTCTGTGGGTTAGGAATCCTAGCTTGCCTTAGAAGGGTCTTCTGTTTTGGGTTCTCACAAACTGAGTTCAGTGTGGTAGCTAGGACTGCAGTGTCATCTGAGCTTGACTGGGGCATTATTTGCTTCCGCAAGCTCACATAGTTGTTGGCAATATTCAGTTCCTGGCAGGTGGTTGGACTGAGGGCTAGAAGTCTCCATCAGTTTCTAGCCATGTGAGACTTCCCCCAATGGTGACTTACTCCTTAAAGTTGGCAAAAGACAGAGTGTCAGAAGAATGGGTTTATAACTTACAGGATGTAATCACCTACACATAATCACATACATCTCCTCACTGTTGCCAGAGTCTGTTGGTTAGAAACAAGTTACAGGCCATGCGTCTCCTCAACAGAATGGGATTATGCAGGAGTATGACAACTAGAAGTTGGGGATCACCATGGTCACCCAGAGTCTCCTCATATAGTTTTTCTACCAAGTTTTCTGAAAGGAAACTAGTTTGAAACTAGCATCTCCAATTCAATGGGCATGAACTTGGGTGACCTCTGGAAGATGGTGAGGGACAGGGAGGACTGGCATTCTACAACCAATGGGTTTGCAAACATAACTTAGCTACTGAACAACAACAGCATAGCTTTTATCAGAAAGCACATGCTTATAATAAGAGTAAGACGAAGTTTTAAAATCTGGTCAATGAGAATTTGATACATGGCTCATTGAGTTGAGAGTAGGGAGCTGTATGTGAGGCTAAGTTTGCTGTACAGAATATGTCTACTTTCCTTCCACACTCCTTACAGTATGAGGGCACATTATTAAAATATTTATACAACTTACATAACTGCATCTAGAAATTATGTATTTGATGTAATCTATTCAGCCACATTTTATTTTTATTCTTTCTTTTAAAAGCATTTTTGGCAACATGAGCTCACCTGCCTTGCAAACTTCAGAGAACCACGAGCTCTGTGGTTTGCCAGGTAGCAATCTAGATGCTGAATTCATTTTAAGTAATAGCAGGATAGGTCCAAAGGAGGACATAGTAATGAGAGGAATTCAAATTATTGTGCCTTAATCTTTATAGGAATTCTAAACTGCCTTCATATTTTAAATTCCAGCTGATGAAATTTCTTATAGAGAAACATTAAAAGTCGTAATAGAGTATATACAGATGCCCATGAATTCTCATATATATTCCTTTATTCTCCTAAACATGGCATTTCCACGTTTAGTAAGATTTCATTGCATGTGTAAGCACAGTTTTACTGAAGCATAAAATTCATTTTGTGTTGCAGTAAAATTCTTCCCTTTCTATCTCTTCTCATATCTTCCTTTCAATATTGCTAACAGTGAGATATTTGTAGTTAAATAAATGTGAGTGCCATTTCCAGCTCCTTGACTTACTAGTTGTCTCATCTTGAAAATTTACATAATCATTTGAGCGTCTATTTCCTCATCTGTAAAGAAAAAAAATAGGAAGAAAAGAAATAAAAGGGTAATTACACCTGCCTCATAGGGTGGTAGTGAGGATTAAATAAGATTGAATATCTAAAGGGCTTAATGTAGTTCCCAGCACAAGGTTGGCATGCAGTCCATGTTTTCCTCCTTTTGCGTTACATTTATCTTTCACTTTTACAGTCTAAAAATGATGATTCCATTTGAATTGTTTCTCGAAATGAAATCCAGGCTTCCATAAAAAGATAGCCCTTACTGAAACTGAGATGACTATCATGAGTGCACCATTTTAATACTCTGACTATAAACTCTGTTAAATGCTTCTCAATATGTTTTTATATTAAATCAATTCTAAAGTTTCAAATGGTTCCTTGCAGAGTTTTGTTTTAATTTTTATTTAGCAATTTCCCCTTCTACCTAAATGAAATTCAAGCCACTGATTGCCTACATTTGTAAAGATTTGTCTAGCAATGTACTTCTTCCATTATATTTATATAAAAATAAGCCTTTGAAATATAATGCTTGAGTATTTTGTAAAGTCTTTTGGTTCATATCTTCATCAAACATTTTTTGAATATCTATGTGAAATTCACTGTATAGATCAAAGGGGAAAAAAGGCAATTTTAAGAATAATAATGTTACTATTAATAAACTTTGAGCACTTACTAGGCAACAGGCACTCTCATAAGTAATGTGTCTATTTACTTATTTAAACTTCTCATCATCTTTTAAGGTGGATCTTATTACCTGAATTTTATATACGTGAAAACAGAGGTCCAGAGAGTTTAAGTAAGTTCACTATATAGTTTGATGTAGGTCACACAGTTCATAATGAGCAAAGCCAGAATCCACACCCACAAGTCTGACTCTAGAATCTCTGCTTTCCATCAGCAGTCAAAGGCTTACATACAGAAGTGCATGATTTAGTGTATTTCAAATATCTTTCAGGGACTTCCCTGGTAGCTCAGACAGTAAAGAGTCTGCCTGCAATGCAGGAGACCTGGGTTTGATCCCTGGGTCTGGAAGATCCCCTTTAGAAGGGAATGGCAGTCCACTCCAGTATTTTTGTTTGGAGAATTCCATGGACAGACCATGGGGTCCCAAAGAGTCAGACACGACTGAGTGACTTTCACTCACTTTACTCACTCACTCAATATCTTTTAACCCATTAGATAAGCCATTTATTTTAATAATTTTTTAATTACAAAAATTCCCTCTCCATCCTCAATCATTAGTTGCTGCTGCTGCTGCTAAGTCGCTTCAGTCGTGTCCAACTCTGTGCGACCCCATAGACAGCAGCCCACCAGGCCCCACCGTCCCTGGGATTCTCCAGGCAAGAACACTGGAGTGGGTTGCCATTTCCTCCTCCAATGCATGAAAGTGAAAAGTGAAAGTGAAATCACTCAGTCGTGTCCGACTCTTAGCGACCCCATGGACTGCAGCCTACCAGGCTCCTCTGTCCATGGGATTTTCCAGGCAAGAGTACTGGAATCATTAGTTAGGTGTCTACAAAACAGAAGAGACTTTGTAGAACTATTATGATAAAGTCACGTTGAATGGTCCTGTATGACCATCCCAGTGTGACTCCTGGAAGCCTTTTTCCAATGTTCCTTGCTTATAATGCTCTTTACTCACCATGCTCTTTACAAGTTAATTAATCTCCTGCAATGCCGGAGACCCAGGTCCGATCCCTGCTTCAGGAAGATCCCCTGGAGAAGGAAATGGCAACCCACTTAAGTATTCTTGCCTGGAGAATTTGATGGACAGAGGAGCCTAGCAGGTTACAGGCGATGGGGTCACAAAGAGTCAGACATAACTGAGCGACTTTCACTTGCACTGTTGACAGAATGTTTGTTTTCTCTCAAAATTCATATATTGAAACCTAGTTCTCAGTATGATGGTATTTGTAGGCAGGACGTTGGGGAGGATAACTGGTTCACAAGGGTGGAATCCTCATGAGAAGGATTAATACCTGTATGAAGAAACTACACAGAACCCCCTTGCCCCTTCCATCATGTGAGAACACAGCAAGAAGAGGGTAATTTATGCACCAGGAAGAAGGTCCTCAACAGACACTGAATCTGCCAGCAATTTGATCTTAGAATTAGCCTCCAATACTGTGAGAAATAGAAGTTTGTTGTCTAAGCAATCAGTTGATGATATTTTTGTTAGAGCTCCCCTCGTGGCTCTGTTGGTAACAAATCTGCCTACAGATCTCTGGGTCAGAAAGAAGGGAGAGGGAAGAAATATTGAAAAGGGAAGGGAGAGGGAAGAAATATTGAAGAAAAATATTCATCCCCTGGAGAAGGGAATGGCAATCTACACCAGCATACTTGCCTGGAGAATTTCAAGAACAGAGTAACCTGGTAGGCTATTTGTCCATTGGGTTGCAAAGAGTCAGACATGACAGATAATTTCACTTTCTTTCACTTTTGTTAGAACAGCCAGAATGAACCAGGATCAAGGCCTTTGATTCTGCTCTGCAGATTCAGTCTTTCTCTTCTGAGTGTTATTCCAAAATGATACCTAAGGAATGGGGAGACTGGAATGCATCTACCACCTTTGCTTTCATGAGGAGTCAGACTCCTTAGTTTTATATCACAATTGATTCCATACTTTGTTGAGGAAAGGGATGCTGCCTATTTGCCTTCTTGGAGATACCATTTATGAGCTCTGGCTTTACCTATATTAAAGTGAACCACACTGAAAGTACAGTTAGTTATTCCTGAAAAGGACAACCTCACCTGTTTCAGAGTCAATAAGACTCAACTTCACTTCTAAGCTTTCCTTCAGAATTAATATTTATGAAATAAATGCTGACATTTATTGACTGCCTATTTAAGCAGCATGCATTTCATAATTCATTGAATCTTTAATGCAAACCTGTGTCTTATGTCTTCTTATTAATCCTTTTTATAAACAGAGAAAAAGAATAACAGAGAAATCAAGTAACTTGCCCATATTCTCACAACTACTGATAGTATCAAGCTTTGCACACTGTAATCCTTGTCTCCAGACATGCTCACTTAATCTTATATCAGGTAAGTGTCCTTAACTTTCCTGATTCACACTATATGAGTTCTAGTGATATAAATATAAAATCAGGGCATGGATGTATTTTTGAAATAGTTATTTATATAATCTTAGCTTTTTTTTTTTAACTTACCAGAAGGAGAGATATTTAATTAAGTTAGGCAGCTCCCCCTTGTCCAGGCTGGTAGAATCCTGCCAGATATAATCCTTTCCCCTGCTTCTTGTTTAGCAGCCAAGAAAGCTTTGCATACAAGGTTTTTGGGGGACTGGGTGGAGCCCATATATACAGTGGCAGACTTGCTGGTAATAAAATACCTTAATGGGTGAAACAATAAATTCTAGCCAAAGAGACACCTCCAAAACATCTAGAGTGTCTGAGGGACAGCCAAGATGAACAGATGATGTAACTTGTGTATGATAATCAGCCCTCCAGGCCAGGGCTGCTTCTGACTGGTTTGTGAGAAAAAGTGTTTGTCTCAGGTTCACCATAGAGAGAGGGACAACCATGCACAATTAATTTTGTGAGTAGTTAAGAAGTAATGTTGAAGAAAAATATTGAATTGGATTTGTCAACAAGTGATAATCTTGGAAAAATTACTCTCCGACATACATCACAGCAGGATCCTCTATGACCCACCTCCCAGAATATTGGAAATAAAAACAAAAATAAACAAATGGGACCTAATTAAACTTAAAAGCTTCTGCACATCAAAGCAAACTATTAGCAAGGTGAAAAGGCAGCCTTCAGAATGGGAGAAAATAATAGCAACTGACAAACAACTAATCTCAAAAATATACAAGCAACTCCTACAGCTCAACTCCAGAAAAATAAATGGCCCAATCAAAAAATGGGCCAAAGAACTAAATAGACATTTCTCCAAAGAAGACATACAGATGGCTAACAAACACATGAAAAGATGCTCAACATCACTCATTATCAGAGAAATGCAAATCAAAACCACTATGAGGTACCATTTCACACCAGTCAGAATGGCTACGATCCAAAAGTCTACAAACAATAAATGCTAGAGAGGGTGTGGAGAAAAGGGAACCCTCTTACACTGTTGGTGGGAATGCAAACTAGTACAGCCACTATGGAGAACAGTGTGGAGATTCCTTAAAAAACTGGAAATAAAACTGCCTTATGATCCAGCAATCCCACTGCTGGGCATACACACTGAGGAAACCAGAATTGAAAGAGACACGTGTACTCCAATGTTCATCACAGCACTGTTTATAATAGCCAGGACATGGAAGCAACCTAGATGTCCATCAGCAGATGAATGGATAAGAAAGCTATGGTACATATACACAATGGAGTATTACTCAGCCATTAAAAAGAATACATTTGAATCAGTTCTAATGAGGTGGATGAAACTGGAGCCAGAAAGAAAAACACCAATACAGTATACTAACGCATATATATGGAATTTAGAAAGATGGTAACCAGAACCCTGTATACGAGACAGCAAAAGAGACACTGATGTATAGAACAGTCTTTTGGACTCTGTGGGAGAGCGAGAGGGTGGGATGATATGGGAGAATGGCATTGAAATACGTATAATATCATATATGAAATGAGTCACCAGTCCAGGTTCGATGCACGATACTGGATGCTTGGGGCTGGTGCACTGGGACGACCCAGAGGGATGGTATGGGGAGGGAGGAGGGAGGAGGGTTCAGGATGGGGAACACATGTATACCTGTGGCAGATTCATTTCAATATTTGGCAAAACCAATACAATATTGTAAAGTTTAAAAATAAAACTAAAAAAAAACAACAGTCAGAGGGAGCCAACCATATTTCATTTTCATTTATTTTCCAAAAACATATTTCTTTAAAAAAGATCTTCCATTTGTTGAAATTATAAAGTCTCCTTTATATTTAATATCCTATATTTTCTAAGCACTGCATTATTGAATTGTCAGGAAAATGTTTCCTTAGAAGTTTAATTAATGACTGGTTGTTTTCTTAATAACCTCCTTCCTTAGACTTGCTATGGAATAGTTTGATTGGCTGGTGATTCCTACATGCGTGCTAAGTCACTTCAGTCATGTCTGACCCTTTGCAACCCCCTGCCAGGTTCCTCTGTGGATTCTCCAGGCAAGAATACTGGAGTGGATTGCCATGCCCTCCTCTTCCAGGGGATCTTCCCAGTTAGGGATCAAACCCATGTCTCCTGCCTCACTTGCATGCAGGCAGATTCTTTATGGCTGAGTCACCGAGGAAGCCTTGGTGGTTCCTAGCAGTTCCCTAATTCAAGTTGGTAAATATTTCGAATGAGAACCATGCTGGGCATTTCTGACAGGATATAAATATATATACTTTAGTTCCTGTTCTTGTAATGTTTGAGTTAGTTGGCAGGATAATAAATCAATAATAAAAATGGTTAAGTTTTATTGAGGGCTTACTTTGCACCTTGGAATGTTTAAGCACTCTACATTTATTGAATCATTTAATTATAAAAACAACCAGATTTCTCTTTTTATCCTTATTTTATATATGGAAACTGATACTTGGAGAGCTTTAGTATTGTGCTCCAGATTACATTGCAAAAAAAGTTGGTAACTGCTGCTGCGGCTAAGTCGCTTCAGTCATGTCCGACTCTGTGCGACCATACATGGCAGCCCACCAGGCTCCTCTGTCTCTGGGATTCTCCAGGCAAGAACACTGGAATGGGTTGCCATTGCCTTCTCCGAAAAGTTGGTAAACTAGATTGCAACTCCAGGTATGTTCGTTTCCTACAGCTGCTGTAACAAAATACTTCAAACTAGGTGACTTGAAATAACAAAAACTTACTCTCTCACAGTTCTGGAAGGCAGAAGTCTGAAATCAAGTTGTCAAAAAAAACTTTTAACCTCTAAGGGAGGACACTTTTTTTGCCTCTTCTAGCTTCTGGTGACTGTTGTCACTTCAGTCTATCTCTGGTGTCTATGTAACTTCAGTCTCTGCCTCATGTCTTCACAAGACCATCTCCTCTCCTGTATCATTTCTTCTCTCTCCTTTAGGATATTTGTCATTGAATTTAGGGCCCAACCAGAATAATACAGGACAATCTCATCTTAAGGTACTTAATTTAATTACATCTACAAAGACTCTTTTTTCAAATAAGGTCCCATTCATAAGTTCTCTGGGTTGAGATGTGGAGATACCATTCAATGGACTCCACCAAGCATTCTGATTGCAATGCCCTTACTATGGCTCTCAATGTGTAAATATAAATAGATTGAAGGGCATAGTAAGATACCTCTCAGTGGGAGGGAGCAGTAGAAAAGACAAAAGTACTGGCATTAGACAGAAAGGAATATGAGCCTTGCCTTTACTGTAATTATAGTCTGTTTCTCCTTGGGCAGGTTACCTATTAGTTCCAAGTTTCAGTTTTGTCATCTATAAAATGTGCTTTACTATATGTTTTGCCACATCAGTTTTTGAAGATAAAGAAAAACTAAATAAAATCACCAGGTCTCATATCTAGTGTTAGAGGAACCATTGACTGAAACTGCCCACCCTGTCCAGGCATGATAGTAACCATGTGCATGAATTATCTTACAATAGGAAGTCCTGGTAAAGAATGCGTAACTAACAAGTTACTACTAACCAGAATAATTTGTGAAAGGTCAAAAGGAGAGAGGAGATGTCAATTAATGTGTCCTACCAACCTCCCAGAATCCTTCATGCTGGAATCCATCTTGGCAGGGCAATGCCGAGGAGGCTTTCCCAATAGTCTCTTGCTTTGTCAGCACATGTGTCTCCTCAGAAAATTCATTTCCAAGTTTTAGACAAGAGCCAATTCTCAGGCCCTGGAAGGGATCTCCCCTTTTGCAACAGATAGATACAAAATGTTAGTGTCCCTTTACTGCCCAGGAACAAACAAACCAAAAAATGAGGGAAAAGGAAGATAAGGAGTAATTCATCTCTGGATGAGACTCAAGAATAGAGTTTGGAGACTGCTTCACTTAGGTATATCTTGATAGACTGTTTGATTTTCTACAGATGAGGACAACCTATGTGCTCTCTAGAAAAGGTGGATAAAATAGCATTTATTTTGAAAAAAGAGTATTTTTACAAGAACATTATAGAAATGATTTCAATCTGAAAAAATAGATTGCTACAGTGCCAGGAGAACTTTAACTTTTAGGATGAGAAGCCTGTAGAGAAATCTCAGGAATCTGTTATAAAGTTTTCAAAGACATTAAGATATTAAGTTTTTCTGTTTTCTGGCAAAATATTTTGTAGAGTAGAATTAATAGTCATGATACAAAGAACAATTATGTAAATGCCCAAAAGCAAACAATTCAAGAGGAAATGAGCGGACAATTTTAAAGAAGTACTTTACAGGTGTAAAAGTTTATATAGTCAGTGTCATCTATGAGGACATCTATGATATGACAGTGATATTATTACAGAAGGAATACACAACCCCATTAACAATCAGTGTGTGCAATTAAAACTAATGACTGGTTAAAAAAACAATTGGACTAGCAAAAACTAAAAAATATGGAAAAATATATTCAGGAAGTAAGAGTAACAAGTGCTTAGGAAAGTATAACCTAATTATGAAAGTATAAATTGAAATATCTTATAGTTTGAAAATACTTTGGCATTCTCTAAGACACAATATTTCCACTCTTAGAGAAAAAAATGTATGCACATTTACTTCAGGCTACATCTATAAAACTGGTCATAGGAGCATTGTTAGTAATATTTTCAAACTTGAAACTGCCCAAATGGTCACCAAAAGTAAAAACGTCAAAAATACATTAAATAAGGAATGCTATATGATAATAAACATTAATGAAGTACAAACACACACATCTACAAGAATGTATCTCAATAACATGCTAAGTGAAATAATCATGTCACAAAAGAATACACAATGTGATTTTATTTATATAAATTCTAATTGCAAAAAAACTAAACTATCTGCTTATGATGGATATATGAAAGAGAAAATTGCAAAGAAAAAAAAAAAAAAAAAAAACAAGAAATCCAGGAGATTTTAAAACAAATTTCAGCATAGTATCTGCTTGTAGGAGAGGGAATGGAAAATACAGCAAGTCCTCTACATGCAAATGAATTCCATTCCAAGAGCACATCCATAAGTCCAATTTGTTCTTAAATCCAAAGTTAGCCTAGGTACCCAGTTAACATAATCAAATATACAGTACTGTACTGTAATAAGTTTATAATACTTTTCACACAAATAGTACATAAGAAACAAATACAGAAAGCAAGAAAATATTTTAAATCTTATAGTACAGTACCTCAAAAAGTACAGGAGTATGGTACAACAGCTGGCATATAGTGTCTGCCATCTAATGAAGAGGCAAGAAAAGTTATTGACGAGGAGGGAGACGAGGTGAGAGAGGATAGAGATGAAAGATTATCAGCAATAGAAATGGAGGGCAAGCTGCAATTCTGATGGCACAGGTTTCCTGCTGGATTCAATTCTAAATATTCTCTTGAAAAAATTATGCAGTGATGTCTAGGTAGTAGCTCTTTTTTTTCTCATCATGGATGACAGGGTACAACTGTACTGCTCCCTGAATGGCTGATGCAATCTTCGCATACCATTCTACGTTCAGGTACCACGCCTCAAACACTAACAGTGCCTCCTCAAATAAAGAAAAAACTCTTGCCATTTCCTGCATCATGAATCTCTTTGGTTCTTCAGTGACTTCTTCATCCTATCTCTCTTCATCTTTTCACTGGGACTTTAAATGCATCAGGTCTTCATTAGTAAGCTCCTCGTGTTGCACAGCAAGGGGTTCAATGAAGTAGTCCTTGCATGTTTGCTTCTTTGAAAGTTAACAACTTGAAGGTTTGTATGTAGGCTTCTGTGACTGGGTTATGGTGCTATGGCTTCCAAGGTACTGGGGAAATTCAGGTTTTTCTAAAAACTTAATGGTGTTATTCATCTGCTCAATTTAACCTACTTTTTTTAAAACTTTATGTTTACATATGTACTATATGTATAGGTATACATGCGTTTTGGGTGGTTTTTGTACAAACATCTCACAATTTTTAAAATAACACAAAAAGATAATCCACTTGACATACTAGATTTTAGAGTTGAGTTAGATAGCAATTTGACTCAATAAGATACTCGGTCATTTACCTAATATCAGTTAAGAAGGAGCTAGACACTTGCCAGAACTGTATCTTGAATTAAAAAAACAAAATAGTCAAGCAAAGATGTCAATGTAAGATGTTCCTATACTTACTTCCTATCATAAGTACACTGAATCTACTGTTATACATGGAATAATTTCTTTCAAAAGAAATACAGAAACTGAATTACACATCATGTGAACTAGAAAATATCTACAGTGAAATGGATAGATAATGTTGAGAAACATTCTCACAGTAAATCACAGCCTAGCATAGTAACATGGTATAGAAAAGGGACATACAATCCTCAGATTCTCTCTGAGAAACAAAGGGTTTAGACCAAGCATCTAGTGCCCTGATTTTTTAAGACTTCTATCTCATAGGTAGGCCTTAAAACCATCTAGTTCTGAAAATTAATGGGGCTTACTTCCACAAGACCCACAAGACTATACAAAGGAATATTCCTTAGTGGGATCAGGAGATTTGCTGTGTCTTTCCAGTGTTCCCCTGAAAAAGATCTATTTGCATTCTTTAAAACTATTGCCTGAGGGTTAGGCTTCTAATATATCCCACTATTAGGGCTTAATAGTGATCTTCCCTTAAGACCCTCTGGCAAGGCCGGCAGGCACTGTCTTCCCATAGTCCTGATGGCCCACTCTAGGTTCCCAAGTAGTAGAATGAAGGAAATGACAAAGATCAGAGCTGATATAGGAACTAAAAAGACCATACAAAAATCAATAAAATTAAAAGTTGGCATTTTGAAAATATAAACAAAATAGAGCAAACTTCAGCTAGACTTACCAAGGGAAAAATGATAGAAAAATGAAAGCAAAGACATTACCGTTTATAATAAACAAACATGAATTCTTAAGAGACTGCTATAAATAATTATACATTAAAAATTGGACAGATAAGATAAGAATAGATAAGAATAGATAAATTCTTAGAAATATGCAAACCACCAATACTGAATCATAAAGAAACAGAAAAACTGACCAGATCATTTACTAGTAGAAAGATTGAATCAGTAATCAAAAATCTCCCAGTGAAGAAAAGCAGAGAATTATATAGCTTCATGGTGATTTCTACTATATATTTAGAGAAGAATTAATGCCAATCCTCCTGAAACACTTCCAAAAAATAGAAGAGGAAGGAATCCTTTTAAAATTATTTTATGAGACCAAAATTACCCTGATACTAAAACCAAACAAGAACACACAAGAGATTATTACAGGCCAATATCCCTGATCCACATGGATGGAAAAACCCTCAACAAAATATTAGTAAAACAAATACAAAAATACACTGAAAGAATCATTCATCATGATGATCCAGTGAAATTTATTCCATGGAGGTAAGGAGGTAAGGTGATTCAATATTTGCAAATTAATCAATGAAATGTACTACTTTAATGAACAAAAAGGATAAAAACCATATGATTATTTTAATAGATGCAGAAAAAGCATTTGACAAAATTTAACACCCATGTATCATAAAACAGGGCTTCCCTAGTGGCTCAGTTGATAAAGAATCTGCCTGCAATGCAGGAGACCTGGGTTCAATCCTTGGGTTGGGAAGACCCCCTAGAGAAGGAAATGGCAACCCATGCCAGTAATCTTGCTTGCAGAATTCCATGGATGGAGGAACCGGGCAGGATATAGTCCATGAGATCACAAAGAGTCAGACACAACTGTGTGACTAATTTTGACTTTGACTTTTTGTATCATAAAAATTCTTAATAAACTGGGTATAGAGGGAGAATACCTCAGCATAATAAAGGTGACATATTACAAGCCCACTGGGCTTCCCCAGTGGCTCAGTGGTTAAGAATCTGCCTGAAATGCAGGAGTCACAGGAGATGCAGGTTCAATCCCTGGGTTGGGAAGATCCCCTGCAGGAGGGCATGGCAACCCTCTCCAATATTCTTACTTGGAGAATCCCATAGACAGAACAGCTTGGTGGGCTACAGTTCATAGGGTCACAAAGAGTTGGACATGACTGAAACAACTCACATGCACACACATTTCAAGCCCACACATAACATCATATTCAATGATGAAAAGCTGAAAATTTTCCCTCTAAGACAACGAGCAAGATGAGAATGCTCACTTCTACTGCCTTTACTCAACATAGCACAGGAAGTTATAGAGATATCAATCAGTCAAGAAAAAGAAATAAAAGTTAACCAAGACTGAAAGGAAGAAGTAAATTATGTCCCTATTTGTAGATGACATGATGTATATAGAAACCTTGAAGACTCCACCAAAAAACTATTATAAATAAGAAACAAATTCAGTAGAACTGCAGGATTCAAAATGAATATATGAAAATCAATTGTGTTTTATACACTAATGAATTAACAGAAAGAGAAATCAAGAAAACAATCCCATTTATAATTAAATAAAAATGAATAAAATACATAGGAATAAATTTTAACAAAGCTGTCAAGGTCTATATGTGAAAACTATAAAACACTTATTAAAATTGAAGTGAAAGTTGCTCAGTTGTGTCCGACTCTTTGCAACCCCATGGACTGTCCATGGAATTCTCCAGGCTAGAATATTGGAATGGGTAGTCTTTCCCTTCTCCAGGGGATCTTCCCAACCCAGGGATTGAAGGAGGCACCAATAAATGGACAGATATATCATGTTTGTGGATTGGAAGAATTAATATTGTTATAATGTCTATGTTACCTAAACCAATCTATGGATTATATGCAGTTTCTCTCAAAATTCTAATGGCATTTTTCACAGAAATAGAATAATCTTAAAATTAGTATGGAATGACAAAAGATGTCAAATATCAAAAGCAATCTTGAGAAAGAGGAACAAAGGTAGAAGCATCATGATTGCTGATTTCAAACTATATTACAAAGCTACAGTAATCAAAGCAATATGTTATTGGCATAAAAAGCTATAAATAATCATAAATACCAACAGAACAGAATCAAGAAATAAATCTTCACATATGCAGTTAACTAATATTTAACAAGGAAGCCAAGAATACTCAATAAAGAAAGAATAGTTTATTTAATAAATGTTGCTAGGAAAAATGTATACACACATGCAGAAGAATTAAATTACTAATAGATCCCCACTTACACAACTCACAAAGATTTAGTTGGAATAGATTATAGGTATAAACATAAGACTTGAATCCATAAAATTCTTAGAATAAAACACAGAGAAGAAGCCCTTTAACATTTATCTTGGCAATGTTGGTTATGATAGCAAAACAAAGGAACAAAAGCCAAAATTAAAAAGTAGAACTACAGCAAATTAAAGTGCTTCTACAGAACAAAGGGAACAATCAGCAAAATGAAAATGTAACCTACAAAATGAGAGAAGATATTTTTAAACTGTCTATGTAATAAGGGATCAATGCCTCCAAATGTATGTATATATAATGGACTCATAGAACTCAGTAGCTAAAGAAGCAAAGCAATGCTATTAAAAAAATGAGCAGAGGAACTGATGTGGCGGATTCATTTTGATATTTGGCAAATCTAATACAGTTATGTAAAGTTTAAAAATAAAATAAAATTAAAAAAAAAAAATGAGCAGAGGAACTGAATAGACATTTACTCAGGGAAAACATGCAAATGGCCAACAGGTATATGATGAGGTGTCCAAAAGTACTGATCATCAAGGAAATACAAGTCAAAATCACAATGAAATGTTACCTAATACCTGTAAGAGTGGCTATCATCAAAAACACAAGAAAAACCAAGTGTTGTTGAGGATGTGAAAAAAAGAAACCTATGTGCATTGTTGATGGGAATGTAAATTGGTAGAGCCACTATTGAAAACATTATGGAGGTTCCTCAAAAAATTAAAAGTAGAACTAGCATATAATCCAGTAATCTCACTTCCTGGTATATATCTGAAGAAAATGAAAATAAAAACAGGGTATCCTAAAATTTATATGCCAATTATACCAAAATTAAACTGAAATTTAAAAAATAAATGGAGCACTTTATAAACTAAATGTATTTAAATGGTACTTTCACTTTCCTTTGGACATCTGAGAATATCTCTGATTATTACAAAGTAAAACCATTTTTGTGTGTAGATCAAAGTTTCTTCTATTCCTACTCCTCCTTCTCCTCCTCTTCTTTCTCTTTTTCTTCTTCTTCCTCAGCCCCTGCCCCATGCCTTCCTCTTTTTCCTCTTCTTTGATGATGTATGTACTTTTTGTCCTATGCCAAAAAATAAAGAAACAAACAAAAACTCTTCTATCTCAACCAGAGGTTAAAAAAAATCATATCTAAGCAACTTATCTTAACAATCAACAGGACATTTGTTTGAAAATTGTACATATGGTGAAATGAATGAAAGTTCCTGGAACTTTGTAAGGTGTGACTTAGATTCAGGGAAAAATATTTAAATAACTAGTAAGCTACTTATCTTGCTAGGCATGAAGTATTTCACAAACACACGCAGAAAAACAAACAAATAAAAACAAACAAAACAAAAAAACTTTTAATATTACCATTCTAATATCATAACTATGTGCACAATTAGATTTTATTTCATCATTCTAGAATTTGCTTTCTGTGGTATATCTTGTTATTTGTTTGACAAGATATTTTTGGCAGTGTATTGATAGTTTAATAGCCAAGCATGTAGGAGAGTGAGAGATTTTCCGTCTGTTGATTGAGAAAGCCAAAGGGAGGAAAAGCCATTGCACAATTCTAGAGCAGGGTGATTATTCAGAGAACTTCACAAGGTGGCTTTTATCATACTTTTTAAACAGATGAGTATCTACTGAAAATCTGATATCTCATATTTTTCTTTAAAAATTTTTTTCTTTCATTGCAGCTTTGCTCATCTTTGTTACAGCTTTGGTGGTCAGAGAAGTAATCAATGAAGAGTCACATGAAGAACACTGATGGATACAAGGTACACTGAATATGGGAATGTGGGAGTAGGAGCCGAGTTTTGGGAAAAGGGAGTGACTGGACGCCTCAACTTTGACTGAAGAGTACAATATTATCTTTTGTCTTCAGTAAATGAGTAAGAAAAAGTTTTGTGGTTGAAAAAGAAAAAATATTTTTAAAATTTCTACACTTGGCATTTGTGTAGTTTATTTAAAGATATCAAAAAGTGAAGTGGTTTAAGAACTAGCATAGGATGGGATGACTTTGGCTTTTTATTTATAAGTAAGAGAATTATGGTTGATGACACAATGCATTATCCTTAAGCTATAAACCATTTTGTTTCAATTTCCTATGCAGTTTAACACCTAACACTTCCTTCTGCCCTATAAATATTGGTACAAATTATAACTACTCATACAGCACAAAATATATAGAAATTAACTTTAATGTCCATACTGAGAAATTGTTGGAAGTGAATCATGACTGTAATAAAAGAGTAAGCTTTGAATCACTTTCCCAAAAAAGGTTTAATGTGTACAATTCAACATTGATTATAGGACATGGTTCAAGAATGAATTCCCCAAACAACTGGCAGATGTGATAAGGCAGTTTGAAAAGACAGAAGAAAATATGAAAAAGTACATTCAAGGCAATATTTATTGAACAATGAGAGACCACACAGACCATTCACCTGATAAATGTGATATTCCTAACATACCAAACCAGAACCAGAAATGAGTTTTTGAGTTGATATGAAAGATTAAAAGAGAGAGGGAGTGGGAGAGATAGAGATACTTATATGAGGATATCAAGCCCAAACAACCTAATTCTTAGTTGAAAATACTCAATGTTTGGATAATATAAGAAATATGCAGGGATTCAAGTAGCCAAAGCACAAAGGTAAGAATACGTGTTTGAGATATAATTTTGCCATGAGGTGAATAAATGTGGATTTGGGGTTTCTTTTTGTGACTTCCTAGAGTCCAACTCCCTATCTGATCTATTTCTGGATAGTTTTTTGTGGAATCATTGCCTCCAATCTTATGTATTAATGGGGGAGGATACTTTTAAGGATATGTCCTTCACTAAGTCTGTAAAGGAATCTGAACTCACTCTTCCTTCTCTATCACAGCCAGGGGCAGGAAGACAGCCCAAGGACCAACATGAAAGCCTCTTCATGGACTTTGAAAATTGAGAAAGGTACACACAGGCCTGAAATGGAGAGAGGCATAATGGAACTCAAAGAGTTGATATTTTAGGACATGACATAAATGCCGAACCAAATTCTAATTAATAAGTTTGAAGAATTATGGCATCCAGTGCTTTCTCCTTGATGGCAGATATCTGTGAACACTTCTTGGCAAAGTAAAGTACATTTTAGATGGTTTCAAGCTGTTTAAATTGATGTGAGAACAGGTAGAAATTGTAAAAGGATTGGTTCTACTTCACTATGTCAGTTTCTATTGTGATAAATAAATGGTTATCAGCTTTCCCAGCAAGTAGATGTCAAATGTGAGTCAAAGCTGGGATTACCAGAGCTGTTCAATCCTGAAAAATTATCAGCTATTTTGAAAACTATCCCCATAGAATTTACTGATATTTGTATAGCTATCATCAGAAATATGCTTCTTGTAATGATCCTTTTATGAACATCAGATTTATGTTATTTGTGTTCAATTCACAGGATAAGCATTCTCTTTTCTAATTTACTGTTAAATTTCTTACTTCTCTGGACCACTCATTTAAACTGTACAATGTGGGATTTTGATTCAGACTAACCTAAATACAACTTTCAATAACTAACTTTTCTGATTTTACTATTATTTATAACTCTAAAGATGATTAATCTCTAATTTAATCTCTTTTTGTGACACAGCAAAAATTTCTAAGATATTCCATATAAAATATGGATAGAAAATTTATGATTTTAACTTAAACACTAGCTATAAAATGTTGAATTTGCTCAGTTCATTTGATCATATTAAATTCTCATTTTTTATTATCACTCATAGGCCTCATAAATATCAGTACATTCTATTATACTTAGATCATTAGCCATTAAACACCAACTCACTTATTTGTCATACCAAAATTGGTTGATACATCTTTAAATTTCAGGAAGACATATCTTTTCTTACCAAAATCTGAAAGAGTTGTATAGTTAGGTCAAGTTGAGCCATAGGCAGTAGGCAGACTGATCTTTCTTTCTCTATACTGCTTTGGTTACTATACAAATAGATAGATAACGTATTTTTCCTTTTCACCTTTGAAGAGGCTAAGTTGGAGGCGATCCACAGCAGGAGGAAAATTGTAGGCAATAGAACATGCCATCTGGTAGGAGTATGCTGGAAAATCTTCAGCTTTCTCATTTCCAGAAAGTAAAAGTAAAAGTCTATTAATTCAGCTCCTTGCTTGGCTGAGAAATAAATTCCAAAAGTCTCAAGTTGCATCTGGTTTACTCCATGTCTGGCTCTAATATGTACAATGTAAGCCAGACAATTTGGATGAAAATATTGCTCCTCTCTGAGCTTTTAGCAATTGGAAGGAATAATAATGTTTTTCATGTCTTAAATTCAGACACTGTCTCTGATATTGATCTGGAATGCACAGCCTGTCTGGGCTGTTCCTTAAGTGGTGGGATATAGTCTAAAGATCTCTTCCTGAGAAGGAGAGGCTAATGATGGAAAAGATGGTTTCATAGATCAGCTTACCTGCCAGTGAATCCTATTACAAGACCATCATCAGTTCTCTGTGCTTTACACTGGTAAGACCTCTGAATCTGCTCTTTGGGGCATACAGTTGCCTTTGGAAGCTACCATGGCTTCCTACTTTTATAAAATTTTGACCATACCCTTCTTTCTATTTTCTTTTCTATTTATCTATAAATATGAGTTTTTAATGCAGAAGTCATGCTAACATGTATTTATGCTCTCTACAGGGCTTCCCATAGTCTTAAATGGACATGAAGCTTTTCTAACTATTCTGCTGATCAAAACAAATGTTATCCTTTTTCTCTTTACCTCATGGGCACAAGATAGCTGGCACAGTTCTAGGCATCAACTACATATTCAAATTAAGAAAAAAAGTGATAATTGGTCATCCAATCCTTATCTATCCTTTTCATCAGAAATAATACAACCTTTCTAAAAGTTCCTCACCAATAGTTATCTAACTTAGGTACCATTAGTCAGAACTATGTCACATGACTATCTTGCAAAGGAGGATAGGTATGTGGTTATTTTTCCAGTCTCTCTAGCAGAGGTAAGAAATTAAGTTTTGTAATAAGTATTGGGTATTGGTTTAGTTAGTCAACAGTTCCTTTGACTTGCATGAAAAGCAGTTAATACAGAGTTCACTTTAGTTCAGTTCAGTTGCTCAGTCATGTCTGACTCTTTGCGACCCCATGGACTGCAGCATGCCAGACCTCCCTGTCAGTCACCAAGCCCTGGAGTTTACTCAAACTCATGTCCATTAAGTTGGTGATGTCATACAACCATCTCATCTTCTGTCATCCCCTTGTGGTCCCATCTTTAATCTTTCCCAGCAAATGAGTCCATTCTTCACATCAGGTGGCCAAAGTATTGAAGTTTCAGCTTTAGCATCAGTCCTTCCAATGAATATACAGGACTGATTTCCTTTAGGATGGATTGGTTGGATCTCCTTGCAGTTCAAGGGACTCTCAAGAGTCTTTTCCAACACCACAGTTCAAAAGCATCAACTCTTCGGCATTCAGCTTTCTTTATAATCCAACTGTCAAAACTCTCTCTTCTTTATAGTCATGTACATCCATACATGACTATTGGAAAAACCATAGCTTTGACTAGACGGACCCTTGTTGGCAAAGTAATGTCTCTGCTTTTTAATATGTTATCTAGGTTGGTCATAACTTTTCTTCCACACAAATCAATAAATTGCAGTTGTTCCTAGCTACTAATTTGACAGAAAAAGCTTATTTAGTTCATGGAAATCAACAAAATATTTCATAGCTTCACGTTATTTTCTCACGTTATTTCATCCATGTTCTTACCCTTAGTTTGTGACAAACACTATCTATTCCTTAAACCCTATCCCAGGACCTAAACTGTTGCCCGCCAGGCTCCTCTGTCTATAGGATTCTTCAGGCAAGAATACTAGAGTGGGTTGCCATGCCCTTCTCCCGGGTGTCTTCCTAACCCAGGGAACAAACCCGTGTCTCTTATGTCTCCTGCATTGGCAGGCAGGTTCTTTACCACTAGCGCCACCTGGGAAGCCCAAGATCTAAACAACTCCTTCTTATATTGCTCTACATGCCATTACTGTTTATTTCCGTTATTCAACAAATATTTTGAGAATCATATCTATACAATAAAAAAAAATATTTCATAGCTTCAAAAGATAGAAAAAAGTACATAATTTAAGTTAATCAGTAGGCACTTCTTTAAGAATTCAAATTCCATGGTGCCTAATCTTATTATGGAGAAGGCAATGGCACCCCACTCCAGTACTCTTGCCTGGAAAATCCCATGGATGGAGGAGCCTGGTAGGCTGCAGTCCATGGGGTCTCTAAGAGCCGGACACGACTGAGCGACTTCACTTTCACTTTTCACTTTCATGCTTTGGAGAAGGAAATGGCAACCCACTCCAGTGTTCTTGCCTGGAGAATCCCGGGGACGGGGGTGCCTGGTGGGCTGCCATCTATGGGGTCGCACAGAGTCGGACACGACTGAAGCGACTTAGCAGCAGCAATCTTATTATATCCAGAGGAAAAACACTGTATGTGGGAATTATTTATAATTTTCCATTCACTAAGGGCTTCTAAAAATTAAACATAGAAACATTATTAAGGCAGTGTAACAAACTAAAATAATTCATATCTTAAATTGAAATTCAGGAAAAATCTAAACAGAGCCAAAGAACTTGCTTGTTATCTTTGCAGGAAATAATCTGATGCTCACCAGAGCCAAAAATACAAATCAGGCATCGTCAATCTTTATTCAAGACTATCACCTATAAAGGCAACATCTTTTTAATCTGTAAGTACTGGTTGCCCTGGAATCTAAGTCATGTTGTGTAGGAGTGGTGGGGCTTCTCTGGGGATATGAACCATCCTAATTTGGGGTTAGAGACATCCCAGGAAAGAATAAATCAAGAATGAACACCAGAGATAAAGCCCAGAGCAAGACCAGAGTAGGAAAACTTTTGCCAAAGTACCAAGCCAAAATTAAATGAAATATAGACTGTACAGTGAAAACATACTCTATTGCAGTCAGAAATATGTATTAATATTCAGAATATTGGCCTCATTGTCCACTCGCTATGTGTCTTTGGACAACTTGCTTAATTGCTCAAAATTTAGCTTTCTTAATATTAATGGAGAAAATAAGTCATAACTTTTAGATTGTGGTAAGAATTAGAGAAAATATAGATAAAATATTTTACAGATTATTTATCACAGGTAATTATTTGTCTTATTTTGGGATTGTCTTAAAAGTAGGGATTCAAGTAAGGCTTGCATTCAAGTAGCTCATATGGTAGATAGACCCAGGGAAAGAAATGGAGGAAGAAGGGAAACTGTGAAGATAAGAGGGAAGAAATAAAATTCAATGCAAGGATGTTATAACATTTACCACCAGAGGCATCAGGGCTTGACTTGTCTGGGCCTGCTTAGGGAACAAACAGAATGCTTCCCAGATTGGGTGACTCAAGGAGCAGAATACTAGGGCACTCAACCAGTCTTCTCTATTGGTTGAAAGTTTCCATTTTACATTGAGTGTTGCCCTGGAAGAGTAACCCTTCATAAAATCAGGCTGTACTGTATTTGTGGGCTCAGAGATCTAAGCAGATAGAGCAGACTCCTCTTAAATAGAACATTCAAGACAGAAAGCAAAAATATTTAAAAGTTTATGGATGAAGCTAAATGCTATCAGGGTTCCATGAGTCTGAGCTCCTGGGAAATAATGGTCAGCTCTTGCCACAGTCCCTGGTAGCTTGGATGGTAAAGCGTCTGCCTACAATGTGAGAGACCTGGGTTCAATCCCTGGTTGGGAAGATCCCCTGGAGAAAGAAATGGCAAAACACTCCAGTATTCACGCCTGGAAAATCCGATGCACCGAGGAGCCTGGTGGGCTACAGTCCATGGGGTTGCAAAGAGACGGATATGACTGAGCAACTTCTCTTCACTTCACTTCACTTGCTACAGTTGAAATTAGTGGCAAGTCATAGAGATATAACATGGGTAATAGAGGGATCTGCTATAGTTTTTGATAAGCTTATTATTATAGTGGTGAAATTAAAGGACATAAACAGGCTTTCGGCAGTCATGCCATAAGGACATAAATCAGAAATTAAGAGCTTGAAAGACTGATCCAAGTGGCAAATGTCAAGGTGCTTGAGAAGTAATATCTTTGGACAGTGTGTTTTTAAATGGTATAATCTGTCTCTGTTGTGGCAATATTTTTATCTTCCTAAAGTGGCAGTGTTAGTGAGTTACTGCTGCACATAGCTACTGAGAATTTAGTTGTTTCAGTGGCTTATTTGCCTGGCTCCCCTGTCTATGGAATTTTTCAGGCAAGAATAGTGGAGAGCATTGCCATGTCCTCCTCCAGGGGATCTTCCTGATGCAGGGGTCGAAACGGAGTCTCTTATATCTCTTGCATTGGCAGGTGGATTCTTTACCACTAGAGCCACCTGGGAACCTCCTTGCCAATACAAGAGACATAAGAGACTCAGGTTCGATCCTTGGGTTGGGAAGATCCCCTGGAGGAAAGCATGGCAACTCAAACTCCAGTATTCTTGTCTAAAAAATCCCATAGACAGAGGACCCTAGCAGGCTACAGTCCATAGGGTAGAAAGAGTCAGACACAACTGAAATGACTTAGCATGCAGTAGAGGTTTAGAAATATTATATTCAACTATTTTCATCTTCTTTGCCACAAATTCAATATATAGATCTACCTCTAAACCATGTCTCAAATATCGTCATTTTGTTCCATTGTCAGCATCACCACTCAAATTCAAGGCTTCTTTGGTATAATTGTCATTCTTTCTCTATAAACATACTATGGTGACAATAAAACATGTCAGACCATTCAAACCCTCCAGTCTTTCCCTTGTTGCCATTGTTCATGTGCTAAGTCATGTGCTAAGTCTTTGCAACCCCATGGACTACAGCATGCCAGGCTTCACTGTCCTTCACTGTCTCCTAGTTCTGTTCAGTTCAGTCACTCAGTAGTGTCCGACTCTTTGCAATCCCATGAACTGCAGCGTGCCAGGCTTCCCTGTCCATCACCAACTCCCACAGCTTGTTCAAACTCATGTCCATGGAGTCTGTGATTCCCATCTAACCATCTCCTCCTGCCTTCAATCTTTCTCAGTGTCAGGGTCTTTTCCAATGAGTTAGTACTTCACATCAGGTGACCAAAGTATTGGAGCTTCAGCTTCAGTCCTTCCAATTAATATTCAGGACTGATTTCCTTCAGGATGGACTGGTTTGATCTCTTGGCTATCCAAGGGACTCAAGCATCTTCTCTAGGACCACAGTTCAAAACCATCAATTCTTTAGCACTCAGCTTTCTTTATGGTCCAACTCTCACATCCATATATGACTACTTGTAAAACCATAGCTTTAACTAGATGGACCTTTGTCAGCAAAGTAATATCTCTGTTTTTTAATATCATGTCTAGGTTTGTCAAAGCTTTTCTTCCAAGGAGCAAGCATCTCTTAATTTCATGTCTGCAGTCACCATCTGCAATGATTTTTGAACCCAAAGAAAATAAAGTCTGTCACTGTTTCCATTGTTTCTCCATCTATCTCCCAGAGTTTGCTCAGATTCATGGCCATTGAGTCAGTGATGCTATCTAACAATCTCAGCCTCTGTTATCACCTTCTCCTCCTACCCTCAGTCTTTCCAACCATCAGGGTCTTTTCCAGTGAGTTGGCTCTTTGCATCAGTGGCTAAAGTATTGGAGTTTCAGCTTCAGCATTAGTCCTTCCAATGAATATTCAAGACTGATTTCCTTTAGGACTAACTGGTTTGATCACCTTGCAGTCCAAGGGATTCTCAAGAGTCTTCTCCAGCAACATAGTTTGAAAGGATAAATTCTTAGGTGCTCAGCCTTCTTTATGCTCCAACTCTCATATCTGTACAGGACTACTGGAAAAACCACAGCTTTGACTATATGGACCTTTGCTGGCAGAGTGATGATTCTTCCCACTAATCTTGGATTAAATTCCAATTTCCTTTAACTTGCATATAGAACCCTATGTTATTTGTCCTCCAATTACCTCTGTGAATTTATTTTACTACTTTTCTTATTGCATACATACAACAGTTTAGCCACAAAGATGTTCTTTCTGCTCTTCTAATTCCTGAAGATTATTGCTACATTGAGAACATTTCACTTCCTTTTTTTAAATTTTAATCCCGTAATGCTTTTCCCTAATTATGGCTGGTTCTTTTTTATCATTCATATTTTAGCATTTTCTTGGCTACCCAAACAAAAAATGTCACTCTGTTATGTCTATCGAATCACCCCATTTTAATTCCTTCCATAACACTAATCAGTTTTCTAAATCTTTTCTTGTTTATTTGCTTGTTTATTTTCCAGTTTCTTTTACTAGGATATAAACTATATGAGTGTGGAGATTTTTCTCTTGCTCAAGCCTGTATCCCCAGTAACTAGAATAGTGTCTGGAACCTCTTGTTTGTTCAAAAATTATTATTTAAATTAATGAATGAATGCATGAATCTAGTTGTAAGCTAAATACTTTGAAAAGTATTGCTGAAGACGCACTGCTTTTTTTTTTGTATTTTATTTTATTTTTTAACTTTACAATATTGTATTGGTTTTGCCATATATCAAAATGAATCTGCCACAGGTATACATGTATTCCCCATCCTGAACCCTCCTCCCTCCTCCCTCCCCATACCATCCCTCTGGGTCGTCCCAGTGCACCAGCCCCAAGCATCCAGTATCGTGCATCGAACCTGGACTGGTGACTCGTTTCATATACGATATGATACATGTTTCAATGCCATTCTCCCAAATCATCCCACCCTCGCCCTCTCCCACAGAGTCCAAAAAACTGTTCTATACATCAGTGTCTCTTTTGCTGTCTCACATACAGGGTTATCACTACCATCTTTCTAAATTCCATACATATGCATTAGTATACTGTATTGGTATTTTTCTTTCTGGCTTACTTCACTCTGTATAATAGGCTCCAGTTTCATCCACCTCATTAGAACTGATTCAAATGTATTCTTTTTAATGGCTGAGTAATACTCCATTGTGTATATGTACCACTACTTTCTTATCCATTCATCTGCTGATGGACATCTAGGTTGCTTCCATGTCCTGGCTATTATAAACAGTGCTGCGATGAACAATGGGGTAAATGTGTCTCTTTCAATTCTGGTTTCCTCAGTGTGTATGCCCAGCAGTGGGATTGCTGGATCATAAGGCAGTTCTATTTCCAGTTTTTTAAGGAATCTCCACACTGTTCTCCATAGTGGCTATACTAGTTTGCATTCCCACCAACAGTGTAAGAGGGTTCCCTTTTCTCCACACCCTCTCCAGCATTTATTGCTTGTAGACTTTTGGGTCGCAGCCATTCTGACTGGTGTGAAATGGTACCTCATAGTGGTTTTGATTTGCATTTCTCTGATAATGAGTGATGTTGAGCATCTTTTCATGTGTTTGTTAGCCATCTGTATGTCTTCTTTGGAGAAATGTCTATTTAGTTCTTTGGCCCATTTTTTGATTGGGCCATTTATTTTTCTGGAGTTGAGCTGTAGGAGTTGCTTGTATATTTTTGAGATTAGTTGTTTGTCAGTTGCTTCATTTGCTATTATTTTCTCCCATACTGAAGGCTGTCTTTTCACCTTGCTTATAGTTTCCTTCGTTGTGCAGAAGCTTTTGTTTAATTAGGTCGTATTTGTTTATTTTTGCTTTTATTTCCAATATTCTGGGAGGTGGGTCATAGAGGATCCTGCTTTTAGTCCCCAAACCTAGATTCTTTGCAACATAAATTTAAGGGTCTTGAGTATTTGTCCCAAAGAATAGGGAGGAGTTTATTCCTTCCTGAGTTCACTCTAGGAGTCCAGATGATTCTTAAATTCAGGAGCAACCCCTCCTTCTCATCTCATTTCAGGACTTTCATACCCTACATGAATCTTGTAGTGCAATGCCCCTGCGTTTTTTTTTTAACTGATGTTCACCCAGCTACCGTTTTCACTGGTCTTTGATGAGTACAGAAATTGAAAGCACACATTTACAAACTTTTGTAGCAAATTTGACATCATCATCCCAACTAAGTGTATGAACATTTTTTAAAATTATTATTTTATTCTAAAGAGATTCAGTTTGTGATGGATTAGAGAAAAATAAAAGCATGTCCTTCATGACAAATAGTTGGAAAAGCTGCTATTTTAAAGCCAGAGTAGATATGAAGCTCAGAGAAGACTTGCAAAGCCCAGTGCCAGCTCAGAATCATGACAGCCAGAATTTTTAGATAATTAATGAAGAGTTTCTCAAATTTGAGAGTGCTCTTAGACTCCTTATATGTCCCTAAATTATTTATAATATAATATTTGAATTTATAAGCAAAAATACATGAACTCTTCATGTGCATAGATTTTATGCAACTATAAAACCAAGATAAGTTTAAAATTTAAAAGTTCAAATAATTACCATTCATGTATGTAACTTATTTCACAGAAACTAAATCGATACTTATTTGGGCATATGATAATAATTGCTATGATGCAGGTTTTAGAGAAATTTCTAGAGCAGGGATGATTCTAGAACCTTTTTCAATAAGAATAAAATAGCAAATATGTTCAGATTTTTAGTCATATGATCTCTTGCAACTACTCAACTCTGCTATTGTAGCATGAAAGTAGCCACAGACATAAAGTACATGAATGGTCCTTTGGAATACACTGGTTTTCAATGTTGACTCTGGATTCCAGGTAATAGCAGAGAGTGAATAAGAAATCTGAGAATAGTAATACAGGTCTTGTACAAGCACATGGCTTATAGACTAAATGATGTGAAAGCAAAAGCAGGGAGCCACTTGAAAGAAACCTGAAGAACGCTACAAAATAAAAAGATATAGTGGAAGGGAGCTATTCTTTTTTATATCTAGTTGTATAATTTCCCCAGGTTCTCAGGGAAGAAGAACAGAAAGTTTGCATTGTATTCAACAACTCCTCAGTAATAATAACAAATAATAATGATTCACATACATTGAGTGTTTATTAGATGCAAGAGTCCTTCGTATCTGGGTTAATCACTTAGGCTATCTGGCTCTATTGTCTTGGTCAGCAGATAGGTTCATTTAACCACATCAGATCGGAGATGCGAGTCAGTTGTAAGATACACAAGCTTAGAGTTTAAGGAGGTTCTGGCTATAGTTATTGATAAGCACACAGATGGTACTGTGAACATGAGATCACACTGGGAAATACTATAGACAGGTTAAAAGAGTTTAGCACCAAGCCATGGAACTATACATATAGAGATCCAGAATCAGATCACATTCTATGGGGACACCAAATTTCCCTCTGTGAACTATGAAGGATAAAACTACACAAGATAAGAGCACTTGGTAAGCCATGGATTTTGCAAAGAATGGAAAAATAAAGGTTATCTGGATTTGCATGGAAAGAAATAATTATCACGAAAGCCCACAGGTCACTGTAGATTCAATTATATGTTAGACACTCAAACTCACTTTAAATTATCAAATGAGAAAATGCAGTGTGGACTAAGGATATTTTATGAAAAAAAATCTATTTTCCAAAGATTCTATCTATATTAAGGAAAGTCATCTTGAAGTGTCTGCATCATCATTGTATAATTAGCACCCCAGGTTATATTTATTTAAGCCGTTGAAAGTCAGAAGAAGCACAACTCTATCTGGCAATACCATGATGAATAATACTCCTAATGGGGTTAAAAATTGAAACTAATTGGTTTGTGTGATTGTTATTAAGTCCAATTTAAGTTAGTTAATGGAATTTTGTTTGGCAAGGGAATAGAGTTTATCTTTGCAGATGATATTTTTATCTTTGCAATAAGTTTCTGTCACCCTATTGAATTCATGTATCTAAATAAAGTTAAAGTGATAATGTTCCTCTGCATGCCTCAGGTCAATGGTTAATTTTAGAGAAAACGTAGTAAGAAAATTCATAACATTCCTGGTACAGTGGTATCTCTATCTAGAATACCGACACACTCAATCTTCATTTTCAACAGACTCCATGTAAGATCAGGTCACTTAAAACAGTGTGACAGTTTAGTGGAATATAAGTCCATAACACAGTTGCCTAAATAGATTCCAGTGTCACCCAATGATGAAATAAATGATCTTTCATGAAAACCAGATTTGGCAGGAAACCCAAAAAACCTAATTAAGTAAACAATATACAACCTAGGTAGTCTTCTACACTATTTATTATACTTCATGCATGATTGTTTCTTAACTGACTTGTGTATATAGCCTGGCTAAACTTTGAAATGAGTATTCACATATGTCATATCTTTTTGCCGTTTCACACTGTTCATGGGGTTCTCGAGGCAAGGATACTGGAGTGGTCTTTCATTCACTCCTCCTCCAGTAGACAAATTTTGTCAGAATTCTTCACTATGACCCATTCATCAAGGGTGTTCCTGCACAGCATGGCTCATAATTCATTGAGATATGCAAGTTCCTCAGCTACAACAAGGCTGTGGTCCATGAAGTGGTATGACACCAGATGATGAGCCTCCCAGGACAGAAGGTGTCCGATATGCTACTAGGGAAGAGCAGAGGGCAGTTACTAATAGCTCCTAAAAGAATTAAGTAGCTGGACCAAAGCAGAAATGATGTTCAGGTGTGGATGTGTCTGGTGGTGAAAGTAAAGTCCAATGCTGTAAAATATTGCATAGAAACCTAAATGTTAGGTCCATGAATAAAGATAAATTGGACATGATCAAGCAGAAGATGGCAAGACTGAACGTCAACATCTTAGGAATCAGTGAGCTAAAATGGATGGGAATGGGCAAATTTAATTCAGATGACTATTATATCCACCACTGTGGGCAAGAACCACTTAGAAGAAATAAAGTAGCCCTCACAGTCAACAAAAGAATCTGAAATTAAATGAAAGGATGATTTCAATTTGTTTCCAGGGTAAACTATTCAACATCACAATAATCCAAGTCTATGCCCCAACTGCTGATACTAAAGAAGCTGAAGTAGACTGTTTCTATGAAGATCTACAAGACCTTATAAACTAACACACACACACACAAATAAGTCCTTTTGTCATAAGAGATTGGAATGCAAAAGTAGTTGAAAGTCAAGAGATACCTAGAGTAACAGGCAAGTTTGGCCTTGGAGTACAAAATGAAGCAGGGCAAAGTTAGCAGTTTTGTAAAGAGAGTAAGTTGGTCATAGCACACACCCTTTTCCAACAACCCAAGACAACTCTACTCAGGGACATCACAAGATGGTCAATATCAAAATCAGATTGATAATGTTCTTTGCAACCTAAGATGGAGAAATTCTATACAGTCAGCAAAAAACAAGACCTGGAGGTGACTGTGGCTCAGATCAGGAGCTTCTTACTGTAAAACCCAAACTTAAATTGAAGATAGTAGGGAAAACCACTAGACAATTCAAGTATGACCTAAATCAGTACAGTGGAGGTGATGAATAGATTCAAGGGATTAGATCTGGTAGACAGAGTGCCTGAAGAACTATGGACAGAAGTTCATAACATTGTACAGGATGCACCACAACTAACCCAGAGATAAAGAAATTCAAGAAGACAAAGTTGGCTGTCTGAGGAAACTTTACAAATAGCTGATGAAAGAAGAGAGGTGAAAAGCAAGGGAGAAAGGGAAAGATATACCCAACTGAATGCAGAGTTACAGAGAATAGCAAGAAGAGATAAGAAGGCTTTCTTAAATGAACAATGCAAAGATAGGAGAAAATAATAGAATGGGTAAGACTAGAAATCTCTTCAAGAAAAATGAAGATATCAAGGGAATAGTTCATGCAAGGATAGACACAATAAATGACAAAAATGGCAATTGCCTAACAGAAGCAGAAGAGATTAAGAAGAGTTGGCAAGAATACACAGAAGAATTCTACAAAAAAAGGTCTTAATGACCTGGGTAACCATGATAGTATGGTCACTGATCTAGAGCCAGATATCCTGGGGCATGAAGTTAAGTGGGCTTCAGGAAGCATTACTATGAACAAAGCTAGTGGATATGACAGAAATCCAGCTGAACTACTTAAAATCCTAAAAGATGATGCTGTTAAAGTGCTGCACTCAATATGCCAGCAAATTTGGAAGACTCAACAGTGGTCACGGGACTGGAAAAGTTGTTTTCATTCCAACTCCAAAGAAGGGCAACGCCAAAGAATGTTCAAACTACTGTACAAATGTGCTCATTTCACATGCTAGCAAGTTTATGCTCAAAACCCTTGACAGCAATACATGATCCGAGAACTTCCATCTGTACAAGCTGGGTTTAGAAAAGGCAGAAGAACCAGAGATCAAATTGCCAACATTCACTGGATCATGGAGAAAGCAAGGGAATTCCAGAAAAACATCTACTTCTGTTTCATGGACTATGCTAAAGCCTTTGTGTGGATCACAGCAAACTGTGGAAAATTCTTAAAGAGACGGAAATCAAATCCATTCTCATGGCATAGTTGCCACTGTGCTTTGGATCATTCCCCCAATTCAAAGTAGCTCTGGATTCTTGTTTCCTTCTTTAAACAGTTTTTCTAGGCATCACATCCATATCTCCCCAGTAAAAGCAGAAGAAATTTATGGGTTCCCAAGTAGTTTGCTACATGCAAAACATTGAGGTGATGCTGAAAATTCTTAGGATCTGTGAGCTTGTTAGTAAGGCATCTAAGATTAACAGTTGTGCTGAGATACACAGACACTTTAAGCTACTATATAGATTTCTATTTTGTTTCATGACCTCTAATTTCTGAAGTGTTAAATGATTTCCTTTTCTATGTTTGGTTGCTCTTTATAAGATTTTCTTCCTTTCTAATCTATATATTTTTTAATTCATTTTATTGGGTTCTTGTCTGGGGGAGGGAATTCTATTCTGCCTTAATTCTGAAGATCTTGTTCCTCCCTTTTTAGATGGCTCATAAGGGCTTATAAAGGCCCAAATAGAGGTGTTTTAGAGAGGCTTATTTCTGGATTAAACAGTCATCACTTATAATTGCCATCCTAATGCCCCCAACAGGAAGCTTTACAAAAGGTGACTTTCTTTTCTGGGAGTGCCATCACTAATATCAGCACTATCTTCAGCATGGCTAGAATAAAGGAATTTGACCTAGCTGTCTGCAAGAAGCATGCCATTTGGCTAAGGAAAAATAAGTGACACAACTTGAATGTCATTTTTAAAAAAATAATAAATGCAGATGGAAATGACCAATAATTTTTGAAGGAGTAAGGAAGATTACAAGGAAATATAAATTTAAATCCCTTGGATAATGTTAAATGAATTTGAATAGGAGTTTTAAGGTGGGATTTAGACTTTTGACAATACAAAAAGTACTCCTTGAGGTCAGGGGTACATTGTGAGCAAAAAAGAGAAGAGGGGCAGCATGGGTGTATATATACACCGTATTAATCAGCTTGGCTCTATTATGAGATACAAGAAGCAAGAATGTGCAGTCATGTTTTAAAAAGACAAATTATAAAGACTGAGTGATGACCTTAGTGATTTTATGACTTTAACCTTCAGCTTTGGAGACTGCCCCCACCCCCCAAATTTAAGATACACCTCATGTCAGATTCCATGTCTTTTCAGTTGAACATTTAGATTCTTTTCCTCCTGTTGAGAAAAATACGCTTTTTCAGCTAGCTAACCCCACCTTATTGAGTTCAGATACTAGCAGGCTGACATTAGTAACAAGAGATTAGAGGTGTGAACTTCCTCAATTTATGTTAACAAGGTGCTAAATGCAAAGGCCAATTATGAGTACCCCTGAATGTCAACTTCCTGTCGCCTGAATATCCAGTGAATGAGCTTGATCAGGGTATAGCCCTTGTCCTGTGGTATTTATAGGATTCTCAGCTGAAACTTATTGGATTCCTGAAAGTGTGGCTTTTAAATTCTTCAGGGTATTGAGGAATGTTGTGGGTTCTCTATAAACGCTCCAGATGCTGTCCAGAACACCTGGCAATAAATTCCAGCCTCTCTGACTTCCCATTTCTTCTGATGCAGGGTTATTAAATATGAAATATTGCATGCTGAAATTCACATAAAACAGCCTAATTAGTAATAGGAGGAAGTGAGAGCAAGGGCACATGTGGTAAGAAAGGGATCATGGAGGGGGTAAGGATAGGGATCTATAATTGCAAAAACACAAGGAACTCACTCGCCATCCATTCAGCACCCTGCCCTGCCTAACTATACCCTTCTGCTGACCTCCATTGTTCGGGTCACTCTTTTTTTCATGATTTTTTAAAGCCTCTTTTTAAATATATATTTTACTGTAGGACAGTTTTAAATTAACAGAAAAGTTGTTAGGATAATACAGAGAGTTTTCATGTAAGTCTCACTCAAATATTGGCTTACAAGGAAATACTAAGACCCAGTTCACTGTAGGGAAGAAATATTTTTCCCTAATTCCTTTCCTACCTTCGTCATACACAATGTTATGCTCTGGTTTAGAGTCTCAAAAATTCTGATAGAATAAGCTTAGTTAAATGATATTATGACTCATAGTGCTATTTGTGCTGCAAGAGAGTTACCTAAAGCATGGTCAATGGACTCCTTCCAATTTACAGAATGTTTGTAACCAGTCTTCAAAGAAAGAAGCAGCTTATGACAGAACTTAAATTCTCTATTTTGCTGAGTTTCTTATAGCAAGACCTTTATTTTTTTTCTGTTTTAGTAAGGAAGCCATGCATTTATTTGCATTCTGTTGTTATCCTCTGTTACGTTCCAATAGCCTCCTCTACTACTCATTGTTCTAAATCAACTATCTGCATTACTTTTCCTGTGAAGCCTCTAGAACTGCAAGGATGGCCCCCCTCCCCTAGTCTTTCTTTTAATATTGAACAGCCTTTAAAATTTAAACACCTTGAGCATAGGGCAAAGTCCTAAAATTTTCTTAAAGAGTTAGGCAAATGGAAGAGGGTCCCTAATGCTTCTTGAATTGTATAAAAGTCCGATACTGGATTAAATTGAAAAACTGCCTATCCCTTGTTCCCCTAGCCAGGTCATGAAATAAATAAGTATAATTCATAGTGTAGTTTAATGTTGAAAAAAATTAATAAATTTTGATCTGATTGGACTATTGACATGAATGCAAAATAGCATTAAATTAATTTAAAATTATTCATAACCTTAACTCTTCAGCAATTTTTTTTTAGGTTGATCTTCCATTATCTATCCTTGGTACTCACTGCTTATTACTTATAATGACAACATTATAATACTCTTGAGTTCTCACCTTCTGTATTTTTCAACAAATGAAAAAATCTTGATTTGAATTTTTTAATCTAGAAAATCCTTTTTTAAATGAGAGAAAATGACACTAAAGGGAAATAGGATTTCCTTCCTAGGTTCTAATCATATATATTTTTATCAGTAATAACACTATCAATAAAAGGCCATCTTCCTTGTACCAGACTAAACCCATTAATCACTGTAAGCAGGTAGACAAACTCAAAGTTCTAATATATTATGGTCTAGATTACAGTCTTATCAAGAGTCCTCTTGCCCCACTGGTGGTATTTTGCAATGTTTGGAGGCATTTCTGTTTGCCACATTTGGGCAGGGGCAATTACAGGTATGCAGTGCAAAGAAAGGAAAGCATATAGGGCAGCCTTCAAAGCGAACAACTAGCTGGCCTAAAATGTAATAGTTTCAAGGTTGAGAAACCATGGTGTACATGACCAATACAGGATAAACTTTGGTCAAGAGAATAAAGGTGGAATGGGTTTTATAGGATGAGGAAGGACATGAAAGCACATTAAATAGCTTGATATCTGAAGGAAAATTTATGCAGTGGTTTTAACCAAATGTAGGGGAAAGTGGGTGGATGTGATGGTACAAAGTAGTGAGGTACATTCTAGGTTATTGGAAGTTTTATACTTCTCAGAAGGGAACCTCTGGAAGATGAATAAGATGACTAAGGGCATTTTAGATCAAGGACTTCAGAATCTGAGATGTAAAACCTATATGTAAGATAAAATTTAATACAGTGCTTTAAATGTTATGATAGTGATATACACAGGGAGGCAAGACAGCATATAAGACAGAGAAATCACCAAAACAGAGAAGGATTGGAAAGGCTTTCTCAGTGAGATGATGTGGTTCCATTTATACTGAATTCTAAAGGATGAGTCACAGTTAGCTAGAGGACAGTGGAAAGTGGTAAGTAGTTTATTACAGACAAAAAGAAAAGTACACAGAGCAAGAGGGTAGAAAGAGTCTGGAAAATGTCTTGTTTTAAGTAGTTCAGTATGTATTCCTCTTATTGTAAGAAATAAAGAGAATGTTGAGGGATGAGGCTGGAAAAGAGGGAGTAGAAGTCAGAAAATAATGAAATTTCTCTTATGCCAATACTGACATTAGTAGTGATCATGGAATGCCACTGAAAAATATAAAGCAAGTGAGTAACTTCATGATTCATGCCTTTGGAAAATCACTCTGTCCAGAGAGTGTGGCTGGAGGGACCAGCCTTGGGGTCAAGGAAGTCAGACAGGAGACTTCAGGACCATCTGAACAAGAGTAGCTGGTGGTCCCACTGAGATACCCTAACTTACCTGGCATATTATTTGGTAGTTTTCAAAATGTGAAGGAGATCAGATATCTATGAATAAGTATTTTTAAGGGCTTTAAGTCATTCCCCTAAGCATATCACCATTCTAGAAAACGTAGACATGCAGGTGAATCAAACATGGTTACTGATCTCCACAAGTTACAGGAGAGATAGGACATGTATATATTAATTGATACCTAAGTAAGAAATGATACACTCCACAACAAGGGTACAGGTACATTGCAATGCAAATTTAGAGCAAGCAAAGGATGATTGCTCCATAGAGAATAAGAAAGGGCTCTAAGACAGTAATGAAAATAGAGCACACTACTAATATCACAGTAACATAATAAAATAATATGTGAAAGTTATTAAGCATTTATTATTAGTAAATGCTTCATTTAATCCTTATGTGATTCCATGTTAGGTACCTTTTTCAGATGGGGAAGCTGAGGTTGTAAAGAGGTTGAGAGATTTGGCCAAGGTCACCTAACTGCTATATGGAAAAGTTAGGAATTAATCTAGGTGTGGATGAAGCAAGCACCCTTTAGAAATGTTGAGAAGAAAGGAACAGGCTTCTCTGTGGAAGGAGGAACATCATTATAAGCCCTGAAGTAGGGCATCCCAGAGTACATATGGAGAAAATAGAATGGTTTATTTTGCCAGGAGCCTGTGTGGATAAAATATCTACAAATAAGCAGATTTTTCTGAGTCATGTGGTCAAACAAACACCTTAGAACTTTCAAAATTTAGATTTTTGGTTTAACACCATTCTATAAATAAGCCATACTCCTATGGTGAATATAGCTAGACTTCCATTGCTTTGTTCCAGCTCTTTGAGTTAGGCCATCTTGAAGAATTTAGAGCAATTATTTGATCACACATTTTCTAATTGACAAAAAAATGTTAATAGTATCTTCAAAATCCCTTACTCCCTAGCTGCCAAAGGAACGTGCATGGAACAGATGCCAAAGACAGCTTGGAAACTTTCGAGAGGGTTGGAAACAGCAGTTCCTATTAGTCTCTCTATCTACTGTATCCAGGGTTGGCATCAGAAGCAGTCACTGTGCTTGCCAAGGACTCAGGTGGCATCCTGAAGGGACTACTACTTATGAAGCCATGTGGTGATTTGTATTCCTTTCAAATTCCAAGACAAAAATAGAGACCATGTATATGGATGCTAACCCTTAATTGGGAAAAAAAAAATTGTTTCAATAAAATGTTGTCTTTTAATAGTTTATTCCAAAGTTCATGCTCAATATTGGACACTAATCCAACAGATTGTAGCAAGGTTTTGTGCAAAATGACCACCTTCTTCTAATTTGTCTGGCTGAATATTTCCTGTACCTTATAAAAGAGGGATAGGATGTCCTGGGTGAAACCATCAACATCAGGTCTGCAGTCACCTTGAGAGCCACAGCTCCCTGCTTTTCCTCACCCTCTGAGCTCTGACTTCTACAGACCTTTCTTTCTTGTTTATATCTGCCACTATCTGTCTTGCTGAGGTCCTACTGTGCTTTCTTACCCTATGCCGTCTCCTCAAAACTATTTTCTCCAACTCTATTTCATACTACCATTTAATTTTTCCTTCAGTTACACCTTTCATAAATACTTCCATTTTAGTCCTTATACTAAAGTCTGACTTGCAGGCAAACTGCAAAAGCAATAAAAACAACCCCTTTCTATGCCTCAATTTTAACACCTATAGTATAGCATTCTGTTTGTCTATTGGTATATCAGTATCACCACCTAGATTTTGACCTCTGTGAAAGCTGACGCTAGATCATATTTACCACTCTCCTTCTAATCTTGGCTTTGGAACTGACACATAGCAGATGATGAATCAATAATGGTTAAATAAATGAGAGAAAAAAAGGTCCTTATTCTTTAAGGAAAAAAAAAGCTTTCTATACATAAAAGAGACAGTTAAGTTTTATTTTCTATATTTCTTACCAGAATGTGGCCCCTGGGGTCAAATCCTGACTCCTTCACTTGGTACCTGTTTTACTTTTTCAAGCTGATTCAGTTCAGTTCAGTTCAGTTGCTCAGTCATGTCCGACTCTTTGCAACCCCATGAATCGCAGCACACCAGGCCTCCCTGCCCATCACCAACTCCCAGAGTTCGCTCAAACTCACGTCAATTGAGTCGGTGATGCCATCTGGCCATCTCATCCTCTGTCATCCCCTTCTCCTCCTGCCCCCAATCCCTCCCAGCATCAGAGTCTTTTCCAATGAGTCAGCTCTTCGCATGAGGTGGCCAAAGTACTGGAGTTTCAGCTTTAGCATCAGTCCTTCCATTGAAGACCCAGGGATGATCTCCTTTAGAATGGACTGGTAGGACCTCCTTGCAGTCCAAGGGACTCCCAAGAATCTTTTCCAACACCACAGTTCAAAAGCATCAATTCTTCGGCGCTCAGCTTTCTTCACAGTCCAACTCTCACATCCATACATGACCACTGGAAAAACCAAACCTTACTTTGTTGGCAAAGTAATGTCTCTGCTTTTGAATATGCTATCTAGGTTGGTCATAACTTTCCTTCCAAAGAGTAAGCGTCTTTTAATTTCATGGCTGCAGTCACCATCTGCAGTGATTTTGGAGCCCCCAAAAATAAAGTCTGACACTGTTTCCACATCTATTTCCCATGAAGTGATGGGACCAGATGCCATGATCTTCATTTTCTGAATGTTGAGCTTTAAGCCAACTTTTTCACTCTCCTCTTTCACTTTCATCAAGAGGCTTTTTATTTCCTCTTCACTTTCTGCCATAAGGGTGGTGTCATCTGCATATCTGAGTTTACTGATATTTCTCCCAACAATCTTGATTCCGGCCTGTGGTTCTTCCAGCCCAGCGTTTCTCATGATGTACTCTGCATATAAGTTAAATAAGCAGGGTGACAATATACAGCCTTGACGTACTCCTTTTTCTATTTGGAACCAGTCTGTTGTTCCATGTCTAGTTCTAACTGTTGCTTCCTGACCTGCATATAGGTTTCTCAAGAGGCAGGACAGGTGGTCTGGTATTCCCATCTCTTTCAGAATTTTCCACAGTTTATTAAGCACTGTAAAATAAAAATATTAATAATGACCACCTTGAGGAGTTATGGCAATAAATAAATGAGATAATGAATATAAGGACCTCACCCTTGTGTCTAGTGTAAACTGAATTCAATTAATATTAGCTTGCAACATATTTATTATAGATAAACAAATAAGCTTCTTAGTTATTTCTAAGTTGTATTGGGCACATAGATGCATTTGGGTCATGTTATGTTCACGAAAATAATATAGATAAATAATTAAGCTGATAGGATGGTTAACATTCTCTCATAAAAGGATAAATAGAATCAAATGCTCTAAATAAATAAATTTTTTAAAAAAGAATGTCATTTAAGACTACTTGGCTGTATTTTTAATGTTAGACTATATTCCACTATGGATGAATAGTAAAATTTGTATATTTTAAAATCAATTCGAATAATTCTTTCCTCTGGGTGGTAATGTCACCAGGTTTCTATTTCAATTTTTAATTTGCTTTGTTTACAGTGCCATTTAATTTTATTTTGTACTATGTTAAAATGTATGTGTTTCTAAATTCATAGCTGTGTAATAAGGTATATTTAGAATGTTTGCATTTTTTCTTTTACAGATTAGACTTTATTAGTATTTTAGGTTGTAATAGAGAATTTCATAGACTATATAATTAGATGTTTAGGAAAGAGAAAATATTTTGTTTTGGTCATAATTTTATAAATGTTTCATATTGCTTAATAATAAAAATGCCTCTTCTAATTTGTTGTTTAAACTATCTTTCAATAGGAACACCTCATTTGTGAGGTGCTATAAGCAAAATCTTATAAAAATAAAGAAAATATTATGTACATGCATTTTTTTATTGCGGTAAAAAATCCATAATGTGAGACCTATCCGCCTAACAAATTTTTAAGTGTACTGAACAGTATTAACTATAAGCATAATGTTTTGCAGAAGATATCTAGAACTGTCTCGTCTTGTATAACTGAAATTTATATCCATTAAACAGCGACTCTCCATAGTTACTCATAGATAGTAATTTATGTGTTTTTTCTTTAATGTTAGCCAAAATAGCTATGTGCGGCATGTCAACTCCTGCTTCCTGATCACCAGCTATGATAAGTTGTTTAACACCTGTAATAAAATTTTCCCATAGGAGGTAAAATTATCACTATTACTATTATTGTTATATCTAGCTCTATGCTTAGTCTGAATAAAAAATATAGAAAGATAGTGTATATCATTTAATAACATAGTATATACCATAAAATTTGTATTGGTATTGATGATACAATTATTTTATTCTATTGATATGCATAAAGGTATTGGCATTAATAAAATCTACTGAGTGCAAATAGATTGTCCATCACCAAGCTAGGGGTTTTCTATGTATTTGCTCATTTAACCTCATGACTACTCTATGTGGGAAAATTTATTATTACTCTTGTTTTATAGATGAGGTCACTGAAACTATTTAGAAAATAGTCTAAAATCATACTAGTAAGTAGTGGGTCTAAGATCTAACCCAAATCTACTTGATGAAAATCATGCACTGTTTTCTCTGGTATTATAATTGAAATTCAGAGAAATTAACTTAGATCACAAAAGTAGTGCATAGCAGTTTGAATTTGAAAGTCTGTATGGTCCCAAAGTCTGTTATTTCTATTCTATTATGTTGTTTCCAGTGGCACGTTTACAACAGTTCAGTTCAGTTCAGTCACTCAGTCATGTCCTACTCTTTGTGACCCCATGAACCGCAGCATGCCAGGCCTCCCTGTCCATCACCAACTCCCGAGGTTCACTCAAACCCATGTCCATTGAGTCAGTGATGCCATCCAACCATCTCATCCTCTGTCATCCCCTTCTCCTCCTGCCCTCAATCTTTCCCAGCATCAGGGTCTTTTCAAATGAGTCAGCTCTTCGCATCAGGTGGCCAAAGTACTGGAGTTTCAGCTTCAACATCAGTCCTTCCAATGAACACCCAGGACTGATCTCCTTTAGAATGGACTGGTTGGATCTCCTTGCAGTCCAAGGGACTCTCAAGAGTCTTCTCCAACACCACAGTTCAAAAGCATCAATTCTTTGGGCTCAGCTTTCTTTATAGTCCCAACTCTCACATCCTTACATGACAACAGAGACAAGATTAAACATTAATAGCAACTCGTATTGTTTATAATCTAATGTAAAAATGTGTGGATCAAATTAGCAACACTTTGGTGACCATTGTTACAAACTAAAAGTTTTTACCAATTCATTCAAGAAATATTTTTTTTAGCATGTACTTCATGAAAGGTACATTTCATATAGCTTGGAAAATAGCTTCCATTCTAAAGGGAAAGACAGATTTTGAAGAAATAATAATTTAATGTCAGAGAATGATCCATGCTATGAATAAAAAGGAGAATAAGGCACTTCCAAACACTATAGGGATTGGGGACGACAGAGGATGAGATGGTTGGATGGCATCACTGACTCGATGGACGTGAGTCTGAGTGAACTCTGGGAGTTGGTGATGGACAGGGAGGCCTGGCGTGCTGCGATTCATGGGGTCGCAAAGAGTCGGACACGGCTGAGTGACTGAACTGAACTGGACTGAAACAGTATAGTATGGAATGAGGGGATAGTACATTGTAACTTTACTGACACTAACAATCTCAAACAAAGCAATGGAAGTTAACATCAGTAGAGGTAAATCATACTGATAACTTTTGCCCTTGATAATGTGGTGAGAATTGCACCTTACTCTTGTGATCTTCCACCGCTAAACTCATTACTCCAGTCTAATCATGAGAAAAACATTAGTTCAGTCCTTATAGAGGGACATTATACAAAATAACTGACCAGTAATCCTCAAAATTGCCAAAGTCATTATGAACATTGAAAACTGAGAAGTTTTTACAGCCAAGAGGAAACTTAGAAGATTGAATGTAATGTGGGATACTTGAGGGATTCCAGAGCAGAAAAAGGACATTTGAGAAAAACAGAAGAAATCTGATTAAGTGTGGAGTTTATGGTGGCTCAGATGGTAAAGCATCTGCCTGAAATGCAGGAGACCAGTGTTCATCCCTGGGTGGGGAAGATCGTCTGGAGAAGGGAATGACAACCCAATCCAGTATTCTTGCCTGGAGGATCCTGGTGGGCTACAGTCCCTGGGATCGCAAAGAGTCGGCCATGACTGAGCGACTAACATTTTCACTTTCACTTTTAGTTAATAACAACATGTCAAGTTTATTAATTATGATAAATATACTATATTACTGAAAGATATTAATTAGGAATCCTGAGTGTGGGGTATATTGGAATTCTTTGTGTTACCTGCACAACTCTGTATATCTAAAACTATTCTTAAATAAAAAGTTTATGTAAAATCTAAAGGTCAGAGACAGATAAATAACAGATCCAAAGCATAAGCTATATTTCATGTATCCTTGCTGACATGCAAGTGGAGGCAATATGTGGCAAGGGATGAAGGTGACCTCTGGGAACAGTGTAGTCCCTGGCTGACAGCTTTCAAGAAGCCAGAACCTCAGTCCTACAAAGACAAGGAAATGAATTCTTCTGGCAACAAGAATGAACTTGGAAGTCTATTTTTCCCCCCAGAGCCTCCAGATAAGAAATCGGTTTTTCCAACACTTGATTTCAGCCTGATGACCCTGAGCAGGACTGACTCACATAATTTTTAGCTAATAAACAGGCGTTGTTTTAAACCTCTAAGTTTATGGTATTTTTTTTCTTATTCAGCAAATAAAAAGCTAATACAGAGATAGAATTAGAAACACTCCTGTTATCTTTTAACCCATGCCTACCATATGTGTATTTCTTGCATTTGTGAGTGTGAGAGAAGCAAGCAGGTAAGACTGACTTAGCTCCTTCCTCACACTTGGGTCAGCTTTCTGCTGAGATGAAAAATTCTGGTCTTCTCTCATTAGCTCACCTGGTGATGAGCTACCCAGGGTTGGGTCTGCTCCTACAAGGAAATATCTACAGTTGAAGTGGTTAAGTTAGAATAAGGGAGAGAGAGAAAGTTTGAATACATGGCAGCAATTACAAGCCATGTTTTTCTCTGTCTACTTTTTAGTAATAATGTTGATACTTCTATGAGAATCTTGATGGCTCTCACATCTGAATTCTCAATTGTTTCTGAGCTAGAGAGAGCAAGACAGGGTTGTTTATTGAAGTGTTGGTTTTCGGCAGTCAAAATGAAAGATAAACAGAAAATACTCCTTTCTAAAAAGTGTATCATTCTCATTATAACTAACAAGGAGAGTAGGGTCAGGTTACTGAGAACTAAGAGTACCAAGATGAAGCATTTTGGTTTAATGAATCAGAACATTTTTTTCTATAACAAAGGTGTGACACGATTAGAGTGAGATTTCAAAACGATTAGTTTTACAGTGCTAGGCCATGGGTGAGGGGTGGCTTGGGATAGAGTGTGTGGAAACAATTATGCCTATGCAAATATTATATAAAATGACTTACTTCTGAGCTTCATATAAAAACTGATCTTGGCTCAAACTGAGGCTTGCTTAATAGGCAAGAAGAAAGAATAGTCTGAAACATAAAACTGACTCCTTAAAGGCTTGAGACAGGCATATGTGCTTGTAAAAGTTGAATTTTTGCCAACTAACTTATAAAGAATAAAATGTCATCTCACTACTCTTAGCACTTGCAGCTGTATTTTCATTTCCATGCTTAGAGAAATGATTTTCGAAGAATTTTTCATAATACTTAAATTCGGCAAAATATAATATCTGTCATTTAGAGGCTTCAAGTTTTTAAAGATGGTGGTCATACAATCCTTCAAAAAGGTACATCGACCTTGAAAAACTGACTCTTCTTACTTCAAGTGTGAAAATTGGCCTATTGCATTAACAAAGTGAAATTTTAATCACTCTAAGCCATGAAGCTCCTTTGGTGAAATTTTGGACCCTGACACTTAAAAGCTAGTAAGGGAAATACGGTTCTAATTTTGCCTTCTTATAAATTTAAAACATTTTAGATGCCATTCCAGTCATGGATATCCCTTTAGGGCCATGGTCACTCAGATGTGCCGCAGAACTGCAAACACAAATCTGATTGGTATCAGCAGTCAGATTCCAGGTCCAATTTAGATGATGGGTGGAGGTTAGGTTATAGGCCAGAGAAAACAAAGCATTTCCCAGTCCCTACTACACTCCACAGAATTACATCGACAGGTTCCATGGCTTTCCCTGTGCCCTGTCCCTGGCATACACTGGTATATTGTCATATTCTTGATTCTCTTTCACTGTGACCATCAGATTTCCCAAAGCTTCTCAGGGTTGGATCATCAGCTAACTTTTATCTAACATGTAACCTCTAGACAACATAAAAGAGTAGTTAGATGGGTTAAAAAATAGCATTATGTTTCCAAATTTCAGATCCTGTTTCCACCATATAATGTCTCTGACCTTAACATACATGACTTTGCTTCTGGAGGTCTCAGTTTCTTCATCTGTTGACTGGGGTAAGTAAAATGGAGCTAAGAAAACAATATCTTCTGGCTCAATAAATTATTCTCTGTAATTTAACACATAATCAGTTAATCTGTGTATGAGTAAGAATTCATACACAGGAATGTATGGGGAACAGAATCAATAGGATGTGTAGATGTAGAAAGAGATTTATTTTAAGAAATTTAGTCACATGATTATGCAGGAGAACACATCCCAAGATCTGCAGGGTGAATCAGAAAGCTGGAGACCTGAGAGTCAGTGGTTAAGCTCCAGTTGGAGTTTGAAGGTTTGAAAACCAGAGAGTGGGTGGTGTGGTTCCCATCCAAAGGTCGGCAGGCTTCAGGAATAGCTGATAGTTCAGTTTGAGTCCAAAGGTAAGAATACAAACTGATGCCCCAGTTCTCTAAGATCACAGGGCCACTCTGTAGCAGAGCTAGAATTCAGAATTTAGAACTTTTTGGCTACAAATTCCATGTTCTCATAAGGAAATCACATTGCCAGTCTTTCTTTTTAAATAGAAAACAAACTGAGAAGGCAAAAACCAGAGCCCACAAAACTCCCTTCCAGTCCTATAGGTCCCAGTGCAGCTCTTTGCCAGTGTATGCATTTATATATAACCATGTGTGAAACATCTATGCCGTTTTTCTGAGAAGTTGAGTAGGTGGCATGTATTTCGACAGCCCATCTCTACCAAATGAGAGCTATAATATATATTTAAAGATGATGTCAGCCTTTCTAAATATAATTTTCAACTGTGCTGGGAAAAATATAAACTGCAGCACTGTAATAATCAACATATAAATAGCTCCCACATCTTTGCCATGCAAATTTGGATGATATTATGGAAGAAGGCTATCAAAAGGGGCCTTCTGTTACCACGGTTTCTGCTCACCAGTGAGCAGCTGGGATTGATGACATTTTTAGTTAAAGCCAGTTTGGAAAGGCTTTTATCCCAGAGAGATAAGCTAAAACCTCAAAATAAAACAATTCCAAACTGCCAATGTTTGATTGGTTTGAAGTTAAAACGATGGTATTAAATGCCTGGTTTTCTCACAGTTTTATAGAAAAAAATACACAGTGTTCCATTGCCCTTTGACTGTTGACAAACTGAACTTTCAGTTCTTTCTCTTGTGGGCTTTTCCTCCACCTGGAAGGGTTCAGGACATCCAACACCTCACTTCCAGGGCTAGGAGTGGAGTCTCATGCAGACTGAACATCCCTCAGGCCTCCTGAGCAGACAGTGCCTCCTCAGGAGGCACCAAACACCATGACCCTGGGAAGAGGTAGATATGCTGGTGATCTCATCCTTATCAGAAACCCATTGGGATTTCTTTTGAGAACAATGTGGAGAGATTCTTACTCATCCCCATCTCAGCTGTATAAGGGCAGCACTCTGGTGGAATTGTTGCTCGTGTTGCTAATTCCAGCTAAAGATAGGCAGGTATTTATTAATATATGGCAGAGGTCACAACCTAGAGGAGGGCATGGCAACCCACTCTGATATTCTTGCCTGAAGAATCCCCATGAACAGAGGAGCCTGGTGGGCTACAGTCTATGGGGTCGCAAAGAGTCAGACATGACTGAACGACAGCACAGAGGTCACAAACCAAATAGGTAGCCCTTGGCTATATCTGACTCTGAGGCCGATTTTTTATTGGGGGCAGCACAGTATTATATTTTTCCTTAACTTGGATACTTTTAGATGAGTCATATAATTCATCTTACTCCAGGCTCTACATTCTTGTTGTATATCTAGTCAGGCTCACACTTTATATCACCTGCCTGACTCTTTCAAGTACTTGAGTTTGGGTCTCTCTTTATGGAATTTTTGCTGTTGAACAACACTGCAGATAAGTTTTTTTTTTTTTTTTATATAAATTTATTTTAAATGGAGGCTAATTACTTTACAATATTGTATTGGTTTTGCCATACATCAACATGAATCCGCCACGGGTGTACACGCAGATAAAGTTTTGAAGAACGACTGCGTAAACCAAGTGATCTGGATCTAGAGATTCTCATTTGCTCAGAGAAAGCATAAACATAGGCGCAGTGGAAGAAAGACACCAGCTAGGAAGTACACTGTACGTAAGGGTCTTCTCTGTGGGATGCGTTACAATTCTGCCTTTGCTGTTTTAGCTTGTTAGTCAGTCTCTTGGATTGTAGATTATATTTTATTTATTTATTTATTTTTGGCTGCTCTGGGTCTTCACTGCTTTGTGTGGGCTTTCTTTAGTGGTGGCGAGTAGGGTTTCAGTGCACAAGCTTCTCCCTGCAGTGGCTTCTCTTGTTGAGGGTATGGGCTCCAGACACACGGGCTTCAGGAGCTGCATCGTGTGGGCTCAGTATTTGTAGCCCCGGGCTTCAGAGCTTGGGCTCAATACCTATGGCACAGGGGCTTAGCTGCTCCACTGAATGTGGGATCTTCCCAGACCAGGCATCAAACTCATGTACTGTGAACTGGCAGGCAGATTCTTATCCATTGTGCCACCAGGCAAGTCTGAATATCATGTTTTTTAAGTCAAACTTTCTTGCCTTGGTCTGAGCTCTGTACCTTTAAATAAGTTATTTTTCTTTCCTGTGATAGATACTTCGTTCAGTTTATTTTTTCCCCCAAAGTAACCACAATAACTCCTCTCTAAAGCACATATCTTTGAAATGTAACTGTGCTATTCCTCCTGTCATAATATAGCTCTATTTCTCTTGGACCTGGGCATGGCTATGTGACTTGCTTTGGCCAACAGGACATTAGAAATTTTAACACAAACAAGAGATTTGAAAAGTATTTCCTCACTAAGACTTGTCCTCTCTTTTTCTTTTTTTTTTTTTAATTTCACTCCACAACATGAATGAGCCCAAATTAGACTTTCAGAGCAATCACATGGAGGAAAGCTGAAGGTCGCTGACCAAAAGCCTACAAATGACTGAACATGTGAGTGAAGCCATTAAAGACCATCTGGTGCCAGGTATCAGCTGACTGCAGAGATTAGTTGAGTTAACTCATAACAGAAGATCTAGTTTTTGAATGCACAGAATTCTGAGACATAAGAGATTCTTGTTGTTTCAAGCCATTAATATGGGGGGTTGTTTGTTACACAGTAAAGTTAATCAACTACCCTCCAGTGTTACTTTGGAGTTATAAATAATATCCATAGATGACTGACCCAGAGACAGTTCCCCATAAATGAGATCTATATTATTCACTAGTTATCAATCTGAATGAGCTCCTAAGAACCTTAATTTTTAAGACAAATTGAGTTCTGCTTTTATTTTCCTTTTTTTGAAAATTGATCTTGACTCTCAGTAGTTCTTGATTCTGATGACTTGGTTTTAATGTTCCTCAAAATGACAGTATCACACCCCCAACCTTCCTTTGATAAATTCATCTCCATCACAGAAGCTTAGAGGAAAAGCCTCAAATTACAGTCCTGACTTTTTGGAAATAAAACTAACAACAAATGACAAAGTTAAGCAGCAATGATTCTCATCAAGTCAGAACTGAAAATCAATTTTGAGTGTTGAGGCCCAATAAATTAATTCATTGTAGTTGAAGAAACCCTTGGAGAGTATCTATTTTATTCAAACCATGAGTGTGTGGCTGTGCATGAAGGTGAATGGATATGCCTAGTCCTTAACCACCACTTTGTCAGAAGTTACTAAAGAGACTTATGCAAACGTGGCTATCCTATAAAACAAACTATATAATATGATCTAACAGGACATAAAAATACATCACAATAAGAAAATGAGTTGGTGATTAAGAAGAAATATTATTATGTTAAAGACAGGATTGAATGGGTTTCCCAAGTATTCATACATTGAGCAAGATATTTTAGATTAATTTTCTTTAAAAGGTCTAAACCAAACCAACTCCAAAAACAAACAAAAAAGGAAGCATAAAACAAAGCCAGTGTTTCACATGTCTGAAGAATTTAGGAGAGCTTTGACTTCAAAGATAGGCAGATCCACAGGTCAGACTGTATCAGGACTCTATCTCTCAGCTCTCTTCTCTGTTCACCATTTGTTAGCTTTATGGGTTTTCAGGTAGAATGGCTTCCAGCAACATACTGATTTCCAACTCCAAGTCTGTAACAAAGTAATTCATTCTTAAAAATTCAAAGGAAAGTCCTAGATCTGACTCTCACATCTCCATGAGCCAGACACTTAAAATGAGAATGGGATAGATCCCTTCAACTCCAGAGTCAGAGAGTAGGAGTGGGGAGGATTTGTTAACCAGAAGAAGAAGAGGGAGGGTGGGCCCTCAACTTTTAAAATGATAAATATTCATCTTGGCTCAGTAGAATTTTCACTTTTGGGCAGCAGCTGGATGGGTGAGTTAGGTCAAAAGAGCAAGTAGGAAAGCTTTCCTTGATAGTTCAACAATTAGACAATTTCAATTAGAAATCAATGTATCTTAATGTTTTACTGTCTTTATAGCAAGTCTCATCCAAAAAAAAGCTGAGGCTGCCATTTTGATGCATTTGATTATGTTTCAGAAAGGAAAAAGCAGATCTGGAGGACCATTGTATGTGTCGTTAATCCTGTGCATTATATTTCAATAGGGTGCATTTCTCTCATTTCCGCAAACAAAGACATGACAATCCCTGGAGTCTTAGCAACTCAGTGGTTACACCTACTCAATTATGTATTTGGCTCACTTGCAAAATGAAGTAATCAGATGAAGCCTGGTACAGACTGGCTTGAAGTAGAACAAATATGAGTGAACTCATCCAACAACATGCCTGAGGGGGAAAGTATATGTAACTTTCATTACTAGCTCAAAAACAGCTAGAATTTGAATGGTGTCACTTTGTATTCCACAACAGAATAGGAGTTGGGATTATAAACACCTAAGTGAGACAGAATTTAGAAGGCAAAAATCAGACATGACTGCAGGCAGGACCCAAGAATAAAACAAACAACAGCAACAGAAAAAAAAATAGGCAAGAAGCCAGATAGGATCCAAAAATGAGAAAATTAGTCACCCAGGCAGCACACACAAATGCTGGGAATCTAGGCAAGGTTTAGAGGATTATCCAGAACCAAGGACAAAAGATCTCACCATTAAGACAAATTTCCAAAGAAGGGTGTTTGGAGACCAGGCAACCCGGTTCTTTGTGGTTGTTTTTATGTTGGTGCCAAACTCATAAATTGGACCAGATTGATGGAAGGGTAGGTGGGCTGCGTCATGGACAGGTGAAAACCAGGGATGGAACGTAGAAGAACTATCCCATTTCTCACTGCCATCTACCCCTTCCTCCACATCAGACACACGCACACACACACCCCACCCCCCACACACACTTGATTCTCCTGGTTAGTATGTAATTGTTCTTCAAAACTCAGCTGAGCCATCAGATTCTTCAAGATGATTTCCATTGCATCCTTCCATTGCCTTATCTACCAATTGTATTTTATTTAGCTGTTCCTCTATGTCCTTCCAGAAGCCCGAAGCCATGAGTCAATCACACAATACCACCAGGATCTGGAGTAGTCCTCATTTAATGTGTTTTTTTTTTTTTTTTGGTGGGGTGGGGGTTGTCATTAATAGATCACCAAATTTAAGCTGAGTTCACCTTGCTGAGCAGTAACACCAAAGCGATACCCACTTGTCACTTGCAATGCCTAAGAAAAGTACAATACCACCTTTACCTAAGCTTTTCCAAATAAAATCTATATCCTTGGAAGCTTAGACACAGATTTAAAAATATTTTGATATATGAATTCATATTACTTATGGGTAGAGTTTTTTCCCTAAATTAGTGACCAAATACAAAGGCTATAACAACAAATATTAATTTTGTGTTTGATAGTTCTTCTGCAGATAAGATGATAAAATAATTTCCCAGGCATGATCTCATTCTTGTTTGGAAGCACAATTATGAGAAGTCAGAGGTCTACAACATTAAACAAATTACTTCACCTCGTATGTAAAATAAAAGAATCCATTCCTGCTCTATACTTCTAAGAAGCCGCATGATCTTCAAGATTCTTCTCAGGCTTAGACACTTAAACAAAACATTTTTAAAGATTAAACATTACATATTATTGGTGAGCTCAGTTTTTACTTCAAAATTTATTCTTAATCTTTAATTACACTAGAGTCTTCCAAGGGAATATTCAAAATAAACACTCCTTCTTTCTCTGTTGCAGTGGTTCACACATTTTAGTGAACAGTGAGAACATTTGGCTGTAAGTGTAAATTTCTCAGTTTTCTAGGGATTCTGAATCAGGGGTTGAGCTGAAGAATCTGAATTTTTAAAACGTGTTTTAAATGATATTGATTAAAGTTGTCTGTGACAGAACATACCTTGACTTCCACTTTGTTTCCTGTATTTTTGTTATATGTATATATATATATATAAATATATATATATATATATATATATTTATATGGCTTCCCTGGTAGCCCAGATGGTAAAGAATCTCCCTGCAATGTGGCAGACCTGGGTTCAATTCCTGGTTTGGGAAGATACCCTGGAGAATGGAACAGCTACCCACTCCAGTATTCTTGTCTGGAGAATTCCATGGACAGAGGAGCCTGGAAGGTTACAGTCCATGGGTCGCAAAGGTATATATATATATATATATATATATCCTCTCCCATCATTATCCTTTAAGTCTGACAAGCATTGTGAATACCATGACTGAGACAAATATACTCAAGAGATATTGTCTAGAAAAGAGAATGCCTGAGTTGGAGGATGAATGAATGTGTAAATGACAAGTGATGAATGAATGAGCAAACAAATTTAAGTCTCTCCAAAGAGTACTTATCATTGTTTTTCTAACAGTCCACATGTTTAGAGACTGTCCAGCCTCAGCTCAAGGCCAGCTCTGGCATAGGCTTGCCAAAGAAAAACCCCAGCTGACATTGCTGTTCATAAGTCCAGGAGGGAAGAAGACATGATCAGGAAGCTAGTAAGACAGAGACCCTCAGGGATCGTTAGCAGAGGCTAACATCCTAACGCATAATAGGCAAGAGCTGTCATTTGGAACTAGCCCATGACAGCCAGCTGGTTCTTTGCCTCCACCAATTTAGTTTCCAGTTAAGAAAGTTACTGGCCTTGAAAGAAATTATTTTCTGGGTTGAACTGGTTCAATATAAATAGTAAGGCTACTTGGGGAAGCTTCTTTTTAACTCATTGTTATTACTTGTGCTCTGTTTCTATGCCTGCAATTACATAATGAGTACACAAGTAAGTTGGTCATTTAAAAACTTGACATTAAAACAAAGAGAAATGAACACTTATATTTTATAGATGTAAGGGCATAAAGAATCTGCCTTTCCAGAAGGCCTAGTTTTGAAACGTGGTTCGAGAAGATCCCTTGGAAAAGGAAGTGGCAACCCAATCCAGTATTCTTGCCTTGGAAATTCCATGGACAGAGGAGCCTGGTGGGCTACAGTCCATGGAATCACAGAGTTGGACATGGCTGAGGATTAAGCACATACACAATGGCATAAAAAAGGGGTGATATTAGGAACACAGTTCTTAGAAATGATGCTGGTTTGCCTAGCTAGGCTTTGAGAGGGTGAATGTAGTTAGAAACCTCTGTAGGCCCCATCCCCACCAAGCTGTCTTAGCTTCATTTTCATGCTTGTTAACAGTCGTGTAACAGTGTCTTATGGGGCTTCATTCAAGAGAATGCCTGCTTTCTCTCCTGCTGTCACTACAAGGTTCATCTTCAGCTTGACTCTCCTTGATGATGGAAGGCTGGAAGGCTGTTGGTTTGCAAGTGGTCTTCATATTTTTCCACCAGTATTTAAGGCACTTTGTAGCTGACTTTCATCTTCTCCTTTTGACATGATTTCTGCTCACGACTGTTCCCATCAGAATAAAACTAAGGACTCCTCCACTCTCATCATTTTGTCTGGAAACTTCAGAAGTAATATCGACCCTCTTTTTTCCTTACTCTCATTTGCAAGGTTTGCCTTTTAAAGTTGTTTCTTCCACTTCATTTCCACTATTTACACCATAGTGCTAGCATGTATGGAGAAGGCAATGGCACCCCACTCCAGTACTCTTGCCTGGAAAATCCCATGGATGGTGGAGCCTGGTAGGCTGCAGTTCATGGGGTCACTAAGAGTTGGACACGACTGAGCGACTTCACTTTCACTTTTCACTTTCATGCATTGGAGAAGGAAATGGAAACCCACTCCAGTGTTACTACCTGGAGAATCCCAGGGATGGGGGATCCTGGTGGTCTGCCATCTGTGGGGTCACACAGAGTCGGACATGACTGACACGACTTAGCAGCATCAGCTAGCATGTATCAACTGCTCCTGAACAACAGGCAATCCTAGTGGCTTCCTAATCGGTTTGCAGGGTCTCTACCCAGACCGCCTTTCCCTAATTCTAGCATACATCTTTCAACACTTTGCTTTTCTCTTGTCAACATTGTCCTTGGAAATTTTCAGGTGTGCTTTACCATGCTTAACTGAGTTGACTTCAACAAACATTTACTGGGCATCCATTGCATTCCAGACATTATTCTGGAATATAAAGGAGATAAGAATATGGATAATATAGCTAGCAGAGGGAACAGACTCAGGAAGAGATGGTTAATGAGCAATGAGTAAATGTAATATCAGTTGGAGATTTAGCAGATTAGGAAAGGCTTCCAGAAGAAGAAACACTGAGTTGAGTTTGAAAGGATGAACAAGAGATGGCACAGTGAAAGGAGCATGGGCATTTTAGTAGCTAGTGCAGTGTGAACAAAGGCATGGAGGGGAGAATGGACAGAGTTCTGGACAACTTGAATCTGGAGTGGATATTTCAATTATGGGCAAGGATAGGAAAGAGACAACCAAATAAGGTCAGATTGTGAAGGATTTTTTTCTGTCAGGCTGGGGGAAACATTTAGCATAATCTGAATCTAGTTCTTACCAGGTAGTCCTCAATCTACTTCTTACATCCACAGGGTGTGTGGCAAAGGAGGGGAGTAATACTCACTAACATGTTGATAGTATGAAGAAACAAACTTTTTAGATGGCATATAATTCATAATGTGATTTTATGTGTAAATAAACAGCTATAGGGGCTTTCCCAGTGGCTCAGTGGTAAAGAACATGCCTGCAATGCAGGAGTCCTAGGTTTGATCCCTGGGCTGGCAAGATCCTCTGGAGGAGGGCATGGCAACCCACTTCAGTATTCTTGCTGGAAAATCCCATGGACAGAGGACAGAGGAGTCTGGCAGACTATAGTCCATAGGGTCACAAAATGTTGGACATAACTGAAGCAACTGAGCAAGCAAGCAAAGACAGATATAGGTACTGTATATTTCAAAGTTATTTGGATTTCTTTAAGAAACAGAAATGTTAAAAAAAAATTAAAGCTCTCAGTAGGTTATGTTAATTTGGACCCTAATGGCTACTGATCACCTACTGTCTTGTGCTTTTAAGGATGTATAAGAAAAGGCTCAGAGGTATTGGAACCAATGATTCCAGTCAAAGTATTACCCAGATTACTTTGCTTGGAAGAAATGAGCCTAATGTAGGTGCATGAGTAAGATTCAGAGTTGCTGATTCCATAGTTTCATGTATGAAAATATGCACAGTTTTCTGGTTGCAAGGTTAATTACAGTCATAGAGTCCCCAAATAGTCCAAATGATAGAAAAATGAAAAGGTAGATATATTGGTCATAGTTAGATATAACTAAAGATAAATAATAATAGATGGATGGATGGATAGATAGAAGATATAGGGAATGAATGAGAGAAGAGTTCAAATTAGGGTGCCAACCTGTGCTAGTCCATCTTTTTCATATTTTTTTGTATAACACCTTTACTCTTAGACTGTCCAACTACAACTTTTTTTTGGCCTAGAAATGAGATAATTTTTAAGTGTTCATTTTAGGTATCACAAATTTATTTACTCTTATAGACAGCCCTGATTATGGTTATATTTTCATTCATCCACAATGCCTTCTTTCACCTGAGTTGAAAGACCACTGAGGGAACAAATATCATCTTACCCTTTGGCCCTCAAACACAGTCTAGCACTAGCTCTTACTAGATGCAATGAGTAGTTCATTGTGACTTCATGGACTGCAAAGTCAGACATGACTGAGCAACTGAACTGAACTACTCACTACATCTAGTAAGATCTAGTGCAATGAGAAGTAGATGTACACTAAAACCATGGACTGTATTTTATTCAATTTAATAATACACACTGAATAGACTGTGCTAGATTCTGGTGCTGTAAGATGGCAAGAATACAGTTCTGGAAATTGAGATACTTGTTGGTTTCCCTTAAGAATAGCTTTCAAAACTAAAAAAAGAAAAAAAAAACAAGAAACATTTCTTAAGAACACTCAGATCAGTCGCTCAGTCATGTCCGACTCTTTGCCACCCCATGAATCGCAGCATGCCAGGCCTCCCTGTTCATCACCAACTCCCGGAGTTCACTGAGACTCACGTCCATCGAGTCAGTGATGCCATCCAGCCATCTCATCCTCTGTTGTCCCCTTCTTCTCCTGTCCCCAATCCCTCCCAGCATCAGAGTGTTTCCAATGAGTCAACTCTTCGCATGAGGTGGCCAAAGTACTGGAGTTTCAGCTTTAGCATAATTCCTTCCAAAGAAATCCCAGGGCTGATCTCCTTCAGAATGGACTGGTTGGATCTCCTTGCAGTCCAAGGGACTCTCAAGAGTCTTCTCCAACACCACAGTTCAAAAGCATCAATTCTTCGGTGCTCAGCCTTCTTCACAGTCCAACTCTCTCACCCATACATGACTACTGGAAAAACCAGTGACTAGACGGACCTTTGTTGGCAAAGTAATTGTCTCAGCTTTTGAATATGCTATCTAGGTTGGTCATAACTTTCCTTCCAAGGAGTAAGTGTCTTTTAATTTCATGGCAGCAGTCACCATCTGCAGTGATTTTGGAGCCCAGAAAAATAAAGTCTGACACTGTTTCCACTGTTTCCCCATCTATTTCCCATGAAGTGGTGGGACTGGATGCCATGATCTTCGTTTTCTGAATGTTGAGCTTTAAGCCAACTTTTTCACTCTCCACTTTCACTTTCATCAAGAGGCTTTTTATTTCCTCTTCCCTTTCTGCCATAAGGGTGGTGTCATCTGCATATCTGAGGTGATTGATATTTCTCCTGGCAATCTTGATTCCAGCTTGTGTTTCTTCCAGTCCAGCATTTCTCATGATGTACTCTGCATATAAGTGAAATAAACAGGGTGACAATATACAGCCTTGACGAACTCCTTTTCCTATTGGGAACCAGTCTGTTGTTCCATGTCCAGTTCTAACTATTGCTTCCTGACCTGCATACAAATTTCTCAAGAGGCAGATCAGGTGGTCTGGTATTCCCATCTCTTTCAGAATTTTCCACAGTTTATTGTGATCCACACAGTCAAAAGCTTTGGCATAGTCAATAAAGCAGAAATAGATGTTTTTCTGGAACTCTCTTGCTTTTTCTATGATCCAGCCGATGCTGGCAATTTGATCTCTGGTTCCTCTGCCTTTTCTAAAACCAGCCTGAACATCAGGAAGTTCACTGTTCACATATTGCTGAAGCCTAGCTTGGAGAATTTTGATCATTACTTTACTAGCATGTGAGATGAGTGCAATTGTGCGGTAGTTTGAGCATTGTTTGGCATTGCCTTTCTTTGGGATTGGAATGAAAACTGACCTTTTCCACTCCTGTGGCCACTGCTGAGTTTTCCAAATAGGCTGGCATATTGAATGTAGCACTTTCACAGCATCATCTTTCATGATTTGGAATAGCTCAACTGGAATTCCATCACCTCCACTAGCTTTGTTCGTAGTGATGCTTTCTGAGGCCCGCTTGACTTCACATTCCAGGATGCCTGGCTCTAGGTCAGTAATCACACCATCATGATTATCTGGGTCATGAAGATCTTTTTTGTACAGTTCTTCTGTGTATTTTTGCCATCTCTTCTTAATATCTTCTGCTTCTGTTAGGTCCATACCATTTCTGTCCTTTATCAAGCTCATCTTTGCATGAAATATTCCTTTGGTATCTCTAATTTTCTTGAAGAGATCCCTAGTCTTTCCCATTCTGTTGTTTTCCTCTATTTCTTTGCATTGATCGCTGAAGAAGGCTTTCTTATCTCTTCTTGCTATTCTTTGGAACTCTGCATTCAGATGTTTATATCTTTCCTTTTCTCCTTTGCTTTTCGCTTCTCTTCTTTTCACTATTTTCAGCTATTTGTAAGGCCTCCCCAGACAGCCATTTTGCTTTTTTGCATTTCTTTTTTATGGGAATGGTCTTGACCCCTGTCTCCTGTACAATGTCACGAACCTCATTCCATAGTTCATCAGGCACTCTATCTATCAGATCTAGGCCCTTAAATCTATTTCTCATTTCCACTGTGTGATCATAAGGAATTTGATTTAGGCAAGAGTGAATGTCAACATTCTAGGAATCAGCAAACTAAAATGGACTGGAATGGGTGAATTTAACTCAGATGACCATTATATCTACTACTGTGGGCAGGAATCCCTCAGAAGAAATGGAGTGGCCATCATGGTCAACAAAAGAGTCTGAAATGCAGTACTTGGATGCAATCTCAAAAACGACAGAATGATCTCTGTTCGTTTCCAAGGCAAACCATTCAATATTACAGTAATCCAAGTCTATACCCCAACCAGTAATGCTGAAGAAGCTGCAGTTGAACGGTTCTATGAAGACCTACAAGACCTTTTAGAACTAACAACCAAAAAAGATGTCCTTTTCATTATAGGGGACTGGAATGCAAAAGTAGAAAGTCAAGAAACACCTGGAGTAACAGGCAAATTTGGCCTTGGAATACGGAATGAAGCAGGGCAAAGACTAATAGAGTTTTGCCAAGAAAATGCACTGGTCATAACAAACACCCTCTTCCAACAACACAAGAGAAGACTCTATACATGGACATCACCAGATGGTCAACACCAAAATCAGATTGATTATATTCTTTGTAGCCAAAGATGGAGAAGCTCTATACAGTCAGCAAAAACAAGACCAGGAGCTGACTGTGGCTCAGACCATGAACTCCTTATTGCCAAATTAAGAACACTGCATATGGTAAATAAACATTGGGGGACAATTAGACATAAGAGAAATAATGTCTCATTCATTCTTAGAAAATGAAATTCACAATAGCTAAAATGTACAGAGTAAAATTTGTTATTGGACAAAAAATAATGGAGGAATAAAATCTTCTTAAAGAAACAATTTTTTTTTAAGTTTTAAATTGAGAAGATTGGACTTGATAGAAATACAAAAAGGAAAACTTATCCTATTTGATGTGGAATTTTAAAAAAGTGATTGATGAATTAAGTATTTGGTATAAAGTTTATGTAAAAATGAACTTGATAAAATAATTCTAATACAATAAAAAAGGAAATGGAAGAAAATTGTTTAACCCTACAATGTGGTCATAGGTATTTGATTCAAAAATTAAATTAGCATAATAAAGTTCTAGCAAATACCCTATAGAAGAGGAGTTTGAAATGTTGCTCTCATTCTAATGAGAATGTCTGAATTAATCATACAATGAGAAGGTTCTTAGAGGTCAAGAGAATGAGGAAAGAACATCTAGGGATTAAATTAAAATAGGACTTTGAAAATTGGAGGATCACAACATCTTGTATTCATCAAAATCAACTAAGTATTTGGTCAAATAAAGATTTTTCAGTTGTAAAAAAAAATGACCTTTAATAGATTCTATAATTTTACTTTGATATTCTCACTAATTATTTTCTATTATCTGGAAACTCTTTTCATAGGGCTCCTGGTTTCCTTAAGAGTAAGATGTGGATGATAATAACCATAATAGAGTGAAGCTGTTTGCATGTTTCAATAAATTATAAAAGAGTCCTTTAAACAGGGATGAAATTAATAAATTCCAAATTATTAGGTCATTTATTTCAAATATATTGAGGCAAAATTCAAGTTTTTAAGTATACAATAATATAGTGAGTCCATTACTGTGGTCACGTTTCAATTATATTACTGATATATTAATATCATATAAAATTAACATTATATTAATTCAGATGAAATTCTGGTAAATGTGCAAACACATATAATAGACACTGATGCTTACTCATTAACAATATCCATATTCTAAAGAATGCAAAAGCAGAAGATCCTGTACATTTTGCATTATTATGCGACACATTAAAAAAATGCTTTAATCTATAGTTTAGTCTAGAAAATTGCTAGGATGATTGAACTAGTTATTCTAATTATGCAATTAGAATAATTTACAACTGTTGCAGATTTTTTTAACTTTTCAAATTACACTCATATGTATTATTTAATGGTATTTACAAAGGTGTATATACTTAGCAAAAATGCTACTTGATAAGTAGCATAAGGGTTGTCTTTACTGACTGATGCTGATATTGAAAATAAGGATATGGAATGGATGAGAACCAGAATAACATGCCATAGCCAGAATAATATGCTATAGCATCACTAGCATACTAGAAGAAGAAGCAGGTCTGTAAACCAGGAGAATCTATATTCAGAGAATACTAGACATGTCTAGCATCACTATCTACAACTTTGCTGAATCTGAATTGGACCATGTAGCCTTACTCTCTGCCATCCTCAACCAATCTAACCTAACCAAGGCATTCACTTATCACTTATCAAGTAGCTTGAATAGTTGAGTTGATCATTGAGTTTCTTCTATTAAGAATTTCAGAAATTTGAAGTTTAAGCACTTAAAGACAGGGTTAAGTGACTGCAAGAAGTTCCTGCAAAATCTAGGGTAGAGATTATCACTTTACAGTCATGTACCACAGTAAGCCCAACAAACTGATCAACAGTTCATGGAAAAAGAAAGAAATACAGAGAGCATCAAAGTGGTCTGTGAGAAAGAGAAAAGTAATGGCAGACTTTACTAGCGATTTCTCAAGTACCTATCTCCCTTTTCAATTTTCCCATTCTGGCAGAGAAAATTCCTATTCTATAAGATGATGATGCCATATAGCACTTCATCAGCCTCCCATGTAGCTAAAGAGTGGGCATGTGGCCCAGTAATTGTGAAAAAAACTACAAGAGAAGATATGGGGGACTTCTTGGAAAGATTTTTATTCTGGTCTGAAAGGCATCAGAAAAAAAGCTGCTCTTCTTGTCCTTAAATGGTGTTAGCCATCACTTCATGGCAAACAAATGGGGAAACAGTGGAAACAGTGTCAGACTTTATTTTTGGGGGCTCCAAAATCACTGCAGGTGGTGACTTCAGCCATGAAATTAAAAGGCGCTTACTCCTTGGAAGGAAAGTTATGACCAACCTAGATAGCATATTGAAAAGCAGAGACATTACTTTGCCAACAAAGGTCCCTCTAGTCAAGGCTATGGTCTTTCCATTAGTCATGTATGGATGTGAGAGTTGGACTATAAAGAAAGCTGAGCCCGAAGAATTGATGCTTTTGCACTGTGTTGTTGGAGAAGACTCTTGAGAGTCCCTTGGACTGCAAGGAGATCCAACCAGTTCATCTTAAAGGAGATCAGTCCTAGATGTTCATTGGAAGGTCTGATGTTGAAGCTGAAACTCCAATACTTTGGCCACCTGATGCGAAGAGCTGACTCATTTGAAAAGACCCTGATGCTGGGAAAGATTGAGGGCAGGAGGAGAAGGAGACAACAGAAGATGAGATGGTTCGATAGCATCACTGACTCAATGGACATGAGTTTGGGTAGGCTCCGGGAGTTGGTGTTGGACAGGGAAGCATGGCGTGCTGCAGCTCATGGGGTCGCAAAGAATTGGATACGACTGGGTGACTGAACTGAACTGAACTGAAGGATCTAATATCTAGAACTATAGCAGCCATCCTGTGACTATTAGGCGACAAACTGAAGCACCACACTGAATATGATAGAGTGGAAAGAGCCTCTCAAGAAAAGAGCCTAGGTCTCTGGTCATTTTGTTAGGTTTTGAAATAACCTACAACCAAAGTATCTTTAGATTTCTTGACATATATGATAAAAGATACCCTTATTTTTTCAACACATAGTTCTTGAGCATATATTATCTTAATAATCATAAGCATCTTAATTCATAAGTCATCTTATGTTCTGATCTTTAAATCTCAAGTGAATCAGTCTCCATACAGCCCAGCTGAACTCAACCTATTATTTTGTGTGTATGATTTTCTCTTGTATTCTCATAAAACAAGCCTCTCTCTTTCTTTTTTAAAAACTACTCTACGTGTTTCTACTCTTTACAAAGAGCATTAGTCTCAACACAGGCTGTTAGTGACATATTTTAAAGTTAAAATCTTTGACTAAAATCATAATAGGGTTCAGTAGTGATGCAACTCTAACCAGAACACAGGTGAGCTCTACCAGCTTTTCTGGTTACTTACCACACACTATTTCAAAAATGGTTGGAAAATAGAGATGTCATTCATTGATGAGCTATTCAGTGTTACAGAAGAAGTGCTATAATAGCCATTTTAAGAATAACTTCAATGCACATGGTGGCATCATTTAACCTACCATAAAATTGCAGCATAATACCCAATGAAAAAGGGTTCGAGCGTTCAAAGAAAGAGATCAGAAGGGAACCTGAATATATTCAATAACTATTTGAACTTTTTTTTGCAAGGAAGTCATTTAATACTTATCCATTTAGATCCCTTAAAAGGAAGCTTCTCTCCCCAAAGCCTCTCTATTATGAAGCTACAGTCTCCAGATTGCCAACTCCATTGTCCATGGAGCAGAGCACGCTTGGAAAAACCTGCCAGATAAGCAAGTTCTCACAAGCCTGGGGAGAGATTAAGTGCTGCTATGTGCCATTCCTTCCAAAGATGCCTTTGCTTCTCCCGCTTCACTGCTGCTGTGAAGTCGACAATCCTGGAAATGCATTTTGAGGCAGGGAGTTTTCAAAGTGACAGGCTTAAAAAATACAATTCACCTTTTGCCCTTCCCCTCCCTGCAGCAGGACGCAGGGCCTCCTTAGCACTCAGTTTTCTAATTCTGACTTTGCACTGGTATCTTCAATAAACAGGCTCAGCTCTCCTGGGCCACAGGTTTCTAACTGGTAGTTTCTAGTCAAAATTCCCCCTTCTAAATTCAGATGATTAACCGAGTGGCTACAGTTTAAACAACAACAACAACAACAAAAAAACATTTTCATATCTCCAAGCTATATGCTCTAATTCAATTTTCTTATAAATTCAGAGAAATAATTAATAGCAGACTTAAATTGACTCCAGAATTTCCTCTTACCTAAGCCATTGCTAACTCAAACAGATAGGAAATCAAGTGGAATAAAATACATGGGAAGGGACATCTGTCTTGATTGTTTCTGAACTTCATGGTCAGAAAGAGCAGGGCAATTCAGTCTAATGGAGAAGACAGGAGATACGAGTTTTCTTTTTCCTTCTGATACCCAACAGTGTTTTAATATTGTTCACTTAAATTTTCTGTTTTCTTTTGAAAAATCAGTATTCCATAATATTAATGACTCGAATTTGGAATTCCTTGATAAATGTATCAAATTCCTTTCTTTGATAAAATGTAACCCAATTGTCTTAAGGGAGAAGATAGAAAATTTGGACCAAGAAAACCTAGACTTGAAACTTCCCTCCAAATTTCTTTGTTGTATATCTCTGGATACAAAAGTTAATTGTTCAGAACTTCAGTCTCCCCATCTGTAAAATGGAAATGATTTTGCCAATATCACAATTGTTAGAAAAAGGTGAGGACATAGCATATGAAATTTTATCTTTAGAAAGAATTTCTAAAATCCTTTTGATCCTAGTAACCAGTATTATTAGGAGTCTTTTTAAAAAACCATATGAAATATAATTAGTTTTAGAGCAAATCATATAGAATATAATCATTAATTACTGAGAAACCAAAATCAGTCACCTGGAAGCTGCTTACTCAGCTTTTATGTAACTTGAGGTTGAAGCTGGGATATCCAGTTTTCAGTTATTAATTCCCAATTTGCATAATAAGAGGGATAGTTCAAAGGTACCATGAATTCTAATAGAATTATGGCACCTTCCTCAGTACCACAAATCACTATAAGTAAACACATAATCTAAACAAAATGCATGATCACTAGGCAAAGGGAGCTTGAAGACACACTCCCAGCCCACTTTTCCAACCTGGTATCAAGCCTCAAACCAGCTTTATGTAGAAATTAGAGGAATTCTGGAAAAAAAATATATATAATTGATTGTACCCATTTTGAGTATATATGTATATATCTCCTGCCAGCAGCTATCAGGTATTCAAAGGCATTCTTTCCATTAACAGAAGAAGACAACTGCCCAGGTGATTTGATTTCCTATTCTCTGAAATACATAAATTCTTCCCTCCAATCCAATTTTCCTTCACTGGAAATAAAAGTCCTCTTTTGAAGTTTTTTACACATAGTCATTGTATCAGTCATTGTGCTTGATACTTAGCTATCTGTTTATGAATATATGGTCCCTCCCAGGTTTTGAAAGACACTATCTTAAACTTCTCTATAACAGGGAGTACACAGCAGGGTGCTTGGCAACAGGAGATGTTCAGAAAGTTTTGAAGAATGAATGAACCCCATTAGTGAACTTTATACAACTTTTTTTTCTTTAACCAAAGTTTATATTAATTCTCTAAAACATGAAATATTCCTCTTAGGGGAGGTCTCACTTTGAATTTCTAGAAATCTTTTCATATCAGTGCAAATGAATTTCAGATAATTGCCTGGGAGTGACCGTGTATAGGGATTACTGAGGACTGAAGGGTAAACTGGAGAAAGCAACCATCACTGAGTGAGTGAAGGAGCCCAGCAACGTTCACCAACTTCTTTTTCTCCCATTTTGTCCAGACAGCACAGCTCTGAATTTTATCAAGTATGACTGCATATGGCCATCACTAAGTAAGAAGAAATAGCAGCACCTCCCACCTATGAATCTCTTACTTTGTGCCTGCCAATGTCCTAGGCATTTTATATGAATTATCTAGTTACTCGTTACAACCACTGTTAAAAGTAGCAACCTTAATAATTCTGTTTTCAGATGAGAAAACTGAGGCATGAAGAAATTTCCAAAGATCACTCCTTTGTCTGAACACAGAGCCCACCATTCTGCGCTCAGTGTTTGGATTAGCCATGCTGGTGCCAGGAAATGTAACAGGAGCTGATCCAGGAACACTTCGGCGTAGCTCTGGTCTAAAGTTCAGGCTGGGGCCACATTGCAGCAGGTTGGAGAAGAGACTTACAGAGAATGTTTGTGTGTCCCACATGTTTGGCACTGCAGACACCCTCTGCTCTCTCAAACTTGGCTGAAAGGACAAATGCGCTGGCTTCAGATGACTCCAAACTCGCACGTATTGTTGATATTGATGTTCTTTCATCTGGATGGGAATGACAGACGTCTTTGTCCAGACCTGGCAGACACATGAGAACAGAGTTGAATTTCCTTGAATGCAATGTAACCGCGACATCACAGACAGCCCTAAGCTGCCTAAGTAATATAAATGCCCTTCTTTCCTTTGTCTCCACACAATTATTCATAAAATATTGAATAAGCTGAAATGCAATGTGATTTATGAAGCAGCTGAACTCCAGATAGTTTTGGGTCCTCCCATCCCCCATGAAGAATGGGAGAATATAAGCCAGCTGGGATAATAGGCAAGCATCCCATGCCAAAGTTGGAGTTCTCAGGGGCCTTAACAGCCAAGGCAGTTCAAAGCTACCAAAGGTAGACGTGTATCCAAAATAAAGCTGATCTGAGGGAGTTGAGAGTTAAATGCCAGAGATAACAAGTGCACCCTGAATTCAATGAAGCAGATGAAAAGAATGTTAAATAGAAGCACTGCACAGCATGTTCACTATGTTACATGCTCTGTCCTAGGCCTTTTTTATGAATTACTTTGTTTAATTCACAAGGGCCACAGTCCTCCTCCATGAAAGATGGGGCAACAGACATTATGGGGTGTTGAAGATCCCCATTTAGGATATAAAGTGAGGGACTCCCTGTAGGAAGAATCACACCAGGTCACAGAAATTTCTTTCCTAAAAACCAGGCATGAATCCAGGAGTCTGTGCCTAGGCTGACTTGAAATTAGTTTGAGGATGGACACTGCAGGTAAGAAAAGAATGCAAGAAAACTGCCAATACCAACCCTCCTCATAGTTGGAAAGTATTAGTTAGTGGATCTCTTAAACTGCTTTAGCGTTGAGGCAGAAAAACAACAAAAAAAAGATTCTTCTAGTTAAATGTAATTAAAGTAAATCAGTCTAATACAAGGAAAGGGACATACAAAACACAAAAACTAGGCATTCATAAATGGGATAATGGTTTTCTATGTTTTTATTTTAAATAACAGCCCTTGTCTACTGCGATGCTTTTTGCCATGATATTATCCACTCTGAGAGATGGGCTATCATTTAGTTATTTTCACACTCTGTATATGAGGGGATATATTAGGTGGGATTTGAAATTCTCTTTGGAGGAACGTGCAAATTTTTTGCTTATTTTAAAATAATTCCATTTTTTAAAATATAAATTTATTTATTTTATTTGGAGGTTAATTACAATATTGTATTGGTTTTGCCATACATCAACATGAATCTGCCACGGGTGTACACATGCTCCCCATCCTGAACCCTCCCTCCCACCTCCCACCCCGTACCATCCCTCTGGGTCATCCCAGTGCACCAGCCCCAAGCATCCTGTATCCTGCCTTGAACCTGGACTGGCAATTCATTTTATATATGATATTATACATGTTTCAATGCCATTCTCCCAAATCATCCCACCCTCGCCCTCTCCCACAGAGTCCAAAAGACTGTTCTATACATCTGTGTCTCTTTTGCTGTCTCACATACAGGGTTATCACTACCATCTTTCTAAATTCCATATATATGTATTAGTATACTGTATTGATGTTTTTCTTTCTGGCTTACTCTGTATAATAGGCTCCAGTTTCATCCACCTCATTAGAACTGATTCAAATGTATTCTTTTTAATGGCTGAGTAATACTCCATTGTGTATATGTACCACTGCTTTCTTATCCATTCATCTGCTGATGGACATCTAGGTTGCTTCCATGTCCTGGCTATTATAAACAGTGCTGCAATGAACATTGGGGTACATGTGTCTCTTTAAATTCTGGTTTCCTCAGTGTGTATGCCCAGTAGTGGGATTGCTGAGTCATGAGGCAGTTCTATTTCCAGTTTTTTAAGGAATCTCCACATTGTTCTCCACAGTGGCTGTACTAGTTTGCATTCCCACCAACAGTGTAAGAGGGTTCCCTTTTCTCCACACCCTTTCCAGCACTTATTGCTTGTAGACTTTTGAGTCGCAGCCATTCTGACTGGTGTGAAATGGTACCTCATTGTGGTTTTGATTTGCATTTCTCTGATAATGAGTGATGTTGAGCATCTTTTCATGTGTTTGTTAGCCATCTGTATGTCTTCTTTGGAGAAATGTCTGTTTAGTTCTTTCACCCATTTTTTGATTGGGTGGTTTATTTTTCTGGAATTGAGCTGTAAGAGTTGCTTATATATTTTAGAGACTAGTTGTTTGTCAGTTGCTTCATTTGCTATTATTTTCTCCCATTCTGAAGGCTGTCTTTTCACCTTGCTTATAGTTTTCTTTGTTGTCCAGAAGATTTTAAGTTTAATTAAGTCCCATTTGTTTATTTTTGCTTTTATTTCCAATGTTCTGGGAAGTGGGTCATAGAGGATCCTGCTGTGATGTATGTCAGAGAGTGTTTTGCCTATGTTCTCCTCTAGGAGTTTTATAGTTTCAGATCTTACTTTTAGATCTTTAATCCATTTTGAGTTTATTTTTGTGTATGGTGTTAGAAAGTGTTCTAGTTTCATTCTTTTACAAGTGGTTGACCAGTGTTCCCAGCACCACTTGTTAAAGAGATTGTCTTTTCTCTATTGTATATTCTTGCCTCCTTTGTCAAAGATAAGGTGTCCATAGGTGCGTAGATTTATCTCTGGGCTTTCTATTTTGTTCCATTGATCTATATTTCTGTCTTTGTGCCAGTACCATATAGTCTTGATGACTGTGGCTTTGTAGTAGAGCCTGAAGTCAGGCAGGTTGATTCCTCCAGTTCCATACTTCTTTCTCAAGATTTCTTTGGCTATTTGAGGTTTTTTTGTATTTCCAGACAAATTGTGAAATTATTTGTTCTAGCTCTGTGAAAAATACCGTTGGTAGTTTGATAGGGATTGCCTTGAATCTTGGAGAAGAAAATGGCAACCCACTCCAGTATTCTTGCCTGGAGAATCCCAGAGACACAGGAGCCTGGTGGGCTGCTGTCCATGAGGTTGCACAGACTTGGACACGACTGAAGCGACTTAGCAGCAGCAGCAGCATTGAATCTATAGATTGCTTTGGGTAGTATACTCATTTTCACTATATTGATTCTTCCGATCCATGAACATGGTATATTTCTCCATGTATTAGTGTCCTCTTTGATTTCTTTCACCAGGGTTTTATAGTTTTCTATATATAGGTCTTTAGTTTCTTTAGGTAGATATATTCCTAAGTATTTTATTCTTTTCGTTGCAATGGTGAATGGAATTGTTTCCTTAATTTCTCTTTCTATTTTCTCATTATTAGTGTATAGGAATGCAAGGGATTTCTGTGTGTTGATTTTATATCCTGCAACTTTACTATATTCATTGATTAGCTCTAGTAATTTTCTGGTGGAGTCTTTAGGGTTTTCTATGTAGAGGATCATGTCATCTGCAAACAGTGAGAGTTTTATTTCTTCTTTTCCAATTTGGATTCCTTTTATTTCTTTTTCTGCTCTGATTGCTGTGGCCAAAACTTCCAAAACTATGTTGAATAGTAGTGGTGAGAGTGGGCACCCTTGTCTTGTTCCTGACTTTAGGGGAAATGCTTTCAATTTTTCACCATTGAGGATAATGTTTGCTGTGGGTTTGTCATATATAGCTTTTATTATGTTGAGGTATGTTCCTTCTATTCCTGCTTTCTGGAGAGTTTTCATCATAAATGGATGTTGAATTTTGCCAAAGGCTTTCTCTGCATCTATTGAGATAATCATATGGTTTTTATTTTTCAATTTGTTAAAGTGGTGTATTACATTGATTGATTTGCGGATATTGAAGGATCCTTACATCCCTGGGATAAAGCCCACTTGGTCATGGTGTATGATCTTTTTAATGTGTTGTTGGATTCTGATTGCTAGAATTTTGTTAAAGATTTTTGCATCTATGTTCATCAGTGATATTGGCCTGTAGTTTTCTTTTTTTGTGGCATCTTTGTAAGGTTTTGGTATTAGGGTGATGTGGCCTCTATTTATATTGTTGACATATTTTGCTATATTTAGACTCTGTATAAATTGTTCATGGGTAGGAAGAATAATGCCCCTAAATTTGAGTCCTAATTCCTCGAACCTGTGAGTATGGTTTGTTATAAGGCAAAGAGGAATTAAGGTCACTAATCAGCTGAAGGGAGATTATCTTGGATGATCTCGGTGTTCCCAGTATAATTACAGAGTCCTTTAAAGCAGAATAGGGAGGAAGGAGAGAAGAGGCAGAGAGAGAGAGATGCAATGGTGGGAAAAAGGTTGGGTGATGCTTTGTAAGAAAGACTCAACCACTGCTGGTTTTGAAGACAGAGGAAAGGGACTATGAGCCAAGGTATGTGGGCTTTCTCTAAAGTTAGAAGAGGCAATGAAACAAATTTGTGTCAAGAGGCTCCAGAAGCAGTGTTGCCTTGATTACAACTTATTTTGGCCCAATGAAACCTGTGTCAGGGTTCTGACCTCAAAACTTTGAGATGACAAATTTGCTGTTGGTCTATGCCTCTAAATCTGTGATAATTTGTTGAGCAGGAATAGGAAATTAACATTGGGTAGAACTTTTTCTAAAAATATATTGCTTTTATTTTTATTCATAAAAAACAATCATCTTGCATTTAAAATGCTGAGGCATTATTGTCATTCTCTAATTAGAGATTATTGGCTCTTTTGATGGGTCATGTGGTGCTATTGCCTCCCATTTGAAGGTTAGAAGGGATAGTGCTCATGCTCAGTCATGTCGGACTCTTTGCAATCCCCATGGACTATAGCCTGCCAGGCTCCTCTGTCCATGGGATTTCCCAGGCCAGAATACTAGAGTGGGTTGCCATTTCCTTCTCGAGTGGGTGTTCATGGCCCATGGATCAAAAACTGCATCCTGCATTGGCAGGTGGATTCTTTATCAGTGAGCCATCTGGGAATCCCAGAAAGAATATGGACACCAATAAAGACTTTCTGTTTGACCAAACTTGGTGCATGTTCTGAGTCTTCTTTTTGATTAGGCTCATCCTTGAGCCCTGTTTTCCACCTAAGTAGTCCTATCGTAGCAAGACTCCTACTAAGTCATTTAGTGAAAGTACCCCAACCTTGATATCTGATCACCCTGACCTTCCATCAGCAAAAATTCTATTAAACTAAGTTAGCTAAAATTCCCCTACCCTTGATAATTTTGTTTAGTAATTTCCTCATTCTGCTCCTTGGCTATAAATTCCTACTTGTTCTTATTATATGAGTTTGGTTATATACTGAAATCTTTTTCCCCCTATTATAATAGTTACTGAATAAAATTTATCTTTATCACTTTCACTGATGTTTGACTCTGATTCTCCTTGATAACATCCAGCAACATGTAACACATTCTTGATAGAATGCAGCAATGACCTATCTCAGCCTTCAACTCTATCTGTGCAAGTCTTAAGCAATATATTGACAGTGAAACACAACTAAAATTTTATTTTTTGTCAGGTGTCCCTAACTATCTTTTAATTTATTTGAAAGTCTTGGTCAGGCATTTTATGGGCCACAAATTAGCCTTTTAATTATATTGTTTAGCTACTACTCTTCATATAGTCAATAATCAATCATGTTTTAATATTTAAATAGTCATTTCAGTTTGCATTATGAGAAATCTACCCACTTTAAAGAAAATGTGATGTGCTTTAATCAACCAAGACTTCTACAGAAATCTAGTGCTTAGAAGAAATAAAAGCTTCACTCAATACAACATCTATCCTGTCTCCTAATATGACTGCTAGCCACCTGGGCTAAGAGTTAGGTAAATTATTTTTATGAGTTTTGAGAATAACTATCTCTTGACAGTGTTATTAGTGCTTTTCTACCTATTTATCTGTCTTCCTACATTTCTTATACTTCATCAACTGATAACCTTCAATTTATTTAGCCAGAGAAATGGGAATTAATTTAGTGGTTAAATTAAATGGCTCATATCCTAAGAAAGTTGTTCTACAAAATTACTACATTCAGCTTTTTAAATCCAAAACTGAGTCAAACAGCATTTAAAAATACTAGGATTATTATGTGTGTAGCTAAACTTAAAACTTGAAGATAATATTATCAAAACTATAGTTCTTAGTCTTATTTGTATCAGCATCTTGTCATCATTTAAATCAGTAAGGGGGAATCATGTCAGGTACTGCTAATAATATGAAAGTGAACATGGGAAGGTTTTAAACTTGAGGAATACAAAATTCTGTAAGTTAATTGTACAAACACAGTAACTGCAAAATGTGGTAGTGTTGTAGTAAAACTATATTGAATCCCATAGCATTTCAAGGAAGGGTGGACATTTAAAAGTCTTCATAAAGGAGCTGACATATGAGTTAGTCTTTAAAGGATGGGTCGTGTTTAACAAGAGGGTATGGGGTTTGGCTTACTAAGAGGGAAAGCAGTATGAACACGACAGGCACAGGACAAAGTGAATTTTTGTGGTTTGGTGAGTAGACTGTTTTAGCACAAATATAGACCATATGTGTAAGAAACCTTTAATATTGCACTAGGAAATACTTTATGGCCAGAGATTAGAAGATAATTTTTAGAATGATGTGAAGTCATTTTAATATTTTGAGTTTAATATATTGGTTACCTTAACCAATCCTTGTTAGGTAAGATCATTGGGTGAATAAAGTTTATAGATAAGGAGGGTGTTTATAGATAAGAGAGCTGCTGGGATGATCCACCAGAGAAGTAATGACAGGTAACAAGCACCTGGATTGAGGCAGAAGAAATGAAGGGGATGACACATATTCCATATATATGGCAACATCCCCAGGGCTTCATTCCCAGGGCCCTGCTTGAACTAAGACAATAGCAGGACATTTGATAGCTCCCAGAGTTTAACCCTTTGTGACAGAAAGTGTGTGATAGTCAAAGCAATAGAGGTCAGGCAGAAGAGCTATTCTGGCTGTTAGCAGATAGAGTTCATTTTTTTTTAATATGTAGAGTTAAAAGATTCTAGCAGGAATTTTAGGATGAAATGATTGGCAATCAGTTACAACTGGGGGAGGGTTGCTTGGCAGAGAAACTAGTATGAGGCTGTCAATGTAGAAGAATGTCAAAGAACATATGGGGATGAGAGTCTAGAGGGAGAGAGTTTACAGGAAAAAAAGAAAGAGGGTTAATAGAATCTGTTGTTCTTGTTGTTCAGTCGCTCACTTGTGTCTGATTCTTTGCAACACCATGGACTGCAGCATGCCAGGCATCCCTGTCCTTCCCCGTCTCCTGGAGCATGCTCAAATTCATGTTCACTGAGTTGGTGATGCCACCCAACCATCTCATTTTCTATCAACCCCTTCTCCTCCTGCCCTCAATCTTTCCCAGCATCAGGGTCTTTTCTAATGAATCAGCTATACACATCAGGTGGCCAAAGTATTGGAGCTTCATCTTTAGCATCAGTCCTTCCAATGAATAATTAAGATTCATTTCCTTTAGGATTGAGTGGTTTGATACTCTTGCCATCCAAGCGACTCTCAAGAGTCTTCTCCAACACCTCAGTTCAAAAGCACCAATTATTTGGTGCTCAGCCTTCTTTATGGTCCAGTTCTCACATCCAAACATGACTGCTAGAAAAACCAAAACTTTGATTATATGGATCATTGTTGGCAAAGTAATGTCTCCGCTTTTTAATACACTGTCTAGGTTTGCCATAGCTTTTCTTCCAAGGAGCAAGCATCTTTTAATTTCATGGCTGCAGTCATCATCTGCAGTGATTTTGGAGCCAAATAAAATAAACTTTGTCAACGTATCCATTATTTCCCCATCCATTTGCCATGAAGTGATGGGATTGGATGTCCTGATCTTTGTTTTTTGAATGTTGAGTGTTAAGCCAGCTTTTTTTCACTGTCTTCTTTCACCTTCATCAAGAGGCTCTTTAGTTCATCTTCACTTTTTGTTGTAAGGGTGGTGTCATCTGCATATCTAAGGTTATTGATATTTCTCTGGCAATTTTGATTCCAGCTTGTGCTAGAATTTAGGGATATACCAATAGTACAGATCCAAAAATGAGGATTCAGGCAGGAGTGACATTACAAAGGAAAGGAATGATACAAGTGATGAATGCTAGAGAAAAGTCAAAAATAATGAGCATGTCTAAATTACAGCAATATTTTATCACTGTAAAGCCATAATTTTAGGAAAGTAGTAGGGGTAAAATACATTTTCCAAGGGACCCATTAGTGAGTATGTAAAAGGATGCACAGTGAGTGAAGTAAAAATACATTTTCAATAATTACAGAGGGATCTATGGAACAGGAACTTGATAAGGCAGTAGAAATGATGATGCGATTTGTGCTAACTCTGTAGAGTGCATTCTGTTGTCTGGCAAAACTATAAAAGTGACACATATATTGAAATCGTGTGACCAATTCCATTTATAATAAGTTAATGCATGTACAAGCCAAACTCAGAGCCTCTAACACATTTTAAATATAGCCAGATGCAAATTTCTGTGTCTTTAAGTTCATGCTGGAATCTTTATCAAATTCTTTGCCTAAATGGGAGACATAGGTATAAATACTTTCCTTGTAAAGATGGTTAAGGCTTTTCATGTAATTGGAATCACAGTCCCCAAAGTATTATCTGACTTCTTAGTCAATTATTTTGGAGGAGGAGTTGACTCATTACTTCAGTTCAGTTCAATTCAGTCGCTCAGTCATGTCCGACTCTTTGTGACCCCAGGAATTGCAGCACGCCAGGCCTCCCTGCCATCACCAAGTCCCCGAGTTCACTCAAACTCCATTTCATCCTCTGTTGTCCCCTTCTCCTCCTGCCCCCAATCCCTCCCAGCATCAGAGTCTTTTCCAATGATTCAACTCTTCACATGAGGTGGCCAAAGTACTGGAGTTTCAGCTTTAGCATCATTCCTTCCAAAGAAATCCCAGGGCTGATCTCCTTTAGAATGGACTGGTTGGATCTTCTTGCAGTCCAAGGGACTCTGAAGAGTCTTCTCCAACACCACAGTTCAAAAGCATCAATTCTTCAGTGCTCAGCTTTCTTTACGGTCCAACTCTCACATCCATACATGACTATTGGAAAAATCATAGCCTTGACTAGACAGACCTTTGTTGGCAAAGTAATGTCTCTGCTTTTCAATATGCTATCTAAGTTGGTCATAACTTTCCTTCCAAGGAGTAAGCGTCTTTTAATTTCATGGCTGCAATCACCACCTGCAGTGATTTTGGAACCTCAAAAAATAAAGTATGACACTGTTTCCCTATCTATTTCCCATGAAGTGATGGGACTCACTACTTGCTGCTGCTGCTGCTAAATTGCTTCAATATGTCCGACTCTGTGCGACCCCATAGATGGCAGCCCACCAGGCTCCTTTGTCCCTGGGATTCTCCAGGCAAGAATACTGGAGTGGGTTGCCATTTCCTTCTCCAATACATGAAAGTGAAAATTGAAAGTGAAGTCGCTCAGTCGTGTCCGACTCTTAGCAACCCCATGGACTGCAGCCTACCAGGCTCCTCCGTCCATGGGATTTTCCAGGCAAGAGTACTGGAGTGGGGTGCCATTGCCTTCTCCTGGGACTCACTACGTACCTACACTTAAATCTGAAACTTCTCCTCATGAAAAGAAAAGGCTGATGCCTTAAGAAGTTGAAAGCTCCAACCAGTAATTTGTGTCACTGACAGAAACATAAGTCCTATTCTCTGTTGTTGTTGTTAGTTGCAAAATCATGTCCTACACTAGATAGACCAAAATCATCTTTGGAAAGCTTATGAATTAGAGTGCCAGGTCTGGAAAACCGTAGAAATTTGGGCTGAAGTCTAAAACTTTAGTCAAACATGATGAAAAAACCTACTTGGTCATTTGGGCCTTTCTTGCTCCTTTTGGGAATCTGGGCTATGTAGTAATTTCAAAGCTCAGAACAGACATTTAATAAAGGGAACAAATGGACTGGGAAATGTATGATATAGAAGAAGCTCCAAGATTAGTAGAAACTACAGGTTAGTAGAAAATACTCCATATGCTGACTACAGCTGTGAAGATAATCTTTGGCAGTGCTTGTTTCTGGAAAAGAGGCTAATAGCTTCATGATTATTATTATGGCATGTCCACGTATGGTCAACGTATACAAAATAAAGCAAAATAGAATGGAATGAGATGGGCTCTTTGAGATGTAAATTCAATGTTTACCATTGATTTATAGTCTCAAATCAAGTCATATACTTTGTCCTTTATTCTGTTTCTTTTTAATCAAATTGTGCTATGATATTTTTTAATTTGTTGGATTTTTCTGTTTTCTTTTTTTCCCAAAGGGACACAATCACCTCCTCCCTCAGATACTCTATATGCATGACTATAAGCACATGTTATCTTAAAAAAAAAAAAAAATGTTACAATCCCCTTGCAAAACTGAATTCCTTTAGCGCATGGGTCATGCCTTCAGGTTGGAGGGGCTCAATACACATTTACAGAATAATCTGAACAGAACCAACAAGCTACTTCCCAAAGCAATTACAATGTGCAGAAAGAATTGTGATTTTTTTTCCCTCTGACTTTCACAAAAATAAAGGGCTAATACCACCAGCGGGCAAATTTTGTAAAATTACTCTCCAAAGTGCTTCAACAAAACTTGCCAACACAACTCAAGCCCAAACTTCCCCCATCCTTGCTTTATAGCAAAGGGCCTCACTGGGACAGGCTGCCAGTCACGCCAACCAGAGCCAAATTGTTTAGTGGATTTGGGAAGTGGACAGATGTTCTCCTGGGATGATGGAGACAGGCACCGCCACATATATTTTCACTTGACGTGTTAACCAATATTCTTAGCCAATTATTCAGAGGCGACCAGCAGTTAATGCATGCAAAGGCAGGAGCTAGAATCATCACTCATGGCTCCCACACAGCCCCAGACTCCTGCCAAAGTGTTAAATTCCTCTCCCGCTCTGAAAGACACGGAGTTCATTTTGTGTGCCCTTGGCAGTGCTCCTTGAGGATTATATTAGAACATCTAAAGCTGATTACGGAATGGCCATTGTAGTTGAATAAATAGGAGAAAATAAAACAAACACTGAGGATATATGCTTCAAAATACCAAACCGGGAGGAATGGGTTTTACATATAAGAATGCATTTGGGGTCTCAAAGGTAATTACCCTGAGGCACTGGAAGAGTGCAATAAAAACAATAGCAGCTGGGCCACACCAGTGATATACTGTGATAACTGTTATTAAGCTCGTTTGAGGCAGAAATGTGATGTAATAAGATCTATCTTTTTAACGGAAAATAGAAAAACATAAGACAATGTCCATTTTATTCAGAGCGATGTCAGCGTAAGAAAGTCAACAACTGGAATCTTTGCTTCCAAGCGCCCATGTGTGCAACGTCATCGTAATTCTGACATTGCTCTGGGCTTGAAGCAATGCAAACTTGGATCTGGCAAGTGAAAAATAAAAAGATAAAAGGATATAAACCTTGTTTCCAAGAAGCTTGTGATGCAAGTCATCATTTTAAAAGTAGCATTTTATTTCTGGGGGAGATTGTGTTATATGAAATATGTATAATACTAATTTTATAATTATAGTTATATTACTATTTATTTAATAATAATTTTTGACAAATGTATTGATATGTTCAAATATATAGACCTGATTCTGTTGGTGGCCAGTCAGAGAAACATAAAAAGTTCTGAGCTTTTCGCCCAATAGGTAGTATAATAGAGGTAATCAGTTAGTTGATGGGGAAAACTGAATAGGACAGTAAGAGGCCACCCAGAGATGAACAACTCCAGGAATAGCTACCACCTTTAGGATGGGACAGAATGGAAGACATGGTACCACTAGGAACTTAAGGCTCCCTGTGCAGGCTGGATCCATGGCAGACGATTGCCCTGTGGAAACCTTGACCATGGAAAGAGGAGCCGAGGGAAGTGAGAACTGGAAAAACGGAGGAGACACAGCCACTGCGTTAAAAACTGATGTCAGGGAGAAGTGGGAGGAATACCTTGTTTCTCTCTCCCTTTCACTGTGAAGTCTCTTGCCAGTGCTCCCTACTGATGAACAGAGCCAGGAGCCAGCTAGCACGGGGTCCTGGGACCCACAGCCTGTACACAAAGCTCTGTTCTAGTGCAGAGCAGAGCAGAGAAAGGCCGAGGCGTGAAAGCGAGAGCAACCTGGAAAATGACCAGCACTGTTTCTAAAGCCCAGTCTTGCAATCTACTCATAATCTCCTTCCTAAATGACTGCAGTAGTCTACGACAGTTCTCTTTAATTAACCCAGACCTCCTTCCCTCTATTTTCTATGCTACAGAGAGAATGATCTCTCTCTTCAAATCCCCTGTATGATCATGGAGGACTCTGGTCTCTTTGACACCCCTCAGTGTCTTCCACTGCTCTTGGGAAAAGAAAAATTCTGCATGTGACCTGCAAAGTCCTTCAAGTACTGGCAGCACTACCTCTCCAGGCTCATCTCATGTACCACTCCCTTATGGTCTCTGCTACACTGATTTTGGTCTTGGCTATTCACTGATTCATTCAATGACTCAGCCAAACTTTATCAAAGGTCTGCTTTCTGCCAGTCATTTTTCTTCACACTAGAGAAATGGCAGTTAATAAAACAAATGCAGAATAAACTTATCTGGAGTGTTTTTTGTTTTAGTGTATGAGTATGAAGGGGTCGACAGGAAGTTAAAACATGAAAAAGAGTATGTATGGTGGACAACGCTGTGAACACTTTTATGTAACATTAGGGAGCCCTCTCTACTCATGTGATGCTTGAGCAAAGACCTAAAGGAAGTCACAGGGAGCACCTCCTGTACTATAGTGTACATACTACACATAGAGGAAGAGCTTATGAGTCAGAGGAAACAGCAAGTACAAAGTTCCTGAAAAATACAGTAGGCAGATCTGGCCCAAGAGCCCTAGTTGGCTAACCCCTGGTCTAAATTGTCAGTTTTATCTCTTCTAGGGGGTTAGGGAAAGCATATTTTCTTTTGTACTTCACAGAAATTAAATGAATAACGATGCTGATGTCCTTAGCAGAGACCCAATGCTTAGTCTATAGCTTTTGGTTTGCTGTTTTGTTAATTACACAATATAACCAATTCAGGAAGTGGATGTGGAGGATAAAATGTCCACAAGGGGCAGGGTCCTCAGTGAGGTCTTTATTGAGGAGGCAAAGTTGAGCTAAACCATAAAGAATGCTTGCTATTTATTTAGAATCACCAAGAACACTATACATGTTATATCGTGTCCTCCAACATGTCTATGTAGTTTCATAACCACAGAGAAGTTAAGAAACTAAGGGTCCCAGAGCTAACAGGAAATGGAGCCCAACTAGGGTTTCAATTCAGGTTTTTCTCATTCATTGTGGTGTTAGCCTTCTGAATTTGAATGGCTTGAGGAGGCTGGGGATTGAGATGACTGCTTTTTAGATATCAGGAACTATATCACCCCTCCATATCAGTCCATCTCATTAATGCTCAGATCACTTTCAGGAATATTACCCTTACTTCCACATCATGTGGTCATAAAGATAATTAGGGTATAAAGATTTAAGAATTTTTATAATATTGTGCCAGGGATATACCAGTAGGTTTTAGAAAATCAAGAAGTATCTGCCTTCCATAATACCACAATGCATGATGCCTGCAACTGCTCCAAGTCTGAATGAGGTCAAATTCATATCAATTTATTCTCTATGTAATGATTTTCTGAAATACAAGTTCCATGATTTCAAATATTTACCACTAGGCAGAAACAAATTAACATTTTTTTTTACCTTCTTTATATTCTTGTCCTCTCTCTGAACAACAGCAGTGGGTCCCCAAGACATTAAAGGATCACATAATTCATGGCTGTACCTACCACATTAAAGGCTAGTACAAACAGCAGATTTTAATTAGAGTTTGGAAAGAGCATTTCTATAGGAGTAAAATAAAAACACAGGTGGTTTTAGTGAGTTCATTCTGAGTCTAAACCCCCTAACACTATTTAAAGAGCAAAGTGGTTAAAGGATTTCATTTTCCTGGTCAGCTCTATCCCAGGTAGAAACAACAATGTTACCATTCCTGACAGCATGGGGTGGTCATGTGTGTTTGTCTCAGGGCCAACTGTTGTATGTTTTAATATTCTCTAACAGTAGAAAAACTCTCTCCAGTAAAATGCCAGGCAGTTTTTAAGCACATATCACCCATACCTTAAGTTTTAGCTGTCTTACAATTTCATTAGAATCATGATGTTCCCTGGGCCATGGCTACTGCAATGTCCCCATATCCCCAACCATTACCACCATGAGAAGAATGTCACCACCCCCCTCCTTTTGAGTATGTCTTTTTAGAGCTTATTCCATCAATTTATGCCTTTGATTCTTTCAACTCTCCTTAAACAATCAGAGGAATAGTTATCTTTGGAGCATGCATCTGGCTAGGAAATCATCCCAAACTCAAACTAGTGTCTGCTCTGCTGACAATCTCTCATCAGCATCATCACTGAATATCTAATTTAGTCTCATTTTGAACGCTGGTTGGACAGCTAATACATAAGTGGAAATTTAGGCTGAAGAGACATTCTTATCACAAGTGCCTTGGGACTAAATGAAGGGCCAGTGTTAGTGAATGGCAGGCACTAATGAAGAAGCATGTAGGCTTTAAAATGGGACTTCTTAGGTTCAAATCCAAATTTAGCCATTTTCTAAATTAGCTATTTCATTAGTTACAAGCGAGTGGGTGAGTGTTAGTCACTCAGTTGTGTCCGACTCTTTGGGACCCCCATGGACTGTAGCTCACCAAGTTCTTCTGTCCATGGAATTTTCCAGGCAAGAATACTGGAGTGAGTTGCCATTCCTTTCTCTACAGATCTTCCAACTCAGGGATTGAACTGAGGTCTCTTGCATTGCAGGCAAGATTTTTTTACCCTCTGAGCCACCAGGGAAGACCAATGGGGACTAATGAAAGTTTCTTTTTGTTGCTCAATGTCCTCATCTGTAGAATGGGAGTGATGAAATAGTATTTAAGTCAGAGAAGTATTTTGAGGTCTATGTGAGTTAACATATACTAGACATTTCGAACAGGGGCTGGCACATGGTTAGCGCTATAGAAATATTTTCTACTGCTATTGTGATAAGTGACAAAAGTTGAGAGCTTGTGCTATATTAAGTGCTTAACACACATTATCTCATTTACTTGCCAGTCAACTCTGGAGGCTTGTGTTTTTGAGAAAACAGACCTTAGAGATTTATAGCTCAGAGTTTTATAGTGGTAAAATGGAGAAGCCTGTCAGACTCCTAAATTCATGCAACAATAGCAGACTGAAAAGATTTAAGACTACTTTTTCATTGAATAAATGTAAATAAGGGGAGATGTCTTCTAAAGCACATACATCTACAAACATTGTGCTATATATTTGCATATGGACATACTTCCTAAGTACAGTGTATGTTTGCAGAGTATTTATATTGAAGTATGCCATCTCCTTTAACATCATCAAGAACACTTTATACCTTAGAACAGATGGTGACTTGGGTTAGAAGCACATTTCAGTAGCATTGATCTTGCAGCCAGCATGTTCTCATTATCCTTGCCCATTTATATGACTGTTTTTGGAAAATTAAAAGTGTAGTTACTTAACAAAGTTTTTATGTTTCCTTGGAATTCTATCTAATACTTCTCAGAATACTCACTCTTAAAATAAAGGTATGACGTATTATGGAGGTCGTTTGGGCTTCTTTGTGGCATTTGTATCTTGTTTAACTTCCTTTACAGGTTATTGATTTGTTAGTGCATTTTACTGCATCATCACTAGCTTTTACACGGCACTGTTAGAGAATATTTTTGAACGATTTTAAGTCACAATAACAGGGAATAATTTAAGTGGAAAACCTGAATCAATAAAGCATTTATAGAAGGTCCAATATAGGTAAACAATTGTGTGGGCCAAGTAATATCATCCATCGTTTCTGGTATTTCTCTTTAACATGTAAGTGACATTTCCTTGTAACAATACTGAAGTACAGTATAAGGTTTACCTGAATTTTAAGATTGGAAATTATATGATGCTGAATGAATTTTGAAGATTTGGGGAGCATCACATAATTTCAAATTGGGCATATAAAATTACTTCTTTACATTACATTATAAAATTGTATTTCTGATTTGTATAAAATGCTTCTGTACAGTTTTATGACTCTTCACTGTTTTTCCATGTCCCCCTTGAATTAGCCTCATGATTCTTTTACTTGTTGTTCATTGATTTCACTTGAGTATTGTGACATTTGGGCCAAAATGTCCTTTTTAGTGCAAGGCATTTAATACATCTGTCTCCTGGGCAGAAATATCAGTAACACTGGATATTGTGATGACCAAAATGCCTCTGTCCATTTCATAAAACCTGATATGGAGTTAATATAACTTTCTTTCAGAATCGTTGGATGTCACAAAACCATCTCAGCCCACTGACCACCTTTTATGTCTCGTTTGCTGAGATCATGTTCACTCTTATCTACTCTGCTGCTGCTGCTGCTAAGTCACTTCAGTCGTGTCCGACTCTGTGCGACCCCATAGACGCAGCCCACCAGGCTCCCCCATCCCTGGGATTCTCCAGGCAAGAACACTGGAGTGGGTTGCCATTTTCTTCTCCAATGCATGAAAGTGAAAAGTGAAAGTGAAGCCTACCTTCCAAAATAATGAGGACAGAATAAAGTGAAGTGAAAGGAAGCAAAGTAACTGTCTAAGGGATGAAGTCTGGCACCTGGAAAAAAACTCAGGAATCTAGAGGACAGATTAAACCACATGAATAGTAATAATAGTGAAGATAGTGATTAATTGAACATATTCTGCATTCCAGGCATTACATTAAGTGGCCTATATGAATTATTTTGTGCCTTTATTTTCACAACAAATCTATGTGGTAAAGGAAAGTAATGACCTAGTTATATAGATAATGGAATGCTTATATGGAGTTGATGTGAGTTAGTGATTTCTCAAGCTTCCTTGGTAGCTCAACTGGCAGAGAATCTGCTTGCCATGCAGGAGACCCTAGTTTGATCCCTAGGTTAGGAAGTTCCCTGGAGAAGGGATAGGCTACCCACTCCAATATTCTTGGGTTACCCTCTTGGCTCAGACAATAAAGAATCTACCTGCAATGCGGGACATCTAGGTTTGATCCCTGGGTTGGAAAAATCCCCTGGAGGAGGGCATAGCAACCCACTCCAGTGTTCGTGCCTGGAGAATTCCATGGACAGAGGAGCCTGGTGCACTACAATCCACTGGGTCAAAAAGAGTCGGACATGACTGAGCAATTAATCACAGCACAGTAATTTCTCAGGTTTGTTAATTTAAGAAAAAATGTTCAAATATAAGAAGGAAGGAAGTGGATTACAGGGAAAAAGAGAAAGAAGAAAAGCCTTTCTCTTCATGGTCAGTTCAGTCTCTCAGTTGTGTCTGACTCTTTGCAACCCCATGGACTGCAGCACGCCAGGCTTCCCTGCCCATCATCAACTCACAGAGCTTACTCAAACTCATGTCCATCGAGTCGGTGATGCCATCCAACCATCTCATCCTCTATTGTCCCCTTGTCCTCCTGCCTTCAATCTTTCCCAGCACCAGAGTCTTTTCAAAGGAGTCAGTTCTTCACATCAGGTGGCCAAAGTATTGGAGTTTCAGCTTCAGCATCAGTCCTTCCAGTGCATATTCAGGACTGATTTCCTTTAGGATGGACTGGTTGGATCTCCTTGCAGTCCAAGGGACTCTCAAGAGTCTTTCTCTTCAAAGATTCCATATAATGAAGGGTGTTACAGTATAATGTTAAATTGACTTTGAAGTTCAAGGATGTGTATATTGACTAAAATTTGATTTAAGTTTTGTAAGTACTTTCAAAAGGAAATGCAAAAGTTCAGCCCAGAAGTGGGAAAATCAGCTAGTAAATGCTATTCTTGTAGCTTTACAGGGATGTTTAAACAGTTTTACTTGGAAAACAAAACTCATTTTAGTGATTCTAGAGATTACATAGACAGAATATCTAATAAATAGCCAGAAGACAAAGTTGATACTCACAATGTTTCTCAGCCTGTTAGAAACAATGAGTCAAAATAAACACATGGAAACATATCCAATGTGAGTCCTTTGTTTTGCTTCAGAAACTCAACTGTGGAGGTACAGGATGATGAGGTTCCTGTTTGAAAACAGAACATGCAGTCATAATTCTGGGGATTTAACTATCATTTGTGGTTGAAAAAAAAAAAGACAGCTTAGACAAATTTAGGTTGAATTAATAGAAGCAAAGTATCAGATCACAGGAAGCAACATTTTTGTTATACTCCGCTATAGACTACAAAAAGCAATCAAGTTGTGAGATTTTTGAATTACTACTAAACAGAGCATGAGATGGATGCTGGTAGCTATACGCATGTCGTGATTTTTAAAAAACTGTCTGCCACATCTAATGTGCAAGGTATGTGCCTGTACTCCTTGATTAGAGTCCACCTAGCACATTGTTATGGAGAAGCCAATGGCACCCCACTCTAGTACTCTTGCCTGGAAAATCCCACGGGCAGAGGAGCCTGGTAGGCTGCAGTCCATGGGGTCGCTGGAAGTCGGACACAACTGAGCGACTTCACTTTCACTTTTCACTTTCATGCGTTGGAGAAGGAAATGGCAACCCACTCCAGTGTTCTTGCCTGGAGAATCCCAGGGACGAAGGAGCCTGGTGGGCTCCCGTCTATGGGGTCGCACAGAGTCGGACACGACTGAAGTGACTTAGCAGCAGCAGCACATTGTTAAGGTATCATGACCCTTAAGACCACTGAGCTCAGTGCTTCTTGGAAGTTGTCTTGAGGCAACACTTTCAGCAGTCACTACAGATTGACTGAGCTTGTACTGAATATGTCAATTTCACATCCGGGATCTATGCTAAAACTACATAATGATCTTATTTATTATTATTTGGGTTAGAGATTTGTCTTGGGCAATTTAATAATAATAATAATGACTCTTGGTTGTTGAAACATTTGAAATATTTAAAATGTTATTGGAGAAGGAAATGGCAACCTACTCCAGTATTCTTGCCTGGGGAAATCCCATGGACAGAGGATCCTGGTGGCCTCCATGGGATCGCAAGAATCAGACACAACTTAGCAACTAAACCACCACCAAGAAATGTTATTATGACTACTTGGCTTTTATAAGAAATGTTATATTTAGTAATCCCACTTTAATCATGAATTTCTGAAAACCTCTATGATAAGAGAATTGAGGAACGTTGAGAATGAAGAAGTTCATAACTAATGGGGAAAAAGCAATATGGCCAATATCTGAGGTAACTGAACATGAAAACATACATGAGTACACACACGCCTAAGTGTGAGTGTGTGTGTAAGTGTGTGTCTAACACATTCCAACTAGGCGTCTGTCATGATGTGACTGTTTACTGTTTCTACTTAGTGGGAAGTCCTTTCAACTGAAACTTTTCCTGTAAAATCCTCCTCAATGTGTTTCCAAATGATGGGGGGCTATACATGAGATCGGCAAGAGCTTTAAAAAGAACTGAAGGAAGAATCAATTTTACATTCAGAAGGTAGGTACAGAGGCCTTGGCACCTTGGCATTTTACAGGCATTCTCTTGATGGGCTGGGTCACCTGATTGGCCAGATCGCCCTAAAAGACCCACAGTTCCTCCCAACCAGCAGGTCTCTCCTAACAAATTCTCCACATCCTGGGTCAGATGCATGATCAAGTTCCGTGGCACAACACAACAGATTCTCCTTCAGGTCACCTGTACTATCAAGGTGGGAGATAGTAAGAGAGAGATGTGGGCTCCTATTTGTCCTCATGCGTTTCTCCACTTGTCCTATGGATTGTCCTTATCCACCAACACCAAAATACGAAAGATAGACTCTTAAACAGTCCTCCCAAAATTTCATACAGTATAGTCACCCAGTAAACCCCTTATTATTTATCACTCTTAGTGACTTTGCTTTTCTGATTGAAACCTGACTGATGCACTAACTAAAACATTAAAGCTGGAATTATATCTTTTGTTGGCATGTGTCTAAATATAGACTTTACCATTTACTGGTTGTGTTATACTTGCAAGTTTTTTATGAGCCTGAATTTCCTTATTTATAAAATGGGAATGTTAATATTTTTCTTACAGGGTTAGTATAAGGATTAAATGAGATAATATGAATGATCAATGTATCTCAGTATCAGGCATGCACTATTACTTCAATTAATTTGAATGGTTATTGTCAGTTGTGGATTGGTCACTAGTCAGGTTATGGTTTTAATACATTCACCTAATTTCTCAGAGATTGTTACCTGGTAGTTGTTGTTATTGTTGTTCAGTCACTAGGTTATGTCCGACTCTTTGGGATCCCATGAGCTGTAGCATGCCAGGTTTCCCTGTCTTCACTATCTCTGGCAGTTCGCTCAAACTCATGTCCCTTGCTTTGATGATGCCATCCAGTCATCTCATCCTCTGTCATCCCCTTCTCCTCCTGCCTAATTAAGAGACAATGTATCAAAATTACCTAACCCAGTCCCTGACCTATCTAAATTATTCAATGAAGCTAAACAGCACAATAAGTAAACAGTATCAATTATACCTTGTATTTTTTAATCAATAAATTGAGACTGTTTCCTTAATTCCCATTATTTTTCTCTTAATGACAATTGCAGGCTTTTCTTTTTACATAGCTGCAATAAGTTGCTTGTAAACCATTGAGCTTTGTCATCAATATCACTTAATTACAAGGCATTCTTTTTCTACACCTGGTTGTCCATCCAAAATTCCACTGCTTTCTGATTACTATGCTTGTGGACATTGACCTCCCATCTCTTGGGAGTTCCTGAGATATAGGAAAAGGTTTTGCGGGTTAGGTCTCTCATATTCATACTTTCCCCCTCTCTCTGGGCAGTTGAGTCTGTGTAGTTCAAAGCTGAGTTTACTGTCTCCCACTACCTTTCTTCTTCCATTAAGAACTGTAACAGTGTCCACTTTAGCCTGCCTCTACTTAGCTCCCTTTCATACTCCCAGGACACGTTAGAAAAGACCCTGATGCTTGGAAAGATTTAGGGCAGAAGGAGAAGGGGGTGACAGAGGGTGAGATGGCTGGATGGCATCACTGACTCAAGGGACATGAATTTGAGCAAACTCCGGGAGAGAGTGCAGGACAAGGAAGCCTGGCGTGCTACAGTGCATAGTGTCCTAAAAAGTTGGACACATCTTAGCGACTGAACAACAATTACTCCAAAGAGGCAAAGCCCACATCTTAGGTATCAGTTCAGTTCAGTCGCTCAGTCATGTCCGACTCTTTGCGACCCCACAAATCGCAGCATGCCAGGCCTCCCTGTCCATCACCAACCCCCAGAGTTTACCCAAACTCATGTCCATAGAGTCAGTGATGCCATCCAGCCATCTCCTCTTCTGTCATCCCCTTCTCCTACTGCGCCCAATCCCTCCCAGCATCAGGGTCTTTTCTAATTAGTCAACTCTTCGCATGAGGTGGCCAAAGTACATCTTGGAATTTAAATTCTCATATTTGCTCCCCAACCTTTCTAGTATCTTATGTTTTATCCACAAAAAGGGAAATTTATTGTTGAGAAAGCATTAATGTATCACTGAGTTTATTTTAATGGAAAGCATGGAGAGCACACATGTCAATAATATTTGAAGATAAAAAAAGATATTTCTGTACTCTATGATTTGATTTCTCTATTTTCTGAGCACACACACATCTATTTTCTTTTAAAAAGTTATCTTGGTACATTTTTCTTCTACCTCATGGTCAGCCAGTTAATTTTTGGATGCATTTTAAAATTCAGTATTAACTTTATGTTTTTTTAATATTTAAACAATTTACAATTCATGTTGCTTATACTTTTAGTTCCAGTTTAGATTTATCCTTAATGTTTTCTTTTCTCATTTGGACAATCTATACACCAGTACTCCATTCCCAGTTTAGAACTTTGCACCTGATATTCTAACTAAAGCTCATACCTGTGTTTATGTTCTAACAGATGATAATGATTATCAAGTTAAATTCTTCCGCTTTCACTTAAAGTTCATTTCCTTTATATCTATGAATTACTTGTGGCTAAGTTGAAATATACTGAGAACTTCCTAGATTCTTTTCTTTCTGATTTGTTCTTTTCTTCCTGCTATATAAGTCGTTCCAAAGCTGTCTCCTATTTCTACTATTTCCCTGTCCTCTGCATGTTAACAGTCTAGACAGGGCTTCTCTTTGTTTTTGTTTTTTGTTGTTGTTGTTGTTTCTTTCACCAGGTACCTTCATCAACTTTCATTGTTGTTGTTCAGTTGCTAAGTTTTGTCTGACACTTTGCAAACCCATGTACTGCAGAATGCCAGGCTCCTCTGTCCTCCACTGTCTCCTGGAGTTTGCTCAAATTCATGCCCATTGAGTCAGTGATGCTATCTAATCATCTCCTCTGCTCTGCTGCCCCCTTCTCCATTGGCCTTCAATCTTTCCAGTATTAGGGTCATTTCAAATGAAATTTGAAATTTCAGTATCAGAGTCAGTTCTTTGCATCAGGTGGCCAAAGTATTGGAGCTTCAGCTTCAGCATCAGTCCTTCCAATGAATATTCAGGACTGATTTGCTTTAGGGTTGACTGGTTTGATCTCCTTGCTCTCCAAAGGACTCTCAAGAGTCTTCTCCAGTACCACAATTCAAAAGAATCAATTCTGTGATCCTCAGCCTTCTGTACGGACCAACTCTCACATCCGTACATGACTACTGGAAAAACCACACTTTGACCATAAGGACCATTGTTGGCAAAATAATGTCTCTGCTTTATTAATATATTGTCTACTTTTGTCACAGCTTTCCTTTCCAGGAGCAAATGACTTTTAATTTCAAGGCTTCAGTTACTCTCCTCACTGATTTGGGAGACAAAGAAAATAAAATATGCCACTGTTTTCATTTTTTTCCCATCTATTTGCCATGAAGTGATGGAACTGGATGCTATGATCTTAGCTGTTTTAATGTTGAGTTTTAAGACAGCTTTTTCACTCTCTTCTTTCACCCTCATCAAAAAGCTCTTATCCTTGGAGAAGGGAATGGCAACCCACTCCAGTACTCTTGCTTAGAGAATTCCATGGGCAAAGGATCTTGGCAGGCTACAGTCCATGGGTCACAAAGAGTCGGACATGACTAAATGACTAACAGACATGAGAGGCTCTTTAGTTCCTCTTCTCTTTCTGCCATTGCAGTGGTATCATCTGTGTACCCAGAACTGTTAATATTTCTCCCAGCAATCTTGATTCCAGCTTGTGAGTCATCCAGGCCAGCATTTTGCATGATGTACTCTGCACATTAGTTAAATAAGCATGGGGACAATATACAGCCTTGTTGTATTGCTTTCCCAATTTGGAATCAGTCCGTTATTCCATATCTGGTTCTAACTCTTGCTTCTTGACACACATATAGGTTTCTCAAGAGACAGTAAGGGTGGTCTGGTATTCCCATCTCTTTAAGAATTTTCCAGCTTGCTGTGATCCACACAATCAAAGGATTTGGCATAGTCAATGAAGCTGAATAGATATTTTTCTGAAATTCCTTGGGTTTCTTCATGATCCAATGAATGTTGGCAATTTGATTTCTGGTTCCTCTGCCTTTTCTAAATCCAGTTGTACATCTGGAAGTTCTTGGTTCACATACTGCTGAAGCCTAGCTTGAAGGATTTTGTGCATTAGCTTGCTAGCATGTGAAATGAGCACAATTTTAAGGTAGTTTAAAGATTCTTTTGCATCATTGTTCTTCAGGATTGGATAAAAACTGACCTTTTCCAGTCCTGTGGCCACTGCTGATTTTTCCTAATTTGCTGGCATATTGAGTGCAGCACTTTTACAGCATCATCTTTTAGGATTTTAAAAAGCTTAGCTGGAATTCTGTCATCTACACTAGCTCTGTTCGTTGTAATGCTTGCTAAGCATTGATATCATACAGGATGCCACTCTAGGTGAGTGACCAAACCATCTTGTTTAACTGGGTCATTAATACCTTTTTTTTTTTTTACATAGTTATTCTGTGTATTCTTGCCATGTCTTTTAAATCTCATCTGCTTCTACTAGGTGATTACCATTTCTGTCCTTTATCTTTCCCATCTGTGCATGAAAGTTTCCCTTGATATCTCTAATTTTCTTGAAGAGATCTCTAGGCTTTCCCATTCTGTTGTTTTCCCCTGTTTCTTTGCATTGTTCATTTAAGAAGGCCTTCCTATCTCTCCTTGCTATTCTCTGGAACACTGCGTTCAGCTGGGTATACCTTTCCCTTTCTCCTCTGCTTTTCACTTCTCTTCTTTCCTCAGCTCTTTGTAAAACCTCCTTAGACAACCACTTTTCCTTCCTGTTTTTCTTTTTCTTTGGGATGATTTTGGTCACTGCATCCTGTACAATGTTATGAATTTCCATTTATAGTTCTTCAGGCACTCTGTCTACCAGATCTAAATACTTGGATCTATTTGTCACCTCCACTGTGTAATCATAACGGATTTGATTTAGGTCATACTTGAATGGCCTGGTGGGTTTCCCTACTTTCTTCAATTTAAGCCTGGATTTTGCAATAAGGAGCTCAAGATCTGAGCTCTAGTCACCAACAGATCTTATTTTTTTCTGAATGTATAGAGCTTCTCCATCTTAGGCTGCAAAGATCATAATTGATATTGACCATCTGGTGATGTCCATGTGCAGAGTCATTTCTTGGTTTGTTGGAACAGGTTGGGTGATATGAATAGCAAGTTCTCTCGACAAAACTCTGTTAGCTTTTGCCCTGCTTCATTTTGTTCTCCAAGACCAAACTTGCCTGTTACTCCAGGTATCTCTTGACTTCCTACTTTGCATTCCATTCCTCTATGATGAAAAGGGCATCTTTTTTGGTGTTAGCTCTAGAAACTCTTGTAAGTCTTCTTAGATGCGTCTACTTTGGCTTCTTCAGTATCAGTAAAGCATTGACTTGGATTACTGTGATGTTGAGTGGTTTGCCTTGGAAATGAACCAAGATCATTCTCTCACTTTTAAGGTTGTACCCAAGTACTGTATTTTAGACTCTTTTGTTGACTATGAAGGCTACTCCATTTCTTCAAAGGGATTCTTGCTCACAGCAGTAGACATAATTGCCATCTTAATTAAATTCACACATTCTCAACCATTTTATTTCACTGATTCCTGAGATGTTGATCTTCACTCTTTCCATCTCCAGCTTGGCGATGTCCATTTTGCCTTGATTCGTGGACCTAAGATTCCTATGCAGTATTGTTCTTCACAGCATCAGTCTTTACTTTCACCACCAGACACATCCACAACTGAGTGTTGTTTTGCTTTGGCCCAACCTTTCTTTCTTTCTTTCTTTCTTTTTTTTTCACTTAATTGCCCTCTGCTCTTCCCCACTAGCACATTGGACACTTTCTGACCTGGGGGGCTCCTTTTCTGGCATTATGTCTTTTAGCCTTTTCATACTGTTCATGGGGTTCTAGAGGCAAGAATACTGGAGTGGGTTGCCATTTCCTCCTCCAGCAGCCCAGGTTTTGTCAGAACTCTTCACTACAATCCATCCATTTTGGGTGGCCCTGCCCAGCATGACTCATAGCTTCATTTAGTTACACAAGCCTCTTCCCCACAATAAGACTGTGACCTATGAAAACTTTTATTACCATTTCTTTTCTGTTCCTCTCCTGTCATAAACAGATAAATGTCTTTTATCAGTGTAGTGTCATATCTATGAATGTTGGTTTTTAGAAGGCTATTGGGAGAGGGAGAGGGTGGGAAGATTTTGGAGAATGGCATTGAAACATGTAAAATATCATGTATGAAACGAGTTGCCAGTCCAGGTTCGATGCACGATACTGGATGCTTGGGGCTAGTGCACTGGGACGACCCAGAGGGATGATATGGGGAGGGAGGAGGGTTCAGGGTGGGGAACACATGTATACCTGTGGCGGATTCATTTTGATAGTTGGCATAACTAATACAATTATGTAAAGTTTAAAAATAAAATAAAATTAAAAAAAAAAAGAAGGCTATTGGCTTCATAATCCAGTCACTAACATTCACTCTCCCTATTATTTTTCTAAATCTTCTCAGCAATGATGCAAGCACTGTAAATAAACAAGGAAATACTGGAGCTTCAGACAACTAAGGTCATTTTCTCCATCTAACAAATCCCTTAACCCGTAGAGATGCTATATTCACTTTCAGTAGCATTCTCTAACTCTATTATATTCCATATTTTTGCCCTCAATAATCCAAGTAAATATATTTTCTTTTAGCAACAATATACTTGAACCATTTATTTTTAAAGTTTGCTTATGTCATACATTATTAAGAATCCTGTAGGAAGATTTCTGCTGCTCAGTATACTATACTTTTTCTTCAAATTCTGTTGCATTTACTTACTTAGAAAGTTGATGGCTGATTTGCTTTTAATAACCAAGATTAGAAATAGTGTAATTCTTTTTTCTTTAATACATGAACCTTTAAAAATATCAGTAGATCTTTCACTTAAGCTAGAAGGATAAGTTTTCAGAGGTGTGAAAAAATACTGACACTTTTGTATTCAATATTTTGACTTTATGTACAAATAAATAGCTTTCAGGGAAGAAGATCTATATTATTCATCAAAATATTCAATTATCATAAATTTAATACTCAAAATATCCTGTTGCTATGTGCCAGGTTGAAATACCCAGCATCAATTATTTTATTTGTTTACCACAGCTCTGCTTCTAGATAGGTATTATTATCTCTTTTTATAGATAAAGACAAGGAAGTCCAGGAAGTTAAATTAATTTTCAAATATTAAGAAGTTGGTAAGTAGTAAATAAAAAATTTGAATGTAAGCAGACTATAGAACCCACAGTTGATAAACAATTATGTCTATATCCCCCCAAAAAAATTTAAAACTGCAGAGAATTTGCTTTATAGTAGTATATATAACAAACACAGTATAGTATACAAGAATTTAACATAGTATAGCATAAATTCAAGGAAGTCCCTAGAAAATTTAATGGCTTCTAAAACAGTTCCTAAGAAAAACCAAACAACCCAATTAAAAAACTGGGCACAGGGCCTGAATAGGCATTTTTCCAAAGAAGACATACAGATGACTAAGAGGCACATGAAAAATGCCCAATATCATTAATCATCAAGAAAGTGTAAATTGACATCACTAATCACCAAGAAGTGCAAGTCAAAACCACAGTGAGATATCACTTCACACCTGTCAGAATGGCTATTACCAAAATGAGAAGAAACAAGAAGTGCTGGCAAGGATATGGAGAAGAAGGAACACTGGTGTACTGTTGGTATGAATGTAAATCAGAGCGGTCACTATGGAAAACAATGTGTAAGCATGAATGTTCAGTTGTTCAGTCACGTCCAACTCTTTGTGACCTCCCGGACTGTGGTCCACCAGGTTCCTCTGTCTGGGATTTTCCAGGTAAGAATACTGAAGTGGGTTTCCTCTTATTTCTCTAGGAGATTTTCCCAATCCAGAGATGGAATCCGTGTTTCTATGTCTCCTGCATTGCAGGTGGTTTCTTTACTACTGAGCCACTGGAAAGCCCAGAAAACAATGTGGAGGTCTCTAAAAAGAAAATGAAAAAATAGAACCAGGGAACAATCCACCAATTTGACTTTTGGATATTTATCTGAAGAAAATGAAAACACTAATTCAAAAAGATGTATGCAGCATTATTTACAATAGTCAAGATGGAATCAACCTACATGCCCCCGATAGATGAATAAAGATGAATATTAGTTATAAAAAAAAGAATGAAATCTTGACATTCATGACAACATGGATGAACCTAGAGGGTATTAAGCTATGTGAAATAAGTCAGACCAAAAAACCACTAAATACTGAATACTTTAAGTTATATGTGTTTTCTAATAAAGAAAATAAATGAAGAAACATAACATACAGAAACTGTCACAGATACAGAAGACATTCTGGTGATTACCAGAATGGAAAAGAGTTGGGGACAAGATAAATAGTTGAGGGAAATTAAGAAGTGCAAACTTACAGTTATAAAATAAATGAGGTACCTAAAAATGTATGGTGTAGGCAATATAGTCAATAATAATGCAAAATCTTTGTATAGTGACAGGGTAACTAGATACCATGTTGATCATTTTCAAATGCATAGAAATATAAAATCACTATGTTGTGCACTAAGAAGAAACACAATGTTGTAGGTCATTTATAATTCAAAAACAAACAGACTCATAGAAAAGAAGATCAGATTTGTGGTTATCAGAGGTGAGTAGCTGGGATGAAGGGGAATTGGATAAAGGTAGGCAAAAGTACAAACTTCCAGTTACAAGATAAAGAATTACTAGAGATATAATATACAATATACTAAATATAATTAACACTGCTGTATGTTATATATTTTAAAAAAAATGGTTAGGAGAGTAAATCCTTGGATTTGTCATCACAACAAAAATATATTTTATTTTTTTTAATCTATATGAGATAACAGATGTTCACTGAATTTATTCTGGTGATCATTTCATGATGTACATAAGTCAAATCATTATGATACATGTTTTAAACTTATACCATTCTGTATGTCAATTATTTCTCAATAAAACTGGAAGAAAAGATAAATAAAACAGTTTCTATAAATAGTGTGCTGAAATGAGAGAAATGGAAGATACATTATGATATTTTAATTTAAAATGAGGTACTTATGGCATTGTTATTCATAAAAGAAAGCCTGTGTTTTGGCTTTTACTGCCATGAACCACCTCTTTGACCTTATGTCAGTTCTTCTCCACAGTCTTCAGTGTCTTAACTCTAAATGTATGGGATAAATCTAGAGCAGGATTTTCCAAACCATGCACTTAAACCTATAAGGGTTTTGTACAATAGTTTTAAGTAATAAATTAATGAAAAAATTAAAATTAATAAAAATAAATTAATGAGTATATCAATAATATATTTATTTTAATTTTATGTATTGGAAAGAATTAATTACCATGTGAAAGTTGTGATTAAATGACTGAATTAAATTATTGAATTAAAAGGGGTTGATTAATCAAAATGCATTGGTATAATGAAAAAAACCATAAACATGGTAAAGACTTGTGGATGACAATGAACTAGATACTTTTAAGAGTATAAGGAAGACACAGAAGATAAGCTCTATGTCAGTATAGAATCTAGAACTTGAAAGTTATCATTTATGAATCGCAAGAATGATTAAATAAATAAATGAATGAATATCATTTGTATGGCACAGACTTGTAACACCATAGAATGAAACATTTCTTTAACACATTTTCATAAAAAACATAATCCATTCAACAAACTCATTCAATATATATTTATTGAGTCCTTACTGTTTGCTTAGTAACTGTACCAGATACGAAAGCACAATAGTGATTCAGTTAGGTAGGATATGCAATAACGCAAATAATAGATGTTTCAAAATATTATGTTCAGACATAACCAGGGTACAATGCTCTTGGGAGTCCAGTAACACCCAAGCTCTGGCCAGAAACCACTAGATGTTAAGAGTTTTTCTACCTATGTGTCTAGGGGAACATGTGGGAGCCTTTTAATTCATGTTCCAGGAGAATGGTAATATCACCTGTATCTGTTGAGCTACATGTCTGCCTTACCCAGATAGGATAGATTTTATCTTTTGTTATAAGTAGAGGTAACTAGCTGAGAACATTTAATATGGTTCAATTTTTATTTCTTTGACCAATAACAATGTCAAAAGAAGCAGTGCAAAATTGTGGAAAGACCTTGGTAGAAAGCCTGACTCTGACATATCCTTGTGCCTTTGTAAATGTTGAAGCATTCTACTAAGCCTCAGGGTGTCAGAAAGCAAACAGTGAAATCAGGAGCCTTATAAGAGGAAATGTGAAATGCAACATTGATAATGGTTATTTATTAATAATTACAGTTGGAGCTGACAAGAAGTAAGGATTGGTTGGGATCTGAAATGGTTGCATAGTTACCAAAAGAGACCTTGGGACCCTAAGGTTGCATTTGGAAAGTGTCTTTGAATCTGTCAGAGTTAAAAAAAATTCAAGTGTTTGGTGCTGTAGAGAAATATCTGAGACGAGATCCCCAATATCTGCCCAATTCTATTTGTGTATGTCTAAACTGATTACTCCATTATAATTTCAATTTGTCAAGAGAGGTGACAGAATCTTGAAATTTCTCCCCTATAGATCTCTATAACTAACTTTTAAAATCAGTACATTTTAAACTTATAATTTAAAAAACAAGCAAAATGTGTTGAGATACTGTTAAGAAGACCATATAGGCAGTCTTGATATCTGAATAGCTTATTATTTAGATAAGGTGAAGAAGGCTCTTCCAGGGAGGTGGAACAATCACACTGAAACACCAGAGAGTTAGCACATGTCACTTTCAAGAGATGGTCTGTCTGATTTAAACCCAGGATATACATGGGAAGAAGTTAAAAATGAAATGGTTCAGGTAAATCAGAGACAGCTCATTAAAGATTTTCATTCCAATGTAAGAAATGTAAACTTTACATATATGGATGCAAAGAACATAAAAATTTGAGGCAGATGTGATCAATCATGTTTTAATAAGGGAAACTGATTATAGACTAGGGTGAGGACAGAACTAAAGATTTGACCTACAGAGGCAGAGAGCAACATCAGAAAAGTTATATTTTTGTTATATTTTATAAAGCTTTTCACATTATTACTAATGTCTTTTATTTTCCATTAAAATGTACTTTTTAATATAAATTTATTTTAATTGGAGGTTAATTACTTTACAATATTGTATTGATTTTGCCATACATCAACATGAATCTGCCATGGGTGTACACGTGTTCCCCATCCTGAACCCCCCTCATTTTAAAAGAAATACTTTGTTGTATTTGAGTAGTTTGTTGACTATTCTTTCATATATGTATTTTTAAAAGTCCAGAGCATGGATTTTATGACAACCAATCTCTTCCTAGTGGAAGCCAATAAAGTTAATAGAGATATTTTGGGAGCTTGTGAAGATGAAAGCCTTATGTCTACCACTACCCGGGTTTCCTTGGTGGCTCAGCAATGAAGAATCGGCCTGCAATGCAGAAAACACAGGATATGCTGGTTCGATCCCTGGGTAGAAAAGATCCTGTGGAGGAGGAAATGGCAACCCACTCTAGTATTCTTGCCTGGAAAATCCCATGGACAGAGAAGCTTGGCGGGTTACAGTCCATGGGGTCCCAACGAACTGGACACGACTGAGCACACTCACACCACCTCTATTCCTTCCCCACTACCCTTTCTCACTATAATTTATATTTACTTGAAGGCTTGCTAGAAGCCATTGTATTTTCTGCCTGTGAAATAAGAAAATTAAGAGATATATATCTGGCCCCAGTTCCTGACACAGAGCTCCTAAAACTCTTGTAAGTAAGGGTGCTAGGAGAATCTTTTCTTCTAGTAATAATAGTATTTAACTCTGGTCCTGACACAGAGCTCCTAAGACCCTTGAAATTTCCTGGGTAAGAGGAACATCTTTTGTTCTAATGAGGCGATTCTTTCTGGACTCATAAACAGAGACTGGTCACCGGAAACATCAAGCCATGGTTAGAAGCTTGAGGCTTTCATTCCCACCTGTGATTGTCCAGGGTGGAAAGAGAGGTGGGAAGTAGAGTTGATGTGGCTCAGAAGGTAAAGTATCTGCCTCCATGTGGGAGGCCTGGGTTCAATCCCTGGTTGGGAGCCCCTGGAGGAGGGCATGGCAACCCACTGGAGTATTCTGGCCTGGAGAATCTCCATGGACAGAGAAGGCTGGCAGGCTACATACAGTCCATGGGGCCACAAAGAGTAGAACATGACTGAGTGACTAAGCACAGCATGTATGATGAAACTTCCATTAAAATCCCTAAAGTATAGGCTTTAGAAAGCTCCCAGGTTGGTAAAAATATTTGTATCCTCTCTGAGCCTCAGTTTCTTTTTGTTTTGAAAAATGGTATCATTGTAAATACTTCCTAGAATCACTGTGAATATATAAGAAAACGGAGCCTCAGTTTCATAGCTATTATTACTTATATTATATACATAAATATTTAAATACATATATATATATATTATTTTGTTATAAAAAAAATCGAGGCCTGTTAGACGTGAGGAAATTTTCCTCTCTAGTGTTTGCAGTATAGTTTGGCTTATTAATAATAAAAGTATAATTTATTCAGTTCTTACTATATACTAGGCACAGTTCAGGCTGCTTTACTAGCTTATTATTTTATTCTTAATAGTAACTACTATGATTAGATCAAACTAACCATGATCCTAACTTCAGTGCAGTTCAGTTCAGTCGCTCAGTTGTGTCTGACTTCGACCCCATGAATCGCAGCACGCCAGGCCTCCCTGTCCATCACCGACTCCCAGAGTTCACCCAGACTCACGTCCATCGAGTCAGTGATGCCATCCACCCATCTCATCCTCTGTCGTTCCCTTCTCCTCCTGCCCCCAATCCCTCCCAGCATCAGTTTTTCTAATGAGTCAACTCTTCTCATGAGGTGGCCAAAAGTACTGGAGTTTCAGCTTTAGCATCATTCCTTTCAAAGAAATCCCAGGGCTGATCTCCTTCAGAATGGACTGGTTGGATCTCCTTGCAGTCCAAGGGACTCTCAAGAGTCTTCTCCAACACCACAGTTCAAAAGCATCAATTCTTCAGTGTTCAGCTTTCTTCACAGTCCAACTCTCACATCCATACATGACCACTGGATAAACCATAGCCTTGACTAGACGGACCTTTGTTGGCAAAGTAATGTCTCTGCTTTTGAATATGTTATCTAGGTTGGTCATAACTTTCCTTCCAAGGAGTATGCTATGCTATGCTGTCACTTCAGTTGTGTCCAACTCTGTGCGACTCCATAGACGGCAGCCCACCAGGCTCCCCCGTCCCTGGGATTCTCCAGGCAAGAACACTGGAGTGGGCTGCCATTTTCTTCTCCAATGCATGAAAGTGAAAAGTGAAAGTGAAGTTGCTCAGTCATGTCCAACTCTTAGCAACCCCATGGATTGCAGCCTAACAGGCTCCTCCGTCCATGGGATTTTCAATCAAGAGTACTGGAGTGGGGTGCCATTGCCTAAGTAAGCATCTTTTAATTTCATGGCTGCAGTCACTATCTGCAGTGATTTTGGAGCCCCCCAAAATAAAGTCTGACACTGTTTCCACTGTTTCCCCATCTGTTTGCCATGAAGTGATGGGACCGGATGCCATGATCTTCATTTTGTGAATGTTGAGCTTTAAGCCAACTTTTTCACTCTCCTCTTTCACTTTCATCAAGAGGCTTTTTAGTTTCTCTTCACTTTCTGCCATAAGGGTGGTGTCATCTGCATATATGAGGTTATTGATATTTCTCCCAGCAATCTTGATTCCAGCTTGTGCTTCTTCCAGCCCAGCGTTTCTCATGATGTACTCTGCATAGAAGTTAAATAAGCAGGGTGACAATATACAGCCTTGACGTACTCCTTTTCCTATTGGAACCAGTCTGTTGTTCCATGTCCAGTTCTAACTGTTGCTTCCTGACCTGCATATAGGTTTCTCAAGAGGTAGAGCAAGCTAAATTGTTAAGCAAATTTTATCCAAAAGTGATTTTCAAAGACTGGGACACAGATTTGGTTTGACTAAGAAGTTACCTGTAACTAGAGAAACAGTCTTTGCCAGGTCTAAAAAGAAAAGACCCAGGTGAAATATGGCACATTTTTGGTTAGAGATGATAAAATTCTATCTGGATATAGTTATGATGATTTTTGTACTAGAGTAAATGGCTTCCACATTTGCTAATACATGCATAATTTTTTAGATATGTGCCAGAATTTTTACATACTTTTCTCAAATCTGGTTTTCCCTGGTAAAAAAGTAACTAATGATAACATCTTCGGCTAGGTTGAAACTTAACATGTGGTAAGGATTAGTATCTGGCCAGTAACAATGTCAGAGTAGTGTCATTTTTAAGAGCTATCATTGTTCATGAGTGCAAAGATTATCTTGCTGAAAAAAATACTACAGTCTTTCCATACATGGCTGGTAAAAGAAAATCTCTCAAAATAATGTACCTGGATTGAAATATAATTTTATAATGGACTGAAACATAAATATCTGCAAACATAATGTGAAGACTAGAGTACTACCTGAAACAATTTTCAGAAAAACAATATGGTGGAAAAGCCGTGTTCATTTCTTATAAGAATCATAATTTTATAGCTAATTAAACTCAGTTTATACTATTAAACTTACTCAGCTTTCATATATTGAATATTTATTTCATTTATTGAATATGAATTTCATTCATTTCATTTCATATTTTCACTTATTTCATTTATTGAATATGAATAAATTCCTGTATTATATACAATTAAGTTGCTATATTATTCCATTAGCTTTGTACAACAACTTTAAAAAATATATATTTCTTTTTGATGTGGACCAATTTTAAAGTCATTGAATTTGTTACAGTATTGCTTCTGCATTTTTTGTTTTGGTTTTTTGCCTGTGAGGTATGTGTGCTCTTAGCTCCCTGACCAGGGATAGAACCCATTACCTCTGTATTAGAAGACGAAGTCTTAACCACTGGATCACCAGGGAAGTCCCTAAAACTGCTTTTACAATTTATAAAACTCATAAATTTGTTCATGTATGTGTCTGTACATGTATTATTGGTTACTATAGCAGTCTTGTAATATGAATATTAATTTAATGAGCATCATTTTCTATATTTTATGTGTGAAGAAACTGAAGTTCAGAAGGATAAGTGACTCTTTCAGGGTCAGCAGGCTACACATGAAATTTGGATAATTATGGTCCAATTACTTATGGAATACATGGTTAAAATCAAGTCTGGAATTTCTCATGTTATATAACCTTTTTATCCTTCAAACGAGAGGCAGCCTTTACAATACTGATGGTATGAATTTTGGAATCAAGCAAACTAGTGTTTCTATCATGGTCCTGTGTGTACATGTGGTACCCAAGGCATTGCCAGGTCCTTAAGACAGTCAAGAGCTTCTGTTTCTTTCCTACTAAAGTTATTGAAATACTAGAGACTCTTCTTCTTGCTGGAAGAAAATAATAATGGTAATAATATTAAAAACAGTATCATAGATAACAACTAATGTTATCATAATGCTCAAGATGAACTAAGCTATTTTCCATGTATTACATTTAACATCCCAGAACTCTTCTCATTAGGTCTTATTATTGTTATTATTGACAATAAAGAAAGGTAAATGCAGAAAAATGTCAATTCATAAAGATGGTATAACATGACCAAAGTCATATAGCAAATAAATAATAAAAACCACATAAATTTTTCTTACTTCATCATTCACATGCTTTCCTCTTAAGACAAAACTCACAAAATTTTTCATCAAGGAGGAATCTCCGTTACAAAGTGCTTGTTTATTTTTACCTTATAAGACACAGTTTATGAAAACAGTACTGTCTGAAATACATAAACCATGTATTTTCTAATTCCATTTAAAAATGTGTGGGAGAAAAACTGCTTCTCTTTTCAGGGAAATGCTGCAGAATTTAAGTAGAGGCATTTTTCCTGCAGCGTGAGATTTTAAAGAGTGAGTAGGATAATTGGGATTTGACTAATAAGAAAACATTGCTTGCCATACACAGATTATCATTAGCTAAAATATAATCAAGATCTGGATCCAGGGAACATGGGAATAATAATTTTATTTTCTCATGACAAAAACTTAGGAGCACAGAGGTATTTTTTAGTTTATTGTTTTGATAACATCTCCTCTTATTTATTTATTCTCTTTTTTAAACTTTAATGCAGTTTTACTTTGATTTTATCTTTGGTGATTGTGAACAATACAACAATCAAAATTACAAGGTCAAGATAAAAGATAATAGCAGAAACTGAAATAGCTGGAAGATTGAAGGACAAAGGAAAGAACATTTATTTATTGGTTGTGTTTTGTTTAATAAAATGTGACATATCTCTTTGTTATGTAGGATCCAAAACTCCTTACACAATTTCCTTTTATTCCTTCTTAAAAATTTTTTTTTGTATGCAATTTTACTTAGAAATGCAGCTATCGTGTTAGGAAAGAACACAATTCATGACAAAAAATGCAAGACGCCAATGTGAGTAGTTATATACAGTTCATTTCTCTTGATGCTGTTTTCTTTTTCTAATTTTTCATGAATATATTATTTTTAAGTCTTCTAAATTATAAAAAAAATCTAGATAGCTCAATTTGGATTTAATGAGTCTCATAAATGCTTTCAGTGTTCTATACCATATCCATATTAGTCAGCCTCTCCCAGGAGGTTTAGTTTATTTTGTTTTTTAAAAAAGTTGTTTTAGACTAAGTTTCTAAAATTGCTCTCCAAGCCCCAGATGTCATATCCACCCATCATCTGTACAAAAGCAATGCTTCTTTTTCAGACAAATATCAACTTCATTTTATCTTTAGCATGGAAGCATTGGCATTCTATTCAACCTCATTAGGTACTTTTAACTTGTTTTAGTAATAAGAAGTGGAAAAATACCATCTATATTAGTCAAGTTTTCCAGAGAAACAGAATCAAAGGATGCTTATTTATGGATTTATTTTAAGGAATTGGCTCACATGATTATGGAGGATAAGCCCAAAGAATTTTTAGTCAGCAAGCCAGAGGCTTAGGAGAAATGATGTAGTTCCAGTTTAAAGGCCAGTAATCTCAAGACCCAGGAAAAGCTGATGTTTTAGTTCAATTTCAAAGGCAGAAAAAAAAAAAAAAAAAAATGTCCCTACTTAAAGGCAACTGGGGAGGAAGAATTCTTTCCTTCTTGTAAGAGGTAAGCATTTATGATCTATTCAGGCTTACAACTGCTTCAACAAGGTCATCAAATGTACCAATGGAGAGAATAGGACTTGTTGATGGCCTTGTTTAAATGACATTCTCCCATATGATCCTAATACTTATATTAGTTTAATAGGCTTCCATAGTAAACTATGGAGGAGTGGTGGTGAGGAGATACTCCTCATCCAAGGTAAGGAGCAGTGGCTGCGCTTTGCTGGAGCAGCCGTGAAGAGATACCCCACGTCCAAGGTAAGAGAAACCCAAGACAGTAAGTGTTGCCAGAGGGCATCAGAGGGCAGACACACTGAAACCATAATCACAGAAACCTAGTTAATCTAATCACACGGACCACAGCCTTGTCTAACTCAATGAAACTAAGCCATGCCCTGTGGGGCCACCCAAGATGGGCGGGTCATGGTGGAGAGATCTGACAGAATGTGGTCCACTGGAGAAGGGAATGGCAAACCACTTCAGTATTCTTGCCATGAGAACCCCATGAACAGTATGAAAAGGCAAAATGGTAGGATACTGAAAGAGGAACTCCCCAGGTTGGTAGGTGCCCAATATGCTACTGGAGATCAGTGGAGAAATAACTCCAGAAAGAATGTAGGGCTGGGAGGGATTGGGGGCAGGAGGAGAAGGGGACAATAGAGGATGAGATGGTTGGATGGCATCACTGAATCCATGGATGTGAGTCTGAGTGAACTCTGGGAGTTGGTGATGGACAGGGAGGCCTGGCGTGCTGCAATTCATGGGGTCACAAAGAGTCAGACACGACTGAGTGACTGAACTGAACTAAACTGAGGCTGCCATAACAAAGTAACCCAAAGGATGGCTTGAAAACAGAACTTTATTGTCTCACAGTTCTGGAACTTAGAAGCTGAGCTCCAGGTTTTGGTAGGGTTGGTTATTTCTGAGGGCTCTCACAGAGAACTTGCTCCATGCCTCTTCCTGACAGTCCTTGGTCTTCCTTGATTTATCAAAACAATCTATCATCTCCACCTTCATCTTCTCTGTATACATGCTGCTGCTGCTGCTAAGTCGCTTCAGTCGTGTCCGACTCTGTGCGACCCCATGGACGGCAGCCCATCAGGCTCCCCTGTCCCTGGGATTCTCCAGGCAAGAACACTGGAGTGAGTTGCCATTTCCTTCTCCAATGTATGAAAGTGAAAAGTGAAAGTGAAGTCGCTCAGTCGTGTCCGACTCTTAGGGACCCCATGGACGGCAACCTATCAGGCTCCTCTGCCCATGGGATTTTCCAGGCAAGAGTACTGGAGTAGGGTGCCATTGCCTTATCTGTCTCCAAATTTTCCCTTTTTATAAGGGCACTAGTCTTATTGTACTAGAGCCCATCCTAAAAGTTAATTTTAACTTGATTATATCTGTAAAGACCACATTCCAAGATAGTGGGGCTTATGGTTTCAACATGAATTTTCAGGGGACAAAATTCAATCCATAACAATATAGCAATCTAATCTAATCTAGTCTAATTTTGACTGTACTCTAAACTAGCCTATTTCAGTCTTAGTCTAATTCGTTTCCCTCACTCTAGTACTCTATGATGGTTGGAACCTTTATTTCATTTATTTAATTATTGATGTATCCTAAGTTCCTAGAAGCAGCAGTTAGAAGTGGACATGGAACAATGAAAACTGGTTCCAAATTGGGAAAGGAGTATGTCAAGAGGGTATATTGTCACCCTGCTTATTTAACTTATATGCAGAGTATATCATGTGAAATGCCAGACTGTATGAAGCACAAGCTGGAATCAAGAGTGCCAGGAGAAATATCAGTAACCTCAGATATGCAGGTGACATCACCCTATGGCAGAAAGTGAAGAGGAACTAAAAAGCCTCTTGATGAAAGTGAAAGAGAAGAGTGAAAAAGCTGGCTTAAAACTCAATATTCAAAAAATGAAGATCATGCCATCTGGTCCTATCACTTCACAGCAATTAGATGGGGAAACAATAGAAATGGTGAGTGACTTTATTTTCCTGGGCTCCAAAATCACTGCAGATGGTGACTGCAGTCATGAAATTAAAATATGCTTGCCCCTTGGAAGAAAATCTATGACCAACCTAGACAGCCTATTAAAGAGCAGAGACATTACTTTTCCAACAAATGTCCATCTAGTCAAAGCTATGGCTTTTTCAGTAGTCATGTATGGATGTGAGAGTTGGACCATAAAGAAAGCTGAGTGCTGAAGAATTGATGCTTTTGAACTTCTAAGTGTTGGAGAAGACTCTAGAGTTCCTTGGACTTCAAGGAGATCAAACCAGTCAGTCCTAAAGGAAATCAATTCTAAGTATTCCTTAGAACTACAGATGCTGAAGCTGAAGCTCCAATACTTTGGCCACCTGATGCAAAGAGCTGACTCATTAGAAAAGACCCTGATGCTAGGAAAGATTGAAGGCAGGAGGAGAAGGGGACGACAGAGGATGAGATGGTTGGATGGCATCACTGACTTGATGGACTTGAGTTAGCTCTGGGAGTTAGTGATGGACAGGGAAGCCTGGCATGATGCAGTCCATAGTGTCACAAAAGTTGGACATGACTGAGCTAATGAACTGAGCCTGAAACTGATGTGGAAAAAATTTAAAAAATATATTATTTTCTCCTTTACAATTCCTGGCATTTTCAATTTTTTATGAAACTATGTATTGCCATTGACATGACTAAGCAACTGAATTGACTGAACTGAAGTTCCTAGAATATGTTTGATCTAGAATAAGCATTCACACATGTTTTTTGAAAGAGGTAAATAAATGATGTTTATAAAAATGTGAGCAATATTTTATGGTACAGGAAGACTAGTAACATATATTAACTTTTATTGTTATAATACATGTATTGATCCTAAGATGACACCTTTGAATGTTCTTTTCCAGAACATTCAGGTTGACTATAAATTACAGTGAAACTATTAAACAGACCAGAATTTGAATTTGTATAAGTGCATTGCTTCACAATAGGCTAATTGGTAAAGTGTTTATTTAATGACTAGGATATAGCTCAATAAATTTTAAGGAGTCATCTTCATAAAAAAAATTATATAAAACCATGTATTTGTGATGGACAGGGAGGCCTGGCGTGCTGCAATTCATGGGGTCGCAAAGAGTTGGACACGAATGAGCGACTGATCTGATCTGATCTGATCTGATCACCTAGTTTGATCCTTTAGTGATTCACCAAACACCATTCAGTATTTATTTGATTATTTTTTTAATTCATATGTGCCCATAAAACATAGAATGGTGATATTTTCAAGTGTATTGTAAATATTTTGGGTGATTTCCAAAGGTGTGTGTGTGTTATATATCTTTATTCAATTTATCTTAGAAAATGGCATCATTATAGGGAGAAAAAAATGAATAATGGGTCATTAATAGGGTTTGAAAGTACCCACACTTATTTAAGACCTCCTACTCTACTTTTTTAATGATTAAATTACAATAAAAATGTAGATACATATTCCCAGAATTAAAATTCAGAAACACTGCTTCTCTGTCCTCATACAGAAAAGACACCATAAGATTAATAATTAAAAGTTAGGTTTTTTCACCTTAATAATATTTAGGTCATTGGCCTACAGAGTAATAGTAAAGGTAAAATTCTCCCAGATTAACACCATATGCTATCATTCAGAACCATAAGTGCTGGTGATGAATTTTTCAGTTTGGATTAATGATGCTGTCTCTGTACGAATGGTAAGAAATTTACCCTCCACTCGACACACACATTAGCTATTGAGTCCAAGAAGACCTTCATCAGATCTGCCTCAAATCTAGGCCTTCAAGGTCCCTAGAGATTGCCAAGTCTTAGGGGTATGCAGAATAAGTTATAGTTAAAATATTGTCCAAAAGAGCCCATATGTTTGAGCAGACTGCATTTGCCTTGACGGGAGAATGCAAGTGTTAAGACAAATCATGTCCAGGTTGTCATAAAACTGAATTAAGACCGGAAGGAAGATGAAAATTTTAGTCAAGGGAGCCAGGAAGCTTAACAGATATCCTCCTGAAATTAGCAGACATGAGTGGTGGCCAAAACACCCTTCATCATTCTTTTTTTTTCCCCCTGCGACATAGAGGTAAAAAATCTTGAATGAAGCAATATGAGTGTTTTTAGTTTTCTCATAACCATATGAAAAAGCTTACATAAAGCCCAATAGTGATACCCAGCTGGCTCATATTCTAGAGTCTAGATAAATAATGTTATCAGCAAACAAAAATAATATTTTAGATTAGTTGTTTCATCTATAAGAGGTTCATTTCATATTGAATCTATATCTTAATGGTTAAGATATGTTCAGTGACTACTTTGAGTATTACTCAGTTAAATGCTAATTTCTAAAGTTACTTGGAAAGAATAATCAGTACTCTTTGAGGAGACCAAATATTGAGAGACTTCATCTCATCTGTTTTTTTGGTTTTTTTTTTTTTTTTTTTTTTTTGTCATAGTTTTGGCCCAGAGATGACCAAGGGCCATGTCTCAGAGGTAATAAGGCTCTATTGTGTGCCTTAAAGTAATGTGATTGGTGGCAGGAAAAAAATAAGACATACAATGGGATTAGGGATTGCTAAAGGAGATTCCAGGTAGGTTGATCAGGAAAGGCTTGAGTGAGGAGGTGAGGTTTGGTGGGGATTATACAGATGTTTGAGAGAAATTGCTCTAAAGACAGGAAAAAGTAAGCAAAGAGATGACTACAATAATCCATGAGAGAGATGTTTGCCCTTAGGAAAGGTCCTGGCAACAGAAGGGCATCAGAGTGGTTTTATTCTGGATGTGTTTTAAATACAAAGCTAAAAGATTTGTGGATTAATTAAATGAAAAATTTGAGAAAAGGGAGTCAAGCATGGACTCAAGTTTTAGCTTATGGTTTAACTATTAACTGAGATGAGGAAGAATTAAACTGAGCAAGTTTGGAAAGAAAAACGTAGGAACTCAACTGTATACTTACAATGTTCAATTGCCTATTAGGTATTCACATGAGGAACTTTTAGCAAGCAATTAGAAATATGAATTTGGAATTTGAGAGAATTCTGGGATATACATCTACACAGATGAGAGGTAGGTAGATAGGTAGATAGATACATAGGTTGATAAAATGAAGAGACAGAAAGATGAAACTAATGTCTTGAAAATAGATGTTTTAACTATAGAAAGTATGCAGACTTCAAGGCAGGTATATTCAAGGATCAAGCATTAAGAATGTAGAAAAAGTAAAGCCCAAGAATATAAGTTTCTTTAAAGTCAATAAAAACACACAGTTCTGCTGTATCAAATGCTTTCAATAGCTCAAGTGAGATGAATACTAAAAATTGATTATTAGTAGAATAGTTATGAAGGAATGGTGGAGGCAAAAGTCTGTTTAGAATGGTTTCAAGAGAAATTGGAAAGGGCAAGTTGGAATCATCAGTATAATTAACCCTATTGTGAATTTGTAACTGCATAACAGAAGAGAAATGCAATAGCTGGAATGGTAGTCAAGACAGGAAAGAGATTCCTTAAGATGGAAGAAATGACAGAGGCATGAATTACTAGAGCCATTATTTGTGTTTGTGAGAAGGATGTAGTCTTAGTAAAAGTGAGTGTAGTTAATCCATAGTCACAGGCTGCAAAGGAAATATCTGTGTACAGATTCAGATGGGTGAGCAGATGTGGTGGTGGGAGTTTTTAGATATTCTCCATTGATTCTTACAATTTTCTCTGGTACATAAAGAAAAGTTTAATGTTTGTGAATGATGATGGAAAAGGAGGTACTGGAGTTTTGAGGAGACGATAGAAAATGGTGTGAGAAAGATCGGAACAGAGAATAGATTTTGGAAATAAAGTATCTTGATTGATGAACAGCATAAAGATAAGATTATGAATTATGAATGTATAATAACACCAGTTATTATGCTTGTGTTTTCTTTAAGTTTGTTTGTCTTTATGGTTTAGGACAGGATCGGTATTTTTTTTTTTTTTTTATCAAGAAAGGAAAACAAGACAGTAACGGATAACAGCATTGAATGTTGATGAAAAGAAGGGATTATAAAAGATATTCTTTGAGCTCCAAAGTATCTCCTTAAGTCACTGTTTTGATTAGAAAGACTCAAACTGGTTCTGATTAGCTGGCCCCTCTGAATGGTACAACATATCTAGCATTTCTATGAAATAGGAATGTCTACATGTAGATCCCTCAGGTCACGTGTACAAAAGTAGGTTCTAATAGCAGTCCAGACATAGGAGTAAAATTAGGTAAGAGTTAGGATACACTAAAGCTTCAGTCCTGGGTTTCCCAAATGGCATTAGTGATAAAGAACCTGCCTGCCAATGCAGGAGACATAGAGACACAGGTTCTATCCCTAAGTAAGGAAGATCCCCTGGAGGAAGGAATGGCAACCCACTTCAGTATTCTTGCCTGGAAAATTCCATGGACAGAGGAAAGAGGAGCCTGTCAGCCTGTGGTCCACAGGGTCGCAAAGAGTTGGACACAACTGAAGTGACTTAGCACATACACACAAAGGGTTCAGTCCTGTTCAGAATATTATTAAGTTAAATGTTATTTTTCTTAAGTTACTTAGAATAATCAGCCTTCCTTGAGGACATGAGTGGTACAATACAACTGTATTAAAATACTCCATTTCAGTTGTTTATTTTTGTCACAATCAGTTCCCCAGATGACCAAAGTCCATGTCCTGAAGGTAAGGAGAACCTTGGTTTTAAAAGCCTCTTCTTTTTAGACATTTTTGTTACTTAATATAATTCCTGACAATTAAAGAAAAACTTTCCAGAAGGCATGCAGAGAGGCAGGGCCATCCTGATTTGTTATTGGCACAAACAGCCTTGAAAATCCAATGGCTTATGAAATGTGTAAAGATCTGTGGTCATGAAATACATTAAGCAAAAATCTTCCGTAAGGTCTGGATGATATAAGATGTTTAGGAAGATCACAATTCCAATAAATCAAGTATACCATCTAAAGCAAATGGCTATGGGGATTTAGGAGTTAGACTCAAGTCATCTGAACACAAGCTTTTCAAATATATGAGAGATCGAGCATTACAGTTATGAGATCCACAAAGATCGCTTTAGGTTGTGCTTTTGGTGGAGGATACACTGTTACTACGTGGTATGACTTAACTCTACTATACCCAGTGCTTCTTACTGGCCATTAGAAAATACCAACATAACTTAGAAAAAAAAAGTGAAAAGCCAAATGAGGAAAATGAAGCCAGACATATAAATGTTTAAAAGCAAAGAAGATATAGAGGTAGGCCTTGCTTTCTTTGCTGAGGGATGCCCTGTTGAAGAGATGGAGTCCTTGTGGTTGGTGACCCAGTATGGATTAGAATAGTGTGACTGACTTGTACTATTCACTTTCATTCATGATTCTTCATTTTATCTAAAGACGAAAACTCATTTCTGCCAAGATCTTTATATTAAAAGTATGGCGTAGTGTGTAGGTTGACTGTGTAGATAGTCAAAGATCATGAATAAAACTGCCTTCTGGTGCTACCTGCTGGCTCAGTGGTAAAGAACCCGCCTGCCAATGCTGGGGACACAGGTTCAACCCTGGTCTCAGAAGATGCCACACGCCTCAGAGGAACTAAGCTCATGTGCCTCAACTGTTGAGCCTCTGCTCTAGAGCCTGGGAGCCATGACTACTGAAGCCCACCTGCTCTAGAGCCCATGTTCCTCAACAAGAGAGGCCATCACAGTGAGAAGCCCGTGCACTACAACTAGAGAGTAGCCCCCACTCAGTGCAACTAGAGAAAACCACACAGCAATGAAAATCCAGCACAGCACCCCCCACCCCCCCCCCCCCAAAAAAAACCTGTCTCCTGTTGTATACTCAGGAATTGTATTCTATCAGATCTTTAGAAACCATCCCACCATAAAAGAATATAAGGGCTTGAAGGGTAATCAGTAATTATCGAGTCCAGTCCATCCTTTACAGAAGAAACAGAGGTCCAGAACATTGAATTTACTTAGCTAGCTTGGATCAGAACCAGATTCACACCATACTTATTCCATTATATCACAATGATTATTGTTATCAGCTTGTCCTGTTAATATTTTGAGCTAGCGGCAAGTGCTATTTCTTACTCCAGTTCAGTTCAGTTCAGTTCAGTTGCTCAGTCATGTCCAACTCTTTGCGACCCCATGAATCGCAGCACTCCAGGCCTCCCTGTTCATCACCAACTCCCGGAGTTCATCCAGACTCACGTCCATCGAGTCAGTGATGCCATCCAGCCATCTCATCCTCTGTCGTCCCCTTCTCCTCCTGCCCCCAATCCCTCCCAGCATCAGGGTCTTTTCCAATGAGTCAACTCTTCACATGAGGTGGCCAAAGTACTGGAGTTTCAAAAAGGATGTCAGATATGGAAGTAGAGACACGGATATTAACTGCAATCAACAGCTAAAATGTTCAGTAGTAATTGCTTTTTATGTCCACTTAATGGAATACTAAAATATCATTAAAAATAAAGTTGCTGATGAATATTTAGTTACTCTATTGCTAAAGGGAAGACAAAATATTCAGATAGCAACATAATAAATATAATATGATACTAATTTGCCAGATAAATGGAGAGTTAGCAGGGATGATATAGACCAAAGAGTTAACAGTGGATTTACCTAGGGTCTTTACCTACTTTCTATGCCACTTTATTTCCCCTCTATTTTTATAATGAATATGTTTTACTTAAATTATCAGAAATATGCTATTTTTAAAATTTCATTTTTGAAATATATTTATGTGATACACTGCAATTAATTCCTTCTTCTTTTCTAACTGTAAGAGCTATTTGCAGATTCATTATTGGGTATGTCTCAAGCCAGATAAAGGATTCCTAAATTTGTAAACATGAAAGCAGTCATTTCCTTTCTTGGCTTCTACTAAAAAACCTTCACTGATCACACAAAGGGAGAGGAAAATACATTTGCAGAATGAGAATTTGACTTTTAAAGGTGAGATTCAATCTCTGTTAGTGCATAATCATCAGAAAGTGACAAAACAACCAACTTCCTGATATCTAATTTTAGATTCCTGTGGATATCTAATTTCAGAAAATGCTACAATCACTGTTCAATACGTGCACTAGTAGAAATTTTCAAAGGAAAACTTAGTAGGTAAAAATTACTTAATCTGTCCAAAAATATCTAAATTAAAAAAACACATAATAACCAAAGATTCTGATATTCTGATTCCTGATAATACTAAGGAAAATGACACATATAAAAAACACAGCAACAATGACAAATGGCAGTTCTTAATGTATTAAAAAGTGCTGACCTATACTGAGAGAAATTAATTGGTAAAGGAACAATGTGCGTCTCTCAGAGGATCTTATTCCATAGCCATGAAATCTAAAGAGTGATTGCATCTAGCTGAAGGCCCCATGAGCTGTGAAAATTATTTGAATAGGAAATGTGCACATATAAAATTCTCCAAGCATTTTTATAAGCCTTTGTGTTCCCAAATTATAATTTACCAAGTGTTGTTACAAATATAAATACAAACTCATTCTTTACAGAATATTTTGAAGTAAAATTCTAAAGCACCTAAAGAAATCTATTCAGATTTTTTTTAAGTATTTAATTTCTAGTAAAATAATATATATTAAGTGTAGATATTCAGCAAGTCACATAGCCTCTTAAAATGTCAAATTTTATGAAGACACACAAATTGTATGCTCATAAACATTCATAGTCTTGCAAATATTATCCTCTGACCATCACATTCCTTTATTCAACAAATATTCATTGAGTTTTTATCATGTGCTACATATTATTCTAGACACTGAGGAAAATCTGTGAACAAGACAAAATATCTGCCCTCGTGAAATTTTATTCTATTGAAAGACATACATTGTTAAGGAAAGAGTTATCCTGCATTATCTATATGAATATAATAAAGAACATAGGTATAGTATCAAACAACAATTCTGTACAAGGTATGAATAAAAATAATAATACAAATATGACTGTGTACTCAGAAAAAAATCAGTTCTAATCAAAATTGTGCATATCCTGAAAGATTCTTCAGACTATAGGAAAACTAAGTTATACATTAAAAGCTTTAACATAATTCTATAATAGGCAGGATCTTAGGCATTAAGCTAAAATGTAAATACAACACCATTGGAGGAAGTATTTGACTGCTTTACATAATATATTCGTGTATGATGAATATGAATATTCATGTATGATGTGATGCAGAAATAGGGATCTCTTTTTTAGATCTTTCTCTAATAATAAAGGACACAGTTCTGGAAAAATAAAAAAAATTATTATAAAATATATTTCTAAAATGATTTCATCCTTTTATATTCCTTCCAATAAAGTGTGAGAATTTCAACTGGTTCACTACTTCCACATTTGTTCTTATTGTTGTTGAGTGTGTACTGATACCTCATTCTTTTTTTTAAATTATTTTATAGATTACAGTGATTATAAGCATATTTTCAAGTATCTATTGGTAGTCCCTATAGATTGCTTTGTGGAGTGTCCAAATTTTTTGCTCATTTTAAAATTGGTTTGTCTTTTTATTAATCTATTATAGAAATTATGTATATATCCTGGATACCAGTCTCTGAACACATATCACATTCTGTAAATATTTTCTCTGCATCTGTGGCATTCTTATTATTTTTCCTAAGTATATCTTTATTGAGAAAAAATTAAACTTGTATTTAATTTTTGATGAATTCTAAGTCTGTCAATTGTTTTTTCACTACCATTGTTTCTTTGTCACTGGTCTAAGAAACCTTTGCACAGCCTAAAATTAGAAGCAATGCTCTGATGTTTTCCTACACAAGCTTTAAGGGTTCAGCTTTTATGTTTCAATTTATGATGCATGTTGAATTATTTTTATATATTCTGTGATGCAAAGGACAAATTATAGTATGTATTTATTCCAGTATGATTTGTTGAAAAGACAAAATAAACTCTGATTGCATTGGCATCTTTTGTAGAAATCAAAGGACAGAGGAACTCAGTCTGCTGCTGGGCATTCTACTCTATTCTGCTGATCTGTTTACTGATCTTTAAGTCACTACCATATTTCTTGATTAGATAGCTTTGTAGCAACTTACAAAGATGTGTAATATAAGTTCTCCCACTTGATTCTTTTACAAAATTGCTTTGGAGAGTCTACATATTTTGCATTTTCATGAAATCCTGCTGGTGTTATATTTGGGACTGGATTTAATCTAAAAATCAATTTGGGGAGAATTGAAATGTTAACCATACGAAAACTTCCAATCCATGAAGCTGTCTATCTCTCAACTTAATTTTTAGCATATCAACATTCTACAGGAATATTGACTTTATATTTTAATGATATGAGTCATTATTTGCCAGACTCATATCTTTATTCTAGATACTGCCTCAATTTTTTTACTGGGCCACACTATGCTCAGTGTCCTTATACCTTTTTGCTCCATGAGTATATTTGAGTACCATTCTGAAGACACTAAATTTGACACCTGTGACCTATATTTTGGTTTTCATAGAAGAATTGCATAAAACTATTAACTGTTTTGACCATCCTTACTGTTACATCTACTTTTGATGCTATCCCATCATTTTTAATACTTTCACTAAAATCTTACATTCTTTAATGTGAGACTGGAATATTTTTTTTGGTGTAGTCTTTCCTGAACAATTCAGACAAAATTCATCACAAATTGTATGAGTTACTCATGCCTTTCAAATTCCTCTCACATATGACATGGCATATTTTATGATTATCTGTTGACAATTGACTTGTCTAAAAACTTAGTATATAAGAAATATACATATAAAAGCCTTCCTAAGTGATCAATGCAAAGAAATAGAGGAAAACAATAAAATGGGAAAGACTAGAGATCTCTTCAAGAACATTAGAGATACCAGGGGAGCATTTCATGCAAAGATGGGTACAATAAAGGACAAAAATGGCATGGACCTAACAGAAGCAGAAGATATTAAGAAGAGGTGGCACGAATACACAGAACTATACAAAAAAGATCTTCACAACCCAGATAATCATGATGGTGTGATCACTCACCTAGAGCCAGACATCCTGGAGTTCAAAGTCAAGTGGACCTTAGGAAGCATCACTATGAACAAAGCTAGTGGACATGATGGAATTCCAGCTGAGCTATTTCAAATCCTAAAAGATGATGCTGTTGAAGTGCTGCACTCAATCAGTCAGTAAATTTGGAAAACTCAGAAGTGGTCACAGGACTGGAAAAGGTCAGTTTTTATTTCAATCCCAAAGAAAGGCAATGCCAAAGAATGTTCAAACTACCGTAAAATTTCACTCATCTCACACACTAGCAAAGTAATGCTCAAAATTCTCCAGGCTAGGCTTCAACAGTATGTGAACCTAGAACTTCCAGATGTTCAAGCTGGATTTAGAAAAGGCAAAGGAACCAGAGACCCAGTTGCCAACATCTGTTGGATCACAGAAAAAGCAAGAGAATCCCATAAAAATCTACTTATGCTTCATTGACTATGCTAAAGCCTTTGAATGTGTGGATCACAACAAATAGTGGAAAATTCTTAAACAGATGGGACTACCAGACCACTTTACCTGCCTCATGAGAAACCTGTATGCAGGGGAAGAAGCAACAGTTAGAACTGGACATGGAACAATGGACTGGTACCAAATTGGGAATGAAGTAAATCAAGGCTGTATATTGCCACCCTGCTCATTTAACTTGTATGTAGAGTACACCTGCTGAAATACCAGGCTGGAGGAAGCACAAGCTGGAATCAAGATTGCAGGGAGAAATATCAATCACCTCAGATATGCAGATGACACCACCCTTATGGCAGAAAGTGAAGAAGAACTAAAGGCCCTCTTGATGAATGTGAAATAGGAGAGTGAAAAAGCTGGCTTAAAGCTCAACATTCAAAAAACTAAGATCATGGAATCTGGTCCCATCACTTCATGGCAAATAGATGGGGAGACAATGGAAACAGTGACAGACTTGATTTTCTTGGGCTCCAAAATCACTGCAGATGGTGACAGCAGCCATGAAATTAAAAGATGCTTTCTCCTTGGAAGAAAAGCTATGACAAACTTAGACAGTGTATTAAAACATAGAGACATTAGTTTGTATATGATTTGTATAATCATATTTTGTTTTTTTCCAGTAGTCATGTATGGATATGAGAGCTAGACCATAAAGAAAGCTGAGCACTGAAGAACTGATGCTTTTGAATTGCGGTGATGGAGAAGACTCTTGAGAGTCCCTTGGACTGCAAGGAGATCCAACCAGTCCGTCTTAAAGGAAATCAGTCTTGAATATTCATTGGAAGGGCTGATGCTGAAGCTGAAACTCCCATACTTTGTCCACCTGATGCGAAGAAATGACCCATTAGAAAAGACCTTGATGATGGGAAAGATTGAAGGCAGGAGGAGAAGGAGATGACAGAGGATGAGATAGTTGGGTGGCATCACCAACTGGATGGACATGAGTTTGAGCAATCTCTGGGCATTGGTGATAGACAGGGAAGGCTAGTGTGCTATAGTCCATGGGGTTGCAAAGAGTGGAACATGACGGAGCAACTGAACTGAACTGAACTGATTTTATTTTTTACGGTATATCATAACGTATTTTGAACAAGTAGAAAATATAAATAGAAGGATATAATAAATATTTTATACCAGTGGTTTGCAACCAAAGTTTTTTTCCCCTCAATTCAAAATAGTTGGCATCATTTTATCACAGCTGGAGCAGGGTTGGGAGGTTTGCTACTGGCATCTAGGGGATAGAGACCGAGAACCTTCTAAATGTCTCAATATCCTACAATGCACAGGACTGTTCCCCAACAAAAAAATATTGTCTCATATACTAATGGTACAGAAGTTGAGAATTTTCCTCTAAACTCACCACTTAGTTGTATCAGAATTTTTTTTTTTTTTGGCCTTTTTGCCACATCTGTTCCAAATTCCTCCACCTGTAAATAATAAGCTGTTACATATATTTTAAGCATTTATTTATTCTGATCTTTTTCTTCACCTTTCCTCATTAGAGATGACCACTACCCAAAAATTGATGTACAGGTAACTCCCTATATTTTTAGATTATATTTTATATGTATAAAAAAAAACTATGACTGTGTTTTGTTTTACATATAAATCATGCCTATATATTAGGTATCACACCATAAGATATCTTATAACTTTCTTTTTCCACTCAATGATATGCTATTACTTAGGAGAAGGAAATGGCAGCACACTCTAGTATTCTTACCTGGAAAATCCCATGGATAGAGGAGTCTAGTGGATTACAGCCTTGGGGTCACAATTGGTACATGACTTAGCCACTACACCACCACCACCACGAGGTTATTATTCAAATTTCCCAACTCTGCTATTCATAAGTCTAAGTCATTTGTTTTTAAGTTGTATAACTTTCATTGTGTATCTGTACAATTATTCATGGGTAATTAGTCTAATGGATATTTTGCTGTTTAAAATTACTCCCCATGGCAAAGAGTGCTATGATGAAATTTCTTGTTATACATTTCTGCTTCTGTACTGAGCATCAAAGAATGGATGCTTTTGAATTTTGGTGCTGGGGAAGATTCTTGAGAGCCCCTTGGACTGCAAAGAGATCAAACCAGGCAATACTAAAGGAAGTCAACACTGACTATTCTTTGGAAGGACTGATGCTGAAACAGAAGCTTCAATACTTTGGCTTCCTGATGCAAAGAACCAACTCATTGGAAAAGCCCCTGATGCTGGGAAAGATTGAAGGCAAAAATGGAGAAGGGGGTGGCAGAGGATGAGATGGTTAGACAGCATCACTGACTCAGTGTACATGCATTTGAACTACCTCCAGAAGATAGTGGAGAACAGAAAAGCCTGGCATGCTGCAGTTCATGGGGTTGCAAAGAGTCAGACACCACTTAGCAAATGAACAATAATAAAAAAGTGTACTAGATTGGCTAGAGTCCTCCGATTGTTCACCCAGAACCTCAGAATGTGACTTTGTTTGGAAACAAGGCTTTGGCAGATGTAATCATACTAAGGTGAGGCCATACTGAATTAGGGTGTGTCTTAATTCAATGACTTTGTCCTTAGAAGAGGGAAATTCACACACACACCTACAAAGGACTTAGCACACATGCATGTACCATAAGAAAGACAATGCAAACATTAGAGTGATCTACAACCCAAAGACCTCCAAGAATTGTCCACCACCATCACTAGCTGGAAGAGAGACAAGACAAATTCATCCTCAAAGTCTCCACAGAAGTACCAATCTTGCCAATCCCTTGAGTTCAGACTTCTAGTCCTCCATAACTATGAAGATATATATTCCTGTTGTTTTAAGCCACCCAATGTGTGGTGATTTGTTACAGCAGCTATAGCAAACTAAAATAGGTAGCTATGTTTCTTTCACTTAGTAATTAAACTAAAGAGTATAATTACTGGGATATAGAATCTATGCATCTATAAATTATTAGAGTTGATGAGATATTTTCCTCATACTTTCTCCTACATTTTTTTTAATTCTGATGGGTGAGACAGTATTTCATTGTTTTTTACTCACTTTTCTATAATTATTAATGAGGTTTGTATGTTCACACAATTTTTTATTTGTTCACTTCTATTATTATATGGACTAAATATTTATCTATTAATTTATATGATTTACTCATGTTGTATGTATTTGTCTGTGTCAAGAGGAGAAGGGGACAACAGAGGATGAGATGGCTGGATGGCATCACTGACTCGATGGACATGAGTCTGAGTGAACTCCGGGAGTTGGTGATGGACAGGGAGGCCTGGCGTGCTGTGATTCATGGGGTCGCAAAGAGTCGGACACGACTGAGCGACTGATCTAATCTCTGATCTGATGTGTGTGGGGGTGTTGCTTATCTTTAATAGATAATAATAAGTAGGGTGATATAATGTTTTCTGGAAACTAAACCTTTGTCTAATATACATTGCAAATATCATCTCAAAGCCTATGGATGGTATTTAAAATGTATATATTGTCTTTTTAGCAGAAGTTATTTGTTATATTTATCAGTCTTATTTTTATGAGTAGTTCTTAGTTTCTATGGAATAATTCATTCTAATTACCATAAAGCTATTCTCCTACATGTAATACTAAAAATTACATCTAAAAGTTTGATAGTTACATTTTAATATTTATGTTTTTAATATATGTGGAATTTATTTTTGTCCATGGTATGACAAAGTAATCTACTTTATGCAAAGAAAATCAATGTTCCTTTCACTATTTAGTGAGCAATATATCTGTTCCTCATTTGGTTGAAATGAAACCTCTGCCTTATAAATAGTGTGTGTGTGTGTGTGTGTGTGACTCTACAAATTTTCTGTTCTGTTCTAGTAACCCATTTGTCTGTTATTGACTTTATATCATGTGGCCTTAATTAACGTACTTTAAAAATAATTTTGATATATGAAAGAGCCAGTTACCCAACTTTGTTCTTCTTAAAATATATCTTAGATATTATCAACTTTTTATGATTCCATATGGATTTTGAGATAAACTTGTCAAATTTCCAATAAACCCTAGAAAGATTTCAATTAAAATTGCATTGATTTTACAAATTAATTTAGTGTCATATGACATTTTTATGATGTTGGGTCCTGTCATTCAGGAACATTAATCTGTTTTTTTTTTAATGGGATAATAAAATTTAAAATTTCTTTGTAATATTCTTGTACTCAATTATTTTATATTTACTCATGTATTTTATGGTATCTCTTGTTATTATGTGTAATAATTTATTTTCATTTGTTATTGGCTATCACTTCATGGGAAATAGATGGGGAAACAGTGGAAACAGTGTCAGACTTTATTTTTCTGGGCTCCAAAATCACTGCAGATGGTGACTGCAGCCATGAAATTAAAAGACGTTTACTCCTTGGAAGGAAAGTTATGACCAACCTAGATAGCATATTCAAAAGCAGAGACATTACTTTGCCAACAAAAGTTCGTCTAGTCAAGGCTATGGTTTTTCCTGTGGTCATGTATGGATGTGAGAGTTGGACTGTGAAGAAGGCTGAGCACTGAAGAATTGATGCTTTTGAACTGTGGTGTTGGAGAAGACTCCTGAGAGTCCCTTGGACTGCAAGGATATCCAACCAGTCCATTCTGAAGGAGATCAGCCCTGGGATTTCTTTGGAAGGAATGATGCTCAAGCTGAAGCTCCAGTACTTTGGCCACCTCATGCGAAGAGTTGACTCATTGGAAAAGACTCTGATGCTGGGAGGGATTGGGGGCAGGAGGAGAAGGGGACGACAGAGGATGAGATGGCTGGATGGCATCACTGACTCGATGGACGTGAGTCTGAGTGAACTCCGGGAGTTGGTGATGGACAGGGAGGCCTGGCGTGCTGTGATTCATGGGGTCGCAAAGAGTCGGACACGACTGAACAACTGATCTGATCTGATCTGATTAATGATGCATAGAAACACTCTATGCCCTCATTTGTCCTCAGCATGTTTACTGTCATTGTATTGCTGTTAATAACTAATAGATACCTTGAATTTTATAATGAATTAAATTCTACTTCCTGAAAATGAATGATAATTTTATCTCTTCCAATTGTCATACAAAATTTTGCACTGCTCAGGGAGTTCATTAAAAAGGGTAATGGTGAGTATATTTACTTTCTGCATAATTTTAATAGGACTATTTCCAAAATATCATGTTTAACCATGATATTTCTTAAGGAGCAATGAATACCTTTAACAAAGTAAAGACATTTCTTTTTATTTTGAGCTTGCTAGGTTTTCCATGATGAATTAATGACACACTTTATAAAACTTTTCCAAATAACAGGCAATCAATGAGTAATCACAAACAAATCCTACCCAATAATTTATAAATACTGTTGTTAGCAGGTTATAGGTTCTGCTCCATTATAAAAAGTGTGTTTCTGACATTTATTTACTTAATCTTTTTTTATGTTAAGCTTTGAATTTCTTCAAATGTGACATTAAACATATGTCACCAATTTTAAAATTAATACAGTACATAAAGTGTTTATAAGAACTATATGCATTTCTGAGTGTTTATGTACTTAATCAAAGTATTTTTATGCTCTTTTAAGCAGATATTTATTTAATCAGGCTTTAACTGTTTTAGGAAGTGGAAAATGGCTGCACCATATGTGAGATTTCAGAAGTACCCTGGAAAGAAAGTGAATGAAACATCAGAGGAGAGATAAAATAGATTATGAAACAGAAATGAAACACTCTGGGGTGAACACTGGCAAAACACACACACACACGAGATAAAAGACTATATAGGAGAAACCACAAAACACAAACATTGCAATGTAAGAAATGCAAGCTATTGAGGAACAGAAGTTAACATTTAAAATGAATGTAACAATATTTTTATGAACAACTCTTGAGATTGACTAGAACAGCATAGGTAATGTTGAGTAAGTAGTGCCAGTTACTCTACCTTACATATCAACAATGAAATGTTTTGGAAGCATCTGGTATCCAACTTTATATGTTGCCTAGACTGTCTCACTTTTTAAAATATATTTTAGTTTCAAGAATTCTATACTGCAATCATGGCCAGACGATATTAAGAAGAGGTGGAAAGAATACACAGAAGAACTGTACAAAAAAGATCTTCACGACCCAGATAATCATGATAGTGTGATCACTCACCTAGAGCCAGACATCCTGGAATGTGAAGTCAAGTGGGCCTTAGGAAGCATCAGTACGAACAAAGCTAGTGGAGGTGATGGAATTCCAGTTGAGCTATTTCAAATCCTAAAAGATGATGCTGTGAAAGTGTTGCACTCAATATACCAGAAAATTTGGAAAACTCAGCAGTGGCCACAGGACTGGAAAATATCAGTTTTCATTCCAATACCAAAGAAAGGCAATGCCAAAGAATGCTAAAACTACTGCACAATTGCACTCATCTCACACGCTAGTAAAGTAATGCTCAAAATTCTCCAAGCCAGGCTTCAGCAATATGTGAACCGTGAACTTCCCGATGTTCAGGCTGGTTTTAGAAAAGATAGAGGAACCAGAGGTCAAATTGCCAAAATCTGCTGGATCATGGGAAAAGTAAGAGAGTTCCAGAAAAGCATCTATTTCTGCTTTATTGACTATGCCAAAGCATTTTGACTGTTTGGATCACAATAAACTGTGGAAAATTCTTCAAGAGATGGGAATACCAGACCACCTGATCTGCCTCTTGAGAAACATTTATAAAGGTTAGGAAACAACAGAACCGAACATGGAACAACAGACTGGTTCCAAATTGGGAATGGAGTACATCAAGGCTGTATATTGTCACCCTGCTTATTTAACTCATATGTAGAATACATCATGAGAAACGCTGGGCTGGAGGAAGCACAAGCTGGAATCAAGATTGCTGGGAGAAATATCAATAACCTCAGATATGCAGATGACACCACCCTTTGGCAGAAAGTGAAGAGGAACTAAAAAGCCTCTTGATGAAAGTGAAAGAGGAGAGTGGAAATGTTGGCTTAAAGCTCAACATTCAGAAAACTAAGATCATGGCATCCAATCCCATCACTTCATGGCAAATAGATGGGGAAACGGTGGAAACAGTGGCTGACTTTAATTTTCTGGGCTCCAAAATCACTGCAGATGGTGATTACAGCCATGAAATTAAAAGATGCTTACTCCTTGGAAGTAAAGTTATGACCAACATGCTGCTGCTAAGTCACTTCAGTCATGTCCGACTCTGTGCGACCCCATAGACAGCAGCCCACCAGGCTCCCCTGTACCTGGGATTCTCCAGGCAAGAACGCTGCAGTGAGTTGCCATTTCCTTCTCCAATGCATGAAAGTGAAAGTGAAGTCACTCAGTCATGTCCAACTCTTTGCAACCCCACAGATTGCAGCCCACCAGGCTCCTCCGCCCATGGGATTTTCCAGGTAAGAGTACTGGAGTAGGGTGCCATTGCCTTTTCCAATGACCAACATAGATAGCATATTAAAAAGCAGAGACATTACTTTGTCAACAAAGATCAGTCTAGTCAAGGGTATGGTTTTTCCAGTGGCCACATATGGATGTGAGAGTTAGACCATAAAGAAAGCTGAGTGCCGAAGAATTGATGCTTTTGAACTGTGGTGTTGGAGAAAACTCTTGAGAGTTCCTTGGACTGCAAGGAGATCCAATCAGTCCATCCTAAAGGAGATCAGTCCTGGGTGTTCATTGGAAGGACTGATGTTGAAGCTGAAATTCCAATACCTTGGCCACCTGATGAGAAGAGCTGACTAATTTGAAAAGACCCTGATGCTGGGAAAGATTGAAGGTAGGAGGAGAAGGGGAAGACAGAGGATGAGATGGTTGGATGGCATCACTGACTCGATGGACGTGGGTTTGGGTCGACTCCAGGAGTTGGTGATGGACAGGGAGGCCTGGCGTGCTGCGGTTCATGGGGTTACAAAGAGTCATACATGACTGAGCAACTGAACTGAATCGTGGCCCTAGGAAACCAAGTTTAGCATGGTTGCATAATGACAGCAAGAAAAGCACAAAGGGAATTAGATTGAATGAAAGAATAGCAAATACATTTTTCAAACATCACTCCAAGACCTCACTTAATGGAATGGTGGGGGAAATCATTTTGCTTTTCCAAATATTCTCTCTCTGTATATGTGTCCTTCAATTCTCTAAGTCTTACTCATCTCTTTCATGTCTCTTCCTCTGACTCTCTGTCTCTGAGTCAGTTTCTAATTCTATATGCACAGAAGTCAATGATAGAACTGACCAAAGTTATCTGTATTCAGGGATAGATCTAGCAATAAAGAGTATATTTCAAAGGTTCTATGTTGTCCTGGCTAATTAAAAACAACCCCTTATCCATACATGCTTTTGTTCACCATACAAAAAGTAGAAATTTAATTTTTCTCATCTTTAACCGAGAAATAAGTTGAAAGAATCTCAAGCTCATTCACATAATTTAAATTACTTAGATAGCAATTATTCAGCAGTAGCAGTTTAAAGGTACTTTCTCATTTGCTGAATTTTTAATCCAAGAATTAAAAGCCTATTTAAAATTAAATAATTTTAACATTATACCACTGTATGATAATTAAGCACCGAATGGATGTTAAAGAAGAAATACACATATGTTTTTAGGGCATAGTTTTAGTCATTATGGTAATTAGTAGTCATAATACATACATTTTTATATTCTAATATTAAAATCTAAGAAATTAAGTACAGCTCTTCAAGAAGAATCTGAACCCTGTACTTGTCACTTGTCTGTAGGAAGAGTTATTCGCTTAAAACATACAGCCTTTTCCAAAGTAGATTGTGGGTTATAATAGAGAGATGACCAACATGAAAGAAGAAAGGCCAAAGTTCTTCTTAGGTGCCATACATGCCTGGCACTTCTGCTTGCATGATCTCATTCAATCCACACAAGCCCATTGTGCACTATGATTGCATTATTTTGAAAATAAGGATAAAAAACTTAAATCAGATTAAATATCCTGAGAGAGTTAATGAAATTGGCCTTTGAATCCTACTCTACTGGATTTGAACTTTATAGTTTTTTCCTCCTTATAGCATTGAATCACTAGGACAATCATGTTTATTATACATAAGCCAATTATTCATCTAATACAAAATGTGTACTAAATTATAATTCTGAAATGAAATAGTTTAACAAGTAGAACAAACGAGCTCTTGGATACTTGGAGTGCAGAATATTTACTGAGCTATGTAACTGCCTCATATTCATTCAAGAACAATCCTACAAGAAAACTGGAGTTTAGGTGGTGGGAGATAGAGGAGGGGCAACTCTAGGGATGGTGCTATATCCCCAGGTACTTTCATTCACAATATTTATCGAGTAAAAACTGTAAACTAGGCACTGCTAGGTGCTAGGCCTTGAAATGCAGTCCCTCAATTAATCATGTGAAATGTAAACCATGAGTTAGAGAAGTTAAATAATCTTCTCAAGGACTCACAACTGCTAAGGCATGAAATTCATCCCTCAATTGATTTTGCTATAGAGATGATACAGCAACTAATTTTTGATGACATAAGATTTCAAATGGAAGATCATATCTCTGTGAGATCATATCCATACACATACAAATATATCTATACTCATGTACACACACATATATTCTGATAATAAAACAATCTCAACCATATATCCATTAATTTTCAAGGTAAAGCTCCTGTTTCTCTACAATTTTGGTACGACAGCTCTTAAGTAATGATGGCATAAACATGTATTTATTTCCTATCTTTCCAAATAATCTATGTCAAAGTCTATAAATCTACTTGAAATTGTGTTCTACCTATTTACAAGAAACCATGAAAATATACAAAGATTTTGAGTGAAGGAAAAAAAGTGTTTGGGACTCCACTACTAAAAGTTTTACCCCCAACACCCAATCCACCAAAATAAGAACAAAGCAGTCACAATAATGGCAATACTCCACTTCCTTATTTAAAAAGAGTGCAAGAATTATAGTCATGAACTCAAAAAATGCTTCATCATGACCATGGCCTTAGCAGAATTTATTGCTCTATCATTTTTAAATAGTCTGTAACTTTTTTTAAGTTCAGTTCCATATTTAAGAGATAAAAATAATCACAAAAAACTAAAATAAATGCAATTATCATAATAAAAAATGCAGGAATTTGAAAAATGGAAAAGGAAAAAGAAAACAAAGAGCTGGTTCTTTGAAAAAAAATATAAAATGGAGATGAGACGGAATTTAAGAGAGAAAGAAAACAAATATGGAAAATTATACTAGAAAATAAATACAAATATAAATCATGGCCTAACTTTGTGTGAGAACATACTTTGCACAACTATTTGTTTTTAGAAAATTTCATGGAATTACAGCTGTTTTTGAGAAAAGACTTACTAAAAGTGAACCAAAAACAGATTTTGAAACATGAATAGATAAAAGCCATAAAAGAAAATGCAAAATTATCAAAGAAATGTCTTCTAAATATTGCAAACTAAGGAAACTTACAGGTGAGATATTTAAATTTTTTATTTAAAAAGTTTAATTTGTGTGCTTTATAAGCTGTGATAATTAAACATGATGGGATATCATATGCTTTATTTTATGAAGCACATTTATACCTGACAAAGGAAGTATTAAACAAAAATATAAAACATTATTTATGGATATAAATGAAAATATTTTAATACATGAAACACTAAAAAATGGATTTATCACGGTATTTAAAAAATAATCCACCTTGAAAAAATAGATTTACTCTCAGTATGAACACAAAGAATTTGACAAATTAGATTAATATTTGAGTAAGAACACAATACAAATTCCATGCAATAAAAGATTCCACTAATGATAACATCTAGAAAAGGGAAAAAATGTTCTTCTCAATCTTATAAAGCAAAAGGCAGCATTTTACTTGCTGGTTAAAAACAACAGATGTCACAATTAAAATGAGGAATACAATGAACATTATAACTTTGCATTTTTTGGTAACTTTAACAAATACTGTAAATTAATGTAATGTTATATATTAAAAGTCTTAGAAATGATCATACTATAATAAGACTTCTAATAATTAATTAAATATGTAATCAAAGATTTAAGAGGGTATTTTTCAGTCCTCTGCTGTAAATTCTCTAATAACCCCATCTCTCTCAGAATCAAAGGTTGCCTTCAATGTCCCTACCGTGGCCTAGAAGACACATTCCATTTGAGCCTGTGTTAACTCTTGGAACTTGACTCTCCTGTTTCTCATTTCCTTTTCCCTCTTTCACCTCCAACCTCTCTGGCCTTGTTATTGTCCTTCAAATACACCAGACCCCTTCCCACCACCACACAGGTGTTTGCCTTCGAGATTCCCTTTGTTTAAAATTTTGTTTTTCCCTATGGGTGTGGCTTGCTGTTGTAATTGTTCAGTCGCGCAGTCCTGTCCAACTCTATGTGACCCCCATGGACTGCAGCCTGCTAGGCCTCTCTGTCCCTCATCATCTCCTGAAGTTTGCCCAAGTTCATGTCCATTGCATCAGTGATGCCATCCTGCCATCTCAACCTCTGATGCCCTCTTCTCCTTCTTCCCTCAATCTTCCCCAGCATCAGGGACTTTTCCAATGAGTCAGCTGTTTGCATCAGAGGACCAAAATACAGGAATTTCAGCATCAGTCCTTCCAAGGAGTATTCAGGGTTGATTCCCCTTAAAACTGACTTCTTTGATCTCTTTGCTGTCCACTTTCCCATACCACAGTTTGAAGGCATCAATTCTTTGGTGCTCTGCTTTCTTTATAGTCCAGGTCTCACAACCCTACGTGTCCACTTGGGAAGAACATAGCCTTGACTAAATGGACCTTTGTTGGCAGAGTAATGTCTCTGTTTTTCAACACACTGTCTGGCTTTGTCATATTTTTCCTGCCAAGAAGCGAATATCTTCCAATTTCATGGCTGCAGTGACTATCCGTAATGATTTTAGAGTCCAAGAAGAGGAAATCTATCACTACTTCCACCTTCTATCTGCCTTTGTGCTGCTATTTTGAATCACTTTTATAACATGATAAAGTGAATCAATATATCACTTAGAAAATAAACAGCAAGAAAAAAATATGTCATTTATTTTAAAATAGAGTCTCATGAGGGAATAAACCACTAAAAGAATAGTGCTTGCTTGCATGCTAAGTCACACACATTCAACTCTTTGCAACCTCATAGACTGTAGCCCACCAGGCTCCTCTGTCCATGGGATTATTCTGGCAAGAATACTGGAGTGGGTTGCCTTGCCTGCCTCTTGGGTATAGTCCCAACCCAGGGATCGAACTTGCATTCTACTGTATCTCTTGCATCGCAGGCAGATTCTTTACTGCTAAGCCACTGGAGAAGCCCAAACATATGTTATAAAAAATACATAAATAAAAATCACTATAGTACTGTTTTGAAAATCATAAATAGAAACAAACTTAAGACAAATAACATACACATATATACAGACTATATCAATCATTTATTCATGTATTCACTTGTTCAATAACTGGTGACATATTATGTTCCAGGAATCATGTTTGGTGCAAGAGGTTCAAATATCCTCATGAAACACAAAATATTAGAAAAGGCAGATTATAAAAATAATCAATTAGAGTATTGGACAGCAAGGAGATCCAACCAGTCCATCCTAAAGGAAATCAGTCCTGAATATTCATTGGAAGGACTGATACTGAAGCTGAAACTCCAATACTTTGGCCACCTAATTCGAAGAACGGACTCATTTGAAAAGACCCTGATGCTGGGAAAGATTGAAGGCGAGAGGAGAAAGGGATGACAGAGGATGAGATGGTTGGATGGCATCATTGACTCAATGGACATGAGTTTGAGTAAACTCCAGGAGTTGGTGACGGACAGGGAAGCCTGGTGTACTGCAGTTCATGGGGTCACAAAGAGTCCGACACGAATGCGTGACTGAACTGAACTGAACTGAGAATGTTATTTGAAACATGGTCATCACAGAGATAATGAAAGAAATTACTTTTGAAATATTTAAGAGCAATGTAATTCAAGTACTGTTTACCATTTAGAGAGCTGGTGGTTTAGTCGCTAAGTCATGTCCAACTCTTGGGACCCCATGTAGCCTGCCAGGTTCCTCAGTCCATGAGATTCTCCAGGCAAGAATACTGGAGTGGATTGCCATTTCCTTCTCCAAAGGATCTTCCTGACCCAGGAGTCGAACCCAGGTCTCCTGCATTGCAGGCAGATTCTTTACTGACTGAGCTACAAGGGAAGCCCATTTAGAGAGCTACTGATATGTAATACAGCACTTTTGTTGTTGTTGTTGTTCAGTTGCTAAGTTGTGTCTGACTTTTTTGTGACCCCATGGACTGTAGCACACCAGGCTCCTCTGTCCATTAGATTCCCCAGGCAAGAACACTGGAGTGTGTTGCCATTTATTTCCTTCTCAGGGGATCTTCCTAACCCAGGGATCAAACCTGTGACTCCAGCCACTTCTGCATTGCAGGCAGATTTTTTCTTCTTTACTGCTGCCACCCAGGAAGGCCATTTGTATTAACATATATGTATTGAATTCTAATACAAACCATCAAAATGCCCTACCAAAAATGAGGGGAGAGAAAAAGGAAAGAAACTCACTTTTTATGTTAAAAATGTACACAATGCCTCTTTATTGCCGAATAAAGGACTGCAATTTTATTCTAAATAAAATTTGGCAATTCATTGACCTGGCAGATTGCCTAATGTTTCTGAGGATCAGACAAAGATGTTAAAGGAAGATGCCTGGTGAGACAGCCTAAAAGAGAAGTGTAGGGTCATTCTCTAATTTCTGTGGTTCTTAGAAAATGGATCAATCTTATGCTCTTAAGATCTGATTCTGACTCTCAAGAGTCATGGAAAATTGGTCAAAATGTGCAATACAGACTTGCTGGAAAGGCAACAAGGACCAACAATACAAAAATTAGTTATCAAGTTAGACTGCCAACTATGGTTCGAGAGCAAATAGGACTTAATAATTAAGAAACCCATGTTGGCAAGGGAATGGCTTAATTTGTTTTAATTAAGAGATACACACAAGGACTTACATTCCATTTTTTTGAGACATAAATTAGGGCAACTGTGGAGAAGTGAAAGTTCTTTTTTTTTCAAGTAAGGAGCCATTTTTTATATTATATCATTAGGGAAATGCAAATTAAAACAATAATGAGGCATTGGTGCACACATTAGAATGGCCAAACTCCAGAACGCTGATGAAAAAGGCTGGTGTGGATGTGAAGCAAAAAGAACTCTTATTCTTAGCTGGTGATAATGCAAAATGGTACAGTTTGGATGAGAGTTTGATTGTTTCTTATAAAACTAAACACACTCTTACCATTTGACAGATCCAGCAATTACATTTCTTGGTATTTACCCAAGTGAATTAAAAACATGTCCACACAAAAGCCTCCACATGAATGTCTATAGCAGCTTTATTCATAATCACCAAAACTTGGAAGCAACAAAGGTGTACTTCAGTAGGTGAATGACAAAATAAGCTCTAATACATTCAGACAATGGGATATTTGTCGGCACTAACAGCTATCAAGCCATGAAAAGGTTCATAGGAATATTAAATGCATATTACTAAGTGAAAGAGGCCAATCTGACAAGGTTTTATACATTATTATAGTATGATTCCAACTACATAATGTTCTGGAAAAAGAAAAGTTACTGAGATCATGAAAAGATCAGTGATTGCAAGGGACTGGGGGAAGGGAGGGATGAACAGATGGGGCACAGAGTAATTTCAAGGCAGTGAAAATATTTTATATGATACCATAATGATGAATAAATGCTGTTACACCTTTTTTCCAAGTCCACAGACTACACAACATCAAGAGTGAACCCTAATGCTTTTTATAAACTTTGGGTTACTGTGATGTATCAGTGTAGGCTTTTCACTTGAACCAAATATACTACTCTGGTGGGGAATTGTTGATAATGATGGAGACTATGACTTTAGGGGCAGGTGTTACACAGACCATCTCTATACCTCCCCCTCAATTTGCTGTTAATCTAAATGTACTCTAAAAAATAAAGACATAATTTTTCAAAAATGATCAAAAACCTGTGGAATAGTTTTAAGCTTTTATTAGTAACTCTTTCTTCTTCATGAAAGGAGTGACCAACAAAGATAGTTGAAAGCAATGAAAATCTTCATAGAATGCCAAACCCAATGAAAAGAATAAATTTGATGACTGTAAAAAAAAAAAGAAAGCAATGATTGAAAGAAATAAACATTTTACATTTTTACTAAAATTATGAGTTTGCATTTAGACAATAATACATGAAAAAAATTACACTCATATATAGAAAAAAATCAAGTCATTTAAAAATAGATGAGAAAAAAAAATATAAGATCTCAAAACGAGTAAAGATATTTCTGAACTTAAACTAATGGGCATAAGCCATATTGAAAATAAATACTTACATATAATTCATGTCTGAATCATATTTGAATCATGTCTGAATCACTTCTTCCTGGGTGGTGCTAGTGGTAAAGAATCTGCCTGGCAGGGCAGGAGACACAAGAGACCTGGTTTGATCCCTGGGTTGGGAAGATCCTCCTGGAGAAGGAAGTAGCAACCCCCTCCAGTATTCTTGCCTGGGAAATCCCATGGACAGAAGAGCCTGGTGGGCTACAGTCCATGGGGTTGCAAAGAGTTGGACACCATTGAGTGTGCACACACACACACACATACACACACAAATCATCTCACTAATTTTCAACTAAGTGCTGTTTTGCCTCCTCTGGGGCTATATGGCAATGTGTGCAGGCATTATTGGTTGTCACAAATGAAATGAGAGGTTATTGTCATGTAGAGGATAGAGGCCAGGATGCTGCTAAATGTCTCATAATGCACAGGACACTTCCTTGAGTCAAATTATCAAGTCCAAAATGTCAATAATACCAGGGTTAAGAAACCTAGATTTAACTCTTACCAATTTGCAGTTTCCAAGAACTGCCAGTTTTTGGAGAGAGTTGAAAGCATCCTATTCATAAACTGAGCAAACCTGCTGAGTTTACAATAGGTGTGCTTGTTTGAGTAAGCCAAAGTATCTCTGTTGGCTAAGAGCTGGTTCTTAGGCTTTCTTTTTTACTTTATCTGGATAGAGAATACTGGAGGCCATGTTGTCAGGAGACATCTTCTAGCTAGCCTGAGTTAGGTGCCTTCTAGGAGGTAACATAAATTCCATTTATTTTATTTTTTTACTATGGCTGGACCGATCTTTAGCTGTGGCTTGTACACCACATGCAGTTGTGTGTGTGTTAGTTGCAGTGTGTGGGGTCTAGTTCCCTAACCAAGGATCAAACCCCAAGCTTCTCCATTGGAAGCACAGAGTTTTAACCGCTTTACTACCAAGGAAGTCCCTAAATTCCATTTCTGACTTGCCTCTAATGTATTCTGTGATCTTGGGAGTCATTTCCTTCTTCAGGAAGGAAACCTCATCTGTATCAAAAGGTCATTGACTCAAACATAAGTTTTAGAGCTTCAACATTTTCTGTCTCCTTCCCCACACACTGTTTACATCTTCTCATTCCATGGACGAACCTTAGGTTTCAAGTTGCATCTTTTGTCATGTTGACGAAAAGAAATGTGAAATCCACTCTGAGACAAGTACATCTCATGTGCCAGTGCAGAAGGCAGAGAAAAGGAATGGTTGATTAGTCACACAACCCAACTTAATTAAAACACTTTTCACTGGCCTCAGTATCACGATGGGGAGGGAGGAATTCAGAAAACGAGACATTGTGCTTCCTTTCTTTATTTGATATCTTTGCAGTGCTTAAGCTGCAGGATGTAATTTTTAACAACTTTGGGGGAAATCTTGAATGCTGTATGGTATTCATTGGCGTCTATGGTGGGAAACATGCTACATCTTTAGCAGCATAAATTGGTATTTACCCAGTCCTATATGTGCTTTAATGGCAGACATTACTTTAGAGAGGGGGAGGTTATGTGGAGTTTTATGGTAAATAGATATTTTTATATCTGTGATTAATCAGAGTAATTATTTTTATCCTGTTAAAGGTCATGAATTACTAGGTAATATCTGTCTTCATTCCAAATTTTTCCATAGTGAGTTTACAAAATAAGAAGCTAATTTCTGTCCCACTATTTGATCTCCATGCTCCTGAAATATGTCTTCTATCTATCTATCCATCTATCTATCTATATATCTCAAGCAGTCTGTCTGTACATATGTATGTAAATTTCAAACATTTAAATTAGTCTCTTGCTCTCTTCTTTTCTTTCTCCTTTTCTCCAGTGGCAGGGGGGTATAACGTATGGAATTTTACCAAAAGCTCCCTGGAAAATACATCCATGACCACACAGAAGACTGAACTATGTAGCAAGAATTTTTTTTACAGATTTGAGAGAATAGTGTTCAATTATTTCAAGCCAAGATCAAACAAATAATTTGAAAGAGTCTCTGGAGTCCCTATCATATTAAGTTTTGTTTTGTAATTATTTGTTTATTGAGGTATAATTTATAAACAGTAAAACTCATATATTTAAAATACACAACTTGCTATGTTCTAATATATGTATACACAGGTGAAAACATCACCACAATCAACATAACAAAGAAAATGTCACCCCCTAAAGTCACCCCTCTTGTCTTTCACCTCCAACCTATTCTGTTTCCAAACAATAGCAAGTAAGATTTATGCCACTGTAGATTACTTTGCATTTTCTGGAATTTCATATGCATGGAATTTCATATACATAAAAGTATGTATTCTTTTACTTCCCTCTGATTTTATTTCACTCAGTGTAGTTATCCCTGAGTTCCCTGGAGTTGGTGATGGGAAGCCTGGCATGCTGCAGTCCATGGGGTTGCAAAGAGTCAGACACGATTGAGCAACTGAACTGATAATTATCCCATTCATGTTACATGTTTCAGACTCTTTCTTTTTATTATGAACATTATTCCACTTCATAGCTATAGCACAATTTGTTATCCATTCACTTGTTGAAGGACATTATGAGCATTTCTGTTTTGGGAAAGAATAAATAAATATTCTATAAGCATTCTTTTTTTTTTTTTAATTTTACATAATTGTATTAGTTTTGCCAAATATCAAAATGAATCCGCCACAGGTATACATGTGTTCCCCATCCTGAACCCTCCTCCCTCCTCCCTCCCCATACCATCCCTCTGGGTCGTCCCAGTGCACCAGCCCCAAGCATCCAGTATCATGCATCGAACCTGGACTGGCAACTCCTTTCATACATGATATTTTACATGTTTCAATGCCATTCTCCCAAATCTTCCCACCCTCTCCCTCTCCCACAGAGCATTCTTATATTTTTACTTGAATGTGTGCTTTTATTTCTCTGTGGGGAGACCTAAGAATGGAATAGCCATATCATATGGTAGGTCCATTTTTTTAAAAATTTTTTATTGAGGTATAATTGGTTCAGTACTAGCCATGGAAATAAATGAAGACCACCCAAATGTGAAGAAAAAAGTGACTATTGATACAGAGCTTACTACAGCAGGAGAGTCAGCCACCACCAATTGTGTTTGGCAAAGACCCAAAGGCAGACAGAAGAGTGGGAAAGTTTTATAGTTAATAAAGGAGGTTTCAGCTATGTGCAGTTTGGAGACTGTTGGCATGGGGAAGCTGAAGTAGGCTAAGTAGAAAGCAAACATCTTCTGTGATTGGTTTGGAGATCATCTTTCTTTAGTTAGACCTGCAGTGGAAACAGGGACAAAACATAGTAAAGCTTGGAGTTGTTGCCCAAGTCCTGACATGTATGCATGCATGCTCAGTCGTGTCCAACTGTTTGTGACCCTATGGATGGTAGCCTACTAGGCTCCTCTGTCCATGGGATTCTTCAGGCAAGAATACTGGAATGGATTGCCAAGCCCTTTTCCAAGGAATCTTCCTGACCCTGGGATCAAACCTGCATCTCTTTACGCCTTCCACATTGTCAAGCACGTTCTTTACCGCTAGCGTCACCTGAGAAGTCCCGAAGTCCTGACTGCTGCTAAGTCGCTTCAGTCGTGTCCGACTCTGTGTGACCCCATAGACGGCAGCCCACCAGGCTCTCCCGTCCCTGGGATTTTCCAGGCAAGAACACTGGAGTGGGGTGCCATTTGCTTCTCCAATGCATAAAAGTGAAAAGTGAAAGTGAAGTCGTGTCCAACTCGTAGCGACCCCATGGACTGCAGCCCACCAGGCTCCTCCCTCCATGGGATTTTCCAGGTGAGTATTGGAGTGGGGTGCCATTGCCTTCTCCAAGTCCTGACATTCTGCACTAATTGGTGCAGAGGTTGTGATTTGACTTGCTGGGATGATTGCTGTGGAGGTTTTGGGTCAAAGTTTGTCATTATATGTTCAGGTGCTACAACAAAACTGTCATAGACTGGGTAACTTAAACATTTATTTCTCACAGATCTGGAGGCTGAAAAGTACAAGATCAAGAAGCTGACAACCTCGTGTCTGTTGAGGGCCCACTTCTTCACAGGCAGTCATCTTCCTGTGTCCTCACATGGCAGAAGGGGGAGAGAGAGTTCACTGAATTCCCTTTTACCAGGGAAGATCCCCTGGAGGAGGGCATGACAACCCACTCCAGTATTCTTGCCTAGAGTATCCCATGGACAGAGGAGCCTGGAGGGCTATAGTCCATAGGATTGCACAGAGCTGACAAGACTGAAACAACTTTGCACGCACACACAATCCCCTTTATGGCCTTCTCAGGTGGCACTAGTAGTAAAGAACGCACTTGCCAATGAGGTAGGCATAAGAGATATGAGTTCAGTACCTGGGTGGGGAAGATCTCCTCGAGGAGAGCATGGCAACCTGCTCCAGTATTCTTGGCTGGAGAATCCCATGGACAGAGGAGCCTGGTGACTACAGTCCTTAGGGTCACAAAGAGTCAGATACAACTGAAGCGACTTAGCATGCATGCAATACCATTCATAAGGGTTCCACCCTCCTGATCTAATTACCTCCAAAATGTTTCACCTCCTATTACCATCCCTTTTGGGGTTAAAATTTAAATACAATAACTTGAGAGGGACACACTTAGTCCTTTTCAGAGTCCTGTTGTTGTATATGGTTTGATCATTGTCCATTTGTATGTCCACTCCTTCTTAGCTACCTTGCAGTACATGGTTCTAATGAGCATATATTACATTTCAAGTGCTGATGAGAAACTTGAAGCTCCATTAAAATAAGGGATCAACTTAAGCATTTTTAAAACAGTAAAGAATGAAAAGAGTGTCAGATTTTTGACCTTGAAGAGCTGTTCTCAAAGAACAGTCTGGGAAAAGCAGGTCAGCATCTCCTAAGAACTGGTTGGAAATGCATGTTTTTGGCTGCACCCCAGACTTACTGAATTTGACAGCCTGGGGGGGTTGGCTCGGCATTTTGCATTTTAATAAGGTCTGCAAGTGATTCTGATGCTTCTGCTTATAGGTTGAGTACGAGAACCACTGATCTAGAGCTGCATTCACTACACTATGATACTGTCAAGAGAGGGAAAAAGAATTCTCTCAACCCTGAATATGCTTCTGTAGAAGTCAACAACATAGCAGTTATAGTGATTTGCTTAACAAGGATTAGGAATAATCACTGTGTCTTAAATATGAGATGCTCAAGTTCTTTCAAGGGATTTGAATAAATTGAGCTTTATTAGGATTGATGAAATGAGGATACTTACTTCCCTACAGAATAGTTTAAGCCTGAACATGAAATAAATCAAAGAAAATTCTAGACTTGGAATTTGCAGATGGCGTTAATTAGCAGATGAGGTGCTTGGCATTCAGATTTAGTGAGAATTTTGACTTGGAGAAAGTGGTGCTTGATATGCATTATTCTAGTCTTTCAGAAGCCTGGAAGGCTTTGTAGGTCCCAGCTACAGATATGTAGAAGACAATAAGAAATATCAAGCGTTTCATTCTCCTAAACATAATTCCCCAGTCCACAGCCTTAACTAACCTCAAAAAGACTATATATGGATACTTTACATATAATTTAAAAGGGGATGTTTTGATCATAGGATGGAGGCTGTTATTACAAGAGACTACAAAAATGATTAAATTGACACATATATAAAAATATGATTGGTATATATATTCTAATATATAATTAGAATATAAAGTAAAGATATTTTGGAACAATATTCTAATATAGATTCATTTAATAAGTAGGAAGTTAAGTTTCATTGAAATCATTCATATCATATAATCAGGAAAACAGTATTAAAGAATTGGATTATAATACAGCTCTGTCTCATATGATATACATATGTGCATTATATATAATTTTGTATATTCACATGTAAATGCACATATGTATGTAAACATGTATGATCATACACAATGTATGTATGTATAATATGTACAATCATATATGATGCATGCAATTATGTGTGTGTGTGGTGTGCATATTCCTCTGAATGTACAAACATAGACTTTTTACCAAAAGGCGTCAGTAAAATTTTAGATTGTGGAATTCTGTATGCTTTTATTTTAAATGAGAAAAATAATCATGTGTTCATTGTGCTTTGTGCTCAGTCACTCAGTAGTGTCTGACTCTGAGACCCCATGGACCATATCCACCTGGCTCCTTTGTCCACGGAATTCTTCAGGCAAGAATACTGGAGTGGGTAGACATTTCTGTCTCCAGGGGATCTTCTTGACTCAATGATTGAACTTGAGTCTCCTACATTGCAGGTGGATTCTTACCTTCTGAGCCATGGTAATCCAAATATATACAAGAGTCAAATGTCTCAGGCACTCCATCCAAAAGTCTGATATATTTTCCAAGAAATTCAATTTAGTCTCTTATTTAACAATTCTTAAAATATTTGTGTATATTCTGTATTGAAACACCATTACCAATTTCATTTGTATCCTAGAGACTCTCTAGTGAATATGTTCGTGTTTAGAACATAACAATTCTCTACAATACTAGAAAGAAATAGCATTTTGCTTCAATGCGTAGAAGTTTATACTGCACAGACTTTATGATTATATTTCTAACAGTTTGGCCAGTTATAGTCTCCTGAAGTTCACCTCCATAAGTAGATATAAAACAATCCAGGGAAGATGACAGAAAACATGTCACCTTGTAGACAGCTGGTTCTGCAAAACAACCCTCAAACTTATCCTAAATGGAAAAGACCTGAGCAACACATGCAGCTCACTCCACCCCTTTCTATCCTAATTCAGGCTCAGCTCCTCTTTACTGGCCTACACAAGCAATATCCCTAGGGAAGGTTTTAAATTTTAGAAACAGATATTGAATTTTGGATAAATATTTCTACAAATCAATATTTCACACTTCAAAATTCATGGAAAAATGTATTTTCTCAGAGAGAGAATACACCTGTATGTTTAATGTGTGTGTTGTGTAGGTCTGCATTGTATATGTGCACATAGGTACATATATGCATATCTGTACATATTCATATTCATGGATATATGTGTATATATACTAATGACCATGGTTTCTATTCATAAATGACCCAATAAGGTAGATAAATAATAAATAAACATGTTGTTTTACATTATCTCCACAAAGAAACTCCTTTATAGTGTGCTGGACCAAGTGAGTGAGTGATAGCAATCGCCTTTAAAAGCTTGCAATTTAATTAGAGAAGAGAAAATATAAGCAGATAGATACCTGATATTAATATTTAATTATCAGTTAAAGAGATAAATGCATAATGTAAGTCAATTAAAAGATAATATAAATCTCATCAAGCAGTGCTTTAAGTACAGTAATAGCTGTATGCACAGGGTATTGTGGCAATGTAGCAACACCAAGGAGTCCCTTACATCATAACTGGAGATGTCGGAGGTGTCTGTGAAGGTTGCACAAGGAGGACAATGCATGAACAAAATGGAATGAGGTATGTGAAGAAAATGAAGAAAATAAATCTCTAACATAAGGAGCAGAATATAAGAGAACACAGATGAGAGAAAGCTTGGCAAACTGAGGAGAAAAGAGGTAATTCAGGGTTTCTAAAAACATAGACCACGAGGCAGGGAATACCACATGATGAGACTGGTGAGGGAGAAAGAGGTCAGTCAGTTCATAGGTAATCTTGCATCTATTTTAATAAGCTTTGACTGTGATCTGCACAGGAGAGGAAATCTCTGGAAATAAGATGGTGAGTTGGGGAGACACTGCAGTGACTTCCATGAAGAGTTATGAGTTCTGAACTAGGGTAATGAAAGTAAGGTTGCTGTGTTGGAAGATAACTTCAAGAAATACTTTGGTTTAGTCATTATTGGAGAAGGAAATGGCACCCCACTCCAGTGTTATTGCCTGGAGAATCTCAGGGACGGGGGAGCCTGGTGGGCTGCCGTCTATGGGGTCGCACAGAGTCAGACACGACTGAAATGACTTAGCAGCAGAGTCATTATTAGGTCTTGACAAATGGATGTGTGTTGTGTGATGTAGAGATGGGTATAGTAATGGGTTAAATTAAACCTCCCTGATTTCTAGGAGAATATTGACAATATAAGAGAAGGAATTAGTTTGGAAGGATGTGTTGGTTAAAAAAAAATCTAGGTTCAAATAAGACGTGTGTAAACTAGTCAAGACAATGCCTCATGCTCCAAAATCAACATCGAGAATTGAATTTCTTAGCAGTGAACGACATAAAGCCTGAGGAGAAACACCAGTTGTTTTATTCACTTACAGTGTGACTATAAGCAGGTCATATAGGGTATTTTTGAGGCTTATTTTGATTTTCCCTTGTAAAATGAAATACAATTTTCTGTGCTCTTGTAAAGTTCAAATGATATCATTTCCAAACTTTATGTTTTTCCAACAGTAAAGTCATATTATAATTAAACTAACCATGGCTCTGATAAAGCTACAAACCATACTACTTTTTTGGACCTCCTAGTCTATGATGGATATATAGTACCTTTAGAATACTTGTAGAAGGCAGAAATGAACCCAATGGTGTACCAGGATAAATAGAAGGCTAAATATTGGTAATAAAGAAGAAACTTAATGGGTAAATCCACTCTGGGAATATGAAGCTATCCTAGTGGACCAATATGTGGTATATACTCTTGAAGACTAGGTTTAATGAAAAAATAGCAAAAGAAAACTAGTACTCATGGTTAGGGACTAAAACATAGAAATTAAGATCCTGAAGCAGGGGACAGGTTCCAAGGCTTACAGCAGATATTCAGAGATAGCAGATGTCATGAGTAAGATAGATACTAAGAAAATACTTTCATATGCCAGGTACTGACAGGGTTCCTGAACTGTCCCTGGAAAACCAATTTGCTGTTTTAAAAATGGAAGACTTTTTATTGTAAGCTGTCATTTACAATTCTCTGACATTATCCCAGAGGAAACAGCTCACATTTCTTGAGAGAAGAGCCTATAAAGCACAGAAATATTTCGCATATCTTTGGTAAATGAACAAAAATTTAGACTTTGGTGGAGAGAGAAATCTTCATTCCAGACAAGCAAAAGAAATCATGGTAGAAACTGTGAGATAATCAGTGGCAGTAGTGAATGAAATAGAAAGAAATGCATTTTGAAGCCATTCAATGCAATAGCAGAAGAAAGAGCATTAGACACACAAAATTAAGCATAACAGTAAATGGAATGAGAAAGAGTGGAGAAGGTGAGTGAAAAGTGTTAGATATTCAAATGGCTTTATAAGATACGGGTTAGAGTAAAATTACATAGAGTGAAATTATAATCCACACATTTGGTTGCATCCCCTCCATTATTTCTTTGAGCCCCCTTTTTTTTTTTGGCGGGGTGGGGGGAGCAAGAATACTGGAGTGAGTTGCCATTCCTTTCTCCAAGAGATCTTCCCAATGAAGGGATTGAACCTGGGTCTCCCTCATTGTAGGCAGACGCTTTACTTACCATCTGAGCCACCAGGGAAGTCCTCCATTATTACTAACATTCTTCTATACCGTGGATTTTAACATGGAAGACTTTTGATTGTAAGCTGTCATTTACAGTTTTCTGACATTGCCCCAGAGGAAACAGCTCACATTTCTTGAGAGAGGAGCCTATAAAGCAGAGAAAAGTTCTTCTATACCAATGGATTTACAATTGTTTATGAATTGACACATTCCAGATGGGTGGAGATGCCTCTGTTTATTTTGAAGACATATGACACAAAGGTGACTAGATGAGTAATGAGATTATCCAGTCTTTTTTAAGAAACTTTTTGTGTTGGGGTATAGAGGATTAACAATGTTGTGATGTTTTCAGGTCAACAGTGAAGGGACTCAGCCATACATATAAATGTAACCATTCTCCTGCAAACATCACTCCCATCCAGTCTGCCACATAACACTGAGCAGAGTTCTATGTACTAAACAGTAAGTCTTTGTTAGCTATCCATTTTAAAAATAGCAGTTTGTACATGACTATGCCAAACTCCCCAACTATCCTTTCTCCTTAGCAACCATGATTTTGTTCTTTATCATATGACATCCATTATATATGGAATTTAAAAATAAATTATAGAAATGAGATCTTCTAGTCTTGATGAATCTGAGATAATTCAGAAATTTCTCTCTATGAGGTTGCTGGACTTACAGGGTTCAGCTGAACTATTAAAAACAATGAAGTTTAGTCATTTGGTTCTAAGTCTCAAAGGAATTAGCATGAAAGAACAAATATTCATTTGCTTATAATGTCTACAATATTGGCAATGGTAGTGATTTAAAAGTAAAAATATGTGGTTATTGTTCCTCACTATAGATATGTGAACCATGAACTTCCAGATGTTCAAGCTGGTTTGAGAAAAGGCAGAGGAACCAGAGATCAAATTGCCAACATCCGCTGGATCATGGAAAAAGCAAAAGAGTTTCATAAAAACATCTATTTCTGCTTTATTGACTATGCCAAAGCCTTTGACTGTGTGGATCACAATAAACTGTGGAAAATTCTAAAAGAGATGGGAATACCAGACCACCTGACCTGCCTCTTGAAAAACCTGTATGCAGGTTAGGAAGCAACAGTTTGAACTGGACATGGAACAACAGACTGGTTCCAAATAGGAAAAGGAGTACGTCAAGGCTGTACATTGTCACCCTGTTTATTTAACTGCTATGCAGAGTACATCATGAGAAACGCTGGGCTGGAAGAAGCACAAGCTGGAATCAAGATTGCCGGCAGAAATATCAATAACCTCAGATATGCAGATGACACCACCCTTATGGCAGAAAGTGATGAAGAACTAAAGAGACTCTTGATGAAAGTGAAAGAGGAGAGTGAAAAAGTTGGCTTAAAGCTCAACATTCAGAAAACTAAGATCATGGCATCTGGTTCCATCACTTCATGGAAAATAGATGGGGAAACAGTGGAAACAGTGTCAGACTTTATTTTCTTGGGCTCCAAAATCACTGCAGATGGTGATTGCAGCCATGAAATTAAAAGATGCTTACTTCTTGGAAGGAAAGTTATGGCCAAACTAGATAGCATATAAAAAAAGCAGAGACATTACGTTGGCAACAAAGGTTCATCCGGTCAAGGCTATGGTTTTTCCAGTGGTCATGTATGGATGTGAGAGTTGGATTATAAAGAAAGCTGAGTGCAGAAGAATTGATGCTTTTGAACTATAGTGTTGGAGAAGACTCTTGAGAGTCCCTTGGACTGAAAAGAGATTCAACCAGTCCATCCTAAAGGAGATCAGTCCTGAATATTCATTGGAAGGACTGATGTTGAAGCTGAAACTCCAATACTTTGGCTACCTGATGTGAAGAGTTGACTCATTTAAAAGACCCTGATGCTGGGAAAGATTGAGGTCAGAAGGAGAAGGGGATTACAGAGGATGAGGTGGTTGGATGGCATCACCAACTCAATGGACATGAGTTTGGATAAATTCCAGGAGTTGGTGATGGACAGGGAGGCCTGGCGTGCTGTGGTTCATGGGGTCGCAAAGAGTTGGACACGACTGAGCAACGATGTCGGGAGCCACGTTAGGCATTATTGACAAAATGGAGGCAAGGTCCCCAGGCCCCTCTCCTCATTCTGCAGGCACGGATCCTGGGATGAAGGAGTTAGGCCTTGTAATTCTGACTTGTCTTTTCCTCTCCTCAGCTGAGTTGACTGAAAAGGAATATTAAGGTGCTTATTGTTCTTGAGACGAGTATGAGAAGGCACAAAGCCTTCTGCAGTTGTGCTCAGAATATAATTCATAAACTTAATCATTGACATTTGTTAAGGACTTTACAAAAGAGTGTTCCAGGATAAGCACATAGGCCGTAGCTTGAGGCTATGGGAGGGATTGATATCTGAAGCCTATTTGTGAGGAGAATGTTTATGGCAAGGAGTTTACTGAATTTAGGGCTTAGAAATAATTAAAACAGTTAGAAGTTAAAGATTTAAGAAATGTTGTAAAGTTAGCATATTTTACTATATCTTATAGAAGTTAGGAATTTTTAGAGACACTATAGCTAGAAGCCTTTTTAAGAGATAGTGAGCTCAGGATGTTAGGGGCAAACAGGATTTAGGAAGATAAGTAGTAAACTGAGGAATGTAGCATGAGTTACAATATAATCACAAGTTAACTATAGGACACATTAGAGGAGGTAGATAATAGATGATAAGGCTGATTCCCAGAGAATCCCTGAAGCAGGAACTCTGTTTGAAGAGCAACCATGATTTATGGAGATAATAAATCTGGGAGAGGAGGAACTGAAAATGTCAAACCTCTGGCCTAATGTTTTTGTAAAAGTATAAAAGAGAATCTTAAACTTGGAATAAACAGGCAGTCCATAGAAAAATGAGAGGCTGTCTCATTTCTCATCGCCGACACCGTCCATCTCTTCAGGTTGAATCCCTGGTTGCTGGAGTTGGACTCCAGCACAACGGAACTGAACTGATACATTTATTCCACTTCTCCTCTTATCAGACTTCATTATTATCTCCAGTCCACTGAAAAATGGGAATGCTCCCTGATATCAATGTGGTCCTTGCACTCAGTATGTCTAGGGCATCTAGACTTTAACAAACTTGTCTCATCTAGGATAAGAAGTTAGAGATTTTTATCTATGCTCAGATGTAGAGAAATACTAGTCCAAAAAGAGGACTAGAAGTCAAGGGTAATTTAAATGATAATCACTGATATTATGAAAGAAAATTATCTTGAATTCATTTTATAATCCATTTATCAAAAGTATGTAACATGTTCTATACATAATGGAAATAAAACTAACATATAATTGTTTTAATAGATTCAAAAGCTTTTTGTAACATTCATTTTTCCAATAAAATATATTTTATTATAATAAGAATATATTTTACTTATATAAATGTTATTAAAGAATAATAATGTATTGTTTTTCTTTTTTCAAATAAGTTGGGTTAATTCTAGGTGATACAGAATTCAGGATGGATCAAAGACTTAAGAACACATCGTCAGGATTCTGGATGGTGTTTATGTATATCTCATAGCTAAGGTAGAAAGAAATAAAGAGAAGGTACAGAACTAATGAGAAGATGAGCCACTATATGATTTTTTTTTAACTAAAGTTTATTCTTAAATGTATATTAGGTTCCAAGACAAGACTTCATTCTAGCTATTGGTGGCAACAGATGTTATGGCAGAGGATCCAGATGTTTAATCAGAAATAGAATTAAGGATCATCATTGCCTCAGGTACAAGGAGCAGCTTACTTTTTGCCAGATTTCTTAATTCCATCTGTGGCTAGGGGATCTATCTCTATAGCCTTTGCTTTTAGTTCCTGTGTTTCTTCTGCTTCTCCATTTGTTTCTGTTTGATTGCCTTACCCTCCTTTTCCATCTCCTTGACTTGCTTTTGGGCTGCTTCAGGGACTTCTTGCCACCATCATGGTCAAAAATGGCACCTGTTGCCCCTTCCCCAATAATATCTTAAATCAAGAGCTAAAATGGTACATAGCAGCAAAAAACTAGAAGCATATTAATCAGTAAAATCAAAGAAAAAAATGGAAGACCAGAGTCATTGTTGTTATTTACATAGCAATTAAAGAAAAAAACAGCATGTGTCTGAGTATAGGAGTTTATACCATAATTTTATGCAATGCTAGTAAAATTTCTTAATTTCTCAGAAATTTCTCAAAAATTAATTTTCTTTCTTAAAAATTGGTAATAACATTACATTTAATAAAAAAGGGGGGAAAAATAAGACTAAGAACTGTCTTCACCAAGTGTAGACAATATGAACATAGTTCAGTTCAGTCGCTCAGTCGTGTCCGACTCTTTGCGACCCATGAATCAGGCCTCCCTGTCCATCACCAACTCCCAGAGTTCACTCAGACTCACGTCCATCGAGTCAGTGATGCCATCCAGCCATCTCATCCTCTGTCGTCCCCTTCTCCTACTGCCCCCAATCCCTCCCAGCATCAGAGTATTTTCCAATGAGTCAACTCTTCACATGAGTTGGCCAAAGTACTGGAGTTTCAGCTTCAGCATCATTCCCTCCAAAGAAATCCCAGGGCTGATCTCCTTCAGAATGGACTGGTTGGATCTCCTTGCAGTCCAAGGGACTCTCAAGAGTCTTCTCCAACATGACAGTTCAAAAGCATCAATTCTTTGGTGCTCAGCCTTCTTCACAGTCCAACACTCACATCCATATATGACCACAGGAAAAACCATAGCCTTGACTAGACGAACTTTTGTTGGCAAAGTAATGTCTCTGCTTTTGAATATGCTATCTAGGTTTGTCATAACTTTCCTTCCAAGGAGTAAGTGTCTTTTAATTTCATGGCTGCAGTCACCATCTGCAGTGATTTGGGAGCCCCCAAAAATAAAGTGTGACACTGTTTCCACTTTTTGCCCATCTATTTGCCATGAAGTGATGGGACCAGATGCCATGATCTTTGTTTTCTGAATGTTGAGCTTTAAGCCAACTTTTTCACTCTCCACTTTCACTTTCATCAAGAGGCTTTTAGTTCCTCTTCACTTTCTGCCATAAGGGTGGTATTATCTGCATATCTGAGGTTATTGATATTTCTTCTGGCAATCTTGATTCCAGCCTGTGTTTCTTAGGCAAATAAATGGAGAGATAATGTCTTTGAATAGGATGACGATATAATAAAGTGGCCATCTCTTGAAAGCAATTCATATATTTAACAAAATTGAAAAACATTTTGTAAAATAACAAAATTTAACATTTTGTAAAATAACAAAATCCATTAAAAATATAATGGATTTTGATAAAATGTTTTAAAAACTCATTCGGACCTATGAATATAGAAGAAACATTAGGAAAACAGTTTTAAAAACAACAAGATTTTCTTAAGTTATAAAAACATGATATAAAGTGACAAAAGTTAAATGGCATTGTGTTAGCAGAGAACTGTGCATTTAGCTTAATGGTATTTACAGTCTTTTATTAAAGTAAAATTAATTCTCTATATTATACCATTTTTTAAAATAAATTCTGGATTAGTTATATTTTTTTATTTTTGGTAATCAATAATGTACTAAAACTATAGGAGGCTATTTGTACAATTTTGGGTCCTCAGGACTGCAATATCAAAGAGATTTATGTTTTTAAAGTCTGTATGAAAAGTACTATTAACATTATTAACAGAATTATAAAGGAGACATGTAATGTTAATCTGAAACATGTATTTCAATAAATTTTTTGAAGTTTAATAAGACTTTTGATAACATACACAACCACTCTGTACATCTGTTTCCTTATCTGTAGAATGAGGCTCTTAAGCATACCTAACTCCTAGGGATGTTGTGAGGATTAATGTTACGTATAAAGTACCTAGAGTATTCTTAGGACAGAGTCTGCTTCTCATATTTATAAATGGAATATTGGTTTTATTTTCTTACTTTTTGTCAAAACCTCTAACTTCTCTCCTTGTTCATACAATCTTCTCCTAAGTTCTTTGAACTCCCCTTACAGTCATTACCTTGAACTCTTTATTGGGTAAATTATTTACCTCCACTTCCCTTAGATATTGCTTTGAAGTTTTATCTTGTTCCTTTATTTGGAACATATTTGTCTGTCAACTCATTTTGCCTAGTTTGTTGTTTTTATTTCTATGTATTTGGCAGACCATTTATATTTCCTGACCTTGGAGAAGTGACCTCTGGTAAGAGACTTGCTATGCATTCCAGCAGCTCATTTCCCTCCCCGGTTATCAGAGCTGTATGATCTAGGTTTGCCCTCTAGGCATTGTGTGTCCTTCTGTTGTGGTGGGCTGACTACTGTGGGTGGGCTGGTTTGCAGGACTAGGCCCCAGTCCAGCTGGTTGCCAAGCCCTGCCTTGTGTAGAGGCTGCCAGTTATGAGTGGGAAGTGCCAGGTCAGAAGGTGGCAGGCAGAGATACTGTGCAGGGGATCCTGAGGCCAGTGCTGGCCCAGTGGTGGGTATAGCATGGCTCTAGGGTGGGTAGCTGCAGAGTTTAGGGGTGGGGAATCATGGATCTACTGTCAGCCTTCCTGACATGCTTGAGTATGGGATCTAGTGTGTCCAAAAGCCGGTGCTGGCCCACTGGTGAGTGACCCTGGATCCAGATTTGGCTCACTGAGAGGTCCAGGGTGTCTTGGAGGTTGTATCTGTCTACAACTATCAGTAACTGGGGCCAGATCCTGGGCTGGGGGTCCAGAGGCTAGTTTTGGCCAACTGGTGGGCAGAGCCAGGTCACAGGATCTCTGGCTTGCATTATCTGGCTAGTAGGTGAAGATGGATCCTGGGATGGATGACTAAGGGGTCCAAGGTCACCAAGTGGGTGTTAACCTTCTGGTGGGCAGGGCTGAGGTTCATCAGGCCCAGGGCTGGTATGTGGGCTATGTTCTCATACAACAGGTTGCATGATTATAGGGGTCTTGGAGCAGGTGACTACCCACTGTTAGGTAGACTTGGTTCCTAGGGCCTCTGGTTGCAGGGCTCTGGGGGTCCTAGGGTTGATGTTTCAGCCTACTGATGAGTGGAGCCAATGCCCAGGAGGTCCTGGGGCTGATGACTATCCACTGGTAAATGAAGCTGGTTTAATGAAAACCCACTGGTGAGCAGAGAAAGGTCCCAAGGTCTCTGGCTGCAAGGCCCAGGTGGTCACAGTACAAGTATCAGTTACTTTTTTGAAGGGCCAGATCCTGGACTCTCTGGAGGACAGGGCTGAGTCCCAGAGTGGTTGTGGCACAGAAGGTCTTGGTAGCTGGCCTTCTAGGGGGTGAGCTCTGTCCCTTCCTGGGTAGTCTGTTTGAGCTGAGGTGTCCCAGTACTGGTGCCATAGACTGGTGGATGGGGCTGGGCCCTGAGGGACGATCTCAGAATGGCATTTGCCAGCCCAGTACCAGAACCCCTGAGATAGAACAAGCTCCCCATAATGACTGCCACCAGTATCTATGACTCCTGGGTGAACTCCAGTTGCCTGCCTTCTCTCTTGGAGGCTCTCCAAGATCATCAGGTGGTTGTGATCAGGCTTTTTTCAAATTACTGCTTCCTCTCTGAGTCCTGGTACATATGCAATATTTTGTGCGCAAGTTTAGAGTGGAATCTATTTCCTCCCCAGAGAATTCCATGGACAGAGGATCCTGGTGAGTTACAGTTCACAGGGTCACAAGGAGCTGGACACATTTGAGCAACTAACATGTTTCACTTCACTATTTCACATAGTAATATGGCTCTCCAAAGAGAATGCCCTGGCTGCATTCAAAGTCAAGTGTTCTGGGGGCTTGTCTTCCTGTTGCAGGATCCCTGGGCTGGGGAGTCTAACGTGAGGTTTGGACAACTTGCTCCTTGGAGAGAACTTCTGCAGTTGTAGCCATTCTCCTGTTTGTGGGTTGCCCATTAGGGATATGGGTCTTGACTATGGGTCTTGGAGATATGGTCTCCACTCTTCCTACCTGCTTCGCTGTGGTTCGTTCTTTAGATCTTTAGTTGTAGAAGCTATTTTCTGCTAGTCTTCTAGTCTTTCTCACCTGTAATCGCTCTGTAAATAGTTCTAAATTTGATGTGCCTGCGGGAGGAGATGAGCTCAGTGTCTTCTTGCTCTGCCATCTTGCCCATTCCCTATAGATGTGTATATTAAGATAGATATACACTTGTTAACTGCTTTGTCTCTGTTTTTTACAAGTGATATAAATGAAGAAATTAACAAATGAAAAAAGTATATTAAGTAGTAAGTGCCTATTTTATGTTACACATGCTTTATATACTTAAGGCTCAAAAAAAAAAAATCTGAAATCTATATTTTCATACCAATTTATCAGATGTAGGTTTCTCTGTCCATGGAATTTTCCAGGCAAGAAGATTGGAGTGGGTTGCCATTTTCTACTCCATGGGATCTGCCTGACCCAGGGATCAACCCCAAATCTCTTGCATCTCCTGCACTGGCAGGCAGATTCTTTACCACCGTGCCACCTGGGAAGCCCTTGAAGATCAGTACTTATCACTTGATAATAAGTAAGAGTGATCAAGTACCTTTGAACATGTTATGTTAGATTTCTCTTTAGCCCATGCTGCATTTTGCTTTAAATTAAAGCCTGTTAACATCCCGTGAAGCCCATCATTAAAACCAAAGATTTGGGGGCACCCCTAATATACATCCTTAGTGCTTTGATCATTAAGTTTCAAAGTCATGCCAAGTTTTCCACTGATTGCATGGCATGTAGCCCTTAGCAGCTTTTATTTTTTTGTCTTTATGCAAATAAAACAAATGCCTGGAAAGAGAAAGCAAATCAAAGATGAAAGTCTGTTTATAAGAATGCCAAAATAACTTGTTTATCCTTGTTCCTATCACTCCTCTTTTAAGTCTTCACAGATAGAAACAATGACATTGGATAGGAGCAATTTAAGCAGAATATCGGAGATAACAAGCAGATAGAGGGCTCTGCAGAATAAGCCTGCATACAATCTTAGGAAGCCTAAGTTAATAAAGCGTAACTTTATTAACCTAAATAAAATTGATATCAACCATTCACTTAGCCTATAAATGTAAGGCATTTTACAGAAATCATAAATGTATGTATACAGGCTATATACAAAATCTTATTCAGTCTTTTTTTACAACAGCAGTGGAAACCTTCTACTGTTATAGGTACCTTTCAAATGAGGAAACAGGGTGAGAGATAAACTGTTACATGTCCAAAATAATGCAGCCAGGAAACGGCATTGTCTGAACCTGAGAACAGGCAAATTTGAATCCATGTCATTATGACATTCAACTCATCTGTATTCTGGGAAATGCTTTATCAGGTCTTTTATACATAATCCAGAAAAAAAAATATTACTATCTCAGGATGAAATGAATTAATTAATGTGCTTGCCACTTCTACTTTCCCAAATTTTATTTAAATGTTGAATTGCCCTAGAATGATCAAATTTACTCTGTCCCTCTTTAGCAAAGCAAAACTCTCATTTCTTTTATCTCATTTTTTTCTAAAATGTACATAATTAGATTCATAGTTCTACAGCCATTGATTTATAAATCCAGAGAGATATGTCTTTCTTTGGGTCCTTGATGTGCCAAATTAAATGTTACCCTCATATAGAGTAGTGAGTTATTTAAAAATAATTATTAGTAAAACCAGAGAAGGCAATGGCAACCCACTCCAGTACTCTTGCCTGGAAAATCCCATGGCCGGAAGAGCCTGGTAGGCTGCAGTCCATGGGGTCGCTAAGAGTTGGACAGGACTGAGCGACTTCACTTTCACTTTTCACTTTCACACATTGGAGAAGGAAACGCAACAAAGGTCCGTCTAGTCAAGGCTATGGTTTGTCCTGTGGTCATGTATGGATGTGACAGTTGGACTGTGAAGAAAGCTGAGCGCCGAAGAATTGATGCTTTTGAACTGTGGTGTTGGAGGGTATTGGAGAAGACTCTTGAGAGTCCCTTGGACTGCAAGGAGATCCAACCAGTTCATTCTGAAGATCAGCCCTGGGATTTCTTTGGAAGGAATGATGCTGAAGCTGAAACTCCAGTACTTTGGCCACCTCATGAGAAGAGTTGACTCATTGGAAAAGACTCTGATGCTGGGAGGGATTGGGGGCAGGAGGAGAAGGGGATGACGCAGGATGAGATGGCTGGATGTCATCACTGACTCGATGGACGTGAGTCTCAGTGAACTCCGGGAGCTGGTGATGGACAGGGAGGCCTGGCGTGCTGCGATTCATAGGGTCTCGAAGAGTTAGACATGACTGAGCGACTGAACTGAACTGAATGGCAACCCAATCCAGTGTTCTTGCCTTGAGAATCCCAGGGACGGGGGAGCCTGGTAGGCTGCCATCTATGGGGTCGCACAGAGTCGGACACGACTGAAGCAACTTAGCAACAGCAGCAGCAGCATTAGTAAAACAGAGACAGTTTCTCATGTCATTAGATGTATTAATTTTTAAATAATAAAATATGCACATAGTGTGTTCAATTAGAGGTTTTCCCAATGGCTCAGAGGTAAAGAATCTGCTTGCCAATGCAGGAGATGCAGGAGATATGGGTTAAATCCCTGGGTCAGGAAGATCCTCTGGAGGAGTGCATGGCAGCCCACTCCAGTATACTTCCCTGAAGAATCCCATGGACAGAGGAGCCTGGGAGGCTACAGCCCATGGGGTGCAAAGAGTCAGACATGACTGAGCACATACGCTCACATATGTTCACTTAGGTGTGTTTTAGTGGGTCAGTGGTTCCTTCCCTACCTATCGCCCATTTGATTCTTTTCACCCTGTGTAGCTGCCCTGGTGTTGGGTAGGATTGACTGCACTCCCAAATCTATAGTAGACCCTCACTGGTCTAAAACAATTATGTAACCCCATCCATGTTCCTAGTGGTTAGTTCAGTTTTCTTGAGCTAAGATAATTGGTTCTTGTGACTAGAATTTATTCAGAGGGGATTCAAGCACAGAAGACAGAAGGCTTTTGTTGGGTGCTTTTAGAAATATTTTCTCTCTCTCTCACTATCTCTGTTTTTATCTTTGAAAATCCTTAGTACTGATTGTTGCTATAAACCATTTTATAAACACCAGGATGGATATATACATATATAATCTCAGTTCAGTTCAGTTCAGTTGCTCAGTCGTGTCTGACTCTTTGCGACCCCATGGACTGCAGCACGCCAGGCTTCCCTGTCCATCACCAATACCTGGAACTTACTCAGACTCATGTCCATTGAGTCGGTGATGCCATCCAACTGTCTCATCCTCTGTCAGCCCCTTCTCCTTCCACCTTCAATCTTTCCCAGAATCAGCGGCATTTTAAATGAGTCAGTTCTTCGCATCAGGTGGCCAAGATGTTGAAGTTTCAGCTTCAGCATCAGCCTTCCAATGAATATTCAGGACTGATTTATTTTAGGATGGAATGGCTGGATCTCCTTGCAGTCCAAGGGACTCTCAAGAGTCTTCTCCAACACCACAGTTCAAAAACATCAATGCTTCTGTGCTCAGCTTTCTTTACAGTCCAACTCTCACATCCATACGTGACTACTGGAAGAACCAAAGCTTTGACTAGACAGACCTTTGTTGGCACTATATATATATATAGTGAAAAATTAAACAAAAAGGAAGGAAAATATTGGATTCCTTAAGACATCTTTGAACCATTATATCTACCAATCACACAGGCTGCCTTACTTCCTGAACCCCAGTTTGTAGAACTAATACAGCTCTTAAGATGTATGTGAGTTTGAGGCAGGCTTTCACTTCTGTTCAGCGGAAAGTGTTTAATTTCTACTTCTGAGATTTCTACCAGAGTTATGGTTTCTACTGGGATTCCTACCACGAGTGGTTATGAGTTCAAGCTCAGCTTTTGGCTTTGTTATTTTAAGATATATGATCCAAAAAAAAAAAAACAAATATTCAACCTTTCTGAGCTTCAGTTTTGTTATCTAAAATGGATGCTTACTGTGGGTTACTGTAGAAAGTACAGAGCAGATCAGATCAGTTGCTCAGTCATGTCCCACTCTTTGCAACCCCATGAATCACAGCACGCCAGGCCTCCCTGTCCATCACCAACTCCCAGAGTTCACTCAGACTCACGTCCATCGAGTCAGTGATGCCATCCAGCCATCTCATCCTCTGTCGTCCCCTTCTCCTCCTGCCCCCAATCCCTCCCAGCATCAGAGTCTTTTCCAATGAGTCAACTCTTCTCATGAGGTGGCCAAAGTACTGGAGTTTCAGCTTTAGCATCATTCCTTCCAAAGAAATCCCAGGGCTGATCTCCTTCACAATGGACTGGATGGATCTGCTTGCAGTCAAAGGGACTCTCAAGAGTCTTCTCCAACACCACAGTTCAAAAGCATCAATTCTTCGGTGCTCAGCCTTCTTCACAGTCCAACTCTCACATCCATACATGACCACAGGACAAACCATAACCTTGACTAGACGAATCTTTGTTGGCAAAGTAATGTCTCTGCTTTTGAAAATGCTATCTAGGTTGGTCATAACTTTCCTTCCAATGAGTAAGCGTCTTTTAATTTCATGGCTGCAGTCACCATCTGTAGTGATTTTGGAGCCCCCCAAAAATAAAGTGTGACACTGTTTCCACTGTTTCCCCATCTATTTCCCATGATGTGATGGGACCGGGTGCCATGATCTTCATTTTCTGAATGTTGAGCTTTAAGCCAACTTTTTCACTCTCCACTTTCACTTTCATCAAGAGGCTTTTTAGTTCATCTTCACTTTCTGCCATAAGGGGGGTGTCATCTGCATATCTGAGGTTATTGATATTTCTCCCGGCAATCTTGATTCCAGCTTGTGTTTCTTCCAGTCCAGCATTTCTCATGATGTACTCTGCATATAAGTTAAATAAACAGGGTGACAATATACAGCTTTGACGAACTCCTTTTCCTATTTGGAACCAGTCTGTTGTTCCATGTCCAGTTCTAACTGTTGCTTCCTGACCTGCATATAGGTTTCTCACGAGGCAGATCAGGTGGTCTTGTATTCCCATCTCTTGAAGAATTTTCCACAGTTGATTGTGAGCCACACAGTCAAAGGCTTTGGCATAGTCAATAAAGCAGAAATAGATGTTTTTATGAAACTCTCTTACTTTTTTCATGATCCAGCGGATGTTGGCAATTTGATCTCTGGTTCCTCTGCCTTTTCTAAAACCAGCTTGAACATCAGGAAGTTCACGGTTCACATACTGCTGAAGCCTGGCTTGGAGAATTTTGAGCATTACTTTCCTAGAGTGTGAGATGAGTGCAATTGTGTGGTAGTTTGAGCATTCTTTGGCATTGCCTTTCTTTGGGATTGGAATGAAAACAGACCTTTTCCAGTCCTGTGGCCACTGCTGAGTTTACCCAATTTGCTGGCATATTGAGTGCAGCACTTTCACAGCATCATCTTTCAGGATTTGGAATAGCTCAACTGGAATTCCATCACCTCCACTAGCTTTGTTCATAGTAATGCTTTCTAAGGCCCACTTGACTTCACATTCCAGATTGTCTGGCTCTAGGTCAGTGATCACACTATCATGATTATCTGGGTCATGAAGATCTTTTTTGTACAGTTCTTCTGTGTATTCTTGCCATCTCTTCTTAATATCTTCTGCTTCTGTTAGGGCCATACCATTTCTGCCCTTTATCAAGCCCATCTTTGCATGAAATGTTCCTTTGGTATCTCTGATTTTCTTGAAGAGATCCCTAGTCTTTCCCATTCTGTTGTTTTTCCTCGATTTCTTTGCGTTGATTGCTAAAGAAGGCTTTCTTATCTCTTCTTGCTAGTCTTTGGAAGTCTGCATTCAGATGTTTATATCTTTCCTTTTCTCCTTTGCTTTTCACTTCTCTTCTTTTCACAGCTATTTGTAAGGCCTCCCTAGACAGCCATTTTGCTTTTTCGCATTTCTTTTCCATAGGAATGGTCTTGACCCCTGTCTCCTGTACAATGTCACGAACCTCATTCCATAGTTCATCAGGCACTCTATCTATCAGATCTAGGCCCTTAAATCTATTTCTCACTTCCACTGTATAATCATAAGGGATTTGATTTAGGTCATATCTGAATGGTCTAGTGGTTTTCCCTACTTTCTTCAATTCCAGTCTGAATTTGGCAATAAGGAGTTCATGGTCTGAGCCACAGTCAGCTCCTGGTCTTGTTTTTGCTGACTGTATAGAGCTTCTCCAGATCTGACAGAATGTGGTCCACTGGAGAAGGGAATGGCAAAACACTTCAGTATTCTTGCCTTGAGAACCCTATGAACAGTATGAAAAGGCAAAATGATACGATACTAAAAAGAAACTCCCCAGGTCAGTAGGTGCCCAATATGCTACTGGAGATCAGTGGAGAAATAACTCCAGAAAGAATGAAGGGATGGAGCCAAAGCAAAAAGAATACCCAGCTGTGGATGTGACTGGTGATAGAAGCAAGGTCCAATGCTGTGAAGAGCAATATTGCATAGGAACCTGGAATGACAGGTCCACGAATCAAGACAAATTGGAAGTGGTCAAACAAGAGATGGCAAGAGTGAATGTCGACATCTAGGAATCAGCGAACTGAAATGGACTGGAATAGGTGAATTTAACTCAGATGACCATTTTATCTACTACTGCGGGCAGGAATCCCTCAGAAGAAAGGGAGTGGCCATCACGGTCAACAAAAGAGTCTGAAATGCAGTACTTGAATGCAATCTCAAAAATGACAGAATGATCTCTGTTCGTTTCCAAGGCAAACCATTCAATATCACAGTAATCCAAGTCTATGCCCCAACCAGTAATGCTGAAGAAGCTGAAGTTGAACAGTTCTATGAAGACCTACAAGACCTTTTAGAACTAACATCCAAAAAAGATGTCCTTTTCATTATAGGGGACTGGAATGCAAAAGTAGGAAGTCAAGAAACACCTGGAGTTTCCAAGGTGTTTCCAAGGCAATATTTGGTCTTGGAATACAGAATGAAGCAGGGCAAAGACTAATAGAGTTTCGCCAAGAAAATGCACTGGTCATAACAAACACCCTCTTCCAACAACACAAGAGAGGAAGTAAACAATTTGCATGTAAAACCCCTTGTTCTGCACCAGTGACACAAAATGTAGAGCTCCTATTTCCTGGGAACAAAGCAATTTCACCTCTATGAATCTTTCCAGAGTAAGCCCATCTGGTTCTAGGCATGTCAATTGTTCTGGCATTCCTTTTGCCACTGCAAAGCCATATTTGGTTATATTTTTCCTTTGTTAGTATTTTTCAGGATTCAGCTTGCTTTGTCTCCAATGAAATAGTGATATTATTCTTTTTGAGGGGAACTTGCTCTTCCTTGAAGTAGGTACTCATGGAACTCAAAACAATGCTCTTTATAAAGTGGGGACTTGATAAATCAGTATTTAATTACTCATGAACATATAATGTGAGAACACTAAATATAACAGTAAAGCAAGAACTAAAGAGACGTTCAGAAGAATACACTGTTTGCCCAGAGGTGTTCACTAACCTCAAATTCAGTGACTATCATGCACATGAAATCCTATTTTTAATTTAAGATTTTCTGGACATTGTAAGATTATACAGAAAGCAAAAGAGGAAAAACTAGAATATATTTTCAGTTATTACTATCTACCAGATACTGATATTATACCATGATGTCTTTACTATTTATTAACTCTCAGAACACAGCTGTTTCTTCATTTATGTAATTATTTAATATTATTGAGCCACAGACACTATGCTAGACCCAAATGAGCTGTAGTCTGAATATTGTCATGTATTTAAATTGAACAGGTAATTATAGGAAATCATCAGGCAGGTAAAAAATGATTACTTTTATGCACATAAAGAAAAATTAAGCCATTTTATCCAAGTAAGACAAGTAATAAATGGTAAACTATTTGAGATGTAGAATAGTTGAAGAATACAGTGGGAAGCAGAATATAATCTCTCTGCTCTCAGTAGCATAAGGTTATACTACCCAACACAGACTTGATGGATATTTGTTGAATAGATAAGTTATTTGAACTCAGGCTTATCTTTCTCCCATTTCCACATCATTTCACTATGCTGTGCTACATTCAAGTAATCCACATTTCACCCATTATTCTGAAAATCCTAAATAGTCTATTATAAATAAATTATATGCTTTGGGCACAGTCAAGTCCTATTCTACTAATACTTTTAAATTAAAAAAAAAAAAACATTTAGTTTCCTTGTTTAAATAATGAATAAAAATCTACTTAAATTTACTTAAAATTTATTTTACTGTTTTAATTTGAAAATTATACCAGTCAGAATTTTAACTTATATCCTTTTGTCTGCAAATAATAAACTGAGTCACATTAAAATTAGAACACTAAATTATACAGATTTAATCAGAGCAAAAATAAGTTACCGGCCTGTCCTGTCCCATCAAATCACAACACTTATTTTGTTCACATTAAAGATAATCAGTTATCCAAAGATTTTTGAGTAAATGAACAAAAAATAAAGATAGGAATTGTCAGAACAAAAATAAAAAATAAAGATATTCAGATATCCAAGAATTTTTGAACAAAAGAACAGAAAATAAAGATAGGAATTGTCAAAACAAAAACAAAATCTGTCTGGAAACTAGTCTATACTGTAGAATGGTACAGAATAAATTAACTGATTTTCCAGAACCCAGCCTCAAATGTTTCATATGCTTCTACTGCACATTAATCTGCTTTCATGATTTTTCTGCTTGTGACACTCATTAATTTTAGTCATACTTAACAATAGGTATTAATATATTCTTGCTTGGAAAATCCCATGAGAAGAGGAGACTGGTGGGCTACAGATGCAAAGAGTTGGACATGATTTTGTAACTAAACAACAAAATGTTATTTAAATGGTTCTCCACCTCATAGTCATTAGATACTTCAGGAGATTGACACTGGCCTGTAAAACATATCCATTGGTATGATATATGTGTATACATTGCTATGAGGATAGATTCTCTGACTTTCTTACAATTCCCAAATGAGCATAAAAATAGTTGAGAAACACTGATTTGCTTTCTTAGCTTATTTTTGCCTTTATCAAACTTTAGGGTTTGAAATAGCTTAGCTGGAATTCTATCACCTGAACTACCTTTGTTTGTAGTAATGCTTCTTAAGAACCATTTGATTTCACACGCCAGAATGACTGGCTTTAGGTGAGTGATCACAATGTTGTGGTTATCTGGGTCATTCAGACCTTTATTGTACAGTTTTCCTGGGTATTCTTGCCACATCTTTTTAATATCTTCTGCTTCTGTTAGATCCATACAGTTTCTGTTCTTTTATTGTGCTCATCTATCAAAGAATGTTCAACCTACCTCACAATTGCACTCATTTCATATGATAGAAAGGTAATGCTCAAAATCCTTCAAGCTAGGCTTCAACAGTACGTGAACTGAGAACCTCCAGATGTACAAGTTGGATTTAGAAAAGGCAGAGGAACCAGAGATCAAATTGCCAGCATTCATGGGATCATGGAAAAAAGCAAGGGAATTCCAAAAAAAAATCTACTTCTGCTTCATTGACTATGTTAAAGCCTTTGACTGTGTGGATCACAACAAACTGTGGAAAATTCTTAAAGAAATGGGAATATCAGACCACTTTACCTGCCTCCTGAAAAGCCTATATCCAGGTCAAGAAACAATAGTTAGAACTGGACAAGGAACAATGGACTGGTTCAAAAATGGAAAAGAAGTATGTCAAGCCTGTATATTGTCACTCTGCTTATTTAATTTATATGTAGAGTACATTATGCAAAATTCTGGGCTGGATGAAGCACAAGCTGGAATCAAGATTTCCAGGAGAAATATCAATAACCTCAGATATACAGATGACACCATCCTAATGTCAAAAGGTGAAAAACTAAAGGGCCTCCTGATGAACGTGAAAGAGGAGAGAAAGCTGGCTTAAAATTCCATATTCAAAAAACAAAGATCATGGTATCTGGTCCCATCACTTCATGGCAAATAGATGGGGAAATAATGGAAAGAACAACAGACTTTATTTTCTTGGGCTCCAAATCACGCAGGTGGTAACTGTAGCCACAAAATTAAAAGACACATGCTCCTTGGAAGAAAAGCTATGACAAGCTAGACAGTGTATTAAAAAGCAGAGACATCATTTTGCTGACAAAAGTCCATATTGTCAAGTTATGGCTTTTCCGGTTGTCATATGTAGATGTGAGAGTTGGACCATAAAGAAGGCTGAGGGCTGAAGAATTAATGCTTTCAAACTGTGGTGCTGGAGAAGACTCTGAACAGCAAGGAGATCCAACCAGTCAATCCTAAAGGAAATCAACCCTGAATATTCATTGGAAAGACTGATGTTGATGCTGAAGCTCCAATACTTTGGCCACCTGATGTGAAGAGCCAACTCATTGGAAAAGACTCTGAAGCTGGGAAAGATTGAGAGCAAAAGAAGGTGGTGACAGAGGACAAGATGTTTGGATGGCATCATCAACTCAATGGACATGAGTGTGAACAAACTCAGTTCTGCTGTTCATGGGGTCACGAAGAGTTGGACAGGACTGAGTGATTGAACAGCAAAATAAAGTGTTAATATTTGACCACTCTTGTAAATTAAAATGAAAAACTATGTAACTAGATTACATGAGTTCCAAATTCCTACTCTAACACTGAACAGTTATGATACATTTGGCATGTTATTTAAGTATGCTAAATGGAGATAGTGTTACCTAGCTCACACGATTATTGAGATGATTACACAGTGTAACAAAATTAAAAGTCTAGAACAGGGCCTAAAACAAAGGCACTATTAATCTAAGAGCTAGTTTTATGTATTATGAAAGAGTAACAAAGTATTATGTTAGTATAAATATTATGTTATCATTACTGCAAAAGTCCATGATACCTCCAATTGCTAGAGAGCTAATTCCAAACTATACTCCCTGGAGTACTCATACTTGGAGTTGCTACAAGTACTGTATTCTATGAAAATAGTGTTAAAAGGGTAAATACATTTGAGAAAGAGTGCTTGGTTTTCTTAAAAAAGATTCACAGTACATGCTAGTTTCTTAAAGACTATAAAGATTTCTTAAAGAAACATTTTTAAATTTAACTGCATATTTTTTACCACAGAACATTTTATTGGAGGAAATACCTACTATTTTATTGTGGAACTCACAATTTAAGTAATATTATCCTACTGGATGGTGGTCACTTCACTGCAGATAATGAGATGGTACCAAAATCTAGTTTCTTCTTCAGTTAGTATCATATAAGGGACGCACGTAGCCAGAGTATTTGATATAGTAATTTCCAAGTTGATTGAGTCAATTACAGAGTTCTTCATTCTTGGAAAGCTGGGAAATGTAGAACAGCCACTCTCTCACCCATAAAACCCCATACCAAAAATTTTCATTTTGAAATTTCCTGTAGTCAGAGTGGTGATCATAAGACATTTCAGGGAAGAAACAAATCTTAAAGATAATTGACTGGCAATCTCAACATTTTTATAGGTTTACTATGGTCTCCTCAACTATGGAATCAGTCAGACTTGAAACAGTTATCAAAACCCACCATCAAATTATGTAGCCAAAATTTAAGTATACAATGTATTCTATTGTTTTAGTTAATTATATCTTTAAGGGCATTTATATTATTTCTATGTTTTGTCATCAGAAGTGTATTTTATAAGTGATTATAAAGACGTATAGGTTAGTATAGAGCATATAAAATAATTTTAAATGTATTTTAACCAGTTATTTATTTATTTAATTATTATTGATATATAGCTGGTTAACAATATTGTGTTAGTTTCAGATATACAACCAAGTGATTTGGTTACACGTATTTTTTTTTACAGATTCCTTTCTATTATAGGCTATTACAAAATATTGAATATAGTTCCTTGTGCTATACAGTAAGTCCTTTTATTTTATTTATAATGGCATGTTTCTATTACTCCCACTCTCCTATTTAATTTCTTCCCATATCTTAAGATGAGTTTTAAAAAATGTACCTGTATGAGTTTCCTAAGCTTTCATAATGCATTATCATAACTTATGGCTTAAAATAAGAGACCTTTACTCTCTTTTAGTTCTGGAGGCTAGAAGTTCAAAATCAAAGTGTCAGAACAGCCACACTCTTCTGAAGTCTCTAGTAAAGGATCCTTCCTTTCCTCTTCCAACTTATGTTTGGCCCAGAGATTTCTTGGCTGCGGTTGCTTAATTCTAATCTCAGATTGATCTTCACCTGGTTTTCTTCTTTGTGTGTCCCTCCATGGCATACCTTAAATCCAAGATTATTTGATCCCAATATCCTTAACTAATTATTAATTTATCTTCAAACCATCTATTTCTTTATAGAAATAAATGAGGTCACATTCTGAGATTAAAGCAGTCATTGAGTGAAGGGGGAGGAGCTTAATATTTAAGCCAGTATAAAATTTCCTGCCATATTTTCCATTAATTTCTGATATTTACAGAAGTTATATAAACAGCTAAATGTATATACATGTGTGTGTGTCTTTATATATACATATGGCTTCAGGTAAGAATATTGGAGTGGATTGCCATTCCCAGGGGATCTTCCCAAGTCAAGGATTCTCCTGCATTGCAGGCAGATTCTTTACTGTCTGAGCCATTCCTGATGGCTCATATATATGTGTGTGTGTGGGGGGGGTGTATACACATATATATATGTGTGTGTGTATATATATATATAATAAAATAGTATTTTATAGAGCTAAGTTGGACATTGGTAGATAAAATGGCAGAAATTCAAGCTCAAGCTCACCTCTACACTGTAAAAGAATGCAGAACATACTTAAGCACTTAAGTTTGATAAGATTAGGGACATATAATACTTACAGATAATTTTGATAGATTCTAAATGTATCATGCATATGTAATACTACAGTTCCAGTGTAGTAAAATAAGAAGAGTATTTAGATAACAATTTGAAAATTACAGAAGGAATGACCTTTCAAGAGATCAGAAGTACAACAGTGGCATGGAAGAATAGTAGGAATGAATGGGATTACTTTTGAGAACTTGGGAGATTTAGTAATTTAACCATCCATTCTCTTCTCCTCCTTTAAGCCAAGGATGCACAACAAGCTGATGTCACTAAATAAATTCAAACAGAGGAGAAAGACATTTGGTAGATTGTTAGAAGACCAAAAATTCCATAGTCAGCCACGACACATGTGAAGCTGAGAATTACCAAGTAAATTAATAAAATCGGCACAATCCCAATGACAGTCCAGAAAATAAGCAGTCCTCAAAAGTCCACATGCTCTTCTTAGCTGAGAATATGCCTCCTTACTTTTGTTGAATCAAAAAGATGTTTCTTATTAACCAATGTTTTAAACAAATATAAACTGACTTTTATTTTGAAATCATACTCTATGTTCACAAATAAATGTGGCACTAAACAACATTTGAAGGTGCTGAAAGGAAGCTTATTTCTAACACATTAAATAGTATATGGAGTTTAAAGGATCGAGCAGAGGCCAAATGTTAGGCAACAAAGACTGGGTGGTCTCACAGCAAATATTTGCAGCCGTCAACATACTGAGGGACCACAGTGTTCACGCTCAGAGTCCCAACAAACAATAGTCAACAAAAGACTGGAAACCTGAGAGTAGGAATGAATTTTAAAAAGCTTGTCTTTTCTTTTTTTAATTTAATTTTTATTGAAGTATAGTTGATTAAAAATGTGCAAATTTCTGCTGTACAGAAGGTAACTCAGCTATACCCATGTAGATAATTTTTTAAATATTCTTTTTCATTATGGTTTATCATAGACTATTGAATATAGTTCCCTGTGCTATATAGTAGGACATTGTTGTTTATCCATCCTCTACATGTGATAGTTTACATCTGCTAATCCTAAAATCCCAGTCCTTCCCTCTCCCATCCCATTTCTCCTTGGCAACCACAAGTCCATTCTCGATGTCTGTGAGTCTCTTTGCATGTTGTAGATAGATTCCTTTCTGTCATATTTTAGACTCAATAAATAAGTGATATCATACAGTATTCATTTTTCTCTTTCTGAACTAGTTCACTTATATGATAATCTCCAGTTGCATCCATGTTGCTGCAAATGGTATTATGTCATTCTTCTTTTTACGCCTGAGTAGTATCCTGTTGTATACATGTACCATATTTTCTTTGTCCATTCATCTGTCAATGGACATTTAGGCTGTTTCCATGTCTTGGATATTGTGAATACTGCTGCTATGAGCATAGGGGTGTATGTATCTTTTTGAATTATAATTTTGTCCTGGTATATGTCCAGGAGTGGGATTTCTGGGACATATGGTAATTCCATTTTTAGTTTTCTGAGGAATCTCCACACTGTTTTCCATAGTGGTTGCTTATATTTCTATTAACCGTGTAGGAGGGTTCCCTTTTCTCCACAACCTATCCTTCATTTCTTTTTCTTTTTAAAATTAATTTATTTATTTTAATTGGAGGCTAATTACAGTATTGTAGTGGTTTTAGACATCTTAATTATGGTTATTCTCATTGGTGTGAGGTGGTACCTCATTGTAGTTTTGATTTGCATTTCTCTAATAATTAGTAATGAGCATTTTTTCATGTGCTTATTGGCCCTCTGCATGTCTTCTTTGGAGAAATGTCTATTAAGGTCTTCTGCCCACTTTTTGATGAGTTGTTTGTTTTTTCTGCTCTTAAGTTGTATGTGCTGTTGTGTATTTTGGAGATTAAGCTCTTGTCTGTTGTATCATTTGCAAACATTTTCTCCCATTCCATAGGTTGTCTTTTCTTTTCTTTTTCTTTTTTGTATGGTTTCCTTTGCTGTGCAAAAGTTTGTAAGTTTGATTAGGTCCCACATGTTTATTTTTGTTTTTATTTCTATTGCCTTGGGAGACTGACCTCATAAAACATTGGTACAAATTATATCACAGAATGTTTTGCCTTTGCTCTCTTTCTAGGAGTTTCATGGTGCTGCATCTTATGTTTAAGTGTTTAAGTCACTTTGGTGTGTTCTAACTTCACTGATTTATATGCAGCTGTTCAATTTTCCCAGCACCACTTGAGGAAGAGACTGTCTTTTCTCCCATTTTATATTCTTGCCCCCTTTGTCAAAAATTAATTGACCATAGGTATGTGAGTTTATTTCTGTGTTCTCTATTCTGTTCCATTGATCCATATGTCTGGTTTTATCCCAATACCACACTATTTTGATTGCAGCAGCTTTGTATTTTTGCTTGGAGTCTGGGAGAGTTACGCTTCCTGCTTTGTTGTTCCTCCTTCACCCGCCCCCTGCCCCAGGATTGCTTCTGGTGGTCCTGTGGTTAAGATTCTGTACTTTCACTGCAGGTGGCAGAGGTTCAACCCCTGGTCAGGTAACTAAGTTCCCGCAAGCCAAGCGGTGCATCTTAAATAAATATCTAAATAAATAAAGCTTGCCTTTTTCTTAGAAATGCTAACTACTGGCATGGAGGGGGGAAACATAGAGATGATAAAAAGGTATTTCATTGAGCTGAGGAAAAACAGAGTTCAGAGAAACCAACAGTGCTGAAATTCATGGGGCAGTGTATTGGAGATGAAGGAACTACTCAGAGAAAGAGTTCCAGAACTCTGCAGGAATCTCCTTGAGTTGTCTGAATTCTAAACTATACATGCATGGAGAATTGTCATAGGACTGGACAAAACCAACAAACCAACCAAAAATTATCAAGCAAATATTAGGTGAAAAATCCTCAAAACACATACAGGGCTGAATACATTAGCATTCCAACTACCTACAGTAGAGAGACTTTGCTTAGCATTTAGATAATTCAGTAGGGATCTCAGAAGCTCACATCTTAGTATTACTAGTAAGACTAAAGTATCAGAAGAGCAAAAGCTATGCTAGGAGTATCTTGATAAAATTTAAAATCAAACTTCATAAGAATCAAGGTGAATGGCAAATAAGTTAAGAATCTACCAAAAAATAAAAACATAGAACAAACTTTTAACAGGCTTTAAAGGCGCAACATAACAATGATATTCAAGTACATAACAAACATACCATCTGGCAACCAGTCAACAGATACTAAACTAGCAAAGAAGTGTGAAGCCTAGGATAAAAAGCAGTCATAGAAACTAAATTAGAAATGACTTAGAACCTGGAATTATAAAGTAAGGATTTTAAACAGTTATAAATATATTTAAGGATTATGGGAAACATAAGCAGAGATATTTCAGAAGAGAGACTGAACGTATGGAAATCAGCAGATTTAGTAACAAGATAAGATTTTTTAAGGAAAACTCATGGAATGGGCTTAAAAATATAAAACTGTACTGAAGAGAGGATCAGTGAACATGAAGACAAAACAACTGTAGGCTATTTTTAAAAAGAGAGAAAAAAATGATATACCAGAGTAAATGAAACTTAGTACCTGTGGACAGATACTGGGTTGTCATATATGATGTAACTGGAGTCCCAGGGTAAATTGGCAGATGGAGAGAGTGCCAAATAATACCACGAAGAAATAATGTGCTGTGCTTAGTTGCTTCAGTCATGAGTGACTCTTTGTGACCCCATGGACTGTAGCCAGCCATCCTCTTGTCTATAGGATTCTCCAGGCAAGAAAACTGGAGTGGTTTGTCATGACCTCCTGCAGGGGATCTTCCCAACCCAGGGATCAACCCAGGTCTCCCACACTGCAGGAAGATTCCTTGCCATCTGAGCCACCAGGGAAGCCCAAAGAAATAATAGATGAATTTATTTTCAACTTTGAATAAAACTGAAAAATTTGAGATCCAAGAAACTGAAACAAAATAAACACAGGAAAACCACATCAAAGCACATCTTAAACAAATTGCTGAAAAACAGTGCATGAAGTCACTTTAGTCATGTCTGACTCCTTGTGACACTATGGACTGTAGCTCACCAGGCTCATCTGTCCTGGGATTCCCCAGGCAAGAATACTGGGGTGGGTTGCCACACCGTTCTCCAAGGGATCTTCCCAACCTAGGAACTGAACCTGCATCTCTTAAGTCTCCTGCATTGTTAGGCAGATTCTTTACCCCTAGTGCCACTTGGGAAGCTTGCTGAAAAATATGACAAAGAGAAAAATCTGAAAAGCCAACAGATGTGTAGAAACATCTGAAGAGAGTGCCAGAAAAACATCTATTTCTGCTTTATTGACTATATCAAAGTCTTTGGCTGTGTGGATCACAATAAACTGTGGAAAATTCTGAAGGAGATAGGAATACCAGACCACCTGACCTGCCACTTGAGAAACCTGTATGCAGGTCGGGAAGCAACAGTTAGAACTGGACATGCTTGGGGCTGGTGCAATGGGACGACCCAGAGGGATGGTATGGGGAGGGAGGAGGTAGGAGGGTTCAGGATGGGGAACACATGTATACCTGTGGTGGATTCATTTCAATATTTGGCAAAACCAATACAATATTGTAAAGTTTAAAAATAAAATAAAATTTTAAAAAATGATAAATAAAAATATACATTATGTACACATTAAAAAAATTGAAAAAAAAAAAAGAACTGGACATGGAACAACAGACTGGTTCCAAGTAGGAAAAGGAGTATGTCAAACCTGCATATTATCACTTTACTTTTTTAACTTATATGCAGATTACATCATGAGAAACACTGGGCTGGAAGAAGCACAAGTTGGAATCAAGATTGCCAGGAGAAATATCAGTAACCTCAGATATGCAGACGACACCACCCTTATGGCAGAAAGTAAATAAAAACTAAAGAGCCTCTTGATGAAAGTTAAAGAGGAGAGTGAAAAGTCTGGCTTAAAACTCAACATGCAGAAAACTAAGATCATGACATCCATTCCCATAACTTCATGGCAAATAGATGGGGAAATGGTAGCAGACTTTATTTTGGGGGGCTCCAAAATCACTGCAGATGGTGACTGCAGCCATGAAATTAAAAGACACTTACTCCTTGGAAGGAAAGTTATGACTAACCTAGACAGCATATTAAAAGGCAGAGATATTACTTTGACAACAAAGTAGGTCTAATCAAAGCAATGGTTTTTCCAGTGGTCATATATGGATGTGAGATCTGGACCATAAAGAAAGCTGAGTGCCGAAGAATTGATGCTTTTGAACTGTGGTGTTGGAGAAGACTCTTGAGAGTCCCTTGGACAGCAAGGAGATCCAGCCAGTCCATCCTAAAGGAAATCAGTCCTGAATATTCACTGGGAGGACTGATGCTGAAGCGGAAACTCCAATACTTTGGCCACCTGATGCAAAGAGCTGACTCATTTGAAAAAACCCTGATGCTGGGAAAGATTGAAGGTGGGAGAAGGGGATGACAGAGGATGAGATGGTTGGATGGCATCTCCGACTCAATGGACATGAGTTTGAGTAAACTCAGGGAGCTGGTGATGGACAGGGAGGCCTGACGTGCTGGAGTCCATGGGGTCGCAAATAGTAGGACATGACTGAGTGACTGAACTGAACTAACTGTGGAGAAACATTACATAGGACCACAGCAATAAGAGTGATGTTTATCTTCTCATGGGAATAAACAAAAGTGAGAGACTAATTATAAATATTGAAAGAAAATAAACATCTACTACATTTTTTTTATATCCATCAAAAATGTACTTTAAAATTTAGGGTAAAATGAAAAACTTTTTAGAGAAGCAAAAGTCAAAGGCTTTTATCACCAGCTGCTCTATGAAAAATATTAAAAGGAAAGCCTTCAGATTGAAAGAAAATTCCACATGATGAAAACTTGGATCATCACAAATATGAAATATTTTCTTTTGAATTTTAATATCCTTAAAATAATTGACTTTAAAACAAAATAATGTAGATGAACTGTACAGTTTATAAAAATGTAGAAGTAAAATGCATAAAAATACTAACACAAACAATAGGACAGGGAAGTTAATGTGGATTGCTTCTGGATTTTATATTATATATGAAGTGGTATGATTTATTTTGACAGTATCATGGGATGTTTAAAATGCATATTGTAAACCTGTGTGTGTGTGTTTGTGTGTGTGTGTAAACAATTGGAAATCCATTGGAGAAATACAGATAATTATTAAATTTAGGAAATTTAGTACTGAAAAAAATACTCAACTGTCCATCAGTTCATATTTGAACATCTCATACTTTGCAGATGTATAGCATTTTCCCCCCTCTTACAATATAATCTGTGATTACACATTTCATTTGGCTGTTGTGTCTCATTAATTTAATCTGGATTATTTTATCCTTTATTTTTCATCATACTAAAATTCTTTAAGGTTAGAAGTTTTTTATTTTGTAGACTGTCTTACATGTTAAGCCTGTCTGACATTTTTTCAGGATGAGATTCAAGTAATGTATTTTTGGCAGAAATACCACAGAAATTATGTTTCTTTCTCAACATAATAGCAGGAGGCACAAGATTGATTTGTTCTCATACTGTAGTGATAAATTTGATAATGTAGTTAATGTAGTATGTGAAAATGTTCTCCACTTGATACTGTTTTTCTCATTGTATTAATAAGAAATCCATTAAAATTGCAAAGCTATGTAATTATCCTTTCTCATCAATATTTCACTAACAAATTTTAGCATCAAGTAATGATTCTCTAATTCATCTTAACTTCAATTTAATTGATATACTGTAAGAAAGAGTGTTCCTTTTTCTCATGTTTATTTTTACATTAATATTAGTTACTTATATAAATATAGGCTTATATATTCTTGTTTTATCAATGGATTATATTGATTATGACAATGCTCCAAGTGTTCACTGGTAACAAATTCACTCAATATTCATTTATCTGGAAAAGTCTCTTTTTCCAACATCATATTTGAATGATATTTTTCACTAGATATAGAATTCAGTATTGAGAAAAGTTTTCAGAACTTTAAGTATGCCATTCCATTTTCTCTTCACATTCAATATATCAAAGAGGTCAACTGTAATTTTGACATTTTTGCCAGTATTGTTGTTGATTTTCTGTAAGAGTTGATTTTTGGACACCTTTACATACTCAAGTGCTTCTTGTATACCTATTCTTACATACTATTCAACAAGGAAATTTTCACTTGCATCCCAAACAGGTCTTATTAAAATTGATCTCATAATATGTTATGAGGGCTTCCCAGTTTGTGCTAGTGGTAAAGAACCCACCTTCCCATATAGGAGATGTAAGAGACATAGGTTCGATTGCTGTATTGGGAAGATCCCCTGGAGAAGGCAATGGCAACCCATTCCAGTATTCTTGCCTGGAGAATCCCATGGAGAGAGAATCTTGGAAGGCTGTAGTACATAGGGTCACAAAGAGTCAGACAAGACTGAAGCAACTTTGCAATGTATGATGAACAGATGGAAGAAGGAATAGTTATGATTAAACAACTTTAATACTTCAATTATAAATAAATATGATTCCAAATTTGCAAAATTTTTTTTATAAAGTTTCATGAGACTTGAATCACTGATGGATACAGAGTTGAATGAAACAGATTCTTTGTTGTTTGGAAGATCATAGTTTTATTAAAGAGCTACATACGAGAAAAAGTAGACTTTGTTTACTGGTTCTGCACATAAGGAACTTTAAAGTTGACACTGTATCTAAACAACAAGTAAACAGCTGAACAGAATGGAAATCAACAACTCTAGGTTCATAAGAGAGGAGAGGACACAGAGAAAGCCATAGTCCTCAAGATTGGAGAGAGAGAAAGACAAATATAGGCAGTTATGACTTACTAATGCAGAGACTCACAAGCAGAAAACTCCATGGGAACCAGACTGGATAGGAAAATCTGTACTGGATCAAATGCTGAAGTCTGAATATGGACAACTCAGAGAATTACATATTTTACAAGGAGTCAGTTACAGGAGGGGCCTCATGATATTATGAGATGTACCCTCAAAGAGCTCTAGGTTTCCACCAGAATTGAAAGAGACACATGTACCCCAATGTTCATCACAGCACTGTTTATAATAGCCAGAGCATGGATGCAACCTAGATGCCCATCAGCAGATGAATGGATAAGAAAGCTGTGGTACATATACACAATGGAGTATTACTCAGCCATTAAAAAGAATACATTGAATCAGTTCTAATGAGGTGGATGAAACTGGAGCCTATTATACAGAGTGAAGTAAGCCAGAAAGAAAAACACCAATACAGTATACTAATGTATATATATGGAATTTAGAAAGATGGTAATGATAATCCTATATGCAAGACAGCAAAAGAGACAGAGATGTATAGAACAGTCTTTTGGACTCCGTGGTAGAGGGCGAGGGTGGGATGATTTGGGAGAATGGAATTGAAACATGTATATTATCATATGTGAAACTAATCACCAGTCCAGGTTCAATGCATGAGACAGGGTGCTCAGGGCTTGTGCACTGGGATGACCCAGAGGGATGGGATGGGGTGGGAGGTGGGAGGGGTGTTCAGGATGGGGAACACATGTACACCCGTGCAGGATTCATGTCAATGTATGGCAAAACCACTACAATATTGTAAAGTAATTAGCCTCCAATTAAAATAAATAAATAAATATATATTTTAAAAAAGAGCTCTAGGTTTCTATAGTAAATGTGAGAAAACTTTCAGGTTTCCAACATGGGGACAGAAAAAGAAACCATCTTGAAATATTTCAGTATTATGTTCTTCTTAATAAGGTCTTCCCTCAGGGAAAACTATTTAATATGTAGCCAAAGCCTAACCTGCTGGGGTATTGTAAGGGCCTAACTGACCTAGGGAAAAAAAATACCAACTCTTCAGACCACTCTAGCCATCCTGTCCCACCAAAGGAGGGAGAGAAAAACTGAAAAACACTTGCGAAGTAAACAGCTAAGAAATATAGACTCACTGAAGGCTGAAACTTTGTCAGAGGACTATACGATACTTGCACTCCCACTAAATCTCACTCCTGAATTACTAAAGCCCTATTTACACAATAAATCATGGCTGGGTCTCAACAAAAAATTACAAGGCATATCAAAAGAGAATCTGAAGAGACAGAGCAAACATCAGAACCAGACACGGCAGGGATGTTGGAATTATCAGACTGGACATTTAAATCAACTATCATTAATATAGGGATTCCCTGATAACTCAGTTGGTAAAGAATCTGCCTGTAATGCAGGAGACCCTGGTTCGATTCCTGAGACATAAAGATCCACTGGTGAAAGGATAGGCTACCCATTCCAGTACTCTTGGGCTTCACTTGTGGCTCAGCTGGTAAAGAATCTACTTGCAATGTAGGAGACCTAGGTTCAGTCCCTGGGTTGGGAAGATCCTCTGGAGAAGGGAAAAGCTACCCACTCCAGCATTCTGGCCTGGAGGATTCCATGGACTGTACAGACCATGGGGTTGCAAAGGGTCGGACATGCCTGAGCGACTTTCACCTTCTTTCATCATTAATATGTTAAAAGCTCTAAAAGATAAAGTAGACAACCTACACGAAAGAACAAATGGGCACTATAAGCAGAGGAGATGGAAATCCTAACAAAGAACTGAAATGAAATGATAGAGATTAAAAAAAAAAAAAAAAAGGAAAGAAAACACTGTAACAGAAATAAAGAATGTCTTGAATGTCTTTGATGGACATATGTGTGGAGTGTACATGGCTGAGGAAAGAATTGTTGACCTAGAGGATAAATCAAAAGAATTCTCAAAAACAGAAAAGCAAGGAGAACAAAGACTAAAAAAGCAGAAGAGAATACATGAAGACTGGAACAACTCCAAGTGTTGTAATATGCATTCAAGGGGAACACCAGAAAGAGAAGAAAGGGAAAGGAACAGAAATATTTGAAACCATAATGACTGAAATTTTCTGTAAATTAATGTCAGACACCAGGAAGCACAAGGAATACTAAGCAGGATAAATGTCAATGAACTGCACTTCTGGATATCATTTTCAAATTACAGAATATCAAATAAAAAGAAAAAAAAATTCTGAAAGAGTCAGAGAGAAAGACACCTTACTTACAGAGTCACAAAGATGAAAATTACATTGAACTTTTCCTCAGAAACCATGTAAACAAGAAGTGAGTGGAATACAATATTTAAAGGGTCGAGGACAAAGCAAAACAAAGGAAACATCAGCTTAGATCTCGTCACTCTTCAAGACTATCCTTCAAAAGTGAAAGAGAAATAAAGGTTTTTTTCAGACAAATGAAAATTGAGGGATATGTTGACCTGCCTTGCAAGAAGTATTAAAACAAATTTTTTAGAGAGAAAAAAATGTCAGAAACTCTGACATACCTAAAGAAAGAAAATACATTGAAGAAAATATGTTAAGGTAAAATTAAAAATATATTTTTTTCTTATTCTTAATTGATCAAATAGGCAACAATTTGTCCAAATAATAATAGCAACCCTGCATTTGGTTATGTACGTTTATGTATATATCACGTATGTATTTATACACGTATGCTGCTGCTGCTAAGTCGCTTCAGTCGTGTCCAACTCTGTGCGACCCCATAGACGGCAGTCCACCAGGCTCTACTGTCTATGGGATTCTCCAGGCAAGAACACTGGAGTGGATTGCCATTTCTTCCTCTAATGGATGAAAGTGAAAAGTCAAAGTGAAGTCGCTCAGTCGTGGCTGACTCCTAGAGACCCCATGGACTGCAGCCTACCAGGCTCCTCCATCCATGGGATTTTCCAGGCAAGAGTACTGGAGTGGGGTGCCATTGCCGTCTCCATTATACATGTATAAATATGCTCATATATAATGAAATGAATAGCAGCAGTGTGACAAGGGACAGGAGAGAGGAATTAAGATATACTGCTTTTGTAAGTTACCTATACTACCTATCAAGTACTATGTTGTTATTTGAATGTAGACTTAGATTAGCTGTAAATGTAAATTGAAAACTGTAAGCAACCACTAAAAAAAAGTGAAAAAAAAGTATAATTGATGTGTTGAGAAAGGAGAAATCATGGAATAATGTAAATTGCTTAATTAAAACCACAAAAGGGAAAAAAAAGTAATAAAAGAACCAGAGCAATGAATATAAAACAATAATGAATATAAGACATTAATCCAAGTATATAAGTCATCACTTTGAATGTCAATGATCTAAATTCATCAGTTAAAATGCAATTGTCAGAGGTGACAAAATACAGGACACAACTATACATTTTCTACAGGAAAATCACTTTAAATATAAAGATGCATATAGATTAGAAATAAATAGATGGCAAAATATATGCTGTTGTTGTTCAGTCACTAAGCCATGTCTGGCTCTTTGTGAGCCCATGGATGGAAGCCAGCCAGGCTTCCCTGTCCTTCACTATCTCCCTGAGTCCCTGAGTTTCCTCAGATTCATGTGCATTGAGTCAACGATGCTATCTAACCATTTCACCCTCTACCGCCCTATTCTCCTTATGCCTTCACTCTTTCCCAGCATCACCATGTTAATATTAATCAAAATTAAGCAGAAGCAGCTATATCAATTTAAAGAAAAGCTATCAGGGATAAAGAAGGGCACTACATAATGATAAAGAGATCAATTCTTTAAGAAGACAAAACAATCCTTTTTGTGTGTACAGCTAACAATGGAGTATCAAACTATATGTGTCAAAACCTCATACAATTGCAAGGAGAAACAGATGAATCCATTATCATAGCTGGACACCTCAATGCTTCTATCTCAGAAAAGGATAGATACAGCAGGCAGAAATAACAAACACCACCATATATTGCAACCAGTGTTATAATAGGATATGGAGGCAGTCAAAAATACAGCTATTCTGGGAGGTGGGATATATGCTCTCAGTGTCCCATTTCTTATTTTAAGGTAGCTTAATTTTATTACATAATGTTTCTAAAGTTTAACTGGAAATTATCCCTATGTAGGAAAAAGTGTTAGTCACTCAGTAATGTCTGACTCTTTTGTGATCCCACAGATGGTAGCCCACCAGACTCCTCTGTCTATGGGATTTTCCAGGAAAGAATATTGGAGTGGGTTGCCATTTGCTCCCCCAGGTGATCTTTCTGCCCAGGGATCTACCCCAGATCTCCTGCATTGGCAGGCAGGTTCTTTACAACTGAGCCACTAGGAAAGCCTGCATTGCACTTTCAGTTCACTTATATTAGAAACATGTACAAATCACCTATTGGTAAAATTTTATATTTCTCCACATGTTCATAAGCAGTTTGTGATAGCATTAAGGGATTGATTTAAGTACAATTATTCAAAGTCCTGGCTTTCACTTTTAAACACTATTCTTCTTTGCCAATGATTAAGATCTTGAAGTTAAATATAAATCCACTATTAAATTTATTAACAACACATAAGACCATAAATACCAAAGTGACATTTTTAGTAATGAGCCAAGAGAATTAAGTTTATAAACATTCTTCATCTAAAAGTTTCCTTAGAAATTATGAAAAGGTATTTTTCTGCTAAATTCTTATTTAAATGTGGTAAAACAGGTAGACACAGAAATTATCCTCTTACAGCTCAACTTAAGGTTTAAAAACCACTTTTGCTTTTCATTGCAAAATCTTAAAGAATACATACTTTAATTGACTGTAGACAATTTGAAGCAACTTGTTCCGTGTAGTTGAGGAACATTGAGTTGGGTAAATATGTAGATGAATTTTTACTCACTACTGAGGGACTAGACAGCAACAACAGCAAAAGCGCAATGTATATTAAGATGCTGCTGCTGCTGCTAAGTCGCTTCAGGCGTGTCTGACTCTGTGCGACCCCATAGACGGCAGCCCACCAGGCTCCCCCGTCCCTGGGATTCTCCAGGCAAGAACACTGGAGTGGGTTGCCATTTCCTTCTCCGATGCGTGAAAGTGAAGTCGCAGTCGTGTCCGACTCTTCGCGACCCCATGGACTGCAGCCCACCAGGCTCCTCCGTCCATGGGATTTTCCAGGCAAGACTACTGGAGTGGGGTGCCACTGCCTTCTCCAGTATATTGAGATAAAAAAGCTAATTTATTCATTGAAAAATGTTAGAAGGTAATAGTGGCCTATATGCCAAATAGAATGAGGAAGTATAAAGTATTCTAAAATTCATAGATTTTGCAATCCAGAATGAAAGGATATGAATTCTGAGTCACTTAATTCCAGGTGTGCAACTGAGGAAGCTACTTAACCTTTAAATGCCTTAAATTTCTCATTTGTGTAATGTAAATAATTGTTCTTAATTTTTAAGATTATGTAAAAACTAAGAACTATGTAATATATAGGGAACAAATAGCATAATTTCTAGTATTAGATTTTATTTTTGCTGAAACATTAATTTATAAAATATTTAGTACCAATGAATGCAACTTAAAACACTGGAGGAAAAAGAATTATGAAATGAATTCATCATTTATGTGTATTGTAAACTCATTATTCCCTCAACTTCTTATTCAGAGATGATTAATTTGTTCATGGTGAATATCACACATATTCTTTCTTTCCTACTCTTCAATTTGTTTGTTATTAGGTCAGTAAAGTTTTTAGAAAAGAGGAAAAAATCTGTTTTACCAAATGCAGCATACACATAAATAGGCACACAAGCATACACATTATTTGATGAAGTCAAACTGAAATTAAATATTTTTGCTTACCCTTGACAAAATACAGCTTCCCGAATTTAAGAAAAATAATAATAAAATTTATGTTGAATAACAAAATCTCATGTAGAGCCAGTTGATGAGTTAAGTGGAAAGCAATGAAGAGCATAAGGATTGAATTTCCATGAAAAAATGTCTGGGACTAAAAATTTAAGAAGGAAAGAACTTAGAGAAACAACATGTTATATCTGGCTAAACCTGAAAAGTCTTAAAAATAGCATGATAGAAACAAAGATGTAGTTTCATTTTTGTACTCTTAATGCATCAAGAGTTTTATGAAACTGAAAGAATGGTCTCTAGATGAATTTTTCAATTTAACTTCATTAAAATTGTAAATTTCACAATGGAAACTGGAAATGCCTTTTAAAGATAAAGATACAGCATCTCATCGCCTCCAGACCCTAAAGCACAGTCTTGTCCGCAGCTTAGAATGTCCCACACATGCCAGTTCACACATGAGTATTCACAACTCCCAACAAATAGCTCAGAACAGACACGGAGCTGGTGATCAAGTAACATTTTTGTTAAGTAAATACTATGACATGTCTTACATGTTTTAACAAACAAAACAGCATGGCATTGAGCAGGTATTCAGTTTTCTTAACCTTCTCACATATTTTCTATAACAATTTAACAACAACAAAAAGATTTCCAATGATTGCATTTTTTAACTTACTTTTTATTTTATATTTTGAATCAAAACTTTAGCATTGTTTAATATGCAATGTAGTTAACAAAAATCACTTCCAAAGATCTATAGTCTAGCCTCTTAGCAATTTCAATAGAAAAGCTGAATTTCATTTACAACTGATAAAATATTAAAAGCATCGCCAAGTCCAAAAACAGTTTCTTTGAAGTTATAAACAGAAGAGAGTTATAAAAGTTGTATAAGAATCATCAAGATATTTACTATAGAGTTTTTCCAGCCTTCATTATTTTTATAGGCCAGAGGTAACACTGATAGTTTTAAAGTTCTTATAACAATAGTCACACTTGTGATTACTTTCTTGACCTATTTTCAGGTGGTTGCCATATGTTTGGCTTCGATGCATAGACTATTTTTTGATTTACCTCTCTGGCATATCAATCATTTTTCAATGAAAAAAATTCTCTTAGAACATGCACTCAGTCAGTTCAGTCACTCAGTCGTGTCCAACTCCCCGTGACCCCATGAACTGCAGCATGCCAGGCTTCCCTGTCCATCACCATCTCCCGGAGTTCACCCAAACTCATGTCCATCAAGTCGGTGATGCCATCCAGCCATCTCATCCTCTGTCGTTCCCTTCTCCTCCTGCCCCCAATCCCTCCCAGCATCAGGGTCTTTTCCAATGAGTCAACTCTTTGCATGAGGTGGCCAAAGTATTGGAGTTTCAACTTCAACATCAGTCCTTCCAATGAACACCCAGGACTGATTTGCTTTAGGATGGACCGGCTGGATCTCCTTGCAGTCCAAGGGGCTCTCAAGCGTCTTCTCCAACACCACAGTTCAAAAGCATCAGTTCTTCGGTGCTCAGCTTTCTTCACAATCCAACTCTCACATCCATACATGACCACTGGAAAAACCATAGCCTTGACTAGACGGACCTTTGTTGGCAAAGTAATGTCTCTGCTTTTGAATGTGCTATCTAGGTTGGTCATAACTTTCCTTCCAAGGAGTAAGCGTCTAATTTCATGGCTGCAATCACCATCTGCAGTGATTTTAACATGCACTAGGTTCATTGAATTTTTGCAAATCTATTCACAAAAGGTAAGATACAACGTGGAGGTGGGAAGTGTTTCAAACGAATCAGGGCAGAGCTGGAGGAGCTGAATCCAAAGTAAACCTTTTTGAAATTCACAATTTGTCCAATATACATATATCTGGATTATTTCAGAGTAACTGTAGACATGATGCCACTTTTTTGGCATATGAATTTGATCTCCTTAATCTGGAACAGTTTCTCAGACATCTATGTACAACATGAAATTAACATTTTGAAGAGTATAGGCCTGTTTCACTTTGTTTTGTTTGCGCAGAGTGGTTCTCCATTTGCATTTGTCTGATGTTTTCCCATGATGAGATTTAGATTGTGCATACTGACAGATTACATATATAATGAAAATATATTGTGTTCTATTTGAGTGCCTGCTAAGTTGCTTCAGTTTTGTCTAACTGTTTGCAACCCCTTAGACTGTAACCTGCCAGGGTCCTCTGTCCATGGACTCTTCCAGGCAAGAATACTGGAGTTTATCACCATGCCCTCTTCCAGGAGATCTTCCTGATTCAAGGAATCAAATCCACATCTCTTATGTCTCCTGCATTGGCAAGCAAGTTCTTTACCACTAACCCCATCTGGGAAGTGTTCTTAGAGTATTATGTGAAAAAGTACATGATACTGGTTTGGCCCATTATTAGTGCAGTTAACTTTAATAGCTTGATTAGAGTTATGTTTGATAGGTCTCTTTATTATAATCATTATTATTTTACCAATTATATTGACAAGTAATTTATGGAAACATACATTAAAATTATGTAAATATGCTGTTCCTTATTAAAATTTTACCAATAGCTTTAGCATCCATTTCTGATTCTTTATGCAGCTAATTATTCCTTTGATAGTTGAAAAATGATAAATGTTTTAACTCCATCATTTCTTTTGCATTTACTAGTTGACATTCCACTATAAACAAATGTTTTGCCACTTTCTTTCTTTCTTTGTCTTATGGACACATACATTTTATAAACCATTATTTCCATTATTTTTAATCTCAAAACTACCCTAAACAAAGGTGATGAAAGTTCACTCAAGCTATCTCCTCTGTCCTCATGATACTGCTTTAAAAAGTGATCATAAATAGGTAACAATTAAAGTACCCATGGCAAGAATAATATTGAGGAAAGGAAGTTAAAATTTTTAAAGTGCTTCAGCAGGAAAAACACTAGTATTTTCAAAGTTTAACAAGAACTCAGGGGCTTCTGCTGCTGCTGCTAAGTCACTTCAATCGTGTCCGATTCTGTGCGACCCCATAGAAGGCAGCCCACCGGGCTCCCCCGTCCCTGGGATTCTCCAGGCAAGAACACTGGAGTGGGTTGCCATTTCTCTCTCCGATGCGTGAAAGTAAAAAGTGAAAGTGAAGTCACTCAGTCGTGTCTGACCCTCAGTGACCCCATGGACTGCAGCCTTCCAGGCTCCTCCGTCCATGGGATTTTCCAGGCAAGAGTACTGGAGTGGGGTGCCATTGCCTTGGTGGCTCAAATGGTAAAGAATCCACCTAGAGTGCAGGAGACCCAGGTTCAATCTTTGGGTTGGGAAGATCCACCGGAGAAGCAAATGGCCACACACGGCGTAATTCTTGCCTGCAGAATTCCATGGACAGAGAAGCCTGGAGGGCTTCAGTCTATGGGGTCACAAAGAGTCAGACATGGCTAACACTTTCACTTCACTGTTAATAAGAACCCAAGTGCTATTAAAAGATATCAATGAAGAAGAAGTGATATAAGTTGGGGCTGGAGTGATGAGTAGACAATCAGGGCCTTGAAGACTCTGAAAAGCAGAGTGGACCATTTCAGAAATAGAAGCATAAAAAGCGGAAAAATAACCAGTTTATCTTTTTTGGAGGGATTGTCCTGGCTGTTTCCTAGAAGAGCTCGTCAGTTCAGTTTAGTCACTCAGCCATGTCCACACGTTGAGACACCACAGACTGCAGAACGCCAGGCTTCCTTGTCTATCACCAACTCCCAGAGCTTGCTATGAGACTAAAATGAAAAAAAAAAAAAAAAAAAGCAGAAGAATAAAGGGGCTATTGCAGAAGTTCAGAAATGTTCTTACAGTTTGGCTTAGAGGAGTAGCAGTGAATGGTAAAAAAAAGAAGTGAATTTCAGGAACAATTTATGAGTATAGCCAACATGGCTTTAGTGAACTTGATGATGTAAGGTGCAAAGGAAAGGAAAGAAAAATAGTATCTAAAGGTTTGACACGAGTTACCAGATAGGTGATTTTGTCAAAAATAAAGTGAAGATTAATTCTGAAGGAATAGAGGTGGTTTTTTTTGGTGGGGGGAGGAGCGGGCGTTGGGGTTAGAAATTATATTTTGGGAAAGTTTAACCTTTGAAGTATTTAAGTATAAATGTCAGGACTCTGATGTAAGTTTGAAGCTCATAAAAGTGTTTAGTAGCAAAATTATAAACTTGGGAAACATAAAACCCATATATATTTATTTAAACTGAGGAATTAGATTAAGTATGATAAGGTTATACTATTTCTGAAAACATTAGCAAATATTTGCTTTATTCATTGTACTATATCAATTTGATTGCCACAAATGGGTCTCATTGCTATTTCTTACTTGATAAGTTAATGCTTAACTGAATCAATAGTACATAATTTTGACTTTCTACCCAGTTCATATATGAAATGACTATGTGAAAATAGAATTCTCCATAAAAACTCTTACGTAATGAAAAAAGTAATGTCTGCAATGATTCAGTCTGAATAGATTAACTTCTAGGTATATTTTTATCAAATGAGAAAACAGACAAAATTTAAAAAATGGAAAATAGAATGAAAAAATGTTTATATATTTGAGTTAAGAAAGAAGATAATTAAAAAAAAAAAGAAAGAAGATAAGAAAGGGAATTTGAGTAAGAACACTTGAAGAATATACTGCTGAGAATTTTCCAGAAACGGCATTTTTGTTTGTTTTTTATAAAAACCAAGAATCTGAAAGTTTGGTTAGCATAATCAATTCAAAACTCATACACTTAAAAAATTCACACCTTGGTATATCTTCTTGTTGTTCAGTCATTAGGTTGTGTCTGACTCTTTGAGACCTCACGGACTACAGCACGACAGGCTTCCCTGTCCTCTATCTCCAGGAGTTTGCTCAAACTCATGTCCACTGGGTCACTGACTCCATCCAACCATTTCATCCTTTGTTGCCCCCTTCTCCTCCTGCCCTCGATCTTTTCTAGCATCAGGGGCTTTTCCAATGAGTCAGCTCTTTATATCATGTGGCCAAAGTATTGGAACTTCAGCTTCAGCATCAGTCCTTCCAATGAATATTCAGGGTTGATTTCCTTTAGAATTAACTGGTTTGATCTCCTTGCTGTCAAAGTGACTCTCAAGAGTCTTCTCCAGCACCACAATTCAAAAGCATCAATTCTTTGGTGCCCAGCCTTCTTTATGGTCCAACTCTCACATCCATACATGACTACTGGAAAAACCACAGCTTTGACTAAAGTGGTGTCTCTTCTTTTTTGTTTGTTTGTTTAACCATTTATCAATTGATGGGCATTTGTTTTCCTTCCTCATTTTAACCATTAATAATGCAGCTATAAACAAACATATGCAAGGTTCTGAGATTAAATAAATTTGAAAAATGCTGGGTTTAACAAAGTTAAAAGGTTTCTTTATGACAGAACTTCTGTGTCAAGAACACAGGGACAGTCATTATATTTATATTTATAATTATAGATACATGAAGTAGTGGTTTTCAAGCTTATTTGGCCACAAACTACCCCCTACCACACAAATCTGGAAAACTTTTTCTCTACTAAAATATGACAAAAGCTCAAATAGTTACATGGGATGTTGAGGTCAATACATTCTGCCTCTCATCTTTGAGAGAAGCACATCAGAAAGCAAAGGAATTATTATGAAAAATTCTAAAGCAAATTCTAGTTTAGAACTCTCAAAATATTTAAGAAAAATTGTCTAGGTTTGTCATAGCTTTTCTGCCAAGAAGCAAGCATGTTTTAATTTCATGGCTGCAGTCACTGTCTGCAGTGATTTTTGGAGCCCAAGGAAATAAAATCTACCACTGTTTTCTCATCTATTTGCTATGAAGTGATGGTACAGGATGTCATTATCTTAGATTTGAATATTGAGTTTTAAGCTAGCTTTTTCACTATCCTTATATGTTATATCTTAGTGAAAATGCAAACCACAAAAGAAAAGACAATTTTTTAAAGATCTAATACTTACAGAGCAGTGACAAGCGGACTGACAGCAAACTTTTCACAGCAATAAAGAAGGCAAAAGGTACTGGAATATTATATTTGATGTACTAACAAAATACACTTATTGGTGAAATAATAAGTGTTTTCTTCTTTGCAGTAGGAAGTAGCCAAATAATTCCACTATTACAACTTCTCAAATTTTGTATAAAAGTGCTAGGCAATGCAACAAGAAAAATAAATAATCAAAAGGAAGAAGGAAACTTGTACTTATTCATAAATGAACAGAAAAGAATCTACAAAAATATCTAATAGCAACAATTGCATTATATTACTATATACTAGCAAATGCAAAATTGAAATTAAAATACAATATCAAATACATAGGAAGAAATCTAATATGCACAAGATACCTACTCTGAAAACTCCAAAATTTTTGAAAGAATTTAAATCATCTGAATAAATGAAGGATATACAAGTTAATGTATTAGAAAACAATATTTTTACAATATAAAGTATAAACTGAATCATAGATTCAATACAATACAAATCATAATCCTAGCAGGTGTGTGTATGTATGTGTGTGAATGTTTGTAAGCCTATACTAAGGTTTCTATGGAAATGAAAAGGACCAAGAAGACAATTTAAGATAGTATATGTTGCAATAATTAATCCAGTGTGGTAATAGCCCAATTTTAGACAAAACACTCATGAAGCATGATAGTAAGAAACAGAACCAAAAAATAAAGTCACCTGATTTATGACAGAGTTAATACAGTTCAGTTTGTTTTTTGTTTTTTGTTTTTTTTTTTTTTTTTTCACAAAAATAAATCATTAGGTAAGGGAATAGGCAAGACACAGATTATGAGAAGATTATAGAAAATATATCTTAGACAAATGACATAGGTCTGTAACATATTAAAAAAACAGAACAGATACATTGATAAGCAAAAAAAAAAAAAGCTAGTATAGAAGCAGGTGACATAGTTTCACAGGCACTTCACAAAGACAGACAAATAGCCAATAAAAAAAAAAAAAAAAAAAAAAAAACAGAAAATTTGCTCAATACCACTAGTTTTCACAGAAATGATAATTTAAGCATAATGAGTAAATTTTAGAAGACTGACAATACCAACTGTTTTCAAAGATGTAGAAAACTTGGGACTGTCATACATTGTTGATTGAAGTACAAAATTATACAAACAAGGTTAGGTATTGTGCAAAAATAAGAAGAAAATAAAAACCCTGAATTCTTAAAATATATATTGCTTGTGTGCTGTCTCTCCAGTAGTGTCCAACTCTTTGCGACCCCAGGGACTATAGCCCGCCAGGCTCCTCTGTCCATGGGATTCTCCAGGCAAGAAGCTGGAGTGGGTTGCCATGCCCTCCTCCACGGTATCGTCGCACCCAAGGATCAAATCAGAGTCTCCCTTATTGCAAGCAGATTCTTTACTGCCGAGCTACCAGGCAAGCCCTAAAGTATATATTAAAACATGCCAAAATTTGACAGAAATTCTAAAAATGGACATAATATTAGCTATAATATGTTCTGAATCACAAAGAAATTCCTAAATAAATCTTTTACTTAATTACTGTCATGGAGAAATATGTAAAATGAGAGATTCTTGAGAAAGTTCAATAAAAATTGCAAATCTTAATATACTTGGTGGGGCTAAAGATCATTATTTTGTAATGATTTCTATTGGTTCATAATTACATGTTAAATGAGTCTTTCAAAAATGAATAGACCTTTCTCCAAAGAAGATACATAAAAGTGCAACAAGCAAATGAAAAGATACTCAACATTATTTTTGGTTAGGGAAATACATAAACCATTTCATATCCATTAACATAGTGTGTATTAAAAGCAAACCAGCAAAAAACAAACAAAAAATGGAAAACAAGTTGTTGATGTGGATGTGGAAAAAAGTGAAACCCTCATACATTGGTGGTGGGAATATAAAATACTACAAAAGCTGTAGAAAACTATGGGATGGTTCCTCCAAATATAAAACATAGAAGTCTTATGTGAACCAGCAATCATAGGATATGTCATAGGATTTACATAAGATAAACACTTCTATGGATATTCTATGTATTTCCATAGGATATACACTTCTATGGTGTATATCCCCCAAATTAAAAACTAATATTTAAACAACTACCTTGATAACAAATATTTGTAATATTAACCACAGTTAGCAAACAGAGAAAGAGCCAAAATATCCAAAATATCCATCAACAAATGAATGGATCAGCAAAATGTAAATGTCCATACAATAGAATATTATTAGTCATAAAACAAAATGAAGCACTGATGCCTGCTACAAAGTAGAAGAACCTCAAAAGTATGCTGATGCAGAACCTAGAAAGAAGACTGGCACAAAGTCTTTGGAAAGAAACTTAATTGTTTGTATATTGCTTTGACTATTGTGGAAATGATGGATGATACTTAATGATCATATATTCTGTAAGGAAGGACTTTGTGGAGATACTGACTTATTAAAAGATTTTTTAGATATATGATATTTGGAACAGAATGCAAATTGACAAAAACATAAGAGTTATAGTAAGTATGATGCTTTCATGGAGAGTGACAAAATTGACCTTACTGCAATCTATTTTTTAAAAAACAATTTTTTTGGTCATCCTAGCTCTAATCAGGATTGAAAAATTGTTTCTTCACTTGGCATGATCAAAAGATACATTAAGATTAAAAATTCAAAAAATATATTTTTGAAATAAATAGTCTCACATTTCTCTCATGCAGCCCTGCCCAATATTTATTCTGTGATAAAGTTCTGTATATAACTTGTCAAATATGGTAGCCACTAGCCTTTGTCACTTTTGAGCTCCCGAAATGTGGTGAGAAAACAAATGAACTGATTAAATAATTCATTAAATAATCAGTTATTCATTTACTTCAACTTTAATTTCATTCATTTTATCTTTATTTAATTTTAATTAATTCATTAAACTGGTCACGTGTGTCTAGTGGCTACCATTTTGCTTAGTGTACCTCTACTCTCCACTCTACTGAAAATACTTGGATAATATCATTTTGGCTCAATTTTAGCTCTTCCAGTTTAAATCCATTAACTTTAACCCATCTCTTCTACTTAAACCCATTTTAAATCTTTCTGAATTTGTCCTCAAGAATGCTCTGTCCTATCCCATCTTCTATCCTAACTTCAAGATGGCATGTAAGAGTAGGAATGCAGTGAGAGTGAAGGGATCCTCACAGTACTGTGGGAATGACGTCTGATTCTTGTTTGGAGTGTGTCATTATCCTTTGACTCTGGGCCTCAGCCTCCGTTATCCTGAGCCCCTTTTTTTTGTAACTAGGTCCAGTCATATATTGTAACTAGTCCTTCTGGTCATCTAGAGGCTTAGTGCTGGTATTTGCTGAGGAATAAAGTTCCCTTCATCATTTAGAGGTTGTTAAGATCTAAACTTAATGACTTTGGTGTTGCTTATACTTGTGTGAGTGACCTTCTTTTGACCCCCAGCTCTATTCATATCTACTGTTTCTCACAGAATATCTGATTCCTAACTCTTGAGAATAGGGTCTCTCCTTTCCTTACAGAAGCTGGTGTGGGCAGTTCCCAATAAGGAAGCCCTATACTCCAACTCAAACTACCGCACAATTGCACTCATCTCACACGCTAGTAAAGTAATGCTCAAAATTCTCCAAGCCAGGCTTCAGCAATACATGAACCGTGAACTTCCTGATGTTCAAGCTGGTTTTAGAAAAGGCAGAGGAACCAAAAATCAAATTGCCAACATACGCTGGATCATGGAAAAAGCAAGAGAGTTCCAGAAAAACATCTACTTCTGCTTTATTGACTATGCCAAAGCCTTTGACTATGTGGATCACAATCAACTGAGGAAAATTCTGAAAGAGATGGGAATACCAGACCACCTGACCTGCCTCTTGAGAAACCTATATGCAGGTCAGGAAGCAACAGTTAGAACTGGACATGGAACAACAGACTGGTTCTGAATAGGAAAAGGAGTTCGTATATTGTCACCTTGCTTATTTAACTTATATGCAGAGCACATCATGAGAAATGCTGGACTGGAAGAAGCATAAGCTGGAATCAAGATTGCCGGGAGAAATATCAATAACCTCAGATATGCAGATGACACCACCCTTATGGCAGAAAGTGAAGAGGAACTCAAAAGCCTCTTGATGAAAGTGAAAGTGGAGAGTGAAAAAATTGGCTTAAAGCTCAACATTCAGAAAACAAAGATCATGGCATCTGGTCCCATCACTTCATGGGAAATAGATGGGGAGACAGTGGAAACAGTGTCACACTTTATTTTGGGGGGCTCCAAAATCACTAAAGATGGTGACTGCAGCCATGAAATTAAAAGATGCTTACTCCTTGGAAGGAAAGTTATGACCAACCTAGATAGCATATTCAAAAGCAGAGACATTACTTTGCCAACAAAGGTCCGTCTAGTCAAGGCTATGGTTTTTCCAGTGGTCATGTATATATGTGAGAGTTGGACTGTGAAGAAAGCTGAGCACTGAAGAATTGATGCTTTTGAACTGTGGTGCTGGAGAAGACTTTTGAGAATCCCTTGGACTGCAAGGATATCCAACCAGTCCATTCTCAGCCCTGGGATTTCTTTGGAAGGAATGATGCTAAAGCTGAAACTCCAGTACTTTGGCCACCTGATGTGAAGATTTGACTCATTGGAAAAGACTCTGATGCTGGGAGGATTTCGGGGCAGGAGGAGAAGGGGACGACAGAGGATGAGATGACTGGATGGCATCACTGACTCGATGGATGTGAGTCTGAGTGAACTCTGGGAGTTGGTGATGGACAGGGAGGCCTGGCATGCTGTGATTCATGGGGTCGCAAAGAGTTGGACATGACTGAGCGACTGAACTGAACTGAACTGCACTGATATTCCAACTAAGAGTACCTTCCCTGGTGGCTCAGACACGAAAGTGTCTGCCTACAATGAGGGAGACATGAGTTTGATCCCTGGGTTGGGAAGATCCTCTGAAGAAGGAAATGGCAACCTACTCCAGTACTCTTGCCTGGGAAATCCCATGGATGGAGGAGCGTAGTAGGCTACAGTCCTTGGGGTCACAAAGAGACACAACTGACCGACTTTACTTTTGCTTTTCACTTATCCTCCAACTATTAGACTTTTCTTAGCCATTGCAAATCAACCACTCGCAGGCCATACATACTCAGTGGGATTCTCCCAGGGGCTGCCAAAATCTGCAGGCTAGGTCAGGATGCAGAAAACTAGCACTGAGGTTTTGAGAGAGTCTCCAAAAATCTCTGAGTGTTACGGCAAGAGATCATGACAAAATCCTCTCTCTCCTTTCTCTCTATCCTCACTATTCTTGGAAAGAGTTTGTCAGTGGTGTGGTAAATTCCTTCACTTTAAAGATCCCATTCTCTCTAGTTCTTGGTTTACTCTGAGATTAATCCTCTAATTCAAGGTTGTGAAATGTAAAAACCCAGTTTTAGGATGCTCAAGAAATCTCCTTTATATGATTTGAAACATGGCTGAAAACTTTGCAGTTGGGTTTTTATTAAAAGCCTGTGGGGGCTTTCCCTGGTGGCTCAGTGGTAAATAATCTGCCTGCTAGTGAAGGGGACATGGGTTCAATTCCTGGTTTGGGAAGATCCCATAAGCCATGAAACAACTAAGTCAATTCACCACGACTACTGAGCCTGTGCTCTAGAGTCCAGGAAGTGCAACTACTGAGCCCAAGCACTGCAACTCCTGAAGCCTGCATGCCCTAAGACCCATGCTCTGCAACAAGAAAAGCCACTGCAATGTGAAGCCTGCACGCTACAAGGAAGAGGAGCCTCCCTTGTTCCAACTAGAGAAAGGCCTACACAGCAAAGAAGACCCAGTGCAACCAAAAATAAATAAATAGAATTATTATTTTTTTAAAGCTAGTGTCTAACTCAGAGATGCACTGCCAGATTCTAGTTCTAGAAAATATTAGTAACCTCAGCTACCAGCTACCACCTGGGCTTCCTTGGTGGCTCAGATGGTAAAGAACCCACCTGCAATGTGGGAGACCTGGGTTTGATCCCTGGGTTGGGCAGATCCCCTGGAAAAGGAAATGGCAACCCACTCTAGTATTCTTGCCTGGAAAATCCCGTGGACAGAGGAACCTGGTAGGTTATAGTCCATGAGGTCGCAAAGAGTCGGACATGACTGAGCAACTTCACTTTCTTTCTTAAACTGTCTCAGCATCTGCTTCCAAAGAACCCAACCTGAGGCATTTAGTTTGAAGTTCAAAGCTGAACACTGAGTTGTTTTTTTTTTTTTTCCCTAGGCAATGTCTGTCTGCCTCTTATCTATGGCAATATACCTAATCCCCTTGGTCTAGTCTTAATTGCAAAATGATTCTAGGGAGGGAATTTTTTTTAAAAGAAAAATACTTTTGGTGATACCCTGCCCTCCTCCTTTATTTGGGTACATCGACCTCAGGGGAATAGAGGTCAGAAATCTGACTATTCTTTATGAAACCTCTGTGATCATTAGTGACTTTCAGCAGAAAATTAGTGTTCAGCCATGCTTCTCATAGCCTTAGCACACTAAAATTCATATTTAAGACAAGTGTTGATCATTTCACTTAAAAATTTCCCTACTGTATTAATATTAATAATTTAACCTTAACACAAAAGCAAAATTTTAACAGTTGTGGTATTTCCTGTCTCTAGCCAAAGGTTTGTTTCCCAGGAGAAATATGGGTATGTTTTACGACTCCCTTTCATTTACATCTTATAAGTGTCAGGACCTTTGGCTGATTTCTGTTTCTCAGCATATAAATTCTTCAGTGTTTGGGTAGTGCTGCACTCGAGGTAGTCTACCTTAAGCAGCTCATAAAGAGTGACACCTCATGTTTCCAAGCCTGCAAGGGAATGAGGTTTTTATGTTATGGATTATCTAAATTGCCAGAAGAACATTATCAAATGTTAGAAATTAATAAAACCATCTTAGGTGAAAGAATTTTTAAAAATCATTCAGTTCAGTTCAGTTGCTCAGTTGTGTCCGACTCTTTGCAACCCCATGAACTGCAGCACACCAGGCCTCCCTGTTCATCACCAACTCCCGGAGTTTACCTAAACTCATTGAGTCGGTGATACCATCCAACCATCTCATCCTCTGTCGTCCCCTTCTCCTCCTGCCTTTAATCTTTGTAAACATCAGGGTCTTTTCAAATGAGTCAGCTCTTCGCATCAGGTGGCCAAAATATTGGAGTTTCAGCTTCAACGTCAGTCCTTCCAATGAACACCAGGACTGAACTCCTTTAGGACGGACTGGTTGGATCTCCTTGCAGTCCAAGGGACTCTCAAGAGTCTTCTCCAGCACCACACTTCAAAAGCACAGTTCAAAAACACAGTTCAAAAGCAAGGAGCTGGACATGACTGAGCGATTGAGCACACACACTATAACTGATCCACACATTGCTGTCGTGGATTCTCCAGGACCTTCAACCATTGCTTGTCACCCCCTCCATGCCTTTATTTTAGAAATTTCCTTCCCTACCTGCCTCAAAACCAGAGGAATGGGATACTACCAATTATCACTCAACCATAAATCACTTAGCATACATTCACATGCTTTCCAATTTCTAAGCTAATGTTATCTTGTCTACTCTCCCATGTTCCAGTTTTTTTTAATCTCTTTTCTAAAGATAATTAAAGTTTCAGGGAAGTAAATTAGATGACCCATCCCCCATACTTTATTTTCTCTCACACAACTCTCTTTTGACATACTCCCTGAATCAATGTGTTCTGGAATCAGATTTTCCCACACTCTATTCACCATAGGAAATCCTTCTAGCACCACAAGGTTGGGACCAAAAGCAACAGAGCAAAACCAAAACAGTAATGAAAGCACATTTCTGGGCAAAAATCACCTCTCCAGAATAATTCACCTGAACGCTATGGGGGTCACATACAATTGGATGCCTATATCTGCCACTCCTGTGTATGAAACTTGATTACATGAGCTCATGGTCACCTTTTGTTTACAGGTGTCCAGATTTCTGCCTCACCTTGGTACTATCTTGATGCACTCAGTTTTCAACAGGACTGGTTTCTACATATTTTGACTCTGCACTTTTTATTTGGAGTCACTCTATTCGTATTTTTCAATCTTTTAATACCCATTTCTAATTCTAGGCCCAAATATATGCTTATTTTTATATAAGTCTTGCTTGTGGATATTCACACTTTACAAACTATATATTTTAGAATTTCTACTACATAAACTAGAGTGTGATATCCTCTACTATCTATTTACTAGTATCCTATAGTATTATTTCTTAAGACTCAATTTTCTTTTCTGTGCATGGCCAAAAAACAAGACTTAGGGCTTTAGTTCTTCAAATTAGTCTCAGTATTGGTTACCTGATTACCTTTCATTTCTTTTTTGATCACCTTGACAACACTAGGAAAGTATCATGCTGAGTATTCTGGCCAACTCCAGTATTGGTCTCAATCTGGTCATTTTACTCTTCTACTTAAAAAAAAAAAAATATTTTTCTCAATCATTTCACCCTCAAGTTCTATTTCCTGAATACAGAGTTTTTGGAAGAACATGATGCTTTTGAGCAGAACTCTAGTAGAAAAATGTCCTTGATAAAAGCATCAGTTCAGTCACTCAGTGGTGTCCGACTCTTTGCAACCCCATGAATCACAGCACGCCAGGCTTCCCTGTCCATCACCAACTCCTGGAGTCCACCCAAACTCATGTCCATCGAGTCGGTGATGTCATCCAGCCATCTCATCCTCTGTTGCCCCGTTGTCCTCCTGCCCCCAATCCCTCCCAGCATCAGAGTCTTTTCCAATGAGTCAACTCTTCGCATGAGGTGGCCAAAGTATTGGAGTTTCAGCTTTAGAATCATTCCTTCCAAAGAACACCCAGGACTGATCTCGTTTAGAATGGGCTAGTTGGATCTCCTTGCAGTCCAAGGGACTCTCAAGAGTCTTCTCCAGCACCACAGTTCAAAAGCATCAATTCTTCGGCACTCAGCTTTCTTCACAGTCCAACTCTCTCATCCATACATGACCACTGGAAAAACCAGTGACTAGACGGATCTTTGTTGGCAAAGTAATTGTCTCAGCTTTTGAATATGCTATCTAGGTTGGTCATAACTTTCCTTCCAAGGAGTAAGTGTCTTTTAATTTCATGGCTGCAATCACCATCTGCAGTGATTTTGGAGCCCAGGAAAATAAAGTCTGACACTGTTTCCACTGTTTCCCCATCTATTTCCCATGAAGTGATGGGACCAGATGCCATGATCTTTGTTTTCTGAATGTTGAGCTTTAAGCCAACTTTTTCAGTCTCCTCTTTCACTTTTATCAAGAAGCTTTTGAGTTCCTCTTCACTTTCTGCCATAAGGGTGGTGTCATCTGCACATCTGAGGTTGTTGATATTTTTCCCGGCAATCTTGATTCCAGTTTGTGCTTCTTCCAGCCCAGCGATTCTCACAATGTACTCTGCATATAAGTTAAATGAGCAGGGTGACAATATACAGCCTTGACGTACTCCTTTTCCTATTTGGAACTAGTTTGCTGTTCCATGTCCAGTTCTAACTGTTGCTTCCTGACCTGCATACAGGTTTCTTAAGAGGCAGGTCAGGTGGTTGGTATTCCCATCTCTTGAAGAATTTTCCAGTTTATTGTGATCCATACAGTCAAAGGCTTTGGCACAGTCAATAAAGCAGAAATAGATGTTTTTCTGGAACTCTCTTGCTTTTTCATGATTGAGCGGATGTTGGCAATTTGATCTCTGGTTCCTCTGCCTTTTCTCAAACCAGCTTGGAAGTTCACGGTTCACATACTGCTGAAGCCTGGCTCGGAGAATTTTGAGCATTACTTTACTAGCATGTGAGATAGTGTCCTGCATTTTTAACAACTTGTTCGAATTTTTTTTTTTTAAGTCTCCTTTGTTTAAACTCATTCCTCATTTAATTAAACTTTTTTCTTCTATAGGAAATGGTACATGGTATAAAATCATGTGGCATGAAAGGCATTAACATTTCCTTTAATCTCACTGTTGTCTATCAAGACCGTCAAATCAAATGATTAAATATATTTAACTAATTTTGATTAACAAGCCTAAGTTGAAAGTCTACTGTGTTTCAGTTATTGCACCAGATGCCTCTGCAGGAAGATCACTGTGTAGAAAGAAGTTATGTGAAACAATTGCTATAGAGCATCAAAACAGTTATTATAGAGATAAGGACAGTTAATAGGCAAGTCTGGTATTTGTAGGTCATATAAATTAGAAGAGTGAACATTTCCTTTCTCCTTCTGAATGGATTGCTACTTGCTTTCATCCCATTTTACCTCTTTGTTAAAAGATAACATGGTTTCTGAAGGGAAAAGCTTCCTTGGTTCTAATTCAGGGACAAAAAGTCATATAAACGTATTTACAAATTTCCTTCCATTTTTTCCCCCCCTCTCATCTTCTGATTTCCATTTACTTGGTAGTAGCATCAATTCAACGGCAAGCTCACAGCTTGGATGGACATTTTACCTTATGCCATTCCAGAGCGTGCTTAATTCCAATTTGCTTTCCCATTTGCAATTTGTTGGAAAAATGTATGTTCCAAAAGCTACACATAGTGAAATGAAAACCCATTATACTATTTTATGATGAAAAGTAAATAATGCTTAACATGTTTCATATTCATCAGAATAATTTCCTTATGTTTCATCATTTGGCTATGGGGAATTTCTCTCACACAAAAACCTGTTCCCTGGCTTCCTAAACACTGTCTAGCTCTGGGACCCTTCTGACCTCAACAGTCTGTTCCATTGCTGCTAAAATAGTTGTTTTTAAGGACAAAAATATGTCTGGTCTATTCTTTTACTGTTCCATATATGAAGTTCTAATTATCCATAATGGAAATTATACTCATATATTAGGGGGGAAAAGACCTTTCTCATGTGTCACCTGTTTCTTTTCTATCTTCTTGTCAGTCTAACAAAGTGTTCTCAGAATGTGAACTTAGTGCTAATTAGATTCCATCAGAGATCTCATGATGTTGCCAGTTCAGGCTCATTAACCTTTTGTAAGGTGAGATTTTGAGGCAGTAATATATTTTAAAATCCAGTATTTAGGGAGTAACCAGTTTAATGTTTGTGAAGCATCCAAATACATATTTTGTATCTTCCAAGATGTTTTGAAAAATTGTCAAATCTGCCCATTACTTTATTTATGATATTTTATGATATTTTAAGATTTAGAATATTTTGTCTATGTGCTGAAAGTTAAGTTCTCTACATTAGAAATTCTTTAGAATCTATTCTACCAAATAGGGCTTCCCGGCTTAATCAGTGATAAAGAATCTGCCTGCCAATGCAGGAGATACGAGTTTGATCCCTGGGTTGGGAAGATCCACTGGAGTAGGAAATGGCAACTCACTCCAATATTCTTACCTGGAAAATTCCATGGACAGAGGATCCTGGTGAGCTACAGCCCCTAGGGTTGCAAAGAGTCAGACACAACTGATCTACTAAGCCTGCACACACATTCTACCAAATATTTTAGAAAAGTCAGTAGCATAATGCTGACTACTTGGCATATATTTCCATAATGAATCCACATGAATTAGTTACCTTATTGGCAGGGCCTTAAAAGGCCTGTGATTTAGAGGTTAGTCATGTCTTGCATTGTAGACTTTGGAATAGCATGCAATGAGGTGAACAGTTTATTATGAAGATTTAACAGAGTGTATTAAGCATTCAGAAGACTGATTCCTTTCATGCCCTTGATAATAAATTCACTTTTCTCATGCAGTAAATTCACTTGAGATTCATAGTCTCCTCATAAACCTTGTAGTAAATGTTTAACCTCAGATTTCAAATGCTATAGTTCTTTTTATGATAATAAATGTTATCCCTATGGGATTGTGAATTTGGAGATCATACCTAGCTAGTGCCCCAGTTAGAGAAACCTTACCTCCCACATACAGTATCCAGAGGTCCTGTTAGAGTATTTGATTACCTAAATTCATCGAGATTAGTTTTCAATTTGTATATGTGTATGCATCCTGCATTTCCATGCACATGGAGTTTTTCTTAGCCTCAATAGGATTAAGTCTCTTTTTACTTACTATAATATTTAATGAATTTTATTTTCCTACATATAGGCCATATGAAATACATTTTATTTTAATTAGTATATAAGTCATACACAAATATTTCCAAGCATGGTGGACAGTAGAGAGACACAGGGTACATTTTCTGTATGAATTATGATCTAAACAACTTTTCCTATTTTAATACTGTGCCTTCCCTCCTGAATACATCAATAAGATTAACTCTTAAAGCAAATCATGATTCTAAAACTTTGGAGGGTAGCCTTTGCTGCTTCTTTAAATGAAGCTGAGTTTTACTGTGAAATATTTTGCAGTCTGATAAAATGCTGTGAACATTTTGATCTGAAATAAAGTTTTTTTTTCTTTTTCTTATTTCTGAAAATAATGTCTAATTTCTGGATTTTAATACATACAGAACCTGAAGTATTATGTGCACTTTTTGATATGGTGACAAGGGTGGGTAACATTCTCACCAAAAGAATTCCATGTACTTACATTAAGAGAAATTAATATACAGTCTATGGCATTTAAAAGAAATACCTGTATGCTGGTAATATTTTTTTAATTCTCAAAACAACTTCACTAGAATTTAGTCCATTGTACAAGCTAATTAATAATTAAGAAAAGACACTGTGAGAAAAGTACTAATTCTAACTCTTGAATACTTAGCATATTCAAACACTAAGTGTTGTACTGTGGTGGAATCAAAGATTAATATAATACACTATCTCTCTGAACAGCCTAAGCAATAGAAACAATAATATTTTATTAAAACACATAAAGCAAAATAAAAAAGAAAACAAAAAAGCAACACACGATAAAATAAAGGTTTTTATCTTTTTTTCACTCTTTGGGTCATGTAGATTTCCAGGGGGACTCTGTGTGTCAAACCTCGTCCTGACTGCTGATTGCTATTCGATGCCCATGTAACTGTCCATGACAGCAGGTGAAAAGTCTGCTGCTATAGAGTCTCGTTCTTGAGATTAAAAACTCTGGCCCAGAAATGACATATGTCATTTCCACCTAAAAATCACCAGCTCAAATAATCCCATGGCCACTCCTAACTGATCGAAACAGGGACAAACATCTTCTTATGAACCCAGGAGAAAAAATTCCAATGAGCACTGGCAACATCTGCCATACACACAATCGCCTCCATCTTGAAGGTTAATCAATACAGTCAAACACGAACATGAAAGCTATCACTAAATCATTCATGTGAAGACGAACTTCCTAATGATAGTAAAAGGTACAAGGAGACAGTTAATTTTGAATTTAACCCTCATAGAAGATAATAATTTAACTGGAAAAGAAAAAGAAAGGGTGTTTTCAAGGAAAATACATATTACAGATGAAGACAAAGATTGTTCAAATTTTCATGGTCTCATTATTATTTCAGGAGATGTATCCTTTTTCTTACCAAGTCAAACAATCTCTGTTACTTTATGTGCCTTTTTTATTTAAGAGTTGGTCTCTATTTTTATGGGCATCAATAGTTAGATTTTGAGACACTATTTGATGTATTTTACTTTATCAAAATGGTGATACCATTCTTATTTAGAATGCATATTTATTTCAGACAGTGGTTTTTAGATGAAATGAATATTGTGATATCAATAACTATAAATTGGGTATCAAAAATGAAAAAGTGTTGTTCATGTCCATGGCCATGATTCTTCTGTGCTATTTAGTTATTTCCTGGAAAATACAAGCTATTGAGATGGATAATATTTTAACCCAAATGGAATAAGACTAGCCCAAGCAACTTTTATTTTTATTTATTTATTTTTTTTATTTTCTAATTTATTAAAACTTGCTTTGTGACCTAACAAATGATTTATCTTGGAGAATGTATCATAGCAACTTTTAAACAGTATGATTTTTCTTTTCAAGAAATCTACAATTCCTTTTTAATATCTCTATAGCAAATAAATATAAACATAAAGACTTGAGATGCAGAATGTTGAAAATGTCTAGGAAGAGACACTACCTTTGGAAGTACAAAGCATCAGAGAGCACAAAAGCAACCCTGAAATAAGGTGAACAGAATTGTGGCCAACACCACCAAGCATCACATTTGAAGAGTAAGGTATAATCAGAAATGATTGCAAAAAAATGAAGGAATGAAGGGAGGTCCCATGCTGTCATAGGAGTATAATGGAAACAGTGTAGAAGCAGACTGCTTCTATAGAAGTATAGAAGCAGATTGCCTGAGTTTGGCTCTCTGCTGTACCAATTCTCCTTTTGTCCCACTTACTTTATCTATAAAATGAAAATGATGGTCACAAAGGAATATGGGAGAAGTCATGGAGATGTGATGTACAGCATGATGGCTATAATAAGTAATACTGTACAGTGTATTTGAAAGTTGCTCAGAAAGTCTATCTTAATTCTCATCACAAGAAAAAAATGTAACACTGTATAGTTATAGGTATTAAGCAGACTTACTATGTTGATCATTTTGCAATATATACAAATATTGACTTATTACACCTAAAATTAATGTTCTATGTCTATTTTACCTTAATTTTATAAAAGGGAGGTGAGGATGGCTAGTTTTGTGCAAAATCACTTGCATGCTTTGGTTCTTTCAGATTCAGTGGTATAGACCTAATCTTTAGAAATCTATCTCCTTTTATTACCTGGTATCTCATGATTTCATATTAGGCTAAGAATTTTAACACCTATTAGGATGTACTTCTCTGTGAACAGATAAGTTGTTAGGAGACAATGATAAATAAATTAACTTTCATGAGAGGGATTTATATTTTTTTGTTTTTTTTTTGTTTTTTTAAATTTTTAATTGGATAATTGCTTTACAAGGTTGTGTTGGTTTTTGCTATTCAACAATGTAAATCAGTCATAAGTAAACAGCATACACTAGTAATAGCCATTTTTTTGGTAATTTCATTTCTGAAAAAAAAAAAGTGGATTTTTATTATTATTTTTTTTTGCTGGCATTTTTTTAAAATTTTATTTTATTTTTAAACTTTACAATATTGTATTAGTTTTGCCAAATATCAAAATGAATCTGCCACAGGTATACATGTGTTCCCCATCCTGAACCCTCCTCCCTCCTCCCTCCCCATTCCATCCCTCTGGGTCGTCCCAGTGCACCAGCCCCAAGCATCCAGTATCGTGCATCGAACCTGGACTGGCAACTCGTTTCATACATGATATTATACATGTTTCAATGCCATTCTCCCAAATCTTCCCACCCTCTCCCTCTCCCACAGAGTCCATAAGACTGTTCTATACATCAGTGTCTCTTTTGCTGTCTCGTACACAGGGTTATTGTTATCATCTTTCTAAATTCCATATATATGCGTTAGTATACTGTATTGGTGTTTTTCTTTCTGGCTTACTTCACTGTGTATAATAGGCTCCAGTTTCATCCACCTCATTAGAACTGATTCAAATGTATTCTTTTTAATGGCTGAGTAATACTCCATTGTGTATATGTACGAGAGGGATTTAGAGACTTCTAGAACAAAAAGATATTGGGCATAGCAGATAAAAGAAAAGTGCATGGGTAAATGCTACTGACAATAAAAATAAGACAAAACAAATAACAACAAAAGCAACCTTGGAGTCTGAAGAGAAAAAAGTTTGGTGCAAGTTAGAAAATTAGGTTGACAACACAAGCTTTCCTTACAACTCGGCTGTAATAAAGGTATTTGGAGCAGGAGAATTTCAACTGTAGCGTAATATCCTATAGTTGGTATCTGCCATACATTAGCTAAACAGGTCACTGTTTGCAGACAATTATATTTTCTCCACTTAATCATCATTACAAATATCATTGTTATAAATCTCCTACGGTGTATTTTTTAGGTTCATGTTATTGTCTTAGGAGAGATGGCTATTTTTTCTTATTTTCTCAATTGCTCTCTTGAGCTGATGTACAGTATAAACCTGTTTCTCTAATGGACAATTTTTCTCTGAATGATGTGGTGATTATTCTCCAACAGTGTTTGTTAGGAGGCCCCTGTATACTTCTGTCCTCCAGTCTCGATGATCCACGGTCATGGAGCTGCTATGATGGGCACTGTAAGGCCTCCCTCACATATTCATTTAACCAGAGACTTTAGATATCAAGTAATGAGCATACTTTGATTTGAACTTTTATATTTTTTCTATAATATTAAAAAAAATTTAATTAGTCATGCATTAATCTTGATTCCAATAAATTTAACACCAAGGCTACTTCATGCAGTAGTATTATGGTCATGGCACCGGTGACACCTGTGGATGGTGGAATTTGTGATCTTCTTGCCTTCCTCCCAGAAAATTCCCTAGGTCCTAAGGGATAGATCATCTGTGGAGGTCTGCTACACACACCTCCTGTTAGTGGTTCTTTTTCTCACTGAGTAGACCTTGAGTTCCTAGAGAACAGGAAACATATCTCCTTTGTCTATCACTGAATTCTCACTTTAGTGTAATATCCAGCACATGCTAATCTGTGCTTAGTCACTCAGTCATGTCTGACTTTTTGCAACTCCATGGACTGTGGCCCACCAGGCTCCTTTGTCCATGGGGAGTCTCCAGGCAAGAATACTACAGTGGGTTGCCATGCCCTCCTCCAGATAATAGTAATTAAATAAATATTGGTTAAGTAATTAAGTTAATTAACCTTGATGCTTTCTTTCTTACTACTAGATATCCATTCCTTATTCTGGGACACTTGTATATTTTCTATTTTCTTATTCACATCCCAAGTATAATTAAGATGTGTAGGAAAAGATCATAGACTTTAACTTAGATTTTTTGCCACAATATTGCACAAAAAACTTAGCAGATGCTAAATTATAGTGAGAATAATATTTTTCTTCAATAATTTGCCCAAATATTAATCCAGATTAATCCAATGAGTCACTTTTTTTAAATTATACTCTCCATGGTCATTGATACCTTGGGGATAATGGTTCAGTAGAGCCTGATTAACAATCTCTTCTCCATTGCTGTCTTCACACACTAACTCCTCACTGTTTTGTCCAGCCAAGACCTACTTCATTCAGTTCAGTTCAGTTTAGTCGCTCAGTCGTGTCCGACTCAGCGAACCCATGAATCGCAGCACGCCAGGCCTCCCTGTCCATCAGCAACTCCCGGAGTTCATTCAGACTCACATCCATCGAGTCAGTGATGCCATCCAGCCATCTCATCCTCTGTCGTCACCTTCTCCTCCTGCCCCCAATCCAACCCAGCATCAGAGTCTTTTCCAATGAGTCAACTCTTCGCATCAGGTGTCCAAAGTACTGGAGTTTCAGCTTTAGCATCATTCCTTCCAAAGAAATCCCAGGGCTGATCTCCTTCAGAATGGACTGGTTGGATATCCTTGCAGTCCAAGGGACTCTCAAGAGTCTTCTCCAACACCACAGTTCAAAAGCATCAATTCTTCGGCGCTCAGCCTTCTTCACAGTCCAGCTCTCACATCCGTACATGACCACAGGAAAAACCATAGCCTTGACTAGACGAACCTTTGTTGGCAAAGTAATGTCTCTGCTTTTGAATATGCTATCTAGGTTGGTCATACTTTCCTTCCAAGGAGTAAGCGTGTTTTAATTTCATGGCTGCAGTCACCATCTGCAGTGATTTTGGAGCCCCCCAAAATAAAGTCTGACACTGTTTCCACTGTTTTCCCCATCTATTTCCCTTGAAGTGATGGGACCGGATGCCATGATCTTCATTTTCTGAATGTTGAGCTTTAAGCCAACTTTTTCACTCTCCATTTTCACTTTCATCAAGAGGCTTTTGAGTTCCTCTTCACTTTCTGCCATAAGGGTGGTATCATCTGCATATCTGAGGTTATTGATATTTCTCCCTGCAATCTTGATTCCAGTTTGTGCTTCTTCCAGCCCAGCGTCTCTCATGATAAGTTAAGCCCAGCATCTCTCATGATAAGCGTACTCTGCATATAAGTTAAATAAGCAGGGTGACAATATACAGCCTTGACATACTCCTTTTCCTATTTGGAACCAGTCTGTTGTTCCATGTCCGGTTCTAACTGTTGCTTCCTGACATGCATATAGGTTTCTCAAGAAGCAGGTCAGGTGGTCTGGTATTCCCATCTCTTGAAGAACTTTCCACAGTTTATTGTGATCCACACAGTCAAAGGCTTTGGTATAGTCAATAAAGCAGAAATAGATGTTTTTCTGGAACTCTCTTGCTTTTTCGATGATCCAGCGAATGTTGGCAATTTGAGTAGAGGTAATATATTGTCAGAAGAACTCTACTTAGCCCCAAAGCCTGGCAAAGCTGGTAAACTTCCTGATAAGCACTTTGCACATACCAATTTTCACTTTGTACTTTGTACATAGTATTGTATGTTGATGCTTTTGAATTATGGTGCTAGACAAGACTCTTGAGAGTTCCTCGGACAGCAAAGAGATCAAACCAGTCAATCTTAAAGGAAATCAACCCTGAATATTCATTGGAAGGACTGATGCTGAAGCTGAAGTTCAAATACTTTTGTCATTTGATACAAAGAGTCAGCTCACTGGAGAAGACATATAAGTGAGACCACATGGTATCTGTCTTTCTCTGTCTGACTTATTTCACTTGGCATAATGCCCTTATGTCCACCCATGTTGGTGAAAAAGGTACAATTTCCTTCTTTATAATTTTATGAGTATTATACATATATATACTATTGCAAATGGAATTGTTTTCTTTCTTTTTCAGATAGTTAAGTGTTAGTGCATAGAAACAGAACTGATTTTGATGTGCTAATTTTTGAATTTATTTGTTCTAATAGTTCTTAGTTGGAGTTTCAGGATTTTCTATACATAATATCATACATAATATTACATAATTGCAATATTGTAATTATGTAATTGCAATATTATATAATTATGTAATTGTAATTATGTAATTATAATATTGTATAATATTACATATAATACATAATATCATATATATATCATATATATCATATCATATAAAGTTGGAGATAATTTTGCTTCTTTCTTTCTGATTTGGATGCTTTTCATTACTTTTTATTGCCTAATTGCTCTGGAAAGGATTTCTAGTTCTGTGTTGATTGGGTGTGGTGATAAGAGCACACTTACCTGTGATCTTAGTTGGAAAGAGTATGACTAGATTTTCAGATAACACAGAATACCTGCTGTCAAGAAATGTCTAGTCTATCTAAGGGAAAGATGAGGATATTATATGCATACCTGGAATGAGAGTTTGAGCAAACTGCTCATAAGTTATTACTGTTGGTAGAATTTTCTCATTTGTAATGATTCATTTTCTGGACACTCACAGAGCACCAAAGCAAGCATTCAGATGGCCAAAAATATTGCTTGGAATCAGTACCATTATCTCAGGAAAAATACATCACCTCTCCAATTTTCAATCACATGACCTATAAAATAGGCATGATAACTATCTTGTTCAGTTGTTGTAGAAACTAAAACAAGAAAAAATCTGCACAAAAAGTACACAGAACATTGTCGCCCCATAGATGAAAGCTTTTATTGGTATTTCATCAAGATCATTCTCATTATCACTATCATCAACATTATCATAACCATTTTTTCCTTTGATCCAGATTGGGTTGATGAAATCTTTTAATCTAAAATGATTGCTGAATCAAAAACAAAATCTTTGTTCTGCCAGTGAACAGTAATGTGACACTGGGCATGTTATTTATCCATTGTTTACTTTACTGTGTTTCAATTTTCTTTCCAAAATAAGAATGGTAATATCATTTATCTCACAGGATGGAAAAAAGGGTTAAATGATATACAGGTTTCCCCAACCATCTGAAAGTAGAGCATTCCTATGAAAAATGTCTAAGCTGAAATGGCATAAAAGGAAGAAGCAATTATCTGAGGACATATCTTGCTAACGGATGCAAAAAGCAAATTGAGATAAAGTGCAGATGCTCAAAGACACAGTTCAAAGCTAAGGCAGCTTGATGCTGAGATGCAGAGTGTAGTTTCTGGGGAAGGAGCTTGGTGGTGCCCCCTCACTGTTGGGGTGCATGCTGTCTATGAGGGCTTGTTGCAAAATAAATGCTATTTTTCCTTTTCACCTTTTCTCATAAAAGGGAAAATGTTCTTCAGATTTATTATGTTAGTGAAAACAAGTATTAATGTAGATCTCTTGTAAAAGTGAAATGGAATAGAGCAAACTTTCTGTAAAGTGGTGAATACCTGTAATACTTATTACTGACCACAGTTTTAAACACATGGTAAGTGTGCAAGAAATTCTTATAAAAATCTTCATGTTAAATTTGTTCCTTTCTTTATTCATTTTTGAAAAACAGTATAAAAACAATAATGGTAGTTATTACTATTAATACTGATATTATATTTATAAGCAGCATTAATTGTGGACACTTCAAAGGATGGGACATGGAATTAATTATAGTAGTTATTATTAAGTGAGGCCATGAAAACGGTTATTGTGATCCAAAGACAAGAGCAATAAGCTGAGGCTGAGTTGTCCCATTATTACTGATATAGAATTTCTTACACAATTGATGAGGACATTCTACCAAGAATACCAAGACGAGTACTCCTTTGCTCAGAAAATGACCCCCTACGGCAGTCAAATTGTAGCTAGCCCAATGAGAGACCTAGAAATGTCAGTGAGGATGGGAGAAACTCTGAAGATTCTGAAAAGCACTAAGTAACGAAAAAAGTGACAGTTCATGCTGGGTGGAGGAGAAAGTAATACTGCCTCTACAGTGAGGAAATAGAAAGTATTTCTGGAAAGTAAAGATCTGCTGATGATATTAGGCAGCTGTGTGGAGCCTGGGAGATTACGAAGAGTGTCAAGACCATCAACGTGAATAAATTGGAGGTCAAGAGATCATGCTGCTCATCAGTCAGTGTCACTGGTGATGAATGTTTTCAGGGGAAAGGTCAGCAGATGAGAGGGGACTGGAGTATTCCAGGGAACACTGCTCTTCTGTTAAACAGGAGGCTCTTGGAATACTGACACATGATTATTAGACCTGTCATATCAGTGAGCAAGGGCCACAGTCAAATCAGAGTGATGATTCTAAGAATTGGATAAACTAAAAAAAAAATAGATAAAAATCAAATGTCTTTATACTGAACTATTACTTTTAGATAATTCACATAAAATGCCAATTGCTGTTTTATAACATATTCCTTTTTATAAAAAATAGGTAATCTAAACAATTGTAAAATAAGCTAACCTTTTGTTTTCTTTTCCAATTGTCTACATATCTCTAATCAAAGTAAGCTTGTAAAACCATAACCAGTCAATCTGAGGTTGAGAGCTCTGCTGACCAAAGACAATGCCAGGAATTAAGCAAGGCTCATTTTTAAATGGATGCATATTATTTATGTGAATGGGGCAGATAATTTATAGAATCTGAGTGGATGTATTAACTCATTTTTAGATCAAGTGCAAATACAAGGATCACGCAGGCAATGCATGATGAGCAGAATGGGCTCAAATCACACAGATCTAGGTTTAAGAATTGTTACATGTGTGACTCATGACATGTTATTTAATTATTTTGAGACTCAGTTTCTAAAACTGAAGAATGGGCACAATAAACTCTATTTCAGGTTTGTTATACCAAGTAAAATAATGTGTAAAAAGCATCTCTTATGTCATCAATATATGACTGTGTGTTTGCTTGTATATATGTATGTCACAAAATTTGACCTTATCTCATTTTAAAATCTTAATACTGACTTGATGTATGAAATGCATCTTTTCAACAAATATATACTGGGTCTTAGATACTGTTTAGGTGCCAGAAACAACAGTGACCCAAATAGCCAAGGTCTCAACCTCACAGAATTTATATTCAAGTGAGAGGGAGGCAGGTGAGAGACAAATAGTGACAGAGTGTGTGACAATGCAAATCAAGGTACAGGAGAGGCAAAGTGCCCTCAGGGCAAAGGTGGGAAGGACTCTAAATTCAGAAATAATGTGGTCAATTGAGGGTTTTAGAGGGAGTGGCCATCAGTGAAAATACTGTTTCTAAAGACATAAAGATGAGCCAGGAAGCTGTGTAAGCAACAGGAGAAACACATGTTAGGCAGAGGGAAGAATCTCTGTCAGGACTTTGAGTCAGGATGTGTCAGAACAGTGTGCCTGAAGCAGAATTAGCAAGAATGACTACCGCTGGGGAAACATGGAGACTCAGCAGTGACTGGATCACATGGGACGGTCATTTCAGGGGCTTTGCTTTGTACTCCAGGGCTAATGAGACAACACTGAAAGTTACCAGCAAAAGAGTGACAGGAATTAAGCTAATGCTCGAGTTGACTGTTTTAAATAAGTCTCTAGGAATCTCTATTTAAAAATTCCCACAATGCCCAATGAAGAAGTTGCTATTCTTATTGCCACTATCCCAGCAAGGAAATAGAGGCTCAGAGAAGTTAGGTAATTGACTAAGGCTATGTGGTTACTTAGTAGCTGAGTGAGCTGAGATTCAAATACAGGCAGATTCAAGGACACATCCTGAAATTTTTCTTTTCTATTCTCGATTGTGTCCATCCTATTCCTTGCTGTGTCTAATTTACAGGTTTGTTCTATAACAATATTTTATGCAAATTTCTGTTTTATAGTCTCGATTTTCAGCCTATTTCCTCATTTTACCATCTCACTGTGAAGTGTTTATTTATTTATTTTAGATTAGAATATTAACACATTCTAAACTTTAATAAAACATTCTTTAGAAAGATACAATTTTCCTTGGTTGTCTGTTAGTTTTCCCAGACTGTATTTTCTCTTGGTCTTTTTTATTTCATTCTCCTTCATTTTCTTCTCTTCTTTCCTTCCCTCCTTCAATCTGTCCTCTCCCTCCTTCTTCCTTCTTCCCTCCCTCATTCCCTCTCTTTCTCTCTTTCCTTCCCCCTTCCTTCCTTCCTTTATTTCTTCCTTCTTTCTTGACTTCCTAACATTTAAACTTCATATCTTTCTTTTCTGGTTTACTTTACATATTTCTCATGTAGCTTAACTCACAATATGTTTTATTATATACCACCCCCCCCTTTTTCTTGTCTATTCATCCTAAGACAGTGTCCAACTAATTTAATGTGTCTTGCCACACCAAAGCATGGTCTCCAGCTGCAAACACTTCAAAGTTTATTCAAAATGCACCACCACAGACTCTATCCTGAGATCCACATTTTTGTTGGATCCACAAGTGATTCATAGGCACATTAGTGTCTGAGAAACACTTTTGGTGTGTATTGGGTGACACGCAATAGGATTTGTCAGCCTTACTGTCCCATAGCTTTTTAAGGTAGACTCTGTTTTTCAGATCTCAGGTACAGGAAATTTCATTTCAGAAGATAATCCTATAACTATCTTCAGAAAGAAATTTATCTGATGTCACCAATATAGCAGAAAAGGAGACCCCAGTCTCCACTGCTCACAACAATTAACAATGATGCAACTATTCATAAGTGAAAATACTGAATAGTTCTGAGAGAGTTCAGATTTCTACTTTCAGCAACAGAGTGGGGCAAAATTACCTGAGAATAAATACACAAAAAGGGAAGAAAGAATGAAACAATCATGACTATAGAAAATACTGCTGCTGCTGCTAAGTCACTTCAGTCGTGTCCGACTCTGTGGGACCCCATAGACAGCAGCCCACCAGGCTCCCCTGTCCCTGGGATTCTCCAGGCAAGAACACTGGAGTGGGTTGCCATTTCCTTCTCCAATGCATGACAGTGAAAAGTGAAAATGAAGTCGCTCAGTCGTGTCTGACTCTGTGTGACCCCATAAACTGCCGCCAACCAGGCTCCTCCATCCATGGGATTTTCCAGGCAAGAGTACTGGAGTGGGGTGCCATTGCCTTCTCCGTAGAAAATACTAAGACTCTACAAATAACTAATAGAAAAATTCAATAAATTATCTGGATATGAAATAAAAATACAAATATAAGATGCATTCTATACACTAACAATGAGCTACCTGATAAATAAAGAAAATAATTTTCAATTTCGGTAGCATAAAACATAAAGAAAAAGTGCCTTGACATTGGTCTTGCCAATAATTTTTGTATGTGACACCAAAAGTACAATCCACAAAAGCTGAAATAAGCAAAAGTGGGATCACATCAAAGTAATAAGCAAAAAAAAAAAAAACAATAAAGTGACAAAGCTACCTATGGAATATGATAGAATGTTTGCAAATCATATATATGATAAGGGATTAATATTCAAATTATATAAGAAACTTATATAACTTAATATTTCATCAGATAATTGGATTTTAAAAGGGTAGGCTACCTAAATAAACATTTTTCCAAAGAAATCATAGAAATGGGCAACAAGTATGGGAAAATGTGACCAACATCACTAATCTCGGGATAATGCAAATCAAAGCCATAATGAAATATCACCTTACATGTGTTAGAAAAAAAATGTCAATAAATATCGGCAAGTCTCAGAGAAAAGGGAACACTTGAGCACTGTTGATGGGAATTTAAATTAATACTATAATTATGGAACACAGTATGGAATCTCCTCAAAAACATAAAAATAAAGCTACAAAATAATTTAGCAATTCCACTTCTGGGTATTTATCCAAGGGAAATGAAACAGGTTATTGAAAAGATATCTGATCACCAGGTTCATTGCAGCAGTACTCATAATGAGCAAGATAAAGAACCTAAATATCCACCAACAGTGAATAGACACACACACACACACACACACACACACATGAATGTTATTTAGCCATGAAAAATATGGATATTCTGACATTCGTAAGTACATGGATGGACTTAGAGGAACTTACGCTAAGTGAAATAAGTCAGACAGAGAAAGACAAATATTGCATAAGCTTTTGTGTAGAATCTAAAAACTCCTAATTGAGGAAGATAGGAAAATGGGGATTAGTCAGTAGCTGGGAGGTGTAGGAAACAGAATGTTGGTAAAAGTGTAAAAAGGTCCAGTTATTAGAAGAATAAATTCTGAGAATATAATGTACAGCAAGGCTTCCCTGGTGGCTCAGAAGGTAAGAATCTGCCGACAATGCAGGAGACCCAGGTTCAATCCCTGGGTCAGGAAAATCCTGTGGAGGAGGGAATGACAACCCACTCTAGTTTTCTTGCCTGCAGAATTCCATAGACAGAGGAGTTTGTCATGCTACAGTCCATGGGGTCACAAAGAGTCGGACACGACTGAGAAAATAATACTTTTTCTTTTTCATGGTGACCATAGTTACCATTGTATTGTATATTTGAAAGCTACTATGAGAGTAGATCTTAAACATACTTACCATAACAACAATAAAATGATAATTATAAAAGGTGATTCTCCAAGCAAGAATACTGGAGTGGGTTGTCATGCCCTCCTCCAGAGGATCTTTCCAAACAAATGATCAAACCCAGGCCTCCCACTTTGCAGGTGGATACTTTACTGAGTGAGCCAACAGGGAAGCCCATATTAGGTGATGAATGTGCTAAATAACCCTACTGTGGTAAATATTTCTCAATATATGCACGTTTCACGTCATCACATTGTACACTTTAAACTTAGACAATCGTATAGGTCCATTATATCTCAAAAAACCTATGAAAACTGTAAGAAATTAAACTAACAAATCCGTGCTAAAAATGGATCATTTTCTATCCCCACTCCCTCATTTTGTTCACATTAAAACATATATTCCACAAGTTACACTCCACAGCTTGCACTACTTCTAGAATGCTTTGGGGTTTTGCTTCTCTAATTTTTCTTCCTTTGGAAATGCATGTTTCAAGGATACAATGAACCAGTTAGTTTCTACCTTTAATCCTTCTAATCCTGAAGTTTTAAGTGGAAGTCACTAAATATTCTTAGAATAAGAGGTACTAGTGGAAAGGACGAATGCTATACTCTATCCTTCTTAAAATGTGTATCTAGTTTTTCAGTCTCTGAGACCAGGGCAGAAAATGGAGGAGAAATAGCATATCTCCTTCCTTCCTTTCAGTGCAGTGGGTCTCTTCTGCTTCTGATGGCAAACAATGCATTAGAAACCAGCTGCACTCCTTAGGTCACTGCTGTAATCAGAAAATCTTTCCAGATCCAGCCAAAATCCAACTCTGAGAGTTACTTTTCAGTGTTCTCATGAAACACAGAGAAGTTAAAATACCTGCCTAAATTACTAAGTGATACAGGCAAGAGCCAAAATGCTTCCCAGGTGGTGCAGGGGTAAAGAATCTGCCTGCCAATGCAGGAGACACAAGAGATGCGAATTCGATCCCTGGGTGGAGGAGACGGCCTGGAATAGAAAAGTAGGAAAATACCAACCCACTCTGGCCTCCTTGCCAGCAGAATTCCATGGAAAGAAGAGCCTGGCAGTCTAGAGTTCATGGGATCACAAAGAGTCATAAACAACTGAGCAACTGAGCACACACACAGGCAAGTGATAAAATGATTACTCACACTCTCACACACACAGGAGTACTATCTCATGACTTTCTATTAACATCTCTACATGATTTAAGCAAAATATGAGGAAAACAATGTGAGTATTGTCCAGTGGCATTAGAATCACTCTCCATGTCATATTTCACTGCAGTTTTTGCAGTAGATGTAATGCCACACCTTCTAAGTACATTCCAAGGTCTCAGCCCGCACGTGTATCTACAGATTGCCTTCTTTTCCGAAATCATGGCCTCTGTGCAGCAAAACTTGCTGCCTGCCCCTTGAAGTCCCAGCTGTATGGATCCTATTGTGACCTGGTGCTGGATAGCTGCAACCTCAGTTCAAAAAGACCTGTGCATGTCCTTACTACTGAAATCTTTGGTTTGTTCATGTTTTGTATATGAGCACAGAGAATAAATATCTCTCTTTACAAAATATTTGAGCACCACACTTTTATCTCATTTCACATGGCCCTGCACTTACTATGTGTTGTGTAGCATTCATCTTATAAATTCAGGGAGGTTCTTGTTTAATTTGAAACAATTTAACTTTAATTTGAAACAATTTAACTGTATACATTTTAGGTAAAGTTTAAGCCACAATAATGCTGTTCATAAATATGAGTTCAGTTGCCTTTTGTTTTCCAGGCCACCTTTACTTGCCTTTTTCATATAGTATTTTACAGAGTCCTGCAAGTCTTAGAGATCCTAAAGTGTTCAAGGACTGGAAATAGCAAATGAGAACTTGCGGGAACATTATATCAGCTGAGTCATTAATTTACTTGGAAAATTTAACTTAGTCAAACCAAGTAGTAACATAAGATGAAACTTTTGTGTATTCAATTGCCAAAATGTCTGTTTATTTTAAATAGCCTTTATTTCCTGTAATAACACTCCTGGAATATCATTTACAGTATATTCACTTTTTTAACTATACTATTTTTAGTTTTGAATGTCCTCAAGATATGATAGCTAATTAGTCCTCTGAGCATATTGATTAAATTCATTTACATTCATAGATCTAGAGAAAAGAAAAAATATTGGTAGAAGGTTATTCTAGAACACTGCACAGAAAAATGAATAAAAATGAAAACAGTTAAAAATAATCAAATGTTCTATGCACGCTCTTATTGCCAATCAATTTTTTACATTTTTAGAGATATCAGCCTGTTATTAAAACTGTTTCTGCAGATATTTTTCTCCCATTAGTGATTATCTTTTATCATTCCAGCAATTTAACATAGTGAAAATGTTAATATTACTAACTTATCCTTGGCTTGTGCATGATGCCTGAACTATCTCTAAAAAGGATCTGGTCTGCAAAAATCTCATTCTTAGACCAGTTTATAAATTGTGAAGTCCTTTGGGTCAATTCAAAAAGCTCTTAATGCTAATTAATGAATGCAGCAACAGTGATGCAATGGGAATCATGTGCCAGTCGTGTTTGTTAGACCCTATAGAGAGTCAGAAATGGAATGGCCATCAATCAGAGCTCTTTGACAACAGAATGAAATAAGAATGTTATGGTACTGAGGTAGCAAGGCATAAATATTGTTATTATTCATAAGGCATAAATCTGGGACTGTGAGGCATACAAAAAGGCTTGTTTTATTTATTTATTTATTACCTATGGGTAGTTTATAATCTTATAGAGTAAATTAAGCTTGAATTAAGTTTGTACTTTGCTGCTGCTGTTGTTTAGTCACTAAGTCACATCTTACTCTTTTGCAACCCCATGGACTGTAGCCCGCCAGGCTCCTCCGTACATAGGATTTTCCAGGCAACAATACTGGAGTGGGTTGCCATTTCCTTCTCCAGGGAGTCTTTCTGACCCAGGAATCAAACCCAGGTTTCCCACATTGCCAGGCTGATTCTTCACCACTGAGCCACTTGGGATGCCCCAAGTTTGTACCTTGGTTGAAGAAAATTGGATTTTTTCCTCTTAGTTGATACTCTCTCCCTACCAAAGAGAAAGAAGGCTGTATTTCTAAGACATAGTCAATAAATAGGTATCATTTTTGTTGTTTTGCCTCAGAATGTCAGTATATTTTGAAGATATTCTAGAATAGATGCAACTGGTTTACAGAGGGGGAATCAATCATACTAGTTTGTTGGCTTTATCTTTTACAGAAAGACAGTTATAGTACTGCATTTTGGTGTGGTTATTCATAGGATAAATTTAATCCCCTGTTGATCTCTTTCTTTAAAGTGATTTGATATTTCTCCTATCAATCATCAGTAAAAGATATGGGACTTCATTTTTTTTTTTTTCCCTATTGCTGCTGGAACATATTGCCACAATGTTTGTGGCGTAAAATACCAGACTTGGTTATCTTAACTGTTCTAGAGGTACATTGTCAGAAATGAGTCTTATTGAGTTAAAATCAGGGTGTTAACAGGGCTGAACGTTTTAAGGGATAATCTGGTCCTTGCTTTTTCCAATATAGAGACAGCTGCCTTTCTTAGTTTGTGGATGTTTCCTCTATCTTCAAAGCAAGCAACGTGATATTTTCAAATCCCTCTCTGAGTATGATTTCTTCTTCTGCCTTTCTCTTTATATACATATATATATATATATATATATGTATATATATATATATGTATACATATATATATATGTATTTTGTTTGTTTGTTTGTTTTCTTTTGGCCATGCCACACAACATCCAGGATCTTAGTTCCCAACCAGGGATGAACCCACAGCCCCTATTGTGGAAACGTAGCATCTTAAACACTGGACTGTCAGAGAAATCATTTTTCTTCTAAGTTAAACAATCCACTTGGAATCCCTTGAGACTGGGGTTCCTGCAAGGCAGGCAAATTCTTTACCTTCTGAACCACCATAGTATTCATACTGGGTGGAAAAATTGAGAGTGGTTGACTTACCCTAGATTAGCTGTTAATGGAAGATCTCTCTAAGGTTTTAACATTGAAGTTGAGATATGCATGATAGAAATTAATTGTATGTACTCCTACCCAGAAACACCTTGAGCCCATCTACATAATACAGGATAGCATCTTGATCTTTAAGTCAGCTTATAGTAAACTTGATTATATTTGCAACTCTGCTTGCCCATTTGCCTTGTAACCCAATATGTTCAGAGGATCTAAGGAGTAGGAAATGAACATCTTTCAGATCAGATCAGATCAGATCAGTCACTCAGTTGTGTCCGACTCTTTGAGACCCCATGAACCACAGCACGCCAGGCCTCCCTGTCCATCACCAACTCCTAGAGTTCACTCAGACTCACGTCCATCGAGTCAGTGACGCCATCCAGCTATCTCATCCTCTGTCGTCCCCTTCTCCTCCTGCTCCCAATCCCTCCCAGCATCAGATTCTTTTCCAATGAGTCAACTCTTCGCATGAGGTGGCCCAAGCACTGGAGTTTCAGCTTTAGCATCAGTCCTTCCAAAGAAATCCCAGGGCTGGTCTCCTTCAGAATGGACTGGATGGATCTCCTTGCAGTCCAAGGGACTCACAAGAGTCTTGTCCAACACCACAGATTCTTCGGCGCTCAGCCTTCTTCACAATCCAACTCTCACATCCATACATGACCACAGGAAAAACCATAGCCTTGACTAGACAGACCTTTGTTGGCAAAGTAATGTCCCTGCTTTTGAATATGCTATCTAGGTTGGGCATAACTTTCCTTCCAAGGAGTAAACGTCTTTTAATTTCATGGCTGCAGTCACCATCTTTAGTGATTTTGGAGCCCAGAAAAATAAAGTCTGACACTGTTTCCACTGTTTTCCCCTCTATTTCCCATGAAGTGATGGGACCAGATGCCATGATCTTCATTTTCTGAATGTTGAGCACTCTCCACTTTCACTTTCATCAAGAGGCTTTTGAGTTCCTCTTCACTTTCTGCCATAAGGGTGGTGTCATCTGCATATCTGAGGTTACTGATATTTCTCCCGGCAATCTTGATTCCAGCTTGCACTTCTTCCAGTCCAGTGTTTCTCATGATGTACTCCACATATAAGTTAAATAAACAGGGTGACAATATACAGCCTTGACGAACTCCTTTTCCTATTTGGAACCAGTCTGTTGTTCCACGTCCAGTTCTAACTGTTGCTTCCTGACCTGCATACAAATTTCTCAAGAGGCAGATCAGGTGGTCTGGTATTCCCATCTTTTTCAGAATTTTCCACAGTTTATTTGGGAAACCCTAATTCTCCCTACCACAATGATTTGACCAAGAACTTCTGGGTTTGCTTCTCTTGGCTATGAATTTCAACTGGTTTTGCCAGACTCACAAGTACTCCTGAATAATCAGCAGCAAAGGTAGTTATAGAGATGTAGAGTGTGGTCTAGCAGCCAAGGGTCCCTGTCTGGATCATGGAGTGATTCTTCCTCCCCTGCCCTCCCTTTTTTTTTTTTTTTTGGCCCTAACCTTGTATGGGCCAATAACTGAACTTTGTGATGCTACAGTGACTATAAAAGACACATGTTTCAATTATTTGTTGTTGAGTTACAACTATGGGACACAGGGACTTAAACAGCCATTTTCCTTTTGCTCTCAATTTTGTGGAAAGGAATTTGGATGGTTCATCTCATGCACATGGTGATAGTTATGGCCAGAATATCCATTTCCAATGGTTTCATCATTCATGATTTTTGTATTGGTTCACCTTGCCACTTACCTCTCTTTTACTCTCCTCACTTCTAATTTTCTGTCTCTGTCTTCCCCTCTTTTTCATTCTCTCTTCCCTTCTCTCCACCTTCCCTCATCCTTCTTCCTTCTCCCTCACTCTCATTCTCTCTCTCTGAGGTTTCTCAAACTCTAGGCCTCTCCCCACTGCTTGAACTTCTCAGAGCATGGCTGTTTCTGAGAAGAAGTAGATAAAATTAACTTCTTTCATGCATATTTCAGCTTCAGTGTTAAAACTTGAGAGAGATCTTATGAACAACTAATCTAGGGTAAGTCAGCCACTCTCAGTTTTTTCACCCCATATGAATTCTCCTGTGGCTCAGAAAGTAAAGAATCTGCCTGCAACGCAGGAGACCTGGGTTTGATCCCTGAGTTGAGAAGATCCCCTGGAGAAGGGAATGGCAATGCACTTCAGTATTCTGGCCTGGAGAAGTCCATGGACAGAGGAGCCTGGCAGACTGTAGTCCACGGGGTCGCTAATAGTCAGTCATGACTGACCGACTAACACACACACATGAATTCTCTGCAGAACATTAATCAATGTCTTATATATTTATACATTAACTTATTCCCAATAACTCCCATTTATTTATTCATTGAATATTTATTGAGCACATATAAAATAACTAACAGCTATTATAGACATTCAGCAAATGTCAGTAAGAAAATTGACGAAAACACTAAGATTCCTGATGGCGTGGAATGTACACTTCACAAGAGCCGGAATCTAGTTTGTCTTCCTCATTATTGTATATTCAGATCCTAGAAACATGCCTGGCAGGTAACAGATGCTCAATAAACATTGTTGACTGATCAAATAAACAAGACTAGGGCTGCTATGAAAAGAGACAGGAGGAATCTTAGAGTAGTATGAGAGACACAACCAGGGAACTAATTTTCGTTGGAAGATCATGTGAAATCTACTTGCAGAAATGATACTTAAACTGAGAATCAGAAAATTAGTTGAAGTTGGTGATGACAGCAGCATCAGTGGAGACAAGCCTTTCACTGGCATCATCTGTATCCTACTGATGGAAATTAGATCTGAGAGTCAAAGGAAAGTGGATAATAATGGGAAGGAATATGAAATTTTCTCATTTGAGATGACTGAAGCTAGTTTTTATATTAATTTTTAAATTAATTTTGAACACCTTACTATTGAAGGTGAATGTTGAAACCATATACTGAAACCATATACTTTAAATTTATACACAGATAGATGATTTTCATAACCACAGAGTACACTGACTTTTCAATGAATGCTCTTGAAATTGGTGATCCAAATGCTAAACTTGTTTTTTAATTAAACTGAACATTTATTTTAAATTAAATATCCAGCAATCTTATTTTAATCATAGATTCAAGATGTATTGGAATTTTACTTAAAATCATCAATACCTCTTTAATATTATTACCTGGAATGTATGTGCTTCAAACCCCCCTGTATCTCTAAGCTTCTTTTATCAGTGATGGTCTATTCACAGCTTCTTTGTTTGATTCTCATAAGTCCTGCATGGTCTCACTGATTTCCACCCTATTCTTGGTATATCTCCTATTTTGAACATATGACCATTACTCCTACTCTGCTCTTTAAGGGTAATAATGGAAAACACTCTTTCAAAAATTTTTCCACATTTGGTTTTGCCTCACATAACCTCTCACTACAATAACTTTTAGTTTCAGAAATAAGTAAGTTCATCTATAAATTATAAAGAACAAGAAAATATATAACATCTATAAATTTGATAGGTACTCAAACATTGAGATATGTTCATGAGATTGCTAATCTTTAATAAGAACAAAGAAAAAGTTAAAACCAGAAGTTTAAACAAAATAAAACCATATGTTATGATGTGTAATTTCATCAAACTTCTTCCACATATACTCCATTAGGCAAAATCACTAAGCCCATTCTCCTGATGTTTTATTTCATAACAAGAATTTTACATTAAGGTAGCATTGGACTCTCATTGACTCCTTATTCCCATTGAAGATGAGTGGTCTAGTTAGTTAGGGAGAAGAGCTAGGTAGATAGAGTTCAACCTACTACTCATTCAGCTTTAGTCTGGCCTCTAAGAAGCTTGCGTTCTTTGTCCCTAATGGTAAAGTTTACTAGTTAAGGCTCAGTCCATGTGGGGGAAGTGGTGTTACCTGAAACAAGGTAAACCCAGATTCTGGAGAACAGTTTTTTCTTACCACACAGTGAGCTGTGCTCTCTGGAAACTCCATCAATTATATGAGTTATATTTTTACCTCCATATGATAAACTTCTTTATATACCTCTTAGGTGGTTCAGAATTTGAATGGGAGATATAAGGCCTTTCAAATATTAATACAGTAGGAAGAATTTAGGAAGCATATGAGAGTATAGGGTACAAAAGTTCCAAAGAACTGGGATCCTTGTTTTTTATTGCTGTTAAAAAGTTTTGTAGTTTTGGGTAAGTCATTGAGACCCCTTAAGCTTTTTTTCAGTCATTAACCTGAGGAGAATGGGCTAGTTTAACATTTTTCAAACCCCAAAGTACTCACTATCCCAGAGAAGTAAAGGAGGGCTGAGTGGAGGAGGAGTGACTTCAGAGTTCCACTGCTTTACCAGGAGCAGCTCTACTTGTAGAAAATATTGAGCTTCCCAATAGGGCTTCACAACTAAGTATTTGAAAATAATTTCAATAGATAATTTCTATTAATTTGTCCATCTCTGACTCAGTGTAGCTCAGTGTAAAATGCACAGGCAATGAATTGGTATAGGTATTATGCAGGCTTGGACACAAAAATTGACTTCAGTTTGGGTCTTGAGTCTAACATACACAATGACACTGGACAAGATGTACAACAGAGTTCTTGGATGGATGGATACATAGATAGATGATAGATAGATAGATGGTAGACAGGTAGATAATGTCATTGTTGTTGCAGGTGGGAAATTCCCAAAACCACAGGGAGTATTCAATAATTGCTAAGGCATTCCTACTCTCATTTTTCAAAGGAAAAGCTTTTCAATAATAACGTGAAATATTTGTACAATGCTTTAAACTATTTTTACACAGGCCTTGTCTCATTTGATTCACATGATTTCCTGTAAAAGTCTACATCAATTTCTTCCATTTTAATGTGAGCAAACTGGCTCAGTGGTCTGTTAAAGGTCATGCAGCTAATAAATGGCAGGCTTAGGTTCGAACCCGGGCTGTCTAATGTTGCATCTGTCCTAGTGTCCTTTGCCTAATAAGCCAGCTCTGGGTGAGCCATACATATTCAGTTTCACCTACCTCATCACTTTTTCTGGTTCAGCTCATCCATGCGACTCCTGTAAAATGAAATTGGCAATTGTTTATGGCATTGGCAATGGGTTGTTATGTCAGCTCATCTACTGAGGCAGCCATTGTGAAATAACAAGTGTGCTGACCCTTCAGTGTGAAGTCTAGCACCTATGTCATACTTGTAATTGTTCAGCATTAATATCTGCCCTGCTACTCCCCAAAATACCTTCCAAGTATCCACCTCAAGGTATTTGCTCTCAAAGCAGCTTGACTTCCAAGTCTGAAAAAAATGGCAGATTGGATAAGCAATGTGTAAGCATGATAACTTGATTTTTTAATCCATGTGAAATACTATTGAAAACAACATTTCAAAGAAGAGTTTTCAGTAGCCACACTTATTATCTCTAAAAATAAATAAATAAACAAAATAAAGGATGCTGTGTAGAGAGAATTTTTGTTAATGCTATTACACTAAGCAAATTCCAAAAAAAAGGTAACTCAATTCTGCCATTTTTTCCCCAATTTCTACCCACATAACAATAACAATTTTCTAGGGTAATAAACAAAATAAGCAATGGAAATTTGCCTTCTCTAATGATATTCAGATGACACCACCCTTATGGCAGAAAGTGAAAGAAAGAAAGTGAAGTCGCTCAGTCGTGTCCGACTCTTTGCGACCCCATGGATAGTAGCCTGCTCCAAACTCCTCCATCCATGGGATTTTCAAGGTGAGAGTACTGGAATGGGTTGCTATTTCCTTCTCCAGGGAATCTTCCCAACCCAGGGATTGAACCCAGGTCTCTCACATTGTAGACAGAAGCTTTACCATCTGAGCCACCAGGGAAGTCAAAGTGAAAAGGAACTAAAAAGCCTCTTGATGAAAGTGAAAGTGGAGAGTGAAAAAATTGGTTAAAGCTCAACATTCAGAAAATGAAGATCATGGCATCCGGTCCCATTACTTCATGGGAAATAGAAGGGGAGACAGTGGAAACAGTGTCAGACTTTATTTTGGGGGGCTCCAAAATCATTGCAGATGGTGACTGCAGCCATGAAATTTAAAAGACGCTTACTCCTTGGAAGGAAAGTTATGACCAACCTAGATAGCATATTCAAAGGCAGAGACATTACTTTGCCAACAAAGGTTCGTCTAGTCAAGGCCATGGTTTTTCCAGTGGCCATGTATGGATGTGCGAGTTGGACTGTGAAGAAAGCTGAGCACTGAAGAATTGATGCTTTTGAACTGTGGTGTTGGAGAAGACTCTTGTGAGTCCCTTGGACTGCAAGGAGATCCAACCAGTCCATTCTGAAGGAGATCAGCCCTGGGATTTCTTTGGAAGGAATGATGCTAAAGCTGAAACTCCAGTACTTTGGCCACCTCGTGCGAAGAGTTGACTCATTGGAAAAGACTCTGATGCTGGGAGGGATTGGGGGACAGGAGGAGAAGGGGATGACAGAGGATGAGATGGCTGGATGGACTGACTCGATGGACATGAGTCTGAGTGAACTCCGGGAGTTGGTGATGGACAGGGAGGCCTGGCATGCTGCGATTCATGGGGTCGCAAAGAGTCGGACACGACTGAGCGACTGAACTGAACTGAACTGAATTATATTTTTACTGCAGATCTGCTCTGAATGCAGTTAGTCAAGTTCCTTCAACCTTATCCCAAATTCCAATTAATTTCCCTCACCCTTCTTACTCTTTCTTTCTGTTGATACTTCCTCAAGTTACTCATGAAAAACAACTAATAAATATACAAACAGTGGCAACAACTAGACAACGGCAGACTCAGCAGCACCCACCCCACAGGACTAACAGGAAAGAACAAGGATTATATACAACCTCATGCTCATGCTCAGTTGCTAAGTCATATCCAACTCTTCACAACTTCATGGATTGCAGCTCACCCAGCTCCTCTGTCCATGGAAATTTCCACACAAGAATATTGGAGTGGGTTGCCATTTCCTCTACCAGGGGACCTTCCCAATCCAGTGATCGAACTGGTATCTCCTGTGTCTCCTGCATTAGCAGTTGGATTCTTTACTACTAAGCCACCTGGGTAGCCTATTACTTTTTCCATGTGTGTTATTCATTGATGCCTCTCTTCCTTTCAAACCCCACAACTAGTCCTAAATCAAACATCATCACCTTAACCTTAAAAAAAATCAAGACTTTGATCCAGCTTTGTCATCTCCTTTTATTGGCCATGTCTGACATCACTGATTTCTTCAACGCCTCCGAACTGCCCTTTTTATATGTGGCTTTATCAACAGAATTGCAACCCAACACAACAACCAAGGTGGTCTTATAACTTAAACCAGAGACTGTCTTTCTTTTGCTCTGAACCCTGCAATGACTGCCCATCTCACTCAGTCTAATACCCTCGATTCTTACAGTAGACTATGAGGTCTTAAAAATTCTGGCTTCTTAGCTTTCTCTCTACTCTCTTGTTTCTTCTGCTCCTGGTACACTGATCTTATTTTGCACACACACCAGGCCCAGGAACTTCCCACCTGGGATCTTTTCTTACAATTGCCTTTACTTGGAAAGTCCTTCTCTAAGATCTCAGTGCAGTTTATCCTTCTTTTTCTATGATTCTTTAATCAAATGTTATCACTCCAGTGAGGATTTCTCTGACCACTCAAAAATAAACATTGTCACTCTTCACCCCCCATTTCTATTTTATTTTTATTCTGAGTCCTTGCTAGCACTAACATATTACATATTTTGTTCTTTAATCTTGTTTATTTTCTGCCTCTCTCAGCTAGATCAGCTCCACAAAGACAGAACTGTGACTCATATTTTTCATTGCTTTATCCCTAACACCTTAATCAGTCCCTGGTGCTTGCTGAGTATCCATTAGGTATTTATTAAATGAATGGCTCTACCTCTTATTCACTCTGCAGATTAAGTCCTGATTGGTACAAAAAATCTGAGTCTCTGTGCTATATCATCTTTAGTATCAAGTTTAATCACCTGAATTTTAGCAACACTTGCTGTGTAACTTTACACAAGCCCATCAGCTTTCCTTCCCTGTTTTGTGGTGAGAAAAATCATATGCAAGATGCTAGTAACTTTGAAATTTAAGTGAGACAATGTGTGTGAAAATAAGATTTATTTGATATAAATATTCAGGTTACTTTCATGGTACAAAGGGCTTCCCTGGTGACTCAGATGGTAAAGAATTAGCCTGCAATGCTGGAGATCTGGATCTAATTCCTGGGTTGGGAAGATTTCCTGGTGAAGGGCATGGCAACCCACTCCAGTGTCTTTGCCTGGAGAATCCTGTGGACAGAGAATCCTGGTGGGCTACAGGCCATGAGGTCACGAAGAGTCAGACACAGCTAAGTGACTAAGTACAGCACAGCAAAGCATTGCATAAAATATTACTACATTAGCTATTCATGGTAACTTTCTGACATGGTGGTATGGAAGATTCCCCTAAGCACATTCTGGAGGAGCCCAGGTAATCATAATCCAGGAGTATGCACAAGCTACTTGGTTATACAGGGGGATTTCAAAGTGGAAAATAACTTTAGTGTTGAATATTATGAGCAGCATAAAAAGAGGTTTGACCTTGGGTCAGGTTATTTTTTGCTAATCTTTCTCATTTTAATAAATGTGTTTCTTTTCTTTCACCACTTCTCAGTTCCAACTCCTGTAGCACTTAATAATTATTTACTTTTCAAGTTTTCAGCCAAAAATTTAGTTCCTTCACAATGTCCTCCCTATATTCCACACAGATTATATTGGATCTATTTTTTTTACAAGCTGCTATAGGACATCAAATGTTATCATCTTAATATTCCATATATGCAATTATTCAATGTATAGCCTCTCTACTGACAACACAGTAAGGACAGGACATGAACCATGTTTATTTTCCCTACTTTATTTCCGATACCTAACACTATATCTGTTATGCATCACATATTTGATATTTTTTGAAAGAACAATTTTTTTAATGTAAGTTTCAGTAATATATCTTAACTTTGAATCCATATAATACAATTCACCTCTCTATAAGCATATTATTTTTTTATCTTTTGTTAGTTTTTTGTGTATATAGTTTCTCTTCTAGGTTTTTATTATCTATATACCTTGTCAACTTAATGTTATCCACCATATATTTAGTAAGTATCTACTACAATAATACTTTGGGGCACATTAAGCACTACATGTTATTTTAAGCTGTTTAATTTTATACACTTTTGGTTTCCTGTTGCATGTAGTAACTCATTCAATATATCTGATACAATCTATGTGTAGGATTTCTGATATTTCTTTCCTTTTATGAAAGAGGAATCTAAGATACAGGAAATTCAAATATCTTGCCTCAAGCCACACAGGTGGGATATGGAGAGCCAAAATCTTAATTCACATGATGGATTTTCAGAACTTATATTCTACCAAGAACATAGAAGAGATGAGCAAGAAAGTTCCCCACACACATCAACTAAGTATTTAGCTGTATGTAAATAATTAAATTGATAATTTTGATATAATTGTCATTGATAATTATACTGCCCACTGCATATAATAAAAGTCTCCATACTCAGTAGATTCTTTAAAAAAAAAAAATGTTGGTTAAATGAAGAATGATTTAGTCTTAGCAAATAGCTTGCCTGGACTATTCATATTCCTCCCTTCCCAAAATAAAACCTTATAGATATTTTACTAGGTTTTATATTTTTTTGGCTAAAATCATATGTATTTGTATGATTTGTGAAAAAGCAACATACACCACCCTGTCACTTTGTAAAAAAAAAAAGTACATAGATCATTCAATTCAGTTCACTCTCTCAGTCGTGTCCGACACTGCGACCCCATGGACTGCAGCCCTCCAGGTTTCCCTGTCCATCACCAACTCCCAGAGCTTTCACAAACTCATGTCCATCCAGTCAGTGATGCCATCCAACCATCTCATCTTGTGTCATCCCCTTCTTCTCCTGCATTCAATCTTTCCCAGCATCAGGGTCTTTTCCAGTGAGTCAGTTCTTCCCATCAGGTGGCCAAAGTATTGGAGCTTCAGCTTCAGCATCAGTCTTTCCAGTGAATATTTAGGACCGATTTCCTTTAGGATTGACTGGTTTGATCTCCTTGCAGCCCAAGAGATTTTGAGTGGCAGTTAAAAAAAAAAAGGAGCGGGGGGTGGGGGGGGCGGTGATACACTCCATTTTGAGAAGCCACTTGAAGAAAATAAGTAGTATATTTTCCTTCAGTTTTAAGGAGGTTTAATATTTATTCAGAGTGATCTGCCAGCTTTTGGTCCTCCTGCTATTTCTATCCTCACCCTCCATGTTCTACAGCAGCAGTGAGGAGAATGGGAGTTACTATAATGCATTTGTCCTTGAGAGTGTTACAGTACTCTTTGCTACTGATATAATAGCCAGAGGGCTGAACTTCCTTGCTGTGAATTGGGTTCTTCAGTTTAATTGTCCATAGAATGCCAACAAAAAATTTCCAGCTACAAAGAGAATGGTGACATTTTATTAATTTTGCTTCCCTCAGATGGAAAAGAGAGGATAGAGCAGCTTCTCTAGAAGAAAGCACCTGTGAAAAAAATCAAAATAAAACTAGAAAATACTTATACATATCTAGAAGAAAATCAGAATTTTTTAGCCCCAAATCAATATTCTAAAGAAAGAGGTCAAAGGTGATTTGTCCTCTACATACATTCAGTATGGGCTTCCCTGGTGGCTCAGACACTCTACATACATTCAGCATGGACTTCTCTGGTGGCTCAGAATCTGCCTGCAATGCAGGTAGACCCCAGTTTGGTCCCTGGGTAGGAAGATCCCCTGGAGAAGGAAATGACTGCCCACTCCAATATTCTTGCCTCAAGAATCCCATGGACAGAGAAGCCTGGCAGGGTACTGTTCATGAGGTTGCAAAGAGTCAGACATGACTGAGCGACTAACACTTTCACGACATTCAGTATATCTGATGAAGGATAAAAAATATTTGGTGTAGGCAAGTTACCTATCCTGAATGTGCCTTGTCTCTTAGTCTTGTTGTAAGTAAGATTTCTTCAGAAAATGCAGAAACAACCTACCAAAGAATTGGTAGTGAGTCAAGTCAATAAAATAATTGAATCAAAGACTCCCTTTCTCACCAGTGATGAGGTGGAAAAATTTAGAGCCTACTCTAGCAAGAAAAGGTCCATCTTTCAGAAAAGTTGGAGAAGACCAGAAGGGACAGAGGACAGACTGGCTAGTGATATTAGTAATGAAGAAGAAAAAGAAGGAAGATGAATAAAAAAGGAAGAGAAATTGGGAAAAGCAAAGGGATCTCAACCTCAATCAGTCTCTAACACTGTTGAAGTACAGAAGATCAAGGACATTTCTTTGTAGTTCTTGGATGGAAATGATGAGAGAAAGGAGAACTTGATGCTGATTTCTTTAAAGTAAAATGTGCTTTGGTTGGACTCAGAGGGAAAAAAATAAAAAATTTCAGAAGAAAAAGCCTTCTGACTCCAGCATCAAAAAAAAGTGACCAGGGTCACAGAAGCAAAAAATGCATGCAAGAGAAATATATGTTTGATATGTATGATTTTATATATCACATTTATTGAATAAATATATACACATATGTATACATTTAGTATTCCCATTGCATATATAATGTTTTCAAGAATTTTTTAAGTCACAAAATTAATTATTTATTCAATGCACATCTACTTACATTACTTTCCTAGGGAACTTAATCTGTATAAATGACTTGGCTCACAATAGCTTCTTAACTTCAGTGTAGTTACCGTGTGGAGTGTCTGGAAGTATCTCAAGGGAGTTGTTAAATTTCTATAATCAAAAACGTAAATGCAGCATGAAGAGTACACATTTCATAGAAATATGGAGCTGGAAAGAACCTGAATACATAGGTGGTCTCTTTTTGGCTGAGAGGATAGAGGCGCAGAAGGGTTAAGTGACCTCGCCAACATCACAGAGTACTGATTCCCAAAGGAGTGCTCAGACCATGTTACTTCTCCATTAATTCTCCTGTGAATCATTTTATGGCTTGAAGACTCCCTATGCAATAAAATTTTATTGGCCATGTGTCAGGAACTTTGCTAGGTGCTGGAGTTACAACAGTTTATGAAACGTAGCCTGTGCCTTAAAGGACATCACATTCTAATGGTAAAGGTAGGCACAAAACATGCTATAGGACGTAATAAGTAAAAGGCATACAGAAAAGGGAAAAATAATGCAGCCGAGAGAGTTCAGAACTCTTGCCTGGAAAATCCCATGGACAGAGGAGCCTGGTGGCCTGCAGTCCATGGGGTCGCTAGGAGTCGGACACGACTGAGCGACTTCACTTTCACTTTTCACTTTCATGCATTGGAGAAGGAAATGGCAACCCACTCCAATGTTCTTGCCTGGAGAATCCCAGGGACGGGGAAGCCTGGTGGGCTGCCGTCTATGGGGTGGCACAGAGTCAGACACGACTGAAGCGACTTAGCAGCAGCAGCAGCAGCAGAGAGTTCAGAACAAAGGCACTGGAAAGAAAGACCTCTAATCTGAGTCTTAAAAGATAAGTAGGCGTGGCGGATTCATTTCGATATATGGCAGAATCTATACAATATTGTAAAGTTTAAAAATAAAATAAAATTAAAAAAAAAAAGATAAGTAGGGGTGGAAGATTTCCAATTAGGCTGGGAGAGTGGAGGCAGAGGAGGCTTATGCATAGGAACAAGTCCAGCTAGGCAAAGATCAACATAAACAAAAGAAATGTGCTATAGTAGGAGTGGGACTGAAGTATGGAGAATTGCTTATAGGTATATGCAATTTATTGCTGTTGGAGTATGAAAGGTATAAAGAAAGATAGCAGGAAGTAAATCTGCATGAGTAAATACAAATCCTACAATGCCTGGTAACCATATTTAGGAAATGTGAAATAACTCTAGAATTTTTGATAGGAGTGCCACAGTTGGGATTGTACTGATGGAATCCTGGAACCAGCATAATCCAAAAAGTGAAAAATGAAGTAGAGAGATTACCTAGTGAATTAGTATAATAATCCAGTTTTGAGATTTGGGGGAGATGACTAATGTAGAAAGACTTAAATGAAAGTAGATGAGTTACAGATAGATTAATAGATTCTTTACCAACTGAGCTATCAGGGAAGCCCTAGATTGATAGATAGATATAAATGGATATAAATATACAAATGATATAAAATATGTATTTATTTTATATGTATATATATTTTCATCTTTCTTTTTAATTTTATTTTATTTTTAAACTTTACAATATTGTATTGGTTTTGCCAAATATTGAAATGAATCTGCCACAGGTATACATGTGTCCCCCATCCTGAACCCTCCTCCCTCCTCCCTCCCCATACCATCATCCCTCTGGGAGCAACCTAGATGTCCATCAGCAGATGAATGGATAAGAAAGCTATGGTACATATACACAATGGAGTATTACTCAACCATTAAAAAGAATACATTTGAATCAGTTCTAATGAGGTGGATGAAACTGGAGCCTATTATACAGAGTGAACTAAGCCAGAAAGAAAAACACCAATATAGTATACTAACGCATATATATGGGATTTAGAAAGATGGTAACAATAACCCTGTATACGAGACAGCAAAAGAGACACTGATGTATATGTATATATATATATATTTTTTTTTTTTATGTAAAATACTATGGTAAATGATTGAAAGTGGTGGCTGAAGGTAAAAGAAAAGTGAAGATGACAACTAAGTTTTTAAGAGATGATTTAGAGTTGACCAATTCAAATGGTACAGAATTAACTGGAGATTTAACTGGTACAAAGAGATTGAATATATACAGTTTGGGGCATATTCAGGTGAAGGGGTTCAGCAGAATTTAAATGTGGAGGTTACTTGAGCAATCTATATGAGTATGATTAGCATAAGACCAAACAATTGGATGCCTTTGTAAGGGGAAAAACATATGAGTAAGAAGGGCCTAATTGATAAAAGAAAAAAAGGGAGTGGACAAGATAGGAAAGGTATCTTCAAAGCTATAAAGAGAATCAGGAGAGAATAACATTACAGAATTAAAGAGAAACAGCCTTTCAAGATGGAAAGAGTTGTTAGTTAAATACAGAATAAAGGTTAAGGAAGAAAATAAAAGAAAGTGTTCATTAAATTTGAGAATTGATATGATTGGTATCATGTTGTCCAACAATTTAAATAAATTCTTATGATTTATTGTGGAGGGAGTGGAAGATAAGAAAATGGAGATAGGAACCATAATTGATTATTTTGAAGTCATAGATTGGAAAGGCTTGGAAAGGAAAAGAACTTGGGAGTCATGTGATTCAAGGATGAGATACTTAGGCTAGTAAATATTTATCAGGACTGTCTTGAAGAGAGAAGAGGTTGAAGATACAAAAGGTAGAGGATGCAGCACTGACAGTACAAGAAACCAAGGGAGTCACGATGAATGAGGTCAAAGGCGCAGACAGAGGCAGAGGCTGCCTAAGAATAGGAAGAGGAATCTCATTTTCTGGAATTACAGAAAAGGAAGTAAGTATAGAAAGTAATGAAACTGAGGAGCAAGCAGACAGAGGGGAGGGAAGTTGAGTGTGACCACGCATAATAACTTTATTTTCCATGAAAACTAAGGAATTGTCTAGTTACTATCTGTGATACTGATTTAATAAGGCTGAACTTTTTAAGAAAGGAGAGAAAAAGGGCAAAACTATTAGTGGCCTTAGTAATTTAATTAGGAAGTTTAGTAAATGTGAAGGTGTAAGATTCTTGGAAGGACAAGATTTAGTGGTCTGAGTAATGTTGTTTTATTTTAATGTTTCTTTGGTGGTGTGCTGCCTAACCACAAAAACAGTTTCATGAAATAATGTAGGAAGAAAAATAATGAAGCAGAGTACAGATGCAGCCAGTAAATGGAGGAAGCCCAGGAATTTGGGACGTGGTTAGTTGGATGGATTTTGTTCATAATTTGTGATGTTTCCTAGATATAAGGTGAATACATCTAGGAAAATAAAGAATGAAAATCGAAACCAAGCACAGAATCCTTTAGTATGAGTTTGTTTGTGGAAAGAGAGTAACACATGATAGAAATAGTAAAAGCCATGTGGAACTATCCATGATGGGTTTGGTAAAATGAACATTCTCCATTGCTGAATCCTATAGAGGAAGTGGGCTTCCCTGGTGGCTCAGAGGTTAAAGCGTCTGCCTCCAAGGCGGGAGACCTGGGTTCGATCCCTGGGTCGGGAAAATCCCCTGGAGAAGGGAATGGTAATCCACTTCAGTATTCTTGCCTGGAGAATCCCATGGACGGAGAAGCCTGGTAGGCTACAGTCCACAGAGTCGCAAAGAGTCGGACACTACTGAGCAACTTCACTTTCACTTTCACTTCATAGAGGAAGTGGTGTCCTTAAGCATAGACAGGGTTAAGAGAATGCAAAGTAGCAGAGAAAAAAGTCCATGAAGAGAATGAGGAAATAGGTAGATAAAGCCTCTTTTTCCAGAAAAAAAAAAAAAAAAATTTGAAAGGATTTGGAAATGAAGTCAGAGTCAAAAGGAATCAGGTTGCAGGAAATAAATATAGCAAAAAAAAAAAAAAAGAATGAGGAAAGTCCTGAGAGGAATGACAACTATTTTGGGTCACTCCAAAGAAGGAGAATAAACCCAAAATCTGATCTGGATACCATCCTAGTGATGTCATACATGCACCAAGAAGTTATGAAATATTAGTCACCCAGAGACTTCCAGGGAGGATGGGGTGAGCTCTTAAACTGGTGCAAGAAGGGCTTGAGAGAATAAAGAAAGAAGACTAACTTAGGGTTTTAGGATTGTTACAGAAAGAGGCTGAGAAGTTGTGTGCACTAGCTGGAGCTTGTGGGGTGTGATCTTCCCATTGGAATCAAAAGAGAAAGGAAGTGGGTTTCTCATCAGATTTTCTAGATGTGGGGTATAAGGGGAAGGTAGCAGTGGAGCTTGAAAGATGTCAACAATCAAATATTAAATAGGGAGTCAGACACTTTGCAAGATGATTGCCTTTCCTTCGGTGATCAAGGATTATATGGATAAGACACATGGTTAGAAATGCCAGAGTTAAGATGTGTATGTTCATTAAGCTTAAAATATTCACACCTAGAGTCCAGTGGCCATGAGCATCAAAAATGGGAAATTTAAGTGGCAAAGAGTAAGTCTAGGACTCAAGGAAAGATTTCCATCCAAAACGGGCAGTGGAGCATTGAACCCAGAAATGAAAGCCTGAATGTACAAATCCAGCCAAAAGAAGAGACATAAGAACCAGATACACAAAAATAAACTCAAAATGGATTAAAGATCTAAACATAAGACCAGAAACTATAAAACTCCTAGAGGAGAACATAGGCAAAACACTCTCTGACTTACATCACAGCAGGATCCTCTGTGACCCACATCCCAGAATATTGGAAATAAAAGCAAAAATAAACAAATGGGACCTAATTAACCTTAAAAGCTTCTGCACAACAAAGGAAACTATTAGCAAGGTGAAAAGACAGCCTTCAGAATGGGAGAAGATAATAGCAAATGAAGCAAGTGACAAACAACTAATCTCGAGAATATACAAGCAACTCCTACAGCTCAACTCCAGAAAAATAAATGACCCAATCAAAAAATGGGCCAAAGAACTAAATAGACATTTCTCCAAAGAAGACATACAGATGGCTAACAAACACATGAAAAGATGCTCAACATCACTCATTATCAGAGAAATGCAAATCAAAACCACTATGAGGTATCATTTCACACCAGTCAGAATGGCCGCGATCCAAAAGTCTACAAGTAATAAATGCTGGAGAGGGTGTGGAGAAAAGGGAACCCTCTTACACTGTTGGTGGGAATGCAAACTAGTACAGCCACTATGGAGAACAGTGTGGAGATTCCTTAAAAAACTGGAAATAGAACTGCCTTATGACCCAGCAATCCCACTGCTGGGCATACACACTGAGGAAACCAGAAGGGAAAGAGACACGTGTACCCCAATGTTCATCGCAGCACTGTTTATAATAGCCAGGACATGGAAGCAACCTAGATGTCCATCAGCAGATGAATGGATAAGCAAGCTGTGGTACATATACACAATGGAGTATTACTCAGCCATTAAAAAGAATACATTTGAATCAGTTCTAATGAGGTGGATGAAACTGGAGCCTATTATACAGAGTGAAGTAAGCCAGAAAGAAAAACACCAATACAGTATACTAACACATATATATGGAATTTAGAAAGATGGTAACAATAACCCTGTGTACGAGACAGCAAAAGAGACACTGATGTATAGAACAGTCTTTTGGACTCTGTGGGAGAGGGAGAGGGTGGGAAGATTTGGGAGAATGGCATTGAAACATGTAGAATATCATGTATGAAACGAGTTGCCAGTCCAGGTTCGACGCACGATACTGGATGCTTGGGGCTGGTGCACTGGGACGACCCAGAGAGATGGTATGGGGAGGGAGGAGGGAGGAGGGTTCAGGATGGGGAACACATGTATACCTGTGGCGGATTCATTTTGATATATGGCAAAACTAATACAATATTGTAAAGTTAAAAATAAAATAAAATAAAATAAAAAAAAAAAAGAACCAGATGTCAAAGCTGCTGCTGATCAGAAGTTCACAAGTGTTCAGGAATTTGGCTGGACTAAGTTGCAGGTGAAGGTTATTATTGACTGCAGCTGGGAGGTGCCAGGATCATGCCAAGCTCTTTAAGATTTTATATACTTGTTAGTAGAAAGGAAAATGATTCATCTGAATCAATAAATGGCACTTCTTGCATGAAGGAGACAACCAAGAACCAAAGCTATGGTTGGAAAGAAGCCTAGAATTATCAAACTTCAAAATTTAAGACATCATGACAAGCTTATAAACCCACATGTTTTATCTTCTTGGTTAATTCAAAGAGGAAAAGGAATATATTTTTCAGATTTAGGTCAAGTAGGTTGCCTGACAAGGCTTGAGAAGAGGATAAAAATTCTTCCTGGTTTTGTGACAAGACTGTTTGGAAACAATTGAAATTCTGCTATTCAAAGAGATCTGAGATAGTAACGTGAGTGGAGTTTAGTTTTATATTAAATTCTTTACTTCTTTTTTTTCAGAAGCCAACCTGATCCATTAAATTATTGCTTTCATATAGCAATTCTCTCTCTTAACTGAAATCCTGAAACATAGGGATGTTTTCCAAATATATTTTTGGTATAATTAAGAAGAATCCCCCACCAGTAACACACTGTCAAAAATATCATTACTGAAACTGCTAAGTGTTTTACAGTCTTGAAATCCAAGCAGTTTATTCAAGAGCCTATTTATTAGTATTTCAAATAATTGAAATACATTAGTATTTCAAATATTTCAGGCTTAATCAGGTCCTTCTTGACAGTAAATCTAACAATATTTCTATATTTTGGAGCAAAAATGAATGATAGCTAGGATAGCTTTTCAATAATGAAGAACCACTGTTGTAACAGAAGGAAGAAGGTTTGAAAATAAGGCTAAATTTTCTGGAAGCTAAATAATAAATAAAATCACTTATTGTCTCTGAACATTCAAGGACAGAAATGTCAAGAGAGCATATTGTTCAAAATGGGATGTTTTGAAATTCTTTTCTTTCATCATGGTGATTAAAATCATAAGACATTAGAACCATAAAGGTTGAGTTCAAATCCTGGTTCTGACGCTTAAAAGATCTGTCTGTCTCATCCATAAAAATGTCAGGAAGAAAAATCAATAATAGTATTTGCTTTATAGTGTTTTTGAAAGGTTAATGGGTCAGTATTCATGACATGCTGAGAGCAGGGATCAGGTTATTTTGGGGAGCTGATTCTGATAAGTCAGTTCTCTTAACTTTTTGTCTGAGATTGATCTTTAGAGTTTCAGACTTTTCATTGTTTACTCAAGTGCTGAAACTGAGGCGAATGCTATACTGTAAGTACAATAAATCCTCTCAATTGTTGCCATGTTACTGTAGTTTTAATTATTCAGATAATTCTCCAAATTGGCTCAAATTCTCCATTAACTTTGCCATTATCACCTAATTCGATAATTAATTCTTGACAGAATTCAGTTCCCAATGCTATTTGCCTTCTCAAACAGTCAGGAATTGGAAAGCAACAATATAATTGCCTTGGCAGCATTTTCCTTAGTTTCACAAATCTTGTTTTGGATATATTCTAGGAACAAGGATCCAAGATTTGTAGACTCAAAATCCCATCTTGGCAGTAATAGCATTTGACTTTCCACAGATTGTTAAAGAGGTAAGGTGTTTTGCTCAGCAGGTGAGAAAATTATTTCTGTTAGCCATTATGGCTGTCATGATTTGGGGAAGCAATTCAGAAAACTCCTTTCATAATACTTAAAAGGTTTCCTTGACATTCACTGAAAGAATCAGCAGTGTGGAGGGGAGGGGTGGCACTGGTGAAATTAATTTAGTCAAAGCAAAACAATTAGCAATATAATCATTTCAGAGAAACATTACTCATTTATTTGGTCATTAATTCAACAAAAATTTATAGAGTGATTTCTATGTGTCACACAGCTTTAATCTTGCAATAAAATGATGAATAAAATGTGGGCCTGATATGCATATACTATAGAAAATAGATTTTAAAAATACTGTTTTGAATATTAATTCTAAATCTACAGTCTATTACTATAATTGAGAAAGTATTTCTCTTGATGTCAGTTCTAATCAGCCCCAAATATTTTGTGTATATAATAAGATGAATTTCTTTATTTGATTTTAAACTCAATAATTTAGAAATAAAAATGATTCTAAGAGAAATTTCCTTGGCCATTGGATATATTTCTATGGTCACTTGTTCATTCCCAATGTCACATGTTAAGAGGGACAATTACTCTCATTTTACTCAGTGGTTCATAACTGTTCTAGACTGAAAGCTACTACAGAGACTGTTTCTTATTAGCCTTTATATTCCCTGTGCTTAGAATAGTATCTAGAAGAGTGGTACTTTACTATGGTGTGTATCATTATCTCATATTCTATATAGCCTTAATAATATGATTGCTTGCTACTCTAGGTGTTTCTTGACTTCCTACTTTTGTATTCCAGTCCCCTATAACGAGAAGGACATCTTTTTTGGGTGTTAGTTCTAAAAGGTCTTGTAGGTCTTCATAGAACCATTCAACTTCAACTTCTTCAGCATTACTGGTTGGGGCATAGACTTGGATTATAGTGATATTGAATGGCTTGCCTTGGAAATGAACAGATTTCATTCTGTCGTTTTTGAGATTGCATCCAAGTACTGCGTTTGGGACTCTTTTGTTGGCTACTCCATTTCTTCTAAGGGATTCTTGCCCACAGTAATAGATACAAATGGTAATCTGAGTTAAATTCACCAATTCCAGTCCATTTTAATTTGCTGATTCCTAGAATGTCGACGTTCACTCTTGCCATCTCCTGTTTGACCACTACTAATTTACCTTGATTCATAGACCTAACATTCCAGGTTCCTATGCAATATTGCTCTTTACAGCATCGGACCTTGCTTCTATCACCAGTCACATCCACAGCTGGGTATTGGTTTTGCTTTTGCTCCATCCCTTCATTCTTCTGGAGTTATTTCTCCACTGATCTCCAGTAGCATATTAGGCACCAACCGACCTGGGGAGTTCATCTTTCAGTGTCCCATCTTTTTGCCTTTTCATACTGCTCATGGGGTTCTCAAGGCAAGAATAATGAAGCGGTTTGCCATTCCTTCCCCAGTGGACCACATTAGGTCAGACCTTTCCACCATGACCAGTGGAAGTGAGAAATAGATTTAAGGGACTAGATCTGATAGATAGAGTGCCCGATGAACTATGGACGGAGGTTCGTGACTTGTACAGGAGACAGGGATCAAGACCATTCCCAAGAAAAAGAAATGCAAAAAGGAAAAAAGGTTGTCTGAGGAGGCCTTACAAATAGCTGTGAAAAGAAGAAAAGTGAAAGGCTAAGGAGAAGAGTAAAGATATACCCATTTGAATGAAGAGTTCCAAAGAATAGCAAGGAGAAATAAGAAAGCCTTGCTCAGTGATCAGGGCAAAAAAATAGAGGAAAGCAGTAGAATGGGAAAGACTAGAGCTCTTTTCAAGAAAATGAGAGACACAAAGGGAATATTTCATGCAAAGATGGGCACAATAAAGGACAGAAATGGTATGGACCTAACAGAAGCAGAAGATATTAAGAAGAGCTGGCAAGAATACACAGAAGAACTGTACAAAATAGATCTTCATGACCCAGATAATCATGATGGTGTGATCACTCACCTAGAGCCAGACATCCTGGAATGTGAAGTCAAGTGGGCCTTAGAAAGCATCACTATGAACAAAGCTAGTGGAGGTGATGGGATTCCAGCTGAGCTATTTCAAATCCTAAAAAATGATGCTGTGAAAGTGCTGCCCTCAATATGCCAGCTAATTTGAAAAACTCAGCAGTGGCCACAGGACTGGAAAAGGTCTGTTTTCATTCCAATCCCAAAGAAAGGCAATGCCAAAGAATGCTCAAACTGCCACATAATTGCATTCATTTCACACGGTACTAAAGTAATGCTCAAAATTCTCCAAGCCAGCCTTCAGCAATATGTTAACTAAAAACTTCCAGATGTTCAAACCGGTTTTAGAAAAGGCAGAGGAACCAGAGATCAAATTGCCAACATCCAATGGATCATCGAGAAAGCAACAGAGTTCCGGAAAAACATCTACTTCTGCTTAAGCCTTTGACTGCGTGGATCACAATAAACTGTGGAAAATTCTGAAAGAGAGGGGAATACCACCTGACCTGCCTCTTGAGAAACCTGTATGCAGGTCAGAAAGCAACAGTTTGAATTGGGCATGGAACAACAGACTGGTTCCAAATAGGATAAGGAGTACGTCAAGGCTATATATTGTCACCCTGCTTATTTAACTTATATGCAGAGTACATCATGAGAAATGCTGGGCTGGAAGAAGCACAAGCTGGAATCAAGATTGTCGGGAGAAATATCAATAACAGCTGACGCTACCCTTATGGTAGAAAGTGAAGAAGAACTAAAAAGCCTCTTGATGAAAGTGAAATTGGAGAGTGAAAAAGTTGGCATAAAGCTCAACATTCAGAAAACTAAGATCATGGCATGCAGTCCCATCACTTCATGGCAATAGATAGGGAAACAGTGGAAACAGTGGCCGACTTTATTTTTGGAGGCTTCAAAATCACTGTAGGTGGTGATTGCACTGTGAAATTAAAAGGTGCTTACTCTTTGGAGGGAAAATTATGACAAACCTAGACAGCATGTTAAAAAGCAGAAATATTACTTTGCCAAACTATGGTTTTTCCAGTGGTCGTGTATGGATGTGAGAGTTGGACTATATAAAGAAAGATGAGTGCAAAAGAATAGATGGTTTTGAACTGTGGTGTTGGAGAAAACTCTTGAGAGTCCCTTGGACTGCAAGAAGATCCATCCAGTCCATCTTAAAGGAGTTCAGTCTTGGGTGTTCATTGGAAGGACTGATGTTGAAGCTGAAACTCCAATACTTTGGCCACCTGATATGAAGAGCTGACTCATTTGAAAAGATCTGATGCTGGGAAAGATTGAAGGCAGGAGAAGAAGGGGACGACAGAGGATGAGATGGTTGGATGGCATCACCGACTCAATGGATATGGGTTTGGGTGAATTCTTGGAGTTGGTGATGAACAGAGAGGCCTGGTGTGCTGTAATTCAAGGGGTCACAAAGAGTCAGACACTACTGAGCCATTGAACTGAACTGAACTGAACTGAACTAAACTGAATATGTTTGGTCTAAATCCACTGCAGGTTTACTGATGAAGAATCTTCAAGGATACAGACTTGTCTGTTTTTAAAACAGTCTAAAGAGATTTCAGAGACTCCATTAGGGTTGAGGATTGAGTCATACCAGTATATAACTATTGATTCATCTAATAATACCTGAATTAATGAATAAAAACTAGCATCATAAATTTATATAGAAATTAACATATTACTTAAATTTGTGAAACCAAATTTAAAGCTTTTCTACAATAAAACTGAATCAATAATTCAAATTAAAATACTTTCATGCCAAACTTTCATTCTCAATTATCCAATTTGTCAGTAATTTATCATCTTTCCCTATACTTCTGTATTTCCAAAGAGGAAAGTATAAACGTTAGAGAATAGGAAGCTCTCTCTAAGCTGACTCACAAGTTAGAGGAAAGGTTACAAGATGTGAGTTAGCTGTTGATTTTCAGGCAAGCAGGATGAGTGAGAAAAATATATATATATATCATTGAAAGGCCTGAGATTTGAAGGCAGTATTATCCCAGATGTCAGAGATAGTGAGAGTAATGAGTACCTGGTGTTTAGTTAGCAGTCCATAAGTTACAAGGAAAAGTAATGATTTGAAACAAGTACTTATAGTAATATTTTATCCCACAGTCTTCTTTTCAATATCTGTTGACTCTTTATAGGAAAGTTAGCATTTAAATATAGATTCTTAAGAAAGGAGTTCATAACACTGTGAATTCTTTATATGTAGATGACACCACCCTTATGGCAGAAAGTGAAGAGGAACTAAAGAGCCTCTTGATGAAAGTGAAAGAGGAAAGTGAAAAAGTTGGCCTAAAGCTCAACATTCAGAAAACTAAGATCATGGCATCTGGTTCCATCACTTCATGGGAAATAGATGGGGAAACAGTGGAAACAGTGTCAGACTTTATTTTGGGGGGGCTCCAAAATCACTGCAGATGGTGATTTCAGCCATGAAATTAAAAGACGCTTACTCCTTGGAAGGAAAGTTAGACCAACCTAGATAGCATATTCAAAAGCAGAGACATTACTTTGCTAACAAAGGTCGGTCTAGTCAAGGCTATGGTTTTTCCAGTGGTCATGTATGGATGTGAGAGTTGAATTGTGAAGAAAGCTGAGTGCTGAAGAAATGATGCTTTTGAACTGCAGTGCTGGAGAAAACTCTTCAGAGTCCCTTGGACTGCAGGGAGATCCAACCAGTCCATCCTAAAGGAGACCAGTCCTGGGTGTTCACTGGAAGGACTGATGCTAAAGCTGAAACTCCAATACTTTGGCCACCTGATGTGAAGAGTTGACTCATTGGAAAAGACCCTGATGCTGGGAGGGATTGGGGGCAGGAGGAGAAGGGGATGACAGAGATTGAGATGGCTGGATGGCATCACCGATTCAATGGACATGAGTTTGAGTAAACTCTGGAAGTTAGTGATGGACATGGAGGCCTGGAGTGCTGCGATTCATGGGGTCCCAAAGAGTTGACATGATTGAGCGACTGAACTGAACTGAACTGAACACAACCTTAAATGAAGAAATGGTTCCTTTGCAAACTTTTGTGTATTTAGGATATGCCCAAAATGTGTTTCTTTTTATAATGTTACAGATATTGAGAAAACATGTGGATCAAAATAAGCTTTGCCAACAATTTTAAGCTCTGAATAATAGCTATGCAAGAAGTGATTAATTACTAAGTGTTTTAATACTAATTCAATTAACTCCATTCATTTTCCACACCACACTGTCTCTAATTAGTTGATTTGCCATTAAAAACAGCACATTGTGACAAGAATTGTACAGGAAAAGAAAAGGAACATGCTGTCATTTGAATTCAAATGCTAATTTACAAGTACAGCCTAGGGAAAGAATACATTTTGTTTACAAAAAAATAAAATGGAAGAAAGACAAACAAAAAAAAATCACTCCTAAAAAAATAGTAAAAACATATTCATCTCACTACAAATATCTTCCATAGTGTAAAGCTTTTAGACTGAATTGTAAGTGTAGGGATAACATTTCAGGAATTGGTTCTATAATTCAATCAAATTTAATATAGTTTTAATGATTTACAAAGCATTCGTTCTTCCAATATTTTTATTACAAAATAAAAACGTGTTAATCTAATTGCTCTTGACACTTTTAAATCCCAGGTTTGGTCATTCTATTGTCAGGATAGGTGAAAATCAGACTTCTAATAGAAAGAATCATCATTATAGTGGAATTTAATTGAATTTTTGACCTCAACCTGTTAGGCAAAGTTATTAATGGACCAGATTTTATGTAAATTTATATCTCTTTGCTAACTTCTTCTTTCCATTTATATAAAGGGAATTCCTTGTACATTGAATGTCTGGAAAAATGAGTTACACTTAAATAATAGCAAGGAGTATTTTAGTCATTTACAGCTTACCATTCTGAATTGTAGATTGTTTAATATTATAGTGAGTATGCTTTCTCTACTATAATATTCTCAATGCAGCAGCATGTTCATTAAAGCATATATCATTGTTTAGTAATCTCTGAAGACAGATGCCATTTATTGGCATAAATCAGAGTTGTTATATGCTAAAGAAAAGAGGCAAAACTGAGTCCAGGGTTAATTTGGAAAGACTCAAATGGCAGGCATTATAATCTAATTGTATATAGTATCTAGTTGTATATAAAGTACTATATCAAGAGGATAATATTTATCAGCCTTTAACTTTGGTTGTCAATCGTGTTATTAAAATGCTTTCATTTCATATCTTTGTGAACATCAACTGACAATTTATTTAAATTAACATAAGCAACATCAACAATATTTAACTTTAAGAAGAGATATAAAAACACCTTCATTTAAAAATTGCTAGTCTTTGCAAACACTCCTCAAAGCAAAAACTTAACCAGCTCTTATAATGGTTTGGTTTATCTAGAGGTAGACGAGAAGCTAAAGGACCAAAATAGTACAGAAACAGATGACGTATAACCAGCTATTTGATGAAGACTCAATTACTCTCACTTGGTTTCCCTGTTGTTATTGTTTAGTCCCTAAATTGTGTCTGGCTCTTTGTGACCCCATTGACTATAGCCTGCCAGTCTCCTCTGTCCATGGGATTTCCCAGGCAAGAATCCTGGAGTGGGTTGCCATTTCTTAAATGTCCTGAAAAATTTTACTTCGTTTATAGCATATCCATTTCTAAATGTGAAGAGAATGAATGTTCAGAGGTAAGAGATAGCTTGGTTTTCAACATCACGTCTCTCAACTTTTGCAGCTCTTTTCTTCCCTTTTTTCTCATATCAGCATGCCATTTGTCACTGGAGTCCTTGCTTTTCAATCCATAACCACCATCACAAACACGGCCTGATGTGATCTAGCTGCCCCAACAGGAATAGAGTTGGATTTGTTAAAATCTGCTTTGGGCTCATAATGAAGTGTTTAACAAGACAGGGTAATAGGTCAATGACAGTTGGGATTGTTGCATTGGCAAAGCCACCAAAAGCTTTATATGAGAACTAATTCACTTCCAAGCTCCATAACAATTCATGGACCCTGAATCCATTGCTTGAATTTAGACCCTAGATATTGGTCAAAGGACAATGAGAAAGTTAAAGCAACAATGGCCTTGCTGTTGAACACCACGAGAATTATATTTGCCTCCTATGTCTCTATACTGTATAGAATAATGGGTTACAGGAGAAGTTTTGGAATCAGACATGTTTGAATCTCACTGTCAGTTTCAACACTTAATAACAATGTGAACCTGGGCAAAAAAAAAAAAAAACATAAAACAATTAAACTTCTGTTTTCTTATTCCTAAAATGTAAGCATGACAGTTATTTTAGGAGAAGATAGTGGAATAGATTACATGAAATAATGTCTATGTAAGTTATAATATTATCATTATTGTAATCAATGATACTGTGCAGTGACAGTGCTCATCAGGTAGTCCTCCACGTTTCCAGGTCCTGTTGTAATCTATTGGGAGCATGTGACTACTACTGGTAAATGAAATGTGATGGACAATTATGTGAGTCATTCCAGACTGATGCAATTGAGAAGTAGGTGGCTCTTTATATCTCTCCCATTCCCTACCATTGTAACTTTGGATACCACACACTCCAGATGATGTAGTTACAAGGTGGAGGAGGTCCAACAATCTAGATTGAATTTCACATGAGTGGGAAATAAACCACACACATGAGAGTATTGTTTTATTTTAATTTTTACCATAACACAGCCTAGCCTAAACTGACTAATACAGATCATTAGAGACAGAAATGGGAAGTTCAATTGCTCTCATTTTATAATAGAAGATATCAGGGCTCAAAGATTTAAAACAATTCCCTTAAAGTTCCAGGGACAATTAGGGATATTATCATGGACGTTTTACCATGGAAGATGAGGGGCTAGAGAACTTGGATCATGATCAGTGTAGGCAGACAACATTTATATGAAGATCTGAATCTATACAATGCCTGCCATCAGCTGGCATTGCATTAACAATCTCTAAATTCACTCCTCATCAAAGTTAGTGTTCATAGAATAAGAATAGCACCGCATATTAAGCTGTTCATAATCCTTGTAAGAAAGGTATTCTTATTATAGTAGGTGTCACTTAATGGTAGGTTAATTATTGAAATATTAATATCTGCTTCACGGAAAAAAAAATTCCTTGGATTGATTTTCCATGCATGAGGTGTTTTACAGGCTAAGCTTATCACCTTGAAATTGCAGAGATATTGAACATAGATCATTTTTTTTCCTTCCAGAAATAAATTCAGTAATTCAGTATTAATTCAGGTACAATGAACTAGAATTTGCTTACTTATTTCTATGGAAATTGTGGCTCTTTGAATCTTCATGCCTTTTGTTAAATCCCAAAAATCTAATAGTCATTCTGAAATGAATGAATTGATTTGAATTCCAAATTTTTACTACCTGAGTTAACTGATCTCATTGGTATCATCCCCACCCCCAAATCTATACCCACCAACCTCAATTTCTAAGTTGAACAAATATGATCCGAATTCTATCTCACTTATGATTTAAGGAAATTGCTTACGTTCTGAATATGTTCCAATGTTAATGTTTTTTTTTTTTTTTTTTGGACAAATTGGTACTCATTATGTTTCCTTCTAAAATTGCATTCAAATTTTAAAAAAAATTCTGAATAACATCTTTAGCTAGTTTTATTTTATTTTATTCTCAATACATACTCAGAACCCCATTGTAACACAGTTCATACAAATGCATTTACTTTTTTGTGCCAATTCTAAAGAACAATAATGTTTTTCCAGAGAAAATTTTGCTTTTAAAAAGTTTCAGCTGAGTTTTTACCAGCTCCTGAATAAATGAACAATATAATGAGTGTTGAATATTTCAACAGACCTAAGATCTACTTTTGGCTCTTCCAATAAAGTTATTTGAAATGGGAAAACTCACTTACTCTTATTGAGTTTTAATTTAAAATCCAGTAGTATGGGAAAACAAAGATCTCTAGGGTAACTTTCATTTCTAACTCTGTGCATCAGTGCATGCATGGCACTTTCATTTAATCTTCCTTTACCTGTATTTGTGCAATATATTCCTAACTAATCCTCTGTATCAAATCTCTTATTTACCACTGACCAAACAGTTCTCTCCTCTACAGCCACTCATCTTTCAAAGGCTTTATTAAGACATAATTCACATGCTATAAAATGTCCCCATTGTAATTATACAATTCAATAATTGTTAGCAAGCTCATAGAGTAATTTAATAATCATCACCATTTAGAACGTTTTCATAAACTCCAAAATCTCTCTTGGACCTGTATACACTTAATCTTAACTCATACTACCGATCCCACTGATTATCTTATTATCTCTGTTTGTCTTTATATCATTTTCATTTTCTGAGCATTTTATAACAATTCAGTTAAATAATAAGTAGTTTCTTGTGTAAGGCTTCTTTAACTTTTCATAATGGTATAAGTCTCTACCATATTATAGGTACATATCACTAGTTCATTCATTTTTCTTGATCAATAGTATTGCTTAGTATGGATATTACCACATCTTGTCTATTTATTTAACAGCCGGTGGGAATTGGAATGTCTCCAGATCTTGGCTATTATGAATAATGCTGCTGTGAACATTTGTATTCATTTCATTTGGGGGCACATAGATTTTTTTCTCTTGGGTAGATCATTAGGATTGAACAGCTTGGTCTTATGGAAACATTAACTTTTTAAGAAATTGCCAAATGGTTTTCCAAAGTAGTTGTATTATTTTACATTTCAGGCAGCAATGTACAAATAATTCAGCTTTCAACATTTTGTCCAAATACTGGTATTGTATCTCTTTTTGATTATAGCCATTCATGTTGGTGCATACTGACAACTCATTGTGGTTTTGATTTCCATTTATCTAATAGCTAATACTGTGGAAAAATTATCTTGTGCTTTTAGCTTTTGATAGTGAAATCTTCAGTGAATTTGAATCTATTCAGAGAATTTGCCCACGTCAATTGGGTTGTTGATACACTTATAATAAGCTGAAAGTTCATTATGATTATGGATTCAATTCTTTTTCAGATATGAAATCTACTTTCTTTTAGCATGTAGATTTTTTAAATGGTGTTTTTGAATCACACAACTTTCTAATTTTGGTGAAGTCCCATTTATTCATTTTATTTAGCTCATTGTCAATGTGTTCCCCCAACTAAGGTCACAAAGATGTTGTCCTACATTTAGTTTATAACTTTTATAGTTTAACTCTTATATTTAGATATCCGATCAATTTTCAGTTCATTTTTCTTATGGTGTGAGTTAAAGTTTTAACTTCCTCCTTTCCCTTTCCTTTTCCTCCTCCACCTCTTCCTTCTTCTTTTTGTATAAGGATTTACAAGTGTCTCAGCATCATTCAGACCCATAGTTTTGTTCTACTTATTCTCTACATATTATGTATGTAGATGTATCTGCATGTATTGGAAAGTGCCTTCAAATTCAGATTATTTTTATGTATACTCCAAATTTTACTTTCTATTGAGCCCTTTCTAGTTTTCTGTCTGCCTACGAGCATCCTCAGCTTTGGTCAAGAGTGTGTGACTGCCTTAAGTCCTCTGTCTTTGCTTCAGTCAAGCCGCAAATATATTCTTGTATACAACAACTACCATATCAAGCTAATAGAGCCATTAAATGTTCTTGCCACCGAGAGTGGGCATCACCATCACTACAAAATAAGAGAGTCCTCCTTTGCTTCTCCTTGTGGCTTGCTCTAGATTTCCCAGGTAGCACAGTGGTAAAGAATGCTTCCGCCAACGCAAGAGACACAAGAGGTTCAACCCTTGGGTCTGGAAGATCCCCTGGAGTAGGAAATGGCAACCCACTCCAGTATTCTCCCCTGGAAAATTCCATGGACAGAAGAGCCTGGTGGGCTACAGTCCATGGGGTCACAAAGGGTAGGAAATGACTGAGCGCGCACACATGCACACACACACACATGCACACACACACACATGCACACGCACACACATACATGAAGAGTTTCTGGCAGAAATTTCATGGCCACTAACTTTTGGCAATGTGAGTGAGTGAACAAACAGCTTTGAGCCTGAATGTCAGAGATTTCTACTCTTCTGATGTTCACTCTTTTAAGTTCAGCATGTTTGTTCATTTTTAAGCAAAAGTACTTCTCATTTTATGTCTTTGGTTTCATCAATTTTCAAATCACTAAAAAGGTATTTTGGGCTTTATGTGATTTTACATGTGTGTGGGTTTGCACTTTTTTTTAGCACTTTTTCCCCCAAGATTTATGAGGAGAGGATTTTCCTACCTTCTCACTTGACCATAATCTGAAGTCACTTATTTTTGTGATGTATAACTGGTCATTTTTCTCTGCTTTAAACATATTAGTAGCCTCTATTTTTTCTTTGAATAAGAGCTTTCACAGTACTAATACTAATACCTCATCTAATGCATCCCTGCAGCGATATAATACCCCTTGCCTGCTCTGGGTCTAACACACTGAACTTATCTGATACACTATGTTTCCTCCTACCCCAAGGCCTTCACAATTGCTTCTCACCTGAAATGCCTTCTGTCTCTCACCTCCACCACACAGTTAACTCTTCTTTTCCTTCACATGGTCATTCAATCATCACTGATCTTTCTGACTAGATTATTTATCCTATGAAATATTCCAGAGTAACAGATAATTCCCACCTTTTTCCCCCCTGTCATTCATAGCAGAGTAAGAAAGAATCTGTTTTGCTTTTCATCATATTCTCAATGCCTGACAAGTTGCCTGGCACTTATGAAACAAACAACTAAAAGATCATTTTCTTAGATGTTTGTTAAATATGGTGATTGGTTATCATTAGCTGGGAAGTAAAGTTTGTCATATAATTTTTTTTTTTTTTTTTACATCTGCTATGAACCAGACACCTTGGCAGGCCTGGAGGATACAAAGATAAATTAGATGCATTCATGCCATTTTTATACATTTTAATGCAAATAGGCATTTTCTGCATTAACATTATTACATCACTGTCCCTGAACTGGGCCAGATAATATTTCTTCCACAATTTAGCTTGACATAGGTGAGGTAGTTTATGCAAAAATCTATCACCGGGCTTAATAAATTAATGTTTTGAAGTTAAATTTTAATGTTTTGCAGTCATATCTAATGTAAAAATATGTTTTTCTTTCTTGCTTGAAAAAGAGATACAAGCACAAGAAAATTATATACTATAGACATTGAAACATTAACATTATGCTAAAAGTAATTCAATGGCAGAAGTTCACAGGTGTAATTTTCCTGTAAAATTGTAGCTTACATTACTCATGTTTGAGCAATATTGAATCAGAGTGTTTTTACAATAATTCTTCTGTCAAAAGAAAAAGGATAGAAAAGGAGGAAAAGAAGGAAGAGGTGACAGGGAAAAATGGGAGATGAAAGGGAGCCAAAAGAAATAGGTGTTACATAAACAGATGCTATGGATAAGTTTCCAATTATGTGCTCCCTTTGTCTACTAGAACATTATTCCTTGCTCTTAGTTGCTGTATGATTTTAAGTGCCTTCCTTGAGAGCAGTGTATTTCTTAGCCTCAGTGGCAGCCCTGGCCAGGTGACTCACTTTGGCTGATGGACTGTAATTGAAAATGTTTATCAGTGTTTATGCCAGTTCTCTTGCTTTTCTCTCTTGCCACCAGAAGAGTAGGTCCCAGTTAGTGGCACTTCCTTTAGCCTGAATTCTGAAGTGAGAAAGCATGAGTTGCAGAGTCCCATACAACCCACAGCCACTACTGGGAGTGAGAAATAAGGCATTGTTATTGAAAGTCACACAGTTGGGGATGATGGCCACTTTACCTAGGAGTGTGTTCGTCACTCAGTCGTGTCCGACCCTTTTGCGATCCCATAGACTGTAGCCTGCCAGGTTCCTCTGTCCATGGAATTTCCCAACAGGAATACTGGAGTGGGTTGTCATTCTCTTTCTTCTCCAGGGGATCTTCCTGACTAGGGATTGAAGCCAGGTCTACTGCATTGCGGGCAGATTCTTTACCATTTAAGCCACCAGGGAAGCCCTTTACCTAGGAACTGAGGATTAAAATAAGCATTATACATTGCTGAGAGTTTTCTTGAGAAAAAACTCAGATAGTACACTGTCCCTGCTTTTGAAATGCAATTTCATTCCATTTTATTCCAGTGAAAATAAGCATGTGTACCTGGTGCACATTTCCATCTGTTTGTGCTCCCTGGATGTATATGTGTCACACAAAACTCGAAAATGAACAAGTTAAAACAACAGCCACCCCAAAGAATCAATTAGCTTCTTTCTCCAGGAGCCAGTGAAGGAAGTTGGTTTTCCAAAGTCGCCTTGATACAAGAGAGGTACTCAACAGGCATCACCCCAGGCTTGTAGCTGAGCTTGCTGTGCTGCATCTTCCAAAATGTGAAGCCCAACAGTGTTTGAACTTCAAAAGATGGAAGGTGGAGACACTGATTATAGGCATTCAAAGCAGACTAGATACTTTAACACTATCAAATTTGGGTTTTAGGATTCCTTTTTTCAAACTACTTACTGCATATTTAAGAACAGGATGCATTCTTAGTTAACCTCACAACTTAGCTGAGAGTTTTACTCGCTAGCTTCACACGTTGCAATTTTATCTTAACTGGAGGCACTTTCTCAGTATAATGAAAGGACATGATTTGAGAAGTTGGCATGTTCCATGAAATCTATTTCCATTCATCCTATTTCCCAATGAGGGATATCAAAGGAGAAGATACACAGACCTTGAGGTATTTCAGTTCATGGAAGACATTTATCAGGGAAATAGTGATAGAATGAGCAGAGAAAAGAAAAGCCATGAAAGTAGGGGTGAGTTTTGTTCCTGACCTCTGCAAAAGCAGATCATGAATGATTTTGAAAGAGGTGAAACACTTAAGGCAAAGATATGTTCACTTTTCATCTGTGGGTATATGCAAGTCTTTACTTGATTGGAAATTATGTGCAAGCTAAGCATTTTCATTGTGCACAATTTCTATCAATAATCACATCTCTGACCTCCTTTCAGGCTTGCCTGGTAGCTCACGGGTAAAGAATCCATCAGCTATGCAGGAGCCACAGGAGATGTGGGTTTGATCCCTGTGTTGGGAAGATCCCCTGGAGGAGAGCATGGCAACCCACTCCAGTATTCTTGCCTGGAGAATCCCTCCAGAGGTGTCTGGAGGGTTACATTCCAAGGGAGTCACAAAGAGTCTGACACAACTGAAGCTACTTAGCACATTTGCACACAGGCCTCCTTTCAGAGACCACTACTATTATCCTTCTTCCTACCTTATGTGAACATCAAATACAAGATTCCTAACATCAGAAGTTGCCTTTTCCATTTAGTCGTTTACTCAACACTATGTTTTGGGTTCATTTATCCTAATTTTCTGTTAATTCTGTTCTGAAATTTAAAAGAAAAGAAAGCTCACCATGTAATGAAGGGATGATCAGTAAACATAAAATTGGAATAAAATGTGAAAGTGCTGTGATAGGAGCCCTGGGAAACAGAAAATGTGTGCCTGCTTCAGTCTGTGCAGAGGGTAAGTGGTTAATGTGAGCTAATCTTGTAAGATGAGTGAAATATTAGGTGAAGAAGAAGGGGAAAAAAGTTCCTTTCAACCTGTAATAAAGATATGAGAGAGCAAAGAACTAGACTAGAAACTGCAACTCACTCCATTGAACCAGAAACTAGCACTTTGATTTTGCTCTTATTTATTTATTTATTTTTTGCTGTGTATGATTCAAATATTTCACTCATCAAACTAGCTAGGGATTTCTCTTGAGATGCCTTTCTTTATTCTCTCATTTTTCTTACTCATTTAATATACCTATTTTAAAAAACGGATTCCTTAGGCTGAGTGAATTGCTGTTTAAATATACACATAGGTGCACAATTTTTCTTTTTTACTGTCTTTGGATGTTTATTTTGTTATTAAGTAGTCCCAAGAGAAGCTAAGTTTTAGTGTATCAATATATGCTTTTTGAAGATATACTACACTGATAGTTCTTAGCTTTTCCTTCATATGAGTCCTTTTCTTGCATAAATCATCGCCAACCCCTGCAGCAACACTTTTGCTTAGATTCCTGACTTGTAACTTATTTTCAATTATCTCCTGGCTTACTTTTCTAGCTCCAGTCTCTCCATTAACTTATTCAAAGCCAACTTTGTCAAGTCAATTCCTTCTTCAAAGGTTCTCCCTTGACTGACTCTTTCTGGCTGGCTGCCTCTCCTGTATTTTTAGTCCTTCTTAATTTGACTTTTACTTATTTAATTTCTTTGTTCTCTGTTTAAGAGAAAAAGGTCATTTCTGCCAGTCTCTGTCCTCTTGGCTTCCTTCATACACCTCAACCTGACTTTTTCATTTGCATCTCTTCCCAGACAATTTTTACTCATCTCTCAAGACTTTAATTCATTCATCTTCTTAAAATCTTCCTTGTCAAGACAGAGACGAAGAAGTCCTACTGAAGGGCCGTTCTCTGAATTCTTATTGTGTTTATAATCAATTCCCTGAAACTCACTCCTGAAAAAAAATTCCTGTTTTGTATAGATCAATTCTGTCTTGTAAATGTTGGTATTGTCTTCTCCACTAGATTACACTATCTGTAGGGACGGAAACTGTGGCCCATACTGTTCTGAATTCCATACCATGCCTTGCGTTCTACAGACAGGATAGTTAAAACTCAACAAAGGTTGGTTGTAATGAATGAACTTTATTCCTAACCCAGTTAGTGACTTCAAATTTCTGCTTTATGTAATTTGTGAAATTAGTTATCTTCTAAAGTTGTATTTATTTGTTTTATAATACATGCAAAAAAATAAACATTTAAGATTTACATAGTGTCTTGATTTTTAACCATCTGAGTGATTTAGTTTGGTCTTTTTAATATCCATACATATTCTCATGTTTTAATTGTGTTTTTTTTTTATGTTTTTATGGCATCAATAGTGGTCATTATAAAAAATTTAGAATATGTCCTCTGATATGTGACTGTCTGTGTGTTTACCTGTGTTTCTTGTATTGTCTGAACAGTAAGTATTGATACATCTGACTTCATCAGCGTTACCCAGAACTAGCTGGTGAGAATATGCTGAAATTGGAACTCTCCATGTTTTAAACCTTAAAATCATTTGAACCATCATTATAATTAATTTCCACTCAATAAATCTACCATTGCAATTGGTCATGTTTCTGATTTTTCAGATTATTGCTGTTTTTTCTTTGTTTTTCTTTTGTTTAACAAAACACTTGGAATCGACTAAATGGATATTAAATTATCCCTTATGTTGATGGATGGCCTGTTTTTTTTCTAGTGCGTAGTAGAAGTGTTGCAATTGTGGCATAGAAGATATAAGTTTGACTCCCAGGTAGGCCACTTTAGTGTGGCATTACTAAAACTCTCTAAGTAGGTTTCCTGCTTTGTAAAGAAGAATGCACTTAGAATTTTGAGGATTCATTGAGAAAACTTTTCAAAGTTACAAGCATAATATCTTTCACAAAAGAGTTATTTGAAATGACATTTTGGTTGAGAGATACATCATAATGTTGAGAGGGCAGGTTCTAGAGTTTTGCAAACCTGGATTTCCAGTTGAGTGAACTTCGGAAAGTAACAGTCTTCTTGATGTTTAATTTCATCAGTAAATGAAGAATGCAAACCTATGTAAGTATGTTTTGGCTTAAAGCAAATATATTTAAAATGCTGAAGAAATACTCAATATAGCTTAGGAACCCAAAAAAACATTAGCTAAAAGAAAAAAAATGCAGATTTCAAAAACCACTCTTGAGTAGCCAAGGTATGTGTTACAGATTTATAGATTTTGTTTATTTTTTATTGTAAAACAAACAGACATAGGATACTACATGGTTCTTCTCTATTGTATCACAATTTCTATGACTTAGAAGTCTTGTCACAGTCTAACTGTATTCTCTGTAACTATGGTCTACTCTGAAGTTTGAACTGGGGAAATATCCACTTCTGAGTTCACTCAGAACATTGAAAAATTCAGTTCTTTGAAGTGTAGGACTACGGGCCCCAGGTGCTTGCCTGCTGTCAACAAGAGGTGGCCCTAGCTCTAGAGACTGCACACATAAGGTTTCCCAAGTTGGCCACTTCCTTCTTCAAATCCAGCAAAATAGAATAGGGACTCCAGGAAGACAGATTCTACAGTATTATGTGAAAACCATATACAATTACATGCATCCTGTCACCTTTATTGTATTCTCTGTTAGAGACAAACACAGGTCACGCCCATACTCAAGGTGAAGGTACCTAAGAAGGGCTTGAACATCAGAAGATGAGGATCCTAGTTGTTATCCTGGAGTGTACCTACCACACTCCCTCATACAAAATGAGGCTTAGTAAGATAATATATTCCTTTCAAACTAGACTTTCATTTATTTAATGGCACCATAGTTCATAAAAAATGATGGCACAGTGATGGGATAGCTGCTTAACCATGTGTTCATTCATGAAGATATCCTATCTTTCTCTATGTATTCACTTGTTCAGGATTCCTACACAAAGATCTGGGTGATGTTTCTCAAAGATTCTAGACCATGTGCTGTGACTCAGGCAAAGTTTATTTATATTTTATATGAATTCTGCTAACTTCATAATCCCTATAAATTTCTTTATTTTATGGGCCTTCTTAAAAATGTAATATTTTAATGTAATATTATCTAACATGGCCACGGAAGAGCAGAAAGGCATCTAGCATTGTCCTGTCTACCATCTGGTCCCGCTAAATATACTGAGTGTCAAGGAACTATGAGAACCCAAATGTCTACCTCATTGACCAACTGCCCTGATCTTGAAGATTAGATGTAAAATGGGTGAAATATTTAAATAGCAATCTACACTAATAGCAGAACATATTGAAATTGCATCCCTTGCTAATTGACTACTGATGGAAGTAACCACTTGGCTCCTATTGAGCAAATGCTGTAAACTGTCTGCTGGAATGAAATACAAATGTGGTCTATTGGTTCCTGTAACTTCTTCCACTGTAAAATTAACCTTCCATCCTATCTTTCATTTATAAGGTGGAAACTCATTACTTTGAAAAATTCAATGGAAACATACAAACCTCTTTGGGAATTACTTGACTCTTAAAAACTAAACCAAAATACACAGGTAATAAAAGAAAGTCTTGTTGCTATAGAAAAATTGCTTGAATAAGAATTTTGGTGTATTATTGTTTTTCAGCAAACCAATTATAGAGGCTAAAATTGGAACCTAAGTGAATAGCTATTTCATGTTGCTGAAAGTGAACTGCAAGAGTTCTCCATTTCAAAGTCCGCTTGACATAAAACTTACACATTCCAGACTTCTGAAACTTTCCACCTACTTATATCGCTGCCACTTACACATATCGTTAATCCATCAATAACTCTCAGGATTGCAACAGCTGAATGGAAAAATGGCTAAGTTTCCCCCATTTCATAAATCTCAAAGTGCTTGTGATTCTTATAAATACTGCACATATTTTTATTTGCAGTTTCAGAAGGATTGAAATAATTTAGAAACAGATACTCTTAACTGGTGAGTGATTTAGTCTGGAGTTAGAATTAATATTCCACATTTTCTCGTTTTTGGACAGAGAACTATTTACTAAGAGCATTTCAAGCAAGAGGAATTAGTACAGTTTTTATATTGACTTTCCACCTTAATATTTAAAAGGAGAGCATTTATTGAGGAAAATATGATTTCACATTTACTCTAGATAGTTTTGCATATAGAACATTTCATGGAGATGAAAATACTGAAGTTTTAAAGTTATGGAGGTTTGTTTTACACTAGTACATATTGAGTAGCTTATATCACAGAGAATGGGTTATTAATTTTTTTGGTAAATCTGCCCCAAAATTGAAGGTCCTCAAAGAGAAATAAAATAAATTCTTATAGACAGATATATGAAAATGAAAATTTATTTGAAAAACAAAATTAATTTTAAATTATATTAATTCATAGTTCCTGAAGGTGTGCTATATAACCCTATTTGGACATTATACAACAGATATTCTGTGACTAGAGAAAATCATAGGGAGATTTTTTTAAAAGGAAAATTTAAAGCAAATATAGAGAAAAACTTCATCACTCAAGATAAGGGACTTTGACTTTATTAACACTTAGTTGAAGGGATGAACAATTATAGGATTGAATAGAAAGCCATTAGTAAAGGGAACAATGATGAATCATGTCAATTGAAGTTATTTCACTACAATTTGAAGAGCAGAACATATGAAAAGAAAGTGAAGAGACTAGGATGTTTAGGCAAGTGTCTAGTATGGGTTACTATTTTTAAAAGTAAAATAAGTACAAAAGAAAATAAATAAATGTAGCCCAGGGTGTGGGCCCTTGTTAATAAAGGCATTTTCCCCAGGGAACTTGCAAGGAGCTCTTGCTCTAACTGTATATGTACTAATTACAAGCTTTTTCTCCTATGTAGTCGCCTCTCCATTTCTTGACCTTTGCTGCAGCACTGAGCTAACTCGTTCAGTCTGATTGTTTGCAGACTAAGTAGATATAAAAGCCCTTTGCTTGCTCCACTTGAATATTGTAACATTTTCTTTTTCTAGTGTGAAACCCTTAACAATTCACCTGGTAAAAAAAATAGATCTTGAAATCCTTACCTCTAAAAACAAGTTGCCATGAACAAACTAGTGGGATCCCCTATAAAGTGAGTTATTCAGAGGCTTTGTTCATAAAAGGGAAAACAATATACTTAATAAATAAGGCAGTAGAGGTGTTTTAATTAAGTAATTAATTTAGTGACATTGTCAAATTGATCTGGCAATAAAATGCCTGTAGTTTTCAAACATCTACTGTCTTGATGAACATTTGGAAATGCTTCCATTTGGCAGTTTACTCATTTCCAGAAGAGTTACTTTCATAGACATGTATTTTTGTACAGTGGTTTGATAATAAATCATACACAAGGCACATTTCCCATGTCATTCTTATAGACATCATCAAGGTGTGTTAAATATTTCAAATTCAACCTGAGGATTTTTCTATGGAAAAGTTTTAACACCTTGCACTGATCATTATATCATATATGAAAAATGTTAGTCACTCAGTCACGTCCAGCTCTTTGTGATTCCATATACTATAGCCCTCCAGACTCCTCTGTTTATGGAATTCTCCAGGCAAGAATACTGGAGTGGGTTGCCATTCCCTTCTCCAGGGTATCTTTCCAACCTAGAGATTGAACCCAGGTCTCCTGCATAGCAGGTGGATTCTTTCCATATGAGCCACCATAGTTGGTTTTAATTTTGTCATATTATTTGTTTTTATTTGCTTTATACTTTATGTCTTACTCATTTTGATTACATGTACTCATTTTTTTCCTTAAGAGATTTGAAATATATGTATCTTGTTCTATTTTATACAAGTTCTTTGTCTTAACTTTTTCTGTCTGCGTACAGTCTTATGGACTCTGTGGGAGAGGGAGAGGGTGGGAAGATTTGGGAGAATGGCATTGAAACATGTAAAATATCATGTATGAAATGAGTTGCCAGTCCAGGTTCGAAGCACGATACTGGATGCTTGCGGCTGGTGCACTGGGACGACCCAGAGGGATGGAATGGGGAGGGAGGAGGGAGGAGGGTTCAGGATGGGGAACACATGTATACCTGTGGCAGATTCATTTTGATATTTGGCATAACTAATACAGTTATGTGAAGTTTAAAAATAAAATAAAATTGAAAGTTAAGATATGAAAAAAAAAAATAGTTAATGAATATTAAGCCCTTACTACATGCTGGGTACTAGAGTAAATGTTAGTTCACAGTAAATACACTAATTCTGTAAAGTAAGTGTGCATTCTTCCTCTGCTTCACAAACACAGGACCACTGATTCTAAGTAAATACCCACATTCAGAATGTATGTATGTGAAAGTCGCTCAGTACTGTCTGACTTTTTGTGACCCCATGGGCTATACAATCCATGAAATTCTCTAAGCCAGAATACTGAACTGAGTAGCCGTTCCCTTCTCCAGGGGGAGCTTCCCAACCCAGAGATCGAACCCAGGTCTCCCGCATTGCAGGCAGATTCTTTACCGGCTGAGCCACTGGGGAAACCCAAAAAATTGCAATAGAAATGGAATTCAATTTTGCTCAAACTAAGAGTTTGTGTTCTTAACATGATAATGCAGTATGTCCCTTTAATGATCAGTGTTGATTGAATGCAAGGTTAGCAGAGAAGATGGAGAACACACAACTGGGGATGTGTAAGGAAATAGCCTGGGAGGTGAATACTGTATTTTCTCTACTAGTTTGAAATCATGCTTTATAATGAAAGTCTTTTGCATATATGTGGTAACTATTTCTCCATCATTGATTTTAACTTCACTTCATTGTGATTTCCTTCATTGCAATTGTAATAATTCTAAACTTCTCTGTTTGAATTTCAACTTTCAATAATGCTTTCAAATAATATATTCCATATTACAATATTTTTAAATAGTCATCTATAACTTCTTTTCTAATATGTATTATTCTGCTTTTAAATGAAATATTGAATATCCTTACATTTGCTCTATCATATGATTTAAGATAAAGATTAATTTAAAATAGATAAATCAGTATGTGATTTATTTACCAAATGTTTTGTCTAATGACTAATACATATATCATAAATGTTTACCTATTTCATGAGTATACAAATATTTCAACTGATCTATAGGTCAATAATCTGGCACTCTCATCCTACTAATTTTAAACATCTTATTTTCATAATATGTTCTAATAATGGTTTAAAAAATCCTCACTATATTCCATTTAAAAGATTTTCCTGAGTATTCTAGATTATATAACTTATGAAATTAACTCTGGAACATTAATTTGAAGAATGACTTCCAGTAATATTTTTGTAAATAGCTGTTTTAGTGGAACTTATTGCCTTGAGAACCCCATGAACAGTATGAAAAGGCAAAAAGATAGGACACTGAAAGATGAACCCCCAGGTTGGTAGGTGCCAATTTGCTACTGGAGTTCAGTGAAGAAATAACTCCAGAAAGAATGAAGAGACAGAGCCAAAGCAAAAAAAAACACCCAGTTGTAGATGTGACTGGAGATGGAAGTAAGGTCCAATGCTGTAAAGAGCAATATTGCATAGGAACCTGGATGTTCAGTCTATGAATCAAGGTAAATTGGAAGCGGTCATCAGGAGATGGCATGCGTGAACATTGACATTTTAGGAATCAGTGAACTAAAATGGACTGGAATGTGTGAATTTAACTCAGATGACCATTGTGTCTACTACTGTGGACAGGAATCCCATAGAAGAAATGGAGTAGCCATCATAGTCAACAAAGGAGTCTGAAAAGTAGTACTGGGATGCAATCTCAAAAATGACAGAATGATCTCTGTTCGTTTCCAAGGTAAAGCATTCAATATCACAGTAATCCAAGTCTATGTCCCGACCAGTGATGCTGAAGAAATTGAAGCTGAATGGCTCTATGAAGACCTATGAGACCTTCTAGAACTAATACCCAAAAAAGATATCATTTTCATTATAGGGGACTGGAATGCGAAAGTAAAAAGTCAAGAAATATATGGAGTAACAGGCAAATTTGGCCTTGGAGCATAGAATGAAGCAGGGCAAAGGCTTTTAGACCTTTCCCAAGAGAAGACCCTCTTCCAATAACAAAAGAGAAGATTCTACATGTGAATATCACCAGACGATCAATACCGAAATCAGATTTATTATATTCAGTTCAGTTCAGTGGCTCATGTTTGACTCTTTGTGACCCCATGAACCACAGTACATCAGGCCTCCCTGTCTATTATCAACTCCCGGAGTTCACCCAAACCCATGTCCATTGAGTTGGTGATGCCATCCAACCATCTCATCCTCTGTCATCCCCTTCTTCCTCCTGCCCTCAATCTTTTCCAGCTTCAGAGTCTTTTCAAAATAGTCAGCTCGTTGCAACAGGTGGCCAAAGTATTGGAGTTTCAGCTTCAACATCAGTCCTTTCAAGAACACCCAGGACTGATCTCCTTTAGGATGGACTGGAGCCAAAGTTGGAGAAGCTCTATACAGTCAGCAGAAACAAGACTGGGAGCTGGCTGTGGCTCAGATCATGAACTCTCTATTGCCAAATTCAGATTTAAATTGAAGAAAGGGAAAATCACTAGGCCATTCAGATATGGCATAAATCAAATCCCTTATAATTATACAGTAGAAGTGATAAACAGATTCAAGGGATTAGATCTGTTATACAGAGTGCCTAAAGAACGATGGATACAGGTTTGTGACTTTGTACAGGAGGCAGTGATCAAGACTTTCCCCAAGAAAAAGTAATGTAAAAAGGCAAAACAGTTGTCTGAGGAGGGCTTACAAATAGCTATGAAAAGAAGAAAGGTGAAAGGCAAAGGAGAAAAGAAAAGATATGCCCACTTCAATGCAGAGTTCCAAAGGATAGTAAGGAGAGATAAGAAAGCCTTCCTTAGTGATCAGTGCAAAGAAATAGAGGAAAGCAGAAGAATGGGAAAGACTAGAGCTCTTTTCAAGAAAATGAGAGATACCAAGGGAATATTTCATACAAAGACTGTCACAATAAAGGACAGAAACTGTATGGATCTAACAGAAGAAGAAGATGTTAAGAAGAGGTGGCAAGAACACACAGAATAGCAATACAAAAAAGACATTCATGACCCAGATAACCATGATGGTGTGATCACTCACCTAGAGATAGACATCCTGGAATGGGAAGTCAAGTGGACCTTAGGAAGCATCACTACGAATAAAGTGAGTGGAGGTGATGGAATTCCAGTTGAGCTATTTCAAATCCTAAAAGATGATGCTGTGAAAGTGCTGCCCTCAATATGCCAGCAAATTGGCAAAACTCAGCAGTGGCCACTGGACTGGGAAAGATCAGTTTTCATTCCAATCCCAAAGAAAGGCAATGCCAAAGAATGCTCAAACTACCGCACAATTGCACTCATCTCACATGATAACAAAGTAATGCTCAAAATTCTTCAAGCCAGTCTTCAACAGCACACAAACTGTGAACTTTCAGATGATCAAGATAGATTTAGTAAACACAGAGGAACCAGAGATCAAATTGCCAACATCTGTTGGATCATCGAGAAAGCAAGAGAGTTCCAGAAAAACATCTACTTCTGCTTTATAGACAATGCCAGATCCTTTGACTGTGTGGGTCAGAACAAACTGTGGAAAATTCTTCAAGAGATGGGAATACCAGACCACCTTATATGCCTCCTGAGAAATCTGTATTCAGGTCAAGAAGCAACAGTTAGAACTGGACATGGAACAACAGACTGGCTCCAAATCGGGAAAGGAGTATGTCAAGGCTGTATATTGTCACCCTGTTTATTTAACTTATATGCAGAGTACATCATGAGAAACACTGGGCTAAATGAAGCACAAGCTGGAATCAAGATTGTTGGGAAAAATATTAATAACCTCAGATATGTGGATGAAACCACCCTTATGGCAGAAAGCAAAGACTAACTAAAGAGCCTCTTGAAAGTGAAAGAGGAGAGTGAAAAAGTTGGCTTAAGACTCAACATTCAGAAAATTAAGATCATGGCATCTGGTCCCATCACTTCATGGCAAATAGATGTTGAAACAATGGAAACAGTGACAAACTTTATTTTCTTGGGCTCCAAAATCACTGCAGATGGTGATAGCAGCCATGAAATTAAAAGACACTTGCTCCTTGGAAGAAAAGCTATGACCAATCTAGACAGCATATTAAAAAGCAGAGACATTACTCTTCCATCAAAGGTCCATCTAGTCAAAGCTTTTAATTTTTCAGCAGTCATGTGTGGATGCGAAAGCTGGAGTATAAAGAAAGCTGAGCACAAAGAACTGATGCTTTTGAACTGTGGTTTTGAAGAAGACTCTTGAGAGTCCCTTGGACTGCAAGGAGATCCAACCAGTCCATCCTAAAGGAAATCAATCCTGAATATTCTTTGGAAGGACTGATGCCAAAGCTGAAACTCTAATACTTTGGCCACCTGATGAGAAGAACTGACTCATTTGAAAAGACCCTGATGCTGGGAATGACTGAATGCAGGATGAGAAAGGGATGACAGAGGTTAAGATGGTTGGATGGCATCATCGAGTCAATGGACATGAGTTTGAGTAAATTCCAGGAGTTGGTGATGGACAGGGAAGCCTGGTATGCTGCAGCCCATGGGGTTACAAAGAGTCAGACACAACTGAGTGACTGAATTGATCTGAACTGAACTGATTGTCCAAAACATTAAATAATATATTTGCCATTTTAATAATTACTGTATCAAAATGAAAGATGAATTCAGAAAGAATACATGGCAAGCAGTTAATGAAAAATATTATTTAATAACTATAACCAATGAATAGTATATTCTTCTCAGTTGCTTGATTGATATTATTATTTTCATGATATCAAATGCTTTTTATGCTTTAGCATATAGCTCTATCGTTTTCTTTCATGTATAAACATATTTGATTTGTCATCATGGTATTTAATATTTGCATCTGTATTTATCTGTGATATCACCTAATTTTGTTTTTCTATTTGGAGGTTTCACCAATTGGTGTTATCAAGATTAGAAAATGAATTGAGACTAGTGCTATAAAGGAAAAGTGGAGGAATTTTGAGGAATTGTAGCAGGAGCTCTAAAATATAGTGGGGTGTGAAAAATAAAAGACTGTCAAAGTACATGATATTTAAGACATGACTTGAAGAACAAACATATAGAACCTTTGTAGTCAAGATGTGGAGACTGTGGAAGAGACCTCCTACTTAAAAAAAAAAAATCATCATGCAAAGCCAAATTTATTTCAAATTCAAAGACAGGCTAATAGCCCTATACTGTTGGAGCATAGGAAAAGAGGCTTCAGGGCCATTCAAATTTATGACAGAAAGAGAAGCAAAATCATGAAAAGTAGAATGTGGGGAAGTAGCCAAAGAGTTAGGAGAAATAGCATGGAAATTTTATAAAAAGCAGACTGTCATGGTGTTGAGCAGGGTATTCATAGGGATGTTTGGCTTAGCCAACAAGAATTGTGTTGGATTCCATCTTATCCACACTACTGTTGATTGATCCAGTATCTCAACATGATGTAAAGGAGCATGATTTCTCTACCTCTTGGCTCTGCTGTCCATAGCGCAAATTTTGTCTTAGGGCTAGCTTCTCTCTTGTCATTGGAAAACAGAGTTATATGAGTTCACATCCCTTTAAAGAGATCTTTCCCTTTTTTGAGATCTTCCCCAGAACTCTTCTACACACATCTCCTTATGTTCTAGGATGAATGGGTCACCTGCTCATTTCTACATGAGCAAGAAAAATGGAAATACTTTTAGACCAGTCATGATGGTATTGAAAATAGGTCAGGTAGCTTCTAGTGTATGTGACTTAGTGGTAAAGGGTTATGTGTCTAGATTCTGTCAGAAAGGAAGACAAAAATAATAGATGCTTCATAGGCAATTGACATGGAGAAGGCAATGGCACCCAACTCCAGTACTCTTGCCTGGAAAATCTCATGGACGGAGGAGCCTGGTAGGCTGCAGTCCATGGGGTCGCTAAGAGTCAGACATGACCGAGCGACTTCACTTTCACTTTTCACTTTCATGCATTGGAGAAGGAAATGGCAACCCACTCCAGTGTTCTTGCCTGGAGAATCCCATGGATGGCGGAGCCTGGTGGGCTGCCCTCTATGGGGTCGCAGAGAGTCGGACACGACTGAAGCGACTTAGCAGCAGCAGCAGCAGGCAATTGACAATGTGTACTTCAAAATTAATGTAAATTTAAAAACTAAAAAAATTGATTTGATTGAGCAACTAGGTCATTTGAGGATATAGCAAGTTTCAGTAGTTAAGAAGCCAGATGTAAATGGGAGGAAGAGGGAATGAGAATCAAGAACTAGAGCTCTAAAATTAACAACATTTTCAACATGTTTGTGAAGGTTACAGTACTGAGATAAAAATAGGCATAGGAAGGGCAATTAATAAGGCCAGAAAGACAGTTGTAGATGGGATCTAGACAAAATATTGAAGATTTAGCCACCCAGGTGCAATCATATCTTCTTTTACAATGTAGTATTAAGAGTATGAAATGAGATGAAGGACTTTTTTAAATCTGTGAGGGAACATGCAGTTATTCCTTTGTGATATAAAAATGTTATTCTATGAAGTATAAGATAAGGTCATTAGAGAATGAAAAAGGCAAAGGAGATCAGAGATTTGAGGGAAGCAGAGGAAAGACCAAGTGGTCAGTAAGGGAGTAGAAAAATGTCTTACCAGGGAAAGCAGATAAGGAACCCAGATGGTGTTGAAGGCACAGTTGGGATTTTATGATATGGTTATCCATTTTTTGAGCATTTTTTTCTCTTTTTTTTTTATTTCAGGGGTACAATATCAAGAAAACATGGTGTGTGTGTGTGTGTGTCTTTAATAATTGTACATGTGTATATTGTTGCATGGTTTCTAAATCTCAGAAAATATTTTTCATTTTCTTAGACATGTTAGCCAACTAGGCTAGACACGCATATTTTTCCCCTCAAAATTTTTTTCTGAAAACTAGTTTGAAGAGTACAATTTTGAAACAACAGAGTTTTATTCTTATGTGGGTATTTGTTTTGTTAATAAGTTAGTATGCTTTTTTAAAATTTTTCTAGATACAGATCTCTATTTGTGCATTTTACATCATCTTTTCACTTTGCTCATATAGAGTTTTTTCTTTAGTTTAGCAAAGCTTTAATCTACCAAGTTACTATATTCCAATTTATTCTATTAATATTTTACTGATCATAAACAAAATTTACCTGATATATGCTATTATGGAACAAGTTAAATTGGGAACACAGTCAATAGACTGTATATCAAGCTCTAGCATTCTTTATACATGACTGAAGTCCATGCTCTAAGCCAGTGTCTTATAAGGTTTGGTATCACAATCACTTGAAGAACTCATGAAAAGACAATGGCTGGATCCCATCGATACTTTCTGATTCAGTAGGTTTCAGGTTGGAGCTGAGAATATACATTTCTAACAAGCTCCCAAAGGGCACTCACTGATTTTTCAGGTTTGGGGGCTACACATTGAAAACAAGTACTCTAAACTATTAAATTTTCTTGCTTCATCAAATTAGAGTAAAATGACAAGAGGGGAAAGGAACTATGCTGGCAACATTAAAAAATTGTACCATATAAATTCCAATGGCTTCCTTAATTTTTCTGCATCTGGTAAGTGGTTATTTGAAGGAAGCTTCACAGAGGGGCTAAGATTTGAATGAAGCTTTGAAAAAAGTGAATGGCTTTCTAACAACACAGATTATTCCAAGTAGAAATGCACAGCTTGGAAAGGCAGATAAACAGCTATTTATGATGATGTAGAATAAGAAATGTGATGAGACACTGGTATAGATGTTATTTGTAAAATATATTATATTTTATAAATAAAATATAATATAAAATATAATAAGGTATCAGTTGTGCTCAACATCACTTGAGTCTCTTTCAATGTGGCTATGCACTTGTTTGAAGAAAAAGAGCATAAGAACTAAGTAAATGAACTGGAGCCAGACAGGTCTGGTCCAAATCCCTATTCCACAACGGATTGGCTCTGTAAGGTTGGAGAAAGCATTTTATCACTCTCAAACTCCTTGTTAGTTTGCTAAAGCTGCCATGACAACATATCACAAACTGAAAATTTAAACAACAGAAATGTATTGTTTCACAGTTCTGGAAGTTAGAATTCTGAGATCAAGGTGTTTCCAGGGCTATGCTTCCTCTCAAGTAAGGAAGGATCTGTTCTAGGCTTCTCTCCAAGCTACTGGTATTCCTTGGCTCGTGTAACCAGCATGGTCTTCTCCTTGTACATGTGTCTATGTCCAAATTTCCCCAATCGGGATTCTACTCCAGACCTCATCTTAGCTAATCACATCTGCAATGACCTTATATTCAACTAAGTTAACTTGTTTAAGGAGGTTAAGGATGCAACATATGAATTATAGGGGACACAGTTTAATATATAACACTCTTCTTCCTCTCCCATGAAAGAGGTTTGTTTTTGTTTGTTGTTTAGTCACTAAAGTTGTGTCTGACTCTTTTGCGACCCCATGGACTGCAGCATGCCAGGCTGCCTGTCCTTCACTATCTCCTGGAGTTTAAAGTTATACGATTAATAGTGTTGTTAAGGAAATTAAATGAGAATTGTATGCAAAGTTTTATCTCAGTAGCTTTTCAATCACTGCAATACTATTAATTTAAAATATATCTATTATTGTGTAATATTCTTGAGGTTGTCATCTTTTACCAGCCTACCATCTGTATTAAAGTCACAGGTCTATAAATCCTCCTAATACGTTAAAGATGAAGGAGTTTCAAAAAGATATACTGGGAAAAATTGTTATTTACCTTAATTTGTAATTTATTCCATCCTGCTTGTAGAGGGTTGGATATGTCTGACCTGTTTCTATGGATGCAGAGAACTATAGCCTTGTGGTGGCCCCATTCAGAGAGAGAATCTCCAGGATTCTCTTTATACTAGACTAGCACTTGGTATTTTTCCATCCTCTTTTTTATTTACTTATTTAATTTTTGTCCTGTTTGCTGCCAAAAGTGTCCCAAATGATGAGCTCCTGCACTGGGCCTGTGACCAGCAGGAAGAGAATCAATGCTGAGAACATATTCCCACAGCTCAATGGGCAGCATGCAGGTGGTAATGACGTTCAGTCACAATTTGTGCAAGGTCCAGTGCCATGCTTCAGACTGCTAGTCCATTACCAGTTTCCCTGCTCTCTCAGTCTATTACCAATTTAACTCCCCAAAGCTCCCTTTCACTCTCTCTTTTGCTATTGTCCTTTCTTATTCAATTACAGTGACTACTCAAGGCCTGAACAGAAGGTTGGTGCAGCACAAGGCAAAATTAAGCTGCTGTTCCAATACACTGGACCTGCGTTGGCAGACATTTGAATTGAAAATGGATTTGGCCATTCCTTGGTCATACTGTTTGGCCATTTGTATCATACAAATGCAATATTTTGGTCGATTTTATAAGGCACCTGGTCTTACATTTCCTACTCAACAAAGGAACAGGAAGACAGATTATACAATGAACATTATGTTTGTTTCATGGAGTTGTACTAAATATCCCCATTTTATCCCCAGTTTAATGACAGGGGTAAAAGTAAGATGACCCTCAAAGGGAAAAATATCCAAATAAAGATGTAGCTTGCATATTTATATTTATATAAATTCATCTATTTTTAATTGGAGGAAAATTGCTTTAAAATATTGTGCTGATTACTGCCATATATCAAAGGGAATAAGCCATAGGTATCATATACCTATGTTTTTATAATAGGGGAAAATAAATTTGAGTATTTATCTAGAAAATAATTGCCACTTACATATATATAATGTATATTCCTAAGTGCTAATAATCTCTCCAAACACTAGAAGTTTCTCAGGTAGGAAAACAGAGATTTAGTGAATTTAAGTTACTAACATACAGTTCAGTCAGTTCAGTCACTCATTTGTGTCCAACTCTTTGCCACCACAGGACTGCAGCACACCAGGCTTCCCTGTCCATCACCAACTCCCAGAGCTTACTCAAACTCATGTCCATTGAGTCGGTTATGCCATCCAAGCATCGCATCTTCTGCTGTCCCCTTCACCTCCTGCCTTCAATCTTTCCCATCATTAAGACTTTTTCCAGTGAGTCAGTTGTTCACATCAGGTGGCCTAAGTATTGGAGTTTCAGCTTCAGCATCAGTCCTTCCAATGAACACTCAGGACAGATTTCCTTTAGGATGGACTGGTTGGATATTCCTGCAGTCCAAGGGACTCTCAAGAGTCTTCTCAAATACCACAATTCAAAAGCATCAATTCTTTGACACTCAGCTTCCTTTATGGTCCAACTCTCACATCTATATATGACTACTGGAAAAACCATAGCTTTGACTAGATGGACTTTTGTTGGCAAATCAATGTCATTGCTTTTTAATATGTTGTCTAGGTTGGTCATAGCTTTTCTTCCAAGGAGCAAGCCTCTTTTAATTTCATGACTATAGTCACAATCTGCAGTGATTTTTGAGCTCAAAAGATAAAGTCTGTCACTGTTTCCATTGTTTCAACATCTATTTGCCATGAAGTGATGGGACCAGATTCCATGATCTTAGTTTTCTGAATGTTGAATTTTAAGCCAGCTTTTAAACTCTCCTTTTAAACTTTCAATATGAGGATCTTTAGTTCTTCCCTTTCTGCCATATGGGTGGGGTCATCTGCCTATCTGAGGTTATTGATATTACTCCCTGTAATCTTGAATCCAGCTTGTGCTTCATCCAGCCTGACATTTCACATGATATACGCTGCATGGAAGTTAAATAAACAGGGTGGCAATATGCAGCCTTGACATACTCCTTTCCTGATTTGGAACCAGTCTGTTGTTCCATGTCTAGTTCTAACTCTTGCTTCTTGACCTGCATACAGAGTTCTCAGGAGGCATATAAGGTCGTCTTGCATTCCCATCTCTTGAATAATTTTCCACAGTTTGTTCTGATCCACACAGTCAAAGGATTTGGCATCGTCAATAAAGCAGAAGTAGATGTTTTTCTGGAACTCTCTTGCTTTCTCGATGATCCAACAGATGTTGGCAATTTGATCTCTGATTCCTCTGTGTTTCCTAAATCCAGCTTGAACATCTGGAAGTTCACAGTTCATGTACTGTTGAAGCCTTGCTTGAAGAATTTTGAGCATTACTTTGTTATCATGTGAGATGAGTGCAATTGTGCAGTAGTTTGAGCATTCTTTGGCATTGCCTTTCTTTGGGATTGGAATGAAAACTGATCTTTCCCAGTCCAGTGGCCACTGCTGAGTTTTGCCAATTTGCTGGCATATTGAGGGCAGCACTTTCACAGTATCATCCTTTAGGATTTGAAATAGCTCAACTGGAATTCCATCACCTCCACTCACTTTGTTCATAGTGATGCTTCCTAAGGCCCACCTGACTTCGCATTCCAGGATGTCTATCTCTAGGTGAGTGATCACATCATCCTGGTTATCTGGGTCATGAATGTCTTTTTTGTATAGCTCTTCTGTGTATTCTTGGCACCTCTTCTTAATATCTTCTGCTTCTGTTTGTTAGATCCATACTGTTTCTGTCCTCTATTGTGCCAATCTTTGTATGAAATATTCCCTTGGTATCTCTCATTTTCTTGAAAAGAGCTCTAGTCTTTCCCATTCTACTGCTTTCCTGTATTTCTTTGCATTGATCACTGAGGAAGGCTTTTGTCCTTACTATTCTTTGGAACTCTGCATTGAAGTGGGTATATCTTTCCTTTTCTCCTTTGCCTTTCACTTTTCTTCTTTTCACAACTACTTGTAAGGCCTCCTCAGATAACTGTTTTGCCTTTTTGCATTGCTTTTTCTTGGGGAAGGTCTTGATCCCTGTCTCCTGTACGAAGTCACAAAGCTCCATCCATAGTTCTTCAGGCGCTCTGTCTATCAGATCTAATCCCTTGGATCTTTTTGTCACTTCTACTGTATAATTAAAAGGGATTTGATTTAGGTCATATCTGAATGGCTTAGTGATTTTCCCTTTCTTCAATTTAAATCTGAATATGGCAATAAGGAGTTCATGATCTGAGTCACAGCCAGCTCCCAGTCTTGTTTCTGCTGACTGTATAGAGCTTCTCCATCTTTGACTGCAAAGAATATAATCAATCTGTTTTCAGTATTGATCATCTGGTGATATCCATGTGTAGAGTCTTCTCTTTTATTGTTGGAAGAGGGTATTTTATATGACCAGTGCATTCTCTTGCGAAACTCTGTTAGCCTTTGCCCTGCTTCTTTTTGTACCCCAAGGCTAATTTTGCCTGTTACTCCAGGTATCTCTTGACTTCCTACTTTTGCATTCCAATCCCCTATAATGAAAAGGACATCTTTTTCGAGTATAGTTCTAGAAGGTCTTGTAGGTCTTCATAGAAGAAGATACTGTATGTAACATACAGTTATATCACTATTATATAGAAGGGCTAAAATTTTACCTTCAATTCCAATTGGGTTCCTTAGAAACTGTGCTCTGAGTAGAGTTTGCTGATATAGCATAACATCTGGCCCTATTGCCAAACATACAGCAGTTTTAGTTTTACCTAATCATAGTGCCTTCCAAGCAGGACAAAGATATCATCGCTAAGGATCTACAGCACTTTCCTTGATATCTTCGGCTTTCACTCATCCTCTTGCCTTGGCAAAGTGAAGAAAGGCTGGCCCAGGTAAGATCACTGGAACCTGTGTCACTGTAAAAACAAGATAAGAGGCAAGCATCCCTTTTCCATTTTTGTAACTTTAAAAGAGCTATAATATACAAGTTAATTTTAATCTGCTTCCAGCTCAACTATCTTGCCTCCCACGTCCCATAGTTAACTGGAACAAATTTAATCACACACACACACATATATATATGTATATATATAAAGAGAGAGTTATATTCCTTCCATAAGAAATTGATATTTTTAAGTCTATCCATATTGTTTCCTAAATCTGGGCATTTGGGTGGATCCAGTAGTTGTATATCTAGTTCTTATATTTCATCTCAAAAATTGCTATAAAATAATTTTTACGATGATATTTGATTGCATCTATTGTCCCTCTATCATTTGTGAATATATCATAATTGAAACCATTGGATAAATCATGATTTGAGTGGTTAGCTAAATGAGATTATCACAATCCTCCTTGTCCTTATGATGTTTAGCACAAGTATATGCTTGTAACATTTATCCTATACGAATTGAGTTTACATAAACATTTGTACTCACAGGACTAAATGCATTCTCATCCTCATTTTGCTATTTGCTTTTTTCTAGCTAGTGCTAAAGCAAAGCCAGAGCAATCTAGAGATGGTACTGGGGCCATAGATGATGAAGACTAAAGGTAACAGTTACATTTTTCTAGTGGATGGTGGAGATGGAACATCTTAAGAAGACTGAGACCATTAGGGACCCCAGTGAATAAGGAAAGACCAGCTATCTAGTTGCTTTCATCAGCCTTTCTAAACAGGGCTCCACAAGAGAATTACACCCTGAATCTCCAAGAGGCACCTATTTTACCCAATGAGTTTCCCACTTTTTGTTCATCTAGTATGATACTACCTAAGTATCATCTTTGAAGGAACTTAGGTAATAGTCACTGGGATCATTTTCTGGATTATGCAATTTAGATGAAGAATCCCACTTGAGCTCAGGAAAACTACACATATTCTATCACTCCTCCACTCTCAAAAACTGGGGGAAAGAGATCACTTGACAGGCAAACACTGACCCACAATTTAGGGCTAGGTGGATACTGGCACCCATGAGAGCTCATTCCTTCCATTCCAAACTAGGTTTTGCAGAATATTACTCCTGGGGAAGCTACTTAATAGGTCTTCCCATTTTCTATAGAATTTTTCTCCCTTAAAGAATTGCCCACTTAAATATATAGTCATTTAAATTTAGTCAATGAAGATGGAGTGTCGGGTCCCCTTGGTCACTGTCTGTGAAGCTGGAAAATTATCACAAAATAATGTAAGTATATACAAAGAGAAAAGGGAACTTGCTAAGTAAAGACAACAGATGAACATTGTCATAAAATAACATCGACTCTTTTTTTGGAACCATAGATTAAAATATCCCCAACAGGCTGTTTTAAAGTGCCTTTGCATTCTGAGAAAAGGTCACAGTTGTGATGGATATGGTTGTTCCTTTCTTTTGTCACGTTAAATTAACAGACTTCATTAGGTGAAGTGTGATAAATAATGAAGCAACAGAAAACAGTTGATCTAGATCTAGAGAAGCAAGGAGAAGTTTCAATTCTAGCATTGAAATCATGTTTATTAGCCACATACATGATCTTGGACAAATTTCTCAGTTTCTTTAAGTCTCAGATTCAGCACTATAAAATAGTAACCCTCAATCTCAAGTGTTTTGGTGAAACTGAAGAAGATATAAATCCTACATATGCATTAACGAAACAATTACAAAGTTCACCATGATTTGCTGATTAAAGTAGGAATATTTTAATTTATTTGTATTTGAGCTTTACAGACAATTTATCCATTTCTCTCAACACCATAGTGAACTAAGCCAAGGAACATTACATGACTTGCCTGAGGTCAGAAAACAAATACCAAGCTGAGCCTGAACTCCTCTTGTCTGCTTGATTCTCAAGTGCAACTTTTGTAGTCTCTTCAATATATCATGTCTGTAGTTGTCTAACTTTTAAAATGCCTCCATTGATTTTGCTTTCGCAAATCGTTCACATTATAATGTAGACTGTAAGGGTCACAAGTTGAAGGAGTGAAGGCAGAATCTTGGAACCAGAAAGCTCTGTCAAAGTCATCTAGGTGAACTCTTTGCCTTATGTAAAGCTCACCAAACTATTCCAGACACATTGTCAGGGATGGAATTAACAGCTCTGCTAACTCCTCTGCTGCCTAGCCATGCTTGCTACCCCCAGAGTTCCTCCTTACATCATTTGAATTCTCTCCAACTGCAATTTATGCCCCTCTCCTCTTATTCTGGCCTCATCAGACAGGGAGAACAGATGGTCACCATCCTCATATAATCATACTGGGGATAATGGAGGTGGTTATTGAGTCACCCTTCCCCAGCTCCAGTCCAGGTCTTGCTACATGGACCTATTTACTGGGGAACTGACAAAGATGGCAAGTGGAGGAAAACACATTTAAAACATATTCACACCTAGTGATTAGAAAAACTGTTTTAGGAGTGAATAGCAGTATTCCTCAGTATTTTACCACATCTCATGTTCTGCAATTGTTTTCAATCTGAAGCCCATTCCATAATGGCTAATGATATGACTTTTTATACAATTTGGATCTGGCTTTATCTGAGTTTGAGATAACTAAGTTAGGAAATCCAAAGTGGAAAAAAAAAAAAAAAAAGGTTTGGACAGCAGCCAGAAGAATATTTGATCCAAGGCACATGTGTCTGAAATTAAATTTGAGAGTTAGTCTGTGCTGTCTAAGTCATGACAGCAAATGAAGGGGAACCTTCTGTATGCTAAGAAAAGGAGAATGTGTAGGCTGTTGCCTTACAGGAATTCAGGGAACAGGGGTAATTCCTAGAAACTACCCAGATTGGCTGAATGGCTTTTTCGCACACCAGAGTGAGGGGACTAGAATGGAAGCCTCCCTGTAATTATCCTGTTGGGTTCCTGAGAGGTCACCTGTGTGGATTTGGGCAGGGTCAGCTAGAGAGTACAGAAAATAAGGCATTGCCTAAATGGAATGGCTTTTAAAGTGAGCAAGCCCTCCGGTTAGTAGTCAACCCTAGGTATGTTGCTTTGTTCATCACAGTTTTATTTTTTGAGACTTTAAAAAAGTTGTCTACATCTCAGACTTCCTTACTGGAGAGGTAATATTCTGCATTAGCAAGTCTGCTAATGCCATCTTGAAAGCATGATGTTTAAAGAACTGGGAGGATAGTCAGACTCTACTTGGCTCCAGACAAAGTGAGAAAATTATCAGAATTCTTTCATTTATTCTTTCACTCAATTATCCATCAATACAATGGGAATAAAAACAGCATTTACCTCGTAGGGATAAGCATTAAATGACTTGGCAAATGAAGAGTTTGTAATAGTACATAGTACAAAATAACAGCTCCATAGTTGCTATGTTATTACTAAAGACAGAAAGCACCACTGTTCTTCAGGAGGTTTTCCATGAACATTCAAAACTAGTGTTCAGTATGAAAAGTTCTTTAAGACAAGGTTCAGGAGAAGGAAATATCTTAGTGATTATGTTTTTAGAAAGAACAGGGGGTTTCAGAAGATGATAATAACAGAAAGTGATAATAACTATTTAGTTCTGGGTTAGAGTCCATCAGAAATATTTCATTTTTCTAGACATAACACTTTAAAAAGAATATTGATTTATTTGATTTTATCCCTGGGAAGCAACCAAATAGAAAAAGGATTTCAAACTGATTTAAATGGGAACAATTTAATATAATTTTATGTGTTCCACTTAGAGAGGAGTTAGGCTGAGATATGATTGTGTTCTTGCATGACTGTCTATGGAATACGAAATCTTTCTGGAGAATAAAACCAGGACCACACAGAGTGGAAGTTTCTAGAAAAATGTCATTCATTAGATAATTTTTTTCTGGCAATAAAATATGATCAAAATATGATTAAGCCTCTCAAGTAGTATGTGGATTACTAAAAGGGTATAGGACAGACTTGAAGAGAATATTTCGAGATTGGCCTATAAGCTCCCCAGATCCTTTTTGCATTCAAAATTTTATAATTGATTAAGAGCATTCTTAACCTTGATAATTACAAGGTTACAAATTGTTACAAATTAACAATATTTCAAAGACCAAGTAGAACAGAAGACACACTCACCAAAACAGTTTCTATGCAAATATATCTGAGGGTAAGCAGTTGTATGTTTTAAGTATTAGGAAAACAATTTTTCATTAATTCTTCAATGGAGCCTCCAGACATTACACTCTATGAACCCTCCCTAACATTGTAACCAGATATTAAAAGCATCTGTGAAGGCCAGGGAAGGCCCACTTCCTGTAGAGGTATATCAGTGACTGCGATGGATAGTATAATTAAGGAATGCAAGTAGGGCTTCTGGCTCAAGTCAAGAGTAGCTAGGTCAACCTTTTGTAAAACAGTTACTTGCAAAGAAATTGAACACACTAGTCAGCTGGTTGCACCCAAAATTCTTGTGAAGAATTTAATTCATGACTGTACAATGTCATTGGATAAAACAAAATTTGCTGATCATTATCTCTAAAACTTTGATCTTGTCTATTTACACAGTCTCATCTACAACTATGTTCCCTTTCAACATGTTACAAACACAAGGGCTTTCTGCTATCTCTCGATCAAGCAAAGTTCACTACTTGCCATGTTTGGACCGTTTTCTTTGTCTCTTCTACTTTCAGATCTTTGCACCGTTGTTCTTTCATGATCATTCAGATTCCAACTGGATAGTCTTCTCTGGCCAAGGATCTAAATGTATTATATTGATCTCTGCCATAACATTACTCTCCATCCTATTACTCCATTTTATTTTTTCATAGAATTTGTTATCTTTTTTTAACTTCCGCAATACAAGTGTCTAGAATATTATCATATATTTATATGTATATATATATATATATACTTCTAACATATTGATTTATCTCATCTATATTTATGTGTTTATTATCTTCTCTCTCCCACTAAAATATACATTTAATTGGGTCAGAGACCCCTTTTACATGTTCACTGTGGATTTTCCAGTACTTGGAAGAAAGTGACACCTCCATAGTTATTATTTTTTTTTTTTTAAGGAATGACTCTTGTTTGTGGCAGGCAATCACACAGGAAGAACTTAAAGTTATTTTAGGATGGTGAAAGGTATGATTTTGTTTTTGCTTAAGCAGTTTTTCTTCTTATTATCTAAGATGCAAAGTCCTGACCTTAGAGAAATGAAAGTAGATTCATCATGCTATGCTAATGATGAAGAGAAAGGAACTATGCAAGTTATCCTTAACTTCTCTGGTTCAGCTGCTTTCTTTTCTGAACTAGTTCAGCACCACTATTCTAAACAAGACTTGGTCCTCTGAAGGTAAGACTAGAAACTAACTTAGAGGTCAGAGCTAGTGCAGCAGTATAAAAAATACAAAAGGTGTCCTAAAACTCTAGAGAAGAGTCTCAAGAGGATGTGGATAAAGAGCAAAAGTTTAGAGACAAGTAAATGCTACTAGCAATGACTTTGGTGAGGTATAATAAAAACCTGCCAAGACCTGAAGCTACAGGAAACAAGTAAAACTCAAAGAAATAAAAGGAAAGGACAAATTGATTTTGACAGATGAGGGCTTCTGCAATATAATCCCTCTTGAAGATCCAGAAGCTGTTCACCAGTCCCTCTTTGTCCATCTAAGAGGATCCAGATGTTTCTGACATATAGACTCTATTATCTAATCAGTGTGATCATTTATTTCATAAAGATTACTCTTCTGAATGTTTAAGTACAAAATCAGAGTCAAAAATAGTTAATGAAAATAAAAATTATACATAGTATATGTACATATAGTTCTATATCATCTTTTATATTATTATCACAATGTATTATTGTTTGGAAAAATATTTCTTTAATGCTAATTGCCACTATTATACAGAAATAATATCAGGAACATATTTTAATCACTGTTTGCTGCTTGATTAATTATTTAGAGTTAATTTAGCAAATACTTATTGAGTATCTTCTATGATAGGATGCATGATAGGTCCTGGACAAACATGGTCTCTGCCTCGGGAAGTTTACATTCTTGTAGAAGTGGAAGATGCTAAAATATCTAGGATGATACTGGATTTTGATAAGTGTTTCATGGAAAATAAAACACCATGAGGTAGTGATAATTGTGCATGAGAGGATGGTGTCACTCAAGAAAGGATTAATGTTTGGCATGAACAGAATTTAAGCTGAGATCTGAAAGCTGACAACACATAGGAAAAAAAAAAAGATATCTATGATCTGTTTTGATCTTAGAGACAAGAAAAGAGACTAAAAGGTACAGCACAATTCCAAGTAACTGTAAGGAAACCCCTGGACTGCAGACCAGTGAGCAAAGAAGAGAGCGATGGCAGAGGTGAACAAAGGGAAAATCACACTAAGTTTGTGGGTTATCTTTGGGAAGTTCAGGTTTTATTCTATGTCCATTGCAAGCTTTTGAGCAGGGGAGAAATCTAATTTGATTTACCGTTTTAAAAAATTGCTCTAGTTAAAATACAATACATTGTAGAAAGGTAAGCTGCCAAGACAAGTCTTGGGGATCATATTGTAGGTGACCAGTTGAGAGATGAGTGGCTTTAACTGTGGATATGCAGTGAAGATGATAATAATTGTAGAATATGTGAAAATTTAGATGTGTGGACAACAGAGAGAGAGCTGAGCTAACTACTAGATTTTGGCTTGAACATCTGGTTTGATGTTGATATCATTTATTTATAGGGAACAGACTGAGTTGAGTGAGAAAGATGTTCAAATGGTGAGTATCATTAATAACATTCTTAATTAGTTTCAGAGACCATTCTGTATAGCAGATCTCTCATATGTGTTTGAAGTTCAAAGCAAGTTTGGGCTAGGAATATATATATATATATAGTTGAAATATAAAGTGATTAACATGGAAGTGATCATCCAGAGAGAAGGTGTAGAGAGAAGAGAGTAAAACCCAGAACCAATCGTGGAAATATCACATAGAGGTCAGATAGTAATATGGAATATACAAAAAAAAAAAAAAAGAAGAAGTCCAAATGGAATTACCAGTTGAATAAAGGAAAACTTATGAGAACGTGAAATTATATAAACTGAAGGACTATTGCAAATACATGGGATCATTTATTTCTTGTGAACAGTGCTAAAATGTGTATAAAGACTGAAGACATACATTAAAGCATTTTAGGATTTAGTTTGGAGGTCATTGTTGGCTAAAATACATTTAAATAGATCACTGACCGAACACCTAGATACACATGAATCAAAGTATTGAACACTAAAGATAGTCTTAAAAAAGATCAGAAAAAATGGATAGACTTACTTGTAAATGAAAGATGATTATTTACATTCATAGCTGAAATCTCAGAAGCATCAAAGAATAATATCTACAAAGTTAGGAGAAAACTCAATTCTAGTGAAACTATCACTTAAGAATCAGGTCTAATTACTTCACACCAATTAAGATTGCTATTCAAAAAAAAAAAGAAGTTTGGGCAAGAATGTAGAAATACTGGAACATTTATGCACTGCTGGGAATGTAAAAGGACACAGTCAAAGAAAATGGTGATTCTCAGAAATTTGAAAATAGAATTAGTATAAGATCCAACAGTCTAACTTCTGGGTCTTACTCAAAAGAATTGAAAGCAGGATAGGTATTTGTGCATCTATGCTCAAAATAGCATTGTTGCAGTATCCAAAAGGTAGACGCAATCCAAAGTCCCATTCAATGGATTGATAAATAAAATTTTGTTATGTATACACCAAATGTTGTTATCCATTCTGCCATATGTCTCTTTTCTTTTTTTTAAACCACAATTGAAATTAAAAAAAAAAAAAGATAGTCTTGAACTTTTTGAACATGTGAAGTTTCTTAGCAATACCTAGGAGTCTAGAGGCCATACTTTGAGAACTTCTAATATATAGTAATCTTATTAATACATATTAAGATTGCACATTATAATTAAATAGTATAAGTTCATGTGCTAAGGACTTTTCTGTGAGTTTTCAAACTACTATCCCTTTAAACCACCACAACAACCTGATAAGTACCATTGTTCCCTTTACAGTCATAAACTTCTCATCTTCGAGGAGTATAATAATTCATATTGGGTGATGTAAAGTAACTTGACTGATTGCCTCTAAGTGAAACTGAGAGAACTTTGCCTAGGCCTCTTGAACTAACTGGTCTCACAATCTTTCCTAATGGTAAACATATTCTTTTTAACAGTGCTTAAGCATTTAAATTGTCCCTTTCTCTTAATTCTTCTGTAGTGCTGGTTTGGACTGATTTTGGCACATTAGGGTCTTTGCTATTTGTTGGCATTACTCCTTTTTCTGCTCTAAGAACTTACCACATTTTTGTCAAAACATTGAGTTTTCACTCTTCCCCTGCTCAAGCATTTCCTGTGGTGTCACTTCAACAATCACAGGGCGCAAAGCAGAAGGAAACACCCACACACCACATTATATTAGGATTCTCAAAAGAATAACCTGATTCTTCACTGTCTTTTCCCCCTTAATTGCTAATGTTTACAAAAGCTTATTCATTTCCCTCTTTTATTTGTTAATGGCATCCCAAGGATCCTGAGGGCTGGGTGGGATGACAATTGGGGTAGTATTAATATTTAATATACTCCCGGGTGGCACAGTTGGTAAAGAATCATCCTACCGATGCAGGAGACACAAGAGACCCAGGTTTGATATCTGGTTCAGGAAGATCCCCTGGAGTAGGAAATGGCAACCCACTCCAGTATTCTTACCCAGAAAACTGATGGATAGAGGAGCCTGATGGGCCACAGTCCATGACATAACTGAGCATGCATTGCCATATCTTCCACTCCATTGTGACATGAATATGAACACTGCCATGTCTATTCTAGCTGGAAAATATGCAAAATATATAGCTGGACTGTTTATTACTCAAGGATGGAGTCTTTGTACAGTTTTACAAATGTGAAATTTTAATAACATTAAAGAAATGGTGTTTATACATGTCAAAAATTCATCAATTGTGCTCAAGGAATTGTGTTCAATATCAGATTTCTTTGCATAAATAACACTCTTTTCAAATAGAAATTCCTAGGCTATATTTTGTCAGAAATACAGATTAAATAGTTCTGAGGTGGAGCAAAAGAGACACTGATGTATAGAACAGTCTTTGGACTCTGTGGGAGAGTGAGAGGGTGGGATGATTTGGAAGAATGGCATTGAAATATGTATAATTTCATATATGAAACGAGTCACCAGTCCAGGTTTGATGCACGATACTGGATGCTTGGGGCTGGTGCACTGGGACGACCCAGAGGGATGGTATGGGGAGGGACGAGGGAGGTGGGTTCAGGATGGGGAACACATGTATACCTGTGGCAGATTCATTTTGATATATGGCAAAACCAATACAATATTGTAAAGTTAAATTAAATAAAATTAAAAAAAAGAAAATATATAAGTGAATAAGCATGCCTGTTGCAATAAAACAAAGACGCTTTACAAAGAAAAAAAAAAGTCCCCTCATATCACTCTTAGGTAGAATATACTTTGAGTATAACTGATCTGGAGTATGGCCTTCTCTGGTAGCTCAGTCGGTAAAGAATCTGCCAGCATTGTAGGAGACTGGGTTAGATCCTAGAAACTGGAAGATCCCCTGGAGAAGGAAATGGCAATCCACTCCAGTATTCTTGCCTGGAAAATCCCATGGACAGAGGAGCCAGGTGGGCTACAGTCCATGGGGTCGCAAGAGTCAGACACAAGTTTGTAAGTTATAATGATACTTGGGATTCTTGTGTGGCATGAGTGCCTTAACAGGCACTAGTCTAAGTGTTTGAAAATGCCTTCTTGTCAGGTGGCAGTCAATCCAGGTGGGCTACCCCCAGAGTCTGCTTTTAACCCCTCTACCATGCTTTTTTTCCTAACCTCATATAAAATGCCCAAATTATCAGATATTTGCAAAGGAATAAGCCAGAGAGTTTAAATTTGTCCTCCTACTTTATCTCTTTTCGTATTTAGAATCAAACTATCTTCAAGATTCCCTAAACTGAATCTCAAGTATTTAAATATCCGTTGATTAACCAAGCACTAGAAATTGTGCAAGATCCTTCTAGACAATTTCCAAAATATTGGTTAAGGGAAGGTTTCATAGTAAAGGATGAAAAAAAATCTCAAGAGCCAGAGCCTGTCATGCTGGAAAGCTAATCTCACAAATATCAGCAGGAAGAGTTGTGACCTCTGATCACTTTGAGATCCAGGAGGGAGGTGGTAATTGTGGGCATGGTGAAACTTCCCAAAATTCTAGGGCTCCAGTGGAGAGATACATGGACCACTTCACTCCCAGCTGACTTCAGGATAATGGAGATACAGTGGTTTTACCAGGAAAGAACACTTTTACTAAAGAGAAAACATGTTGAAATGCTCTCAGGGATGTGAACTAAAGGTACTAAATAGAAAAGTAAAACAACTTTCTCAAACAAAATAACAACACCTTTTTGCATTCAAGTACTGATTTGTAAAATATGGGATAACTATAAATATGGTCAGTCTCAACCCTTCTCATCTCAGAGGCACACTGTCATTCTAATAGATAAATTGCAAAATTAAAGTTGGCCAAAGAAACCTGATGATCTTAGGAGCCATTATTCCCATTTTCTAATCTACGTTATGTTTCAGTATAATGTCAAGTAATTGAGTTATTGGGCTTGGGGCAGGCACAGACCACTGCTAAGCTTCCTCATGAACATTCAGAGGTTGATAGTTTTCAGATAGAAATCCACACTTATTCTATTTAATAATTGAAAGCATCCTTGCAGCTATAATTAAACATAAAGCACTTTGTGACAGTAAATGGTAAACTCAATGCCATTTATACCAAAACTGCAGTTTAAGGCTAGTCTATTAGAATGCGAATTCTGGGATCAGGAGATCTTAGCTTATGTCTCTATCACCTATTTGGGCTTCCCAGGTGGCGCTAGTGGTAAAGAACCCACCGGCCAATGCAGGTAGATGTAAGAGATGTAGGTTCGATCCCTGGGTTGGGAAGATCCCCTGGAGGAGGGCATGACGATCCACTCCAGTGTTCTTGTCTGGAGAATCCCATTGGTCCATAGTGTTGCACAGAGTTGGACACAACTGAAGCAACTTAGCATGCATCACCTATTAAGGGCTTTTCAGGTGGTTTGCTGCTGCTGCTGCTGCTAAGTTGCTTCAATCGTGTCCGACTCTATGCGACCCCATAGAAGGCAGCCCACCAGGCTCCCCAGTCCCTGGGACTCTCCAGGCAAGAACACTGGAGTGGGTTGCCATTTCCTTCTCCAATACATGCATGAATGCTAAGTCACTTCAGTTGTGTCCAACTCTGTGTGACCCTATGGACAGCAGCCTACCAGGCTCCTCTGTCCACAGGATTCTCTTGGCAAGAATACTGGAGTGGGTTGCCATTTCCTTCTCCCAGATTTGCATATATATAAATATAAATGTATATATACTTTTTCAAATTCTTTTCACTTACTGATATTGTTCAGTCACTCAGTTGTGTCTGACTCTTTGTGACCCCATGGCCTGCATTACGCCAGGTTTCCTTGTCCTTCACCATCTCCTAGAGTTTGCTCAAACTCATATCCATTGAGTTGGTGATAACATCCAATCATCTTATCCTCTGTTGCCCCCTTCTCCTCCCGCCTTCAATCCTTGCCAGCATCAGGATCTTTTCAAGTGAGTCAGCTCTTCGCATCAGGTGGCCAAAGTATTGGAGTTTCAGCTTCAGCATCAGTCCTTCCAATGAATATTCCGGACTGATTTCCTTTAGGATGGACTGGTTGGATTGCATTGCAGTCCAAAGGACTCTCAAGAATCTTCTCCAACACTACAGTTCAAAAGCATCAATAGTAAAGAGTTCAGCTTTCTTTATTGTCCAACTCTCACATCTATACATGACTACTGGAAAAAATGACTAGATGGACATTTGTCAGCAAAGTAATGTCTCTGCTTTTTAATATGCTGTCTAGGTTTGTCATAGCTTTTCTTCCAAGGAGCAAGCATCTTTTCACTTCATAGCTGGAATCACCATCCACAGTGATTTAGAAGTCTAAGAAAATTAAGCCTGTCACTATTTCCATTGTTTTCCCATCTATTTGTCATGAAGTGATGGGATCGGATATTATGATCTTAGTTTTTTGAATGTTGTGTTTTAAGCCAGATTTTTCACTCTCTTCTTTCATTCTCAAGAGACTGTTTAGTTCCTCTTCACTTTCTGCAATAAAGGCAGTGTCATTTGCATGCTAAGGTTATTGATATTTCTCTTGGCAGTCTTGATTCCAGCTTGTGCTTTATCCAGCCTGGCATTTCACATGATATACTCTGCATATAAGTTAAATAACCAGGGTGACAATATACTGCCTTGACATACTCCTTTCTCAATTTTGAACCAGTCTGTTGTTACATATCTGGTTCTAACTGTTGCTTCTTGACCTGCATACAGATTTCTCAGGAGGCAGGTCAGGTGGTCTGGTATTTCCATCTCTTCAAGAATTTTCCACAGTTTGTTGTGATCCACATAGTCAAAGGCTTTAGCATAGTCAATAAAGTAGAAGTAGATGTTTTTCTGGAATTCTCTTGCTTTTTCTATGATCCAGCGGATGTTGGCAATTTGATCTCTGGTTCCTCTGCCTTTTCTAAATCCAGCTAATACATTTGGAAGTTCTCAGTTCACGTATTGTTGAAGCCTAGGTTAGAGGATTTTAGCATTACCTTGCTAGCATGTGAAATGAGTGTAATTTGCCATTGCCTTTCTTTGGGAAAGGAATGAAAACTGATCTTTTCCACTCCTATAGCCACTGCTGAGTTTTCCCACTTTGCTGGCATATTGAGTGGAGCACTTTCACAGCACCATCACTTTAGGATTTGAAATAGCTCACCTGGAATTCCATCACCTCTACTAGCTTTGTTCATAGTGATGCTCCCTGAGGCCCACTTGACTTCATATTCCAGGATGTCTGGTTCTAGGTGACTGATCACACAATCATGGTTATCTGGGTCATGAATGTCTTTTTTGTATAGATCTTCTGTGTATTCTTGCCTCCTCTTCTTAATATCTTCTGCTTCTTTTAGATCCATACTGTTTCTGTCTTTATTTTCCCCTCTAGCATTTACAAAATATTGGGTAATGTTCCCTGTGCTGTACAGTAGGTCCTTTTTGGTAATCCAATTTATAAATGTAGTGTATATCTGTTAATCCCATCCTCCTAATTTATACTTCCTCCCCTTACCTCTTTTATAACCATAAATTTGTTTCTTCTTGCCACCTCTTCTTAATATCTTCTGCTTTTGTTAGGTCCATACCATATCTGTCCTTTATTTTCCTTTATAGGCATTTACAAAATATTGAGTAAAGTTTCCTGTGCTGCACAGTAGGTCCTTGTTGGTTATCCATTTTATAAATGTAGTGTGTATCTGTTAATCCCATCCTCCGAATTTATATTTTCTCCCCTTCCTTCTTTTTGTAATCATAAATTTGTTTTCTATGTCTGTGGGTCTATTTCCATTTTTTAAATGACACTTTTTTCTCATAATTCACTCTTTTCTAATAATAGAAATCAAAGTGAGAGAGAGAGAAAGAACTCACCCATCCAAATATGAATTTAGAGTTCTTTTCACTTACTCTGCTATCAGCATCCAGAATATGAAACTGTCATCTGCTGGATTACTGAGCTGCTTGTCAAACCCCTTAGGATTTTGGGAGCTAGCTTTCCATTTCGTTAGTAGCCTTTCAGTGTTAGAGTGTAATAGGTTGTCCTTGTAATACTGGAGCCCTAGTCACTGTATTCTTCCACTCCTGAATATCTCAAATATCAAAGGAAAACAACATCTTAATATAATTACATCTAATTGCATAAGGAAGAGATATAGATAGATAAATAGAAATATGTATCTCAAATCACTCATGATTTTCACCAATATCATAATCACTATCATCATTAAAATTTTCCTTTTGATGAAAGCTTAACTCCCATTGTTTTCTTTGTGTAAGATTTTGTTTTCCATAAAATTCCTGCAGTGGGTTATTAGGTTACCTTTCTTTGTTTTTAGTTTTTTGAATTTTTTAAGATCAGACATCTGATTAAATCATTAGATTGTTTTATTAAATAAAAATTTTAAACACAGATTTTAAGATTGTTAACGCAAAACCCTTTTCAGACTCATAGATGGCTCAATGCATTTGAGGAAGAGAAAGGAGTTGGTATGAAACCTCAGATGGAGATGATTTTGAATTGACACTTTGGTTAATTCCCCTGATTCTGATTAATTGAACTAGCCACATAGGTGAGACTTAAGTAGGTTGTGTTTAATAACCTCCATAGCTATTTTAAACAATATTACCTTACTGTTCAGAGAAGAAGCTTTATTTTTTAAATTTATTTTGTCATACTGCCTGGTGTGTGGGATCTTAGTTCCCTGACCAGGGATTGAACTGTGTCCCCTACATTGGAAGCATGGAGTTTTAACCACTGGACTGCCAGGGAAGTCCCAGAAGATGCTTTAGTATGACATGTGAGTATCACTGCTTTCTGCTGCAGTGTTTGTCTTTCTAAGTTTGGTCATCAGAAAGTACATACATACATACATCCATAAATACATTTTTTAAAATTGTTGCACATACTTAAGGCTTTTAAGAATCTATTTGGCAGAGAGTTAATGTTTCCTGGAGCAGGAACTACTCTACAAATGTAGGCTGGATGCTTTAGGAGGTAAAGTTCACGATATTAACAGACTGTGTTTGGACAATTGTGGACAGCAAACAGGCTTCAGAATCAGAAAAACTAGGTTTAACTCCAAATTCCTCATCAGTCTTCGTTCTCACTGATCATAGGTTTCCTTATCTCCTAACCAGGGTAATAAAAGATTCTGACATCATAGAGTCATTTTGAGGTTAAATGAGGAAATATAAGTCTAAATGTTTCTAAATTCTAAAACAGTTTGAAAGGCAAACTTTTTCTTCTTGAGTCTAAAAAGAATCAGGAAACCTAACTGCAGGACTTATAGAGGCTATGTGAAATAGTGTGCGGTGTGTCTCATGTGGTCAGGCATTATACGTCTATAGATAATAGTTAAGAGCTCCATCTCTGCAGTTTAAAAACAAAACAAAACAAAACAAAAAAGCATACAGCATATTGGGGGGTCCATTTTAGGCCAAAATTTTCTAGTAGAAAACCCCCAGCTGGTTTTGGAGACCACTTACTCTCTAGGATTTCTGCTGTTACTTTACTTTGGTCTCTGATAATTTCTTTTCCTAGCATGCCTGCTCAGGAATGCAGTAAATAAGATTTAAAACATATTTTATTTTCAAACACTTCATTGGTTTTATGGGGATGGTCATGAGAGTGTATAGATGATCATGCTACTGGAAATAGAAGTCTTCCATTTAAGTCAAAACTCAATAACAGAATACGTGCTTGTGTAGAGATCTATAAAAATTGACATCTATATAATTTTAAAGAAGGTCAGTATTCACTATTCAGATAATTGGGCTTTTCTGAATGTCACACGTGTTCAAAGAACTATATTTTTCCTTACTTGGTTACTGTTATGCTCTGAATCACAATCTCTGCTCTTTTTGTGTTTCTTTCACTCCTTTATTCCAAAGTAATGTCTTCAAGCCTACAGCGTATTTATCTTCTAACTACTTATTTTACCATTAAGTATGTAAGATGGGTTGAATAAAAACTGGGGATGAGAAAGGTGGAGGAAGGGTTCAGAATGAGTTTGTTGCATTTGGTTATATTCTCACTCTTGTTTTTCCTCTATATATAAGCTACATTGCTAAATACAAGAATAACTTTTATATATGTTATGTCTTTGAGCATCTTTGCACTTATTTTATCAGAATTTCATTATCTCTGCTTTCAATATTGGTACAAAAGTGAATGCTATATTTTTGTTTTGTATTATAACTGGGTAAAAGTAAAATTCCAGAAAATTGCATTTCCAAATGTTTATAATTGGTATTCAAATTAACACTAAAGATTCAGTTTGCAACATTTTTAAATAAACCCCGTCTCTTTCTAGCCAAGGAGTGAAAATACCTTTATGGACCACCAGAAAAGACTGTACCTTTTTCATCTCAACCCTCACCTTCCTGTCATGTCATTCACACAGAGAACCAAGCAGACATGTGCTAATGAAAAAATCTGAAGCACATTTACTCTTCTGTTTCACAATTAAATGAATGGACACTAAACGACAATCCTCCATGTCCCTTATCTTTGCCAAGAGACAGCATGTGTCATTGTCACTGTCATTTCTGAACTCCTTTTTTTTTAAACTCGGCAGATACCTCAGCTGATCATGGCAATAAAAATGATTTCCAATGAGTGAGATGCCTGTTGGAGGGGGACTAGATATCATGGGCAGGTGGATTTTGAGGGTCTCCACGGCAAGGCTGTTAACGGACTTCCAAAATTATCTCTGCATTTTGCAGTTATTCAGCAAATCTCTCCTCACAATAAAAAGATCCTCTGTGCCGCTTAAAAAGGCCATGGCATTCATTTCATTCCATTTCATGGAACAGAAGCAGCTTGTTGATTAAATGAAAAAAGAAGTTAGCCTGGCAATCCATTGCTTTTTACCCTCCATTTATAGGGTGATTGAAAATTTCATAGTAATGATCTCTGGGTGGTTTTTCTCTGGTATTACTCTTAAAGCTTGCTGGGTAGCAACCTTTCTTTATTCCCTTGAGGTAATCAATTTGGGATAGTTGTTTACTATATATCACATACACACACATGCTTTGAAATTCACTAACAAGAAATCGCTAGATTTTGCTCCCCACCCCTCTTTGTTGATTTGCCTGTAGTAAATGATTTTCAGTTCCCTAAGGGATTTTTATTTTCTTGTCTACTACCACTAGAGCTTCTGTTTTTCCGAAGCTATCAGCAAAATCCAAACTAGAAAATTTTATTTTATCCAACTGTCATAATCTTTATCTCTGGACCCAGGAGATTGTCTTTTTTTGAATGTATACACAGGATTTTAACTCCATTTTGAACAGAAACCCAACTATACTCCAATAAAAGTTAATTAAAAAAAAAAAAGACGAAGAAGAAATCCAAGATCAAGTTTCTGAGAAAATCACTGACAAATGTTCCTGTTTGGGAGAATTGATAGTTTGCCTTCAATAAGAAGTTTACTTTCTGATCTTTTTCAGATGCTATCTTGTCATAAGGAAGCAGTCATGACAGTGTGTTAAAGAATACTGACCTCTAACCAATAACGGCTTGACATGGCTCATTCCTCTGCTGACCTGCTGCGGCTGCTAATAGCCTAACAGCAGCTACTGGTGTGAAGCATTAAACCATGAAGAGAGAAAAAAATCTAACACTCATGATCCCTTCATTTAAAAACTGTCGGGAGTGGTATTGAACCAAGTTCCCTAAGACTAACCAGCTGTTCTATAAATATAATTAACCTTGGTACTTAGAAGTTATATATTATGTTATGTTTTGTTATATATGGAATAATAGCTTTAAGATTACTTCTGATTTGGTCTTCTTATTGTATATTATGTAATTTACTCTTTATATAATACACATCATACTAAATGTAATAGAAAAATAGTTCAATGTCTTTTAAATGCAAGAAGCAGATTTGTCATCTGTTTTTTCATACATATGACATTTTCATCCCCCCAACAACAGTAAAGGCAATTTGGTATACAACAAATTATTCTTATTCATTCAAATTAGAAAATCTACTACTAAAATTTGGATGAAACTACAAAGGTTTTTTTTAATAGATACTTTTTGGCACTCTGCCAAATTATAGATTTTATTAGATGAGGTAAATATATTGGTTCACCAGAGTTTAATATTTTATGATATAGTTTTGTGCATCCTTTTGACTATGACATTCTTTTTAGGGCACAATATTTCTCTTTCTTTAGAACTAATTCCTTAGTTAGGTTTTATTTTTTATTGTTGCTGTTATTTTCTGTAAGTCTGAATGTCCGGACTCAGAGCCGAAATTAAGTGGTCATAATGGATATCAATATTTTTAATTTACTATCCTACATTAGATTAAAATATATTGAATTTTAATACTAATTCTAAATTTTCAGACATATTTGTACCAATTTTGATGCATTTGTCTGATCATATTTACTGAAAATCCAAGGGGAAAACATTGTAAATGCTTAGGGTTACTATCAATTAAAAATTTCCAGTTAGATACGTCATTCGTTCTCAACTTTTCCTCATCACCAATGGACTCAAAGTAGATGGGCTGTCACTATTACCTGAAGGAGTGCTGCTGACAACAGTGTTTTCTTTGCGAACCACGCTCAAAGAAAACTTTGAATGTAGATTCTCCTCCAAAATCACTTTAATTTGCAGGGCACTCAGTGTGCCTGAAAGGCCTATTTTGGTCCCTGCCAGGAAGATTCCATCAACTTCTATCTGTGTCACTTGCCCGCTTCTGTTGACTTAGCATTTCCTGAAATACAGTCTTCACTGACCTAGTACTCCAGGAAACACCAATTTAGCATGGTAAATTACCATTTTCACTGCTGCCTCAGCGTTTCCTGCAAAGATTTTTTTTTTCTCCCCTTAGTCCCTTCTGTCAGAGAGCTATGGTTTTGAGGTGGATTTAGAAGTTGAGGACTATCACAGAACATAATGACAGGATGCCCTCAAGTGGTAACATTTACTCTACCTAGAAAGGTCTAAGTGGTTTACAGCATGAAGACACAATTCATCCTGTGGTCTCCTTAATAGCGGTGGATAGCATCCCTGACGGCTCAATCATGGAGTAGCATGTGAAAGCTGAGTGAAAGAAATGGGAAAGATATTAAATGTGCTTGGAAGGAGATAACATGTATTTAACCAGAAGGATTTCTCTGCACATCTCAAGTTACCACTCTATAAAACAGCTAATGGAACTCTTCCTGTCTACCACTGAGTACCAAGAATACCCAATTGGCTATGGGTATTGTTTGAATATATTTATTAGAACCATGGGCTTCCCTGACGGCTCAGATGGTAAAGAATCTGCCTGCAATGCAGGAGACCCTGGTTCAATCCCTGGGTCAGGAAGATCCCCTGGAGAAGGAAATGGCAACCCACTCTAGCATCCTTGCCTGGAAAATCCCTTAGAGAAGCATGGCAGGAAAAGTCCATAGGTCTGGACCTGATTGAAGCGACTTAGCATACACGCACTGACCTCTAAAATAGCACATTTCACAAAGACATAATTTCTACTAATAATCACTCAGAACTTCAGATTAAAACAAATATATGAATATCATGTAGAGTGGTGTCTGATAGCGAGAAGGGCCTCAAGAAATAATAATTTTAATTCTATTACATTTCACACATTTCTCATCATCAATGATATCACAGCCAAGAAGTCTAACTCACAATTCAGATTAAAAAAAAAAAACCTGATATTTTAAAAACACAAGTTTTTTGTTGTTGTTGTTATCTGAATTGTGAGTTAGAAAGGGTCAGAAAGACTGAAAATGATGGAGTGAAACTAATGTAATGAGATGTAATAAATCCCTAAGAATCTCAAGCTGAACATCTTAAAACAAACTCAGCTTGTTGTTTTTCTAGGCTCTGAATCTGTGCCTTTTATTTCAATATCTTTTGTATTTTATTCTGGTAAATAGATCCAGTCTAGTTAAAACATTCTGTTACTCAAGTTTGCAGCCCCAGGGTCATCCCTGAATCAGTCTTTTCATGTCCCACTTGAATTATTTGGTTTTCCGAATGCTTCTTCAATCTGTTACCTCCTTTCTAATATCATGAGAGCTTTGGTTCAAGTCCTAAGCATTTTTCACCTAACTGATCTTTCCAACATCAATCTTCTCTTATTGTGAGTGGTACAAGTTACCCTTCCAAAATAAAATTCTGGTCATTATTCTTCATTAGGGGCTTCCCTAGTGGCTCAGAGGTAAAAGGAAAAAAAAAAAAAAAATCTGCCTGCAATGCAGGAGATGTGGGTTTGATCCCTTGGTGGGGAAGATGCCCTGGAGAAGAAAATGGCAACTCACTCCAGTATTCCTGCCTGGGAAATCCCAAGGACAGAGGAGCTTGGTGGGCTACAATCCATGGGGACACAAAGAGTCAGACCTGACTTACAGACTAAACAATAGCAATTCTTCATTTAGGCCAGCTGATTTTTAAGTTTGTTTTTTATTTTTTACTGAAGAATAGTTGATGTATAATATTTTATAAGTTACAGATGTATAACATAGTGGTTGACCACTGTAAAAGTTATATTTCATTTAGAATTATGATAAATTACTATATATTCTGTATTTTACAATATATCCTTAGAGTTTATTTTAGACATAATAATTTGTATGACTTAATCCCCTAGCTCTATCTCATCAATTCTCATTTTCTTCTCCTCACTGTAACCACTAGCTTTTTTTCTATACCTATGAGCTTGTTCTTTTTTTTTAATATATTCACTGGTTTGTTTTATTTTTCACCTTCCACATATAATTGATATCATACAATGTTTTTATTTACTGTATGATTTATTTCACCTAGCATAATAACCTCTCATGTTGTTGCAAACAGAAAAATTTTATTCTTTTTTTTCTCTTGGTGAGTGCTATTCCATTGTATATATATATATATATATATATATATATACACACATCTGTTGATGGACATAGGTTGCTTTCATATCTTCTATATGCATATTTTTAAAAGTTCTAACTGCAAAAAATCCACTCCTTTACAAATTATAGAAGATTCTTCAAGTTCTATATCACATAGCTATGTGTCTTTCTTTTCTTCTTTCTTTTTTTTCTCATTTCCCATCTGTACCTGCTGCTAAGCTGCTAAGTCACTTCAGTCATGTCCGACTCTGTGCGACCCCATAGACGGCAGCCCACCAGGCTCCTCTGTCCCTAGGATTCTCCAGGCAAGAACACTGGAGTGGGTTGCCATTTCCTTCTCCAAAGCATGAAAGTGAAAAGTGAAAGTGAAGTCGCTGAGTCGTGTCCGACTGTTAGGGACCCCATGGACTGCAGCCCACCAGGCTCCTGCATCCATGGGATTTTCCAGGCAAGAGCACTGGAGTGGGGTGCCATTTCCTAATGGCTTGCGAATCTCACTTTCTTCAGTTGTCTGTTCCTTAGGCAGGTTGTTTCCCATATTTAGAATGCTCGCCATCCCCAATTTATCTACTTTGCAAAACACATTGTCCTTTTACTCTACTATTATGTTCAAATTTTACCTCTGGATTTTTTTGGAGTTAGAAGTTTTTACTACTTCTCCAATTATTCCTTTATAATTTTTCACTATGTTTCCATAATATTTGATATACTTCTTTTATCAAATCATATTATAAATTCTTGACTACATAGTTAGTTTTCTCTTGATTAAGTATCATGTAAATGTATATACTAAATCTTGCTTTTACGTGTCTGTCTCAACATCATTCTACCTGACAAATAGGGAATCCTACAGAAATACCAGTCTATCAATGTTGAATGGCTATATGCAAAGCATTATTTTAAAAATTCCAAGGAATAAATATAGCATTGAGCAAAACAGGAATTCAATTGGCTGCAAACTCAATATAAATCTAAATGACAAATTTTGTATTTGTTTCAAAAAAGAGTTAGAGGATGGAATTCAGATTGGCTCAGTTGAAAAGTAAGGGATAAAACCTTGGACTACTCAGAGAATGAACCCTAAATCTGTGTGTAAACTCTGTACAATCCCTTAACTAATACCCAACTACCCACAAGTGGAAGAAATGCCAAGAATTTCGGCATACGGTAGGGATAGAAAGCTGAGGTAACTGATCTTTGCTGTGAATCACTGCAGGAAAGACAGGATTTCAGTAAAGCCAGGTTTACAGCTTGCTATATTAAAACAAATCAGACAAAAAAACTGCATTCTTTAGAAGTTAACAATAGTCCAAATCATTATAATACATCATCGTTAATTTCCATAATACAATCACAAATTACTAGACGTAGAAAGAAAAAACAAGAAAACATGAATCATAGGCAACAGAGAAAAGGAGTCACTACAAATGATCTTAAGATGAAGGCAATCATGATATAATCACAATTTCAAAGTAAAACAAAATCATAATTAACAAGTGAGGACTTTCAGCAAATAGAAAATGTAAATAATCATATGCAAATCTTCAAACTAGAAAGTAAACATCTGAAATTAGAAAAATAATAATCATTAATGGGCTTCAAGAGCACATTGGTAAACACAAGAAATCGTTAATTAACTTAAAGATTTATGAATACAGATCACCCATCTTCAGAACAGAAATACAAAAACTATTAGAAAAATAAATAGAACTGGTTTCAAGAAGATGATATCAAGCTATCAAATATATGTATTGCATAATTAGAGTCCCAGAAGAGGAAAAGAGAAAAATGGAGAAGAGAGAAGAAAAAGGATGAAAAGGAAAATTTGTAGTTATATAAGGAAATGTTCTTATTCTTTAGAAAATGCTCTCAAATATTTAAGGATTGTATTAGTCTGCTAGGGCTGCCATAATGAAGTACCATACACTTAGTGGCTTCAACAACAGAAATGTATTCTTTGCAACTCTGGAGACTAAAAATCCAAAATTAACATACCAGTGGAGACAGGGTCCCTCTGAAGACTCTACGAAAGTATCTGATCCAGGCTTCTCTTTTGACTTCTGGTAGTTATTTGACTTCTGGCAGCACAATTCCAATCTTTCTATGATGTGTTCCCTACATGTGTACCTGTGTCCAATACTTTTTATAAGATTAACATTTGTATTGGATTAAGGCCCACCTGGATGACTACATTTTAATTTTGTTACCTCCACAAAGACAATTTCCAAATATGGTCCAATTTTGAGATACTGAGATTAGGATTCCAACATGGCATTTTGGTGGGATCACAGTATAATCCATAATAGTGGTAAAGAGTTATAATGAAGTGTCTACTTAATCTCAAAAAAATCAGAAAGAAATATGCATCTATTCATACATGTGAAAGAAGAAAAAATAGAGAAGATGTAAAAAAAAATAGTGAATCAGAATTCAAGGTATATGGGGGTTTCCTATATCAATTCAACATGAATCAAAAATACTGTGATGAAATATTCAATAGTGTATATCCTGTTGGAAGTCCCACGGGGCTCCTCTAAGAAGACAAAATGGGGATTAGAAATTATTAGGCTCTCATGCTTCCTGTTCAGCATCACTGTCTTTCCTATGGTGGGAACCAGCATACTCTCCTTAGCAGTGTCAGCCCTTGCAACCTCAGTAACAAACAATTGTCCTAAAAAATCAATGGAAAATTTGCAACCTAACACTATCTATTGTCATGTGAGGCTGTGTCCAGTTATATGAATAAAACCTGATCAGAGCATTTCCTCCCATACCAGAATCTGTTTAAGGTCTTTCCATTATCTTTATTTTACCTTGAACTGAATTTCTTGCATCATTATATTGTATTGATGTCTCTTTCATCTCAGCCCCTGAATGTGGCCTCAGAACTTGGAAATTCTCTCAGTATTTGGATCCAGGTAAAATTTTCTCTTACACCACATCTTTCTCATAACCCCACCTTTTCTTTCATAAACCCATCCAAGATAAAGTAGGGCATAACAGATATAACATGGCTACCAGGTTACTTTTTTTGAAGCAAGGACTGTACATGCATACATAAAGCTTAGAGGGACACTAATACATGTGAAGAGTGAAGTGCATGCTCAGTCATATCCAACTCTTTGCAGTCCCATGAACTGTAGCCTGTCAGGCTCTTCTATCCATGGAATTTTCCAGACAAGAATACTGGAGTGGATTGCCATTTTCTACTCCAGGGGTCCCCCCTGACTCAGGGATTGGACCCAGAGATCAAACCCATATCTCTTGAGTCTCCTGCATTGGAAGGCAGATTCTTTACCACTGAACCACCTGGGAAGCCCACGAAGAGTAAGGTAGCATATATAAAATAGACATAAGGCATGGCACATAGCAGAAGATCTGGTGTTTAATGACTGTGGAATTACTGGTCCGTGATCAGGAAACCATTGTTTCATCTTAAATATCAACTCCTATTTGTTAATAGTGGCTGTTGGCAATATTGTGTTGGGAGGGATTCCTTGCCTCTTAAGGTCTCAACTAAATGAATCATTTATCCAGGATGTGAAACCTGCAGTATTGCCTTTCCTACTCTGGCTTCTATTCAATGCACAAAAAGAATAGTAGGATGTTTTTGATATAAATGTGAACTAGATGACCCCTGGGTACAAATTCTCTTCTTATACGTTCTCTATTTATCTATGGAATGTATTAAAGTAAAGAGTACAGGGAATATCATTCATTGATGCTTACTTATGCCACATTATATTAGTGTTAGAAATAGTAGTAATTTTTATTTATATTTTTGTAACATCTGTATAAATATAATTTGTTAAAATTTTATTTATTAAACCAGTGTCATGCATGTTTGCATGCTAAGTCGCTTCAGTCATGTCCCATGTCATACAGGATAATAATGAGGCAGAGAAATGTTAAAATTTTTCTCTTCAGTCTTTCAAGCAATTAATAAAGAAATGTGACACTATATCAAAAAATGCCACCTTGCTTTTTACCCACGTGGTGTTATGGTTAATTCTGTATGTCAACTTGGCTGGGCAATGGTGCCCAGATATTCCGTGAAATGTTGTTCTGGATGTAGAGATGATTCTTGGAAGAGATTTATGTTTAAATAGGTACATTTTGAGTAAAGCAGAATGACCTCCACATTGTGGGTGAGCCTTAACCAGCAAGTTAAAGGTCTGACTAGACAAAAAAGCTGACCTTCCCTGAGCAAGGCATTCTGCCAACAGACCACCTTTGTACTTTTTCTGCTTTATCAGCTCTTCCTGGTCCACCAGCAGACTACCTTTAAATTCAAATTGCAGCTCTTCCCTGGATCTCCAGCTTGCATCTCCAATCAAACTTTGAACTTTCCAAGCCGACATAATTTCAGTTCAGTTCGGTTCAGTTCAGTTGCTCAGTCATGTCCGACTCTTTGCAACCTCATGAATTGCAGCATGCCAGGCCTCCCTGTCCACCACCAACTACCGGAGTTCACCCAAACTCACATCCATTGAGTCGGTGATGCCATCCAGCCATTTCAACCTCTGTTGTCCCCTTCTCCTCCTGCCTCCAATCCCTCCCAGCATCAGAATCTTTTCCAATTAGTCAATGCTTTGCATGAGGTGGCCAAAGTACTGGAGTTTCAGCTTTAGCATCATTCCTTCCAAAGAACACCCAGGGCTGATCTCCTTTAGAATAGACTGGTTGGATCTCCTTGCAGTCCAAGGGACTAGTCTTCTCCAACATCACAGTTCAAAAGCATCAATTCTTCGGCGCTCAGCCTTCTTCACAGTCCAACTCTCACATCCATACATGACCACTGGAAAAACCATAGCCTTGACTAGACGGACCTTTGTTGGCAAAGTAATGTCTGTGCTTTTGAATATGCTATCTAGGTTAGTCATAACCCTCCTTCCAAGGAGTAAGTGTCTTTTAATTTCATGGCTGCAACACAATGTATGTGAGCCAATTATTTAAAATAAGTCTCTATGAGTATTGGTTCTTATTTTATGTGCAGAACCCTGTATTAGTGAACACAGGTGGTTATTTTCTGGTTATTGTACATTTAATGACTCTTAAATTTTACCCTCATTTCAAACACTATATCTAACCACACATCATTAAATTTGAGATTCTATGAGAGAAAAGAAGAAAAAGAAATAAGAAGCACACTTGTTCTGGCCACCTATCACTGTGTAACAACTCATTAATGGCTTAAAACAACAGCCAACACCATTATCTTTCAGGTTGTCTTTCTGTGGAGTAGAAAATTGAGAGACTCAGATGGGGAGTTCTGGTTTGGGTTCTCTCATGAAGTTACAGTCAGACTGTGGCTGGAGATGGAACATCAAGAGACTGGAATAACAGGGGCTTTCTGGTCATGTGCATGAATGTGTCTGGAGGGGCACATATGTGCATGCACACACACACGTGTGTATGTGTGTGTGTATGTGTGGTCTCAAAGCCGCTACATAAAGTCTCTCCATTTGAGCTACTTTCAGCTTCTTCACAGCTTGACAGACTAAAGCTATCGTGGTGTTTACAGGGCATCTAAACATTTCAAGTGTGAGTATTCCATTGATCAAGGCTGAAGCTATATCATATTTATGATATATATGATATATATATTTTATGATATAGCTTCACAAGTCATTAATGTTATGTCCTGTTAAACTCTATTGGTTGAAATAATCATAAATGTACACTCATTTTTAAGCAGGGGGCACACAGATCCTTATCTCAGTGAAAAGAACATCAAAAGAGTTTGCAGCCATATTTTAAAATGTCCATGCTATTTCTTTCACCACTTCCTTTACCTCTCTTAAGAAATGTAGCCAAGTTCTGTCTCTAAAGCTAGTAAGGAAACCACAACTCCTTACCCAATCAGTACTGGTTAGTGGATTAGTACAGACTAACTAGCATGTAGTTATTGTGCTCTCAGCACCTCGTAGGTAATGCCAATGTGGAGAATAGGAAACAGCATAAAACTGATTCCCTGAGCTCAAAAGCTTAGCATTTATTGTAAAGTGTATGGTCTCTCTTTTCCTTGTGAATCCTCATCAATGTTTTGAGATTTTTAAAAGCTGTGTGTGGCCTAGTGGTAATTTGGTTACCATGATTCTACACTAAGTCCATTCTCTCTCATCAGAATTCCCAAAATTTTCAAGTCTACAGTTTTATTAACTAACCTTCACTGTAAGAGAATGAGGTAGTATTAACTTCAAAATATCAAGCAATTACTTGTTTTCCCACTCAGTGTTACATTCTAGATAAGGTGACTTCAGCAGCCATAAACTTTCATCCCAAAGCTGAATGACAAAACAGCCTCTGAGGACTGTTATAGTAATTTCAGTCTGAATAAACTACATTTGTGATGATAAGAAAAAACAGTCATGTAAAGGCTAAAAATTTGTTAGTGCCTTTGTTCTCTGAGAATAAAGGAATCAGTCTGCTGGTCAGCTCTTGGAAATCAATATATCAGTGCATTTCTTTCTTCTTTTTCCCTAAGCCAGAGGTCAGCAAATGTTCAAGGTGTCAACACCACCCCTGTGTTAGAGATTCACTATAAGGCTTTCAGGAATATGTTGAAGGGAGAAACATACTAAACAACTAAATGTACTAAACATTGCTATTATTTTGTGCATTTTTCGAGTAATTAAAAAGTGATACATTATTTATTTGTGAATCACATTGCATGATGTTGATTTTTCCCAATATATTAGATAACTGTTTTGAACTGTGGTGTTGGAGAAGACTCTTAAGAGTCCCTTGGACTGCAAAGAGATACAACCTGTCAATCCTAAAGGAAATCAGTCCTGAATATTCATTGTAAGGACTGATGCTGAAGCTGAAACTCCAGTACTTTGGCCACCTGATGCGTAGAACTGACTCATTGGAAAAGACCCTGGTGCTGGGAAAGATTGAAGGCAGGAGGAGAAGGGCATGACAGAGGATGAGATGGTTGGATGGTATCACTGACGCAATGGACATGAGTTTGAGTAGGCTACAGGAGTTGGTGATGGACGGGGAGGCCTATCGTGCTGAAGTCCACAGGTCACAAAGAGTCAGACATGACTGAGCGACTGAACTATCTATAACTGTTTTTCACTATGAAGTTTCCTTTGATTCAAACAGGTAATTTGTAGGGAGGTATCATAATATCACATAAAATTTTCTAACAAAAATTTACCCAGTAACTTTAGCAACCAGTAATAACTCTCTTATTCCGTCATTCCTTTTATGTTTTCTTTTAATTTTATATTCTGCTGTAAAAAAGAGCTTTGCTCTTTCTGTACTGAACAATTAATTGATCTGTATAACTAACTATCATGGGTTCAATCCCTGAGTCATGAAGATAAACTGGAGGTCCAGCACTGTAATGTATATTTAGTCATGCACTTTTTTTGTGGACAAAAAGTCCCATGGACCGAGGCGCCCAGAGAGTTACAGTCCATGGGGTCGCAAAGAATTGAACACAGCTGAGCAGGCATGCACATAAGCTAAAAATACATAAAAAGTAATTCCTGAAAATCTAACCCATATAATTTTTTAAAAGACAGTCCACTAACTAGAGTCCTAAATTTGTTTACTATTTTTTTTATGGAGAATGTGACATTTCCTTATAATGGTATGCACAGATCTTAAGTATACAATTAGACAGATTTTATCAGATGTATACTCCAGTGTAACCTATATCAACTATCTAGTGATTCAATGTCTTGTCTCTGCTAAGCACCAAATCTCATCTCTGCCTCATGGACTAAAATTCTTCTCTCTGTCCTAAAAGGCACAAATATATGATTAAAAAGTTCTTATTAATTTTACCAATCCACTGTTCAAGTGGTCAGGTTTGAATTCCACCATTTTCCAATTTAACAATTTTCCTTTATTATGTGTTTTTTAACTCACTCATGTTATATTCTATATCTTCTGAAAGATTATAATATTTTAGTTATATATAAAATGCAATAGAATGAAATATAATATATATTAATACCAAGCTGTCTTCTAAACTTCAGGCACAATGGAGCTAGAGTTCATAGTTTTCCATACATTATTATTATGGTGATAATTGCTTCTTTTAAAATTAAAACATCTAGCTTCTTTTAATTTGATTTATGAAATGTAAATGTATTTAATCTGTTATCAGTAATTGTTATATAACTTATTAATAAATAATATCATATATTATAAAATTAAAATGATCAAATCATTAAAGTGATTATTTCTTATCACTTAAATTAACAAGAAGAAAAGTAACAGCCAACTAGTAATTTTCTTTTTTTCTTTTTCAGAACCCATTTGCTTCCTGTATTTTCTTTGTGGTCTTAAATTGAAGCATAAAAAGTCATTTGATAGAATATCATGGTTAAATTATGATTCAGGAAAGCTCTTACACAGTGGATTTTTATGAGTATCTTAATTGTGGAGCTAATGCAAGCTATAGATTTACACTGATTAACTCCAGATGGCTCTCTGTCATGATCCTTAAAAGTTTAAATTGTCAGTTACTGATTCTACTTTTCCTACTGTGTATTCTTAGGAGCAATATCTCTCTCCCTTATTTAGAAAAGATATTCCACTCTTTGTTTTACATTTGGATTAAAATTTCTGCATGTTAATGTTCAAGTTAATGACAAAGCTTATAGAAAAACAACAAAAATGTATTTTAAATATTCAAAATCTCCCTGAATATGAAAAATTCTTTTATTTACAAATATAAGACTGTCTTTCTTTTGTGGTTCAAACTAATCCTTTAATTGGAAGAATAAAAAATCAACTTGCTAAATGATCCAACTTTATCTGTTTTTGTGTTAACAATACTGAACAAATTGCTTGAAAATAAAGTCCCACTGATTTAGCCAAGTTTAATTTTGAAAGGTATATATGCTGAATTGGGCTCCTGATCCCTAGTCACACAATAGTACAAGTAAAAAGGAAAGAAAAAATTGCTAGTCTGAGATGGATTTTCTAACTCTATAGCTAAGTGACTGTTGAGTAATCTGCGGTGACACCTTTAACCCTGAGAAAGACATAATGTTTAGAACAGATTCACCATGACTGTTTCCTAAAGACTAGGCTGCTGCTGCTGCTGCTGCTAAGTCGCTTCAGTTGTGTCTGACTCTGTGTGACCCCATAGACAGCAGCCCACCAGGTTCCCCCGTCCCTGGGATTCTCCAGGCAAGAACACTGGAGTGGGTTGCCATTTCCTTCTCCAATGCATGAAAGTGAAAAGTGAAAGTGAAGTTGCTCAATTGTGTCCGACCCTCAGCGACCCCATGGACTGCGGCCTTCCAAGCTCCTCCTAGGCACTAGTGTCTTAATGCCCACTAATAGATGAAAGCGATAAAATGCAGGGTTCTCTCAGCAGTTTAGATTATATATGAAATTGTAAACAGCAAATAAATATATGTATATAAGGAATTAGGTGAAAACAAAATGTTGTCACCTTTCTTCTGCTCAGGCAAATGTGGAACCATGTCTTTGATGATGTCCCATGTGAAGAGCTATATTCACGCATGGTTTGCTTTTCTTTCATCTGGCCCTTCTTTAATGAGGCAAATTTACTTCTCAAAATAGTTTTCTTGAATCAAACTAGCCTGATCACCTACTCCTTCTGACTTTTGCCTTGGAGACATTGGGAAAATTTTGGATTTTCTTTTAAGAGAAATGGATTGTGAGGAGAGAGACTTCAGCTGGTGAAAAGTAAAAAGTAGAAATCATTAGTCAGTCAGTGGTGTCTGACTCTTTGTGACCGCATGAACTGTGGCTGGCCAAATTTCTCTATCCATGGAATTTTCCAGGCAAGAATACTGGAGTGGGTTGCCATTTCATTCTCCAGGGGATCTTCCTTACCCAGGATCAAACTGGGGTCTCCCACATTACAGGCAGACTTTATGGTCTGAGCCATCAGGGAAAGCCTGGCCGGTGGACAACACAAATATAGAGATTATTGTCTGGTCTATTTAGAAAATCATATATATGAATAATTTCCTAATAATTATATTGTCATGGCTATGAGTATAGGTTAGGAGTCAACTGTCTGGGTTCACACTTCAGATTAATGATATGTAAGTTATGTGACCTTAGGTAAGTTATTTATAAATGGGTATAATAATAATACCTAGTTCATAAGACACTAATGGTTTCAAATGAAATAATAAATATACAGAGTTTGGCACACTTCTTCACAGTGTTGTTGAAATCATCATAATCATCATTATCATCATCATTAGTCTTTAGATATCATTTATAATACAACTCTCTTGACAAGGCAAGTCAATAAAATGAAGGCTTTGAAAGAGCTAAAAATCAAGTATTTTATTATCTATTCAACACATTTCACCAGAGCATCCTTTTAGATACAGCAACTCTTTTTAATTAGCATTTTGTAGAAAAAAAAGACAAAATGCTAATTTAAAAAGTTCATAACATTTTTTCCTGGACCTTTGCATCTGCCATCCAATCAGTTGCCAATATTAATACTCACCACTCCAATGGTACTGTTATAAAAATTTCACAACAGTAATCTCTTAACTAGAACAAACAAAAAATTTCTAACTACCAAAATCTATCTTAATAATTATTGACAGATTAATATTCTAAATGTCCAGCTGTAATCACACAAATGCCTCGGGTAGTCACCTTCAAAGAAGCTTTCACTCAGCACTTCTACTTCTTCACATGTATCCAAGATTTTCATGACCCAGAAAATAATTCTACAACTTTATTGCCATTGCTGAAAGTATTTTCTATGTCTCTAGAAGCTTGGAATAAAGCTCTTATTATTTCTAACCTATTTTTATTGCCAAATTATTCCTTATAACCAAAATGTCCCTTATTTTCTCTTCACAGTATACATGCTGTCTTTCTATTTAGAACTTGCTATGTTATTCATTTTAACTATATATTTTCTTTAGGGGGCTAACCAGGCTTCAACAGTATGTGAACCATGAAATTCCAGATGTTCAAGCTGAATTTAGAAAAGGCAGAGGAACCAGAGATCAAATTGCCAACATCCATTGGATCATCGAAAAAGTTAGAGAGTTCCAGAAAAACTTCTACTTCTGCTTTATTGACTATGCCAAAGCCTTTGACTGTGTGGATCACAATAAACTGTGGGAAATTCTTCAAGAGATGGGAACACCAGACCACCTGACCAGCCTCCTGAGAACTCTGTATACAGGTCAAGAAACAACAGTTTAGAACTGGACATGAAACAACAGACTGGTTCCATATCAGGAAAGGAGTACATGAAACATATATATTGTCACCCTGCTTATTTAACTTATATGCAGAGCACATCATGAGAAATGCTGGACTGGATGAAGCACAAGCTGGAATCAAGATTGCTGGGAGAAATGTCAATAATCTCAGAGATGCAGATGACACCACACTTATGGCAGAAAGTGAAGAAAAACTAAAGAGCCTCTTGATGAAAGTGAAAGAGGAGAGTGAAAAAGTTGGCTTAAAACTCAACATTCAGAAAATGAAGATCATGGTATCTGGTCCCATCACTTCATGGCAAATAGATGGGGAACAATGGAAACAGTGACAGACTTTATCTTTTAACTCTCACAAATCATTGCAGATGGTGAATGCAGCCATGGTATTAAAGACATTTGCTCCTTGGAAGAAAAGTTATGACCAACTGAGACAGCATATTAAAAAGCAGAGACATTACTTTGCCAACAAATTTCCATCTAGTCAAAGCTATGGTTTTTCCCGTAATCATGTATGGATGTGAGAGTTGGACTATAAAGAAAGCTGAGCACTGAAGAATTGATGCTTTTGTAACTATGACATTTAAGAAAACTCTTGAGAGTTCCTTGGACTGCAAGGAGATCCAACCAGTCAATCCTAAAGAAATCAATCCTGAATATTCTTTGGAAGGACTGATGTTAAAGCTGAAATGCCAATACTTTGTCCGCTTGATGCGAAGAAGTGACTCATTGGAAAAGACCCTGATGCTGGGAAAGATTGCGGGCAGGAAGAGAAGTGGATGACAGAGGAGGCACAAGAGACACAGGTTTGATCCTTTGGTCAAGAAGATCCTCTGGAATAGGAAATGGCAACCCACTCCAGTATTCTTCCCTGGAAAACTCCTTGGAGAGAGGAGTTTGGTGGGCTTCAGTATATGGGGTCGCAAAGTGTCGGACACAACTGAACACACACACACACACATTTTCCTTAGTTGGAATACATTTTCCTTATTTTAACATCTAGACTGCTATTCTCTGATTCAAATTCTTATACTGGGTTTTTGTTTAGGGTGGATTTACATTAGTTCTAACTATTATTACAGTTATTTATGTACACATTTCATATCCATTACAAAACTGTGAGCTTCTAAGCAACAATCTCTGATCCACATGATCTTTTTAGCTGTCACAGGATCAGAACAATGTTTCCTAGATGTTAATTACTCATGTATTTATTAAATATGTAATGTTCTAGCCCTTTACAAAGGTCACCATGACTTCTGCTGACTATCCATGGGTCACTCTTCTATTTCATGTATACAAGTAATGAAGGAGGCAAGGGGTCTTCATCTGGAATTCATTAACTGCCACTCCTAAAGAACAATACTCTATTAAGCTTCTCTTAAGTGTCAAAGATCTTCTTAAATTAAAATTAAACTGATTGAAGTGCCAAAAAGATTTTTTAAGTACTAGATTTTTATCAAAGAACCACTATCTCAGCAACAGTAGAGGTCAGAGTCTCCTTTATCTGCCAAGAAAATCGGAAATCAAGCAAAGCCTTGAGTGCAATTATTGGGCTTAAAGAGCACCAGTGTGTCATTTCTAAAGTGATTAAGAGAGTATACCAGGAATACTGGATATCAAAATTGTCAATTAATGCAAGGTTCCAATTGCTATTTATTATCTCCGTTTTAATAAATTGTATCCTGGAGGCTTGGATTTTCCATGAATTACTGAAGGTAAATCTATTTTTAGAGATTTCTGATTTTCCGGGTTTAATGCTGTGATACCTTATCATTCTAATATATATGAATAAAGAAATATTTGGGGGGATAATCATCTCCAGACAAACAAGACGAAGTTGGAGATCTTTTCATTTCACACCTGAGTAAAGGCACCAGGGAAGAAATTCTGTCACTCGAACCCTAATACCTCACTCTGGAGTTCTGTGAGCCCTATTGTGAACTACAGCCGTCTGCTCATTTGTTTTCTTTTTTTTTTTTTTTTTACTTTTTAAACTTCTGTTTGTATCACATTTGTTTTGCTTTTTTAAATTTATTTATTTTAATTGGAGGCTAATTACTTTACAATATTGTAGTGGTTTTTGCCATACATTGACATGAATCAGCCATGGGTGTTTTGCTCAGAGGTCAGGAAAATCAAAAATCCCTCCCTCATTCAAAGTGAAGAGTGCCAGAATGTATCAAGTCGATTCTGAAAAGAATGTTACTGTATTTTTTGTTTTTAATAAACTTAAACCTAATTCCAGTTTCCTTTCTAAATAAAAGCTTTCTGTGAAAAATGAAAACTTCTTTGTTATTATCAGTAGTGAAAATAATATTAATAAATTATCCCAAGTGATAAATGTATTTTCTTATTTTCTTTAAATTCTAAATTTGATCTTTGTTCTTGGGATTTCTTATTTTGTATGCCACTGCAAAATTCAAAGGTCTATATTCTTCAAAGTTTATATGAAGAGGTCTAATTACAGTATAAGGTATGGAAGAGAGTAGATTTGGCTCTGGCTGTTTCTCTAGAGGGCATAATGTCTTAATGCATTTGCTAAATCCTCTATCAGAAGTCCCCTCCCTTCCTTCATTCTGCTGTTTCCCACTCTGTTTATAGCAATTGACTTTTTTAAACTTAATTTTTAATTGAAATATAGCTGCTTTACAATGTTGTGCTAGTCTCAAAAGTAAAGTGATTCAGTTATACAACAGGTATGTGTATATATAATCATATATATATGATTCCTTTTCCTTATAGGCTATTACAAAATATTGAGTATAATTCTCTGTACTACACAATAGGTCTTTTTTGGTTATCTATTTCATATATAGCAATGTGCATATGTTCATCACAAACTCCTAATTTATCCCTCCTTTCTAACTTTCCTTGCCCCTTTGGTAATCATAAGTTGTCTTCTATGTCTATGAATCTATTTCTGCTTTGTATGTAAGTTCATTTGTATCATTTTTTAGAATCTACATATAAGCAGTATCATGCAGTTAAAGAAGATGCGGTGTGTTTATTATATAATGGAATATTATTTAGCCATAAAAATAATGAAATAATACAATTGTAGCAACATGGATGGACCTAGAGATTATTAAGTGAAATAAGCCAGAAAAAAACAAATATCATATAAAATCATAATTGGCTTCTAATGATGACTGTGTAATGTCCCTTTCCTCATTATTCTAAAATGTGAGATAATGTTTTTCTATTTTTGTCTGTTACTGAGATGTTATTCATGTGAGTTGCCATCTGAGCTTTCTTCCACCCCTCCTGCATTCCTGTTCTCTCCATTAAACAACTGATAGGGGAAAAAAAAAAAATTTAGAATACCCTTAACTGAACTCTCTTAGGATGGTGATGGTTTAGTCGCTAAGTCATGTCCGATTCTTGCGACCCCATGGACTATAGCCTGCCAGGTTCCTCTGTCCATGGGTTCTCCAGGCAAGAATACTGGAGTGGGTTGCCATTTCCTTCTCTAGGGAATCTTCCGGACCCAGGAATCAAAGCTGAGTCTCCAGCATTGCAGGCAGATTCTCTACCAACTGAGCTATAAGGGAAGCCCATCTTTTAGGATGCTGCTAACTCACTTCAGTCACTTCCGACTCTGTGTAACCCCATAGACGGCAGCCCACCAGGATCCCCCGTCCCTGGGATTCTCCAGGCAAGAACACTGGAGTGGGTTGCCATTTCTTTCTCCGATGCATGAAAGTGAAAAGTGAAGTCGCTCAGTCATATCCGACTCTTAGCGACTCCATGGACTGCAGCCTACCAGGCTCCTCCATCCATAGAATTTTCCAGGCAAGAGTACTGGAGATGGGTGCCATTGCCTTCTCCGTCTCTTAGGATGAGCCATCCACAAAAAGGGCCTACTTATTTATACTTCATTCCTTCCTCTGGGACCAGTATTTCATGTTGGAGGCTTAGTTTGCATGGAAGGCCCTGAAGTACCTGATTTTGCAAGAAAGTCACAGAAATTGCAACAACTGTCTTTCCTTTCAACTTTCTGGCTCTGCCCATTTTCTATCAGTTTTCAAGCATTAACCGCTAAGTAAAGAAATGAAATTGTGTTTATTTAGGAAACATTCTCCCTGACCAGCTTTCCTTAAGCAGAATAAGAGAAATCTTGCCCAGTTTACTCATAAAAGCTCCTGCTTACTGGCCAGATGATGTTTTAAAAAGTAACTTAGTAATTATTTCTTGCTCTTTATCCATTTCTTTAGAAAAAACATTTTTTTTAACCGCTAAATCAATTAAACAAGGTGGCCAAATTAGGCTGAGGGGGCTCGAATATATTGGTGGCCTACATGAGAAAACCAAAACCTAAAATTTTTAAATACCTCAAGATTACAAAGTTAAAATCTAAGGACAGGTAATTCTCTGGCTGTCCAGTGGTTAAGACTTTGCCTTCCAATGCAGGGGTGTGAGTTCCACCCCTGCTTGAGAAGCTAAGATCCCACATGCCTCGTGGTCCCCCAAAAAGCCCAAAATGAAAACAGAAACAATATTGTATCATATTCAATACAGACTTTAAGAATGGTCCACATTAAAAAAAAAAAAAAAAAAAAAACAGAAACATAACAACAGCAAAAAAAAAAAAAAAAAAACCTAAAAGGACAATCAATTGCTAACAGACACTGGGCTTTATAATGAATCAATAATTTCCTCACTTTGCTTCTGCCTTTTCTCTACAAAAGCTTTTCCCCAGCTCCTAAGGTTGGAGCACTCCTAACTGCTTCCAGTTTGGTGCTGCCCTATTGCAGTAGATTTTTGGTCAAATAAACTCTTAAAATTTTAATATGCTTCAATTTATCTTTGAACGCAGGCTATATTCTCTACTTTATCTGATCTCTCACAGAGAATTTTGAGCAAGTTGATGTTTCTAATATTCCCTCACCTCATATATACCTCTTTGGTCCCACTCACATTCTTACCGAAACCAGACTAATTCCTTTTGGATAGATGTATAACTTAGAAGACATGAATCTCTAGTGAAACTCTCTCTCTTGAATCTTATGCATGAAGAATGAAATGTTATTCCGTAGGTGAGGTTATTTGTCTACTAGTGTTATGATAGGAATATTTGTGCTAACTAGAAATTTATTGGTGATAAAATACAAATTTTATACTTAATTATAACATATGTTTCTTAGAAGTTTTTCAAGAAAAACAAGCTACAATTGAACAACACTAGGTTGACCAAATCCAAATCTTTTCTCATATTCTACTTTTATTTCTCTTTCTCTCTGCTTTGTTTTTATTTTCTCGGCGATATGATTTTCTTCCACAGTTCTCTTCATCTCCTGTTTCTTTTTTCTTCTCTCATAATGCACTGATTGAATACCTATTTATCAAGCATCTTCTGTGTTATTTGGTCTTCCTCTCATTCCTTCTACAAACAATAACTTTTCATATGGGGCAAACTTTGTGATAGAGTATAATGATAAACAAAACTGATATTAACCCTGTTTTCAGTGAACCCGAAATCTAATGATGGAGACCATTTTAAAGAAAAAGACAAAACATATATAATTATTTCATGAAGGATCAGTTCAGTTCAGTTCAGTCGCTCAGTCATGTCTGACTCTTTGCCACCCCATGAACTGCAGCACGCCAGGCCTCCCTATCCATCACCATCTCCTGGAGTTCACTCAAACTCATGTCCATCGAGTCAGTGATACCATCCAGCCATCTCAGCCTCTGTCATCCCCTTCTTCTTCTACCCCCAATCCCTCCCTGCATCACAGTCTTTTCCAATGAGTCAACTCTGTGCATGAGGTTGCCAAGTATTGGAGTTTCAGCTTTACCATTATTCCTTCCAAAGAACACCCAGGACTAATCTTTAGAATGGACTGGTTGGATCTACTTGCAGTCCGAGGGACTCTCAAGAGTCTTCTCCAACACCACACTTCAAAAGCATTAATTCTTCGGTGCTCAGCTTTCTTCCCAGTCCAACTCTCACAGCTATACATGACCACTGGAAAAGCCATAGCCTTGACTAGATGAACCTTTGTTGGCAAAGTAATGTCTCTGCTTTTCAATATGCTATTTAGGTTAGTCATAACTTTCCTTCCAAGGAGTAAGTGTCTTTTAATTTCGTGGCTGCAATCACCATCTGCAGTGATTTTGGAACCCCCAAAAAATAAAGTCTGACACTGTTTCCCCATCTATTTCCCATGAAGTGATGGGACCAGATGCCATGATCTTCGTTTTCTGAATGTTGAGCTTTAAGCCAACTTTTGCACTCTCCTCTTTCACTTTCATCAAAAGGCTTTTTAGTTCCTCTTCACTTTCTGCCATAAGGGTGATGTCATCTGCATATCTGAGGTTATTGATATTTCTCCCGGCAATCTTGATTCCAGCTTGTGCTTCTTCCAGTCCAGTGTTTCTCACGATGTACTCTGCATATCAATTAAATAAGCAGGGTGACAATATACAGCCTTGACGTACTCTTTTTCTTATTTGGAACCAGTCTGTTGTTCCATGTCCAGTTCTAACTGTTGCTTCCTGACCTGCATACAGGTTTCTCAAGAGGCAGGTCAGGTGGTCTCGTATTCCCATCTCTTTCAGAATTTTTCCACAGTTTATTGTGATCCACACAGTCAAAGGCTTTGGCATAGTCAATAAAGAAGAAACAGATGTTTTTCTGGAACTCTGTTCCTTTCTCGATGATCCAGCGGATGTTGGCAATTTGATCTCTGGTTCCTCTGCCTTTTCTAAAACCAGCTTGAACATCTGGAAGTTCACGGTTCACGTATTACTAAAGCCTGGCTTGGAGAATTTTCAGCATTACTATACTAGCGTGTGAGATGAGTGCAATTGTGCAGTAGGCACAGGAGGGCCGAGAGGAGCTACTCCACGTTCAAGGTCAGGAGGGGCGGCACTGAGGAGATACCCCTCATCCAAGGTAAGGAGCAGCAGCTGCGCTTTGCTGGAGCAGCCGTGAAGAGATACCCCACATCCAAGGTAAGAGAGACCCAAGTAAGATGGTAGGTGTTGTGAGAGGACATCAGAGGGCAGACACACTGAAACCATAATCACAGAAAATTAGTCAATCTAATCACATGGACCACAGCCTTGTCTAACTCAATGAAACTAAGCCATGCCCTGTGGGGCCACCCAAGACGTGCGGGTCATGGTGGAGAGGCCTGAAAGAATGTGGTCTACTGGAGAAGGGAATGGCAAACCACTTCAGTATTCTTGCCTTGAGAACCCCATGAACAGTATGAAAAGGCAAAATGATAGGATACTGAGAGGAACTCCCCAGGTCGGGAGGTGCCCAACATGCTACTGGAGATCAGTGGAGAAATAACTCCAGAAAGAATGAAGGGATGGAGCCAAAGCAAAAACAATACCCAGTTGTGAATGTCACCTGTGATAGAAGCAAGGTCCAATACTGTAAAGAGCAATACTGCATAGGAACCTGGAATGTCAGGCCCATGAATCAAGGCAAATTGGAAGTGGTCAAACAGTAGATGGCAAAAGTGAACCTCAGCATTCTAGGAATCAGCGAACTAAAATGGACTGGAATAGGTGAATTTAATTCAGATGACCATTATATCTACTACTGTGGCCAGGAATTCCTTAGAAGAAATGAAGTAGCCATCATGATCAACAAAAGAGTCCAAAATGCAGTACTTGGATGCAATCTCAAAAACAACAGAATGATCTCTGTTTGTTTCCAAGGCAAACCATTCAATATCACAGTAATCCAAGTCTATGCCCCAACCAGTAACGCTGAAGAAGCTGAAATTGAACGGTTCTTTGAAGACCTACAAGACCTTTTAGAACTAACACCCAAAAAGGTATCTTTTCATTATAGGGGACTGGAATGCAAAAGTAGGAAGTCAAGAAACACCTAGGGTAACAGGCAAATTTGGCCTTGGAATACGGAATGAAGCAGGGCAAAGGCTAATAGCGTTTTGCCAAGAGAACGCACTGGTCATAGCAAACACCCTCTTCCAACAACACAAGAGAAGACTCTACACATGGACATTACTAGATGGTCATGAAGGATAGTGATACAAAATAAAAGAGGTAGTCATTAGGCAATAAACACCAAATCCCTAGTGACAGACTGTTTGATCAAGGAAGCTCTGTATGAAAAGAAAAAATTTGAATAGAATCCTAAAGGATAAGAAGGGATCAGCTAAGATAAGTAAAGCCAAGGAGATAAATTTAATCAATGCCACTTAGACAACCTTTCACAAGCACAGGGACTGTTAAAATGAGAAATATTCACCTTGCTTCAGGATATGCAAAACCCTCACTTCTATGTGAAGCACTCAAAGAGCTCTATTTCCAAATTTGACTTCCCCCCTGAGTTTTGCTACACACCAGAGAGCCCTAAATGGAAAGTTTCAAGGTCTATCAAATCAAATCCATCATCCACTCCTCAAAGCTGTTCCCTTAGAACTCACAGATGAACACAGGGATGGATAGATCTAGTGTTGTCTCCTTGAAATTCTCTATTAACTAAGTTATGTAAAAAAGCAAAAATTGACAACAGATCTATGCATTAAAAACTTGCATAGATCATATATAATCAGTATGGATAAACCTTTTATCAGTGGTGTGAATGCCAATAGATTTAGAAAAACACATAATTCTACACATAGCATATGTTCCAATCTAACACAGAATAGGATATACTTTCAAGGAAACCAGGAAAAGATTTTGCCTTTTTCTCCCCATTGTGTCTAATTGTGGAATATAGAATGTGTATTTGATCAGAAAACCAGATGCTGTTAGATGGTGAAAGAGTTCCCTTAACCTCTGTCCTCAGAAAGTAAAAAAAAAAAAAAAAAAAAAAATGCATTTGACTCTATTTCAGTCAAAAAACCTAATAGTGAGGGGAAGAAAGTATCCTCCCTCATACAAGGGGTTCTGGGAAAATTGCATATTTGTTGGGTATCAGTAATTTAATAAAAGTCTGCATGAGAGCTTTGGGCTTGTATTTCTGTCCCAGCTACACTGGTCTCTGACTGTTTCTCAAACAGACCTACTCTATTGCACCTCAGTGCCTTTACACTGGCCTTGCACATGTGCCTAGAATGTCCTACACCCACTTGCTTGCAGAAAACCTACCTTTCTTCATTCAGTTCTCTAATTGTATCCGCCTTCCATTCTAGTCTCTAAAACTCTCCAGTTCCTTATCCTTAGGTTAATTTGCTGCTGCTGCTAAGTCGCTTCAGTCATGTCCGACTCTGTGAAACCCCACATACGGCAGCCCACCAGCCTCCTCTGTCCCTGGGATTGCCCAGGCAAGAACACTGGAGTGGGTTGCCATTTCCTTCTCCAATGCATGAAAATAAAAAGTGAAAGTGAAGTTGCTCAGTCGTGTCCAACTCTTCGTGACCCCATGGACTAGCCTACCAGGCTCCTCCATCTATGGGATTTTTCCAGGCAAGAGAACTGGAGTGGGTTGCCATTTCCTCCTCCAAGGTTATTTTAGGTGTATATATATTGTTTATCTACTGTCTGTCCATTACATAAGCAGTAGTCATTTCTGGCCTGTGCTTCATGTATCCCCATCATTTAGAACAGTGTCTGCAAGTTAGTAACTTCTCAGCATACACTTTCTTGATAATTGAATGGATATCTGATGGCTATAAAAAGTCTAGTCATTGATCACACAATGAAGAGTACTACAGACCCAACTATCACCTCTGAATAAATAAAAACTATAAACATATATCACAAGGGTACACAGCTATTTTTCAGGGAATATATTAAAAACTTACATTATCTTATAATTCAGAAAAAATAAGATTCTCTGGAAATAGTCACTTGAAAAATTAAACTTTTAGAAAAGATTGCCTAAATATCATAAACTATTTGTAAGAAGGTGTGTTTTTTTAATAAATTGAGAGTTAATATATCATATGGAGATAAAATGAAATAATTTCAGAGATGAAAAACAATCATATTATTGTATGGACATATCAGTTCAGTTCAGTTCAGTCGCTCAACCGTGTCCGACTCTTTGCGACCCCATGAATCGCAGCACGCCAGGCCTCCCTGTCCATCACCATCTCCCTGAGTTCACCCAGACTCATATCCATCAAGTCAGTGATGCCATCCAGCCATCTGTCGTCCTCTTCTCCTCCTGCCCCCAATCCATCCCAGCTACAGAGTCTTTTCCAATGAGTCAACTCTTCGCATGAGGTGGCCAAAGTACTGGAGTTTCAGCTTTAGCATCATTCCTTCCAAAGAAATCCCAGGGCTGATCTCCTTCAGAATGGATTGGTTGGATCTCCTAGCAGTCCAAGGGACTCTCAAGCGTCTTCTCCAACACCACAATTCAAAAGCATCAATTCTTTGGCACTCAGCCTTCTTCACAGTCCAACTCTCACATCCATACACGACCACAGGAAAAACCATAGCCTTGACTAGACGAACTTTTGTTGGCAAAGTAATGTCTCTGCTTTTGAATATGCTATCTAGGTTGGTCATAACTTTTCTTCCAAGGAGTAAGCGTCTTTTAATTTCATGGCTGCAGTCACCATCTGCAGTGATTTTGGAGCCCCAAAAAATAAAGTTTGACACTGTTTCCACTGTTTCCCCATCTATTTCCCATGAAGTGATGGGACCGGGTGCCATGATCTTCGTTTTCTGAATATTGAGCTTTAAGCCAACTTTTTCACTCTCCACTTTGAGGACATACAAAATGCAACAATAAAATTGAAATATATTGACAAGTGATAAAGAAAAAAAACTGACATTATTGAGAATTGAAGCTAGCTGAAGCAAAGCTGCAAAACACTCCAGATGCAGAAGTAAAAGAAAAATAATATGATATCTTAAAAAAGATATATAGAACAAAGAAATTATTATTCGAGAAGAAGAGAACCAGAAGTAATAACAGCTGATACTTATATAATGCCAGAGAATGTTCTAGGAGCTTTACTTATTATTAACCATTTAACACATACAATAACTGTATATGGTAGGTACCGCTACAATTCCATTTTACAATAACATTTATGAAACTTGGGAAAACTGTAAGAATGGACCTAGGTAGCTGAGCTGGAATGGGAAATCATGCCTTTTGTATCAAAGTATCCAAGACATATTAATTCCACTAGTTATAATTTTAATAAATATGGTTTAATTTTTATCAAGTCTATTATATGAACTGTTGAATGCCCGCTTAAAAGTATATTGTCTGTATCATTCTTATTATTGTCTACTTTAACTGGGAAAGTGAAAGTCGCTCAGTAATGTCTGACTCTTTGCAACCCCGTAGTCTATACAGCCCATGGAATTCTCCAGGCCAGAATACTGGAGTAATCTTTCCTTTCTGCAGGGAATCTTCCTAACCCAGGGATCTAACCCAGGTCTACCACATTGCAGGTGGATTCTTTACCACCTGAGCCATAAGGGAAGCCCAAGAATACTGGAGTGGGTGGCCTATCCCTTCTCCAGGAGATCTTCCTGACCCAGAAATTGAACCGGGGTCTCCTGCATTGCAGGCAGATTCTTTACGAACTGAGCTATGAGAGTACTTTAATTGGGAAGTGGATGTTAAAATTATATATATTTATAACTCATAATACTGTGTTTCTGCCTAAGTCTCCTTGTAGTTTTTATATTATTTTCTATGCCTTTGACCACCTTTAATTTTAAAGTTTTTTGGATCGTGTTGCTTCCAGTATTTTGTTTTTAATTTATATATAATTTTGTGGGATTTTTATTATATATGTGCTATGAAATATATATTTGATCTAGTCCTTCCATCTTGTTGCAAGACACATTTTCTTCAATTCTTTTGGGGCTTTCTGGCAGCAGAATTGAACAAATACATCTTCAGCTATTTTACAAGAATGACTCAGTTATTCTCTTGACAGAGGTTTTATTTCTATTTTCCTTAGATCTGAATTATTTAAAGAGTCAAGAGTTACTCTCAACCAATAATTCAGTTGTCAGCCAGCAATATGGAAAAGGCATTATCTAATAACGGAGTGAATGAACATATTATTTGGTTTGTTAAATGTATCAGAAAGAAATCTAGAATAATTAAGCAATTAGCTATATGGTAATAGGAAAAGAAAATCACTTTGAATGCAATAGGCATAGAATCTTCTTTACTGATGTTCCACATTAATCTCAAGATAAACATATACCCCCACAAAGGTGATCTTTTGTCTTCCCATTCTAGAAAGCCTGCTACCAGAATGACACCTAGGTAGTCATTCAAATGTTAAGCAGGCTTTTTGCATACATGTAGGAAGCTTTCACAGATTAATCTATTCTTTTAGACACTCATTTGCTAATCAGAATGCAACTGAAATCCAGAGTTTTATTACTAATTCTGAAAGAAATCCTCACTAAGATTGCTTAATAATTAAACATGCAAAGAAACAGACAGTACTAGATGACTTATTTCTTTATTGTTCTATGGGCAATTTTTATGAATTTGTAATGGTAGAAATGTCTTTAAAAATAAAACCAAAGAATTCACCTATTTTTTAAATTAAAAAAATATTTTAGAGATCAGTGAATTTAAGTCATTACTGTGTCTTTGCCTACATTTTACAATATCCAGTGTCAGAAAACAAAATAGGTCTTACCTGAGTTTTGAAAAGTAGTTTCTTCTATTTCTATACTACTGGTTCAGTTCAGTGAAGTTGCTCAGTCCTGTCCGACTCTTTGCAATCCCATGAACTGTAGCCTACCAGGCTCCCCCATCCATGGAATTTTCCAGGCAAGAGTACTGGAGTGGATTGCCATTTCCTAAAAACTATGAAAAGCTGTCTGAATGACCAGAGTGATTCACTTACTTTCCAAATAACTTTTTAAAACAGAACAGTTCTCTGCATCCTGAGGGACAACGGCTGCCTCTACTGAACTGTGCAGATGCTTTAAATCCTACAAAATGATAAGGCACCGTGGACAGGGCTTGTGCTTATCCTGTTCACAATTGCATATTCAACTTCAAGGACAGTGAGGGGCACTTGATACAAGCTTAATTTTGATGGTTCTTTGATTTTCAACAGTTGATTGCCTAAAAATAACATGTGCCTCCGTTTATAATCATAGGTTTATTTAAAAGGTCATTATTACCTGAATAAACAAAAATACAGAAATTTAATTTTTTGATGGCCATACTGAATTTACAAAAATGTATTGAGCAGTTTATATATTTTGGGGATTAATCCCTTTTTGGTTGCTTCCTTTGCAAATATTTTCTCCCATTCTGAGAGCTGTCTTTTCCCTTTGTTTATGGTTTCTTTTGCTGTGCAAAAGTTTTTAAGTTTAATTAGATCCCAATTGTTTATTTTTGTTTTTATTTTCATTACTCTAGGAGATGAATCAAAAAAACCTTGCTGCAATTTATGTAAGAGTGTTCTGCCTATGTTTTCCTCTAAGCGTTTTATAGTGTCTGCCTTTACATTTAGTTCTGAAATCCATTTTTAAGTTTATTTTGGTGTAAAGGTATTAGGGAGTGTCCTAATTTCATTCTTTTACATGTTGCTGTCCAGTTTTCCCAGCATCACTTATTGAAAAGATTGTCTTTTCTCCATTGTACATTCTTGCCTCCTTCGTCATAGATTAGGTGAACATAGGTGCATGGAATAACCCAACCAAAAAAATAAGGGGAAGATTTAAATAGACATTTTTCTAAGATGTCATACAAATGGCCAAAAAGCACATGAACAGATGCTCAATATCACTAATCATTAGAGAAATGCAAATCAAAACTATAATGAAGTATCACATCACACTAGTCAGAATAGCCATCATCAAAAAGTCTACAAACAATAAATGCTGAAAAGAGTGTGGAGAAAAGGGAATCCTGCTACACTATTGGTGGGAATAAAGTGGTACAGCCATTATGGAAAATATTATGGAGGTTCCTTAAAAGACTACAGAGCAAACATATGACCTAGCAATCCCACTCCAAGGTGGATATCTAGAGAAAACCATAATTCAAAAAGATGCAGGCACTCTGCTATTCATTGCGGCACTATTTACAATAGTCAAAATATAGAAGCAGACTAAACGTTCATCGACAAAGGAATGGATAAAGAAGATGTGGTACGTATATACAAAGGGATATTACTCAGCCATAAAAGGAATGAAATTTTGCCATTTGCTAAGACATGGATTGATCCAAAGACTGTCATCAGAGGGACAGATATATATATATATATAGATAGATAGATAGATAGATAGATATATCATATAATATTGCTTATATGTGCAATCTAGAAAAATTATACAGATGAACTTATTGGCAAAAGCAGACATAGAGTCATAAATGGAGAGAAGAAACTTATGGTTACCAAGGGGAGAAAAGGGAGTGAGACAAACTGGGAGATTAGAACTGGCATATATACACCACTATGTATAAAATAAATAATTGGTGAGACTCTACCGGTTGGCAAAGGAAACTCTACTGAACGACCTGGGGTGACCTAAAAGGGAAGGAAACCTAAAAGAGTGGAAAATATATAACAGACTTACTTTACTGTACAGAAGAAACTAACACAACTTTGGAAAGCAACTATATTTAAATAAAAATTTAAGAAAAATAATTTACAAAAATATAAAAGACATTTCATACAAAATATTCAAGATGTCATGAGAATTTCTATGTATTAAATCTGTAAACAACCCTATGAGTTAGACAGGAAATTTATCCTGGTTTCATAGCAGAGGAAACAAATGATCAAATTGTTCCATCAGATCAGATCAGATCAGATCAGTCGCTCAGTCGTGTCCAACTCTTTGTGACCCCATGAATCGCAGCATGCCAGGGCTCCCTGTCCATCACCACCTCCCGGAGTTCACTCAAACTCATGTCCATTGAATCGGTGATGCCATTCAGCCATCTCATCCTCTGTCGTCTCCTTTTCCTCCCGTCCCCAATCCCTCCCAGCATCAGAGTCTTTTCCAATGAGTCAACGCTTTGCATGAGGTGGCCAAAGTACTGGACTTTCGGCTTTAACATCAATCCTTCCAAAGAACACCCAGGGCTGATCTTCTTTAGAATGGACTGGTTGGATCTCCTTGCAGACCAAGGGACTCTCAAGAGTCTTCTCCAACATCACAGTTCAAAAGCATTAATTCTTTGGCACTCAGCTTTCTTCACAGTCCAACTCTTGCATCCATAAATGACCACTGGAAAAACCATAGTCTTAACTAGATGGACCTTTGTTGGCAAAGTAATGTCTCTGCTTTTCAATATGCTATCTAGGTTGGTCATAACTTTTCTTCCAAGGAGTAAGCATCTTTTAATGTCGTGGCTGCAGTCACCATCTGCAGTGATTTTGGAGCCCCAAAAAAATAAAGTCTGACACTGTTTCCACTGTTTCCCCATCTATTTCCCATGAAGTGATGGGACCAGATGCCATGATCTTAGTTTTCTGAATGTTGAGCTTTAAGCCAACTTTTTCACTCTTCTCTTTCACTTTCATCAAGAGGCTCTTTAGTTCTTCATCACTTTCTGCCATAAGGGTGGTGTCATCTGCATATCTGAGGTTATTTATATTTCTGCCGGCAATCTTGATTCCAGCTTGTGCTACTTCCAGCCCAGCGTTTCTCATGATGTACTCTGCATATAAGTTAAATAAGCAGGGTGACAATATACAGCCTTGACGTACTCCTTTTCCTATTTGACCTTAATTATAGAGCTAGTGAACGGAAAAGTAAGGGTTTGAAGCCAGTTCTCTTGACCCCAACCTAGCAGAATTTAACAAACATAAATTGTAGTTCTGTTTCTTTGATTATTGGAAGTAAATTTAGAGAGATATTCCCCCAAAGATATATATAATAAACATGAATAATTCCAGTTTTTCTGATGCAAAACAACATTAATTAATTAAACAACAACAAAATAAAATCATTGTTTTGATCACAGATTTTTAGATAAAAAAGAAATAGCATGACCTACAATGACCTCTATTTTAAAACACACCACTTTTTCGGAAATGTTGAAAGCATGGAAGAATGTATGGAGGTAGTTTTTAACTCTAAAAGTTGTATCTTCTGCTAGCACTGTTTTCTACCCTGGCTGATCAAAGATTTCCAGGTTCTTTAAGTTCCAATATAAATTTAAAGCAATGCCTTTTGGAAATTTTATTAACACATGGCCATAGCAATGCCTTCAGTCCTCTAGAAGAAACTGGATCGTGGCTTCTTTTGTAATCTCCCACCTATTTTTATTTAATCTTACATTAATATATCAATTTCGTATCATATTCAATCACTAAGTCTCAGTTTTCTCATCTGTGAAACAAATTTAGAAAAATATTTCTCACTGGACAGGGGTGTTGAGAAGACACTCAAAAAGTATTTGCTGTCTGCCCGATACAAATACATTATATATATATATATTATATATATATATATAGTTATATAGTTATATATGCATACATATAATGTAGTATTAACAATTATTAACTTCCTTAACAATTCTATAATGGTGCTACTATCCTGATTTTGAAAAGCAAAAATACTTAGGACCAGATGGTTAGGAAACTTTCTGAAAGCCATAGGGGCATGAAAACACAAACGCTGAATTTAGAGGAATTGACAGTGAAGTTGACAAGCAAATGCTGGAAAGCATGAGGAGGAGGTAGGACTAAGCTACTTGGGTTGTGAGGCACACAAAATAGGAAAAGAGTCAGTCATAGGACGAGGCAGGGAAGGAGCTGGGGAAAGAAAGAAGCCTCAGACTTTTGTCACCAAAGACCTTGCCCAATCACCAACAAACTCCTTCACCATAAATTATCTTGAAGGAATAATAGTGATTATTAATTGCTAATATTTATTTAGCATTACTATGTACCAGGCCTTATCCTAAGCACTTTCCCTGTGTTTACCCATTGATTCTTCAGTCCCCTTTACAGATAAGGAAACTGAGGCTCAATTAGTGGGTGACAAGGTCTGATTTGAACCTTGGATGATCTTACCAAAGAAATCTATACTCAAGAATTTGCTCCTGTTTGTCCTAGGGCACCAATGATTAGCAAAAAATGGGGTGATAAAAATGATTCAATGGGACACTTTGAGAAGCTCAACAACAGGGGATTATTAATACCTCATTTTTAAAAAATCATCATTATAACTGCTTAGATAGAAACAAGGCACTCTTCACCTTACCCTCGTCTGCTTATAGGATGTCCTCCTGGAAACTTACAGTTCAAAGTTCTTGTTAGAGTCCATGACCCTGTGTAGTCCCTTCTAAAGCCAAATCTTAAAAGGGAAAAAAAAGAGAAAAGGATTAAGTAGAGAACAGTATGTTTTGGGATATTCGACTTCCCCTATATCCTGATATGGGCTTCCCAGGTGGTGCTAGTGGTAAAGAACCTGCTTGCCAATGCAGGGGATGTAAGAGATGTGGGTTTCATCCCTGGGTTGGGAAGAACCCCTGGAGGAGGGCATGGCACTCACTCCAGTATTCTTGCCTGGGGAGTTCTATAGACAGAGGAGCCTGGCAGGTTATGGTCCTTGGGGACACAAAGAGTCAGACATGACTGAAGTGACTTAGCACACACACATGTACTCTGATATAGAATTTATTTTCTTTTGTATCCATTCACTCTCTGAATCCCACACTCAGATGTAGGCTTTCTGATGACAGAATCTGTTTTAGTCTGCTTTATCCCATGTGCCTAGAATAGTGTGTAGTTCACAGTAGGCATTTATTAAACAATTGATAAATGAATGAACTAGTGTCAGACTTCCAGGGAACTGAGCTTTAAAGCTACCATTCACTATTCACTCATTGGTAAACTTGGATTATTTATTTGTTATCTCAGAACCTTGCTAAATGAGAGTGATAAAGATTTTAGTCATAGCAGTGTTGTGATTAAAAGAATGGAGTGTCGAGCACCTGATTCTGTCCTTAGCAGGACTCTGGACTTCTTAGCTTTTGCTTATCCTGCAAATGTCTACTTCTGACCCTTAGTATACATTATGAATGCAGAGAATTAGCATGAAATTCACAGCCAATTCTGAGGAAATGGTTTGTCACTTAGAATGTGTCTCCTCTAGAGAGTTTATACCCTTAATGGTTTGGTTAAATTCTTAGATCACCTTAGCCAAGCATTATCTCAATCACTAATTTTCATGCCTGATATATTTTTTTTCAAATTATCTGAAGAACCACACACTGTCTGGGGAAAGCTTTCTAATCTCATCCAGAGGGAATTAAGCTAGTCACAAGCAAATCTTCTCTCATCAATAACCAATTTAAACCATTATCCCAATTAAATATCATTCTGAAAGCAATCTTAATCAATCTAGACTTGATGGGCTTCCTGAAAGAATTGCCTAATTAAACTCTCTATAGAATAAAATGATTCTGCCTAGTCAACCCAACAGTGACAGGAAACTAAGAAACAGAGAATATTTGGAAGTGAATCTTCTTAGAGCATCCAACAGAATTCAAAGGCAGTAGAGCTAATGTCTCCCTCACAGGGTATTGCAGGGACACAGAGATAATTTATATGAAGTAGTTTTGCGATATGCTCTGAAAGGAGAATTATAAGCATTATATTTGGAGTGTGGCCTTCATGTCATCTGACTCTTATTTCTGCACTTTCTTTTTAATTTTTAGCATTATTCTTTTGTGTAAACCCAGAATCTTGTTATCTCTTCCACCCTTAGGACTGTAGCACAAGTTGTCCTCTCCACAAAGGTACCTTCTGAAGAGGTAAGTAGAGGCTAAAATCCAATCCAAGTATATCTCCTCTCCACACTGCTTGTCTATAGAACTCTGCTCATTCAAAGAGCTAAGTCCTTTCTTAATCTGCATAGAAAGTGTTCTAACAATACTTCATCCTTGCTGTGTTACTTTCCTAGGGCTGTCATAACAAATTAACACAAACTTAGAGGCTTAAAGCACACAATCGTGTTTTCTAACAGTTCTAGAGGTTGTAAGTCTGAAATCAAGGTGTCCACAGAGTGACACATCCTCTGTAGGCTCTATATTAGAATCCACCCCTCTCCTCTTCTAGCTTCTGGCAGCTCTTGGCATCCCTCCATTGTGGCTGCATCTCCACCCAGCATCACATTCTCTTTTGTGTTCTCTCCTTTTGTCTGTCTCTGTTATAAGAATACTTCTGATAGTATTCAGGATCCAACTGCTTCACTGAAGGTCATTTCCACATCTTAAAATCCTTTATTGTATCTGTAAAAATCTTTTCCTCAAATAAGATTTACAAGCTTCAAGAACTAATACTTAAAATATTTAGATGGTCATTATCCAGCCTACTGTCTCTCTCCCAAAACTCTTTCAGATAATAGCCTAATATTAGTGGATGGGGGAAAAATGATTTATTGAGCATAGTTGTTTGTTTGTTTTTTTTTTTCCCGAACCAAGGAGAGTTCAAGCACATTGAGGTCTCATCAGTATTTAGAATGAATAATTCAAACTCTAGTCATCCTATTGTAACACTTGGGGAGAATGTATCCTGCTGCTGCTGCTAAGTCACTTCAGTCGTGTCCAACTCTGTGCGACCCCATAGACAGCAGCCCACCAGGCTCCCCCGTTACTGGGATTCTCCAGGCAAGAACACTGGAGTGGCTTGCCATTTCCTTCTCCAATGCAGGAAAGTGAAAAGTGAAAGGGAAGTCACTCAGTCATCTCTGACTCTTCGCAACCCCATGGACTGCAGCCCACTAGGCTCCTCCGCCCATGGGATTTTCCAGGCAAGAACTGGAGTGGGGTGCCATTGCCTTCTCCGGGGAGAATGTATATAGCAAGGCTCTTCAATGGAATGTTCTGAGATGATGGAAATTGGGCAGATGTTCCTAAATTCAGGACTTCAGACTCTTTCTGCCAACTTTTTTATGCCACATTTCTTTGAGCATCCGGGCAGGAAACAATGCTGAGACTCACATTGAGTTCCTCACACCTTCTTATGAGGTGCCACAGTCCTCTGTGCTGGAATATAAACTCTGTAGCCCATCTCTAAGAACACTCTCACATCCTTATCCCATGGCCCTGATAAGATATGCTTTTGGGTCTTTTGATTTTTCAATTGATAATTATGAAAGTATAATTCTGGATAGATTCATGTGACAGGGAACCCATTAGAACGAATAAAGCAGTCTTTCATTATGAAACCTTGAGCTATTTAGAAAAGAAGATGGAAAAAAATGCACAAGTGCCTCAGCTGGTAAAAATTATTTTCAGTAAATGAATCTAACTTTAGTAGGAAAATGAGTAGAGCACTGTATTTGGGGAGAATATCTGCTTTATTGATTCCTTATTAAAAGCACAGTTCTCTGACATTAAAAGTGAAATATGCTTATTGAATATAATTCTGAAAACATTTAAAAAAAAAAGTGTAAGAAAGACCAAGAAGCATAGAGATAGTTTCTAAATGGATCAACTCTCTCCAACCCAAATCTCACTACCCTGGTCCAAATCACTGTTTTCTCTCACCCAGATTATTACAATCATATTCTATCTGGGCCCACAGCCTGCAATTATCTTTCTATCTGCATCCAAGTAAAGATTTATACATTGATAAACTTTTTTTCTTCAGTGACTTGGCATCATCTCATATAAAGCCAAGTTCCTTCACAATTCATTTCTTGTACATAACCCAGGAGTGTTATGGCCATTAAGGAGTGTTAACATCATTCCCATTATGGCCTCATAATTCCTGGCTGAAGATGTAGAGACACTTTTAAGTTTGGTCAGAACGATATTACTCTCATCAGGGCATCTCTCAACATGGTTGCTTCCATCTCCCAAAGCACTTCACCTACCCGCTATCTTCATTCATTTTTTTGCCCTCCTTCTCCCTTCCTATTCATTCATCTTGCCATAGCTTTCAGGTCATGTTTTCTTGGAAGTCTCCATTGATTCTACAATTCTAGATTAGGTGACCATTTTCTGGGTTTCTGCAATATCCCCACACTTGGTCCATATGGTCTTGATACTCAACTCTAAAAGAAGAGAAGTGAAAAGCAAAGGAGAAAAGGAAAGATATAAACATCTGAATGCAGAGTTCCAAAGAATAGCAAGAAGAGATAAGAGAGCCTTCTTCAGCGATCAATGCAAAGAAATAGAGGAAAACAACAGAATGGGAAAGACTAGAGATCTCTTCAAGAAAATCAGAGATACCAAAGGAACATTTCATGCAAAGATGGGCTCGATAAAGGACAGAAATGGTATGGACCTAACAGAAGCAGAAGATATTAAGAAGAGATGGCAGGAATACACAGAAGAACTGTACAAAAAAGATCTTCATGACCCAGATAATCATGATGGTGTGATCACTCACCTAGAGCCAGACATCCTGGAACGTGAAGTCAAGTGGGCCTTAGAAAGCATCACTACGAACAAAGCTAGTGGAGGTGATGGAATTCCAGTTGAGCTATTCCAAATCCTGAAAGATGGTGCTGTGAAAGTGCTACACTCAATATGCCAGCTAATTTGGAAAACTCAGCAGTGGCCACAGGACTGGAAAAGGTCAGTTTTCATTCCAATCCCAAAGAAAGGCAATGCCAAACAATGCTCAAACTACCGCACAATTGCACTCATCTCACATGCTAGTAAAGTAATGCTCAAAATTCTCCAAGCCAGGCTTCAGCAATATGTGAACCGTGAACTTCCTGATGTTCAAGCTGGTTTTAGAAAAGGCAGAGGAACCAGAGATCAAATTGCCAACATCTGCTGGATCATAGAAAAAGCAAGAGAGTTCCAGAAAAACATCTATTTCTGCTTTATTGACTATGCCAAAGCCTTTGACTGTGTGGATCACAATAAACTGTGGAAAATTCTGAAAGAGATGGGAATACCAGACCACCTGATCTGCCTCTTGAGAAATTTGTATGCAGGTCAGGAAGCAACAGTTAGAACTGGACATGGAACAACAGACTGGTTCCAAATAGGAAAAGGAGTTTGTCAAGGCTGTATATTGTCACCCTGTTTATTTAACTTATATGCAGAGTACATCATGAGAAACGCTGGACTGGAAGAAACACAAGCTGGAGTCAAGATTGCCGGGAGAAATATCAATAACCTCAGATATGCAGATGACACCACCCTTATGGCAGAAAGTGAAGAGGAACTCAAAAGCCTCTTGATGAAAGTGAAAGTGGAGAGTGAAAAAGTTGGCTTAAAGCTCAACATTCAGAAAATGAAGATCATGGCATCCGGTCCCACCACTTCATGGGAAATAGATGGGGAAACAGTGGAAACAGTGTCAGACTTTATTTTTCTGGGCTCCAAAATCACTACAGATGGTGACTGCAGCCATGAAATAAAAAGACGCTTAGTCCTTGGAAGGAAAGTTATGACCAAGCTAGATAGCATATTGAAAAGCAGAGACATTACTTTGCCAACAAAGGTTCGTCTAGTCAAGGCTATGGTTTTTCCTGTAGTCATGTATGGATGTGAGAGTTGGACTGTGAAGAGAGCTGAGCACAGAAGAACTGATGCTTTTGAACTGTGGTGTTGGAGAAGACTTTTGAGAGTCCCTTGGACTGCAAGGAGATCCAACCAGTCCATTCTGAAGGAGATCAGCCCTGGGATTTCTTTGGAAGGAATGATGCTAAAGCTGAAACTCCAGTACTTTGGCCACCTGATGCGAAGAGTTGACTCATTGGAAAAGACTCTGATGCTGGGAGGGATTGGGGGCAGGAGGAGAAGGGGACGACAGAGGATGAGATGGCTGGATGGCATCACTGACTCGATGGACGTGAGTCTGAGTGAACTCTGGGAGTTGGTGATGGACAGGGAGGCCTGGCGTGCTGTGATTCATGGGGTCACAAAGAGTCGGACATGACTGAGCGACTGATCTGATCTGATGTGATCTATTTGTTGCCCACCTGGGTATATCATCTCCCTACTCGACAGCATATTCTTTTTTTAATAAACTAATTTATTTATTTTAATTGGAAGCTAATTACAATATTGTACAGGTTTTTGTCATACATTTACATGAATCAGCCAGGGGTGTGCATGTGTCCCTATCCTGAACCTCAATCCTGACAGCATGCTCTTTAAGAGCAAAAATCATATCTCTTCTGCTACAGTATTTCCACATTTTATCACAATGCTTAACACATTGATGACAGTATACATTATACACTGAACGTATACTGAATTTTAGAGAAATGATTAAAAGCAAGGATCCTAGATCCACATACCATTTCCTACAACTAACTTTTAACCATAGGCAAGCTAATTTATCTCTCTGAATCTCAATTGTCTCATAAAAAATGAGAAAAAAATAAAAACAGTATATGCTGATGCAAATTAGATTACCTCCAAAAACTCATGCCCTTGTATGATTTCCTCCTGAGTACATGCAGAATCTGTGACTTGTCTCTAATAGATAGAATATGTCAAAATGATGGTATATCACTCCATTGATTAGGCAACACTGTGTGGCAAAAAAGACAGACCATCCCTCCCATGACTCCATTACATTATATGACTCTGTCTTAGCAGACTGCACTAAGAGACATTCCCTGCTGACACGGAGGCCACAAATGTCCTTGAATCAGGCCTTGAATGTCCTATGGAGAGGATCGCATGGCAGGGAAGTTCAGGCAGCTTCTAAAAACCCAAGGATGTTTTCCCATTGATGGTCAGAAGTCTGGGTCTTTACTTTTAAAGCCACAGGAAATGAATCCTGCCCACAATGTATGCAAGCTCAGAAGATTCTTTCCTAGTTGAGACTCCAGATCACAGGGCAGCCCTGTTAAAGTGCAACTGCAGCTTTAAGGCACCTGAAACAGAAGACACAGCTAAGCCATGCCTGGACACCCAGTCAACAGTAGCTACACCATAATAAAAAGTGGCTATGTTTACGGTAATTTTTTTTTACACAACAATAGAAAACTAATATATAGTCCCTCTTCCATAGAGTAATTTGGAGGGCTAAATAAATTAATATTCACAGGATGCTGATAACCATGCCTGTCACCTAAAATTTTTCAAATAAAGGAAAATTAAATGTTCTTATTACTCAAATACAGCTAATGTTTACATTATGTATTTTGCCTCTCTCTCTACTATTTTCACTGTATTTTATTCCTGGATTTGTATTGTTCACAAAATATGTAGGATAAAAAGTACAATCTATTAATAACTTCCTAGTAATAATATTAAATTATGCAGACATGTCAAAATTTGAGTATCTTTTTCCTATTTTTGGATAGTTAGGATCTTTTTAATTTTTCATGATTATAAACAATGTTGATTTTGTCATGAGTCTTTGAAATTACAGCATTATTTATTTTATTAAATTTTGAACACATAATTTAAAATTTTGTTTCTTTCATATATTTGTTTCTTCCCATACAGCTGATTAACAAGGAAGAATTTTAATAGTATCTTCTTGAGTGAGTGATAGTCACTCAGTTGTGTCTGACTCTTTGCAATACTATGGACTGTAGCCTGCCAAGCTCCTCTATCCATGGGATTCTCCAGGCAAGAATACTGGAGTGGGTTGCTATTTCCTTCTCCAGTACCTTTTTATAAAACTATTAATGAATTTATAAGAATTTATTAGTTAAATCTAGTTCTTCTATAATTAAGTCTTCACAGTACACTCCATGTTGTATAACATGAAAAAGAAGACCTCCCACTCATTTTATCCCAACTTACCTTAAGAATGAAATACCAGACTGGGGTCAACTGATCTTGTCCTTAGAAACAAACTAAATTGCTTAATTCCTCCTTAAGCCATTGACCTGGAGATAAGGCTGCATATGTGTGTTCTGAACTGACATGTAAGGATTTCATTTATATTAATTAATATCATGTACCTTCCAGGAGTTTAAAGATGTCTAAATTACTTGATGTGCTGTGAGTATTGCATCCATCTTGGTATCACATCAATTACCCCATCAACTCTCAGAGGGTGAAGATCATGTCTATTAGATCATGTCTATTATTATCATCATTTTCATCATTATTATTATTTTGAATCTAGTCACAGTCACATGACAAGGCAGTGCTTAAGAGACTCACAGAAATACATTTCCTTCATGAAGTGAAAGAAACCTCAAAAGATCTCAAAGTCCATTTGAGGAAGAAATGGACTGTATTTTGGTATAAACAAGTGTTACTATCATTTAGTAGCTCTGAGACTCATAACTAAATTGACTCTTGGACAATTAAATGTGAGCTAATATGCCATATACCACATGTGAACCAAAATTTTCAAAGTACCTGTGCATGTTTTTTTCCTCTTTTATGGCCTCCATTTTAAGAAAATTATGTCACAGAGGGGACCTCTAATTTTAGCTTTGTTTCTGAAGTGCGGAGACATATAGAACCAAGCACAGCATAGTCCAGAACCTGGAACAGCCCAGATCAGCCTAATCTAACCACAGACTATGTACGACAGATGTCTAACTACAGACAACAGAGGATGAGATGGTTGGACGGCGTCACTGACTCAGTGGACGTGAGTTTGAGCAAGATCTGGGAGTTGGTGATGGACAGGGAAGCCTAGTGTGCTACAGTCCATGGTGTCGCAAAGAGTTGGACATAACTGAGTGACTGAACTGAGCTGTGTACATGAATAAGAAATAAATATTCAAAACAATTGAAGTATCAGGATTGTTTGATACTACAGTAAAAGCTGGTGGATAGATAGATAAACAGATAGAAGTACATGTGAGTAGAGATAGATCTACCCATTGGTCTGTCTGTCATCTATCTATCTATATCTACACTTCTATCAATCAATATAGACATAAATAGGGATTCTGAGGTGATGCTAGTGGTAAAGAACCCATCTGCCAATGCAAGAGATGCGGGTTTCAATCCCTGGGTCAGGAATATACCCTGGAGTAGGAAATGGCAATCCACTCCAGTATTCTTGCCTGGAAAATTCCATGGACAGAGAAGCCTGGCAAGCTACAGTCCATTGGGTCACAAAGAGTCAGACACTTTGAGCACACACACTCACATAGATATATATAGCTATATCTGGATCTACATCTAGCTATATCTAATTATGATATTGATTCTACTTCTTAATAAATTTATGCCCTTGGGGAACTATTAATATAACAATTATTATTATAATCTTTGTCATTATCATAATAGTTAAGTATCTAACTCTTTGCAATCCCAAGACTGTAGCCTCTGTCCATGGAATTCTCCAGGTAAGGATACTGGAGTAGGTAGCTATTCCCTTCTAGGGAACTTCCTGACCCAGGGATCAAACCCGGGACTGTAGCATTGCAAGCAGATTCTTTATCATCTGAGCCACCAGGGAAGCCCAAAGGTATGTTAGCAACTCTAACAATAAACACCAATATTTCAGTTGCTTAACATATTAAATATTTATATTTTGTTGATATAACACTCCAAAGTGTTCAAAGATTTTCTCCCTGTGAAAAATCAGGAATGCAGCCTCCTTTTATGTTGTATTCTGACCATTCTCTAAAAACTCAGGGATTCTCTGGGTCCATCAGCTAACTTGACTTTGAATATTCTGTGTTTCAGTTTTCTCATCTGTTAAAATGTATAATTTTGGTAATAATATTAATAAATATATACAAAGTATTTGGAATAGTAATGGCATAGATTATATAGCCCTAAATATTGGCTTTTATCAATTTTCACACATCCTGGCCTTCCTTTAGGGTATTTCTGTGTCTTTCTCTTTCACAGATAATATTGCCAAGTCATTTAATATCTCTGTGTCAGTTTCTTCAACAAAAGTGCCTATAATGAAAGTCTTTTGCAGAATTGTGATGACTACAAATTATCCATGTAAAATACCACAGTATATGGCACATAGTAAGCACTTAATAAATAAATATTAACTCTTGATGCTTGTGTTTTAGCATGATAATCCAAAGTATTTACTTCTTTCCTTTTCAAATGTCTGTTTCATCCCATGGAAGGGAGATAAAGAAAACTCACAGGAAGCATTAAATTTAAAGCCCAGGAGAAAGATTCAGTAGAAAACAGACAGAAACAAAAACAGTCTTAGGAATAAAATAAAAGCAGAAGTATATGAATTCCAGGTCTTAATCGTTTGTTCTTAATGTCATGTACTATTCTTAGTCACTCAGTCTTGTCCAACTTTTGCAACCCCATGTATTATAGTCCACCAGTCTCCTCTGTCCATTAGGATTCTCCAGGTAAGAATAGAATACTGGAGTGGGTTCCCATGCCTTCCTCCAGGGGATCTTCCCAACCCAGGGATCAAACCCATGTCTCTCTCGTGGCAGGCAGATTCTTTACTGTCTGAGCCACCAGGGAAACCCAAGAATACTGGAATGGGTGGACTATCCCTTCTCCAGGGGATCTTCCTGACCAAAATTGAAACAGAGTCTCCTGCATTGCAGGCAGATTCTTTACCGGATGAGCCACCAGGGAAGCCGAATTTCATTCTTAATAGAACCATGCATTTTAATATGAAGCACCGTTATTTAATCAAGCATCCATCATGTAATGAATTAAGAGACAAAGTGAAGCAGGAGGAAGGAGAGTCTCTCATATGTGTTATTTGCCCTTCTTCCTCCCTACTCCCTCTCCACCTTTGAAAGAGTCTTCTTTTGCTCCTCTCTCTGAGTCATTTCTTAACATTTATCCAAATCCCCAGCCATGCATTCCAGAGAGCATTGTTTTGGCTGAATCTCCATGGTCACATGTGATAAATCCACCTGCATGCATCTTAACCCTCACTAGACAGAAATTGGTTCTTGGATGGTTTAAAGTGCAGAAGATGATAAAGATGGTGGCACAAAGAGAACACAAGGCAGCCTTTCCCATCCTGTGACTTCTCTGGCTTGTTCAAGTTGGAGGCTGGTGGCTTTGCCATGGTGTTCTTGGGAAAATTCATCTTCTAAGAATTTTTGCCCAGCCAATCATGATGTTAATAGTACCCCATGGACTGAAGAGAGTCAGAGGGAGTGTTTACTTTGGCCAATTTTTTCTATTATAAATGTCCCATTTTTGTTATATTTGGATCTGACCCATTGCTGGGTTTCATATACAACTAATGTTAGAGTCTTTATTCTTTGCATAATTCAGGCTTCCTTCAAAAAACTTATACAAAGCTAAAGTGTATCTCCAAGAGGAAAGAGAAGGAACTTCTGATAAGCACAACTATCTATATCCTTCAAAATGACTAGGCTTATTCTGTTCTCTTCTAGATTAGCAAACTAAAGTAGGCCTTAAAAAAAAATACATCATCTTTGAAATTCCACAAACTTTCTTGCTTGTTTTGTGCATCAGAGTAGGAAGTGAAAATTTAGATTTCCTAGGGCAATGTTAGCTTTGGAAGACAATATTGTTCTCAAAAACAGAGGTTCATGACTTCTCAAGGGTTAATGAAAGCACTTCACAAAAGGGGGAAATTGGTTTATGAATTCTGAACTATTTCAAATACATGTGCATATGTTTATTCTTTCTATGACAGTGTCTATAACTTTTATCATCTACTCACAGGAGCAGATACCCCACAAGAAGAAAAGAGTCAATGCTTTTAAATTTAATCATATTGCAACCTCAAGAGACAGTGCCAAATCTAAGCATTTTATGAGAAAATTTTCCCTCAAACTAGAAAATATCAATAGCTAAACCTACTCTTATCTGATACTATTATAAAATTGAAGACTGTGTTGAGTTTTTCATTAGACATAAAAGCTTTCATATTTTCTTGTGAACTACAAGCTATTTTGATCTCTAATCAAAATATTGTAATGTTTGCTATAAAATGTAGCTTGTGCAAAGAATTCATCTTTGATGTTGCATATTTATACTTCTTTATTATAAGGAATTTTTCTTTTTTGTATTCTTTGGAGCTTCTTTATAATCTTGATTCTCATTTTTCTAAAATTTCTATAAAAAGAAAAAAAATTGAATGCATGTGATGCTACAACTCAGCTGTTAGTTTCCTTTCTACTCTTGCTGTGTTTTTCCTCCACACACAACATGAACATGTTAAAAGCAAAGTGAGTAAATCCAATATTAGACTGTCTAAATAGCTCCAAATGAGGTCAAATTATATCAATCATGAGATTAGCTTATATCCTTTCTACTGCTAGGTTGCTGGGATTTCTTACCAGTTAGAAATCAATAAGTAACAGCAACCAGGAGAATGAAAATTTAAATTGAAATGTGGGCATCATACTTCTATTACATGAGATGTGACAGGAGAGACAGAGACAGTAGAGAAAGAGGCAGTGAGGGACAGAGAGAGACAGAGAGAATGTGTGTATTTCTAGTTTGAGTTTTCAGTATAAGGGCAATTTGTATTTTACTTAGTAACTTGAATGCAAAAATAAAATAACAAGTTGCAGAATTTTACAGATGGAAGGAGGCTTATTATTATCTTTAATATTATAGATAATTATAGCACATCTGAGCAAATGTATGAGAAATTAAATTGAGGAATCAATTCTAAGTGCTTAGTACATAATGGTAATACAGGATGTGATTGATTTCTTCACATATGTTGGGGGCTGTGCTAAGCACTCCAAGTATAACATCACCTTCATTTTCAAAATTACTCTAGGAAGTATGTTTTACATATATATATACATATGTATATGTATTTATATATACCAGTATACATATATGTATATACCACTTCAGTTCATTCTCTCAGTTGTGTCTGACTCTTTGCAACCCCATGGACTGCAGCACACCAGGCTTCCCTATCCATCACCAACTTCTAGAGCTCACTCAAACTCATGTCCATTGAGTCAGTGATGCGATCCAACCACCTCATCCTCTGTCATCCCCTTCTGCCTTCAATCTTTCCCAGCATCAGGATCTTTTCTAAGGACTCAACCCTTTGCACCATGTGGCCAAAATATTGGAACTTCAGCTTCAGCATCAATCCTTCCAATGAATATTCAGGGCTGATTACTTTTATGATTAAGTGGTTTGATCTCCTTGCAGTCCAAGGGACTCTCAAGAGTCTTCTCCAACACCACAGTTCAAAAACATCAATTCTTTGGCACTCAGCTTTCTGTATGGTCCAACTCTCACATCCATACATGACTACTGGAAAAACCATAGATTTCACTATATGGACCTTTGTTGGCAAAGTAATGTCTCTGCCTTTGAATATGCTGTCTAGGTTGGCCATAGCTTTTCTTCCAAGGAGCAAGCATATTTTAATTTCATGGCTGATATCACCATCTGCAGTGATTTTGGAGCTCAAGAAAATAAAGTCTCTCACTGTTTCCACTGTTTCCCCATCTATTTGCCATGAAGTGATGGGACCAGATGCCATGATCTTAGTTTTTTGAATGTTGAGTTTTAAGCCAACTTTTTCACTCTCCTTTTTCACTTTCAAGAGGCTCTTCAGTTCCTCTTCACTTTCTGCCATAATGGTGGTGTCATCTGGATACATTAGTTACTGATATTTCACCTGGCAATCTTGATTTCAGCTTGTGCTTCATCCAGCCCGGCATTTTGCATGGTTTACTCTGCATATAAATTAAACAAGTAGGATGACTTTATACAGCTTTTCCCAAACTGGAACCAGTTCATTGTTCTATGTCTGGTTCTAACTGTTGCATCTTGACCCGACTACAGATTTCTCAGGAGGCAGATAAGATGGTCTGGTATTTCCATCTCTAAGAACTTTCCAGTCTGTTGGGATCCACACAGTCAAAGGCTTTGGTGTAGTCAATAAAGCAGAGTAGCTGTTTTTCTGGAGTTCTCTTGCTTTTTCTATGATCCAATGGATGCTGGCGACTTGATCTCTGGTTCCTCTGTCTTTTCTAAATCCAGCTTGAACATCTGGAGGTCCTTGGTTCATGTACTGTTGAAGCCTTTTTTGGAAAATTTTGAGCATAATTTGCTAGTGTGTGAGATGAGTGCAACTGTGCAGTAGTTTTAACATTCTTTGGCATTGCCTTTCTTTGGAATTGGAATGAAAACTGACCTTTTCCAGTCCACTGTGGCCACTGCTGAGTTTTCCAAATTTGCAGGCATATTTAGTGCAGCACTTTAATAGCATCATCTTTTAGGATTTGAAATAACTCAGTTGGAATTCCATGAACTCCACTAACTTTGTTCGTAGTTAGGCTTCCTAAGGCCCACTTGACTTTTCATTGCAGGTTTTCTGCTCTAGGTGAGTGATCACACCATGGTTATCTGGGTCATTAAGAGTGTTTTGTGTAGTTCTGTGTATTCTTGCCATCTCTTCTTAATAACTTCTGCTTCTATTATGTTCATATTGGTGCTATCCTTTATTGTGTCCATCTTTGCATGAAATGTTCTCTTAGGATCACTCATTTTCTTGAAGAGATCTTTAGTCTTTCCCATGCTATTGTTTTCCTCTATTTCTTTGCATTGATCACTCAAGAAGGCTTTCTTATCTCTCCTTCCTATTCTTTTGAACACTGTGTTTAGATGATTATACATATATATATAATTTATCTTATTATTTAATATGTTTATATATTTATTATTTATCCATTTAGATTATACACATGCACACACACATACACACACACACACACACACACACACACATATCTCCTCCAGGCTTCCCTAGTGGCAGATGGTAATGAATCTGCCTGAAATGTGGGAGACCTGGGTTTGATCCCTGAGTTGGAAAGATCCCCTAGAGGAGGGCATGGCAACCCATTCTAGTATTCTTTCCTGGAGAATCATCATGGACAGAGGAGTCTGGTGGGCTGCAGTCCATGGGGTTACAAAGAGTCAGACACGAATGAGTGACTAAGCATAGGCACACGCGTGTGTGTGTCATTATCATCACTTTATGAATAAAGAAATTTCAACTGGAACATATGAAACATCATTGTGAATATTTTTTAGCATTTGTCTCTGCTTTTTCCAGATAAATGTTAACAGACATGTAAATGAGAGAGTAGGAAAAGAAGACAGAGAGGTAGGTGAGTGGATTTATCATACAGAAAGAACAAGGACAGAAAGAGAAGCAAAGGGATCTTTATGGATATTAGTTAATATTAGATCATTTTTAGTCCTTATGGTTATCGAGAATATCACTATAACTAAGGTGAAGTTTCTGAAACCCCAATTTAGTGTCCTTTTTGTCTTATTTGTGCCAGATGTATGCTTACTCTATTGTATTTTAAGCTCGTTCTGTAATTATTCATTTGCATCTAACAAGCAAAAATACCCATCCTAAGAAAACTAAAGCTGTAGATTTCCACATTTTCTACACTGCAACTTTGAATATAAAACCTAAGATGCTATAATTGTTGATTTCTTTTGAAAACATTTTAATTCACCATGAAAACTGCCTCATTGTATTCACACACTTTAATAATTGCTTTTGCTTTTAAATTACAACTGTTACTATCAGTTGTCCAAATACGACTAGGGATCTTTGTGGAACTGCTGTTTGGAAGTATGAAGGATTTTAGGGTACATGCTCAGGCCCACCTTGTTCTTTAAAGTTGTCACCTAACTTCTGGGGTGTTTGCTCATCCAGCCGACTAGATCTCTAATTTTGATTTCTCATTAGCATTTCATTTGTTCTTAGAATTATTCATTTATCAAGAACTTGGAAATTAAAATCAAAGAAAAAATATTGTTCAAAGCGATCAAATAGCTGGTAGATCAAAGATATAGGAAAACCACCACTACAGTGAATTTACACATGCTGCAATAAACCCCCGTTTGTGACCTTTATAGCAACAAGCACACCCTAGTAAAACTGCCAGGTGTCTTGTTTGTTCATCTTACTAGAACTGAAGCTCTTTGAGGTCAGGAACTGTATCTGCCCACTATGTATCCAAACTTCTGAGTTTAGAGGAGACACTCACTAAACAGTAAAAATGAGTGACTGGAAGAAAAGTTCAAGGTATATAATATTCTTTCAATGTGAAGTGCAAAATATCCTCCTCATGATTGTGTCAACATTTCCTACAAAGCTGCTTAACTACATCCATCTGCACTATTGTGACAGGTTTATAATTTTATTTTTATCTCTATTATTTTCCCCTTTAATTTCCCCAGACTCAACTTTTAGATGAATAATCCTAATCCACTGTTTTACAAATGCCACCATTACATAAAATCTCCAGGGACTCACCTATATCTGCAGGATTCTATACTAGAATTTCCACCTCCTAATTCCAATTGTCTCAAGTCATAGAATTGCCTGTCACAAAATTACAGCTCTAATTGATCTAAACTTTGTCCACTCAACAACATGTTTCCCTTCTCTCACTAGACTATTTATTTCCTTTATACTTTATCCTTTTATTTTCTTTATCTTTGTTTAAATATCACCTTTCTTTTAAAGTCTGTTTCAAATTTTCCTTCTTCTACAAAGATTAGAATCCTATTTGTATCTCATATTCTAAGGAATTAAAGACTCTGATAGATATCAAAAAATAATTAGAGTTTCATATCAGAACCTTCATAAGCTTTCCTGTATCTGTACACCGGTTAGAAGTCAGATCTATCATTGAGCATTGGTTTTTACACATGCCACCTGAGTACCGTTGAGAAAAATCAGCTTACTCATCTGAACTTTAGTTTCCTCATTTTAAACTAGATGTAGTAAATTTCCTACATAGAAATATCACAGGAATGAAGTAGAAAAATGCTTAAAGTGCTTAGAATACCAGTTTTTTTTTTTCAAAGCTTAGTTATCTTTAATATATATATTGAGTCCTCTAATATTTGATCATCCCAGTCCAGGAAATTAAAATTAAAGCATAGCATTCTATTATTAGAAAATGTGAGGATTTTCTCAATATATACTGGAACATCAAATTTGTCTTGGAATAACCAGAAAGTTTATGATTTAAAAATATTTAAAAATCAAATACTCAAATAATAATTTTCAGATTATGAAGTCAAATATTCATATCATAAAATGATATATTCAATTTCTTTGTTCTGAAGGGTTTAGGAAACTGAAATGGTAACTCAATATGTTTGGCCCTTTTCCAAATTTTTGGCTTTAATTCCTTCAATATCATAATAGTATGACCCCAAAAACAAAGGAAGAATTTGCAAAAAAAGAAAAAAACGACTAATTGCAGAAAGAAAAATGAGATTGAATGTACTTGTGTCTTAGGTTATTTATGTAACCTTTTGAGAATTAGATATGTTTGAATAAAGCTCCATCACTTGCTTTCCTAAGATGATGGTTTCATTAAAAAGCCTTTCCACTGAAACCTGGAATGCATTGCCTGGATAAGCAGGTCAGAGTTCACAATTCAAACTGCTCATGCAAAGCATGTTCAAAACTATCAGAATAAAATTTTAAATGATAGCATCTTCCTCTGTGTGTGCGTATTCATGCTTTACATATGAGGGTAAAAATGTGCACCTGCTTGTGAGAAAGAAGAGGCAAAGGAGGATGGGGATGCCAGGATGGGATTTAAATGAGCATTTCACATACTTCTATACAATTCCTGCAGTGATAAGATGGTACAACCTAAAGACATTTATGGCAGTCTGGAGGGAGGTAATCTTTGACAAGAGAGAGAGAAATAAACCACATTTATCTCTGATGATTTATCAGATTCATAACCATAAATCTTAAGCCAGAATACTCAAGGCATTCCTTTATCTTTTGAAGTTGCAAAACAGAGCTTCTCTACCTGTCTTGCATCTCCCACTGAAATGGAGGGCCTGTCATTTGTGGTTGGGGCTACTCCAGGGTGATAGGAGGCATCACAGAAGGTCAGAGCCGGGAGAGCTGTTTGTCAGCCAGAAGGGCTGGTTTCCTCCTCTCCCTGCATGTGGAATGCTGACTGTGATGAATGTGGCCTATGTAACTGCATTGTTAGCATCAGGCATCTGACAAAGCATTGTCAGAATGTCTAACACAAAAAATTCCAGGGAAGCAGATATCAGCATATCTTCGACGTTTTCTTTCTTCCTCCAACATTTGTCCCAATTACTGAATACATATCCAAAATGAAGCAGAATGTTATGTCATTCGTTCACTAAATTATTTATTCAGTTCATTTTTATTGGACATACACCATTTTGATGAATAAAATATGTGAAATAACTGTGTTCATGGAGTTTACAGTTGATACAAAAAATATATATATCAGATATATCAAATTAAATATATGCTAGTTCCCATAACAGTATGAAAATAAAGCTGGATAAAGTGGATAGAGAAAGAAGGAGGAAGCAGAAGGTGGCTGGTTGTTTGAGATAACTGGTTAATATAGGGCTTTACAGTATGGAGGCATTTGATCCAAGCTATGAACAGAAGACGGAGAAGGCAATGGCACCCCACTCCAGTACTCTTGCTTGGAAAATCCCATGGAGGGAGGAGCCTATTAGGCTGCAATCCATGGGGTCGCTAAGAGTCAGGACACGACTGAGCGACTACACTTTCACTTTTCACTTTCATGCATTGGAGAAGGAAATGGCAACCCACTCCAGTGTTCTTGCCTGGAGAATCCCAGGGACGGGAGAGCCTGGTAGGCTGCCATCTATGGGGTCGCACAGAGTCTGACAAGACTGAAGTGACTTAGCATAGCATGAACAGAAGAAGGGTGTGAGCCAAGTTGTCATTTGGGAAAAAAGTGTTTCCAGTAGTGAAAGTTGCTCAGTCGTGTCCAACCCTTTGTGACCCCATGGACTATACAGTCTATGGAATTCTCCAGGCAAGAATACTGGAGTAGGTAGCCTTTCCCTTCTCCAGGGGATCTTCCCAAGCCAGGGATCAAACCCAGGTCTCCCGCATTGCAGGTAGATTCTTTACCAACTGAGCAACCAGCAAATGTGAAGTCCCTGAGTCAAAAGCATATCCTGATAAAATAAGAAAAAAAAGTAGTAAGATATAAGGATAACAGTGGTCCAGGTCATATGAAAGATTTTTTTCTCAAAATAAAGCCCATGAATCACACTGTGAGTGAGATGGGAAGACACAGGTAAGTTTTTGAGTAGAAAGGTAAACTGACTTCTGCCTACATCAAGGCTGTATATTGTCACCCTGCTTATATAACTTGTATGCAGTGTACATCATGTGAAACACTGGGCCGGATGAAGCACAAGGTGGAATCAAGATTGCCAGGAGAAATATCAATAACCTCAGATGTGCAGATGACACCACCCTTATGGCAGAAAGCAAAGAACTAAAGAACCTCTTGATGAAAGTGAAAAAAGAGAGTGAAAAAAATGGCTTAAAACTCAACATTCAAAAAACTAAGATCATGGCATCTGGTCCCATCAACTCAAGGCAAATAGATGGGGAAATAATTGAAACTGTGACAGACTTTTTTTTTTTTTTTTTTTTTTAGCTCCAGAATCACCGGAGATGGTGACTTCAGCCATAAAGTTAAAAGATGTTTGCTTCTTGGAAGAAAGCTATGACCCACCTAGACAGCATATTCAAAAGCAGAGACATTACTTCACCAACAAATGTTTCCCTAGTCAAAGCTATGATTTTTCCAGTAATCATATACAGATGTCAGAGTTGGACTATAAAGAAAGCTGAGCACCAAAGAATGGACACTTTTGAACTGTGGTGCTGGAGAATACTCTTGAGTCCCTTGTACTGCAAGGAGATTCAACCAGCCAATCCTAAAGGAAATCAGTCCTGAATATTCATTTAAGGACTGATGTTGAAGCTGAAACTTCAACACTTTGGGCACGTGATGTGAAGAACTGACTCATTGGAAAAGACTCTGATGCTGGGAAAGATTGAAGGTGGGAGGAGAAGGGAATGACAGAGGATGAGATGGTTGGATGGTATTACCGACGCTATGGACATGAGTTTGAGTAGGTTCCGGGAGTTGGTGAAGGACAGGGAAGCCTGGCATACTGCACTCCATGGGGTTGCAGAGAATTGGACAGGACTGAGTGACTGAACTGAACTGAAATGAGGAAAGAACTGCTGGGGTTTGCAGCAGGTGAGGGTGGAGAGAAGTGCACAGGCTCTGCATATATTTTGACTGTAAGGAGGACAGATTTTGATGGATTAGATGCTGACTATGACAGAAACTGAGGAATGAAGTCTGACTTCAAAGTTTGGAGCCTGAACAACTGGAAGAACAAATGTGACATTTACTGATTATTTGTTGTTGTGCTGCTAGTATCAGAATGTACATTCAGAAATAAATGCTGTCTTTCAAATGACCTTTCTTAGAATAATATCTACTTGGAACAGTGCTACTGCATAGCTCAAAGCAGATGAAGTCCTCCTGATTAATTTCATTCCATCAATGAAACATATAGAATATTCAGTCTCATTCAATTTCATTTTTAAAACCAAACAGTGGAGTATATTTACCTTAATTTTGGCTCTTTCTAAGACATGACTTCAAATCTATTACAAGTTAGTGCAGGCATTGGAGATGGTGAATATAAAAGGTAGCAAAAAGACAAAATCATAGAGTTTCATTGTAATATTATATGTGCAGTTCAGTTCAGTTTGTTACTCAGTTATGTCCCATGAAGTGATGGGACCAGATGCCATGATCTTAGTTTTCTGAATGTTGAGCTTTAAGCCAACTTTTGCACTCTCCTCTTGCACTTTCATCAAGACGCTTTTTAGTTCCTCTTCACTTTCTGCCATAAGGGTGGCGTCATATAAGTTAAATAAGCAGGGTGACAATATACAGCCTTGACGTACTCCTTTTCCTATTTGGAACCAGTCTGTTGTTCCAGGTCCAGTTCTAACTGTTGCTTCCTGACCTGCATATAGGTTTCTCAAGAGGCAGGTCAGGTGGTCTGGTATTCCCATCTCTTTCAGAATTTCCCACAGTTTATTGTGATCCACACAGTCAAAGGCTTTGGCATAGTCAATAAAGTAGAAATAGACTTGGCAGCTTAGCCTCCATCATTTTGCAAGCCATTCTCTCTGGTCACCTAGTTTGGGTTTCTTGGTGTCTCAGAGTTTCAACAGAAAGAAAGCAGTGTCCAGAACTTAGAAGTCCTAGAATACTACATCTTCTATAATCAATTGGTAAAAATCAGTCATAGGTTTAAGAGGGGAATATATAGATTTCTTCTCATGAAGAAGATTGGCTACCACAAGTATTATTCACTTACACTGTAGATGTATATAAAGGTGGTTGTTATTACTATCACTGTCCCAGCTTCTTTTCCAGAGATTTGCCTCCAGATGACAGCTTTGTGGCTGTTAGTACTGAAGAGGAAAAGTTAAAATTTTACATAACCCCCTGCTCATTCTGCCTCTGTGACTCAGCTTGCTCCTTGCAGTCTGGATCACGTAGGTCACGTAGTCTCAGAAAGTGGGGACTTACAGAACTGAAGCTTATCTCACTTACCCTTGTCCTGCTCTTTGCAATTGCCCAGCCCCTGCAAATCTGCTTAATCATGCCTGTCCATGTAAAGGTCAGGCATTCCTCTCCCCATCTTGACTGCTGTTCCTGTGGGTGCAAAACCCCTTAGTTTAAACCAGCCTATTAGCAGCTAGTGTTGCCCATTATAGTCTGTCTATAAAAACTCTATAACCCCTTTGTTGGGGGCTCAGAGCTTGGAGTGTTAACTCCTCTGGGCCCACTGGCGTAATAAACCTGAGTTCTTGAACTCTCCGAGTGTGGTGCTTTGTTTCTCGATTACTGGTTTCTGCAACAGTACCAACAGGAAGCTGTTAGTACTGCTGTTGCTATTTCATCATTCAGCCTTGTCTAACTCTTTGGGACCCCATGAACTGTAGCCCACCAGGCTCCTCTGTTTATGGGATTTCTCAGGTGAGAATACTGTAGTGGGTTGCCATTTCCTTCTCCAGGGGATTTTCCCAACCCCGGGAACAAACCTGAGTCTCCTGCATTGACAGGCAGATTCTTTATCACTGAGCCACCAGGAAAGCCTGTGAGTACTGCAGTGTGGTAGAAATCACAGTGGGGAAATGGGTAATCATGAGTCTGCAGCTGAAAGGAGACATCCTGCTTCTTGTAGAACGAGAAAAAGACTTTCGTTTTGTTGTAAGGAAAACTGGGGCTTAGTGTCTGGCTCTGATGTCTCTAGTTCTGTGACAGCAAATGCTGAAATTTTCTGAGACTCGGTTAGGTCATCTGTGCTAGTGTTCCAGTAGATGTGATTCTGAAACTACTCCAAACCTGAGTGGCTTAAAATAAAACAACATGATTTGTTCCTGGATCTGCAATCTGGTCAGGAAGAGAGGAAAGTTTTTTCTGCTTCTCACCATCAGCTGAGGTGGCTCAAAAACTGAAGCCTATAATATCTGAAGTCTTTTTTACTCTCATGCTGGGACTTGGTCTTGAACAGCTGTGGAATAGAACAGCTGGTGCTCCTGGAGCTAGTCTATTTACATATGGTTACTGAAGCATGTTGAGTTCAGGGGAGCTGAACTTTGTTCGTGGACATGCAGGGCTCCAAAGGCCTAAGGGAGAGACAGTGGAAGAGAGAGAAGGAGAAAGAGGGAGAAAAAGAGAGACCCAGCCTTTTGGAACTGTGTAGAATTTGCATAGCATTCTCTTTATGAGGAGTGAGTCATTTAATGTTGATGCAAATTCAAGGAGTGGGGAATTAGATCCTACTGTTTGTGGAAAGAGGGTCAAAGAATTTGCAGACCTGATTTAAAATGTACTATTTCTGATTGTATGTTATCAGTCTCAAATTAGCTGCTGATTCATTGAATGTTAGTTGAGGTTTACTATACATTCAGTTTCTTTTTTTTCCTCACCTGGCATAAATCCTCCTACTGGCCCAAATATCCTTACTTCAATTTCCCAAAATACCATTTGAAAAGATTCAGATAGAGCATCCTTTCAAGAATGCCAGTATCACAGGTCACTCTGGAATCTTAAGTTTGTGCCCAAGCAGATTCTTCCATACTGGTTCAGGTATCTGCCTATTATCAGCTTTCATAGGAGGCTCAAGTAATCTTTTAGAACGGCTAGTTTTAGGCAAGATGAACCAGGTACTGGCATTCTTACTGAGACGTCAGCCTCTCCCCTACTACTGGGCAGAACTTCAACCTGCTGTGGGGAAGTGCATTGGACCAAGGTAACTCTAGTATTGAAAGGAAGCCCAGATACAGTGCAGAGACAAGCTTTGAAGTCTAGAGGAAACTTGGGATGAAGCTTCCACGGTGGACTCTTTTTAATTCTACTGCTCAGAGACGCTCAGCTCAATCAAACCTCTTTAGACCTCACGGACTGTAGACTGCCAGGCTCCTCCCCATGGATTCTCCAGGCAAGAATACTAGAGTGGGTTGAAATTTCCTCCTCCAGGGTATCTTCCTTACTGAGAGATGGAACCCCCATCTCTCACATCCCCTGCATTGGCAGGCAGATTCTTTCCCACTAACACCACCTGGGAAGCCTTAATTCTGCTGCTAGTTAACTATACAAATTACTATCTCTGCCTCCTTGAGACTCAGTCTTTGTTCTTCCCCAATGCCACTCCCTTGGCTTCCTGGTCAGCAACACATCTTTCAAGATTCAGCTAAAATATCATTACCTCTATCTCAGTTGGATTCTCTCAAGTTCTAATAATACTTGTTTTTTTTGTTTGTTTGTTTCCACAATATATATATATATATATATATATACAGACTTCTATTACAAAACTGACAATACATTAGTAATTCCTCTTTATTTTCCTGTCTGTTTTCTCTTATTAGGCCATAAACTTTCTATGGAAAAAGCAGACATCTTGGGCATCATTACATCTAGTGACTGTCTCATCACTCCTCACAAAGTATATGCTACATAAATAATTATTGAACAGATAGAAAAAAAATGACTATGCTAATATCATCTGTCCTTTCTATTCTTATGGCTGCTGTATTATTACAAAACAGGGACACATAGATCAATATGTTTTTAAAATCTTAATTCATCTCTCAATGCAATGTAGTTTTATTATAATTAATTTTATGAAGTGAATATCAAGAAGACAATAGCAAAAAAGCAAAAATATAAGAAATTAAACATGACTTTCATTTCTGTTCTTTGCTAAAAACAATACTAAATGATGAATAATGATTTTTAAAATTTTCTATTTGCAGTGGAGGCTAGAAAAAATGGTCGGTTAAGGGAAGAATGACCAGTATAGTGATAAGACTTGAGGTGATGTCACATTTATAGTACTAAAGGAACTAAGGTTTTTTTGTTTTTTCATTTTAATTTTTTTAGCCTGGAGAGATAGAGACTCCAAAATCTAATGATAATTTATTTGAATTGTGTAGAAGACAGTCAAGTCAAAGAGACTTGAGATTTTTGTTTAGATCTAAAGGAAGAATCATGATCAGTGGATGAATGTTGAAAGGATGCATCATAAAAAATGATTATGAAGCTGAGCTTTGGCATCAGACAAAAGAGGTTAAACACTTCACTCTGCTATTCATAACCTCTGTTCTTTTTTTTTATTAAATACAAACAAAAGCAGTCTTTTATTAAGTTCTCAGTAACCACTAATTTAAAAATAACTTTTGATCATTATTGATGAAATTATCCATACATTAAAAACAAATAAAATTATTACATGTATATACAAATTTTATTTTATTTTTTTCTCTTTTTTAATTAATTAATTTTTAATCTTTTATTCATTATTATTATTCTTTTTTTTTTTTTTACTTTACAATATTGTATTGGTTTTTCCATATGTCAACATGAATCTGCCATGGGTGTACACATGTTCCCCATCCTGAACCCCCCTCCCACCTCCCTCCCCGTACCATCCCTCTGGGTCATCCCAGTGCACCAGCCCCAAGCATCCTATATCCTCCATCAAACCTGGACTGGTGATTCGTTTCTTATATGATATTATACATGTTTCAATGCCATTCTCCCAAATCATCGCACCCTCTCCCTCTCCCACAGAGTCCAAAAGACTGTTCTATACATCTGTGTCTCTTTTGCTCTCTCACATACAGGGTTATCATAATACAGACTTTTGTAATATTGCATACAGGCTTTCTAAATGCCATATATATGCATTAGTATACTGTTTTGGTGTTTTTCTTTCTGGCTTACTTCACTCTGTATAATAGGCTCCAGTTTCATCCACCTCATTAGAACTGATTCAAATGTATTCTTTTAAATGGCTGAGTAATACTCCATTGTGTATATGTACCATAGCTTTCTTATCCATTCATCTGCTGATGGACATCTAGGTTGCTTCCATGTCCTGGCTATTATAAACAGTGCTGCGATGAACACTGGGGTACAAATGTCTCTTTCAATTCTGGTTTCCTCAGTGTGTATGCCCAGCAGTGGGATTGCTGGGTCATAAGGCAGTTCTATTTCCAGATTTTTAAAGGAATCTCCACACTGTTCTCCACAGTGGCTGTACTAGTTTGCATTCCCACCAACAGTGTAACAGGGTTCCCTTTTCTCCACACCCTCTCCAGCATTTATTGCTTGTAGACTTTTGGATCGCAGCCATTCTGACTGGCGTGAAATGGTACCTCATAGTGGTTTTGATTTGCATTTCTCTGATAATGAGTGATGTTGAGCATCTTTTCATGTGTTTGTTAGCCACCTGTATGTCTTCTTTGGGGAAATGTCTATTTAGTTCTTTGGCCCATTTTTTGACTGGGTCATTTATTTTTCTGGAATTGAGCTGCAGGAGTTGCTTGTATATTTTTGAGATGAGTTGTTTGTCAGTTGCTTCATTTGCTATTATTTTCTCCCATTCTGAAGGCTGTCTTTTCACCTTGCTTAAAGTTTCCTTTGTTGTGCAGAAACCCTTAATTCTAATTAGGTCACATTTGTTTATTTTTGCTTTTATTTCCAATGTTCTGGGAGGTGGGTCATAGAGGATCCTGCTGTGATGTATGTCGGAGAGTGTTTTGCCTATGTTTCCTCTAGGAGTTTTATAGTTTCTGGTCTTACGTTTAGATCTTTAATCCATTGAGTTTATTTTTGTGTGTGGTGTTAGAAAGTGTTCTAGTTTCATTCTTTTACAAGTAGTTGACTAGTTTTCCCAGCACCACTTGTTAAAGAGATTGTCTTTAATCCATTGTATATTCTTGCCTCTTTTGTCAAAGATAAGGTGTCCATAGGTGCGTGGATTTATCTCTGGGCTCTCTATTTTGTTCCATTGATCTATATTTCTGTCTTTGTGCCAGTACCATACTGTCTTGATGACTGTGGCTTTGTAGTAGAGCCTGAAGTCAGACAGGTTGATTTCTCCAGTTCCATTCTTCTTTCTCAAGATTTCTTTGGCTATTCGAGATTTTCTGTATTTCCATAAAAATTGTGAAATTATTTGTTCTAGCTTTGTGAAAAATACCATTGGTAGCTTGACAGGGATTGCATTGAATCTATAGATTGCTTTGGGTAGTATTCTCATTTTCACTATATTGATTCTTCCAATCCATGAATATGGTATATTTCTCCATCTATTAGTGTCTTCTTTGATTTCTTTCACTAGTGTTTTATAATTTTCTATATATAGGTCTTTAGTTTCTTTAGGTAGATATATTCCTAAGTATTTTATTCTTTTCATTTCAATGGTGAATGGAATTGTTTCCTTAATTTCTTTTTCTATTTTCTCATTATTAGTGTATAGGAATGAAAGAGATTTCTGTGTACTGATTTTATATCCTGCAACTTTACTATAGTCATTGATTAGCTCTAGTAATTTTCTGGTGGAGTCTTTATGGTTTTCTATGTAGAGGATCATGTCAGCTGCAAACGGTGAGAGTTTTACTTTTTCTTTTCCAATTTGGATTCCTTTTATTTCATTTTCTGCTCTGATAGCTGTGGCCAAAACTTCCAAAACTATGTTGAATAGTAGTGGTCAGAGTGGGCATCCTTATCTTGTTCCTGACTTTAGGGGAAATGCTTTCAATTTTTCACCATTGAGGATAATGTTTGCTGTGGGTTTGTCATATATAGCTTTTATTATGTTGAGGTATGTTCTTTCTATTCCTGCTTTCTGGAGAGTTTTTATCATAAATGGATGTTGAATTTTGTCAAAGGCTTTCTCTGCATCTATTGAGATAATCATATGGCTTTTATTTTTCAATTTGTTAATGTGGTGTATTACATTGATTGATTTGCGGATATTGAAGAATCCTTGCATCCCTGGGACCTCTGTTCTTTGAAACAAGTGACTTAACCTTCCTGAACCTCACTTTTCTGATTTCTAAAATGGAGATGATAATAACACTTATATTCTAGAGATATTTTAAGTATTAAATGGAGTAGGAGCTGTATTATGCTAAATCAAGTACCAGGGCAATAACAGAAGCTCAGTCAATCAATGAGAAAATGGACCTGATTACATTTGTAGTTGTTTCTCATTTTTATTTTCTGGACAAGGGCATTTAAAATCTACAAAGACAAGAGCACAGACTTCTTAGATTATCAAGCCACTTTCTACATGAGAGCAGAGCTTGTATGACATTTTGAAAAAGCTATTCCATTCTCAGTATGGCAAAAGTTATAACCAGGAAATGCAGAAATCTTGATCCATATTAGAAAGGCAGGCATAGAACTAAGGCAAGAGGAGAAGATAATCTAAGAAGTATAAACTATGTATCAGAATCTTTACTCATAATTTTGTCACCATTATTATCACAGCAACCTTGAAAGTGGTGATTCTTTATTCACTTTTTCTTTTCTATTTTAAAATAAGAATTCTGAGGTTCTATATATGATGTCACATTTATAAGGACAAATGAAACTTAGAAATTCGCTTGAAGAAGCTCACATCATAGTTGAAGAAGAAGAAAAAAAATAATACTCCCAAGTATGTCTATAGTCTTTAAAAGCTTTATTATACACAGAACTGTAGATTTAACCAAGAAATGGACTGATAATACAAAAAAGAGTGAAACTAGCAGTTCTCCCCCTCCAGACACATATCTCTATTAGTATGTCCATTGCTACATTAGCATTGTTTGATAATAACTCCATAATAATTAAATCATGTCAAATTTACTACTAATAATAGGGATTATTATTGATAGTTATTACATGATCCATTTAGACAAAATTTTGAGTCTGGTAAATTTTCTTTTGAGTGATGTATGTGTTCAACTCAAGAAAAATATTAACTTTCTCCAATCCACATAACTCTAGATTGGGAATGGTGGAGTTAAAATGAAAAATACGATCACCAAACTTTAACACCCATGTTTTACTTCTATGCAAGGGGACAAACTGCCATGCCATGGTCCTGAGCAAGCCAAAGAGCCACAACATATTCCTAAGGGTGGGGTAAGGGAAAGATTCTCGAAGGCCCATTTGATCTGCTCATTCCTGTTCCTGGGTCTAGTAGAAACACAGGCCTCAGGTGTGGTGGGATCATTTCATGGTGGGATGTCAGAATAGCAACTATCTTCATGAAGTCACAAGAATTGTGGCCCAGAATTACATGGTATGGTAAAAGAATGAGTTCTGGACTAGCAAGCAGGAGATTTGAACTTAGATTCTATTTACTGTGTAACATGTAGGAATAAGTGAACATCTTTGGATCTGTTTTCCTCAACTCTACAAACAAAAGCTTGGGAGAGAGTAAATTTTAAATACACTGTTTAGCTGAAAAATGTTATTGTTCCTTATTTCTCAAATAGCAAAACCCAGTCCCGTGTATGGCATTTGAATTATGTATTTTTGTACAAATGTGGGTGCTTTAGAATCTCAGACAATGGAAATATCATCAACAAACAGAAATATTTGCAATTCTCATGTGAATCTAGTTAAAGTTCTTTCAGTCTATAAACTTGGGTGATAATTTTAACTATTATTGTATTTTATCTCAATTTCTTCACAAGAAATTTAAAATACAATATAGCTTGGACTGTTCTAGTATTAGAATCAGGTGACACTATTATTATACCTCGAAATAATTTTCATAGGTATTTTGGCACAACTTGCTCAAGAAATTGGCTTTAGTGCAAGGAAATGTGTTCAATTGCTACCAAAAGGTGTCCTATGGGAGTTATATAAAATAAACTCAGGCTTAACAATGTTCAAAGAGAAAATTATTTTTGAGTGTGCTTCTTTTAAATGCAAATGGAATTTGAAGTTGTACACTGGCACTTTCTATCCCAGTGGAATTTTATAACCACCTATTATTTTATTATTCCTCTTCTCCACCATGTATCCAGAGCTCCCAGGCAAACAAATGACTAGAATCATTCCTCTTTATATTTCAATGTCTAAAAAATGGAAGTCTTTTTGTAGGAGATAAGGTAAATCATTACTGCAAAGTGTTTTTGAAATCCATTCTGGGTTCTTGATATTTACCCATAAAAAGATTTTGAAAAATGAAATACCATTATTGTCAACTAAGAATGTAACCCATGTGACTTGGAAAAAAAAGGTCACATGCTTTTTTTTTCCATCTCCTCTTCTGAGCTTTCCTCAGGAAGATATTTTTAGTAGAATTTATAGTCACTCACATACCACACACATTCATATGTACAATTTAACGTTAATTATATATCTACTCATATAATTGATAATCTAAAAGAGAATCGAGCTAAAATGCTTGATCTATGATGAAAAAAAAGTATTGATTACTGATGAACAAATTAACTGTGTGATACTATTTTATTTTAGGAGTTATATTTAATCATATGTGAGGAAACTGTTTTAAATTCCCTTAGATATTTTCATTTTTAAAATCATTATTTTATATCAACTTATATATTAATTCCTTCTGATTTAAGTTTGCTAATATTTTGCTAATTTAATTAAGGTATCATACAGACCATAATGAACAGTTAGGCAATGATTATGTTTCCTTATTTGTGATAATCTTTGTATTGGTCCTGTGAACACAAGGCGCAATACTTTTAGTCTCTCTTTAAGCTCGCTATAATTCAATGTGTGCTGAAGTTGAAGGCAGGGATTTGTACCTAAATTCACATGGTGGGTTATTCAATAATTGTTTTCTAAATGAAAGAAAACTGAGAGATGAGACATAATTTAAGAACTGTGTACTCACCCATGAAGTATTAAGCTTTTAGAGTTAAGAAAAGCTCATTGAGTGAATTTTGAAAAGGGCAAAATTTACTGAAAGAAGTAAACCTCAAACTGCAGTCTTTCAAGAGAGTTTATGTTACAAATTAAGAAAAGAGAGGTGAGTAGACATTGTGTAAAAACGGCCAGGAGGGGAGGATAAATTAGCACAAAGATCTGTGGAGAATGAGTATAGTTTAATCTGTATATATATCTATATATATACATATATGCGTGCTCAGTTACGTCAGTCATGTCTGACTTGTTGCGACCCTATGGACTGTAACCTGCCAGGATCCTCTGTCTATATATAAATATATATATATATATATAGATAGATAGATAGATAGATACAATATATATAAATAATCTTATCCTTATTTGGCTCAGAGCAGCATCAATAATATCCATATTATTTTAGTTTTCCCTATGTCATTCCTCAAGATTTATATATTACAAAACTAAGAACATTCTCTCTACATTCAACCTAGATGGCCTATATTTCCCACCCAATGTAAACATATACACATATATTCTCTCTCCTTCTTGTCCTTACAAACATACACACACACACACAGAAACAGAATACTCTGCTATCTAGTATTTCCTAAATTTCTTCTTTGTTAACTTTTTAGACTATGCCTTTTATCCTTGCATTCATTTTTATTGCTGATAAATCTTTTAGAGCTTCACACAGTGGAGTGGAAAGAAATCTTTCATGAAATGAATTTTTGCTAAAATTTTGCTAAAATTGCTAAAATAGCAAAACTATTCCCCTTTACCATGTACCCTGTACAAATCATTTATACTCCTGAACTCAACCTTCATCTTTAAAACAGAGGTAGAAAAATCACTTATACCCTAAAATTAATAATTTACAATGTTTTTGAGAATCAAACAGAATAATATCTATGGAAGAAGTTGTGTAAATGCTAAAGTAGTAACAAAAACAACAACTAAAACTGTGATCACTACTGAGTTAACTCACCGATTCAACAGGCACAGGAGACAGACAACAAGGTAACTAATGTACGAATTGGGAAATACATAGGGAAAACTTAAATTGTTTATTCTCCTGGCAAGTTCTCTTTGCTTTATGTAAAATCAAATCAGTCTATGGTATGTAAAAAAAAAAGAAAGTGTCAATAAAAAGAGGAAGTAAAAGAAGTACAAGATGAAGCTGTAAGATCACATATAAAGTGGCTATTTTTGTCCTGACTTATATTCTCATCTTCTACAAATTGCCATGGAAAATGTTCAAACATTTTTCCAACTCAATGCGTATTGAGTGTCGCCAGTGGTAGAAATCATCACAACTTGAAGGTAGATTTGACTTTAAAAAATTGCTGAACATCAATCAGAGTGAATCCTGGTGAAACAGTGGAGTGATTAAACTGAAAAGCTATATTTTTCATTTAAAAATAAACTAATAATTTTAAAAATATATTTGGTTCACAGGTTGGCTTAGAAGACATTTTTAAAATCACTTTGAGGAACAAATATAACTGAACTCATTGCATTATCCTCACTGTTGTGGACGTAGCACATTTTTGGATACAGATAAAAAATGGTCAAGGCTGTTTTGAAAAATCAGCCTTCATGCATTATTGTCACACTTCATCCACTGCCTCACACTCGGGACAAGTGTCTGCAAAGTAACCCAAAGGAGACCAAGTATTCACACATGCAGAGATTCCTGGTCTCCTGCCTTATCAGATTTTTACCAGGATTTATATGCTTAAATAATACATGTCTCTTGACACTGGGCATACTTCGAGATGATACTAAAGGAGACAAAAGACAAGCAGCAACTAGCAGTAGCCATTTGAGCTAAAGTAATATATAAATTAGGTTGGATGGTTTCTGTTTACCATAAATCTTTAAACTAGTTATTCTTTTCATGCTCCAGCCTTCCTTTCTCAGACATTCAGTCTATAGAGCACAGTCATAGCCTGGAAGCTGTCACCTTGGATTATGCAACTGGGTTTCCCTCTGTCTCCTCTGGTCAGGCTTTTCTAACTGGTTATCACTCCCATGATCCACCCCTCTTTATCTCTTTATCACACATGAGCTCACTTTCTTTCAGACTCTTCCATGCCAGCATCTGGCTTGTCTCTAGACAGTCTTCTAAGAGGATCTGGACATTCTCTACAGGACGGTTTCAAATTTTGACTCTACCTGTTTACAACGTAGATACAATCTTAGTCTTTATCACCATTCTCCTGCTTCTTAGGATTAAGACTTTATCCTAACATAGATCACATCTGCCTAAATCCAGCATCTTTCCATCTCATCTCTTCTTTTCTGTGATCAGACCCTACTAGCTATTTCTCCTTTCACACCAGCATTCACAAATTCTTATCATGTTAGAGACAGTGCAGCCGAAAGAATTAAGTGATATACTAAATGCTAGAAATTTATAAAGTCTCCACTATTTGAATAAGATAAATTAGAACAATAACCTTAAAATTAAATTTATCTGTGATGCATTCCAGGAACTGTACTAGGCATTTTACTGTTTGGTCATTTAATCCTCAAAATGATTCTGCAAATTTACAAATTCAATACTTATTTGTTGAATGCATTAATGTTGATTTGCAGTATTTGGATTCTACATTCATCCCAGCACTGCCTCTACATTAAATACTTGGGAGATATAGGGAAAAAAAATGCAATTTTTCAGAGAAAAATGGAGTTTAGCAGAATCATAAAATATAACATGGATCCATTCTCAGCCATGAAATGCAGCGGCAAGCAAAACATGAGAAAGCAGCACAATTTTTGGTATGCCAGTCCTTCAAGAGAGGCTATCATTGACGAAAACAGAAGAGGAAGTTGGGGAAAGCTGTCACTCTCTAATGAAAGTCTACCTGGGACTCTTCCTAAATGAATTAGACACAGGCCAAAAGCAACCTAATTTTATATGAATTTAACTGTAAGTACCATTGATGGGTGGCTCTGCTTATAGTAGAATTGGAGGATTCATCTGTTAGGATGGGAAAGATTTTGGTGTGTTCTCTCCAAGACAAAATAGAAAACTGTCCTAAGAGGTAACATTTACCAAAATACTCTTCAGATCTCCTTCTTATGATCTCTTTTAGAGATGTTTTTCCTAAAATGATATGTACTTAAGTCATTTTATGTATTAGTACTTTTGAATTTAATAGTCACAAAACATGCCTGTTATTTATTTTCTTTGGTTATATGTAAAATAATGTGACTGATGGCTTCCAAAAGAGAGTATATAAGCAGAATGTAGAAGGTAAAAAAAGGTAATGAAATTTACTGCAACTTCCTATGTGAGACCACAAGTTATACACTTAAAATTATATCATTTGGTTGAAAGTCAGTAAGATCATTATTATTCCTGTTTTATAAATGAGAATACCAAGTTTGGGGGCTTCCCCAGTGGCTCAATGGGTAAAGAATCTGCCTGCAATGCAGGATACACAGGATATGTGGGTTTGATCCCTGGGTCAGGAAGATTCCCTGGAGAAGGAATGGCAACCCACTCCAGTATTCTTGCCTGAAAATCCCATGGACAGAAAAGCCTACTGGATTACAATCCAAAGGATCACAAACAGTTGGCCACAACTAAGAACAAGCACTGTTTTTACCACTTTAATGAAGTCTTCCAGTCACCCACTTGGAAGACTAGTAGACTAGTAGACCAGACTACTACTACTAGTCACTGGTAGACCAAATATTTTAGAGCAATGATTTTTAATACTTGGTTGGTGCTTTTAAAAAGGAAAATGAAAATCCAGGGCCTTTATAATCCATGAATCCAGTTTTTCAAAGACTCTGAAATCACATTTAAATGCTGTTATACTATTTAAGCAATTTATTTTGGTGCCAATGTGACTGTAAATATAAACATTCATTTAGGCACTAAAATCTTGAGATATTGTGCTATTCTGATATGGTTATTAAAATGACATTGAATATTCTTTTTTAAAAATATTATCATGGAAGTAATAGCAGATTTTTTAAAAATCATTTTAAATATATAGGGTCTAGAAAATGTGTTTCAATTGTTCTGGAGAGATTTGCCTATCATTGGCAATTGATTCTGAGGTCTTCATCCAATAATAAAATTTGTGGTTTTAAGTTGTTTAATTTGTTCTTACACCGATTTCAGAATGTTTCCTCTATTTCTAGTAATTTTCTTAGAGCAGTACAGAGCCAGTCTCTGGAAATTCAATCAACACAATAAGGTTGAAATTTTATATTTGAAAATTTCACCATGGGATGCCAAAAATTCTCAATATGGGGCTTCTGAGTTTAGTTTCTCATCTCTCAAATGGAAGGTGAGTAGTATTCACTTCTTTGTAGTTATTTTGACACTAACGTTTTGCATGTCTTTCTACAGTGATATGTTTAATGGGAAGGATATCATTCCCTTGAATCCAGAATTAAAGGGATCATCATAAATACAACCGTAAACTGAACAAAAGTCAAATAGCCATTGGTGATCATAGACATGATAATGTAAGTCAAAGACTGACATGGTTCTTGTCACTGAAGGGGATTACTCAGCAGCTCAAAGCACACAGTAGCAGAGTGCTGTCTGTGGATTTCTCTTAAGAAAAACAAACTTTACCAGGAAAGGAAAAGCTAACATTTCAAAGCTATGAATCCCCAGGAACTGAGGAAAAAGGGAAGGGAACATAATTGGCATTTATTTAACACGTTATTATGCTGCTTAATTGTATATTCTGTTTAAATCTTAGGACAACCTTCTTTAGTTGATTATTGGTTCCATTTTACATATAAGGAAACTGAGGATTAATAAATTCCACAAATAATGATGAGACTGGATATATAATCTAGGTCTCTCTGGCACTAAAAGCCACAGTCTTTTTCATATGTCCTATTTGCTCTCTACTGAGAGAAATGGATAATGGAGCAAAAGATTCATTTGAGAAATAATAGGTAGTAATTCTGAACACAAATGTCTTATTTTTTTCCCCTGAATTGCTTTGAAATTGGTTTCTTCTGTTATAATGCCTTTCCTGAAATGTAGAGCATGGTAATTCCATTCTGCAGCATGTTCATGGTCTTGAATAAACAGCGCTCATGAAGTATCTTGGAGATGAAGATATATTCATGGAGTTAAAAGTTTAATTAATTATGGTTCTTAATTATTATGGGGTTCCCTGGAGGCTCAGTGGTAAAGAATCCGCCTGCCAATGCCTGCTATAGCAGGAGACACGGGTACGATCCTGGTGTCAAGAAGATCCCCTGGAGTAGGAAATGGCAACCCACTTCAGTGGTTTCCCCTGGAAAATCCCGGACAGAGGAGCCTGGCAGGCTACAGTCCATGGGGTTGCAAGCAGTTGGACACGATTTAAGAACTAAACAACAACAGCTTAATTATATTCAGTATTAAAGGTTTAAGAAAATAGAAATATATGAATTCAGCTTGATTATAATAAAAGATCTCAGAAGAAACTCAAATTTTAGTTTCAGCTCTTCCCCTCACTAGTGTGGAATGCTGTCTGTTCTGTTTTTTCATTGAGAACAAAGAGAAGAGATATTCTCTTTTCCTCTGTATATGCTTTAGATCTAAGGTAGTAATATAATCTTTGCTAAGTGGTGACATTTTTTCTTTTATATTAGCGTTATGTAAACTGAAGTGTGTATATTTATGCATTGTCTTCAGAAAGACATAGGATTATTGATACACGACAGACCTGAGTAAGTGTCTATTTCTTCATGGGCTGCTGTGTGTGACATGGTTAGCCTCTGAGCTATCCACAGTGATGCCTTAGCTCACTCTCCAGTAACTACCCTCCTTAAAGGAGAACATCAGTAATGATGGGAAGTGAAAAAAGCAGACTCAGAGAGTGAAACTTAGTCTCCCAGTCATATTCTCCCTTTATAACACCCTACAACAGAAGGTGCCATGTCTGAAAATCTGCAAGGAACTCCCTTTGAGTGATCAGTGATGATCGTAATAATAGCTATCACTATCTGAGCCAGACACAGTACTAAGTTTTTACATAGTTAGCCAACTTAATACTCACAGCCCTTACTAAGATCCCATTTCCCCCGCCTCTTCCTTTTTTATATGTACAATAAGAAAAATGTAGCATAATTAAGTCGCTTGCCCAGTGTTCAAAAGCTGCAAAGGGAGAGAGCCAGGAATATAGATCCTCATAACCTGAAAGTTCACTCTGTAAATCCTCAAATTCTATAGATCCCCAAACTATATTGCCCACATGGGTTCTGACTTAGAATTTTAATTTATTTTTATAGTGATTTTAAATTAATATTTTAAAATCTACTACTGATTGTCCTGAATACATATATGCATATGTCCATCCATATTTTATCAATCATTTTCAACAATATAATCAATCATTACAATAATTTTTCAGACTGTTAATGTCCTCTTAGGCTGGATGTTTGAGACACAAAGAAGCTCTTAACTCCCCTACATTCTCCTAATTTTTAAAGGGTAGAGCAGAGCTTGAAATACATGCACATTTAAAATCAAACCTATTGCCTATCTGATTTCTCACTGTTTTGTAACACACTCAACTAATCATATAGTGATTATTTATCAATACCTATCATGCCAGACAACTTAAAAATTTTGCATGAGGTGAGATCAATACAAAGTTGCCATATGTAGTAAGTAAAATACACCAGTTAGGATTATTTATTAGGATAGTCTGTAAATTTTTTTGGTTTCTCACCTAACTGTTGACTTTTTCCTTATTCCCTAGCTCATGTTTATTTACTCTTGGACTTGACCAACCAACATGGTTATTGGAGAATGAACTAGATGAAGAATTTGAGCTCACTGACCACTCCTTGCTCTACCTCTGGCCAAATAATTGCTTCAGATCACTGTGCCTAAAAAAGCAGCTGGGACGCCAATGCTGTGTAGAAACATTTTTGACTGAAAAATCAAGAGACCTGGATTCTGTTATTGTCTCTGCTGTAAAACAACAAAGTGACCTTGGCATGTTGCCTGAGGTTCCTAGACCACAGTTGCCTTGTCTGCAGGTGAAAGTTTGAAACAGATGATCTTCAAAAGCCCTTCTAGTTCTGAGGGTTTATAAACACTCTTCCTTCTAGTCCCCTCTCAGAATAGGGTTGCTACTGCCATCCTAAATTGTTACTAGAGAAGAGAGAAGGAAACAGTGATAAATAATTCCATTGTGGTTGCTTTGGAGCATCTAATGAAAACCACAGTGACTTGCTGTAAACAAAGGACCTGCCTTTTCAGTATTTATCTGGCTTCTGGAAGGATATTGTTCAAGCTTCACATCAATAGTTCCTTTTGTCTAATTACTTATTCAGGACAAATACTCAGTTTTCAAGACTCCCCCTGTAATCCGCAGGCCTTTCTCCATCTATTCCCTCACCTCCTTGATGACTCTGTTCTCTTCAGTGACACTAATCACGGTGTCTCAACTTTCTGCCATGTACTTCCACTTTATCACTATCACCCATGGTATCCACAATGAAGCCCTTATCAAGCTAGCTGGCATTTTCACAAAGACGGTCAAATAAATTCTCTGTGCTCAGGAGACCCATTTGTGTTACCCCAACTCTAGATAAGCTGACTGTCTGATGCAATCTCCCACCAGGGACATCCCTGATAGCTTTTTCTACACTTACCATGAAACTCCATGTTTGTATAACAGCAACACCTCAATACCCACAGCAAATGATTTATTCTTGGAAAAATGAAGATTAAGCAAGCTTTCTGTCATTACACAGAATGAGCTCTTATAGAAAGCAAATAGGAAAGCTAAGCCCAAGGTATCTACATTCCTAAAAGACAGAATCCACACCACTGATCTACCCAACTACTGTATTCCCTCCACCTTACTTCCTCTCATAGATATTCACTGAGGACATAATATGTGATGTAAGTATGCTATGGGCTGTAGATACAGAAAAGAACAAGTCTGATGATATCCCTGTCCTTGTAGAATAAATAGTTTGATCTACTTCTATTAAGGCACTGATTATGTTTTATTATAAATATATAATTTTCAGATATGTTTCTCCAGTAGATTCTGAGGTTTTAGAGAGCAGGACACCTCATCTAAATCATATCTTATTGCAATGATTGCAAATATTCAACAATTATCAGTACAAAACAGAGGTTAAGGGAAGTTATGACCAACCTAGATAGAATGTTCAAAAGCAGAGACATTACTTTGCCAACAAAGGTCCATCTAGACAAGGCTATGGTTTTTCCTGTGGTCATGTATGGATGTGAGAGTTGGACCTGTGAAGAAGGCTGAGTGCCGAAGAATTGATGCTTTTGAACTATGGTGTTGGAGAAGACTCTTGAGAGTCCCTTGGACTGCAAGGAGATCCAACCAGTCCATTCTGAAGGAGATCAGCCCTGGGATTTCTTTAGAAGGAATGACGCTAAAGCTGAAACTCCAGTACTTTGGCCACCTCATGCAAAGAGTTGACTCATTGGAAAAGACTCTGATGCTGGGAGGGACTGGGGGCAGGAGGAGAAGGGGATGACAGAGGATGAGATGGCTGGATGGCATCACTGACTCGATGGACCTGAGTCTGAGTGAACTCCAGGAGTTGGTGATGGACAGGGAGGCCTGGCATGCTACGGTTCATGGGGTCGCAAAGAGTCGGACACGACTGAGCAATGAACTGAACTGAACTGAACTGAACTGAATGTGTGAAAACATGGATTTGCATAAATATACACAAATACAAATCACCAATGACTTTTCATTCAATTTAAAATAAGACCCAAATGCTTCACCATACACTAAAAAGCCTTCCTAGATGACTCCTCTGCCTCTTTTTTTTTACTTTCACTCTCACTTCCAGTATCCCTTTCTTCTTCTTCATTAAGTAGGTCAAGTCCTTATTAACCTCAGGACCTTTGTATATGTCCAACTGAAATGCTTTTGACCTAGTGCAAGACATAGTAAGCTCTTTCTTGTCACTCTGCTCTCAGTTCAAATGACCTTCAGCGGTCACCTGCTCTGTGGTTTCCTTTGGCTTTTCTGAGTAATTATCTACCTCATTGCTCTGGTGTATTTTCTTTATAACACTAGCATTATGTTAAATAACCTAGCTGTCTCTAACTTGATAAGTCACAACCTGTCTGGACATTTAGCCTAATTCACAAACATAGAAAATTAGACTCAATTATTTTTTCAGCTCCTTTGAGCTCTGAAGTCCTATAACTTATTAAAAATGACTTAACACACAAAAATAGAAAAGACCAGATAATGCTCAATTTTTTTAGCAATTTTTAGTCAACAATATACTGTGTACACTAAGGTGAGAGTCTGTGATACTGGTTGCCGTAGATTAGCAATGCCTTACTCACTTTCTTTGGAGTAGGAAGTTGATTGATTGATATAAAATAATTTATTAAGCTTTTTCTAACACTTTCATAAAAATATAGCAGCTATTCTTCCATGTTTCCATAGAAATTTTTTCTTGTGTTCTTGAATTTATTGATTTCTTTTCTTCTTTCTTACAATTGTTTTCTTTTTTCTTTTTTAATGGACATAGTGCATACAATGAAAGAGCATATATCCCACATTAAAAAGAAATGTCTTGAATTTACAGATGTAAGAATCCTGTTTGGGAACATTCATGAGAGGGAGGGAAAGGAGGAGGTAGGATATGAATTAGAGCTTAACTTATGGCAGTATTTCAACAGCTGTTTCTAAGCAGAGGGATCCATGTTTAAGTGAAATGTAGGAGGCAGGAATTTGCCAGCTGGTTGGAGGAGAAAATGGTGAAAATCACAGTTTGTTCAAACTTCATTCACCTGTATGTCTTTCTGAGTGCCTATAAAAACCCACTTCTTCCTTCTACAGCATTATAGAAGAAGAAAATATTAATCATGCAAGTATATATATAATTCAAAATGGTGACCTAACATGAGTGCATATAACAGCAGGCCTAACATAGTCTAGAGGTCAAAGATGGCTTTACTATGAATATCAGGGTCAAAAGCTTTCCAAGTTTTTTTTAGTAGCAACATTCTGTTTCCATCTCCTAAGCAGCAATAAGAGTTTATTACATTTCACTTCAACGATCTGGCATTAATATGGCTCAGCTATTCTCTCCTCTGCCACAGATTATCTGAAAAAGAACCCAGTTAATCCAACTAGCTTGATGAGTTCTTTGAAAAGCACTCACACAAAAATATGTCTTATGCTAACCCATAAACTGTCCTTTATCATTGCAAGAGCTCATTATTTAAATCAACTATGGGTGATTGTGGTTCACCATACAGGGGAAAATAACCTCTTATGTGAGGGAAACTTCCATATTGGGGTCTATGGGGTTGACAGTTATCCAGAAAAGGGTTGTGACAAGCACCTGGTGCTCTGGAGCATAGGCAGCCAAGGTTTATTAAAATAGAGGGGAGAGCACAGCTTTCTTAAAGCACAGGTGAACACCTCTCAAACAAGCTGAACTGGGTCTGGTAGCCTACCTAGAGAAAGATGGTGCTTGAACGAGATGTTGAAGGATGAACAGAAGTGACAGGAAGATAAGTATAAAGAGGGGTGGAGAGAGCATGATGTAAAGCTTGGAAGTATAAGACAACTCCAAGCAGTTAAAATTAAATGAGATAACATGAAACTTCATCTCACTGATAAACACATAGCACAGTGCCTGATATATACTAACTCTTTGAATATTCATGTCTTAATTGATGGCTTTGTCTAGAATAGGAGTAAAAGTCCGACCATGCACCTGTTTCCTGAATGCAAGCTACGGATAATAATATTATTTCCACTGGCAGAAGGGTGGACAGAAAATATAATTTGTGCTACATACTAGGAAAACAGAGAACACTGTAAGAGATATATGTGAAAGTGCAAAAAGCAGCTAAATATTGTAGTCATCCAAGAATATTTGCAGTTTGCATCACTGAAATGAAGACTGTAACATCTAGGTAACTGTTTTTAGAACCTTATCCTTTCCAGGCTAAATCCAGATTGAAAAGCGATATTAGCCCCTGTCTCTTTCTCTGGAATAGATAGATAAGGTTGATATATGTATCTGAGGATAATACCCCTTGAGAAAGCCTTGTTTTCAGGAGTGTAGGGAAAGTATGACTGGTCCTTATTGATTTCTTAATCTGTTCTATATTTATAAAAGTTCAGTGGTAGGACAGCAACAGCTAGTTTATGGAGAGTAGAAACAAATGCCCCCTTCATGGATTACAGCCTTGTCGAGGCAAAAAGACTTCCATAACTCAGTGAAGCTATGCGCCATGTTGCACAGGGCCACCCATCGCACATTATTCACATTCTAAACAAAAAGAGCTAAGCTGGCTTCAAGCTGATTGGTAGCTGTAGGCAACTGTGTTGTTTTGATGCTGCTTTATGTTCTTTTCAATAAAGTTGCCTACAAGGAACTTGAATAGCCAATGCACAAAAGAAATACAAATAAAAATAAAGACATGAGCAACCATTCATCTGTACTCATAACCAGATGTGGAAATTAAATTAATGAAATGCTCTTCTTTTCCACACCAATTTAATTTTTAAAATGAAAATGCTAAAAGTTCCTGAGTGTGTGTTATGACACGTGTTTCTTAAACTATTGTGGAAGTAAAATTAGGTACACACTTTCTGGAAAGGAATTTGGCATATATATAAAGGATCTTAAAAATATTCACCTCCTATGATTCAGTATTTTCATGTCAAGGCCTCTACCTGAAGGAAATAATCAGAAAAACACTCAAAATGGATGTAGAAAGTTATTACTGCAATTACATATTACAAAAATATAATGGAATGTAACCTGAGTGCATACCTACACAGGAATGTTTAAATCAATTGTGTTAAATGAATACAATGTCACATCATTTATAACCAATGGAAAGCCCATATAGTTTCTTAAAGAATGTTTATAGCCAAAGGAACATGCATACAAAATAACGTTGTTAAAAAAACCTACAGAATCTAAGTTTTATATTAATGTTATTTCAACTATCAGACATATGGATGTGTGCGTGATATATGTGTTTTTGTGTTTATGTGCCTGTGCATCTGTGTTTTTCACATTCAGAGTTAACATATCGAGAAAACACTGGAGAAAAAATATATGAGATATGAATAATGCTAATCTGTAGATTAGGACGAGTATCTGTGTTAATAATGCTTCTTTCTCAATATTTTTCACATTTCTACATTGAATATTATCAATTCATGATTAAATACGTTTTAAATGGGTCTAACAGACTGATGTTACAATTTCATGTAAAAAAGATCTCTTTTTATCTGCCAAATTAAGACAGATTCTTCTCATAGTTCTATAAGGGTTTGAGTGTATAATGTTTCCTTAATTTAAAATATTAACATTATTACATAAAGTTATATAATTAAGTTGTAAAAGTACCCTAATTTTAAAGCAAAAATAACACCTTTTGGAAATTTACAGTCCAAATATGCATTTTGTAAATTTCAGATGTTATATTTTATAATATGACTCAAAACTGAAAATACAAAAGTTAGAGAAGCCGATGTACTATTTACTTGCAATCTAAATCATTCAACTTGTATCTGCATTAAAAATCAATTGATTTTTTCCTTTTTCTCATATCTCATCAATTGTGAAAAGTAGAATCTGTTTCTTGTGTAGTGTGTTAGAGTTTTATTTACATAAATAGCTGGCTGAGTCAATTTAAAATAATAAGACAAATGAAAATAAAATGATTCATTTTAGTTTCTTTTCTCATCAAATCAAGGTCAGAAGAGTCAAATATTTTCCTGAAAAATTAAGAGACCAATATTTTTTAAATTTTTGTGATTTGTTTCCAATCTGAAGATCAAACAACTTCTAAGTCACATTCACTTGCTGCTGGTTCTATGCTTCAAAATTGTGTATTTTACAGGAATCAAGTAGTTAAAATTCTGTTATTTAAATATAGGTACAACAAAATGGCTAAAATCTCAGTGGAGACTTAGAATGATATAGATTTGAAATTTGATAGTCTACTTCCTCACTTATAAGTGTAACCTTTCAGAAGGTCTTCTGAAACTCTGAGCCCTCATCTACAAAACATGACTAAAAATGTACCTACTTCATTAGGCCATAGTAAAACATAATGAGGTGGCACCTGCATTGCTTTAAACCCTGTATTTGGAACTTCCCTAAGCATTCAATTAATTATAAGCATTATATGTATTTTTTAAAAAGCACAATTATTTCTGGAATCCTTACTCCCTAAATGCCAGGCAATGCATTTAAAATGAGTTTCTTTCAAAAGTATTTCCTCTCAGCAAACACCTACATGTATATGTGGACATTTAAGAGTAAAGTGTTTTAATGACTCTTATCTGTAAGCAAGAGAAATACATTTAAATATCTTTTCATCTCTCTTTTTCCTTGTGACTTTTTAAAATTTATCTTTAAAATTTAAAACAAACAGCAACAAAAATGAACAAATAAGCAAATAAAACTAAGCCATTGCTGTGATAGAGACACCTTTTTTTATTTTAAATGTGGCACAGTAGTTTTTTCCAATTTAATTTTTCATAAATGCCGCCATCTAGTGTTCACTATTTCAACTTTTAGTACTGACCTTAAACATGCATTGATGGGGAAGTATTCTTCACAGTTTAACGAAAGCAAATATTAACAAGTCACTGTATTTAAAGTTTCCAAGTCCTTTAAAAAGACCTCTGATACTTGAAGTAACAAGGTAATGGTGAAATAAAAATAAGCAAGGTATACAGTAGAGTGTATATGTCAGTCCCAATCTCCCAATACATCCCTCCCTTGCTGCACACCTGAAATTAACAGAACATTGTAAATCAAATGCATTCCAATAAAAATTTTAAAAATAAAAATATTTTAATCATTCTGGGAAAAAAAGAAGGTAGCTAAAGTTCAGCACTTTAGACATGGTATTTTACCACTTTTGTAAAATACGAATGCATTATAATTTTAATTTTCTCTCTCTCTCCCCTACTCTCTCTTTCTCCCTGAACCATTCTCTACAAACCCTTTGCTCTCCATTTGATCTATGGTTCACAGCCTATTTTTTGGCATATAGTTGGAGCTCAGTGGCATATGTGATACATGTAATAAAATACCTAATGTTTATATGCCAGTGGTTGATTTAATCATTTCTTATATAATAGCTCACTTAATCACTGGAGAAAGATTCTATCATTGTTTTCTCTTATGTATGAGGAAATTGACGCCTAGGGAAGTTAAACTTTATATGAACATGTAGCTGATGAGTGGCCACACCAAGATTTGAAGTCAGTTTTCTGTCTCAACCAGTGGCTCCGTGGTAAAGAATCTGTCTGCAACGCAGAAGCCACAGGTTCAGTCTCTGGGTTGGGAAGATCCCCTTGAGAAAGGACATGGCGACCTACTCATACTCGTGCCTGGGAAATCCCACAGACAGAGGAGCCTGTTGGGCTACAGTCCATGGGTCTCAAGAGTCAGACACCACTGAGTGACTAAAAAGCAACAGTCTAACTCAAGAGCTCTCACTTTCAATCATACGTGGCCAGTGAATTATCACATTTGCAAAAGTTATTTGGGTCTCAGAATACCAACAACTGTGCACATGCCGATTGATAAATGAGAATTGAAGGGTAAACATATTTGAAATCATTTATCATTCTTGGAAGATATCACCGTTTCTAAGGAATTTGAAACATTATGAAACTGAACTGAATCTACTGAGAGAAAGTGAACCATGTCACTTATTTACAAAATAGAAACATATTTCACTCTATTTCAAAAGTAAATGCATATCAATAGTTTAGATGGTTGAATTCATTCTTTTTTAAATAAATTAAAAACTCTCCAAAAAAATTGGAGAAGTTGTTAACTTCCCTAGCAAACAAAGATAGGACAAATTTACTTACTAAAATTAGTGGCTTATTAATGTGATTTTAATTATATTGTGCAGTTTGTCCTATTATATTAGTATGTTATGTTGCAAATAATTTTTATTTTTGTCTTTAATCATTATGTGTTCCCCTTCTACTCTACAAAGACAGGTTTCTAAGTTTAAATAACTGTTTTAGGTCAGAAACTTAACATGAGAATATTGACGTTCATTTAAAGGTCACACATTCATCAGTTTCATACTATAAACATCTGTACTAACAACAAAAGGGAAATTACATGCATTTCATCTTAAAATTCAAACAAGAAATACATTGTTAGTTTTCCCAATTGACTTCCAAAAAAAAAAAAAAAACAGACAAACCACCCAAAGATAGGTGCAATGATACCAGTAGTTTTTCATCAAGCATTGTAAATAGCCAATTCAATTCCCCATGAAAACCGGAATCTTCACGATGTCACTGCCCAATGTGAATTTAAGTGATTGGCATGACTGAGGATAGATAGATTTTAAGTCTATATTTTTAAAGAAACCATTTCCTCTTAAAATTAATTTGTGGAAATGTTCATATTCATAAGACAGTTATAATAAAAATAAATTTAAATACCAGGGCTGAAAATTATATTAACATTCAAACCATTTTAGGATTGATATTGGATTTTCTAACTCATAGAAGCATTGGGTGCTAAAATGTCATAGAGAATATTCATGCAAGTCTTTGTCAAGTAGAAAAATAAGAGCTGTAAAATGTTAGGAGCTTTATCCAAATACAAGTGCTATTTGTAAATCCAAGACTACAACCTAGAAATTCATTTCTCAGCACTTTTCACTACAAGGAAAAGCAGCATCTTTTTAAGTTTCTCAAAGCAAAACCTGTATAAAAACAAATATTAGAGGGACAGTAGTGATGGAGTTAAAATAATAGATCTGACAATGATCACACGAGTAGGTAAGTAACATAACTCATCTATCTAATCTTCATACAATTATTCAATTAACGAACATTAACAGTGCAGGGACTCATAGCTTTACAAGATAACAGCTAAAATTTAAACAGTAATTTCGCTTTTATTTTTACAGACATAATCGACAACTTTCTGTGAACAAACATATTAAAGATTGAAGCAGTATCTATGTAGTGAGACTTTGAAATGTCCTTTTATTTTTGTAATGTTTTTGTGACATTTTTTCTAGAACCTTTAAAACAATTTATTTCTTTACTATTGTTTTTGTGTGTATTTGCCTCACTAAACTGTAGCACAGTATGGCCAGAGTGAATCTTTGAAACATTTATTAACAAATGACTTTTATTTATTAAATATTTATTTCTTAAAATTTATTATTTAAATAAATCATTTATTTATTTAAAAATGACTTTTCTTCTCTAGGGAAAAGTCCATTTTCTCCTCAATGCCATCTTCCCTCTCCCCGCTTCCATTACAATAAGAAGACATCTGTCTTCTCCTGTTTTTCCTAAATTGTTTACAGAAGAGGAAATAAATATGAAGAAAATTGTATAAAAACAAATCATTTTGATATTTGGCAAAACTAATACAATTATGTAAAGTTTAAAAATAAAATAAAATTAAAAAAAAAATAAATCAATATATTTCTCTGAACAAAAAGAAGCAAGATGCAGTTTTCAGTATAATGTAGTCATAGCTTAAGCCAAGTCAACTCAGTTGCTACTATCTTAATAATGTGTTTCTGAAGAGCCTATTTTCACTTCATTCTTACAGAATTTAAGACTGAATTACCCAAATTGATCATCTCTATCCCTCAAATTTCATATACAATAAACATTTTGTGCTTTGTGTTTTTCCTGACCAGATCTAAAATAATAAGATCAGAACCTACCATTCTATATGCTGTTCAGTGGGATGGATTGGGAGACCTTATTTTGTAGTATTACTAATAAAGTATTAAAATATAACTGGAAATTCATAATTAAACATATTCTCCAACTAGATTTTAGTACTAACATAATTTGTATAGTAGTATTCCTAGGTAATTTGCTGATTAAAACCAGCATTTTTTTATGTCTATGGTTTTAACCTTTAATTTTACAATCTGAAGGGTAGTTGCTGAGATGATTTTAACGTTAAGTATAAAGAGATGAAGTGGTACCTAAAATTATACTTACATCTCATGTTGTTCCATATACATTCAGAAAGCAAGATACATTAGATGTTTAAATTGAATTCAATATAGATATGATTTATAATCATATGAAGTAGATTAATTGCAGAGTCATAACTGAACCAAAATTATGTGGAGAAAGAACCAAATACAATGAAGCTAGGGGAATTTCAGATATGGTATTGTTTGAGTTGGATTTCTTCCAGCCAACATATTTTCAAGTTTACTCCAGCACGAATATGCCCATACTTAATATTTCATAATTCATGTGTTTTTAATCATATGCATGCATTGTTTTTGTTAAACTGTATATAGTACATAATGCACACACATAGATGCATACAGGTACATGCTGTTGTTAAGTCGCTCAGTTGCATCTGACTCTGCGATCCCGTGGATTGTAGCCTGCCAGGCTCCTTTGTCCTTGGGATTTCCCAGGCAAGAATACTGGAGTGAGCTGACATTTCCTTCTCCAGGGGATTTTCCTGACCCAGGGATCAAACCCATATCTCCTGCAATGGCAGTCATTAGCAAGTGGAATCTTTACCGCTGAGCCATCAGAGAAGCCTTATCTAAGTACACACCTGCATACATTTGTGTGTTTGCTTATAATAGCTTACTATTCCCTTTTTTATCTTCTATTATGGCCTGTTATATCTCCTACAATAACTCCTCACCACTACCTCTATAAGATTCAAATAATATTGAATATGTATATTGAGATTCTAGAGGGAGAGAGTTCTATGCCAGTTGTATCTGGGGTTCAGGGGTAAGGGGTAATGCTACAGGGGGTGAGGTATACCCATTCCTAACTATGCTGCATTTATGTTTAACTTGTACATTCAGTAAGTTAATTAGTGACTAGTACTGTTTTCTATAGTACAAGTAATTTTTGGTAAGAACGTTTAGTCTTCTTCTCTGAATGACATGAAATGCCTTTGGAGGATTGTACACAAAAGACTGACATAATTTGATGTGTGCTTTGAAAGGGTCATTGGCTGCTGTATGGAAAACAAAATGTAGGCTCACAAGGGTAGACGCAAGGACACTGGTTAGGAGGCTACTAAATGACTCAGACAATAAAGAAGCTGCCTGCAATGCAACAGACCCAGCTTAGATCTCTAGATTGGCAAGGTACTCTGGAGAGAGGAATGGCTACCCACTCCAGTGTTCCTGCCTAGAGATTTCCATGGACAGAGGAGCCTGGTGAGCCACAGTCGACGGGGTCACCAAGAGTCAGACACGGCTGAGTGACTAACACTTTCACTTTTTAGGGCTTCCGTGGTGGCTCAGTTGGTAAAAAAATCTGCCTGTTATGCAGGAGTCCACCCGCAGCAGACTCGGGTTTAACCTCTGTGTCAGGAAGATCCCCTGGAGCAGGAAATAGCAACCCATTCCAGTAATCTTGCTGGGGAAATCCCATAGACAAAGGAGACTGGCAGGCTACAGGCCATGGGGTCACAAGAGTCAGACATGACTTAGTGACTAAACTACCAAAGCACCGCTAGCAAAGTACAAGAGTGGCTTGGAAGAAGATGGGGTTAACTATAACTGTTCTATTTCTCAAAGGCAATCTTTTTAACTAACCCATAGATTAACTTAATTGAAAGAGAAAAGAGAGTCTGTAAATTTCCAAACCATAGGACTGACCCTGTCAATAAACCCTGAAGTCACAACATGACAAATTTCAATAAAAGAAATTGAGAGAACAAACTCATTTATGAGTATAGACGCAAATATTTTTCCTTCATTTCCTTCAAAGAATAAAGGAACCATAAAAAGCTAGGAAGTCATTCAAATATACAAAGTGTTCCAATAAATTAAAGAATCCATTCATGTTATTAATTTCTTCAGTAATAAAAAATAACATCCTGGCAGCAGCAGTTAACTGTCTGAGGTATTTGATGAACTGTATCATCTATGCCTAAACAAAGTAAAATTCAGTGAAATAAGAATAAAATGATATTTCCATATAAGAAAGAAGATCTTCTATCTCAGACCTTAAAAGCTACTATAAATTATGAATAATGCTATAAAGACACTGACATTAGAGTTAAACTCATGGAAAAACTCAAAGATACCCAGTGTCATTACTAATGTTTAGCTGTAAAACACAAATAAATAAAATGTGACTTGTGACCAATCTATTAGCATTAGAATCCAAAGGGAAATTTATGTAATATATTACTCTTAAAATTACTCTTAAAAAATATTAATCATGACAAATAAACAATTGACAGCAATTCAATAGACAGCATTGTAAATTTTCAAATTAATAATTGTATAATTACAACATATAGTCACACAATGAATAACAATTGTCTATTAATATGAAAATATCCAGATACCCAAATTTTTCAATTATTAAAAAAAATGCAAATTTTAAAATGCTATGCCTACTTCACATAACTGACAGCTTTTTAATAATAATATAAAACTGTTTAAGGAAACTCAAGTTCTTAGTCATTGTTGATGGGAGTATAAATTATTTAACATTTCCAGTTGGCAATTTAAAAATATATATGAAAGGCTTCAACTCTGGCACTCTTTTACCTATCAGTGTTATTTCTATACACACTCATAAAAAATCAGTCACAGGCTCAATCAAAGACAGAGGTAAATAATCTTCTCCACATGATTGATTATTACAATGAGAAGTTTTCTAAAACTAAAACACTGATATCCTGTAAAGGGAAATAGCTAAGAAATTATAACCATTTCATATGATGTAACATCATACAATCATTAAAAAATAAAATAAGAAAGCAATGTCAAGAAACTGAAAATTTTTATAAGGTAACAAATTTAATTCAACTGATTGCCAGGTACCATATACAGTACAAAGCAAAACAAGATTAACCTTTCTGTAATAAAATTTAGCAAACTACAAGCACAGATTTCAAAATGTTACCATTGATTATCTCTAGCTTCTTGGATTCTGGTATATTTTTTCTACCCTATGCCCTTTAGAATTTCTTAAATGTTGACTATGTATATGGGGCTTCCCAGGTAGCACTAGAGGTAAAGAACCTGCCTACCAATTCAGGAGATACAAAAGATGGGTCTGATCCCTGGGTTGGGGAGATCCCCTGGAGGAGAGCATGGCAACCCACTCTAGTATTCTTCGCTGGAGAATCCCATGGGAAGAGGAGCTTGGAGGGCTACAGTCCATAGGGTTGCACAGAGTTGGACACGACTGAAGTGACTTAGCAGGTACATATGTATTCATTATTTAATAAATATTTGAAAACCAAGTACATAATTTATTTTAAAATAATTCAATTGAGAATATTTTTATTGCCAAAGGATAGATGAGGTAAAACAGTATTGATTAGAGGACCAATCTTTCTTTAGAAAGGCTATGACTCATTCATTTCAACAAGCACTGATTGACTCTGCTCTTTTTTATTTCCCAAGCTAGAAACAAGGCATTCAAAGATGAGTTAGTCACAACCACTTTCTCATAAATCTGTTAGACCAGTGAAGGAATCTGACAGCAACAATGTCAGTGCGATTGCAATGAATTGGATATTTACCTGGATAAAGGGCACAGAGGATGCGTGTGGCTGCCTGGGTGAACAGGAAGTTAAGAAAGGCTTCCTTTTCTTTCAGTGATTTTGAAATCAGTTTTAAAAGATAAGCAGGAATTTTCCACATAGATATAACAGATGAAGTCAGTCTAAGAAAAGGCATCTCATAAGAAAAAAAGGTAGAGAAAAAGATGAGAATCCTATCATTGCTAATGAAATTTGTCTGTAAAAATGTCAGATGATTACCAAAATCCTGAAGAGGAAGCCAATTAAAGTGGTACCTTCATATTTGCTATAGCACCTTTCTGGCATATCTTGCAAATAAGACTCTTCAAAAAGTGTTCTTTTCCTAACATATCTATTAATCCAACATGCCCAGTCTTGACATCTACCATACTTTACTATTTCATATTTCCCAAACAGGTCATAGTGGGTCATTGTCAATACCTCCTCATCCTATTCTCTTCAAAAAACAGTGTCAGAATACCATAGTTTTTTTATGATACCCTTGCTTTATACTCCTGGGGATTCATTTGCATACTCAAACTGTTTGTTCTATGTCATCTTAAGTTTTGTCTTATTCAATTAGTCCAGCATCCAGCATCTAACATAAAATCTGATGCACTGTAGACATATAGTATTTAATGAATAAATAAATTAATGAATGAATTTTATATAAACTTACTACAATTGAATAGAACACTTTTCAGACTTTAACATGGCATTATTCCTAAAAGCAAATCAGAGTAAAGAGACCTTCAGCTTATAGCTATCTATGAAATCAAGAGTCAGTAATAATATTGAAACAAAATATTTTGTTAAATCCCCACATAATAATAAATTACAAAAATTGAACCAAGCTTCCAAAATAAAGATTAAAAAAAGTTCAAAATGAAATCAGATACATTAAGTTCAAAAATGACTTTACTGAACTTATACAAATCAGCCTAATAGTCCAACCCACAACTAATGAACACAACATTGGTAAATACATCATGATACTACTATTTGATAGATACAAAAGTCACAGCTTTGTTTAATACTCTCCCTCAGCAATAAATATAGAATGACTCTCTATTTTACTGAACTCCAGATTTCATAGTCCCAGCAAGAAATAACCAGAGAAGGAAGATGCATCTCTTCTGTGTATTTACTGTTGAGTGGCCCAAGAACTTCTATAGCTCCTAAATTCCTCTATTAAGTATATAGCCATTTTGTCACCCATGTCCTCAAATAAAATACACATTAAAGAAGGAACTTGTTATTGAGAAGTTCCTTATTTGCATGGTTCCAAAATATTCTTGAAAGACACAAGAAGAAGCATAGGGGCCACATGGCAAAAGTTGAGTACCTTTTGGGTTCTTTCCTTGATACAGAAGCATACTATTCAATTCTGGAGGCTCATAAGCCTTGTAAGCAAATGAGTTATATAATGCAGAGGCACTACTGGGATGCTTCCAGTGAAAGACAACACTGGCTTTTTCATAAGCCAAGAAACTACTTTATAAGCTGTTTGTGACTTGAGAGTATGCAGTCTGCACATGTGTATTTACAGCAATGCTGACCGCAGGGTTTTAGATAGAGCCCTGAGTGAATAAATGTTGAATAAATAAGCAAATGAACTAGTGGATACATAGTCTTTAATGAAATATAATTTTATATATCTGGAAATGCACTATTATTTCTAATCAGTAATACTATATAAAAACCCCTTGGCTAAAACTAGTTGTATTAGGCAAAAGCTGTATATAGGCATCAGCTTTGTATCATGAACTATGGATACACGGATATATGTGTGCATGTTTCTACACATATTTATGATTATATGTAATCTGCTTGAATATATAGGTCTTGGGCTTCCCAGGTGACACAGTAGGTAAAGAATCCACCTGTAATTCAAGAGACACAGGTTTGGTCCCTGGGTCAAATTCTCCTGGAGGAGGGTGTGGCAACCCATTCCAGTATTTATGCCTAGAGAATCCCATGGACAAAGGAGCCTGGTGGTCTACAGTCCAGAGGGCTGCAAAGAGTCAGATACAATTGAAGCAACTGAGCATACACATACAGGCCTAATAATATGCAAAAAAAAAAAAAGAATGCATATCTTTAAAGAAATAAACACCTAAAAATTTTAATAAGATATGTATTTCTAGTTAGAATGTGGGTATTTTTAATTTCTTAATATTGCTTTCTATATTTTCTAAATGTTCTAGAAAGATATATATATATATATAATTTCTGTAATCATAGCAATATTTTATTAACAGAAGATACTGATGGAGTTATAGAGAGGAGAAAGACTAGTCTCTCCATTGTAAAGAGATTAAATATCATTCACCCAATTGAATGTATGAAACAAAAGTCCAATTCAATAGTTGAGTTTTCTTTTGGGTACTCATTCTGGGTGAAACTTTAAGGTGTTGATTCTGACAAGACACTTAGATGTGCATATAAATTCATCTCTGCTTCATGATTTTAAACATGGGCTGAACCAAAAGAAATATGGGATTAATCTTTCGTTCATGAGAAAATATATCTAACTGGAGGCTGTAAAAATGATGGCATTCTGATGAACTGAGGTCCTTGTGTATTTGTGGGCAACTGTATACTCTTGAGTTGACCACCTCACTTGCTTCCTGAGCTGCTCTTGGGAACAGCACAGACAACTACAATAGGCGACCATGTCCCTTCAAGAAGAGAAAGGATTTGCAATGAACTTAAAGGAAACTTAGGCAGGAACATTAAGAAAGACCTTGGTCTTTCTGACTGCCAAATTAAACAAAGTAAAGGATGTCATTTATTTTACTTAAGTCAGCTCAGTTGATTCATAATACTAGTGGCAAAAGCATCTTAGAGAAACAGGTCAGGGATCACTAATCCTTTCTTAGTGGCTTTATTATCTTATTAGATTTAAGCTAAAGGAAAAACAATCCGATAAGCAGCCAAGATGCTTACAGAGAATTAAAATGCTTTCTGAGATTACTTGAGACTGAGCACAGTTTCAATCTTGCTTTAAAATAACAGGCAACTTTCTTCCATGAAGTTGAATGAAAGAAAAATACATGTATATGAAAACATGAAATATTTAATATTTGGGGTTTATAACTACTTTCACATCTACTGAAGTAACATTCTAACTGGTCTCCCAGTTTCGCAGTCCTCATTCACCAGTATCTATCATTCTCCTGCTTACCAGGCCCTCCTGGTTATATACTGTTTACAGACAATAGTTCTCAATGTGGGAGATATGGAAGCCTAGCCTCTGAAATTTCTAAGGTACAAGATTGGGAATAGGTCCCTAGTCCTCCGTCCTCCAGGGTTTTTTTTTTTTATTTAGAACCATTGACCTAAAAACTACTAAATAAACCCCTTAAGGTGGCATTTGATGTCTTTCAAACTCTGTCCCAGAGCTGATTTTCTGACATATTTCAAACCATCTCCCTCCATGCATATGAATGAGTCAGAGTCTTCCTTACTTCCTGATCTTACTGTGTCCTCTCAGGGCTCTCAAGTTCTTCATTCAGCTCTTTCTGCTTAGATTGAAATCCTTGTAGATTCTAAAATTTTTGGATTTATCTTCTAATACTCTGGCTGCTAAACCACAGCAGAGGTTCCTGTTGCCTAGTACCCATCCTTCTAGGACCGGAGAGAAAAGATTTTAAACCTCCAAACTGAACAGTGTAGGTTTTTTGAGAGTACAACCGTTTATGAGTGTATTAAAGGTCATATGCTAAAGCTTACCCTTGAAGCCAATCACTTTGTAAATACTTCATTCTTTGAAATCCCTGATGATTGTTGAGTAATCCAGCCTCCATGCATTCCTATACAGTCAGCATAGCAGAGCAAACACATAAAAATAAATTAATTAATTAAAAAGTTATGGGCTTAGGAGTTTGATAGTTCTGGTATTGATTAGCAGGACTGCCAGCTATCAGCTATAGGATTCTGAATAACTAAAAATGTTTTAAAATACTTCATCAAATCCCCTTAGAAATACATGCTTTGCAGTTGCATTACCATCAGTTTGGGGCTGAGTTGTGTCCTCCAAAAATTAACCCACAGTGCTCCAGAATGTTTGACAGTATTTGGGTCTTTAAGAGGTAGTTAAGTTGGGCCTTAATCTAATGTGACCAATATCCTTATAAGAAAAGGAGATTAGAAAGTGAACACATACAGGAAAAAAACCATGTGATGACACAGGGAAGAGATGGTCATCCACATGCCAAGGTGAGAGGCCTGAGGAGAAAGAAGTTCCCTGATACCTTCATCTCAGACTTCTAAACACTAGAATTGAGAGACAATAAACTTCTGTTGCTTATTACCCTGTTGTTCTGTCAGTGGACTTCAATATGGAAGCCTTAGCAAACTAATACACCATCTCTTGACTTTAGTGTTATAATTGATACACTTAGAGGCTAAACTGTATTATGGGTGTCCTTGTTAAACTGATTTAAACATAAGATGGCATCCAAAAAGTTGGAGTTTTCACCCAGAAACAAGTTAATAATGGTATTTTTCTTGCTAAAAAACACAAAACAGAGTCTGTTTTGGGAAACAAACATATACCTTTTATACATAAGGGATACATACTAGATAACTTCGCATCATGCAGATAATGTGTAATGAAACTGGTAGATAAATTAAGCTTATTTACTGTACTCAGAGGCTGGAGTGGATTTATTAACAGTGAAGCTTAAGCAAAGTGAATCATGAATGAACCTCACAATTGTTGTTGCTGTTTAGTCACTAAGTCATGTTGGACTCTTTTGTAACCCCGTGGACTATAGATTGCCTCACAATAGCTGAAGACATATTCATAGTTCCCGTTTTAATTCTAGGATGCCAAAGGTTCAGACATATTCCCTAGCAATGCCTATCAGATTGCAGATGAATGGAGCTTGCCACATTGGGTCCCCAAGCAAATATTAAATTTGTATAGTATTTGGGTACCAAGATATTGCATTTGTCTAGCATATTACAGATTTGAGAACATCTCCTCTTATATTTTCTCATTTGGCCTTTATTATGATTAAGCATAATAATAATTTTAAACTTGAAATGGGTACTCAAAGGCTTTAAATATATTCCCTTCCTTAAGTTTCAATGCATGAGAATGTACAGGAGCCAGAATTTTAGTAGCATCTGCATGCTTTTTCAGTGCTGTGGCAGATGAATAATATTATCTTACTACAAATTACTACTGTCCAAATTCATTCCTCTGAGACCAGAGAGATCAGTTATAAACTCCTAGGCCATACAATTTCAAGTTGTTTGGGAAGGTAGTTGTTGTTATAAGCGTATAAGTGAACCGTGAACTTCCAGATGCTCAAGCTGGTTTTAGAAAAGGCAGAGGAACCAGAGATCAAATTGCCAACAACACTGGATTATCAAAAAAGCAAAAGAGTTCCAGAAAAACATCTATTTCCGCTTTATTGACTATGCCAAAGCCTTCGACTGTGTGGATCATAATAAACTGTGGAAAATTCTGAAAGAGATGGGAATACCAGACCACTTGACCTGCCTCTTAAGAAATCTGTATGCAGGTCAGGAAGCAACAGTTAGAACTGGACATGGAACAACAGACTGGGTCCAAATCGGGAAAGGAGTCTGTCAAGGCTGTATATTGTCACCCTACTTATTTAACTTATATGCAGAGTACATCACGAGAAACACTGGGCTGGAAGAAGCACAAGCTGGAATCAAGATTGCTGGGAGAAATATCAATAACCTCAGACATGCAGATGACACCACCTTTATGGCAGAAAGTGAAGAAAAACTAAAGAGCCTATTGATGAAAGTGAAAGAGAAGAGTGAAAAAGTTGGCTTAAAGCTCAACATTCAGAAAACGAAGATCATGGCATCTGGTCCCATCACTTCATAGCAAATAGATGGGGAAACAGTGGAAACAGTGGTTGATTTATTTTTCTGGGCTCCAGAATCACTGCAGATGGTGATTGTAGCCATGAGATTAAAAGACGCTTACTCCTTGGAAAGAAAGTTATGACCAACCTAGACAGCATATTAAAAATCAGAGACATTACTTTGCCAACAAAGGTCCGTCTAGTCAAAGCTATGGTTTTTCCAGTGGTCATATATGGATGTGAGAGTTGGACTATAAATAAAGCTGAGCGCCGAAGAATTGATGTTTTTGAACTGTGGTGTTGGAGAAGACTCTTGAGAGTCCCATGGACTGCAAGAAGATCCAACCAGTCCATCCTAAAGGAGATCAGTCCTGGGTGTTCAATGGAGGGACTGATGTTGAAGCTAAAACTCCAATACTTTGGCCACCTGACACGAAGAGCTGACTCATTTGAAAAGACCTTGATGCTGGGAAAGATCGAAGGCAGGAGGAGAAGGGGACGACAGAGGATGAGATGGTTGGATGGCATCACTGACTCCATGGGCATGGGTTTGGGTGGACTCCGGGAGTTGGTGATGGACAGGGAGGCCTGGCGTGCTGCGGTTCATGGGGTCACAAAGAGTTGGACACGACTGAGCGACTGAACTGAACTGAGCTGAAAACTGAAGAAAACATATTAAATTCTCTGAAAAAAAATAACGACTTAACCAAGACTCTAGATGTTATAATCTTTAAGAAAACAATTTTAACAAACCCCATTTCACAGATAAAGAAACCACAATTCAGAAAGTCACTTATCTAAGATTGCCCTCATACCCAAAAATTTAAAGTGAGTCTGTTGGATCCCTGGGTCAGGAAGATCTCCTGAAAAAAGAGAATGCTTACCCACTCCATTATTCTTGCTGGAGAATCCGGTGGACAGAGGAGACTGGCAGGCTACAGTCAGTGGGGTCACAAAGAATCTGACACCACTGAGCAGCTAACACTTTCACTTTTCACTATCAGACAACAATGTTTATGTCTTTCCATTGTGACAACCTATTTCCACTCATTTTTTTTAACTTTAGAGAGTAATCTTACTCTGCTTAACTAGGAAAGGCAATCACTGCTAAGGAAAAGTGACTGTCCTCATGGAAAACTCCTGATGCCAGAAAAGTCTTCATTAAAAGATTAGAGATTGTCCTTTATATACCATCATCTTCATCAACTCCATCCCCCCAAAGTCGCTGCATATCATGGTGCAGAACACAATGTTGAGATTTTAATGAAGAATTTAGAAAAAAGGACTAACCTTTATATAGTCCCACTGAACACTATATTAGACGTCTATTTCTCAATTCATGAAAGTGAAAGTGAAGTCTCTTAGTCGTGTCCAACTCTTTGCAACCCCATGGACTGTAGCCTACCAGGCTCTTCTGCCCATGGGATTTTCCTGGCAAGAATACTGGAGTGAGTTGCCATTTCCTTCTCCAGGAGATCTTCCCGACCCAGGGATTGAACCCAGGTCTCCTGCATTGTAGGCAGACGCTTTACCGTCTGAGCCACCAGGAAGTCCTCAATTCATGAAACTCCTACAAAAATGCTAGGAAGTAGACATTATTAAATTAAAATGAGGAAACGGGCACCAAGAGATTAAATAACTCCCCCAAGGTAATATAATTAATGCATAGCAAAACTAGTTTTGGAACTTTATTTTATATTATACTTTAAAATAGTTAAAAATTCTGATATTTTAAAATATGATATTTTTCATTGGTTGTCATCTATTAGATCTGTTGTAAAGCTATCTATTCATTCACTAATTTATGCAAAAACACATTTGCTGAGTGCTTTGGAGTAGGGATACATGATAAATTTAGTTCTTGCTCTGGAAAAAGTTTTGTTGATGAAAAAGAATCATTAAACAAATAAATTTACTGAATTTATAAATGTGATGAGTGTTATATTGGAAATGTGCAGGGTACTGTGAAACAAAGGAACTAGATTTTTTATTTTAATGACAAAATTTCCCTTTTTGTTCAGTTAATATCCTTAACCTGATAAAAAATTAGCATTCTGCCCAACATATGTGCAAGCCATCTTTTTTCCCTCCATTTTACATTCATCATTTACTTAACTTACATCATGAACTCCACTTAAATTACTGTATCAAGGATCTATATTTTCATTAACTTTGTAACAATGCCCTTATTTATCTTTACAACAGTGCTTTGGGCAGAACTTTGCTAAGATCCATAAATTACATCAAAGACTTTGTTTCAAGCAGGTTGCTCAGATGTTCATTTAGTTAATAAGAGGAAGACTGGGATATTTTTTGCTTTTCCTACTCATTTAAATCAAAAGAACATCAGGATAAAATTATCCTCTAGCCTTCTAGGCTATGCCTGGTATATTATAATTACACATCAAGATTTTGCCAAGTTTGGAGAATGGGGACCAAAGTCATTCTGACAGTGTGTATGTATTGGACTGAAATTGTCTCAGTTATGAAATACTTTATTACATACTCTCACTAAACAACTAAATTCCTCTTCTAAGTGCAAAAATAGCAGAGAAGATATATGGTACATAAAAAATAAAGTGAAAAGGTATTAATTTATCTGAGACTTCATATCTATTTATCTATCTACCTATTCATCCATCTGTATATGAAAAAGATAATGATTGCTACTTCTTAGTGTCAACTTAGAATTCAATGAGTTATTTCTCTAAAGTCTACATAATGCCTAGCATAGAATGAGTAACCAGCTTGAGAAGATTATCACCCTACCTAAACTCTACAGACATGTATAAATTACAGACATCAGTGAAATCAAAGACAACATGGAGAGGCACCTAATCCTAAAGGGTTTTCTGATTTTCTTCTGAAATTGAATTTTTTATGTAGTGAAAATGGAAAGTAATGCAGATGTTCATTTCTGAATTTTATAATCTTTAAATCATTGACAAAAATGCTTCATTGAATACTAAAAATACCGAGGCTAATCAAGATGCTGGAGTTAGTCTATCACAGTTAAATTAGTATCAAAATTATTTAACACTGTAGAGACATCCAACTGTGCTCTCCAAATGTACACAGAGAAAATCCAATTTGGAGAGCATAGCAAGAATAGTAAAATTCACAGAAACTCTTGAGATGTTTACTATTTACCTGAGATGCCAAATAAGGCAAATTGAAAAGTCATTTTGAATAAAATAGCAAGATCCAATATATTGAAATTACATAACAATGGGTACTGATGAACTCATTTCAATTATATAGGAATATTTGGAAGATTTCTATGATATTCACAGATCTAGGGACATGTGAACACATGGAAAATCAAATTCATGGAAGATTCTGTGTTTTAATAGTTTTGGCAGGAAATACAAATGTATAGAGTCTTCATATGTTAATATCTGTTTCACAAAGTGAAAAATTATTCTCATCCATTTTGGCATACATGTATTCATTCATTTAATAAACACATACTGAATATGGCCATAAGAATCAGAGTTATAGAGACAAAAATGACCCCGGACATACTTGCAGTTGACCATTTGATGACTAGTTCACATAGAGATTCGTAATTATAGTAAAAAATTGGAGGATAATAAAAATTAAATTTCTAATTCATCATAAATGTATCACAGAAGTTCTCTGACAGGAGGTAACATATGAATATAATCTGTCAATAGAGCTGCTAGAGGAAAAAAGAAAATAATAAAGATATAGACAGAAAAACAGGTATTTGTAAGGCCTCCTCAGACAACCATTTTGCTTTTTTGCATTTTTTTTCTTAGGGATGGTCTTGATTCCTGTCTCCTGTACAATGTCACGAACCTCCATCCATAGTTCATCAGGCACTCTGTCTGTCAGATCTAGTCCCTTAAATCAATTTCTCACTTCCACTGCATAGTCATAAGGGATTTGATTTAGGTCATACCTGAATGGTCCAAAATCACTGCAGATGGTGATTGCAGCCATGAAATTAAAAGATGGTTACTTCTTGGAAGGAAAGTAATGACCAACCTACAGAGCATATTAAAAAACAAAGACACTACTTTGCCAACAAAGGTTCATCTAGTCAAGGCTATGGTTTTTCCAGTGGTCATGTATGGAGGTGACTATAAAGAAAGCTGAGCGCAGAATAATTGATGCTTTTGAACTGTGGTGTTGGAGAAGACTCTTGAGAGTCCCTTGGACTGCAAGAAGATCCAACAAGTCCATCCTAAAGGAGAGCAGTTCTGGGTGTTCATTGGAGGGACTGATGTTGAAGCTGAAACTCCAATACTTTGGCCACCTGATGCGAAGAGCTGACTCATTTGAAAAGACCCTGATCCTGGGAAAGATTGAGGGAGCAGGAGAAGGGGATGACAGAGAAAAAGATGGTTGAATGGCATCACTGATGCAATGGACATGGGTTTGGGTAGACTCCGGGAGTTGGTGATGGACAGGGAGGCCTGGTGTGCTGTGGTTCATGGAGTCGCAAAGAGTCGGACACGACTGAGCGACTGAACTGAACTGAGATGGAAAAATATTTATAAATGCTAAAGCAAAGAGGAACTGTATGAATGGCATTTAGTGTTCAAGGATGGTATCTAATAGTATGGTTTCTCGAGGCAATTTTATATAATGCGATGGCCCTTGTATGATAAACCAAAATGGTAGTATTTTACCTTATAATATCCTTTCCAAAAGTCTTCCACACTGTCCATTGAGCACTTACTATGTGTCAACCATAGTGCTAAGAAATGTACTTACTTGTTTAACACTTGGCAACAACTGTAAAGGCAAGTATTAATATTAACACTTTCAAAAGCAGGCATTTGAAGCTTAAAAAGATTAAGTCATTGCCATTAAATTCAAATGGTCTAATTAGAGAAACCCCATTCTTAATATGTATTCTGTATGTTTCCAATATGATTGTTGGAATAAAAGAAGAAGGTTAACATAAACAGAGGATACGACTTCCCTGGTGGTTCAGATGGTAAAGAATCTGCCTACAATGCAGAAGACCCCGGTTCGATCCCTGGGTTGGGAAGATCCCCTGGAGAAGGAAATGACAATGCACTCCAGTATCTTTGTCTGGAGAATTCCATGGACAGAAGAACCTGGCGGGATACAGTGCATGGGGTCACAAAGAGCCCACTGAGTGACTAACACTTTCACTTTCTTTCAACATAAACAGAGAAAAAGACAAACACAATGAAATTGTACCTGATTGGGCACTTGGAATTAACTTAGACACATGAGTTATTTAAGTTCTAAAGACATGGTAGATGAGAAAGGGAAAAGATTGTGAGCTCATTGTGTGTGAGTTGACTAAAATTCACAGGAGTGAAATGCAGAATTTTATGAATAGCTAATTGTCATTATTATTGTTATTCAGTTGCCCAGTCATGTCCAACTCTTAGCAACCCCATCGACCGCAGCACATCAGGCCTCCTTGTCCCTCACCAGCTCTCGAAGTTTGCCCAAGTTCATGTTCATTGCATCGGTGATGCTGTCTGGCCATCTCATCCTCTGATGCCCTTTGCTCCTTCTGCCCTCTATCTTTCCCAGCATCAGGGACTTTTCCAATGAGTCATCTGTTCACCTCAGATGACCAAAATACTTGAGCTTCAGCTTCAGCATCAGTACTTCCAGTGAATATTCAGGGTTAATCTCCCTTAAGATTGACGGTTTTTGAGCTCCTTGTTGTCCAAGGGACTTTCAGGAGTCTTCTCCAGCACCACAGTTCAAAGGCATCAATTTTTTGGCCTTCTGCCTTCATTACAGTCCAGTTCTCACAACTGTGTGTGACCACTGGGAGGACTATAGCCTTGATTATACAGACCTTTGTCATCAGAGTATTATCTCTGCTTTTCAACACACTGCCTTGGTTGTCATCTCTTTCCTGCCAAGAAGCAATCATCTTCGGAGTTCATGGCTGCAATCACTGTCCACAGTGGTTTTGGAGCCCAGTAAAAGGATATCTGTCACTACTTCCACTAAGTGAATAGCTAATGTACTAAACTAACTGTAAAAACATTGTGAACTTCTGAATCAGTGTCTATGAAAGTGAAGATAAGAGAGTGAGCTAGAATCCCTGGCTTAACTTGGTAGAGTGTAATAGCAAATACCCTCAAGTCTTCTAAAGAATAACATTCTAAAAGGTGGTACTCAATTTTCTTAAAGGGACTGATTTTATTTCTTTATATCTGCTCTTTAGCATAACATTGCCTACCACCTGAAGTATTATTTTGCTGCTTAACAATCTCAAATATTTATAGTCTGTAGTCTACTTGGAATCCACTAGTATTGGCTCTGAAGGTGGGTTAGGTTCAACTCTGTTGTGTGTATTATTATTTTCTTTTCAGAAATTACCCATGGCACATTCTTACCGCAAAACATAGATGCTTAAAAGAGCAAGGCAAACCATACCCACATACCTAATCATGTTTACTATGATTACTTTAAGTTAAAAAAAAGCCATAGCCAATCCAACGTCATGGCACTGGAAAATATACTCCACCCAGAATGGAAGTCATATAGAGTTAAAGAGGAAAAAGCATGGATGTAATTAATCTCTTCAATACCATAAGAAGTTTAGCAAATTGATCCAGCTTTATTAAGTGAAAAACATTTGCATACTTTATCTTGAAGGTTGATGGTTTTCTTAAGATGTGGCCACAAGTTGACTGGCTAACATTTTTTAAGTTTCTAAATATCAGTCATTTCCTGTGTCATAGCAAAGTAAGATATTTTAAAAATAGTATCTAAAATAATACATTTCATAATTTTTAAACTAATTTTAATATGACTATGATGCATTTCAATGTGCTAAAAGCAATTGAAAAAAAAATAAGAATACCAGCTAGTAGATTATCGGCATGGTGAAATTATCAAATGCTATGGTCTGAAAGTCTGTGTCCATATGCTGAAGTCCTAACCCCCAAGGATTGTGGTGTTGGGAGGTAGGGACTCTGGGAGGTTTGTAGTTCATGAGAGAGCAGCCTTCCTGAATGTGTGCTAGTGTGCTCAGTGGCTCCTTCCCGAATGGGATGACTGCTGTTATAAAAGAGGCTCCAGAGAGATCATTGCCTCTTCTACCACGTTAGGGAGGACAGATAGAAGGTATCAATTATGATCAAAAAAGAGGGCCTTTACCAGAATGCGACCATTCCAACATCTTGAGCTTTGACTTCCAGCCTCCAAAACCATGAGCAGTAAATTTTTGCTATTTATAAACAACTTATTCTGTGGTATTTTGTTAAAACAGTCCAGCCCAGACTAACAAACTTTTTTTTTAACCTCAGGAAAAATTAACATACCTCATGTGATATTTTGGATTATATGAATCTGACATGGGAGCTAGGGTTAATTCATGAATAAACATTCTGGAAAATCATAAAAATTGTGTTAATTGTCCTATGAATTATATTGTAAATACCATTTGGGGGACCTATTTATAGAATCAGAGTTAAAAGTCCATACTCAATAGGCCAATTATTTAATGCTTTGGAGTTTCATTTTCTCCTATGAAATAGAGGCAATACTATCTGCCTTTTAGTATGGCATGGATTAAATGAGGTAATTTAATTACCTGTATGGATTAAATGATGTAATTCATATAATAGACAAATCACACTTCTTAAAAGATAGAAACACATTAGCTATTATAATTATTGTTATTATAATAATTACCTCTTAACCTTAATTTCCTCTTCTGTACAACATATATAATAATACATATTTGTGAGCAAATGTAAATCGGAGTAAAAGCAAATCGGAGAAGGCAATGGCAACCCACTTTAGTACTCTTGCCTGGAAAATCCCATGGACGGAGGGGCCTGGTAGGCTGCAGTCCATGGGGTCACGAACAGTCGGACACGTACTGAGCGACCTGACCTCACTTTCACTTTTCACTTTCATGCATTGGAGAAGGAAATGGCAACCCACTCCAGTGTTCTTGCCTGGAGAATCCCAGGGATGGGGGAGCCTGGTGGGCTGCCATCTATGGGGTCGCACAGAGTCGGATACGACTGAAGCGACTTAGCAGCAGCAGCAGTGAGCATTCCAGGAGTTGTGAATGCATATTCTGAGTGCACCCAGAAGCCAGTGCCTTGGAATTTCTGATTTATTTTATCTAAGGAATTTGGAAGAGAAACCAATAGCATTTCATTAAAACATAAGAGAAGAAACTATTCTAAATCCAGAAGATAGAACTGAAAATAAAAAATAAAACTCAGGACATTCAGGCAGGAAATTGTTGTCTGACTAAAGAAAAGAAAAGCAGGTAGTTGGAGGAAATGAGAAACAAGTATTGAAATAGGGAATAAAGTGAGAGGAGGGAGTTTCATAAAGAAAAGGAAGCTTTATCCACAGCTGAAGATGGAAATCAACTTGATTCCTTTGGAAAGACTGGTAGGATCTTGGCAGCAATGTCTGAATAGTTGGGAAATTTTTTATAAAAATACTTTCAAAGAAAACTATGGATATTTTACCAAAAAAACAAATCCCACCCTGGAATAATATCTTCCAATGGAAAATAAAAATAAGACTACAATTCTTTTTTCATGGACCTATAGTCTGTGAAAACCTAATGTCCTAATCTTATATTTGGAACATATTTTGGAGCTATTTTAAAAATATATCAAATATGCTATAGTTTCATCCACAGATGAATTCTCTCAAATAGAGTGTTCATCTTCTCATGACTGTTCTAAAACTGTCAGGTAAACTGAATTTCCCAGGTCCAGTATATGCTTTAGCATTGTCATTTTTGAATTTTGAAAACAATATCTACTTTACCAAGTTCAAATTCTATTCAACAATAAAACAACACTTTTCCTGGTATGTGAGAAAATAATATTTTGTGCATTTATTTTTATCCTTTTTTTTAATTTATAAAATGCTTCCAATATATTTGGAAATCAAAAAACTAATAAAGGTCATTTAATAAATAAATCAAGTTTGTAACATCTAGTTTTGCTTTGAAAATGACATAGCACAAACAACTAGAGGGAAAACTTAGCGTGAGAAAAAACCCAAACCACTCAAAAATAATTTAAAACGCACTCATAAACTTATAAAAACACGGGTATCAATTTGAGTATATGACAAAGGAAACAGACAATTAAAAAAAATACTGGTGAAATATTTTAGGCTTTTAAAAAATATCAAATAGTTATATATCTGTAGTTTGTAAGGAAACAGTTTGGCCCATTATTAGAAAGACAAATCCTTGCTTATTATCACAAATCATTAAATGAAAAAATATACAAGGACACATAAACGAGACTAGGGTACAAAGTTTTTTGAAATAACTACTCTGCCTGAAAAAAAAAAATGTTTTCTCCTATTTAGGAGTTATTTCAAGTTTTATCTTTTCTGTGAGATAGTCTCTGAGTTATAAATTCAGATTCAACAATTTAACATTGTGTTAATCATTTGAGCTGATAACAATTATTTTAGTTCTCCTTTTCTAAACATATTACCTTCTTCACTCTCTCTGAATATAAGTGTGGCTATATGACTTGTTTAGATGAGTGAAACATAAATACAAATGAAATATGTCGCTTCTAGGAAGAAGCTTTAAGATTCAGTGTGCAACTTGTCAGGAGTGCCCTGTGTTTGGTAGTTTAAAGCATGTGTCAAGATCAAGCCTTTGTTAGCTTAATCCCCAGGTGTCTGCTAATAACTAGAGCAACCTACCTGGCTGCAATTACCACATTAAATTAGAGAGAAATAAAATACGATAATGCTGTCACATTGATTTTTGAGATTGTTACTACAGAATAACTCATCTTGACTAATATAATTGCTCTTAGCTTTGTGATTTTATATCCATATATTCATATGAAAATGTATACATTCAAATGGCAGCTTTCATACTATATATTTAGTTAAATATCTTATTTTTTCATCACACTGCAAGTGTTTTTAGGGTCCAATTCATATTTTAGGCTTCCCTGATAGCTGTTAATAAAGAATCTGCATGCAATGAGGGAGACCTGGGTTCGATTCCAGGGTCAGCAAGATCCCCTGGAGAAGGGAAAGGCTATTCACTCCAGTATTCTGGGTCACAAAGAGTTGGAAATGACTGAACAACTTTCACTAGCATAGAGTAGAAACTAAAATATGTTTTCTAAGTAAATGCTGCTAAAAGTAGTAGTTAATAAATGACTATTGACTTTTATGATCCAAAAAATCATAGAATTTTCATATTTATGTTATTCATGGCACTCAAACAAGAACATGTATCATTTCTAATTGAAATAATAAACAATTGAGGAGTAGAAGCAAATTTATTAAGCATTACTTAACTGATATTTGTAGCCTAAAAATTAATTTTTTCTCAACCTCACATATACATTCAACAGAATACAATTTTAAATTTTGTTTTGTCAAAAAGGGGCATATAGAATATGTAGAACTAGAAATAAGAAAATTGATATCTATCAATAGCAACACATGTAGCTTAGTTAACTGGATAAAAGTGAGTTCACAGTCTATTTCACTATCCATGAAATGCTTTCTTCATATATTTGAAAAATAACAATTTAATAAATCTGAAAGGTAGTTTAATAGGTATTTTCATATAATGCATAATTTACTTTTCTGTTAGTCAAGGCTTTCCACTCACACATCAAAATAAATTATTTTCCACCCACCTTTAATCAAAATATCCCCACTTGTTTTCCCAAGGAAAAATTCTACAAAATCATGAAGCACTTCTCAACTGCATTCTTTAATTCATACTCATAACACAATGGAACATATCCAAGAAAGACATGTAAGAAAGAAGAACTAAAATTTTTGTTGCACAATTTCATAAAGTTGAATGAAATATTAGTGTAATCATCTGTATTTCATCTTTTTTTTACAGTGAGTACATCATGGTATTGGATATTGGGAAGAGGTGCTTTATAAATGTGCAGCTGATTTCATAAATGTATGGAAGTCATAGTGTTTAACGTCTACCACCCTTTTGTTTTCCCATTTCCTCTTATTGAGACTTGTGGCTATATCCACATAACCACATGTAACCCTTTGCCCAATATAGTGAAAATTTAGATCATATTAGTGCGGCACAAGGGCAAAAAAATGGAAGTTATTATTTGAGGTCATGTGAAAAAAGCTAATGAGTTAGGGACCTGAATTTTTCAAATTTCGACTTTGTAATGACACAGACTTTGCTTTTTCTATTTTAATGTTACCTTAAGATGCCTCTCATATGGAGTTGCTTTGTAAATAAGTGTCAAATGTTACATGTGATACTTTCAATATCTTCTTTGTCAGCTAGAAATAGCATTCCTGGGCTATATAATTATAATTGAGTAGAGTTTGATAAAGGGACTGTATTCAAGGTTGTGCAGGGTTTAGAGAATGTAATGTGGTCAGGGCAATACTCCTGCAGCTGATATAGCTGCAAAAATTTCCAACTTTTGCATCTGAAGAAATAAGTGGAGCTGGTATGATTACAGAACCCAGAAAGAGGAACATAGGAGAGTGGCAGAGTTGATAGGGATTATGACCTATGACAGAAGGACATATTCAGCTGGTGAGCCAAGAGGAACAAAGCCAGGGTAGTAGATTCCTGTACCTTATCCCTCTCCCTCTTTCAGATGTCTGCCTGTGTTTTGCCTAGACCATACCCAAATAGAAGCCAGACAGCAAGATGGGAACACTTGGATGAAGTCCACAGTGACCAGTCTCCTGAGTAGATATCAAGGGCAAGCAGAACATATCAAATACCTCCTACTCCTTCCCTTCGGTAAATTTTAGTACTTAAAACCATGTAGCCAACAAGCTACCACTCAGTCCTTCTCCACCACAAATCATGCCTTTTCTAATTAATTATGTTTTAACTGAAAGAAGTTAGAATATTTCTACCACCACCATATATTTATAAAGTTAGCTTTATATTTTTAAAGGACTCCTTCCCAACATCCAATTCCACAATGGACACAGTATAAGCAAAGATTAAGGCTTAGATTAATGCATTCTAAAATTTAGCTTATTCGTTAATTTTTTTTTATCGATAACTTACTTTGGACAAAGCTAAAAAGCTCAAAAAGAGGTTATAATAATAGAGCTTCTTTTAACAATTTCATCATTTAGCAGAGAGCAAAGATACATTACCATCCAAGAGAATGTATACGATATTGACAAGGATATGGGTTAATAGAAGACAGGTAAATTAATTTTCCTAGGGAAGTCTGTAAATTACTCGTCTAAAATACTGGATTAGATTTGTTTATTAAAAAAATTAAACAAGAAATACACCTAGTGCGATGGTGAACATGGTGTCAAATTTCAGTCACATACAAGTCAACTTCATGGGAAATGGGAATTCAAAAAGGCTACAGTAAAGCAAAGCAGGCCTTAATAACCATATATCAAATGCCCCAATAACATCACCATATGTCAACCTGAATCTGGCTTTTAGCAGATTGTCCTGCTTACTTGGTAGACTTCCTTTCAGCCCTTAACTTTCACACTGGCATTGCTCCAGGCTGTATTATTTCCTTTCTGTAGTTACTTGGTGAGCTTCCTCATATTGGTCATCAGAAAGTCAATATCCAGAGTAACAACTTAAAACTTAGCTTGGTAAATACCTTGGTGAAAAAAAAAAAAAAAAAAAAAAAAAAACTTGGCTTGGTAAATAACTCTTCCTGCCCAACCCCTTAAATAAAAACTTATTTTGATGACCAGTAAAATGAAATGTCCCTACCCCCCACTTTCTTAGTGTAATAGGATGTTATTTGTCACCCTTTCCATTCACTTTTTGTTGTATATATCTGTGCCTATATCTGTGCTATGTGTTAGTCCCTCAGTCATGCATGACTCTTGGCATCTCCATGGGCTATAGCCCACCAGACTACTCTGTCCATGGGATTCTCCAGGCAAGAGTACTGGAGTGGGTTGCCATTTCCTACTCCAGAGGTCCTTCCCAACACAGGGATCAAACCTGGGTCTCCTACATTGCAGGCAGACACTTTATCGTCTGAGCCACCAGGGAAGCCCGTATCTTCCTTAGGGACTCAAATATCTTTGCGATCTCTAGCAAATATGACCAATTCAGCTGAGAACAACTACAAATCAATAGCACCTAACCAAAATTTTGCCTAGAAAATATCCTAGTAGAATAGCACTGCCTTGCTGTCTTTGTCAAGTCTACTTTGAGGAGTCAATAAGCTGAATGGGAAAATTTGGGAACTAGATATATTTGTACTTAAACTCATTTCATCATCTTACTATCTGTCTAAATTTGGAGCTTTCTAAATTTTCAGGATTTGATTTTACTGCTTGTGGTTTTTCTGTAGGATACCACAGTTTCTTTGAAGGAATAGTACATTTATATATACATACATGGGAGTAAGTAACAAATTTCCCAAACCTGTGTTTTCATCTCAAAAAAAGTTATAACACCTATCTCAGATTTGCCATGAAGTTGAATAAACTTGTGGATATGGGTAGGAGAGGGTTGCAAGTGTTAAAAGTACAGTTCAAAGTCCCGTCTTCATTAATAAGGAGGTGCAAATTTATATAGTTTACTCTTTGGCAAAATAGGAGAATAACAGTAACCATCAAATTAATTTGTTGTCAATTTTTAACCAGTTGATGGAGTTTAAAAGCTTGCTACAGTATCAGGGTAATAAGCATTCAATACAATTGCTTCTTTACACAGAAGTCTGATTAACATCTGTTTCTTGTGAAAATCCTTGCAATTTCCCTTTAACAGTACTGTAGGAGCAGAATAAATCAGGTCACTGTGGGAAAAGGGAAGTTGTTGCTCATTCTTCCTGTTCCTCCCCTCTAATTCCTTTGTGGCTCCCCACACCATGCCCCCCTTCACTATCTTTTTTTTTCTTCTTCTCTCTCTAGGAATTGTTTTGTCTAGCAAGAAGCTAAAAAGGATGTGTAGCAAAGAAAGACTTAAAAGTGCCTTTTGGTGACAGAGCTTACATGCCAGGGGGAGGCAAGCTGCCACAGAGATCTCAGCCAGCTGCCATGGGAAACTCATACCTGCATAATCAGGCTAGATAAAAGTCAAGAGCTTCCTTCCATGATGCAATGGGCGGGGGCTGGGGCGGGGGCTGAGGGGAAGCCCACATTGAATCACAGCCGGAGAAGGAGAAGAGGAACACAGGGGGAGACCAAAGACTTATTAAAGCTAATTGTGATTGAAAGCCATGGAAGGGTTCAGTGGTATCTGAGGAGCACATGAAATGACTGGACCTGGAGCCTGCAAATGATGGCAGAGAGAAAGCCTGTGTGAGCTAGTGTTTCTGTATCAAGGATGCAGTTTAAATAAAGAAAAAAAAACTTAATAAGTTTAATAACCATAATCTCCACCCCACCACCCAACCCCCAGCTAAAGTTCCTGTGGCTAAGCTGCAGGTCACAGAAAGCTTGCTCTGCAGATTTTCTTGCTGGATCACCTGTGGACCAGGATATGTGTTTGAACACCATGCTCACACCCGAGCATGATTTCTCTGTACTTATTTTTTGATATTGATGTATTACATAACCTGTACTTGTTTAATATTCTAGCTGTTTCTCAAGAGAATACATCAATAGATAAAAGAAAAGCCCACAAGACTGTTTAAATGGGAAAAGGGTAAGAGAATCAAAAGTGTGAGTTAAAAGGAAAAACAAAGCAAAGGAACATAAAAAGAAATATATATTTATATAAGCTATAAATATCTATAGATATATAAATACATCTATATTACTTTTTTTTTCCTTCTGCGAAAAGACATTTGATGATAGTCTGTTCAAGGTATGCTGATCAAGGGAAAGGTATGCCCAAGACAGGCGGTAACCTAATAAGCTTTGTTGGGTGGTCCTTGGACAGGGTTTCATGGGAGGAGGAGTCCCCTAAGGGACCACCATTTAGAGAGGGGGAGAGCAAGAGAGCTCCTGGGAGATAGAAGGATCCAGAAGGGGTTCACATGTTGAGGGGGTGTTGCCCAGCAGCAGGTGGAACTCTCTGGGTCAGAGACCTTAGAAAGATAGTGTGGGAGTCATAACCCCAGGCTCTCTCTTATCAACGGCCAGCACATGTGCGGTGAGGTTTCACTGGTTATGCAAAGGAAAGAGACTCTAGGTGTCTAAAAATGCACTTGCTGAGTTATTTCAAAAATAGTTGGATGTGTAAAAATTTCAGCTTGGGGCCCTCATGCATTTGAGCTAACCAGTCTCAGCCTGCAGTGAAGACATAACACCTATAGCTTAATATATGAAGGCCATCTTTGGCTCATTATATGCGATAGTCCTATCAGGTGCTCTATGTATAAATATCGGGTTGGCCAAAAAATTCATTTGGGTTTTTCCGTACCACCTTACAGAAAAATGTGAATGAAATTTTGGCCAACATGATATTACCAGAGTTACTGAGAGTGTGGCCTGGGATATGCCCTCAGATAATAATCTACTCTGTCATGGACCTTGAAATTGCATATGTAGGCACCTGGGAGCAAGGGATGAGTGAGGAGCTGATCTACAAAGTCTACATCTTTTGTGTTCCCTTTTAGTCCATTCTTACACCAATAACTTATATAAAGACACAGTGAGAATGACAGTGTGTTTTGATAAAGGCACAGATAAATGTGAACATCCTAGGAATCCAGAGCCTCACTTGTCCTTTTCTAAAATGGAGTAGGTAAGCCCTAAGAGGAAACTGAGGTGTCCATTTCAATTTATAGAACTGAATGTTTGTATACAATGTGGATGTCATTTGTATGCAAGACTCTCTGCAGGAAGCAAAGATGAGTAAAGCAGCCACTGTTTTCAAGTCCTGCAAGCAAATAGACATTATGAAATAAGCATGGAATCACTCATTTACTTATCTATTCGCTAAGAAACTAGATTCTGAGCCTATATTCTGTGTTAGGTACTATTCTAGTTTCTAAGTCATCAGGTAGTGATGCATGCTATAAAGAAGATTGAAAGAGATTGTCAGAGACTGTTTTGGCTAAGGTATTTGGGTTTGAGAAGACTTAGCATTTACAGCAGGGCTTCCCTGGTGCCTCAGTGGTAAAGAATCTGCCTGCAATGCAGGAGACCTGGGTTCCATCCCTGGGTTGGGAAGATCCTCTGAGGAGGGCATGGTAACCCACTCCAGTATTCTTGCCTTGAGAATTCCATGCACAGAGGAGACTGGCGAGCTGCATGCAGTCCATAGCGTCGCATAGAGTTGGACAGAACAGAAGCGACTAAGCAGCAGCAGCAGCACTTACAGCAGCAAATAACTACTTGATAATAATGAAATAGGCACCCCCAAATGAAAAAACAGTAAGTTCTAGGTCTTACAGGAATTATTGAGTAGGCTAGAATTAGAATCTATCTTCCAAATATGAGTCAGTGCTTACTAAATACTTATAGGATAATGAAGAGAAAAGAGGAAGCAAAGGGAAGTGAGAGGTATGGCAAGTCTAAGGTAAGGTCGGGAAAACTCCAGTTCAGAAGGTGCATAAAGTCAGATCAGTGGCATAGGGATGGAAATAAAGATTGAGACTGTGAGCTAGGAAATACTGGGCTAAGCAGTTTGCCTTCAATTTCCTAGGCAACAGGAAAACTTTGCTTGAATATGTATTCAACTCTCACTGCAAAATAAAACAATTGACAATCTCCATATACATTCTCATTCATTATTTAACTCCTTCAACCTTTATGGAACACCTGCCATGTGACAGGCACCTTGATAAGACCTGTCCGTGAGAACCCACAGCCTAGTGGGGCAGCACACACTAATAGCTATTACATCGATTGAACATGACAAGTGTTGTAATAGCACCCCCTCTCCTCTCCATTCCTCCTCCTCTTTTCCACCTGTGATTGAGCACGAATGCAATGTTAACCAGAACTCACAGGCAAAGCACCTAATCCAGTTTTGTGGACCGGGCTAGAGAACCTATACAACTGAAGGCAAGTTAATTCTTGAAAAAACAGAACTTTACCAAGAAAAAAAGCAATAATAAATAGAAAATGAGCTTATATTAGATATTCATCCCCACAACAATGATTTTAGTGTATGATATAGAATCAATGACTTCCCTGGTGGCTCAGCTGGTAAAAAATCCACCTGCAATGCAGGAGACCCAGGTTGGATTCCTGGGAAGATCCGCCGGAGAAGAGACAGGCTACCCACTCCAGTATTCTTGAGCTTCCCTGGTGGCTCAGCTGGTAAAGAATCTGCCTGCAACACAGGAGATTTGGATTTGATCCCTGGGTTGGGAAGATACCCTGGAGGAGAGCATGGCAACCCACTCCAGTATTCTTAGCTGGAGAATCCCCATGCACAGAGGAGCCTGAAGGACTACAGTCCATAGGGTCCCAAAGTGTCAGACACGACTGAGCGACTAAGCATAGCAGAGTACATAGAATCAATGTTATTTTATCCTGCAATTTTTGTGCTCCTGAATGCTAATGATAGTGGTCTTGTTGTATTTCAATAAGATCCTTGCTGACTGAAGTAATATCTCTCTGCTCCAAAGTCAAATCTGATTAACTCATATTTATCCTTTAAGACCCAACTCAAACATCCTTTTTCCTTTAAAGCTTATCTCTGAAGAATTAATTACTCTTCATTCCTGGACCCACATAGCTCACTGCACTTCCCTCATCCCTAAAGTAGCTGACACACAGCTATTTTGTCGTTGTTGCTTTGCATCTGTTCCTGTGTACTCTAAATTCTGTACAACTCAAAACACAGGAGCTCTTTGTTTAACTCCATTTCCCCACTGTACCACCTTAAACAGGGTAGGTGGATTAAATGAATGAAAGAATTCTGAAATGCCTCCAGAAAAACTGTTAAATCATTTCAGCATGTTTTATATCAATTATGTTTAGTTGTACATTGATTCTTTAACAAACCTTAAGACATGGGGCACCTTTAACTACAGGTCTCAATTACTAACAGTGTTATTCAATTATGGACACTGCATGGCACAGAAAAAATGCACAATAAATATTTCCTTAATGATTTAGACTCAATGAACCAGATGCCTTATTTTGCCAATTATTTTTTGGGAAAAAAAGACTTCCTTCTCTAGTAAACTACCTAACTACTGTGTGAGGAATTTTTAATGTTCAGAAATGAATACTTATAAACTCTTGTCACTTGAGTTTGAATACCTGCTTCATTTATTTCTGTTTCTCCCGTGATGTTGCTTTGATTTCTTCCTGTTTTCCTCCAGTAGCTTCATTGATTTGTTTCAGCCCACTGTGATGCTCTCACATGCTCTGTTCTTTTATCAGGTTTCTTTGTTTGCTTGAGTTTCTAATCTTATCATAAATCCAGTAGGCAGAGATTCCAACTGATATTGCTTTCAGGGTATTTTAAATATAGGACACATATAATTGACGATAGGTTCAAGAAAGGATAACTGCAAAGAACTGCAGGTCTGCCGACTGCAGAGAGATCAATTTAAACTGAACTCTAGAGGTAACAGAGTTAATTTCAAGCATAGCTACTTTGCTAGGCTCATGCTGATGATGCAATTTGAAGAAATTTTGGTATAGATTCCTTATCTAAACTAATTTCAGAAACAGACTGGACAGTTAAGGAGAATCTGAAACTGCTATGTGATAGTCACAGTAATTGGATACTTTAAAATTTTAATATTGTCTCCATTCTAGAGATAAGGAAAATGAAGTTCATAGAAGTTAAGCAATTGGCCCAAGACTACAGGTAGGTGATAGAATTCCAGCTGACTATTAAAAATCCTAAAAGATGATGCTCTTAAAGTGCTGCACTCAATATGCCAGCAAATTGGGAAAACTCAGTTAGTGGCCATAGGCCTGGAAAAGACCAGTTTTCATTTCAATCACAAAGAAGGGCAATGCCAAATAATGTTCAAACTATCCTACAATTGTGCGCATCTCACAGGCTAGCGAGGTAATGCTCAAAATCCTTCACGCTAGGCTTCAACAATATGTGAGGCAAGAACTTCCACACATAAAAGATGGATTTAGAAAAGGCAGAGGAACCAGAGATTAAATTGCCAACATCCACTGGATCATTGAAAAAGCAAAAGAATTCCAGAAAACCATCTACTTCTGCTTCATTGACTATGATAATGCCTTTAACTGTGTGAATCACAACAAACTGTGGAAAATTCTTAAAGAGATGGGAATACCAGAACACCTTACCTGCCTCCTGAGAAACCTGTATGCAGGTCAAGAAACAACAGTTAGAACTGGACATGGAACAACAGACTGGTTCCAAAGGTGTACATCAAGGCTGTGTATTGTCATGTGAAATTCCATGCTGCATGAATCACAAACTGGAATCAAGATTTCTGGGAGAAATATCAACAACTACATGTATGCAGATGATACCACCCTAATGGCAGAAACCGAAGAGAAACTAAAGAGCCTCTTGAAGAAGGTGAAAGAGGAGAGTGAAAAAGCTGGCTTAAAATTCAACATGGCAAATAGATGGGGAAAAAAATGAAAACAGTGACAGAATTTAGTTTCTTGGGCTCCAAAATAACTGCAGATGGTGACTGCAGCCAGTAAATTAAAAGGCCACTGCAGCTTTTTTAATTTTCTAGGTTTGAAAAACTATGACACACCTAGACAGCATATTAAAATGCAGAGACATCACTTTGCTGACAAAGGTCTGTGTAGTCAAAGCTATAGTTTTTCCAGTAGTCATGTACAGATGTGAGAGTTAGACCATAAAGAAGGCTGAGTGCTGAAGAACTGATACTTTTGAATTGTGGTGCTGGAGAAGACCCTTGAGAGTCTCTTAGACAGCAAGGAGATCAAACCAGTGAAGTCTAAAGGAAATCAACCCTGAATATTCACTGGAAGTAGTAATGCTGAAGCTGAAGCTCCAATACTTTGGTTACCTAATGCAAAAAGCCAATTCATTAGAAAAGACCTGATGTTGGGATAGATTATGGACAGAAAGAGAAGGGGACGATAGAGGATGAGATGGTTGGATGGCATCACTGATTCAATGCACATGAATTTGAGCAAACTCTGGGAGATGGTGAAGACAGTGAAGTCTGGTGTATTTCAGTCTATGGGGTTGCAAAGAGTCAGACAGGCCTTAGTGACTAAACAACAACACAGATAAGTAAGGCAAAGTGTGAACCTGTATGTAAATTTATCCTTGAACCATCTTATCTACCCTTTTCTATGTCTTGTTCTATACTTGGGGCACACATCATTGGGCAGAGTAATCTGGGAATATTGCATTTCTTTTTTAACCAGAATTTTAAAATTCAAAATAAATTGTCAAAACTCCCTGAATTAATTAACCAACATAATTTTTGCTTTTGTTCTAAATTTGATGATCATTCTTAAGAGGACTCAGCTGAAGTCTTAAGATACAGATCTTATCTCAAAGTTGTAGTAATATTTTAATGATTTGGTTACATCACCTTACCCCTCTGAATATTGACCTTTTAATATCTTCCAAGACTACTTTTCAGGATCATGGTCATCAAATAAAAATAATACTTTACACACTATAAATCAGCAACCCATATTTCTTTGAAATAAATATTTGTAAAATCATTCTTATGCACAATGAACCACATATGGTTTTTCTGGAAGTACAAAGATTTAGTTCTCCCACTCATGAAATCTGTTATTAGCAGGTAGAATATAATAAAAAAGGGAGTATTTTTAGATGTGTGTCCACATTTCAGGTTTTTCACTTAGTGGCTATTAACCTTGGGACAAGCAGACCTTGCTTTATTGCCCTTCCCAGATGTTGAACTTTTTTACAGATGTTTTGTTAAAAGTTTATGTTAAACCTGCATCAAGCAAATCTATGGATGCTACTTTTCCAATAGCTTATATTCTATGTTTGTTTCATGTCTGCAACACATTTAGGTAATTCTTAAAATTATTTCAAATTTTTCATCATTATTATATGTACTATGATTATCCCTGATCAGTGATCATTGATGTTACTTTTGATGCAAAAGGATTATGACTCAATGTTTAAATGATAGTATTTTTTAGCAACAAAATTTTTGAGATACACATTTTTTTAGACAATAATATTGCATAAAATACACTACAGTCTAAACATAATTTTTATATGCACTAGGAAACCAATGAATTCCTGAGACTCACTTTATTGTAGTTGTCTGAACTGCATCTATAATATCCCCATGGTGTGCCTGTATATCTGAAGAGCCAGGTCCACATATTTTCAGATTACCTGTATGGACATATTTCCCCTTTGCTGAAATGAACAAAGACATTGCTCAAGCAAGTTTGCTTTGACTCAGCAAATGCGGGAGACCCAGGTTCAACCTCTGGGTCAGGAAGATCCTCTGAGAAGGAAATGGCAACCCACTCCAGTATTCTTGCCTGGAAAATCCCATGGATGAAGGAGCATGGTAGGCTACAGTCCATGGGGTAGCAAAGAGTCGGACACGACTGAGTGATTTCACTTTCACTTTCTTTTCAATCTACTATATTGTCCTACTCAAATCACTACTCGTTCCAAAACCAAAGTTTTATCTTTTTTATTTAAGATGAAGCAATGAATATCTTCTTTGAAAAGTATTTCTTATAATTTTTAAGAAATAAACATTTCTTAAAGATAGCTAAGGCCAACTTATGCTTTCTTCTTTGTGGGTCTTTTTAAAAAGTGTGAGAATATATTAAAATTGATCATATCACTATTATCACTATCATATCACTACTAACTAAAATAATGTACAACTGTATACTTTCCTAGTCATGATATATTCAGCATATATTGAATTTCAATTAAATTGCATGTAAGTTATTTTTATTTGTGTTGCTAGAAAGCAATTTTTCCCATATCCTACAGTTTAAGGGTTAATTTACTTAACCTAACTTAATCTGTATCAATTAATTTCATCTTTCAAATTAACAAGTACATATTGTTTCAACTTGGTGAGATATTTTTATATCTTGATTTTACTACCCAGACAGTTTACCTTTTCTTTCCAGCTCTAACATTCACAACATTGTACATTGTATAGCTATATATTTTAGTAAGTTGTGATACATATCTAACTGGGACACAAGTAAGTAAACATCCTTGTAAACTCAATAATCTTTTCCAGAAAATGTCAATAAACAGAAAACTAAACAATAAACTTTTAAGCCTTTCTTGTTGGTTATGTCAGAACAATTTCTTCCTTTTTCTTACAGCATTATATTAGATACACTGAACATACTAAGTTCAGAGATATTACAAAAGAGTCTCTGGTGCTCACTATACTTTGTTCATGAAGCCCTTGTAGACTATTCTGTTAGGAAAAGACTCTGATACATCAAGTCCCTTTAGAGCCATCGAGACCCACTGCACACAGGACCTAGAGTTTAGTCTCAAACCAAAAATGCAGTCATCCCCAGATGACGTTCTGTTACTTTGAGGAATACCAGCAGCACACATGACTAATCCATGAGAATCCCCTCAGTTCTCAGGCTTCCAAGTCTCAGGGAATGTGAATCTTTCCCTCTGGGATTAAAATATCAACACATTCTCTTTTCCCCTGGCTTCTTCAGCCTCTAACCTTATCCATTCCCATCATATCTGACCTACACATTTGGGTGTCCTGCTGCTGCTGCTAAGTCACTTCAGTCACGCCTGACTCTGTGCGACCACATAGACGACAGCTTACCAGGCTCCCCCGTCCCTGGGATTCTCCAGGCAACCCACTGGAGTGGGTTGCCATTTCCTTCTCCAATGCATGAAAGTGAAAAGTGAAAGTGAAGTCGCTTAATTGTGTCTGACTCTTACTGACCCCATGGACTGCAGCCTACCAGGCTCCTCCGTCCATGGGATTTTCCAGGCAAGAGCACCATTTTCTAAAAATCTAACATTTCTGTCACACTCACAAAACCATTCACATTAAACAAAAGAAAACCAAACAAAAACAATCAAAGAATCAAAGAACTCAAAACATGGTAGGACACTGAAGCCTGGATAAGCACTATTTTTCTAAAAAAGAAAGAAAAGAAAGAAAGATACATTTTAATACATTTGTCTACAGCAGCAGGAAGAAAAGACAGAAATTTTTATCTTAATCTTTTACCTTCTTTTGAAAATAATCCAATTACATTTCTGGAAGGATCCCCTTGACAACCGTATCTCAGGTGCTATTGTTCCTATTCTAAGTTTTCATTTCTAGGATAGACAGTGGTAGTTAGATAAATATTTGCAGAAATAATAATTATTTAACATAATTTTTGCAGTGGCAATAATGTTGAATAGTTTATATTCTAATTAATCTAGAGTTAGCATTTTAATATTAACCTAAAATATTTCTTCAACTCTGGCATCTTTCCATTTTACTGTATACATAGCAACTTTGTCTTAAAAATGCAAGTATTAAAAAAAAAATTTAAAAAAATTAAAAAAATAAAAATGCAAGTATTTTACAGTGTACTTTTCTCTTCATCTGTTTATGGATATTTAAGTTGGTCCAATTTTTTGCCATTACAAAATAGCCCAACTATAGATGTCTTTTTATATAAATGGTTCTAGATCTCTATTCATATCTTAGTAGGATTAATCCCTAACCATGAAATAGATATCTGAAAGAGTACATGCATCTTAAACTTTCAGGCACTTCCTAAATGCTGTCACAATATATTGCTCCAATTATATATCCAGCAATAGTGTGTGAGTCTTCTTCCTTTCCTTCTGCTCTAATAACTCTGGATATTCTAAGTCTTTTGAACTTCTTCCCCCAATGTAGCATGTGAAAGGTGGTAAATATGTTTTTATTTAATCACTGAGGAGCTGAGTGTTTTAACATATTTATTATGTATACTCCTTTTCCTTCGAATTGCTTTTTCACATCCTCACTCAGCATGGATTAATATGTTTTATTTTACAATATTTTGTATAATTTGCATTTTAAGTGAAATTATAAAACCTTTATAGATTTTGAAGATGAATAAACTCAGAATTAAATAAATTAGATAATTTGCCCAAGTGTCTGTATAATCTTCATATAGTTTCTTTACTTGACTTTATAGCTATGATATTAATGATTACACTGAATTATTTCCATAGCATCTTTTCCAATATTTATATTCTTCACATAAAAATCCATTTCCCCTAAACCTTGTTTAAACATAAATCATATCAAAATAGCAGAAATTTTCAGGCATATAAACATACATTATTTTCCTTATGAATAGCTATATAGAAAAATGAAGTAACAGAGGACCTTTCTTCATTACAATTAACTGCTATGTTGGGCAATCGAAACTTGGTGAATAATTTCTAAAGTAAATGTACTTGTCCATAAATGTTCTATCTCTCTCCTTTGACCTATTATACAGTTGCCATGGAAATGAGACTGTTTCTTTAGTATGTTACATATGTTAAAAAAAGTATTTTTTCTTAGATGTTCATTGGTTGTATATTTTAAAAAATACGGCACATTTATTTGTAGAAATCTGAAAATACTTAAAACCAAAGAAGACTTGTGCTAATTACTGATTTTCTATATTCAGCTCAATATAAAATATGTTGATAAGGGAGTAAAAGAGATAATTATGTTTTTTTACACTTTCAAAGAAGTAAGCTGACTGATAGGAACTGATGATTATCTTCCAGTTTAGTGTGTATTTTCTTTCATCTTTTAGGTTCTATGAAGCAATACCTAATTTAAAGTTTAATATCTTTCCTCTGTTCTCATATGCAGCAGATGGCCCAGGAAACTACCTCCTACTATCTAATTCCTTAGTGACATTTATTATTCATCAGAAAGGAAGTTAGGAAACATTATCTTTCCAATTCCTGGCTTGCTTAGTCAAATAGATTAAAGAAAATATCCTGTAGTTAGCAAAGGGATTCTATTTAAACCCATAAAAGCATTAAAAAGTAAAAACTAGTGGCCACTCATTGGAGATACTTGACTGTTGTTCTGCCACACAGAACACTTCCTGGGAAAATGTATATAATGAGAAACAAATGACAACTGCTTTTGCAACAGAGCTTAGCTTCCGGAGATATTAAATTTTGATCCACAGAAGTCTGGCCAATGATGAGCCTCTTGCTCATCTCTACTGGCCATCAATCCCTCCATGTATCTAACTAGAGATCTTAGATGCAGGTCAAGGAAAATAAGTTGACTACAGATCCCAAATGAACTTTGAATCTTAGTGTTATCATCACATGTGTTTTTAAAGACAATGCCAAAAGAGAAGTAGCTTGGTGGATATATTACATGCAGACATTTTCTGATGCAAAGGCAAACCTGACTCTTGCTGGCTTAAATGAAAGGGAATTTTGTTGATTTCTACAACAGCCAAGATCAAAACTACTTCTAGTTTCAGATTCTGCTGAATTTAGTAACTCAAACAAGATCATCAGTGCTCAGTTGATTTTCCCCCATATCTCTTATTTCCTGAGACTGTCAATTTTCATGGAGCTTTCTTCTTAAAGTAAAGTGTTAGTCACTCAGTCATGTCTGATTCTGCGACCGCATGGACTGTAGCCCACCAGGCTCCTCTGTCCATGGAATTCTCCAGGCAAGAATACTGGAGTGGGTAGCCATTCCCTTCTCCAGGGGATCTTCCCACCCAGGGATTGAACCTGTGTCTCATGCATTGCAGGCAGTTTCTTTACCATTTGAACTACAGGGAAGCCTTCTCAAAATAACATGAGAGCAACAGCAATGCGAAGACTGGGTTCTGTTTTATGCTGCTGCTGCTGCTAAGTCTCTTCAGTCGTGTCCGACTCTGTGCGACCCCATAGATGGCAGCCCACCAGGCTCCCCCATCCCTGGGATTCTCCAGGCAAGAATACTGGAGTGAGTTGCCATTTCCTTCTCCAATGCATGAAAGTGAAAAGTGAAAGTGAAGTCGCTCAGTCGTGTCCGACAACTGTAAAAGAAAGGAAACACCTTTCTCCTCATGCCAGTAAAACAGCCATGATTGCCTCTGACTGGATAAGCATTTTTCATGTGATCTTTTCTGAATTAATGATTGAGTCCAACTGGATTATATGATCTGGTTAATTTAGGGCTAAGATGCACACCCATCCTTGAAACTCCAGAGAGCATTGCTACCTCTCCACTCTAATTTCCTTTGAGATGTCTTTTTGGACACCTAAGCTATTCACAGTCTATATTTAATAGATATATTTTCCAATATATACTCCTGCTATTCATTCCTAATTATTCCATTGTGAAAAGACAACTTTAAATGTATTCAGACTTGGTTTTGACTCAGAATATGATCTATCCATCGAATGTCTCATGTATACATCAGAAGAATATGTACTCTGTTGTTGTTGGGTGGAGTGTATTTTAAATGTAAATTTAGTTATTTAATAGCTTTGTTCAAATCTGTAACATTTTTACTGATTTTCTATATATTTCTTCTACCATACCTGTGGATTTTATCTATTTCTCTGTTTTTTTCACTCAAGTTCTCTCATGTCATTTGAAGCAAACACATTTAGAATTGATACATACTCTTACTAAAATAATCTATGTATCATCATAAATGTTTTTCCTTATTCCTGGCAATATTTCTTTTTCTGAAATTTAGTTTTCTGATTGAATTATTTTTATACCTTCTATTTATCTCCTTATCATGACCATGTTTTCCTCCATCTTATTAAACACTTGCAGCATTTTAATAGTTGTCATAATGTCTGTATCTTCTAGTTTCATCACAAATTGCATTTCTGGGTTTGCATCTACTGAGTATTTGCTTTCCTGTTAAATGGATCATATTTTCCTATTTCTTTGTGTACCTGATATTCTTACTTTATGCTAGAATTGTAAACTTTTATATTGTTGGTTGATTGGTATTTGTTAGTCCTTTAAATTATGTTTTATTTTATCCTTGGAATTTGTTTGATTATTTCAAGGCATTCAGGTTGGGTCCACAGCAGCTTTCATTCAACAGCTAAGTTAACCTCCTGACTAAAGCAATACCCTTGTGAGAATTCTAGCTCATATCTCATTTATTACTACATCTTTCCACCACATTGGTGAAAAGGCAAATTTTTTCAATTCATATCATAGGCACAAGAATTTATTCTGTCTGCTCTTTTCAGGTGCTTTCCCCTGAGTCTCTGAAAATTTGCTTTCTCACAGTCACTGATCAATATCAGTCAGATTGTCTGGGAGACCCCTCCATGAGTCTCCAGAGTTCTGTCAAAGACAGGTCTTATTTTTTGTTTCCTTTTCAAAGAACAGAGTCCTATTCTTCCAGTGTTCCAGGCCTAAAAATTGTTGTCATACCTACTGTAAAAATAATATTGTACATTCAGTGGCTTAAACAAAAAAAGGTTTATTTACTGCTCACATTATAGTTCAAGGCAGCAATATTGGGTCCCACGGTTCTCTTGAACATCTGGTCCCTAAATAGACAATCAGGTTTCCTCCTTTTTCCTGTGTAGATGCTCTAATACTTTCTAGCCTTCTTTTAAGTTCTCTGTATTCAGTTGGCATGAGAATGAAAAGAGAAAGCAAGGAAATTTTGATGGGGCAAGTTTAGAAGTGTTCTATTTCACTACTTTTCACATTCCTTCAAAATGAACTCAGTAATATAGTCCCAACAAATTGCAAGAGACGCCAGGAAATGTAAACTAGCTATATGACTAGAGTAGTTCAGTACAACAGAAATAAAACACAAGACACATATATAACTATAAATTTTCTAGTAGCCATATTACAAAGTAAAAAGGAACAGACAAGACCACCTTTAATAATATACTTTATTTAGACAAATTTATTCAGTTAGACCAATTGAATATATAGGCCAATATATTCAAAATAGTATCATTTCAACATATATTCAGTATAAAGTTATTAGCAAGGTTTTACATCTTTTCCATACCAAGATTTCAAAATTTAATGTATATTTAATATACTTCCAGCACATTTAAATTCAGGTGTCAAATTTTAATCATATTCAATTGCTATTTGTAGTTCATAAAATTTGCAATTAGGGAGTATATTTACATACCCAAGTTCTTTCAAACATACTTAAAATTTTATAATAACTAAATTGAGTATTTTTCTTTTTAAAAAAGTAAAGTAAAAAATAAATTCATAGTTTAGTTCCTCAGTCATCCTAGCTACATTTTAAATGATCAATAATCACATGTGGCTATGGAATACTATATTGGACAGTGTAGGTCAGATCAGATCAGTCACTCAGTTGTGTCTGACTCTTTGCGACCCCATGAATCGCAGCACGCCAGGCCTCCCTGTCCATCACCAACTTCAGGAGTTCACGGATACTCACGTCCATCGAGTCAGCGATGCCATCCAGCCATCTCATGCTCTGTCGTCCCCTTCTCCTCCTGCCCTCAATCCCTCCCAGCATCAGAGTCTTTTCCAATGAGTCAACTCTTCACATGAGGTGGCTAAAGTACTGGAGTTTCAGCCTTAACATCATTCCTTCCAAAGAAATCCCAGGGCTGATCTCCTTCAGAATGGACTGGTTAGATCTCCTTAAAGACCAAGGGACTCTCAAGAGTCTTCTCCAACACCACAGTTCAAAAGCATCAATTCTTCGGCGCTCAGCCTTCTTCACAGTCCATATCTCACATCCATACATGACCACAGGAAAAACCATAGCCTTGACTAGACAAACCTTTGTTGGCAAAGTAATGTCTCTGCTTTTGAATATGCTATCTAGGTTGGTCATAACTTTCCTTCCAAGGAGTAAGCACCTTTTAATTTCATGGCTGCAGTCACCATCTGTAGTGATTTTGGAGCCCAGAAAAATAAAGTCTGACACTGTTTCCACTGTTCCCCCATCTATTTCCCATGAAGTGGTGGGACCAGATGCCATGATCTTCGTTTTCTGAATGTTGAGCTTTAAGCCAACTTTTTCACTCTCCACTTTAACTTTCATCAAGAGGCTTTTGAGTTCCTCTTCACTTTCTGCCATAAGGGTGGTATCATCTGCATATCTGAGGTTATTGATATTTCTCCTGGCAATCTTGATTCCAGCTTGTGTTTCTTCCAGTTCAGCGTTTCTCATGATGTACTCTGCATATAAGTGAAATAAACAGGGTGACAATATACAGCCTTGACGAACTCCTTCTCCTATTTGGAACCAGTCTGTTGCTCCATGTCCAGTTCTAACTGTTGCTTCCTGACCTGCATACAAATTTCTCAAGAGGCAAATCAGGTGGTCTGGTATTCCCATCTCTTGAAGAATTTTCCACAGTTTATTGTGATCCACACAGTCAAAGGCTTTGGCAGAGTCAATAAAGCAGAAATAGATGTTTTTCTGGAACTCTCTTGCTTTTTCTATGATCCAGCAGATATTGGCAATTTGATCTCTGGTTCCTCTGCCTTTTCTAAAACCAGCTTGAACATCAGGAAGTTCACGGTTCACATATTGCTAAAGCCTGGATGGGAGAATTTTGAGCATTACTTTACTAGCATGTGAGATGAGTGCAATTGTGCGGTAGTTTGAGCATTGTTTGGCATTGCCTTTCTTTGGGATTGGAATGAAAACTGACCTTTTCCAGTCCTGTGGCCACTGCTGAGTTTTTCAAATTTGCTGGCATATTGAGTGCAGCATTTTCACAGCATCATCTTTCAGGATTTGGAATAGTTCAACTGGAATTCCATCACCTCCACTAGCTTTGTTCGTAGTGATGCTTTCTAAGGCCCACTTGACTTCAGATTCCAGGATGTCTGGCTCTAGGTCAGTGATCACACCATTGTGATTATCTGGATCGTGAAGATCTTTTTTGTACAGTTCTTCTGTGTATTCTTTCCATCTCTTCTTAATATCTTCTGCTTCTGTTAGGTCCATACCATTTCTGTCCTTTATCAAGCTCATCTTTGCATGAAATGTTCCTTTGGTATCTCTAATTTTCTTGAAGAGATCCTTAGTCTTTCCCATTCTGTTGTTTTCCTCTATTTCTTTTCATTGATCACTGAAGAAGGCTTTCTTATCTCTTCTTGCTATTCTTTGGAACTCTGCATTCAGATGTTTATATCTTTCCTTTTCTCCTTTGCTTTTTGCTTCTCTTCTTTTCACAGCTATTTGTAAGGCCTCCCCAGACAGCCATTTTGCTTTTTTGCATTTCTTTTCTATGGGAATGGTCTTGATCCCTGTCTCCTGTACAATGTCATGAACCTCATTCCATAGTTCATCAGGCACTCTATCTATCAGATCTAGGCCCTTAAATCTATTTCTCACTTCCACTGTATAATCATAAGGGATTTGATTTAGGTCATACCTGAATGGTCTAGTGGTTTTCCCTACTTTCTTCAATTTCAGCCTGAATTTGGCAATAAGGAGTTCATGGCCTGAGCCACAGTCAGCTCCTGTTCTTGTTTTTGCTGACTATATAGAGCTTCTCCATCTTTGGCTGCAAAGAATGTAATCAGTCTGATTTCGGTGTTGACCATCTGGTGATGTCCATGTATAGAGTCTTCTCTTGTGTGGTTGGAAGAGGGTGTTTGTTATGACCAGTGCATTTTCTTGGCAAAACTCTATTAGTCTTTGCCCTGCTTCATTCCGTATTCCAAGGCCAAATTTGCCTGTTACTCCAGGTGTTTCTTGACTTCCTACTTTTGCATTCCAGTCCCCTATCATGAAAAGGACATCTTTTTTGGGTGTTAGTTCTAAAAGGTCTTGTAGGTCTTCATAGAACCATTCAACTTCAGCTTCTTCAGCGTTACTGTTTGGGGCATAGACTTGGATTACTGTGATATTGAATGGTTTGCCTTGGAAACAAACAGAGATTATTCTGTCGTTTTTGAGATTGCATCCAAGTACTGCATTTCAGACTGTTTTGTTGACCACGATGGCCACTCCTATTCTTCTGAGGGATTCCTGCCCGCAGTGGTAGATATAATGGTCATCTGAGTTAAATTCACCCATTCCAGTCCATTTCAGTTCGCTGATTCCTAGAATGTCGACATTCACTCTTGCCATCTCTTATTTGACCACTTCCAATTTGCCTTGATTCATGGACCTGACATTCCAGGTTCCTATGCAATATTGCTCTTTACAGCATCGGACCCTGCTTCTATCACCAGTCCCATGCACATCTGGGTATTGTTTTTGCTTTGGATCCATCCCTTCATTCTTTCTGGAGTTATGTCTCCACTGATCTCCAGTAGGATATTGAGCACCTAGTGACCTGGGAGTTTCTCTTTCAGTATCCTATCATTTTGCCTTTTCATACTATTCATGGGGTTCTCACGGCAAGAATATTGAAGTGGTTTGCCATTCCCTTCTGGTTGGATCTCCTTGCAGTCCAAGGGACTCTCAAGAGCCTTCCCCAACACTACAGTTCAAAAGCATCAATTCTTCATTGCTCAGCCTTCTTCACAGTCCAACTCTCACATCCATACATGACCACATTCTGTCAAATCTCTCCACCATGACCTGCCCATCTTGGGTTGCCCCATGGGCATGGCTTAGTTTCATTGAGTTAGACAAGACTGTGGTCCTAGTGTGATTATATTGACTAGTTTTCTGTGAGTATGGTTTCAGTGTGTTTGCCCTCTGATGCCCTATTGCAACACCTTTATAATCATGGAGTGGCAAAGTCACATGCAGACTGAATCATGACAATGGACAGTTATGGTTGTACTACTGTATCCAACAAAATTACCTTTGCATGTCCCAGAATCTCCTTCATTTTCCTGATGACCTCTCTTTCCCTTGAAAGTTCTTTCCTCTTGCCCACACCACATAAAATTCATGAATAAATATTTGTGTGTGTGTGTGTGTGTGTGTTGCAGAGATAGAGAGACAGACATACATGAGCTAATAAAAAAAAGTCTTATCACAGATTTTGTAGAGATGATCTAGGTTGCTATTGATCCAATATTCATACTCTGTAGTCCAATGAATCTCAAGATAATTATGCCCAACATTTGGAGCAACCTTTTTTGCGAAAAGCCATTGTATGCCAAAAAAGACATGTGACATCCCTGCTCCCCACCCTAATGCTTATGGCATCTTTAAATCATTGTAACAACTCAAAACAGATTCTTTAAATTTCTCTAGTTGTTGGTGGAAGTACACTTGAATCACTCACCTATTACAAACTCACCTATTTCTAATCAGATCAGATCAGTCGCTCAGTCGTGTCCGACTCTTTGTGACCCCATGAATTGCAGCACACCAGGCCTCCCTGTCCATCACCAACTCCCGGAGTTCACTCAAACTCACGTCCATCGAGTCAGTGATGCCATCCAGCCATCTCATCCTCTGTCGTCCCCTTCTCCTCCTGCCCCCAATCCCTCCCAGCATCAGAGTCTTTTCCAATGAGTCAACTCTTTGCATGAGGTGGCCAAAGTATAGAGTTTCAGCTTTAGCATCATTCCTTCCAAAGAAATCCCAGGGCTGATCGCCTTCAGAATGGACTGGTTGGATCTCCTTGCAGTCCAAGGGACTCTCAAGAGTCTTCTCCAACACTACAGTTCAAAAGCATCAATTCTTCATTGCTCAGCCTTCTTCACAGTCCAACTCTCACATCCATACATGACCACAGGAAAAACCATAGCCTTGACTAGCTGGACTTTTGTTGGCAAAGTAATGTCTCTGCTTTTGAATATGCTATCTAGGTTGGTCATAACTTTCCTTCCAAGGAGTAAACGTCTTTTAATTTCATGGCTGCAGTCACCATCTGCGTTCTCAATTTCATTCACAAAGAGCCTTGCAAAATGATTTTTAAAAATGCCAATGCCCCATCTCCAGAAATCCCTTGCATATCATGTCTGTGATGCTGTCCTCCAAAGTAAACAATGCCTGTGTTGCTTATATTACTGCAACATATTCACTATAATCCCAGTCTGACTCCTGATGAGTAGCGCTTCTCCTTTAACACTTATAATTCAATATTTTAAAATTAAATTCCCATTCCAGTTAAAACAAGATGCCATTCATGCCTATACAATTAGGATATTTTTAGACATCTCAGTTCTTAACAATGATGAGAGTATAACAAAAAGTGAAATTTCATATACTAAAAGTAAGAGTAAAATGGTTCAAGCTTTCTGGATAAAAAAAGCAACATGCATCATTAGGCTTAACATATATACTGGTTTTGACAAACACATTACATTCCAGGGAATTCTCATGTCCTTACTGCCTGTAATAAAAACACAAATTTAAGATCAAAGGTGATCATTCCAATGTCATTTATAAATGGAAACAACCTAGTCGTCTGATAATAAGAGAATGATGGGTCTCAGATATAATTGAATAGTATTCACCCTTTACAAATATGCTTTATGAAAATACCCTATCATGGACCATGTCACATTAGAAAATTGTATTTTAAGATATTACGTCAACTGTGTGATAAAAGATCTAAACAATAAAACTTCTGCATAAAAATGAAATATTTTACTGTGATTCTTTCCCATTTCCCCTACTTGACACAGGAGCAAAAAGATGGGATAAAAAGTGCAAGAGTCAGCATTTACTATCTAGCATACGTGTGACAAAAGTAAACACAAGTATCGTTAGCTTACAATCATAAATATGTATTTCTCACTCACACTGCATAGAAGTTGAGTGTTGTAGCTTAGAAATCCCCAGGCATCTTTGGTCCTGCTGGTCTTATAGGGTCTCCTTCAGACTTGGCTTTAGTTTGCAGATCAGATTTAGATCTCCTCTGAAAGAGCGTTTTCTGGGTTTTCTTTGGTGGAAAGCAATAACACAAGAGAGCAACATGCAGCAACATTCAATGATGCAGCCCAACATGCATTCCAAGAATGCAAGACTGGAAAAAACTTGCACCGCTTCTAAAAGCTTCTGCTTGAACATCATAATCAAGCCACTAATATTTCATTAACTAAAAATGATCACATAAGCCCAAAGACAGTGGTCTGGAACAATCTGTAAGGTAGAGCAGTGAACAGATGATTCTGGACAAATCTACAGCAGTGAAATAGGGTTTTTGTGTTCTTTTTCTTTTATGAATGTATGTGTGCTAAGTTGTTTCAGTAATGTCTGACTCTGTATGACCCTACGGGCTGTAGCCCACCAGACTTTTCTGTCCATGGAATTCTCCAGGCAAGAATACTGGAGTGTGTTCCCATGCATTTCTCCAGGGAATCTTCCCTACCCATGGATCAAACCCAGATCTGCATTGCAGGCAGATTTTTTACCATCTGAGCCACTAGGAAAGTCAATGACTGTATGTATATATGTGTATACGTATATCGTGCTGCAGTCCATAGGTTTGCAAAGAGTTGAACATGACTGGGAGACTGAACGATAACAATACAAGTATATACGTATGTATTTAGTAGTTTTACACATTATTATATTTTTCAAATTTTGTATATTATACTTTCATACATAATTTTAATAAATTTTAAAATTTATATACAAAATGTAAAATAAATAATTTCATATATACAATTTGCATGTAAAATAAAATTCATAATTATCACTTTTACCTATATTTGGTAATAAACTTCTTGTTTTATTTTTTGGAACTGATCTTCATTTTTTTTTTTTATTTGTCTACTTTCAGTATCTTGGATTATTTCTTTTCTTCATAATTCATGAAGATTGCACTTTCTTTGGCTTCAATAGATTAAGTTACTTCAGAACTCTAAGATAAAATTCATTTGTTGCAGATGTTCTAGATGAAATGGGAGCAGTTAGGTGGCTCTTTACCATTCATTCATTTTTTACTTGTATGGACAGCAAATAAGAGCAAGATTATCGGTTAATCTAGAGAGCTGGGAGCTCAAAAAGAGTAAGGAATTTGAAATGAAATTTATGTGAAATAATAGGTTCAGTAAAAGACGGATGAAAAGATCATTGAAAACAAAGAAAGACCAATGTATACTATTGTTGTAGGGCTAATAGTACTGTTACTTCCTAGAATTTATCAGTCTTATTCACTATTCCCTGAAGTTGCTGTGCATTTGGGAATTTCAGTGGAAGCTGAAGCAACCAATTACTTTTTCATTATGAATTCATTATTTGGTTATGTTTATTTTATTACAGAAATATTTATTCAACTTGACATATTTATCATTTACTATATTTTTGTTTATAATTATATGTTTAATAGACATTTTGTTTGCTTTTGTTTATTAAATGATTAATTACAGACATTTGTGCAATGCAAACATGATTTTAGATCCTGGCTCTATCAGTATCAGAATTGTGACATTTGAGCTACAAGTAATTAAGCAGTAGATCTTAATTATCATGAGTAGCTTTATTATTCCAAAATACACATAGAAAAAAAAAGAGAAACACAGTAAGGAAAAGAAGTAAATGGGTAGTTTCAAAGAAAAAGATGATAACCTTGGGGTGGGTACTTTACAGGAAATAAATAAATAAGTAAACAAACAAATCAATAAATAAAGTGATTCGGACAAATCTGACAATAACCTAAGATTGTAAATATGTGGCTTAAAACTGTTGAGAACACCTGAAACATCACTGAAGATGAGGTAGAAATAATCTCAGAGGCATACCTAGACTGTGATTTAAATTTGAAAGTGGCAAATTAAAGATTTATATTGGCAAAAGACTGAATTAAAAGATGTGGTCTACTGAAAGAGAATGACTTCCAAATCACCATACTGTATATCCAGTCCCAGAAGTGTCCAAAAAAGAGACTTAGTGTCCAATGACCTAACAGCGATACCTATTCATCCCGGCCAAACTCACCACTTGCTTTTGCTTTATCTCCATGCTTTTCAAACAACATTCCAAATACTGATAATCTAGTTTACCATGAAACTACAAACTAGAATGGGTACTCCCTGGATAATAGATAGAATAATTCTAGTTATTTGGAAGGACTAACCCTTTTAAAATGAATTTACTAGTGATTGGTTTATATGTCTCTTCCTCTTATGTGTTGAATTACTATGAGTCAGACAATCCAATATTTTTAAACACTGCAACACTAACATGAATGTTTGGAGGAATGGACATAACACCATCCTGCAATTTATTTTTGAAAAATGTATTAGGCTTCTCTCATCACGCTTCACTTATCACCATCTTCTGTGTCCCCCCTACAAAATAACAGTCATCTCCTACTCTCCTACAAGTAAATTATAGGTAATGTCTATTATCTTAAACTGAATTGACTAAACATAGTATTTAAACTGTTTTCTTAATTTTTAAACATCAGATATATTTCTAATCAAGTCTAAATCCCAGATAATTATTATTCTCTTGATTTTCTTTATATAATAACATAGAAGTGTGATGGATGATTAATAATCTTCATGTACACTGTAGTCTAGGCCATAAAAGTATTATTTTTAACATTTGTTTTTCTACTCCAACATCTATTCTTTTTCAATGCAGTTTATTTGAATACATATAAACTAACATTTGTTCTGTGATCTCAAAATATCATGGCATATCCTGAGTGATAAAGATCTATAATATTAATTTAAAATCTCCAAACATATGCTGCTTACCAGGAAATACACAAGTCTTCCAGAGAGTGCCATGGTCACAATACTAGTGGTTTAATTATTTCATCTTGCTACTTTATTTTTTCCTATATGGCTTTAAACATCTGGGGGGCATTAAATCATTAGCTGTTTATGAGTAGGTTATGTGGTTTATAGAGAAGTAGCACATAAAAAAAATAAATAAAGATAAAACTTGGATGGGGAAGTTTCATCCATAAAAGGAAAATCTTACAGTCATTAAATGGAATGTACGCATTAATAATTTGCAACTTTCCCACCACATCACAACATCTTGGCACTGAACAGAAATGCCAAATGTAATGTTTAATGACCTATTTTTCCATGAATATTCATTCTTTTTACAGCTAGAGAAAAATATTATCATTTATGTGGAGGCAAAAAAGTTACTAAAATAAAAACATCTGGTAAAAAAAAAAAAAAAAAAAGCCAATATGTTAAAATCCAGGAAGATGCATTTGGGCTTTTTGTATACTGTTTTTCCCTCATAAAAGTTCAGATTGTTCATAGAAATTAATCTAGTTATTATAAATAGTATTTTAAGATCATAATACTGTTACTAAATTATGATTGCCTATTCACTGTCATGTGGTGAAGTTTTCTGTAATTTTAAAAGCTTTATAAAAAGTGTGAAGAGAACACAGAAAGTGAATAAATGGCATGCAAGACCCCACTCCTGAAATGCTACTAGAACTTACTGAATCCATGTTTGGACACTAATTGATGTCAGGTCTGTTTGGGGGTCAATTAAAAATGTATACTTCATCTCTGATTAAATGCAATTTCATGGTAGAGAACACTAATTCATAAAAATCAAATATATATGTAGTAGAAAATCTATGGAAAATAATCAAAAAATACACAGAAAAGTCCATGGATTTTTTTGGAAAGTGGATTTGAAAAGAGAGAGAGTGAGAGGTTATCCAACTGCTGTAATTTTCTTAGAATTATTTACCAGATTCAATTTGATATTTCTATCTTTGAGTGCTTGCCTAAAGTTTATCATGCTAAGAAGCCTATTTTTCTCCATTGAATTGACTATTTTATTGAATAGAAACAAAGCAATACTTCAATAGGCTTCAAAGCATTTGAAAAAATATTTCATTAACAAATTTTTCCTCTTGTTAAACTACATTAAAAAAATAATCCAAACTAGGCTATCAGGTTTGTGAAATAAAATTAAAAATTCAAACTAAAAAATTATATCTGATGATAGTGTTATTTTTTGGCATTCCCAAAATTCACTCCACCAGAAGCAAATTATTCATGCTAGAAAAATAATCCCATTTTCTTCCTGACAAATAACATATAGGCAGGCATATGTCCCATTTCTGGCCAAAGACAAAGGAAGCATAAACACTAGGTTTATTCCAGAAAATGTTTGTTCATCAAAAAGTTGAGACACTGGGAAAAACAGTCACTTTGTATTTTTGCCCATTTCTCAGTCTATATGTGATGTCTGGAACTGATGAAGCCATATTGGGCCATGAGAGTAATCAAAACCAACCTGAGAGCATACATAGACAATTAATTAAGAATGTTAAGGCCAGAGAATAAGATCATGGAGGAGTAGGTGGACATGGAGTACATCTCTCTCCTTGGATACATCAGGAATACATCTTCAGACACAGAAGTGCATGCATAACACTAGGTGAGAATGGACAAGAGTACCTGACCAGAGGAAAAGAATATATAGAACCACACACAACTAGAGATCAAGCCCTGAATCTTTTGAGTGGGAACACTGACTCCAAGATCCTAGACTACCAGAGAACTAACCCTAGGGAGTATAAAATAGTGAGAACTCACACAAATGAAAGCATTTGAATACAAGACCCAGCATCACCCAACCACCAGTAGCGCCTGTGCAGGATGCCTCATCTAAACAACAAACAAAACAAAAATACAAACCCAATCATCAGCAGAGAGGATTACCACCTCACTCAATCTTGCCCACCAGAGGAAAAACAAACACACAAAAACTCAGAACAAATCTCACCCTTTAGGAAGTTTACACAAACCACTGGACCAACCTTAGGAGGGAAAAAACCAAAAGGAAGAAAGAATTCAACCTTCTTCAAGGAAAGAATTCAAATTTCCTTGAAGCCTGGGAAAAGGAGACCTCAAACATAATAAGTTAAAAAAAAAATGATGAAAAGGCAGAGAAATACTATATGAAGGAGCAAACTAGAAACACAGAAGTCCAAATAAGTGAACAGGAAATAGGCAAACTACTTGAAAAAGAATTCAGAATAATGATAGTAAAGATGATCAAAAACCTTGAACACAAAATGGAGAAAATGCCAGAATCAATTAACAAAGGCCTAGAAGAATTGGAGAATCCCAGGGACACGGAGCCTGATGCGCTGCCATCTATGGGGTCTCATAGAATGGGACATGATTGAAGTGACTTAGCAGCAGCAGCAGAAGAAGAATTAAAGAATAAACATACAGAGACAAACAACACAATTACTGAAATTAAAAATACTCTGGAAGGAATCAATAGCAGAATATCTGAAACAGAAGAACGAAATCAGTGAGCTGGAAGATAAAATGGTGGAAATAACTTCAAAAGAGCAGAATAAAGTAAAAAGAATATAAAGCACTGAGGACAGCCTCAGAGACCTGTGGGACCATATCAAACACACCAACATTCGAATTATAGGAATCCCACAAGAAGAGAAAAAGAAAGGATACAAGAAAATTTTTGAAGTTATTATAGTTGAAAATTTCCCCATGGAAAAGGAAATAGTCAATCAAGTCCAAGAGGTGCAAAGAGTTCCATACAGAATAAACCCAAGGAGAAATACACCAAGACACATACTGATCAAACTAACAAAGACTAAACATAAAGAAAGAATATTAAAAGCAGCTAGGGGGAAGCAACAAGTAACATACAAGGAAAACACTACACACTTAACAGCTGATCTTTCAGCAGAAACTTTGCAGGCCAGAAGGGAAGAGCAAGATATAAAGTATTGAAAGGGAAAAATCTACAACCAAGGTTACAGTACCCAGCAAGGATCTCATTCAAAATTGATGAAGAAATAAAAAGCTTTTCAGGCAAGCAAAAGTCAAGAGAATTCAGTACCACCAAACCAGCTGTATAACAAATGTTAAAGGGACTTGTATAGTCAAGAAATAAAAGAGAAAGAAAAAGATCTACAAAATCAGCCCCAAACAATTAATAAAATGGCAATAGGAACATATATAATAATAATTACTTTAAATGTAAATGGATTAAATGCTCCAACCAAAAGACACAGACTGGCTGAATGGATACAAAAACAAGATCCATATGTATGCTGTCTACAAGAAACCCACTTCAGACCAAAAGACACATATAGACTGAATGTGAGAGAATGAAAAAATATATTCCATGCAAATGGACAGTAAACTAAAGCTGGAATAGAAATCCTCATGTCGGACAAAATAGACCTTAAATTAAAGAATATTACAAGAGATAAGGAAGGACACTACATAACGATCAAGGGATCAATACAAGAGGAAGACTTAACAATTGTAAATATCTATGCCCCCAACATTGGAGCACCTCAACACATAAGACAAACACTAACAGACATAAAAGGAGAAATTGAAAGTAACACAGTAATGGTAGGAGACTTTAACACCCTGCTCAAACTGATGGCTGCTGCTGCGGATGCTGCTAAGTCACTTCAGTCGTGTCCGACTCTGTGTGACCCCATAGGTGTCAGCCCACCAGGCTCCCCCATCCCTGAGATTCTCCAGGCAAGAATTCTGGACTGGGTTGCCGTGATGGACAGATCATCAAAACAGAAAATTAACAAGGAAACACAAATCTTATATGATACATTAGATGAGATGGATCTCATTGATATCTTTAGGATGTTTCCACCAAAGAATACACCTTCTTCTCAAGTGCACATGGAACATTTTCCAGGATAGATCATATCTTGGGTCACGAAACAAATCTCAGTAAATTTAAGAAAATTGAAATTGTATCAAGCATCTTCTCTGACCACAATGCTATGAGACTAGATATCAGTTACAAGAAAAAAAAGTGCAAGAAACACAAACACATGGAGATTAAACAACACCTTTCTAAATAACCAACAGGTTACTGAAGAAATCAAAAGGGAAATGAAAAAATTTCTAGAAATAAATGACAATGAAAGCACAACAATTCAAAACCTATGGAAAGCAGTAAAAGTAGTTCTAAGAGGGATGTTTATAGCAATGCAATCCTACCTCAAGAAACAAGAGAAACATGAATAGATAACCTAAATTTACAACTAAAACAACTGGAAAAAGAAAAACAAAACAAAAAAACATAATTAGTAGAGGGAAAGAAATCATAAGATCCGAGCAGAAATAAAGGAAAAAGAAATGAAAGAAGCAGTAGTAAAAAATGATAAGACTAAAAGCTGGTTCTTTGAGAAGATAAACAAAATTGACACGCTTAGCCAGATACATCAAGAAAAAAAGAGTGAATAATCAAATCAACAAAATTAGAAATAAAAAAGTAGAGGTTACAACAGACAGTGCAGAAATACAAATGATTATAAGAGACTATTAGGAACAACTGCTACTGCTAAGTCACTTCAGTCGTGTCCAATTCTGTGCAACCCCAGAGACGGCAGCCCACCAGGCTCCCCCGTCCCTGGGATTCTCCAGGCAAGAACACTGGAGTGGGTTGCCATTTCCTTCTCCAATGCATAAAAGTGAAAAATGAAAGTGAAGTTGCTCAGTCGTGTCTGACTCTTAGTGACCCCATGGACTGCAGCCTACCAGGCTCCTCCGCCCATGGGATTTTCCAGGCAAGAGTACTGGAGTGGGGTGCCATTGCCTTCTCCATAGGAACAACTATATGGCAATAAAATAGATAACCTGGAAGAAATGGACAGATTCTTAGAAAAGTTCAATCTTCCAAGACTGAACTAGGAAGAAATAGAAATTTTAAACAACCCAATTACAAGCACTAAAATTGAAACTGTGATCAAAAATCTCCCAAAAAACAAAAGCCCAGGACCAGATGGCTTCACAGGAGAATTTTATCAAACATTTAGAGAAGAGCTAATCCCTATCTTTCTAAAAGTCTTTCAAAAAATTGCAGAGGAAGGAACACTTTCAAACTGATCCTAAACCAAACACAACACAAAAAAAGAAAACTACAGGCCAATATCACCAATGAATATAGATGCAAAAATCCTCAACAAAATTTTAGCAAACAAAATTCAGCAACACATCAAAAAGCTCATATACCATGATTAAGTTGGGTTTATTCCAGGATTCAAGGATTCTTCAACATACACAAATCAATCAATGTGATACACCAATTAACAAACTGAAAGATAAAAACCATATGATAATCTCAATAGATGCAGAAAAAGCCTTTGACAAAATTCAACACCCATTTATGATTAAAACTCTTCAAAAAATGGGCATAGAAGGAACCTGCCTCAACATAATAAAGGTCATATATGATAAACCTACAGCAAACATTATTCTCAATGGTTAAAATCCATTCCCCCTAAGATCAAGAACAAGACAAGGGTGTGCATTTTCACCACTGTTATTCAAGATAGTTCTAGAAGTCCTAGCTACAGAAATCAGAGAAGAAAAAGAAATAAAAGGAATCCAGATCAGAAAAGAAGTAAACCTCTCACTTTTTGCAGATGACATATTACTGTACATAGAAAACTCTCAAGATAGTATCAGAAAATTACTAGAGATAATCAGTGAAGTTAGCAAAGTTGTAGGATACAAAATCAATACATAGAAATAACTTTCATTTCTATATACTAACAATGAAAAATCGGAAAGAGAAATTAAGGAATCAATAGCATTCACCATTGCAAGAAAAAGAATTAAATATCTAGGAAAAAACTTGCCTAAGGAGACAAAAGAACTGTACACAGAAAATTATAAGACACTAATGAAAGAAATCAAAGATGATATAAATAGATGGAGAGATATTCCACGTTCCTGGGTAGAAAGAGTCAATATTGTGAAAATGACTATACTACCAAAAGCAATCTACATATTTAATGTGATCCCTATCAAATTACCAATGGCATTTTTCACAGAACTAGAACAAAAAAAATTTGCAATTCATATGGAAACACAAAAGACCCCGAATAGCTAAAGCGGTCTTGAGAAAGCAGAATGGAGCTGGAGGAAACAAGCGTCCTGTTTTCAGATTATACTACAAAACTACTGTCATCAAGATAGTATGGTACCGGCACAAAAACAGAAATATAGAACAATGGAACAAGACAGAAAGCCCAGAAATTAACCCATGCACCTTTGGGTACCTTATTTTTGACAAAGGAGGCAAGAAAGGAGGCAAACGGGGCAAAGACAGCCTCTTCACAAAACAGTGCTGGGAAAACTGGACAGCTACATGTAAAAGAATGAAATCAGAACACTTCCTAACATCATACACAAAGACAAACTCAAAATGGATTAAAGAACTAAATGTAAGACCAGAAACTATAAAACTCTTAGAGGAAAACATAGGCAGAACACTCTATGACATAAGACAAAGCAAGGTCCTCTATGATCCACCTCCTAGAGTTCTGGAAATAAAAACAAAAGTAAACAAGTGGGACCTGATTAAATGTAAAAGCTTTTGCACAGCAAAGGAAACTATAAGCAAGGTGAAAAGATGACCATCAGAATGGGAGAAAATAACAGCAAATGAAACAACTGATAAAGGATTAATTTCCAAAATATACAAGCAGCTTATACAACTCAATACCAGAAAAACAAACAACCCAATCAAAAAGTGGGAAAAAAACGTAAACAGACATTTCTCCAAAGAAGACATACAGATGACTAACAAACACATGAAAAGATGCTCAACATCCCTCATTATTAGAGAAATGCAAATGAAGACTATGAGATATTACTTCACACCAGTCTGAATGGCCATGATCACGAAGTCTACAAATGATGGTGGAGAGGGTGTGGAGAAAAGGAAACACTCTTGTACTGTTGGTGGAAATGTAAATTGATACAGCCAGTATGGAAGACAGTATGGAGATTCCTTAAAAAACTAGGAATAAAACCACCATATGACCCAGCAATCCCACTCCTAGGCATCTACCCTGAGGAAAGCAAAATTGAAAAAGACTCATTTATCTCATTGTTCATTGCAGCACTATTTACAATGGCTAGAACATGCAAGCAACCTAATGTCCATTGACAGATGAATGGATAAATAAGTTGTGGTATATATACAAAATGGAATATTACTAAGCCATAAAAAGGAACACATCTGAGTCCAGTTTTGATGAGATGGATGAACCTAGAACAGAGCAAATTAAGTCAGAAAGAGAAAGATAAATATCATTCTAGAGATATTACTTTGCCAACAAAGGTCTGTCTAGTCAAGGCTATGGTTTTTCCAGTGGTCATGTTGGACTGTGGTCATGTGTGAGAGTTGGACTGTAAAGAAAGCTGAGCACTGAAGAATTGATGCTTTTGAACTGTGGTGTTGGAGAAGACTCTCGAGAGTCCCTTGGACTGCAAGGAGATCCAACCAGTCCATTCTGAAGGAGATCAGCCCTGGGATTTCTTCGGAAGGAATGATGCTAAAGCTGAAACTCCAGTACTTTGGCCACCTCATGAGAAGAGTTGATTCATTGGAAAAAACCCTGACTCTGGGAGGGATTGGGGGCAGGAGGAGAGGGGGACAACAGAGGATGAGATGGCTGGATGGCATCACCGACTCGATGGACATGAATTTGAATGAACTCCGGGAGATGGTGATGGACAGGGAGGCCTGGCATGCTGCGATTTATGGGGTTGCAAGAGTCAGACACAACTGAGCAACTGAACTGAACTGAACTGAATGCATATATGCAGAATCTAGAAAAATGGTACTGAAGAATTTATTTACAGGGTAGCAATGGAGAGACAGACATAGAGAACAGACCTATGGACATAAGGAGAGGAAAAGAGAGGGTGAGATGTATGGGAAGATTAACATGGACACTTACATTACTATATGTAAGATAGATAGCCAACAGGAATCTGCAGAATGGCTCAGGGAACTCAAACAGGGGCTCTGTATCAATCTAGAGGGGTGGAATAGGGCAGGAGATGGGAAGGAGATTCAAAATGGAGGGGATATATGTACACCTATGGCTGTTTCAAGTTGAGGTTTGACAGAAAACAAAATTCTGTAAAGCAATTCAGTTCAGTTCAGTCGCTCAGTCGTGTCCAACTCTTTGTGACCCCATGAACCACAGCACGCCAGGCCTCCCTATCCATCACCAACTCCCAGAGTTCACTCAAACTCATGTCCATCAAGTCGGTGATGCAATCCAGCCATCTCATCCTCTGTCATCCCCTTCTCCTCCTGCCCCCAATCCCTCCCAGCATCAGAGTCTTTTCCAATGAGTCAACTCTTCACATCAGGTGGCCAAAGTACTGGAGTTTCAGCTTTAGCATCATTCCTTCCAAAGAAATCCCAGGGCTGATCTCCTTCAGAATGGACTGGTTGGATCTCCTTGCAGTCCAAGGGACTCTCAAGAGTCCTCTCCAACACCACAGTTCAAAAGCATCAATTCTTCGGTGCTCAGCTTTCTTCACAGTCCAACTCTCACATCCATACATGACCACTGGAAAAACCATAGCCTTGACTAGACAGACCTTTGTTGGCAAAGTAATGTCTCTGCTTTTGAATATGCTATCTAGGTTGGTCATAACGTTTCTTCCAAGGAGTAAGCATCTTTTAATTTCATGGCTGCAATCAACATCTGCAGTGATTTTGGGCCCCAAAAAATAAAGTCTGACACTGTTTCCCCATCTATTTGCATGAAGTGATGGGACAAGATACCATGATCTTTGTTTTCTGAATGTTGAGCTTTAAGCCAACTTTTTCACTCTCCTCTTTCACTTTCATCAACAGGCTTTTTAGTTCCTCTTCACTTTCTGCCATAAGGCTGGTGTCATCTGCATATATGAGGTTATTGATATTTCTCCCAATAATCTTGATTGCAGCTTGTGCTTCTTCCAGCCCAGTGTTTCTCATGATGTACTCTGCATATAAGTTAAATAAGCAGAGTGACAATATTACCCTTTAATAAGAAAATAAATTTCAAAAAATGATAAAAAGAAAAAGAATGTTAAGTGTATAAAGAAAGAATCTCATAACCTGAATGGTCCAAGTTAAAATATGTTTCCCTGAGCTTTTTGTTATATGGAATAAGAAAATTCTTTTTTCTTTAATTTGAATTGGAAAAGTCTATTACTTAAAAACCAAGGTATAGTAAAGGATATAAAAGAAAATGCACTTTTAAATCACTAAGGTTATGAAATTTCCTACATACACAACGATTGAGGTAAAGGGTATAATTGCCCTGTCCTATAGGCTGAATATTTGCCCCCACCCCCAATTCATTATATTGAACTCTAATATCGGATGTGATGGTGTCAGACGGTTGGTCCTTTGGGAGATGCTTAGGTCATGAGACTGGATTAGTACTTTAATTAAAGGGACTCCACAGTGTCCCCGGGGCCTTTTTGCTGTGATGTTTCAATGAGAAAAATGCCGTCAATGGGGAAGAGTATTCTCACCAGACACTGAATCTGCTGGCACCAGAATCTTGGAATTCCTAACCTCAAGAACTATGAGAAATAAAGGTTTATTGCTTATAAAACACCTAGGTAACAGTATTTTGACTTTCCTGGTGGCTCAGACAGTAAAGAACCTGCCTCAAATGCAGGAGACCTGGGTTCATTCCCTGGGTCAGGAAGATCCCTTGGAGGAGAGCATGGTAATCCACTCCACTATTCTTGCCTGAAGAATCCCATGGAAAGAGGAGCCTGGTGGGCTACAGTCCATGGCATCACAAAGAGTCAGACACCACTGAGCAACTTTTATACATATGTAGAATAGTATTTTTGTCATAGCAGCCCGAATGGACTTAAACACCTTATTATAATTTTTAAAAAATCCTTAAGTGTAAAAATAGAACTGCATTCATGTTGATATTATTCATAGCATTTATTCATTAAAAATATGTATTGATTACCTAATTTATGCTAAGTGCCATGGAAAGGCTTGGGCTATGAAGATTAATATGTAAAGTGCCTGGGCCTACCATGATAGGCATTTGGAATGGTTTGTTGAATTTTATCTATGTTCTCCCACAATAATGCAGGAGTGGGCCTCTTTGGATCATCCTATGAATGCAGGTCATTTTAAACATAAGGTTAACAACTAAATAATGGAGTTAAAATTTAAGGTTAAATGCAGACTGGTATACTGCATTATGTAATTTTCTCACATCATGAAGATGGGTCATTAAGGATTCAACACTTTCAAGCCTGCTTAACCCAAACAACAACAAATCTAAACACAATTTCCCAGCTTTCAGATGGATGAGGTTAAATTGGGCAAGACAGCAAATAAGGAGGGATAATAAAGAAGAACTCAAATCATCCAGTACATTGACCTGATGTGCACTAAATACTGAAAAAGATGCATCACTTTACTGGGTGAGAAACTGAGAGAATCCTTTCTAAGAGGAAATGGAAGATATGTCCGTGCATCTTTCCATGTTCAGATATGATACTCTTTCCAAAATTCAGTTCATATGTCATCTTTTTCATGTTTCCTTTTCCTGCCCACAACCCCAAGATTTCTCTGCAGGCTCACAGTCTTCTATCTATGCTTTTTTGAGGGTGGTGGTCTGTCCTGTCACCCATGTGATGAATCCTAACTCTCAAAGAAGAACTTACACCCATGGAATCTTCTCAGATCTAGGAACTGAGCTAGGCATTTTTTATATGCTGTCTCAAATCCATAACATGGGGATAAAAGACAAGATGAAGAGTGAAGTGTCAAAGCCTTAATTAAAGTTTCTGAGGTCAGACAAGAAGTGAAGCACCAATCTGGCCTTCAGACTTAGAAATGTCTGACTTCAAACTCATCATACTTGCTTCAACCCTAAATTCTTTCCTCAGAGTAAAGCTGTTATTTAGATAGAGTTTCCATAGTGTGAGTACTTGATAGAATTGGTTACTTTGAAAAGTAAAATGTTAACCAAAAAGTTAATGAATAAAGAATTTCTATAGTAAGCTAATCTTATGTCTTCCCTAGTGGCTAAGATGGTGAAGGATCCACGTGCAATGCAGGAGATGGAGGAGATGTAGATATGATCCCTGGGTTGAGAAGATCCCCTCTAGAAGGGTATGGCAACCCACTCCAGTATCATTGCCTAGAGAATTCCGTGGACAGAAGTCCATGGGCTCACAAAGAGTCGGACACGACTGAGTGACTAACTCTTTTACTTTCAACAAAAGTATTCCTACAATCGTTTATTTCGATTCAGAAGTACAGTTTTAGTTGATTGAAATTTCTTGTTAGCTGCAAGTGATCATTTCTACTGGGGAAAAAACATACAGAAAATTTTCAAGCTCTTTTGAAATCTTCATAGATTACTCTGCATAATCTTTTCAGTTTCATTTGTCTGGTACTTAAAAGTATCATTTTTATTCAACAGAATCCAAATAAGAAAAATCAACTAACTAAAGGTTTTCCCTGTTTGTTTTGTTTTGTTTTCCCCAGGAGAAAGAAGCTACTAACATGTTAATAAGCTGATTTTGGGGATCTAGCTTTTTAAAGTAGCTTTCTATATTTGCACATATGAGCATTTAAATCACTTTTCCCATCTTAATCTATCTAACTCTATCAAAGAAACAAGGCTACATGTAATGTTTACATTACATATGTTAAACACAGGCTTTATTTTATTTGGCCAATATTTCAGTTATTGCAGAAAGAGAAAGATTGTGTAAGCAAAATTCCTATCATACCCAAAGAAATGACACACTTTTTTATAACAAACTAAATCACATAAATTGCCAGCTTTTACATTTTTAAATGTAGACTTCCCAGTAACTTAAGATTGGTCAGATACAAATATCACAGGTATTTTGGTTAAAAAAATACATTTCTTACAAAAGTAATGATGCTCTTGTAATTATTCTTCTTATTTGAACAGAAATGGTACTAGCTTAACTCATACAAAAAGAGCTAATTTCAGCTTAACATAACCAAGAATGGTCATATAGAATTCCACCTTTGAAACTTAATTTTTTCTACTCTTCACTGATGTTATATCAGCTGGAAATTCTATTCAAGTAAGGGAAAAATCAAAGTAATGGGAAACAAATAAGAATGCATCTTTCTCATACAGCAAAATGTGTATAAGTACCTGATTTCTGGCTTTGTTTTAGTGTTTCAGAGATGCTATCAAGGATCCAGACTCTTAGGGAGATCCTAAGACGTGACTTAGCAACTGAGCAACAATAATAGTGTATTAGAATAAAACCAGCTGCTATAACAAAGAAACCTTAATGTTCAGTAATTTTACATAATAGAAATCTACTCATTTCTTAAGGAATAGAACTAGGTGAGTGAATAGTTAGGCATCCCAACCCTTCTCAGTAGAGCTATTTAGAGATCTCTGATTAGAGATGGTTGTACCATAGCCAGAAAATGCCTTCTACTGTCATCTTGTTTTTTTTGTTTTTTGCATTCCAGCCTGCAGACACAGAAGGATAATGCCATTAGTCTCTATGATCTCCACACAGAAAACGGTGGTTAAATTGTCAGTGTTTAAGGTTCTCCTAGGAGCATACGTAGTTTGAGACCCCCTTGCCTACTCTGGTAATATAAGCATGATCTTCTGTGGGGTAAGACAATGAAGTTCCTCAAATTCTTGTATTTTATGAGAAGTATATTTGCTTATCATTTGCCTATTTTTCTCAAGAATGAGGCATAAATTAAAATTGCTTCTGACTATTCATGTTCTGGCCATTAAGATTCCAAAAAAGAATAGGGGTTGGTCATACACATTCATGCCTTTTAGCATTTTGTTCATATTTTTTACCTATTTTGAGAAGCCTTCTCATACTTCTTATGTGCTAAAATGATCGTTTATTTTTCAATAAATTATATGTATTTAATAAGAAAATTTTCTCCTCAGTAAGTGTTACTTCTGCCTCTTTCTTGTGCTTTTGCATCCTTTCACTGGAATACTCTAATATGCTCACCAGGTATGCATCTCTACTTCACATGTAAGAATGCAGATCAGAGAGGTAGAGTAATTTGCCCACCATTCTTCTAGTTCTTATTTTTAAAATGTAGGTATTACTTTGAGAACTTATTTTCCCTATCCCTATAAACATTATCAATTGCAAAGTTCTAGCAAGTCATCTCTTTAACATTTCTCAGATTTACTCAGTTTTTTACCCCCATTCCTATAGCTATCACATCCATTGAGTTCACTATTATTTATCATCTGGATTCTGCTGTATTTGTCTACTTGGCCTTTCTAATTCAACTGTTCTTCTCCTACAATTCATTATATAGCTGATAGAATAAACTTTCCACTCTGAATTGTATATAGATCAAAAAAAAATCCTTCCACTGTTTATCATTCTCATTATTGTTATCATCATCCAAGTCATTCCTTGCTCCAATGAGGCAAGTAAGTGGTTAACATTTTTTTACTTTGCCTGAAGTCCTGAACATCACAAAACCACTTTGCAAAATCCACAGGAATTACAATACCACAGGAAACCTCAGGAAGGCCTTCCAAAGAAGACACGTGGAAAGAAAGGACATATTATTCAGGAAATTAGAGTACAGCAAATATCAGAGAGACCATTTCCCATGACTAAAATGAATTAGCTGCAACAAACCAAAACACACAGATAACTCTCTACCAACATGTGGCTCTGTCATTAGGAGCAAGTTATTTCCTTGTAAAGATGCTATGATGATGAGACAGGACTTCTGGGATTATGCTTTGAAGGCAAAATACCATCATAGAAGCTGTACTCATGACCAAAGGTAGTCTTTCAAATATCTCTGAACAATGCAAAAACTTACCACATTTATAAAGATCCCGGACTATCACAGTTCAGTGAGAAAATCTAACATTATAGCTCAGCGTTTTCAGGACATAAACTATGTAGCCAAACTGCCTGTGTGTTTCAAGCTTGACGCTGACACTAATTGGCTATGAGACTTTGGCCAAACTATTCTGTTTGATTCTCTGTGATTGTTTCCTCATCTGTACAATGCAAATAATGTAACCTAAAAGAAAGTTGATAATTCAGGTTTATATGAGCTATTTGCATGTGTGTGTGTTGCCAAGAACATTGCTTGACAGTACAGTATGTTTTATGATTTACAATTTTATGTTTTGCCCTATATGTACATTTGTTCATCCCAAATTTGTCTCAGCCTGCTTCTCATAAAACGAGAGGAGAAAGGCAAAACTCTGATCATGGTTTATTTTATTTAGAATAAGGGTAGACTTTCACTATTTAAAATCCCTCTTTTTATACTCTAGGAAATAGAAACTCAGAAATGTGACTATATATTGAGGAATTTATCCCTGGAAAGAAGGGAATTTTAAATAATTTGACCTAGACACTTCTGCTCTTGGTTTGGTGTTCTTTCAAATAAACTGTATTGTCTTAGCATATGTCCATAATGCTTAACGTTTTCTTAAGAGTATGTGGGGAGAAAAGACTATATTCTCGAGGGAAAGCCAAAGAAGTTAATAAATCAGATGATTTACACAGTAAGACATAGCAAAAGGACCAAGACAGAATTGTAATCCATGACTCCTTTTCTGAATGTTGTTTCCCTGCTTACAAAATGATGAACTATGACTTTGGGGGATATTGCACACAAATTCACATCTTTACAAGTTCAAGATAAGTCATATCTTACTTTCAAATTTATGATCAACAAACATAAATTTGCAACACATTGTGATCAAAATACTAGTACTTTTCTCTGTTAAACGGGTCTAAATATAAAAGACCAAAGACATCTTGCATAAGTTTTGCTTTATTCCTGGAACTGTTGTACTTCTAATTCTGCATATCAATATGTAACTGGGGCAAAACCATTATTTTGAAGGGAAAGGGAAAAATCATATGTGTTACCTGCTATTAGGTTATTACATCAAGCAGAACCATTTCCATAGAAAAAGCTCTGTATCCACAAAAATATATCAAACATTTGAAAGTATAAACAAAGGGAAAATTATATATGTCTGCTAAACTTCAAAGGAAGTGCAGGATTGGGAGCAAAAAACATCTCACACACTTGCCTTAAAAAATCCTTACTCTCTCTTGGTATCTGAAGCATCTGAGCCCTTATAGAGATTATTGCTTTCTACAAGATTTTAAAAATTAAAAGTTTAGGGTATTTTTAAGTCTTTTTAGCTTTTTTGTCAGTGAATCTTATTGATGAGTATATCAAGAGTTTCAAAGAACAGTTGAGAAGAATGTAGCATCTGGAAAGTTGCTACAAAATTGAGGAAAAACTGTCTCCCAAAACTAGAGGTGGCTGGAGACTTTTTTCAACTGCAACCCAAAAATTTCTGTAAGATGCCCTTCAAGTGTGGTGGTACATGTATTTTCTCTCCTTCAGAGTGTAAACTATAGTACGTGGAGATAAGCCAATATTGTTTGCATGTCTGATTGCCTGTCACTGTCAATTTGGAGAAGCAGTAGAGAAATCATTGCTAACAACTTCAGAGTTTGCATGTCTTGTGCTTACTTATTAATGGAAAGAATAAAATATAAAGAACCTGATATGGACAAGGAATGCAAAGAATAAAATATTTCTTTCAGACTGTCAGCGAGCAATGGGACAAATGAGATTTATGGCAGAATTAGATATGTGATTTATAGTTTCACTTGTTCTTCATTTAAGAGAGGAAATTAAAACCACACTTGCATATGATTCAATCTTTGATCACTAGAGAATAGCTGCTATGAATTAATTATTATAAACTCTATTATCCTTGTTCACCCCAGGTGCTGCATCCACAGTACCTTCCAACAAGTGTCTCAGGGGAAAACATTTTTATTTTTTGGTTGAAATTCTGCAGGAATATTATCTGGTGTTTGCCTGAGTAGTCTTTCATTACTTAAGGGACTAATTGAATAATCTCATGGAAAAAACATAGTTCAAAGAAAGAGCCAGATTAAATTCTTAGCAGCTTCTTACTCATGTGGAGACTGTAAGATTTTACTCTTTTCATCATCTACAAGTCTAAAATCATGTGCTTAAATTTATGCATAAGTATTCTCAGATCTTCAGCTCTGATAGTTCACATTTAATTCTGGTAGTAAATGTGGAAATTTTAATTCATAAAGAAGATATTTTGTTCACTTAGTTTCTATTTAAGGTAAAAAAATAAATTTTGGATGTAAACATTTCAAGACAACAAAATATAACAACAAATCATGGGGAGAAGGGCACTAAGACATGGTAAATAAGAATCTTTTTAAAGATGATAAAACAGATATTCAGTAAAATAATGTTATAATTAAGCTATTAATCGTTTAGAAACCAAAACTCTTTGAAAAAAATGCTTAGAAAATTACTGATGGCATAAAATATAAACATTGAAAGAAGAAAAATATTCTGCAGAGAGTTAAAAATGTAACATAATATATTACCTAAGGAATGTAAAAATCTAAGGTGTTTTACATATTTGAACCTGTAGCTGAAGGTTGGTGACTATGAAGCAGTCAAATATGATCAGAGACCTCAATGTTATGGCAACTCAGGACAGATTACTTTAACAGAGTAGTCCATTTCTTTAGATGTCCTCCCACTTGGAACATTTACTCTTTCCTTTTTCTTTGGCTCTCTCTGTACATGGCTATGTTTATGGGTAAAATAAGATGGTAATCTGCGAAGCACTTGAATGCTATGAAGTATTAGCATTCTTCCAGTTGCATGTGATAGGAATATAACTTGAAATAGCTGAAGCAAAACTAAAACAATGTAGTCTCAAGTTATTTTAGACACAAATGGATCCAAGAATTTAAATAAAATAACTGGAATTCTCTTTATCTCTCACTTCTTTTCCCTCTGTGTATCACTCACTCCGCACCCATACATTTCCCCATCTCTCATCTCTGCTCTCTGTGACAGTGGCATTCTCCCGTAGGCTCTCTTCACATGTTGGCAAAAACAGAGCCCTTCAGCTCTAGTCTTTGTATCTCTTCCTATTGCTGATTCCCAAGAAAATGTGCTTCCCTTTCCTGGAAGTTTCTATCAAAACCTAAGAATTGTTAACCTTTACCTGCTTGACTTTATTGCCATTTCTAGATCAGTTCTTGTTCTTCGGAATGAATAAAATGACCAAATTGATCTAAGTCCTGTGCCCACCCCCATCAAACCCCAGAAGATTGTAAAGATAGCACAGGAGGTCCCCAAAGAAAAATCAAGATGCCATCTCCAAAAAACATGGAAGTAATGCCAGGCAGGAAAAAAACAACAGATGTCCACTACAAGCAAATTAAGAAAATTTCCTGAAGTATGTTACTCATATCTATTGCCAGTTGAGCTGCCCAAGAAATATACAAGCCTTGCCAGAAAAGAAGATAAAATCATTGATTTTTAAACTATTAGTCAATTTTTGTCTTTTAAAATTCAATTAAGGTATTACTGCTAGTTTGTTGTGTATAAGTAAATGGATTTTTTTCTTACATATTCCATGAAAGTTGTAAATATAGGGGTTTTCTTTATAAAGTAATCATATTTTTAATTTTTTTAATTTTATATTGTAGTATAGCTGATCAACAATGTTGTGACAGTTTCAGGTGGACAGCAAAGGAACTCAGCCACATACATACATGTATCCATTCTCCCCCAAATAAGGTAATCATATTTTAATTAAACTAATTTTTAATGGGGCTTCCCTGATAGCTCAGTTGGTAAAAAATCCACATGCAATGCAGGAGACCCTGGTTCGATTCCTGGGTTGGGAAGATCTACTGGAGAAGGGACAGGCTACCCACTTCAGTATTCTTGGGCTTCCCTTGTGGCTCAGCTGGTAAAGAATCTACCTGCAATGCAGGAGACCCTGGTTTAAGCCCTGGGTTGGGAAGATCCCCTGGAGAATGGACTGGCTACCCACTCCAGTATTCTGGCCTAGAGAATTCCATGGACTGTATAACAAAGAGTCAGACACGACTGAGAGACTTTCATTTTTACTTTTAATGCCATCCTATCATATTTCAAAATATATTAAAGAATGTAAAATAAATAACTATACATAGCTATATTACTCAAAATATTTTTGTATCAGTTTTTTCCCTTCTTTTCTCTTATTCCAGAATTGTGATTATTTGGGGCTTTTTTTAACATTTAAATTTTTATTAGGTGCTATATATAATTTTATAGCCTAGTTTCTTCATTTAACATTACAGTATGAGCATTCTCATTGTCATTACAAACTCTTCATAAGAAAAATTTTAATAGAAATTAAAATTCAATTCACAACATATCCTTACTTCTATATTTGAAAATTTGCATTGATTCAAAAGGTTTATGGTTATAAATAATGGTGCAATTAATATCTTCTTGCCATTATGTTTTTTGAATTTCAAATTATTTTCTGAAGAAAATTTCCTAGAAATCAGATTTCTGGATAAAGGGTTACAAATGTGTTGGAATATTGTCTTTACTTTTACTTAGTTTTTCTTTAATTTCATGATTTTCTTAATATGTATCTCTGCTGCTGCTGCTGCTGCTAAGTCGTTTCAGTCGTGTCTGACTCTGGGCGACCCCATAGATGGCAGCCCACCAAGCTCCCTCATCCCTGAGATTCTCCAGGCAAGAACACTGGAGTGGGTTGCCATGTCCTTCTCCAATGCAGGAAAGTGAAAAGTGAAAGTGAAGTTGCTCAGTTGTGTCCAACTCTTCGCGACCCCATGGACTGCAGCCCACCAGGCTCCTCTGTCCATGGGATTTTCCAGGCAAGAGTACTGGAGTGGGGTGCCATTGCCTTCTCCGAATATGTATCTCAAATATGAATTAAAAAATATTGGAACTTTGAACTTCGTTTTTAATTAGCAAATACTTTGGAACATTAATAGATATCACAGAGCACAATGAAGGGATATCTAATCCAGGTTGAGGAAGAAAAAAGACTTCTAAAAAGAAGTAATGTGTAAACTGAAAAATGAATTGGAGTCAAGAGGAGAATTAAGTATAAAAAGAGAATGCATAAGGGAAAAATGCATCTCAGAAGACATAAAAAGAGAAAACACACAGTATACTTGGAAAACGACATGGATTTTAACACAGCTAAAGACAGGGGACCACAGGGATGACAGATTTCAAAAAAGCTCACCTGCAGGAACTAAGGGGGATTTAGAGGGGATTCAGCAATGGGAGGTTCCTACATGGTTCCTGCTTGCTGTTGTCTCACATGACATAATCTCTCAGATTGTTGCTCTCAGTTTGGTAAACTTCTCTGCCTGATACAAAATCTGAAAAATGATATAATCTTAGAGCACGAAGGATGTGTTGGAAAGAAAGGGAAAGAATGCAGACTCTTTGGTCAACCAGTTCAGTGTCTGATTTAGAAACAAGAATGAGGCAACACCCTTGATCTAGTCCTTCTTTCTTCCCCCATCTCAGAATGATCTTGAATTTCCTTCACTAAGAGTTGTTAAAGACCAGCTCACCTTCACCCAACATAGTTTAAGGAGAATGTGCACATTTTCTAGAAAGTACACAAGAGTAGGGTAAATACAATAGTCTCTGTCATTGTCCCCTTTGCCCATTTCAAATTTGAGACTGCAAAGAGACCAATTTCACCTACTGAAAAAAATGTTATTAACCAGTAATTTCTACATTGGTAAGCTGCTTTTATTTCAATTTCAACTTATACTGCTTATATTATATATACTACTTATATTTCAGCTTCAACATCCCATGGGGTTGGGTCATTCTGGCTTCATCTCTCTTGGAATGCACAGCTCTCAAGCTTTCCCTCGAAGTCAGTGACGCTGGGCACAGGCAGATATGTGTCAATGTGTGGAACTTGCATTTATATGGTTGCTGACACACTTGCTGGAAAACCCAGACCATGTTTCTAAGAAACCTTTAGTCAAGAAGCCATAAAAGCAAACTAGTGGTCCAGGAGATGAGGAATGGATGTCTTTTTTTCTGGAGATCAGGGTTCTTTTTCGCTCTTTTTCCACAACTCATTAGAGAACCTAATTGAACTACTTTCTTGTCACAATCTCCCCTGTCTGTGAAATAAGGATAATTATCCCTGCTCTTTCCTTTGCCCTTTGATAGCTTCACAGGGGTGTTCAGAGATGTTATGAAGATTAATAGGGTCAAATGCTTGTAGGGTGTTTAAAGGTCCCCATAAGACAGAGAGCAGCAAATTAAAATCCATTGCTCTGAGAGCAGGAGGGGCCAGATACTAGAGACCGATCACCAGAGCCCTGACAATTCCCAGCTCTGACTTTTGTGTAAGTGCTGTGTGGAGGCCTTCTTCCCATGCCCACTAGTGTCCACTCTAACGCAAGGAGCGTGGGACATCTGCCTCATATTCCAACATCCTTGACTTCGCGGAATCAGGTCTGCAGGTCTGACTGTCTTTGATCAATATAAGGAGAACAGAGAAGGCAGAATCTGTTCTACCCATCTGCTTTTTAAAGGGATTCTTGTATTACAGCCCTGAACTGTGTTGTAGAACTACCACCTGCTGCAAATATGAATGGAATGAGAATAATTTCTAATAAAGGAAGTTGGTCAGCTAATATTGGTTGGATAACTAGAAAATGCCTGACACACTTACTCCTTATAGAAATATCAAATATTTTACTTTATTTTTTTATTTTATTTTATTTTTAAGCCTGAAACACTGTATTAGTTTTGCCAAACATCAAAACAAATCTGCCACAGGTAAAAAAAAAAAAAAAAAGAAATATCAAATATTTTAAAAGTACTTGTCAACTACTAGGTTAGGGATAAACTCCATTAACCTTCCTGAGTGTTGATAATAGGTCATGTATAAAATGGAGAAATGGAGAAGGCAATGGCACCCCATTCCAGTACTCTTGCCTGGAAAATCTCATGGATAGAGGAGCCTAGAAGGCTGCAGTCCATGGGGTCGCTAAGAGTCAGACACAACTGAGTGACTTCACTTTCACTTTTCACTTTCGTGCATTGAAGAAGGAAATGGCAACCCACTCCAGTGTTCTTGCCTGGAGAATCCCAGGGACGGGGGAGCCTGGTGGGCTGCCGTCTATGGGGTTGCACAGAGTCGGACACGACTGAAGTGACTTAGCAGCAAAATGGAGAAACAGATATTCACTGTCTATCAGATAATAGTTAGGCTAGAATAAGAAAATTGGTGTGAAAATTCTGTACATTCTAAAATGATCAAAAAGTAAATTGATTTTTTTTTTCTGATGATGATCAGAAATCATCTGATAATGATGTAAATGTGTTAGTAATGGAAAAAACAGGAAAACAGTGATTATATTTCAATAATGACTTCTAAATTTTTTTTCCAGTTGCATGATTAATGGGCATTCAGTGGTGCCAGGAACCTGCAGATTTATAAGCTTTGTCCTGGGAGTGAAGAAAGGCTAGGCACAGGAGGTAGCAGATATCTTATGCCCACCAAACTCAATGGCCCCTCTCCCAGGGTATAAATGTAGCACTTATGTCCCAGCTTCCTTTGTGTTACCTTTCTGATCAGAACCGATGTATGCTACTCACAAGCCTGACCCTTAAAATCTTCATGATACTTCATGCTCTCTTTGACCGTCCACAGGCTGAATAGACAGAATAGGATTTAAAGGGTACAGAGCCACAGGATTAAAGAACTCAGATTTCTAAAAACCTCATGAAACTGAGCCCTTGAAGACCTATGTTACACTGTGTTGTAACACATAAACTATTATTGTGCCAAAAAAACTCTTGATATTTTTAGGGGTATTACAACAACAATTGACTTTGCTGAACACCCATGGATGTACCAGTGGTGGGCCAGTGATTGCCTCCCAGGATGTAGCAAAAAGGCGATGATGCATTATCAGTCCAGAATTTAAAAATAGTAATTATAGAAAGCAGGTTTTTTTTTTATTATCACTGTGCATTGACAAATATAAATAATATCAATGATGAAATGTTCCCTCTTATGTAGTGGATGGCGATTGTGTAGGCATGAGAAATGGACCCTAGGGGACTTGGTATGTGACTGCTATTAGGGGAAAAAGCAAAACAGGACACTAGACTTGAGGTTAGAATACGAGGCTCTAAGTTTCCACTCTGCCACTTCAGAAATGAGGGTCTCTGATTCTGCTGTCTGGGAAGTAGATTTCATACTTAATTCATGGAGTCTCCTAAGGATCAAATGAGGCAACACGTTAAAAACATATGGCCTGTAGCCCGCCAGGCTCTTCTGTCCATGGAATTCTCTAGGCAAGAATACTGAAGTGGGTAGCCAGTCCCTTCTCCAGGGGATCTTCCTGACCCAGGGATAAAAACCAGGCGTCCCACATTGAAGGCAGATTCTTTACTGTCTGAGCCACAGGGAGTCCCCCAAAATGTAGTAAATTTCATAAATGCTATATGAAAGAATGCTTGTATTATTATTACTTTATTTTAAAAATTATGTTTTTGCTTTCGTGGTGGCTCAGATGTAAAAAGTCTGTTTGCAATGCAGGAGACCCAGGTTTGATCCCTGGCTCAGGAAGATCCTCTGGAGAAGGAAATGGCAACCCATTCCCGTATTCCTTACTGGAGAATTCCATGAACAGAGGAGCCTGGTGGGCTCCAGTCCATGGGATTGCAGAGTCAGACATGACTGAGCAACTAACCCTTTTTTTCCCTTCATTTTAAAAATTATGTTTATGTTTCACAGGTACAGGGCTTCCCTGGTGGCTGACAGTAAAGAATCTGCCTGCAATATGAGAGACCCTGGTTTGATCCCTGGGTCGGGAAGAACCCCTGGAGAAGGAAATGGCAACCCACTCCAGTATTCTTGCCTGGAGAATTCCATGGACAGAAAACCCTGGTGGGGTACAGTCCGTGGAGTCACAAAGAGTCAGACATGACTGACCAACTAATACTTTCATAGATACAAGGTATTGTCTGAATCATATAGGTGTAGTTTTTACCTTATTGAATAAACTCCCTCTTTTATATATATATATACCTTTTATATACATTATATTGGTAGGTAGTAACAAGCAGACTTATAAAACTGAAATTCTTGTTAAAGACAAAATTTACTTCTTGAAGTATTATATTGCTTTGGGAAGGAGCCTTTTACATTTCTTAAAATTACACAGAGAAGAAAAGATTAAAAGAAAATATTTCTAATAGTCTTCTAACCTTTTTGCTACCTTTCTTCTCTCCATGCATTCTGCAGAGAATATTCTTTAAACAAGCACTACAATAGATCCTCATGTCCAGATGAATAAGGATGATCCCTACTGTCACAGGCCCTGGAGTCTAGAGAGACACTCATTTATGCAAAGAAGCGTTTGTAATAAGCGTGAACAGGTGCTGTGGCAGATACACAAATTTTACAAAGCAGTATGGTTTTTTACTTCAAGTTAAAAACCCAAATTTGATTGTTAACTTTTGATTTTGATTACAGGCATTGAGAACATTCAATTATTATTGTATTTTCATAAAGTATGAAACAATTTAACATTAAATATGCAAAAATAGCATGTTTTCAGAATAAAGTCAGAATCCCAAATTGACATATGGGGCTTACTTTTTTAAAAATCACACTTTTCCTTACTGTTTCTGGTTTTTCCATACATTGTTGAACACTTCATTGCAGGGTGCAGGCCCTGGTCTTCAGGCTTTCCTGGTAGAAAGTAGACCTTGGGGAGGGTAGTCTGTCTCTAGAAGGGTCCTGTCAGAGGATTCTTTGGGCTTTGATGTTGGGGGTTGTGGCCCTAGTGAAGAGGAGTGAATTTACATTCAATACCGATTTTGGTGTCAATCAATCAATAATAATACATTCTAAGCATTCTGAATATTAATTGTGATAGTCTGACTTTTCCATCACATGTTACAGTGAAGAAATAGAAAAACAATCCCATAAATAAATATGGGGCTATGAAACCACCTACATAATGCAATCCATGTTTGGAAAGGAAACAGATACACTACTTTCTTCTTGAAGTATATTTGATTTAAACTTAGTTTCAGGTGTAGATTATCTCCTTTTCCCTTATAGATTATTAAAGTATTGAGTACAGTTCCCTGTACTATGCAGTAGGCTCTTGATGGTTATCTACTTTTTAGTTGTAGTGTGTATATGTTGGGGCTTCCCAGGTGGCTCAGTGATAAAGAATCTGTCTGCAATGCAGGAGATGCAGGCTCTATCCCTGGGTAAAGAAGATCCCCTGAAGTAGGAAATGCCAACCCACTCCAGAATTCTTGCCTGGAAATCCCATAGAGGAGTCCGGTGGGTTACAGTCCATGGGGTCACAAAAGAGTTGGACACAACTTAGTGACTAAGTGACAACAACATCACAACAAAGTGTGTATATGTTAATCCCAAATGTCTACTTTATCTCCCCCTCTTTCCACTTTGGTAACCATAGTTTGTTTTCTATGTCTGTGAATCTATTTCTGTTTTGTATATGCTATGCTAAGTCACTTCAGTCGTGTCCGACTCTGTGCAGTCCCATAGACGGCAGGCCACCAGACTCCCCTGTCCCTGGGATTCTCCAGGCAAGAACACTGGAGTGGGTTGCCATTTCCTTCTCCAGTGCATGAAAGTGAAAAGTGAAAGTGAAGTCGCTCAGTCGTGTCCGACTCTTCATGACCCCATGGACTGCAGCCTACCAGGCTCCTCGGTCCATGGGATTTTCCAGGCAAGAGTACTGGAGTGGGGTGCCATTGTTTTGTATATAAGTTCATTCATATCCGTTTTTTTAGGTTCCACATGAAAGCAATAACATATGATATTCATTTTTGTCTGGCTTACTTCACTTAGTATGACAATCTCTAGGTCCACACATGTTGCTATAATTGGCATTATTTCATTCTTTTTATGGCTGAATAGTATTCCATTGTATATATGTATCAAATCATTTTTTAACTATTCTTATGAGGAGACAAATACACTTTACATTAAGGTAAAGCATTAACAATGGTTGTCAAGAGTGTAGTCCTCATCTGGAAAGAATTGTTTCTGTTATGTTAAGGTACGTGGATTAACAAGAAAGCTAGGACAATGTAAACTATTGTTCAAACCATCTCTTAGTTTTACTTCTCCATCATCCTGAACTGAAGCTCCTACTGTACATCCCTCCTTCCTCAGCAGCAGAAATCCTCAAAGAGGTTGGTATTTGTGCAGGAGGCTAAAGATTTTTGAATCATAAAAAGAAGAAAAGGTGAAGAGTCCCAGTTGAAAGACCAAAAAGAAGTAGAGATCAAGGAAAATTAGTGTATTTTATTGAAGAAGAGTTGGTTTATAATGTTTTAATTTCAGTTACACAGTAAAATGATTTAGTTATACATATGCTTACATTTTTCATATTATTTTCTATTATGGCTTATCACAAGATATTAAATATAGTTCCCTGTGCTATGCAGTAGGGTCTTATTATTTATCCAATGTATATATAATAGTTTGCATCTACTATTCCCAAACTCCCAATCCTTCTTCCCCTAATTCCTTCCCCACTGGCAACTACAAGACTATTCTCTATATCCGTGAGTCTGCTTTTGTTTGGTAAACAAATTCAATTGTTTCATAGAGAAAAAAGTAACTGAAAAGGAGTTTGGAAGTCAGGCCTTGCTAAAGGAATATCTTTATGGGGTCATACAGAGCTATAACCCCAAACTCTGCTTTTCTGTGAATGTGCATAGAAGTGAGTGTGCTAGACTTGAAGTAGCACATTAAATTTCTTTAACTTTTCATAATCCTCTGTTTAGGAAATGACACTCTTAAGATCGAAGGCAAAGGCTACCTGAAAGTTCTTTGGGTTTTCAATGTGTGAGTTTGCCATAAAGAAAAAAGAAAAAGGAAACCTGCCTACACAAGTGCCATCACCACTAAAAACAGAGATGTATTTGAGATAATTCAGTAATAAAGATGAGGAGGCTACACTTCCCAGTTTTTATTCAAATGATTTTAAAACTTATATGCACACAAATCCCTGCACACAGATGTTTATAACAGCTTAATTCAAAATTGCTAAAACTTAGAAGCAACCAAGATGTTCTTCAGTTGGTGAATAGATGAATAACCTATAGGACATTCCGACAAAGGAATATTATTCAGTGCTAGAAAGAAATGAGCTATCAAAGCATGAAAAGACATGAAGGAATTTTAAATGGCTACTACTAAATGACTGAAGCCATTCTGAAAAGACTACATACTGCATGACTCCAATTACATGACATTGAAGAAAACTATGAGGACAGTAAAAGAAGATCAGTTGTGGCCAGAAGCTGGGAGGCAGGGTGTGAGGAACAAACTGGCAGATCACAAAGGCTTTTTAGAGCAGTGACACTATTACGTATGACACTGTACCAGTGAGTACATGCCATTATGCCAAAAATCTCATTGGAGTTTTTGCATAACATCTTACTTACATGAACTTTTTGGCCAACCAATATTTGTCCAAACTCATAGAATGCATAATATCCAGAATGAACCCTAACGTAAAATATGGACTTTGAGTATCTGAGCTCCAATATAAGAAAGAAGAAGGGGGACTTGAGTACGTTTCCAAAATGACAGGGCTCAATTCTACCAAATGATATAAAAACACTAAAACAATCTATTGAAATTATGATCTAATTTATCTAGAAATCTGTAAAGATTAATCAAATTTACTGTGAGACTGCTGAAGCCCTGAATTTCTCATCTGAAGGTCTTCTGTGACCCCATCACAGAGAACAGAAGAGTGCCCTGAAATAGTTCTCATCCCCAAGGCCACAGGATAAAACACAGACAGCAACGCAAGTGCAAAATTGACTTGGCTTTTTAACATTAAACAGGCCTGCTTCTGTTGGGCCTTTCTAAACTACCCTTTTTTCCTGCAACACCCCAGAGAACTAAACATCAAATACCAGTGAAAACAAAGGAGATATCTTGGGAGTGAACTAAAAAATCCTCAAATCCTCCTCACTCTGACTCAAATAGCACAGAGTTTGGAATATTTGAAAGTAATTCACTAATGTGTTCCATACATAACCATCTTGAAAATACTGTTAGGATGGGTGTATAATTAAGATTCTCAAATATTTCATAATAACTGAGTTGCATTAATAAACACAAGCAAATTAATTTAAAATATATAATATTTTACCCTAATATTACATAGGGTAAAATGCAACCTTTTCTCATCATTCTGTTCATTTTATATTTCATTATGAAGTTGTAGAAACTGAACAGGCAAGATATGTACACATGCATGTGTATCTATGTATATACTAATATACACATGTATACCCACGTGAATTTTTATATATGCAGCAGTGGAGACTTGGATAAATCCATTGCTTTTAAATTATGTTTTGCTTTTTTAAAAGGTAGTTTCTGTTTGACTGAAGGAGTGAATCTACTTAAATCTCTGGGAATACATTTTATTATATTAATAAACCCAGACAATTTGAGGTCTCAATCAATCTTCATGGAACCAGACCAAATATCATTCAGACTTCTATTTTTATACTGTGTACGAATAAGCCAGGATTTAAAGGAAATCAAATATAAAGAAAATGCACCAGAAATATCAATTTATTTTGTAAGAGGGCTCAAAATGTTAGGTTTTTTATTTTACCCAATTTATTTTTTTAACAAATAACTTTTTTTTCTTGTTAGGACTTCATTAATAGCTTGGGATTTTCAGAAACCCCTTGAAGAAGTCCAACCATCTTTTCCTGTCTTGCCCTCCCTAGATTCCCTGTGAATCTAGATTCTAATTTTGTGTATTTCTCTGAAAGTAGTTTAACCTTAATTACTCTGTACATTTTCTTGCCTTTGCTTATGGTGTACTTACATATAAAGTAAACATTTAATTTAATAAATATTTATTGAGCACCTACTGGATGGCAACTATTAAACAAGATACTGAGAGTTACACGGTTTTGAGATAATCAGTCAAGGTCTGCTCCAGGAGGGATGAGTATTTCATTACTAGCATTATTTAAAAGTGCTGACTTGGGACAACAGCAAAAAGCAGACTAACTTTCAGTAGGCTTTATTATGTTGTCAACTTATCTTCAGATAATGCAGTATCTTTTTACCTGTATCCAGGGTAGTTGATTCTTTAACATCCCCTGAAATAGTAGAAAGGAGATTTTGGTAAAGGACCCTAAAGCCTGAGGGGACATAGTCATCTCTGAGCATGGTAAAGGACAGAATATAGGCTGGAAGTGAATTAATATTCATCATGACAAACATCTGATAGCGTATTAGACATTGCCTCCTGGAAGCCAGGCTACTATGTGACTTTGAGAAAACCCACATTTTTTGAATGTGAATCTAAAAGTTCAACCCTCATCCCCTAGAGGAAATTGTGAAAAAAGAGAAAAATGGTGCATAGCTCAAGAGGAAGCAAACCTTTGTATATTTTAAAAGAATTGGATCGGTTAGGTTGTGGACAGTGAAGAAATGAAACTGAGTGTGAAGGGGACTCGTGGGGATAAGAGTGAAGGTGTCTTCAAACCTTAAACAAAGTTACTCCAAAGTATAGGATGAAGCACGTGAAAGATTTGGGGATGCACATTTAAGAGTTGACAAAATCCTTTCCTGGAACTCCACCATTCTGTGGGCTTTAAGCATTTAAGACTGTGTTATTTAGACTCGAAATAAAGTTCTGATTGTGCTGCTATTTTCTAAGGATCTCAGCAGTCATAACTAGGACTATTCAATCTGGAATTTGTCATAATATAGTTTAATGGTGGGATTATGTATACATAACCACCACAGTGAATTCACAAAATGACTTTCAATTCTCTATCCTCCTCTCTGCTGTTATAGAATTGAGCTGCTCTTTTGCATGGTTTTGGAACAGAAGAAGAGAGCCATGTCTCCTGCAGAGTTTATGTTGATTGCTTCCAGAAACACTGGAAATGTTTGTTGACATACCTACATCCCACTTCTAAGGAGCGATGGAAGGGCCAGGTTGATACACCAAAGAAACTGTCATCTCAGGAAACATTTGAGGAAAAGTATCTCATTGCACAAGTGAGCTATTTGTTTCTTTTACAATATGCCACCCACTTTGCCAGTAAGGATGGAGCAGCTGGGTTGAAAATGATGGATTGCCCTAAATGGGCAGCTACCGAAATCCTGCAACTTCAGTGGGTCACACTAAGCAGAAGATAACAAGCTTTTCTGGCAACAGAATAAATTGTCCTCATGAAGCATTAGTGTTTCCAAACGGCCCTGTACTCCCGTCAGGTGCAAAGTCCCAAAGCATTTCTCTTTCTTTGATTTTCTTTCTTATCTCCTCCCAAGATTTATTCCTATGATGTACTTTAAATTTTGATCTTACCTGTTATTTTTCACATGAACACTCAATAGCCTTATTCACTGATTAGTAATCAACCTTGCCGGGATTTATCATACTTCATTTTATATCTGCATATACGATATCAGAAGTCTCTTGTTACCTATCATGTTAAGAAGATACTCTTTTTGTTTCACCTGCCCCTTCCCTAAAGTCCCTATCTCCATTTATTTACTCAAAATGCCAAACCTGGATTCTGTGATAGATATTTATGAAATATAATTCCTGACCTCCAAGAGGGTCAGTGAACCTATGAATAACTAATAGATTTATACTTTGGTAAGTACAATCAAAGTGTACTCATAAAGGTAAGAGTATCAATGAGGGGTATTAGAGGAAGGATGCACAAAGAAGGAAAGTACTATGAACTGATTCCTGCAGAAAGATCCAGGAGGGATTCCTCAGGAAATCTCCCTTGACCAAAAGAGTGTGAGCTCAAATTTTTCTTTTTTTTTGGTATCAGCTTTAATGAAATAAAATTCATTTAACCTTATAATTTTAACATATAGTTCAGAAGTAAAATATTATATCCACAGAATTATGCAAGCTTCTTCACTATCTAACTTTAGAATATTTTCATCACTCCAACAGAAACACTATATTCTTTAGTAGTTAATCCTCATTTTTCTTCCTGCAGTCCCTGATAATTACTAATCTAATTAGTATTACTTTACATTTATCTGTTCTAGACATTTCATGTAAAGGATGTCATATAGTAAGTAGCTTTCATTGTATGGTTTCTTTAATTTAGCATCATATTCCAAAGTCTAAGGTGGTTCAGGTGGTAGAGAATCCACCTGCAGTACAGGAGACATGAGTTTGATTTCTGGGTTGGGAAGATCCTCTGGAGGCATGGCAACCCACCCAGTATTCTGGCCTGGGGAATCCCACAGATAGAGGAACCTGGTGGGCTATAGTCCATAGGGTCGCAAAGACTCAGACTTGACTGCAGCAACTGAGCACATACCTGTTTTAGCATTTGCCAGTGCTTCATTTCTTTCTTATGGTCAAATAAGATTCCATTGTATAAATATGCCACATGTTTCTTATCCATTAATCAGTTGATAGGCTTTTGAGTTGCTTCCATTTTTAGCTAACATGAGCAATGCTACTATGAACATTCATATATTAGTTTTTGTGTTGTTCTTCAGTTGCTAAGTCATATCCAACTCTTTGTGACCCTGTGGACTGCAGCATGCCAGGCTTCCATGTCCTTCACCATCTCCCAGAATTTACTCAGACTCATGTCCATTAAGTCGGTGATGCCATCCAACCATCTCGTCCTCTGTCACCCCCTTCTACTCCTGCCTTCAATCTTTTCCAGCATTAGGGTCTTTTCCAACGAACTGGCTCTACGCATAAGGTGGCCTAAGTATTGAAGCTTCAGCTTAAGCATCAGTCTTTCCAATGAATATTCAGGACTGATTTCCTTTAGGATTGACTGGTTTGATCTCCTTGCTGTCCAAGGGACTCACAAGAGTCTTCTCTAGCATCACAGATTCTAAGTATCAATTCCTCAGCCTTCAGCCCTCTTTAAAGTCCAATTCTCACACTGTACGTGAAAACTGGAAAAACTATACCCTTGACTATATGCACCTTTGTTGGCATAGTATGGCTCTGCTTTTAAAAATGCTCTCCAGGTTTGTCATTGCTTTTCTTCCAAGGAGCAAGCATCTTTTAATTTCATGGCTGCAGTCACCATCTGCAGTGATTTTGGAGCCCAGGAAAATAAAGTTTGTTACTGTTTCAGTTTTTTCTCCATCTATTTGCCTTGAAGTGATGGGACCAGATGCTATGATCTCTATTTTCTGAATGCTGAGTTTTAATTCAGTTTTTTCACTTTTTTATTTCACCTTAATCAAGAGTCTCTTTAGTTCTTCTTTGCTTTCTGCCATTAGGGTGGTATCATCTGCGTATCTGAGTTTGTTGATATTTCTCCCAGCAATCTTGATTCCAGCTTGTGACTGATATTGATCAAATGTGCTGTAAATTTGATGAATTGATTTATTAGTTTTAACAGTGTTTTCTGTGTGTGTATAGGGAGGAGTATTCTTAAGTTTTCCTATTTATAAGATATGTAGTCTGTGAATAGTTTTACTTTTCAAATCTGAATGTATTTTATTTTATTGTGTCTAATTGCCTTAGCTATAACCTCCAGTATATTTTTGACGTGACCACAGCAGACATCTTTGTTTTGGTCTCAATAATAGGGAACAGAACTTAAGACTTGCACTATTAAGTATACTGCTGGTTGTGATGTTTTCAGAGATAGCCTTTATCAGACTGTGGACATTTTCTTCTATTCACAATATGTTGAGTGTTTTTATTATGAAAGAGTTTTGTATGCTCTAAAATTATTTTCTTGCATTTATTTAGATGATCATCTAGTTTTTGACCTTGCTTCTGTTAACACAACATATTACGATATATTATATTATATTATAGAATATATCTGCATTTAAAAAAGAATAAATATCTCAGGTCAATAACATAGCATTCAGATAGAAATTAGAAACTATGAGCAAATTGAAGTCAAAGTAATGAGAAGGAAGAAAACAATAAAGTTGAAATAGGAATGACATATAGAATAGAAAAATGGTAGACAAAATCAACAGACTAAAAGGACTAAACCTTTTCAAAGGTTCTCTGAAAAGGACATCAAAATTGATAAATCTTTAGTTAGATAGAAAAAAAAAACATTCTTTCAAAAAACAGGTAACAAATGTTATATGGAATTCTTTAACATTTATAAAAGTTGACACAGTTGATGTTTATCCTAAAACAATTTTATAGTGGTAGGTACTCATCTGGGGCCTCTCAGTTGGCCCTAGTGTTAAAGAACCCATCTGCCAGTGCAGGAGACCTAAGAGACATGGGTTCAATCCCTGGGTCAGGAAAATCCTCTGGAGGAGGCTTGGCAATCCACTCCAGTATTGCCTGGAAAATCTCATGAGCAGAAGAGCCTTGTGGGTTACAATCCCTACGTTGCAGAGTTGGATACAACTGAAGCGACTTAGCACACATGTATGCAGGTACTCATCTAGTGTAACAGTATTTTGCCTTTACCTCCTCGACAGGTGAATATTATAATTTATCAAAATGTTGGTTAAAATATATAACCTATTAAATTAGATAGAAGTTCAAAAAATTCTTTTTTAAGGAAAATAATCTGATACATGACAAAGAGTATCTTACTCAATAAACTTCGATTCCCCACTCACTGACAATTCTTGGTACATGTTCATTTTCATTGCATTTTCATATTTCTAATGTGGCTGGTTCTTTGGATGGCCAGATAAAGCAGTGTACTCAGAGTGTTCACAGAGATATTCAGGAAAACCAGCAAGTGATATTTAACTTTGTTACACATAATGATAGCCTCTTACACTCAAGAAGATCTCCATTCTCAACCATCATCAATTCTAAGAACACAGGCCAGTTACTTGATCTTAATGCTTCTGAGTCCCTTCATCTGTAAAACTTAGGTGAAAATAAAATATACATCAAACTGATGTGAACATTAAGTGACCTGATATAACCTAACCATCCCACGCAGATCTGATACAGAGTAAGAATTCACCAATGTTGACTTCTGGAACTGGAACAACAGACTGGTTCCAAATAGGAAAAGGAGTACGTCAAGGCTGTATATTGTCACCCTGCTTATTTAACTTTTATGCAGAGTACATCATGGGCTGGAGGAAGCACAAGCTGGAATCAGGATTGCTGGGAGAAATATCAATAACCTCAGATATGCAGATGACACCACCCTTATGGCAGAAAGTGAAAAAGAACTAAAGAGCCTCTTGATGAAAGTGAAAGTGGAGAGTGAAAACGTTGGCTTAAAGCTCAACATTCAGAAAACTAACATCATGGCATCCAGTCTCATCACTTCATGGCAAATAGATGGGAAACAGTGGACACAGTGGCTGACTTTATTTTTCTGGGCGCCAAAATCACTGCAGATGGTGATTGCAGCCATGAAATTAAAAGGCACTTGCTCCATGGAAGGAAAGTTATGACCAACCCAGATAACATATTTAAAAGCAGAGACATTACTTTGCCAACAAAGGTCTGTCTAGTCAAGGCTATGGTATTCCCAGTGGTCATGTATGGATGTGAGAGTTGGACTGTGAAGAAAGCTGAGCACTGAAGAATTGATGCTTTTGAACTGTGGTGTTGGAGAAGACTCTTGAAAGTCCCTTGGACTGCAAGTAGATCAACCAGTCCATCCTAAAGGCCATCAGTCCTGGGTGTTCATTGGAAAGGGTGATATTGAAGCTGAAACTCCAATACTTTGGCCACCTGATGCAGAGAGCTGAGTCATTTGAAAAGACCCTGATGCTGGGAAAGATTGAGGGCAGGAGGAGAAGGGGATGGCCGAGGATGAGATGGTTGGATGGCATCACCAACTCAATGGACATGGGTTTGGATGGACTCTGGGAGTAGTGATGGACAGGGAGGCCTGGTGTGCTGCGGTTCATGGGGTCACAAAGAGTCACATTCTACTGAGTGACTGAACTGAACTGAACTAAACTGACTTTCTTGCTCTTGATCTTTCCTTCCCTTTCCTTCTCTGGTATGTGTTCTTAATATATGTTTAAATGCCATAGAAAGCAAAATTCCATCAAATGAACACAACATCCACTGAAGCTGGATAGATTCTGGTTATAGCCATAGAAATTTCCTCTGAAAATTGTGCCACGTGGCTGGAACAAAGATGTTTAGCCGACTTTACCTTCACTCATGAGAAAATGATTGCTTATTTGCTCATCCAATTTTTTCCAAAAGAAGTAGGCCTGGAAGTAAACTGCCAGCTTCAAAGCTTTAAAAGAATCACTGGTTTTCCCCATCTGTATAGCAGTCCCCATTTTGATCCATATCATGGGTTTGATTTGTGGGCTAGGAGGCACACCATCATAATAAGGGTTAATGGCTTGTATCACAAACTCTCCCCACACTCCACACTCCAAAATAACTAGGATCTTTGACAAAAGAGAACATATGGGAAACAGTTGCTTTAATCAAACACATATTTTGTATTGCCTTTTACCAACGAACTACTTCTCATTAGCTTATATTATGTGAGGCACTAGCCATGGCAATGATCTGCCTATTTCATAGATGCCATAGAACATATGGTATCTGGACAGTTGCAGTGCCATACTAGTTGTCAAATAATTTCCATCTCTAGTGAAACTGAGCAAGTGGTTACAAAGCAAAATTTAATTTCTGTTCTGTCCTGGAATTGTTTAACATTGGAACAGTATGAAGAAAAACTTTGGAATAGCCTCATTCAAATGAACTTTCTGTGATGATGAAGTCTTTTATTTGCATGGCGCCAAAGAGTAATGACCTCTGGCTTTCTTACTATTCTCTCTCTTTGGCCACCTTGCTATTCTGAGATATTTCCAAACACTATTTCACTATAGGATTTCTATATTCGCTGTTCTCTCTGCTTACAATACTCTTGCCTAACATATCTGTATGGCTTGTTGCCTCATTTATTCCAGATTTCTCCATAGTGTCGCCCTTCAGATAGGAATTTCTTGACCAGTCTATGTAAAATGCAGTGATCTGTCTTTATATTCTCCATCACACTTGTGCTGCTTTATTTTTCTTCATAGGCTGTATGACTAAGACAGAGTATACAATATTGTACATATATTTTATTGCTTTTATCCTCTTTAAATTTGATCCTCTATAAATTCTTAAAAGCAACAATCTAGCCCCTGTTATATTCTCAACACTTAGAACTATGTCTAATAAAAAGAAATCTATTTGTGAGCAGTATATTAGCCCATTTTACAGATGGAAAAAATGTAGACAGTTTCCATTTTTAGTTAAGATTTTGTATTTAGCTGATTATGGGATTAATCAGTAATCATTTCCGTGAAATGTGCAAAAATTATCTAAATATTATTGGCAACAATACTACTAATCATATGGTGTTCCAATCTATGAGCCATTCTTTTTCACATCAACCCAAGCTAATTAAGTGCTCCCCATTTTCAACTGATTTTGTTTTCTTAGTTCTAAAATGATGAGCCAACTCCATAAAAGATACCTAGTTATAATATTTTCCCACCTGAGGAGAAGGTCAGAGATGCCCCAGGGAGATGGTAGGCACTGGAACAGCAGCTGCGCAGTGCTGGAGCAACTTTGAGGAGATACCCCACGTCCAAGGGCAAAGGACAACCCCCAGCAAGATGGTAGGATGGGCAAATTCATATTTAGAATCAAACCCCATTCCCACCAGAGATGCTCAGAGGGTTCAAACAAACCTTGTGCACACCAGGGTCCAGAGGCCCCACAGAGACTGAGACAGAACTATGTTTGAGAGTCTCCTGTGGAGGTACAGGCCAGCAGTGGACTGCCACAGGGGCAGGGGCTCTGGGTGCAGCAGACATGGATATAGCATAAGCCCTCTCAGAGGAGGTCACCATTAGCCCCACCATAGAGCAGCCAGAACTTATGCAGGACTGGGAAATAGACTCTTGGAGGGCACAAACAAACCTTTGTGTGCCCAGGACCCAGGAGAAAGGAGCAATAACCCCACAAGAGACTGACCCAGACTTGCCTGGAAGTGTCCAGGAGTCTCTAGCAGAGGCGTGGGTCAGTGGTGGCCTGCTGCAGGCTTGGGGGCACCGAGTGTAGCAGTACATGCATGGGACATATTGAAAAAGGTCACCATTAACTTCATTACCTCCACCATGGTTTGAAAGTGAAAGTGAAGTCTCTCAGTCGTGTCCCACTGCTTGCAACCTCGTGGACTGTAACCCACCAGGCTCCTCCATCCATGGGATTCTCCAGGCAAGAATATTGGAGTGGGTTGTCATTTCTTTCTCCAGAGATCTTCCCAACCCAGGGATCGAACCCACGTCTCCGGCATGCTTTAACCTCTGAGCCACCTTGGAAGCCCACCATAGTTTAGCCCCAGGTAAATAACAGGGAGGTAACACAGCTCCACCCATCAACAGAAAACTGAATTGAAGATTTACTGAGCCTGGCTCTGCTCATCAGAACAAGACCAGTTTATCCTTCAGTCAGTCTCTCCCATGCGGAAGCTTCCATAAGCCTCTTATCCTTGTCCATCAGAGGGCAGACAGACTAAAAAACACAATCACAGAAAACTAACCAATCTGATCACTTGGACCACAGCCTTGTATAAATCAATGAAACTATAAGGCATGCCATGTAGGGCCACCCAAGATGGATGGGTCATGGTGGAGAGTTCTGACAAAACGTGGTCCACTGGAGAAGGGAATGGCAAACCACTTCAGTATCCTTGCCTTGAGAAACCAATGAAGAGTACGAAAAGGCAAAAAGATAGGACACTGAAAGATGAACTCCCCAGGTCAGTAGGTGCCCAACATGCCTGGAAACTAGAAATCAGTGCAGAAATAACTACAGAAAGAATGAAGAGATGGAGCCAAAGCAAAAACAACACCCAGTTGTGTATGTAACTGATGATAGAAGCAAAGTTGAATGCTATAAAGAGCAATATTGCATAGGAACCTGGAATATTAGGTCCATGAATCAAGGTAAATTGAAAAGTGGTCAAACAGGAGATGGCAAGAGTGAACGTCAACATTTTAGGAATCAGCAAACTAAAATGGACTCGAATGATCATTTAACTCAGATGATCATTATATCTACTACTATGGGCAAGATCCCTTAGAAGAAATGGAGTAGCCATCATAGTCAACAAAAGAATCCAAATGCAGTACTTGGATGCGATCTCAAAAACAACAGAATGATCTCTGTTCATTTCCAAGGCAAACCATTCAATATCACAGTAATCCAAATGTATGCCCCAACCAGCAATGCTAAAGAAGTTGAAGTTGAATGGTTCTATGAAGACCTACAAGACCTTATAGAACTGAAGCCCCCAAAAGACATCCTTTTCATTATAAGGGACTGGAATGCAAAAGTAGGAAGCCAAGAAATACATGCAGTAACAGGCAAATTTGGCCTTGGAGTACACAATGAAGCAGGGCAAAGGCTAATAGAGTTTTTTCAAGAGAAAGCACTGGTCATAACAAACACCTTCTTCCAACAACACAAGAGAAAACTCTACACATGGACATCACCAGATGGTCAATACCAAAATCAGATTGATTATATTCTTTGCAGCCAAAGGTGGAGACGTTCTATACAGTGAGCAAAAACAAGAATGGGGGCTGACTGTGGCTCAGATCATGAACTCCTTATTGCCAAATTCAGACTTAAATTGAAGAAACTAGAGGAAAAGATCTAGACCTTTCAGGTATGACCTATTTCAAGTCTGTAATGATTATACCGGGAGAAATATCAATAACCTCAGATATGCAGATGACACCGCCCTTATGGCAGAAAGTGAAGAGGAACTAAAAAGCCTCTTGATGGAAGTGAAAGAAGAGAGTGAAAAAGTTGGCTTAAAGCTCAACATTCAGAAAAAGAAGATCATGGCATCTGGTCCAACCACTTCATGGGAAATAGATGGGGAAACAGTGGCAGACTTTAATTTTTTGGGCCCCAAAATCACTGCAGATTGTGATTGCAGCCATGAAATTAAAAGATGCTTACTCCTTGGAAGGAAAGTTATGACCAACCAAGATAACATATTTAAAAGCAGAGACATTACTTTGCCAACAAAGGTCCATCTAGTCAAGACTATGGTTTTTCCAGTGGTCATGTATGGATGTGAGAGTTGGACTGTGAAGAAAGCTGAGCACTGAAGAATTGATGCTTTTGAAGTGTGGTATTGGAGAAGACTCTTGAGAGTCCCTTGGTCTGCAAGGAGATCCAACCAGTCCATTCTAAAGGAGATCAGTGCTGGGTGTTCATTGGAAAGACTGATGCTAAAGCTGAAACTCCAGTACTTTGGCCACCTCATCTGAAGAGTTGACTCATTGGAAAAGACTCTGATGCTGGGAGGGATTGGGGGCAGGAGGAGAAGGGGACGACAGAGGATGAGATAGCTAGATGGCATCACTGACTCAATGGACATGAATTTGCATGAACTCCGGGAGTTGGTGATGGACAGGGAGGCCTGGCGTGCTGTGATTTATGGGGTCACAAAGAGTCAGACATGACTAAGTGACTGAACTGAACTGAAAGATTAAACAGTGGAAGTGAGAAATAGATTCAGGGGATTATGTCTGATAGACACAGTAACTGAAGAACTATGGATGGAGGTTCATGACATTATACAGGATACTGGGATCAAGACCATCCACAAGAAAAAGAAATGCAAAAAGCAAAATCGCTGTCTGAGGAGGCCTTACAAATAGCTGTGAAATGAAGAGAAGTGAAAAGCAAAGGAGAAAAGGAAAGATGTACCCATTTGAATGCAGAGTTCCAAAGAATAGCAAGGAGATATAATAAAGCATTCCTCAGTGATCAGTGCAAAGAAATAGAAGAAAATAATAGAAAGGGAAAGACTAGAGATCTCTTCAATAAAATTAGAGAAGCAAGGAAACATTTCATGCAAATATGGGCTCAATAAAGGATAAGAAATGGTATGGACCTAACAGAAGCAGAAGATATTAAGAAGAGGTGGCAAGAACACACAGAATAACTGTAAAAAAGAGATCTTCACAACCCAGAAAATCATGATGGTGTGATCACTCGCCTAGAGCCAGACATCCTGGAATGCAAAGTCAAGTGGGCCATAGGAAGCATCAGTACAAACAAAGCTAGTGGAGGTGACGGAATTCAGTTGAGCTATTTCAAATCCTAAAAGATGATGCTGTGAAAGTGCCGACCTCAATATGCCAGCATATTTGGAAAACTCAGGGGTGGCCACAGGACTAGAAAAATCCAGTTTTCATTCCAGTCCCAAAGAAAAGCAATGCCAAAGAATGCTCAAGCTATGCACAAATGCACTCATCTCACACACTAGCAAAGTAATGCTTAAAATTTTCCAGGCCAGGCTTTAATAGTATACGAACCGTGAACTTCCAGATGTTCAAGCTGGTTTTAGAAAAAGCAGAAGAACCAGAGATCAAATTGCCAACATCTGCTGGATCATCAAAAAAGCAAGAGAATTCCAGAAAAACATCTATTTTTGCTTTATTAACTATGCCAAAGCCTTTGACTGTGTGAATCACAACAAACTGTGGAAAATTCTTTAAGAGATGGGAATACCAGAACACCTATTCTGCCTCTTGAGAAATCTGTATGCAGGTCAAGAAACAACAATTAGAACTGGACATGGAACAACAGACTGGTTCCAAATCAGGAAAGGGGTACTTCAAGGCCGTATATTGTCACCCTGCTTATTTAACTTATATGCAGAGTACATCATGTGAAATACCAGGCTGGATGAAGCACAATCTGGAATCAAGATTGCCAGGAGAAAAATCAGTAACCTCAGATATGTAGATGACACCACACTTACGGCAGAAAGTGAAAAAGAACTAAGGAGCCTCTTGATGAAAGTGAAAGAGGAGAGTGAAAATGTTGGTTTAAAACTCAACATTCAAAAAACTCAGATCATGGCACCCAGTCCCATCCCTTCATGCAAATAGATGGGGAAAGAATGGAAACAGTGACAGACTTTATTTGGGGGCGGGGGCTCCAAAATCACTGCAGATGGTGACTGCAGCCATGAAATTAAACGACATTTACTCCTTGGTTAAAAATTATGACCAACTAATAGACAGCATATTAAAAAGCAGAGACATTACTTTGCCCACAAAGGTCCATCTAGTCAAGGCTATGGTTTTTCCAGTAGTGATGTATGGAAGTTAGTGTTGGACTATAAAGAAAGCTGAGTGCCAAAGAATTGATGCTTTTGAACTGCAGTATTGGAGAAGACTCTTGACAGTCCCTTGGACTGCAACGAGAACCAACCAGTCAATCCTAAAGGAGATCAGTCCTGAATATTCATTGAAAGGACTGACACTGAAGCTGAAACTCCAATACTTTGGCCACCTGATGCTAAGAACTGACTCTTTTGAAAGACCTTGATGGTTAGAAAGATTGAAGGCAGGAGGAGAAGGGGACAACAGAAGATGAAATGATTGGGTGGCATCACCGACTTAATGGACATGAGTTTGAGTAAACTCCGGGAGTCGGCGATGGACAGGGAGGCCTGGGATGCTGTGGTCCATGGGGTTGCAAAGAGTCAGACATGACTCACTGAGTGAACTGAACTTGAGGAGATAATTAACTGAATGGGTTTGGGCTTGGTAGTCATACAAACCAAAGTTGCAACTGACTTGAACACATACTAAACTTTGATTGAAATCAATTCATTTCTCTGAAGGTAAGGCTTTTTTCATATGTAAGTAATATGAAGGTGATAAAAGCACCTTCTATTAAGGTAAAATACACAATGCACCTGGCAGAGAACCTAGCAAATTTATATACCCCAGGAATTGGCAAATCTTTTCTGATCAGTGGTAAATAAAGTTTCACTAGAGCATCAGTTCAGTTCAGTCATTCAGTCATTCAGTCATGTCCAACTCTTTGCGACCCCATGAACCGCAGCACGCACCAACTTCCGGAATTTACCCAAACCCATGTCCATCGAGTCAATGATGCCATCTAACCATCTCATACTCTGTCGTCTCCTTCTCCTCCCACCTTCAGTCTTTCCCAGCATCAGGGTCTTTTCAAATGAGTCAGCTCTTCGCTTCAGCTGGCCAAAGTATTGGAGATTCAGCTTCAACATCAGTCCTTCCAATGAACACCCAGGACTGATCTCCTTTTGGATGGACTGGTTGGATCTCCTTAGTCACAACCATTTTTTTTTTTTTTTTTTTAATATATTGCTTGTGGCTCTATTGTCCTACCACTGCAAAGTATTATCTGCAATGCCTAAAATAATTTCTCTCTGGCCCTTTACAGAAAAAGTTCCTGACCTGTGAAGTACAAAATAGTGCTTATTTTCATTAGTCAAAAAAGATTCCATAACCAAAACAACTCTTGATTTTTTAACAAGAGACCTTTGCAGTTTGAAATTAAATAATAATAGTCACTTAAATAGTACTTCCTATTTCACTTTATTAACTCACTAAGTTCCTCAAAGTTTGGTAAAGTAGGCACTATTATTATCTCCCTGGACCAGTGAGGAAAGTGAAGCACCAAAATGTTAATTTAACTACAAGCAGTGTACCTAACATTTAAACTCAGGTTCAGAGTTTATGTTCTTAAATATGTGTCTCCCAAAAGCAATACAAAGTTCTTATTACATCTAAATGAGAAGGGAAGTGAAACACTCTGAGTTACAAATACTCTGACTAAATTTGAAACGTTATTTTGTCCTGCCAGTGTATAACTAACTGATCCTCTGTGTATGTAGGAAAACTAGTGAACTCAGGAGTGACATCACTCTCAGGCTGTCTAAAACTTTTGGAGACACGGAAGCAAGATACTGTGAGAAGAAAACTTCCTCTGACATTGAAGAAAAACTTATGATTTGAATGGGGTCAGTGCCTTTGACAATAGGCGTGTGATGTGTGTATGATTTTGGTTTTGATGACAGCTCAGTATATTGCAGTATCCCGTTTACCTACATTGACTCACAGCCATTGAAGTTCTGTAGCCACCAACTCATTTGATAGGCACCACCAATTCACATGCCAAGATAAGCAAAAAATGAGAAAAGAAATAAGAAAACTGGTGTAGGAATGCAAAAGACCTTTAAACATGTAGATTGTTTAAAGAGTTGAAGTAGCATAATGTTAACAGGATAGACTTTTGGGTTAAAGTTGGGCTTGAATCCAATTGAAGTTCACAAATTGCATACTGGGTGACCTTGTGTAAGTTTTTCAGTCTTTCTGCTCTCTAATTTCTTTATCTGTCAAGTGTTGATTATAAGTGTACCCATAAAACATGATTGTTAGAGAGATTAAAACACATGCTACTTCTACTTTGGTTATCATGTAGTAAGAACTAAAAGACTAAAGGTTATTATTATATCCTAAAGCAGACTTTGTTGTGCAGGAATTGACTTTTTCCACCTCTGCATCCTCAGTGCCTAAGGCAGAGCTTGGCACATGGTGAATGATAAATAAGTACTGAATTAAAAAGCAGCTGATATTCACTTTCTCTTCTAAGTAGAAACTTACCTTTCTCTCCTGCCTCCTTCAACCCTCCGGTGCATGCATGTAAACCCGTCATTTCTGTGTGGCTGATAAAGCACTGTTCTTGAAATATGAGTAGTTGATGAGTATTTTACAAGTTCAGCTTCCAATCTGTTCAATGGAATTAATACCGTGTGTTTACTTGTATCTCAGAATAAGTATAGGAATTCAATTAAAGGTGTGGAATGACTTTAGGGAGAAGATTTATATAAACATTAAAATTTTGGCATTATTCTTTGTTAGTCAATATAAAGGTTTCTGATTTTACCTCCCTATAATTCATCCTTCATTGAGTACAGAAATATACAATGGAGAAAAATAAGCTCTTTAGTAAGTCGTACTAAGAGAACTGGACAACTACATGGTAAAAGAATGCAAGCAAAGAATACTTCTTTTCAAGAATGAAAGCCAAACATGCCACTCACTCAATTCAAACCATCAAATAGTTTCCCAAAGATTCAAATAAATCTGAAATTACCTCACTGCCTCCAGAGCTCCCTGCTTCTCACCCCTAACTCACTGCATTCTAGACTCTCTAGCCTTTCGACTACTCTTAAGTATGCCAAAAGCACACCTATCTCAGGACATTTGCATCAGTTATTCATTACACCTTAAATATCCGCCCCACAACTCATTCCTGTATCCTGTGTATGTTTCTGCTCAAATATTTCTGCTTCTGAAAGGTCTTTCCTTGCAACTTTATCAAAAATTACATCCTATGTTACCTTTTCTATTTTTTATTTTATATTATAAACCAATAACAATATATTGTATAATGACATTTACTGCCTGTTTCTTTTACTAAACTATAAACTTTTAAGACTTTTTTATTGAGCAATTTATATCCTTGGACCCTAGAATAGTGCCTGATATGTAAAAGATGCATAATAAATTAGAGGTTCAATAAATAAAAGAACTTAAGACAGCATGAAAGTCTCTTGACACCTTATAGTGAAAATACTAATGGACTTAGCAGTGAAGAGATCAGATTTCTAGTTCTAGTTCTGCTAGTATCATATCAGGCAACTCAATATTCTCTAGTTGTAATGTTATCACTTATAAACTAAGAGTTGAATGGAATTTGGATTTTTTTATTTCTGTGTGATATAGAAACTATATAGAGGAACTTGATTGGACACAGGGCATGTTTATGAGTTGGGCTTAGAACACAGTCTTTACTTCAGCCAAAGATTTTCTGTTTTTACTTATTTTATGTATTGGGCTCCTGTAGACACTACTTTTAACATCTGAAGAGCAGATTTCATGACTAAGAGACAAAGAATGAAAATATAATAGAGTTTTAATTTGTTTGAAGGCAGGAGGAGAAGGGGACGACAGAGGATGAGATGGTTAGATGGCATCACCAACTTAATGAAGATGAGTTTGGGTAAACCCCGGGAGTTGGTGAAGGACAGGGAGGCCTGGTGTGCTGCGGTTCATGGGGCCGCAAAGAGTCAGACATGACTGAGCAACTGAACTGAACTGAACTGAATTTGTGTGTTTGTTTGCTTGCTTGGAATGGCTATCTGTTTAGTCAAAAATAGCATTGTAATTCATTATGATAAAATAAAATCTGACTGTAAATATAATTGTCAGCGTGGTCTTAGCATTGGCAAGGATTAATCTGGGGTCACTCTTTGTGGTCTTTAATTTATTATTTTTGTTTATGTGATATGTGTTTTTTAGAAATTGAGGTACAAAATCATCATTTTAAGCAATAATTGAAGACATGATATTAATTTTGCTTTGGGGCTCTTAGGACCAAGAAGTAGCCAAGCACGAGTGATGAATTAGATGGAGTGTTATTTCAAACACACATATTAACCATTTTTAATTTCCATTAATCATTTGAGACATTCTAAATATGTGAGAATTTAATTGAGAATCCAGAAAATAGACCAATGATTACCACATTTTAAACACACAAGTGTAAATAATACTTTGCTGAATTGAGATGAAATTTCAGGGTCAGTTCCTTTAGGATTTCTTTAAACTTTTACAAAATATAAATTAAAGTAATTATCTCTCCCTAAATATAAATTCTGGGTATATCTCACTTTTATCCTAGATAGCGTTAAATAAAGGTACTAGACTGCTGGAGGGAGACCTAATGATTTCACTGTTCTAAAACACTCCAGTGAAGGGGAGAGAGTAGCTTGGCATTTATACAGCTTTGTGAAACAGGGAGGAAACGTTTGTTAGCAATCCATCCTTTGTGATCTTTACATAAATCCATCTTTGGACACCTATGGGATGACAGCCCTCCAAATCTTTAGTTCCAAATCCTTAGCATTCAGCTCTAAGAGTTTCAAATAAGAATTCTTGTGTACTTACCCACTACTTTAAAAAAAAAAAAAAATCAAAAGCTGGTGGGGTGTGGTGGAAGAGAATAACATGAAATTTAAAAAAAGAAAAGAAAAGAAATACCTGACTCTAAGTCTCAGCTGTCCACATCCTAAGGAAATTATAACTCTGGCTGCTCTATTCTTAGAGATTAGGTAAAACCGACAAGAATGTCACTTTGCTTCCCACACACTATTCTGACCTAATTTTCTTTCTCTGTTCTTCATTTTCTGTCAACAAATTCTTTGTGACAACATGCACACACAGATGAAGGCTGCTGGGTGAGACAGGCCCAAACAACATGGAGGTGTCCTAGCAGCAGCGTGTTAATGACTCCGGACAGAGGTCCCCTTCCATTTGTCCTCAAAATTTGGGCCTCGGGGAGGTAAATTCACTGAAAGCCTGCAAAACTAGGTGGTGGGTGAAAGGGAAATAAATAAATAAACCAATGGATAATCTAAGTGGGTTGAAACCCTTCTCCAAGGCATACGAGAGGCCTGCACCCATCACATGATGACATTATAAATCTGTATGCTTTGCAAGGCAATGACATGAAAAATTAGACTGAACAAGCCACAGATGCGCAATTTGTCAGCCTCCAAGGAAAGGCTAATGCAAGTTAAATATTGACATGTCAGCAATAAGGATTACGCCAATTATAAATTTACACCAACACCGGCTGCACTTTAATGACTATGTGACACTGACAGGTCAACACAGGAGGAAGAATGACAAGTGGAGAGAACACCATAGAAATGCACACACTTGGGCTTTTTAAGAATCTCAGTTTTTAATTCCCCTCTATCTTACCCTTACATAACATAGTAAGAGATTTATTATGAGAAATTGGCTCACTTGGTTATGCAGACTGAAAAGTTCCAAGATACAGTAAGTCAGCAAGCTGGAGATCCAGGAGAGCTGATGGTGTGGTTCTGGTCTGAGTCCAAAGGCCTGGGAACCAAGAGACTAGACGGTATAGTTCCTGCCCAAAGGCTGACAGGCTAGAGACCCAGGAAAGGCTGATGCTTCAGTTAGTGTCAAAAGACAGGGGGGAAAATGCTGATATCCCATTTCAAAGGCAGCCAAGTAGGAACAGTTTTCTTTTACTCAGGGGAGAGTCAGGCTTTTTGTTTTATTCAGGCTTTCAACTGACTAGATGAGATCTATTTACATTGGGGAGGGCAATCTATTTTATTTAGTCTTATTTATGTAAATATGGCAGAGGAGCCAGGTAGGCTGCAGTCCATGGGGTCGCTAAGAGTCGGACAAGACTGAGCAACTTCACTTTCACTTTTCACTTTCATGCATTGGAGAAGGAAAGAGCAACCCACTCCAGTGTTCTTGCCTGGAGAATCCCAGGGACGGGGGAGCCTGGTGCCTGCTGTCTATGGGGTCGCACAGAGTTGGACACAACTGAAGCAACTTAGCAGCAGCAGCAGCAGAATGCAAATATTAATCTCATCCAAAAGCAGAGACACTCAGAATAATGTCTGATTAAATATCTGGTACCTGGTGACCCAGAAAAATTGACATATAAAATTAACCATCTCAGCTCTCATCTGAGCTCTTGTGTGAGTAAATACTAACATCTATCAGTTACAGAACAATTTCTATATACTGGGCACTATGCTAAAAGCTTTGCATTTAAGCTCCTATAAAGGATAATACAATCTAATGAAGCTACAGAGCATTTGCATCAATTCCATTTGCTAGATGAGAGGTTAAATAACTTGCTCAAAGTCATAAAGCTGCTAAGTAAAGGGACCTGGATTGGAAATCTAGATTGGAAACTGAGCTCATGTACTAACCACTCTCCTCTACTGATACTGAAAGACGTTCTCACTAATATGTATTCAAACAACTTAGTGACAAACTTGTATATAATGATGTTGTTGTTTAGTTGCTAAGTCATGCCTGACCCTGTGATCCCATGGACTATAGCCTGCTCTGTCCATGGGATTTCCACGGCAAGAATACTGGAGTGGGCTGTCATTTCTTTCTTTAGGTGATCTTTGTGACCCAAGGGTTGAACCTAAGTCTCCTGCATTAGTATGTGGATTCTTTACCAATGAGCCATATAATGTTAGAAGAGATGAAATCTTTATCATCTTATGTTTTCTGCTTCTGTATATTCTTTATATTTATATATAATTCTGTATATTCTGGGCTGTTTCAGGTATTATGTCAAATATATCTATTGAAATGTAGCAAAAATGCATCAATACCAATGACCCAGCAAATAAAAATAATCTCTCTTGAAATCAAGTTATGATTATTATTTGAAATGTCTATTTCATTAAATAAGAAACTAGATGATATCATTTAATTTTGAGTATTTTGACTCAGTTTCAGCAGTGGCACTTAACTGACATATGCTCTTGTATGAAACAACCAATGTACATGTCATATGTATATGGTCACTCTTCTTCTCACTAAATTTGACTGATTTAGGCAAAATCAATATAGCTCTTTTTAAAAAGAAAGAAAAAATGGAACAAAATGGTGGCCAATAATTATCTTCAAGGAGGTAGTCTTAAGTAACTTAAAAAAAAAAAATTAAAGTTACTACAGTTTCCCAAGGCATAGTGTTAATTGTTCAGTCGTGTCTGGCTCTTTGCAACCCTATGGACTGTAGCCACCAGGCTTCTCTGTCCATGGGGATTCTCCAGGTAAGAATACTGGACTGGGTTGCCATGCCCTCCTCAGGTGATCTTGCCAACCCAGGGATTGAACCGACCTGTCTTTTGCCTCTTGCTTTGGCAGGCCAGTGATAAAGATCACTTGTGTCACCTGGGAATCCTTGGTATGAGATAGGATGTATTAATTTTCTCATTATGAAAACCAAAATAGAAAACAGAATTGTCTGGTTCTGATAGCCAGGCATAAAAACACTGGAAGTGCTCTTTAATACTTCATGAAACTTCTCAAAGGGCATGTTGGGAATAATTTAAAACGTGCATAAATATTGAGCTTCCTTTGGGTATCATCACTCTTACTGAATGCTATTTAGTTTTTTAAATCTACTGACTGTAACTCACATGAAGTTATAACAGAAAAAAAGCGAACCAAACATTTTAAGAGCATTACCATCTAAACTATTATGTTGATTTGCTGCTTCAAATTTTGTTTCTACCTTATTATTCAAAGACCTACTCATGCCTAGAGAAATAAAATAATGCCTATAAATTTAGTCAAAGCAATCAGTAAGGACTTTCTTAATGGATGCATTTTCAGGATAACTTTATCTATGTATCTTTTCCAAAAACCTCCACTTTATAGTCAGGCCCCACAAGGATGACATTACTGCTTGTTATGTACAGAAAGACACTAAGTTAAAGCTGTTGGGACTCAGTCAGAATTTGGACTTATAGAGAAGGTAAATAAGCTGAGGAAAAAATTGAATGAAACTCAGAAGATATGATCAAGCATGGGGAAGCCAATCTACTTTTGTTTGTAAGGCTCAGCATGGGCAGTGGTGTAGGGCAAGGCATAGGGCACTATTATTACATCTAGTTCAGGTTTGGGCTGCAGTAGCAACCTTAAATCACATGAAAAGACCAAAGCACAAAGACAGTTATGGGCAGGAGTGAAAAATGTAATCAGTGGAACAAAGTTTGATGTGATAACAACATAGCTGACTATCCAACTCAGGAAACAAAACATGAAAAAAAATCAGAGTAACTCAATCTTGGTTTCTTATATCTTTCTCCAAAAAAAGGAACAATACTTCTTTGGAGAAATGTTTAATTCCAGGGCTGGGACAAGAATTATACCAAATTAAATTGGAGCAACTTTCATTACCAAAAAGTGAGGAAGTAATCAAAGAAACAGAAGGATGAAGCAATATCTAAGGGACAGTAGAATCAACCTGAAAGGTCTTCAGATGTTTAAAGCTGGAATAATATGAGAAAAATAAATAAATAATAGACAATATACTATTGGATTATATTCCAAAATATAGAATAAATGTCCACAAGTCCACAGTGATGTAAATAACTTATTGAAGAAATAAATAATCAAGGGAGAACCAGACAAATTCTTCATAAAGAATTCCAAATAGTTTATGTGGTTATTCTTCCTCAAGCAAGTGGACTTAAAACTCCAAATTTGACCTATCATAAGATCCAGCAATTTCACTCCTGGGAGTATATCCAGAAAAGATGAAAGCTTTAATTTGAAAAGTTACATGCACCCCGATGTTTATAAAAGCACTATTTACAATAGCCAAAACACAGAGATAATCCAATTGTCCAAAACAATTGGCTTAAGAAATATAGTGTATATATATATACACACACATACAATGGAATATTACTCAGCCAAAAAAGTGAAACATTGTCATTTGCTGAAACATGGATGGACCTAGAGGATATTATACTCAGTGAAGTAAGTCAAACAGAGAAAGACACATTTCATATGATATCAATTATCTGTGGAATCTAAACAATGATAAAAGTGAATCTATATATAAAACAGAAACAGACCCACAGACATAGGAAACAAACTTATGGTTACCAAAGTGGAAAGGGAGGAGAGAAGAGATAAGTTAGAGTATGGGATTTCAGATACAAACTACTAACATAAATTAGACAAGAAACAAAAATTTACTATATAGCACAGGGAATTATTTTAAACATCATATAATAACCTTAATGAAAAATAATGTATATATATAACAGTATCACTTTGCTATATACCTGAAACTAACACAATATTGTAAATCAGCTATCTTTAATGAAAAAAAAAAAAAAAGGAATAGGTCTTAGGCAAATGGCTCCAATAACTTAGAAAAGCAGAGTGTTGAAGCATGATTAGTTTCATCAGTAATCAACAAAATGAAAATAATAATTTGATACAGCATTATTATAACAAAATGACATATATTTTAAATAATTATATTGATAACCAGTACCGGTAAATGGAAGGGAAATGGTATGCTCATCACAACAGTTACGAGAATAAATTTGTACAGTAATGTGATTTAAAACTTAAAAGTAGTCTGTCCAAGTATTTTTATTTCTAGGAATAGTCTATCCAAAGGAAACGATTGAGAAGCGATGTAAAATGCTATGCATGAAAAAGATTATTCATTGCAGTATTAGTTATAATTTAAGAAAATTAAGAGAAAGACAACTGGCGACAGCCCAAGTATATAATTTATCAGGTAAATAATGGTATAACTATCAGATCAGTCGCTCAGTCGTGTCCGACTCTTTGCGACCCCATGAATCGCAGCATGCCAGGCCTCCCTGTCCATCACCAACTCCCGGAGTTCACTTAGACTCACGTCCATCAAGTCAGTGATGCCATCCAGCCATCTCATCCTCTGACGTCCCCTTCTCCTCCTGCCCCCAATCCCTCCCAGCATCAGAGTCTTCTCCAATGAGTCAACTCTTCGCATGAGGTGGTCAAAGTACTGGAGTTTCAGCCTTAACATCATTCCTTCCAAAGAAATCCCAGGGCTGATCTCCTTCAGAATGGACTGGTTGGATCTCCTTGCAGTTCAAGGGACTCTCAAGAGACTTCTCCAACACCACAGTTCAAAAGCATCAATTCTTCGGCGCTCAGCCTTCTTCACACTCCGACTCTCACATCCATACCTGACCACTGGAAAAACCATTGCCTTGACTAGACGAACCTTTGTTGGCAAAGTAACGTCTCTGCTTTTGAATATGCTATCTAGGTTGGTCATAACGTTTCTTCCAAGGAGTAACCATCTTTTAATTTCATGGCTGCAGTCACCATCTGCAGTGATTTTGGAGCCCAGAAAGATAAAGTCTGATACTATAAGTTCTATTAAAATTTACATTAAGATGTCTGTTATGGACTGCATTATGGACCCACAGAATTCATACATTGAAACCTTAACCACCAATGTGACTAAATTGAAGTAAGGCCTTTAGAAAAGTTATAAAGATTAAGAAAAGTCATGCATGTGAGACCCTAATCTCATCGATTTGGTGGTGCTTCTACAGGAAGTAGAAGAAACATGAGATCTCTCTCTTTCTCTCTCTCTTGCTTTCTCAGCAGAGAGGAAAGACCATGTGAGAACACAGATGATGGCCATGCGCATGCCAAGAAGAGAAGGCTTACTAAAACTCCACCCTGATGTCAACTTTATTTTAGACTGATAGCCCCCAAAATTGTGAAAAAAATAAATTTCTATTGTTTTTAAAACAAACAGTCTGTGCTATTTTGTTACAGCCATACAAGCTAACACAGCAATCATTCATTAAACAAGAAGGCATTCTTGATATATTGGTAAAAGGACAAAGGCAGTTAACTAAAAAAATATGTGCAATATAAACTAAATTTAAAAATAGCTATTCTTCAGTGGCATAACACTTTTAGAAAGGGAGAGAATATATTCAAAATATTAAACAGTGCTTCTCTCTTATATTGAAATTACTGGTGATTTAGATTATTTTATTTTCCCCTTATTTATGGTTTATTTTATTAACCATGGCCAAAAATTAGTTTTTATTTATTGTGTGTGTGTGTGTGTGTTAGTTGCTCATTCATATCTGACTCTTTGTAAAGCCATGGACTGTAGCCTACCAGGTTCCTCTGTCCATGGAATTCTCCAAGCAAGAATACTAGAATAGGTTGTCATTCCCATCTCCAGGGTGATCTTCCAAACCCAGGGATTGAACCCAGGTCTCCCACATTACAAGTAGATTCTTTACCATCTTAGCCATCAGAGAAATTATTATTTAAAATAACTTTAATATAATCCTAGTTAGAGGCAAATATAAACAAGGAAACGTCAACGTGCTAGTCCTATAAAATTACTAGAAGTCATTTTTTTTAGGATGGACTGGTTGGATGTCCTTGCAGTCTAAGGGACTCTCAAGAGTATTCTCCAACACCACAGTTCAAAAGCATTAGGTCTTCAGTGCTCAGCTTTTTTATAGTCCAAAACTCACATCCATACATGACTAATGGAGGAAGCAATATATAACCTGAAGTCAACTGTGGGGTCCTATGACTTTAACAGAAGTGTAAAAAAAAAAAAAAAACAAGGAGGAAATTTAGGGGATGAGAATATTAGAGATATCAACAGAACATTTCATGCAAACATGGGCACTATAAAGGACAGAAATGGTATGAACCTAATAGAAGCAAAAAATATTAATAAGATATGGCAAGAATACACAGAAGAACTATACAAAAGATCTTTATGACCCAGATAACCACAATGGTGTGATCACTCACCTAGAGTCAGACATCCTGGAATGCAAAGTCAAGCAGGTCTTAGGAAGCATCATTATGAACAAAGCTAGTGGAGGTGATGAAATTCCAGTTCAGCTATTTCAAATCCTAAAAGATGATGCTGTGAAAGGGCTGCACTCAATATGACAGCAAATATGGAAAACTCAGCAGTGGCCACAGGACTGCAAAAAGTCAGTTTTCATTTCAATCCCAAAGAAAGGCAATGCCAAAAAATGTTCAAACTACTGCACAAATGCACTCATCTCACACACTAGCAAAGTAATACTCAAAATTCTCCAAGTCAGGCTTTGACAGTATGTGAACCATGAACTTCCAGATGTTCAAGCTGGATTTAGAAAAGTCAGAGGAACCAGAATCAAATTGTCAACATTCATTGGATCATTGAAAAAGCATGAGAAAAATATTTAGTTCTGCTTTATTGACTATGCCAAAGCCTTTGACTGTGTGAATCACAAACTGTGGAAAATTCTTAAAGAGAATGCCAGACCATCTGACCTGCCTCTTGAGAAATCTGTATGCAGGTCCAGAAGCAACAGTTAGAACTGGACATGGAACAACAGACTGGTTCAAAACTGGGAAAGCAGTACTTCAAGACTGTATATTGTCACCCTGATTACTTAACTTATATGCAGAGTACATCATGTGAAATACCAGGTGGATGAAGCACAACCTGGAATCAAGATTGCCAGGAGAAATATCAATAACCTCAGATATGCAAATGACACCACCCTTATGGCAGAAAGTGAAAAAGAACTAAAAAGCCTCTTGATGAAAGTGAAAGAGGAGAGTGAAAAAGTTGGCTTAAAACTCAATATTCAAACAACTAAGATCATGACATCCAGTCCCATCACTTCATGGCGAATAGATGGGGAAATAATGGAAACAGTGAAAGACTTTACTTTTGGGAGCTCCAAAATCACTGCAGATGGTGACTGCAGCCATGAAATTAAAAGAAGTTTGCTCCTTGGAAGAAAAGGTATGACCAACCTAGACAGCATATTAAAAAGCAGAGACGTTACTTTGCCAACAAAAGTCCATCTAGTCAAAGCTATGCTTTTTCCAGTAGTCATGTATGGATGTGAGTGTTGGACTATAAAAATGCTGAGTATCAAAGACCTAATGTTTTTGAACTGTGGTGTTGGTGAATACTCTTGAGAGTCCCTTAGACTGCAAGGACATCCAACCAGTCCATCCAAAAAAATAAATCATTCCTGATTATATTCATTGGAAGGATTGATGCTGAAGCTGAAACTCCAATACTTTGGCCACCTGATGCAAAGAACTGATTCACTGGAAAAGACCCTGATTCTGGGAAAGACTGAAGGGAAGAAGAGAATGGATGACAAAGGATAAGATGGTTGGATAGCATCACCAGCTCAATGGACGTGAGTTTGAGTAAGCTCCAGAAGTTGGTGAAGGACAGGGAAGCCTGGTGTGCTGAGTGTAGTCCATGGAGTCACAAAGAGTCGGACATGACTGAGTGACTGAACTGGTTATCTCCTCGGTACAGTAAGATGATCTCCTATTATGAGCCCCTTGAACCTGGAGTAGGTCAAGCCCATGTTGAAGCAGTTTATGTCATTCTTGCCTTGGTCACAATTGGCTCAGGAGTCAAAGCCCCACTGAGCATGCAGGTGGGAATATCAGAGTGTCAGATCATGAGACACTTCTGCAAAGAAGGGGGTTGGTAGGGACGCTGAGGGATGTTGTCAGAGCCAGTGAAGCAATGCCTTGCCAGGCAGCCTTTGAGTTCACAGAAATGAAGTGAAATAAACATAAAATAAAAATAGAATAGTAAGAATCATATTTAAAGGATTAAGGGATTGAAAAAATGAAAATAAATATGTGTAAACAAAAGAAAAATAAAATTGTTAGTTAAAATGGATTAGGAAATTTAGGGTGAAGAAATGAAAATGCCAATGAATAATAAGACTTTCAGGACCAATCTATCTATCTCTCCATCTACCTACCTATCAATCTTGTGTGTGCATGTATATATACATAATACATATTATACATGCAAATTATATATATATATATATCACAACGATTCAACAGAGACAATTAACATGTATTTTGCCTAGTGGCTTATGGAAAATGATAAATAGGAAAAAGACTCAGAGTCCTGTTTAGCACTCAATGGAATCCAGATCCACCAAATCTACATACATGATTTTGGTTGTTGTACTCAGTCCCATTTAATTTCCATTTTAATTGGAAAAGGTGCACTGAAGAACAAAAAAAGATGATAAGCCATCACAGAAGTTATTAATTCTAGGAGTAAGGAAGATAATGTTTGTATTTGCCAGAGAAGAGGCAATTAAAGTGAGATTATGATTGAAGGGGATAAGAGGCAAAGCATACAAAATAGAGGCATTAAAATGTTCAATGGAATAATAGAAGCAGAAGGGCCAATGGCATTGTGATTAGTTATGATAAAACTTCCCAGAAATATAATAGTCCCTCATATAATTTGGCCTGTGTGATGATAATATTCACATTAATAAATGATTGTGCAATAAAAACATTGTGACATTAGACACACTGAGCAACATGTTATAAACTCTAGTCAGAAGATGCATGAAGAATAATAAAAATGTAGCATTACAATCGAAGTGATATTAATAAAATTGTAATAACAATAATAAGACTAATAATAATTATTAATAATCTTACTTAACTAGTCGCTCAGTCATGTCCTACTCTATGCAACACCATGGACTGTAGCCTACCAGGCTCCTCTGTTCATGGGATTTTCCAGGCAAGAGTACTGGAGTGGGATGCCATTTCCTTCTCCAGGGGATCTTCCTAACCCAGGGATTGAACCTGGGTCTTCCGCATTAATAATCTTTAAAGTTTACCAAATGCCTATACTATATCACTTTATCACCTTGGTTTATATTTGTTTTCAGAAAGCTTTTTAGAGTTCTAAATTAACATTTGAGAACATACTGCTATGAGATATTTTGATCCTTTTAAAATTTTCAGTTCAGTTCAGTCACTCAGTTGTATCCGACTCTTTGCGACCCCATGAATCGCAGCACGCCAGACCTCCTTGTCCATCACCAACACCCGGAGTTCACTCAGACTCATGTCCAGCGAGTCAGTGATGCCATCCAGCCATCTCATCCTCTGTCCTCCTCTTCTCCTGCCCCCAATCCCTCCCAGCATCAGAGTCTTTTCCAGTGAGTCAACTCTTCGCATCAGGTGGCCAAAGTACTGGAGTTTCAGCTTTAGCATCATTCTTTCCAAAGAAATCCCAGGGATGATCTCCTTCAGAATGGACTGGTTGGATCTCCTTGCAGTCCAAGGGACTCTCAAGAGTCTTCTCCAACACCACACTTCAAAAGCATCAATTCTTCGGCACTCAGCTTTCTTCACAATCCAACTCTCACATCCATACATGACCACTAGAAAAACCATAGCCTTGACTAGACGGACCTTTGTTGGCAAAGTAATGTCTCTTCTTTTCAATATGCTATCTAGGTTGGTCATAACTTTTCTTCCAAGGAGTAAGCGTCTTTTAATTTCATGGCTGCAGTCACCATCTGCAGTGATTTTGGAGCCCAAAAAGACAAAGTCTGACACTGTTTCCACTGTTTCCCCATGTATTTGCCATGAAGTGATGGGACGGATGCCATGATCTTAGTTTTCTAAATGATGAGCTTTAAGCCAACTTTTGCACTCTCCTCTTTCACTTTCATCAACAGGCTCTTTAGTTCTTCTTTACTTTCTGCCGTAAGAGTGATGTCATCTGCATATCTCCGGTTATTCATATTTCTCCCGGCAATCTTGATTCCAGCTTGTGCTTCATCCATCCCAGACTTTCTCATGATGTACTCTGCATATAAGTTAAATAAGCAGGGTGACAATATACAGCCTTGATGGACTTCTTTTCCTATTTGGAACCAGTCTGTTGTTCCATGTCCAGTTCTAACTGTTGCTTTCTGACCTGCATATAGGTTTCTCAAGAGACAGGTCAGGTAGTCTGATATTCCCATCTCTTTCAGAATTTTCCACAGTTTATTGCAATCCACACAGTCAAAGGCTTTGGCAGAGTCAATAAAGCAGAAATAGATGTTTTTCTGAAACTCTCTTGCTTTTTCCATGATTCAGCAGATGTTGGCAATTTGATCTCTGGTTCCTCTGCCTTTTCTAAAACCAGCTTGAACATCTGGAAGTTCACGGTTCACATATTGCTGAAGCCTGGCTTGGAGAATTTTGAGCATTACTTTACTAGCATGTGAGATGAGTGCACTTGTGTGGTAGTTTGAGCACTCTTTGGCATTGCCTTTCTTAGGGATTGGAATGAAAACTGATCTTTTCCAGTCCTGTGGCCACTGCTGAGTTTTCCAAATTTGCTGGCATATTGATTGTAGCACTTTCACAGCATCATCTTTCAGGATTTGAAAGAGCTCAACTGGAATTCCATCACCTCCACTAGCTTTGTTCGTAGTGATGCTTTCTAAGGCCCACTTGACTTCACGTTCCAGGATGTCTGGCTCTAGGTGAGTGATCACACCATCCTGATTATCTTGGTCATGAAGATCTTTTTTGTACAGTTCTTCTGTGTATTCTTGCCACCTCTTCTTAATATCTTCTGCTTCTGTTAGGTCCATACCATTTCTGTCCTTTATTGAGCCCATCTTTGCATGAAATGTTTAAAATTTTACTGTTTTCAAACAGGGGATCTAAGTATCATGTTGAATATCCTGCTCAATGACATAAATGGCTCATCCATGAAGATGGATAAAAGTGTATTCTTCTGACTTAATCCATTCTTAATGACAGAAAATGAACTGTATATTTAAATTAATATAAAACTTACTGTCTCATAAGCCAGGGAAGGGCAGAAGTGGATTCTCAGCCCAACTATATTATCAAAACTGGGTTTCTTTTATCTTTAGATGGCTTTCTTCTCTGAAAGGCTTTTGCAACTTGGTAAGCATCTTGATTACCAAGAACTCTTTATGTTCACAGTTTTGAAAACCGATTAGAATGTGATCTTTCTCCTAATTTCAGCACACCAACAAGACTGGTCTTATTGGGTTATGTACCCATGCCTAAATTTGATACATAGGAACACTGCTTCATCAGTCAGAGTAAATCATTCCCCTATCCTATCCAAAAGGTCATGACAGGATTTTGTCATCAATAGCCCACCTGGGACCATATGGCGTCAGGGAAAATGTCTTCAAATTTCTTGAAGAAACATAAACATGGGAGACAGGACACCCTGCAGAGCTCACACACACAAAATGTCAACTATATTCGGCTACTGGAGAAAAGGGGTAACTTGAAGGAAACACATTTTCTATTCATGACACTTAGAAGCTTTGCTATCAATACTTTGTGTTATTTAGATCTAATAGCTCTAATAAGCCTATGCCTTAGCCTACTTGGATTTACAATGTCACAGTTTTTCAATGATATTACACCTTCAATTTACCTGCATCCATACACACACACACATACACACAAGCACACACCGTATAGTTTCCAGAATAAAAATAATGTCATATTTCTCACTAGCAGCACTAAAAAAGAAAAATTAAGAAATGTTTTAGAAATACTGAGAGATAATAATTTCTAACCTATGAAACTATAACTAGCCAAACTAGCAATCAAACATGTGTATAAAATAATGATACATTCATACAATAAATCATTTTATGGTTGCTACTAGAAGATGGGCTTCTGCAAAGTGAACGTGAAAGATATGAAAAAGCAAGAAACAGGATCTGGGAAACAGAAAATGCAGTCCAGAAGAGATGCAAGGAGTAATTCTGGATGTTGTGAAAAAAGAGTTACAATAGAGGACTATAAAGTGCAAGCAGTTAGAAAGAGGCAGATTTTTTTTAAAAGAGGACTTTAGAAAAAAAGAATGTTTCTAAAAATAAAATAAATTTATATGCTATTGAATATGTTTAAACAGGAAAAAAAATACTTGTTCTATTGGAAACTTTGGAAAAAGAGTGGGAAAAAAAGTATAAACTCTAGAATAAGAAAATGTTGCATAATAATGGAAATGTAATTATAGTACACTACGTGGTACAGATCTATTTTTAGTCAATAAAATGAAGAATTTTGCTTTTACAAATAATAATACTATAAAATTCAAGGGTTTGAAAAATGTGTACTAGACCAACAGTTTCAGGATCACTTGAGAAACTGTCAGAAATGCAAATTATTTGGTCTCATATCAGAAGTACTGAGTCAAAAACTCTGATATTTCTCATAAGGCGGGTTTACTGGTAATTAAATATTTTAGTTTTTGCTTTGCTAAGAGATTCTTTGTTGCTCCTTCAGTTCTGAATGGTAAAACTTTCCAGGTAGAATATCCTTGGTTGAAGGTTTTATTCCTCTCAGACTTTAAATACATATCATACTTTTGCTTTCTGGCCTACAAAGTTTCTGCTGAAAAATCAACTGATAGGCTTGCATGTGACTTTTTGTTTTTATCTTGCTGCCTTTAAAATGCAGTCTTTTTCTTTTACCTTTCCTGGTTTAATTATGATAATGTCTTGGTGTGGATCTCTTTGGTTGAATTCATCATATTTGAGAGTCTCTGTGCTTCTTGGAACTGGATATCTGTTTTGTTTTGTTTTCCCCCATATTAGGGAGTATTTTGGGGCTTCTCATGTGGCTCAGTCATAAAGAATCTGCCTACCAATGCAGGTGACGCTGGAGACACAGATTCAGTCCCTGGATTGGAAAGATTCCTTGAAGGAGGAAATGGCAACCCACTCCAGTATTCTTTCCTGGAGAGTCCCATGGACAGAGGAGCCTGGCGGGCGATAAAGAGCACAGGGTTGCAAATAGTCAGACACGACTGAGTGACTGAGTACACATGAGGGAATATTTTAGCCAAATAAATAAAGGGTGAGGGTGGATTCTGCCTCTTTGTCTCTCTATTCTAGATATTGTCCCAAAGGTCCATTAAATTATCTTTTTTTTCCCCCAAAATAGTAATGACCACTATTCCATCTCCCAGGTGGCTGATGCTGTCTTCTGTGTTGCCTAGTCTACTGTTGACTTCTTCTACAGTATTTTTCATTTTAGTTATTGTATTCTTCAGCTCTGATTTTTTTCTTTTCAATATTTTCTAACTCTTTGTTGAAGTTCTCATTGTGTCACTCTACTCTTATCCAAAGCTTAGTGAACACTTTTATGACCATGGTTTTGAACTATTTATTAAGTAAAATGCTTATTTCTGTTTCATTAGTTTGTCCCCCTACTCTTACCCCCATGTCTGCCAATGCTGGAGACCCAGGCTTGACCCTTGGGTCAAAAAGATCCCCAGAGAAGGAAATGGCAACCCAGTCCAGTATTCTTGCCTGGAGAATTACATGGACAGAGGAGACTGGCAGTCTACAGTCCATGGAGTCACAAAGAGTTGGACACAACTGAGTGACTAATACTTCCACTTTTCATGCCTTGAATTTTATCTTGTTCTTTCATTTGGAAAATAGTCCTCCTCTGTTTTCTTATTTTTTGGACTTTCCTTATTTGTTTCTATAAAATGAAGCTAAATTATTACCAACCTTGATCTTGCAGGCATGTCCTTGTGTGGGAGTATCCCTGTGTAGTCTGTGTGTGTAGTGGCTTTGGTGGGAAAACTGGATCTGAAACAATTGAAGACAAAGGCTTTTTCTGGGAAACCCTGGGGCCATCACCTTGGTAGGGGTGAGCCAGGAGTGTGGCTAGAGCCAGAGCCCAGCATGGCCTGGGAATTCTCCCCAGACACACTGGGGGGCACTGCCTCGATGGGGCGGGGCTAGAGCCTGAGGAGCTAGGGCAGGAGCCTGGTGTAAGAAGTAGTTTCTTCTGGGGTGTGCTGGCAGCTACCCCTTTAGCAAGAAGATTGGAGTTAAGACTGAGGGGCTGGAGTTAGAGCCCAATGTGGACTGTGGATTGTGCTTGTGTGGTCTTGGAAAGCTGGCTAGAGGACCTTTGCTAAGTTTGGAAATGAGCAAGCCCATGTGTATACTTTAAGGTCCAAGTCTTGATTTCCTAAAACTCTCTGGTTCTCCCAGTCAGTCAAAAGCCTCACAGGTTTGCAAAACCAGACATAGGGGCTCATCTTTCTGATGCCAGATCTATCCTAGGGCTGGTGGTACCCAGTGTGGGGTTCAGATCCCTCACTCCCCAGGGATTATACTCAAGCTTGTGATGATATGTTTTTCCTCTTCTGAATCACCCACCAGGGATGTGGGTCCAAACTAAAGGTCCTTTTTTTCTCTCCTACCTACCTCAGTGTGGTCTTTTCACTGTATCTTTGGTGGTATACGATCCTGTCTGTTATTGTTCAAGTTGTTCTCAGAGACAGTTGTTTTACATATGATTACAATTATGGTGTGTGAGAGGATGTGAACACAAAGTTTTCCTTCTCTGTTATCTTGATCCTGCCCCTTATTGTTTTTCTTTATGACACTTTTAGTGGCATTTGACCTTTTAAACTATGTGAATAGAATTTAATAGACAAAAAATTAGCAAGTAATACATGAAAACCTGCAAAAGCATAGATTTTCAATAAAAACAGGAGACTATATATTAATATTTTGTGCAAGTGAAAAATATCATTTTGCACAATATGCAAAATGTGCTTGTATCCATAACCAGTGTCACACTTTGCATTATTTGCCTGGCCCTAGAGACATTTGGGGGCTTCCTTTGTGGCTTACACAGTAAAGAATCTGCCTGCAAGGCAGGAAACCTGGGTCCAATTCCTAGGTTGGGAAGATTCTCTGGAGAAGGGAATGGCAACCCATGAGAGTATACTTGTCTAGAAAATCCCATGGACAGAGGAGCCTGGCAGGCTACATTCCATGGGGTCTCATAGAGTCCAGCACAACTGAGCAACTAACACACACACACACACACACACAGAGGCATTTGAGTTTCTTACATGTTTGTATATTTTCTGAAAATAGGGTGTAATAGCTAGAAATTATATGACTATCTCAGGACAATTGTGTTACAGTATTAGAGACCTTACTGAAGAACTTTACTGAGGCAATAAAGAACCAAGCATGATCAATGTTTAGAAGGAATTACCAAGGATGATGGATATATGAAGAAGAAGAAAATAAATCATATATATATATATATATATATAATAAAGAACCAAGCATGATCAATGTTTAGAAGGAATTACCAAGGATGATGGATATATGAAGAAGAAGAAAATAAATCATATATATATATATATATATATAGTTTCATGTATATATATATACATGAAACTAGAGTTTGGGAACTAGAGGAATGATAACCCTTGAAAGCAAAAGATCAGGAAGATGATTTAACCTATCCAGAGCTTCCAGATCCAGACACTATAAAAGCAAATGCACACTTAGACATGCAGTGTAGAAAGAATGAAAAATTGGGGCTATGGAGCTCTCAACTGTCTCTCCTTATTGGAATACAGGTTAAAACAATGGCCTTGATCAACTGAAAAAAGAGGGCAGAACTTTCTTGAGGCTTTTGACATTATTGGCATGGTGAGTTCTTTATTTTCTTATTCACATTGTGACAGTTCAATAAATATCATTGGTAGTGATCTATTGCTTTCTTACTGCCAGGGCTGTGTAGTGTCTGATATAGGAAACTAACATGAAGCAGTGATTTATATTTCCATGATTGCTTGATGGATAACTAAATAGAATGTCTAAATATATATGCAAATGTGTTGATTAACCAGTCTCACTTTTCAAATGACTTCTGTTTTGTATTCAGCTTTCACATAAACTATTGTTTTATCAGAAGATTTAACTGTGTACAGTATTTGAGTTTACATAGAGTAGGGTGAATTTTAATGAAAAGCATTCATCATCTTCAGGACTTAGCCAATACAGGTACCTGCCTGTTACTCCCTTGCAAGGTTCAGCATATTTCAGTGGGATTGCATCAACTCCTGGAACAAAGACTTTGGGTTTCGAACTCAGTATTTAGAAAAAATCAGAAATTCAATATACTTTTGTTTATAATGATAATGATGAACTGATCTTAAAAATAACAATTACTCAAACTTTTATAATTTATTCCAAAATTATAGTGATAATGATAATAAAATAATTTACTAAGTACCTACTATACAGCAGATTCTATGTCAGAGGTTTTTATATATTTTTTTTTAATTCTGTTTAAAATGTATTCAGGTTTCCCTAAGTTATGACCAACATAGATAGCATATTGCAAAGCAGAGACATTACTTTGCCAACAAAGGTCTGTCTGTGGCGGATTCATTTTGATATTTGGCAAAACTAATACAATTTGTAAAGTTTAAAAATAAAATAAAATTAAAAAAAAAAAAAAAAAGATATGGTTTTTCCAGTGGTCATGTATGGATGTGAGAGTTGGACTGTGAAGAAAGCTGAACACTGAAGAACTGATGCTTTTGAAGTGTGGTGTTGGAGAAGACTCTTGAGAGTCCCTTGGACTGCAAGGAGATCCAGCCAGTCCATTCTAAAGGAGATCAGCCTTGGGTGTTCTTTGGAAGGAATGATGCTAAAGCTGAAACTCCAGTACTTTGGCCACATCATGTGAAGAGTTGACTCATTGGAAAAGACTCTGATGCTGGGAGGGATTGGGGGCAAGAGGAGAAGGGGACGACAGAGGATGAAATGGCTGGATGGCATCACTGACTCGATGGACGTGAGTCTGAGTGAACTCCAGGAGTTGGTGATGGACAGGGAGGCCTGGCATGCTGCGATTCATGGGGTCGCAAAGAGTCGGACACAACTGAGTGACTGAACTGAACTGAACTGAATTACAGTATGAAAATTCAAGTTAGGAGACTATATGAGAGTAACTACATGAAAATGTGATCATCAGGCTGATACGACAGGGGCATAAAACTGTAGCCCATTTTATCCCTCAAAAGTAAAACAAAAGGGGGATGGCAAAAAATATAAACTGATCTTATGTTTATCTGTCTTAAATTTTTTAATCTGTCTTTAAAGTTCCCATTTCTTGTGGCAACACCACAGTATATCAGAAATGAATTAAGGAAATTCAGCAACATTCTCTAGAAGCAAAAAACTTTTATGATGTTGAAAAATGGATAAATGAGTGAATGACTCAATGTGTATGGATCGTTACGTACTAAAATTTTTATATATATATTAATACAAGTAGAAGAGCTAAACATAATAGCTATGTGTCATTTATCATCTTACACATGAAACAGAGGTTAACAGACACTGAAGCCAGAGAATAAATAGTTGTGGGAATAGAGGGATGTGAAAGAGTGAATCCTGATGTAACAATCTTCAAGGCTTATATTTTTAAATACTATATCAAGCTGCCTCAAAAATAGAAGAAATTGTTGTCTGTCAAATTAGGGAGACAAACTTGCTGTCATTTAGTCACTAAGTCATGTCGAGCTCTTTTTGAGACTCCATGGACTGTAGCATACCAGGCTCCTCTGTCCTTCACTATCCCCTAGAGTACTCAAATTCATGTCCACTGAGCTGGTGATGCTATCTAACTGTCTCATCCTCTACCACCCCCTTCTCCTTTTGCTTTCAATCTTTCCTAGCATCAGGGTCTTTTCCAATGAGTCAGCTTTTTGCATCAGAGACAAAACCAGCATTGCAGTTTAAACTTACATTGTGCAGTGCAAAATAGAGTGTTGGAGGAATTAAGAAATAAGGCACTGATTAACTATTAATGGTTAACCCATTAATTGTTAAGTAACTACTAAATCTCATGTGTTATGTAAATTATATTACACAATATTTTATATAATCTTCATTATAACTTTAAACCTGAGATATTATTTACAGTATACTAACTGTAACATTCAGAAAACAAAGATCATGGCATCTGGTCCCATCACTTCATGGGAAATAGATGGGGAAACAGTGGAAACAGTGTCAGACTTTATTTTTGGGGGCTCCAAAATCACTGCAGATGGTGACTGCAGCCATGAAATTAAAAGATGCTTACTCCTTGGAAGGAAAATTATGACCAACCTAGATAGCATATTCAAAAGCAGAGACATTACTTTGCCAACAAAGTTTCGTCTAGTCAAGGCTATGGTTTTTCCAGTGGTCATGTATGGATGTGAGAGATGGACTGTGAAGAAAGCTGAGCAACGAAGAATTGATGCTTTTGAACTGTGGTGTTGGAGAAGACTCTTGAGAATCCCTTGGACTGCAAGGAGATCCAACCAGTCCATTCTGAAGGAGATCAGCCCTGGGATTTCTTTGGAAGGAATGATGCTAAAGCTGAAACTCCAGTACTTTGGCCACCTCGTGCAAAGAGTTGACTCATTGGAAAAGACTCTGATGCTGGGAGGGATTGGGGGCAGGAGGAGAAGGGGACGACAGAGGATGAGATGGCTGGATGGCATCACTGACTCGATGGACGTGAGTCTCAGGGAACTCCGGGAGTTGGTGATGGACAGGGAGGCCTGGCGTGCTGGGATTCATGGGGTCGCAAAGAGTCAGACATGACTGAGTGACTGAACTGAACTGAACTGAACTGTTATACAAATAAACTCTAGAAGTTACATGGCACAAAAGGATTGGACGTTTACTTCTTGCTCAGACAATATTCTGAAGTCAGCTAACAGTTACACAGATCAACTGTCTTCCATGCAGTCATTTAGGAACTCCAAAACAGATGGTTTCTATCTTCAACATGTGCCATTCAAGAATACTCTGAGGGACATCTCCATTACAGCCTTCCAGAGGACAAAAATCCCTGGAGGAGAGTCATGGGGCAGATTGATATGGACAAGCATGGAAATGGTGCTCATCATTTCAGCTCACATCCCAGTAGCAAGAAAGTCATAGTTATACCCAGCTATAAACAATGCAAGAAGGGTAGTTTGGGCCAGGCAGCTGCTTCCCAGGTACAACTTCCACTGTGGAAACAGAAACATGAATTTTTGAAGGCAATTCTTCATCTCTGACACAAGTGAGTACAAGTGATTCCACTGGTCATATATGAAAACCAAGACAAAAAGACATTAAACAATTTGCCCGAGATTCAAGGCTCTGAAGTGCTGTTTCAAAGGAGAAACCCCACTAGCATTCAGCAAGCCAAATCTGGCCTGTCATCTGTTTTTACTGATAAAGTTTTATTGGAACACAGGCATAGTCCTTTATGTATTATCTTTGATTGTTTTCATACTATAATGTCAGATTTGAGCAGTGTAATTAAAAAAAAAAAAAGTATGGGCCTCAAAGTCTCAAGCATGTTCTATCTTCCCCTTCATAGAAAACATTTGCTGATTATATTAGTTTTCTATTTTCCAACAAATCGCCACAAACTTGGTGGCTTAAAATGACATAAATGAATCATATTATAGAACTTTTAAAGCTGAAGGCCAGGTGTCACAAATGGCTCTTACTGGGCTAAAGTCAAGGCATTTGCAGGATTACATTCTTTGTTGCAGTCTCAAGGACAGAATCAGTATCCTTGATTTTTTCACCTTCTAGAAGTCACATGCACTCCTTGGTTTGTGGTTCCTTTCCATCCTTAAAAGCAGCATTGACTGGTGGAGTCTTTCTTGTGACATAGGACTCTGACACTGACTCTTCTGCCTTCTTCTACACTTAGAGATCCTTGTGCCCATCCTATTGGCCCCACCTAGATAAACCAGTATAATCTCCTTCTCCTAAAGTTGACTGATTAGTCACCTTAGTTTCTCTTGAAACCTTAATTTCCCTTTGGCATATAAACTATAATATTTAGTTTTCATGAATAGAATATGAACATCTTCAGAAGATTATTATTCTGCCTATGATACTGATCCTGACTCTAAATTCTAAGCAGTCTATTCTTTTCATTCCACTATCTTATTTTTGTAAAGGAGAAATAAGACTTTGCTACAGTAAAAAAAAAAAAAAAAAAAAAGTGAATCAGAGTGCCAAAAGGATGTGTAAAATGTGGATGGTAGAAAGATGATTACTAAAATGGGAAAACAGAGAAGTTGCAAGGAAATATGCAGGGCATGGAATGGATGAGAGTTTAGAGAACTAAATAAAAGTAACACACAAAAACTCTCAAAGTTGGATATAACTGGATAGAGTAAGATTATGTAAAGTTTTAAGAAAATAAAAAATCACCATTCCTAAGAGAATCCTATTCTACTCTAGGGAATCAGTTCAGTTAGTCCAGTTGCTCAATGGTGTCCGACTCTTTGTGACCCCATGGACCACACCACCCCAGGCTTTCCCATCCATCACCAACTCCTGGAGCTTGCTCAGACTCATGTCCATTAAGTTGGTGATGCCATCCAACCATGTCATCTTCTGTCATCGCCTTCTCCTCCTGCCTTCAATTTTTCCCAGCATCAGGGTCTTTTCCAGTGAGTCAGTTCTTCGCATCAGGTAGCTAATTATTGGAGCTTCAGATTCAACATCAGTCCTTCCAATGAATATTAAAGATTGATTTCCTTTAGGATTGACTGGTTGGATCCTGCAATCCAAGGGACTCTCAAGAGTCTTCTACAATACCACAGTTCAAAAGCATCAATTCTTCGGTGCTCAGCCTTCTTTATGGTCCAACTCTCACATCCATACATGACTACTGGAAAAAGCGTAGCTTTGACTAGATGGACTTTTGTTGGCAAAGTAATGTCTCTGTTTTTTAATATGCTACTTAGGTTGGTCATAGGTTTTCTTCCAAGGAGCAAGCATCTTTTAATTTCATGGCTATAGTCACCATCTGCAGTGATTTTGGAGACCAAGAAAATAAAGTTTCTCACTGTTTTCATTGTCTCCCCATCTATTTGCCATGAAGTTATGGGACCAGATAAGGATAGAGATATACAATATAAAATAATTTGCTAACAATAATAGCTAAAATCATAGCTCATTCTTTTTTGTAAAACTGATCCTATCACGTTTTGTGTCTTCAGGAAGACAGTGAAATCCTGCTTTCTAGCCTCTCTGTATGATTTAGTCAGGATAGTATAAGCCATGCTGCACTATTGAATATCCATTCTGTATAGAATTCATTTTAGACACAAGTCTTCAATGAAGTTATTAGTGTTCCCAAGTTATAGATGAGAAAACTGAGGCCCAAAGCAGTTGGTAAGTTTGAGGAAGCAAGGATAGTAAATATTGAATCTAAGATTTCTATATTAAAAAATATGAAACCATGTATTTACATTATATTGTGAGGTAAATATTGGGAATTTCCATACTTTTTCTCAATCTTCTGGAGCCTGAAATCTAGATCTATTGTAGAACACATCAAGCCTAGCTGGAAATTCTTAGGCATAGCCAATACCTATGATTTGATTTTTCTTCTTTATTCATTACCAAGATTTAATAATAAATAACCGATATTATTAAGAATATGGGCATTTTAGAAATGCATTAACAAACCCATTTGTAACATGTCAGTTTGAAGATTGGCTCTGTGGGTCTACAATGCTCTCTTTTCTATTTTGAATTGCAGGAACCTTGCCACCATTTCTGCAGGTCAATGTGAAATTCTTCTGCCTGACCTAAATACAAAAAAGAATAAATTGCATTTTCAGTATCATTGAAATAATTATATTTTCAAGGTCACAATCAATCTTCATAAACTCAGTACCCTCCTCTTGGGAGGAGAAAGATTCAAATCACTGATGTATTACTTTTGTCATTTTGAAAAGAATGTGCCCGCTGATACAGAGAGTTGTGAAACAATCTGCATGATAGAGATCCATTGTACTCTTTTGAGTCTCTGCTTGAATGTTTGATCGACAAAATAATAGCAATGACGATAATACTACAAATAATTAAAATTATTATTTTTGTAGTACTTTGTTATTTGTTAAAGACCTTTATATTCAGTGTCTTGTTTAGTTCTGACAATACCTCTGAGTTGGGGCAATGGTTATAATCATTTCTATGTTACAGATATAAATGATAAGGGAGGTTTAGAACATTTCCAAGGTTATGTACTAAGTAGGTAGAAGAGCTGGGAATCAAATGAAGCTCTTGAGCTCTTAAGGAAGGAAAACACTGAAAACTTGTGTATATATTTTTAGAAATCATATAAATAAAGCATGTCCTTTCTCTTTACTAGTCTGTGAACAGAGCTGACCAAAATAAAATTATTAATTTGACTGATTCTGATTTCACTGCTCATAGTATCTGGACTCATCTGCTCATGTTCAAGTACTCCAGCCTGTGATGCAAATGCTGGCTGTATTCTCTTTCATTGTTTCTAGTGTAGAAAACTATAGGATGCATTTCTCATTTAATTTTTGATGAGGCACTGACCTCTTTCTCCATGTCAATCCCATGTCTCTTAATATCAGGTGGTTCTTCTCACTTTTTCAGATTATTTTATTTTTTTAATGATTCTAGTGGTGATGTACTTGTGACTGATGGTACTGAGTAATGTTTCATGTGTTTATTAATCATTTATGTGTGTGTGTGTGTGTATACACACATATTTGTGTGTGTGAAGTGCCTATTCAAATCTTTTGCCCAGAGTTTTGTTGGGTTTTCTGTTAACTATTAACTTTCAAGGAAGATATTTATATATTTTGCAGTCGAGTTTTTCATGATGTATATTGATTACAGCTATTTTCTCCTATTTGGGGGACTTGCTGATTCCTTATTTTTACTTATTTATTTATTTATTATTGAAGAATAATTGCTTTACAGAATGTTGCTGTTTTGTGTCAAACCCCAATGTGAATCAGCCACAGTATGCATATATCACCTCCCTTTTGAACCTCCTTCCGATCTCCCTCCCCATCCCACCTCTCTAGACTGATACAGAGCCCCTGTTTGAGTTTCCTGAGCCACAGAGCAAATTCCTGTTGGCTATCTATTTTACATATGGTAATGTAAGTTTCCATGTTACTCTTTCCATACATCTCACCCTCTCCTTCCCTCTCTGTGTCTGTTTCTCCATTATTGCCCTGTAAATAAATTCTTCAGTAGCATTTTTCTCAGAGAAGGCAATGGCACCCCACTCCAGTACTCTTGCCTGGAAAATCCCATGGATGGAGGAGCCTGGTAGGCTGCAGTCCATGGGGTCGCTAGGAGTCGGACATGACTGAGTGACTTCACTTTCACTTTCATGCACTGGAGAAGGAAATGTCAACCCATTCCAGTGTTCTTGCCTGGAGAATCCGAGAGACGGGGAAGCCTGGTGGGCTGCCATATATGGGGTCGCACAGAGTCGGACACGACTGAAGTGACTTAGCTTAGCTTAGCATTTTTCTAGATTCCATATATGTGAATTAGAATATGATATTTATCTTTCTCTTTTTTACTTACTTCACTCCATATAACAGGTTCTAGGTTCATCCATCTCATAAGAACTGACTCAGATGCATTCCTTTTTATGATTGAGTAATATTCCATTGTGAATGTGTACCACAACTTCTTTATCCATTCATCTGTTAATGGACATCTATGTCGCTTCCATGTTCTAGCTATTGTAAATAGTGCTGCAATGAACAATGGGATACATGAGTCTTTTTCAATATTGCTTTCCTCAGGGTAGATGCCTAAGAGTGGGGTTGCTGGGTCGTATGGTGGTTTTATTCTTAGCTGTTTGAGGAATCTCCATACCGTCTTCCATAGTGGTTGTATCAATTTACATTCCCACCAATAGTGCAAGAGCATTTCTTTTTCTGAACACCCTCTTCACCATTAATTATTTGTAGACTTTTTGATGATGGTCATTCAGACTGGTGTGAGGTCATATCTCATTGCAGTCTTGTTTTGTATTTCTCTAATAATGAGGGATGTTGAGTATCTTTTCATGTGTTTGTTAGCCATCTGTATGTCTTCTTTGGATAAATGTCTGTTTAGGTCTTTTTCACACTTTTTGATTGGGTTGTTTGTTTTTCTGGTATTGAGTTGTATAAGCTTCTTGTATATTTTGGAAATTAATCCTTTGTCAGTTGTTTCATTTGCTATTATTTTCTCCCATTCTGAGGGTCATCTTTTCACCTTGCTTATAGTTTTCTTTGCTCAGCAAAGCTCTTAAGTTTAATCCATCCAAAATATATTTCTCTTTTTTTTTTTATTTCCAGAACTCTAGGAGGTGGGTCATAGAGGATCTTGCTTTGATTTATGTCATCAAGCATTCTGCCTATGTTTCCCTCTAAGAGTTTTATAGTTTCTGGTCTTACATTTAGGTCTTTAATCCATTTTGAGTTTATCTTTGTGTATGATGTTAGGAAGTGTTCTGATTTCATTCTTTTACATGTAGCTGTCCAGTTTTCCCAGCACCATTTCATGAAGAGGCTATCTTTGCCCCATTGTATATTCTTGCCTCTTTGTCAAAATAAGGTACCCAAAAGTGCATGGGTTTATTTCTGGGCTTTCTGTCTAGTTTCATTTGTCTATATTTCTGTTTTTGTGCCAGTACCATACTGCCTTGATGACGGTAGCTTTGTAGTATAATCTGAAGTTAGGAAGGTTGATTCCTCCAAATCCAATCCTCTTTCTCAAGACTGCTTTGGCTATTCAGAGTCTTTTGTATTTCCATATGAATTGTGAAATTTTTTGTTCTAGTTCTATGAAAAATGTCATTGGTAGTTTGATAGGTATCACAATGAATCTGTAGATTGCATGTGGTAGTAAATTCATTTTCACAATATTGATTCATCCTACCCAGGAACATGGAATATCTCCCCATCTGTTTACATCATTTTTTATTACTTTCATTAGTATCTTATAATTTCCTGTGTACAGTTCTTTTGTCTCCTTAGGTAAGTTTATTCCTAGATATTTAATTCTTGACCCACTTGACTTCGCATTCCAGGAGGCTGGCTCTAGGTGAGTGATCACACCATCATGATTATCTGGGTCCTGAAGATCTATTTTGTACAGTTCTTCTGTGTATTCTTGCCACCTCTTCTTAATATCTTCTGCTTCTATTAGGTCCATACAATTTCTTATTCTTTATTGAGCCCATATTTGCATGAAATGTTCCCTTGGTTCTCTAATTGTATTGAAGAGATCTCTAGTCTTTCCAGTTCTATTGTTTTCCTCTATTCTTTCAATTGAACGCCAAGGAAGGCTTTCTTATCTCTCCTTGCTATTCTCTGGAACTCCGCATTCAAATGGGTATATCTTTCCTTTTCTCCTTTGCTTTTTGCTTCTCTTCTTTTCACAGCTATATGTAAGGCCTCCTCAGACTGCCATTTTGTTTTTTGCATTTATTTTTCTTATGGATGGTCTTCATCCCTGTATCCTGTACAATGTCATGAACCTCTGTCCATAGTTCATCAGGCACTCTGTCTATCAGATCTTGTCCCTTAAATCTATTTCTCACTTCCACTGTATAATCATAAGGTATTTGATTTAGGTCACACCTGAATGGTTTGGTGGCTTTCCACACTTTCTGCAATTCAAGTCTGAATTTGGCAATAAGGAGTTCATTATCCGAGCCATAGTCACTTCCCAGTCTTGCTTTTGCTGACTCTATAGAATTTCTCCACCTTTGGCTGGCAAAGAATATAAACAATCTGATTTCAGTGTTGGCCATCTGGTGATGTCCATGTATAGAGTCTTCTCTTGTGTTGTTGGAAGAGGGTATTTGCTATGACCAGTGCGTTCTCTTGGCAAAACTCTATTAGCCTTTGCCCTGCTTCATTCTGTACTCCAAGGCCAAATTTGCCTGTTACTCTAGGTGTTTCTTGACTTCCTACTTTTGCATTCCAGTCCCCTATAATGAAAAGGACATCTTTTTTTGTGTTATTTCTAAAAGGTCTTGTAGGTCTTCATAGAACCATTCAACTTCAGCTTCTTCAGCATTACTGGTCAGGGCACAGATTTGGATTATCATGATACTGAATGATTTCCCTTGGAAGCGAACAGAGATCATTCTGTTGTTTCAGAGATTGCATCCAAGTACTGCATTTCAGACTCTGTTTTATTGACTATGTCAACGCCTTTGACTGTGTGGACTAGAATGAACTGTGGAAAATTCTGAGAAAGATGGGAATACCAGACCACCTGACCTGCCTCTTGAGAAACCTGTATGCAGGTCAGGAAGCAACAGTTAGAACGGGACATGGAATGACAGACTGGTTCCAAATAGGAAAAGGAGTATCTCAAAGCTGTATATTGTCATCCTGCTTATTTAACTTATATGCAGTGTGCATCATGAGAATGCTGAGCTGGAATAAGCACAAGCTGGAATCAAGATTGCCAGGAGAAATATCAATAACCTCAGATATGCAGATGCCACCACCCTTATGGCAGAAAGTGAAGAGGAACTAAAAAGCCTCTTGATGAAAGTGAAAGAAGAGAGTGAAAAAGTTGGCTTAAAGCTCAACATTCAGAAAACTAAGATCATGGCATCCAGTCCCATCATTTCATGGCAAATAGATGGGGAAACAGTGGAAACAGTGGATGACTTTATATTTTGGCTCCAAAATCACTGCAGATGGTGATTGCAGCCACGAAATTAAAAGATGCTTACTCCTTGGAAGGAAAGTTATGACCAACCTAGACAGCATATTAAAAAGCAGAGACATTACTTTGTCTACCATGGTCCGTCTCGTCAAGGGTATGATTTTTCCAGTAGTCTTATATTGATGTGAGAGTTGGACTATAAAGAAAGCTGAGCGCCAAAGAATTGATGGTTTTGAATTGTGGTATTGGAGACTACTCTTGAGAGCCCCTTGGATTGCAAGGAGATCCATCCAGTCCATCCTAAAGGAGATCAGTCCTGTGTGTTCATTGGAAGAACTGATGTTGAAGCTGAAACTCCAATACTTTGGCCACCTGATGTGAAGAGCTGACTCATTTGAAAAGACCCTGATGCTGGGAAAGATTGAGGGCAGAAGGAGAAGGAGATGACAGAATATGAGATGGTTGGATGGCATCACTGACTCAATGGACATGAGTATGGATAGACTCTGGGAGTTGGTGATGGACAAGGGAGACCTGGTATGTTGTGGTTCATGGGGTTGCAAATAGTCAGACACTGAGCAACTGAACTGAGCTGAACTGAGGGTTAGTTCTCTACTAGTCTAGGGTCTTGGAGTCAGTGCTCCAACTCCAAAGGCTCAGGGCTTGATATCTGGTCAGGAACGACAATTCCACAAGTGTTTTGTAATGGCACTAACTGAGATTAAAACAAATATCCAAAAATGAGAAACCAAAGGCGAACCCTAGACAAATGGCAGTTATACAATCAGGCAAATAATAATTAAAATAATGGAATATACACATATACATATATACCCATGAGCAAAGTCAAAACAGTCCAACAAAAATGCACTACAGTAGGTTGACCAGGTGAACAAAGGAAATCAAAAATTATATTCACCAGTTAAGAACAAAACCAACTAAAGCACAAACTGGAAAACAAAATTAAAACAAGGTGCCAAGAAGGGAATAAAGCAATGAAATAAAATTAACAAATATATTGAGAGGAGATGAGAAAACGAAAGAAAGAATAGATATGCAAATTTTTCTTTCGTTTTCTCATCTCCTCTCAATATATTTGTTAATTTTATTTCATTGCTTTATTCCCTTCTTGGCACCTTTTTTAATTTTGTTTTCCAGTTTGTGCTTTAGTTGGTTTTGTTCTTAACTGGTGAATATAATTTTTGATTTCCTTTGTTCACCTGGTCAACCTACTGTAGTGCATTTTTGTTGGACTGTTTTGTACTGATTCGTTTTGATGTTTGGCAAAACTAATACAGTGTTTCAGGTTTAAAAATAAAATAAAATAAAAATGCAAAATAAATAAATAAATGCAATCCCCCCCCCCCAAAAAAAAACAAAGTTAAATAGAGGTAGACAAAGCAGATTTATATTCATTAAAGTTTAACTGCAAGGGGAAAACAACAGTAGGAAAAACAAACAAAGGAATAAATGTATAAAAAATAATAATCAGTTTAAGATATCAAAAAGAGAGAGAAAAAGAAAGTAAAATTCCACAGAACTGCAAAAACCCAACATAGAGGCTGAGGTTTATAACTACAATAAAAAAATGTGATGGGGGGGTAGCTCAAAAGCTTAATTAGATTTCATAGTGCCAATAAAATCAACAACTACAACAGAAGGAGGAAAAAGGGGGGGGGGGGAAGAAAAGAAAAAATCCAAAAGAATCTATAGAACAAGTCAAAACATAAGAATAAATGTTTTTCTTGAGTTACTACTGTCAGAGTCCTTTCCCTAGCTGGGAGTCACAGTCCACCTCACCTCCCTAGGATGCCCTCCAACAATGTGCTGATCTCTGGACCTGCTATGGGGGCAGCTCAGATTCTAATCTGGTCCTATTCCTGTGTGTTCTTGCCCCCAGTACCAACAGTTATCAGAACTAGTGCTTTTTCTTTTTTGTGAGCTCCCAATGACCTTTTGTCTATTCCATAGACACAGAGTCTGCCTAGGTGATTGTGTGGATTTAATCTGCAGCTTGTACAACTAGTGGGAAGGTTTTGTGTCTTCTTCCTTAGTTATACTGCTCCCTGATTTCAATTGTGGTTTTACTTCCACCTCTCATGTGGGTCGTCCACTGGGGTTTGCTCCTGAGGCTGTCCTGGAGGACTTGGGTTTACCCCTGTGAGGGCCAGGTGTGGAGGTGGTGCAGCTGCTTGGGTCACAGGGGTTCTGGCAGCACCAGGTACTCAGGGGAGTTGGTGGCTAGGGCAACAGGAAGTATAGTGCTCTAGAAGGGTATGGCAACCAGTATTGGCCAGTACACTCCAGGATTCTTGCCCAGAGAACCTCCCTCCCTGACAGAGAAGCCTGGCAGGCCAGAGTCTACAGGACAGCATAAAGTCGGACACCACTGAAGTGACCCTGCATACATAGACACAAGACTTTTTTGCCTGTGGCAGCTCTGTCCCAGTGAGAGTTGAGCGTGAAAGGAGCACGGCTGCTTGGCTTGTGAGGACCCTGGTGGTGCCAGGTGTGCAGGGTCACAGACTGCCTCTGCTACAGGCATTATGGCCTGATCAGAGTCTTTTTTCCAGCCTCCTGTAGCTGGTGATCAGAAGGCCTCTTTGGCCAGTCTTTCTCTGTAGCTCCGCTCCTTCAGGCACATAGAGGGCTCCCTTGCCTGGGGTCCTTCTCTGTTGCTCAGTGTGTCAGGCACATAGAGAGGTCCCCCTGGCTGGGGTCCTACACTCTAGATTGGCACATCAGGCACTTAAAGGAGCACCCTAGGTGAGGTCCTACTCTGTAGTTCAGTGTGACAGGCATTTGATGGGCCAGCCTCTCTATAGTTCAGCTACAGATGCTAGCATGTGAGGAGAGAGAGGCTATGATGATGGCTCCACCCACTATGAGTGACTCAGCAGTATCGCTTTGCTTCCATGGCTGCCAGCTTTCTTCCACAGGTATTTCGCACCACAAACTCCTGCCTCACAACCCTTCCATCTGTTTCTCCACAGTAAGAGCAGCTCTAGCCCTGGGAGCATCAGTGCTCCACGATCCCTAAACTTCAGCTCCTAGCTGCTGCACCTTTCATGGGACCTGCATTCTGTCCAGGGTATGTATGGCTGCAGCAAGGACTGTGTGATTCTCATTCCATTTAGGCTGCCACAGATCAGCTGTTTCACTCTCAGCCTTAAATGGTTCTCCTCTGCCTCAGACAATTGCCCTGATGTAGGGATCGGACCCATGCTTCAGTTTCCCCACCCACCGAGGGCAGGTCCAGGCCTATTGGACCAAAACACTCCTGTTTTCCCCCCTAGTTCCTTCATCTTACTGAGTTTTGTGTGGTTCTATATATTCTTTTCCACTGGTCAGGTAGTCCTGTCCACTCTCAGCTGGTGTTCTACATGCACTTCTGTGTCTGAAGGTGTATTCCTGATGGATCCGTGGAAAGAGATGTATTCGATGTCCACCTACTCCACCATCTTATTCTGTTTTAATAATTTTTAAGCTCCCCTTTGCCCTTTGATTCCATTCTGAGCCAGTATGGTAGCCAAAATTCATCACTCTGATGTCCTAAAGTCTAGATAAAACATTTCCCTGATTTGAGAAAAAATGGAATGGGGGTAGAGCAGCAACAAGAGAGAGAAAGATAATTTTAAAAGTGTACAAATGGACACATGGCATAAATTTATTTTCTTGAAGAGGAGGAGTCAAAACAAAATCAACTTATAGAGTCTGACATGACTCAGGAAAACAAAAGGGCCCATGATGTGAGGAAAACCAGGGACAGAAGCCTCTGATAAGTTGCAAATATTTGGAGTTATTGGGTCCATATATACAGGTTCACTTGAGAACAAAAAGAGATTTGAAATTTGTGAAGGAATATAAAATACAAGCTTAGTAATATCTATGCTCATCAGTGCTCCCCTGGGTCAACTTGTGAACAAACCAGCAATCTGCAAATCATAAAATCTTTGGGCAAAGACAGTAGATTAGGATTCTTTTGACCAAAAAAAAAAAAAAAAAAAAGGCAAAATGGTTGTCTGGGGAGGCTTTACAAATACCTGAGAAAAAAAGAGAAGCTAAAGGCAAAGGAGAAAGGGAACAATATACCGATTTGAATGCAGAGTTCCAAAGATTAGCAAGGAGAGATAAGAAAATCAAAGAGGACACTAACAGATGGAGAAATATACCATGTTCATGGATTGGAAGAATCAATATAGTGAAAATGAGTATACTACCCAAAGCAATCTATAGATTCAATGCAATCCCTAACAAGCTACCAACAGCATTCTTCACAGAGCTAGAACAAATAATTTCACAATTTGTATGGAAAAACAAAAAACCTTGAATAGCCAAAGCGATCTTGAGAAAGAAGAATGGAACTGGAGGAATCAACCTACCTGACTTCAGGCTCTACTACAAAGCCACAGTCATCAAGACAGTATGGTACTGGCACAAAGACAGAAATATAGATCAATGGAACAAAATAGAAAGTCCAGAGATAAATCCACGCACATATGGACACCTTATCTTTGACAAAGGAGGCAAGAATATACAATGGATTAAAGACAATCTCTTTAACAAGTGGTGCTGGGAAATCTGGTCAACCACTTGTAAAAGAATGAAACAAGAACACTTTCTAACACCATACACAAAAATAAACTCAAAATGGATTAAAGATCTAAACGTAAGACCAGAAACTATAAAGCTCCTAGAGGAGAACATAGGCAAAACACTCTCTGACATACATCACAGCAGGATCCTCTATGACCCCCCTCCCAGAATATTGGAAATAAAAGCAAAAATAAACAAATGGGACCTAATTAACCTTAAAAGCTTCTGCACATCAAAGGAAACTATTAGAAAGGTGAAAAGACAGCCTTCAGAATGGGAGAAGATAATAGCAAATGAAGCAACTGACAAACAACTAATCTCCAGAGTATACAAGCAACTCCTACAGCTCAACTCCAGAAAAATAAATGACCCAATCAAAAAATGGGCCAAAGAACTAAATAGCCATTTCTCCAAAGAAGACATACAGACGGCTAACAAACACATGAAAAGATGCTCAACATCACTCATTATCAGAGAAATGCAAATCAAAACCACTATGAGGTACCATTTCACACCAGTCAGAATGGCTGCGATCCAAAAGTCTACAAGTAATAAATGCTGGAGAGGGTGTGGAGAAAAGGGAACCCTCTTACACTGTTGGTGGGAATGCAAACTAGTACAGCCACTATGGAGAACAGTGTGGAGATTCCTTAAAAAACTGGAAATAGACCTGCCTTATGATTCAGAAATCCCACTGCTGGGCATATACACTGAGGAAACCAGAAGGGAAAGAGACACGAGTACCCCAATGTTCATCGCAGCACTGTTTATAATAGCCAGGACATGGAAGCAACCTAGATGTCCATCAGCAGATGAATGGATAAGCAAGCTGTGGTACATATACACAATGGAGTATTATTCAGCCATTAAAAAGAATACATTTGAATCAGTTCTAATGAGGTGGATGAAACTGGAGCCTATTATACAGAGTGAAGTAAGCCAGAAAGAAAAACACCAATACAGTATACTAACGCATATATATGGAATTTAGAAAGATGGTAACAATAACCCTGTGTATGAGACAGCAAAAGAGACACTGATGTATAGAACAGTCTTATGGACTCTGTGGGAGAGGGAGAGGGTGGGAAGATTTGGGAGAATGGCATTGAAACACGTAAAATATCATGTATGAAACGAGTTTCCAGTCCAGGTTCGATGCACGATACTGGATGCTTGGGGCTGGTGCACTGGGACGACCCAGAGGGATGGAATGGGGAGGGAGGAGGGAGGAGGGTTCAGGATGGGGAACACATGTATACCTGTGGCAGATTCATTTTGATATTTGGCAAAACTAATACAGTTATGTAAAGTTTAAAAATAAAATAAAATAAAAAAAATAAAATAAAATAAAAAAAAGAAAGCCTTCCCCAGTGATCAAAGCAAAGAAATAGAGAAAAACAATAGAATGGGAAAGATTAAAGATCTCTTCAAGAAAATTAGAGTACCAAGGGAACATTTCATGCAAAGATGGGCACGATAAAGGAAAGAAATGGTATGGACCTAACAGAATTAGAAGATATTAAGAGGAGGTGGTAAGAATACACAGAAAAACTATATAAAAAAGATCTTCATGACCCAGATAACCACAATGGTGAAAATGTGAAGTCAAGGGGGCCTTAGGAAGCATCAGTACGAACAAAGCTAGTGGAGGTGATGGAATCCCAGGGGAGCTATTACAAATCCTAAAAGATGATGCTGTGAAAGTGCTACAATCAATACGCCAGCAAATTTGGAAAATTCAGCAGTGGCCACAGGACTGGAAAATGTTAGTTTTCATTCCAAACCAAAGAAAGGCAATGCCAAAAATGTTCAAACTACCGCACAATTGCACTCATCTCACACACTAGTAAAGTAATGCTCAAAATTCTCCAAGCCAGGCTTCAACATTACATGAACCGTCAACTTCCAGATGTTCAAGCTGGTTTTAGAAAAGGCAGAGGAACCAGAGATCAAATTGCTTGAAAAAGCAAGAGAGTTCCAGAAAAGCATTAACTTCTGCCTTATTGACTATGCCAAACCTGTTGACTGTGTGGATTACAACAAACTGTTTAAAATTCTGAAAGAGATGGGAATACCAGACCACCTGACCTGCCTCTTGAGAAATCTGTATGCAGGTCAGGAAGCAAAAGTTAGAACTGGACACAGAACAGACTAATTTCAAATATGGAAAGGAATATGTCAAGGCTGTTATATTGTCACCCTGCTTATTTAACTTCTATGCAGAGTACATCATGAGAGACGCTGGGCTGGATGAAGCACAAGCTGGAATCAAGATTGCTAGGAGAAATATCAATAACCTCAGATATGCAGATGCCACCACCCTTATGGCAAAAAGCAAAGAAGAACTAAAGAGCCTCTTGATGAAAGTGAAAGAGGAGAGTGAAAAAAGTTGGCTTAAAGCTTAACATTCAGAAAACTAAGATCATGGTATCCAGTCCCGTCACTTCATGGCAAATAGATGGGGAAACAGTGTCAGGCTTTATTTTTGGGGGCTCCAAAATCACTGCGGATGGTGACTGCAGCCATGAAATTAAAAGATGCTTACTCTTTGGAAGAAAAGGTATGACCAAGCTAGACAGTATAGTAAAAAGCAGAGACATTATTTTGCCAGCAAAGGTCCATCCAGTAGAAGCTATGTTTTTTCCAGTAGTGATGTATGGAAGTGAGAGCTGGACCATAAAGAAAGCTCAGCACCAAAGAATTGATGCTTTTGGTTGACGTAGTGTTGGAGAAGACTCTTGAGAGTTTCTTGGACTGCAAGCCAATCCTACCAGTCCACCCTAAAGGAAATCAGTCCTATCAGTCCTAAATATTCATTGGAAGGACTGATGCTGGAGCTGAAACTCCAATACTTTGGCCACCTGATGTGAAGAACTGACTCATTGGAAAAGACCTTGATGTTGGGAAAGATTAAAGGCCAAGGAGAAGAGGACGACAGAGGATCAGATGGTTGTATGACATCACGGACTCAGTGGACATGAGTTTGAATAAGCTCTGAGAGTTGGTGTGCTGCAGTTCATGCAGTTGTAAAGCATCAGACATGACTGAGAGACTGAACTGAACCTTGCTCAAATGACATGAAAAATCTGATATAGAATCTTTACTAACTTAACATAAAATGTAAATAAGATGTCTGTTTAAAAGTAGCTGAATCCAGTGCTCAAAACTGGTTGTGAAGAAATTTTTGGTCCCCATCCTTCACGTCTACTTTGTTCTGTGTTGGCTTCATTCTCAGAAAGGAAATTCTATAATAGTGAAGCACTCCTGATTTATTTTCACTCCATCTAGCAACCCCCGTGTAGTAAGAGATTCTCTTTCCTTGCAGTTCTGGCAAAAGCCATGGGATCATGTTCCTTGACTTGGGTAGGTCACAGTTCCTTCATGAATGAATCACTGATTGGGACTGGCCTGCTCTAGGGCATGTGCTCACACCTGGAGCCAGGGTGCAGAGCAAAACCATGAACTTATCATGGGAAGAAGTAGTTCTCCAAATACATTTCAGTGTCATTATTTGAAGAAACAGGAATGGATGTTGAACAGGCACAAAACAATGGAAATGCTCCACACATATCTAGATACAATAGTTATTGAGCACTCACTATGTACTAGCTATTTGTAATTGCTTACATAAAATCAATCTGCTAATCTTTATAACAACCTTATACAAAAGAAATGTTATTACTTTTTACTAGGCACAGAGCAGTTAAGTAAATTTCTCCCAAGTCACAAATGGAATACACCTTTGTTTACATATCTGAACATGACTATGGCCCAGCAAGGTGAAACCAGAGAGACTGGCCAGGTGAGAACCCAAACCCATTATTCAAGGACATGCAAGACCGTTGAGTAGTCTGAAGTCAGCTCAGGAATAAAGAGAGAATAATGACACTTTACATAAGAAAAGCAGATATTGAAAAGCCAACTATCATAAAGGGAGAGAAACCACAGGTAAAACACTTTCTTGATAGGGTATAAACGAGGATGAACAAAAAGTCTTTTCTCCCTGAAAGGTACTCGTATTTAGGCTGGACCGTGGAAGATGGCCACTGAGTCCACACTCTTCATCGTGACTCACCCTTATCCTGTAGCATTCCCCTCACTCCTTATGAAATGGAGTTTCTTTCTGCTCCTCCATTCAAAGTGCTTGCTTCCTTCCCAACTTTCACATAGACAGTGTGTACCTGGAGATTCTCATACATGACTCCCTAACAAGCTTCTACCCATTTTTTCAGCCCTCAGCTGCACTGCACAGTCTCTTGGGGACGCTAAATTAAGTCCCCTTTTTCTAAGCTCCCAAGTGTCCAGTATTTTTCCATCAAAGTGCTAATCCTATGTTACTATAAAAATTTGGTTAATGTTTGCCTTTGTTGATATACACAAAGTCTTCTGAGAAGTGTCTTCCAGCATCTGGCTTCAAGATGATAAATTTAATTTCCAGAATTTTATATTAAACTCCCTTTCCCTTCTATTTACAATTCAATTTTTTTTTTCATTAGTGGCTAAACAAGTATCACATAATCCCTCTTCTCCCTACATGCACCTATATACACACACATACACACACACATGCATGTGTGTACACACATACACACACACACACACCCCCCTCACCTCAAGACAGTGTTTTTTAGTTAAAAAGAAACAGAAGTCTAGCCTTAAGGTAAGTGGAACCTTTTCACCTTCCTGTTGTTTTCTCCCTCAGTTTGGAGGGTGTGACTTTACTGCAGCAGTCCGAGCAAATGTCCCTCTTGGCTGCATTCAGAAGCATGAGCTAATTAACTAACACTCAAACTAAGTAAATGCTTACAAGAAGAATTGAGTAAACAACAGGGAACAGTAATATTTTTAAGTTTTCCACCTCTAAAGATTTTAATCTGGCCCTGCCCACCAGACAGATAAAATAGAGGAAGCCAGATGGAAAGAAAGTACCAATCCTTATTATTCAGATCCTGTTCTGTTCCTGAATATTATTCACATTTTTTTTTTTATTTCTGATCAACTTCTTGACTGAGGGAGCTTTACTGTGAAGCACAGTAATCTCATAGAAAACCAGGTATTACTTTGATTTATAGCTAGGCATGAACCCAGAATCTCTGAAAACAGAGCTGCTTGGAGAATGTGGTGTGGCTGGAGGAACACATAGCAAAAGCCCACTTCTAAAGGCCACTGATCTCTCCAGTCAAAGGGACATTCAGGTTATTTAGCTTGCTGCAGAGAGGAATGCTTTACCCCAGGGGAACCTAGGTGGGAAGAGAAAATTGGGAGTATCTTTCTATGAGATATTTGTTAGAGAATTCTAAGCAGGGTTTAGGGCAGCAGGAACTAGTTTGGGTCCCAAGGTTAACAACAAGTGAGGGCACTTTAATGACTCCATATTATAATAAATTTAATACAGGAGGCAGTTAGAATAAAGTGGAGTTAGGACTGCCATTAAAGGAGCAGCAATCACTCAAAGAAAGGCAGTACATAACAGGAGGTGAGGCTGGTCAGTCATTTCTGTGGTCATTAGAAGTCTTGTATACATCTTATCCGAACATGGCGGAGTAACCGAAGCGTTGTCCTTCTTTCAGCACTATTGATGTTCTATGGGGGACATTGCAGTCATTGTTAACAGGGCTGTTTTTCACTTTCTCAGTGGTTTAGATTGGAATACATAAGTGAATTTCCTTCTTTCTTAATCTTAAATCTTGTTCTCTCTCTTTTCTGACCTCAGGGTACAATCTCCCTATGGTAATATGACAAGAACATACCAGGAAAAGGAGTAAGGTAGAACAAATCCAAGCAAAGCAATGCCCTGGAAAGACCACTAAACCCTGAACATGCCTCAGAAGAAAGCAAAGGGACAGTGTGGGCTTCCCTTTCTTACAGAAGTGATTCTACCCTCTTCACTAATCCACAACCACCAAGGTGAAATGTGGAAGAAACTCCGCCTTTCTACTACTGCCTTTAAGACACAGAAACTCAGCCAACTTATTCAGTGTATTCTCACAAATACCTCTAATTTAGATCAACCAGTTGGGCAATACTGCCTCCCTTAAAAGAACTTGGTAAGACAGTAGGTACAGATCCAGTTCAGAAATGGGGGAAAGCATCTTTCAATAATACTTGAAGACAGAAGAGTATCAAGTTTAAAGACATGGGCTTTGGAGCCAGAAAACAGATCATCAATTTCTAATCCCATCATTACCTTTCATGTCATGCTCAGTTCAGTTCAGTTCAGTCACTCAGTCGTGTCCAACTCTTTGTGATCCCATGAACCACAGCACGTCAGGCCCCCCTGTCTATCACGAACTCCCAGAGTCTACACAAACTCATGTCCATTGAGTCAGTGATGCCACCCAACCATCTCATCCTCTGTTGTCCCCTTCTCCTCCTGCCTTCAATCTTTCCCAGCATCAGGGTCTTTTCAAATGAATCAGCTCTTCCCATCAGGTGGCCAAAGTACTGGAGTTTCAGCTTCAACATCAGTCCTACCAATGAACACCCAGAACTGATCTCTTTTAGGATGGACTGGTTGGATCTCCTTGCAGTCCAAGGGACTCTCAAGAGTCTTCTCCAACACCACAGTTCAAAAGCATCAAATCTTCAGCACTTCTACTTTCTTTATAGTCCAACTCTCACATCCATACATGACTACTGGAAAAACCATAGCCCTGACTAGACGGACCTTTGTTGACAAAGTAATGTCTCTGCTTTTTAATATGCTGTCTAGGTTGGTCATAACTTTCCTTCCAAGGAGTAAGCATCTTTTAGTTTCATGGCTGCAATCACCATTTGCAGGGATTTTGGAGCCAAAAATATAAAGTCAGCCACTGTTTCCCCATCTATTTGCCATGAAGTGATGAGACTGGATACTATGATCTTAGTTTTCTGAAAGTTAAGCTTTAAGCCAACTTTTTCACTTTCCTCTTTCACTTTCATCAAGAGGCACTTTGGTTCTTCACTTTCTGCCATAAGGGTGATGTCATCTGCATATCTGAGGTTATTAATATTTCTCCTGGCAATCTTGATTCCAGCTTGTGCTTCCTCTAGCCCAGTGTTTCTCATGATGTACTCTGCATAGAAGTTGAATAAGCAGGGTGACGAGATACAGCATTGAGGTACTCCTTTTCCTATTTGGAACCAGTCTGTTGTTCCATGTCCAGTTCTAATTGTTGCTTCCTGACCTGCATACAGATTTATCAAGAAGCAGGTCAGATGGTCTGGTATTCCCATTTCTTTCAGAATTTTCCAGTTTATTGTGATCCACTCAGTCAAAGGCTTTGACATAGTCAATAAAAGCAGAAATAGTTGTTTTTCTGGAACTCTCTTGCTTTTTCAATGATCCAACAGATGTTGGCAATTTGATCTCTTTGTTCCTCTGCCTTTTCTAAAACCACCTTGAACATCTGGAAGTTCATGGTTCACATATTGCTGAAGCCTGGCTTGGAGAATTTTAAGCATTACTTTACTAGTGTGTGAGATGAGTGCAATTCTGTGGTAGTTTGAACATTCTTTGGCATTGCCTTTCTTTGGTATTGGATTGAAAACTGACCTTTTCCAGTCCTGTGGCCACTGCTGGCCTATTGATTGTAGCACTTTCACAGCATCATCTTTTAGGATTTGAAATAGCTCAACTGGAATTCCATCACCTCCACTAGCTTTGTTTGTAGTGATGCTTCCTAAGGCCCACTTGACTTCACATTCCAGGATGTCTGGCTCTAGGTGAGTGATCACACCATCGTCATTATCTGGGTCATGAAGATCCATTTCGTACAGTTCTTCTGTGTATTCTTGCCACCTCTTCTTAATATCTTCTGCTTCTCTTATGTCCATTCGATTTCTCTCCTTCATTGAGCCTATCTTTGCATGAAATGTTCCCTTGCTATCTCTAGTTTTCTTGAAGAGATCTCTATTCTTTTCCATTCTATTGTTTTCCTCTCTTTCTTTGTATTGATTGTAGATAAGTCAATATGATTCAGCTCTGAAAGTCTATTCAATGAGGTTGTTGGAAAGACTAAATTAAGTAATATATAAGGTTTTTCGCACAGACCCTGAAATTAACAGTGCACACAGTAACACGTAGCAGATATATGAAAGAGACCACAAGATTGAAATAGTCCAGAAAAAAATGATGGAATGAAAGCAATTTCTTGTTAGTGATGGATTATTTTTCCAAAAGGCTTTCTTTTATTCTTTCTGAGATTCTAATCAATTCCTCAGGTGATGCCTTAATAAGCAACAATTAGAGCTGTTCATATAGTACTGTCTATCCTTTTAGTAGTAAGATTGGGATGACTAATTCATGTATCCCTCCATTCTCTCATTTATTGTGTATATTTTGAAAGCCATATATCTCTCAAACATTGTGAGGAAAATTGGGACTTAAAGATGAAAAGATGGTCCTTGTCTTTATGAAACTCTCAGATATTACTGAAATTGACATTTCTTACTGATAACACAAATCTTAAATTCCTATTATTAATTAAATTGTTTAAATTGCAGATGTAGGAAGGGTCAGATGCTGTTTCCATACCACAGTCAGGAGACAGTGGAACAGTGACAAAGTTGGCACTGGAGAAGAACACTGAACAAAGACTGAAATTCTATTCCTTCATTTTCAGAATAAGAAAATTGGAAAACTTGGATAAGAAAGTGTTTTCTGGATAAAAGATTAGATGATTTATTATCTCTGTTATGAACAAAAATAAGAGAAATTTGGAACCGGAAATTTTAAGAAAGGAAAGGTCTATTCTTGCTGCACTGAAGTGTACTTGGAAAGCCTTGAAATCATGAGGAACACTGAATTATTGGAAATTCATTTTGGTATAATTCTAAAAGCAAACCATCTTTGGAGTCAGTGATCCTGATTTTACTCAGAAATATCATGAAAATACATTCTTACAATTAGTTTCATCAAGGTTTTACTTTTGCTTCCCTAAACAAAAGATACCACCTTGACAGTCAAATTATATAGAATGATGCCTTGCAAAGCAATCTTTTTTACTTTTGGTAGCACAAAAGGGATCCAGTATAGGAGTGTGTGGTGGTGGTGATTTAGTCACTAAATCATGTCCAACTCTTGCAACCCCATGGACTGTAGCCCACCAGGTTTCTCTGTCCATGGGATTTTCCAGCAAGAGTATTGGAGTAGGCTGGCATCTCCTTCTAGAACAGGAGTCTGTACTTAGGAACAATGCCACAGACTCAGAGACACAAGACCAATCCTCTCTCCACCATGAACTTATAGAATGGATTCAGTAAATTCACTTAACATCTGTGCTCAACTTTCATAAAAAAAAGTAAAGGAAGTAGTTGGAATAGCAATATTTTCTCATAAGAAAACTGTGAAAACTGATAGGTTTGCATGATTTTGATATGCAGGGTACTTTCATTAGTTAAAAAAAGACATTTAATTTAATGATAGAAAGGCCAAGTATTTTGGAACACTGTGTTATCAACAATTCTGGATAAAAGAATATTTGCAAGCTTTGGACTACACACTGTCATTGGTAGATTGAAATCAATAGAGCATTTAAGCATTATTGATTTCATTTCAGATTTAAAGGTGACCTATATATAAAATATATTGAAGCTGAATGAAAATATATAATCTTATATTGTTTAATGACATTCAGAATGGGGTTGGTATAGAGATTTGTTATTAGAGGAACAAAAACATAAATCTTGTGTTTTATCTCTTTTCCATGTAAGTACTTATTTATTAAATTATCAAAATAACATTAACAACAGCTACCACTTGGTAAATGACTACTTTACAGCCAAAGTTATGTCCAGATTTTCTTACTTTTTACAATAATCCTATAATAGAGGTATGGTATTTTTTAGCTCCCTTTTATAGATAATATCAAGTGCCTTTAGATGATGAATTTGGGCTTTGAAACCAAGTGTAGCAGATCTAAAAGTTTCTGTAGTGTTCATGATAACATACTTCATAATTTATCTGAGGAGGCAGAAAAAGATAAGGGAGAGTACAGTGGCTTGCCTTGAAAGATCTTCATCCTCCCAACTGATGAATCAAGTCCCTTGGAACAATGCACACTCTTGTTAGTCATCTTTCTTTGAATATGAGAAGACCTCTGATATTAGCCTGTGACTAAGAAAATAGAGGGCTTCCCAGGCGGTGCAAGTGGTAAAGAATCCACCTGCCATTGTAGGAGAGGTAAGAGATGCGGGTTTCATCCCTGGGTTGGGAAGTTCCCCTGGAGGAGGAAATAGCGATCCAGTCAAGTATTCTTGCCTGGAGAATCCCATGGACAGAGGAGTCAGGTGGGCTACAGTCCGTGGGGATGCAGAGTCGGAACTGACTGAAGTAACTGAGCACACACGCACTGCAATATAGTACATTGTGTTGTTTATGGTAATGGTTTTCAAGCTGAATATTTCCCTCTGCAGGTTGCTCTAATGCCTTATCAGAAATGCTGTTGTAAGGATAACCATATGTATAGATATGAATACTGAACTTGGGGTCCTACAAAGCCCCCTGGATTCCTCACAACTCTCCAAAAGCCTTACACACACACACACACACACACACATTTCCAAAAGGTAAAGGAATAAATAAAGACTGGTCCTGCCATTTCAGGAAGGAAATTCCTCATTCCTCCTTTTTGTCAGCTACAAGAAGTGAAAGGAGGCCAATTCTTGCATATCCCAGGCTGCTTGTTAAAATCTTCTAAATTAACTTCACTCTATTAAAACCTTGGTTTTATTTTTAATCATGTATTTCCAATTCCAAGACTTGTTATTTTAAAAGCACAATCGAGACATCTATAATTTGCAATACTACAACTGCTCTGTTAAAAATAAGTTATAAATGTGAATTTCCAGGAGAAAATGGAGAAACCAGGTTGTTGCAGAAATTTTCACACAAAGCAACTCCCTAGACGCAATATTTTCTATAAACATATCACAAACCTTTGTATATGTTAATTAGGGCAACACCTTATTTGATAGGGCTTCCCTTGTGGTTCAGATGGTAAAGAATTTGCCTGCAATGTGGGAGACCTGGGTTCAATCCCTGGGTTGGGAAGATCCCCTGGAGAAGGGAAAGGCTACCCACTCCAGTATTCTGGCCTGGAGAATTCCATGGACTGTATAGTCCATGGGGTCACAAAGGGTTGGACACGACTGAGCGACTTTCACTTTTCACCTATTTGATACTTATTGAAACCGTTTGCATATTGGCACTTTCCTTCTCCTCTTGTCAGTCTGTAGACTATATAATTTGCTATTTGGCACAGCAACCACTCCTTTGGAGAATGGCGATGATGCATACAGATGCATTCTCTAGACAAAATGTGATATTAACTTTCCTTACGGCAAAAGATAAGAATCCTACTTCTTTGTAATAAAGTGGTTTCTGTTCTGAATAACACCTAAAGAAACTAATGCCTCAGTCAGTGACTGAGGGTCAAAGGCATTTCTAAAAGATTGTTAAACCCAATATAAGGGTTATATGCAACACCTCTTAGAAGTTTAGTTAAATTAGAGTGCACTTGCCTCTATTTGTCCTCCTCTCTCTCTGTCTCTGCCTCTTTCTGTCTCTCTCTTTCCTCCCTTCCTCACTTTCTTTCTTTACCTATTTATCCCCTTCTTTCTTTCTTTTTTTTTTCTTTGAGTTTGTCTTGTATATATTAATTTCCACTCAACTTTATCACTAAGAAATAGGGAAGGGGCACTATTGTAGACTATATACTGTGTTCAGGAATTGCAGGAGACCCTGGTTCGATTCCTGGGTTGGGAAGATCCTCTGGAGAAGGGAAAGGCTACCCACTCCAGTATTCTGGCCTGGAGAATTCCTTGGGGTCACAAAGTGGGACAAGTCTGAGTGACTTACGTCACTTTGTTTAACACTTAGATTACAATGCAATATTGTAGTCCCATAGCCTTTCATCTTCAAGAGAGTTAGGTAACCTTGCCAAGTATTTTCACCCATTTATTTGTTTATTCAACATAATTAATTAACCACCTTCTACATGATTAGACCCTGAGCTGGACTACGCTGCCAATAATGAATGGATTTGGGATTTGTATACGGTTTTGTTTGACCCTAAATTCTAAAGTGTAATGAGTTTCAGGATAAGAACACTGATGGAAAAGAATTTCATGTCCGCTATTATCTCTTTCACTTTGACATATTTCCCTGTCTCTAACAAATGTATTCTAGTTTCCTCTTTGTTTTCCAACCTTTCCTAAAAAATTGAGAATCCTTAGCCTGCAAATTAAAGAATATCAAACAGCCTTAACAAAACAGGGAACTCAATGCCACTTGTAACAGAAAGGTCTAGAAAATATTACTTCCTTTGGGAATGGGTATATCTAGGTGTCAAAAAGTATATCATCACCCATTACTTTATATCTTACAACCCAGTCTTTTCTTTCCCTATCTCCTTTCCTCCCTGCTTCATCTGCTTCCTTCCTTCTTTCTTTCTTCTCTCTCCTTTTCTCAGTTCTGCTTTCTAGTAGATTGCTTAGATTTTTCATATTTTTTTATGTTGAACCCTCAAATTCCTTTCAAATTACCTTCAAATTTAAAGGCGAGTTTTCTATCTTAATAGCACCAACAAAATCACAAAATTGAACTTCATTTGGCCAAGTTGGGTCACATGCTTATTCCTTTTAAAAACAAAGCCACATGGTACTTTTTCATCACCTAGGCTTGGGTAACTAGTATCTCCTTGAAAGTGGAAATGGAATCCCACCTGAACTATCATATTTAACAAATATTCAGCAAACATATATTAAGACTCTCCTATACCACATACGCTACTCATGAACCACATGCCAGGGGTGTGTCAGTGTCTGCACTTATGATACTTCTCTTTTAATGAACAGAGAGTCAAATATCGGCAAATTTTCATACTAGGTCTAAAGGCTGTTAACTGAAGAAGAGGGAATAGATGCTGGTCCAGCAAACAAACATACATGCAACACACACAATGGCAAATGCATTTTTATTATGAGTAGTATAATGTTATAGCTAGGAAGAACTTACCTCTAGCTGGAGACTTCCCTGTAGCTCAAATGGTAAAGAAATCTGCCTGCCAGGTAGAAGACCAGGGTTCAATCCCTGGGTTGCAAAGTTCCTCTGGAGAAGGGAATGGCAATCCACTCCAGTATTCTTGCCTGGAGAATTCCATGGACAGAGAAGCCTGGTGGGCTACAGTTCGTGGGGTCGCAAAGAGTTGGACATGACTGAACGACTAACACATAGGAAGAACTACATATACACAGTTCTGTTCAGCCTATTTTATAGATGAGATAACTGAGCCCTAGAGAGGGCAAGTAACTCAACAAGTAATTGAGGACACTGAAGTAGGTACCCAGGTGCCAAACTTTTAACGTAGGGTTCCAGATCCCTAAAAGAATGTGATGTTTTTCTTTAGTTTGCTCAGTCAATCTTCTAGCCTCTGACATATACTTGCTAATGTACATGGCAAAGAATAAAGAATTTAGTGTAGGGAAAACATTGGGCTGTGGTCAAAACTTAACCCTTTCTAGGAAGCAAGGAAAATTTCTATTCCTTCTTGCCTGAATTACTGTTAAGGATTACTGTAGAAAATTAATCCTTTAGAAATATTATGTGGATTCTACACATTCTCTGAAATTTATAGCGATTTGAATAGGTCTTGAGCTAAAGAAAGAAAAAAAAAAAAAACTGGTCTGTTTTCACTCAGACCAAAATCCAGTTAAATCCTCTCTTTTAATGCCTCTCTGCCTGAATTTTCCTCTATCAGGCTTATTTTTAAGGAACAAAATTCCAAAACCAGCACTCATTAGCCAAACCACTAATTCCTTCTATTTCTCATGTATATCCTATGTAATGATTGTTTGCATAGTAAACCTGCATAGAGAAATTATTTCAAATTGTTAACTCTCATTTTTTTTCTAAAAAAAATTTATCTATATATTTTAATGATAAGAGCTATTTCCTCTTTCCTGTTTATTGTAGGGATCCCATGATTTTCTATATTTCAGACATTTATTATTCTAGTGTGCCTTAGTATTTCCACAATAGGTTCTCATGTCTGAAAAATCTTGATAAATTCATAGATCTACATGAAGTCTTAAGCTGGGCTGGTCTCCAGACCCTGTCCTCTCTCCCCCAACACCTTCCTGGGAAAACTTAGCTTGTGAGACTTCAGTTTGTTTTAATAATGGCAACAACATGCAGCAAGGTCTCCAAGGATATGCATTACTCATTTTAACAGAAACCCTGGTATCATCTAGGACCAAACTCAAAAACCATCAAGTAGTTTTTTCTTACAAGCTATGAATATTATAAATAGATAAAGTACCAGTTTCATTGGCATCTTTCTGACCATTCTTCTGCTTACCTACCAACTACTCCTATCATTTCTGAATCTAAATTTTGTATTGCACAGATCCAATGCTGGCTTTCTACATATACTAAAGTTTTAAAAATACCTTCAGGTTTTTGTATAAGTTGATCCTTTGGTCAATTATCCCCTTACCTGTTTGCCTGCCTACTGTTGTTGAATTCAATATTTTGAAACACAAGTTATATATCACCTACACTAGAAACTTTTTCTTGATTATTATTTATGTTCAGGTCTATAGGGTGATTCTTCCATTATATATAAACAAGGTAGAGTATGTATATATATATATATACATATATATGTATATATAAATAAGGTAGAGTATGATATATAGCTCAAAGAAAAATTCAGTTCCTGATGGCTTTCAGGTAATTTATATATATATATATAATATATATATATATGTATATATAAATAAGGTAGAGTATGATATATAGCTCAAAGAAAAATTCAGTTCCTGATGGCTTTCAGGTAATTTCTGTCAAATCTTCTTGCAATAGATTTAAAAAGTTGCTTAAAAATCTCTTTACCACCTAATTACTTCTATTAAATTAAAGATAGACAAGGATACAAAGAAGAAAATTACAGTCTAATATAACTCACTACCATAGATGTATAAATTGAAACTATTATCAAACAAAATTTAATAGTATTAAAAATAGTCATAAATGATAATTCATCATAAATAACTAACATTTATCAACATTTATGATATAAATGTAACAGTGGTTTAACATAAGAACTATATATTTCATTCAGATTTACACATTATGAGAGTAAATAATTTTGTATACTATAACAGCCATTTATAATATAATCTCTAATTTCTTACCAAACTAGGACTAGAAAGTAGCTCCTTTAATTTTATGAAGGATAATGATAAAATTTGGAAATTTTTATCCTAATGATAAAAAATTTGGAAGCCCCTTCCCCAATCCTCTAGCATCAGAAACAGGACAAGTATGCCACTATCACTGCATCCACTTAATATTTTTCTCAAGACATAGTCACTATAGTTAGATAGATAAATAGATAAATGGAAAAGAGGAGAAGGAAATGGCAACCCACTCCAGTGTTCTTGCCTGGAGAATCCCAGGGATGGGGGAGCCTGGTGGGCTGCCATCTATGCGGTCGCACAGAGTCGGACACAACTGGAGCGACTTAGCAGCAGCAGCAGCAACTGTCTAAATTAAATGAAAACAACATTACAATCTACAAGTAAGCTAAAAGATATAGCCACATAATAAAAAAGATGATGATTTAATAATAGGAACCAAAAATCAATTACCTTGCAATAAACAAATTATGCATAATATATTTATGCAAAAATATATGACTTTGATGACTAACATAAAGGATGTCAAAATGATTGGGAAAATGTACCATATTCATAGATAGGAAGGTACAATATCATGAAAAGTTATTTTTCTCCAATTTGTTTTATAAGTTTAATGCAATTCTGAAGAAAACCTCATTGTTTGTTCTCTTATTCAGGAATTTAACAAATAGACTCTTAAATACATGTTAAAGAAATGAGGACCAAGAAAAAAAGAGAAGGAATAGAATAATATGCTTAAACGTGCTCTGCCTGATATTGATGCATTCTAGAGTTATATTATCTAAGAATGTGTGGTATGTATATAGAGATAGACAAAATGACTAATTTAATAAGATAGAAATTCCAGAAACAAAATCACTAATACATGGAAATTTGTTACTTGAAAGATGACACTGAAGATCAGAAAGAAAGGGGAAACCATTCAATTTATGATATTGACATATTTATTCTTTAGAAAAATAAATATAAATAGATCACTACAATATACCACATAAGACAGATCCAAATGCTTAAGAATTTAAATGAGAAAGAAACTCTTCAAAACTGTTAAAAGTATCTGACTCTCTTTCTAATTAGGTTTTTCAAAAAAAAAAAAAAAGAGTAAAACCAGTTCATTGTAAAAGTAATGACTAATACATTCAGTTATATTAGTATTAAGAACTTCTGTTCCTCAAAAGGTGACAAGAAGAAATTCAACCACATGGATTACTCTCTGTAGCATACAAGGAGTTCCTTAAAAAAATCAGTGTGAAAAAGCCATATCACCCAGTTGAAAAGTTTGCAAAAAAAAATATCATTTCACAGTTACAAACCAGATAGGCAAAAACAAAATAAATAAAATAAAAATAAATTAATTTCTAAGTTAATCACAGAAAGATAAGTTAAGGACATAATGAAATATATTTTATACTTTCTGGATGAATTGGGAAAAAATTTTTTTAAATATGACCCTACCAAAATATTGCTAAAGCCTTAAAAAAAAAGAATAACTCTCATCTGGTGCTGTGAGATATGGAAACTGGTACAATCATTTTGGAAAACAATCCAGAGTATGTCACAAAATTGATCACATATGGCAGTTCTATTCAACTATAATGTTAGACTCAGTCATAGAGAAACACCTGCCGATGGGACAAGCTCACATGTCAAGGTGGATCCCAAAATGTTTGCAGTAGCAAATGACCAAAGTTAGAAGGTGGGTTTAGGAGCTTCTTTCTGTTCTATTGTTATGAATCTTATTGTTTATGTTGTGAAGTGAAAGTTGCTCAATTGTGTCAAACTCTTTGCAACCCCATGGACTATACAGTCCCTGGAATTCTCCAGGCCACAATACTAGAGTGGGTAGCCTTTCCCTTCTCCAGGGGATCTTCCCAACCCAGGGATCGAACCAGGGTCTCTTGCATTACAAGCAGATTTTTTACAAATAGCTACCAGGGAAGTCCGTTTATGTTACATGTTTTCTACTACATTATCAAATACTGCATAATTTAAAACATTAAAATGATATACAAAGGGCATAAATAACATTTTAAGAGAATTCAAAAGAAAGCATACTTACAATATTATTTTAAGATTGTGAAAGCAGGGAAATTCTTGTGTGTGGTAGCAATTTAACAGGATCTGAAGGCTGTATTATTTATAATTTATACCCCGCCTTGGTTTTCAAAGGATACGAATATGCTTATAAACATGTTATGAAACAAAATTTTAAAAATAACAAGGAGCTGAAAACAGGGGTTAGGGGAAAATGAGTTAAAAGGAAAAGGAATAAAGGCATAACAACAAATTAGAATTCATAGCACTCAGTTAATTTTTCTTTAGGAGGTTGGATACCAATTTGCCTCCAACAAAATAAGGAGAAAAATACTATCAGTTATTATATCAATAATTACTGGATATGTTAAGGGGGAAGAACAGGGTTTTTTTCTGTTATCTTTGTATTGATTTGTGTGTGTGTGTGTGTGTTTCTGGCATTATTTTCTTAAAAGGAGATGCTGTGAAACACGGCAATAAAGGCCATTCTGAGAAAAATAAAAACAGAATTAAAGTACTGATATAAAAATAAATAAATAAATGGCAGATGTAACAGGAATCAAAGAGGATTTCCACCTGGTTTTGCTACAGATACTTCAGTGATGACAAGTAAAAAGATTCCAAAGACAAACCGGGACCAGACCAACAGAAACTGACACACAGCAGTACTCAACGTGGTCCCTGGACCTGAAGCATCAGCATTTCCAGGGAATGTGTAAGAAAAGAAAATTTTTGGCACCACTGCAGACCTACTTCATTGGAAATTCTGTGGGGTTGAGACTCCAAAATCTACAGTCTCCCAGGCAGTTCTGATGGGTGCTAATGATTGTGAACCACAAGGCCAAAGAGTTTGGATTGTAAATCTATGTAATAAAGTACCAGTGAAAGTAGTTTAGGTACCAGTCCTCAACCCCCTTAAGTTCCTATGCTCCCGTACCTTAGAGTACAGGGTATCTGTCCAGTGTATGTGTTCAAGTGACCATTTTCTTCTGCTGTCATTTAGAAGAGGAACTGTGAGTCAAAGTCGATATGTCCGGCATCTAGTGCATTTCAATGCTGAAAGAAAATTCTAAAGCAGGCTTTCTGAAGCTCAACAATTTTGACATTTTGAGGTCTGATAATTCTTTGCTTTGGGAAGTTTCCCTCTATATGTTAAGACATTTAACAGAATCTCTAAAGGATATTTAGCAGTATCTTTGACCCCTCTACCCAAAAACTGCCGCTGACATCACTTCCCTAATGTAGTTAAAAATATCACCAGGCATTGACAAATGTTTTCAGGTGATGGCATTGCCCCTACCTGAGAACCACTGTACCAGAATATTTCAAACTAAAATATATGGCCTGGGGGTTATTTGATCCCTGGGATTGCTCTCCACTATGTCCTTTGTGTTACCAGGGCTGTTCAAAGTTAAGGTTGGATAGGGAATTTTTCTCGGAGAAGGCGATGGACCCCACTCCAGTACTCTTGCCTGGCAAATCCCATGGATGGAGGAGCCTGGTGGGCTGCAGTCCATGGGGTCGCAAAGGGTCGGACACGACTGAGCGATTTCACTTTCACTTTTCACTTTAATACATTGGAGAAGGAAATGGCAACCTACTCCAGTGTTCTTGCCTGGAGAATCCCAGGGACGGGGGAGCCTGGTGGGCTGCCGCCTATGGGGTCACGCAAAGTTGGACACGATTGAAGTGACTTAGCAGCAGCAGCAGGGAATTTTTCTAAAGGATTGAAAGTACCAACTCAGAGTACATGTTATAATAAACATGATGATGAAATTGTTAGTGGCAATCATGATGCAAGGAAAAAAAATGATTTATATTAACTTATCTAAAAGAACTTGAAGTACTCTTAAAACAGGGATCCCAAACTATAAGCTGTTAACTCCAGAGCCTTTTCAACATAAAAAAAAAAAAAAAAAACAAAAACAAAAACAAAAAACTCATTGAAGCTAATGTCAGCCAGAAGAATCAATTTTTTAAAAGTTTGGGATGGTGACAGTCTCTAAATTTTAGTGTATGATTATCTTAGGAATGTATTAAGCATTCACATTCCTGGGTCTTATTCTCAATTATTTTGATTTAATAGACACAGTTAAGGGCTAAGGAAATAGCATTTTAATAAGCACTCCAGGTATTTTGATGCAGGTATGTACTGTACCTACATCAGCACCTGAGAAACACTGCTCTTAAAAATGGATAATATAGCAGGAACTCTGTTCAACATAGTATAATAACCTAAATGAGAAAATAATTTGAAAAGGAATAGATACATGTATGTGTGTTAAGTCACTTTAATCATGTTTGACTCTGCAACAGTAGGGACTGTAACCTGCCAGGCTCCTCTGTCCGTGGGAGCCCCCAGGTAAGAATACTGGTGTGGGTTGCCATTCCCTTCTCCAGGGGATCTTTCCTACCCAGAGATTGAACTCAAGTCTCCCACATTGCAAGCAGATTCTTTACAGGAGTTCCTACTAAGCTATATTTGATTGATGTCAAGCAAAAATAAGGCTCATGAATGTCAGGTCTCCTGACATCTAAACATAAACTAGAATTTCAGATTTTTATGTTAGTGGAATGGGTTGCCATTCCCTTCTCCAGGGGGATCTTCCCAACCCAGGGATCAAACCCAGGTTTCCCATATTGCAGGCAGATTCTTTACTGTCTGAGCTACCAGGGAAGCCCAAGAATACTGGAGTGGGTAGCCTATCCCTTCTCCAGGGGATCTTCCCAACCCAGGAATTGAACCAGGGTCTTCTGCATTGCAGGAACATTCTTTACCAGCTGAGCTACCAAAATCAATGTGCGCTCAGTCGCTTCAGTTGTGCCTGACTCTTTGTGACCTATGGACTGTAGCCTGCCAGGCTCCTCTGTCCATGGGATTCTCCAGGCAAGAATACTGGAGTGGATTGCTGTGCTCTCCTCCAGGGGATCTTCCTGACCCAAGAATCGAATCCATATCTCTGGCATCTCCTGCATTGCAAGCAGGTTCTTTACCCACTCGGCCACCTGGGAAGCCCACCAAAAAGAATTGTTATCAGTAATTCAATTTTGTTTAAGCTTTTTATTTTTTCAAGCAGGATCTGGACCACAAATCTCTTGTTATGACATCTGTAATAAAGGAACCAGTCCGTCAAACGACCAGTGAAAAGAAAATCACGGTGGAAGAATCCATGCTTAAGCTGGAAGTCTTCCTGAATTCCATCTCCACTATACACAAAATCCCTCACTGTTTTTTGTTTTGGTTTGGGATTTTTTTAATACCATACCCTAAATTTTAGTATGTAAATCTGTCTATACTTGTACAGCTGGTGTGTTGGCTTGGGGAGAAGGAAGGGAAAAGATGCCAAGGGGAAGGAAGACATTTCCAGCTCTGTCTCCTGTTGGTTCCTGTGGAGACTGCTGCCTTTGCATGCATTAGAGATATTTGTCTGAGTTCCCTGTGGTGCTGAATGGTCCAAGATGATAGGAAGAGCCAGAGCTTGCAGAAAAACACAGAATTGGGGGAGCTCTCCAAAGTGTCAGTCTAAACCCTCTGCTTACATATGTAACTATGCTTGATGAAAGGAAGATGGGAGGCTAGAACCTGGATAAACTTAATAATAGTTATCAAGTATGGAATACTTAATGTACACCAGGTACTGAGCTCACCCTCGGACAGATACATACCTTCATGCATATATACTTTCAAGTCAGATACTTGATGACATACAACTGGTAAGTCTTGAAGATGGAAATTAGAACCTAAGTCTGTCTGTCTACAAAGTCCATGCTCATAAAATTACGATGCAGTGTTTCCACTCAAAACTCTTTAAAACAGCAAAGTCTCTGCAAACACTAAGAGCACAGTTTTTAATTTTATCTGCTCTAGATGACTGTTCCAGGCACTACATCTGAAGTCCTAAGGTTAAAAGAAATGTTCTTACAGGCAGCATTTGATCCTGATGTAATGATGTTCTCTAATGCTCAAATTGGGCTTACCAAGTTGCTAAGTGGTAAAGAACACACCTGCAGATGCAGAAGATGCCAGAGATGGAAGTTCAATCCCTGAGTCTGACCCCATAAAGGAGGAAATGGCAACCCACTCCAGTATTCTTGCCTGGAAAATTCCATGGATAGAGGAGCCTGGTGGGCTACGGTCCATGGGGTCACAAAGACTCAGACATGACTGAGCGACTGAGCACACAATTTTCAAATGCAACCAGTTTTATGACAAAAATTTAGTGATAGCTTTTTAACATATTTTGGAAGGGAAAGAAACACTACCCCATAAAGGCAAATATAAAATACTGAAAGAAATATTTTAAATATATATTTAAAGCATACCTAAAAATTTAGAAAAGCCAGTAGTTCTCTTTCTTGTCAAAATCTCTATAGAGCACTATAAAACCTTAGCATTGCTGCAATTCTGTAAGGAAGAATTGCACAGAAATTCCTAAGTGGCAAATCCAGAGATTTAGTTAACTTGGATAATTCCAGCATCTTCACAAGTTTCTGAAATAACAAGAACAGACAAAGCTTGAGGAAAGGAATATTGATGAGGAGGACTATGTCATCAAGGTTGAACTTAGAGAATTTGCATACAAAGAGCTGAAAAAGTTTCTGAATATAAGCTTATTGACATAAGAAAGTACCCAGTACACCAGCCTCTGAAACTGGGTTTACAGGGAGCTCAGAAGAGGAGGGCCATTGGAAATAGAACCAAGCAATGAAAAAGAATCAGGGCCAAGGCACTGTTGCAAGCATTTTGTGCTAATTATCCCCCAATTGTTTAATATCAGTGTTTCACAATGGGGCTGCTCTTAAAATGTAGAGCAGTATAAGTCTTCCTTGTAGAGACTACCCCAGAATTGCAGAATGTTTATCTCTAGAATCCACAATACCAGTAGTTCCCATTTCTCCAATAAGTATTAATATCACCAGGCAAGGAAAATACCCTTGATGGTTAAATCTTCCTTAGTGGTGCAGAACCGCACCCTGTTGAGAACCATTAGTTATGATTGTTAACTTTATTCTGTTAATTAACCATTTGTTTAAATAATTATAATATTTGTTCCCTTAGATTTGCTCGAACAATCTTGTTTGCTCAAACAACATCTAAAAAAGAAACTTTTCACATATATTAACAGTTCAGGAAAACTACTTGCGTCTCTTTAGTCCACCAATAAATATAGTCATGATTCCAGAGGATATTGTCTGCCAGCTGTGAGTGGCCAGATTTAACCATCATCCTCCCATCCTGAGAATGGTACCTGGAGAGAGCCACCATCTGTTTGGATATTACTCTGACATGATTCATTAAAAGTCATCTTCATTGCCTTCTTCATTTCATTCCAGAGGTTGAAAAGAGGTAATCCCAATAATTCTATTCCATTCAATTTAACCCTATGGCAATCACAATGCAAGTTCAGCAAAATTATATTTACTGCGATTATAGTTCTGGTATTGAAATAAATTTTGGATATAAAATATTAGCCAAGACATATTATGGATCTAAAAAACTCAGATTCAAGTAGACTATAAATACGTGAGAACAAATAATTAGCATAGAATGCAATAAATGCCAATGAGATGACAGAACAATCCTGAAACAACACAGAGGAGAAATTGAACCTTCTCATACAGACAGAGAAGGTATTGTAGAAGATACTCAAATGCCAAGCTCATGATGATAAACAAGCATTCACTGCATGAACAGTCAAGGGATGTTTTCCTAAGCATAGTGATTACAATGTGGAAAAGTTTATAACCAAAATAGTCAGTTCATGGAAAATATAATATTCCTATAAAGAAGAACAAGGAGTAGTATAAAACTAACTTAGTGATAAATCAACTCACCTTGAACCTAATGAATATCAAAGGAAAATTTCATCCAGTTGCTTAAAATTCACAAATGGGTTTCCAGTACTACAGGAAAGTAGAAAGGAGAGTGAAGTCGCTCAGTCGTGTCCAACTCTTTGTGACCCCATGGACAGTAGCCTGCATCCTCCGTCCATGGGATTTTCTAGGCAAGAGTACTGGAGTGGGTTGCCATTTCCTTCTCCAGGGAATCTTCCCGACCCAAGGATCGAACCCAGGTCTCCCGCATTGTAGACAGACGCTTTACCATCTCAGCCACCAGGGAAGTCCCCAGTACTACAGAACACTACTCAAAAATTAAAAGAAGCAAACATATATCATCATGGATGAAGATATCATCATGGATGAAGTGCAAATAATTATGCTAAGTGGAAGAAGCCAGAAAAAAATAATATATGTTGTATGTCCCTTTATATAAAACTCTGGAAAATACAAACTGCTGCTGCTGCTAAGTTGCTTCAGTGGTGTCCGACCCTTGCGTCCCCATAGAAGGCAGCCCACCAGGCTCCCCCATTCCTGGGATTCTCCAGGCAAGAACACTGGAGTGGGTTGCCATTTCCTTCTCCAGTGCATGAAAGTGAAAAGTCAAAGTGAAGTCACTCAGTCGTGTCTGACTCTTAGCGACCCCACGGACTGCAGCCTACCAGGCTCCTCCATCCATGGGATTCTCCAGGCAAGAGTACTGGAGTGGGGTGCCATTGCCTTCTCCGGAAAATACAAACTAATCCACAGTAAAAGCAGATTAGTGGTTGCCTGGGGACAGAGGTAGGGTTGGGCTAGAGAGAGAAATAAAGGGCTGCAATGAAGCTTTGAAAGGTGATGGATATTTTCACTCTTGATTTGAAGATGGTTTCATGAGTGTGTTTTTAAGTCAGAAGTTAAAAATGTATGCAAGTTAAACATGTCATTTACTGCATGCAAATTATACCTTAATAAAGCTGACAAAAAAATCAAACAGAAAAAAATATACCTTGTATTTGACTGCTTAAAAGATCTCTGAGAATATACACAGAATCCAAAATAGTATTGCATTGGAGTGGTATAAGAGCTAGGTAAAGAAAGCATTTCTTCATCCATCTCTCAATTCAATTGATCAGATATTTATCAAGCACTGTTTCTGTGCCAATTACTCTCATTGACATTAACGACGTATTAACAAAGAACACAGAAAAATCATTATCATTGAAAACAATATGGTGTGAACATACTTATCATATTATTCAATTAAAATATTGAATAGAATAAATACTGTTCAAACTTTCTTTGTAAGATACCTATTTCTAAAAGCACTATCATTGCATTTGTCTATATATGTATAGGTAATATACATATATAGATGTATGTATATACTTTTCATATTATTATTTTCATATTATTTCTCTTTCCTTCTGCCTTTCCTGGCCTCTTACTTACTCATATTTTAAACTTTTATTTATTCTTAAGGCAGATATGAAGTACTTCTTCCATTGTTAAATTTTTTCTAATCTCATTTGCACACTAATCACCCCTTTTCATGTGTCTTTATAAAGCCTCTATTCTACTTCAATCATATCATCTGTTAAATTTCCTGCCACTTATTTATCTCCATGAATGTCTCCTCGAGTAGAGTGTAATCTTTGTGAAACCATCACCTGTGTATTCTGAGCAATTATCAAAGTACCCAACATAGAAGTATATATTTACTGAAATAATTAATGGAATGTTTCTCATTCTTGCCTTGGAATAAATGTTGCAGAAGACTCTTGAGAGTCCCTTGGACTGCAAGGAGATCTAACCAGTCCATCCTAAAGGAGATCAGTCCTGGGTGTCCATTGGAAGGACTGATGTTGAAGCTGAAACTCCAATACTTTGGCCACCTGATGTGAAGGGTTGACTCCTTTGAAAAGACCCTGATGCTGGGAAAGATTGAGGGCAGGAGAAGGGGACAACAGAGGACGAGATAGTTGAATGGCATCACCAACTCAATGGACATAGGTATGGGTGGACTCCGGGAATTGGTGATGGACAAGGAGGCCTGGCGTGGTGTGGTTCATGGGGTTGCAAAGAGTTGGACACAACTGAGCGACTGAACTGAACTGAAGGATGGAAAAGAGGTACAGTCAACCAGAGTCAGTCAGAAGCTCTCTATTTCACAAGGATTCCGATTTCATTTCTGAATTCTAGACAGAAGGTCATATTTGTTTAGGAACATATGCCAGGGGGTTAGTAGAGAAGAAATGAGGATACATATGACACATAACTTGTGAGTTTTAGACTTGGGAATATAATCTGATACTAAAATAAAACACTATATAAAACAGCACTTTAAATCAGCTTTCCTATCCAAAATGGACTGTCACCCTTTTCTTTCTGTAACACATGGTCTTTTTTCTATTTGCTATGTTAGGTGCCGGAACTGAGATGCTCTTCATCTTCTCACATGCTTTTATTTATATGAGATAAGAAATCAGTGGCAGATGTATGGCTTTATAAAAATAAACATTAAATTGGGAGTGGTTGAGAGATGAGAAAAGGGAAAGAGAGGGGGAATGGGAGATGACTTCATGGAGATGGACAAAGAAATATGAAGTATAAGAATTCTCCCTGATAAGGGTAGCTCAAAGGATATACAGGCACTTAATGTCAACTTCCATGGCAAACCTGCCCTGCGTGACTGCTGTTTCGTGAACACGGGGATTTCAACTAAAAATCTGAATCAGGTGAGAGAAGAAAACGGCCACCAGATACAATGGCTCCCATAGGTTAGAGAGCTTAGTATAAGCATGAGGAAGAGCTGAAAGTGACCATAAAATCTAAACTTTACACAAATCTTGGAAAGACAATGGATTCTTCTGAAATATGATAGGAGAGCAGGACAATTTTATGAAAATATCAAAGCACAGGGTGACCTGGGTTACAAAGAGCATAATATGATTATATACTTTTTATAGATTAAGATATCTTTGATCATTAGTTTGTTGAATTCTTATGACTACTCTGGAAGACAAGCAGGTCAGGAACTATTATCCATTTTAAGTAACTGAGACCCCTAGAAGTTGAAAATCACCCTGGAGCCAGTGAGTCTGGGAGGGAGAATGTACTATATATAAGACCTCTTCATTTCCATTTCCCCTCCTTCTCCCTCCCCCACCTCCTCTTTCTCTTCTCTTTTTTCCTGTTTTTCTTTTTTCTCTTTCCTTCCTCCCTCCCTCCTTCCTTCCTCTGTCTCTTCCCTCCTCCCTGTCCTTCTTTATTTCCTGCTAGACTGAGTATATGTGAAACTTCCAAGTTTATACACTGGAGCAGGGTTGCAAACACAAGTGATAAATATACACAATTATGCATGAGGCCAAAGGGAATAAAGAATTTGGAGCCATATTTTTATTACAAGGATACCTTGATATATGATCTACTTTTTGAAATGAATATGTAATAAAAATGTATATTGATTTTTTTGTCCCAGGAATTAAGCGCAATAAGAGGTTCTGATTGTGTGAGTCTGGCTTATTTAGCCTTGATTGCTAAACTTTTTAATAGAATGTAACTTCTTGGGATTTTGTATGTATGTATTGGTATACTATGCATGTAGAACACAGCATATCTATACACGTAAATGTATACACACATACATATATATAACTTTAAATAAATACTTTTAAACTGAAACCAAGGAGTTTCCTCTTTATTTCCATGATTGTTTGACTGGGTTAGGAAATTGTGTTTATAGAGACCCTTCTGGCAGAAACAATGTAATATTCTGAATAAGAAATTTCTTCCTTCTTTGATGAAGACAATTTTTTTCTTTTTATGGGAACTAAACTATTCTCCAATTCCCCTGGTGGGAGATGAATTAATATAGTAGAACGGAGTTCACCCTCAACAGCTGCAACTTGCACCTGTGCAGTATATTCTTAATCCTTTTTCACTGCAGTATGATAGAGAAAAAAGCAGGGGAAAATGCTTTGTGGAACCTTCCAACTGAGAGGCTTAATGCATTATTAGGAACAGAAATTCTCAGTGGGATTTAACCATGCCTATTAGGAATTAGGCTTGGGAAACCAAATATGAAAAGTATAAAACATTTCCCCAACTTGCACTGAGATTGGCAGTGGGATCCACACTGCTCATTTTCTGGTTTTTCTTCACTATGTCATTCTAAGGTTCCCTGGATAATTTCATCTCCTGCCTTCTTTGATTCACAGCCTATAGAGCAGAGACATTTATAATAGCACATTGGCATTATGTGAGCATCATTGGCCAAGACAGAACACAAATCAGCTTTGCTGTATGCCTGCTCTGCCTCATTAAGCATTAATAAAGTGATCTCTAATTGTTTCTCATTCCTGGGCTCCAGGCTGTTTACTGCTTGGTACTACTGTGCAGCTTCCTTTGGAAGTCAAGTTAATTCTTGCAACTGTTGAGATGGCAGGCATATGCTTTCCTATGGAGACAATGACATTTACCTGCTATGAGCTGGAAGGTAAAGGAAGGGGAAGAATGTTCCCTCATCATGGGCATCTAAGAAAACATTCTCTGCATTGCTTTTAGATGCCAGCTTTTTCACCTCTGAATCCCAAATGCTTCCATCTACTCTCAGCTTCTTGTGAAGATATATGTCAACTATAAAAAATATCTTAGCATTATCCATTGCTATTTGGAGAACTTTTCAGCCCTGGATGTGCATAAGTATGTACAATGTCTGAAGAATCTTCTCCAGAGAAAACTTGTAAATAATGTATATTAAGAGGACATTGGAAAATTCAGATTATAAGGAAAGCAACCAATTCACATAGAGATAAGGGCTTTTCATATTCCATATATATATGTGTGTCTATAACTCCTTTGACTAAAACAAACATTTTGATAATCTATTTCTTAGTCTCTTTCTTAATAATCTCTATTTATGTGTCTAAGAAAAACAAATCCCTCACATTAGAAAATGGAAATAATGATCAGTGTTGGGAGTAAGAGAAAAAAATATTATTGCTGACTACTACAAAAGTAAAAGGAGAAAATGCTAATAATGACTGTCACCACATGACAATGTAATGCATGATGGATATTATGAGAGTATTATTATCTTTGCAAAGTTTTTATATCACCCAGAATCTTCCCATAAAACCCATGAGGTAAATCTAGCTTAGGGTTCAGTGCCAACTTTTATACTGGGCAAATAATACCTGAAATCCTCAAAATACAGCAAAGAGTTCCTGTTGACCAAGTAGTAAAATGAAATTCAGGAAGGGGTAACGGTGAGTTTGTGAAATTCAACAACCTCAGGAGTTATTAGACAGAAGACTTTTTATTTTTAATGAGGGCAGTAGGGGATTTAGGGTACACAAATGAATGTGGTTTTGATTAAAAATCTCAGTCACATATTGCATGCAAACATTTAAAGGAAGGCCAAGTTGCAAAAAAGTTTCCATACAGTCAGGTTACATCAAAATGCATTCTGAAGAATTTATTTGATGAATTTGAATCTGCTGAATGACAAAGGAGGTAAATACCAATTATATTCCACTTATTGGGGAACATTAGTGTCCTACAGTGAAACCAAAAGTATTCAAAGAATATAGGATCTTTTAGGTGTCCATTTTGCCATCCTTTTGGATCACTGAATTTCTCTTTTTCCTTAATGATCCCCTGTAAAGTGTCAGCCAGCAATATTTTTCAGAAGATGCATCTGCCTTTTTTGACTTAGTTTATTGCCCTGTGGCTCCACGGGTTGAATGCTTATGGCAATGCCCTGCAAGAACATGTGTTGGTGGCTGAGACCTCTGCACGCTTGTCACTTCTCTTTGGTTTGTGTTGCACAGTTGAGTGAGTCTGTCCTTTGAGTGACTGCAGGGACAGGGCCTGGGAGACAGAAATCAGAGTGACAGCTCAAAACAGACCCCTCATCATAGACCAATGTGCTTCAGAGGACAAGTGCCTGCAGCTGGCATTTCCACCACATCCACGAGCTTAAAAGTACATATTTACTTAAAGCTGTAGGATTTTCATATGTACACAGAAGCTTAGTATCCTTCTTACTTTACTCTTAAAGAAAATGGCACCTACAGAAATCATGGGGAACTTTTGCCTGGTAAATGTCATGACTTGAACTTATGTCTGCTGGCTCTCTAGTACCGCTAGAAACCAGGCTCTTTCCATAGTCCCTTAATGTTACATTTTTTACAGCCCTGGACCAGGACAGTTGGACTCTTAGGTACATCCTTGGTGTAAGTTTTTCTTTTTAGGTTACAGTCTCTCTCTTACATTGTTCAAGCTTCCTTGAAAATATGAACAGTTGTGACAGTATAATCCCATTGTATTTCTGAAAAGCCATTCAAAATCTAGGTCCTCTAAATGAGAAGGAAATCCAAAAAAAGGGGGATATATGTATATATGTGTGTGTGTGTGTGTGTGTATATATCTGATTCACTTTGCTGTACATTAGAAACTAACACATTATAAAGCAACTATATTCCAGTAAAAAAGTTAAAAATTAAAAAAAAAATTAAAAAGAAAGAAAATCTAGGTCCTGTGTTTGTTTAATCTCTCAATATGTTTGTTGATACAACATTTCTTATTTTATCTATAAAATAGGTACAAATCAATCATTTTATTTGATTCAACATTCCCATTGAATTATTTGGACATACAATGTGACAAAGGAGGTGTCTTTATCTGTAAATTAAGTAGATAAAACCATCCACAGCAGCAGAAATCAAGTCTATCCATAGTATAGAATAATTCCTCCTATTAAGAAGGTTATAAATACAGTAGACAACTACTTCCAGCTGTACTGTCCCACCTGTCCACCAATTTACCTCTTCCTGGCCTAGGCAGTATAAAAAGAAAGGTGTTAAGAGGGTGTTAACAATAGGGCTAGAAGGAGAGTTCAATATATTCCAGATGTGGTAGTTGACACCTTGTCTTAACTTTGTTCTCAGGCTAACACCCCATGTATCATTGAAAATGGGCCATTCAGGAAACATAGTCAAAGACTGAAGTATTGTGATTATGTGCTAATAATTAGGGCAGGAACTCCTTTGACTGAAATAAACATTTTGGTAATTTATTTCTCCAAGTTTTACACTAGATCTTTTTTTATCTGACTTTGAAATTACATTTTTAACCCAATTTTACAATTACACTCATTTTCTTCTTCACTTATTCTGTTTAGAAAACATGGAGTGTGTGTGTGTTATTTCCTTTTCTTCCTACCCTATTTAAAGCCACAGGACATGATATTCTGAGCTATATAACAAAGTTTCATTTATCTTTGCCAACAAAAGTCCATATATCCAAATCTATGGTTTTTCCAGTAGTCATGTATGGATGTGAAAGTTGAACTATAAAGAAAGCTGAGTGCCAAAGAATGAATGCTTTTGAACGGTGGTGTTGGAGAAAACTCTTGAGAGTCCCTTGGATTGTAGGGAGATCTAACCAGTCAATCCTACAGGCAATCAGTCCTGAATATTCATCGGAAGGACTGATGCTGAGGCTGAAACTCCAACACTTTGTCCACCTGATGCGAAGAACTGACTCATTGGAAAAGACCCTGATGCTGGGAGGGATTGGGGGCGGGAGGAGAAGGGGACGACAGAGGATGAGATGGCTGGATGGCATCATCGACTCAATGGACATGAGTTTGAGTGAACTCCAGGAGTTGGTGATGGACAGGGAGGCCTGGTGTGCTGTGATTCATGGAGTTGCAGAGAGTCGGACACGACTGAGCGACTGAACTAAACTGAACTGAAGACAATATAGGGCTCAAACGATAGAGAGATGGGTACAATCAATCTTTGGATGACTCTAGTTGGAGCAAGCATGGCAAAGGAATAAACTTTTGGGCAGAGAGGTGAGAAAGAAGTGCTTTAGGAATGTATTTAGGATGGGAAGTAGGATAGGTGAACAGGTGACATTAAAAACAGGAAGATTACAGAAAAGTTACAGTTAGAATCCATTTATAAAATAAATCTGACATTCTTAAGAGTAGCTTCAGAATGGATGGCAAAAAGAAAAATGTATAAATCAAAGAAAATGTCAAAGAAGACAAATGATGAAGTCAAATGTCAAAGAGCCATATTATTTGGAAAATATGGTCATATTTTATGAAATTAGGCATAAAGGCAAGGTCAAGAGTTCTTTATAGTCAGGGACAGAAAAATGGAGATTTCTTCTAGAAATGAGGAATTTGTGGAAGTATATGAAAAGTCTTGTGTAATTTTCTTTTTTTAATAATCAATGAATAAAGGAGAAAATAATATACATATTAAAAGAATATGTATAAACATATATATGTTTATGTTTCTCTTTATGGGGAAGAGCCAGTATGGATTATGATTTTTGTTTTATAACTATGTGTCAGTATATTCTTTGTATTTATTTTCCCTCTTTATGGAAATGATGAACAATAGTTTGGGCTTTGTTTTCAGGAGGAAAGTAAATTTGTCATTTTCTGTTTTAGTTCAAAAGTGTTTAGGTTAGGTGTTTTGGCTTTATTTATAAACTAGAGGCACTTGAACTTTCAAGGAAAATCCACATTTTAACAGTTTTTCAATGTAATTATAATATATTAGTGATCCAGGTAGATTTATATAAGCCTCAGTTAAATACCAAAAGGTGAATATTCTTTGTTTACAAAACTGCAAGCCCACATTTGGCCTTCTGAATTAGGAAGAAAGCAAATATAAACACATTTAAAAGATCAATGCCCCCCATATTTTTTTTTTTACAACAAACAACAGAGAAAAATGAGGAGTCTTTTTTGCTTTTACTATCTTCTCGCTCTACTATTCTTCTTTAAGTAATTAAGAAATGAGGATAACATAAGAAATGGAAGTAGAATTAATGCCATTTTGTCAAACTGCAGCAAGGTACAACACATTTGTTTTGCTGCTTGAAATGTAATTGAATTTAGAAATATAACTTCATCAAAAAATCTGATCCACTTCTCACTGTTTATTTTCAGAGCTGTTCTCCAAAAGACATAGGTGGTATTGATGAATTTTCTTAAACTCTATATACCCTAAAGGCAGGATATATGGTATCATACATAATTTTTTAGCCTTAGGTCAGTATTCACACTGGAAATTCACTTTAAATTTATTCATTCCTTTTATGTACACACATATAAAAAACTGCTTTAAATTTTTTTGGTATAATATTTTCACTATACCCAAGTATAGGTATCTGGAGAAAGCTAATGTTTTATAATAAAAACTTTGTGGCAGGCAGTTTTCAAGGAATTTTGTGTTTATAATTTCTTTTAATCTTACATGACACTTATGAGGTAGACATTATTATTCCTAATTTACAGATAGAAAAACTGAGGCCCACAAAATTAATGTTGTATAGCAGAGCAAATATTGAAACCTGAGGATTCTCCTGTTCAGTGAGTGAATGTATTAAAAAAAAATTTTATATATATATATATATATTTTCATGCTTTGGAACACCATTCAGCAATAAAAAAGTACAAATTATTAATACATACAACAGTTTGTATGAATTGTAAAAGCATTGCATGTAGTAAAAGAAGCCAGTCTCAGTTATATTTTGCTGTATATAACTCTGGTATGATTCTGTACCAGAGTTTAGGAGTAGGACTATGGGGTGACTATAAAGATATACAGACCTTCCCTGGTGGCTCAGATGGTAAAGAATCTGCCTGCAGTGCAGGAGACCCGGGTTTGATCCCTGGGTCAGGAAGCTTCTCTGGAGAAGGGAATGGCTACCCACTCCAGTATTCTGGCCTGAAGAACTGCATGGACAGAGAAGCCTGGTGGGCTATACAGTCCATGGGGTCACAAAGAGTCAGACAGGACTGAGTGACTAACACGAGCATAAGGATATAGATCAAGTGAATTTTGGAGGATGGTGGAATTGTTCTGAATCTTAATTATAGTGGTGGTCACACAAACACATCTTTAAAAATGTGTAGTCAATTTTATCAACTGAAAAAAGTCAATTTTACTGTATTATTGTAGTTAAAAAATTAAACTGTAGTACTTTTGGAAAAGAGTCATGATTCAAGACTTGGCCACTCCACTTACAACTATGGATCCTTGATCAAGTTGACCTCTCTGATATATTTCAGATCTGCTAGAAAATTACATTTTACAAAGCATTACAGGATAAGATTTAAACTTAATATTTATTGATAACTCAATATATGCTGCTCACTTTGGCTAAGAAATTTACATCCATTATCATATTTAAGACTTATTATGATCAGGCTTGATTGACACCTTTTACATTCAACAGGAAAGTAAACTGAGTCAGAAACAGGTTAAGAAAATTTGACCAAAAAAAAAAAAAAATAGGAGAGGGAGAATTATGAGAGCAACCACTGACCTACCTATGCTTACAACTATACTATATTGCTTTTCCAGGGGAACAGCAGCTATGACAACCACCCTTACTGATATTTGATGAAAGAGTCCATGTGAAATGGCATATTTGCCATGCATTTCCTGAAATTTATTCTGAAAGCAGAAAAAATAGTTTGTTACATCATTGCCCATATGCACTCTCAATTATTCTTCAAGCTAGTTTCCTTGGCTAGATATTGATGGGGTTTGTGCTCACGGAGAAATCCAGCTGACATGCAAACAAAGACAAGGAGGAGGCTTAGCTCCAAGCTAATGTCATTCATAATGGCTGACCTTGTACTGTGAATTTTAACTGTTGAGCAATTGAATTTCAGATTTCCAAGCAAGAGTGTTACATGGGTGTAGAGACGGTGTTATGAGGCTGCGTATACCTGGGCAAGAAAGAAATTTGTCTTCACATCATCATTACTTTTGTAAGCATGTAGGTCATCTGTGTACACAGAAAGAATGCAATTAGAATTCAGATAATAAACTCTTTCAACAGAGAGCAAGACAAATCCACTGAGGACTCATTTCAATATATCAGTATATTGCAAAGACTTTATATATTTTGGAGCCCCTAGCATAAAAATAGAGTTCATTACAAAGATAATAATATTATGGCATCATCAAGGATATACATGTTTTTAAGTGTGGCAACTAATAAAGTCTGATGCTCACTTTCACTTCAGTTTTTTCCAGGAAAAAAAAAAAATCATGCTTCATTAGTAGATGTCATGAGAAAGACTCTTGTCTGTAACATCTTTATTGATGTTATTCAATACTACTCAGTTAGAAACTGTTATTTGAACATCCCCCCAACTCAGTGTTGCACTCTAATACCCAGGACCTCAGAACATGACTGTATTTGGAGATAGGACCTTTAAAGGGGTAATTAAGTTGAAACTGGTGGTGTGTCTTAATCCACCAGAAGCAATGCCATTATAAAAATAGAAAGTTTGGACTCAGAAAGACATCAGAGATGCACACTTACAGAAAAAACACTATTTGAGGACATAGTTAAAAGAAGGTCAGAGATCTGCAAACCAAGAAAAGCTCATAAGTAACTATACCTGCCAACACCTTGATCACGGACAATACGTTTCCCAAAATGTGAGAAAATAAAATGTTACTATTTAAGCTGTCCAGTTTGTAGCATTCTGTTATGGCAGCCCTAATAAACTGAAAAAGCAACTGTCCTTTAACTTACCTTGTCACATTGGCCGTAAATTTCTCCCAATTCATAAGACATCTGGCAGTCTGATGTTCTTCATATTGAACTGAGAAGGTTAATTTTTTAAATTAAGTATAAAAAGATTGTGTTTTTTAGATGGTTCCTTATAAAAACAATATATTCAGAAGAATAAAAATATTTTCAGTGTAAGCAATGGAAAAGAATAGCTTTTTCATTTTTAAAAGGGGATTAAATGTGGTTTCTTTTACTGTATAGTGAACTAGAACTGAGGAGTCCAGAATTCAAATCTCTACTCTGTCCTTGGAGAGATTGCTAACTTCTTTATCTAGGGCCATAAATTATCTCCAACAGTGTCTATGGAGAGAGGGCTAGATCATCAGCAAGGTGCATCTGGTTCTTCTTTCAATTAGTCAAACAAACTGTACAACTGTGATTCAATTTCTTTTCAAATCTTAATGGACAGAAAGAGAATACATGCTATCTTCCCTTAACAATTAACCAAATTATGACAGCCAGCATTCCAAGTCCAATAATCTCACTATCAATACACTTCATGGAACAAAAGTCAACCTGAGATATCTTTAATTCAGAAAGAGTGTTGGCTTGGAGGCAGAAAAACCTGTTAACAATCCAGCACTATTATGCTGTGTGTCTAACCATATGACTCTAAACCTACTGAGCAACAGGGATCTGTGTCTCTTTAAATCTTCCTCAGTGAAAATGATGATAAAACATTTGGAAAAAATATACTACACTAGTTATAGTCTTTAAAAGAGCAGAAAATATGTCTCTGTTTTCAGAGTATCATCTAGCTCCTTGCCAAATTTATAGTACAGAATCAAGACTCAACATACACTCACTGAATAAATAAAATCTTATGATCGTCTAGAAAACATAGACATTAATACTCATTATACAGATGGAAAGTAGATAAATGACATATATTACTTTTCAGAGAAGGTGCTCGTTAAAGAGTAGTTTTGATACGATTGTTCGTTCATCTTATTTTATTGTGCTCCTGTTATTGTGTGACCAGTTTACTAGGCAGCAAACCTGGAAAAGTGACAGGGCATTTTTCCTAAGTTCACTAGGAAAGGAGATGGGCAAACAAACACTGATTGTATCACACTATAATTAGGGTTTTAAAACACAAGTTCTCTGGCACAGAGTCAATATATTAAACTATTCTTGGATATTTCATTATTAAGGTAAATCTTAGCTGGTAAAATTAATGAATTCCAAATTTCAATGCAGATGTTCCATATGGCAGAAAAGCGCTTTTATTCCATGTGTTATTCAGCCATCCTCTTCATCTGCCATCCTCTAGGGTCTTTCAACCTCTGTATTCAGCTTCAGGATGTTGGAAGAGAGCCAGGAGAGGACACTACCACTTCTTAAACATCTTAACTTGAGAGTGATGCATACCATTTCTATCCATAGGCCACAGCGAAAGCAAGATAAAGGATTTTACATAGATGATAGGGAATCTGGGAAATGAGACCCCTGCCCAAGAAGGGACAGCTCCTTGATAGGTGAATCTTTGGAATGGTTATGACGGTTATTTTTTTGCCATAGGTGCCCACAATAGGACGAGTGCTCCTTGACTGAAGGAGTCTCTAGAGGCCTTCAGAGATGTGATGATACATGATCTGAGAGTAGAATAGTGAACAGGCATTATCCAGGAGCTTTGGCAAGAAGGATGTCCCCGGTGAGGTTAAAACATATGCAATGGTTACAGGCTAGCGAGAGCAGAGGTAAAAAGGAAAAGAAGGGAGCTCTGTCTTGCTTCTGTACTCACTGTGTGGTAGTGAGGAGGAAGGATGAGTTTACAGAGATGAAGAGCCTAAATGTCATCATAGTAACACCCTATCTTCTCATTCCACTTCCTCTCCACCTCAGGATTTTCATTGATGGCGGTAGGTCTGCACAAACTATTGTTCTCATTCTTGCTCATTCAGGAGGATAATATCCTTGCTAGAGAGAGCCACTAAAAGGGAAATCTTTTCTATTGATGACTGACCTTTTAATTCTCACAATTGACTGTGTAGATAAAGCCTGGTCATGTGTCTCAGCAATTGGCCCTCTACTGAGAAGAGCAGTACACAATTCTCACGTTGACACAGACATAACTTGAGTGCGCCAAGGACATGGGCAAGGGTCATTCATATAGCTTCTGCTAATTAACTGCCTTTTGAAATGTAGGCAGTGCAGTGTATTGTGTCCTGGTATTGTGTTTCCTCATCGATACCCTTCAGCCGAGAGAGTAGAATCCCCAGTGACAGCAATATGTTCATTTATTTTTAATATTCCATGACCTACTCAGGGTTATGGCCTCATTAAAAAGCTATTGATGTCTTCGGCGTATGGTTGTGAAGTGTCCTTGTTGTCTGCATTTAAACGTGATGAAGAAAGAAAAAACGAAAAAACGTTGCCCTAGATCTTCCCAAGACTGTAACAAAAACTGACAAGAGTAATTGTTTGCTACTTCGGGGACTTACAAAAATAGATACCCAATCAAACCAGGTCAGTAATTTTTGCTTCTTCTATATTTGTCTGAAAAGGTGTTATTTTTAAAGTTTTAAATTGGTAACATTAATGGAAAAAGTATGGCTCCTTATGAATTGATTTAATTAATTTTCTGTATAATAATAGGATTTTAAAATACATAGAATCTTTTAAGACTTATGTATGTAAATCCCACAAACCATCTTTTCACTGATCTCTACAAAAAATACTGCACTGGGGAGACTGATGAATAATGTGTATAAGTCTGCATGGTCCAGGCTGAGATTTTAAAAACTGACAGCTGTCAAAAAAATACGACTATCACTAGATTGCCTGGAAATTTACAAACAGTCACAGAGATGGTATTACATTTTTTTAAATATATGCTTATTCTTACTGACTGTTGATAAGTGGTATTCATAATGATATATTTCTCCTAATGTCCTTCTTTGGTGTGTAGAATCTCCTGAATGACACAGGAAGTATTGCATTCTGCTAAGCTTCATTTTGCTAATAACTTCATTATAGGGCAAATTGATTATCTGGAAACTGGATGTCAATATTCGAACATATGTTTACCCAAGCACTGCCTGTATTTCTAATATCTGCCACAGAGTGCTGCAGAAACTGGGACAGAATGTTCAACAGACTAAGACCCTTAACTGTGATATATTCATCACTTAATTGGACAAATGAGTATGTGAAAAAGATTCTACTGAATTTGCATAAATAGAAGAAATATGATTACAAAGTCCTCTGGGAGCAGAGGAAGATAGGAGAAATAAAGAAATTTGCTTGGACATTTATACTTCTATAACTGTACAAGTTAGAATCCCAGACCATCCACTTCTCTGTCACCTATAAATGATGTGATCTTGAGTTCATCACTATTTCGCCAATCTCATGTAGATAATAAAAATACAGGGTGTTTTGAGAATTAAAAAGAATAATCCATTACAGTAGCTGAAATAACATCTAATAGAGCATAGTCCCCATGATATTGGTTCTTTTCAATATTAATATAGAGGAGATGGGTAATATACTAGATCTGGGATATTTTAGGTGGGTCTCTGAAAGTCGTGTCCAACTCTTTGTGACCCCATGGACTGTATAGTCCATGGCATCCTCCAGGCCAGACTACTGGAGTGGGTAGCCTTTCCCTTCTCCAGGGGATCTTCCCAATCCAGGGATCGAACCCAGGTCTCCCTCATTGCAGGCGGATTCTTTACTAGCTGAGCTACCAGGGAAGCTCTAGAAAGATACATAAAGGGTTTAAAAAAAGGGGGAAGAATATTATTCTAGGGAAGAAGGAATAGGTGCAAAGGCACAAAAAGATTGTGGCAAAAAAGCTATAATACCACAAGATCATTGACGTAGGGTCCCCTTTTCTTTGCTTCAAGACAAAAAAAAAAAAAAAAAAACTCTCAGCAAATGTCTATTTATTTATATTTTAAGAAGAAAATGAAAAAAACTAATGCACATTGAAGCCATCTAGATAATTTGTAAATCCTCAAATTCAGTACATCCTATTTTACCAATGAAGAAGTTGAGATGCTGTTGATAATAGTTGAATTAACTTGCTCTGGATTATCATACTGAAAAATAAAGCCTACAGAATGCTGGCAACACCAAATGCCACTGAGAATGTTGAGTTTCTATTGAGCCTCTCATTCATTGATGGTGAGAGTGCAAAATGGTACGACCACTTTGGAATATAGTTTGGAGGTTTCATACTAAACACACTCTTAAAATCCAACACTTATACCCCTTAGTATTTATCCAAATGAGTTACAAAATTATGTCCTCAGCAAAGTGTCCATGAAGACGTTTTAGCTGCTTTATTCATAGTTGCCAAGCTTGGAAGTAACCAAGATATCCTTCAGTAGGTGAATGAATAAGTAAACTGTTGTATAATGGAATAATATTCAATGCTACAAAAAAATGAGCTATAAAGCCATGAAAAAGACACAGACAGAACTTAAATTTCACATTACTAGGTGAAAGAAGCCAATCTGAAAAAGGTTACACACTGTATGATTCCAAATATGACATTCTACAAAAGATAAAACTGTGGAAACAATAAAAAGGAAGATCACAGAGAATTTTTAGGGCAGTGAAAATATTCTGTATGATATCATTATGATGGAAGTATGTCACCACACATTTATTCAAACCCATATAGAACATACAATATCAAGAGTGAAATGTAGAGTATGGACTTTGGGTGATTATGTGTCAATGCAGGTTCATCAACTATAACAAATACAACACTCCATGTGCATGTTCTTATCCCTCGGTCATATCCGTTTCTTTGCAACCCTTTGGACCTTCGCCCACCAGGCTCCTCTGTTCATGGAATTTTTCAGGCAAGAATATTGGAATGGGTTGCCATTTCCTTCTCCAGGGGATTTTCCCAATCCAGGGACTGAACCCGTATTACCTTTGTCTCCTGCATTGCAGGCAGATTCTTTAACCACTGAATCATTGGGGAAGCCCATACCACTCAATGCAGGGAGCTTTGCTTGGGTGGGAACAGAGGGTATATGGGAATTCTCTATATCAACCCCTCAATTTTGCTGTGAACCTAAAACTGCTCTAAAAATAATAAATAATAAAAAAAATAAAAAATAAATTTCAAAGAAGCCTAAAATTCAGGTCCACCTAATCTAATCTCTAAAACATATGATTTTGACTTCATTAAAATTAGGGTTAGGATTGAACAATTCTAATTGACACTATACTAGGCAAAGAATCCATATCACTTAAAGGTATGAAAACATTTTGCCAAATTTCAGTCAAGTTAGTTGACTGAATTCTCTAGCAGTACTTCATTTAAATTCAACAACAAGGGAATGTAATTATTCCTGCATGTAAAATGAGGTCTGTATAGTCAAAGGTATGGTTTTTCCAATAGTCATGTACAGATTTGAGAGTTGGATAAAAAGAAGGCTGAGTACCAAAGAAATGATGCTTTTGAATTGTGCTGGAGAAGACTCTTGAGAGTTCCTTGGGCTGCAAGGAGATCAAACCAGTCAATCCTAAAGGAAATCAACCCTGAATACTCATTGGAAGTACTGATGCTGAAGATGAAGCTTCAATACTTTGGTTACCTGATTCAAAGAGTCAACTCATTGGAAAAGACCCTGATGCTGGAAAAGATTGAAAGCAAAAGGAGAAAGGGGAGGCAGAGGATAAAATGGTTAGATAGCATCACTGACTCCATGGTCATGAATTTGAGTAAACTCTGGGAGATAATGGAAGAAAACGGAGCCTTACATGCTACAGTCCATAAGGTTGCAAAGAGTGGGACACGACTTTGTGACTGAGCAACGACAACAAAATAGAAAGTGAGGTTCGTAGGGATAATATGGAGATCTTTAAGAATAAATGAGGAAATTCAGAAATCTAGAACTTCAGAGTTATGAGCTGACAGGTCATGGAGTTAAGAATCATACCCATCTCTATGAGATCCCTGACCCCGTGTCCTTTCCACCTTATCTAGATGGCCTCTTTTGATTTATAATTTGGCCAAAGCTATTGGAACTGAGTGCATCTGGACATATATAACAGCCCTCTGGACTCCTTTCTTATATACATCACAGAAGATCATCTATAACTCTCACGGTTTTTCACCAGCTTCATTTTGGGAAGAACTGTATTTAAATAAATCAACCAGATCATGAAATAAAGTTCACACTGAGTGACAGTATAAGCCAAGACAAATACAAAATAAATCTCCTACAACATCATTCCATCCACATTTAGCCTCACACTGGTCTTTCTCCATTTTACATTAGCAGGTCAAAATATGCTTCTTCAAAGAGATTACTTTGGCCCAGATGGAATAGTACTCCAAAAAACTGATAAAACACTCTCTAAACCAAGTAATATCAGAACATCAGTTCTCATGCAACTAAAACAAATACAGTCACAGTCTAGACACTCAGATTTCAAAATAGTCATTCTCTCTACAAACACACTGATTTGAAATTTAGCAGTAGTATCAAAAATGGACTTAAAAAAGATTGTATATAGTATAATATGATATAATGTAATATACCTACATGTATTATAAATCAGATTTGCATTTACTGTATATAAAAATATAAACAAATACATACATAATATATATATTATTATACATATATTATACATAATATATATATATGATATACAGTATATATACTATATTGTGTAAATATTTTATATCAGAGTTTTCTCCTCTTTAGGTCACTTTCAGAAATGCAATAGCTATGGAAAAGTATGGATGTTTTCAGTCATATTTCAGATATTATTTGAAGAATGAAAGACAGTAGACCTTGAAATTGGTTGAGATTCATTCTATTTATTGTTGTTTATTGTTCTTATTTCTCAAATAACTAACATTAATGTAGCACTTACTATGAACCAGATATGCTTATAAAAATATGTGTGTACTTTTTCACAAAGTCCTTAGACTATCCCTAGGAGACAGTACTATTATTGGTGCTGTAGATGAGAAAACTGAGGCATTAAAATGGTAATTGCTTGTATTCATGCAACTGATAAGGAATAGAACCAGGATTTATATCCAGGCAATCTGGCTTTGGGAAGATCTGCTGGAGAAGTGATAAGCTACCCACTCCAGTATTCTTGGGCTTCGCATGTGGCTCAGCTGGTAAAGAATCCGCCAGCAATGCGGGAGACCTGGGTTCAATCCCTGGGTTGGGAAGATCCCCTGCCTTGGAATCACACTGAGCAACTTTCACTTCAGTCTGGCTTCAGAGTCTACCCCTGATTTCTTCTCCAAGTACTCACTTGGTGCATACTATATAGTAAGCTCTATCCTAGATGGTTTCACCACCATTTAATACAACCCATTCTTCTTTTTTTTTCCATCTCAAACACTTGCATTGAGATAGATTGGGTAACTGACCAACCAAACACATCACTCTCTTTTTCTCTCCCCTACCACCCAGAAACTTAAAGACTGGATAAGGAATGGTCTCAGCTAGATGGGAGATGAGGTTTGGAAAATGCTTTAACAGTGGTTCCCAATCTTTTTGGCACCAGGGACCGATTTTGTGGAAGACAGTTTTTCCATGGACAGGTATCAGGGGGATGGTTTTGGGATGCTCCAAGTGCATTACATTTATCGTGCACTTTATTTCTATTATTATTACATCAGTTCCACCTCAGATCATTAGGCATTAGATCCCAGAGGATGGGGACCCCTGTTTTAACTAAGAAGTATCTCCTTCTCCCAAAGTAGCTTTTGGTTAGGGGTACAAAGCATAACAAGGCATGTAACCTTTGAAGTCCAACCAGCTGAAGGGACAATTGATGGCCCAGCTGCAGTACTCAGACTTACAAAACTCCTCTGCCAATTCCCAGTCATCTTCCCAGGGAACCGCATTGTTCTCATCAGCATGCTCCATAAATTTTGCAGTGGGATGCAGGCTGCTGGCTTGAAGCTGACACTGAATTGAAAAACCTCACCCAAGTCCAATTGTTGTAAGGAGAGGACTTGGGAGTCCAGAAGGAAACACCAGTACTTGTTGTTCAGCAGATTTGTCAGCATTTAGAGATCACAGGAGAAATAGAGAACACCAAGATAAGGCTAATTTCCCCAAGGGGCAATACTGTCGGCTTGTGATGTAATTTCTTTTTTTTTAACTTTGGTCAAGGAAAAACAAAAATTCAGTATCAGGCAGGTTGTTCTTAGTAGTTAGAAAAACATGTTAAGATTAGGTCTGCCTGTAGATTTTTTTTTCCCTCTTTACCTTCCAGTGAACTTTCTTCTTTTTCCCTTCAAGCAATAGAGAGTGACCTAGGCTACAGAAATTCAGTTTCTTCTCATTAGAGAGTAGCCAGAGGCTCTTTAAACTAATAAAGCAGGAGAAAGATCACAGATGAAACAAGATAGGACATTCAGGTGGAGTTGACAAGAGAGTGCCTAGAGGGTTATGTTAATAATTACAGTCTGAGGGGTAGGAATGAGACCTCTATAAAGAAAGCTATTTTATGATGTCTTTACAGCACTTTCAAAATGCTCTGCATAATAAAGCCAATTTTGAAGTTTCCCATCCCCCTCCCTCTAATAAACATAACAGTTCTCCCCAGGAAATTATTCAAAAAGCAAAAGTAAACACTTTCTTTCTCCAAGCAGAATTGACTCATTTTTACAACAGGAAGAAGATGAAATAAAACATGCACTATAATACATGGAGATTGCCTTCTTTAGCCTGTGGGAAATTCTGAAAGGCATATGTTTGGATCCATAAGGCAATTTCCTTTGGTATTGTCTAGTAAAAAGCTTATAATTCCACTCCCTTCAAGTCCTCTCTGAACTCGAACCAATTCCAGGTCTTTTCTGTAGATCTCTCCCTTGCTTTTCTACCACATTTCTAGGTACCTGCCGATAGGCAGTCAGTTGTTTTAATACACTTTACTTTAGTGTTTATTTGTTCATGTTATAACATTGTCCCACAGATACTTGGGGACAAAGGCTGGGGGCTGGTGGCAACAAAAAAAAAAATAAACCATACACACACAGTGTAACTAGGTCCCTTGCTTGATCAAATCACACCAGTAGAAAAACAGACATACAATCTGTAATTATACACTGTTTATCATTATAATAGAGCATTTAGAAACATTATACATATAAAAGCAATAAAATCTACATTGTATATTAATATAAAAACAATAAGAACTAAAGTCAAGCATTGATAATCAAAATGAAATAAGGAATGGAAGTAAGAAAAGAGATTACAAGAGATACATGTGGTGAGCCGCATCTGGCTTTGGACACTATCTTGTTTGCTTACTAAGTACACTGACCTTAGTTAAGTTACTTAAGTCTTCCAAACTCGGACTTCTTCAGTCCCTGAAGGTAAAGACTGAAGGTAAAGAATGGTAAAGAATCCCCTGCAATTCAGGAGACCTGGGTTCAATCCCTGGGTTGGGAAGATCCCTGGGAGAAGGGGTTGTCTACCCACTCCAGTATTTTTACCTGGAGAACTCCATGGACAGAGGAGTCTGATGGGCCACAGTCCATGGGGTTGCAAAGAGTTGGACATGACTGAGCGACCTGACACTTCACTTCACTTCATAAGATGGAGAAAATGCTCACCTCAAATAAATCAAAACAATGATGAGAATAAATCTGGTATTTAAAATGGTTAACAGTGAACATACCAGTAATGTGCAAAAATATTAGGTAAATGAAATATTGTGGTGAGACAGGAAGGAAGCAGGAACTTAGCTATAGCTCCCCAGAGGTTATGAAATTTGAGGTTTGGTCTAAAAAGGAAACAGCAGACAGAAATTTAAGGGGCAAGTAACAGGGAGTCTTAAAGTGAAATCTATCAAGTACACAGGACTACATAGAAATGACAAGTCATTGTTTGTGATGGGAGTATGGGTTCATGCTAAGTGATGGAAGAAAATGGGACTTGAAAAATGAGTTAGAAGAAAACTGACTGAACTTTTATTCCATGCTAAAGAATTTTAATCTCTGAAAATAAGAAATATTTACAAATTTATCAGAAGAGAAATAAAATCTCAGAATTGTACTTTTTAAAGTGAAATGTGGAATTTTAGGTGCTATGTAGATAACGGATAACAGTAAGGGAGACTAGGGGCAGGAAAACCAGTTATATATATTCATTTATAATATTTTTATTTAGGTTATATTCATATATTTTTTGGACTTCCCAGGTGGCACTAGTGGTAAAGAATCTGCCTGCCAAGGCAAGAGATAGAAGGGATGTGGTTTGAATCGCTGGATTGGGAAGATACCCTGGAGGAGGAAAAAGAAAGTCACTCCAGTATTCTTGCCTGGAGAATCCCATGGACAGAGGAACCTGGCAGGCTTCACAGTCTATAGGTTTGCAAAGAGTCAGACACAACTGAAGTGACTTAGTATGCATTCATGTATATATTATTTTGAATTATGTTTATACTACCATAGTATTATACAAATTTATATAATATAAATACAATAAAACCTACAATTATATAATAATATAAATGCAATAAAACCTAAGGGCTCCCCAAGTGTCTGGGTGGTGAAAAATATGCCTGTCAATGCAGGAGATGCTAATTTGTTCCTGGGTGGAGAAGATCCCCTGGAGGAGGAAATGGCAACCTACTCCACTATTCTTGCCTGAAAAATCCAAGGGGCAGAGGAACCTGGCAGGCTACAGTCCATGGGGTTGCAAAGAGTCAGACACGACTGAGCACACACACATAACAATAAAACCTAAAGCAAAATAATAAGATGAAAGAAGAGCTAGAAGTGAAAGAAAAAATTAGAGGAAACTTTGTGATTGACTGGATATAGGGATTTACGAATCTAGATGTGTCCCAGGCATTTCTGAGGCTTTTAGCTTGGGAGACTGTGTGATTTGTGATTCCCTCAAAGATTATACGTAATTCACAATGAATAGACAGAATGAAGGAGTATGGTAGACTGGATCATTATTCTAATTCTTTACCATCATTCTGCATGTATCCAAACCCTTTGCCCGGTGACTTTGTAATACCTCCCACTGGAGATGGAGTATCTTCCCTTGCCTCACTGATGGTTGGCTTGACCAGAGGATTGCTTTGGCCACTGAAATTTGGATGGAAGTGTAAATTTTCCTGCTTCAGGCTGAGGCTTTAATAAGAATAACAATTTTGCTCAGACTTATGTGTCCCAGGGATGCACTGGGAGAAGTATACACTCCAGATAACTTTGGGTCCAAGCAGAATGGACACAACTGAAGCTACTTAGCAGCAGCAGCAGAATGACAAAGCTCATGGAAAATATCTATAACCAATCCAGACCCTGAGGTAATCCCAACCAAACTTGGCCAAGCCTCAGCCTGAAGCAAGCTTCCCCACCTAAAAACAAGCTTCCCAACCTAACTTGTAATAGACCTACAAGCAAGAAAAATAAATTCTTGCTGTTGCATGTCTTCTTGAAAGTTTTTTACCCAGCATTATTATGGTGTATGCTAAGTCACTTCAAATATGTCCCACTCTTTGCGACCCCATGGACTGTAGCCCTCCAGGCTCTTCTTTCCATGGAATTCTCTAGCAAAAATACTGGAGTGGGTTGCCATCCTCTCCTCTAGGGGATAGTTCCCTAATACAAATGGACATAGCCAACATTTAAATATTAATATCTAGTTCCAATGTATTTCCAATGCCCAACTAGCTCCTTACCCTTAGATACTCTGAGTTGCCACATTATTACTTTAATTAGTTCTTTTTTCTTTTGTTATCTTAAGCAGAGTAGTTTCTGTTATTTGTCACCCACTAAATTTTATTAGGCTTACAATTCTTCTAAGATACTTTAATTATTGTCTTTCCAACTGTAATGATAGAATAATGAGGTTATATGTTGGACCAGAAATTATTATGTATAAGAAAGAACAATTTCATCAAGATTTAGTCAATGAATGAATGAATGACAGAGTGGATTCCACAGCTACAGATTTTACATTCCCTTATGCCAACTAAGCATCTTGAAGTCATGTTTCACTGATGAATAACATAAGCATTGAATGAAAGAGCATGGGTAGTACAAATACTCAAGATGTGTTTAAATAAAAGAATACAGTGAGAAGACTGGAGAAGGGAATGGCAACCCACTCCAATATTCTTGCCTGGAGAATTCCATGGACAGAGGAGCCTGGTGGGCTGCAGTCCATGGGGTCACAAAGAGCTGGACACAACTGAGCGACTAACACACACATACACACACACACACACACACACACACACACACAGTGAGAAGAAATATGAGTAAAAAGAGAACAGGAAATAATGGTGTTGTTAAAGCAAAAGATAATTCTATGAAAGAGGAAGTGGTAAACAGTATCAAAGACCATGCTGCTAAGTCACTTCAGTCGTGTCCGACTCTGTGCAACCCCATAGATGGCAGCCCACCAGGCTTCCCCATCCCTGGGATTCTCCAGGCAAGAGCACTGGAGTGGGTTGCCATTTCCTTCTCCAATGCATGAAAGTGAACAGTGAAAGTGAAGTCGCTCAGTTGTGTCTGACTTTTAGCGACCCCATGGACTACAGCCTACCAGGCTCCTCCACCCATGGGATTTTCCAGGCAAGAGTACTGCAGTGGGGTGTCATTGACTTCTCCATCAAAGACCATAGATATATCAATTAGGTTAGTTGACCATTAGCAGAATAAGGTGAATTTTCCCTTAATAAGTTTTTCCCTCTAAGGAATTAGTGATGGTTGCGCCACAGGAATCTGAGCATTTTGCAGAGAACAGATTTTAAAAGAAAGAGAAAACCTTCCAGAAACTGAGGAGTATCTGAAAAGGAAAAAAGTGAAATAGGGGAGAAAAAGATAAGAAAATATACACACGCCTCAAGTTTATGCTCAAAGCATTTCCTGTATCCACCTTAGCTGACTATTCCCTCTTTATTTCAATCCCTGGTAGACTGAAATTTGTCATTAAATAAAAGCTGTGTGTGATTATTTGTGTGATAATTAATCATGCTTGTGAACAAACTACCAATCATTTTCTAGAAAATACAGGGTTTTACAATTTTTTAATTTTCTTTGTGTAAAATTCCCACATTAAAAACACTATTCAATTTGTATTTTATTAAGTATGAATCAGTTCAGTTCAATTCAGTCACTCAGTCGTGTCCAACTCTTTGCGACCCCATGAATTGCACACCAGGCCTCCCTGTCCATCACCAACTCCCAGAGTTCACTCAAACTCATGTCCATAGAGTTGGTGATGCCATCCAGTCATCTCATCCTCTGTTGTCCCCTTCTCCTCCTGCCCCCAATCCCTCCCAGCATCAGAGTCTTTTCCAATGAGTCAACTCTTTGCATAAGGTGGCCAAAGTACTGGAGTCTCAGCTTCAGCATCAGTCCTTCCAAAGAACACCCAGGACTGATCTCCTTCAGAATGGACTGGTTGGATCTCCTTGCAGTCCAAGGGACTCTCAGGAGTCTTCTCCAACACCACAGTTCAAAAGCATCAATTCTTCGGCATTCAGCTTTCTTCACTCTCACATCCATACATGACCACTGGAAAAACCATAGCCTTGACTAGACGGACCTTTGTTGGCAAAGTAATGTCTCTGGTCTCTGCTTTTGAATATGCTATCTATGTTGGTCATAACTTTCCTTCCAAGGAGTAAGCATCTTTTAATTTCATGGCTGCAATCACTATCTGCAGTGATTTTGGAAACAAAACTGATCATATGGTCATAGTTCTTTGCCTAACAAACTACCCTTGGCTTATTTAGCCTTCTCATCTACTGTAGGAAAACAAGTTTCAAATCTGATATTAAACAAATTGAGTGCCCTTAATTGGATCTTTCCAAATAAGTTGAATTTACTTTCTTTAAGAGCAGATGTGCTATGAATGTACTAACTGAACATCCTTGAAGGGAGATGATTTTTATGTATCTTTTTATAATTCTATATTTCCTGTATACAGAATGGTGTCTGACATATAGTGGTTCTCAGAGAATTTATTGAATGAATCAATGAATGAATATGTGTCTTTGGTTTGCTTCACCTCTTTCAATAAGTTTCGAACAAGACTCTCTCAAGCTTTTTCCCCCTCTCCCTCTGCCTCTTTCTCTGTTCAATAGAAAATCTGGATAGGAGATTCAGTTATGATGAGAATACACTATAGCAGTTCATATGGTTATATATTTATATAACTTTTAAGCCTCCTTCATAATAACATCCACATCACAATGCCTTTGAAAGAACTGGCAATCAGTCTCCTCTCATACTTCTTTTGGAATCACTATTCAGGCAGATGGGCAGAGCAGTAACGGTGCAGTCACATCAGTGAAATGGAATGTCTTGGGTAAGGGGAAATCCATCTGGCTTTAAGTACATTAGAAGCTAAAACACAGGTATAACTTTCACATACTCTATCCCTGCCTTCCGCAGAGACTAAAAGGAGTTTCTCAAGTCCTCAGAGTCACAAGCAAACGGAGCAGAATTTGGGGCAAGTCGCCTCACCTGGATAAAAATGGAAATGTCAATCAGAGAATGGCACAACCAATCAGAGAGAGCTCTCGGAGGCAGGACTAGGGAGTTGGACTGCATCTAATCCAGATCATGCTCATGAGGAGTTTGAACACTGCCTGCTGGATTAAGATCCCCTCTCTAAGATTTCGTCTGACCACTAAGTTTAGGCATGAAAAGAGATAAGTCTGCATGCCTGGGGATCTGCAGCAGCTGAATTTCCCCCGAGCTGGGATATTCAGAGATAGGCATTCACCACCTTGTAAGAGTACCGATAAGACCACTGTCATGTATTGACCACACAATCTAGCAGGAATATCTAGGATGCAACAGTTTGTTTTCAAATTTATCTACCAAATTTTAAAAATCTTGAATATTCTCTCATGTTCATTATAGGTTGTACACTTTGTTAAGACTATTTTAATGCAATGGCTGGTTCCAACAAAATTAAATCCTGCCTTGTTTATATTTTTTACAATGTATAGGATCCCTGGATTCTGGAGGCTCACTTTTGTGGGGGTCAGTAAAAGACTATTCTTAGAGATCATTGAAACTTCAGATAATGTGATTATTAGATGCTATATATAGAAAGAACCTTTAAATCCCACCAAAGAATATTTGCTGGGACTTGTCAAGAAGAAAACATCAAATAATGCTGAGAAATGCCACAAACTATGTCTCCCTTTGTGAAATTTCTCAAAGAGTATTCAGTTTAGTTCAGTTCAGTTCAGTCGCTCAGTCATGTCCAAATCTTTGCGACCCCATGAATTGCAGCATGCCAGGCCTCCCTGTCCATCACCAACTCCCAGAGTTCACTCAGACTCATGTCCATCGAGTCGGTGATACCATCCAGCCATCTCATCCTCTCTCGTCCCCTTCTCCTCCTGCCCCCAATCCCTCCTAGCATCAGAGTCTTTTCCAATGAGTCAACTCTTCACATGAGGTGGCCAAAGTATTGGAGTCTCAGCCTCAGCATCAGTCCTTCCAATGAACATCCAGGACTGACCTCCTTTAGAATGGACTGGTTGGATCTCCTTGCAGTCTAAGGGACTCTCAAGAGTCTTCTCCAACACCACAGTTCAAAAGCATCAATTCTTCGGTGCTCGGCTTTCTTCACAGTCCAACTCTCACATCCATACATGACCACTGGAAAAACCATAGCCTTGACTAGACAGACCTTTGTTGGCAAAGTAATATCTCTGCTTTTGAATATGCTATCTATGTTGGTCATAACTTTCCTTCCAAGGAGTAAGCGTCTTTTAATTTCATGGCTGCAGTCACCATCTGCGGTGATTTTGGACCCCAAAAAAATAAAGTCAGCCACTGTTTCCCCATTTATTTCCCATGAAGTGATGGGACCAGATGCCATGATCTTCGTTTTCTGAATGTTGAGCTTTAAGCCAACATTTAAGCTAAGAGTATTAGCATCTGTCAAAACTATTCTGCAATGAAAATTATGTTTATGTTTGTCTAAATCAGTGTTCAATTATATTTGACCATAGATCATCTTATGGGTAAAATATCCATTAATAACTAGTGGAACTACTGCACTACAAAATAGCTGAAACCATCCAGGTAGGTCATTTGTTCCTTTTATTTCAGGATGTGGAGGGTTCATTAGCATAAGTATCTGTTCTATGTATCTGTCCTGTGGAGTCTTCTCTTTGCTTTTGCTTCAACTACTCCCACACCAAGCTGTAGCTGACTCCAAAAAACATTACTTGCTTTCAAGAATTTTTTTCTGAGCTCCATAATTTTACATTTAACTATTTTCTGGATTTTTGTCCTTGGTTGTTGTACTTGAAAACTGAACTCTTCATCTTATGCCTTCCCAAACTTCCCCACCAGAATGGATTATGCCAACATATACCTGGGAATCGCCCTTGAATTCTCTCTCTTTTGTTTTGTCCCCATCATACTATTAAAACAGCCTCAAAATCTTGTCACTTTCCTCACCCAAAGGCCTTAAAAATCTTCATTTATGCTTGTAAAATGAATACAAAAGACTTATGCTTGTTTTAATTTTCCATGACAGCAAAATCTGAGACAAGGAACTTAGGTGTGGATAGATGAGTGGTGAGGTGCCCAGGTAGCAGGATTAAGAGGGCTGGAAAAGTGAGCCAGGGAAAGAAGAGAAGGTGATCACAGGTGAGCCAGTGTGCTGGTTCCCACTGTGAGTAACAGAGCTCAACGCTGCTGGGGCAGTTTTGCAGAACCATGGATATAGAAGGAGCCTCTGAGCTTTCCCCCTGCAGGATGTGGGGTCGGTCTGTATTCCCTTAATCCTTCTCCCATCAGTTGAAATGGTGGCTCCAGGAGTGCTCACTCTCCTGAACTTCAGGGCCAACCTGCAAATATGTCCTGAGACAGAAAAGCAGAGATAAGTGAGGCCCTGAAAGTAGCATGCTCCCCGTGTGCACAGAACTCCCCAACAGAGCTGCAGCTGAAATCAGAGTATTGGGCAAAGAAGGCCTTTCAACCCCTCTCCTCTTCAGGCTTCCCCTCCCCAAAGCATTCTAAACACTGTCCCCAAAATAATCTTTCTTACTTCTTCGTCCATTAATAGAATACAAATTTCTTAAGTGCATTCCATTTGCCAGGCACATTCCTATGTATTGATGAATAAGGGCAGTTTTTAATGTCAGAGAAATTTACGTTCTAAAAGGAGGCAGATATAAACAAGCAAGGAAGGAAAAATACAGTATCTAAGAGCGGCTGATTTTATATAGAGAATTAAAATGCATATGTAAAGTAAAGACTGGTTAGATACTTTACATTATTTAGAAGGCTATTTCAGAGGAAAGGAAAAAAACAAATGGCTGACTGAGGTCACTGGGAATGGCAATGCAGATAACTAGATGGATTCACAATATGTTTAAGAATTAGGGTCAGTGGAATGGCTGTGAATTGGATGTAAAGGGTAAGAAAAAGAAAAATAGGGAAGATGCTTAAATGTTTAGCTTGAGCACTCAGTAAATGTTATTGCCATTTTGAAGACAACAAAACCTGGGGGAGGAGTGAATTTCAGGAGGAAATAGTGCATTTCTGTTAACTCATGTTAAATTTGAGATGATTATTAAGCATACCTGTGGAGATATCAAACTTTTGTGTGACGTTATTATTCTCCCACTTAAAAAATCCTTTTAGAACACTATTTGCCCTTAGGGTAAGGTCCAAACTTGTTGGTAGGACATATTTGGTACTCACCAAACCTTCTGTCTCATCCATCTACACAGTCTAAGATTCAGTTATATTGATATCTGTTTGCAGTCCTCAAAATGCCACTGCTTTGCCTCCTCAAACCAGTGTACCTGTTTGCCTCTGTACCATCTTTCTGTTCTTTCTTACTCATTCACAGTCTTCCAGACTTAGTTCTGATTTTATCCTTCACAGACCTCTCTTGATAATGCTGTGCCGAGTTGATTTCATGCCATCCTGGGTGAATACCTTATATTCAGTCATGTTCTCTGTACTTCTCTCTAACAAAATGCTTAATACACTGTGCATTGTATTTTGTCCATTATTCATCTTTTTCCTACTTAGCTGATGCGCAGGAAAACTGTATTTTCAGCTTTTTACACTGTGCCACAGTAGTATCATATTTCTGATGCTGTTGTTTGAATAAATTACTTAATAAATGAATGAACAGATGAAAAATGAGTGAAAAATATAGAAATAGGTAAACATCTATACATCTTAAAAAATAATATCAGTTTTCCTTTATTAGTTTGGTTCTCCCCTTGAAAGTTTATACCATGTTTTAAGAAGACTGAAAAAAAAATAACTTCTTAATGTGTGGGAGTGCTCAGTCATATCTGACTGTTTTGCAACCTCATGGACTGTAGTCCACCAGGTTCCTCTGTCCATGGGATTTTTCCAGGCAAGAATACTGGAGTGGGTTGCCATTTCCTCCCCCAGGGGATCTTCCCATCCCAGGGATCAAATCCCTGTCTCTTTCATTGCAGGCAGATTCTTTACCTCTTGAGCTATCAGGGGAGTCCCAACTTCTTAATAGTTAATTTTTAAAAATTAACTATCTAAGTTCTTTTGCTGTGTGCTTAGCCACTCAGTCGTGTCAAACTCTTTGTGACCCCTTGAACTGTAGCCTGCCAGGCTCCTCTGGTTCATGGGGATTTTCCAGGCAAGAATACTGGAGTGTGTTGCCATGACCTCCTCCAGGAGATCTTCCCAAGTCAAGGATCAAGCCCAGGTCTCCCACATTGCAGGCAGATTCTTTACCATCTGAGACAGCAAAGCCTAAGAATACTGGAGTGGGTGTCCTATCTCTGCATCCACTTGTCCATCCATCATCTGTCCATTCCTGGGAACTTCCCAACCCAGGAATCAAACTGGGGTTTCCTGCATTGCAGGCGGATTCTTTACCGGGTGAACTACCCAGGAAGACCCTAAGTTCTCTTATGAAAATACATAGTGAAAAGAAAAAAATATATAGCATTCATTTGTATGTATTATTAGTACTCTGCTTCCCTCCACCCTCCAAAAACGTAGCTTAATATAGCAAACAGAGGTAAAGAATAAGAGAATAAAGTATACTTTGAAGCAGATGAAGAAATCATGGAAGATTTAAGTGTTAGTAAACAAAATAAAGCCTCAGTCTACTCAATTTTCACAAGGTTCACAGCTAATCAAAAGGCAAAGAAGTATGTGGAAATATACATTATAAAAGCCAATTTAAAGATGGAATCATCAATTTTAAGATTTACACGATCCATTGGATAAAAACCCATTTAAAAAATATTGAGTTCAATTAAAGTATTTCTGAATCAATAAATAAATCCCCTCTGATCAAGAGAACAGTTTGTTTAAGCAGGTTTATCCAGGATGGATTCTAGTGTTCTTTCCACTTATAAAAGAATATGACACAATTATGGCATATCTAAGACTAGGTTTGTGTATCAGTTCAGTTTCAGAGAAGCAGGACTTCCAGGATATACAGTTACATGAGATTTGCTATAGAAATTTGACCATATACAACCATAGGATCAGGCTAAATAGTTTCTGTAAGCATATTGAATTCACACCCAGTGCTAAAGTTTAAAGTCTACAGGACATGCCATTGGGAAAGGAAGACAATATAAAGTGGAGGAACACTAGAATGAACTGGGAATACAAGCCACAGCTGGGGCCCTGGAGGACAGACTTAAAACTGTATCAGTTCTTTCTAACTCTGCTCCTTATGTTCTAACTGTCTTGCAGAACCCAGAGCTAAACACATACACTTGGACCAGGAGGCAAAGCAGATGAAGGTGGATCTCAGGGAAGATGGAGTAGTTGCAGGTTTGGTCATTGCCTTATATCAATGGGTGCACCAGCAGATAAAAATATGTGGGTGGCTACAAAAGGGTGTTTGCTTCACTTGTATACTTCAAATTTCACACAAGAATCTTCCTTGTGGTCCATACTGGTAGGAAATATATAGGAACAGGAACTCCAGGAAAGAAAGCTCAGTTTAGGCAAGTTGATACATTTCTAAAGCCAATGTAATCTGTTTGGCATGATAGAGTTACACATCTATTATGTAATGAGTGAATGGTTGAACATCTGGGGTAGACTGATGGATGGACAGGTGGATGCAGGAATATATGCATAGGTCTCTGCCTTCTTGCCAAAGGCTATTTCTTTGCCAGTCTTCTATGTAAATGCCTTATCACTCATTCAGATCATTTGTACTCTATGAAAACAATGCATGATTATTATTAGAATTAACATATATTAAGATTAAATATTAACAGGAGGTCAACTCAAAGTTTACAGTTAAAGATCTAGCTTTAATATTAAAAGCTAACCCTTACCAAGCAAGTATTTGGTTACATTAACGATCTGATTTAATTTTCACAAAGACTTATAAGGTAGGGATTGATGTTATCCCCATTTTGAAAAGTAACGCTTGGAGAGGTTAAATATGAAAATATTTCTCTGTCTAGTGCTTTGTGATTCTATTTCTTTTAGGGACATCTCTTGGCAATGAGGATGTGTGTGTGTGTCAGAAAGTGTGTCTGGTTCTGATGTCCACAATGGAGCGATAGCACTGGATTCAGACATGCCAGTGCCAGATATATATCTCTTTCCTGTTCTCATAATAGTTAATTATGTAAATATAAGGGACATAGGAAAAAGACTTTTATTTTTTTCTTCCAAAGGACAAGAGTTCAGTTTTGTTTTTATGATTATTGAGATGAAATTTATTTGTTCCTAATTTTGGCCTTTATAACCTGATACCCAAAGTGTATGGCTCATCTCCTGAGCAATCTTATCAGTAGATGTGATAGATTGCCTAAAATGATGCCATTCTGCACACCAGTACCAAAGCAGAGAGTTGAGTGGATTATTCTGAATTCCAGGACAAAGAACATAAATATAAAACCAATTTGGATAAAATATCTGATCAAAGTCAACAATGGAGTCATAATAAGTTTATTGCCTCTTTAATTATTTGAGTGATGGACAAATAGACTCCAAAGGAACTGTTTAATTTTATACATTTTATTTAGTCAGACTCAAATAATACTCTCCCAATAGAGAAAAGGGAAAACATGCAAATAGAGAATTAGTTCCACCTACATAAACATATTTTGAGTTTATTCTGTGATAATTGCTCTTCCATATTAATTTGTTAGAATAGCTCAAGTTGAAAGCAAAATAACACATTTGAGTCAGTTCCAATGAGGTGGGTAGCCTATTATACAGAGTGAAGTAAGTCAGAAAGAGAAAAACAAATATCATATTAATGCATACAAATAGAATGTAGAAAGATGGTACTGATGAACCTATTTGCAGGGCAGCAATGGAGATGCAGTCATAGAGAACAGACTGGACATAGTGGGGGAAGGAGAGGAAGGGACGAATTGAGAGAGTAACTCTGAAGCTTATACATTACCATATGTAAAATAGCAAAACATAGCCAGTGTGAACTTTCTGTATGGGAATATAGCAAATGGGATAGATAGTGGGAACGTGCTGTATGATGCAGGGAGCTCAAACCCAGTGCTGTGTGGCAACCTAGAGGGTAGGACGGGGTGGGAGGCGGGAGGAAAGTTCAAAAGGCAGGGGACACATGTATACCGATGGCTCATTCACGTTGATGTATGGCAGAAACCAACACAAGGTTGTAAAACAATTGTGTCAGTCGCCCAGTCATGTCTGAACCTCCAATTAAAAGTAAATATATTTTTTAAATAAATAAATGAAAAGAAAAAATAAAAGTTGATGTTATTATTTAGTCATTAACTGAAGGTTACTGAGATTTCATGTATTCTCTAGAAATTTTCTACTCAAAAATCATTTTAAAAAATTTTAAGGGGACATTAAAATCACCAGAGCAAAACTCATTGAACAAGCTTTTTATATGTGTTACTAAATGACTTATGCAAACAGTTTCTCAACAGTTGTCACGGAGAAAGCACTGTTCTGACCATTTTAGATTTGGACATGTTTCCTCCTAAAAGAGAAGGATTAAAGTTTGTGAACACCTGTGATATTTCAGGCCCTGTGTTGATAATGCATAGTGATCATCTAATTTAATTAAGCCAAAGCATAAGAAGTACTTAAGTTTTTACTCAATAAACTTGAAATATTATACACAGTTTTGTTGTCAAAGGCATTCTCCCAGACACACTGTATAACACACTGGAGTAATTTATGGATTAATTGATTAATTCAATTCAACCTAAAAGTTTTTGACTATCTACTATGTGCCTGACACTGAAAATGAAACAATGAATCGAATATTTCTTCCCAAGGCCTTGAAGCCTAGTAAAAAAGTCAAGGATACTGGTAATAAAGTATAATTAAGTACAGAAAGTACTACTACTATAGGTATAAGAGGGAAAATATATTGGAAACAGAGGAGAGAATGAAAAATTCCTGATGCGCTTTCTCTTTAGAATAAAGAAAATTACAAACACTTGGTTAAGTATGAAGCCTAGGGCAGAACTGGTGGCAGAGGATGGTGGTTCTTTCAGTGGGACTAGAATGAAAATTCGGAGAAGGCAATGGCACCCCACTCCAGTACTCTTGCCTGGAAAATCCCATGGGTGGAGGAGCCTGGTGGACTGCAGTCCATGTGGTCTCGAAGTGTTGGACACAACTGAGTGACTTCCCTTTCACTTTTCACTTTCATGCATTGGAGAAGGAAATGGCAACCCACTCCAGTGTTCTTGCCTGGGGAATCCCAGGGACAGGGGAGGCTGGTGTGCAGTCCATGGGGTCGCACAGAGTCGGACATGACTGAAGTGACTTAGCAGCAGCAGCAGCAGAGGTTGGATTATCATATGGCTCCTTATAGACAGTAACAGAGACCCAAATGTTCTGTAGGTGGCACATTTCTTACCCAGAAGAGAACTACAGGTCAGAGTTGGTTTTTAACATGACGAGTTTATAGTTAACTAAATCTACATGCAATGATATAAACTTTAGTTTGAAAACAGAACTGACTCAAACACTTCAAAATATCGATTAGTAACTGGAACTTATAGCTTATGGATTTCATTCCTCAGTAGTGGTGTGTCCTGAATCAGTCATTACGATTTCATTATCCATTCCATCATCTGCAAAATGAATGTAATGTTATTCATCATGCAAAATTCTCACGTGCTTAATGTGAAGTTTCTGGAATCATGTATATGAAATTGCTTTGTAAACTTTTAGGCCCTCTAGAAACTCTGCTTTCATCATCATGATAGCCCTTCGATTAAAATCCACTTTTAACTCTAAACAATGGGATTCTACACCACCTCATTCTGATGTTGAGATTAAACTACCTTATTTGAAAAAGATCAGAAATGGTCTTCAAACCGCCTACATAGTACCATGCACTTCTACACATAGCATCAGCATATGAAGACTGAGTACTCATTTGAGGCTGTGCCAAGACTCTATCTGACAAAGCCATCCTTAGACTTCATAAGGCATCAACACTCCCTGTGAGGGCATAACAAAAGCCCTTTTGTAGCTCAGGAAAGCAGAATTAAAAATGGAAACAGTCAGAGACCTTCTTTTATGTGGAAGAGGGAAAAAAAAAGTCTAGTAATACAGGAGGAAAGAAAATTCAAGGACAGTGATCATAATCTAATTAAGGTCTATAATTACAAATTCAGTACATTTAATAAAGAAAAATTTGCATGCTCATTTAAATAAAACCAATCTTTTAATGGAGCTGAAAAGCATAGGTGAAAACCACTATTACTTATTAACTGAGAAAAGCATCTAAGAAATCTTCTTAGTGCATTCCCTGAAAACCATATACCTTGTGAGGTAGTAAAAACAGGCAGAGAAAATATATTCCAAAATCATTATTTAAAGGAACAAAACATTTTTGAAAAGGTAAACACGTTGACAGTGAAGTTTAAAAAACAAAATTATACACCTGAATTGATTGTATAAATATAAAAAGAAAATAAAATGTTTTATATGGTAAGAGGAACAGAGGAAATTAAGGTATATGAACTCTAACACAGGACTTTTAACTATCAATAACTAAGATAGGACAATACCTATAGCTTATATAATTTCATTATTCTAAGAAAAATTAGAAAATAATTCTCCTTGCCCATCAAAATTTTGAATGGATTGCTGTTTACTAATATGCCGTCAAAGTTACTAAGGAGGTTTTTTTGTTTTAACTCAAAATCACACCACTTCAATGTTCCAAATGCCTAAAAGAATATATATTAATTTTCTAGCACTGCCATAATAAAATATCTTAGATTAAGTTGCTTAAACAACATAGATTTATGTTCCCTCAGTTCTGGAGGCTAGGAAGTCCAAGATCAGGATGCTGGTATAGTCAAGTACTGTTGAGGGTTCTCTTCCTGATTTGCATGTGACTGCTATCACTCAATGGGTTGCCATTTAATGTGCTCAGGCAGCCTTTCCTAGGCGCTGGCAGGGGAAAAAGGGAAGGGAAGACTGAGGAGAAGGAGGGGAAGAATGGAAGAGGAAGAAATCTCTCTTCCTCTTCTTATAAAGCCACCAGTCCTATAGGATTAGGGCTCCACCCTTATGACTTCATTTAGCCTTCATTACCTCCAAATACAGTTACATTGGGGGAGAAGGCAATGGCATCCCACTCCAGTACTGTTGCCCGGAAAATCCCATGGATGGAGGAGCCTGGTAGGCTGCAGTCCATGGGGTTGCTAAGAGTCGGACACGACTGAACGACTTCACTTTCACTTTCCCCTTTCATGCATTGGAGAAGGAAATGGCAACCCACTCTAGTGTTCTTGCCTGGAGAATCCCATGGATGGAGTAGCCTGGTAGGCTGCAGTCCATGGGGTCGCACAGAGTCGGACACGACAGCACAGTTACATTGGAGGTTAGGGCTTCAGCATATGTATTTGGGGGAGACAAAACATGGTCCATAGCACCAACAGATATTAAACATGTCTAAAAATTCATAAAAATTTTTCAATAAATGGTCTTCTTCTTGGTATTCCAGTTGTAGAGACAAACATTTTTCTAAGGCAGTCTTGAGTAAAAATTCGGGAGAGTAGGAAGCTGGATCAATAATGTCCTAAAGGCATGATGAACCACAGGTGAAATTAATCCTTACCAAATGAAAGGAGCTAGGAGAATCTGTATTTTCACTCAAGAATTTGGTTAGTTTGAGGATTGCTTGTAGTTTTAGCTTGTGAATTTACCAATCTACCTGTGGATGGAAACCAGCTTTAACCAGAAAACCTAAATGAGAGCAAGTAAATCTTTTTCCAGAGAGTATAAATTCACCAAAGGCAATCTGATTTACTTTGTTTATAAAGGAGACAAAAAAAAAAAATAAGCGTTGGAAAGCTTTATATTTTCTCAGTTTCTGAAACTCTTTCATGGTAGGAGGTTAGTGATATGGAAAACAGTTAAGTAAAATCAAATTCTATTTTTACTTTCTCTATTCTTCAGTTATTTAACCCCTGATTTTCTGAACTAGACAAATCTGCATATGTCAAACACTCTACAGTAGTGAAAAAGATTGAATAATAGATGTTTGTATTTATTAGAAATGCTTCAGTCTCCAAATTCAGACAGTTTTATAGTGGTTAAAGGACATTAACTTTGGAACTAACTTTCAGCAATTTTTTGCTATTGACCTTGGTCAAGTAACTTGAGTGTTCTTATCCTCAGTTTCCTTAGCCATAAATCAGATATAGGAATAACACCTGATTAAGAGGGTTGTGATGAGGATCAAAATAGTTACTAACCTTCAAAGAAACGTCATGCAGTTAGCAAATATTAGTTGCTCTCGTACTAACCTACTAAATGCCTCCTACTTCTACTACGACTAGTATTAGTACTGCTGCTGCTACTACGACTATTATCATTATTATTTGATAATTTAGAGGATACTGAATCACGCGAATACACCAGGATTCTTGGCTCCCGGAGGAGAAGAATTCAATCCGGGGCCAGAGACAAGGCTTGATCGCTCAGAGCTTTTGTGTAATAAAGTTTTATTAAAGTACAAAGGAGATAGAGAAAGCTTCTGACATAGGCATCAGAAGGGGGCAAAAAGAGTACCCCCTTGCTAGTCTTTAGCTGGATGTTATATAGTCACTAGCAGTCTGTTAAGGAAAGAAAGGAATGTCTTGTAATTCAGAACAGCACCAGGCCCCTCGCCCATAAGATGCATTTTGGGATAATCTTGGGCCATAAAATAATTAACTTGAATCTTAAAGAAGGGCAGACCACCATACAAATAGTTTCATTTACATAGATTAGGGGAACAATATCTGAGTATAACATACTGGTTTGTCAAGTAGGTTTTGGGCCAAGAGGCGGAACCGACTTGGAGACAGAGTTTGGGGTAAAGGCGTAGTACATTAGCATAGCTTAAGACAAACATTTCCATAAGAAAAAGGCATTGGTTATCTCTAGGCTCAAGAATAGCTAACTTCAGGAGAAACCAGGTGTCATTATGGCAACACAGTATTTTAAGAGAAACCTCTCTTTAAATTTGTATAGAGAAGGAAAAAAATATTGCTAGTTTGTTTCCTCCTGCCGCTTAAGAGAGATAAAAATGTCTGACATTTGCAGGCTATTTCTTCCATTTGGAGACCCCTGGCCTTCCTGCCTGTTACCCTCTCAATATCTGCCACCATTCAGTCTTCTGGTGATCCAGTATAAATCAGTAATGAATTTTCTATCTTTATATCTGGCAACAGGTAAGGCACTGCATGGGAAAGAGAACAAATGTAACTGTATCTATTACTATCAGTGGACTAGAATTTAGCTGGTGAAATTACCATAAATATTTTCAAAAGCTCTTTAGAAATGGAAATTGATAAAAGATAAGCACCTAAGACAGAACCTAAACATTTCGTTTAAGGTCTCAGAGCAATGAGCAACTGAGTTGATACCAGAGTTCAGTCACCTGATTGGAGCGTCAGGTTGACTCCTCTGAGCCACATGTCAGTTATGAGAACCTCACAATGATGATGGGAAGGGGTATAACTGTGCCAGACAGGGCAGAGTACTAACAGCCCCTAGAGATAAACCAGACCAGGGACCTCCAGCCCCATTAGGGCTGGACTTTTACCAATTCAGTATACAATTGCTCCACAGCTTTAGCCAACAGGTCAGGGATGGGTAATGTGGAGCATAGTCCAAGGGACAACTGAATGGTGTTTTATTTATTTATTTATTTTTTTGGTTTCATGTCTATAGACAATACCTCTTCCTTATGAGTCCAGCCTGAGTAGGACTGACAATGATCTCTCTGGAACAGAGATTTCAAACTTGCCCACAACACAAGTGTCTTTCATTTCCAAATGAACTCAACATTTTGTCTTATATACATATGATGCAGTCTCTGGATCAGACCTAGCTTATGAGGTTAAATAAAAGTAAAAGCTTCAGTTTCCATGCATACCAGAGATGCCACTGCAGTGTTTCATGACTTTCTGGAGAGTGCATTGGCAAAGGAAGTAATCACTGTACTGTAATTTTTGTATAATATTTATACATTCCATACCCTGACTCCTACCTATAAACACTTGAAGGGAATCATAAGCACAGTTAATGACATATTAGAAGTAAGGCTTCTGTTTCCTAAGGACATTCCCCAAGGCAGTTGTTCAAAGGGAACTTGGAATTTTCCATCAGAAATTTTTTCCTTCTTAATAATGATCTCATGTGACATGCATTCCAGTTTTTGTTTTTGGTTCCTTTTTTTTTTTTTTTTTTGATTGATCTTACACTCTGCATTCTATGGGAAATTCTATTTCCACAGATTCTGAACTTCAGTCTCAGAAATTCTAGGAGGTTAGTAAGACATCTTCTAGTGGAATGTATTTGATCTACAATATAGCCTAATCAAAAGACATTCAAAGCCAGATATCAAGAGCAAGGCACAGGCCTGCTCAGCATCAGAACAGACCAAAACCCAGAGTACTCTGGTCTGGTCCCTCCTGTTAGCTCCGTGAAGGATAAATCACGTGCCCCAACAAGTGTTGGGGCCACCGTTTGCCAGCTAGATCTGTTTTCTCCCAGGTGAAACTCAGAATTTAATGTCATTAAAAAAAACCAAACAAACAGTAAATGTGACATATTTTAAACATCCAAGAGACTTCACAGCTTCTCAAAGGGAGTAGATTTTCATGTTGAATTCTAGTTGTAAACTTAGGTTGAAATATTTGTCTCTGCTTCTTATGCACCCAGTCGAGTGGCTGACATCCAGGGCACTGATACGCGACCAGACTGTGAGAAGCTTTGGACAACTGGCTCTTTACTTTAAAAGGGTACTTATATTTGCTTCAAAAAATGACTTTTACACTAACATTTTAATTACCGAAAAGCCCCAAACTCTCTTTTTAAAACATATTCATTTAATATATTTCAGAATAAGTGAAGAATTCCATTTTCTTTCTAAAATAATCCAACTGTAACTGCTAAAATGTACTCCCTAGAATAAAGAGAGGAAGTCTAGCTATAAAACCCTTTTTGAGTTATTCTAATAATAAGGCAAATATATGACATGTTGGGCAGGAGGAAAAATGTGTTTTTTAAATATTTTTTTAATTCAACATTATTTTGTCCTGTCAATCTTTAAAATCAGTTTATATATGAAGCTAGATTGTATAGGTTCCTAACAAGTGAATTTCTTCTTGTCTTCCTCAGTTTCTTTGATCAAACAAGTGAGGAGAGGATTAAAAATATTATTGTATGGATTTTTATGAGAATTAAGTATGTTAATAAACATAAACCATGTAATAAGCACTCAATAAATGTAATGTATCATTGTTAGTAACATTATTAGATTCTTTCAAAAATCTGAACATATTTTTCTTCCAACTTTGTTTCTCTGGGTATCTAAATTATAGTGTAAAAAACTATACACTTCCTCTGGGAGATCAGTTCACTCAATCAGGACAGATATGGCAAATGTTTTCCAAATAAACACAAAGGGCTTCCCTCATAGCTAAGTCTAAAGAATCTGTCTGCAGTGCAGGAGGCCCGAGTTTGATTCCTGCTTTGGGAAGATCCACTGAAGAAGGAAATGGCAACCCACTCGAGTATTCTTGCCTGGAGAATCCCATGGACAGAGGAGCCTGGCAGGTTACAGTCCATGATTTTACAAACATTTGACACAACTGAGTGACTTTCACTCACTATATGTTTGTATTTTTTCTTTACAGAATAATATACTTGCTTGTTATGTGACCTCCTGAAAGGCAGTTTTCTGAGCAGATACCTTCCTCCTTTTTTAGAAATATATTTGCACCAGGTAAGAAAAAACAGGAACATAATATTTTCTGCTAAAAGATTACTTTCACATATATTGTCTTAAAAAAAATCTTCTTCAACAAGAACAACATCAAAAATCCTCTTTGAATATAAGAACAAATAATCTTGGAGCATAGCCAGATTTGGCAGATTCAGGTCTGTGTGTTATCCATCTATCTATTTAAATTCTGTCATCTAGTAAGAGATGTAGGGATATAAATTAAATGAAATTGGAGACTCATTCGGGGTCCTGACAGAAAACTGATATAAGCAAAAAGGAGCAATTAAGAAGATTTTAATGATAGGTCTACTTATTACCCAAGGGCAAGATTCAGGAAACCAACAAGAGATGATACAACAATGGCAAGATTCTTCTAAGCTTCCCTCAACTTGAAGAGGCAAAGGAGGGACCAGCAGTAGGAACCAGGCAAGCTCTGGAAGATGTCTGTTGGATGCAGGCTGTGGCCATTCAGCCCCTGTCAACTTATCACTTCGTCAGGAAGGAGCTGAGGTAATGTGTCCCATGCTTTCTCTTCCACTTTTCATACCTTGCCAGGGCTGCTCATTGGCCAAATGCAAACAGAAGCCAGAAGTCAAAGGACTTCAGATGATGCAGTCAGGCAGTTAGCTTCCCCAGAGCTCATAATAAGGGAGAAACAAAGGAAAGTAGATTTGGAATAGCAAACATCCCACAAAGTGAAGAGTCACTCTGGAGAATGCACTGATGGGTTTCACTTTTGTAGCCTTTCTCATGTTATGAAAGAATTTTGGAAGCTGGTGTTAAATACGGGCTCCCCGTGACTCAGTGGTCAAGAATCCACCTAGCAATGTGGGAGACATGAGTTCAATCCCTGATTTTGGAAGAATCCACAGGCCATAGAGCAACTAAGCCTGAATGTCACAACTATTGAGCCTGTGCTCTGGGGCCTGAGAACTGCAACTAATAATAAAGCCCACAAGCCCTAGAGCCCATGCTCCACAGCAAGAGAAGCCACTGCAATGAGAAGCCTGCACACCACAGCTAAAGAGTAGCCCCCACTCGCTACAACTAGGGAAAGCCCATGCAGCAGCGAAGACCCAGCACAGCCAAAAACAAATGAATAAAATTATATAAAAAATTAAATTAAACACAGGCTTCAAGCTTCCCAAGAGCCTCTCCAAATCAGAGTTTCAGACTGAAAACACAATAAATAAACAAACAACAGCATAGACTAGTTATACCTTTATGTCTGAAGGATTTTCCAGTTTCAAATATCAAAGAGAATTTGAATTAAACTAGTTTTAGATACTCTATCACTTTTGACTAAAGAAAAAAATATATTCACGATAGTTTAGTTATTTCTTCTCTAAAACAGGAATCTCCTAACTCTTTTATCATAGACTCTGTCAAAAAAAAAATGAAAAATTGAGCATATGGTCCTAGTATGTGTGAACTTATTAATGAATAAGTTCATTATTAACTTATATTCTAACATCATATATACATCATTAAATATGGAAAAGGAAAAGTGGAAAGTAATAGCAGCGAAAACAAGACAAACACAGAGTTTAATATTTTCTCCCCCGTCCCAGAGCACATCTTATTTTCCCAGTTTATTCAAGCTTCAGAGATTCCTTCACTCTGGAGAGACTCTTAAGAGACAACTGACTCCACACACCACCCAATGTATTCTACCCCATACACTGATTACCAGTTAGGATCTTAATGGAGAACACAGCTACCAAAATTTGGACAGTCTGAAGGATCAGAAAATGCTAAACAAATAACTTGCCTCCCTGAGCCGTTGCTAAGCGTGGTCAGCACTTGTTTCATGGTAACACTGCAGAGCAGTCTCATCTCCATGTTACAAAATTAGACGCAGAAGCAAAAGTAGAAGGTTTTAGGAACTGATTCAAGATAACCTTTTGCTGCCAGAAAGCCCAGATTTTCTGAATTCTAGTTGAACATTCACTGTCATAATACCAGGCTTCTTATCTAACAAATTTCCTATGGACTAAACAGGCATTTCACCACAGAAAGGTGTCTCTGTGAAAGGTATGTCATGGTCATAAGAGAAATAATTTGCTCAGAGAACTTAAGCTAGATGTCTGATGCATGTTTGGCCTCTTGGTTTCTGCTTTTCCTGCTAGGGCTGAGAGATTCTAGCATTTCTCACTGGAATGCCAGTTACTCTGGGCCAGGACTCCAATTATCATCGCATTTTTTTCCCCAGCACCTGACACAGCAGCTAGAAATATAGATTTATAATAAAATGCCCAAATAAATAGATGTTGACTCAACTGAAACATAACCCTGAGTATCTTCAAGGCAGTGAGAAATCTGGAAACCAGATTTTGGGAATTATCTCAAAATTTTCAAAACATACAAAATTTTTGAAATATACCAGGATTTTTAAAGAGCATGAAACTACCTCAAAATATCCCCTGTAGTTAATTGCAACAAAAGGAATGAATTCTTGGCCAGTAAGTCCACCTCGTTCACAGCTTTCACCAGTTAATAAGGTACAGTTCAATTCCATTTTGCCTCCAACTCCCTCATTAAGCTTGGCTCAGATTCAAGCCCCTGAGCCCCTCCCAGTGTCCCTGAATGGTCCTGATGTTTCACTTCACTAAAGAAGAGATTAATTTGTAGAAAGGCTTCAGCACATTCCTGGGTTGCTCAAGTGCACTTCTTTTCATAGAACAGGCTTTTGATTTTGCGCTTTAAATCAAAGGCAGAGAGCAAAAATTCCAAGTATGTATGGGCTTCCGACCTTTAAAAAAACAGGATTGTTCAGATGGAATCTGACACAGAAATACTCTAGCCTACTACCCTTGTTAGTTTGATTCTGCCTCAAGATACCCCCTTTCTTCTTTCTACTAAATATTGGCATTTCAATCAAGTCGGTGTTTGGCAAAGCATTAAACATAAGTGAAGCATTCGTTAGTAATTTATTCATATTGACATTTTAGGGTTTCAATTCATTGAAAAGACTCTGGTTAGGAGTGGCTCCAGTTAGGAAACCTGTTCAATGGAACATATGTTCATATACTATTCCTTGTGTCTGGGTCGTGGGAGATCATGTGTTTACTTGGACACTGACTCAGGCACTGTGAACAAAAATGATAGCATTCAGAAAAGCCACTTTTGAATACTTGTACAAACTTCTGAGTCACAGACATATGAATTAGATAGGAGCATGAAAAACTTGAAATACTTATAATTTGCCTTTGAAAGATTGATTTCATCTTTGAATCTTCTTTATTCCAATATCTCCATGGTTTTTTTTTTTTTTTAACTTGTTGATGTAGTTTTATGTAAAGCCTGTTGCAAGCAAAACAGCCCAGTAACAAGAAAGATTATATTCCTTGTAGAATAGAGATGTTGCTTTGATATTGTTCGGAATGTCTGCTAAATAAAATACCAGGTCACTCTGCTTCCTGGGTTTGATTCTATGTACACACACACACACAAACACACACACACACACCACACATACACACCACACACACACTTTAAGAAAAACAGTTTTAATAGGTTCTACACTCAATGCAATGATTCTTTAAGTTACAAAATTATTCTATCCCTCAATATTCAATAGGCCTTTTTAGGGGTGAGTAAGAGATTGAGCAGGACTCCTAACTGATTGAAACATATTTACTAATAAATTGCATTTGAGAACCATTTTGACCTTTTTGAAATGCTCTCAATCTTACTTATTTTCAGATCCTTTGATCATATGAAAAGAGGTGCTCCAATTGATTCAAAGGGGGTGCCATTGAAGGTTGTGACAGAAATTTTATCACTGAAACGGGACCACATAACTTGAATTGTATAATAGGAGAAGCACTGATGAATTAGCCATAGGTACTATATCCTTAGGACTTCCCAGGTGGCTCAGTGGTAAAGAATCCGCCTGCCAATGCAGGAGACAAGGGTCCATCCCTGACACAGGAAGATCCCCAGGAGGAAGAAATGGCAACCCACTCCAGTATTCTTGCCTGAAAAATTCCAGGGACTGAGGACCCTGGAGGACTAGAGTCTATGAGGTTGCAAAGAATCGGACCTGACTGACTGACTATGCACGCACTCTATCCTTTACTATAGTTCTAAAACCACAGCATCCTGTCCTTAAGTTGATGGTATTTAAACAGCACTCTATACGCTACCCAAACTCTCAATAAACAGCTTCCCTAATACTATCCTTGCAATCTATAGTCTCCTCTTTTTATCTTCATCAGAGTATAGGATCTGGGTTTCATAGCTTCTTCAATGTCTTAGACATCTGATTTAGTCAAATTTCTCTCAAGATGAAAGAAAGAAAAAACAGATTCCTGGAACTGAGATATTACTGGCAAATGATTTGACCTTTACTAATTCAAATGAGGGTAGCCATCCAACAAATCAAAGCCTGGGACTGGATGGTTTCACTGGTGAATCCTACCAATGAAATATTATTTAACTGTGAGAAAGAAGGAGTTCCTGTTGTTTACAATGACACGATAACACTTAAGGGCTAAGTGAAATAAGTCAGAGAAAAACAAATACTGTATCATATCACTTGTATGTGGAATATTTTTTTTAAATGTCAAATTTAAAAAAAAACAGAGTGAGATAGTGGTTACCAGGGACTGGAGGGTGAGAAAAATGAGGTATGGTCAAAGGGCACAAACTTCCACTTGTAAGTTCTAGAGAATTAATATATAGCATGGTGATATTAGTTAACAATATTGTGTTATGTTTTGAAAGTTGCTAAGACAGTAGACCTAAAATATCCTCACCACAAAAATTAAATGGTAAATATATGATGTAATGGAGGTGCTAACACTATGATGGTAATTATTTTGCAATATATTATATATCAGTGTATCAAATCAACGTGGTGTATGATGGAATCTACATAATGTTATATGTCAATTATATATCAATAAAACTGGGAATAGAAATAATGACAGTATAACTCTGTGATACTAAAGATTTGACATTTGACATTCTTTTGAGTTGATTAAATGCAATACAACAAAAGAAAGAAGTGTCTTAAATATATAGTCTGGAATTAGAATAACTGAAAATTTTATCATTGAAACAAAACAAAAATCTGAAGTAAGGTGACAAAGAGCTGAGAGTGAAACCGCCACAGCAATATAGCTGTTTACTGCATGGCATGCTCTCTGCAGGGCGATACCCTTTAGGGACTGTATTTTAACATGAAGGTGATTTCATTCAGTGCCTCTTCTGAGTCTCTGCATTCATCCAAGAGGAAAGGGAGAAGAGGTATTTATTACAGAGGAATTTATCCCTAGGAGGAAAAAAAATGGGTCGAAACACTAGGGAGCAAAACTTTTAGAAAGAGGAGTAAAGAAGTTTGAGAAAAACTCTTTGCCACTGAATAAGTTCTTTTCTCTTTGCAATGCTTCTCCTCAGAGTTGCAATAGCAAGACAGGCCTGGGGTTGGTTTCCCTTCAGAGGGATCCCTGTCCAAGAAGGACTAAGGCGGAGACCAGAGCAGAAGAAACCCAGAACAGGGTGCTAGAAGAGCTGCTATCTTTCCTTAGAATATTTTAATTTATTGTTCTTCTTACTTCAGCATAAGAAGAACAACAGCAATCAGGGTAAAAATCTAGGAAAAGAGGCCACAGTGGCTTATGCACCTGCTCTTATTCTTGACTTTGTGCCCACTAATTATAATAATTAACACATATTTAACGTGGCACTTACTGGATACCAGACACTTTCTAAATGTTTTACATACTTTAACCCATTTAATCTTTTCATTTTATAGAAGAGAAGATAACTTACTTATTTAAGATCATACACCTTGTAAATAGAGATACGGTGTTCAAACCAAGCATTCTGAATTCAGGAGTCTATACACACAACCATCACACTGTTACTGTATGTAAAAAAGCCCTTTTTGCTCACATGAATTTAAACTTGAGCTAGGAAGTTCCCCACAGCCAAATATTAATAATAATGAGTAGATTTTTCTTGTTTATGAACCTTTGAGGGCTTGTAGAAAGATAGCTATAATTATGATAAAACACATCAGTTGTTTATGGAGCTCTTAATCCATAAGACAAATGTCTTTCTTGCCATGGTTTTCATGAATTTCAAGACTGAATCCTCGCAGTGTCAAAAATAGTCAAGACCTACTGTCCTAAGAGGTTATCCCAAAGTCCTGAAAAGTCACTAAATGCTTCCCAACCTACAACATCTCTTGGTTCAGCACCCTACTAATGACTCGCATTTATATTAATGCTGGATTTTTCTTTCTTTTGACTTCATTTCAATCTAATCTTTAAGCATTAAACATTGTTTAAAAATTGTACTAACTTTGTACAATTTCTACAGTATACTGTTAGGCTATCTTCTAGTTGATTAAAAAAAAAAAAAAAAAACCTGTCCTCAAAAAGTCAGATTTGTTTAGAGATCCTGGGCTTGAGAAATAGTATAATATTTGAGAAGTAAGAACAGGCAAAAGATGAGGGGCTTTGAGAGGCTAGACTCTACTGAGAGTCACAGGAAGTCCCATATCACATCCTCCTTCAGACTACAAACAAACACAAACATCAGGGAGAAAGAATAAAGCAACATGCTCTCAAGAAACACATGATTATTATCATTAAACCACACTGCCCCCTGGCATACAGAAAGAGAAATAAAATCACCCAACAAGAAGAACCATTTACATGGAAAACAAGGTGTCCATGTGGAAACAAATCAATTACTGGAAAGTATACACCCAGACAATTTCTAAACAATGTCCAGCCATGATTAATTTTACTTTCAGAATCTCAACAAAGAAATATTGTCCATTCAAAATCTCCAGTCCTGCTGAGATCCTGGGACATTGCCAGTGGCTCAGCTGCTATTCACAAACCCTGGCAACCTGAGTCTGGAACTCTACACTTTTAGATTACCAGAAACATTGCCAGGACATCATTCCTCTAGTCTTTACAGCCACTCTTATCCTTTTGGTAAAACAGAAACCAATGAGAATATTCTCTCCACAGTTCTGTTCACCATAGGAGCTTGTGGTTTATAAGTCAAACTCACCTAAGTGTATCAAGGACTTAATCACTAATCAAATTAAAGAGAAAGTAGAATCCAGGGTCAAGGCATAATATATAGAGAAGCTACAATAGTGGATTTTGTTGTCAAGTTCAAGTCTTGATTTCACCTTTTCTATGTCTTGATCTTTGGAAAATGACTTACCCCCTTTTTCTGAAGCTAGGTCTTCTCCTGGATGAAACTGAGATAATTAGAGTAGTACCTGACTCAGTGAATCATCTACAGAGCTATTTGTACATGCTCAGTTGCTCAGTCATGTCCAACTCTTTGTGACCCCATGGACTGTAGCCCTCCAGTCTCCTTTGTCCATGGAATTTTCCAGGAAAGAATACTGGAGCAGGTTACCATTTCCTATTCCAGGGGATCTTCCCGACCCAGGGATTCAACCCACATCTCTTGCATTGGCAGGCAGATTCTTTACCACTGAGTCACTTGGGAAGCCCACCTTATTAGACCTTAGCATCATGTAATCTGTTAGCTTACTAGAAATGCAAATTCTTGGGTCCTGTCTGAGAACTTTGGATCTGAAATAGGGGACAGGATGTATTAGCTATGAATCTGTGTTTTAATAGCTCACCAGGATATTCTTGGCTTCCCTGGTGGCTCAGAGGATAAAGCATCTGCCTGCAATGCAGGAGACCCAGGTTCGATCCCTGGGTTGGGAAGATCCCCTGGAGAAGGAAATGGCAACCCAGTCCAGTATTCTTGCCTGGAGAATCCCATGGACAGAGGAGCCTGGTGGGCTACAGTCCACGGGGTCGCAAAGAGTCAGACATGACTGAACGACTTCACACATTCACACACAGGATATTCTTATGCACACTAATGTTCAATAACCACTGATATAAAACATTAAATAAAATATGAATCCCTTATTACAGACCATGGAAGACAATACAGTCTCAGTCTATGTGAACTATTATTTTTATTAGAATAGAGGAGCAGAGATAAGTTTTGACATTTTGGTCAATGATTCAGGGGCTCAGATGGCTCCAAATGAACTACTAATAAAGATACCAGCAAGCTCTAAGCTAATAAGAAAGGGATTACAACTCTGACATTCTACCAGTTTCACTATTCAAGACCGCCATTTCATTTTAAGATTGTTTTATTCCTTTTGGCAATAATTCATTCTACTACAAGCCATAACCATCTGTACCTCCTTAGGACTGCCATTACATTTACCTAATGAAAAACATGACTGATTTGCAATGTATAAGTGCCCACTTACATAGCAATATGAATCACCAGAAAACTAGGAGTGATTGAAGAGAAAGGTAAATTTGAATGATGGTCTTTTTAAAAGAGCAGAGCTGCTAATCAATCCACCATGATACCAGAGAACTAAATTAAAAGGCTCCATGAGAATTTGTGAGGGCACCATGTTAACTTCACAAGAATGATTGGTGGCCACTACCAATATTGTCTCAGTTATAGCCTGAATTAGGTAATCTATGTGCGACTTAATTTCAGTAACTAGATAGGGAGAAAGATCCTTCCTCAGCTTACTTCTGGATACTCCAAAGTACCCACATGAGGGATCTCGGGAATGATATCCACTCACTACGATATTAAACAGGAAAAGTCAAGTAAAAGTATAATCTTTAATGATGGGCCTATAACATCATTGGGTTTTACTCTTAGAAAAACAAAATTCTTGGATTTAGGCTATCACAGGAACAAAATTTTATTGATTACAGAATGGAAGTTGCAATACATCAAGTCTGATTCACCAAACAAGGAATAACTTCTCTAGAAACCTGAAAGGAAGAGTACGTACATGGGACCCTATCCTACTATCAGTCAGATCAGTTCAGTTCAGTTGCTCAGTCATGTCTGACTCTACAACCCCATGGACTGTAGCACTCCAGGCTTCCTTGTCTATCACCAACTCCCGGAGTTTACTCAAACTCATGTCCATTGAGTTGGTGATGCCATCCAACCATCTCATCTTCTGTTGTCCCCTTCTCCTCCTGCCTTCAATCTTTCCCAGCATCAGGGTCTTTTCAAATGAGTCAGCTCTTTGCATCAGGTGGCCAAAGTACTGGAGTTTCAGCTTCAGCATCAGTCCTTCCAATGAATATTCAGGACTGATTTCATTTAGGATTGACTGGTTGGATCTCCTTGCAGTCCAAGGGACTCTCAAGAATTTTCTCCAACACAACAGCTCAAAAACATCAGTTCTTCGGCACTCAGCTTTCTTTATAGTCCAACTCTCACATCCATACATGACTACTGGAAAAACCATAGCTTTGACTACACAGACCTTCATTGGCAAAGTAATGTCTCTGCTTCTTAACATGCTGTCTAGGTTGGTCATACGTTTTCTTCCAAGGAGCAAGCGTCTTTTAATTTCATGGCTGCAGTCACAATATGCAGTGATTTTGGAGCTCCCCAAAATAAAGTATCTCACTGTTTCCCCATTTATTTGCTATGAAGTGATGGGACCAGATGCCATGAACTTAGGTTTCTGAATGTTGAGTTTTAAGCCAACTTTTTCAGCCTCCTCTTTCACTTTCATCAAGAGGCTCTTTAGTTCCTCTTTGCTTTCCACAATAAAGGTGGTGTCATCCACATATCTGAGGTTATTGATATTTCCCCTGGCAATCTTGACTCCAGCTTGTGCTTCATTCAGCCTGGCATTTTGCATGATGTAATCTGCATATAATTTAAATAAGCAGGATGACAATAAAAGCCTTGATGTACTCCTTTTCCTATTTGGAACCAGTCTGTTGTTCCATATCCAGTTCTAACTGTTGCTTCTTGATTTGCATGCAGATTTCTCAGGAGGCAGGTCAGGTGGTCTGGTATTCCCATCTCTTTCAGAATTTTTCACAGTTTGTTGTGATCTACATAGTCAAAGGCTTTGGTATAGTCAATAATGCAGAAGTAGATGTTTTTCTGGAACTCTCTTGCTTTTTTGATGATCCAGCAGATTTGGCAATTTGATCTCTGGTTCCTCTGCCTTTTCTAAAACCAGCTTGGACATCTGGAATTTCACAGTTCACATACTGTTGAAGCCTGGCTTGGAGAATTTGGGGCATTACTTTGCTAGCATGTGAGATGAGTGCAATTGTGTGGTAGTTTGAGTATTCTTTGGTATTGCCTTTCTCTGGGATTGGAATGAAAACTGACCTTTTCCAGTCCTGTGGCCACTGCTGAGCTTTCCAATTTGCTGGCATATTGAGTGCAGCACTTTCACAGCATAATCTTTTAGGATTTGAAATAGCTCAACTGGAATTCCATCACCTCCACTAGCTTTGTTCGTAGTGATGCTTCCTAAGGCCCACTTGACTTTGCATTCCAGGATGTCTGGTTCTAGGTGAGTGACCACACCATCATGGTTATCTGGGTCATGAAGATCTTTTTTGTATAGCTCTTCTGTGTATTCTTGCCACCTCTTCTTAATATCTTCTGCTTCTGTTAGGTCCATACCATTTCGGTCCTTTATTGTATCCATCTTTGCATGAAATGTTCCCTTTGTATCTCTAATTTTTTGAAGAGCTCTCTAGTCTTTCCCATTGTATTGTTTTCCTCTTTTAGGTGCCCATTATTTTAGAATCAGTTGAGGAAATATCCTTGTATACTTCTTGCACACATAATACTACCTAAAGCTGGCTCTTTTTTTCTTTTTAAATTTTCTGTGTGTGTAGGTGTGTGGGTATGCTCAGTCATGTCTGACTTTTTTGACCTCATGGGATGTCTTTGTCCATGGAGTTTTCCAGGTATAAAACTGGAGTGGGTTGCCATTTCCTTCTCCAGGGGATCTTACCAACCCAAGGATTGGACCTGTCTCTTGCATATCCTCCTTTCACAGGCAGATTTTTCACCACCATGACACCTGAAAAGATAAATGCCAAAACTTTATCACTACTATGTAATCTCTTTTTATCAAAGCTGATCAGAAAGGATAATTGACCAATTTAGTTGGAAATATTGATATAACAGGGAAACATAACATTTTAAACTTAAAACATATACTGACAAGGTGCCTATGTCTGTCTTTGCACTTCCTTTACCTAGGGCTTCCCTGGTGGCTCATAGGGTAAAGTGTCTGCCTGCAATGCAGGAAACCCGGGTTCGATTCCTGGGTTGAGAAGATACCCTGGAGAAGGAAATAGCAACCAACTCTAGTACCCTCCTCTGGAAAAATCCCATGAATGGAGAAGCCTGGTAGGCTACAGTCCATGAGTTTACAAAGAGTCAGACATGACTGAGCAACTTCACTTTCATTTTACCTTTCCTACATGTGTTTTATATGGTTACCAATTCCAGCTTCTTAAAATTGAAGGAAGAATTTAGATGTGCTTATGACACATATCGGGAGAAGGCAATGGCACCCCACTCCAGTACTCTTGCCTGGAAAATCCCATGGATGGAGGAGCCTGGTAGGCTGCAGTCCATGGGGTTGCTAGGAGTCAGACACGACTTCACTTTCACTTTGACTTTTCACTTTCATGCATTGGAGAAGGAAATGGCAACCCACTCCAGTGTTCTTGCCTGGAGAATCCCAGGGACGGGGGAGCCTGGTGGGCTGCCGTCTATGGAGTCGCACAGAGTTGGACACGACTGAAGTGACTTAGCAGTATGACACATATCAGACTTTCATATTTATCTTAACTGTGTTATTATTTTCCCTATCTCATAGACTGTCTCTATTATACCTAATTCCACAGTACTCTAAGGAATTCTTTTTATTGAGTCTTTTAACATAGTTTTTATTATAAAAACTTCTTTCACATGTTTATTTAACTAATTTATGTAAATTTTAGTAGAATTACATCAGTATAGTAACAAGGAATACTGACACAATCACACTGGGGAAGTAAATCTGGGTAACTGTACACACTCAGCACATTAAAGTATTAGGATGCCAACACACTAGAAGACAGACATCAAACCCTGAGACTGAACATGTTATAAATGTCAATGTGGCTTACACCATGAAGCGGGAACTACATTTGCCTCTTGAATCTATTATGTGAAGCTTGATTAAGAGGGCTTGTTTCAAAGTATTATTATGGAAATGTATGTTGGGTGGCATATTACTCATAATTTTATATTTTGTTGTTTAGTCCCTAAATTGCATCCAATGCTTTTTCAACCCCATGGACTGGAGCCTGCCAGGCTTTTCTGTCCTTTGGATTTTCTAGGCAAGAATACTGGAGTAGGTTGCCATTTTCTTCTCCAGGGGCTCATCCTGACCTAGGGATTGAGCCCTCATCTCCTGCATTGGCAGGCAGATTCTTTACCACTGAGCCATCAGGGAAACTCAGTTTTATATGTATTCATTTCATATCACCAAGAAGAAGGGTATCTTTCAAAAGAAGAGAAAAATGTCTGAAATCTTGTATAAAAGTCCCATAATATGTAACTAGAAACTAGTGATTTATGAATAAAGTTTATCTGAAGAGTAATTTGTGAACCTTGTTGGAAAGGCCACCCACATGCTAAGTTACAGCAGACGCTAAAACTTACATTTCATTTAGATCTGAGATGGGATTCAAAGCAGGTATCTCCAATGATTTCCTTGTCCTGTCCTGACAATGGCATCTAATCAGTCTCCTGGGTGAATAACTGACACATTGTACATATGTCTGTACGGGGGCCAGTACTTAATTAAATCATGAAATTATAAATGGTACTCCAGAGTATGATCCACAAGGATTGTACCACATGAATATTTTATCTGGAGTTAAGAGCCACATTTACAGAATGTCTGAGAGGATAAAAGACATTGTAAAGCCCTTGGCATACAAATGGTGATAAAAATGTCAATCATCTTCATACTCACTTTTTTCCTCAAGTAGTTCCTCTATGTAAAGACTCAGTAGAAAAATTGCTAGGTCCATGGCACCCCACTCCAGTACTCTTGCCTGGAGAATCCCATGGACGGTGGAGCCTGGTAGGCTGCAGTCCATGGGGTCGCTAAGAGTCAGACACGACTGAGCGACTTCACTTTGACTTTTCAATTTCATGCATTGGTGAAGGCAATGGCAACCCACTCCAGTGTTCTTGCCTGGAGAATCCCAGGGACGAGGGAGCCTGGTGGGCTGCCGTCTCTGGGGTCGCACAGAGTCGGACACGACTGAAGCGACTTAGCAGCAGCAGCAGCAGTATTTGCAAACCTTCAACTCTACTAGTTAAGTAAGTTGTTAAGAGTTGTGCTATTTTCTCACCACCGTGGATAAGAGTTTCTATTCTGCCACATTGCACTAGTATTTAATATTGTCAGGCTTTAAAAATAAATTTGTCCATCTAATAGGTAGAATGGTATCTTATTGTGGTTTTATTTACATTTTCCAGATTACTAGTGAAACTGAAAATCTTGCCACAAATTTAACAGTTATGTTTCTTCTTTTGTGAAATGTCTGCTTACATCTTTTTAAAAATTTCTTCTATTTGAAATTTTCATCTTTCATTTTCTTAATTCTTATGGGTTTTTTATCTTCTGAACTTTCATATTATCCCTGAAGCATGGATGTGATTTATTTCATTTACTGATGAGAATTAAAGGAGTAAGAAACTAAGAGATGTGTGCAGGGTTGCAGAGACAGCAAATGATGGAGGCCAATCCAAACTCAGCTCTGGTTTACTTCAAATCTTGAGTGGCTTCCAGTAAACAATTCTTTATTTTTGCTCATGCCTTCTTAATTTCTGTACCACAAGCTCCCCCTAGATTCTCTGCAAAGAATAATCTCAGTGTGAGCCACATTGCAGTAAGAAGCAGAGAATGGAAATGATTAAAGAAATGGCTGGGGAGTAAACAGCATGCAAAAATGAAATAGTGAAAATATTTGGAAGATCTTACTTCTCACTGCTCTCAGCCAATCGTTTCCTCTATCATCAATAACCATAATAATGATACTAAAAATAACAGAAAGATTGAACATTATTCACTGAGCACTTAAGATGCACAAAACTGCACTAAGCAGTTTAGAGGCATCCTTTAACTTAATCATTATGTTAACCCAGTAAGTTGGAAAATTGACTCAGTTCTATTACAAAAAAGTAGAAATCCAGTTGACCAGGAGTTAGAGAAACTCTCACAGGGTCACACAACAAGGAAATAGTAGATCATAGATAAACGATTTTTACTCTGGAGAAGGCACGTCTAATTATCAAGCTTAAAGGTCGAATGTCACTAATTAAAATACCTTATTATCTAGTTCATGTCTGCCTCTCACACATATATGTCTGTATATCTATCTGTCTGTTGTTGCCACGTTAACTAGCAGATAATCCTATATTGAGAACTCAAAACCGCTGTTGGTATTCATATAACAAACCCACTTGAGGCTAATTTTCCAAAGAGAATTATTATTGACACATGTACATGTTAATAAGAAGTGCCCAACTGGGTCTTTTGGAGCACAGTCATGGCCTCAGAGCTCCAGGAGTCCATGAGAAAAACATATTTTGACTGACAGAAGAGGTAGGACCTGCACCAACCTTTTATTTAAATGACTCTGCTCCAGAATTAGAGCCTTTTTTCTTTCAAACTCAGTGGAAAATGGCCATCAAGTTTATAGAAAGTCCAGGCACTTCATAAATACTCTTCAGAGAAGGTTTCAGTCTTTATCTGACTTACCTGGAGCATATTGTATTGTCATCTATGAAGAAGACCCCTAGATACAGAAAGTAGCACCCGACCTTTGGTTAGCACCTCTGCAAATATAGCATTTATAGTCCTGAAATGCCTTTTTTACATATCATTTTTTATATCAAATGTAGCTCATGATATATTGGTCAGATAACCAAATATTTATAATCAGGTAATTACTTTGCTTGATGAACTTTTTCTTATTGACATCATTTTAAACTGTATGGGAAAGAATGCTTTCAAACAGCCTAGAATAAATTAGCATCCAGAGCAGATACCTGCACATGTAGATACTCAGTCAATATTAGTTGAGTAAATGAATAAGTGGTTAATCCATACAAGGGATTAATGCCATTCTCATCCAGAACATTTCCTGATGGTTGTTCAGAACTGTAATTCAAGGTGAGGTTAATCTAGTTATAGTTTCAGAAATATATATTGAAAATACCATTAATATAAGCAAAAAACAGATAACTTAATAAAGATATGACTTTACTTACATCTTAAAAGCACTGTACTTTTTAGCAGTCTTACCTCAAAAAATAAACAATATTTTTAAAAAATGCATTACCTGGTTTAATCCTCTCAAGGATTTCAAGAATGAGAAAATTGGAGAAGCCTGAAGATATATTGCAAGCATTAATGAGTTGGTGAGCCATGATTCACTCCAGAGGCTCCTTGATTCCAAAGCTTATGCTCTCTCTCCAATGGAACAGATTTCCATCTCAATATTGTCTCTTCTTTTGGGCAAATACAACCAAAATCAGGATGGGGTATAAAGAGAGAAAATAACCAGCATATATGATGACATATTTTAGAAAGATATTTCCTATACATAATCTTACCTGAACATCAACAAATAGTAATAGAATCATTATATTAACTCCACATTTGTAGATGAAGAAATTGAATCAGAAAAAAATTTAAGTAATATGCCTAAGACCATATCTATTAATTTAAGACCATATCTATTAATTTAAAGTTTTCTTTAAGCCATGAGAAGGAAGAAAAGACAAGGAGGAAAATAGCACTTAATTTATGCATATTTAAGTTATAAATTCTGTGCACTTCAAAAATATCATTATATTCAATCAATTTCTACTGATTAAGAAATTGAGTCTCAGAGATTTTGGTAATTTGCAGAAAATAATAGGATCAAAATTTAAATTCCTATTTCTATCCTATTAGAAAAATTTTTTTTTAGATGGAAGAGACATTTTAAATAGTTGAGGTTAGGCTTCTTTTTTTGTTGGTTTTTATAATATAAAACAATATATAACAGGAAAGTTATTACTTGGAAGCTAGTGGCAAGGCAGAGATGCATAGAGAACACTATTGTTTGCTGTTCACTGGGAACGAAGTTTCAAGCTACGCTATTGGGAAATTATTTAACAACCTTTAAAGGAATTTAATTTTTTATCAGTATTTATTATGATAACCTTTAACTTAGAAACAACTCTTTTCAGTTAACTCCTAAAAACTTCTTGGGGGTATGGTGGGAGACATGGTCCCCTTTAGCATGCTAACAGTTCATCGTACATGTTGGACACTTTATTTATGTTTATTGTATAAATGATAAATGAAACCAAAAAGTAAAAGAAAGTACTGTCTTTTGTGACAGTAGGTATATATTCAAAGGCATGTTCTATTTTCAACTCTAAAAGAACAAATAAAATCCATTTTTTAATCTATTAGTGTATGTATCATCCTTTCCCGGAAATCGAATTAATTTATTTCTAGAAGATACTCTCCTCACTTTGTCAATAGTCCCTCCCATGAGTGTGGAGTGAAAAAGTGGTTGCTACAGAATGAAAGTAAGAAAAGTGGGATGGGAAAAGATTGGAAAGACTAAGGATTCTGAAGTTGAGGAGAGTAAATCAGGAAGCAAAGGAAGGAGGTGGTAGGGAGTGAAAACTTTCTGCTTCATGAAGGTTATATATATATCTGTACATGCTGTGGATATGTACATACATGTGCATTATGTGACAGAATTTATCTAAGAAAGGACAGCTAGAGATAATACCATTATAAGAGGAAGCCATTTTAACTAAATAATTTAAGAGGATGCTGTGCTGTGTGCTGTGCTCAGTCACTCAGTTGTGTCTGACTCTTGGCAACACCATGGCTATAGCCTGCCACACTCCTTTGTCCATGGAATTTTCCAGGCAAAAATACTGAAGTGCATTGCCATTTCCTCCTCCAGGGGATCTTCCTCACCCAGGGATTGAACCCAGGTCTCCTGTGTCTCCTACATTGGCAGGTAGATTCTTTACCACTGTGCCACCTGGGGAGCCCCAATTTAAAGGGATATTTTGATCATAAATAAAGAATTTACAAGTAGTTATGAGACAGCAAAACTTTATTACAGAATAATTCTAAATTTCAACAGTCAGGAAGGCAGAATTTAGATTCTCTCCAACTTCCTTGAAAATATGCTAACTTAGGGGTTCTTTCCAAAGAAGAGCCCAGGAAAGAGGGAAAATAATAACTGTACAATGAGGAAACCTTCAAAAACACTACATTATTCAACTGGTGAAGCTTTACATCATCAGTGATGGCATGCACCCTTTTTATAAAAAAAAAAGAGAGAGAGGCACTTTGCTTCTGTGATATTCTTCCCCAAGCTTATAGCCCCAGTCTAATCATAAGAAAAACATCAGAGAACCCAAATTAAGGGAAAATCTAAGAATATTAACAAGACTGTCAAAGCCATGAAAAACCAGAAAGATTCTCATAGACGAGAAGGACAGAGGAGATAGAACAGCAATGAAAGCTGGTTGGGTCAAAATGGCTACTGAGAAGGAGGATTTTAATGGAAAAATTGGTGAAATCAAAATTGAGTCTGGACTTTGGCTAACAGTAATGAACCAATGACAATTTCTTGATTTTGCCAAATGAACCATGGAAATGTAAGGTGTTGACAATAGAGAGAACAAAGCAAAATATATATGGGAACTCTATATTATCTTTGCAACCTTACTGTAAGCCTAAAAGTATTATAAAAGTAAATATTATTTTTAAATAAACAATGGCAGAAAATATCTTAAAACAAACAGAATGGCAAAGTGTGGATGTGCTGTGCACAGGAGTGGATAGCATACAAAGTGAATACCTGAAAATATATTACATGCAGGCGTAAGAATTTTCCATGGACCTGGTTAAATTTCACCCAGGGAACTCTTCTCTAGCCTTGTGCAAACTCTGAAAATCCCCTTCACATACTGGGCTGATTATCTGTGTCAGCGACCATGATTATAATGAATACAGACAAGTTTATAGCAATAAAAGCAAAAGTGAGATGATGGAGAAATATGGATTTTGTTTTTGAGATAGGTGACAAAAGGTTCTACCACGTGAGAACTTATTTTCTAGGCCTAGAGTATCACTTGCTAGATATACATATTTGGTGGGGGAAAAAAAATCCTAAAATAAAAAACACGTGTGAGTGAAGAACTATGAAAGGATAATTTATATCTCCAGGGATTTGGAGAAGTAACTAAAATAGTCAAGTAAGGCTATATTTCATTCATTTAACAAAAGTTAGAGTGAAACTCACTAGATTATGCTTAGTGTATGTATTTCTATCTTCCTGGTGCCTCAAACATGGGAGGTATGAATGAATGAATGAATATGGTAGAAAAACTGGAATTGTAGGAAACACCACAACATTCATTCTACCATTCATTCATTTCTCATGAATGGTTTTGATATAAAAAAGATAGTACAAGAACTAAGAGGTTTAAATAAAGAAGCATAAGAGTTCAGAAGACTGAAGTTTTAATTCAAGATAAGATACAGTCCTGTTATTTGTATTGAGCTTGTCAGGACTTGACTATGTGATATGTTAAGTTTTATTTATTCTGGTTTGTGCTTACTTAAAGCAAGAACATCAAAGTTTGTATCTCAATTCCATACTTGATCCTCACACATTTAACTCCTGTGGTTTCAATAACCTCACACATTTAACTCCTGTGGTTTCACTTAACATACAGAAGACAAGAATACTCTCTCTCACTGCTTTATTGGGAAAATTAAATTAGACAAAGTTTGTAAAGATATGTGGCAGAGTAGAGTGGCTAGTAAGAGCAGGTGACTATGAATTTCAGGTCAGTTCAGTCGCTCAGTTGTGTTTGACTCTTTGCAACCTCATGGACTCCAGCACACCAAGCTGCCCTGTCCATCACCAACTCCTCCTGGAGCTTGCTCAGACTCATGTCCATCAAGTTGGTGATGCCATCCAACCAGTTCTTTGCATCAGCTGGCCAAAGTATTGGAGTTTCAGCTTCAGCATCAGTCCCTCCAATGAATATTCAGGACTGATTTCCTTTAGGATGGACTGGTTTGATCTCCTTGCAGTCCCCGGGACTCTCAAGAGTCTTCTCCTCTAGATAGAAATAAATGATTAAAAGTTCAATTTTCCTAGTTTAGCATTAATTTGATCCAGCCACAGGGTAATATTGTCATATTACCAATGCTGCAGGAACTACGCTGCTTCCATCAGTGTGATTTTAGAAATGGAGAGCAGGTAGGAACTTCCCAGATGCTTGATAAGCACAGTGTTCAGGTGACCAGCCCAGAATACAAGAAAGTATTTTTCTCTACTGTTAAGATTCAAATTGGTGGTTACCACAACACTCCTATATTGGTTTCCAAAAGTATAGGTTACAGTCTCTCTTCATAGGCTGGTTGATAACAAACATTGCTTTTATACATGTAATGGATGGTTTTCAGTAGCACTTCCCTGAGTTAATATAGTAATATAACTTCCATTTTGGACTTTAAAAGTTCAATCAGAAGCTGAATAATGACTCCTATTTTTTAGATACAAAGGGGACAGCCAGAAGTCTAGAAGGGTCATGGGTAATTGGTAGGAAGTATAATATCTAGACGGTAGATAAACCTTTTTGCAGTTCTATTATTGGTCAGTTGGGCTTCAATTTTCTCTTAGACATTCCAGAAATCCTGCCAACTCCTTATATTATTTTTTTTTAACTCAGATTACTGTGGCTAAAACTTTGAGGTCCATGGAATTTATTTTAAAGATCTCCATCTTAGGCATTCAGTGGCTTTATATCCTAGGTTTTTAGTTGGAAGAATGTCACAAAGGCTTAAAAAACAGCAATATTGGCCTTTAAAAATATTTTTTACTTGCATTACATTATTTAATGCTCAAAATAGGAATCTGTGGGTCAACTTCATCATTCCTATTTTCCAGAAGAAGAGACTCTAACTGAGAGAGGTTAAGTGACTTGTTCAAAGCAATAAGGTAAGTAAGTCTTTTAACTCTGTGTCTACAGATTTTCCTCACTGTGCCCTGCTACTGGGGCTTCCTAACACCTCAGTGTGAATTAATTTTAATTAGCACTTCCTTCCCAGGGCTTTTGGCTTTTAAAAGAACATAACATGTAAAAGGACTCATTTATTAATGCTGGAATTTAAGACCTTATAGCTTTTGAATAAGTACATATTTAAAGGAAGCAAAAGAACTTTCTGGGTGTTCCACAGATCACATAAAATAAAGGTGAAAAATACCTACTTGTATGTAAGATTTATTTTGATGATATCATTAGACTGTGACCCTGCCTTATTAGTAAGTTATATATATATATATATATGTGTGTGTGTGTGTGTGTACACATATTCCTAAATAATTTAAGATTCTTTTCTGGCTCCAGAAAACTTAGTTTATTAAATAAGTACCATAAAATGTTATAAACCAGTGTTTCTCAAGTGGACCATTTCTAACCTTGCTCTGCTCACTGCATGAGAGGTCAGTGGGAATCTGAGGGACGAGGTATTAAGGCAAGGAATATGACTGTATTTGGAAGGCTGGCTGACCCAGAAGTTGGCAGACTAATGTCTCAAAATAACCATCTTGTTTGGGTCTGGATACCAGTTTCTTTTATGGATCAGAAATGGAGGGAGGTGAGGAAACAAAGTAAAAATATATTCAGTCTTAAAAATATCTCCTAGAATGGCAAGCCTCAGGCAGGGGATGTGTTAATGTCTTCTTTCCTGCCATCTACAGGTGTACAGAGTTTTGAACAAAGACACTTTAGCTTAAAAGTCAGGCAGAAGGGCAGGGTTCTCTGAGCCAAGCCATTATGTGTGATTATAATAACAAAAGTAGCCAAAGGAACAGATCTAGCATGGAAGAGTCATGATTGACTCCTTGTTATATAACCAGGGAAGATTTAACAATACCTAGAGACATTTTTGGTTGCCACACTGGCGAATGCTACTGGCATCCTGTAGGTAGAGATTGGGGATGCTGAAAAATGTCCTACAATAAGCAGGACAGACACCCATAACAAAGAATTATCCAGTCCCATATGTCAGTAATGCCCAGGCTGAGAAATCCTGGTATATCCAGAAGAGCAGAGTAGCAAAAAGGACCAAAGATTCAGTATTATTTGGGTTGCTTAGATCCAAGAAGAATTGTAAAGGTGAAGGTATATAGGTGTTTGAGAAAAATGCAAAGCCATCCCAGGCCTGTAAGATCCCATGACCAAAAGAGTTGACAATGAAAGTCATGTGTGGCCTGAAACTCTGGGAATTTTAAACTTGTTAAATTACTTTGTATGTTATCAAAGAGCTTAGAGTTAATGGTAAAGGTAGCACTTTACAATTAACACTTCGCTTTATTAATTCATTTGGTTCTCATCACAACACTCTAAGATAAACCTTATAATCTTCATTTTACAGATGAGAAAACAAAAGCATAGAAAAGTTTTAAAACTTGCCAAAGATGACACAGCTTATATTGATTTTAGTATAGCTTATGGCTTCCTTGGAGAAGGCAATGGCACCCCACTCCAGTGCTTTTGCCTGGAAAATCCCATGGATGGAGGAGCCTGGTGGGCTGCAGTCCATGGGGTTTCTAGAGTCAGACACGACTGAGCGACTTCACTTTCACTTTTTACTTTCTTGCATTGGAGAAGGAAATGGCAACCCACTCCAGTGTTCTTGCCTGGAGAATCCCAGGGATGGGGAAGCCTGGTGGGCTGCCGTCTATGGGGTCGCACAGAGTCGGACATGACTGAAGCGACTTAGCAGCAGCAGCAGCAGCATGGCTTCCTTGGTGGCTCAGATGGTAAAGAATCTGCCTGAAAAGTGGGAGACTTAGGATTGATCCCTGGGTTGGGAAGATCCCCTGGGGAAGGGAATGGCAACCCACTCCAGTATTCTTGCCTGGAGAATTCCAAGGACAGAGGAGCCTGGCAGGCTATAGTCCATGGGGTTGCGAAGATTCGGACACAACTGAGTGACTAACACTTTCACTTTCATAGCTTGTGGTTAAGTTTATAATTCAGAACTTGTGACTTGAAGTTCACATAAAAAGAAATGTCCTACGGTTTACAATACACACACTCACACAAATAAAATAGAAAAGGGAGAATCAAATCATGTTTAAATGTTATACATATAAAGCCTTCAGTAGCAGAAGGGAATAAATAGTATGAAAACTCCTTGGTCCTCATGAAATCTATAGCAGAGCAAGAGATTTGACGCTGTGCTCCTCCTAAGTTAAAATAAGGAGGAAAACATCATTAAGTCCATAGATATAATGGTCTGATAAAAGGAAATCAACTAATGTTATTCAAGAGGTAAGAAATATTCCCTGGAACTCTTTTCTAAAAGGAATGCAACCTAAGGCAGGCTGTCTTTCAAGGTAAGATGAAGGACTGTTACACAGGCACTCAGGCTGCATGTTTTGAAGCCGACTTAGGTTATTTGTTCTCTCAATAATTAAACATTTAGTCACTTGAGCATGCTGGGAGAGTTTCCTAACTTCTATTCATTTTGACCTTAAAAATGGGGTGATGATGTATAGGATTTAATCAATATGTGAACAACCAGACATTTCCTTAACAGTCTTCATCTCACTCTGTTAGTTTAACTCAGCTGGAAAACCTGAAGCAATGATTAAGTCTGTTGCTAAGGATTAAGCCACTGAATTATGGATGGAAAGAATGTCACCTCCTCCTCCATAAAGGGCCATTTCTCACAGCTGGACAACCAAAGGCCCAATTCCTCTCCTGCTCCAAATCAAGGAAAACATTTTAATTATGACTTCAACAACTGTTCTAGACAAATCCAGAAATAGATTGCCCTGGGAACTATTTTCTCTAAAAGGAAGTGCAAGTGTCTACCATAAATATATGTTAGATGCATGTTCGGCTTATGTCTGAGATCAAGCAGCATGCAATTACATTACTGGCAATAGTTTTCAGTAGTGAATTTTACATTTATCCAGCCAACATGTATTGAACACCTAAGTTGAGTTGGTATCTTCTCTAACTAGTTTTGATATTTTTTTAAATACACACGGACTCATTACTGGTCAATTACTTAGATCAAGGGTAGAATACTAAAAAAGTTATGTAACATGTGTTATGTAAACATAGCATAGTATGTAGCTTCATTCTAGTCATTTATCAAGAACCTACTATGCCCTGAAATTTACACTGAAATAAAATAGAAGACAGAAACACACTATTTCTCCAAAATGCTCTTATTGACATTGATTGAATCTTTTCTCCCCACACCTGTGCGTTTACTCTTCAGTTGGCAAATTAATTTTTCAGCTGCTTTTCTATAGGGTAACAGGTCTCAAATATCTTCACTCAGTATGAAGTTATTCTGAGCCACAGGGTGGACTTGCAACACCATAAGGTAAACCTTAACCCTAAAGCACTGGACACCAGAGCAATTCATATCCCTTCAGATATTTTATTTACTAAATGCAGAAGCATGTATCAAAGTGTAAAGTCTGACAGATGTGCCCTGTTTTCTCCCAGCAGTCAAACCCTCAGCATGGTGGTTTGCTTTAAAAATATAACCATGCTATGCTTCCAAATATCTGCTGTTTTTTTATCAGCAGGGCTATAAGTATACCCCCACCACACACACACACACACACACACACACACACACATGCATGCACATACACATGCACACACATGAACACACTCAAAGACACACAAAACAGGTTTTGTATAGGCAAAGAAATTTGTTTGCAAAGAAAATGTTAATAGAAATAAGCCCAAGACAAGCATTCTTCTGACATCTTCTGCAAACCAAATGTGCCCTTTTAACTGAGGGGTTGGGAGAGAAGCAACTTGTCCCATCTGGGCTACAGCTTAGGAGATCCAAGCATGAAAAAGAGCTTGGAAGGTCACCTGGAAGAGGTCACCATTTCCACGCTTGAAAGGAGTGTCCAGGCAAGTTTGAATCAATTTGACACATTTCAAACTCCTGGAAAGCCAGGTGCTTCAGAGCCAACTTTTGAAATCCAAAGGTCATTGAGGGGAGCCAGGGGAAGGAAGGTGTTGCTTTTCCTGACTCATAATTTAGTGTTGCTACTTGTGGAGACAATGTAATCAAAAGTCGAAAGGATGGATTTCCATGGCAGTCCAGTGGTTAAAACTCCATGTTTCCAATGCAAGGGGGACAGGAAATCAGTCTCTGGTCAGCGAACTAAGAGCCCACATGTCATATGGCATGGCCAAAAAAATTTTTTTTAATGTCAAAGGATGCTCATTTGTTTTTAGTGGAAGAGAAGAAAGTTACAAGAGTGTCTTGTTTATCTTTTTACCTTTTGCAATGAGGCTGCCCTTTCCTGCCTTTAGAGACATTATCTCCTAATCTCCCTCATGGAAATTAGATAGTCTAGGGCTCAGCAGGCAAAGTAACACTGACTTATATTTGACAAGTTTTGACAGGTAAATAATTCTTGGCTGGTGTCCTAAGTTAAATATCATCAACTTCTCCTTGTGACTGCCAGGACAGCTGCAGAGTATCTGACTCTGGCAACTAAGGTCCAGCATACGGGAAAATGGCAGTATAACCAACAGATCCCTGGGGTGGTTTGTTTTCAGAGACACTCCTCAGGACAACTTTAACCCTTCAAAGAATGTAGCTGGAATTTGTGACTCAGTATAATTCTAGGGGACAGGCTGGTCTTCACACTATTTTTAAATATTTTTCCATCAACATGGAACCAAGCCTTTGTACATTTTAAGACTCCTTATGAGGAATTTCATCAAGGAATGGACAGGCTACAATACCTGCTTTCTCTCAGTGAGCATGGTCAGGAGTTGAAATCATTCTTTGTTTTAATACAAAATACATTATGTATGCCACGAGAACTGGAATCTCTGGTTTTGAGTACGTTAGAGAGAAAAGTCATGAAGTATAAAGAGAAGAGATATGCTGCTTTGGAAGCTGGACCAGAGAGATCATTGTAATTAAAAAAAAAAAAAAAACAGAGAGAGAGCAATAGAGTATAAAGTATGGAGTATATTTATAGTTGTCAGTGACTGTAGAAAAATACTAGTTGATTACGGAGCAATGAGAATAAAATTAATGTGGATATGAATTTTCAAAATTGATCATTTTGTCATTGAATGAATATTACTTTAACCTTGGAATTAAGATAGATGATCACAGTAATAATAATAATAACAGTTTCCAGTTACAGAGTTATAACCATGTGCTAGGAATTGTACCTGCAAGAAAAATATCTGCATCTCTTTTTTAAAGATTAAATTGAGGCTCAGTTGAAATAATTTGTTCAAAACTGTATACAGTCTTTAAGCATAGGGCTGTCTGAGTAAAAACCAGACATACTTTTAAGTAGGTCAGTGTTGTTCAACTGTTCTTTTTAACCAATGTCCTTTACTTACTAGCAAAGATTTTCCTTTTTGTAGTCTTATATAAGGAAAAAAACAGTCATATGAACCTGGTCTTCAATGTATCCCTTTTCTAGAAGTGCCAACATGACTACAAAGAGACTTCACTGCCCAGGCTCCAGTTCCCCTCTGTAACCATATCCCTATGTCACTTTCCCTGCTTTTTCAGATCTGACTGAGAATCACCTGTATAGTCAGTGAATTTACCTTTACATTGTACTTAGCTGTGTGTGTTTGTTTGGGCACTGCCAGTTTGCATCATCATCAAGTTTTCCAGTGGTCATGTATGGATGTGAGAGTTGGACTATGAAGAAAGCTGAGCGCCAAAGAATTGATGCTTTTGAACTGTGGTGTTGGAGAAGACTCTTGAGAGTCTCTTGGACTGCAAGGAGATCCAACCAGTCCATCCTAAAGGAGATCAGTCCTGGGTATTCATTGGAAGGACCAATGCTGAAACGGAAACTCCAATACTTTGGCCACCTCATGCGAAGAGTTGACTCATTGGAAAAGACCTTGATGCTGGGAGGGATTGGGGGCAGGAGGAGAAGGGGACGACAGAGGATGAGATGGCTGGATGTCATCACCGACTCGATGAACATGAATTTGAGTGAACTCCGGGAGTTGGTAATGGACAGGGAGGCCTGGCATTCTGTGATTCATGGGGTCGTGAAGAGTTGGACATGACTGAGCAACTGAACTGAACTGAACTGAAAGTTTAAGAACACCTCACTTTCTAAAACCCAGTGGCTGTGTCTTGCAAATCTAATCAAATGTAGGTACAGTGGAAGGTGGATTCAAGAGCCATCCATGCTTATCCTGGATTAGAATGAAAAGGAAAGAGTGGGAGCATATAAGACAGTATTGGGTTTGACTCTTAATCCACCACGCACCACCTGTGAAAAGAGAATGACTCAGGGCTCTGACTGCCTGGATTCAAATCTTGCCTCATTTTTTCAATAACTCAGACTTTCCATATATTACTTTACCTCTCTGATCCTCAGTTTTGTAGTATATAAATCAGGGATAATAATAACACCTGTCTAATGATGATGAAATGAGATAATCGGTGGTAAGTGCTTAGAACAATCTTGGCAGTAATAAATGCCCAATAAGTGGTAACCATTACTGTTCACATTATTATTGCTATTGTTATTATGGTGACTACTATTACTATTGTGGTAAATATGATTTTTAATATTTATTATCTGCCTTAAGGCCTTCATGAAAACAAAGTATCCAAGCAGCTATTTTTCAAACAGTTATATTAGTTTTATGAAAATACAACTTTATGGAAAAGTGGAAAAATTCACTCACATAATGGGACTAACTGGTAAACTTGATAGTCTGTGATCAGCTCTAAAGATTGTCCATTTCCCCTGGATGGCCACCTATCTCCATCTCTCCCTTGACGTAAGTCACTAGGTGAATCAGAGAGCATTTGGGAAGTTAAGCACATCTGACTTCAGAATTTAGCCCACTTATTTCTAAAATCCAGCTCCAATAAAGTTCAGTTTTCTCATCTATAAAATGGGACTAATAATCACCTTGAATGAGAGTTGTAATGATTAAACACATAATAGCACAAGGCAATAATTATTGATCTCTTATTTTTTAATCAGCTATTGATCTCTTATTTTTTGACACACATTGGGCTAAGCACTTTCAATGTATTAACAATTTAATCTCCATAATTCTATTTGGCACGTGCTATTTTAGTAACTGCTAAATAAATGGCAACCTTAGTTACTTAAACAAATGGCTTCATTGCGCTTGACATTTGTTTTAGAGACAAAGCTTCTCAAAGACTCCTTTTCTAGGAGTGATTTTAGATCACCACATTATCTACCCAGGTTCCCCACTGCCTGTCTTGCCTGAAGGGCTCCAAGCTGAGTGTGGGAGAATTTCCCAGGGAGAAAAACCATTTCGTTTTACCTGGGTGACAGCAATTATGCAGAATGACAAAAGGAGCAGTTAAGTTACAAGTTAAGGATGATAATTCACTCTCCCCAGGGACTGTCACTCAGAAGGCCTTGAGAAAAAATAACAGCAAAACAATGGCAGGCTCTATTGTTAATAGTCATGTCCCCATAATGCCTTGGCATTCTGAAACAATAAGACCAAAAATGCAGTCTGCTGTCCCTCGAAAGCTCTCCAAGCACATATGCTATAGCTCAAGCTGTCACTCCTTGGAGACTCACCATGGAACTGTTGTCAGGTCGTCCTTGTTAGCCATGGTGGCTCCATTTGTAATGAATGGCTCCATAGGACCCTCTAAATAACTAAATTGCAATCAGGTCCTCCAGGTAAATTAACTTGCATCAGAACTTATTTGTAGTACATGAACCAAGGAGTAGAAGAAAGCTAGATAATAAAGTATAGATCTCCTCAATACAGATAGGAAGGTGGGGATATTTGCCAAGATTAGTGATAGTATCACTTTTGCATATTACACACAAAGTGCTACTCTGATTAAAAAAATAAATAAAAACAGATAAGCAGAAACAAAGTGTGAATTTCTGTATCTTCAGAGGTTAAAACATTTTGCGACTTCTAATGCATCAGTACTGATTTGAATATCTTTATTTTGCTTGCTATTTACTGTAGTCTTAAAGACAGCATTGTACTAGTTCAGAGTAAGTTGATGTCAAGTGGCATATTTATTGCTTGAAATCTATGACAATAAATAAGCAGAGTAAGGGAGACTTAACAGGTTTAAGGGCTTATTATGGCCTAATATGTCAAACTGTAAACCATCACAGACTATATAGAATAAAGATAAATTAAATCTCAGAGCCAAATTGACTGGGTTCAAATCCCTTCCTCCCAGGTCTTGCTCCAAGACATTTGGGAAATCCCTAAACTCTGTATGCCTCAGTTTTTGGAAATAAAATAGGTATAATATTCACCCTAAGCCATAGAATTACTGTTAAATGAGTTAGTCCATGTCATACTGATGTTTCCCTGATGGCTCAGTGTTAAAGAATCCTCCTGCCAATCAATGCAGGAGACACGGGTTCAATCCCTGGATCTGAAAGATCCCCTGGAGGAGGAAATGACAACCCACTCCAGTATTCTTGCCTGGGAAATCCCATGGACAAAGGGGCCTGGCAGGTTACAGTCCATGGGATCGCAAAAGAGTTAGACACAACTTAGTAACTAAACAATAACATGTCATATTGTCATATACTTCAAACAGTGCCCAGCATATGATAACCACTGGATAAGCATTAGCTCTTACTATGACTTATTTAAAACATTCAACAGCTGATTTAATCACTTAGTCATTTTAATTCCTATATTTTTAATAATGAACTGAGTGCTCAGGGAAATTCCATAATGACCCAAGGTCACATGGAAGACCAGGACTGAAACCACAGCCAGTTGCATCCAAATACTGCATTTCTCAACTACTTGATTCCATTTCTCCAAGAATAGGAGCTTCGGGGGAGAGTCAGAACTGAGGTCATATTCCTCATTCTGTGGCTTACCAGCTACATGATCTGGGGAAAATTTTCATCAGAATACTGTTAAACTTAGTTTCCTCTTATGTAAAATGAGAATAATCATAACAATGAAATTATAAAGGAAAAGTAAGCTTTTGAAGAGATTTTTAAATAACTTTTGCCATCCACAATGAAAGATGCTCTATTTGTAGGTCACCTGGAAATACTGACATAACTCTTGCCTTGCTTTTGGAGGGAATCATTAGTGAAGTTATTGGAGGAAATTTGCACAAGATTTTATTTTTCCAAATAGTTCCTTCCCAAAGGAATACTAGAATTTAGTAAAAGAACTTATGAAACTTACATAGTAAGATTTAAATTTAAAATCATATGAAAATCTGTATGAGCCCAAATCATTTACTATTGTAAAGGAGAAGGACCCTGTGGGGGCTTCACAAGACAAGACTTCCCCCATATCCTCTGCTTTAGCTGCACTCTTAAGTATCTATTGCATAGATAACAGTGTTTGATGCACATTTCCTGAATTGTTTTACAGATGATAAAACTCGTTATCAAATGGAATATGTTGAATACTTGATGACCATAAGCACATAGCCCCAGGCCTCCTGGAGTCTAAGGACTGGTAAAGTTACCCTCTGTGACACCACTCTGTTCCCTCACCATCAGCTCAATCAGAGAAATGTACAGAAACTAATTACATACCCTGACACTCCCATCTCTCACCTGTTTTTTAAAAATGTTTTGCTGAAACCATTAGGGGAATGTGAGGCTTTTTAGGGAATGAGCTACCCATCTCCTTGAATGGCCCTGAAATAAACCTTTCTCTGTTCCGAACTCTGATATTTCAGTTTGTTTGGCCCCTTGTGTGTCTGGCACAAGAATTTGTATGAACAGTATCACTTTCTACATATTGAATTCAAAGTTTCAAAAGTTAAGAAGATGGGAGAATTTTCAAATGGGTCCCAGCAACAAGGAATCCAGGCATCTCTACACTTGAAAGGCAGTGTTCTGAACTATATGTTTTAAATAAACACTTATTGAGTGAAACACTGGGAATTCGTGTACTAGCTAAGGGAGCAGGTTTTTGTTGTTTAGTTAGCCAGTGTCTGACTGTTTGCAAACCTGTGGACTGTAGCCCACTCTGCTTCTCTGTCCATGGGATTTCCCAGGGAAGGATACTAGAGTGGGCTGCCATTTCCTTCTCCATGGGATTTTCCTCACCCAGGGATAGCACTCACATGTCCTGCACTGCAGGCAGATTCTTTACAGCTCAGCCAATGGGGAAGCCCCTCATAGACATGCAGAGACTGAAAACAATGCTCCACCTTCTCATACCGTAAACAAGCATTCTTCCCATGTTGCGTTTAGTGCCTCATTTATGCTTTTTCTTGGTGATTTTGTGGTCCAAAAAATGGACTGTACACCTGGTACTTACATGCCACCTAGTGTTCCTAAGCACAAAGAATGTGCCTTAAAGAAAATAAATATTAGTTAATCATTGTTCACTCATGAACCATAGTGCTGTTGGCTATAATGTCAGTGGTAACAAATCAACAGTATATAGTAAATAAGTTGCCTTTAAAAAAAATGTGGAAAACAATTTATGTATTGACTGGTTGGCAAAAATTTTGTGACCAGAGGTTCTCAGGAACCTAATTCTGTATTTCCCCTAGGAAAAATGGCTTTGTGTTCACTAATTCAGTGAATTATAGAAAATGAGTATTGTGAATTACAACTGATTGTACTTCAATAAAGCATTTTGTTTTTTAAACAAACTTTATAGTCTGTAAATTCCTAATTTACTATGCTTTACTACTATATATATCTATATATATATATATATATATGCCAGGGGTGGTGGCCGGGAGGACCAACCCCACGTCCAAGGAGCCGTGGCTGCGTGGGCGCAGGAGGGCCTAGAGGAGCTATCCCACATTGAAGGTCAGGAAGGGCTGTGATGAGGAGATACCCCTCGTCCAAGATAAGGAGCAATGTCTGTGCTTTGCTGGAGCAGCTGTGAAGAGATAACCCATGCCCAAGGTAAGAGAAACCCAAGTAAGACGGTAGGTGTTGCAAGAGGGCATCAGAGGGCAGACACACTGAAACCATACTCACAGAAAACCAGTCAATCTAATCACACTAGGACTACAGCCTTGTCTAACTCAATGAAACTAAGCCATGCCCGTGGGGCAACCCAAGATGGGCGCGTCATGGTGGAGAGATCTGACAGAAATTGGTCCACTGGAGAAGGGAATGGCAAACCATTTCAGTATTCTTGCCTTGAGAACCCCATGAATAGTATGAAAAGGCAAAATGATAGGATACTGAAAGAGAAACTCCCCAGGTCACTAGGTGCCCAATATGCTACTGGAGATCAATGGAGAAATAACTCCAGAAAGAATGAAGGGATGGAGCCAAAGCAAAAACAATACCCAGCTGTGGATGTGACTGGTGATAGAAGCAAGGTCCAATGCTGTAAAGAGCAATATTGCATAGGAACCTGCAATGTCAAGTCCATGAATCAAGGCAAATTGGAGGTAGTCAAACAAGAGATGGCAAGAGTGAATGTCGACATCCTAGGAATCAGCGAACTAAAATGGACTGGAATGGATGAATTTAAGTCAGATGACCATTATATCCACTACTGCGGGCAGGAATCCCTCAGAAGAAATGGAGTGGCCATAATGGTCAACAAAAGAGTCCGAATGCAGTACTTGGATGCAATCTCAAAAACGACAGAATGATCTCTGTTCGTTTCCAAGGCAAACCATTCAGTATCACAGTAATCCAAGTCTATGCCCTAACCAGTAATGCTGAAGAAGCTGAAGTTGAATAGTTCTATGAAGACCTACAAGACCTTTTAGAACTAACACCCCAAAAAGATGTCCTTTTCATGATAGGGGACTGGAATGCAAAAGTAGGAAGTCAAGAAACACCTGGAGTAACAGGCAAATTTGGCCTTGGAATACGGAATGAAGCAGGGCAAAGACTAATAGAGTTTTGCCAAGAAAATGCACTGGTCATAACAAACACCCTCTTCCAACAACATAAGAGAAGACTCTACACAGGAACATCACCAGATGATCAACACCAAAATCAGATTGATTATATTCTTTGCAGCCAAAGATGGAGAAGCTCTATAGAGTCAGCAAAAACAAGATCAGGAGCTGACTGTGGCTCAGACCATGAACTCCTTATTGCCAAATTCAGACTGAAATTGAAGAAAGTAGGGAAAACCACTAGACCATTCAGATATGACCTAAATCAAATCCCTTATGATTATACAGTGGAAGTGAGAAATAGATTTAAGGGCCTCGATCTGATAGATAGAGTGCCTGATGAACTATGGAATGAGGTTCGTGACATTGTACAGGAGACAGGGATCAAGACCATCCCCATGGAAAAGAAATGCAAAAAAGCAAAATGGCTGTCTGGGGAGGCCTTACAAATAGCTGTGAAAAGAAGAGAAGTGAAAAGCAAAGGAGAAAAGGAAAGATATAAACATGTGAATGCAGAGTTCCAAAGAATGGCAAGAAGAGATAAGAAAGCCTTCCTCAGCGATCAATGCAAAGAAATAGAGGAAAACAACAGAATGGGAAAGACTAGGGATCTCTTCAAGAAAATCAGAGATACCAAAGGAACATTTCATGCAAAGATGGGCTCGATAAAGGACAGAAATGGTATGGACCTAACAGAAGCAGAAGATATTAAGAAGAGATGGCAGGAATACACAGAAGAACTGTACAAAAAAGATTTTCACGACCCAGATAATCACGATGGTGTGATCACGGACCTAGAGCTAGACATCCTGGAATGTGAAGTCAAGTGGGCCTTAGAAAGCATCACTACGAACAAAGCTAGTGGAGGTGATGGAATTTCAGTTGAGCTGTTTCAAATCCTGAAAGATGATGCTGTGAAAGTGCTGCACTCAATATGCCAGCAAATTTGGAAAACTCAGCAGTGGCCACAGGACTGGAAAAGGTCAGTTTTCATTCCAATCCCAAAGAAAGGCAATGCCAAAGAATACTCAATCTACTGCACAATTGCACTCATCTCACACGCTAGTAAACTAATGCTCAAAATTCTCCAAGGCAGGCTTCAGCAATATGTAAACCGTGAACTTCCTGATGTTCAAGCTGGTTTTAGAAAAGGCAGAGGAACCAGAAATCAAATTGCCAACATCTGCTGGATCATGGAAAAAGCAAGAGAGTTCCAGAAAAACATCTATTTCTGCTTTATTGACTATGCCAAAGCCTTTTACTGTGTGGATCACAATCAACTGTGGAAAATTCTGAAAGAGATGGGAATACCAGACCACCTGACCTGCCTCTTGAGAAATTTGTATGCAGGTCAGGAAGCAAGAGTTAGAACTGGACATGGAACAACAGACTGGTTCCAAATAGGAAAAGGAGTTCGTCAAGGCTGTATATTGTCACCCTGTTTATTTAACTTATATGCAGAGTACATCATGAGAAACGCTGGACTGGAAGAAACACAAGCTGGAATCAAGATTGCTGGGAGAAATATCAATAACCTCAGATATTAAGATGACATCACCCTTATGGCAGGAAGTGAATAGGAACTAAAAAGTCTCTTGATGAAAGTGAAAGTGGAGAATGAAAAAGTTGGCTTAAAGCTCAACATTCAGAAAACGAAGATCATGGCATCCAGTCCCACCACTTCATGGGAAATAGATGGGGAAACAGTGGAAACAGTGTCAGACTTTATTTTTCTGGGCTCCAAAATCACTATAGATGATGACTACAGCCATGAAATTAAAAGGTGCCTACTCCTTGGAAGGAAAGTTATGACCAACCTAGATAGCATATTCAAAAGCAGAGACATTACTTTGCCAACAAAGGTTTGTCTAGTCAAGGCTGTGGTTTTTTCTGTGGTCATGTATGGATGTGAGAGTTGGACTGTGAAGAAGGCTGAGCGCCGAAGAATTGATGCTTTTGAACTGTGGTGTTGGAGAAGACTCTTGAGAGTCCCTTGGACTGCAAGGAGATCCAACCAATCCATTCTGAAGGAGATCAGCCCTGGGATTTCTTTGGAAGGAATGATGCTAAAGCTGAAACTCCAGTACTTTGGCCACCTCATGCAAAGAGTTGACTCATTGGAAAAGACTCTGATGCTGGGAGGGATTGGGACAGGAGATGATGGGGACGACAGAGGATGAGATGGCTGGATGGCATCACTGACTCGATGGACGTGAGTCTGAGTGAACTCCGGGAGTTGGTGATGGACAGGGAGGCCTGGCATGCTGCGATTCATGGGGTCTCAAAGAGTCGGACGTGACTGAGCGACTGATCTGATCTGATAGTATATATATGTATGTATATATGTTCTTGAGGTTATTCATCTCTACTCTATCATTGCAGAGAAAACAGAATATAATATGGTACCTTCATTTCATCTTTGTCTCTTTTCATGTTGTCACTACAAAATAGGTTGAGGCATGAAGGAAGCCTAGTTGAGATCATTCTAAGATGTCGAACAGACTAAACAGAAAACTTATAAAAGAAATACCTAGCATGGTTCATACTTGAGACTTGGAGTAGGGCGCAAAGTGGAGGAAGGTCTCAGATACCTAAAACTCATGGTTGGGTCAGGAAATAGTGCATTTGAATATAACTCACTCTAAGCACTACTGTAAAACTATTTTGAAGGATAAGAGGAATGGTAGAAGAGGTTTTAATAGAGACCAACTTGCAAGGCTGGACTAGGCGTTTTCCTTTGTGCTCATAGATTCTGTGTCCTTCTCTAGTGGCTTCAGTGTTACACATAGGTAGATCTATGTTGATGTCTCAACCACCGACAAACAAGAGATCCTTGTATAAAAGACCCAGATCATTCATCTTGTGCCATCAGTTCCAACTGGGGCATTATAATATAGTAAGTGCCAATAAATATTTTTTAAAAACATATATGAAGAAAATAATAATGGGACTTATTACTTTGGTGCTGTGACGTTTAAGCAAATGGTGATACAGACATAGTCTTACAGATGAGGTGATGAGCAATTCTTACAGGAGTTCCTAGAAACTTATGAAAAAAACGTATAAATGAATCCCCTTTCTATATAGCTGAAACTAGTACTATGTTGTAAATCAACTGTATTTCAATAAAAATAAAATTTTAAAAACTTATGAAAATATTTATTCCATCCATCTAGACTTAATATTAGAATATAGTGTTGATAAAGCAAAGTACAAAAATATGCATTCATCCATTCATTTATGCATTCATTCAGCAAATATGTACTATATATCTCCTATGTGTGAAGGACCTTACTGGGTAATAGAATCATATGGAAAACAGTACAGACATAAGTTTTTCTTTAAAGTTTTTTTTTTTTTTTAAGCCTAGAACTGGTTCTGAAATCAAGCAAAAAAATTACATAAAAATAACTCAATTAATACCTCAGATATGCAAATGGCACCACCTTTATGACAGAAAGTGAAAAGGAACTAAAGAGTCTCTTGATGAAGGTGAAAGAGGAGAGTGAAAAGCTGGCTTAAAACTCAACATTCAAAAAATGAAGATCATGGCATCCGATCCCATCAGTTTATGGCAAATAGATGGGGAAACAATGGACAGTGACAGACTTTATTTTCTTGGGCTCCAAAATCACTGCAGATGGTGACTGCAGCCATAAAATTAAAAGACGCTTGCTCCCTGGAAGAAAAGCTATGACAAACCTAGACAAAATATTAAAAAACAGAGACATTATTTTGCTGACTAAAGTCCCTATAATCAAAGCTATGTTTTTTCCAGTAGTCATGTATGGATGTGAGATTTGGACCATAAAAAAAGACTGAGAACCAAAGAATTGATGCTTTTGAACTGTGGTGTTGAAGAAGTCTCTTGAGAGTCCCTTGGACTTCAAAGAGATCAAACCAGTCAATACTGAAGGAAATCAATCCTGAATATTCATTGGAAGGACTGATGCTAATGCTGAAGCTCCAAACCTTTGGCCACCTGACATGAAGAGCCGAGACATTAGAAAAGACCCTGATGCTGGGAAAGATTGAGGGCAGGAGGAGAAGGGGACGACAGAGGATGAGATGGTTGGATGGCATCAGTGACTCAGTGAACATGAGTTTGAGCAAGCTCTAGGAGATGGTGATGGACAGGGAAGCCTGGTGTGCTGCAGTCCACGGGGTTGCAAAGAGTTGGACATGACTGAGCAACTGAACAACAATACTTGTTACATAGAAAAATAGTAATGCATATTCTGCCATAAATTAGGCATGAAACTGAAGTTGCTCAGTCATATCTGACTCTTTGCAACCCCATGGACTGTAGTCTGCCAGGTTCCTCCATCCATGGGATTTCCCAGGCAAGAGTACTGGAGTGGGTTGCCATTTCCTTCTCCAGGAGATCTTCCCAACCCAGGGTCTCCTGTATTGCAGGCAGACAGTTTACCATCTGAACCACCAGGGAAGCCCAATTAGGCATGAGGTAATGATTAAATATTTTGGGGGCATTGTCTTGAGGTGATTTAGCTATATCTCTCATAGAAAGCTACTGCTTTGGGTCTTTCTTAATTTCTTCTAGCTCTTGTTCCTAAGACTTGTTTTTCCTACATAAAAATGAATTTATTTGAAAAACACCTTGACATTTCTACTCACAGCAGGTTGAAGGTTCTCCAAGTCCTATGAGTCAGGGGAACAAAGTTAACATTGATTTGTAGTTCCCTAACAATACAGTGGAAAAGCAATTAATTCAGTATGAACAAGTAAACTTCCACAATCATTTAAGCCCAAGATTCTCAAACATTAATCTGTACATCTGTCAATGATACTCTATCCCACCTCCAGCTAAGGAACTACAAGTCATTTTTAACCATCCATATGCAAATAGCACAGAAAACTGAAAAAGGATAAGGCTATTTAGGGTTCCAGGTTACTCCTAATGCAGCGCCCATAATAAACTACAGCTTATCTATATGATCTTATTTCTCATATTTTCTTGCCCAATTCTTTTTTATCACGATGGGTGTGATTAATATCCAGAGTTTCTGGTAATGTCAGTGGATACTCTAAATTCGTCTGAAACCCATGGCAAAACTGAGGTTTTGCCTGCCCGAGAGAGTTAAGAACTAACCCTCATTTAAAAAACAAAACAAAACAAAACTGTACTTGATGGATTCTGCCACCACAATTTTCTGAGAAATCAGTTGTCTTAATTATATAATACAGGCTGGTCCCTTCTGAGGAATTTAGTGGGCGTAAGAGACATTCTGAATTTGTTGTTCTGAATAGGTGCAGGGTAAACATTTAGATTATTTACACATCCTGGCTGGATGAACCTGCTTCCCCAGGCTTATGTTTCTCTGTAGGTGTTCCTTTTGACCCAGAGGTCACCATGTAGTAGGGAGAGTGAAAAAAGCAGCCTCGGTTTTTGTGATTTAGGCACCATTTTGAACTGAACAGTTGAGAACAGTCTAAAACGTTCAGTGCAATAATCTTTCTTCCTACTGTTTACCAAGCTCTCCCACTTTCCTGTCATGCATTCTGGTGGTTTCTGCTACTGACGCTGCTGAAATTGGCAAAATTTGCCTTTGACATCCAACAGCTTTCATTTCATTTCTATATTTCTGTACACTGGAGCACCGCACTCTCATGATAATGCTAAGCACCATTGTTCCATTCTTTTTAGGCACTTTGTAAGGTGTACTCTATTTTTTTAAAGCCAAAGTTATTTGTTACTGCTATCATGTCATCTTTTTCTTTCAAGTAAAACACAAATTCTTTTCACCAATGGCAAAATAAGCCCTTTCACAGATTTCTCTGGGTCTTTTATCTTAGTCTTCTTGTAAACATAGAGATGAACCAAATGTCAAATTCTGAATCAGTATGCTATGGTCTGAAGAGCACCAAATTGGATTTGAATCCTAGCTTTGCTTTCCAATGACCTTGAGCATGTGAAAGTCAAGCAAGGAATTACATATAAAGAACTATCTGGTCACATAGAGACCTACCTCTAAATCTCTCAAATCTGTCATTCTGTGATTATTTTAGAAACACATGTGGCACAATTTCTAAGACATTCTAAAAGAAGTCAGCAATGTACTCGATATTTGTGTGTTAATATTTATTTCAAGTAAAGACAGTAATGTCCATCTTTACTGAGGCAATGAAATGAGTCAGTACTTCAAAGCTTTATCCTTCATCCAGCTGTTACATAACATTTCTGAGTAGCCGACCCCTCAATTTTAAAACAGAGGGGTAATGACTTCCCTCTGTGATTTTTGTGAGAATTAAACAAGGTAAGGTATGTACAAAAGTCCAGCATGAGATATGACACATAGGTGTCAGCAAATAAATGACAGCAATTCTTACTGCTATTTACACAAAGCTTTGTTCTTTTCAGTTCAGTTCAGTTCAGTTGCTCAGTCGTGTCCGACTCTTTGTGACCCCATGAATCACAGCACGCCAGGCCTCGCTGTCCATCACCATCTCCGGGAGTTCACCCAGACTCACGTCCATCGAGTCAGTGATGCCATCCAGCCATCTCATCCTCTGTCTTCCCCTTCTCCTCCTGCCTCCAATCCCTCCCAACATCAGAGTTTTCCAATGAGTCAACACTTTGCATGAGGTGGCCAAAGTACTGGAGTTTCAGCTTTAGCATCATTCCTTCCAAAGAACCCTGTAAAAATTCCAGTCCTGAAATGAAGACTGTCAACTGGTTTTATCTTGTAGAAATAAACTCCTTCCATCTATGTTTCATTCATTCAAATGTCTCCTTGACCCAAAAGCCTTGTAGCAAATCTGTCATATTTTATTTATGTAGTCATTAATATGGCAAATATTTATCATGTAGCAACTATGCACCTAGATCTTATTTTATCAGATGCTAGTTTCTTATACTGAAAAGGACCAGGAAAAAATTAAAAGATTGTTATTGAATAGCAATTTGAATAGAGGTGAGCTGATAAAAAAAAATGGGAAGGGGCTTAAATAATTAATTTTTGAGATGAATTTATTTGTATGCATTAACTATAATAACAGTATATTACATTTGCACATTGCAGTAAGATTTACATGGTACTTTTTTTCTAAAACATGCCCTGAGCCCACCCATTTGCTCCAAACCTATTAAAGTCACCAACATTCAAGCCATCTTTATCCCTAGCCAATACTGTTAACAACAGACCCCTAACTGGTCACCAAACTTCCCTGGTGGCTCAGTTGGTAAAGAATCCACCTGCAATGCAGGAGACCCGGGTTTGATCCCTAGGTTGGGAAGACCCCCAGGAAGAGGACATGACAACCCACTCCAGTATTCTTGCCTGGAGAATCCCCATGGACAGAAGAGGCTGGCGAGCTATAGTCCATGGTGTTGCAAAGAGTCGGACATGACTGAGCAACTAAGCACAGCACACAACTGGTCACCGTGTTTTCCCTTTTGCATCCTAACATCTATTTTCTTTTTGCAGTTAAATTATTCTTTAAAGTGAAAATCAAGTAATTTTGCTTCCTGGTTTAAAACCTTCCAATGCCTTCTGCCTATACCTTTCTAACACCGTATCCAACAGCTGCTCCTTACCCTTGCCAACCATGCTCAAGTCCAGGTGAACTTTGGTCACAGCAGGAGCAGGCCTATCTGGTTCATGCCTCAGGAACGTCACACTTTTTCTTCATTGTTTCTGAAAGATGTTTTCCTCACATCTTCCTGAGGCTCCTTTTCATTAATGGATCTTACCCTTTTTGAGCACTCAGTCTGAAGGTGCCCTCTCTACCCACTATAGATATCACACTACAGGGTCACTGTTGTTTTCCTCAGTTCTTTATCATTACTTACGAAAATGCTGTCTATCTTACAAGGAAACCAGCCACAGAGAGATTATATGACTTAAGCAAGTAAAGGGGATTATAAACAGCATCTAAGATGACTATCAGCTATTCTCCTTGGTGTTTTATTACACTTCATGGCTGGAGAATGTGTGCATATAAAAAAACTCGGTCCCTTGTCTCAAGGAATCAGAATTTAGGTCTTAAAACAAGATATTATCTCATCAATAATAATAATTTAGGAGTTGTTCTGCAAGACAACAATAATGTTGTAATGTAACAAGACTGGATATGATCATATGCCAAAATAATCAAAGATAGTAAGTGCTCTGAATTTGTATAGAGAAGTTAAACAAGCATGTTACAAGAATTATGGTTTGTTTTTTTTTTTCCTTTTTACAGTAAATACTACCTATTGTTTTTTGAGTTCACACTTCTTGACTCTGTGGTTATTTGCTTTTTCTGTTTGTTTAACTAAATGTCATATTCTAAGGTTTCTTAAAATTGCTATATTTCTTGTAGTTATTTTGTAAATTAAAGTTATTTCAAATCAACTCTCCCTTGACCATTTTAAGAATGTTCCAAAACCTTTAGAAATAAATGGAGATACAATACTACTATTTCAAAATCAGCATTGTGGTCTGGGGAGCAGGGCATCCCATAAGTGGCTATTTGGGAAAATCTTCACTTTTAAGGGAACTCAAAGAAAATAGTTTATATGACCTGTTTATCATATTTCACTACAGTTTATAATTAAAAATTATTGTGACAATTCAATTAATTCTGAAATTTATTTAACACTTTTTCATAAATTCTGTCTGAAATCCTTTTCATTCTTCCATCTCCTCTATGCAGACAATACCAGCAAATCATCCTCTAATGGGAACATTCACTGTTTTAAAAAAACATGGTGAGAGGCCTTATATACCCAAGATGATTTGAATGAAAAAAGCCAGACAGCTCTCTCCAGAGAGAGTTGAGATATATAGAAAGATAGATAGATAGATCCAGATAGATATTTTCTTTCTTGCAGTAACTGTCCTAGTCTGCCAATCACCATTCTTGGTTCCATCTGAGACTACACATTGTACCCCATAAAAAATCTCATGCTAGTTTAGCGAGATAACAAATGCAATATATCACATAGAAAGCACAAATTGTTAATATTTCCAAAGTGATATACAATTTAGAAACTGTTTTTCCTTCATGATGGGACAGATATTAAATATTTTAGGTTTTACAGGCCATTTATCTGTCTCACCTACTCAACTTTGGCACAGTAATGTGAAAATAGCCATAGATAATACAGACAAAAGAATGGATGTAGCTGTATTCCACACACTCTATAATGAAATTACATCAAATATGTCATAAACTTCATAGCATTTGCTATAAAAAATCTTGTCTTGAAAATAGAATGATTAAACTGAAAAAAATTCAGACCATAGGAGATAGCTTTATCTCTATAAACTACCTCTATTTGTCTTTTAAAATATAATTATGAATATAATTATATTTATATTTTAGTAGAAGCTTATTGGAGAAGGAAATGGCAACCCACTCCAGTGTTCTTGCCTGGAGAATCCCAGGGACGGCGGAGCCTGGTGGGCGGCCGTCTATGGGGTCACACAGAGTTGGACACGACTGAAGCGACTTAGCAGCAGCAGCAGCATCAGAGGCTTATATTTTATAATTATATACTACTTGAGGCTTCAAAAATTTTGAACTTAAGTAAATACATATCTACAAATATCTATCAAATATATACACTCATTCCTCTACTCCCCTCCCTTCTGGCAATCACCTGTTTGTTCTCAGTATTAATGAGTCTGTTTTGTTAAGTTTGTTCATTTATTTATTTATTTATATTTTATATTTCATTGAAAAGTGAAATAGTATGGTATTTGTCTTTCTGTCTAACATGTCACTTAGTATAATATCCTCTACTTTCATCCTCGTTATTGCAAACAGCAGACTTCATTCTTTTTAACAGCTGAGTAATAGCTTATTGTGTGTGTATTATATATCTGATATTTGGCTAAGTCTTTTCCATTTATTATTTTTAATCATTACAACGCCATTCTGTGGAAGATGCTAGTCTCATTTTACACATCTAGCGTTGCAGAGCTAGTAAGATTTTCAGCCATATGACTCTACAGTTGATCTCCTATTTCAGCATAGGCATACACTAACATAAAGTTGTACTTTGTGTCAAATCAAATTTCATAGATATTTTTGTAATTAAAAAAACAGGAAAAGTATATTGGATGTAAACATTCAGGTCAGAATTTAAGTAAAATTAGCAAAAGATAATGGAAGAAAATATTTTAAAGAGAGAAAACACTAAATAGTGAACTAGAAAATTGAATATAATTTTCTAAATGCCAAAAGTTTAGATTAAGAAAAGAAAATAGTTACAGTCTTGTAACTTTGGGAAAGCCAAAAATAAAAAATCACAAATCTAGTATAAATAAATAAGACTCTTGGAACTAAAATTTGAAACTAGCAAAATGGTAATATATAAGATTAATATTCAAAACACAATCATTTCTACAGATCAGCAATAAACAAATGGAATTTGAAATTTAGACCACAATACCATCTATACTAGAACCTTAAAACGTAAAATACTTAAGTATAAATCAAACAAAATATAAGATGTATATGAGGAAAAGTACAAAAAAATGACAAATGGAATCAAAGAACTAAACAAATGCAGGTATGTTTCATATGGATGGATAGAAAGGCTCAATATTGTTAAAATGTCAGTTCTTTTCAACTTGATGCATAGACTCAATGCAATTTTAATCAAAATTCCAACAAGTTATTTTGTGAATATCAACAAATGATTTTAAAGTTTACATGAAGAGACAAAGATCTAGAACAGCCAACACAATATTAAAGGAGAAGAACAATGCTGGAGGACTGACACTATGGGACTTCAAGACGTACTATAAAACTACAACAGCCAAGACAATCTGGTCCTGGTGAAAGAACAGACAACTATAACAGAGTAGGGAGCCTAGAGACAGACTTGCATTAATATAGTCAACAAACCAGTGACAAAGAAGCACTGTAGAAAAAAAGTCCTTTCAACAATGGTGCTGGAACAACTGGCCATCCAGGTGCAAACAAATTAATCTAGACACAAACCTTCCCTGGACACAAAAATTAACTCAAAATGAACCACAGACCTAAATATAAAGTACAAAAATATCAAACTCCTAGAAGATAACATAGGAATAAATCTAGATATTTTGAGGTATATCATGACTTTAGTTACAACATCAAGGGACAGTCCATGAAAAAAAAAAATGATAAATTTGACTTTATTGAGATGAAAAATTTCTGCTCCGTGAGGGACTTTTAAAAAACCGAGAAGGCATCACAGACTGGGAGGAAATATTTGCAAATATGTCCTATTTCTGATAAAATACTATTATCTGAAATAAACAAAGAGCTCTTAAAATCATCAAGAAGAAAATGAACAACCCAATAAAAAAAAATGGGCAAAATACCTGAACAGAAACTTCACCAGAGAAGATAAACTGATGGCAAATTAGCACATGAATCTATGTTTAATAGCATTTTTATTAGGGAATTGATTTTCACTAATTAAACATTAAAACAACTGTGAGATACAGGAAAGTTATGACCAACGTAGACAGCATATTAAAAAGCAGAGACATTACATTGTCACAAAGATCCATCTAGTCAAGGTTATGGTTTTTCCAGTAGTCATGTATGGATATGAGAGTTGGACTATAAAGAAAGCTGAGTGCCAAAGAATTGATGCTTTTGAACTGTGGTATTGGAGAAGACTCTTGAGAGTCCCTTGGACTGCAAGAAGATCCAATCAGTCCATCATAAAGGAGATCAGTCCTGGGTGTTCATTGGAAGGACTGATGTTGAAGCTGAAACTCCAATACTTTGGCCACCTGATGCAAAGAACTGACTCATTTGAAAAGACCCTGATGCTGGGAAAGATTGAGGGCAGGAGGAGAAGGGGATGACAGAGGATGAGATGGTTGGATGACATCACCAACTCAATGGACATGAGTTTGGGTAAACTCCGGAAGTTGGTGATGGACAGGGAGGCCTGGCATGTTGCTGTTCATGGGGTCACAAAGAGTCAGACATGACTGAGTGACTGAACTGAACTGAACTGAACCACCACAAGCTTATTAGAAAGCCCAAAATTCAGATGATCAACAGTCTACATGCTAGAGAGGATGTGAAACTCTCATACATTGCTGGTCAGAATGCAAAGTGGTACAGCTACTTTAGAAGACAGTCTGGCAGTTTCTTATACAATTAAACATACTCTTACCACATGATACAGTAATCATCACATTCCTTGGCATTTTTACCCAAGATATTTGAAAACATATGTCTATATAAAAATCTCCACATGAATTTTTATAACAGCTTTATTCCTAATTGCTGGAATTGGGAAAAAATTAAGATATCCTTCTGTAGGCTAATGGGTAAACTGTGATATGTCCAGACAATGGAATATTATTTAGTACTTAAAAGAAATGAGCTATCAAGCATGAAAGGACATGAAGGAAACACAAATGCATATCATTAAGTGACAGAAGCCAATTTGAAAAGGGTGCATACTGTATGATTCCAACTGTGTGACATTCTAGGAAAAGCAAATTTGTAGAGACAGTGAAAAGCTCAGTGGTTGTAGGGGCTAGGGGAGAGGTAAAGATGAATAGGAGAATTTTTAGGACATCAAAACTATTCTGTGGGATACTATAATGGTGATTACATGTCAAAACCCGTAGAATGTATAACACCGAAAATGAACCAGAATTGTAAGCTACAGAGTTTGGATGATAATAATGTGTCAACTTAGGTCCTTCAATTGTAACAAACGCACCACCACTCTAGTGAGGGTTGTGCATGTGGGGTCTGGGAGTAGATGAGAACTCTGTACTTAATTCTCAATGTTGCTGTGGACCTGACACTACTCTATATTTAAGACAGACTACCAACAGGGACCTACTGTGTGGGGGCAGAACTCTGCTCAATATTCTGTAATAATCTAAATGGGAAAAGAATTTGAAAAAGAACAGATGTATGTATGTGTATCACTGAATAAATTGGAGGTACACCTGAAACAAACACAACACTGTTAATAAACAAATACACATTTTTAAAAAGAACTCTAAAGTAGAGTCTATTTAAAAGTAAAAAAATGAACATGATTTACATGGAAGATATTATAATTTTTATATATTCATAAAAACCATTATTTCTAAGGTAATATGTAACAAAATTTTTCCAGGAAGATAAAATAGAAGACCTTAACAGAAAAATACATGGGAGTATTTTGAACAGGTTATTAATAAATTATTTTATATTGAGATTAAAATTCAAGAGAGGTAACAGTCTTTCTTTTAACATTGGGAGAATGGCATTGAAACATGTAAAATATCATGTATGAAACGAGTTGCCAGTCCAGGTTTGATGCACGATCCTGGATGCTTGGGGCTGGTGCACTGGGACGACCCAGAAGGATGGAATGGGGAGGGAGGACGGAGGAGGGTTCAGGATGGGGAACACATGTATACCTGTGGCAGATTCATTTTGATATTTGGCAAAACTAATACAATTATGTAAGGTTTAAAAATAAAATAAAATTAAAAAAAAAAAAAAAAAGAATCAGATCAGATCGGTCGCTCAGTCGTGTCCGGCTCTTTGCGATCCCATGAATCGCAGCATGCCAGGCCTCCCTGTCCATCACCAACTCCCGGAGTTCACTGAGACTCACGTCCATTGAGTCAGTGATGCCATCCAGCCATCTCATCCTCTGTCGTTCCCTTCTTCTCCTGCTCTCAATTCCCCTCAGCAATTCCTATAAGATAGTGACCATATAAAAACGGAATAAAATCACATCAAAATAATAAAAGTGGCCACCTACAGGTGGGATCTTATAAGAAATTACTTTCTTCTTTCTAAAAGTTTAGTGTTTTATTAAATGTGTATGCAATAAGTGTTAGTGGTTCAGTCATGTCTGACTTTTGCGACTCCATGGACTGTAGGTCACCAGGCTCTTCTGTCCATGGAATTCTCCAGGCAAAAACACTGGAGAATATTACATGAATGCATAATTATGAATATACATAATTATGCATTTATGTGAAATAATTAAGTTTTTTAAAATTAAAATGTATAAATAGAAATATTTCATTTATAGCCTACAGATTAAAGATAAAAATCAAATTAAAAAGTAGGTCATAAATTTCTGTTACAAGGAAATAGTTTAATGAGAATTGGATATTAGCCCAAAAGGAAGTAGAAAAGTAAAATAAGAATCCAAATAATCTACTCTGAAGGATAATACACATGTGGTTTTTTACTCATGTAAAATTTTGTATATTATCAGTAACATCCACTTTTTTCATGAACAGACTCTGATCTATGAGTGTATAAACCATGTATCCCTCAGAACTATATCTCCAATAACAAAGTATGGTGAGGTATTTTTTGCTTGTTTTGTTCTTCAGCATATTCTTAGGTAGCACTTAGCATATTGTAGGCAAAAGATAAAATCTTTCTTGAATGAATGATTAGGCACTTAGTAAAAAAAAAATGCACATGACATACACACATGACACATACTCATGCAAACACTACGATACTGTAGTTCAAACTTTATCAGAAACTTCATTTTTATATTCTACCCTTGGATGCTTCTGCCTGCTTCATTTATCTGCTTATTTATAATAATGTTAGTCATTACTGCTGATCACCAAATATTTGGAGCTTCCTGTCTTCCAGGGACATGGCAGGATTCTAGTTCCCAGGTCTCCTTGTAGCTAGGTGGGGCCATTTGCTCCCAATGAGCTGTGAACAGAGAAGATAAGTGCTAAAGAATTTCACTGTTAACACAAAATACTTTAGTGCTCTTTTATCTATCTGCATGCTAACCTGTAATGCTCAAGATGATACTGTTTTGTCCTTTTGAATCCGAGAGTCAGGAGACATGGACTGTGCTCTGAGTCAATCTTCAATGGTCTCTTGAATGAGTTAAACAGCTAAACCTTTGATGTAGTCATCAAGATCTTGGGATTGTTGTACAGAATATCCTAATCCATCCCAATAGATATACTCATCTTTAGAAAACTGTTTTAATAACCTTAGAGATTTCAGTATCTGGTGTAATATATTCTCATTTTTTTCATAACTATTATCCCATGTTTATTTTCAACAAAGTCTAATTGTGTTTTATTTGAGATTGCACTGAGTTTTGAGATGAGTTTTGTGTGAATTTGAAATGTTTATAACAATGAGTCTTCCAATACAAAAATGTTCAATTACTTAAAATTTCATTTATGCTCCTTGATAGAATTTAAAAAATTTTATCTTTGTATGAATCATGCATATTTCTTAAATCTATTCCTAGGCAGTTTATCTTTTTTGATTTAATGTGGTAATTTTTCTTCTATTATGATTCTTATCTATTATTTTTACCTAGAAAAGATATTAGTGTTTTATTAGTAGTGAAAGTCACTCAGTCATGTCTGACTCTTTCCAACCCCATGGACTATACAGTCCATGGAATTCTCCAGGCCAGAATACTGGAATGGATAGCCTTTCCCTTCTCCAGAGGATCTTCCCAACCCCGGGATCAAACCCAGGTCTCCTGCATTGCAGGTGGATTCTTTACCAGCTGAGCCACAAGGGAAGCCCAAGAATACTGGAGTGGGTAGTCTATCTCTTCTCCAGCGGATCTTCCCAACCCAAGAATTGAACTGGGGTCTCCTGCATTGCAGGTGAATTCTTTACCAACTGAGCTATCAGGGAAGCCCAATTAATGCTTTATATGTTAATTATTAAATTACTTAAATAAATTTCCTTCATTTTTCTAGTATTTCCTGTACTTTCGTTCATTGTCATTTTTCATAACATATAAAAACATAAAAGATAGTAATTTTGCCTCCTTCTTTGGCATATTTATACCAGTATCATTTTAAAAAGTATGTTAAAGAGGAAATATTTATACAACAAAATAGAGAACAAGAGCCCATAAAATAGAAATTGTAAATCATATGGCACTAACTGTAAGTGGTATAAATAGCTTGGAAATTAAAATGAAGTATTACCACAACTTAAAAGGTCATTACGTTAGGAAAAAGTAATTTTCCATAAGAATTACTCGAAGCCACATAATTGCAAAAGTATTTTACTGCTACAAAACAACAGTGAGATGGGGTATTAAAACCTGTACATTTCACTAGTTTTGATGTTGGCCATAGTCATAAATATGTTTCCCTACTTAGGTATGCAGACTGTAGAACACCCAACAGAATGCTTCTACATGGTTTCTGCAAGTTGCTGTATTTATGATTTGTTGCAATTAATATTTAGGTCCGCTTCTTAAGCCCAAACGCTGCAGGAATTTGGGCAAATTTCTCCCTGCCCTGCAAATTGTCAGGGCCACACCAATCCCTGCTTTATTTCCTTAGGTCTGTATTCTCTCCCTTCTTCCTGTTGGTTTCCTTGACATCATATCTCTTACAGAATTATTTACATGCTAGTACCTGATTCTTGGTAGACGTATTAAATATTTTAATATATTCACTCCATTCCTGTTTTTTGTGCGTGTGTTGAAAAGGAGTGCTATTTGTGAGCAAGAGAATTTTGGATGCTTTTACTGACAAACAGACCTAAGGTTTGGGATTGAGGCACCAGCCTTTGTGGCTGGGGAACATTCCTTAATTACAGTACTTCATATCCCAGTATTTGCTTCTTGTAGCCCACAGCTCCCTCTTTTAGGGAGTGTGGAAATGTAGAGGGGGATTTTTGTTCTCATAATGAGATTGGGAGGACTTACTGACTTTTATTGGGTATAGCCAGAAATGCCAAATATTTTGCAATACAAATTATTAACCACCTCTCTAAACCAAAACCAAACCAAATAAACAAATAAAAATATATGTGAGACAGCCTATATCCTTAAAGCAGCCTTCCCACCAAGGAAATAACAGACTTTTGTTCGAGAAATGATTCTTGATTCTCAGCCCCCTATGCTTCTTTCAGACATAGGATGCTAGGGTTGTGTTTTCTGTCTCCTTTCAGTTTAAGCATAGTTTTGTGGCTAATTCAGGCCACTGAAATGTGAAAGGAATCGAGATGTGTCATCTGCAGATAGAAGCTTTAAAAATCAGTGCACAGTTCTCCAAGTTTTCTTTCTCCAGCATCCAAGCTGATGACGTATGTGTCAAGATATGGTTCTCAAGACCATAGTTAAGAAACTTAGTCAAGAAACTAGCTCCCTGAGAAAGCACATGAACAGAATCCCTGTCAAGCAGCATGAACAAGAGAAAACATTGATGGCATTAACTCACTTAGATTTTAAAATTATTGAGGGAAAATAAGATTCTGTTGGTGAAGCCATTCAACCTGTGGCATTTTGTTATGGCAGCCAGTTCTACCCTCTTCACGATGGACTTTTCAGAGCCTAGCCTGTCCTGATTGACACTAGACAACATTGGACAATAGGAAAGTACCTTTTACAGAGGGTGTAGTGAAAGTGAAAGTGAAAACCACTCAGTCGTGTCCAACTCCTGGCGACCCCATGAACTAATACAGTCCATGGAATTCTCCAGGCCAGAATACTGGAATGGTTAGCCTTTCCCTTCTCCAGGGAGCTTCCCAACCAAGGATCAAACCCAGGTCTCCTGCACTGCAGACAGATTCTTTACCAGCTGAACCATGAGGGTATTGCATCCAGCCAAAATTCATAGATGCAAGCCCTGACCCCCAATGTGACTGTATCTAGAAACAGGGTGTTTAGAAAGGTAATTAAAGTGAAATGATGTCATAAGTGTACGGTACTAATCCAGTTGGGCTGGATTAATTGTAAGAAGAAGAAAAGACACCCAAGGTGTGAAAACAAAGAGGAAAGGCCAGGTGGACAAAAAAAAGGGGGGGGAGGAGGGAGAGGAAAAGCCAAGAAAGAGGTCTCAGGAGAAATCAAACCTGGCAACACCTGGATCTTGGATTTTTAATCTCTAGAATTGTGGGAAAATAAGATTCTGTTGGTGAAGCCATTCAACCTGTGGCAGTTTGTTATGGCAGCCAGTTCTACCCTCTTCACGATGGACTTTTCAGTTTCTTTTAATAACAGACTCAGCTACCACAGATAAGCCTTGTCCCAATCTTGTCCCAGACTGCCCCCCTACTTGCCTGGGACAGGTGCTTTAGAGTTTCATTTAAAGTATAGTTAAGTCCTCCAACCTGGGTTCGACTCCCAGCTTTCTGATGTGTCTGTGTGTTAATCCTAGCTCTGTCTTAAACTTACTGCAAGACCCTGGACAAATAAATTCACTTTTCTGTGCCTCAGTTTTCTCAAGTTTAAAATGAAGATAACTGTATCTATCTCATAGTATTACAGAGAAGATAAAATGAGTTAATGAAAACAAAACTCAGGGTAGAGGTTTATTTATAGTAAATACATAAAAAGAGCATTAATTTTCACTATTATAAACTCTAGCTTGGAATGCCTTCTGCCATTGTTTGCCTGAATCACAAAATATCTTGAGAAGTTGGGCAGGACTGGGGTGAACCACGTGAAAGACTTGTACAACTCTGAAAGGGAGCATCTCCTTACATATCGCACCCCAGTTGCCCTCACTTGCCTTCACTCTAGTCCTAGCCGCAGTAAACCTGATAGACCTTTCAAATTTTGTGTCTCATTAATTATCAGCCTTTATAGCCCATGGAATTCCTGAGCTTAGGGTCCTACTCAGCTGTATGGACATTTTCAGAATATTAGTTCTAATACTGCCTCAGCCAGCAATGTGGCAACAAGATTCCCATATATTTTATACTTAAGTCCATTTGTTTTATGAGAAAGCCTTACACATTTTCCCTGGTAACTTCCCTGGTGGCTGACGGTAAAAGCATCTGCCTACAATGTGGGAGACCCGGATTCTATCCCTGGGTTGGGAAGATCCCCTGGAGAAGGAAATGGCAGCCCACTCCAGTATTCTTGCTTGGAAAATCCCATGGACTGAGGAGCCTGGCAGGCTGCAGTCCATGGGGTCGCAAAGAGTCGGACATGACTGAGCGACTTCACTTTCACTTTCACTTTACACATTTTCAATCCCTTAAACAATAATGATAACAAATTAAAGTTCACTCAGAAATTTACTCCAAAATCAAAGAACTTGTAAGCACACTTAGAAATGTTTTAAAGAGACATCACATGCAGGGTTTGGTAGCGAAATGCTACTAAATACTTTATTTGAATTTTATGATGCGAAAATGAAGGCCAGAGATGTGTTCCTTTTCAACCGAAGGAAATAGCTTCTATCAGCTAGAAGATCAGCTACAATAACTTCAGGGATCTATTTGGCTTTATTAGGTCTGTTGCTATTGTGATGGGCTAAGAAGTTTCTTTTGAAGAAAAGTAATTACTATACCAGAACCCCTAGTCAAAGAAATGCAATTGTGTTTAAAAAAAAAAATCACTTGCTCAGCACAATTCAGGCTCTCTGTGCCTTTCTGTAAGCTGGATCAATAGCTAGCAGATACATAGATCTCCATGATGGCTAGAACTTAAATCCTCTCACATTTTCTAGCGATACTACAATGAAAGAAAAACCACTGTGTGAAACCTACTCACCAAAAGCTAAATTAGTACTTTATCACATTCACAAAGCAGTCACTACTGTTTCATTGTAGTGTTCAGCAGAAAAGTGGAGGAAAGAATATTTGTTGAACACCTACTTTTGTCCAGACACTGCAGTAGATGATATATTTGATTTATGTGATTAGAATTATATGATTCTCACTGTTACCACACGCCTGTGGGTGGATAATGCCTGAATCATCCTCATTATAAAACACAAAACTAAAAGGAAAAGAAATCTGAACCATTGTAGAGCAATTACCCAGCTTTATTTAGTGAATGTTTAAAAAAAAAAAATGTTTGCCTCAAATGCCTATAACATATTTCTTCCAGTTATACAGTACATACAGACTGTATAGCCTCTATCTCAATGCATGTTAAACCGTATATGGTTTGAATGAGTATCCAGTTTTCTTAAGTAACTTTTTTAGCTCCCTAAAGCCCCTTTGAACAATACTTCTCTGCCTGTTATGGAAAGACCTTGAAACTGAACCGATTCACTCAAAATCATGACAGTGAAATTCTTAGGCCAAAAGTGAACAGCATTTTTTACTGAATGACACTTGAAGAGTTTTATTTCTGACAATTTCTGTCCAGAAAGGCTGCTTCCTAAAGTGAGGGCCACCTGACACAATTCTTTCTAAACTTTGACAAGAAATACAACCACTCCCTCAGTGTTGGAAGGTTTATGCTGGTTTCGAGGAAAATTTCCTTTCAACCAGCTCAGTGAAAGCCTTAAGCAAGAACCTTTATTTAAAACAATTAATGCAAAATTCAGTTTAACATAATCTGAAGAAGACTGACATCGCATAATTCTGAAATGGGGAATACAAATTAAAAGTAAAATGATACCTTCTCTAATGTCCTGCTGTGGCAGGCCTCGATTTGAAGGGGAAAAAATCCATCTGGCCTTAATAAAGATGTGTGCTTTCCAGGTTGTGGGGGTATATTGTTTCCTTTACATTTTTTCAGTGAGGGCTAGTTTTTAGTGCTATGGAACTAAACAATTTATTTTATTTTTAAAGAGATCAGTCTTATTGATTCCATAAGTCTTCATTAAAGAATGAATGAATAACTGTTGAGCATCTCCTCAGAGACAGTGGGATAAGTCCTATGCCAGAGTGAAGTGAGATGTGCGCGCAGGAGAGCACTTTCATCCGACCCACAAGTTAGGCAAAACTCCCCTGAGAATAAGGACAGAGGTTGAATTTTGAAAACAGGCAGCAATGACCAGGATGAAGAATGGGAGGAAGGACTTCTCAGGCAGGATGAGAGGTGGACGCAAATCACATTAGTGAAGCCTGATTATGATGCATCTCCATCTAAATCCTGTGCTTTCTCAGATGTCTTGTGACCATCTCTCATCCACAGCCCAGCACATGTGCACTTCCATCTGGACTCCCCATCTCAGGCGAAAATATCATGAGCACCTATTTCTACCTTCCCGGAAGCATGAGTTAAACTCCACTCTTCCCTCTCCTTTAACGATAGTCTTAAATTAGAAGACTATATTATATGTTCCCTATTATATATGTGTCTTCATCTCCAGAAATATTTACTTATTTAATTGTCTTTCTCTTTAATCTGAAGAAATGCTATAGCCAGTTTTTATTCAATGATTGTCTATCTTGTAAATTCAGCAATTGTTGGCAGTTATAATAAAATATGTACAAAGTGTTGGGGCTAGAATGATGAATATGACACTGTCACAGGCTCCAATGGGATCATACCAAATGGAAGAGATACAAATATATAGAGAGAATTTTAATGCAAGGTATCTTAAAGATGGGCTTCTCAGGTGATTCAGTGGTAAAGAATCCGCCTGCCAATGCAGGAGACACAGGAGACGTGGGTTCCATCCCTAGGTGGGGAAGATCCCCTGGAGGAGAAAATGACAACCCACTCCAGTGTTCTTGCCTGGAAAAGTCCATGGACAGAGGAGCCTGGCAGGCCTCAGTCCATGGGGTCCCAAAGAGTCAGACATAACTAAGTGACTGAGCACATCTCAGAGATACACACAAAAGACACCTGAGGATCAGAGGGGAAGGCTGGAAAGCCTTCTAGATAGATTAAAATCTTGTGGTGAGACTTCAGGATAAGGAGGAAAGACCACAGAGAAACTATTCCAGAGAAAAGAGAATTAGCAAAGGCATGGATATACAATGAGCTATAATAAATGTTGCTGAAAAAACATTTTGGGAGGAGGAAATGATGAGAGGTCAAGGTACAGAGGAAAGCAGAGGCCAAGTCATGCAGAATCTTGTGTGCCATGTTAGAAAGACAACAAAAACAGTAATAATACATTACCAAATGCCTATTGTACTCCTGTATATGATTATGCACTTTATTTCATCACAATAACTATATTTTGAAAGACATCATTTTCATTTTACAGACTCAAAAAAAACTAAGACTTGTATAAGTTAAGGTAGAATATTAACTTTGAGTGCATGGGTTCTAATGCACTCAAATTCAAATTTGATCTACAACTGAATTATCTCTCTTATTTCTGCCTTTCCCGAAAGCCTCTTTATTTTATTAACAAATACTTTTGTTTGTAATTTCAATTATACCAACTCACCAAGGAAGTATGTTATTCTTCTGGCTTTTGATGGTTCACCTTTGCCTTTTGCAGAAGGTTCAGATTTCTTAATGTGGCTTTCATTGTTTATGTTTTCCCCTTCCTTCATCTCACTCTCTTTATATTTACCTAAATTCTAGATATAATTAATTTCTTAACTTTTCTGAAGTTGTCTCTATAACATTGTATGTGCTATTTCACCTTGTTCAAATGCCTACTTCTACTTTATTTCTTCCTTCATGCCTGAAAAATACATATTTACCTCCAGCACCCATAAGGGAGCAAAGTTCCATGTTAATTTCTTTCACAAAGATAAAGCCTCAAAAAATGAGGATTCACTTTTTAAAAAAAAGACTACAAAGAGACATTGAAATATGTGATATTTAACCAAAGATCATGTAAGAAAGTAACCTTCCATAAAGTCATTAAGATAACTGTATGAGGGTATATAATAGACAGATATATTCTCCTTTAACTGGTATAGTAGGGAAGGATGGTCATTCCCACTGATGTATGGCTATCTCTGAATTTTCTATGCCTGTGCTTTATAATCTAGATACTTAGAAAATAGCATGTATGGTCTAGCCAAAGGCACTATACAAATCAAAGCATGACCCATTCATTTCTGTTCTGTCATATGGAGATTGAAAATGGTGTACTTTCCATGTTCCACAACATTAGCCTAGCCTAACACCAGATTCAGCTGCATAATGTCTATGCCTTAAGGTGGACAAGGGAGTTGAGATATTCAAATATGTGACTGCATGGACAGCTGAAACACAAATGTAATTTATTTATGGTACGCTAACTATGTATTGTGGATCTACAAACTTTCATTTACCTAAAATAGAGACATATGACCAAGTGCCCACCATAAGTAAACTCATGATTTTGCAGAGGAGATCAAACATAATATACTAGAGTATGAATAATAATATAAAATAGCAATTCAAGAGACTTAAATTACACAGGAAAATATATTAAAATAAATAGCTTTCGATAGTTTATGAACCATGAAAAAAACACTAGAGTCAGAAATCTGGGTTCTTGTCCCGATCTTACTATGAGTGAGTGAGTGAAGTTGTTCAGTCGTGTTCGACTCTTTGCAATCCCGTGGACTATAACCGACCAGGCTCCTCCTTCCATGGGATTCTCCAGGCAAGAATACTCAAATGGGTTGGCATTTCCTTCTCCAGGGGATCTTCCCAACTGAGGGACTGAACCCGGGTCTCCCACCTTGCAGACAGACACTTTAACTTACTTATGGTACTACATATGATGACATGTAGCAAGTTACTTAAACTCTCTAAATTTTGAGTTCAGCTAAATATACCTGTTATGCCAACTTCACTAGACTTTGGAAACAATAACATTTAAAAAGTGATTCTACAATTACAAAATAATACACAAAGTATGATGCAAGATAATTTTCATTCAAGGAACAACATTTTAGCAGACCATGTACTTAGTTTCTACTTGATTTCTTTCACTGATTTTCTTTTAAGGTGGGTTATTCTTTGATTACACTTATTACTCAAATCAATATGATTGGCTATTTTTATCCAATAATGATTTCTTGAGCAACTGCTATATGCCAATCACTATGTACAGTGCAAAAGATCCAACCATGGGCATGTCATATGAGGACCATAGTAGTATTCAAGAAATGTTAATTATATATATATATATTTAAATTAAACTCCATAGTTAATGGGAACATTAACTAACATTAACATAAAGAGGCTATTGAAAGTGAAAATGACTTGCGTGATTTAGAAACTCCAGATAGAGTGAAAGAAAATTTTTGATTGCTGTGACAAAGGTTTGCAATACAAAATACAGCAGAACTGATTAAAAAAAATTTATACTAAATTAATTGTAACCTTTAGTAGCCAATAGACAAGGTACAGGAGCTGACAGTTCACACCAGGAATAAGATATATATATATATATATCAGACAAAACTTTGACAATTTTTCAGTCTCATAAACATGTGTGTGTACATATATATATGCACATATATATATACACACATACCACATATGGCGTAAGTTCAGTTCAGTTCAGTCGCTCAGTCGTGTCCGACTCTTTGCAACCCCATGACCTGCAGCACGCCAGGCCTCCCTGTCCATCACCAACCCCTGGAGTTCACTCAGACTCACGTCCATTGAGTCAATGATGCCATCCAGCCATCTCATCCTCTGTCGTCCCCTTCTCCTCCTGCCCCCAATCCCTCCCAGCATCAGAGTCTTTTCCAATGAGTCAACTCTTCGCATGAGGTGGCCAAAGTACTGGAGTTTCAGCTTTAGTATCATTCCTTCCAAAGAACACAAATGAAATGAATGAATAATTGAAAAATTATAAAATGAAAATACTTAACATCTGAAATTATGAGGTAAAATAATATATTTTTATCTTATAGATATAATTTTGATTGTGCTTAGAACATACAATCTTTTTGGAGAGAAATTTTAAAATGTCTTGCTATACTGGAGTGAGCTCACTGTATGACCTCATAGTACTACTGTATTTCTATTTCTGCATGGCACTATTTCTACACACTTAGCAGCTTAAAACAGCCCATATTTATGGTATCACAGTTTCTGTGGGTGAGGAGTCTGGCCATCTATTAATTGGGTCTTTCTTTGGGTCTCACAAGACTGCAATCAAAGTGTCAATCAGGACTGGGATTCCATCTGATGTTAGGTTGGAAATGATACACTTCTAAGCTCACTTGAGTTGCTGGGATATCAGTTGCTTTCAGTTGTGATACTGAGGCTGTCAGTTTCTTACTATTGGCTGGAAGCTGCCTCCACCTCTTAGAGGTCATCCACTATTCCTTGCCACATGAGGCTCCCCAACATAGCTGATTACTTCCTCAGAGCCAGCAAGGGAGAGCCTCTAATGAGATAGTCACGACAGTCTTATGTAATATTATCATACACACATAATCACATATATTCTATTTGTTCAGAAGCAAATGACAGGCCACCACCACACTGAAAGGAAGGGCATTACACAAGGCTGTGAATAGCAGAATGTGAAGATCATGGGGATCTCTTTAGCATTCTTTCTGCCATAACCACATTACAGAATGTATTCTAAGGAAATAATTCAACAACAACAACAAAAATTTAGATGGTATTTTTAATTGGTACACTGGGTATTATTTCTGGTGATTGGGAGCAGTCTCAATTCAAAAATAGGCAAAAGCAAAAAGAGAAGAGGATATAGATGACTAGATTCTTGTAAATTAATGTAATTGTATATTATTTACATTAGTCATGAAAATTAAGAAGTTATACACATATAATTGGAAAAATAAATAAGGTAACAGTAAGAAAAAGAAGACAGAGTAAGGAATAAGTGATCATAGCAACTAGACAAAAATTTATCTGAATAAATATTTAGAGTAAAATAGGTTAAAATATTTGTCAATACTTTTTGGTAATATTTTAAAGAGTTTATCTATTGTCTACTATTTTTAAAAAATCAAAGAAAAATAGTTATGAAAATGCAATCATTGAAATATAGGAAGCAAAAATACATTGCAGAAATGATTTTTTAAGACTCTATAGTGTGATTTTTTAAAGGATTGCTAAATTGATAAAATTCTATTTAAGAAAAAAAGGAGAAAACAAAAAACATATTAATAAGGAATAAAAAAGATGGCACAATCACTTATTCAAAAGAGTTTAAAAACACTTTAACATAAATATTCTATGCAAAACTGAGGAAACTAACTGGAATATTTGAAGAAAAATGGATGATTAGCTAGCAAATATAAACTATCAAAATTGATCTCAAAGAATGTAGAAAATTTCTCAAATAATTATAAAAATATAGTGGGATTAATGAAAGATTTTACCACTTACAATGTTATTAGCCTAGATTAATTTATAGATGAGTTCTGCTGTTGCTCCTGGTGCTAAGTCGCTTCAGTCGTGTCCGATTCTGTGCGACCCCATAGATGGCAGCCCACCAGGCTCCCCCATCCTTGGGATTCTCCAGGCAAGAACACTGGAGTGGGTTGTCATTGCCTTCTCCAATGCATGAAAGTGAAAAGAGAAAGTGAAGTCGTTCAGTCGCGTCCAACTCTTCGCGACCTCATGGTCTGCAGCCTACCAGGCTCCTCCATCCATGGGATTTTCCAGGCAAGAGCACTGGAGTGGGGTGCCATTGCCTTCTCCATAGATGAGTTCTATATAATCTTTAAATAACATGTAAAGATCATTAAAAATAATGCTATTAAAAATTTTTACGGATCACAAAGAATTGATATACCATATGCTATTTTTATCAATTAACAAAAACTTTATATCTAAATATGTAAAGATGAAAAAAATATTCAAAAACTTTACATCAACAATGTTTTGAATAACAATGCACAATTTCTAAGTTAAAAATAATAAATTTGTTAACCTTTTGCTCAATTTTGCTATGAACATAAGACTGTTCTAAAAAATAAAATCTATTAAAAAGCTAAAACAAAAATTAGATATAGGCATATGACTTTAGAATTTCAGTGAAAGGGATGAGGCAGTGTATAGCCTAAAGCTAACTGTAAAATAAATATCTAAATATAAAAAATTAGAAATTGAAGAAAATTAGTGTACTGTCTTATTTTAAAACTTAATATGATGATGTTGAAGTTCATTTGAAAGAATAAATATTTAACATAACAAACAAAACAAAAAACAATATGAAGAGAACTTTGCCTAAGTAGATACCAAAATTACAATAAACTCATAATAATAAAAATAGGATGGCAACCGTATAGGTATCAACAAAGTGGTCAGAATAACGAGTTCAAAATAGACTCACTTGAAAGTGTGACTGAATGTATAACAAGTTAGAATTCAATAAGGTAGCAAAATGGCAGTTTATTTTATAGCCAGAACAAGGAGTTAGCCATCTATAAGAAAACAAAGAACCCGACGCATAAAAAGTAAATCCTTTATAGAGCAATTCAATGCACAATTATCAAATAGAAAATAATTATGTTATATAAGTACATGTAAATGAAAAATCAAAAGTAATGATAGCCATATATAATTTATAGCTTTGCACATATATTTGAAGTTCTTCTGAAAATAAAACAACACATTAGAAAAATCTAGGAGCTCTCATACAGCATTTTTGGGAAAACAGACTTACAAAGTGAGAGGAAATCCAGATGTCATAAAGGAAAATGGATGTAAGAATTCCATAAACAGAATCAAATCAAAAGAAAATATGCATGTCATATGGTAGGTAATTGATTACTATTACAAACATATAAAATTATCTGACAAGAAAAATATAAAAAGTAAGGAAATTATTTGAACAGACAATTCACAGAATAAGAAATCCAAATGGCCAATAAACAAAAAGATAATCAGTCTGGATAACAGTTTGAAGTTGAAAATGTGATGAAAAGCCACATTTTATCTCTAATTGTGAAAAAAAAAAAATATGTAAAGTAAATCTGATCTAGTGACCAGATGTGGGAAACTGATAGCCACATGACTGATGCTAAGAATGTGACTTAGAACATAATTTGGTACTATCAATTAAATACAAAAATCCCACAGCCTTCACATTTTCTTTTGATTACCAGTATTATAGAAGGAAAGCTCAGAATGCAAAGCAATAGGTATGAAGATGTGTGTGTGCTCAGGCCCTTCAGTCTTGTCTGACTCTGCGACCATACGGACCATAGCCCACCAGGCTCCTCATTCCACGGGATGCTCCAGAGAGTGGGTTGCCATGCCCTCCTCCAGGGGATCTTCCTGACCCAGGGATCAAACCTCTGTCTGCTGCATCTCCTGCATTTCAGGCATATTCTGTACCACTGAACCACCTGGAAAGTATGAAAATACTGCAGTATTGGTGGGAGGGAGTGCTAGCAAAGGAAACAATTAGAAATAGAAAAAACCTGGAAACAACCCAAATATGTATTAATTGAGGGAGTTCAGTGCTTCAAATATTATGTAATATTTAAAAACAAGAAGTTAGTTTTGTTCTTATTGACCTAAAGAGATATCCATGCTAGATATCTCATGCTAGATATCTCTTAAGTGGGTGAAGCAAGATGAAAATTAATGCCTATGTATATAAAAAACTGCAAGACACCTACATATGTGCATATAACTTTTTCCATCCCTCAGATGTTTTCCTTAGCCTTCTGTCTCAGATTCTCTTCTCTTTCCAGTGACAGATATATTTGACTTGTATTAGAACTGTATTAGTTGTTTTTAAGTCATTGTGTCCAACTCTGCAACCTCGTGGACACATGTGAGTCTCCTCTGTCCTCGACTATCTTGCAGTTTGCTCAAATTCATATCCATTGAGTTGGTGATGCATCTCGTCCTCTGTCATCCCTCTTCTCCTTTTGCCCTCAATCTTTCCCAGCATCAGAGTCTTTTCCAATGAGTCAGCACTTCAATTCAGGTAGCCAAAGTATTGGAGCTTCAGCTTCAGCAACAGTCCCTCCAATGAATACTCAAGGTTGATTTCTTTTAGGATTGACTGGTTTGATCTCTTGCTGTCCAAGGGACTCTGAAGAGTCTTTTTCAGAACTACAATTCAAAAGCATCAATTATTTGGCACTCAGCCTTCTCTTTGGTCCAACACTCATATATCCGTACATGACCACTGGAAAAAAACATAACTTTGACTATACAGACCTTTGTCAGTTAGGTGATGTCTGCTTTTTAATACTCTATCGAGGTTTACCATAGCTTTCCTTCCAAGGAGCAAGTGTCTTTTAACTTCATGGCTGCAATGACTGTCTGCAGTGATTTTGATTAGTATTAGTACTGTAATTGAAATAGTATGGTTATTTCTGATTCTCCCATAGGATGTAAGGGACTTAAGCGGCTAAGGACAATGAATTAAGTTACTTTTTTCTCCCTGAATATAAACTAGGGGGCATTCATAAGATGTAGGCTGAATTGTGGAAAGAAAAAGGAACTAAAAGGAGAAAGAGAGGAAAGAGACAAAATATCTAGCAAACTGCCTGACACATGAATGATCTTTACAGAATGTCATCAGCTGCATATCTCTTTCTCACTTTGATTCCTCTGCCCTGCATTTCCTTGGTCCACATACTGCTCAGTTTCCTGATTCAGATACCATATCCAAGCAACAAAAAGGTTATCCTGTGATTCATCAATTCCTCACCTCCCATGCTTGGCTTTTCTGGCTGCATTTCAACCCCTGGTGGGAGATCCACAGCCTTTGGCTCTGCTTGCAGAATGGCCAAAGAGCACATCTGGATTGAGCATTTCATTTTCAATCCAAACCTGGTTGTATTAACACTCTGTCATATTTAATATACTCTGGGCAACATGTATTCTGCCAGATCTGGACTCACTGGCAAAAGACAAAGCATAATATTGTTGAGGCCATACCAGCAGGGGGTATATTTCTTTGTAAAGCTATATAATATGTTCCAAATATATTGCAGCTGTTGATAGGTTTTATTACATTTGCAGTTAGGGACCTTATTATATTTGCACTAAAGATTTATTATATTTACTTTTATTACTTTAGCAGTTTAGGTATTTTCATATTTGTCATGAACTTATTCCATTTATGTTCATTGAGTTTATATCTTAAGTTTGCCACATGAGCAGGCTATGAATAATTTCACCTGTTGTCATTATACGTGCAGTCAATTCTCATTACCACTCCGCTAATATTTCACAGTATTTGCAGGTGCTGCATATTACATTAGTGGTTTGAATATTTTAAAGTCAGCAGTAATGGGGCAGTGCAATCAGCTGAAGAAAGGGCACACACCTAGCAAATGCTCAGACTCTTGGCAGATGGGGGAAAATATGCCGGACTGCAGAAGTCGGCTATGATAAACAGACTCGTTTTAAGAGTACATGTCCAAAGGATTTAAACCTTAGTCTGACATGCTCAGGCTCACAAACTCCAAATTGTATATATATATATCTTATCGCTTCTAATTTCCAGCCTTCTTCCACTAATTAAATGGAGATTAGAAATAAAGGTTGAATTTATGTCAAATTTTATGCTTTCAAGGCAATTCTTTGCCTGAATTATCTCTACCTTGAAAGCCTGAATTATCTCTACCTTGAAAGGCTAGGAGATGCTTATATAAAAACCACATTGTAGGTGAGTATAGGAGAGTATTTAGCTAAATTATTAGAATTGGAGGCAAAATTTGACAGCTTAGGCACTATTCTAGACTTATGCCATTTATAGCCATTGCAGTCTATTAATAGGTGGAGCATTTTGATGCAAACCTGCAAACCTTTGATTGAAGTTACATGATTTATTGTTGCTGTTAATGGAACCAGTAAGGAGAGTAATTTGGGGTAACAGGAAACTTGGAATAATTATGGCACAGGATGGTAGCAGCAGCTGCAGAAGGAAAATAATAATAATCATAGCAGCTTAAGTTTATTGAGTGTTTACTACTTGCCAGTCACTGTTGTAAAGTACTTTACTTGTATTAAATTAATTAATCCTCATAACAGCCATATGAGCTGTTTACAAGGATTAGATCCATTTTACAGGGGAAAAACCAAGTCACAGTGTTAAGCAACTTGCTTAAGGGCACAGAGTAGGAGAGCCAGATCCAGGTAAAGTAAATTAAACCAGGTAATTTGACTTCCAACCCTTAGACTATGATATTAATTCCTAGTTCCCCAATTCCACTAAGGGAGATAGCCTCCTATTCTCTAACTGAAGATTTATGTTGAGTTCTTACTCATGCAATGGTTTATGCTATGTTGGCTGGGCTTTCTCCAGACACACAGAGACACCTACTTAACCAATACTTAAATAAATATACTTTCTTCCAATTATATGTTACTCCAGTAGTTTACAGAGATACATAGTTTTCTCTCCCAAAACATTGACAATTATTTGATCATCAATTTAAAAGCAGGTAACCTCTCTGCCCCCAATATATGCTGAAATAATGTATGCTGAAATGAACTATAGTAGTTAGGAGCACAGAATTATCATTTTTGAATCACCTCTCAAGCTAAAACAGTGAAAACTAGGGCTCTGGACCAGCAATGAGAAGACCTAGAGGTTGTTTCCACCGTATAGATCACTAATTGCATGACAAGAAGAAAGCCACAGGCTTGAAGAGGACCCGTTTCTGATACTGCAGAATATCAGTTTTCTCATCTATAAAGTCAAATAAGAAAAACACTTGTTCTACCTCTCGCAGATTGTTATGAGGTTGTAGGCATTAACAGGTTAAAAATAAATAAAAATGCAGGAAACCCAGGTAAATTTGGACTTCAGATAAAAACAAATATATATTTTAGTATATGTCCCATGTAATATTTGGGACATATTCATTCTAACAACACATTCATTATTTGCCTGAAATTCAAATTTAACTGAATATTATATATTTTACTGAGGAAGCCTATAGAAAGATTGAGTGAGATAATGCACATAATATATTTTGACACAGGACATTGATATGGAAAATATGAAAGTTAAAAGAGAAAAGCAGGAAATCATTTTTTTTTTTTAAAGGTATTCTCTAAAACCCTAGTTCCATTAAACATTTTGGATTAAATATGGTTCCCTGGTCAAAAGTTTTGGAAACACGATGTACTGTATGAGCTTCTTGGAGATTAAAATGGTAAACTACCATAGAAAGCCTCTGGAAAGCTATTCAATACCAAAAATTGGTTTAACTTCATTTTACCAAGAATTTTTGAATTTGAATAGAATATGAAATATTTTTAATAGTAGAGTGTTATGGATGGAATCTTTGTTGCCCTCCAAAATTTGAATGTTGAATCTCTAACTCCTGATATGAGAGTATTAAAAGATGAAGCCTTTAGGCAGTAGCTGAAGTCATGAGGGTAGAGTCCTCATGATGGCATTAGTACCCTTATAAGCACAGACCAGAGAGCATGCTTTCTTTCTCCCCTCATGTGAGGATACAGCAAGAAGGCAGTCATCTGCAAAAAAGGAAGAGGGTTCTCACCAGAATCCAACCCTGCTTCCCAACCTCCAGAAGGGTAAACCATCCAGTCTATGATATTTTGTTATAGTAGCCAAGCAGACTTGTTATAGTAGCTAAGCGGACTATTTTGTTATAGTAGCCAAGCATATCACAAAGTGTGTGTCAAGGCAACACTTCTTAAAAGTTCACGCATATACCCATAAACTATGACTATTTTTAAAGATTTTGGTTCAATAGGTCAGGAGTGGGGTCTAAACTTCAGCATCTCTAACACAACGTCATGGGGACCACATTTTGAGTAGCAAGATTTTAAGAAAAATACTTTGAGAAATACAGTTCTGGCTGCAACCTCAGGCCCTTCAAAGTCCACTTTTGTGTCTTCCTCACTTCAGTGCTTCCCTGATAGCTCAGCTGGTAAAGAATCTGCCTACAATACGGGAGACCTGGTTTCGATCCCTGGGTTGGGAAGATCCCCTGCAGAAAGGAAAGGCTACCCACTCTAGTATTCCAGCCTGGAGAATTCAATGGACTGTATAGTCCATGGGGTCGCAAAAAGTCAGACACGACTGAGTGACTTTCACTTTCACTTTAGTGACCTGAGCTCTTGTACATGGTCTGGCACACGGAGATCCCCATAACTATTTTAGGATTACATGTGTGTAAAAAAGAATGGATCACTTAAAGCCTTGCTCTATGATAAGGTTCACAAGCCAGGTAACTTTCCCAACAAGTTGAGAAGAAGATCCTCATGTGGGGTGAGGGAGTAAGAAGTATGGGAGGAACAATTCATAATAGGCAGCAAACCTTAGGTACTTGGAGGGTAATGATAAGATACAGAGCTAAGGGTCCAGTGTCAGGCTAATGGAGGGCCTCAGGAATTACAAATGTACATAGTGATGGGAAATTAACAGGACTCTGGAGCTGCTGCTGCTAAGTCACTTCAGTCGTGTCCGACTCTGTGCGACCCCATAGACGGCAGCCCACCAGGCTCTGCCGTCCCTGGGATTCTCCAAGCAAGAACTCTGGAGTGGGTTGCCATTTCCTTCTCCAATGCATGAAAGTGAAAAATGAAAGGGAAGCCTCCCAGCCGTGTCCGACTCTTAGCGACCCCATGGACTGCAGCCTACCCGGCTCCTCCATCCATGGGATTTTCCAGGCAAGAGTACTGGAGTGGGGTGCCATTGCCTTCTCCGGGACTCTGGAGCAGTTGTCTTTAAATCTCTTCGGACCCAATAGCCTAAAGAATAAAACACGCTGCTCTCCAAAACTGCTGCTCTACAACTCACTTGAGAGGAGATTTTCAACTGGAAATGGTAGAGCTGAGTATCAGAATCTCTGAGTAATTTAGTCCCCTTCCCCTCATTCTGATATATGACCATATTGCTTCCTACTACACACTTAAAAGCATCTATCCAAAAAAAGCACCAAGAATTTTTTAAAATGATGCTTTATAGGAAGGTTCTGTTTATTTTCCTAAGCAACCAACATATTTAATCATCATTATTGCCATCAAAATAAGTGGAATGAGAAAAAAAAATTATACCAGGTGCATATTTATAAGAGCATCCCCTTTTTCTTATTGATATTAGCATGCAATTAATGAACATTAGTTTCTCAGATCATTTAAGAACTCAGTGCTTATTTCTTCACTTCAGAAAGGAAGTTATGATTGTGATGATATTTTTTGGGAGCACAACAGTAATTCTCCACTTCTCACATTTCCAGGTAGAGAAACTTCAGCTAAATAAAGTCCCTTGCTTGTGTCCTCACCCTGCTTTTTCGTCCCAGAGCTGGGAGAAGTCAGCCAGCTGGTTGTTGTGGTTAGAAACAGAAGGTGACCATTGCTTTCTCAGTTGCCTCCTCTATTCCCTTTGGGGTCTTCCTGATTACATACAACTCTGTCCTGCTTTTCCGCAGAGCAAATACTTTAGGGGGTGGACTCTACCATGTAGGGCAAAGTCTTCAATCATGTAGTACTGCCTATGGTTGAGTGGATTTGTCTGCTCAGTTTGAGAGTAAAGTGTTAGCAATCTCACTTGAGGTGTACAGCCAGGGTCTACATTTACCCTAATGTAAGTGAAGCAGATACTGTGCTTACTATCTCTCTGTCTCCTGGATTTCCTTTTGTTCTGAACTAAGGGCAGGTAAAAATTTAAGTTTTCCTAAAGTCCAATAAATGCATGTGCCAGTTAGAAACCTGAGAAAAGTCAAGAAGTAACTTTGCAGAACAAAATATCACACACAGAGAGAAAGAGATTGGCCAAGAGCTTTATCCTTAAGGCTTTAGTAAGTGAGGCCTAAGTAGAATTTTGTCCTTGGTGGATCATTATGGTTTATGACAGCTTTGTTCACAGTCAAGTGGTTTCCCTGATAGAGGTAGGGCTATTTTTAGCAGGCATAGCTCATAGAAAATATAGATCTTTAGCAAACAAGGCTTGCAAGGACCTTAGCAAACTGGGACAGCTCCACTTTATAGAGCAGTCCATGTTGGCCTTGACTTTATAAAGATACAGCTTGATCTTGAACTCCAAAAGCATGACTTGACCTCTGCAGAAGCCAATGAGGCATAGATTTAGACATGATATGTAAGATGATGCTAAGGTAAAAAAGTATAAAGCTGAAAAGGTCTCTGGCAAGTCTGACTTTGTCATCCACACAGCAGACAGGAAAGAAAAGCAGCTTTTTGGATGGGGCATGTTATGCCACAAGATCCTGTCTGAGGGAAGGCAAAAAGACCCAGAAGATGCCTTGTGGGTGTCATCCTGGTTTGGCAGTTTTGGCTGCCAGCTCTCCAATTGATATAAAGTAGACTAGCTCTAACCTAGTTATACACGGCTTAAGGGAAAATCAAACGGTGAGGCCAACTCAACAATACCCAGGCTTATGGATAGAATAAGAGAGATTTCACAAGCTCAAACCACAAATTCACCCAGAGAAGGGTCATACATTTCATTAATGTACAAATGAAAGTGTTGGACTGCTTTCAGGGAGGTAATAAAGATGATACTTTTATCTTCGTCTGTCAAATTCTTATTTCTTCTTCCTACTCTTTAAGAATTTAGAAACAAGGTCCTATCATACAGCACAGGGAAATATAGTCAACATCTTATAATAAACTATAATGGAAAAGAATATGAAAGAGAATATATACATATATATGCATATATATGTATAACTGAGTCACTTTGTTGTATAGCAGAAATTAAAGACAACACTTTAAATCAACTATATTTCAAAAATATTTTAAAAAATAATTTAGGTGGAGAAAATGTATATTATTTAAAACCTCAATAATAAAGATAACATATTTATTTTTAAATTTTCAGTTAATTTTTTCTATATTCATCTTATCACAATAGTGCAAGATAACATATAATGATAGCAATGACTAAAGGAATGAAAGTGCAATGGTGAAAAATTGACGAATTCAGAATATCTCTTAGAAGCGGGGGCAATAGAACTGGCAACTGGATGTTTAAGAGAGATGAAGAAAGCACGGAAAGCTACTTCCTGGGTTGTAGTCTTGATTAATTACATAATTATGATAAATTAAAATAGTGAATGCTGAGAAGGAACAGGTTTGAGGGAATAAGACAGAGCCTGTTTAAATTCAGGGGAGTACTTACTTATATTTATTATCTTCAAATTTTTAAAACTGAACTAATATTTTCTTGATCCTTCAAGTTTTATCATGATGAACAAGTAAAATATTCTATAGAAAAGTGCCTTTTGAAAGTGGCAAGTCTTCTGAAAATGCCAACTCTTAACTGAGGCAATTATCCAGGTAATAGAAAGAAAAAGTAATTCATTCCTCTTCTGAATTATCTATAGATCTGAGATCAATAATGGCTCCCATCTTTTAATCGTGGAATCTACCATTGACCCTTGAGAGTTTCTTAAATGAGATGATTTAACATAAATGGCAATAGAAGATTTTCTCTTTTTTAAAAAGGAGAGGATATGATAGAAAAACTAACATGAAGGGAGTAACTAATATGTTCCAGGCCCAGGTCACCTACTTTTTAAGTATTACTTTATACTTACCTGATTACTTAATCTTTACATCAAACCTGGGAACCTATTATTATGCCCCTTTGTCAAATGAAATTCAGAGAATAAAAGTAACTAAAGACAGCAAGGTTAGTAAATAAGTAAATCCAGGATTTTATCTGAAGTTTTGATAACAAGAAAATGCATTCAGTTCAACAAATAGGTCTTTAGAGTCCCACTATATTCAAGGTGTCCTGGCCTGGCTGTTCGTCCCAGCAAACTTCCCAGTTCCATAATAGGAACAAAACCAAGCAGCCATAAAAAAATGAGACCAGCACCCTAGGCCATAATCAATATTCACTGCACCCTTTTACCTCCAGGGATATGAGTTTCACTAATACAGATTAAAGAATTTTGGGTAGTGATTCTGGACAAAAAATCTGAGATTAGAGGCTTTAAGACTGTTGCCCCTAGTTTAGCTGACATTGTTTTTTCTCCATATCAGATAATAATCTTCCCCAACAGTTACATACTTTCTAAGTTTATTTATGTAGCAAAATCAACAGTATTGCCAAGTGGCTAGAGGGGAGGGGAAGGTTAAGAACTCATATGCATTGCAAAGTTCTAGGTTAGGCATAGAGCAAAGTGATGATTCGGATCTACCAACCCCTCTTCTTCCCTTAAATAGAGCAAATTACAAAGAAGTCATTATTTTCCAAATGATGTCCTTTGAAAATATTGCCCCAAACTGATAAGGTTGATGAAGTGTCTGTAAGTATATTCAGAAGCCATTCTTGTAAAAACGCCAGATTTCTCAATTTAAGAACCAGATTAGGACTTTAGACACTTCTGACCATGAAGTATGTGTTTATGGATGTATTCAATATTCTTTCAATTTAATTTTTCCTCTACTGAAGTATAACTTGCATTAGAGCAGATGATTCTGGTGATGTAGATTATGACCAAAAAATATGGCCCAGAGAATATAGTGGTTGCTTATTAGATACCTATGGATTTTAGCATTCAATAATCTGTTTTTATCTCATTGTTTTCTGCTTGCAAACCACTTTCATACACCATAACAAAGGCAATGGCACCCCACTCCAGTACTCTTGCCTGGAAAATCCCATGGGCAGAGGAGCCTGGTAGGCTGCAGTCCATGGGGTCGCTAAGAGTCGGACATGACTGAGCGACTTCACTTTCACTTTTCACTTTCATGCATTGGAGAAGGAAATGGCAACCCACTCCAGTATTCTTCCCTGGAGAATCCCAGGGACAGGGGAGCCTGGTGGGCTGCCGTCTGTGCGGTTGCACAGAGTTGGAAATGACTGAAGCGACTTAGCAGTAGCAGTAGCAGTAACAACAACAACAAAAAAAAAACATAGGATTCTGTTGTATAATTGGGGGAATCCTGGTAGAACTTTAAATCACAGTTTCTGAGCTGTTCCAAAACAAAATTCTGCATTAGACTCCAACTGAGCAGTAGGAAAAGGTGTATTCTTGTATGTAAATGTAATATATATATTTAATTACATGATTACAATTATTATTGGTTGCATATCTTAGTCTGAGCAGGTTGCCGTAACAAGAACCGTAAACTGGATGGTTTTAATAACAGATACACAGTTTCTCAGTTATGGAGACCCGAAGTCCTAGATAAGTGTGTCAGCACAGTCTGGTCCGCGCTCTTTTTCCGGCTTGCAGGCAGCCACCTCCCACTTGGAAGGACACCTTCATATGTCCTCTTGTAATCTTTCCTCCGTGCTCGCATGTGAGGAGAGAGAGACAGAGATCTCACTCTTCCTTTTCCTATAAAAACACCAATCCTACTGGATTAAGATCCCCGCCCTTTGATCTCATTTAAACTTATTTTGTCTCTAAAAATCCTGTCTCCAAATATAGCCATATTTGGGATTAGGGCTTCAGCATATGAGTTTTAGGGAACACAGTTCAGTCCATTGCATTAATACAATGACAAATGTTTCTTTTTTAAACATTCCCACTGTAGCTTTGTACAGTCTTCTAACAGACAATAAATACTTCATGGTAGTGATGTTTTGTATGCATTTTACCTTATAAAAGCTTTTTATTAATATCTTATATTAATACTTACTAAGTATACTAAGTAAAATTTTTGGAGTGGTACATTATGTATATTTGTACTTTTTAAAATCTAAATGCTTGATCAGAAAAATATTTGTTTTCATTTGAAAATGTAGCCTCAATTTATACTTGAATGTTCATTTCCCATTTACGGCTTAGAAAAAACTTGAAATCATGGCTTACGATGAGGATCAATAATTACAAAAAAAAAAAAAAGCAGCCTGATCAACTGAAAATAAATAAATATATAAATAAAGCACATTCTATTGATTCAAATGACCTATTTATCCATGAATAGAAAGAAAAATTATAAATCAACATAGCACAATAATTAAATTCATTGGTAATAAAATATACGTGAGTTAAAAATAAAGAGCACATTGAATGTCTAACAAATGACTGAAAATCATAAATTTCCAATGATGATAAACCTTTAAAAAGTATCTTCATACAGTACTGTTTAAATTATGTAATAAGATTCTCATTTAAAAATCCATAAAAATATTCACAGCTTTGACCATAGAATCTTTCAACTAGGAATATTTCATGAGAATATTATTCAAACATTTTTCTAAATTAGAGAAATAGAAGGATTTATATGTTTAAAATGAAGAGAAATGCTGTGCAATTTTATCTAAATGAAAATTTATGGAGCCATTTAAATAATTATGAAGATTATAGAAAATGGGAAATAGTTTATAATATAATAAGTGAAACAAGCAAAACAAAAATTATGAATACCTCAAGTTTATAAGAAAAAAGTATGCATACAGACAGGAGTCAGCAGGCAACATTCAAGTGCACGCATATACACACACACAGCTATTAAAAAACTTGAATTTGGGGTTTTGAGTCATCTATTTTCAAAGATTTTTTTTTAATTTGACTATACTGTTTAAATGACAAGTAGTCTATGAATATATATATGACAAAATAAATTAAAATGAATGTATAGTCAACACAGCATTTTAATACACCTCATATTTCTGCACTCAGCAGTGTTTTTTTTCTCTATTTGGCTCTAGCAGCAAAAGCCAAAATGAAAAGGAAAGATAAATAAAACTCGACTACCACAATGCAGGACATAATATGACAAGTTTAAATAATACTTAGATTGTATTATAATAAGGTCAATAGCCAAATTTATAAATCCATGCTACATGGGAGAATGCAGAGAAGTAGAGAAGCATTTTAATATATCTAATATTTTTAATTTCTTATTTTGTTCTCAGTTGCTAGCACAAAGCCTGTACAATGCAGTGAAAGTGAAAGTCACTCTGTCCTGTCCAACTCTTTGAGACCCCATGGACAGTCCAACTCTTTGAGACCCCATGGAATTCTCCAGGCCTGAATACTGAAGTGGGTAGTCTTTCCCTTCTCCAGGGGATCTTCTCAACCCAGGGATCAAACCCAGGTCTCCCGTGTTGCAGGCAGATTCTTTACCAGCTGAGCCACAAGGGAATCCTGTACAATGTAGGCACTCAGTAAATAATCATTGAAATGACTTACATTTTATAAAAAGCATATGATAAATTAGATGTTAATATATGGGTTTCTTTTCATAAATTATCTTATATTAATTTATGTAAATATAGAAACTTCCATATTGCCTTTAGAATAGATGAAATGACTATAAAGAAAATAATATAAACTTTGGAATTAGATATTGTAGGTACATAGTAAATATTTCTTAAATGAATAAGTTAATACATAAATAAATACATTTTCTTACTTTTCTTTACATTGCTCTTCCTGTACATATTACGGAGAAGGCAATGGCACCTCACTCCAGTACTCTTGCCTGGAGAACCCCATGGATGGAGGAGCCTGGTGGGCTGCAATCCATGGGGTCGCTAAGAGTCGGACACGACTGAGCGACTTCACTTTCACTTTTCCCTTTCATGCATTAGAGAAGGAAATGGCAACCCACTCCAGTGTTCTTGCCTGGAGAATCCCAGGGACGGGGGAGCCTGGTGGGCTGCCGTCTTTGGGGTCGCACAGAGTCGGACACGACTGAAGTGACTTAGCACATATTACTTATATCAGTGTTTCGCAAAGTGGTCTCCAACCAGCAGCAACAATATTACCTGAGAACTTGATACAAATGCTCACTCTCAGCTGATCCCAGAAGCTCTGGGAGAAAGGCCCCTGACTTCTATGATTTGACAAGTTGTCCTGGTGATTTTGATGCAAGTGATGCAAGCTCAAGTTGGAGAACTAATTAATCCAACAAACAATGCTTAGACCATGGATTCAGTAGTCCCGCATCCCAACAAAACAAGAGGAAGCAACTGGGTTCACAAAACACATTCTCTGAAGATAATGTATTTAAATGTCAAATTTAGTCCTAAAGATTTAAGTAGAGCTTGAGAAGAGTTTCAGTAAAAACTTCAGTTGAAAACATTAATGATATGGAGCATCAAAATATGAGAGCCATAGATAACCGAATATTTATAGGAAATCCCTAAAGCAAAGAAAAATAAAGTATGTTTGAAAATAGGATTTAGGTAAGCTAGGTCAACATTTGATCAAAGTATAAAATGAAATCCACATCAGGGTGAAAGACTGAGAACCTAGTTTGCCAAAAGGCCAACCAAGGGGGTCCCATGGGAAGAAATCTATACTTTGGATGCTTATTTAAAAAAATGAGTTTGGAAATCAACTTTGTCATTCATCAGGGAATTCACACAGGGGAAACTCTGCAAGCATTTCTGTTGTGAGAAAATCTTCAGACAAAAGTCTAAATCCTATTTCTCCAGAGAATCCATTTTAAGGGGAAGGCCAATAAATGTGATCAGTGTGGGTTAGCATGCTGTCAAAGATGATATCTTCATGTTTAGTCATGAATCCATACAGGAGAGAAGCTATATGAAATAAAATCAGTATAAGGAGAAAACTTTAACTAGACATGTCTTGCAAAAGCTACATAAGAAGCATTTTTAATGCACATGCAAGTTAGTTATGGGTTGCTTGCTCTTAAAGTATTACTTATGCCACTGTACCCCTTTGTTGCTGGAGATAAATGAATAAATTCTATCCAATGAGACAAAAATTACATGTGTGGTTACTGTGTATAAGGGAAAAAAAAATTTAAGTCTACAAAGGTTATAAAAAAATGAACAAAGCATAATGCCTTTCCTCCGAGAAGACTGCAATCAACCCACAGTGATAACTCAAATGTACTCAAATTTCTAAAAGTTAAAATTCTAAATGTTGCAGGTGATGTTTTCAAAAAGTAACAAAATAAAAGGAAAGGAGACATTCTATCCCAGTGAATAGAATCTGAATCAGAGAAGGCAATGGCACCCCACTCCAGTACTCTTGCCTGGAAAATCCCATGGACGGAGGAGCCTGGTAGGCTGCAGTCCATGGGGTCACGAAGAGTCGGACATGACTGAGCGACTTCACTTTCACTTTCATGCATTGGAGAAGGAAATGGCAACCTACTCCAGTATTCTTGCCTGGAGAATCCCAGGGATGGGAAAGCCTGGTGGGCTGCCATCTATGGGGTCGCATAGAGTTAGACACGACTAAAGCGACTTAGCAGTAGCAGCAATAGAATCTGGATAGGAAATGGAATATGAGATGAAATTTGAGAATATGCAGATAAGCTTTCAAAATGTAAAGAATCATAGAGAGAAAACCCTGAAGTGGGGAAGAGAGGAAAGTCTGGGGAAGAATGACAGGAGTTGAGAAAGGGAAAACATGCTATATGGCAGGCAGAATACTGCCCCTTCTAAATATGTTTATGTCCTAACTCCCAGAATATGTGGATATGCCAGGTTACATGACAAAAGGGAATTAAGGTTGTATACGGGATTAATATTACTGATCACCTGTCTTTTAAGATAGAAAGGTTCTCCTAGATTATCTGGGTGGTCTCAATCAATATGAGGAGAAAAATTTAACTGGACATCTCTTGCAAAAGCCACATAAGAAGCATTCTTAAAACTTCTTTAAGAATGAGAGAGAGACAGAAACAGATTACAAAATAAGCAAGGTTAGAGTGATGAAACTGCAGTTTTTGAATACAGAGGGAAAAGTCCCACAAGGTAGGGAAAAGTCCCACAAGGTAAGGAAAAGGAGAAGCTTCTAAAAGCTAAAAAGGCAAAAAAATAGCTTCTTTTCTCTAGCCTCCAGAAAGAAACACAGACAGGATGACACCTAGATTTTATCCCAGTGACATTCATTTGAAGTTTGACATCCAGAACCATAAGACAATAAATTTATCTAGTCTTAAACTACCAAATTTAGGATAATTTGCTAGAGAAGTGATAGTAAGCAATAAACATGGATCATGGGAAATGATTGAATCACAGTGTGTTCTGCAGAATTTAAGGCAGTACTTGGAAGACAGACTAGTCCCATGGTGAGAAGATAGATCTACTTCTGTATGTGGGGTTTAGAGCCTGGGGTAAAATGGAGGAGTCATAGCATTTCAAAGGCAGATAAATGAAATACATATATTATTAAAGAAGACAAAAGAAACCAGGGGAATAGGGGAGACCATGAAAAAGTGTCAGTTTGGAACATCTGAAAGAGTAAGGTTATATTTTTATTTTTAAAAAGTAGTAGATATATTCATTGTATCTGTACAGTCTTTTATATATGCAGATTGTGGCAGAAACTCAACTGCTCACCAAAATTAAGTTTCTCCTTCTATCAAAATGGGGATCATAGCTGGACACAAATCGAGACTAATTTCCCAATCTCCCTGGCAGTTAGATCATGAAACTAGACTCTCTCCATTGGAATGTGATCAGAAATGATATGGGGAAATTCTTGGCCAGAATTCGTAAGAGTTGGCGCTCCACTTTCACTCTGCCTTTCCTCTTTCTCCCTGAGGGAGTACAGAGCCCCAGGCTAGAGGGGAACAGGCTACCAATATGACTGAGGGCAGGAGAACTGCTCTATTTAAACAACCTCCCAGAATGCTTACATGAGAAATAAATAAATTTCTATTTTCTCAAGTCACTGATATTTTTGTTTCGCATAGCTGACCCTGCCTTAACAAACACATAAAGCACATAAAGTAGAATTTCTGGCACAAAATGTGACATTGGTAAATCCAGTTGTGACTTTCTTTAAATAATGTCAAACTCTTTCTATGCAGATTTAAATAGTCTCACCCAGGATCATGGACATCCAACTCCTTTCAACACTAAGCTTCTTCATTCATTTGCAAAGACAAAATGGAAATGTAACTCTTTAGAAACATATTATGTTGCATAAACTGAGAGAAAAAAACTATATTAAACTTATCAACGAGACATAAACAAAAGAATAATTCAAAGGAAAGTGAAAAGACCAAAAAAGAAAGGCGTTTATTATCACTCCAACTGAGAGATCTCCAGGAGCCTACATTTTCATAAAATGAATGTACACACACGCACACACACTCACACGCACACACAAATATAGAGTAACTAAGAAAATCACTGTTTTCTCAAAGGTGATGAGTTGATAGCAGTTCATAAGCGATTTGTGTTACCGTACAGGCCATATTTCTCAAGGATGACAAAGAAGGAGCCAAATGAATGGCTTCTAGAGGAAGACTTTCTAAACAAAAACTTCATCTACCTTTATATGTTTTAGAATGAACTACAAATGTATCACCTCGCAGCTCATTAAGCTTAGAGAAGGAATAATTTAGCTAATCATTATCCAGCCTTAATGATGCATGGAAATGGGCTGAGCTCAGCTCCAGGCAGAATGACCTTATCTGAGCAAAGGGCACCCAGGCCACTGTAGCTACTTCCTGCTTTAAGCAGACTGAGAGTCAGATCAACTGAAGGCAGAGAGAGGGCAGGGCAAGGAAAAGAACTTTCAGTTTTGATGTTTCAACATTTCCTTATTATCAAGGACTCCATATACTGTAATCCAATATAGGATTAAAGTAAACAAAACATCTGGGTATTTGCCAGTTGGGTTAAGTAGTATTCTGAATTTTCTGTAAGTCTACGACAGAGAAAAGAAAGACAAATACTGACTGTATGTTTATAAAAGAGATTTTGTGCAGCCAGGTTTGCCATCCTGCCTTAGTTCATCATTAACATATTCCAAATTTCACCCTAGTCTCTACAGCTCCTTCACTGGGTGAATTTTGCTTCCCAGTCTATTACAGGTGCTTGTTAGTTTCTTTCACTGTTCTTAGAAACACTGCAAAAGAATTTTTAGAGTTTGTGCATTGGACTGTGTAGTTTCAAAGAACAGGAAATAGATGTCTTAGTTTCCTTGCCAGTAAAAAAAAAAGGATAATCATAATAACATTACTAACCTCACAAGGTGGTGTGCTAATTCATACAAAGCATTCTGAAACATGCTTGGCATACAATAAGCTCTCTGGAGGTATTTGTCATCATTGCTTTTGATAGTTATTGTTCACGTGACATTGACATTGTTCATTGTTAAAATATAGTCTCTGTCCATTAGGGATTTCAAACTATTTAGATTTTAAATGTTATTAATAAAAATTAAATAAAAGTTAACATTGGTAGCCTTAGTCACATTGGTCACGTTTCAAGTGTTTGATAGCTACAAGTGGCTAGTGGTTACCATATTAAACAGAACAGAAATAGAACACACTCCTCATCACGGAACCTTCTATGGACAGCGTTGATTTTAACTGCTCTCTCGTCAATTTCCTAAGTTCCCTTTTTCACTAAAGAGAAGGGATTACATCTATTTCATGTATCACTTTATTTCTAGCATCAACATATTGTTATTGAATAAATTCTGTTAAAGTCAGCTAAGCCTATAAACCTCCCCCCCCAACATTTTAAAAGCCACCCAAATGTGTTTCCCACGTTTCAGGCTTATAAACCAAATTTCTGCAGGACATCTCCAATAAAAATGTCCTAAAACTTCATATCAAACATAGTCAGCATCCTAGCATCACTCTTTTTGCTGTGTATTGTTTACATTAATGAGGCACACCAACGCAACTGCACAGTCATATACTAGATATTATCTTTGGGAGAGAAAGCTACCTGTCTCTTAGAACCTGTTTCCTTCTTCTTTGCCTAAATACATGACTCAATTTATCTCTCCATCTTTGTGTATTCAGATGTGGCTATGAGACTAGCAGATAAAGTGGAAGTTCTATGTATAATCTTCAGGCTGGAGCTTTTAGAAAGCGTATCTTCTTAATGCTTTATTTCCCCTTCTGCCAAATGGATAAAAGGATTCCAAGGCATTAGCTCATTGCAGAGCCACAAAATAGCACATCCGGGGTCCCTAAGTTACCACGTGCAGAAAAGGCACTCATCAGCCAGTAACATCTGCTTTGGAAAGTTGTGTGAGAAATAAAGCTCTGTTTTATCAAACCATGGAGATGTGGATGTTTTTTTGTTAGAGAATCTAGCATCCCTTTTACTAGTATGGCAAACTTTCTTCTCTGATCCTTAAATTTTGTCAAACATAAAGTATACTGAATAATTCACCAAGTAAATATTTTACATGTATCTAGTATCTTCTAGCATCTTCTGTGGAGAAGGAAATGGCAACCCACTCCAGTGTTCTTGCCTGGAGAATCCCAGGGATGGGGGAGCCCGGTGGGCTGCCATCTATGGGGTTGCACAGAGTCAGACATGAACAAGCAACTTAGCAGCAGCAGCAGCAGCATCTTCTGTCTCCTCTATTCCAACTCTTACTAATCGTTGTATCTAACTCAAAATATTTTCCATTTACTAAATTAACCAAATAATCTTCATGTCATCAGTCAAAATGCAAATCAATCTTTCTAATGCTCTCTTTTTTATTTCAAACACTGTGCCCCCACGAAGTCAGACTTACTACTTTAGTGTTGGCCACACGTACTCTCACCTACATGCCATTCTTCAAGATGTTCACTTTGACAAAATACTCATAGCTGCCTTTCAAAATCATATTTATCTCTTCAGTTCAGTTCAGTCACTCAGTCATGTACAACTCTTTGCAACTCTGTGCACCACAGCACACCAGGCCTCCCTGTCCATCACCAACTCCTGGAGTTTATCCAAACTCATCTCCATTGAGTCAGTGATGCCATCCAACCATCTCATCCTCTCTAGTCCCCTTCTCCTCTGCCTTCAATCTTTCCCAGCATCAGGGTCTTTTCCAATGAGTCAGCTCTTCGCATCAGGTGGCCAAATATTGGAATTTCAGCTTCAACATCTTCCTTCCAATGAACACTCAAGACTGCGATCATTTAGGATGGACTTGGTTGGATCTCCTTGCAGTCCATGGGACTCTCAAGAGTCTTGTCCAACACCACAGTTCAAAAGCATCAATTCTCCAGTGCTCAGCTTTCTTTATAGTCCAACTCTCACATCCATACATGACTACTGGAAAAACCATAGCCTTGATGAGACGAACCTTTGTTGAGAAAGTAATGTCTCTGCTTTTTAATATGCTGTCTAGGTTGGTCATAATTTTCCTTCCAAGAAGTAAGCGTCTTTTAATTTCGTGGCTGCAGCCACCATCTCAGTGATTCTGGAGCCCAAAAAAATAAAGTCATCCACTGTTTCCACTGTTTCCCCTTCTATTTCCCACGAAGTGATGGGACCAGATGCCATGATCTTAGTTTTCTGAATGTTGAGCTTTTTTTTTTTTTTAATTATTTTATTTTATTTTTAAACTTTACAATATTGTATTAGTTTTGCCAAATATTGAAATGAATCCGCCACAGGTATACATGTGTTCCCCATCCTGAACCCTCCTCCCTCCTCCCTCCCCATACCATCCCTCTGGGTCATCCCAGCGCACCAGCCCCAAGCATCCAGTATCGTGCATCGAACATGGACTGGCTGGAATGTTGAGCTTTAAGCCAACTTTTTCACTCTCCTCTTCCACTTTCATCAAGAGGCTCTTTAGTTCTTCACTTTCTGCCATATCTCTTAGGATACTTAACATTTCATTACTTTTGTTATATTTTTCTTCTCACATTTTCCTTTTTGAAGTAATTCTTTATGCCCTTTTGCTCCCCAATATACCATCTTTAATGATCATCACTAGAATACTATACCATGAGAGAATTAGAAACTATATATAATATTTCTGTACCTAACAGAACCATAATAGGTATCTTAAGGGAAGAAATCTGCCTTATTTTTAAGTTAAAAATAAAAGTGCATGCAGATACAGTATATAGCCACAGTAATTGTTTTAAATACTAAAAATAAGCAAACACTCAATATAATATCCCAGGCACTAAGCAAGAGCATGGCTTATGAAAAAGCCACAAGGCTGAATCACAACCACTTTCTGTCTCTAGGAGCTCTCAGTCTAAGACTGTCAGCTGGAGGGACTCGGGCCAAAGTCCTGGACAGCATCCTTCGCATCTGGAGCTCCGTCAATCCCCCAACTCCTTAATCCATCAGAAAGTCTCATTAGTGTCATTTGCTAAATAGAGCTCAAATCTGGCTTGTTCTCTCATCTAATCAAAACCACCACCTGTCACCTTGGCACCATGTGACATTTGTGTCACACACACTGAAAACAATACAATTTTGTTATTTGCTGACGTTGCTGCCTCCCTTTAAAACTTCTAGCAAGTTGCTATTTGTTTTTGGATAGTGACAGAACTCCAGAGAAGTCTGATCCTTACCTCACTCTTAGCTCACCTTCTGCACAGTACCCCTTTGCTTTCTCTGTTTCAGCCCCACAAAAGGCCTACACTGGTTCTATGTGTGTGTGTCAGTCACTCATTTGTGTCCAACTCATTGCAACCACATTGACTGTAGCCTGCCAGGTTCCTCTATCCATGGAATTCTCCAGGGTAGCCATTTCCTTCTCCAGAGCATCTTCCCAACCTGGGGATTGAACCCGGGTCTCCTGCATTGCAGGCAGATACCGTCTGAGCCACCAGGGAAACCCATATTGGTTCTATAAGTCATCACAAGGTCTTTCCTTAAGGATGTGTTTTCTGCTCTGCTGAATTAGACCAAATTATTCTGTCACAGGTATTCTAGCAGTGTCCTCACCTTCACAGAATTTAAAATTATAGTAATAATGAACTCGCTTATAGGATTATTTGATAGCCTCCCTTCTCACTGGGCAGATAGGTCCATGTAAGTTTGATGAAGACAAGGACTATGTGAATTATTATTAATGACTGCTTACTTGACACATGACAAATGCTTCAAAAATATTTGTTAAAATGAAGAATGAATGAACGAATGAACAAACCTAAGTCTTTTTCTTTGTGAAGCTTTCTTTTAAGGAGCTCATGTTAGGTTGATGAGTCAGATATGTAATCTAGAATTACACCGCATTATTACAGAAGTAAATGAAAATAATTATAAAAACACAAAAGCTCCTGATTTGCCAGGTAGTAAAGGAAAGTTCAAAATATGAAACCTTTGGAGCTGAATCATAAAAAATGGATCAGAGCAGGCCAAGAAGATGTGTTGTAAGATATAGAAAGAGCATAACAACCAAAAGAAACCTTTATATAGAACAAAAATCTATGAAAGAACTTTGCCTTTGGGGTGGGATGGGAGGAGTACACATTCTGAGAACTATAAGTAATGTAGCAAGTTAAAGGCCACAAAGCCTATAGGGAAGTCAGAGAAATAAAGATAAATGCAGGCCATTTATTCAGAGGAATGCAATATTATCTGTTCTGAAAAAAATTATCTTAATTAACGTATGTTGAGTCCCAGTCCAACCCAAAGGATTGGATGAGATGGTTGGATGACATCACCGACTCAATGGAGACGAGATTGGGTAAATTCCGGGAGTTGGTGATGGATAGGGAGGCCTGGCATGCTGTGGCCCATGGGGTCGTGAAGAGTCATACACGACTGAGCAACTGAACTGAACTGAACTGAATTAGCTATATACATAAAAGTGATAGCATTTATTTAAAATTTTCTTTAACTCATTTTTTTTTTTTCTCCTGAAGAGTCTCCCAATTGGCATATCTGGTCTTAGGCATATACAGTCATGCTTTTATAATATTAGCTGCGAATGCTGTTCTTCCTCCTGAAAGTGAAAGTGAAAGTCATTCAGTCCTGTCCGACTCTTTGAGATCTGCGACACCACGGACTATACTGTCCATGGAAGTCTCAGTCCAGAATACTGGAGTGGGTAGCCTTTCGCTTCTCCCAGGGGCTCTTCCCAACCCAGGGATCGAAACCAGGTCTTCCGCATTGCAGTTGGTGGCGGGGGTGGTTGAGGGGGAGGTGCGGGGGGCGGGGCGTGGGGAGGGGAAATTCTTTACCAGCTGAGCCGCAAGGGAAGCCCAAGAATACAGGAATGGGTAGCCTATCCCTTCTCCAGTGGATCTTCCCCACCCAGGAATCAAACCCAGGTCTCCTGCATTGCAGGTGGATTCTTTACCAACTGAGCTATTAGGGAATCCTGAAGAACAATACTAAAATTGCTATTTTTGTTTTTAGGTACTAGTGCATTTTTCTGCGGAGACTCCAAGATAACTATTTCTTTAAATAAACATTGAATATACTATTCAAAGTTTAAATGGAAAATAAATTACTGTTGCATATTTTCTGCTTAGTAATTTTATAATAAAATTCCCAATAATACAGCTACACATTTCTTACTGTTACTCTTTCCTTAAAATACATTCACACACACAGAGATACATAATGTTCTCATTAACTGCTACATCTAGAAAGATATGTATTCAAGTTTTCAACTAGCTAAAACATTTAAAGGATACTAAACAGATAAAGCACCCCTTCCACCCACCCTTGCCTTCTACCTTGGCTTTCTGTTTAGAAAGGTTACGTTTTGGTTACAAGGACTTTTGACCAATGACTACAGTGACAAAAATACTGAAAGAAGTTTTAGAATAATTAATAATGCATTAAGAACAATCCCTTACATGTTTAAGATTTTACAATTTACTGTGTATTTCTGTGTATGTGTGTGTGTAGTCTTACTGCATTCCCCCAAAAATATTGGTAAAAGTGACATTTTTAAATGAAGATACGAGTCATAGAACTTAAATGACTTAGACGACTGGGTCCAAGTTCACCCAACAAGGTAGTAGAAAATATCAGCCAACAAGATGTCTCATAATTAGCCCGACTGGAATTACAATACAGTTTACCATTGGAAGTGAAAGTACTTACATATTTCATAATATAGATATTGATAGATGTGATAGGGATATTTCTTCTTAGTTATTTAGATATTTCATCAAAAATAAGAAGCTGCTAATACCCTTTACTTTACTGGGTGCCATGATAGCTCTCGGACTTCCCCCCCTAGGCTCAGCGGTCAAGAATCACATGCAACTCAGGAGTTGCAGGAGGCACAGGTTCGATCCCTGGGTTGGAAAGATCCCCTGGAGAAGGGTATGGCAACCCACTCCCTTATTCTTGCCTGGAGAATCCCATGGACAGAGGAGCCTGGCTGGCTACAAACCATAGAATGTCCCAAAGAGTCTGACGGGACTGAAGCGACTTAGCATGCACATGGTTTCTGGTATTATTTTTAGTTTAAGTAATAGAAAATAATAACATTCTCCTTAAATATTATATTGTTATAAAAATAAACTAAGCTTTAAATTACTTGAAATCTTTGCTACAGATGACAGTATAATAGAAGTTACTAGGTTCACTACAACTTCGAGAATAGTCAATAAAATGTTCTTTTTTTTTCCCCCTCTGGAATACTTTGTTGGGTGGTAATGAATCACTCTTACTATAGAAATCAACATTTTAAAAATAAAGATTGGCTTAAACATACATTTTCATGTATGCATTTCACTGATTTGTTCTTAATTTTGAGCCTTTGTTAATAATAAGCAAAAGAATCAATGTATGAACTTTCCTTCATTTCAATACCTAGATATTGGAATTATATAAAAATAATGCACAGAGTTTTTTAACCTAATGAATCTGGTTCAAAATTGCAGCTGTCACCTTCACTTAAACAGCTTAGTAAATTGTACAATACTATAATTTAGAAGAAAATAGCCTTAAGTCTCTTAGGAAAATATTGTTGTTGCTTAAGGTAGAAAAGTAAAGTTTAGCATCAGGTAAGAATACGTCAAGACTGTATGTTGTCACCCTGCTTATTTAACTTATATGCAGAGTACATCATGAGAAATACTGGGCTGGAGGAAGCACAAGCTGGATTCAAGATTGCCAGGAGAAATATCAATAACCTCAGATATGCAGATGACACCACCCTTATGGCAGAAAGTGAAGAGGAACTAAAAAGCTTCTTGATAAAAGTGAATGAGGAGAGTGAAAAAGTTGGCTTAAAACTCAACATTCAGAAAACGAAGATCATGGCATGCAGTCCCATCACTTCATGGCAAATAGATGGGGAAACAGTGGAAACAGTGGCTGACTTTATTTTTCTGGGCTCCAAAATCACTGCAGATGGTGATTGCAGCCATGAAATTAAAAGATGCTTACTCCTTGGAAGGAAAGTTATGACCAACCTAGACAGCATATTAAAAAGCAGAGACATTACTTTGCCAGCAAAGGTCTGTCTAGTCAGGGCTATGGTTTTTCCAGTAGTCATGTATGGATGTGAGAGTTGGACTATAAAGAAAGCTGAGCACAGAAGAATTGATGTTTTTGAACTGTGGTGTTGGAGAAGACTCTTGAGAGTCCCTTGGACTGCAAGGAGATCCAACCAGTCCAACCTAAAGGAGATCAGTCCTGGGTGTTCACTGGAGGGACTGATATTGAAGCTGAAACTCCAATACTTTGGCTACCTGATGCGAAGAGCTGACTCATTTGAAAAGACCCTGATGCTGGGAAAGATTGAGGGCAGGTGGAGAAGGAGATGACACAGGATGAGATGGCTGGATGGCATCACTGACACTATGAACATGGGTTTGGGTGGACTCTGGGAGTTGGTGATGGACAGGGAGGCCTGGCGCGCTGTGGTTCATGGGATTGCAAAGAGTCAGACATGACTGAGCGACTGAACTGAACTAAACTGAATCGTAGGTTAGTCTGATTCTCCACTTTGCCATGAATGAATAAATTAAACTATTGAGAATTTGTTTCCTCATCTGCAAAATTTGATAACAAAACTCATCTCTTAATGTTGCAATGAGAATTAAATAATATACTAAATGTTACATAATATTAATAAAAAACACTATGTAATTGACATTTTGTTTCATGGTACAGAATTTGACTTCTCAGACTGAGGTTAGGGTACTACAGGAAACAATATTTTGAAGAACTTTCCTTTTTACAGTGCTTTCTTGGTATTACTTTTTCCATCCATTATGAAGTCTCAAGTTTGTTTTTATTTGTGGTATCCTTCCTCAACTCTGTATCTTTCTGTAATTGCGATAAGTTGTGGAGAGCTTTGCCAGTACAGAGAAGTTATCTTTGTTGACTAAAGCAATTTTCTCTGAAATAAACATAAACTTTGTGGCTACCCAAGAACCCTCTTTATGTGTATTTAGAAAGAACTAACAATGTGGTTAGTTGGAAATGTTTGGCAGCAAAGAGCAATGTAAACAAAATTTTCTGAATTTTAAAAGGTTAACAAAGTAACTTGGAAGAGTTAGCTTTTGCCAACCTTTGAGTAACTCTTTCGAGATGATTTAAGATGAACTGACATAGCTGATAATTTTGGCCTTTCATCAGTTAAAAATATGTTGTCGAGGTGTCCACATTTAAATCATAACTGTAGTGAATATCTGTTGATTTTGTTTGCCCAACATCTTCACCTTTCTCCTAGTAAAACACGTTATTTTTTCTGGATCAATGACTTGACCCCACCCTAGCCCAATATCCTCATGTTTCTGATTCTGGAAAAGACCCTTTTGCTCATATTATATCTGAAATGGGTTTAAAGACACTAGCCAAACTTTCCAATCACAATTCTCACAATTCATTTCTGTATCTATCATCTATCAACCTATCTATTGTACATCTCCTTCCTCTGGATTTCATTAAGGTGATAAGATGCAAAGATGGATCTCCTTATGACCATATCCCACCTGTCCCTCTGTTACATGTGGAAACCTACCTGTAATAGGTGAGAATTAGACCAACAGAGAGGAAAGCAGAACCCACTCGATTTTTCACTGTGTTAAACATTCATTCATTTAGCTTATATGGATATCGTATCTATCACAAGCCAGTTCTAGGTACTTGAGGTACATCAAAAAACAAAAGAAATAAAAATCCTTGCCCTTATGGAGTTTACATTTTTTGTAGGTGAGAGACCTAGAGGAAGAGAGGGAGAGTTGGGATGGAGGTATAAAAGAGTATTCAATAAATACAATGAAAAATGTTATATAATACCTTAGAAAGAAGGTAATAAATGCTATATTAAAAACAAGTCAATTTGCCGGAGATGAGAACTGTCAGGCTCACTTTACATAATTCAATGGGATGGTCAGAGATAAAATTAAGGAGATACATTGAGGAGATAAAACTTGAGCACAGACTTTAAGGAAGTTAAAATATTAATTATGAGGATGTCTTGGGAGAAAGCTATTTTAAACAAATGCAAAGGTCCAAAGGCTGAAAGTAACCAAGAAATAGAGAGGAGGCAATGTGCCTAGAGCAGAGAGAGAGAAAGAATAATAGAGAACAATACTAGAGAGTTAGCTAGAGTATAGATCATATAGGACCTCAGCTGGTACACCATACTGACAATCCTATGGTTACCAGGGGTGAAAGTGGGGAGGGATAAATTGGGAGACTGAGACTGACCTATACACACCACTATATATAAAACATAGCAATATTAAATCTATTTCATAGGTGGTATCATGGCGCTAACTCATGGGAAAGTCCATTTTTTGCTGACTACAAATTAAAAATGTCTGTATCTTTTTAAAAAATGTTTAAAATATCTTCTATACTGCTAAGTCGCTTCAGTCATGTCTGACTCTGTGCAACCCCATAGACGGCAGCCCACCAGGCTCCTCCGTCCCTGGGATTCTCCAGGCAAGAACACTGGAGTGGGCTGCCATTTCTTTCTCCAATGCATGAAAGTGAAAAGTGAAAGTGAAGTCGCTCTGTCGTGCCCGACTCTCAGCGACCCCATGGACTGCAGCCTACCAGGCTCCTCAGTCCATGGGATTTTCCAGGCAAGAGTACTGGAGTGGGTTGCCATTGCCTTCTCCGAAAATATCTTCTATAGTCATTGGCAACAAATAAACAAATATCTAATATCAAATAGAAAATTATAGCCAGAAGTACTCAGGTTTGGTTCAATTCAGTTCAGTCACTCAGTTGTGTCAGACTCTTTGTGACCCCATGAACCACAGCACGCCAGGCCTTCCTGTCCATCACCAACTCCCAAACCCAAACTCATGTCCATTGAGTCAGTGATGCCATCGAACCATCTCATCCTCTGTCGTACCTTTCTCCTCCTGCCTTCAATCTTTTCCAACATCAGAGTCTTTTCAAATGAGTCGCTCTTCGCATCAGGTGGCCAAAATATTGGAGTTTCAGCTTCAACATCAGTCCCTCCAGTGAACACCCAGGACTGATCTCCTTTAGGATGGACTGGTTGGATCTCCTTGCAGTCCAAGGGACTCTCAAGAGTCTTCTGCAACACCACAGTTCAAAAGCATCAATTCTTCTGTGCTCATCTTTCTTTATAGTCCAACTCTCACATCCATACATGACTACTGGAAAAACCATGGCCCTGACTAGACAGACCTTTGCTGGCAAAGTAATACCTCTGCTTTTTAATATGCTGTCTAGGTTGGTCATAACTTTTCTTCCAAGGAGTAAGCATCTTTTAATTTCATGGCTGCAATCACCATCTGCAGTGATTTTGGAGCCCCCAAAAATAAAGTCAGCCACTGTTTCCACAGTTTCCCCATCTATTTAGCATGAAGTGATGGCACCAAATGCCATGATCTTAGTTTTCTGAATGTTGAGCTTCAAGTGAACTTTTTCACTCTCTTCTTTCACTTTCATCAAGAGGCTCTTGAGTACTCAGGTAAGATAGATAATTACAACATAGGCTATGTTCCTTATCTAATACAGCAGGGAAACCAATTAATCAACTAACTCTAATCCTAACCCTGAATCCAGACTGGATGGTGTGCTATGTATGATCTACTATTAAGCTGATTTTGAAAACAAAATCAACTAATAAAGATACTACTTAAAGAATACAATGTTGTCTAGTACATGAACAAAATATACTATTTTTTGCTGATGATTTTAAAAAAAAGGTACCAAAGTAGATGACACAGCACAAAAATTGTGGGAAAAACTGAAAAAGTTTATCAGTCAGCGGAGGAGAGAAAGGTAACTTAAGCCACAAAAGACGTAGCAAGTCAAAATGTTCATTGATACCTGAGCAAGAAGTAATTGAAGTTTATAAAGGAACTCCATTAACATATGTATTTCTTATATATATACATTTACATATAGATATATATACACTATATCCAAATTTATTATATATAAGACATGTTTATTTCTCCCTATAACTTACATTTCCAGGATAAAGTAAGCTATTACTACAACTTTCATTTTCAAAATGCCATTTGATTATTGAAGGGCACCATTAAGGTGGATTAGTAAGACAATGAGCTGTGTAGACACCATTGAAAGTGTCGTGAAAGTGTAGTCGCTCAGTCGTGTCCGACTCTTTGCGACCCCATAGACTGTAGCCTACCAGGCTCCTCTGTCCATGGGGTTTTCCAGGCAATAGTACTGGAGTGGATTGCCATTTGCTTCTCCAGGGGATCTTTCCAACCCAGGGCTCAAACCTGGGTCTCCCACATTGTAGACAGACGCTTTACCGTCTGAGCCACTAGGAAGTCTACCTGAGGTCAAAATCCAGTGCAGCCATTTACCAACTTGGAAGCCTGTTTATCTTTTCTAATCTGGAAATTAGGAAATTAAATTAAAATCAGAACCAATCTCATAGAACTGCATGGTTGGTTCATTTTGTAGTACAGTAGAAACTAATACAACATTGTAAACCAACTATATCCAATAAAAATTAATTTTAAAAAAGAACAAACTAATACTCATGCTATTTTTATATTGGCATTTGAATGTCAATGTCTATAACTATCAAAATAAAGATTAGGGGCCAAGATGCACAAAACAGAATTAATCCTTGATGATACTCTGTTTCTCTAAGGATTGGGCAAATGCAATTTTATACAATTCTTTCTTAAAGAGTAGAGTGTAATTTTTGAAACAGAGCACATTTTGCATTGCATTTAACAAATTTAAGTCAGTTGGTGCACCAAATGCCAAAAAGCTAGAATGGAAATTCAGAGTTACCTGTTCAAAAGGAGTGGACTTTTATTTTCAGGATTAGAATGGTTATCTTTCTATGTGAAATCCTGATGCATGTGGACAGAAATGGTATGGATCTAACAGAAGCAGAAGATATTAAGAAGAGGTGGCAAGAACACACAGAAGAACTACACAAAAAAGATCATGACCCAAATAACCACAATGATGTGATCACTCACCTAGAGCCAGACATCCTAGAATGAGAAGTCAAGCGGACCTTAGGAAGCATCACTACAAACAAAGCTAGCGAAGGTGATGGAATTCCAGCTGAGCTATTTCAGTTCTAAAAGATGATGCTGTGAAACTGCTGCACTCAACATGCCAGCAAATTTGGAAAACTCAGCAGTGGCCACAGGACTGGAAAAGGTCAGTTTTCATTCTAATACCAAAGAAAGGCAATGCCAAAGAATGTTTAAACTACCGCACATTGCGTTCATCTCACATGCTAGCAAAGTAATGTTCAAAATTCTCCAAGTCAGGCTTTGGCAGTAATGTGAACCATGAACTTCCAGATGTTCAATCTGGATTTAGAAAAGGCAGAGGAACCGGAAATCAAATTGCCAACATTTGTTGGATCATAAAAAAGCAAGAGAGTTCCAGAAAAACATCTATTTCTGCTTTATTGACTATGCCAAAGCCTTTGACTGTGTGGATCACAACAAACTGTGGGAAATTCTTCAAGAGATGGGAATACCAGACTACTTTACCTGTCTCCTGAGAAATCTGTATGCAAATGAAGAAGCAACAGTTTGAACTGGACATGGAACAACAGACTGGTTCCAAATTGGGAAAGGAGTACATCAAGGCTATATATTGTCACCCTGCTTATTTAACTAATATGCAGAGAGTGTCATGCAAAATGCTGGGCTGGATAAAGCACAAGCTGGAATCAAGATTGCCAGGAGAAATACAATAACATTAGATATGCAGATGACACCATACTTATGGCAGAAAGTGAAGAACTAAAGAGCCTCTTGATGAAAGTGAAAAAAGAGAGTGAAAGTATTAAAACTCAACATTCAAAAAACTAATATCATGGCATCCAGTCCCATCACTTCATGGCAAACAGATGGGGAAACAATGGAAACAGTGAGAGCCTTTATTTTGGGGGGCTCCAAAATCACTGCAGATGGTGACTTCAGCCATGAAATTAAAAGATTATTGCTCCTTGGAAGAAAATCTATGACCAACCTAGACAGCATATTAAAAAGCAGATACATTGCTTTGTTGACAAAAATCCATGTAGTCAAAGCTATGGTTTTTCCAGTAGTCATGTATGGATGTGAGAGTTGGACAGTAAAGAAAGCTGAGCACCTAAGAATTGACGCTTTTGAACTGTGGTGTTGGAGAAGACTCTTCAAAGTCCCTTGAACTGCAATGAGTTCAAACCATTCAATCCTAAAAGAAATCAGTCCTGAATATTCATTGGAAGGACTGATGCTGTAGCTGAAACTCCAGTACTTTGGCCACCTGATGTGAAGAACTGACTCATTGGAAAAGACCCTAACCTTGGGAAAAATTGAAGGCAGGAGCAGAAGGGGACGACAGAGGATGAGATGGTTGGATGGCATCACCAACTCAATGGACATGAGTTTGAACAAGCTCTGGGAGTTGGTGATGGACAGGGAAGCCTGACATGCTGCAGTCCATGGGGTCGCAAAGAGTCGGACACGACTGAGTGACAACTGAACCGAACTGATGCATGTACTCATAGCAGCCTGCACATTTCATCATATTTAAAGCCTCACACATTTCTTATCTCAAAGTCCATCTTCAATGAATTACATGCAAATAATAACATCATTGCCAACTGCCAAGTTGCTTCAGTCGTGTCCGACTCTGCGACCCCATAGACGGCAGCCCACCAGGCTCCCCCATCCCTGGGATTCTCCAGGCAAGAACACTGGAGTGGGTTGCCATTTCCTTCTCCAAATAACATCATTAAAAAATACCAAAATTCATTCATGACTAGAAAGAATTAAAACTAGTTCAAGAAACATTAATATTTGACATAGGCTTTGAAAGTTAACATAACTTTTGTGTCAAATTTTTAAAAGTACCATAACCCTCTGCATTTTAATCTCCAAAAGATGGTCTCTAATTATATTATGAAACTATTTAGAGTGGTTTAAAAATCAATTTTGGCTTCTATAGTACCTGGCATCATCTATGTGCAACTGGGTTTAAAGTTATATTACTATTTCCTTATGTTTGGGTTTATACTTGGCTTTTCACTTGCTATCCAGAGTCATATGCCTCCCTCAGAGTTAACAGTCTCATCTTGGATGCTTATATACAAATTCTTTGTGATACAGATCCACAAAGGACCAAACAAATCTATCTGTGTATGTGTATGTGTGTGAGGGTTATGGCCTATTTCACATATATCACAAAAAGTCTGTCCTGCAAGAACTCTCTTTCCATCTGTCCCTCACTCGAGATCACCATCACCACCCCCCTGCCACTGCCACTCAACTTCGTAAATGTCTCTTCAAAACTCAGTTCAAATTTCTCAGATTCAAGAAGCCACTCTCTCACATTCAACTTCTCTCCCCACGGGAGGGTCTTTCATGCCCTGATGCTTCTTGGTACGCAAATTTAAGCATTGTCACAGCTCGGGCTTGTGCAATTCATATCCCAGTTTCTGCAGAGACAACACACACATAAATTCTAATAGCATAAACTAGTCTGAATATGACCCTCCCCCAATCTAGTGACCATATCTCCTCTGAGATGAGCAAACTCTAAGATAAACATGAATTTTCCTCTGAGTGAACACAGGGCCATCCCACTTCGATGAAATAGCACTCATTCTATTCACCTAGATTTATTCTGTGGCCTAGAGGCAATAGAAACCTGATATAGACTGAATGCGTGTATTACCCCAAAATTCATATTTTGAAACCCTACCCTTAATGGAATGGTGTTAGGAGTTGGGTCTTTGGGGAAGTAATTAGGATTAGATGAGGTCATGAGAAGAGAGCCCTCACCAGGCATGGAATCTGCTGGTGCCTTTCCAGCTTCCAGAACTGTGAGAAATAACTTTATGTTTTTGGTAAGTCACCTAGTGTGTGGTTCTTTGTTATAGTAGCCCGAGCTGACTAAGACAGAGACCATCTATATTTGCCATCTAGGTTATCTGTTTTCCCTCCAGAAGACTAGCATCAGATTTGCTGGATAAGTTCTTTTTCTCCCCACTGTCTCACTTCTAAGAAATATTTGCCAACTCATTGTATTATGTAGAAATACAAGTGTAATTGAAAGAATGGGTATTTGGTTAGGGTTTGTTTTTGCTGTTCAGTCTCTAAGTTGTATACAACTCTTTGCAGATCCCATGGACTGTAGCACACCAGGCTCCTCTGTCCTCCACTGTGTCTAGGTGGGTCTAAATTACCAAGGGCTTTTATAGTCAAGCAAGATGTTTGAATATAAGCACTTGGGCAATAGGCAAAACTGCTACCACTTGAGAGACAGTATAATTATAAAGCCCTGATTTCTGGGTTCAAGTTTACAGAGACATGTTCTAGAAGAAAATACTCTGACTTAACAACATGTCTGTTCTGTTAACACCCCCAAATACAGTCTCTACTCAGCTGCACAACAAAACATCAAGGGCAAAGTTCACCCCACTCAGTTACACTATGTCCACTGACATACATTCTTTAAGCAAGAATCTAGAGAAAAGTCAGAAACTTTAGAATCAGAAAGAACATTAAGTCAGTTAACTTCTGACTTTTTGTTACAGGTAAACTTTCGACTTTTCTATAACATGGAGATAATACTACTCATTCCTTAAAATTATTGCATGGATTAATTAGGGGTAAATTTTCCTATCTTCTCTCTTGATTACCTTTAAGACAGCATGTTAAAAAGCAGAGACATTACTTTGCCAACAAAGGTCCATGTAGCCAAAGCTATGGTTTTTCCAGTGTTCATGTATGGATGTGAGAGTTGGACTATAAAGAAAGCTGAGTTCCAAAGAATTGATGCTTTTGAACTGTGGTGTTGGAGAAGACTCTTGAGAGTCCCTTGGACTGCAAGGAGATCCAACCAGTCCATCCTAAAGGAAATCAGTCCTGAATATTCATTGGAAGGACTGATGCTGAAGCTGAAACTCCAATACTTTGGCCTCATGATGGGAAGAACTGACACATTTGAAAAGACCTTGATTCTGGGAAAGATTGAAGGCGGGAGCAGAAGAGGACGACAGAGGATGAGTTGGTTGGGTGGCATCACCGACTCAATGGACATGAGTTTAAGTGAACTCCGGGAGTTGGTGATGGACTGGGAGGCCTGGTGTGCTGCAATCCATGGGGTCACAGAGAGTTGGACATGACTGAGCAACTGAACTGAGCTGAAAGTCAAAAGGAAAAATAAAGTTTTAAACAAAACCAGAAAACCTCCTTGGCACATAAACAAATATTATCTGCTTAAATGCAAGTCAAATCTCCACATGTAGCTATGTTACCCTTTTGTTTGTTTCATGTTACTGTCATATTTGAGCTCGAAATTTTCCCACAGCCATTATACACAGCAAACATATCCCCTGGGGGCTTTTCCTTCAAGTTATTATAGACATTTTAATATGATATGCTTTTAGTTTGTACAACATGATTCATGCAAATCACATCTCAAAATGCTATGCAGAGTTAAATAATTCATTTAGAAAATTTAATAATACATAAAGGGAATGGGAAGAAGAAATTAGGAAATGTTGGCTAGACAGAGCATTGAAACCCTGTGGTTATTAATAAAAGAATTAACTCTGGTGAAGCAAAGAATTAATAGTGAACAAAGCAATTGCTGCAAAGTACACAAAGTGCATGGAGATGCAAGATGTAATCATAAATTTAATATCCTGATCTAGACGACAGCAGGTCCAAATTAATGTAAAGCAGCCTATAATGAACATTAAAATTAGAGAAGTGATCCAGAGGCAGAAATTAAGGAGCATGTAGGATTCATAAGGAAACAATAGAAATTCCTTTATTCGTCTCTTGTCTCTTTGAATCCTGTGTATGCTGTGCTTGTAAGGTTCTTTGGAATTGTAAAGTATATGCTTCCCCAGAAGGAAATGAATGGTGAGAGCAGCCATTCCTGCATCTGTTCGAGGTATTGTCATAATTCATGAAAAAGTAGAGGATTTGAGTTCGAGATAAACCTGACTAGAAGCATTCATTCCACCATGTATTAATTGATTATCTCTGGAAGAGGGACTTAGCTCTGTTTTTAGAATTGCTCATCTTCAAAATGCTTATATTTGCTGGTAACAAATGTGCAGATAGTAAGATCAAAGCACTTGAATCATGGAATTATCCTAAGCAAGCATTACTGGCTAGGTTTTATTGCGCCTTCTTCTCACTGGTTTCCCTAGCGCTGAACATTCTCCACTCACTGATTCTGGTTTATTTTCAAAATTAATTTTATTTACTTATTGAAGGTTAGTGAATTTACAATGTTGTGTTAGTTTCAGGTGTATAGCAAAGTTATTCAGAGTGTGTGCGTGTGTGTGTATATATATATATATATATATATATTTCTTTCTTACATTCTTTTCCCTTGTAGATTATTAGAAGATATTGAATATAATTTTGTGTGCTATACAGTAGGTCATTGTTGTTTATCTATTTTATATATACTGGTATTTATATGTTAATCCCAACTCCTAATTTATCCTTGCCCCTACTTTTCCCTTTGGTAACCATAAGTTTGTTTTCTATGTCTGTGAGTCTACTTCTGTTTTGTAAATAAGTTCTTTTGTATTAATTTTTTAGATTCCATATATAAGTATCATATAATATTTGTCTTTGTCTGGCTTGCTTTACTGAGTAGTATAATCTCTAGGTCTAACCATGCTGCTGCAAATAGCATTATTCCTTTCTTGCCTTTATCCAATCATCTGATGTTTACCGAGCTCTTACAGTAATCCAGGGACTGTTCTCTGTGCTTCAAATAATGTAGAACAAAAAGTACAGTTTATTTTTCATAAATTGCATAATCTAATGCAGTTGCAGGGCATGGGAAGGCATTACAGAAGCAAATAAATCAATTACATAAATCCAATGTGGAATTTCAAAAATGTTATAAAAGAAACAAAAGTAATGTACTAACAAATAAGAGAGGCTGACCTGAAAGCTAGAATATAAAGAATGTTTTTCCTTTGAAGGGACATTGAACCTGAAAAATAAATAATTAGCAGGAGCCAATCATATGGACAAAAGGAAAAACATGTTTCAGACACAAGAATATGTACAGAAACCTGGAGGTGGGAAAGAACCTAGTGTGTATGAGAAAGAAAAGAGGCAAGTGCATGGAACAGCTGTGTTTCCTATGGCCTCTGAAGCTTCTGTGCTTCCTCCTACCCCAGTTTATCTCACACTGTGGTATCTGCTGGCTACTGATGCACCTCTTCTACAGGACTGAAGTATTGAAGTTAGGGGCCAGATCCATCTTCTCTGTAAATTCATGTTGCTAGTACAGACTCTAACACACTGTAGATACTCCATAGATGTTTAACCAGTGAAAGGACACTGGCACTGGTGTCAGATACTAGGGGGATAAATATCTCACTGTCGGAAAGATATAAAAGGTAAGTTAAATCCCTGTCTTTCAATTGCACACATTTTCCTTTCAGTATATTGAAAACTAGTGATCTAATGAGTATAACACTCCTAGCGGCATAGAAAAGACTTAGAAACCCTGCCCTCTATGATCTCAAAATAGAATTGGGAGAAAGATAAGCAATTGAATTATTAGAGAAGAGTGTGTTAGGTTTTATGATAGATGCCACAGTGACAAGACATAAAAACCAGCCAAGGTTATCTTTGAAGGATTTCTGGAGCAGATTTCTGATTTTTTTTCTAAAATATTTGCTTTTTAAACTAGTTTCAGTCAGTTTAATTTAAGAAAAAATAATTGCACTATAAAATGTTTGAGAAATAAAATAATAGGAATAAAATTTTATATTACAGAGAACTGTTCTCAAAACATGATGCAGAGTCTCATAAAGAATTCTAGGATAAGTCATTAATTTGAGATACCATAGAAATCTTGTTGGATTACTGATAGGAGAGAACATATTAGAATATCATGGTAGCTTTCATGGAAAAAGTGGAATAGAAGTTGATCTTGAAATAAGGAAATGAATATTAGAAAAAAATAAAGATTAGCATAAAGGTGTAGGACCTATGTGATAATGGTAAGTAGTAAATTAAGCAGTAGTTTGTCTATATTCAAAAATGGATAATACCTTAGTGTTCCTATTTATGGAGGTGAGAACTGAACCTCAGATAATTTCCAAAGCCACAGAGTGAATACATGACAAAATTAAGATGTATAACACAAAGTTCAGTGCTATTTCCACATTACAGGTTGGGAATGTCAGATATATCTATTATTCTTGGTAGATGGATTCATACATGGGAATCAGTCCAAAAAAAAAAAAGGAAGAAATGAGGAAAGACAAGAAAAAAGAAAAGAAACAGTTCCAAACCATGGATCCAAACAGTCCTGGGATTTATAGGTAATGTATTCAAGAAACTCCTACTGCTCTACAATTCCTCTAGCATCTCTCCCACAGAGCCCATAGGTATGGAAGAGAGCCTCAGCCAATGAGGCTCAAATACATTGGAGCTTCAACCAATGTGACCGTACTTGGAGATAAGGCCTTTAGGGAGGTAATTAAGGTTGAGTAAGTTCAAAGTATGGGGCCCTAAATCTGATAGAAATGGTATCATAAGAAAAGGAGGAACCCAGAAAACTTTCTCTCTTTTCTGTGCCTGCATAGAAGAAAGGCTATGTGAGAATGCAAGAAGGTACTATTTAAAACCAAAGGAGAGCAGCTTCACCAGGGCAATCTTGCAATCACCTTGATCTTGGACTTCTAGGCTCCAGAACTGTGCTAAAATAAATTTCTGTTGTTTAAACCAGCCAATCTGGCGTTTTGTTATGGCAGCCTGAGCAGACTAATACAGTCATGTGAGGAGACAAGTGATGATTAGTTTGTGTATAATTCAATATTCAAGTTACAGAGGGAGTGCTGCAACACATCAGGATGACAATTGGTTTACCCACATGTTAGCTGCCTGGCCAGCGGACCAGACTAATTGTGATGAAATAAATCTTTGAGAAATTTCACGATACAAAGAAGAATTACTCTGATCGGCTTCATTATCCACTATGAGTCTCTTTTCCTTTATCTTGGTCTGAGGCCATAATGAATACACTCTCAAGTCTTTCTAGAACACTTTCAGGGAATGAACAGCAAACTCCATTTCACTGATAAAGAAGCTGTAGACCAGGAGGAAGCTGTTCAATGTCATAGAGCCAATAAGTAGTAGAGATCTTCTTACGTATTTCCCTCAGTTTCCTAGCATGTTTGGTGCTGTTTCTATAACCCTGGAATTGGTTTATTGGCTTCTGACTTTGGCTGACACTGGTTGTTAAGATTTCTCATAGTATAGGACTCTGCCCTTTCTTTAGCTCCCAAGTCATAATCATTGGGTGATCCCAGGGAAGCTAAACACCCTTTTTTTTTTTAAGCCTGAGTTCATCTTAACCTAAACCAAGAGAAAATTGATTTGTATTTAATCAGAAAGGAGTCAAGTAGAAGAATATATACATTGTTGCAGCTGTCAAATTCATCCTTCTCCAAATATGGAAACTGAGGCCAGAAAGGTTATGACATTCCTAGGATCACAAAGCTACCTTAAATCATTATATGTATGGGCATGTGTCTTACAGGAAAGGAATGCCTTAAGTTGGAAAATGAAAATAAATATGAAATTTTTGTTTTATTCAATTTTTAATTTAGAATCACCAAGAAAATTCACTGCATAAATCACAGGAAATAAAAAATGCATTGAGGAATTCCTGTGTACCACACTAAGTATTTCACTTAGGGAAGCTACAGCCAAACAAACAATTTTAGTCAAAGCCCAAATACAGGAATAAAGCTCACTAAATTATAGCAATAATAATCCTAGGTTTTCTGCAAACATAACTATAGACTTCCCTCCCCTACTCCCAATATCCTCACACACCCTCTCAGGCTTGTAGCCACATTGCAATTTAAGTTGACTGTTTGTTCTTGCAAATCTCATTTCATAAATTGTTGTATCTAATATTTACCTCAATTTAAAGTACATGACATCGACACTTCCCTCTACTTTCCAATTTTGCAGTTTGTTCCAAAATAGCAATCACATTTTTTTCCAGCAAGATGTGTTTCCTTACAAACTCCTGTTACTTATCGTCCATTTTCTATTTCAGCCAATACACACGCAGAGCTTCTCTTATTACTTCTTTATTTGTGAGCTAAAACACCAAGACTGAATTTACTACTCAGTCAGCCATGAATCCCCCTGGGGATTAAAAAAAAAAAAACTACTTACCCAGAAATTCTGTCTTTCAACACTACTGGGGATAATTCCAATACTTTCTTTCCAGGAAAGAGTTAGGGGAGGGAAAAACCAGTGGCCTTCTCCTTTTAGAAAGTATATCAAACAGACTGGCATTATAAATTTTTGTTTGTCCTGCTTCGTGGAGAAACTCTGACCTTGTATAGCCTGAACCCTCACCTTCAGTGAACTTTAAAAGTCAACCACTGTGTGAGTCACTCCAGGGAAGCTTAAGTTGGTGGGATGTAATTTAGTGTTCCCCAGCAGGAAAGAAACTAACCAACTCTTTGTGTCAACACACTAGTCCCCCAACAAAGAACTCAGTCAATCAACTGATCAAAAAGTTTTGCCCTAAAAAAAAATTAACTAAACAGATTGTGCATGTGTCTGTGTGTGTGTTTTCATTTGACCAAATTCTTCCTATTTATCTTTGTTAAGTGTGACTGTTTTCTACCAATGATTTGATTAGATCAAAGGAAAGAATAATAATGGAAGTGCTACTATGAGGACTGATGTAAGATACATCTATGGACACTATCTGATTTAATTTTTATCAGGATATTCTCGGAATATTTATTAACTACTTTATCTGCCTACATTAAAGTTAATTCACCAAGAAGCATGGATGATGGCCTGCACCAATTAACTGAATCTTCAAATAATCCTAAATAAATTTTACATTTGTTATCCGTTGCTCATGGGTCACTTTTCTTTGGCAAAAGCTTACAGTTCATGTTTACCTTTTGAGTGATTTAAAAATGTGTACTTTAGATCACTGATTCACAGCTTGGGGTGATTTTGCACACCCATGCCCACTGCCCCATCCACCACAAAAATGTTTAGCCATGTCTGGAGATTACTTTGGTTTTTCACAACTGAGAGTTTTTCACATGAGAGGTGCTACTGGCTTTGGTGGGTAGAGGCGAGGGACACTGCTGAAACATCTTACTGGATGGCCTGCCACAACAAAGAACTACATGACCCAAAATGCCAATAGTGCTTAGATTTAGAATTTCTGTCCTGGATATTTTCTTTTGTGTTTTATTCATTTAACCACATTTATTTAATGCCTGTTCTGCACCAGGTATTTTGTTACGACATGAAAAAAACAAATCAAAGACAAGATCCTTGAACTCAAGGATTTCACAATCCACTGAGAAGAAAGAATAAAGACAATGCACAGTTATTGGGGCCTCACAAATGCCAGGCACTGTGCCGGACTGCTGAAACACAACAGAGGTCAATACAGATACAGCCCTAACCTCACTGACATGATAGTTTCATAAGAAAGATAGACATCAAATAATCAGTGTTTCAAAGGAGAGGGGCAGGCTGCTGTAAAACTATTTCACTTGAGGATTAGAAAAGGGTGCCCTAAGATACTGACATTTGATAAAGTTCTGAGGTATTAAGAGGGATTCACAATCTTGGAGAAAGAAATCACAGTATGTATGAAGGTGCATGAATTGAAGAAACTGAAGGAAAGAAAGAAAAGTAGGAGATTAGGCTGCTGAGTTTAGTCAGGCACCAGATGCAATATTGTGAGAGATGCTATCATGAAGTATTCCTAACCTGGACTCATTTCAAAGAGAAATTAATATCAGAACTAGGATTTGAAAGTTAGGTCTCAGTGAATTTGTTGTTTTTGTTCACTAAGTCATGTCCAACTCTTTGTGACCTCATGGACTGGAGCACAACCGGCTCCTCTGTCTTCCACCATCTCCCAGGGTTGCTCAAATTCATGTCCATTGAGCCAGTGATGCTATCTTAACCATCTCCTCCTCTCCTGCCCCCTTCTCCTTTTGCTCTCAATCTTTCCCAGAATCAGGGTCTTTTCCAGTGAGTCAGCTCTTCGCATCAAGTGGCAAAAATATTGCAGCTTCACCTTCAGCATCAGTCCTTCCAGTGACTATTTAGGGTTGATTTCTTTTAGGATTGACAGGTTTGATCTCCTTTCAGTACAAGGGACTCTTGAGAGTCTTCTCCAGCACAATAGTCCAAAAGCATCAACTCTTCAGTGATCAGCCTTCTTCAGTGCCCAGCCTTCACCAATTCTCACATCCATACATGACTACTGGAAAAAACAGTAGCTTTGACTAGACAGATCTTCATCGGCAAAGTGATGTCTCTGCTTTTCAATATGATGTCTACGTTGGTCATAGCTTTCCTTACAAGGAACAAACATCTTTTAATTTCATGGCTGCCATCAACGTCCACAGTGATTTGGGAGCCCAAGAAAATAAAATCTGTCACTTCTTCCACTTTTTCCCCTTCTATTTGTATGAATCCCTCAGTGAATTCAATTCAGTTCAGTTCAGTTCAGTTCACTCAGTCGTGTCCTACTCTGTGACCTCATGGACTGCAGCCTGCCAGGCCTCCCAGTCCATCACCAACTCCCAGAGTTTACTCAAACTCATGTCCACTGAGTCGGTGATGGCGTCCAACCATGTCATCCTCTGTCATCCCCTTCTGCTCCCACCTTCAATCTTTCCCAGAATCAGGGTCTTTTCCAATGAGTCAGTTCTTCCTATCAGCGGGCCAAAGTATTGGAGTTTCAGCTTCAGCATCAGTCCTTCCAATGAATATTCAGGACTGATTTCCTTTAGGATGGACTGGTTGAATCTCCTTGCAGTCCAAGGGATCTCAAGAGTCTTCTCTAACACCACAGTTCAAGTGAATTAGGGATGAAAAAAATCCAGGCAAAGGCAATGGTGGTACAAGTGAGATGGCTTGCTGTAAGAATGACCAGGGTTCAGATTCTGAGCAGGTAAGTATGTGGGTGACCAGAATGGGATAGGAGGATCTAAAGTAACTAGGCCTCTTCTACTCCATGATTTTTTGTGTCCTGTCCAGATGCATGAATGATCTAAAATGACTTCTTATTTCTCCTCAAGATATGTGGATTATTCCTGACAGGGCTTGTTTTACAAACTATATGAATTCAAAGAGCCTTAACCTCAGACACAGGTAGACTTTGTCCCAGCAGGAGTCTAAATTTGATTGATGAAAGGGGATCTTTCTTAGCAAGACACTTTCTAGTCCCTTCTGCCTGCCTTCCTCTTCACAACCATGCATTACTGATTGTACTTCCACAACTTCAAGCTCTGTTTCAGTAAAAAGTCCCAATTCACTTCAGCCTTCATGCCTTTGTAACTTCACTCAATTTTGGACTTTTTAAGAGCCCAGTGGCTTTCTGATTACTGGTGTTCTTACAACACTTTTGGCAAATCACCCAGCACCTCCCACACACAGCCAGCTCTTCGCAAACAATAGGAGTGCATGAAATTCAATTCACAACACTGCAGCTTACACATTCCAAGCTCACTGAACAGATAAGTCCTCCAATTAATGATCTCCCTGTGTAATTGCTTTCCCTCGCTTACCCAATTTGCTTTTGATCATGCTCTGTTACAAATTCCCTCACCTGCTTTTGCAGTGAGTTCCTTTCAAAGGGAACCAGTGGGAGTGAAAGGGGGTGGGCTGGGTAGCTGGATGCACAGTGAGATGGTTTTAAGTGGATTTTTGACCTGTCATATTTCCAAGTAAGCCTCCCTGCTTATTGTTTCAAGACTACCTGAGGTCTTCCTCGCACTCCTCACTGGGTGATGAATACCAGTTGTTTCCTTTTGTTCCTTTTACTCTCTCTTTCAAGAGACTGCCTATTTTGAAAAAGGACTGAATCATTAATCTCAATTTGAATGCCTCCTGCATGTCCAAAACCAATGGTAAGACTAATCAGTCTGATGGTTGATTTTCCCAGTGACAGTGCAATCTAGGATGCCAACTCTTATAACTTATTCATCTGTTGTCACATCTTAGGGCTCTGTGTGGCACATAGTAGACGTTCAGTAAATATTTATACCATAGTTATATGAATTAATATTTAATAATGGAACTAGACTTAGTTTAAGGATTTTAAAAAGAAGATGAGAGAGATGAAAATGTGGATAAAAAAAGAAATATGTACAGAAAGCAAATGGGTTAGAGACAACATCAGAGGCCAGAGGTTCTGGTTTATTAAGGCTGGTATGGACACCTGATTCTGCAGTTTACAAGTATCCTGCTGACCTGGATGTGGATGGTAGCAGACAGCTCCTTAAACTCTTTGAGAACACTTGTCTAAATGAAAAAGGCAGGTTACAGAGTCAGAAAATCAGGTCTCAGGACTAGAACTCAAGTTCAATTCCACCATTTGCTGGTTGAAAATGAACTTCCCCGAGATTCCCACTTCTAAAGTGCCTGCCTGAGCCAAAGGAGAGTGACAACAGTATCTATCTCCCAGGCTAAAAATGAGACGCAAAAGAGAAAAGGCATGACAAAATGATTCACAAACCGCAAAATTAGCTATAGTTATTTAATAAAATAGAATGGATTAGCTTATTAAGATGAAATGGATGATTTAAAAGATATATTCAGATGATCAGGAAATAGAATAAAAGCTGATGATTCAAACAGCTTATTTTATTTTATATTTGATGTTTTGGGAAAACGTCATGAGATGGTCTTAATGGCTATAAAAGACATTAGCATTGGAAAATACATGCTATGTCACAGTGTTCTTGAGATAATGTTTATTGGAGCTCACCTGCCATAATGTAAGCTGCATTATACACGTGGTGTCGGCTGATTTGTAGGGCATTCACCTCACCAATAAACATCATGAATCATGTGAGTAAGAACATATCATTCAAGTCACAGTACAAAGGGGCCTTGTCTCAAGAAATGAAGACATTGATTTCAATGTGGTTTTTCTTTGCATGGGAGTGTGATTATCCCTGAGCAAGGGCTCTCTCCTAAACCCTCTACTCAGGAAATGGAAGCAGATAAAGAAAGTGTGCCTTCATTTCCTCATTGTCAAATTGGCTGCTGGATAGTCACAAGGGGGAGCTGATACATTGTATAAATGAATTGAGTTTCCTACAAAAATGCATTCAACAGTGGCTTGAAGGTCACAAGGCCGTCATATGAAATAATTCAGTCCAATCAATTCATTTTTCTTGAACCAACACTTTAATGAATACTTTCAATTATGTAAGACTGTACAGAGGGATGGGTGTGTGTGAGGGGAATCCAAAGATGAGTAAATGAGGGCCTTTGTCCTCCAGGGCAGGGCCTTCCCATATCTGACAATGAGAGCGGGAGGCTTAAGATGCATTGTTTCCTGACCCAAGACCAATCCTTCTCTGACTTTATCAACACTCAAGAGACAGACTGAATTTTCAAAACCTAAACTAAGAGAGGTCAAAAAGAGATCATCTCAGAAAGTATCTGAAGCATAAAATTAATCTGACTTTCCATGGGTTTCTATGCTTCTCATACTGAAGAACTTCTCTCTCTATATATTGTATCTCCTGTGTATGTGTCAGAGAAAACTACACACTTGCTTCAACATTCAATATTATTCACCTGGATTTCATTTTTCAAGTTCCTTTAGCCACCCATATTTTTGAAGCTATTCCCTCTATATCTTGATAATCAAAAACCATCCTTTTCTACCCCATTCCATCCATCTATATATATATATAATTCATCATATTCATTGCCTCTCTCTCTCCCTCGCCAATCACAGTAGAGTAACAAAAGATACAGAAGGTGGGGGAAGCTGCAGAAAAGAGTAAGATATATTTTAATCAGAGCATTTTTTAACTATCCTGCTTCTGAGGGTAATCTAGGAAATGGTCTTAGGTGCATAGTTAGGAGAGAGTTCACCTGTCCTCCTATGAATCTAAACAGGCACTTGTTCTCATTACCTTTGATTACAGGGATTTGTCTGTCTGTTGTCTTTCCTTGAGTAGGTTTTAAATTCCTCAAAGCCTAGATCATAGTCTAGTTCATCTCAGTTTTCTGCATGTGACCAAGCACTGTGTTTTACACAGGGCAACAACCACTTATATGGTGCTGTGTCAAGTGAGAGAGGGGGATAAATGATACAATATCCTGAGAAAACTCCATCCTGATGGATGAGAAAGCTCCATACATGGAAGCATAGCTGAAGAGTTCCTGCCTTATATGATCTATACAGAAGCGTTTAGAGTCCCTCGTGTCCATGTTCATAATAGTGCTGCCATTTGCTTTTACAGTGGAATGTCTCATCACGTGACCCCTGGAACTAATTTGGCCAAGTTTGCAATTCCTGATAACAGTCCACTGAAGCTTCATTATTATACTTGTAATACACCTCATAATAATAATAATAATTAGATCGACTGTAGAAAAACTTCAAGTAGTCTGTCACTTCAGATGAGCTATGCCATCATTAACCTTTAAGGTCACGTTAGCTATTATTGAAGTGTCACATATCACCGTGTCAAGATTAAATTAGACAAACTATTACCTCATTATTGTGCTAACAAATTTCAAGCTTTTCTGAATTAACATTGTACAGACTGGTGACTTCCTTAGCCAGTTTACTAATAGTGCACAGATTTAAACTATTTAGACGTAGTGTATGCGATCAGTTTCCTAGCTGGTAAAAAAGATCCTCTGAAGCTACTTTCAGTTATGGTAAAGTCATAAACAGATTTGGGACTAAATTACCAGTTGGCATTTAATCTAAGGCAATATGTTGAAGACAAGTTGATGCCTATTGATTTTATTCTAGAACCCTTTACTTTAATGTCAGAATTTCTCAGATATAGTACGTTTATACTTTACTAAAGAGAATACATGGCCCTGAAAGCATCAAAAACAACTTGTGATGTAAAAAAGCAGCCTACTCAATGCCTTGTTTTAAAAAGGTTATTATCCAATCAATACACTAAAATATGGTGTATGAGACATTATAGACAGCGGGCTGGAAGTGTGTGTTAATTCCAAGTTTATGTAATGGCTAGGAGGGAGCCAGGATTGCATCTTTCTTCAATATAGCAAATATTGTCTTATAACAATGACTCTGAAAAGGACTTTAGAGACCAGCTAGTGGCAACCCACTCCAGTACTCTTGCCTGGAAAATCCCATGGACGGAGGGGCCTGGTAAAGGCTGCAGTTCATGGGGTCGCTAGGAATCGGACACGACTGAGAGACTTCATTTTCACTTTTCACTTTCATGCATTGGAGAGGGAAATGGAGAATCCCAGGTATGGGGGAGCCTGGTGGGCTGCCGTCTATGGGGTCACACAGAGTTGGACATGACTGAAGCAACTTAGCAGCAGTAGCAGCAGTCAGACCCTTGTCATCCCATGAAGGAGAAAAAAAGTTCAAAAGATTTAAGTGATTTCCTAAGAGTTACAGTGGCTGAGTTGTTAAGAATTCACCCACAATGCAGGAGACCCAAGTTTGATCCCTGGGTCAGGAAGATGCCCTGGAGAAGGAAATGGAAACCCACTCCAGTATTCTTGCCCAGAGAATTCCAAGGACAGAGGAGCCTGGTGGGCTATAGTCCATGGGAACACCAAGAATTGCACATGACATAGCAACTAAGTACCACCAAGTACCACCACCACACAGCTTAAAGCACATTAGGGAGTAGGACCACTATTGTCAGCAGACTGCTGAAGCAAGAAACTGCAAAGAAAGCTTCCTCACTTTGCTATTTCTAAAACCTGTAAAAAAACAGAAGTTGTCAAAGTTGATTGATAGACATGCTATGGAGTGGGAGAGAAGGACATATTTTGTGTTCATAATTCAATATATTTAATAATAAAATATATTTCTATTATTTTATAAAAGTGCTCTTTCTGTCATAAATGAACCTATATAGAGAAGCTGAATATTCATTGGAAGGACTGATACTGAAACTGAAGCTTCAATACTTTGGCCACCTGATGCAAAGAACTGACTCACTGGAAAAGACCCTGATGCTGGAAAGATTGAAGGCAGGAGGAGAAAGGGATGACAGCAGATGAGACCGTTCAATGCATCACTGACTCAATGGACATAAGTCTGAGCAAGCTCCAGGAGTTGGTGATGGACAGGGAAGCCTGGCATCCTGCAGTCCATGGGGTCACAAAGAGTCAGACATGACTGAGTGACTGAACTATCCTTAGTGCATATCCAGCCAACCCAGAACAATGAGAGCTGTACTTTTGACATAGCTACAAATTATTTTTAACCATATTTATTTACTGAAAACCAAAGATTTTCTTTTTTATTACAGTATAGTTGATTTAAAATATTCTCTAGTTTCAGTTGTACAACGGTGATTCAAAACTTTTGTAGATTATACTCTATTTAAAGTTATAAAATATAGGCAATATTCCCTGTGCTACACAATATATATTCTTGTAGCTTATTTTATACATAGAAGTTAACATTAGGAATCCTTTTTCTCCTCAATCATTTTTTGTAAGGTAATAAAACAAAATACAGCTTCCCAGGTGGTACTAGTGGTAAAGAACCCACCTACCAGTACAGGAGACATAAGACTTCAGTTCAGTCCCTGGGTTGGGAAGATCCCCTGGAGAAGGAAATGACAACCCACATCAGTATTCTTGTCCAGATAATCCCATGGACAGTGGAGCCTTGTAGGCTGCACTCCATAGGGTCACAAAGATTCAGACACAACTTAAATGACTTAGCACACAAAGCAAAGTAAAATCAAATTTAGTATTAAAGTTACACAATTAAATATATCTTTCTGAAGCTGCCAAAGTAGAACTATTGACTGATAACTAATACATCATGGAATATTTTTATTCTTTCACTTGTGGTTTATCTTGTGTGTATGCTAAGTTGCTTTAGTTGTGTCCAGCTCTGTGGGACCCTGGACTGTAGCCTGCCAGGCGCCTTTGTCCATGGGATTCTCCAGGCAAGAATACTGGAGCGGGTTGCCATGCCCTTCCCCAGGGGATCCTCCCAACCCAGGGATCAAACCTGTATCTCTCACTTCTCCTGCATTGGCAGGTGGGTTCGTTACCACTAGCACCACCTGGGAAGCCTGTGATTTGTCATACCAGGTTGCAATTCAGTATATGAAGCCTAGTTTGCAGCTGTCAATCTCTACTGTATAAAGGAATGATTGTTCAAGACTAGAAAGTAGTAATGTTAAGAAAAATCTATGCTATGATAATGAACATGCTAATAAACTAAGAAAAATATTATTAAAATAAAATTGAGGATATGCTTACCCAAGAGCTTTAAGAACTTTTTCAGAGGCGATGACTCAGAAGGTAAAATGAACAGTAGGAGAAGGAGCAGAGAGGATGTATACATCTCTGATATTCTAATCAGTTCCCCTACACTATCTGGATGAGATGGGAATCACAACACCAATGTTGAAAATCTGTTTTCAGTTCAGTTCAGTTCAGTCGCTCAGTCGTGTCTGACTTTTTGCGACCCCATGAATCGCAGCATGCCAGGTCTCCCTGTCCATCACCAACTCCCGGAGTTCACCCAGACTCACGTCCATTGAGTCAGTGATGCCATCCAGCCATCTCATCCTCTGTTGTCCCCTTCTCCTCCTGCCCCCAATCCCTCCCAGCATCAGAGTCTTTTCCAATGAGTCAACTCTTCGCATGAGGTGGCCAAAGTACTGGAGTTTCAGCTTTAGCATCATTCCTTCCAAAGAAATCCCAGGGCAGATAAAGATAAAATACATAATGATGATGATACTATTTTAAAAGCACAGAACTGAGGTTATATTCCAGGGGGGAAATGGATGGCTCCAAGTATCTAGATATTGTTGTGTGTGAAGCTTAAGTTTGTGGTAAAGTAGTCTCTTGTGCTGCCATGATGGACAAGGTGGACCAAAGTGGGCAGAGTCCTTGCTCTCCCTAATTTTGCTCATCAAGCACAGCAGTTTTGTATTGATTTTTACACATTATATTTCCAAGTAAACTTTTACTTGAAGACAATAATTCTACTGATCTAGACAGAATGTATTATGTTATCTGGATTTTTTTTTTTCATGTGGATATTAGTAATCATTGGCTGCTGCTAAGTCACTTCAGTCATGTCCGACTCTGTGTGACCCCAGAGATGACAGTCCACCAGGCTCCCCCGTCCCTGGGATTCTCCACGTAAGAACACTGGAGTGGGTTGCCATTTCCTTCTCCAATGCATGAAAGTGGAAAGTGAAAGTGAAGTCGCTCAGTCATGTCCGACTCTTAGCGACCCCATGGACTGCAGCCTACGAGGCTCCTCCGTCCATGGGATTTTCCAGGCAAGAGTACTGGAGTGGGGTGCCATTGCCTTCTCCAGTAATCACTGGAGACACCCAAATTTGCTAATCAGAATGAGATTGATCATGGACATCTCAGAGGAATCTTTTTCAACAATGAATCTTGTGGCAAGTAATTATTTATAACCTATGAATTCATGTTTAAAACTCTGAGGATAATAACTTTCTTGTGTAAAGAGGCATGAAGTATAGAATCTAAGAAGTATTTATTTTTCATGATATGCTTTCATGCTTCAAAGTTATTCACTTCCTGAACCAAACCACCTGCTGATTAGATTGATAAGAATGGAATTTCTCTTCCAAGGATAACTATAGAATAAAAATCATATTTGCAACATAAAAAGTCATCTGTGAGTGAAGCCCAATGGTGTCATATTCCTTCATGTTTTTATGTCCCACATTTAGATTTTTAATTTTCTTTGCCTGATCTGCTCCTCTGCCCTACACAGCACCCTAATCCATCCTTCTCATCACCAGTTCTTGCTTGATTCATCCTTCTACATAGAGATTCTTAGCACCTTTATGATTGTTGTGGGCTTATTTGGCAGTTTAATGAAACTTATTTACACATTTAAGAGTAATGTGTTTAAAAACCTTAATAAAAATATACATGATGATAAAGGAAGCCAGTTATTGAAATTTTTAAAAATAACATATTTAAAATAAAGATATATATATATATATATATGCTTGCATGCATGCATGCTAAGTCACTTCAGTCGTGTCTGACTCTTTGTAACCCCATGGACTGTAGCCTGCCAGGCTCCTCTGTCCTGGATTCTCCAGGCAAGAATACTGGAGTGGACCACCATGACCTTCTCAAACCAGGGATCAAATCTGCATTTTTTATGTCTCCTGCACTGGAAGACAGGATCTTTACCACTAGTGCCACCTGAGAAGTCCATACATGTGTATATATACCTTTTATTACCACATTAAATATTAAGATCTTTCAAGAAATCGATTTACTAACATAATTTTCAGTCAGCAATGAGTTAAATGATATTTTGATGTATCAATAATAACTGTAATAGCCTTAAGAAAATTTGTTGGCTTTTATTGGCCACAAAGTCACAGATCAGTCGAAAGCAATAAACTCTATTGCTCTCATTCATAGTTAATAGAAGTGCTAAATTTTAATTAGTTGTTAATGAAATTAAGGATCTCTATTTTTTTTCAATCCAAACTAATGGACTCCTGATCAAACATCCAAGTTAAATTCTAGATTTTATTCTGGAGTCAACTTCTCAAAATAAAAATCTTTTAGAGAACCATTCTTCACATCCATAACCACCTTTTTGCGACCCTCTGAAGGTAAGGTATCATATATTTGCTTCTACCAAAAATTTGGCTCAGTGTATGGCTATTTTATCATTAATTTCATTTCATGAAGAATTTATTTTGAATACTTAAGACAGAAATATATTCTCATTGTCCAAATTAAAACAACTTAGATTAAGGCAAAAACCCTGTTGACTGTCTGACCCCTATCCCACCACTGGAAATTGCTCACTGTAAATCCCATTTTCCTAAAGTAACAGCTATTATAATTTTTGCTTGTATTTCTTTAGATCTGTTTTAGGTACTTACAAACACACACACACACACACACACATACATTTACATACATAAGCATATATATACATATATATAAGGTATGGTGTGTGTGTTTGAGAAGCTTTTAAAATGATGAAGAATAATATAACAAATTACCATATCATAAACACCCAGAATTAATACTTATTAAAAAAATATTTGTTAAATATTTTTCAGAGAATGGTGCATTAAAAATAAAGCAAACTTCTCCTCTGAAAACCTCCCAATTTTATTTCCCTGTATATGATCTGGAACTTCAAGAAAAAACACATAAAGAGTTTGACTTATTTTTATATATTAGCTATATATATTTTGTATAAATGTACATACAAATGTATATATAGATATACATGAAATATTTAATTTTATGTACATAACAGATTCAATATATATATGATTTTGAACATCATTGTATATATAATTCTTTATAATTTTCATTATAAGTTATGATGTTTTGTACATCTATCCATATTTCCATTTAGAGATCTAGTTTATTTGTATTGAGAATTTCATATAGTGTCCAATATAACCATATCACATTTTATCCAATCATCTACCTTCTGATGAATAGTTTGCTCACTGAAACACCTTATCTATTATAAACAATACTGCAGTGAGAACCCTCCTAGATATTTCTATAAAATGTGAGAAACATTTCTTTGCAGAATTGGAATATATGAGTTTGGATATACTTATTTCTAACTTTATCAGATATGTCAAATTTCTTTCAAAGTGTGTCTATTTAAATTCCCAGCAGTGGAGGATTATGATCCTATTTCTCCAAATGTTTGTTACTGTCAGATTTTTAAATATTTCATGACATTATTGGATATTATTGAAGTAAATAGCACATATTTGAATAGTACAGCTTGAAATGGTTTTGACATTTGCATACACATATGAAATCAACCCTAGAATCAAGATAATAAGTATTTTTACCATTACCGAAAGTCTTCTTGTGTCCATATGCAATACATTCTTTATTCTAACCCCATCTCCAGGAAACAATTGACTTGCTTTCTGACAATATAAATTAGTTTATTCTGTCTAAAATTTTATATCCATGGAATCATGAAGTATAAACTCTTTCCTTGCTTCTTTCACTCAGAATAATGATTCTGAGATTCATCTTCTGTGTATAAATAGTTGATTCCTTTTAAAGTTTAGTTATTCATTCACCTACTCATGGGCATTTGAATTGTTTCCAGTTTGGGGCCATTACAAATAAAACTAGTAGTAACAGTCACACAAAAGCCAATATTCACACATATTTTTTAGTTTTTCTTTCTCATAGTAAATGACTAGGAAGAAAATGTCTGAGTCACAAGGCAGGTGTACATTTAATGTTTCAAGAAATATTTCAACTATTTTGTTAAATAGTTGTAGCATTTTGTGTTGCTGCCAGCAGCATATGAAGTTCAAGTTGCTCCAAATCCTTGCCAGTACATGGTAGGCTGATTTTCTTTCATTTCAGCAAATTGAAAATGAAATGAATAAGTTGTGGTATTATTTCTCTGGTAATTAAATGCATTGTGTTTTTTTGTGTGCTTATTTTCCATTTCAATACTTTTATTAAGTATCCAAATCTTTTGTCTGATTTAGTATTGATTTGTAAACATTCTTTATAAATTATATGATTATAAATTATATAAATTAAATGATACATATGTATCACAAATATTTTCTACCAATATGTAGCTTTTAATTTCATTTCTTTAATTATTTCAATGGGGAATTTTAGCTAGATTCAACTAATTATCTTTCTAATATTATACTTTATGCTTTATGTATTGTACATAAGAAACATTTACCTATATTTAGATATTAAAATTTTTCTTCTTTGTTTTCTTTTAGAAGTTTTATTCTTTTAGATTTATAGTTAAGTCTCTGATCCATTTATAACTCAATTATGATAAGGTCTTCATTTGCCCTGGCTATTGCAAATCCTCTGTATTTCCATATATTTATTAAAAATAATTTACAAAAACCTGTCAATTCATAAAAGATAAAAACAGGTGCTAAGAGTTTGACTGTAATTACACTGAACCTTGGCATTTTAAAATTTGACATGTTAACACTAATAAGCATTCCAAATCATGATTAATAAATATCTACATTTAAATAGGTATTCTTTTATTTCATTAATTATTTGTAGCTTTTAGTATGAAGGACTTGGCTATATTTTGTTACATATATTATAAGTATTTTATGGTTTTGGTACCATTATAAAAGGGTTTAATTTTTTTTTATTTTGTAATTATTTCTAGTACATACAAATTCACTTTATAGTCTATATTAACCTTGAATCTAAAACCTTGCTAAATTTATTTTTTAATCTTAGTAATAATTTATGTTATCTTCTGTAAAATCCTATAAATAAAGAGAATTTAGCATCTTCTTTTCCAGTCTTTGTAGTTTTATTCCTTTTCTTGCCTTATTGCTGTGCCTAGAACCTCCAGCAGAATGTTGAATAGTCATGGCAATCAAGGGAAAGCAATTAAATGTTCCATTTGTAAGAATAATATTGTCTGTGAAATTTTCATAGATGCCCTTTATCACTGAGAAAATGTTTTACTATTCTTAATTTACTGATAGTTTTTATCTTGCAAGGATATTCAATTTTGTCAAACGATTTTTCTGCAACAATTGAAATAATCATACTTCATTTTCACATTTCAGACACTTTTTTAAAAGTTCTGATATTTTCTTGTTAATGCAGTAAATTATATTGATTGATTTTCAAAGGATAAACCAATCTCACATACCTAGGATAAACCTTACTTGCTCATCTTTCTTACTGTCAGATTTGATTTGTTAATATGCTTCTAAGAAATTAGTAAGCATATCTGTTCATGAGGGATTTTGAAATTTTTTGCAAGGTTTTTTCAGGCATTAGGGTTTCAATACTGCTTTTTTCTCCTGTGCAATCTGAAAATGTATATAAAAAATAATGTTATTTCTTCACTGGATGTTTGATAAATTACACCTGTTAAATATCTGGGTCTGAAGACTCTGGAGAATTTTTTACATAACAAATCTGATTTAATAATTATAGATATATGCAGATTTTTCAGGGGGAGGGTATACTTATTATGTGTTTTTCAATAAATTTTTATGTATCATCCAAGTTATCAAATTTGTTCACATAGATTTGTTAATAGAATTCCCTTGTGCTGTGCTGTCCTTAGTCACTCAGTCATGTCCGACTCTTTGTGACTCCATGGACTGAAGCCCGCCAGGTTCCTCTGCCCATGGGGATTCTCCAGGCAAGAATACTGGAGTGGGTGGCCATGCCCTCCTCCAGGGGATCTCCCTAACCCAGGGATCGAACTCAGGTCTCCTGCTTGCAGGTGGATTCTTTATTATCTGATTCACCAGGGAAGCCCAGAATTCTCTTATTATCATCTTAATGTCTAGTATCTTTTAATCAATCTAACTAAAGTTTAATCAGTTTGTTTGATCTTTTAAAATACTATGTATTGGCTTTGAGAATTTTCTCCATTGTTTGTCTGCTTTATGTTTCTTTGATATCTGCTTTTTATTATTGTTTTCTCATTTATCCAGCTTTTTAAGATGAAAATTGTATATCTTGCCTCTTTTATAATATAAGCAGTTAAAATATGAATTTTACCTAAGAATTGCTTTACCTTGAATCCACAAATCTTTTCATTGTCATTGATGTTAAAGTATTCAAATGCTATATTATCGGTTCTCTATCAATCTATCTGAAGTCATCTTTGCCTTTCTGTTTCTTACTCGTTCCTCTGATGATATTGGCCTATGTTCTGCCGCTGAACATCTCCCAGGGACATAGATTTGTTAATAGACAATAAACACACCCCTACTTTAGTGTGTTTGCAGTAATTGCTCCCTTCCCTTGGACTAAAATCCTCTGCCTCCAGATCTCTACATTGCTGGGTTTTTTATCTTCCTGCAAAGACTTTTGTTTTTCTGTCAGTCTGATTCCCCAGTATCCTGCATAGCATCCACTTTTATTTCTATCAATGGCATTTATTACTTTACATACTCATGTTTATGCATTGCTTTGTTAATTTAATATATTTTCCCAGTTAGAATGTTTAGTTTATTAAAGGATTAATCTTACATATTTTACCAATGATGTATCCAAATAATGCTGGATGGTAGGGACTAAGTAAATATTTGTTAAGTATTATCTTATTTAATCTTCAAAATAAAAACCCTATGGGTTAACCGCCATTATTTTCTTACTTTTAAAAATGAATTACATGGCATGTAGGGAAGCTGAATAACATCAGAGCAGCCTTCATAAGATGCAGAGTCAAGATTTGAATGCGTGTATGCTGTCTCCAGAGCCTAAATTCTAGATATCTTTCTTGGATCCTCTAGAAAACGCCAGGAAAGTCCATAGAAGTTACCCTTAGATGGGAGAAAAATAAGATCATGATTACGTTTCGCTTCAGATGCTTACAGAAAGCACCGTTACACAGCAGGTAAGAAGTTAGATGGCAACATGTTGGCTGCTGCTGCTACTGTGTCGCTTCAGTCCTGTCCGACTCTGTGCCTGACTCTGTGCGACCCCATAGACGGCAGCCCAGCAGGCTCCCCTGTTCCTGGGATTCTCCAGGCAAGAACACTGGAGTGGGTTGCCATTTCCTTCTCCAATGCATGAAAGTGAAAAGTGAAGTCGCTCAGTCGTGGCCGACTCTTAGCGACCCCACGGACTGCAGCCTACCGGGCTCCTCCGTCCTTGGGATTTTCCAGGCAAGAGTACTGGAGTGGGGCGCAACATGTTTAAACGTCATCATTCACAACACTCTCAGAATGCCATGTGAACATGAATGAGAAAGTTCAGATACTAACATAGTAAACAAATGTCAAAACATTACCAAACAGCATACTTTTAACCTTTTAATTACTGAACTACAGTAGTTTCAAATCAAAATAACTTCTTTCTAAATCGTTTAATATGAGCTAAGACAAATACTTCCATTTGTGTTCTTTATTAGGAAGTACTGCATGAAAAAAGAACACACCACAGATTCAACAATGCAATTCTCCAGAGCTTAGCCTTAATGGTGAAAACAGAGCAATCTCTTCCTTTTAAAATTAAATTTCCACTTAGTGTTTTGATAAAAGATATTTTCTTAACTTTTATTTCCTTGAGTGATCCACATTTTATGAGAAAATAAACACTGGCCCTAAAAATAAGTTATTTAATTACCCTTTGAGATTCAGTTTCCAAAACATTCTCAGTCCTCTAATGCCATATCTAATTTGTGCTGATAGAGACTTTTTTACAATTTTGTGTCCTATAGCTTTGAGACTGAAAAAGTGAAAAAGAAGGCCTGCCATTTACTAGAGATGGGTTTTGGTTAAAGTCAAAACTTTTGACCTTTTCACAAATGGGGACAAAGGAAATTGCAAGTCAGATAACAGTTGTTCCAAACCAGAACAAAACCGAACACATGGAATTAAATTATGACCCAAGGTACAGGCTGATGCAGTGTAGTGTAGCAGGCAGAGCAAGGTTCATGTGAAAGGATGCAAGAGGTCTGATCCCAGCTCAGCCACTGTCTGGGGCCTTGAGCAAGGCACTTCTCTCTCCAACTTCAACTTCTTCATCTGCTGGAAAGCTGTGTGCTGTCCATTAGGTATCACTAGACAGCCTCTGGTGAAATATAACAGGAATTAATATGAATACTTCTCTAGTTAGACTATTAGTGAGAGATGTAAGTATATTTTAATGAGTATTGAGTATTGAAAGCTTTGTACCATGGATCAAGATCAAATTGAGGGGACATGCAATGAAGCATTTACTGATTTGCCTTAAAATAAGGTCCTTGATTTTAATGACACTCTTGTTTACATCATCAGCTTCCTTGCCCATCAATGTATTGTACTTACCCAGCAAAACTCCAGCTCTCAGTGTATACCCCACCTGTACTTGTGCAATGAAATCTGGTTGAATAAAACCATGCTAAGTAGACACTTTCAATAACTGCACTGTAACTTCACACATGACCACTGGAAAAACCATAGCCTTGTCTAGACGGACCTTTGTTGGCAAAGCAAGGAGATCCAACCAGTCCATTCTGAAGGAGATCAGCCTTGGGATTTCTTTGGAAGGAATGATGCTAAAGCTGAAACTCCAGTATTTTGGCCACCTCATGCAAAGAGTTGACTCATTGGAAAAGACTCTGATGCTGGGAGGGGTTGGGGGCAGGAGGAGAAGGGGATGAGAGAGGATGAGATGGTTGGATGGCATCACTGACTCAATGGACGTGAGTCTGAGTAAACTCCGGGAGTTGGCGATGGACAGGGAGGCCTGGCGTGCTGCGATTCATGGGGTTGCAGAGTTGGATATGACTGAGCGACTGAACTGAACTGAACTTCACACAGGCCATGTGGATGCCCAGAAATTCTAGTACAGATTTATTCTCTTTCCTATTTCCTAGACCACTATGTTACAATTACTCTCTCCTCAAACATTCAACACCTCATTCTTAGCTTATGGCTTAAGATTTATTTCACTGACAAAATGTAAAGAAAACAGAGGATAAATCAACATCCTCTGACCAGAATATCTACTACAAAACCACTTTTGCATCTGCAGAGTCCTTCCTCATTCCACTTAAAATGAATGCACTGCCCACACACCAAAGGCCAATACCAACTGTGATTCACTAAAATTCATCTTTTCTCAATGACTTTAAGACATGGCTGCTTGAGCACCCAGAAATCTTCACCTTTGCTCTATTGTACTAATCCTATTAGCATATAAATATGCTGTAATAACTCTCAAGTTAAAAGCTAATGAAAGGAAATCCTCCTTTGAACCTATAACACTATCCAGGTTCCATCATCCTTTTTAGAAATCTCCTCAAGATAGACAATTATACGTTATATCTCCAAACCATCTTCTGTCAGGCTCTTTTGAATCCAGTCTGATCAAGCTTTCAAGTCAACATTCCATGGAAACTGCTCTTTTCAATGATAAGCCCACATCTTTGGAGAAGGCAATGGCACCCCACTCCAGTACTCTTGCCTGGAAAATCCCATGGACGGAGAAGCCTGGTAGGTTGCAGTCCATGGGGTCGCTAAGAGTCGGACACGACTGAGCGACTTCCCTTTCACTTTTCACTTTCACGCATTGGAGAAGGAAATGGCAACCCACTCCAGTGTTCTTGCCTGGAGAATCCCAGGGACAGGGGAGCCTGGTGGGCTGCCGTCTACGGGGTCGCATAGAGTTGGATGCGACTGAAGCGACTTAGCAGCAACAGCAGCAGCAGCTATATCTGAAACATTTTTATCAACCTCTTCTTGAAACTTACTTAGTTTATGAGCTGTCTCTCTAACTTGGTTCTCTTTCTACATCACATCTCTTTCTCTTTCTACACAGCTTTTCGTTCTCCTTTGTCAGTTTCTCCACATATCCTGATCTCGAGGCAATGGAAAGGCTTCAGTATCAACCTTAAGATTTTGGTTTTATCTACATTCAATCTCTAGTGACTTTATTTGTGTATATGAGCTGAGAAACTGTTCTCATTTCATTCTTTTACAAGCAGCTGTTCAGTTTTTCCAGCACCATTTTAGCTTTTAGCTCCCTAAAGTCAGAGAGCATAATGCCTCCTGCTTTGTTCTTTATTCTCAAGATTACTTTGACTATTCAGGGTCTTTTGTGGTTCCATATAAATTTCAGGTATGTCACATCGATGGATTTGCAGAAAACTGAATCATCCTTGCATCCCTAGAATAAATCCTATCTAATCAGTGTATGAAACTTTCTATATATTGTTGAATTTGTTTTGCTAATTTGTTTATTTTATTAAGGATGCTTACATCTATATTAATCAGAGACACTGGCATGTAATTTTCTTTTTTTCATAGTATTTTGTCTGATTTTGGTATCATGGTAATTGTTGCCTCATATAATGAATTTGGGAGTGTTTCCCTACTTTTTAATTTTTTGGAATTGTTTGGGAAGTATGGGCATTAGCTCTTTTTTACATATTTGGCAGAATTCCTCTGTGTAGCCATCAGGTCCTGTACTTTCGTTGGCCGAAGTTTTTAAATTACTAATTTAATTTCAGTAAAAATTATTGATCTTTTCAGATTGTCTATTTCTTCCTGATTCAGTCTTAGAAGATCAAATGTTTCTAAGACTATCCATTTCTTTTAGGTTGTCCAATTTGTTGGCATATAACTGTTATTAGTATTCTCTTATGATTTTGATATCTCTATGATATTGGTTTTAATTTCTCCTCTTCTGATTTTTATTTTATTTATTTGGCTCCTCTTTCTTTTTTCCCTTTGATGACCCTGGCTAACCAAAATGAGAAAAGAATTTTAAAAAGAAAAGATACAAGAATATGTATCACTGAATCACTCTGCTGTATACCTGAAACTAACACAGTTAATCAACTATACTCCAAAATAAAATAAACTTTTTTAAAAACCTTATGAATTTGATTTATCCTTCCAAAAACACAGTGTTTTTCTGTTGATGTTTTTGGTATCTCTTTTATTTCCTCTCTGACTTTTATTATTTCCTTTCTTCTTCAGACTTTGGGCTTTGTTTGTTTTTCTTTTTCTAATCCCTTTAGATGGTAGGAGAGGTTGTTTATTTGAGCTTTTTCTTGTTTCTTGAGGTAGACCTGTATCATCTGAGAACTACTCTGAGAACTACTTTTGCTGCATCCCATAGATTTTGTAAAGCTGTGTATTTATTTTCATTTGTCATGAGTACTTTCTTATTTCCTCTTTGATTTCTATATTGACTCTTTTTTTTTTTTTTTTTTTAGTAGCATGTTGTTTGTTTTTCCCATTTTGCTTCCTGTACTTAATTTCTACTTTTGCACCATTATGGTCAGAAAAAATACTTGATGTAATTTCTATACTCTTAAATTTGTTGAAATTTATTTTGTGGCCTAGCATGTGATACAACCTATAGAACATTCCATGTGTACTTGAAAAGAAAGTGTTTTCTTCTATTTTGGGATTCAGTGAGTAAGAGACATGGGTTCAATCTCTGGATTGCAAAGATCCCCTGGAGGAGTGCATGGCAACCCACTCCAATATTCTTGCCTGGAGAAACCCATGGACAGAGGAGTCTGGCAGATTATGGTCCCGTCCATAGGATCACAAAAAGTCAGACACAACTGAAGTGACTTAGTACGCATGCACATACATCCTGTATATATTAAGCCTACTGGCCTAAAACATTATTAAATGCCACTGTTTCTATATTGATTTTCTGTCTGGATTGATCTATCTGTTGTAAGTCAGAATTAAAGTCCTTACTATAGTTGTGTTATTGTAAATTTCTCTCTTTATGTGTGTTAATATTGCTTTGTATATTTAGGTACTTTTATTTCAGGTGTGTATATATTAACAAATGTTGCATTCTTTTCATGTTTTTACCACTATATCATTACATAATGCCCTTCTATGCCTTTTGCTATAGACTTTGTTTATAGTCTGCTTTGTCTGATATGAGCATTATATCCCAGATTCCTTTTTGTTTCCATCCCTTCATTTTCAGTCCACATGTCTTTATCTCTGAAGTTATAGTCTCCTGTAGGCAGTATATAGATGGGACTTTTTTTTTTAATCCATCAAGTAACTGATGTCATTTGTTTGGAACATTTAGTCTACAGACATTTAAAGCAATTATTGATTGATATGCACTTATTTTCATCTTGTTATTTGTTTTCTGCTTTTGCAGTTTTTCTTTGTTCTTTTCTTCTTTTTCACTTGTTGCTTAATGATTTTCTTTAGCAGTGTGCTTGTTTTTGTGTAACTATTTAAGTTTTTTTATTGATAGATGATTTGAAATGTGTTAATTACTGCTGTACAATAAAGTGGTTATTTTTATATTATTTTTGATTACTGTTTATCATAGGATATATAAGTCACTGTGCTATAGAGTAGGATATTGTTGCTTAACCATTCTTATAAAGAAAGACTTGCATCTACTAACCCCAACTTCCCTCCCCAAACCCTTCCCCCTTGGCAAGCACCAGTCTGTTCTCTTAAGTCCGTGATTCTGTTTTGATTTCATAGATAAGTTCATTTGTGTCATATTTTAGATTTATATATGTGCTGTGTCTAGTTGCTCAGTCATGTCTGACTCTTTGTGACCACATGGACTGTAATCCACCAGGCTCCTCTGTCCATGGGGATTCTCCAAGCAAGAACACTGGAGTAGGTTGCCATGCCCTCCTCCAGGGATCTTCCCAAATCAGTAATCAAACCCTAATCTCCTGCATTGTAGGCAGATTTTTTTTTACCCATTTGAGCCACCCAGGGAAGCCCAGATTCACACATAAATGATATCAAATGGCATTTGTCTTTTTCTTTCTGATTTACTTCACTTATTATTATAATCTCTAGTTGTATCATGTTGTTGCAAATGGCATTATTTTGTTCTTTTTAAAATCCCCTTTCTCTGCTATCTTGATCCCCCCTCCCTTCAGTCTTTGATTCAATTATAGACATGGCTGAGGAGTAGAGTGGTGGTACTCGTTAGTTAGTTAGAGATAATCTCTCAGTCATGTCCAACTCTTTGAACCCACGGGCTATAGAGCCATGGAATTCTCCAGGCAAGAATACTGGAGTGGGTTGCCATACCCTTCTCCCAAGGGTCTTTCTGACCCAGGGATTGAGCCTGGGTGTTCTGCATTGCAGGCAGATTCTTTAGCATCTAAGTCACCAGGGAAGCCCCAGAGTGGTGGTATTGCCTGTGTTCAAATGCAAAGAAGTCCAGATTGATAAATGAACCCATGTTGAAATTTTTCACATAGGCTTTGTAATAGTCTTATTTGTAACTCCAGTTCCTACTTCATTAGCATGAAGCAAAAAGATTAGTAAATGAATGAAGGCGCTATCAACTTCATGCAATGTGAAATTCATGCATCAATAGTTTATAGTAATCTCAAGAAAATTGCAAACTGGTGGAGAAAGCAAACAGGTCTGGTTACTGAAGGACTATTTCCAAATACTAAAAGTAGGCAAGAAATAAAATTATATATAACAGTGCGAGGAAGGTGTTGATCATGTACGCATTCCTGGAGATTGTGGAATCTGAGATGAATGGGAAGGATTCTGAGAAGCAGAAATCGATGGAGAAAACAAGTTGAATAAAGATCAGGGCTAGAAAGAGTTCTAACAGAATATGTAGCCTCATTTTCCTAAAATTCTTCTTAGGACAAAGGAAAATTTCAGATCCTAAGATCCTTCACTCTACACACACACACAGACACACACACACAGACTCAGGTAACATAGCTCTAAGAAGAGGCCTTTTACCTTCAGGGATAGCTGTGTGCTACAGTCTTAGAAATCTCCCAGGGATTTCTCCAATGAGTTTAGTAAGTTTGTTCAACAAGTTTCACCAATATATTTTTATTTGTTAACGTTAACTACCATAAAATAAATTTTCCAGTATACTGTTCCAATTATTCTAACACCTATTAGATTTGCATATGCACTGCCATAATCAAGATACAAAACACTTTCTACCTCCCCCAAATTCCCTATGCTATCCCTTTCTCATGAATCTAAATCCCTACCTCTAACCCCTGGCAACCATGGGTCTGTTTTCCATCCCCATAAATTTGCTTTCAAGAGAATGCCATATAAATGGAGTCACAGAGTACATAACCTTTTGATACTGGCTTCTTTTCCTTGTCAAAATGCCTCTGAAACTAGGCCTTGTTGTTTTATCCATCAAGAGTTTGCTGCTTTTTATTGTGGAATAGTATTCCATTGTATAAATTACCACAATTTGTGTATTCATTTACAGGTTGAAAGACACAATCGTCATAGAGTACAATCTTGCAGCTTTAAGATGGTTAAGTTCTGAAGATCTAATACACAGGATAGAGATTACAGATAATAATAATGGACTATATACACTTGAAAGTTGCTAAGGGATTAGATCTTAAATGTTCTCACTACAGAAAGAAATGGCATTTATGTGATGTGACACTATTTACACTATTGTGGTAATCGTATTGCAGTATATAAGTATATCAAATGAACACATTATACACCTTAAAGTTACATAATGTTATATGTCAATGACATTGCAATCAATGTGGGGGAAAAAGGACATGGAATCTTTCCAGTGTTGGGAAAATTAGGAATAAAGCTACTATAAACACTTGTATACAGGTTTTTAAATATACATGTTTACTACTGTTTAGGGTAAGTATTATATGCTGGCCACAGAGTAAGTGTATGTTTAATTTTATAAGCAATTTCCATATTGTTTTCCAGAGTGGCTAAGAGCTTCAGTTGTTCCACAACTTAAGTAGCAATTGGTATTGTTTGTGTATGTGTTTTCTCATTTAGCCATTCTAGCAGTTGTGTTGGGGTACCTTAATGTTTTAATTTTCACTTTAATGTTGAAAATCTTTACATATGCTAAGTTACCATCAATATTTTTTTTTTTTAGTGAAGTGTCAATTCAAGTATTCCCTCCAATTTTATTGGGTCATTAATCTACTGATTATTGAAAATTGAGAGTTCTTTATATATTCTAAGTCTACTAGATATGAAATTTGCAAATATTTTTTCCTAGTTTGTAACTGATCTTTCATTTTCTTAGTGAAATCTTTTGTAGATCATAAGTTATAAATTTTGCTGACATGTAAATATACATTTCCTTAATGAATCATGCTTTTGGTGTAATATCTAAGAACTCTGCCTAACCCAAGGTCAAAAAGATTTTCTCATATGTTTCCTTCTAAAATTCTTATATTTTCACATTTTCCAATTAAATCATGATTCACCTTTTTTAATGTTCTGGAAGCACTACATATATATAGTGTCAAAACATGGAAACAACCCAAATGTCCATCAATAGACAATTGGTTTAAGAGGACATGATATATATATTTATATATATATATGTATAATTCACTCATACAAAAAGAATAAAACATTGTTATTCGTAGCAACATGGATGGACCTAGAGAATATCCTACTATGTGAGTAGGTCAGATAAAGACAATTATTATATGATATAATTTATATGTGGAATCTAAAAAGTAATAGAAATGAATCTATATGTATACCAGAAAATAAATTTATGGTTACCAAAGGAGAAAGGGAGTAGGTGAGGGATAAATTAGGAGTGTGAAATTAATAGATAGAAGCTATTATACATAAAATAGATAAGCAATGAAGAACATATATAACATATTCTTATATAACAAATATATATATTTTTATATATACAAATATAGCACAGAGAACTATTTCAATATCTTATAAAAACCTATAATGGAAAATAATCTGAAAATATACATACATAATTTACAATACTGTGCTGGTTTCTTGGCTATTATAAACAAGGTTGCTATGACCATTTTGAATTAAGACTTTTATCTTTCTGAGATATGTACCCAGGACTCGGACTGCTGGAAGCTCTGTGTTTAGTTTTAAGGGAATTTGCTTTCCATAGCAGCTGTACCAATTCACATTCCCACCAACATCCTTTTCCTCACATCCTCTTTAGCACTTATTATTTTGAATTCATAGATATAAAGAGAGAGATATAAGTTGAGTTTCTTTTTCTTTATTTCTTTTTGCTTTTGCAAATGAATGACCAATAGTTTTAACGTCAGTTTTTGAAAAGGCTATTCTTTCTCTATTCCATAATGTTTTGTATTTTTGTCAATAATCAATTTATATTTATGTGAAGCTATTTGGGGGCTTTCTATTTTGTTCCATTGATCTATGTGTCAGTTCATTCATTTTCATCAACTTTATCTTCAATACTTAAAATAAAACTGCGAGCAGACCACTATAGATAACAGAACTGTTTTCCTTATAACAGCAGATCTCTTTGGCACTTAAATTCTTGCCTAATGTTCTTGATTACATAGCATAAGTCTTCAAAGAAGTGAAAAGTCTTTTTACTCTCTATAAATTTCATAATACACAAAGATAGCTTTCAACAAAGATAAATATAATATTAAAATTATTGAAATAAGTACCTGTATCTTACTCCAATATGGTACTTAAATATTTGAAGGGTTTTGGACAGTGAATCAAGCAGAATGAAAATAGTGTCTGACCCAACTATACCATCTTTCCTTGACTTGTTAATCAAAATACGATTTCTCATCTTTAATCTTTTCTTCTCTAAACCAATCTAAAAGCCTCTAAAATTATCTTAAATTTCATGCAATAGCTCAATTACTAGTGTGTTGATTATCTAGCTTAGAGTTTGCTTTGCAGAAGGCTCTATAAACTCAGAGCACAATCTACAGCAGTTTCTTTGAAATGGAGAAAGAAAAGATGATAAGACTTTTGATTTGCAAATATTATCACCTAGTTTACAGCTTAGAATTTCTTGCTACTTTAAGACTGAGGCAACTTCAGATGTAGGATGCCAGACTAGAAAAGGAAATTATGTAACAAAAAATAGTTATTAAAAACAGCTGGAAAGGGCCTAGTGTATGTGTGCCATCTGCCTCTTGTCCAAGTGTTTTTGGTTTCATACCCCTCCCTATGATGCCAGGCACTATTGTAAGCTATTAACATATACAAATTCATTTAATCACTGCAACACCTATAGGAGGTATTAATACTGTCTTTTCATAGACGAGACAAATAAAGCATAGAAAGGTTAAGTAACTGCAGCAAACTATACTGCAAGAAAGTAGAGACACAATCCAAACTCAGATAATCTGTTTTCAGGGTCTATGTTCTTAACCTAAACTTTACAACTGTTATACAAGGTTGAAGAGAAAATAAAATCATGAATCAGTGAAATTCTTATCCAAAACTCCTTATGGTAAAATATGTGCTTGATACAATTATATGGCACATGCATTGAGAGTTTAGATTGTTATACCACAAGCAACAATGGAGGTAAAATGCATACATGAACAGTGAACTTCCAGATGTTCAAGCTGGTTTTAGAAAAGGCAGAGGAACCAGAGATCAAATTGCCAATATACGCTGGATCATCGAAAAAGCAAGAGAGTTCCAGAAAAACATCTATTTCTGCTTTATTGACTATGCCAAAGCCTCTCACTGTGTGGATCACAATAAACTGTGTAAAATTCTGAAAGAGATGGGCATACCAGATCACCTGACCTGCCTCTTGAGAAACCTATATGCAGGTCAGGAAGCAACAGTTAGAACTGGACATGGAACAACAGACTGGTTCCAAATAGGAAAAGGAGTATGTCAAGGCTGTATACTGTCACTCTGCTTATTTAACTTCTATGCAGAGTACATCATGAGAAAGGCTGGGCTGGAAGAAGCACAAGCTGGAATCAAGATTGCCGGGAGAAATATCCATAACCTCAGATATGCAGATGAAACCACCCTTATGGCAGAAAGTGAAGAGGAACTAAAAAGCCTCTTGATGAAAGTGAAAGAGGAGAGTGAAAAAGTTCGCTTAAAACTCAACATTCAGAAAACTAAGATCATAGCCTCTGGTCCCATCACTTCATGGGAAATAGATGGGGAAACAGTGGAAACTGTGGCTGACTTTATTTTTATGGGCTCCAAAATCACTGCAGATGGTGATTGCAGCCATGAAATTAAAAGACGCTTACTCCTTGAAAGGAAAGTTATGACCAACCTAGATAGCATATTCAAAAGCAGAGACATTATTTTGTCAACAAAGGTCCATCTAGTCAAGGCTATGGTTTTTCCAGTGGTCATGTATGGATGTGAGAGTTGGACTATAAAGAAGGCTGAGTGCTGAAGAATTGATGCTTTTGAACTGTGGCATTGGAGAAGACTCTTGAGAGTCCCTTGGACTGCATGGAGATCCAACCAGTCCATCCTAAAGGAGATCAGTCCTGGGTGTTCATTGGAAGGACTGATGTTGAAGCTGAAACTCCAATACTTTGGCCACCTGATGCAAAGAGCTGACTCATTGGAAAAGACCCTGATGCTGGGAGGGATTGGGGGCAGGAGCAGAAGGGGACAAAGGAGGATGAGATGGTTGGATGGCATCACTGACTCAATGGACTTGGGTATGGGTGGACTCTGGGAGTTGGTGATGGACAGGGAGGCCTGGCATGCTGCGGTTCATGGGGTCACAAAGAGTCAGACACAACTGAGCGACTGAACTGACTGATGAAATATTATTAAATACACTGCCCATATCTCATTTAAAACTATTTTATGCTCTCTGAATATCATCTCCCCCTTTTCTCACTTGTCTAAAATTTTCTCATCCTTTAAGATATCTAGGTTGGGAAGATCCCCTGGAGAAGGGAAGGCTACCCACTCCAGTATTCTGGCCTGGCGAATTCCATAGTCCATTAGGTTGCAAAGAGTTGAACACGACTGAATGACTTGAAATGTAAATGTATCCTTAGAAGTTTGAAAGCTGATTGCTCTTTTCATAACCTGAGACAGGAATTTCAGCAAAAGATAATTAAAGCATAATATATAAGCCAAATATAAGATACTTATGGAATGAAAGTTGAGAAATAAGTAATGAGGTTGAATGGAGAAGACAAAAATAATATGCAACCTGAATTATGTTTAACTAGAATGAGCAAGATGATTTAAAAATTATAGCTAGGTCAATAGGGTATAGTGTCCAAATAACCTACAATCAAAATGTGTCAGTGTTTCCAGGATGAGTCGGATCTGTTAGATAAGTTGTCAACCAGGAAATCTGTTCCTGGTGTAGTTGAGCCTTAGACACTGGCTCAGATAAGAACTGGCTTCCTGGGAATGGAGAAAAGAGACAGAGAAAAGCAGGATGGTATGAACCAGTGTATTCTCCACTTTTTTAAAGAGAAGTATGAAAAGAGAGACCTGAATCTGAACGAAAACATGATAATTGAATATTTTTATTGAGACTCATAGTTTATTTTTTCATTCATTTTCCTTCCTTAACAGGGAGAGATAGAAACGTTGTCATAACCAAATTAATCCACCCCATAAACACATTTTTCTGCTATCAGTGAGGAATGAGATTCACATGTGGGATATTTCCGAGAGCTGAGGTACATACATTTGCAAATATGTTTTTACTAGTGTTGGAATTATTTTGAAATAAATTAAACAATGTTGATAAAATGCCTATAAAATTGAAGCCCGGAGCCAGAAGACAGAAAAATCTGAAAACAATAAAGAATCCAGTGAAGCAGTAAAAACATAGGCTGAATCAAATTAAGGTGTGAATGGAATTATCTACAACTTTGGTTGTAAATATTAAGTAATGGTGATAAATGAAAGACTCCTAGAAGGAATAAATAACGCAATAGATTGCAAAATTAATTCCAACCAAAAGCCATAGAAATGGAGTCACCCACTTACAAAGCAGTTATATCTCGATTATAAGAAGGGGTTAAGAGTATTCAAATGTGGGTTTAGTAGATGCACTTGGACCTCCGCAATTGCCCTAGTTCAATGATACAATCTTGTAGCATGCTTCAGTCAGTCAGTTCAGTCGCTCAGTTGTGTCTGACTCTTTGGGACTCCATGAATTGCAGCACGCCAGGCCTCCCTGTCCATCACCAACTCCCACAGTTCACTTAAACTCATGTCCATCGAGTCGGTGATGCCATCCAGCCATCTCATCCTCTGTCGTCCCCTTCTCCTCCTGCCCCCAATCCCTCCCAGCATCAGAGTCTTTTCCAATGAGTCAATTCTTCGCATGAGGTGGCCAAAGTACTGGAGTTTCAGCTTTAGCATCATTCCTTCCATAGAAATCCCAGGGCTGATCTCCTTTAGAATGGACTGGTTGGATCTCCTTGCAGTCTAAGGGACTCTCAAGAGTTTTCTCCAACACTATGCTTGGACCATACCAAAGGGTATAAATAAGCAATATCAAAAATCTCCTATAAACCTTTCACCAAAAGGCAAAGAAACCAACATAAAATGCACAAACAACATAAACAGTTAACAGAATTAAACATTTAAAAGAATTTATTTATAATTTCATGTACAGAATTTATATAATTAAAATAAAATAAAATATTACCTAAATATTTGTTGCTAAATCATTTTAACAACTATTCAAAGATGTAACATGAATGTGATACCATTTTTAATGTTGTTTTAATATCTGTGGTGAGAGAATGCTATTTACATTATTTGTGCTTTTTTGTCTGTTTTTCCTGTATGTCCTGAAGTTTGTTTTTATGAGTCATTGCTGAGTTATTGGATGTGCACATATTAGTAACTAGTTCTTTATTATTAATACAGATTTTAACATTATAAGTCATTTATACATTATAAAGCATTACCTGTCTCTCTTTATGGTTCTTGGCCTCAATATAACTTTGTCAGATAACAAAATCATGACCCTTCTTTTTTCTTTTTATTTGCAACTGACTCGCGTACTTTTGTCCACTATCTTATTTTAAATTTAAGACCCCTTTGTTTTAGATGTGTTCCTTGTATACTGCATACTGTATGGCTTTCTTTGCTTCCCATGATGGATTATATGCTGTCAATTCAGGACCATCTTTATCCCCATACTTTGCAATGCTTGGAGAAGGCAACGGCAACCCACTGCAGTACTCTTGCCTGGAAAATCCCATGGATGGAGGAGCCTGGTAGGCTGCAGTCTATGGGGTCGCGAAGAGTCGGACATGACTGAGCAACTTCCCTTTCCCGTGCAATGCTTTTCCCAGAATTCCCCTTCTGTGTATGGCTCTGGGTAAAAGACTGCTGATATGAGGAATGTACATAAATTTGAAAGATCAGAATACAAGAAAAGCAACCTCTCTAGAGGCAAGTTGCAGCCATACCTATGGGCACATAAGAAATTCCTGACAACTCTTGAAACTTTAGTTCCTCACTACAGCTTGACATATTCTATGGGGAATTCTCAGAATCTCAAGAATTGCATGAAACGAGTTGCTAGCCCAGGTTCGATGCACAATACTGGATGCTTGGGGCTGGTGCACTGGGACGACCCAGAGGGATGGTATGAGGAGGGAGGAGGGAGGAGGGTTCAGGATGGGGAACACATGTATACCTGTGGCAGATTCATTTTGATATATGGCAAAACCAATAAAATATTGTACAGTTAAATAAAATAAAATTTAAAAAAGAAGAAGAAGAAGAAGAATTGCAGCAGTTTCCAGTCTGAGGATTACCCACCTTGGTACTTGGTTAAGACTTGAACATTGACTCCTCTGACTTGCAAGATACCCTCTGACTTTCAGTGGTAGCTTCTCTGATCTCTGTCCTTCTGGCTCTTATAACAGATATTTAAGCATCTTTTTCTACGTTTACACCTGAAAACAGAAGTGTGGTTTCAGTCTTTTGGCTGAAACTTGATTAGCTAATTAGGCCTTCTGAGTTCCATGATAGTTTTCATGTCACATTTACCTTTAAATGCCATGTTACTATAGGATTTCTCTGTCATTCTGTCTCCCCTTTTCTCTCCCCTTCTCCCTAAACTGATTTGATTTTTATTGATAGCATTATATTTAATGATTACTGTAAATACTTATGGCAGTGTCTCTTTAGGCCTTGTGGTTATCTTTAAATGCTTCTTTAGTGTATTTCTGATGAAGGGCTCATGAAATATTAACTGACATTATGCATGTTAATAACAGTATATCTGTGTTATGTAAACTGTCATTAAGTTTTAACAACAGTTTGGCTAGATATGCAATTGTTGCCTTACCTTGTCTTTTCTACATAATCTATGTTACTACATTGTCTTCTGACATAAAGTATAACTTTCAGAAATTTTGATAACAATCTGATATCCTTTTTATTATACATGACCCTACCTTCTTATAATGATGCCTGAAGGATTATTAATTCTCTGAAGTCCATAATTATGCCAAAATTAATATTTCTGGGTCAGTTTTCAAAGGGATATACTATGTTCTTTCAATAAGTGGCTTCAAGTTTTTCTTTTTCTGAGAAAACTTACTTGAATTCTCTTTTCTAGTATCTATTTCATTCTATTGTTTGGTTATTAATCTTCTGCTGTTACTACCATTATGCATTTGTTGCATCATTATTACCTATTTTTGATATGATTTCTTCAAAATCTGTTTTTCTCTTTCTATGTTCCTTCTTCCTCTTTTTGTCTTTTCATTACCTATGTCCCTTATGACATTATCTAGAGTTTTCTTTCTTGTTTAAACTTTACTGCTAAAGTTACCTTTTTTAATATTTCTAATTATTTTATGAATACTATTAATTCTTTATCCATACTCTCATTTGTTAAATGATTTACTACTAAGCTTTCATAATTCTAATTTCTATTGCTTCTTTAATTCCTCTTTGGCTGATTTAAAGTAATAACAGATTTTATCTCTTTTGCACATTTCTTTCTACAGTGAAATAAATATTATAGCTATATTATTTCCACATTTTACTGTTTTCTTATGGAAATTTATCATAGGGTTCTATTGCAATATATTTCAATTGACGATTTCTCAGAGAACTAGGTTTTCCTGGGTTCATAGAAGAGGATAGGCTGAAATATCAAATCACATGACTCTATAGAAATATTCTTTATTGTTATCATGTAAGATTTTTAAAACATGGCCTTGTATTTTCTAAGATGTGCTGGTTCTGTTTGTTTTGCTGAGTTTTATATGAACTATCTCCATCCTTTGCACTTAACATCTATTTTCTGTTCAGTGTGTATTTCATTCACAGCAAAAACCTAAATCTGGTACTTTCTTCTAAAAGTGAGTTCTATTTCATTAACCACAAGGATTCATAGTGATTGGACTACCACAACTTTGTCTGAAATCCCCTTAGTAAACATCAACTTTCTTACAAAGTAAAGCCTCTGTATGTACCCTCCTAGTTGGGCTATTCGAGATTTTCCCATCAAGCTTTCTATAATAAATGGGGCAATTTGGGGATTCTTCAGCACTCAGAGCCACTTGAAAATTATTTATTTGCTGTTTCTGCTTTCTCTTACAGAATTGTTGAAATCATACAGTTCTTATTGCTGCTTTTGGTTTGACCCCGCACCCGCGGGGATAGTTTTTCATATTATTTTATTGTAGATGTCACCTGTGATATTTCTGATATGTTATCTTAGTGGGTTATATCTGTTTTTGTAAGGAGGTTCTGGGCTATTCAAATAAGTACACCATCAACTCAATGCAAACAGGATATTTATATTTTTAGTATGCTAAAGCTGAAACTCCAGTACTTTGGCCACCTCATGCGAAGAGTTGATTCATTGGAAAAGACTCTGATGCTGGGAGGGATTGGGGGCAGGAGGAGAAGGGGATGACAGAGGATGAGATGGCTGGATGGCATCACCGACTCGATGGACGTGAGTCTCAGTGAACTCCGGGAGTTGGTGATGGACAGGGAGGCCTGGTGTGCTGCGATTCATGGGGTGGCAAAGAGTCGGACACGACTGAGTGACTGATCTGATCTGATCTGATGTAAAATTTTAATAAAAGTGAAAGAAAATATTCCTTTAAAAAATAATTTTCAAACGCTACTTATCTTTAAGATATATTTAGAGCAAAATATCCAAATTTTACTGTATTTGTACATCTTTTAGGAGTGTCCTATTGTGTTCAAGAGATGGATGTTCCTGCTAAACTGTTATTTAAAAACACTTCATACTTCTAAAGTATAAGTGAATTCAGGTCAATAATTGACTATTTTTATTACCCATAAAAACATCCAAGGTTCTGGGGCTTATTCTGATGTTTATCTAACATAAGGTTGAATAGTCTATTAGCTCCTTTCTCTTTTGGATTTCCAAGATTTCATTAAAATATCTTCCCTGGTGCACATAAGAAGATGCAATCACATGTAATTTGTGGGAGAGATCATGAACTAATCCCATCCTTCTCCCCAGTTGATCAGTGTTTATGGTACACTGGTTTCGTATTTGATATTAACAATGAGTGATAAAAACAATATTTAATTTCCAATTAATCTGTAGTATTACTAATGTGGATTCTAACATGGACTAAACTATTAAGCTGTGTTATTTAAAAAAAACAAGACTATCAATTCAAAGAGCAAATCCTTAAACTAGTTTAACTCACTCCACTCTCTGTATAAACCAATAAGAATTAAGTAGAAGGTATTTATCAAAAATGTAGGCTTTAAAACTGAACCTGGAATTAGCTCATTTTTAATCTTCAGTTTCCTATATCTAACACTCTCCTCCGGAACCACAATAGAGAGTCATTTATCTATAAGATAACATGTATGATTTCAGTCAGCTATGCTGTAATCATGAACACTGGCTGAATTACAGATTCAAGGTTATTTTGTAATCATTTGAAATACTTTTAGATTCACAGAATATGGTTGGAAGCAGATTATGCTGAATTCTAGGAAAAGCCTAGCTTATTCTTTTCTTGGTACTTAATGAAAAACAAGGTGATTCAAATTTCAGTGTGAGTACTGTAAACCAAAATAAGTAAACCCCATATATCTTGGGTTTTAAAAATCTTTGTTGGAAAAATTATAGTGCTTCAATTTGGAAAGACTGCTGAGGTTTTCCTATCTAGCATAAGTGGTCAATTTTGGCATTTTTCCCAGGGAAATGCTGCACATAGGATTTGATAAAGGAGTTTCATATCAAGCTGTTTCCCAAATACTTAAAGAAGATATATTTCCCTTCTAGAACAGAAAGGCATAGAAAAAGAACATGGAAGAAAATTAACTGTTTTGGACAATGAGGATAAAAATCAGGAAATATAAACTTAACAATATCTCATCAATCTGAACCACAAAAATTCTCTCAGGTCAAAATTCCATTTCTCTATTCCCAAAACATGTGCACTATCTTTGAAAGATCCCCCAGAATCCCAGAGCATATTCCTTCCCCAAAGATATATTGTAATGAACAACACTATGATTATTATAAAGTGGGTAAAATTAAATAAGTGAAGTGCTGTGCTAAAAATCATGAACATATTAGGTATCACTACATGAGCAGAGTTCCAATCCACAGCAAGGAGAGAGAAGAAAGCCTTCCTAAGTGAACAGTGCAAAGAAATAGAGGAAAACAATAGAATAGGAAAGACTAGAGATCTCTTCAAGAAAATTAGAGATACCAGGGGAACATTTCATGCAAAAATGGGTGTAATAAAAAACAAAAACAGAAGCAGAGGATATTAAGAAGCGGTGGAAAGAATACACAGAAGGACTATATAAAAAAGATCTTAATGGTCCAGATAACTATGATGGTGTGATCACTCACCTAGAGCCAGACATCCTGGAGTGTGAAGTCAAGTGGGTCTTAGGAAGCATCACTAAGACCAAAGCTAGTGGAGGTGATGGAATTCCAATTGAGCTATTTAAAATAATAAAAGATTATGCTGTTAATGTGCTGGACTCAATACGCCAGCATTTATGGAAAACTCAGGGGTGGCCACAAACTGGAAAAGGTCAGTTTTCATTCCAATCCCAAAGAAGGGCAATGGCAAAGAATGTTCAAATTACTACACAATTGCACTCATCTCACACGCTAGCAAAATACTGCTCAAAATTCTCCAAGCCAGGCATCAATTGTACGTGAACAGAGAACTTCCAGATGTACAAGTTGGATTTAGGAAAGGCAGAGGAACCATAGATCAAATTGCCACCATCCATCCATGGGATTCTCCAGGCAAGAATACTGGAGTGGGTTGCCATTTTCTTCTCCAGGAGATCTTCCTGACCCAGGGATCAAACCCAGGTCTCCTGCATTGCAGGCAGATGCTTTAACCTCTGAGCCACCAGGGAAGCCTGTAGAATCACAGAAAAAGAAAGAGAAATCCAGAAAAAACATCTATTTCTGCTTCATTGACTATGCTAAAGCTTTTGACTGTGTGGATCATGACTGTGGAAAAGTTTTAAAGAGATGGGAATACCAGATCACCCATCTGCCTCCTGAGAAAACTGTATGCAGGTCAAGAAGCAACAGTTAGAACTGGACATGGAACAATGTACTGGTTCCAAGTTGGGAAAGGAGTATGTCAAGGCTGTATATTGTGAACTTGCTTATTTAACTTAAATGCAGAGTACATCATTCAAAATGCCAGGCTGGATGAAGCACAAGCTGGAATCAAGATTGCCAGGAGAAATATCAATAAGCTCAGATATCCAGATGACACCTCCCTTATGGCAGAAAGTGAAGAAGAACTAAAGAGCCTCTTGATGAAGGTGAAAGAGGAGAGTGAAAAAGCTGGCTTACAACTCAACATTTAAAAAACTAAGATCATGACATCTGGTCCCATCACTTCATGGCAAATAGATGGGGAAACAATGGAAACCATGACAGACTTTATTTTTAGGGGCTCCAAAATCACTGCAGATGGTGACTGCAGCCACAAAATTAAAAGATGCTTGCTCCTTGGAAGAAAAGCTATGACAAACCTAGACAGTGTATTAGAAAGCAGAGACATTACTTTGTCAACAAAGGTCCATCTAGTCAAAGCTATGTTTTTTTCCAGTAGTCATGTATAGATGTGAGAGTTGGACCATAAAGAAGCCTGAACACTGAAGAACTGATACTTTTGAGCTATGGTTTTAGAGAAGACTCTTGAGAGTCCCTTGGACTGCAAGAAGATCAAACCAGTCAATCCTAAAAGAAACCAATCCTAAATATTCATTACAAAGACTATTGCTTAAGCTGAAGCTCCAATACTTTGTCCATCTGATGTGAAGAGTCAACTCATTAGAAAAGACCCTGATGCTGGGAAAGATGGAAGGCAGGAGGAAAAGGGGATGACAGAGGACGAGATGATTGGATAGGATCAATGATTCAACGGACATAAGTTTAAGCACACTCCAGCAGATGGTGAAGGACAGGGAAGCCTGGTGTGCTGCAGTCCATTGGGTCACAAAGAGTTGGACATGACTGAGCGACTGAACGACAAATTTCGGACATCTTCATGAATGGTCAAAACAAACTCTCATAGCCAACATTTTCCAAAATGAAATTCATTTTCTTTTTTTTTGCAAATAAAACTCTTTCTCCTCCTAGGTTTCCTCTTGTAGTGAGTTGCACCACCACTTATCCAATCTTCCAGTGAAACACCACAAAAGTCATCCTAAACGTTCTCTATTCCTTCATCTCATACGATAATTTGTCCCCAACTTCTGCCCATCCTGTTTCCCAAGTTTCTAGTGGTCTGTTAATCCTTTTTCCAAATCCTAACTGCTCCGGAGTTCAAAACATCAGTACTTCTCACTTCCTGATTGTAAATAACCTCCTAATTGAATTCCTATCTCTTATTACCTCCTTGACTCATCATCTCGTCATTCATTCAACTATAAAATTGGTATTTCAAAAATGTCAATTTTATTATTCTGTTATTTGGTCTGGAATTTTCTATAAGTCTATCTCCTCACTACTCTTCTAGTAATTTCTTTTTTTCCATTCAGTGATCCTAAAGAGGATATTAAGTTTCTTATGAAAAAACTAGCCCATTGCATGGTGAGAACATTTTGCTATTTTCCCAAGGTCTTCCATTAAATGTATAATTATTAAAAAATAGTCAATTAAAATGCATAAATTAAACAGTGGTTAAAGACATAAATTAATTGACTTTCCCAACTGTTGACTCTTGTCTCATTATTATGATTTATTTGTATTTTTAATTGTTTTCTTTTTTGCTTTTTTAATTATCCTGGAAATTCTCTCTAAAACCATGCATGAAGAATTCATATGCTCGTTTTTGATTTTCAACTTCTTATAATATTGTCCTCCTAATGTAAAATACAGTGTTTATGATTCCATGGGGTCGCAAAGAGTCAGACACGACTGAGTGACTGAACTGAACTGAACTGATGATTCAATTACCTTCTGTTGTATTTTGTATATCCCCCATTCTTCTCAAAGCATGACAAGTTTTGTTTTCATCTTCTCTATTCATTATCTGTTTAGATTTGCAAATACACATATTTACTTAAATTTTGTTTTATAGTCTATCAACTTAAGGCATTAGTTCTTGATTTTTGACAGTGTAAGCTAATGTAATGTCCAATGTTCTTCTACATTTTATTCATTACTTTTTCCATACATGTTTTTGATATTTGTTCTTTTTTATCTCTGTAAATTTTGTTTAGTTAACAAATATTAAATACATGCTACACAACACAAGAATAATGGCATTTTATCATTTTTCCAGTTGCTGCTAAACATCTTAAAATTCATGAAACAACTTTCCTCCACCAAAGAATTATCTTACCCAAAATGTCAATAGTACTAGGATTGACAAAAACTGCATCAAGGTCATGTAATTTCTAAATCATTTTATTTATTACAGTGAATCAATTTTTTTTCTTTAATGTCTTTCTTCTTAAACCATTTTGACTTCCTGTTCTACTTTAGCTCATTCATTTTCCAAGCCAACTGAACATTTAACAGTGGAGTTTTAAAATTTTACTCAAGTTTAACATGGTGTTTTTTGAATACCATGTCTTTCTCTTTCCTGTATTTTGTTTTAAATTTGCTGGAGTGCATTCTATAAAATGAGTGGTAAACTTTATGAGTCCATGTATATCCAAATATGTGTCTGTCCTGTACTTGCCCTTGATATTTTGGCAGAGAATAGCCTTTTCCTTTGCAACTTAGAATAGCTTTTATCTCCACTGTCATACTCAGTTTTGCTGATGACAGATCAGATGCCATTTTAATTTTCATTTATTTGTAAGTCACCAACTTGTTTTTTTGTCTCTGTAAACTTTTGGAATCTTTTAAAATATCTTTTATGTTCTGAAATATTGTGAGAGATGTGCCTAAGTTGGCATTTTCCATTAACCTGGCTCCGTCCTTGGATGACTCTTATGCTCATAATTCACATCATGATTTAGCTCTAGAAGTTTTGTTTTTCTATTCCTCCAAATATTTCCCCTTAATTTTTTAATATCTTAAAGACATCTGTTCAACCCTTACTAAAAATTAAATGTTTAAACCTCTGGGCTATAGAGCCAGGACACCTGGGTTTGCACCCTAATTGTGCCTCTTATTATCTGTACAGTATTATTACCTTGTACAATAACGACTTCTGTGCGCCTTATTTCCTCTGTCTGCACAGTGAAGACTACCATACTGCCTACATCATAAAGTAACCATAAGATTGCATTGACATGCATTAAAAATTTAGACATTTATCTGTCACATAGCACCTTTAAAATATTTTAACATTAATTCTATATGTTCAGTACAGTATACTGTCTCTACACATCAGTAAAAGCATTTATGACCATTGTGAAATGACAATTACGTGATTTTTCTCCCAGATAAGATCAGATAGCAAGCAGAAAAAAAAATAGTGTACATGTAATTTACTTATCCGCACTGTGCTTCTATAAATATCAGACTGTCAGTATGGTTATAGATCCATCTTTATTGGACCCACAGATCCATTTTAATTACTTCTTGGCAAAACCATTCCAAGAGATTTTGAAAAAGAATTTAGGTGTATGTATCTCTCCATTGACAGAGGCAGACAGATACTAGTTATTAAATGTATGCTTATATATACAAATACAAAGAACAAAGACTCATGCAATAATTCAACAAACCCTGAAATACCATCCTTTCTACATCAATGGCATCAAGAAAAATTTCAGCTGAATATTCCCTTTCTCCTTTTGATATGCATTTTTCAGAATACCTTATTTTGAGGGAAGAGCATAGTCTTTGCATCAAAAGATTGAAGTCCCTATCTTATCTCCATCAGGTGCTACCCACAAAATCCTAAGTAAGGTACAACCCAGGACTTCTGTTCTCCTACAGTTTGTGAAATGAAGTGAACTAAAAGGTTGTAAGAAAGATAGATGCTACACACATGTCCATGGCATATAGTAAATATACAAGCTTACTGTCTTTTTTTTTAAACCTGATTTTATGTAAATTAACTTACTAGAGAATCAGGTGAATAGAGTGCTCACAGAATATAGTTTAACCTACATATAAGCTTATCTAATTTTATTCTGCATGGAAAAATGATTGACCATGATATAATCATTATTTTATATATCTTTCTTTATATTTCACTTTATCCTACACTATTAAACATCCCTTTCATGTTTCACTTTGCTGAATTTTAAATGCTCATGATAGGCAAGTTATATGGAATGTTTAGGCTCTCATGTCCAAATTTCTATCACCTTTTACCTGTCAGTAATATTTATTTTTCCACAGAATCACAGTATTGAAAACATAGGTTTTTCTCTTAAAAGAACTACTTTTTTTTTTCTTAATGGGAATTCTTGACATTTTGGCACAAATACATGGAAAATGTATTGTTGGATGATTCCCAGAAGGATAAATATTTGACAGGCTTGTTCAGTTAATAGTAATTAACTTAAAATGCAAATTTTAAAATCACTCTCTATATAATATAATCTCTTTGGCTAACCTCAAAGTATTAAAGTGATTACAATTTTAATGGAAAATTTCTGGCAAAATATTCACCATTGACTTGTATAATGTCCCAAGGAAGGACTTTAAATACCACCAAAGGGAGGTTAGAGTCCATTGAAAAGTACCCTTCATTTTCCTGGAATGATGCCTAGCTCTTGGAAAGCAATTTACAAAAGGCCTTTCTTTCTACTATAATATTTTTTTCTTCCCTTCCTGATGACTCTTTTATTTTAATGCTTATATGGAGAGCCAGATAGCCACTTAATGCAATGTTCTAGTACATTAAGCAGTATTCATGAATGAGTGAAAAGATCTAAGATGCAGAGAACGTTAAGATTAGGACGGACATGAAAAAATGATCCAGTATCATTGCCAATATCATTTATTAATAGCAGCTGAAGAGCTAGACAACTTTTGTAAAGGGAGGCAATGACAACCTTGTTAAGACAGCTCCATTCTAAGGAATCACTAGTTCAGTAGGATGTCATTTCAGATCCTCCATCTTTCTCCAGGGCCATCACAACTATTACAAGGTTAAAATCCCCTAGTTGCCTTCTTTGAATATTGTCAGATTCCAGACCTATCATGTGTTCAACCAGTATTTTATTTGAGTGGGAAATAATAAAAATGTCCACCTTCCGCTATTCACCACAATGGTATATTAGTTTCATGTTGCTGCTGTTACAATCTACCATAAGTGTATTAGCTTAAACAACACAAATATACTCTCATAGATCTGGAGGTCTGAAGTCTGAAATCAAGGTGTTGGCAGGGCTGTGTTCCTTCTGAAGGTTTCGGAGGAGGATCTTTTTTTTCCGAGTTTTTTGTTTTGTTGTCCAGGCTTCTAGAGGCTTCCTGCATTTCTTGACTCATGACCCATTCCTTCATCTTAAAAGTCATCCTCTGTTTTCACCACTGTCTCATCTTTTTTATTCAAATTTCCCCCTGTCTCATTTTAATAAAGACACTTATGACTCTATCAGTGGAGTAGAAACTGGCAACCCATTCCTGGTATTCTTGCCTGGAGAATTCTGTGGACAGATGAGCCTGCTGGGCTGCAGTCCATGGGGTTAAAAGAGTCAGACACAACTGAGAAATTGAGCGTGCATGCATGCATGACTATATTGGACACACTTGGATAACCCAGGACAATCTCCATCATATCTCAAAATTCTTAACTTACAACTGCAAAGTCCCTTTTGCCATAGAAGATAACAGAGGTTCAGGGAATTAGAATGTAGATATATTTGGAGGACTATTATTCAGCCTACCGCAAATAGAACTGAATCTTCAGATTCCCTAAGGCATTCAGATTGGAAGGTTCAAAGATTATATACATGCCAGATCTTAAGATCTGTATATACAGAAATCTGAAAACTATGACAATATCTACCATATACAAAGAAAACTATTGATCAAAATTATTCAGCAAGATTTAAGAATTTTTAGAATGCAAATACCAAATTCAAAATAAAAAATAAATACACCTGAAATGTAAACATTTTAATATGATTCATATTATTTTCACTGCAAAATTTCCTTTTTTTCACTTTGCTGTACACCTGAAACATTGTAAATCAACTATACTTCAACAATAATAGGTAAATTAACACCCCCAAATTCCTTTTTTGATATTTAATAAAGGAGTTTTTTACCCAAGGGATAGGTTGTTCTCAATAACAAATATATCATGTTAGCTGCTAAGATAACTTATGTGTGTGTTAAGTCATTTCAGTCATGTCTGACTCTTTGCAACCCTATGGACTGTAACTCGCCAGGCTCCTCTGTCCATCAGATTCTCCAGGCAAGAATACTGGAGTCAGTTGCCATGCCCTCCTCCATGGGATCTTCCCAACCCAGGGATCAAACCCAGGTCTGCTGCACTGCAGGCAGATTCTTTACCATCTGAGTCACCAGGGAAGCCTAAGCCAAAACTGAATATTGTGATTGACCTAAAAAAGTTCTGATTTCTAGGAAAGTGCTATGTTTAAGGATATTTGTATAAATTTCTAGATAAATTTAACATTCAAAGGTCATAGAAAAGACTACGTATTGAATAAGTTACCTAAATCTTGTTTCTCTTTTGGTGTACACCAACTAGTATGCTGATTAAAGATTTAAATTAACTGTATCATAAGATGATAATGGTGCAATAATAATGATGGAATAATATTACTTGGCATTTTTATACATATATATACAAATATACATACTCATAAATCCATGGAAATTTTAAATCTCTACATACAGTATTGTACTTGGATATAGAAATAATGCCATATATAAATGCAATGTAGAGATAATGTATACAAAGTTGCACTATAAATGCAAGAATACCCAGGTAACCAGTATTACATAGTCTTTTTATCTCCCAGTAGTCTATTTTGGGATAAAAGTCCTAGCAATCTTCTTCCAGAAATCATGTATCTTAAGATTGAGAGGAACCTTAAGAAAATACAGCAAATTTGTTGAAAGATTTAAAAAACAAAGGATACAGGTTCAAGTCTGACACCTGTTCTAGTTAGTTGTGAGCTCAAGAAAAATCTCTCACTTCTCTGAGAACCCAATTATTCATATTTAAGAATAAGATATATCTTTAAGAATGAGAGGTATCCTTTGGTTTCACTGAATTGATCTAAAAAGAGTTTTTAAGCCCTTTCTGGCTATACCATGCTGTATAAAATCAAAACTAGAAACTATCTATTGGATACTGGCAGTATGAAAAGTATTTTCTAAATTGCAAAGAACTCAACAATGTAGATATGACATTTTACTTAGAACAAAACACTATGGATCAGAGAAGGCAAGTAATTCTGCCCAAAGTCACACAGAAGGGAAGAATTTAGATTTTAAACAAAGTTTAAGAAATCTGTTCTATCTGTTGTACCCAGGTGCCTTGCTATAAAATGAAACACAATGTTATGCTTTAATCTAACATCTTCCCCTGTAAATAGAGAGAACAATATAGGTCCAGAGGAAAGTATTAATTTAAGTCCTTCTGATTTCTGCAGGTGGAATTTAGTGATTAAATCCAGGTGAAAACATGCTCTTTTTTAATACGAAGACCCTATGAACATGACTCTACCATGATCAAGACTTTCATAAAAACAGTTAAAGGATGATTTTTGTAATGTAGTATGGTTATTGCCATTTTTAATTTATGTAATTTTAAAGTATAAATATGGTAATTTTTTAAAAATTAAGGACAGGTTCTTAACTTGAACCAAAACTCCACTTAGCACCTTGCCTGTTGTCAAATCCATAATTTCTAGGAGGGTTGTATATCTTGGCATTGGGTAGAAAAGGGAGATGCACATTAGTTAATCTGTATATTCTTAGTTCAGAAGTCATACTCTCAAAGATATAATTTGGACCGTCAGTTTGAAATATAGTCTACATTACTAGCCAGTATAAGTATGACATAATAATAATAAGATTGACACACCATATACCTACAAAAGTAGAGTTCATTTTACTAGTTAACACAGAATATTCAGTTCATTTTCATTATGCTATACAAAAACCAGGCTCACAACTATTATCTCAGGAAATTGGTAGCCAATGAAAGCAAGTCTAGCTGATGGTTTCCAATGTTTGATTTACATATCAAACTGCACATGTGACTTATCTTAAAGATTATTCTTACATATGTTGTTTCCAGATACACGAGTCTCCTACTTCTCCAGTTTTTTGCTATTTTCAAGGTGAGTTTCTTGCCCTACCCCATTCAGATTTAAACAGACCAGAAGCATGCAAAGATGGGCTCGATTAAGGACATAAATGGTATGGACCCAACAGAAGCAGAAGATATTAAGAAGAGGTGGCAAGAATACACAGAAGAACTGTACAAAAAAGATCTTCACGACCAAGATAATCACGATGGTGTGATCACTGACCTAGAGCCAGACATCCTGGAATGTGAAGTCAAGTGGACTTTAGAAAGCATCACTACGAACAAAGCTAGTGGAGGTGATGGAATTCCAGTTGAGCTATTTCAAATCCTGAAAGATGATGCTATGAAAGTGCTGCACTCAGTATGCCAGCAAATTTGGAAAACTCAGCAGTGGCCACAGGACTGGAAAAGGTCAGTTTTCATTCCAATCCCAAAGAAAGGCAATGTCCAAGAATGCTCAAACTACTGCACAATTGCACTCATCTCACACGCTAGTAAAGTAATGCTCAAAATTCTCCAAGCCAGGCTTCATCAATACGTGAACCATTAACGTCCAGATATTCAAGCTGGTTTTAGAAAAGGCAGAGGAACTAGAGATCAAATTGCCAACATCTGCTGGATTATCAAAAAAGCAAGAGAGTTCCAGAAAAACATCTATTTCTGCTTTATTGACTATGCCAAAGCCTTTGGCTGTGTGGATCACAATAAACTGTGGAAAATTCTGAAAGAGATGGGAATACCAGACCACCTGACCTGCCTCTTGAGAAACCTATATGCAGGTCAGGAAGCAACAGTTAGAACTGGACATGGAACAACAGACTGGTTCCAAATAGGGAAAGGAGTACGTCAAGGCTGTATCTTGTCACCTGCTTATTTAACTTCTATGCAGAGTACATCATGAGAAACGCTGGGCTGGAAGAAGCACAAGCTGGAATCAAGATTGTTGGGAGAAATATCAATAACCTCAGATATGCAGATGACACCATCCTTATGGCAGAAAGTGAAGAGGAACTAAAAAGCCTCTTGATGAAAGTGAAAGAGGAGAGTGAAAAAGTTGGCTTAAAGCTCAACATTCAGAAAATGAAGATCATGGCATCTGGTCCCATCACTTCATGGGAAATAGATGGGGAAACAGTGTCAGACTTTATTTTTCTGGGCTCCAAAATCACTGAGGACGGTGACTGCAGCCATGAAATTAAAAGAGGCTTACTCCTTGGAAGGAAAGTTATGACCAACCTAGATAGCATATTCAAAATCAGAGACATTACTTTGCCAACAAAGGTCCGTCTAGTCAAGGCTATGGTTTTTCCAGTGGTCATGTATGGATGTGAGAGTTGGACTGTGAAGAGAGCTGAGCACCAAAGAATTGATGCTTTTTTTTTTTTTTTTAATTTTATTTTATTTTTAAACTTTACAATATTGTATTGGTTTTGCCAAATATTGAAATGAATCTGCCACAGGTATACATGTGTTCCCCATCCTGAACCCTCCCCCCTCCTCCCTCCCCATACCATCCCCCTGGGTCGTCCCAGTGCACCAGCCTCAAGCATCCAGTATCGTGCATTGAACCTGGACTGGCGACTCGTTTCATATATGATATTATAAGTATTTCAATGCCATTCTCCCAAATCATCCCACCCTCTCCCTCTCCCACAGAGTCCAAAAGACTGTTCTATACACCAGTGTCTATTTTGCTGTCTCATATACAGGGTTATTGTTACCATCTTTCTAAATTCCATATATATATGTGTTAGTATACTGTATTGGTGTTTTTCTTTCTGGCTTACTTCACTCTGTATAATAGGCTCCAGTTTCATCCACCTCATTAGAACTGATTCAAATGTATTCTTTTTCATGGCTGAGTAATACTCCATTGTGTATATGTACCACTGCTTTCTTATCCATTCATCTGCTGATGGACATCTAGGTTGCTTCCATGTCCTGGCTATTATAAACAGTGCTGCGATGAACATTGGGGTACACGTGTCTCTTTCAATTCTGGTTTCCTCAGTGTGTATGCCCAGCAGTGGGATTGCTGGATCATATATCTACCTAAAGAAACTAAAGGCCTATATGTAGAAAACTATAAGACACTGGTGAAAGAAATCAAAGAGGACACTAATAGATGGAGAAATATACCATGTTCATGGATTGGAAGAATCAATATAGTGAAAATGAGTATACTACCCAAAGCAATTTATAGATTCAATGCAATGCCTATCAAGCTACCAATGGTATTCTTCACAGAGCTAGAACAAATAATTTCCCAATTTGTATGGAAATACAAAAAACCTCGAATAGCCAAAGCGATCTTGAGAAAGAAGAATGGAACTGGAGGAATCAACCTACCTGACTTCAGGCTCTACTACAAAGCCACAGTCATCAAAACAGTATGGTACTGGCACAAAGACAGAAATATAGATCAATGGAACAAAATAGAAAGCCCAGAGATAAATCCACACACATATGGACACCTTATCTTTGACAAAGGAGGCAAGAATATACAATGGATTAAAGACAATCTCTTTAACAAGTGGTGCTGGGAAAACTGGTCAACCACTTGTAAAAGAATGAAATTAGAGCACTTTCTAACACCATACACAAAAATAAACTCAAAATGGATTAAAGATCTAAACATAAGACCAGAAACTATAAAACTCCTAGAGGAGAACATAAAATTGATGTTTTTGAACTGGAGAAGACTCTTGAGAGTCCCATGGACTGCAAGGAGATCCAAGCAGTCCATTCTAAAGGAGATCAGTCCTGGGTGTTCTTTGGAAGGAATGATGTTAAAGCTGAAACTCCGGTACTTTGGCCACCTCATGCGAAGAGTTGACTCATTGGAAAAGGCTCTGATGCTGGGAGGGATTGGGGGCAGGAGGAGAAGGGGACAACAGAGGATGAGATGGCTGGTTGGCATCATGAACTCGATGGACGTGAGTCTGAGTGAACTCTGGGAGTTAGTGATGGACAGAGAGGCCTGGCGTGCTGTGATTCATGGGGTCACAAAGAGTCGGACATGACTGAGCAACTTAACTGTCCTGAACTGAAGTATTGATACTTTTGTAGTAATTTCCAACCCTCTTCCTATTAATTCACTGCCACTCTGTTCTAAAGACAGTTAACAAGAAAAAATAGACTCAGTTGAAGATACAAATATTCAAAATCTGTTCTTCAAAACATGGAAACATATGTATAAAAAGAATTGTGAATATTTTCTGGATGAGGTGAGCCTCTGAGTGATTTGCTCTGAATGGAAATGTATTGTACCTAATCTGTCAACAAAAGTGACAGATTGATGCAGCTGGGAAAACTTCCTTCTTTCTCTACTGACAATAACATACAGTTTATTATAAGAAACTTCACTATATGTATATTTGTATGTGTGCACATAGATAGACATACATGCAAAAAGACAGAGAGAGAAAGTTCAATTAGATAATTAAAGATTTAAACCAATTCCTTTTTATTTTAAGACGTTTCTGACAATGTTTTGGCTAAGAAAAGGAAACTACCTCAGTTTCAAAAGACATGTTGCCTTTAAGTCTTAAAATGAATTGCTTCTTTTTGAGAAGTAACATAATTTCAGTTCAAAAACCTATGGTGACTAAAGGCAATCTTGTCCAAAACCCCATTCAATATAATTCTGAAGCCAGATATGATAGCAGATTTATTCTCAGAAGAATATAGTTTGAGGTGAAAAATGTTTGTAATCACTTTAATTGAGATTTATCTTTCTGGGGATGGTAATTTCAACATATTCTAGATCATACTTAGGGTCCTAAGATAATCGAATTCTAGTCATTGAGTATATTCATTATGCTTGTTGTTTCAAACCATCTAAATTTAGATCAGAGAAGTCAGCCACCTACATATCTCTTTTGGAAATAATAAACTCTATAGGTTCTTATAGGTTCTCTGTAGCTTCTAAACTCTAAGTCCTTCAACAAAGCTTAAAGGAAGAAAAGGAAATTATTTTATTCATGGAGTCTGTTATTAACTCTTTTGAGTTTCAAATCAGAATCACAACAAAAGAATTAACATATGTCCTCTAAGCATTGTCCTGAGGCAAACAGCTTTAAATTCGCTTATTAATTCAGATTCTCATTTATACTTAAAGACACAGGATAAAAAATAAAATGATGTTTATTTCCAAGATAATTTCTAGGCCACAACAACCAAAACACATAAGCTTTTTCAAACATTTTTAGGCATTTTTAACAGTCAGTATCATGATCTCTCTCAAAGAAACACATATAACCAAGACGAGTATCAATATCAGCACTCAATTACTTAATGGAACATATAAAAGCTAATGCTGGGTTTAGCTGTGATTTTAGAGATTCCAAGAGGCTCTCTTTCCCACTAATAACCTTCTAATTACATTCATCTACTTGATATAAAGGAAGAAAGGGAGTAAGGGAGGAAAGAATAGAAAAGCAAAAAGAGAGGAAGGAAGAAATATTTCACTATCAGAAATAAGCCTCTACTAACCTCTGTAATGGGAGAAGGCAATGGCACCCCACTCCAGTGTTTTTGCCTGGAGAATCCCATGGATGGAGAAGCCTGGTAGGCTGCAGTCCATGGGGTCTCACAGAGTCGGACACAACTGAAGCGACTTAGCAGCAGCAGTAGCAACCTCTGTAAAATATCTGCAATGCCTAATTTTACCAAATAGCTGTACCACATATCAGGGTTTATGGACTGATAGGTGGAAGACTGCATGGTTTTCAGGAGCCCAACTGCACCTTAAATATTGAACACTTCATAGAGTATACAACCTGCATGACCGCATATAGTGGACCCATTGGTCTATTTTTTTCACACAATACTGAAAAAATCTGGTTTATTTAGTTTGATAAAAGTAACACTTCACGACAGTGTCTAATGAAAGCAGATCTTAAGTTTGTTGAATTCATGGATGAAAAGAAAATTCTTATTTAGTTTGTATTTCTTTGAGTGATTTTTTGTAGTTGATAAAACATTTAATTTCTTCCCATAGAATTATGAGAGCGTTTTCTTTTTGATTTATGTGAACTCTGTGTATAAATGATATTAACTTTTAATGTGCCATGTAATTGTATGGAATATGTTTCTAGTTTTCTATTTGCATTTTAATTTTATGGCTTTTGGCAGGCAGAAAACATTTAAAAAGCATCAAATCTGATATATTCTTTTGTGATTGTTCCCATTGCTTTTATGGTGAGAAAGTTCTTCTCATTCCATTTTATAGATAAAGTATGTCTATGTCTTCTTTGTCCTTTTATGTAACTATCTAGGGTTTGTCTTGTGTGCTGTGATTTAAGATTTATAATGCATGCATGGGACCTTTTGAAGGAGGTCAACATTATCTTCATTATCTCCACCATAGTTTGGCCTCAGGTCAAATAAAAGGGAGGAAACACACCACTATCCTTCAACAGAAAATTAGATTAAAGATTTACTGAACATGCCCCACCACCCATCAGAACAAGACCCAGTTTCCCCATCACTCAGTCTCTCCCATCAGGAAGCTTCAATAAGTCTCTTATCTTTCTCCATCAGAGGGCAGACAGACTGAAAACCACAATCACAGAAAACTAACCAATCTGATCACATGGACCACAGCCTTGTCTAATTCAGTGAAACTATAAGCCATGCTATATAGGGCCACCGAGATGGACATGTCATGGTATAGAGTTCTGACAAAATGTGGTCCACTGGAGAAGGAAATGGCAAACCACTTCAGTATTCTTGCCTTGAGAACCCCATGAACAGGATAAAAGACAAAAAGATAGGACACTGAAAGATGAACTCCCCAGGTCGGTAGGTGCAAGGAGATCCAACCAGTCCATCCTAAAGGCAATCAGTCCTGAATATTCATTGGAAGGACTGATGCTGAAGCCAAAACTCCAATACTTTGGCCTCCTGATGGGAAGAACTGACACATTTGAAAAGACCCTGATGCTGGGAAATATTGAAGGCCAGAGGAGAAGGGGACGACAGAGGATGAGATGGTTCGATGGCATCAACAACTCAATGGACATGAGTTTGAGTAAACTCCAGGAGTTAGTGATGGACAGGAAGGCCGGCGTGCTATAGTCCATTAGGCTGCAAAGAATCAGACACGACTGAGTGACTGAACTGAACTGAATTACTTTCTTTGGAGAGGAAATAATAACCAGCTTGTTTAGGGTCAAACTTGAAGAAAAGCCTTCAGTTCTTTGACCACCTAACTTCAGAATGCAAGTGAACAGCATATTTTCCTTTTTTAAAAAAAATTGTGTTTAAATTTTAAGTTATGAAAATCACCATTAGCTGGACCCTGAGGCTATGCTTTCAAAGCCCAATGCTTGGTATGCTGTTATAGTTACATATTCTTGCTATCACCTTTAAATAATTAGATAAATAAATTTTGTTGTTTTGTAAGAAAATGCCTGCACACAATGTCAGAGGTTCACCTAAGAACTGGAAATTATATTTCAACACCCTGCTCCTGCCAAGATCACATATTTTATTCTAGAGACCAACTTTGCCTCTCAACACACAATGTTAACTGCTCATCCTCCTAACACCAGGCATAGGGCATAATCTAAATTCTATCAGAGAAAACAGATGATGAAATTCTAACTAGGTCAATCTCAAGAATAAATACTTGAAATTTTTCAAAAAGTTTTTGTGAGCTGCTGCTGCTAAGTCGCTTCAGTAGTGTCTGACTCTGTGCGACCCCATAGATGGCAGCCCACCAGGCTCCTCTGTCCCTGGGACTCTCCAGGCAAGAACACTGGAGTGGGTTGCCATTTCCTTCTCCAACGCATGCACGCATGCTAAGTCGCTTCAGTCGTTTCCGACTCTGTGCGACCCCATGGACAGCAGCCCACCAGGCTCCTCTGTCCACAGGATTCTCTAGGCAAGAATACTGGAGTGAGCTGCCATTTCCTTCTCCATTTTGTGAGCTAGTTTATTGAATTTGGAGTTAAACGTTAAAATATAACTGATCATATTGGCGTGATCAATGTAAGACAAGGAGCCATGCTCAGGTGATCTCTGCTCGTGTGCTTGCCATCAGCTGTTAAGCCAATTAAGCATGCTGGTTTAGATTGGCTTCCTGGGACTGGTGTGATGACTGCATCTTCTCTCTATCTGCTCCCTAATCTTCCAGCAATGTAGACAAGGTGGTCCACATGCCCAGTCCCAAAGACCTAAGACTGAAAACTGCAAGACCTGTTGTAGTCTAGGTTTGGAACTCACAGGTCACATCTGTCACTCCTCCTGATCAAAGGTGAGACCAATACAAGGCACAGGGAACTTGAACCCACTGCTGAACAGGAAGTACCGTACCATATGATGGCTACTTTTGCAATTTATGATGATAGATAAAGCTTCTGTATCATCCTAGGGCTTTCTCCCTCAAGGGTGGGAGGAGGCAGGGAAATCTTCAATTGAAATGGATAAGATCTGATGATGACTCTCATAAGATTTAGCTACATTTCCTTCTTGACACTTTCTTCATTAAAAAATTATATTTGACTGCTGCACTTATATAAAACTAAATATTAAGATTATAGTCTTCAGTGAAACTGTGGTAAATATTATTATGGATCCCAGGCACTGTGCATAATGTGGATTTTGGATAAGTCAACCCTATTGCAAGAGACAGAAAGAAGAGACTTTTAAATCATCCTCATGCATTTTTTTTAACTAATCTATTTTCAGTCTTTATGGATTTGTCTATTCTGACATTTTATATAATGGAGTCCTATAGTATGTGGTCTTTTGTGTCTGGCTTATTTTATTTAGTATAGTGTTCTCAAGAATCATCCATATTATTGCATACATCAGTACCTTATTCCTTTTTATGGTCAAATAATATCTCTTGTACATTGTGTTTATCTATTTATCAGTTTATGAGCATATAGATTATTTCCACTTTTTATCTAATACAAATCATGCTTCTATGAACATTCATGTAGAAATATTTTTCTGGACATGTTTTCATTTTCTTGGAATGGAATTACTGGAACATATGGTAACTATGTCTCAGTGTTTGAGGAACTGCCAGAATATTGTCCAAGGTAGCTGTACCATTTTACAAACTGCTGTCCAAAGTAGCTGTAGCATTTTACATTCCCAAGTAAAGTTTATGTGGGTTCTGATTTTTCCACATCCTTATCAATTCTTGTAATTATACGACTTTCTGATTACGGCCATTCTAGTGGGTAATAGAGATATCTCACTGTGGTTTTGACTTGCATTTCCCTGATGACTAACAATGCTTAACTTCTTTTCATGTGTTTATTATCATTTGGATATCTTCCTTGGAGAAATATCTCTTTAAGTCTTTTGCCAATTCTTTTCTTAGATTATCTTTATTTGTATAGTTGGTTGTAAAATATTATGTGTGAGAGTGTGTGTGTGTGCGCTTGCATGCACACGCATGTGTACTCAATCATTTCCAACTCTGTAACCTCATGGACTGTAGCCCACCGGGGTCCTCTGTCCATGGGATTTTCTAGGCAAGGGTACTGGAGAGGGTTGCCATTTCCTCCTCCAATGGGATCTTCCCAACCTGGAGATTGAACCTGCATCTCTTGGGTCTCCAGCATAGGCAGACGGATACTGCTCCACCTGGGAAGTCATATATATATATACACACACACACACACACACACAAACACACACACACACATAAATACACACATTTTATGCATGGGTCCCTTATCAGATACATGATTTGAAATGTTTTCACCCACATGTGTGTTGTTTTTTTCATTTTCTGTTTTGTCATTTGAAGCACGTTTACATTTTAATTAAGTCAAATTTATTTATTTTTACTTTTGGTATAATACTTAAGAATCGTCACTTAATTCAAGATCACAAAGTTATACTCCCATGTTTTCTTCTAAGAGTTTTACAGTTTTAACTTTTACACTTAGGTTTTTGATTCATGTTGAGTTGATTTGTATTGGAAAGTATTCTTTTTTTCACTGGTTCTCTTGATACCAATGTCAAAAATCAATTGACCATGAATGTAATGGTTTATCGGAGAAGGCAATGGCAACTCACTCCAGTACTCTTGCCTGGAAAATCCCATGGACGGAGGGGCCTGGTGGGCTGCAAGTCCATGGGGTCGCTAGGAGTTGGACACGACTGAGCAACTTCACTTTCACTTTTCACTTTCATGCATTGGAGAAGGCAATGGCAACCCACTCCAGTGTTCTTGCCTGGAGAATCCCAGGGACAGGGGAGCCTGGTGGGCTGCCATCTATGGGGTCGCACAGAGTCGAACACTACAGAAGCGACTTAGCAGCAGCAGCAGCAGCAGTAATGGTTTATTTCTGGATTCTGAATTCTATTTCATTGATCTAATATGTCTATCCACTATCCAGTACTACATTGTATTGATTGCTGGAGCTTTGCAATCGATTTTTAAATAGGAAAGTATTAGTCTCCAACTTTGTTTCCTTTTACACAGTTGTTTTGGCTATTGTGAGTCCCTCAAATTTCCATGTGTTTAAGGATAACTGAGTAAGTTCTGCAACATAAATAAATAAATAAAGGCAGCTTGGTTTTTAATAGGCAATAACTTGAATCCGTAGATTATTTTGGGAGTATTACCATCTTAACAGTATTAAATCTTCCAGTCTATGAGTATATCTTTCCACTTATTTAAGTCATTTGAAACTTCTTTCATTGATCAATGCAAAGAAATAGAGGAAAACAATAGAATAGGAAAGACTAGAAATCTCTTCAAGAAAATTGGAGATACCAAGGGAACATTTCATGCAAAGATGGGCACAATAAAGGACAGAGATGGTATGGACCTAACAGAAGCAGAAGATATCAAGAAGAGCTGGCAAGAATGCACAGAAGAGCTATACAAAAAAGATCTTCATGACCAAGATAACCATGATGGTGTGGTCACTCACCTAGAGCCAGACATCCTGGAATGCAAAGTAAAGTGGGCCTTAGGAAGCATCACGATAAACAAAGCTAGTGGAGGTGATGGAATTCCAGTTGAGCTATTTCAAATCCTGAACGATGATGCTGTGAAAGTGCTGCTCTTTTGTCAGTAAATTTGGAAAACTCAGCAGTTGCCACAGGACTGGAAAAGGTCTGTTTTCGTTCTAATCCAAAAGAAAGGCAATGCTAGAGAATGCTCAAACTACCCCACAGTTGCACTCATCTCACATGCTACTAAAGTAATGCTCAAAATTCTCCAAGCCAGGCTTCAACAGTATGTGAACCATGAACTTCCAGATGTCCAAGCTGGATTTAGAAAAGGCAGAGGAACCAGAGATCAAACTGTCAACATCCATTGGATCATTGAAAAAGCAAGAGAATATGAGAAAATATCTACTTCTGTTTTATTGACTATGCCAAGGCCTTTGACTGTGTGGATCACAATAAACTGTGGAAAATTCTGAAAGAGATGGGAATACCAGACCACCTGACCTGCCTCCTGAGAAATCTGTATGCAGGTCAAGCAGCAAAAGTTAGAACTGGACATAGAACAACAGACTGGTTTCAAATCAGGAAAGGAGTACATCAAGGCTGTATACTGTCACCCTGCTTATTTAACTTATATGCAGAATACATCATGAGAAATGTTGGGCTGGATGAAGCACAAGCTGGGAATCAAGGTTGCCAGGAAAAATACCAATAACCTCAGATATGCAGATGACACCACCCTTATGGCAGAAAGCGAGGAAGAACTAAAGAGCCTTTTGATGAAAGTGAAAGAGGAGAGTGAAACTAAGATCATGGCATCTGTTCCCATCACTTCATGGCAAATAGATGGGGAAACAATGGAAACAGTGAGAGACTTTATTTTTGGGGGCTCCAACATGACTTCAGATTGTGACTGCAGCCATGAAATTAAAAAATGCTTGCTCCTTGGAAGAAAAGCTATGACCAACCCAAACAACATATTAAAAAGCAGAGACATTACTTTGGCAACAAATGTCCATCTAGTCAAAGCTATGGTTTTGCCAGTTCAGTTGAGTTCAGTTCAATTGTTCAGTCATGTTCGACTCTTTGTGACCCCAAGAACTGCAGCATGCAAGGCCTCCCTGTCAATCACCAACTCCTGGAGTCCACCCAAACCCATGTCCATTGAGTTGGTGATGCCATCCAACCATCTCATCCTCTGTCGTCCCCTTCTCCTCCTGCCCTCAATATTTCCCAGCATCAGGGTCTTTTCCAATGAGTCAGCTTTTCACATCAGGTGGCCAAAGTATTGGAGCTTCAGCTTCAACATCAGTTCCTCCAATGAACATCCAAGACTGATCTCCTTTAGGATGGACTGGTTGGATCTCCTTGCAGTCCAAGGAATCTCAAGAGTCTTCTCCAACACCACAGTTCAAAAGCATCAATTCTTCTGCACTCAGCTTTTTTTATAGTCCAACTCTCACATCCACACATGACCACTGGAAAAACCATAGCCTTGACTAGACGGACCTTTGTTGGCAAAATAATGTTTCTGCTCTTTTTCCAGTAGTTATGTCTTGATGTGAAAGTTGGATATAAAGAAAGCTGAGTTCTAAAGAATTGATACTTTTAAACTGTAGTGTTGGAGAAGAAGACTCTTGAGAGTCCCTTGGACTGCAAGGAGATCCAACCAATCCATCCTAAAGGAAATCAGCCCTGAATATTCTATGGAAGGACTAATGCTGAAGCTGAAACTCCAATATTTTGGCCACCTGATGTGAAAAGCTGACTCATTTGAAAAGACCCTGATGCTGGGAAGTACTGAAGGCAGGAGGAGAAGGGGACAACAGAGGATGAGATGGCTGGATGGCATCACTGACTCAAAGGACATGAGTTTGAGTAAGCTCTGGGACTTGGTGATGAACAGGGAAGCCTGGCATGCTTCAATCCATGGGGTCACAGACAGTTGGACACAACTGAGTGACTGAACTAAACTGGCTGAAACTTCTTTCAATGATTTTCTATGCTTTTCAATGTACAAGAGTTGTACTTGTCTTGATAAATTTATTCTAATTAATTTATTTTTGATGCTCTTGCAACTAGAACTCCTTTCTTATTTTCCTCATGAGGTTTACATATTTTCTGACCCCTGGTTGTTATCTAGAGCTAATTATAACATCAAGACAATTTAACAGGTATCTAAAATATATACCAGTAATTTGTATTCACAATAAAATTTTCCGATTATTGTCGAGAATACATGGATCAATGGAGCATTGTCCTTGGTCTCTACAGTCTATGAAATAATTGAAAATACATGTATTGGTCTCTGTCCCCATTCCTTGAAGAGAGCTCCTAAGACCTTGTAATTCCCTAAGTGATAAGAATACCTGGAACATATTTTATTTTAATATTTGGCCTTTGTCTCTAGTTCCTGAGACAAGTCTCCTATAACCCCTGGAGTTTCCTGGGCAATAGGAGTGTGTTTTGTTCTAATGAGATTACTCTTGCTGGACTCCTGCATAGCTCTGATGACAGCTAGTCAACAGAAGCCCAAGACCTGACTAGAGCATTAGAACTTTCCACCCCATTCCCCAGGGAGAGAGAGGAAAAGGAGACTGAGTTAATGATTGATCATATATACTTGATAAATTCTCATAAAATTCCAAAAATATGGGGTTTGAACAGCTTCTGGGTTGATGAACAGGACCACATCCTAGGAAAGTGGTACATGGACACAGAGCTCCTGCACTATGGTCTCCTTTGAAACTTGCCTTGTATATCTCTTAATCTGATTGCTTATCTGTACCCTTCATTATATTCTTTATAATAATCTGTCAAAGTTAGTGCTCTGTGAGCCATTCTAGTGAATTACTGAATCCAAGAAGTGTTTCATAGAAATCCCAATGTCCAGCCAGTCAGAAGTACAGATGGCAGACAACTTTGTAGTTTTTGTTGTTTAGTCACTCAGTCGGAGAAGGCAATGGCACCCCACTCCAGTACTTTTGCCTGGAAAATCCCATGGATGGAGGAGCCTGGTGGGCTGTGGTCCATGGGGTTGCTAGAGTCGGACATGACTGAGCGACTTCACTTTCACTTTTCACTTTCATGCATTGGAGAAGGCAATGGCAACCCACTCCAGTGTTCTTGCCTGGAGAATCCCAGGGACAGGAAGCCTGGTGGGCTGCCATCTATGGGGTCGCATAGAGTCAGACACGACTGAAGCGACACAGCAGCAGCAGCAGCACTCGGTCATGTCCAACTCTGTGTGACCCCATTAACTGCAGCATGCCAGGCGTCCAAGTCCCTCTCCATCTCCCAGAGCTTCCTCAAACTCATTTCTACCGAGTCAGTGATGGTATCTAACCATCTCATCCTCTGTCATCCCCTTCTCCTCCTGCTTTCAATCTTCCCCAGAATCAGGGTCTTTTTTAATAAGTCAGCTCTTCACATCAGGTGGCCCAGGTATTGGAGCTTCAGTTTCAGCATCAGTCTTTTCAATGAATATTCAGGGATGATTTCTTTAGTATTGACTGATTTGATCTCTTTTCTGTCCAAGGGACTCTCAAGAGTCTTATCCAACAACCACAGTTCAAAAGCATCAATTTTTTGGCACACAGCTTTATTTCTAGTCCAACTCTCACATCCATACATGACCACTGGAAAAAACAGCTTTGAATTTATGGGCCTTTGTCAGCAAAGTAATGTCTCTGCTTTCTAATATGCTATCTAGGTTGGTCATAGCTTTTCTTCCAAGGAGCAAGCATCTTTTAATTTCATGACTGCAGTGATTTCACAGTCTGCAGTGATTTTGGAGCCCAAGAAAATAAAGTCTGTCACTGTTTCCCCATCTATTTGCCATGAAGTGATGGGAACAGATGCCATGATCTTAGTTTACTGAATGTTGAGTTTTAGGCCAGCTTTTTTGCTCTCTTCTTTCACTTCCATCAAGTGGCTCTTTGGTTCCTCTTCACTTCTGCCATAAGGGTGGTGTCATCTGCATATCTGAGGTTACTGATATTTCTCCCAGCAATCTTGATTACAGCTTGTGCTTCATCCAGCCTGGCATTTCTCATGATGTACTCTACATATAAGTTAAATAATCAGAATGACAATATATAGCCTCGATGTTCTCCTTTCCCAACTTGGAACCAGTCTGTTGTTCCATGTCCGGTTCTAACTGTTGTTTCTTGTCCTGCATACATGTTTCACAGTAGGCAGGTAAGATGGTCTGATATTCCTATATCTTTAAGAATTTTCTACAGACAACCCAGCACTTAGTATGTGAATTGAAGGCAGTGTTGTGGAACTGAGCACTTAATTTGCTGGGATCTTAAAGAGATGGGAATGAATACCAGACCACTTGACCTGCCTTTTGAGATACCTATATGCAGATCAGGAAGCAACAGCTAGAACTGGACATGGAACAACAGACTGGTTCCAAATAGGAAAAGGAGGACATCAAGGCTGTATATTGTCACCCTGCTTATTAACTTCTGTGCAGAGTACATCATGAGAAATGCTGGGCTGGAGGAAGCACAAGCTGAAATCAAGATTGCCGGGAGAAATATCAATAACCTCAGATATGCAGATGATGCCACCCTTATGGCAGAAAGAGAAGAAGAACTAAAGAGCCTCTTGATGAAAGTGAAAGTGGAGAGTGAAAAAGTTGGCTTAAAGTTCAACATTCAGAAAACTAAGATCATGGCATGCGGTCCCATCATTTCATGGCAAATAGATGGGGAAACAGTGGAAACAGTGTCAGACTTTATTTTTGGGGGCTCCAAAATCACTGCAGATGGTGATTGCAGTCATGAAATTAAAAGACTCTTACTCCTTGGAAGGAAAGTTATGACCAACCTAGATAGCATATTCAAAAGCAGAGACATTACTTTGCCAACAAAGGTCCATCTAGTCAAGGCTATGGTTTTCCCAGTGGTCATGTATGGATGTGAGAACTGGACTATAAAGAAAGCCGAGCACAGAAGAACTGATGCTTTTGAACTGTGGTTTTGGAGAAGACTCTTGAGAGTCCCTTGGACTGCAAGGAGATCCAATGAGTCCATCCTGAAGGAGATCAGTCCTGAGTGTTCATTGGAAGGACTGATGTTGAAGCTGAAACACCAACACTTTGGCCACCTGATGCAAAGAGTTGACTCATTGGAAAAGACCCTGATGCTGGGAAAGATTGATGGCAGGAGGAGAACAGGGTGACAGAAGATGAGATGGTTGGATGGCATAACCGACTCAATGGACATCGGTTTGGGTAGACTCCGGCAGTTGGTAATGGACAGGGAGGACTGGTGTGCTGCAGTTCATGGGATCGCAAAGAGTCGGACATGACGGAACGACTGAAGTGAACTGATGATAATTCCAAGTAGACACTGTTAGACTTGCAGTGAATTATGGGTCACACAGCTAGTGTCACAGAGAATTAGTTGATGTGTGGTAAAACAAAACAAAACAAAACAAAACAAAAAAACATATCTTGTGGCAGAAGTATTTTGTCTGTGTAAGTAAAGGAGAAACACAGGAGTTTTTCTCAAAATCCACTAGTGTTATCTTTAAAAATATGCACAACCTAAAAGTTTAGAGTTATGTTTAATTTGGTGGGAACTTTTGGGACTTCAAGCTCAGGAGGCAGCATCTCAAGTAACTCTGAGAGAACTCCTCTGAGGAGGTAAGGCAGGGAAGCCAGGTAATATAGAAGTTTTGCAACAAAGAGCAGGTAGGTGGAACATCTAAACATTATTGTAAATAAAAGAAAACAAGATATCCCAAATTAAGGAATTCAGTGCTTTTCTATTTATGGGAAGATGCAAAAGTCTGCACTCACTGAAATTAATCCTTTGATATGCATCTCAGAAATCTCAGGCGAGTATCCTGTATTTTCACATCCTGAGGTTCCTCAGGGCTCACCACAGAGAGTGGCTGCAGTCTGATGGCTGCTTAAAGGCATTTATTTGTTTCCTTCCTGAGTGTCCTCAGTGCTCACCAGCTAACAATCACTGATGACTATGACATCTTTTGTTTACTGATATGGCAGAAATATTCCATTTCTCACTAGGAACTTGTAAGATAATGTTTTCCATTGTAAAACATCCACATTAAATATCAGAGCACTTGCTTATAATAAATGTTTGTGAATAGAAAATAGATGAATAATATCATCATGGCAATGGTGATAATGATGTTGCTTTAATGAAAAAAAAAATGGATCGCCTTTTAGTCTGTCCATTAGTCCTACTTCGTGTGTCTTCTCACTGTACATTCTGGGAATTCCAAACAACTTAAATCTCCTAAATTGTACCATTTCACTCTCTCTTATGGTATATGGCACATATAAGAATGTGCCTGGAACACTTTTATGTTCTCTGCCCAAACTCCCTGTCATTGCTTAACTCATCCTTACCTCTCTACTCTCAGTTTAATTAACACTTCCTTTAAGAAATCTTTCCTGTTGTTTTAAATTTGGGTTAAAAGTCCTTTGTTGTTCTCTCATGCTGAATCCCAGTGATCCTCATATTGACACCATCACACATCTCTTTGGTTGTCATAACCAATTGGTTGTAAGGTCATGGAACTCTATAGCTTCATTGTCCAGAAAAAAGGCTGGTCTATATTCCATGTTCAAAAAATAGTAATCTCTCCAAATGATCAAACACAAATGAATAAAATTATCCAGAAGCAATCCATATGCTAAAGGCACTGAATTTAATCAAGATTTTCCCCTCTTCTTCAATTTTCACATTTTCTTTGTTTTTCCATTGTATTTCTACTTTTTTCTAACGCTCCCTTCTACCTACTATTTTAATTTCTATTGCCATGTGTTTATTGTCAAATATAGTTATTGTTTAAAGCATTTTGAAAGATTCCCTCTGACCTTGAAATGGTCATAAAACCATTTAATTAATACATAAAACCATTATGAAACTACTCTTAAAGGAGATAAAAATTATATTACCAGAATCCACTCTCCTTCCCCACAATACAAACATACCAGTTGGTATTGAAATTATATCATATATTTTGAAAAACATAATTTTGACTCACTGGATATAGTAGTACTTTTGTATTTAATGAACTATATATAAAATAAATCTGTTTTTGAACCAAATATTTTATTCTGTTGTCTTCCCCTCATCAAAGTGTTCTAGGAGTTGCATATTTGACCCAAGGGTTACTAACCATGAGACTTTAGGCATGTCATTTTACCTCTCTGACTTTAACAATGACATATGAACACTAACATCCATGTCTCTTGTTATATGGAAGGACTGAAATTTAAAAAGACATATAAGCTGTCTGTCCTTATTCCTGGCATGTTGAACATATACAATCAATTAGTTTCTTTCTTCATGCTCCCTATTTCCTATATAGACAGTTACATTCCCCTATTAAATGCCTAAATAAGATATAAATTCTATTTTTGAGTAAGGATATAGTTGATGGCCACTTTGGACCATTTATCAATAAAAAAATGAAGCACACTATTAAAAAAAACCAAACTAAATTGATTTCTTATGTTACTTTTTTTTTTTAACTATTTCTATAAGGGTTATTTAAATCCAAACTATGAAATTATGACATTCTTTTGGGATTGGCTCTGGCTATCCCTCAATATATGTACCTCCCTTTAGAATGTCAGTGTTATTCATTGACACTGCCATATTTTGCTCAAAGAGTTGAATATTTTCCAAAACCCTGCAACCCATTTCCCCTATAAATTATTCTTATTAATGTTTCTATACTAAAATGCCTTACAGGATGCATTTCTTTTAGTGCAGGGGGCAATTTCAATATTTCAAAGACCCCTATAAATCAAGCATAGTGTTGTAAAAACGAGTCAGTTTGGCTGGAAAAGCAAAGACATGGTTCCTGTCTGACATTTGCATCAGAAAGTCAGCCAAGCTTCTGAGTGCATTAGTCCATGGAAACAAGAGCCCTCTTATGATAAACAAGCATGCTGGAAGACAGGGTATTATCACAAAGAGGATTATTTATGCTAGTTCAAGAAACAAGAAAAGGAGAAAAATGTAATTCCCTTCAGATCTTGAGGCTGCTGATCAAATAAAAATTTCAAAGTAAATTTTGGAAAATTGGCTCTGAGAATGCTAAAGATTTAGTCAGACAATAAGTGGGCATAGGGACCTGGGCATGATAGAATATAGACAAGTAAAAGGGTTAATGTTGAATTCTCTTGAAGTAGGATTTTAATTCTCTTATATATTAGAAGCTACCCTAACTCCATTACAGATCTTATTGGAAATAAAATCATCTCTGTGGGTGAAAAGTAGGCTCACATTTACTCACACAGAAATGTACACTCATTTGGAAACACAGATAGGAAGCTGAAAGAAAAGAAAATATACACTCAAAAACTACCCAAATATGCCCATTTATGAAATTTGCACAGTGATTCTTAGATCACAAACAAGCCTGGGGATGAAAAGCAGGGTCAAGGGTTCAAGCCAAATCCTTAGACTTCCAGACATTTAATATGCTTTTAAAATGCCAAACAATTAATAACTTCCAGTTTCTCTTTAACATGGTTCAAGAAAATTCTAACCTGAATTTTTCTCCAGTGTTTTTTACTCAAGGAGGACTTCTAATATATATGAAGACATGATTTTTAATTATATCATAAATATAAAGAAGAATTTGGGACCATTATTAGATAATAGAGGTAACTGTGATGAGAGCAAATAAACACATATTTTACATACACTAGTACATAAACTAATCATAATGATTGTGGTCACCTGTGGGAAAAGTCAAAGTCATTTGAGAAAATGTAAACTAATGATTAAACACAACAGAATTGCAATTTGCTATTCTGTAGTCATGGCTTCAATCCCAGCTGTCTGCCTTTTATATGCTCTGTATCACTGGAAAAGATATATAACCTCTCTGTTAAACATCTGTCTCAGTTACTGCATCTTTAAATGGAAATGACAAATATTTAACATTCAGATTGTTGTTAGTATTATAGTCTCTCAATTTAGTATAAAGCCAGGCACATATTAGGTACTCACTCAACACAACTATTGCACATTAATATAATGCAATATGATAAGTGCCTTTAAATGATCTGTAGATAACATTTAATTGAATCAATTTTAAAATAATTTGATTCAAACTACATTAAATGAGTAATGATATATGTTCAAGAGATTAAGTATTGGAAAGCACAATTATCTGTCTAAAATACTCTTTAATTCCAAGAAGCATATTTATCAGTAAAATTCCTGGGTACTCAGGAAGAAGGGAGCCCTTGATGTGCAGCCATAATAAAACAGATGAGCAGATTGCACTGTGCAGGTTAGAGGCACCCTTAGGGCAGGTGACACATCTGCAAAAACAGTCATGCACATTCTGCCTTATAGCATCAAACAACAGTAACCTACTGTCAAATGAAAAACCCACCCCATCAGGCAGTTGTCTTCATTACTCAGCACCAAGCAAGTGGGTCTGAGGGACGTTTACCATTGAATTGACCACCTGCTGTAGCGCTCTTGTGTCATAGGGACTCAAATTTGAAGCAATCTTCCATACTATGTCTCTGCAATTCTAAATTCTAGGTTACTCTGCAAACTAAACCCTAGGCTATATCTAATTCTCAATCCTAGGTTATATCTGAGATAAGAACATGGCAAACTAGCAAGGGATACTAACAAAATATAGGGGGTCCAAGATCAGTATCAGAAGAGCATGAAAATAATACAGAACATAATTTTTAGGGCTGTGGACTTTATAAACTACTAAAATTAATCTACATAGTGTCTAATTCCATTTTTCCATCATTGCAGTTCAATATTTTGCTGAATTCTGCACACTAGTAAGTTACTATATTATAGAACTCAGTGAGTATGCATTATTCAAATATTAACTGATAACCAAAGAGCAAAACTTTTCCAAAGACTGCTTAATCTAGAATTTTAAATTTACTAACTGGTTTTTGGTGAGGAGATATTAATGCAAGTTTGTGTGCCCAACACACAGTGAGGTCAAACAAAGTAAAATGTCAGAGTTTGGAGTAGAGAAAGTTTTATTTCAGGGCCATGCAAGGAGAGGGATGGCTCATGCCCCCCAAGTTCCCTGAAGGTTCTTAAAAAACCAAGTGAAGAAGAGGGATTAAAGGCTGATCAGCTTGTGCAAAAGTCTCTGGTTAATAATGAGGTGGCAGAGTGATGTCACAGGGGTTAATGCTTCAGCTCTTAGGCTCCAGGAGGCCTGGGGCTATGTGTTTATGGTTAATCTTCCATTTGTTTGGGGGAGCCTGGGATACATCTGGAAAACAACTCAGGAAATGTACATCAAATACTATTATCTAGGTACTCCAGAGAGGAGCTAAAGCTGTTCTGGAGTAAGGCCTGTCCTGAGAGGGGCCCATAGGCTCCTGCTTGGTTACAGGGGCATTAGAAGATGTGAAGGAAACTTAGAGGTGACCACTGTACTGGGAGATGCTGGGATCATATCCTTTTCTTTCTTGCCACTGCTATTCATCAATTGGGTGCACGTGTGCTAAGTTGCTTCAGTTGTGTCAGATTCTTTGCAACCCTGTGGACAGTAGCCCACCCAGCTCCTTTGTCCATGGGATTCTCCAGGGAAGAATACTGGAGTGGATTGCCATGCCCTCCTCCAGGGGATCTTCCTGACCCAGGGATCAAACCTGCATCTGTCTCCTGCATTGGCAGGTGGATTCTTTACCACCAGCACCACCTGGGAATCCCATTCATCAATTACTTCCATCAAAGAAATCAGTTGAGATTCTCTTTCTGACTATGATGCTCAGTATATAGGGACATCTGTTTTCAAATTCTAGGTTCTTGGCATGGAATATGTGTTTCCTTCTATGAAAACCTCCCTACTTCCATGCAAAGTTACCTACCAACAAAGCGTATAGGCAAATTATCTTTAATGGAAATTCATAGGGTAAAGAGAATGTCAAAACCAGTGGAATCTGTTTGTCTATGCTATGCTATGCTTAGTTGCTCAGTTGTGCCTGACCCTTTGTGACCCCATGGACTGTAGCCCACCAGGCTCCTCTGTCCATGCAGATTCTCCAGGCAAGAATACTGAAGTGGGTTGCCATGTCCTTCTCCAGGGGATCTTTACAACCCAGGGATCGAACCCAGGTCTCCCTCATTGCAGGTGGATTCTTTACCATCTGAGCCACCAGGGAAGCCCAAGTTTTTCTAATATAATGAAAAAAAAAAGTAAAAGCATTTAAAAGGTAAGAACTCCAAAATAAAATTAGATGGCTAATTGAAAATTTTTAATGCCTGGAAAAAGCACTAAAGATTATGCAATAATTGAGGCTGCTTAGAAATTTCTCCCCATGTTGAATATGTCATCTTTCTGCATATATATATATATATATATATATATATATATATATATACCCTAGCATTCATGTTGTCACTACCATAAGAAAAATGTTCTCTTACTTCTCTACCATTTTCCTAGATAGAAAGCACAAAAATCACTGTGTAAGCAATTCTTTCAAACATATATTTATTTATCCAGAACAATTTTTAAACAATTTCATGGCTCATGGACATCTGACCTCAAAATTTTGGCAAATTGATAGGCCTTGTCCAATCTTTTTGTTTCTACATTTTTTATTATCTTGTCATTCCCATACTTTCAGGGTTGAATTTGTTTTGTATATAAATTTATATTACTTGTGTTCTCAGGATTGTTCTCTCAAGCTAAAAATTCAACTAAACGCTCATGGTTAAAAAAAGAATGGGGATTTTAACAACACAGGACACACAGGAGAGTCTCTGAGACCTGTGTAATCATGTAATTGAAAACAAATCATGCTTTTTTCCCCCTCCAAGGGCTTAACTCTAGCTACTACTTTCAATGATTTAATTTTCTTCCTGTTATGTCAGCTCCCACAAGATTGCCTGTAAAACACAGCCTTGCCAATGACACATGAACACTGCAGCTGCCTGTTTTCTGATGGGTTACAAAACAGTATTAAGTAGCTAATTTTCCCTTCTCTTTTATAGCTGAGAACCTAGTATAGTGCCTGCCTTGATTGTAATTGCCCTTCTTCTTTGATCTACACATTTAAGTGACTTTTGACAAGTAATTTCCTCTCTCTGAATTTCAACTATCTTATCCATTGAATATGGACAATAAGATCACCCTTAGAGAATTGTTGCAATGGCGTGCATGTGATACAGATTGCTAATTATTCCCCAGTATCCATTCTTCCTTTCTCCTTTTTAATAATTAAACCTCTGGGTTTCAGCTGAGTGCATAGCTTTCTGGTTAAAGACTATATGTCCCAGACATCCTTGCAACTAGTTAAAACCCCCTCACTAAATTCTATCCATTAATGTGATGGGAGTGATCTGTTAAACCCCTGCATGGTGTCCTTACAAGGAAGCTTCTTTTTTCTTTGTCCTCATTCTCCTTTGCACAGGCTGGGATGTGTACATTGGGATTGTGAATCAGCTTTGTCAAGCACCCAAGAGAACACTACACAGAGTGACAGAGAAACAAAAGAAAAGGAATATTGTGTGTAAAAAAATCTCATGGAGGTGAGACTCTAGTCTACTTATTTTAATGAAATTATACATGAGAAAGAGAGGTTCTTTTATCTTATTAAAATATTCAAGCCAAAACCCTAAATTACTCAATGAAAAAGCATGCAGTAATGCAGGCAATTGTTATTTTCCAAACATTGAAATCCATTGCATATTAAAGTCATACTATGATCCAGGTCAAAAATCTAAACTGAAAACTCACCAAGATTCTACACTTTTACTGTTTGTGAGCCAAGAGTGGCTGTCCCATTTTATAGCAGAGTACCCTGGGACTCAAAATAGGTAAACTTACTTTTCCATTATAACTATGAAGAAAATGTTAAACTAAAACACACATATACACAGACTTAAGCATGCTTCTCTGATAGAAAATATTTAAGCATATATTGTTGGGACAATTATTAGAAAGGTATATTGCACAGTGCACACTGAAAAGAAGGGCCTCTGCCATTTGAAGTAGATAATATAAAATTATGCAATAAGTGTATTACCTATTTTGATGATTAATTTTATGTGTTGACTTGACTAGCCATGGGTTACCCAAATACAATATTTCTGGGTATATCTGTGAGGATGCTTCCGGATGAGATTAGCATTTGAATCATAGACTGCCTTCCCCAACGTGGTGAGCATCAAATTCCTTGAGGGCCTGAATACATCAAAACATGGAGAAAGAAGAATTCACCTCTTTTTCCCCTCTCACTGGTTGAGCTTGGTCATCTCATCTCATCGCATCTCATCATATCATCTCTTCTCTTTTCATGTTTGTCTCTGACCATAAGACTAGGATTGAGTCCACTGGCTCCTCTGGTCCTCAAGTCTTTGTATTTGAACTGAATTACAATACCAGCTTTCCTGGGTCTACAGCCTTCAGAGGGCAGACTGTGAGTATCTCTATCTCCATAATTGTATGAGCCAATTCTTCATAACAAATCTTTTATATCTATGTCCATATGATGAAGACATAGATATAAATATGGTCTTCCCTGTTGGCTCAGTGGTAAAGACTCTCCTGCAATGCAGGAGACACAGAATTGATCCATGGGTCAGGAAGATCCCCTGGAGAAGGAAATGGCAACCCACTCCAGTATTCTTGCCTGAGAAATCCCATGGACAGCAAAGTCTGACAGGTTATAATCTGGGGTTGATAAAGAGCCAGACACTACTTAGTGACTAAACGACGACAACAACAACCGATAGCCTACTATTATTAGTTCTGCTTTTCTGGAGAACCCTAACTAATACACCTATAAACATGCAAATTTCATGAAAGAACTTATCAAACAGAAAAGTTATTTAATCATTTACTTAAACACCTGCAATTTCTGTTTCTTATTTTATTTTAATTAAATAACTAAAGACAATAGTATTTTCAGTCCATACAATGTGACAACCACAGTGGTATTTATTGCTGGTGCTTTTGACCCCATGTGGCAATAAGCATTATTATCAGCCCCAATGCACAGAGGAAAAGATTAGGTTTAAAAAACTTTCCCAAGATTATACAGCACGGAGGAATTAAAGATTAGATCTAAGGGTCATCAACCACAACTTCATACCCCTTCTCAGTTGACTGAGAATATGAGCCAACTAGAATTATTGATCACCTACTGTGCTTGTGCTCAAACACAGGAGATATGGGTTCAGTCCTTGGGTTGGGAAGATCCCCTGGAGTAGGAGCCTCCAACGGGTCACATAGGCTCTTCTGCCAATGGAATTTTTCAGACAAGAATACTGAAGTGGTTGTCATTTGCTTTTCCAGGGGATCTTCCCTACCAAGGGATCAAACCTATGTCTCCTCTGTCTCCTGCATTGCAAGCAGATTCTTTACCTGCTGAGTCACTGGGGTAGCCCTGATCACCTACTACGAATTCTTATTTTGATAGACAATGGAAGGTAATGTAATAGTTATAAAATCATTACTTCTAACCCTCAGTAAATAGATATTTCTATTTAGAGGGAGGCAAAGAATACAGACATGAATGTTCAATTGTGTGTGTGTATGTGTGTGTGTGACAGAGGGAGGGGGAAAAGAAGCAGAAAATGACCATAAACCAAATATCCCTCAAATGTTCTCCCTAACAATTTTATCTAAATTAAATGAAGGCCATGATAAAGTTCAATGATCTGCCATATGATGGTGGTGTAAAACCTCTTCTCTCCTTAGGCATTTTTATTTCTAGCTTCACCAGAATGATGAACTACCTAGTCATAAAAATAGTCTAGTAAAGAAAACGCAATAGACTATAAGCTGGAATTAGCATAGATTTCCAAAGAAACAAATCATGCCAGCAAACATGACTCTTTTTGTCATACCATTTGAAGATAAGTTGATTAAGGAGGGATTGCAGAAATATTGGATTATATTTGATTTATTCAGGCCCAAGTTAGTGTCTCAGGAAAACTAGTTCTCATATTAAGCAAAATTGCTATAGGTGTTGGATGAGCACTGTCAAATAGATTGCATACTGACTGAAAGGTCATAAAACAAGAGTAATCACAAATTGCCTGGCATTTAGATGAAAATGCCCTGACTACAAGAGTTTATGAAACAGACATAACCCAAAGTGATCACTGTGCCACATATTTTTCTAAGCCTAAATATAGAAAAGCATAACTCTCCTATAAATAGGAGGACTAGAATACCATATAAAACAATAGCCTAAAGGGATATCTAGTATTTGCTCTCCTTTTTTAGTTTATCTATACATAATGCAAATATTACATATAGACTTCCCTGGTAGCTCACATGGTAAAAAATTTGCTTGCAATGCAGGAGACCTGAGTTCAATCCCTGGCTTGGGAAGATCCCTGGAGAGGGGAATGGCAACCCATTTCAGTATTCTTGCCTGGGAAATTCCATGGACAGAGGAGCCTGGTGGGATACAATCCATGGGATCGCAAAGAGACAGACACAACTGAGGAACTAACATTTTCACTTTCAATGCATATATTGAGCTTCCCAGATGGTGCTAGTGGTGAAGCCACCTGCCAATGCAGAAGACACAGGAGATATGGGTTCAGTCCTTGGTTTGGGAAGATCCCCTGGAGTAGGAAATGGCAACTCACTCCAGTGTTCTTGCCTGTAAAATTCCAGGAACAGAGAAGCCTGGCAGGCTATAGTCCATGGGGTAGCAGAGTCAGTCAGATACAATTGAGCACACACATATACACACAATGCATGTATTATCATTCCCATAATTTGGTCAACAAATGTGTACAGTCTATGGAAATCATCACCAATATGTAGAGAAATGAGTTTATATTTTCTTGGTATCTAATATATGTCATGCTGCTTCCATGGTGGCTCTGTGGTAAAGAATCCGCCTGCCAATGCAAGAGACACAGGTTTGATCCCTGGGTCAGGAAGATTCCCTGGAGAAGGAAATAGCTACCCGCTCCAGAATTCTTGCCTAGGAAATCCCATGGACAGAGAAATCTAGTGGACTACAGTCCATGGGGTCACAAAAGATTCAGGAACAACTTAGATACTGAACAACATGTGTCACACTTGAGCAAGGAGCTGGCCACAATTTCTCTTACATGTAGAACTTGTCTTCTCAATTTCCCCATAGTTTTGCTGTGAGGATTAAATATATTAATATATGTAAAGTGTTTACATTATCGTTAACTTATTCGCAAAAGGCGGATAGCAAAAAGAGAAAATGCCTTTGCGTCTGGGAGACCTGAAGTCAAATCTCGTTCTCCTAGTTTCTCCTTTGTGACCTGCAGCTATTTTGTTCACCTCTTTACACTTCAGTTCCTTCATAATTAAACTGAGGACCATACCTATCTTTTAAGATGGTTTAGGGATGAAAGGTAATGAACTCAATTTGCCCATCACCATGCCTGGCAAAATAAAAATTCTCATCGAAGGGAAGCTGTAATTGTTAAGAAAATTACATTGCCCTTAGAGCTCACTGCTTCCATTTCAAATTCCAAAAGTTGTTCAGACACTATTTATATTTTTTAATAAAAAATTCTGATTGTATGTACATAATCTTCTATGATTAAAAGCATATACATCCATAATCCTACAGGCACACAAACTTATATCCCTAAACCCCTGAGCAAGTTTTTCTTCTATATTACTTTTTCTGCTGCCCTGTTTATTGAAAACATACCAGATGTTTGAAGAGTAGAGGGGTCAGTTAAACTACTGTTCAATGTCAGACATGGTAAATTACTCATCCTACACATACATGTTCTTAACATCCAGAAGCATTTTGTATAGCTGTTGCTTGTTTCAAATCTACAGAAAAAAATACTTGAGATACTTGAGTTTTGATTTATGACTTAAATGAGATTAATTTATAAATAATACCTGTTTTCACACTTGCAAACCTTAGCTTGTTTTGATTTGACATTTATAATTCATTTTAAAGATTATTTTGTTTTCTATAAATCTCATGTGCCTTTATTTTAATTAAAAACAATTAACATTTACTGAGAACCTACTGTGTGTTAGGCCCTAGGAACAAAAATACAAAAATAACATGACCCTTGCTTTCTAAGAATTTGAAGTCTACTGCCAAATACAATTAGAGACTGCAATTAATTAAAGCAGAGTCACTACATATTTAGTTCCATCTCTAAAAGTGGTTAAAACTATAAGTAATTATTATTACAAAACATGATTAATTCCATTGATCTTTAATGCAAAGTATACAACAGTAATATAAGTCTGTACACAGCTTAAGGTGTTTTATAGTTAAAGCACATTGTTGTTTAGTCACTAAGTCACGTACAACTCTTTGCAACCCTATAGACTGTGGCCTGCCAGGCTCCTCTGTCCATGGGATTTTCCAGGCAAGAATACTGCAATGGGTTGCCATTTCCTTCTCCAGCTAAAGTATGCAAGTTCAAACCTTCTAGTTGATTTGTGTTTTGTGTGTTTACTGGCTGGCTTGCTTTTTTTCCATTTTAGTTAATCAATGCCACCTGAGTTTTGTGCTGGGGAAGAGGGTACCTGAGACACTACAGAACTTCTCTGTCAATGAAAATTTATTAATATCCAGGCTGTTATAAAATTGGTATATTTTCTTGAACCTAGGGGGGGAAATATCTAAAAATTGAAGTTCACTGTAAAGTTAATAGAGATTTATTGTGGGTAAAATGTAAAATATCTCATATAAGGAATATGCACTTGGCATCTAACAGAGGCTCTATAAATATTTATTGAATAAAATCATCTACAATGTTATTTGATCAGAGCTAGGTATTTGAAAATATATAATACATATAGGAAAGTGAATGAAAAAGCAGTACCAAAATGTCATTCAGTCTCCAGTTTTTAAAAGAGTGAAAAAAAGTGTCCCCTCATTTTCTATACCACACACTCTGTGCCCCAAGTATTGGATGAAATTAATAACTGTTACATTGACCTGAAAAATAAAAGTTGAGATATAAAGCCCAAGATGATACTCCACCATCTCACAGTCTCCATGCATTACACTAGACAATTTTTTTATGCATTATTACTTATAATCATCTCAAAAAATATTTCAGGAATATAGGACAGTTCTTATATTCATTTTAAAAATGAGAAATCTAACAGTCAGGAAAGAAATTTCACAATGTTATATAACTAGTAATGAGCAGTGTAGTAAGTTTCAAGTATTCCAACTCCATAATGTAATTTTCTAGTGGGAATATGTAGGACATTTTTTTTTTTGACCACTTTAACTCTCAAGCCACCTATACCCTCTCTAATACACTATATCTGTCTTATGTTCCAGATAATTCCAATACACTTGTGCAGATTATTTACATCCTATTGGCCTCTTAGTTCCTTGTATATCTCTCATCCAGTGTTGATGTCAACTCACCCACCACTGTCACTCACTCCTGTAACTCCACCTCAATGTTCTCATTTTCATCTATAATCATTGTTCCACATTTATCCACTTGAAATTCCAACTCCAACTATCCTTCTGTAGCACCATGAGCTAGATTCCATTGATTCTACTCCCTCTCTTTTTTCATTGTTGAAATGCTCAACAATTACAGTCATTATCTTTTCTATACCTCAAACTCCCTCACTTCTCTTTTCTTTCATCATATGGTTACATTAATCTGAGAAGTGCAGGTGAAATAATAAGGAACTAAAGTTGTTATTTAGTTGCTAAGTCGTGTCCAACTCTTGACAACCCCATGGATGGTAGCCTGCCAGGTTCCTTCATTTGTGGGATTTCTCAAGCAAGAATACTAGAGTGGGTTGCCATTTCATTCTTCAGTGGATCTTTCTGACCCAGGGATCGAACCCACATCTCCTGCATTGACAGGTGGATTCTTTAATGCTGAGCCACTGGGGAAGCACAGTAAGGAGCTATGAAAATGCAATTCCATTTTCCTAGCATTCTGAGAAGTGGGTGACTCAGTCCTTGATTTACATGACAGAAAACTGATCTTCATGGGATTAAGTTTCTTGTTTAATGTGAAAGCATTATTTTTAGGTAGTCTGGGAGTATATTTCCAGAAGAAATTAGCATTTGACTGGCAGACCTAGTAAAGATTACTGTTATTACCATGAGTAGGCATCACCAAATCCATCAAGGGACTGAACAGAACCAAAAGGCAGAAGACGGGGGAATTTGTTCTCTTGCTTGGCCTAGGGCATCCATCTTCCCCTGTCCTCAGACACTGGCACTCTTGACTCTTGGATCTTTGAATTTGGACTGAAATTATACAACCTTCTTCTCTGAGCCTCAGCTTGCAAATGGCAGATTGTGCAACTCCTTGACCATTACATGAGTCAATACCTCATAATAAATCTCTTTCTATATATCTATATGCTATTGGTTTTGTTTGTGAACTCTATTACAACAAAGAAAGCACAGACACATAATTTAAATTCAGCTTCCCTAAAGAGATAAAACTTGGTAGAAAAACATCTTATAAGCCCAGAAACCCTTAGATTGTAATTCCAAAAACATACACTATGACTTAGTATAAAATATTAGAAGCACTTATAAAAGCAATTGTCAGCTAATGAGCACTATATACACACTAGCTATGTCAAAATTATTTAAGACAATGTATTTTGCCTATTTTTTAATATAGAAGATAAGAATTCAATATATTGATTTGAAATTATTGTGTTAGGATTTTCCAGTTTAAAACAGTTCACCACATGGTGAGAAAGACTGATCAGAGAAATTATAAAGCAATGTGGTAAACACGCTTTGTTAGCATCTTTATTGGATGCAAACAAAGTTGAAGGAGGGGTACCTGACCCAGCCAGGGGTAGAGGGAGAGCCAAGTCAGGAAAGTCTTCAGGAAAATCTAGCAGAGTTTTGGCACAGTCTAAGAAACCAGTAGATAATGGATAGTAGTAAATGTTATTGTTTTCTGGATTTTTAAGCCTATTGCATTTTTACTTAAATCTAGCCAAATTCTCTAGAATTTCTGTTCACTCTTAGACCAGGTAGGCAAAATTTGTCCTTCACTAGTATTCTTTATAAGCATTTAAGATAGTGAAGAAACAGAGAAGGAAGAAAAAGGGCAGGAGAAAAATACTCAAAGAAAGGTAGGATATGGACTTCCCTGGCAGTCCAGTGGCTAAGACTGCATGTTCCCAATGCAGTGGACCTGGTCAGGGAAATAGATCCCACATGCCCCAACTAAGGATCCTGCTTACCACAACTAAAGGAGCTTGCATGTCTCAACAAAGATTAGGGGGAAAAAAAAATTCCACGTGCTGCAATGAAGACCCAACAGAGCCAAATAAATAAATATTCAGTTCAGTTCAGTTCAGTCGCTCAGTCATGTCCGACTCTTTGCAACCCCATGAACTGCAGCACGCCAGGCCTCCCTGTCCATCACCAACTCCCAGAGTTCACCCAAACTCACGTCCATTGAGTCGATGTTGCCATCCAGCCATCTTATCCTCTGTCGTCCCCTTTTCCTCCTGCCCCCAATCCCTCCCAGCATCAGAGCCTTTTCCAATGAGTCAACTCTTCGCATGAGGTGGCCAAAGTACTGGAGTTTCAGCTTTAGCATCAGTCCTTCCAATGAACACCCAGGACTGATATCCTTTAGAATGGACTGGTTGGATCTCCTTGCTGTCCAAGGGACTCTCAATAGTCTTCTCCAACACCAAGTTCAAAAGCATCCATTCTTTAGCCCTCAGCTTTCTTCACAGTCCAACTTTCACATCCATACATGACCACTGGAAAACCATAGCCTTGACTAGATGGACCTTTGTTAAATTAACAAAATCCTCTGGATCATGGGAAAAGGAAGAGAGTTCCAGAAAAACATCTATTTCTGCTTTATTGACTATGCCAAAGCCTTTGACTGTGTGGATCACAATAAACTGTGGAAAATTCTGTAAGAGATGGGAATACTAGACCACCTGACCTGCCTCTTGAGAAACCTATATGCAGATCAGGAAGCAACAGTTAGAACTGGACATGGAACAGCAGAATGGTTCCAAATAGGAAAAAGAGTACATCAAGGCTGTATATTGTCACCTTGCTTATTTAACTTATATGCAGAGTACATGATGAAAAACGCTGGGCTGGAAGAAGCACAAGCTGGAATCAAGATTGCCAGGAGAAATATCAATAACCTCAGATATGCATATGACACCACCCTTATGGCAGATTGTGAAGAGAAACTAAAAGCCTTTTGATGAAAGTGAAAGAGGAGAGTGAAAAAGTTGGCTTAATGCTCAACATTCAGAAAACGAAGATCATGACATCTGGTCCCATCACTTCATGGGAAATATATGGGGAAACAGTGGAAGCTGTGTCAGACTTTATTTTTTGGGCTCCAAAATCACTGCAGCTGGTGACTGCAACCATGAAATTAAAAGACACTTACTCCTTAGAAGGAAAGTTATGACCAACCTAGATAGCATATTAAAAAGCAGAGATATTACTTTGCCAAAAAGGTCCGTCTAGTCAAGGCTATTGTTTTTCCAGTGGTCATGTATGGATGTAATATATATATGAAGGTAGTATTATACATATATATATATATATATAAAGGTAGTTTAATGACCAATCCTGTCAGAGCACCACCTAAAAGCATATTATTTACCTGAGTTCTTTGGGTACAAGGAATAAAAGATCTTATATTATTAATAACCTAAATATTAAAAGGGAACTGTTGAGATTTCTTATAGGGCTTCCCTCATAGCTCAAAGTATCAGGAGGTAAAGAACCCTCCTGCAAGGCAGCAGACTCCCGTTTGATTCCTAGGTTGGGAAGATCTGCTGGAGAAGGGATAGACTACCCACTCCAGTATTCTTGGGCTTCCCTTGTGGCTCAGCTGGTAAAGAATCCGCCTGCAATGTGGAAGACCTGGGTTCTATCCCTGGGTTGGGAAGATCTCCTGGAGAAAGGAAAGGTTACCCACTCCAGTATTCTGGCCTGGAGAATTCCATGGACTGTATATAGTCCATGGGGTTGCAAAGAGTCAGACACAACTGAGTGTCTTTCACTTTCAGTTTTACTTTCATAGGGAAATAGAAATTTCTTAGACTCCAAAGATTGAAATAAAAGTATATCCAGACTTCAAGCTGAAGGAAAAGCTCGGGAATTTAACCACTGAGGCCACTCCCTTCACATGGTCTCTTTTGTGTTAGCTAGTTGTTTCATTTCTCTTCCCAACAAGCTGCCTCTGCTTATTTTACCACCTTCTTAGAGATAATACATGACCAACAAGTGCATCTCTACTCACTGAACTCCCAGTCTTCGGGCCAGCCACTTAATGATTATGGTCTCCACATTTCTAAAATAATTTTTCCATATTAAGGAGAAATTTCCACATTCCTAGTTATATGCTGCATGCTGGTAATAAAATAGCATGACAAAAGAGAGTCTCTTCTCACAAAGAACTCAATGTTTATTGGGAAAGAGTTGCCCAGTAAATTATCCATATTAATTTTTCCTTTCTTACAACAAGTATTTATTGGGTATCCACTATGAATATGTATAAGATACCATCATAAACAGATACAAACACAGTCTCTGTTCTTAGGAAACTATGAAAGTTTTCTATTTTGAGGTAGGTCAGACTTTAATCAAATAATCACACAAACATGAACATATTATAATGGAGAAGTTCACCACATTCTAAAAGTATCTAAGACACCTGACCTTGTCAAGGAAGTCACTGAAAAGTCAGTTTCGCTGAACATGGGACAATTGAGCTGAAATATGAATACGTAGGAGGAGCCTAACTAAAGGAAGAAGGATGGACATCCCATATAGAAGGAAAAAAGTCTGCAAAATTCCTGTAGCAGGAAAAAAGGATTTGGCCAAAGAAGTATAAAAAGTCACTGTGGATGGTCCACAGAGTGTAAGCACATGAGAAATGAAGTTATAGTTCAGCTGGGCCTACCTGTACTGCAGTTTGTAGGCCAGGTAACATGATGTGAAGATATTTAAAGTTTTAAAGATGTGAGTGAACAGTTGTACCATCCAATTCATGCTTTGAAAACATAACTGCCTACAGTAATGAGAAGGAATTAGAAGGGATTGGAGGTGTGATGGTTAAATTTGATGCGTCAACTTGGCTAAAATATAGTATTCAATTATTTGGTCAAACAGTATAGATACTGCTGTGAAGGTATTGTTTAGACATGATTAATGTCTACACTCAGTTGACTTTAAGCAAAGGAAATTACCCTCCACAATACCAGTGGATCTCATGTAACCAGTTGAAGATTTTGTTAGGAAGTTAGGCATGAGCAACAAGGGGTGGCATAGCCAAAAAAGGATACAAGCTGATATCTAAACCCTATTCCAGAGACACCCAGAGGAGCACACAGATAGGCTACAAAATAACCACAGAAACTTTTCTAATTCCTGCACATGGACTCTGGGCACACAGTGGATACAAACTAACCACAGGGGCTTCCCCAAGTAACCTTAGGCAGCTAGATCAGATCAGATCAGTCCCTCAGTGGTGTCCGACTCTTTGCGACCCCATGAATCGCAGCACTTTAAGTGTTCATAAATATTGTATACATATACACATCTGATTATAACAGACTGAATTATGGGAAGATAGGTGCAATAGAAATGTTGTTACATAACTTGCAACAGTCAATTGGCCTTGAGCGTATGCCGCCTTCGTTTCCTCTGAGAACTAAGATAGATCAAGCAAGACCTGGGAAGCTATACAGATGCTCCAGGCAAATATATAGATATATTTCAATACTTTCCTTTGGCTTTTTATTGATGTGTAAAGACACCATGGTCATATTTAATCAATCCTTATCTGACCCCCAGTATGTTAGGGTCTTAAAAGAAGCCCAAAAGTATGCCTCAGGGCTTCACATGTCAAGCAATAGATATCCTGTGGGGGAAACCTCAGTCCCTTCCTCAGATCCCTGAACACTTTTGGGAAAGGGACCACTTGGAATTATCCCCTTTCCTGATTGCTTGGTGGGGTTAAGGGATTCCGATCTGAGAGCCAGATGTCCCCAGATCAGGACATAGGTCACAAGGCAGCTTGTGAGACTCATTTGGGATCCTCTTTACTGGAGTTGGGCATTCCCAGGAACTCCAGTGGAGAGATGTTAGATGGGCCTGAGTGGAAGGACTGGATAAACTTGTTGGCAATTTGTCCACTCTGGGTAGGAAGAGATAGCATGATATAAAGCAATCCAAGCCTGTGCCCAGAGACTGGGAACTTGGTGAAACAGCCACAGACCTAGTTCTTTTATCACCCTGAGAGTATGTAAGTCATTGATTTCTCCCCCTAGTCCCCTGTAATAATAGTTTAGGGTATCACTAATGATAAGTATTTCATTTATGATAAATATTCCTGAAGACTGACTTTCAGGTAATAACAGAAGTAATTGTAAAGGAATGGGTTATTTGGTCCTATTAGTGGTGTTAAGAGTAGTCTAATAGTAAGCTAGGTAGATCTGTGTCACCTCCAGAGAGGGCAGGGTTCTGGTTGTAGGCATAAAGCAGTTTAGGGGCCAGGGACCACTAAACTTACAGAAAATGACAAGGGGTAATATCTGTGGAAGTTTATGACCAACAGCATATTAAAAAGCAGAGACATTACTTTGCCAACAAAGGCCCATCTAGTCAAGGTTATGGTTTTTCCAGTGGTCATGTATGGATGTAAGAGTTGGACTATAAAGAAAGCTGAGCACAGAAGAATTTATGCTTTTGAACTGTGGTGCTGGAGAAGACTCTTGAGAGTCCCTTGGACTGCAAGGAGATCCAACCAGTCCATCCTAAAGGAGATAAGTCCTGAGTGTTCATTGGAAGGACTGATGCTGAAGCTGAAACTCCAATACTTTGGGCACCTGATGAGAAGAGCTGAGTCATTTGAAAAGACCCTGATGCTTGGAAAGATTGAAGGCAGGAAGAGAAGGAGATGACAGAGGATGAGATGGTTGAATGGCATCATCGACTCAATTGGACATGAGTTTGGGTAAACTCCGGGAGTTGATGATGGACAGGGAGGCCTGGCATGCTGCAGTCCATGGGGTTGCAAACAGTCAGACACAACTGAGTGACTGAACTGAACTGAACTGAGTATCTGTGGATTTTCAAATAAAAGAATTTGATATCTGAGGACTCTACTGTCTGACAGCCAAGCTGAGGCTTGATTATTTAGTAGGTCTGGTACTTGGTGAACAGTTAAAACCTGAATGGCAGCTCCCAGAGTAAATTTAATGCAAACAAGTATTGTGATTCAGGTGCCAACTGTATGCAAAAGAAGGCCTCTTTTAAGTCCAGGACTGAGAACCAACTGCTGTCCAGCAGTACTTTTCCCAGAAGTCATATATAAGGATTAGAGACTATTGGGTGTAAAGATATGATGCCCTCAATAAGACTTGGATGAGGTGATAGATGCCATTTGATTTGATATCAAAAGCAGTATTCCAGGAAAACTTGTTTTCTTATGAAAGAGAAATATGAAATCTAGTTCTGCACCAGCCTATTCTCAATAAAGTCCATTTCTCTAATTAAATTTAATCCAACCATAGAAGACCTTGACCACATACAAAATTCTTCTCCCAGTGTTCCCCTTCCACAAACTTTCTGCCACTTTCTGTAGGCATACTTTGTTAGTTATTCTTTCAGTTCTGAAATAGCCAGCACTAGGAAAAAATCCAAAATTCAAAAAAAGGGCTTCTCTTATGACTCAGCGGGTAAAGAATCCTCCTGCAATGCGGGAGACCTGGGTTCAATCCCTGGGTTGGGAAGATCCCCTGGAGAAGGGAAAGGCTACCCACTCCAGTATTCTGGCCTGGAGAATCCCCATAGATAGTCCATAGGTTGCAAAAAGTCAGACTGAGTGATCTTCACGTTTGAGGACAGAATCACGCTTTTTCCATTCAGAAAAACATATTTCCATTTCTCATACCTTGTTTTTCTGAAAACACTCATTCTACTTTCCATAAGCAACCACAAACGGTCTTCGTCATTAGCATTCTAGAGATTGGTAGTGGACATCTCAAGGCAGAACCAAACATCTATAGTTTCTTTCTCACAAGACAAAAAAGTAAGTAAATTTAGACCTATTTGGCAATTAATGTTCCAATAATAAAAACAATATGCGCTTGACTTTCAGTAACCTTAGGTACAATGAAACTATTATACTTCATGCTGAGGACACTAAAGACAAGTCTGTATTAATTCAACCTACAAACTGAAGCCAGATAAGTCCCTCAGCTGCATCCAGAGCCACACACCTGTTCACAGACCATAATCAGAGAAAGAAGAAGAGAAGAGAACCCTCACCTACCTGGGTGGCAGCTACTAGGGCATAGCAGACAATAGAGCATTCAGAACACATCTTTGGAGCACCCTAGGGAGTAGCCCCAGCCGGAGCCCCTCAGTTGTATCCATAGTTGCTTGCCTGTTTGCAGAGAGTTTGAGGAGGCTAGAAGCAAGATCGGAGATGGCAATGACACCCCACTCCAGTACTCTTGCCTGGAAAATCCCATGGACGGAGGAGCCTGGTAGGCTGCAGTCCACGGGATCGCGAAGAGTCAGACACGAGGGAGCGACTTCACTTTCACTTTTCATTTTCGTGCATTGGAGAAGGAAATGGCAACCCACTCCAGTGTTCTTGCCTGGAGAATCCCAGGGACGGGGGAGCCAGGTGGGCTGCCGTCTATGGGGTCGCACAGAGTTGGACACGACTGAAGTGACTCAGCAGCAGCAGCAACAGAAGCAAGATATCACAGAGGAAGCATCCTCAGGAATCAAGGTCCCTCCACCCACAGGGCAAGGACCCTTATCTTCTCCAGAGGCAGTCGACAATCCAAGTCATGTACCCACAGTGATCCAACTCACAGCACCAAATATCAGGTCAGTTTTTTTCTCTCCCTCTGTTCTTGTCTTGTTGCAACAAAGATTTGGAATGATGCACTAAAGGGTTTAAAACAACTGACAAATTACAGCTCAGTTACAGCTCAAGCAGACAGAACCTCTATTAAACAGATATTCCTGAGATATGGGAGCAGGCTGACTCTGAAGGAGTCATCCTAATGATGTCTCTTGACCTTCCCTTTTTATACTTCCCATTTCCTCCTTTTGGTTTTTCCCTATACAAAATAGGGCTTGTATCCACCACCAATCAAGGAAGGGTATGCAAATGAACATACACCGAAGGCCAGTTGACTGTTATATAACAACAGGCTCTATTGCACCTATCTTCCCATAATTTATTCTGTTATAATCAGATGTATAGAATATTTGTGAATGCTTAATGTACTCCTAGCTGCCTAAGTTTACATAAAGAAGCCCCTGTGGTTAGTTTGTATGCACTGTGTGCCTATGATGCATGTGCAGGAGTTAGAAAAGTAATAAGTCTCTGTGGTTATTTTGTAGCATATCTGTGAGCTCCTCTGGGTGTGTCTGGGATGGGGTTTAAACATCAGCTTGCATCCTTTTTTTGGCTAGGCCACCCCTTGTTGCTCATGCCTAATTTCCTACATAAGAATTTTACAAGGCAAAACAAATATTTCTTAGAGAAAAAAATTTCTGTCTTAAGGCTGCAACAAAGACATTGCCTGATGGTCATACTGAGTGAAGTAAATCAGACAGAGAAAGACAAATATCATATGATATCATTTATGTGTGAAATCTAAAAAATCGTGCAAATGAACTTATTCACAAAACAGAAAAAGAGTCACAGATTTAGAAAATAAACTATGGTCACCATAGGGGAAAGTGGGGAGGAAGGGATAAATTAGGAGATTGAGATTGACATATACACAGTACTATATGTAAAATAGATAACTAATAAAGACATCTTGTATAGCACAGGGAACTCTATTCAATACTCTCTAATGGCCTATATGGGAAAATAATCTAAAAAAAAGAGTAGATATATGTGTATGTATAATTGATTCACTTTGCTGTACACTTGAAACTAACACAACATTGTAAATCAATGATACTCCAATAAAAATTATAAAGAAAAAATAAATACTGCACGAGTCTCTAACTTTATTATTGCCAGTCCTATAAATTTCAAACTCAAGACTGCTTGAATTACCAATGTGCTTCCAGCTGGCCTTCTGCCCAATAGATTTCAAACTTGCCAGCCTCCACCATTGTGTAAGTCAATGCCTTAAAACCAATCACATATAGGACATCCCCAGAGTTGGACACGACTTACGCGACTTAGCAGCAGCAGCTAATGGCTCAGATGGTAAAAAATCTGCCTACAATGCAGGAGACTGGAGTTCAATCCCTGGGTCAGGAAGATCCCCTGGAGAAGGGAATGGCTACTCACTCAAGTATTTTTGTCTGGAAAATTCCATGGACAGAGGAGCCTGCTGGACTATAGACAATGGAGTCCCCAAAAATCGAACAGGACTGAGCTACTAACTACACACACACACACACACACACACACACACACAGACACATGTGCGCACGCACACACACGCACATGCACATATATTTATATATATATAGGCTTCCCAGGTAGTCCTAGTGGTAAAGAACCTGCCTGCCAATGTAGGAGATGTAAGAGATGTGGGTTTGATCCCTAGGTCAGGAAGATTCACTGGAGGAGGGCATGGAAACCCACTCCAGTATTCTTGCCTGGAGAATCCCATGAACAGAGGAGCCTGGTGGGCTACAGTCCATGAGGAGGCAAAGAACTGGACACAAACGAAGCAACTGAGCATGCACACTTGCATGTATACACACACACACACACACACACACATACATTCTTCTGTAGAATCCTGACAACCTGACTGATATAAGGGACAAAATATAATTCTGTAACTGAAACTTGAACCAGCAAAGGTTTATTGTAGTTTGGAATAGCTTTTGGTAATAGATATAAAGGAAAATTGCCAGGTTCCAGAGGCGTTTAAATAGTAGAATCAACAGTGATGGATTGGATGTGGAGGGAGTTTAGGAATGAGTGGCTTAAGCAAAAATGTGGAGTTTCTGGTTAAGGCTAATTGAACTATTAGTGACACTCAACAAAATGAGTTCTGCTTGATTTCAAAGATATCTCCAAAACTTTCTAGAGAAAAAGAAGCATGGACTAGATGCTAGACTCTATTGGTCTGGAACTCAGAGGAAAATTGTGAGCTAGTGATACAATTTGTCATTGGATACAGCTAGCAGGTGAAGGCATTACTGTATAAGAGGTATGCTGGGTGGAGAACAGAGAGTAAGAAGAGAAGGAAGCCCAGGATAAAGCTGAGAAACTTTTCAAAAATTAAAGAGGTCGTGAACCCTGTGCCCATCCTCATCCAAATAGTATATATCACCAAAACACTCTCATAGATCACAGTCTTGTCATGGCAAAGGGGCCTGAGAAACTCAATGAAGCCATGAGCCATGCTGTGCAGCCACCCAAGACTGACAGGTCACAGGGCAGAGTTCTGACAAAACGTGGTCCATTGGGGGAGGGAATGGTAAACTACTCCAGTATTCTTGCCGGGAGAATCCCATTAACAGTATGAAAAGATAAAAAGATCTGACACTGGAAGACGAGCCCCTCCAGGTCAGAAGGTGTCCAATATGCTACAGGAGAAGAGTAGAGGGCAATTACTAACAGCTCCAGAAAGAGTGAAGTAGCTAGGCCAAAGTGGAAAAGATTCTCAGTTGTGGATGTCTGGTGGTGAAAGAAAAGCCCAGTGCTGTAAAGAACAGTATCACATAGGAACCTGGAATGTTAGGTCCATGAATCAACTTAAATTGGAAGTGGTCAAACAGGAGAAGGCAAGAGTGAACATCAGCATTTTAGGAATCAGTGAATGGGAATGGGAATGGGAATAGGAATCAAATGAATGGGAATTAATGAATCTAATTCAGACACCCATTGTATTTAATACTGTGGGCTAGAATCCATTAGAAGAAATGGAGTAGCCCTCATAGTCAACAAAAGAGTCTGAAATACAGTACTTGGGTACAATCTCAAAAATGACAAAATGATCTTGGTTGGTTTCCAAGGCAAATCATTCACTATCACAGTAATCCAAGTCTGTGTCCCAAACACTATGCCAAAGAAGCTGAAGTTGACCGGTTCTATAAAGACCTACAAGACATTCTAGAACTATCACCAAAAAAAAGATGTTCTTTTCATCATAGGGGATTGGAAGGCAAAAGTAGGAATCTTTTCAAGATTTCACGCTAAGGTAAGGGCAGTTTTAGCTTAAAAAAAGACAAAGAACTGAGCTTGTTAGGCAAACTTATTGGCATTGACCAACTTTCTTGAGTTTCCAATATGTTGTTCTCCCTAAAGATACTTCACAGGTAAAAGTAAACTCAGTGGTACGTCCTTCCTTGAAGCCCTTACTGATCATGCTTTCACTTGGCAACTCACCCTTTAGGCGTGGATCTCTGATACAAAGTTGAGGATCTCCTATCTGCCCCAGTAGTTTTTTGCACCTTAAGTAAAGTAACTATAGCATTTATCTAAGCATCTCCACTATTTATCTGGCATTTCCTGGGAACTTAAGAACCATCATGAAATAAATAAGGACATGAAATCTTAGAAATGTTTTATTTATTTTACCATAGATATTTTTACTAACTTCATCAAAGTACACATATTTCAGCAGCCCTTAAAATCCCATTCCCAAGCCATCATTTTCAACAAAATATGAAAGGCCGTACATATACTGACATTTGACTTAAAAACGTATTTTTCTTCCATAATGTTTCCATTAATGATAACATTTAATTAGTACTTTATGGATCCTTCCCAGGAAGTCACTTGCTCCCGATCTCAGCCATTCATTTTTTATGCAATAAGAGACCTCGTGTGAAAGCTTGGGTGTATCAGAAGGCCCAAGCCAGGAGTTTGGCAGTGACAATAGAAAAGATGGTGTACTTTAAACACTGTGTCAACTTATCACCATTCAAGAAGGGAAGGTAATTCGAAAGCTTTCATTCTGCTCATGGCCACTAAGGTCAGCATTAAACATTTTATAGAACTGCCCCAACCTGACCTCCTCTAGCAACTTTTCCTAAATCTGTCAGGTTCTATGTGTTCAAAATAAGAATTGTGCATTCTATATCTCTACCCAAGGTTATTGAAAATCTTCTTTTGAAAGTGCATCAATGGTTTTAAAAATACACATGGACAGAAAACTGAAACATGCATTTCCTAAGAAAAACAAAATTAAAGAGTTTCCTCCTTGTCTTTTTTAAAAAAAAAAAAACAGAATCAACTTTGATGTGATGGGTGCACTGAACATGTCAGGCAGAATGTTATCAAAAGAACTAGTTTGAAGCCATTCCTGGGAGATGATTCTGATGTCCGACTGTCCTTGTCTTACATGAAAGTATTTGGTTTAGACAAAAATTTACTTTGACCCAGAAATGACAAGCACACACAATTAATGTAAAAACAACAAATCTAGGCCTTGAAGTAAGGGATTTTGAACTCTTTGATTAAAGTCAGTTCAAAAAACCTGACCATGCCCTGCCTTTTTCAAAAAGAAACTCCAATTTATAAACTGGGAATAAAATTGTTTCACTAAGTCCTCTGAGAAAATGGCAACACTGGAAAGTGAACCCCAAGTATTCTTTTGGTCCCTGGAAGACCACTAAAATCCACTGCTTCAGCAAAGATAAATGTTCTTATCACTTGACTAAAGAAATTAAGCAATTAAATAAACCAATCTCTCTCTCTCCCCCTCCCTCTTCTTTCCTTCAACAAAGCAATTGACAAGAAAATGCAAGGAAAACAATTCTTGTTACAGACCTGAGATAATTGGCAACCTAGGGCTGTTTCCTTTTCCCATATTTCTGTTTTGCCTGAAGCTGATGCCTACTGTGAGTAAGGACCCCTGTGCAAACTAAAGAAAGCCAATCCTTTCTGATTACAATCAAACAAAAACAATATTTCATATGTGAGATTTTAGCAACCACTGAGTAACAAATATGCCTTTTCAGGCAATGAGACCATCTAAATCCCAGACTAGTTTCCTAACTGACATGATATCCGTAGATGAAAACGATGCCTTAAATTCAGCCCTGTGGCTCTGCCCAGGGAACCTGGAGCTGGCACTGTTTGCCCAAAGGAGAAATGCTGTCTAAAGGAAACTTTCCTCCTTCTTTCTTCTGTCTTTTCTTTACAAGCAAATTCCTGCCAACCCCTGTTCAGCCTGGAGGCATTTATCTGACAAGTGGAGACACCTCCTCAAAAGAGAAAAAGAGGAAAATAAACACCTCCCTCTCCTGCCAACTGGAGGACAGGAGTGTGATGCTCCAGCTGTGTCATTTGAAAACCTCCAGCAGACAGACCACCAGAGAGCAAACAAGGCTGGTGAGCAGGGGGACCTGAGGAAAGAAAAGAAAGAGTTGGGCTGTGGGGACAAGAGAGGAGGGGCCTGAGGTCAAAGGTCCTGTCACTGCATTTCTTTTGAAAGAAAAATAGTGATAGTCCTCTGTTGTCTACTTCTCCTCCATCTTCAATCTTTCCCAGTATCAGGGTCTTTTATAATGAGTCAGTTCTTCACATCAGGTGGCCAAAGTACTGGGGCTTCAGCTTCAGCATCAGTCCTTTCAATGAATATGCAGGGTTGATTTCCTTTAGGATTGACTGGTTTGATCTCCTCGTAGTCCAAGGGACTTTCAAGAGTCTTCTCTAGTACCACAGTTCAAAAGCATCAATTCTTTAGCAATCAGCCTTCTTTATGGTCCAACTCTCACATCCATACATGTCTACTGGAAGAGATCAATTTGCCAACATCTGTTGGATCATAGAAAAAGCAAGAGAATTCCAGAAAAATATCTGTTTCATTGACTATGTAAAGCCTTTGACTGTGTGGATAACACCAAACTGTGGAATGAAGCAATGTAAGGAGCACCTTTTCCAAAGTTATCTGAGTAGACACAGATTGGGAGTGTCTGTTTCACTTCATTTGCAAATAAAGCCCAAGCAGATAAAAGGAGACTTGGGCAATTAAGTCTTCTGTCTTCCTGCTTCAGGGAACAGAACTAATTTCCTTCCACCCCTCACTATAATACTGAGCCTGACCCAGAAAGGCTCTGAATCCAGGTACCAGGGAAATCACTACCATCTGTGTCACAGAGTGGTCCTTGTCAGGGTGGGTCAAGTGAGGCTTTTCTCAAATGCCCTGGATGACGAGTTGGTGACTGATGATCCTTCCATCCTGCTTGGTGTCAGGTAAAGCTTATCTCTGGAAGCTGCTCATCACCTTCCTACTGACAGTCACCTGCAGAAATCTTGTCTTCTCACAATGCAGGGTTCCTACTGGATGGGATTGGTTATATTAAAATTTCAGAGCCAACCCCAATGTTTCCCTTCATACTGTATAGCTGAAAGTGAAAGTGTTAGTCGCTCAGTCATGTCTGACTCTTTGTGACCCCATGGACTGTAGCCTGCCAGGCTCCTCCGTCAGTAGAATTCTCCAGACAAGAATACTGGAGTGGGTTGCCGTATCCTTCTCCAGAGGGTCTTCCAGACCTGGGGATTGAACCCAGGTTTCCTGCATTGCAGGCAGATTCTTTATCATCTGAGCCATAAGGGAAAATAAATCACAATAAGGCCCACTCACAAATGTAAACGCATACTTTGTTTTGCTCCCATAAAGGTGAGATGAAACACTGACACCTGACCTTTACTGAAATCTGCTGCTGGCTAGCAGAAGCTTCTTAACAAGGACAAAAGATGTAAATTCTGGAAACTAAGTGTCTTTACCAAATACCACTCTATCACTTACTCTTTGTATTCCATACTTGGGGCCTTGTTTTCCCTTCTGTAAAAGAGATAATTATAACTCTTACTGATTAGGGTTGTCAGGAGGACTAAAAGACATAGTTCCTATGGAGGTATCCAGAAGAATGCCAGGTGCATAATGAACATTTACTAAGGGTTAGCTGTAGATATGAACAATTCACTCCTCACCATAGTTTTGGGCGACATCTATGAGTATTCTGTTTTACGAATGTAACTGAGACTTAGGTCAGCTAAAGAAGTTGCCTATGTTATATAATATGTAAAAGACAGGTAGCTGTTCAAACCCAATTTTGTCACATTTGAACGTCTGCTACAATGATTGTCTTTCTCACCTTATTGATGTACTCAAAGACAACTTGGAATGCATGCAAAAACTGAAGTATAAAACATGCAATATGCAACATGTTTTACCTTTTTTGAGAGGCCAGGAAGTAGGAAGCTAAAAGGTTTTACTTTCTCTTCATCAGCTCCCATTTTGTTTTCTTTGTCTTTTTATCTTTCTCTCTACTTCTCCCTATATCTCTCTAATGATAAAATGATCTGACATAACACAAGATGCAAATTATGTGATATTGCCTTTAATTGTTCCAGTTCATTTAGCTCACCATGAGCATTCATTACAGCTAATTATTGTAACAGATTTTTATTATTCATAATTATTTTTTCATGTTGCAATGATCATAAATTTTAAGAATTCTGGCTACCATGAGTCACCATTCATGCTTGTCAGGAATTTCTTTTTTCTTTTTTTCCTTACAGAACATTAGATGCTCATTATCATCAATATATTTGTAGGCTGTTATTATTCATATCCAATAAAGCCCTTTTGGGGCAGGCAGAGTGACTTCTGAAACCCAGTAATTCTCAAGCCTAATGATAAACTGATGCTCTGCTTAATTTTAGAAAGTCAAATTAACTACCTCTGATTAAATGTACAGCAGATTTCACTATGTTAACTGTGTCAGGTTCATGACTCCAGGAAGAGAGAGATGCTTCCTTAGCTCATCACGATGCAGAAAACACTTAAAAAAAAAAAAAAAAATCCTGTTCCAAAACTGGTGTATCAGGCAAATGCAAGCATTCCCTGGAGAAAGGAAAAGGATGAGCAAAAATTCTTTTTTTCTCTTAGTTAGGACACTGCATTGACACCACCAGCAATTAGAATCATGATGCAGTAGGTGAAAATTTCAGACCTCATGCAACAAATATACTATTATTTTCTTTAGATTAACTTAGTTTTGGTCAATTGCCCATTTCTTATCTAGCTCATGGGAATTTCAGCTCTTCTTGGCACATACTTGAGGTGCCAAGAGCACTTGAAGGGCACATTCTACTCCTTGAAGTTGTTCCAAGAACAGGGATTTGCTCAATGCTGAGGTATCGGTTGGGCATTTCTGGTGATGCCCTCACTCCCTACAGCTCAGGACCTACTGCCTCTTTCCTGCATAGTTCCATCAGCTTGGTTCTTCGGCCGTGTCTGCTGCAGAATTCTTTAACTGAGTTGGAAGTGCTGAGCATAGGATCCGTCCTCCCTGGTTCCCCTCTTGGCCAGTCCTTCCCGGGCGCTGCCACACCTTCAGGTGTTATCTTTGAGATACCAATCCCTTTCTTCTCCATGCCTCTCTGTACAGGAATTCACTGAGAAGGGATCTCTTCTCTACCGACATTCTCATCTTGTAAGCTCTTCACCGGATACCAGACATTGAATAGCCCCCAAATGCTCATGATTCCTAAATGTGAATCAACTTCTAATCTATCCCCTATCAGACTCTAGACTTTCTCAATATCTCTTCCTACATACCTAATTAATGGTTCACATGTTGTGTGTTTAAACAAAAATACTGAGAAACTTCCCAAACCTGCTTCTTTAGAGTTTCCTCATTTCAGTAAATGGCACATTTATCCACTCTACTCAGTCACTTAGACCTGAGAGTCATCTTTGATTCCTCTTTCTTTCCATTGTTCAGAAATCTCTCAGCAAATGCCAACAACACTGTCTCCAGAATATGGCCTGAATCTGGCCACTTCTCACCATCATCACTGCTCGTGCAAGTCAGTCAGTCACCACCACCTGGACGCTGTAACTAGTCTCCCGACTTCAACTCTTTTTCCTTATACTCTGTTCTCTGCGAGGCAAACAGATGCTCCTAAATCATAAATCAAATGGAATTGCACTTCGGCTTCAAACCCTCCAGTTACTTTTCACTACACTTAAAACCCAAATCGTGCTGTCCTACAAGCCTCTGTAAGATATGGCCCCTGACTTCCTCACCTACTATTTCATCTTCTTCCTTCTCCCTCCCCGAAGGAAGCTCCAGCCACACAGCCTCCTCCTTGTCCTCAAATGGAGCTTATTTATTTGGCTATTAATATTTATTGGTCCTGGTGTTGTGATAAAACACTCTACAGGTAAATTTTTTTTCTTTTAATCCTTGCAACAGATTTTAAATTGGTTACTATTACCGTTATTTTATATATTAGAATATATATGCATGTGTGTATATATATATATATATATACAGTATACAATATATATGCATACTATAATGTGACAGATCTAGGTGAGAGAAACATGAGAAGAAAAAGAATCATAACCCAAGTTGGTGCATAGGTGTTCTGTCATTATGTCTGAATCAGGCCTTCTCAAATAGATATATTTGCCACATCACAAAAATTCTGTCACAAACAGTCACTGGGTTTTGGTCAAATTAAGGTGATATCTGACTAGGAAACTACATCTTCTGTCTGCTCCCTACCACTGAACTGCTCTACTCTCTCTGTGTACGTATATATTCATACTCACATACAAACATACATAAAGAAAGCTGAGCTCTGAAGAACTGATGCTTTGAAATTGTGGTGCTGGAGAAGACTCCTGAGAGTTCTTTGGACTGCAAGGAGATGAAACCAGTCAATCCTAAGGAAAATCAATGAATATTCATTGGAAGGAATGATACTGAAGTTGGAGCTCCAATACTTTGGCCACCCAATGTGAAGAGCTAACTAATTGGAAAAGACCCCGATGCTGGGAAAGATTGAAGGCAGGACAAGAGAAGAGGCAGAGGATGAGATGGTTGAATAGCATCATGAATTCAATGCACATAAATTTGGACAAACCGCAGGAGATAGTGGGGGACAAGGAAACCTGGTGTGCTGCAGTCCAAGGGATGGCAAAGGGTCAGACTCAACTTAGCAACTGAACAACAGCAATAACATTCACACACCTGGGACGTATGAGAAAGCAACACCTGGGGTGATGCTCCACCAGGAGGATCCATATGCTGGTGGAGACCCCGTCCAGTCTCCACCGTATATTTTGGCATTCCTACTGAAGCTGTAAAGAAGCCTTGAATATTTGGAGAACAAAGGAGCTGCACTTTAGTCAGGATTAGTGCTGTGCTTACCAGTACTGCTGTGTTCCCATGCTTGAAATTCACACATCCACTTGTAAAATTTATATATAGTCTTGTCCCTGCACAAGCAATATCACCATCTTCTGGAACATGTTAGGAATGCAACTTCTCAGGCCATTTCTGAGACCTGCTTAACCAGAAACTACCTTGGTGGGCCCAGCAATTCATGGTTTAACAAACACTGAAGGCGATTTTTGAAAAATACTAAACTTTAAGAGGGCTTCCCTGGTGGCTCAGAGGTTAAAGCGTCTGCCTCCAATGTGGGAGACCCGGGTTCAATCCCTGGGTCGGGAAGATTTAAGAACCACTGATAGAATAGGGGCAAGTAACATCTCAATTACTATGATCAGTGTTGACCCCATGCTACAGCATGAGCTCTTGGTGAGCCTGGTTTAATCAGGAGGAGCTAGAAGTGTCATATCCTTGCCTTGCAAAATGTCCACAGTGCTGGTGGGCCTGGGCACCTTGCATAATCCTGGAACTTGCTGGAAGCACCAAATCTCAGGTTCCATAACCCATCCTAGGTCTATTGAATCAGAACCTATAACTAGATCCTCAGTTGGTTAAATTGTATGTTAAAGTTTAAGAAGTACTGCTATCTTGTACTCTAATTTCAGCCCTCAAAGTCAATGCTTGCTCCACTGCTGCTGCTGCTAAGTCACGTCAGTCGTGTCCGACTCTGTGTGACCCCAGAGACGGCAGCCCACCAGGCTCCCCCGTCCCTGGGGATTCTCCAGGCAAGAACACCAGAGTGGGTTGCCATTTCCCTCTCCAATGCATGAAAGTGAAAAGTGAAAGTGAAGTCGTTCAGTCGTGTCCGACTCCTAGAACCCCATGGACTGCAGCCTACCAGGCTCCTTCGTCCATGGGATTTTCCTGGCAAGAGTACTGGAGTGGGGTGCCATTGCCTTCAGTCATTTAAATATCTTCCACGTGAGTTTTGCCCTCTCTGTGCATTTCAGTTACTGTTATTTACTTAAAATTTCCATAGGAATCCAACTCAAAATTTTAACAGAAATAAATTGGTTTACGGATTGAACTGTATACCAATTCCACTGAAGGAAAAACAGCTCAATTTGCAACAAACAGAGAGTATGTATAAAAATATAGTGAAACGTAAGCAATATTGCTAAATTATAGCTAGATACTGTTGGCTGCTCAAGGTTGCTGAGCCAGCACTTCCTTTGTGGAAAGAGAGAAGTAAAAGTGTTAAGTATTGGAACATTTAGCCTAGGACCTAAATTCTGAGCAGGAGGATTAAAAGAAAATTAGAAAAGAAAAGAACTTACCATGACACTTACTATTATATAAAGCCTGATCCTGAGAAACAGTTATTATTCCAGTGGTGGTCATGCTGTTGTTCATGGGATGATGCTTTGTGTGTAAATTTGTAGATATCTTTACATCAGTAGAAAGGAAAGACACAGAAAGAGCTTGCTCAGAGGAAGGTATGGAATGAGAGAAGGGAGAGGAAATGGATGAAGGCTCCCACATCAGCTCCTGTGCACTCTGCTACTGAAGGCCCAGCCTTCATCACAGTGGCCGCAATGCCTCAGAGGTGGTGGTGGGGTGTGTAGTATTAGATGGTGTTTGGGGGAAGATGAAGCCTCTCAGGTTTGGAGTATTTCATCAACAGATGAATTTGCCGGTCAGCACTAACTCCTGATGGCAGTTAATTATAGTGACTGGAGTCCAGAAATCATTAAGCCCATGTGCACAATTCAGTCTCTTTTTTCAGGGGGGACCTACGTGGCCTGTCAAGCATTTCTCAGATGGAAATTGCCAAACGTCTTCATAAGGGGGGCCCATTTGTTGGTAATGTCATTTGTTGTTGAGAATTCTGAAGAAATCAAACTAAGATCTTCTTAAATGTAGTATTTCAACACCCCCAAATGAGTCTGTTTTGGGATCATCTTTGCCTCTCAACTGAGTCTTGTCTAACTTCTGAACTTTGGTCAGTTTCTTGCCTGTTTATTGCACAGCCCGTCCAGCATCCACTGAGAAGACATTAGCTGAGCTCTTACAATGCACACTGGGGAGAAGAAGCCAAGTAGACAGAGGTGACAAAGTTCAGATGGGAAACTCTCATTGGTACGGATGGAAAACAGCAACCACGTCACTGGATCCACACAGCTATGCAGCAGCCTCGAAAACCAGAGTCTGGCACACTCAGACAAAATTCAGAAAGCAAACCAGCCAAGGCCTCCAAACGCATGATAATATTGTTTGGTCTCCAACAGGAGTCAGTCTAACTAGCCTGATGATTTCCTCTTCATACCCTGGCATCATGACCTTGGGTGTAGTCATGGTCTTGCACAATCAACGCAGACTGCACCTCCTTAAACTCAAAAATTACTTGTCAGCTCTCAGCCTATGCCAAGTGATGCCAAAACAAGCCATTTTGATCTCCTCAGGCAAACTGCCAGTTAGCTCAGTGTAAAATAATCAGCCAAACTGATGTTTAACTGAACTGACTAGGTGCTTGGTAAGTTGTTTTGTTTTTTTTTCCCCCTTTTTCTTCTCTGAATTGACAGGTCAAATAAGTCAGAAGAAATTGCTAGCCCCCAGGAGACAAAGCCTAAATTGTTTCTCTGTGCTCTTTCCAAGAAAAGGTTAAAGTCACCCAACACGTAGCTCTGTGCCACTTTTGCTGAATTGCTAAAGTCAGTTGCAAGAGAGGCAGGAGAAATCAGTTTTATTTAGAAAAGAACTCATTAGAGTTGACTCTGCACCAGGCACTTTTCTAAGCATTTTACTAAATTGAATTGGTTTAGTACTCTTAATTGAGGGGCATTATTAACCCATTTTACAGATGAAGAAATTTATTCACATGGAGGTTAAGTCATTGAGTGACAATCAGCCAGTGGGTGCTGGAGCCAAAAATCACTCAGGGCCATCCAGGCTCTTGGCCACTGTACTTCACTCTTTAACCTCAGATCCACTGTAGTCAGATCACTCTTCCAAGTTCACAGAAGCCCCTATGAATACCCAGAGGTCCGGAAACACTAACCAACTGAAAGCCATGGAGTTCAGCAGTGACCAAAACAGTGAGATAATTTCTCAGAAGAGATCTGATAGGATTATAGCTGCCCTCTTCAAAACTGACAGATCATTATTTACAGAATAAACACAAATAGTCTATTTCTCAAAAGGCCAGGCTAAATCAAATGGTGAAAGATGGATGTGACATTTCGCTCATTCTTTTGTTTGCTTTATTTCCTTTCCTTCATTCAAAATTATTTTGGGTACCACATAGCCATTGAGAGCATGGTCACCAGAGTCAAGCAGATGTGTGTGTGTATGTGTGTGTGTGGTCCATGTTATGATATTTAAAAGCTGCAGTTGCCACATCTTCTTTATCTATACCTCTATTAAGAACATTAAGGGGACTTCCATATCTTGGTACTGTGAATAATACTGCAGTGAACATAGATGTGCAGGTATCCCTTCAAGATACCAGCTTCATTCTCTTTAGATATATACCCAGGAGTGGGATTGCTGGATCATATGGTAGTTCTATTTTTAATTTTTTGAGAAACAGCTATACTGTTTTCCATGATGGCTCTACCAACTTGCATTGCACTGATGTAAGGGCTCCCTTTTCTCTAAATCTTTGCCAACTGTTGTTATCAGTTACCTTTTGATCCTTGTCATCCTAACAGGTGTGAGTCTATATCTCATGGTGATTTTTATTTTCATTTCCCTTTAGTGATGTTGGACATTTTTTCATATATAATATGAAACAAGCCATTTATATATCTTTAGAAAAATATGTATTCTGTGGCATATATTGTGTGTGTGTTTTATATATATATATAAATAAATGGAATGCTATTAGACTATTAAAAAAGGAAATCCTGCCATTTGTGATAACATGCACAAATTTGAATGGCATTATGCGGAGAAGGCAATGGCAACCCACTCCAGTGGTCTTGCCTGGAGAACCCCAGGGACGGGGGAGCCTGGTGGGCTGCCGTCTCTGGGGCTGCACAGAGTCGGACACGACTGAAGCGACTTAGCAGCAGCAGCAGCAGCATGCTAAGTGAAATAAGCCAGAGAATGACAAATACTATATGGTTTCATAGAAACACTAGATTGCTGGTTATCATGGGCTGGGAGAAAGGTAACATGGGGTGATATAAGTCAAAGGGACAAATTTGCAGTTTTAAAAGAATAAGTTCTAAGGATCTGAAGTACCACATGTGACTATAGTTAACATACAATGTTGCATACCTGAAAGTTGCAAAGAATAGGTCTTAAACATTCTCACCATACACACACACACAAGAAAAAGTGAACCATGTTAATTCTGTGAAGTGATGGCTTTCTTAATTATCTTGGTCTTGGTAATTATTCTACAATGTATATCAAATCATCATATTGTATACTTTTAACGTATACAACTATATTTGTCAAATTTTCCTCCACAAATTTTTAAAAAATTAATAAAATATAAAAGCTTCAGTTGCCTTTGGGATGTTATAGCAGTCTCTTGTCTTCATTCTCTTGATCTGCCAAATGGGCATGTCCTTGTACTTACCTCATAGCATTGTGAAAATTAAAATCATATAAGTAAAATGCCAAGCACAAGGCCTAACTGTACACAACTGTACAAAATTGTACAAAAAATTATTTTTTTCTCGGTTACAGATTTGATAGGAGATAAGATAAATAATACATGCCCCCGTCAGTAGGCAGAAAGAAACTGCAGTACTGAACACCATGATGTGGACCACAGAGTACCATGGAAACACAGACAATAATTAAGAACTTGAGGAAAGTGGTGAATGTTCCAGCAAGGTGGTAACATCCGTAGGTATTAAAAGAAATCATTTTCTAGTAGACAAGGGAAATAAAGGTAGCAGAAATATCTTGTGAAAATTCAAGTATGCATTTTTTAAGGTGGATTTGAAAGGTAGTGGCAAAAATATACAATTCTTTATCAAGAGAGGAATAAGGAAAGAACATTAACTTGGAACTTTCTAACAGATGGAGCTCCTCAGTAGTGGAAGAAGGTAGGATTCTGCTAGGCTCTCATAACTGGGGGGTTAACCAGATATTTGATGGCAATCCCTCAAAAAATTGTGGTGGAAAGTCTCTCTGGGGGCTTTCTTCTTCACCTGAGATATGATTTTGCACAGCTCACTTAGCTATTTTGAATGTTAATCTTATCTTCACAGGGGAAAAAGGATCACATACTCAAGAGGAGAATTAAAGCATCTAATATGAACTACTATATGAATTACATCTAATATGAACAAGGGAAGCCCCAGTAGCCCAGTTAGCAAAGAATCTGCCTGCAATGCAGGATACCAGAGTTCAATCTCTGGGTCGGGAAGATCCCCTGGAGAAGGAAATGGCAACCCACTCCATTATTCTTGCCTGTAAAGTTCTATGGACAGAGGAACCTGGTGGGCTACAATCCATGGGGTCGCGGGAGTTGGACACAACTTAGCGACTAAACCACAACCGCCTTCCGTGTGTGCGGAAGGATTTAAAAGATTCATCCATTCATACAATGACTGTTCATTGAGTATCTACTATATGCCAGAAACACAATAGTGAACAGAACAATATCCCTGTACTCACAGAGCTTATTTTCTAGTGATGAGAGGAAAAGATGATCAACAGAAACATACATAAATATACAATACATTTTATTTTGCCAAGTGCTGTGGGGAAAAAAAGCAGGTGATGGGGCTAAGGAGCACTGTGCTAAGGGATTGCAATTTTTCATAGGCTGATCAGAGAAGGACTCTGAAAATGAGAAATTTCAACTGCAGACCATAAAACCATGAGCCAGAGAAGGAGCAGCCAGAGGTACAGGAGGCAACAACAGACAATGGATCCTAGGGGCCATGTGGAGGTCATATGACTAAAATGTCATATTATCAATTTCCTTAAATATTGTTGAGACAGGGACTAGCATAATGATTATTGCCATTGACAATGAGAAGGTAAATATGGTAGGTCAATTCTAATGAGTTGCTTAGTGGAATGGTGGAGATAAAATCTGATGGGAGTGGGTTTAAGAAAGGACAGAAAGAGAGGAAAAGGAGGGATGAATACAAATAACTCACTGAGGTTTATTTGCTGTAAGTGGAGCAGAGGAATGGAGCTGTAGCTAAAAAGGAAAGTGAGGTCAAGGAATAGGGTTTTATTTTTCTTTCTTTTTTAAGTTGGTAGGCATGACAGCATGAATTTGAACAATCCCCACAAAGAAGAAAACGTTAATAGCATGGGAAAGCCAGGAGACGATTGCTGAAACTTTCCCTTACATAGAGGACAGAGGGTGGGATCCAGTGGGCAAATGGTGTGACCAACCTCAATGAGAAACAAATATTTCATCCATAGAAATAGGAGAGAATGCAGCATAAAATGGGCTCTCATCCAGAGAGGACAGGAGATGTGATTCTTCCTTTCTGCCTTCTTTTGATGTTTCTAATCAAACAAAGCAAGATTAAGAGCAGAGACTTGGTATGAGATAGGGAGTAACTGTGCAAGGTTTAAGAAACAAAGGAAATTTAAAATAGTCCTCTAAGATAGTAGAAGATTGAATGGTCTGGAGCAAGGTCATCAGGCTACAGCTTGTGAGCCAAATCCAATCCACTGATTATTTTTGCAAATACTTTAGTTGGAAGATAGCCACGCCCATTCATTTTTGTATAGTCTGTGGCTGCTTTCCTGCTAGGATGGCCGAATTGTGACAGAAACCGTATGGCTCCCAAAGCTTAAAATGCTTTCTATTAATATCTGGCCCTTTATAGAAAACATTTTCCAAGCCCTGACCTAGAGAGTTGGGTCAGATTTTGAAGCAAAATTCACAAGGTAGCAGTCATAACTTGGAAGGGAGACTGGTCAACATGGGTGTTACTGTGTGCATATATGGAGGTGGGAATGGGAAAGAAAAATCTTCGGATAACTTCAGCTGTTGAGATATGCGTGTGTAAGAGGAGGACAGCTGGAATTAACCAGGGTGGGTGTTCAGCCAGGCAAACATAATCAGGGAAAGAAGGGTAGAGGGGCTGAAGGAGGATAAAAGGAATGAGTAATGACCTTGGAACTAATGCAGATTAAGTGAGGTCGTGAAGGGAAAGTGACAGTAAATATGAGGTATCAGCGGATTCTAAACTTTAATGTGCTTCAAGAAATATTATATTTGAGTATTAAAGGGAAAAAGCATTAAAGACATGAGAAGGAAAAAATACTTGAAATTAAAATTATGGAGGGGTCACCAGTTTTGAAAAATAAGGAAAGGCAAGTGAACCAGCTGGGTAAAGTGAGGCTAAAAGAAAGCATACACAATAGGTGCTCGTCAGGAGTATCCCATACAAATGTAAGAGATTATTTCTAATCTCCTACACCTGAATTTTACATATGGTACAGCACTTTAGTTTGGGAAGCATATTTGGAATGCATGAGCAAGGAAGAACATCCCATGTATGTCTCATTTCCAAGAGATCAGTGAAATTGCATTAGAAAGAGGGAAAATCAAAAACAGGTAGGAGAAAGTATATGAGCCTGCAATGTCTTATTAATAACTCTGTCTCTCCTGGGAAATGGCTCCAACTAAAAGACACTACCCAGGATTACTGTCCCTGGAATGACTTAGATGACAGATAGAAAGCAGGAACAGCAGATTTGATTATTTCCCCTCACTGTTAGTGAAATGGAATACGGGCTGAGTTATGTGAGGTTTCTCAGATCATTCCAAACTAAACACATTTTGTCAGTTTTCAGAATCATAAAGAATGACCCATCTTCCTACCCTTACCCTTGACCCTATGCACATAGCTTTTTCTTTTTTAATCATTGTGTCTCTTACATCAAACATTTTAAATGGGGAGATAGCTGGTCTTAGCTGACTTTGTCCATGCTTTCCATCCTTCCTGATCCACCTTCAAAGTTATGGATGTGTTCCAAACTGATTAAATGGATCACAGCCTTTGGGAGAGTTCAAAACCAGCTGGTTCCAGTCAATTGTGTTCCTTCCAATTGGCAAGCAATAAATGTAAGGTTCCCCGCACCCCCTCTCTGGAGGCTGACCCTACAGTCAGTGATTGATGATTTGATATTATGCCTTTCAGGCTGCAGTAACATCTCACCCCCACTGAAAGTCCATGAATCTATCTAGATCTCGGGTTAGCCCATCTGCTCACAACAAAACTGCATATGCGTTTATTTTTTAAGTTTAGTTATATATTCTAGGAGATATTTACACATTTATTTTGTTCAATATTTATGGAACACACACAGACAACCCACTGGCTGTGAGGAAATAGAAATGAAAAAGACAATTCCTTGTCCAAGAACATAAGAACTTGGGAGAAAGAGAAATGGACAATAAAAATTGCAATAAGTAGTAAAATAGATGGAGAAGGCAATGGCACCCCTCTCCAGTGTTCTTGCTTGGAGAATCCCAGGGACAGGGAAGCCTGGTGGGCTGCCATCTATGGGGTCACACAGAGTCGGACACGACTGAAGTGACTTAGCAGCAGCACCAGCAGCAGTAAAATAGAAGCAATCTGGAGGAAAATAAAAGAGGGACATCTAACAGACTAGAGCAGGGTTTCTCGGCCTCAGTACTACAGACATTTTGGACTAGATAAAGATTTGTTACAGGGGCTGTTCTAGGTATTGTAGAATGTTTAGTGGCAACCCTGACTTCTACCTACTAGATGTCAGCAGCAACCCACCTGTCCTCCCAAGTTGTAACAGTGAAAAATGTCTCTAGACTTTATCAACTGTCCCTAAGAGAATAAGACAGAACTCACATTTGAGAACCACTAAATAAGAGCATCAAAGAAGGCTACGTAGAGGGGGTTATATTACAGCTTGATCTATGCAGATGATACCACTCTAATGGCAAAAAGTAAAGAAACTAAAAGAGCCTCTTGATGAGGATGAAAGTAACGAGTGAAAAAGCTAGCTTAAAACTCAGCATTCAAAAAACTAAGATCATGGCATTCAGTTCCATCACTTCATGGTAAACAGATGGAGTAAAAGTAGAAGTAGTGACAGATTTTATTTAATAGTCTCCCAAATCACTGCAGATGGTGACTGAAGCCACAAAATTAAAAGATGCTTACTCCCTGTAAGAAAAGCTCTGACAAACCCAGACAGCATACTCAAAAGCAGAGACACCACTTTGTTCACAAAGGTCTGTCTAGTCAAATCTATAGGCTTTCCAGTAGTCATGTATGGATATAAGAGTTGGACTGTAAAGAAGGCTGAGCACTGAAGAACTGATGCTTTCAAACTGTGGTACTGGAGAAGACTCTTGAGATCCCCTTGGACAGCAAGTCATTTCCTCAATAAACAGAATGAAAATACAACTCTTTAAGCAAAGGAAACAGTGCATGAAGAGAGAGCATATTCAGAAAACTGTTAGTAATTTGGTGGTGCTACAGCACAAAGAACAGACCATAAAAGGGTAGACTTCAAAGATAGATTAAACCGCAATTAATCAAAACATTCATGATTGAAATATATTTTGGCAGTTACAAAACCAGGCATATATTATCAAAATTACATATGTGGATATTCAAATATATAAACATTTGATTTCGTTCTTATTAAATTAGAATCACTGAGAATAAAGCCCAGGAAAATATATATATTTAAAAGCTCTTAATTAGGGAATTTTCAGAGCCTAGTTACTCAAAGTTGGGTTCTTGTTAGAAATGCAGAATTTTGTCGCAAACCTACAGAATCTGAAATTTCACAAGATCTCCAAATGATTCCCATGTTAAAATTAAGATGCACTATTCTGGTTTAGAGGAAATCTTTTAAGAGCACACATAAGTGAGTACCATAAATAACTACCAGAAATATACAGTATATGTGTTCAGCATTGTTAATTAAGAAACAAGAGTAATTTATATGATATCATGCAATATTAGACCACTCTTTTCAAATGTATCCCACATGGTAAATTGATATTAATATAATGTAAAATATGATCAGATTCCAACAAATTATTTGGGAAAGCAAGGGAGGGGTGAATGTCTCCATTGATCATAAAATAAACTATTAGGACCCCAAACCCAATCCTGATGTAAATCTGTATCTCTCAGGATCAAGAAACAATCTCAATATTTTAGAGCCAGTGAAATGCATGAGGAAATTTACTGAATTCTGGAATAATGAAAAGAAATAGACAGATATTAATTTTAAGAGCATTTCACATTTGTCATTACAGAATAACATACTTTCATTCAAAGCTGAATTGGAAATTTAACTTACCTGTAGATAATAGAGAGATAGCTTAACTATAAAAATTATCATAATGAACTTTGGAAAGCATTTACAAATTGCTTAGAGCTGACTGCTTTGTTTCATATAAGCAATCGGTGGTCACTAGGAATTATTCCATTTCACAGATGGAAAAAAAAAAAACTGGTTTTAGGTAGGGATGTTCAGGATCTCACAGCTAATAAGCAATAGAGTCTGAATGCAATCCCACATCATCTATATCCCTACCCCTTGCTTCTGACCACTCCAATTTATTTGTTTTTAACTTTTTATTTTGTGTTGGTTTAGCAATTAACAATGTTGTGATAGTTTCAGGTGAACAGCAAAGGGGCTCAGCCCTACATATATATGTATCCATTTTCCCCCAAACTCCCCTTCCATCCAGGCTGCCACATAACATTGAGCAGAGTTCCATGTGCTATACACTGGGCCCTTTTTGGATACCCATTTTAAACATAGCAGTGTGTACATGTCCATTCCAAGCTCCCTAATTATCCCTTCCCCCATCCTTCTCCTCAGCAACCATAAGTTTGTTTTCTAAATCTATGTGATTGTGTCTGTTTTGTAAGTAAGTTCATTTGTATCATTTCTTTTTATATTTTACATATAAGGGATGTTATATGATATTCCTCCTCTGTCAAACTTACTTCACTCAGTATGATGGCCTCTAGGTCCATCCAAGTTGCTGCATTCAGAAGACCTAAACAGACGTTTCTCCAAAGAAGACCTACAGATAGCCAAGAGGTACATGAAAAGATGTTCAACATCGCTAATTGTTAGAGAAATGCAAATCAAAACTACTATGGGGTATCACCTCACACCAATCAAAATGACAATCATCAAAAAATCCACAAACAAGAAATGCTGGAGAGGGTGTAGATAGAAGGGAACTCTCCTAAACTGTTGGTGAGGTGAAGTGAAAGTCACTGTCTTTTCTGACTCTTTGCAACCCCATGGACTATATAGTCTATGGAATTCTCCAGGCCAGAATACTGGAGTGGGTAGCCTTTCCATTCTCCAGGGATTGAACCCCGGTCTCTGGTATTGCAGGTGGATTCTTTACCAGCTGAGCCACAAGGGAAGACCATACTGTTGGTGGGAATATAAACTGGTACAGCCACTATGGAGAACAGTAAGGTGGTTCCTTAAAAAACTGACCCTTCTATTTTAAATGAACTTGAGCAAGCTCCAGGGGTTGATGATGGATAGGGAAGTTTGGCGTGCTGCAGTCCATGGGCTCACAGAGTTGGACATGACTGAGCAACTGAACTAATTTAAATGTAAGTGTAAGAAAACACATATTCAAACCCAAGCCATACCACCCTGCAGGCTTAATCATAAAATGCCTGTTTATTTCTCCATCTGTAAGTGAAAAACAGTAATATATCATGAACCATGAACTTCCAGATGTTCAATCTGGTTTTAGAAAAGGCAATAGAACTAGAGATCAAATTGCCAACATCTGCTGGATCATTGAAAAAGCAAGAGAGTTCCAGAAAAACATCTATTTCTGCTTTATTGACTATGCCAAAGCCTTTGGCTGTGTGGATCACAATAAACTGTGGAAAATTCTGAAAGAGATGGGCATATCAGACCACCTGACCTGCCTCTTGAGAAACCTATATACAGATCAGGAAGCAACAGTTAGAATTGGACATGGAACAACAGACTGGTTCCAAATAGGAAAAGGAGTATGTCAAGGCTGTATATTGTCACCCTGCTTATTTAACTTCTATGCAGAATACATCATGAGAAATGCTGGGCTGGAGGAAGCACAAGCTGGAATCAAGATTGCCAGGAGAAATATCAATAACCTCAGATATGCAGTTGATACCACCCTTATGGCAGAAACTGAAGAAGAACTAAGGAGCCTCTTGATGAAAGTAAAAGAGGAGAGTGAAAAAGTTGTCTTAAAGCTCAACATTCAGAAAACAAAGATCATGGCATCCGGTCCCATCACTTCATGGGAAATAGATGGGGAAACAGTGGAAACAGTGGCTGACTTTATTTTTGGGGGCTCCAAAATCACTGTGGATGGTGATTGCAGCCATGAAATTAAAAGATGCTTACTCCTTGGAAGGTAAGTTATGACCAACCTAGATAGCATAGTAAAAAGCAGAGACATTACTTTGCCAATAAAGGTCTGTCTAGTCAAGGCTATAGTTTTTCCAGTGGTCATGTATGGATGTGAGAGTTGGACTATAAAGAAAGCTGAGCGTTGAAGAATTGATGCTTTTGAACTGTGGTGTTGGAGAAGACTCTTGAGAGTCCCATGGACTGCAAGGAGATCAAACCAATGCATCCTAAAGCAGATCAGTCCTAGTTGTTCATTGAAAGGACTGATGCTGAAGCTGAAACTCCAATACTTTGGCCACTTGAGGCAGAGAGCTCATTTGAAAAGACCTTAATGCTGGGAAAGATTGGGGGCAGGAGGAGAAGGGGACAACAGAGGATGAGATGGCTGGATGGCATCACCAACACGATGGACACGGGTTTGGGTGAACTCCGGGAGTTGGTGATGGACAGGGAGGCCTGGTGTGCTGCAGTCCATGTGGTCTCAAAGAGTCGGACATGACTGAGCACCTGAACTGAACTGAACCAGGTTTTCATAATTAACTGAGATCAAGTCTGAGCAGTATTATACCATGAAAAACACAACTGTACAAATTTCAGCCAAGATTACAGTGTGTGTTTATAGAGAAATTTGGTTTCACTTGCCTCCTTCACTGCAAACATATACAAAATTTTAAGAGATGTTAAGAAGAAAATAAGGTTGTGATGATAAGCATCTCAATGAACCCTAAAAAGGAATGGAAACATACAGAGGTAAACAAGAGCCCATGTTTAGGTTTGTATTCGGGATCCATAATAGGAAGAAGGTTCCAGGAGTTCATATGCACTGGACAGTGTATGTCTTACCTGTAACAGAACACAGGAACTTGTGTTGTTGTTCATTGGTTCTCTAAGCATCACTGAAGGCCACCATGAAAACTGAGTCCTGAATAAAACCATGACCATAGTCATGAGTTAGTTGTTGAGTAGAATGGAGAAACATGATCTCACGGGAGAAAACAGACTAATTCATGGGCACATGAAAGTCATTCAGTCATGTCTGACTCTTTGAGACCCCATGGACTGTAGCCCGCCAGGCTCTTCTCTCCATGGAACTCTCCAGGCTAGAATACTGGAGTGGGTGTTTCCTTCTCCAGGGAATCTTCCCAAGCCATGGATGCCTCCCGCAGCAGAAGCAGATTCTTTACCATCAGAGCCACCAGGGAAGGAATTCATGGGTACACTCTGATGCAAAACTTTCATACTCAAGAAATGTTTTGAGCTGTCATCTTAAAATTCTGTAAGGTGGGAAGTGAAGGGTTGAACAGAGAAGAGATCACTCCAAATTTTCTAGACATAAGCATGAGTGTATGCATAAAAAGAAAAGGTAAATATCTCTTCAGAACAAGCTTCTACAAGTGTTACTGGAGGAAAAAATATTGGACAGCAGAAATTTCAGGGGTTCCAGGTCCTTCAAGACCCAGTCCAGTGCAGTCTTCTCAAAGTAATCTCCTACTTCCTCAGTTCCAACCTATTCTGCTTTGAGCAGGGTAGGAAAGCATTTTAATTAGGAGAGCGCCCACATACGTGTATACTCCCATGATACTGAAGAACCTTGGTAATGTATCAGTAACTCAAGTAGTGCCTCAGTTTCCACATTTGTTAGATGGCATGATGATAGCACCTACCCTAAAGATTTGTGAAGATTTCACTAGCTAACTCACATAATACACTGAAAATAACTGAACCCACAGTAGGCACGCTACAAACAGCTGTTCCTTTGACCTTACACAGCTGTCTCTGGATAATTGTGATTATCATATAGAATTGTGTTTTTATCAAATGTGTGTTTCTCAAGACTAGGAACCATTCTAATCTCTGGACTATAGTGGTTGGGTAAAGAGGTTAGGCAGCTAGTGAAGTGATTGTGGCAAGTAATAAAATACAATTACCTATAAAAACACACTATGATGGTTTGGAAAAGCACTAAATGAGGAGAAAGCTGATACAATAACTCTTGCCCTGATTATCAGCAGCACTGGACAAATCATCCCTCTGCTCCAAGATCTACCTCTTTCATCATTAATATGGTCATCCTGAGCTATAAACTTTAAAAATCTCTTTTAGCTCTAAGATCTTATGAAGCTGTACATTATGCATCTAAATTGGAGTAATCATAGATCCCGAAGTGAGTTATACCACTATTACATAAAACCTTTTGGACAGTAGATTAAAAACTATATAATGTCAAGGTCTAGAATTCTGACAGTGAACTAAAGGAAAAGGAATACATTCAGGTTCTGTTTTACTATGTGGTTTATACCTGCACTTCACCCACTCATCCTTGAAAAGCAATGAAAAGGACAGATGGGTTTTCAGTCTACATGGAGCTTACAATTTACTGGGGATAGAGAGGAACTAGAACATAAAACAATGAAATAGCTGTACATTGTGGTACACAGAATGAAGGAAATAGGGCACTGAAGTCAGAAGTCTTAAAATAGAAAAAAAAAAAAAAGGACTTCCCTGGAGATCCACTGGATAAGACACTGAGCTTCCACTGCAAGGGACAAGATTCAACTCCTGATCAGGGAACTAAGATCCTGCATGCCACATGGCACAATCAAAAAAGAAAGGGGAAAAAAATGGAAGTCCTGGTGAAGGATAATTTGGGGTGGGGGATGGTTAGGGACCTTTACTTTGTGTTATTGACATTAAACAGAGACCTAGACTGAAGGATACAGAGACCAGAGAAAAGAGATATTCATGCAATAAAAACAACCAACATCAAAGTCATAAGACTAGAAAGTAGTCAGCATGTTGGAAGACAAGAAAAAATGTAGTGTGACTGCAGAAAAGGAGTGAGATGCAGAAAGGCAGAAAATGAGCCTGGTGAACGTTGTGATCTTGGAGTCCCTGGTTAAAAGATTACTATTTAACTTCAAGGATAGAAAATAAATTAAGCCCAAATATTAGAGCAAAAATTAACTGAGTTCTTAGTATTTGCCAAGTGCTGCCTTAAATGTCTTTTATATATTAATTTACTTAGTCCTCACAACAACCTTATGAGGTGGTAACTATTATTATCCCATTTTGCAGATGTGGAGTCTGGACAAAGAAAGATGAGTTGACTTGCTGAAGATCACACAACCCACACAATCAAGATGTCTCTAAGACAGATTCATTCCTAGGCAGCCTGCCTACAGACCCTGTGTTCTTAACAACTATGCCAATAGGATTGTGTTTCATAACTGGAGGTTTCAGGTGCTTGATTTGTAGAGACTGAAAAAATTGCAAAAGTGATTTTGATTTCTCTTTTCCCAACCTTGTGAAGTAGTATTTCCTGAGGTGATACAACAAACAATACATGGAGTGTTCATGAATGCCGTGAGTTCAGGGCCTTCAAAATAAGTGCACCCTTAAAAGAACAAACCACTGAGCAAGGGGGCTGCTGCTGATATCTGAAAGACCGAGTTTTTAAAACATATCTCATCACACATTTAGCCTGTGCCTTCAGACTCAGTGAAATCAACCTCAGCAGAAGCTTGATTGATATTAGCCTGGACCAGTTTTGTTTTTTCTTTTTTCAGTTAAAATAACAACCAGATCCATAGGCATAAATGCTGAGAGTTCTTTGCACCTCGATTTTCTTCTCTTTGAGATGAGGAAGATTATATATCTATGTGTAAAGATAGATAGTTTAAATAGATAGTAGAGATATCATAAGAAAAGATATCTAATGGCACTGCTATTATTAAAACATTTAGTAAACAATAATGGAAATTTCTATGTATATAGATTATCCCCATTTTACAAAAGAAGATGCTGAGGCACAGTGATTAAGTAACTCATTTAAGGTCACAGAGTTAGTAAATAGTGCTGTCAGGATTTACACCTACTGAATTCATCTTCAGACTCTGTTCTCCAAACTACTTACCCACACTCTCCCTCATGCATATGTTAATTAGCCCTCCTTTACTACTGTCAGAAAAGACTCTTATTGCTTTTGCTTTTCCTATCCTCAAAATACATAGTGTAGCAACACTGAATAATATTTCTGATAGCTGTCAAAGAGAATAACCAATTAAAATGGAGGAAAATGTCAGTTTCTTCTTTGCAGGGGAATTCTTAAAATAACATTTTCTCTCACCTTCCTGGCTTTGTATTTAAAGAGGCAGGTTAATATACATGTTGAAACATGTATATTATCATATGTGAAACAAATCACCAGTCGAGGTTCGATGCGATACAGGATGCTCGGGGCTGGTGCATTGAGATGACCCAGAGGGATAGGATGGGGAGGGAGATAGGAGGGGGGTTCAGGATGGGGAACACATGTGCACCCGTGGCAGATTCATGTCAATGTATGGCAGAACCAATACAATATTGTAAAGTAATTAGCCTCCAATTAAAATAAATAAATTTATATTAAAAAAAATAAAGAGGCAAGTTAAGACATCTGGGAAGAAGTCAACCTTTTTAAACGCATTCTAAGTTACATCATATCCTGTGTTCCCGCAAGACCTTTTTCTGCCTCCACAGCCTTATCCATAGCCATTAAATGAATATCTTAACCATTTACTCAGTCCTATCTGCTCTTGAGTTGTGTCCATCATGTCCCATAGCAGAGTGGATGAACTTCCATGGTGTGTGTGTGTCCATCAAGAGAACTAATAATTAACCTCTTTGTTTTGGTAGCATCTTGAACTGACTACTACAGAGCAATAAGTGAAAATTATTATTCAAGCTTTTATCTTTCTTATACTACTGTGTAAGTGATAGAGGGTAGGTGATGCTTCTTGTTTCAGAAAAATTCAGGGTATCTTTGTTCTGTAATAAAGATTTAATTAAAGACACTGCCAAATATCTCCTTTCTGTTTTTTGAGTCTACTATATGAAGCTTCATATGAGAAATTTCTTTTCTTAATTGCCAGACAAATCTTCAATTTTATGTTTTATTTTGTAGAAAATGAAAACTGGTGTAACTCCCTGTCTTTGCATGGATCCTTACTTGTTTTGGTCAATGGAAAACCCAAGGACATTTCTGCTTACAACCTATCTATTACTCTAGTTATCACTCTATATACCTATCAGTCTAGTCTAGGAAAGGACCATCTTATTAAATATTTGGTGAATGAAAGAATGAATTAAAAGGAGTTACCATAGCTATAGCTATGGAAGCAAAAGATCAAAAGTAAAAGTAAAAGCTGGAAGTAAAAGATCACTGACTTACTAAGTATCTTGAAACAATATATTATGGATGAATAACAACTAGATTAAATGGGAGAATGTGGTTCTCTTGACAGCCATTTGTACAATTAGGAGAAAACCTTAATGTGAATAAGTTATCAATATTTTCCCTGCAAAGAGAAAAGCATCATCACATATTTTTAATAAAAGCCAAAATGCCTAGATACAGCTTTGGCAAACAAAATAGCAAAAACAAAACAAAACAAAACAAAACCACATCTTATCAATTGCAAACTAAAATGACTACATAACACTCTTTGGACAAAATCAGGGCTATATAAAACCTTCCATGAGAAACAACTGCTGAAATAAGTTGACTTGCTGTGATTCTCTCAGTAGTAAACAACTATTGTCTAACACTCCCTGTTCCTTGGGGAAATAGCTTCTTTGTTGCCTACCTACAGCGCCTGCCACAGTTGGACAGAAAATGTAATCTGGACCCAGTGAATCACAAATACTGGCCACTGTGTTTAGTCCAAGAAGGGACAAATGAATCATGTTGAGACAATAAGAATCTCTTGGATTATTCAGTTTGGAACTGGAAGTAAATGGTCACGTAGTAGAGTGACAAGGATAGTATATGAAACTATGTGTGTATGTCGTGTATGTGTGTGTGAGAGAGAGGGGAGAGACAGAGAGAGGAGGAGAAGAAAAAAGAAGAAGGAGATAAAGGAGGAAAGAGACCTAAAGATCTCATTTGAATCATCTGTCCCTTTCTTGCTTGAAATCAGCTTCACCTCTGGACTCAGACTGAGCTAGGGTTCCCATACTTACAATTGTGAAGTTTCTCACTATTTCCCCTACCATTCATTCTCCAGCCATACTAAATTATTAAACCACTTTCTATTCCCAGGTTAGAAGTGGCTTTTTCATACCTTTGCATTTTGCAGAGGTATTAACTGCTTATTAACTGTTCTTCTGGTTATTAACTGCTCTGAAACAAACACCCCCAAACTTGGTGGCTTAATAAAATCCTTTTTTTTTTTTCATAGTTTGAGATCATGAATTTAGAGATATCCCAGCTCTAAGTGGCTTCAGCTAAAGTACTTGGGTCTGGAAGATGCACTTCCATGACAATTTCTTCATGTGTCTATCTGGTGCCTTGACATAAGGCTCCCTGACTATCCTGGGGGCCTCAAGCAGGTACACTTCTGAGATGGGTTCCAAGAAGAAACATCATAAAAGCAACTCTAAGAGGTCCAGGTGGATTTGTAAGGTTTTTAAAGATCCAATTTCAGAAATCACACAGCAACAGTTCTGCCACAGTTACTAACAAAGAGTGAACCAAAGAGCTAGCCCAGATTGAAGGATTGTGACCCCACAAGGACAGGGATACTATGAGGTGAAGTTCATGAGGGTAGGAGGAGAGATTTTTAGAAACCAGCTATCACCCACCACTCTCTGTCTGGAATGGAATGTCCTTGTTGTCCTGGTTACTCTTACAAATCCCTGGGTTCTTAGCATGAGTATTCCCTTTTCTAAGCCCTTCTTTCTCCACATGTACATTTTTCTGTCATAGCATGTGGTACACCTCCTTGTAGTATGATTTGCAAATCTGCCTCTACACTAGACACTGAATGCCTTAAGGGGATTAACAATGTCTTAATTCATCTTTATATCTGAGACCTTTACTTATCACTGATGTTCAGTAAAGTTGACCCGGTGAACAAGCGTATATACATGCCAACACATTTACTCCTCAGGCTGAGAAAAATCACAGCAGATATATTCAAGTGGAATTCTTACTCCCGGAGAAGTTTCTGGGTCAGGAGTATGTCAGTTTGGGGACTATTTCTTCCCATGATATATTCACACATGATGTCAACTAATATCAGAATGTAACAAATTGATGCAGCTGAAAGTAGTCAAAGCAACTGATGTCAGTGTTTCATGATCCTGTCAGCTCGATGAGTCCTGTCTTTCTCACCCAATTCAAGCAATCTTGTGAAGTCATACATTTATCTGGACAGTCAGAGCCACAAAAATTTAAACCAGGACAAAATGCAGCTGAGATTTAATCAGAGGAAAACTATTTTCCATGATTCTCTAATTTGATATTTCATAGTACTTACTGAGTCTCCATCTGATGGCAACCTATGTAGATGATGCCTTGACTGAAAGTGCATTATACAGCCTCCTGCAAATGAAAAGATGTGAGCTCACATAAGCAAAAATACAAACACTTGCATTTAAGTTCAAATAACCATGAGAGTGAAGTGTGCATCCCAAACATTACAATAGAAAATTGGATTCTTTTATGCTCCCTTCCTTTCAACTTACTGAGTTTGCTTTCTTTTTTGTAAAGTTTATCATAGCTTATTCTGTAGAATGCTCATTTTTTTACAGAAGAGGAAGCTGGAAGGATTGACAAATGGGGGTAAATATTTGTAAGTAATGATTATTCAGCTTAACTTATTTGTACTTATTTTAATATGAATTTTTGTTTTATTTTTATTAACATATAGTTGACATACAACATTTTGTTAGTTTCAAAAGTAAAACAGTGACCCAACATTTATATACATTACAAATTGATCACTCCCATCAATCAAATAACCTGTCACCATACAAAGTTGTTACAATACTATTGACTATATCTGTGACTTATTGTATAAGTTAAATTTGGCACCACTTAATCCCCTTCACCTATTTCACTCAACTTCTTCACCTGCTCCCCTCTGACAACCACCAGTTTGTTTTCTTATTTTGTAAGTCTGTTTTAGTTTGGGGTTTTTTCTCACTTTTTGCTTGTTAGATGTCACATATAAGTGAAATTATATGGTATTTTTCTTTCTCTATCTGACATATTTCAATTACCATAATACCCTCTATTATGTGGAGGTATGTTCCTTCTATATCCACTTTGTTGAGAGTTTTTTATCACAATTAATCTTGAATTTTGTCAAATGATTTTCTGCATGTATAGAGATGATCATATGATTTTATCATTCATTTTGTTAGATGGGCTATCACATTGATTGATTTGTAGGTATTCATCCATCCATGCCACCCTGGAATAAATTCCACTTAACCATGTATACAGTGCTTTTTGATGCTTTCAAATGGTGGTGCTGCAGAAGCCTCTTGAGAGTCCCTTGGACAGCAAGGAGATCAAACCAGTCAATCCTAAAGGAAATCACCCCTGAATATTCATTGGAAGGTTTGATACTGAAGCTGAAGCTCCAATACTTTCGCCACCTGATGCAAAGAGCCAACTCATTGGAAAAGACCCTGATGCTGGGAAAGATTGGAGGCATGAGGAGAAGGGGACAATAGAGGATAAGATGATTATATAACATCACTGACTCCACGGACATGAATCTGAGCAAATTCCAGGAAATAGCAAAGGACAGGGGAGCCTGGCATGCTGCAGTCCATGGGGTTTCAAAGAGTCAGACCCAACTTAGTGACTGAATAACAACAAAAACAGTTCTTTTAATGCATTGTTGAATTTGGGTTACTAATATTTTGTTGAGGATTTTTGCATCCATGTTCATGGGATATTGACCTGTAGTTTTCTAAATGTTAGGCTGGATACTATAAAACGCTTAGAGGAAAACAGGCAGAACACTCTCTGGCATAAATCATGGCACTATCTTTTTTAATCCATCTCCCAGAATAATGGAAATAAAAGCAAAAATAAACAAATGGGACCTACTTAAACTCAAAAGCTTTTTGCACTGCAAAGGAAACAATAAACAAAATAAAAAGACAACCCACAGATTGGGAGAAAATATTTGCAAATCATGTGACTGATAAGGGATTAATTTCCAAAATTTCCAAATAGTTTAACATGCCTAGTAGTATCAAAACAAACAATCCACTCAAAAAATGGGCAGAAGACCTGAATAGACACTTTTGTAAAGAGGACATACAGACGGCCAATAGGAACATGAAAAGATGTTCAACATCGCTAGTTATTAGAGAAATGCAAATCAAAACTACAATGAGCTAGCACCTCACATCAGTCAGACTATCATCAAAAAACCCACATACAAGAAATGCTGGAGAGGGTGTGGAGAGAAGGGAACCCTCCTACACTGTTGGTGGGAACGTAAATGGGTACAAGCCACTATAGAGAACAGCATGAAGGTTCCTTAAAAAACTGAAAACAGAGCTACCATATAACCCTGCAATCCCACTCCTGGGCATATATCCAGAGAAGAACATGGGTGGAAAACATATGCACTCCAGTGTTAACTGCAGCATTGTTTTCAATGGCCAAGACATGGAAACAAACAACTTAAATGTCCATCAACAGAGGAATGGATAAAGAAGATGTGTTATATATATATATATATATATATATGTATATATACATACATACAATGGAATAGTACTCAACCATTAAAAAGAATGAAATAAGGCATTTGCAGCAACATGGATGGACCTAGAGAGTGTCATACTGAGTGAAGGAAGTCAGACAGAGAATACCATATGAATTCCTTATACGTGCAACCTAGAAACAAATGATACAAGTGAACTTACAAAACAGAAAGAGACTCACATACTTAGAATAATGAACTAATGTTTGCCAAGGGGAAGGGAGGGTCAAGGACTTTGGAAAAGTCATATACACACTGCTATATTTAAAATGGATAACCAATACAAGCCTATATAGCATATGGAACTTGGCTCAGTTACGTGCCACCCTGGATGGGAGGGAGGGTTGGCCGATACACGTATATGTATGGCTGAGGCCCTTCATTGTTCACCTGAAACTATCACAACATTGTTAATTGGCTTTGCCCCAGTACAAAATGTTTTTGGTGTTAAAAATAAAAATAAAATTAAGAAAAAAAAAGTCATAAACATACTTTGAAGTGCACAATACTATATGTAAAGTAAAAGCCCTATGTGGTACAGCTGTTCTCCAGAACTTATTCATCTAGCTTTGTATTCATTGTAAAACTTTATATTCATTGAACAACAATTCCTCCTTTAAAAAAAAGACAAAAACAAACAAAAACTAAAGGGACACAAGGAAATTCTGGAAGTGTTAGGTGTCTCTTATGTTGATTATGCGGAGAAGGCAATGGCACCCCACTCCAGTACTCTTGCCTGGCAAATCCCATGGACGGAGGAGCCTGGTAGGCTGCAGGAGCAGCCGCAACAGCAGCAGCAGCATGTTGATTATGATTATGGTATCATGGGTGTTTACATATATCAAAATTTCTTAAATGTGTGCAGTGAATATGTGCAATTCTATTATATCAATTATACCTCATTAAAGTTGTTTTAAAGAAGTCAGTTAAAAATTATTTTGTTTTTTTTCACTGCTCTATTTTTTATTGTTATAAAGCATAAGAAGGGACATACCTGAAGAAGAGATCAATGAGATGATTGATCAAAAAGATCAACAAAAGGTAAAAAACAAACCAACAAAAAAGATAACTGAATGGTGAAATTAGTATAAAAGGAAAATCCTTAAAGAGAAACAAGGCAGTAGAAAGCTTTTTTCAGGGTGTAGCATTGAGTTGAATGAGGACCCCACAGCTCCTTGGAAAAACTTTGCTAGAGAATCTTATTTTGAAATTCTGGTTTGACCCACCCTGTCATTCAACTGAGTGTTAACCTCCAGGTACACCTAATTAAGACATTAGACGTAATAAGATAAGGAGATGAATCCACAGAATTATTTGTAGGAGAATAGAGAAAGTAATTAAAAAGAAGTTGAAGTGTGTGACAGGAGATGAGTATCGTGCTCAATGAAGCCATTTGATAATTACCAAGATGTTCCAGCACAAAGCATGACATACAATGTAACCTATTTGGATGTTTATTAATTCGACTCATGTGGCAGGCGGAATACTGTGCGTTTCAAGACCTGCCAACTCTGAAACAACTTTATTGATATCACTTCTCAAAAAGGAGTGTCAGCACTTTCTATCAAAGCATTTCCTTGAGCACTAAAAATGGATTACATGTATCCAAAGTTTGTAAAGATTATAGACCAAAATTTCGACCCCTATAAAGTATAGCTATAGACCAGGAGACAATTAGGACCAGGATAAGACTGTATAAAATTTAGGCTTTGCAGACCATACAGTTTTCATGGGAACTGCTTAACTCTGTCCTGCAGCACAAAAGCTGCCAAAAACAATGTGTAAACAAACTGGTCTGTATTTCAATAAAAGTTTACATATAATCATGAAATTTTAAATTTTATTTGGTTTTTACATGCCACAAAATAATATTCTTGTTTTCTGGGGTTTTTTTTAGCAACTTAAAAATGTTAAAAATATTCTTTTCTTGTACACCACACAAAAATGAGTGTCGGCTGGATTTGGTCAATGGTTTGCAATTTGCTGACACCTATTATAAACTAACTAGTTAGTGACAGAATTACGGGATCAATTCTTATTGTGTGTATGCATATCCAGAGGTGTCAGCTAGAATTATCTTATCTTGCCTTTATATCTAATTGACTTTAACTACAATCCCACAAGGTGGAAAGTCAAAGGCCAAATCTTTTCTCTCTCTCTCCTGACTTTTTACCTTTGTTTGTGTGTGCCTCTGTCATTCTTTCCTTGAAATTATCTCTATCTTTACCTCCATCAAGTATCTCTGTCTTTACATCCAACTGTATCTCCCTCTATGTCCCTCTCACTTCCCCACCCAACATTTATCTTGAGTGCATGCTAAGTCACTTCAGTCCTGTCCAACTCCTTGACTCCTTGTGACACTATGGACTATAGCCCTCCAAACTCTTCTGTTCAAGGAATTCTCCAGGTGAGAATATTGGAATGGGCTGCCATTTTCTCCTCCAGGGACTCTTCCCCACCCAGGGATCAAATCTGCATCTCTGAGGTCTCCTGCATTGGCAGGCGGGTTCTTTACCACTAGCGCCACATGGGAAGCCCAAGTTCAAATTTAAGCCCTACCAAATACATAGTATATATAAATCCTTTCTTAAAACAACTAAATTTCATGATAATTTTGAAACACTATTTAAGGAGAATGTATTGAGTTATGTTTTAACTAAATCAATTGCCCAGAATTTAAATCTGGTAAATGACACATTCGAGGTTCAAATTCAAGTCAGATTCTAGCAACTTTCTTCTAGATAAGTTGTGCTGTAGTTTTCTATCAAGTCTGCCTTTTTCCCTTGTATAGGCTGTTGTGGCTAAAATATTCCAGAAATAACTAGAGTAAAAATTGTTTCCTCAAGAAGCAAAAATCTTAGAAGAGAACTGAGTCTCAGAGAGTCCAAATGAGTTGCAGAATACTTATACCTTCTCCATCCATTGCCACTGGGAAGAAAATTGAATATGAATAGAAAGAAGCATAATAATCATTTTGTACTTTTTTAATCAGAGAAAGATAATATCATCAAACAGTTTAGACAACTGACAAGACAGAAACTGCAGTTTGAATAAATGAACAGAGTCCTGACTCTAAAATCCCAGGGAGCCAAGACGGTGAGAAAGTATCTTTTAGCTCCTGGTCAGGGGAGGCAACAAGGCCCTTGCTTACTGCCTCCTGCCCTCAGAGGGAAAGAGCCCCCTCCCCAGTACATTTTAGGATACAGTAGTAACCAGTCTGGATGCTCCATAAGGTGCCAAAGAAAAAAAATCACCAAATCTCCAACAAGATTAAGCACTCAGGAAGTAGAGAAACATACAGAGTGAACACAACATTCACCCAGTGAAAGAGGACAGCCGAAGCTTTAGATGAAAACCTGAGTGAAAAATAAAAGAGCACTTAAGAGAAAAGTATCTCCCAAAATACATTATAGAGTTAGAAAAAATAAATAAATAAAAACCACGATTTTTCCATTAAGCAATTCTGCAGATTTCTGTCAAGAGTTTTACTTTTGACCTAGAAGAACAAGTGTGTGAAATATCAAAAAGCACAGAGCAAATTATAAAAAAACTTAAGCTCTGAAGACAAAGAAGAGAAATATGCAGCCTGTGTAGAAGCATGGATAGTCCACCTAGATCCCCCTTCAACTGCTCCAGCTGTAAGTCCCTTCAGGTTTGCTGAAGCTACAGAGATCTAGGACCCACACTCCCTAGGGTTGATTACATGCAATGACTAACCAATACTTAGGTATAAAGGCCCAACAATGTTGGCCCAACCTTGTACAACTCTGATGGACCACATTCGTTCCAGAGCTCCCTGTGGAGTTGGAAGAGATTTTGTCAGGTCTTTGACATGATTCACGATCTTCTTCTACCCAATCTTCTCCCTTCTTCCAAGGGAGTTGATTCCTAATAAATAACCTGCAGACTAGACTCCATCTCAGTATCTACATCCAGAGATGCCAAACTACAGCAGTGGTATTGAAAGCAATCAGATAAAGCAGGTGCTATGAAGGGTTTTGGAAATGCATCCTTACCGCCCAGCTGACAATGAGGTAGGTAGCCTGCCTGTGGTAGGTGGCACATTACCATCCCCTGTTACGCCAAGGAAGCATACTTTCACCAGGAGATGCAGCAACTGTCCATCAGCGGGACAAATGCCTGGGCATTTGGAGACCCTTCTTCCTAGAGACACAAGGAAGGAAAGGAATCACCATCTTAGCAAGGGCAACTGATAGATTATCAAAATGTGGTAGAACTACTGCTACCAAATAGAAGCAGAAAGGAATACACAGGGTACCCAAGTGATCCACTCAGGAATGTTTTGATAGTTTCTTGCCTAGTTGTGATGCCTCAAAGGCAATTTCACAACTAGAAAACATGAACTATATTTTCACTTCACTGTAGAAAAAAGATCTGCCATCCAAGAATCTTAGATAACTCCAAATTTTTAAAAATATATACCAGTAGTAAATATTCAGAATTTTTTACTGGAATAAGTTGACATACAGTAAAATATATTCATTTCAGGTGTACAACATAGTGATTCAGCATTTTGGCAGGTTATACTCCATTATAGGCTATCACAAGATAATGGCTATAATTTCCTTTGCCACACAGTATATCTTTGTTGCTTATCTATTATATATATATCCACTATATACAGTTGTATCTGTTAATCCCATACCCTAAACTTGTCCCCCCCCTTCCCTCTTCCGTTTTAAAATCATATGACCTAACAATAGGAAAAATTAAAAATAAATCTCTGCAAACATACATTTTCTCATCTTGAGATACTATAATAATATACAGAGCATGCTAAAAATTATAATCCAAAAATGCTAACTATTGGAGAGAATATGCCTGAAATTTGTCTCAAAGTTACTATTTAAGATTAATAAATTTAAAATTATTTACACATCTGATGCATCTATATAGACCGTATTATTTGCATTTGACAGACTATTCTTTCTATAGGTGCTGAGATAACTGATAAACTCATAGAAAATTTTCCAAATTAAAAACATTTTCAATTCTATTTTTTCTATGTTTAATTGTATAAATTAGAACTCAGATATTCACAATTTTTTTCTCCATTAAGACTATATTTCTTCAACAAATATTTTGACCTAATAACACTAATCAAAAAATTCATATTTGTTAATGTTTCAAAATTAGAGGCTGCAAAATTAAGCTTCATCAATTCATTATGTTCACTCATTTCATTATGTAAATAAATATATATTTAACCAAGTAACAATAACAAACCCAATGAATTTTTCTTACACAGTCAAGAAGTTCCAAAACACAAATAGGAAATTTCACAATTATATTTTATGTTATTGGCACTCTCATTCTTTAATTTTTTAAACTCCTGCTTTGATTTTGTTGTTTTTACTGTCAATGCCTTCTCATTTGCATGTTTTGTTTTCCATAATTATAATTCAATAAATCTTTCACAATCTGAAGCTTCATGATTCCATTCATTAAATATTTTATTAAGTGTATTTAACAGATTATAATTTTTAAAAAACCTACCAGAAATTAAAAGACTCAGTTAGAGTAAATATATTTCAATATGATAAATTTAATGTAGATCACACTGATGGCTTTCAAAGTAGTTGCTGTAATGTTCAAATTATTATAAAATCTACTTGGTGATAGATAACAGTGAGAAGAGTGTCTACTGCTGAAGAATTTTTAAGTTAATTTTTAAATGTGATAAGATAAATATAACCTAAAATTTGCCATCTTAAACATTTTCAGTGTACAGCTCAGTAGTGTCAATGCATTCACATGGTCATTAAACTAATCCAGAAAACTCTTTCATCTTCAGAACTGAAAATGCATACCCATTAAATAACTCCTCAGTTTCCTGTCCCCACAACCTGTAGCAACCACCATTCTACTCTATCTATTCTGGGCACTTCATATAAGCTGAATTGTACAGTGTTTGTCTGGCTCCAAAATCAGTGCAGACGGTGACTGCAGCCATGAAATTAAAAGATGCTTGCTCCTTGGAAGAAAAGCTATGAACAACCTAGACAACATATTAAAAAAGTAGAGACATTACTTGCCAACAAAGTTCATCTAGTCAAAGCTATGGTTTTTCCAGTAGTCATGTATGGGTGTGAGAGTTGGACTGTAAAGAAAGCTGAGCACCAAAGAATTGATGCTTTTTTTTTTTTTTTTCCTTTTTTCTTTTTTTTTATTTTATTTTATTTAACTTTACAATATTGTATTGGTTTTGCCATATATCAAAATGAATCTGCCACAGGTATACATGTGTTCCCCATCCTGAGCCCTCCTCCCTCCTCCCTCCCCATACCATCCATCTGGGTTGTCCCAGTGCACCAGCCCCAAGCATCCAGTATCATGCATCGAACCTGGACTGGCGACTCATTTCATATATGATATTATACATATCTCAATGCCATTCTCTCAAATCTTCCCACCCTCTCCCACTCCCACAGAGTCCAAAAGACTGTTCTATACATCAGTGTCTCTTTTGCTGTCTTGTATACAGGGTTATTGTTACAATCTTTCTAAATTCCATATATATGCGTTAGTATACTGTATTGGGGAGAAAGCAATGGCACCCCACTCCAGTACTCTTGCCTGGAAAATCCCATGGACAGAGGAGCCTGGTAGGCTGCAGTCCATGGGGTCGCGAAGAGTCGGACACAACTGAGCGACTTCACTTTCACTTTTCACTTTCATGCATTGGAGAAGGAAATGGCAACCCACTCCAGTGTTTTTGCCTGGAGAATCCCAGGGATGATGGAGCCTGGTGGGCTGCCGTCTATGGGGTCTCACAGAGTCAGACACAACTGAAGCGACTTAGTAGTAGTAGTAATATACTGTATTGGTGTTTTTCTTTCTGGCTTACTTCACTCAGTATAATAGGCTCCAGTTTCATCCACCTCATTAGAACTGATTCAAATGTATTCTTTTTCATGGCTGAGTAATACTCCATTGTGTATATGTACCACTGCTTTCTTATCCATTCATCTGCTGACGGACATCTAGGTTGCTTCCATGTCCTGGCTATTATAAACAGTGCTGCGATGAACATTGGGGTACACGTGTGTCTTTCAATTCTGGTTTCCTCAGTGTGTATGCCCAGCAGTGGGATTGCTGGATCATATATCTACCTAAAGAAACTAAAGACCTATATATAGAAAACTATAAAACACTGGTGAAAGAAATCAAAGAGGACACTAATAGATGGAGAAATATACCATGTTCATGGATTGGAAGAATCAATATAGTGAAAATGAGTATACTACCCAAAGCAATTTATAGATTCAATGCAATCCCTATCAAGCTACCAATGGTATTCTTCACAGAGCTAGAACAAATAATTTCACAATTTGTATGGAAATACAAAAAACCTCGAATAGCCAAAGCGATCTTGAGAAAGAAGAATGGAAGTGGAGGAATCAACCTACCTGACTTCAGGCTCTACTACAAAGCCACAGTCATCAAGACAGTATGGTACTGGCACAAAGACAGAAATATAGATCAATGGAACAAAATAGAAAGCCCAGAGATAAATCCACGCACATATGGACACCTTATCTTTGACAAAGGAGGGAAGAATATACAATAGAGAAAAGACAATCTCTTTAACAAGTGGTGCTGGGAAAACTGGTCAACCACTTGTAAAAGAATGAAACTAGAACACTTTCTAACACCATACACAAAAATAAACTCAAAATGGATTAAAGATCTAAATGTAAGACCAGAAACTATAAAACTCCTAGAGGAGAACATAGGCAAAACACTTTCCGACATACATCACAGCAGGATACTCTATGACCCACCTCCCAGAATATTGGAAATAAAAGCATAAATAAACAAATGGGACCTAATTAAACTTAAAAGCTTCTGCACAACAAAGGAAACTATAAGCAGGGTGAAAAGACAGCCTTCAGAATGAGAGAAAATAATAGCAAATGAAGCAACAGACAAACAACTAATCTCAAAAATATACAAGCAACTCCTACAGCTCAATTCCAGAAAAATAAATGACCCAATCAAAAAATGGGCCAAAGAACTAAATAGACATTTCTCCAAAGAAGACATACAGATGGCTAAAAAACACATGAAAAGATGCTCAACATCACTCATTATCAGAGAAATGCAAATCAAAACCATTATGAGGTACCATTTCACGCCAGTCAGAATGGCTGCGATCCAAAAGTCTACAAGCAATAAATGCTGGAGAAGGTGTGGAGAAAAGGGAACCCTCTTAAACTGTTGGTTGGAATGCAAACTAGTACAGCCACTATGGAGAACAGTGTGGAGATTCCTTAAAAAAAAGAATTGATGCTTTTGAACTGTGGTATTGGAGAAGACTCTTGAGAGTCCCTTGGACTGCAAAGAGATCAAACTAGTCAATCCTAAAGGAAATCAGTCCTGAATATTCATTGGAAGGACTGATGCATAATCTGAAACTACAATACTTTGGCCACCTGATGCAAAGAACTGACTCATTGGAAAAGACCCTGATGCTGGGAAAGATTGAAGGCGGAAGAAGGAGGAGATGACAGAGGATGAGATGGTTGGATGGCATCATGACTTGATCGACATGAGTTTGAGCAAGCTCCGGGAGTTGGTGATGGACAGGGAAGCCTGGTGTGTTGCAGTCCATGGGGTTGCAAAGAGTTGGACATAACTGAGAGACTGAACTGAACTGAACTTCCTATCACCAATTGCTGGAAAGACTGTCATATCCTTATTAAAGGGGTTTGTCATGCTTGTTGAAGATTATCTGATCATATATGTGAGGCTTTATTTCTGTGCTCTCTATTTGAATGGTTTTAACCAGTAACCATGCTATCTTGATTAGCTTGGTAATAAGTTTTGAAATTGAATGATATGAGACCACCAACTTCGTTCTTTTTCAAGATTGTTTTGACCCTTTGGGGTCTGTTGAAATTCCGTACAAATTTTAGGATTAAATTTTGCAATTCAGTTTGCAAAATATGTTAATAAGGTTTTGATACAGATTTTATTAAATATGTAAATTGCTTTAGGTAGTATTCACATTTTAACAATATTGAGTCTTCCAGTTCATCAACATTGGATGTTTTTCTATTCATTTCTGCTTCCTTAATTTCTTTAACAACATTTTGTAGTTTTCAGTGTACACATCTTTTGTCTCATTGGTTAAGTTTATTCCTAGGTGTTTCATTCTTTAAATGGAATTGTTTTCTCAATTTCCTTTTCAAATTTTTCGCTGTTATTGTATAACATAATATATAGTATATAGAAATGAAACTGATTTTTGTGTCTTGATTTTAACATCTTACAACTTTGCTGAATTATTTTATTAGTTCTAACACTGTGTGTGTGTTTTGTGTGTGTGTGTTTGAAATCTTTAGGGTTTTAAACATGTAAGATCATGTTGCTACAAACAGAAATAATGTTAATTCTTGCATTCCAATTTGTATTCATTTTTCCAATTCATTCCTTCCTTTGTCTAGTCTAATTGTTTTGACTAGGATATTCAGTACCAATGAAGACAAATGAAAAAGCAGTTTTCTTATAACTTTTAGGATACACACACACGTCTGGTCATTATTTGGTCATTCAAGCAACCAAATATGTATTTTTTAAATATACTTGCTCTCAATCCACAATTCCTGGCTCACATCTCCCTGACCGTGGAATTTCCTGAGTGATAAGAGTAATAGGATATTTGTTAGTCCTCAGTTCCTAAAAATGCCTCAGGGAAAGTGACTTTGGAACCCATCTAAGGATAGGGGCTTGTTGCCAGGAGAACCAGTCATGTGATTAGAGAGTTGCAACCTTCAGTCTCACCACCTGACCACCTGATTTCCTGGAAAGGTAGAGGAGGTTGACTCCATCACCATAAGCCAATGATTTGGTCAATCATGGCTATACAACAAAGCCTCCATGAAAATCCAAAAGGATGACTTTCTGTCCCCTTTTCAAAAAGCTTCCATGTCAAGAAACAGAATACTTCCAAGTGTCAAGGTGTCATGCCTCAAGCTCCATAAAAACAGAAGCCCTTTCATTTACGACCTCTCCCTATGTGTCTCTTCATCTGGCTGTTGATTTATATCCTTTAATGTCCTTCTATAATAAATTGGTAATCTAGTAAGTAAACAAGATTTCCTGAAGTCTGTGAGCCATTTTAGAAAACTAATCAAACCCAAGGAAAGGAATATGAGAACCTCTGATTTGTAGCCAGTTGGTCAGAAGTCCAGGACAACTGACTGGCATTTGAAGTGGAGTCTTCCTCACCTGGGGCTGCCTCCCAGGTAGCACAGTGGTGAAGAATCTATCTGCCAATGCAGGAGACACAAGAGGCATGGGTTTGATCCCTAGGTTGTGAAGATCCTCTGGAGTAGGAAATGGCACCCCACTCCAGTATTCTTGCCTGAAAATTCCATGGACAGGAGTGCCAGAGTCAGACATGACTGAGTGACTGAACATGCAAATACACTTTTTTAACTGAGCTCTTTATCTGGGGAATCTGATTCTATCTCTGGGTAGATAGCGTCAGAATTGAGTTGAATTTTTGGACACTCTGCAGGTGAATGAGAATTGCTGGTCCATGGAGGGAAGCTTTAACAAACGAATGTTGGAATAGGGCCCTGCAACTCTTTTTAGTAGGCATTTCCTGATTTTAGAGGAAGAGATTTCAGTCTTTCACCACTGAGAATGTTAGCTGTGGGTTTTCATATAAGGCCTTTATTCTTTTGAGACAGTTTTCTTCTTTTCCTGGTTTGTTGAGTATTTCTGTCAAGGGTGTTGACTTTTGTCAATGCTTCCTCTACATCAATGGAGAGTTCTTTTTTCCGGCATTCTGTGAACATGGTGTATGATATTGACTGATACCACTCTATTTTCTGTCCCAAAAGAGAAGCTGAGAAATGGAGGCCATGTTGATATTTCCCCTAATACTACTTATTATGTTTTCCCAACTCACCTGAAATATAGAAAGATACTCCTCAGAGAGATTTTTTTGCTTATTAGAAGGTACACTGACATCAGGCTTTTATCTGTTGAGCTATAAAATTTCAAAGATCTGTTCTGTTACTGTGTCAGAGCATATTAAACGTTTTCTTTGACTACCATCCTTGATAAGGCAAAGGGATTTGGTGTTGGATGTTCTCTTCAAAAAACTGAAATCTAAACTTGACTGGAGCTGCTTGGAATTGCATTGCAAAGAGAGAAAAAACAGCCTTCAAGTTTTACCAAAGGCACAGAGAGCTGAGTTAGAATCCTCTTAAAATAATACAATCATAAAGGCCTGTCTGCCAGCTTTGGGGACCCAGCAGGAACAGCAGGAGCTAAGAGGACTGAATAGATCAGACAGATTGTAATATTAATTAGGGTTGACTGGACTTTTAAAGATATCTAGAAATGAGACTTTGTTTATATCTGAAAATGGTCAGAAAAACTATGGGATTAGTTCCAGTATTGGACTGGGAAGGGGAGAGATGATGTACCAAAGTGAGTGACAAAGAAGTAAGCAGATTTCTGCTTGCTTTCCTACATCCAGCACTTCCAGCGTACTAGAGGTACGTACATAAATACATCAAAAGGTATCTAGGATACACTGCTAACATTTAAAAACTATTTATTATTTCACTCTGAAATTTTATAAACTGATTTCTAGAGCAGATGAAAATTTAGGATGTGAGATGATATTTAAGGGAAGGAGGACACACAAGATTCCAAATCAAGGTAAGCATTAACAATAGGGAGAAACAAGAAGAGTGGAGTCAATGGTGTTTGATTCTCTGTAAGGCAGTAACAAACCTAATTTGAAGGACAGGGAAGCTTTATGTTAAAATGTTAAAAGATCTTGAAAAGTAGATCGAAGTATGATACTTAAAGTCTTTAAACTCAAGTTTACAAAATTATTTTACTGGTGTGTGGGGGGAGATGATGGGGATGGGGGAGCAGCTGGGAGTGGGAATGTTGTCAATTCCAGAATTGACCATGAGATGATCAGGATATGTGATGATCATTTCCTGTGATCATCTCCCATTGTGTAGGAACAATGGGAGCAAAAGGGGCAAATGTGTCAGGAAACAACCTTAGGATTTCAACTACACCATCTGCTCCCTCATCTTTGAACTTCTCTGGGAAAGTATTCCCTGTGCAGGAATAAGCTTCCACCATCTTCCTACATTAGCCTGTAACTAAAAGTATTAATCGAAAATCCAGAATTAGAATACTGAGTTTTGGGCTCTAAAACTCACACTATTAACCACTATCCAGTCAGTTCATATTCAAATCTTTTATAAATACCCTTGTATCATTACTTGGAGGAGCCCATGGCAACCCACTCCAGTATTCCTGCCTGGAGAATCCCATGGACAGAGGAGCTTGATGGGCTACAGTCTATAGGGTCACAAAGAGTCAAACATGCCTGAAGCGACTTAGCATGCAGGCACATATCACTAGTATTTCCCTTGTGATAGGTGACTCAGGAAGTAAAGAATCCACAGGTAATGCAGGAGACCCAGGTTTCATCCCTGGGTCAGGAAGATCCCCTGGAGAAAGGAATGGCAACCCACTCGAGTATTCTTGCCTGGAGAATTCCATGGATAGAGAGCATGGTGGACTGCAGTCCATGGGGTCACAAAGAATCAGACATGACTGAGTACACACACAGTGAGAAGGAAGGATTCTATAAATCCTTAGAAACCTTATTCTATTTTGCTTTATTTTCGGCTTTCATCTCATTATACTAATGTGGATTTAAAAGAATTCTGTTGATTCACAGGGAGGCCAAGAAATTAATCTGCACATCTCTAAAACAATTCAAAGTGAGAACCAGAATTTATATTGGTTCCCAAACTGGAGCTGTCTTTAATTTTTTTCTTGTTTCTTAAGTGTTCTATGTTTATTTTTCAGTGAGAAATCTTCATGAATACTTTTGCATGTATTTTGACTATGGTCTTAACTAGGGCCCTTTGCCTTCACAGAATAAAATAAAATGTTTCAAGTGCCATGAGTCAAAGAGCCTGCTTGTATTTTATCTCTCTACAAGGCATAATGCCTTATACTTTGAGAATATCTGTGAATGTGTTGGCCTTTGCTGGGTTACTTTGGACCATTCTCACCTTAGCTCTATGAGCATTTATTGTTCATAACAAGAGTAGCTTTTCTTTATTTTTTCCCCACATTAACTTTGCCTTAATAGCAAAGATGTTTACCGAGAGATTTTCAGGAGTTATGATCATAAATGCTTTATTTTAATTCCTCATCCTAATTGAATTCTTTAGGCAAGAATGATCTTTATATTTGACAAATATAAATATGTGACAATATTACTGTTCATAAGTACAAGGTACAATTGCGGACATAACTTAGAAATCCCACTTTTGATAAACTCATTCTAATTCTTTTTCTCATATATACTTTGCGCTTGGCTCATGCTTTTAATTTGGGAATATATAAAATCATATGCATTTTAGTTTACAAAAGAAGTATGGCATTTCCCCCTTTTGTTATAAAAACATTTATTAATGTTTGAATGGAGCTTTCAAAAGTTAAGCAGATTTAATTTGAAACTTATGAATAAAAGATTTGCACTTAGATTAAAATTTTTCTCTAAGGCACCTGTGTCTTTCCTTTATTGATCATTATGTTGCATGAGGAAGTTGTGCTAATTCATTGTGTTGCTATTTTAATTAATGCTCAACTGAATTTATTCATCCAGATATAACACCACCAGAACCTCCAGGCCTGGGTCAGTACTCTGAACTGCTCAGCATGCTTTTCTCTTTTGGAGAGGACTTTCATGCAGATGAGAACAAAATTTCTCTCAGTTTCAAGTAATAATCCATGTAAGTGAATCATTTTACAATCAATTTAGCAAAGATCCTAAGAACTCAGTCACATTCCAGACTGAGGTTCAAGACTACCCAGGGTTTTATAACAACTAACACACTTTTTAACACTTTTCCCACATATGAAGTATAAAATGCTGATGAGTTAGAAGTTAAGATAGGGAAATCCATTGATATTTTGGGCTTCCCTAGTGGCTCAGCAGTAAAGAATCCACCTGTAATGCAGGAGACACAGGTTTGATTCCTGGGTCCCTGGAGACGGGAATGGCAACCCACTGCAGTATTCTTGCCTGGAGAATCCCACAGACTGAGGAGTCTGGTTGGCTATAGTCCATGGGGTCACAAAGAGTCGGACATGACTGAAGTGACTGAGTACCCAGGCACGTATTGACATTTTACAAGTGCTACTATCCCCAAGAGGTCAGAGAGAGTTCTCTGGGAGCTCCTATGTCTCACCTCAGACCTTGGGAAAAGGCTTCAAAGCACACGCTGTGTGCTTTTATTTCATATTCCAGAGACTTGAGAAGCAAAGTAGACTCAATTCTGTTTCTTGCCTTGAAAAATATAGAGAAGGATAGACTGACTAAAGAGGCTACTTGAAAGAGTGCCTATGAAGATATGCCCCAAGTGACTGGTTCCCATGAGCTACTAGGAGACTATGAATGAGGGAGTGAAATGGAATGAAAGATTCTCGTTCTCCCATTCGTGGATAGGTAAGGTATCTTGGAAATCTTGAAAACTAGAATTGCATTTTCTGTCGCCTTCAAGTTTAGGAAGAAGTCGTAATTGATCAGCCAATGACATTAACACACTCGTCCATAAGAGAATTAGAGTTCCCAATGATGGGAAAAAGGACTTGTAAGAATACAGAAAACTTATCAAAGAATGAATGAGTCAACTCCAAACACCTCCTAGGCTCAGAGAGCACCAAACCCAATTTAATCACTTTTATAGAATGAAAATATTTCTTGCTTCTTATTTTATTACAACAAAATAAAGGTTGTACTTTTTTCCTCCACTTCTGAAACTTTCCCACTTTCACTGGTCATAAATCTATTAGCAAGATGACGGGGAAGAGCAAAAGTACTGGCAGTGGAAAGAGGGAAACAATTTATAAAGCCTCACTCCTACCCCTGCATGCAATCAGCTTGGATCAGGTTCCAGCTAAGAGATGGGATGGGGAAACTACCTTCAAACAAAGTTTTAAGATTTTGATTATTGCCCTGTAATGACAAAATTATGATGCAATTGAGACTCCTTTGGGGATAGAAGTTACAATGTTTTTCATTATCTGATAATAAGCAGAAGAGTCATCAATCCAGACCTACTTTGCTGATTTTGGTGAAAAGAACCAGCCCCATAAATTGGGTTTCAATGGCTAGCAGGAGCTCAGAGGGCGTATGTGTCATTATAGTTGTTGTTAAATAAGCAGCCCTACCTATTTACCATAATAGTTTTACTCACAAGTCTTCATGTGGCAAATCTTAAAAAAAAAAAATCAAATGTCTATAAACCCGTCAGGTCTTTTTGTCTACTTAAAGCTATTCCACAAACCCAAAGGATTATTATTACTGAAAGAGTGATCCTGGCATCACCAATAAGATCATATCTGCTATTGTCCTTGCTCCACCTGCTCCATGACCCATAAACTGACTTTGCCTCCTGCCCTTTACATGGAAAGTCTCTTTTCAAGATCTCACTCATGACTTCTCTTCCTAATCATTACATCCAATGTAAAACGTACAAAGTTTGTTTAACACAGTTAAACTTTCCCTTCTGGAATTCCTCTTTTCCCATGACCTTTGTGACAAACTCTCCAACCTGAATTTATAAGAATTCAAGCTCTGCAGCCAGACTTCCTGAGGTCAAACCCAGATTCAACACTTATAAATGTGCACCTTGGGACATCGTTTATTATCCCTGAGTCCTAATTTCCATTTATATAAATTGAGATAATGGTTATATATAACCCAGCACAGTGTTTGATATATAATAAGCATTCAGTTAATATTACCTAGGCTTTACCTTTTTATGGTCAGAATCACCTAGTCTCTCCCTCTAGGTTTCCTCCCATCTTGAGCTCAATTCCTCATTCTACACATGAAATATTTGTATGTCCTGGGGTTATATCTTTCAGCCTTTTCTCTGCCAGATGTATAAAATTCACTTATTTCATTTCTTTTTATTTCATACCTGCAACTATCACTTATGTTCTTAAAGTTCACAAATCTCCTTCAGGTCACACTTCTCTCCTAAACTACAGATCCACCCTTTCTGTGATCCAGCAATCTCCTTGTGGAGAAAATGATATGAAAGTTGCTCTAGCCTGGTGATTTCTTAGGGGACTTTTTAGTAATCCAGAATGAGAGATGGAAACAGCTTAGTGAAAGTTACCACTTGATATCCATTACATTTTCAAATCCAACATTTTGAAAATCAAATTCATTAAGCATCTCACCCACTGACCCTACACACACACACACACACATTTTTTAGCCCTTTGTTTCCTAGGTGGGTGCTGACAATGCAAACGTTCCTTTCACTTCGTCACTTGATCTAGAAATTGATGAGTTGTCCTAGATTCCTTCTTCACTCATATTTCCTATTCCAATTTATCAGTTAACAGTGTAAATTCTGCCTCCCAAATATTTCTCAAATCAGTCAACACTTCTCCATTGCAATTCTCATAATTAGGGATAAAATCAAGGCTTTTGGCCAAAACACACATAGTTTATGATTTGGCTAGTGCCCATATTTTTCTTACTGTTTTCCTCCATTGAACCTTTAATATCAACCACATCAAGTATTTTAAGTCTCCCAAATGCACCACGTTTCTCTTGCTCTTTTGGTTTTAAATCTTGTATTCTCTCTGCCTGGACTGCAATCAATTGGTTTTATATTTGATCTAGAATAAGCACAAACAAGCTGAGCACCTACTGACCATAAGATCTTATTCTATCCTCTTAGAAAAATCTAGCATAGGAGTATCATCATCATTCCCTTTTCAGAGAAGAGAAAAGAAGTTCAGAGAAGCTAAGTATCTTATATGTGTGTGTGCTCACGTGCTCAGTCGTGTCTGACTCTGCGAATCCAGGGACTGTTGCCTGCCAGGCTCCTCTGTCCAAGGAATTTTCCAGGCAAGAATATTGGAGTGGGTTGCCATTTCCTACTCCAGGGGATCTTCCTGATCCAGGGATAGAATCTGCATCTTTTGAAACTTCTGCACTGGCAAGTAATTCTTTACCACTGTGTGTACCTGGTCCCTAAACTGGAAAGTTTGGAATTATTTAGGGTTTAAGTAAATGCTGTTGAATCTTAATATAGGAGTTGTTATGCCTCTTATAAGCATACCAAAATGAAGAATCAAATATTCTGAATAACTTATCCAAGATCTTGTAGCTGGTTCATAATAAAGCAGAAGATATAAACTGAGGTTTAAATATTTTCTTACATTTGGTTGCCTTTCCCAAGTCTTCAGATAAAATAAATTATTACAACACAAAGCAACCACAATTTTATGTTCCCCTCACCATTCTTAATTGGCCTTTTTCTCTCCCTTTCACCAACAGATTTTTTTCAAGATCTGAATAAAATATCATATCCTCCTCTATCAGGACTTCCTTGATCTTACAGTTTCTGATGATTCACTTTGACAATTCTATGACATTTTTTATCTACACCACCTGGGCTGAAACTTACTCCTGTGTAACTTGCTTTCTTTCTTTTTTAATGTTCTTTTATCAACTACTTTTATAAAAGATATATGTTACAGAATAAAATTCATACTTTTTAACTGTATGTAGTTTCTTTGAGTTTTGCAAATGCATTGCCATATAACTACTACCAAAGTCAAAATACAGAAAAATTGTACTAACTCAAAAAATTTCCCTATTCATGTCTGGAGTCATCCTTCTCTCTTAGCCCAGCCTCTGACAACAATTGATCCATTTTCTGTGTCATCACTTGTTTTTTTAAGGATGTCATATATATTGAATCATATAGTTTGTAGACTTTGGGGGCTGGATTCTTTCACTTACTATAATACATTTGAGATTTAGCCACATTGTTGTGGTATCAGTGGTTTGCTCCTTTAGATTGCTGAGTAGCATTCTATAGTATGATTTACCACAGTTTACTTATCCATTTATGTGTTAATGAATATTTCAGCTATTTTCAGCCCTTGCCAAATATGAATAAAATTGCTCCAAATATTTGCATATAATTTTGCATTAAAAATATATTTTTAATTTGAGTGTATTCTCAGAAATAGGACAGACAGAAAGTGAATATTTAAGAAAGTTACCAAACTTTTTCCCACAGTTAGTGTAGCAACTTGCATTCTCAACAGTAAATTTATGTGAGTTCTAGTTGCTCTGCATGCTCACAAACACACTGTATTGTCAGCTATTGAAATTTTTCCCAGTGGATTCAGTAATATCTCTTAATGGTTTTAATTTGCATTTCCTTAATGACTGCTGCTGCTGCTGCTAAGTCGCTTCAGTCATGTCCAACTCTGTGCGACCCCATAGACGGCAGCCCACCAGGCTTCCCCTTCCCTGGGATTCTCCAGGCAAGAACACTGGAGTGGGTTGCCATTTCCTTCTCCAATGCATGAAAGTGAAAAGTGATAGTGAAGTCGCTCAGCCGTGTCCGACTCTTAGTGATCCCATGGACTGTAGCCTTCCAGTCTCCTCCGTCCATGGGATTTTCCTGACAAGAGTACTGGAGTGGGGTGCCATTGCCTTCTCTAATGACTAATGATGCTTAATATCTTTACATGTGCTTATATGTCATGTGTATATCTTCTTTGGTAAGGTAACTGTCTAAGCATTTTTTCAAAAACATATTTTAGTATTTTAGTTATTGCTTGTTTCCTTAGCATTGAATTCTGGGTACGAATATGTTACCAAATATATAATATAAAATACTATCTTTCAGTTTATGGCTTACATTTTTTAAGAGTATCTTTCAAAGGGGGTTTCCCAGGTGGCTCAGTGGTAAAGAACCTGTCTGCCAATGCAGGAGACACAGGAGACATGGGTTCAATCCCTGGGTCGGGAAGATCCCTTGGAGAAAGAAATGGCTACCCACTCCAGTATTCTTACCTGGATAATCCTATGGACAGAGGAGCCTGGCAAGCTACAGTCCATAGGGTCACAAAGAGTTGGACACTGAGCAAGTGAGCATGCATGCACACATCTTTGAAAGAGCAGTTTTGAAATTCTAAATATCGAGTAAGTCCAATGTATAATTTTTCTTTTTTTTTTTTTTACCTTTGCAGATTGTGTTCTTGTAATCCAATCAAAGAAATATTTGTCCATCCAAGGCTCACAAAAACTTTTGGCTGTGTTATAGCCTAAATAATTTCCACTTTAAGGTTTTATTTTTAGTATATGACTCATTTTGAGTTCAAGAACCAACATTTTTATTCATTTTGTTCTTTGCATATGGATGTCTAATTTTTCTTTCATCATTTGTTGAAAAGACAGCCACCATTTCAACATTGACTTGACTTGCCTTTACTCTTCTCTTACTCTTCTCGTTAAAACTTCACTGTTCCTGTACTTTGAAACTATTTCTGGAATCTTTTACATTCCTTTCATCAATGAATCTATTATTTCAGCAATAATACACCACTTTGAATACTAAAGCTGTATGATTATTTAACATAATGCAAATACTCCAGAATTCTTTTCAAGATTTTTGGCTATTCTAGTTTCATTGCTTTACCATGTAAATTTTAAAATCAGATTGTTGAATTTTACAGATTTCCTGCTATAATTTAACATAAATTGAGTTAAAGATAATTAGAGATAATCGTGGAGAAGGAAATGGCAACCCACTCCAGTGTTCTTGCCTGGAGAATCCCAGGGATGGGGGAGCCTGGTGGGCTGCCTTCTATGGGGTCACACAGAGTGGGAAACGACTGAAGCAACTTAGCAGCAGCAGAGATAATTGATATAAACAATAAACCTTGCAATCTCTCAATAAGGTTTATAGCCATTTGCTTAAATATTTTATTAATCAGTGTTTTATATGTTTGCTGTATAAAATTTGCACAGATTCTATAATATGTATACCTAATAATTTCATGTTTTGGTGCTATTATAAATGATTTTTAAAATCTCAAATAGTTAAATTTTATTTTTTTTCTTTTTTAATTTTTTAATTTATTTTTTTAAATTTAAATTTATTTATTTTAATTGGAGGCTAATTACTTTACAATATTATATTGGTTTTCCCATACATCAACATGAATCTGCCACGGGTATACACGTGTTCCCCATCCTGAACCTCCCTCCCACCTCCCTCCCCGTACCATCCCTCTGGGTCATCCCAGTGCACCAGCCCCGAGCATCCAGTATCATGCATCAAACCTGGACTGGCGATTCATTTCTTATATGATATTATACATGTTTCAATGCCATTCTCCCAAATCATCCCACCCTTGCCCTCTCCCACAGAGTCCAAAGACTGTTCTATACAATCTTTTGTGTCTCTTTTGCTATCTCGCATACAGGGTTATCATTACCATCTTTCTAAATTTCATATATATGCGTTAGTATACTGTATTGGTGTTTTTCTTTCTGGCTTACTTCACTCTGTATAATAGGCTCCAGTTTCATCCACCTCATTAGAACTGATTCAAATGTATTCTTTTTAATGGCTGAGTAATACTCCATTGTGTATATGTACCACAGCTTTTTTATCCATCATCTGCTGATGGACATCTACGTTGCTTCCATGTCCTGGCTGTTATAAACAGTGCTGCGATGAACATTGGGGTACACGTGTTGCTTTCAATTCTGGTTTCCTCAGTGTGTATGCCCAGCAGTGGGATTGCTGGGTCATAAGGCAGTTCTGGAGAAGGCAATGGCACCCCACTCCGGTACTCTTGCCTGGAAAATCCCATGGAAAGAGGAGCCTGGTAGGCTGCAGTCCATGGGGTCGCTAAGAGTCGGACACGACTGAGCGACTTCACTTTCACTTTTCACTTTCATGCATTGGAGAAGGAAATGGCAACCCACTCCAGTGTTCTTGCCTGGAGAATCCCAGGGATGGGGGAGCCTAGTGGGCTGCTGTCTATGGGGTCGCACAGAGTTGGACATGACTGAAGTGACTTAGCAGCAGCAGCAGCAAGGCAGTTCTATTTCCAATTTTTTAAGGAATCTCCACACTGTTGTCCATAGTGGCTGGGGGGGTGGAGAAAAGGGAACCCTCTTACACTGTTAGTGGGAATGCAAACTAGTACAGTCAAATAGTTAAATTTTAATATATAGAAATGTGATTAATTTTTACATATTGACTTTGTAACCCTGAAACTTTACTAAACTCACTTATTAGTTCCAGTAGCATGTTTTTAAGATTCTTTGGCATTTATTAAGTAGGTAATTATGTTGCTTAAAATAGAGATAGTCTTATTTCTTTCATATGTATTGGTATGTATGTATTTCTTTTTCTTATCTCAGTGCACTAACTACAAACTAGAGTATGATGCTCACAGGTGTGGTAAGAGTGGGCATACTTGTCTTGATCTTTGTGTATTCAATTTTCCATTAGGAAGTTAGCAGTCGTTTTGTGTAGACAACCATCCTCAAATTGAAGAAGATTCCTCTGTCCTGAGTTTTTTTGGGGGGGTTTATCAGGGATGGATGTTGAATTTGGTCAAAAGTTATTTTCTATACCTTCTGAGAGGATCAAATGGTTTTTCTTCTTTAGATTGTTACTGTGATAAATTATACTGACTAATTCTCAAATGCTGAACAAGATCACATTCCCAGGATAAATTGCACTTTCTCATGAGATACACCCAAAGCAGGCTTCCCAGACGACTCTAGTGGCAAAAACAAACAAAAAAACCTCAAACCACCTGCCAATGTAGGAGAAAAGATGGGTTCGACACCTGGGTCGGGAAGATCCCCTGGAGAAGGTCCTGGCAACCACTCCAGTTTTCTTGCCTGAAGAATCCCATGGACAGAGGAGCCTGGTGGGATACAGTCCATAGGGTCACAGAGTTGGACACAACTGAAGCAGCTTTGCACACACACACGTGTGCACACACACACACACACACACATACACATTTTATATTTATATACATTTCATTTGTGAAAATGAAATTTTCAACCTGGGAAGATTTACCATAGTGTAATCTGTTCTGTTTGGTGTTAGATCAGTGACTAGAACAACAAAGCTGTGAGTGCAAAGTTATTAACAGGCTAATGGAAAGCAGGCAGATTCACAATGATACTACAGCGATAGACAGACTATATAAGGCCCAACATTAGGGTCAAAAATACAGAACACAAGCATAAGGTGTATTTTTTTTAAGAAAAAATAAACAATCCCGGGTTTTCCTTTTCATGATAAATGTAATACAGAACAACATGCTATAAACTCCACCTTAAGGATTTGATGGCTTTATGCTGCATTACAATATGAATATCTAAAATATGAAATGTGAAAATCTTGCTGTGTGGTACTCAGAAAACCTCTCCCATTCAGAGTCCAACAACCCATATATATATTTACATAATTATATATACCCACATATATACACTAATAATTTAAACCTTATTCTATTTGGAAAATTTTTAATGTTTTTAAATGTATAAACTTTTATATAGCTTAACAATTAAAAAACAATCAAACTTTAGTCATTAAAAACTAAATTAACATAAAATTTACATAATTGAATAAGATAATAAAATTTTAAATTGGGAAATATTCAGAAAGGAACCAGGAGGTTACTTCCAAAAGATTATGTGGACACTTCTTAAACACAGAGGTGAAAATCTGGAGGGAGAAGCAATAAAACCAGCACATAAATGGCTCACAGGCTGGGCTCTCTTCTTTATCTGGAGGCTATAGTTCCTGAAACAGACAATAAAACTGAGACAACTGTGCTCTGTTTTCTTGATTTCCTTGGCAACTATGAGCTCAGTATGCTTTCAAAGATTACAATTGTTGGTTATTCTTCAAGGGGAATATGAGGGCTACCCTAAGGACTCAAAAATGCCCTAGAAAGTGTGAATTTGTCCCTGAGTCAAATGATAGTAAGAAATTAGGAGAGGGAGGTTTAGAAAGAGGATCTAGGGTCAAATGAACCAGAGAAAACAGGATGTTCCCTAACTATTCTGTGCAGTGACATCATGGCTAGCAGATAACTGCGCTTCTTATGAAGTCAAAGCCCAGAATCAGCTCAACAAGCTCTTTCTTTCTTTCTATCCCTTCCAGACCAGAGCCCATGTTGAAAGTGAAGTTCTTTAATAGACTGAAGCCAGCTGGAGAGATTAAGTGAGTCATTCTCCTATGAGAATTTTGGCTATGATAAACAAAAAATGTAGCCTGTGTGCTAGGAGACTCCCTGAATTGTCTTGGAGCCATATGGAGAACCAAAACTCCTAGTCGTGTATTTCAGAAACTAACATTTATCAAAGTACCACCTGTCTTGAGGCTCTGGTCTTTACCTACTTCTACCAGAATAACTCCATGTAATCCAGCCTAGTGAATTTTCCATGGTCTATTCATTTAGCATGTGGGGACAGGATTATTTGGTTTTATAACTCGTATTCCCTCTTATAGTTGAAATTTTTAAGACTAGCCTGTAGCCTGAGTGATATGAAAGAATGTATTGTAACTTCAGGGCAACCGAGTTTCCTTGAATCTGGTTGGTGTTTGCAAACAGAATGAGAGAGGAGGACAGGGGAAAGTGAACTGTTTTGTTTTACTTCACAAAGTTTTATTTTTCTTCTTAGTTAATAGGAAAATAGATACTTCGTAAATCTTCAGACTTGCTGAAGGCTTTGTGTTTAATGAGGTAAAGGATATTTGATAGCTTTTCAAAAAAACATCACAGCTGGAATAAAATAATCCAAGTATTAGCAATTTGCATGCTCCGTATACAATTGGTGATATTTGTACTGAGTATTTAAACAATATGCTTCAGGCATAAGATTTTGAAACATAAATATAGACGGACACACTCCCTAGTTTCTAAGTGTTTCCTGGTCCTTTCAGTGATTTGCTTAAGCCTCTTAACAAGACAGAAATCCTATTTGACTGAACTGTCTCAATTTAGCAAAGGCATCACATCCCTCTGTAGTCTGACTTTAAGGGCTTTGACACAATTTCTTTCTTTCCTCTCTTCTCTCCATATCTTAAAAATGGAAATCTTCAAATATGATTTAATATCTTTTAAAATCAGTTTAACTGAGCAAACATCACTGTGCTAGATGCTACAAAATTTGCATTTGGAAGTCGTACTGTTTTAGAGAAGAAAATAAATAAATAACTACTACAAGTTGACAAGTGGCTACAGAAGAGGGAGCATTTTAGGCAGTTGACTAGCTAAAGAGTCGTGGAAAATCTCAAAGAGGAGTTATGCCTTCAAAAACTGGATTTTGAAGGATGAATGGAGATTCCTCCCAGTAAGGATATCTCAGGTAGAAAGACTATAGCATTGTCTGCTCAGGAAACACATGTAGCTCAATATGACTGTCAGATAAATATAGCATTGCTCAAAGGGGATAGAATGAGGAATCAGTGGAGAGAAAACTGGACAGATGGATGAGGGAGAGATCAAGAAAGCCTAATATGCAACGTTAAGAAGATTGGACTTCACTCTGCAGAGAATCGGAGGCCTTTGTTGGATTTTAATCAGAGGGAAAAATTGATCAGATTTTATCTTAAAAAGAAAGTTACATGGAGATTAGATTAAATTGAGATGAGACTTGAGGCTGGGAGATCATCAAAGATACCATTTTAAATCCAGGCCAAACAAAACAAAACAAAACAAAACAGGGTTTGAATTAAAATGGGGAGTATAAATATGAGGGTAAACTAGAGAGGTAACTTCAGTGTAGAATCTATAAGATCAAGTGATTGGAAATTGTGCCAGAGAGTTAGAGAGCTCAGGACATGAATGAGATAAGGATAATTTCACAATATCACACATCTCCTATTTTGATTTTTCTCCCCAGAAACCTTGTGTCCTATGTTGTTGCAACACAAATGCTGGTCCATTTATTTACTGGAAGCACTGGCATCAGCAGGAATTATCTAGAAAATGCAAATTGTTTGGCTTCTTGGCATAACTTTTTGTGACAAGAACCAGGAACCTCGTCCTACAGTTGATTCTCATGAATGCTGAAGTTTGGAAAGCACTGATGCATGGGATTAATATTCTCTACATCCCTCCCATGAAAATGCTTCCTTTCCTCCCAGCCATCTCTGACATCTCTCTTTCTAGGTCTGTTTCTGCGGAAGGCTGAACAAACATAGCCTATAAGAATGGTGTCAAAATTTGGAAGTGAGAAACCTTTTTCTAACACTAAATTTGAGGCTCAATCCATACGGCCACAGTGACTTAATGATGATAGTGTTGAGGTGTTTCACCATCCATTTAGTGTAGTTCCAATATGGTATGTGACTGCTTGTTATTGCATTAGACAAAAACACTTACAAAGAATGGACACTGCCGTACTTGAACCCCTGTCTATTTTCTCTCCACAATTCTCATTTCGATACTACCAATGATGGCAGTATCCTGCTGTGATATCCTTTATTATAAATGCTTCCATTGTAAATAGTGCAGAAAAGAGACGCTGAACTGGCAACACAATAGTGAAAGGATGGAAAACCTTGTTCCTAATTAGGCTCTTGAGTTTGAAAAACTCTATTCTTTTCATGAGAGGAAATACTTCAGACTGAGCATCAGGAAAAAGAGATGGTATATAAGAATTGAGAATGGGAGATTGACAGGCAAAAGGGGATGTCTAATTTGTTGCATTTCTGAATAGAGGTTTTCAGTGCTCTGCCTTAGATTGTTTCACACTATCTACTGTTCTTTCACTCTTTTTCTCTCCTACAATTGCAGTTTCTGGAGTTGTAACTTTCTCAATTCATGCCCTTCCTCTCAATTTATTAATCTCTCTTCTCTATGTTTTCAATGAGGTATACTTTTAAGGAAGCATACGACTTTCTCCTTTTTCAAAGAAACATCCTAGCAAAAAGAAAATGAAGATATCTGCAGAAAGAAAGAAAACAAGGGGGAAAGCAAAGAAGGCGACACTTAGGGAAAGATAATGAAAGCCCCCTGTTGGGCTCTTACACAAACTAAAGGAGAGAGGCAGTGCTGAGAATGCAACCAACAATAAAGGCAGAGCAATAACCTCCACTTAGGATCTCTGAAAGAAGAACAAATTACACCCTTTCTGCTCCTACGCAGGACCACCCAGGAGAATAAGAAGAGATGGGGCTCCCCCTTTCTTTTACCAGGAAAAAAAAAAGATATTGCAAAAACGTCTTCCAAATTATATTAATGGTAATGCTAAGACAGACTGTTTCTAAACAGATATTTTGGGAACTCTTCATTCAAATGAGGACTGCCTCTATCAAATTTGGTTCTGGAAGTGTAAATTCACCGCAAAAATGCTGCCAATGACTGAAACAGCTTGGGATATCTTCTTTGAGGACTGTCTTCAGGATGCTATTTTCTTTCTCTTGTTCTGCAGTGTTTTGGTTGGTCAGCTGGTTGGTTTGTATGGTAGGCTATATTTATTTTGTTTACTTTATTTTTAAAACTGGCCATTATGATTACATGCTAAGTAGAGCTCATGGTTGAATTCTCAGTATCTGGCCCTGACAGGGATTGTCTTTGAGTCAGTCCATGACTATCTGACACTCATGCAATCAGAGGTGGTAAGACAAGACTGAATTCACCGATGACTGCTGTGACCTAGGCTTGCTGTGTTTCAATCTCAAATCCAGAGACTGACTGGTGGGATGTATAGCTCCCATGATACACCACCACTCTACCTTTCCTTTTTCAGGTATCTCAGAGTGCTGCCTGATCATCCTCCCAGTCATATGTAAGTTTGAACAAGAGATGGAGAATATGTCTACCTACTTCCAACTAAACAAGTCTAAGTATATTATGTCTCTGGTTCACTATTGGATTTTTTAATCCCTGTCTATCACTCTTGTAATTATCGGAAATCTATCCTTCATTACAGAAAGAGGTTGAACGTCACTGCTCAATTTTAGTGGTAATATATTTTTATCCTTTCCTCCTTTTCTTTACCCCTGGAGGAAGGCATGGTAAGTAGGTAAAATCTCTGTGCATTCAGCTTTTTTCTTTCCCTATGCTTATATACAGTATCTCCTTTCATTTTAATAAAGTAGACATTACTAAATCTTGTTCTGCCTCTCCTTGGGAGTAAGCAGTAAAACAAGTAGTGACAGAAGTGTGTGTGTGTGTGTGTGTGTATATATATATATATATTTTTTTTTTTTAATTGCCTTTATTGGATCCTCATTTGCTTGTGACAGAAAATTCATCAAAGGGTGGAATATTTTCATAGGCTGGAGCCTGCTGCAGAGGCTTCCATATATATTCAGAAAAGATGCCCCACCTGTGGTCCTTCTGCTCATTGCCACTATGATGAAAGAATGGCTTGGCTGCATCTACCACTTGTGAGGGACATGCAAGCCCTCAGTCTCACCCTGGAGATGAGAACCAAGATTCCGCTGAGACTGAATAGAGTTTAGAAGGATAGCTTGACTAGTAATCTGGTAGGTAAGTCATGATACTCTAAGAAATCAGAACTATATGAACAGGGATACAAAAAAATTTAACACACTGCCAAGCTCAGAGAAACGTTAGAAGGTGCTTGAGTTTGGAATATGAATGGCAGTGGTAGGTATACCAAATTCAGCAAAGAAATTCAAAGTGCTGGCGCAAATGTAAAGACCTACATCAGGGTTTCTCAATGTGTAGTCTGTGAACAAATTTATTAGAATCACCTGCACTGATAGCTAAAAATGTAGGTTCCTGTTGGAGAAGACTCTTTAGTGTCCCGATAGCAAGGAAATCCAACCAGTCCATCCTAAATGAAATCAATCCTGAGTGTTCATTGGAAGGAGTGATGCTGAAGCTGAAAATCCAATACTTTGGCCACCTGATGCAAAGAGCTGACTCCTGGAAAAGACCCTGATACTGGGAAAGATTGAAGGTGGGAGGAGAAGGGGACAACAGAGGATGAGATGCTTGGATGCATCACTAACTCAATGGGCTTGAGTTTGAGTAAACTCCGGGATTTGGTGATGGACAGGGAGGCCTGGCGTGCTACAGTCCATGGGGTTGCGAAGAGTCGGACATGACTGAGCAACTGAACTGAACTGAACTGAACTGAGGCTCTATGCTAGAACAATTAAATTAAGAATCTTCCCTCAACACCCATCTTTTAAGATCTATCCTAATAATTCTGAGATGGGTGGACTAAATTTAAAAACCAGTGTATTATCCATCTCAGAGTTTTAAAAGGTTAAATGAGTCAGAATAGTGTTTAAGTTACTTTATAAATTGGACAAGCATCATGCTAACTTTATACAGTATACGTTATAGATAGGTAAAGCAAATATCAGACCACAGAGAGGCTGTACAAATTAAAAAATATATGTCATAAACAGTGCTACAGCCTGTTTCTCTTAGAAACACATTCCTAGAATTGTTTACAAACTGAAAATTCTAATTATTTCTTTCTAATCACCTCACTTCAGATGAATAGATTAGTGGAATTCAGCAGCTATTAAAATAGAGTCAATTTCCTGATCATTATCAATTAGACTTGCATGCCTTAGTTTCAAAACCTTTTAGTGGTTTCCCAGGCCATATCGTTAAGTTTAGTCAATTTTTATATAAAACCCCTGTCTAAACATATATTGATTTTCCCATGTCATTATTTAGGCCAGACCATTACTACATTATACTTGAAAAGCTTCTTAACCGCTTATTGAAGCTCCAAAATTCTACAACATTTTCATCACTCCAATTAATTTATAAGAAAAACTGCCTTCAACTCAATCTAATAAACCAGGTAACTGATATAGGGTACAATAATTGGAATGAAGGAACAAAAAGTTTTCTTATTTGTAGATGTTATGATTGTATACCTAGAAAACTCAGACAGCATCACTGAAAAGCTATTACAGCTAATCACTGAGATCAGTAAGTTACCCAATAGCAAAGTAAATAACTAAAAATCAATAGCTTCTTATATAACAGGAAAAGAAGTTAGGAGAGATAATAAAAAGAACATCATTCCCAAAGTCATCCTATTTGTAGCCTGAGTAGTGGCAGGATCTCTGTGGAAGGCAAGTTGTCTATTCAATTCCATGAGGAAATGTAACACAGCAGTCCTAGAGCTAGATCTCTTGTGTTCAGATTCTGACTGCTGCTAGCAATGTGACTTTAAGGAAGTTAAGTAAGTTTAGAGGATTCCCAGGTGGCTCGGTGGTAAAGAATCCACCTGCCAAGCAGGAAACATGGGTTCAGTCCCTGGGTTGGGAAGATCCCCCGGAGAAGGAAATGGCAACCCACTCCAGTATTCTTTCCTGGGAAATTCCACGGACGGGGAGCCTAGAGGACTAAAGTCCATGGGCTCGAAAAAGAGTCAGACACGACTTAGCAACTAAACAACAAATAAGTGTATGTCTCCGTTTCCTCATCTCTAAAATGGAATAATTAGAGGAAAATACTTAATAGAGTTATTGTGAGAACAGCATGTTTTATATGAATAAACATTATAGGTTATGACTATAATTATTATATATATGTACACACATACATATACACGAGGGGCTATGCATATATATATATATATATATATATATATATAAAGTTAACCAAAATGTTTCTTCAGGTTTTTCCATTAATATGTTAGGGAAAAAGTCAAACTAACTTAATGACTATCTGGGTAATTCACTTAGTATCTAGCACAAATACTGACTAAATTTTCATTGTGACTATGTCACATAGGATTTTCTGAAATAACACTAGTTTTGAGCTGGTTGCACAGAATAAATTCAGAAATACCAGAATTTGAATGTGATGACTTAAGATTCCTTTCAAGTCTTGAAATTCTGTGGTTCATTGAAACTGTAAGTTGATATTTTTATCTCTTATCTCCTCTACGGTTTCTATTAGTTTGAAGATTGGAGGTTTGCTACGTGTGTGTTCATGTCCTCTCATGTCAAACAAATCAAATCTTAAAAGAGGATAAGGCTAAAAATCTCCATAACAAGAATCTAATTTTTTTTTACCTGTAAAGTGAATGAAAACTTTTAAAGGGAGTGGCTGACAGTAATGAATAAAGGATATTTGGGGATTTATGTTGCTGAGAAGTTGCGCTGAACCATCCTGGTTTAAAAGGAATTTAGAAAGATGGTGTGAGGAAATGTAAAGAATATAGGCTCTAGTGCCAAAAAGCCATGGAGAAGGCGATGGCACCCCACTCCAGTACTCTCGCCTGGAAAATCCCATGGACGGAGGAGCCTGGTGGGCTGCAGTCCATGGGGTCGCTAAGAGTCAGACACGACTGAGCGACTTCCCTTTCACTTTTCACTTTCACGCATTGGAGAAGGAAATGGCAACCCACTCCAGTGTTCTTGCCTGGAGAATCCCAGGGATGGGGGAGCCTGGTGGGCTGCCGTCTATGGGTCGCACAGGGTCAGACACGACTGAAGCAACTTAACAGCAGCAGCAGCATCCAAAAAGCCAAGATTATAATCTATGCTCCTACATTTCCCACCTGAGGGAATTTAGTGGATCTCACCTGAATACTTAGCTTCAGATTTTTCATCCCTAAAATAACAAATAATCTGATTCATCAGACTATAGTGGAGTTAAAATTAGGAACTTGGTCAAAACAAAATGCTCTATGTCTTATGAATATCAAGATTTACAAGTCTTGTACTCCATGTAAACTTCTACACGTTTTCTAAACAGCAAAACCTCTACGGTATCATTATACCTGAAATTATACCATTACTAATTCTTTTCTGGGGAGGGAAACCAGTCTGTCCGAGAAATCTTCATCTGGTACCCATGTGGTTCAATGAAACATGGAAAAGGGAGAAGGGACAAAAAACATGGTTTTAAATTTATTATTTGTCCAGAAATGCATTTGAGTCCAGAAATATGTATCCTAACCTTTTCCCTCAAAGTCCATGTAAATGAAATTTTTCCATGTGGAGATTTATATTTCTATATCTTTTGAGAAGAGTTATAAATCAAGATGGTTACTCATATAATTGTAAAATCAATACTTTGGTGTTAAACAATTTAATAAACAGCCAGATATAAAAGATAAGCAAGAGAATTTCAGAAAAACATCTACTTCTTCTTTATTGACTACATTAAAGCCTTTGACTGTGTGGATCACAAAAAACTCTGGAAAATTCTAAAATAGATGGAACTACCATCACCTTACCTGACTCCTGAGAAACCTGTATGCACGTCAAGAAGCAAGTTAGAACCAGACATGGAACAATGGACTGCTTCCAAATTGGGAAATGTGTTCGTCAAGGCTGTATATTGTTCAGTTCCGTTCAGTTCAGTCACTCAGTCGTGTCTGACTCTTTGAGACCCCATGAATTGCAGCACGCCAGGCCTTCCTGTCCATCACCAACTCCCGGAGTTCACTCAGACTCAAGTCCATCGAGCCCGTGATGCCATCCAGGCATCTCACCCTCTGTCGTCCACTTCTCCTCCTGCCCCAAATCCCTCCCAGCATCAGAGTCTTTTCCAATGAGTCACTCTTCGCATGAGGTGGCCAAAGCACTGGAGTTTCAGCTTTAGCATCAGTCCTTCCAAAGAACTCCTAGGGCTGATCTCCTTCAGAATGGACTGGTTGGATCTCCTTGTAGTCCAAGGGACTCTCAAGAGTCTTCTCCAACACCACACTTCAAAATCATCAATTCTTTGGTGCTCAGTTTTCTTCCAGGCCAACTCTCACATCCATACATGACCACTGGAAAAACCATAGCCTTGACGAGATGGACCTTTGTTGGCAAAGTAATGTCTCTGCTTTTGAATATGCTATCTAGGTTGGTCATAACTTTCCTTCCAAGGAGTAAGTATCTTTTAATTTCATGGCTGCAGTCACCATCTGCAGTGATTTTGGAGCCCCAAAAAATAAAGTCTGACACTGTTTCCACTGTTTCCCCATCTATTTCCCATGAAGTGATGGGACCAGATGCCATGATCTTCGTTTTCTGAATGTTGAGCTTTAAGCCAACTTTTTCACTCAACTCTTTCACCTTCATCAAGAAGCTTTTTAGTTCCTCTTCACTTTCTGCCATAAGGGTGGTGTCATCTGTATATCTGAGGTTATTGATATTTCTCCCGGCAATCTTGATTCCAGCTTGTGCTTCTTCCAGCCCAGCGTTTCTCATGATGTACTCTGCATAGAAGTTAAATAAGCAGTGTGACAATATACAGCCTTGATGTACTCCTTTTCCTATTTGGAACCAGTCTGTTGTTCCATGTCCAGTCCTAACTGTTACTTCCTGACCTGCATACAAATTTCTCAAGAGGCAGGTCAGGTTGTCTGGTATTCCCATCTCTTTCAGAATTTTCCACAGTTTATTGTGATCCACAGAGTCAAAGGCTAGGCATAGTCAATAAAGCAGAAATAGATGTTTTTCTGGAACTCTCTTGCTTTTTCCATGATCCAGCGGATGTTGGCAATTTGGTCTCTGGTTCCTATGCCTTTTCTAAAACCAGCTTGAACATCTGGAAGTTCACGGTTCACGTATTGCTGAAGCCTGGCTTGGAGAGTTTTAAGCATTACTTTACTAGCGTGTGAGATGAGTGCAATTGTGCGGTAGTTTGAGCATTCTTTGGCACTGCCTTTCTTTGGGATTGGAATGAAAACTGACCTTTTCCAGTCCTGTGGCCACTGCTGAGTTTTCCAAATTTGCTGGCATACTGAGTGCAGCACTTTCACAGCATCATCTTTCAGGATTTGAAATAGCTCCACTGGAATTCCATCACATCCACTAGCTTTGTTTGTAGTGATGCTTCCTAAGGCCTACTTGACTTCACATTCCAGGATGTCTGGCTCTAGGTGAGTGATCATACTATCGTGATTATCTGGGTCATGAAGATCTTTTTTGTATAGTTCTCCTGTGTATTCTTGCCAGGTCTTCTTGATATCTTCTGCTTCTGTTAGCTCCATACCATTTCTGTCCTTTATCGAGCCCATCTTTGCATGAAATATTCCCTTGGTATCTCTGATTTTCTTGAAGAGATCTCTAGTCTTTCCCATTCTGTTGTTTTCCTCTATTTCTTTGTATTGATCGCTGAGGAAGGCTTTCTTATCTCTTCTTGCTATTCTTTGGAACTCTGCATTCAGATGCTAATTATCTTTCCTTTACTCCTTTGCTTTTCACTTCTCTTCTTTTCACAGCTATTTGTAAGGCCTCCCCAGACAGCCATTTTGCTTTTTTGCATTTCTTTTCCATGGGGATGGTCTTGATCTCTGTCTCCTGTACAATGTCAGGAACCTCATTCCATAGTTCATCAGGCACTCTATCTATCAGAGCTAGGCCTTTAAATCTATTTCTCACTTCCACTGTATAATCATAAGGGATTTGATTTAGGTCATACCTGAATGGTCTAGTGGTTTTCCCTACTTTCTCCAAATTCAGTCTGAATTTTTCAATAAGGAGTTCATGATCTGAGCCACAGTCAGCTCCTGGTCTTGTTTTTGCTGACTTTATAGAGCTACACCATCTTTGGCTGCAAAGAATATAATCAATCTGATTTTGGTGTTAACCATCTGGTGATGTCCATGTGTAGAGTCTTCTCTTGTGTTGTTGGAAGAGGGTGTTTGCTATGACCAGTGCATTTTCTTGGCAAAACTCTGTTAATCTTTGCCCTGCTTCATTCTGTATTCCAAGGCCAAATTTGCCTGTTACTCCAGGTGTTTCTTGACTTCCTACTTTTGCATTCCAGTCCCCTATAATGAAAAGGACATCTTTTTTGGGTGTTAGTTCTAAAAGCTCTTTTAAGTCTTTATAGAACCGTTCAACTTCAGCTTCTTCAGCGTTACTGGTTGGGGCATAGACTTGGATTTCTGTGATATTGAATTGTTTGCCTGGAAATGAACAGAGATCATCCTGTTGTTTTTGAGATTGCATCCTAGTACTGCATTTTGGACTCTTTTGTTGACCATGATGGCTACTCCATGTCTTCTGAGGGATTCCTGCCCGCAGTAGTAGATATAATGGTCATCTGAGTTAAATTCACCCATTCCAGTCCATTTTAGTTCCCTGATTCCTAGAATGTCATGTTCACTTTTGCCATCTCTTGTTCGACCACTTCCAATTTGCCTTGATTCATGGACCTGACATTCCAGGTTCCTATGCAATATTGCTCTTTACAGCATCGGACCTTGCTTCTATCACCAGTCACATCCACAGCTGGGTATTCTTTTTGTTTTGGCTGCATCCCTTCATTCTTTCTGGAGTTATTTCTCCACTGATCCCCAGTAGCATGTTGGGCACCTACTGACCTGGGGAGTTCCTCTTTCAGTATCCTATCATTTGGCCTTTACATACTGTTCATGGGGTTCTCAAGGCAAGAATACTGAAGTGGTTTGCCATTCCCTTCTCCAGTGGCCCACATTCTGTCAGATCTCTCCACCATGACCCACCTGTCTTGGGTGGCCCCACAGGCATGGCTTAGTTTCATTGAGTTAGACAAGGCTGTGGTCCTAGTGTGATTAGATTGACTAGTTTTCTGTGAGGATGGTTTCAGTGTGTCTGCCCGCTGATGCGCTCTTGCAACACCTACCATCCTACTTGGGTTTCTCTCACCTTGGACGTGGGGTATCTCTTCATGGCTGCTCCAGCAAAGTGCAGCCGCTGCTCCTTACCATAGACGAGGGGTATCTCCTCACTTCCGCCCTTCCTGACCTTGAACATTGAATAGCACCTCTAGGCCTTCCGGCGCCCACACAGCCACCGCTCCTTGCAGGTGGGGTTACTCCTCCTGGCCACTGCCCCTGGCCTCAGACGTGGCGTGGGGTAGCTCCTCTCGGCCGCCGCCCTCACCTCGGACGTGGGGTAACTCCTCTTGGCCGCTCCCCTCGGGCATGGGGTCCTCCTGGCTTCTGCCCCTGACCTCAGTCGTGGGGTAGCTCTGCTTGGCCATGCTAAGTGCGCCGGTCGCAGCCGCCAATGCTAAATGCCGCTGTATATTGTAACCCTGTTTATTTAACTTATATGCAGAGTACATCATGCGAAATGCTGGGCTGGATGAAGCACAAGCTGGAATCAAGATTGCCGGGAGAAATACCAATAACCTCAGATATGCAGATGACACCACCCTTATCCCAGAAAGCAAAGAAGAACTAAAGAGCCTCTTGATGAAAGCGAAAGAGGAGAGTGAAAAAGCTGGCTTAAAACTCAGCATTCGAAAAGTGAAGATCATGGCATCTACTTCCATCACTTCATAGCAAATAGATGCGGAAACAATGGAAACAGTGACAGACTTTATTTTGGGGGGCTCCAAAATCGCTGCAGCCATGAAATTAAAAAGCACTTGCTCCTTGGAAGAAAAGCTATGACAAACCTAGACAGCGTATTAAAAAGCAGAGACATTACTTTGCCAATAAAGGTCCACATAGTCAAGGCTACGGTTTTTTCCAGTAGTCATGTATGGATGTGAGACTATAAAGAAAGCTGAATGCCGAAGAATTGATGCTTTTGAACTGTGGTGTTGGAAAAGACTCTTGCGAGTCCCTTGGACTGCAAGGAGATCCAACCAGTCCAACCTAAAGGAAATCAGTCCTGAATATTCATTGGAAGGACTGATGATGAAGCTGAAGGTCCAATAATTTGGCCACCTGATGTGAAGAGCCTACTCATTATAAAAGACCATGATGCTGGGAAAGATTTGGGTCAGGAGGAGAAGGGGACGACAGAGGATGAGATGGATGGATGGCATCACCGACTCAGTGGGCATGAGTTTGAGCAAGCTCTGGGAGATGGTGAAGGACAGGGAAACCTGGTGTGCTGTAGTCCATGTGGTCACAGAGTCGGACACGACTGAGCAACTGAAAAACAACAATAAAAGACACAGGCTTTTGTGCAAGTTAGGTACAACAAAACAAAAAACTCTGTATGTAACTATCTTCCTCAGTATACACTTTAAATTAGGCTGATAAGCTCTCCTCCAATACCTGTCAGCCTGTATCTAATTATTCTCACCTTAAACCTGAAAACTTGGCATTTTTCATGTCTATCACCCAAGCCAATTACAATGAAATTATTATAGAGACAGGTCTTGAACTAGGTCCAAGAACTGAGGAATGAAAATTGAAAATTTATGTGACTACAGTATTCCTGCTATTTCAATAGAAATATGTATTATAAATGGGCTTTCCGGTGCCACTAGTGGTAAAGAACTCACCTGCCAATGCAGGAGACATAAGAGATGTGGATTAGATCCCTGGTTCGGGAGGATCCCCTGGAGGATGGCATGGCAACCCACTCCAGTATTCTTGCCTGGAGAATCCCATGGATAGAGGAGCCTGGCAAGCTACAGTCCATGGGGGTTGCAAATCACTGGACATGACTGAGGCGACTTAGCACTTAGCACATGTATTATAAATATGTAAAATAGTAATGTGTTTTCAATTTAATGTTCGTATATATTTAAATAAATGTTTATAAGCTGTATATTTGTTAGGGTTCTTTAGTTACAAGGAACAAAACCTAAATCTGACTAACCAAAGTGAAAGAGGCAGGAGGAAGTAGCCAAGATGATGAAACAGAAAGACCCTAGCTCATCTCCTCCCAGAGTCACACTAAAAATTCTCTGTTTACAGAGAGGCTATTGATGAGAAAGAGCAGATTAGTAGAACGGATCTTCTACAACTAAAGATACTAAAGAACCAAATTGTGCTTATATATATATACAATCTCCCATAAAAAAGAATGAAATCTTGCCTTTTGAAATGACAGTGATGGACACAGAGGGTATTGTGCCAAGTGAAATAAACCAGACAGAGAAAGACAAATACTGTATGATTTCACTTACATATAGAATCTAAAAAAACAAAACAGGTGAGCTAACAACCAAGCAGTAACAGAGTCATGGGCTTCTCTTGTGGCTCAGCTGGTAAAGAATATGCCTGCAATGCCTGAGACCTGGGTTCAATCTCTGGGTTGGGAAGATACCCTGGAGAAGGGAAAGGCTACCCACTCCAGTATCCCGGCCTCAACTTCTGCTTCACTGACTATGCCAAAGTCTTTGACTGTATGGATCACAACAAACTGTGGGAAAAAGATGGGAATACCAGATCACCTGACCTGCCTCCTGAGAAATCTGTATGCAGGTCAGGAAGCAACAGTTAGAACTGGACATGGAACAGACTGGTTCCAAATAAGGAAAGGAGTATATCAAGGCTGTATATTGTCACCCTGATTATTTAATCTATATGCAGAGTACATCATGTGAAACACTGGGCTGGATGAAGCACAAGGTGGAATCAAGATTGCTGGGAGAAACATCAATAACGTCAGATATGCAGATATCACCACCCTTATGGAAGAAAATGAAGAAGTAAAGAGCCTCTTACTGAAACTGAAAGAGGAGAATGAAAAAAGTTTGCTTTAAACTCAACATTCAGAAAAGTACAATCATGGCATCTGGTCCCCATCAGTTCATGACAAATAGAAACAATGGAAACAGTGGAAACAATGAAAACAGTGACAGACTTTGCTTTATTTTGGGGGGCTCCAAAATCACTGCAGATGGTGACTGCAGCCATGAAATTAAAAGACACTTGCTCCTTGTAAGGAAAGTTATGACCAACCTAGATAGCATATTGAAAAGCAGAGACATTACTTTGCCAACAAAGGTCCATCTAGTCAAGGCTATCCAGTAGTCATGTATGGATGTGAGAGTTGGACTATAAAGAAAGGTGGGCATGAGAAGAATTGATGATTTTGAACTGTGGTGTTGGAGAAGACTCTCGAGAGTCCCTTGGACTGCAAGGAGATCCAACCAGTCCATCCTAAAGGAGATCAGTCCTGAGTGTTCATTGGAAGGACTGATGTTGAAGCTGAAACTCCAATACTTTGGCCACCTGTTGCGAAGAGCTAACTCATTTGAAAAGATCCTGGTGCTGGGAAAGATTGAAGATGGGAGGTGAAGGGGATGACAGATGATGAGATGGTTGGATGGCATCACTGCTCAGGGGACACGAGTTTGAGTATACTCTTGGAGTTGGTGGTGGACAGGGAAGCCTAGCATGCTGCAGACCATGGGGTTGCAAAGAATCAGACATGACTGAGAGAATGAACTGAGCTGAACTGTCATAGATACAGAGAACAAACAGGTAGTGGCTAGAGGGAGAGGAAAGAAAAAGATTAATTAATATAGATTAAGAGATTAAGAAGTACAAACTTCCAGTTGCACAATAAATGAGTCACAGGTATATGTACAATGTGGAGAATTTTGTAATAACTAAGTAATTCTTTGTATGGTGATGTATATAACTGGACTTATTGTGGTGATTATTTTGCAATGTATATAAAAAAAATCTCAATACGTGTGTAACAGAAACTAACATAGCATTGTAGGTCTATTATATTTCAAACAATTATACAAGCAAATTTACAGAAAAAAAGGTCAGATTTGGGGTTACTAGAGGAATTGGATGAAGGCAGTCACAAAGAGCAAACTCCCAGTCATAAGTAACGGACTTCCCTCGTGGTCCAGTAAGAATCCACCTACCAATGCAGGGAACGTGGGGTCAATTTCTGGTCCAGAAAGATTCCACATGCTGTGGGACAACAAAGCGCACAGCTATTGAGCCCACATATGGCAACCACTGAAGCCCGCGCACCTACAGCCTGTCACTAGGTGAGAGCCTAGTACCTGCAATAAGAGAACCCACCACAGAGAAGCTTAGGCACCACAATGAAGAGTAGCCCCCACTCTCTGTAACTAGAGGAAAAAAAGCCCTCACAACAAGGAAGACCCAGCACAGGAAAAAAAAAAAAAAATCTTCAAAAAGATAAGCAAGTACTAAGCATGTAATGTAGAACAGGATAAATGGAATTAACACTGCTGTATGTTATATGTGAAAGTTGTTAAGAGAGTAAATCATATGAACTATCATCATGAGGAAAAAATTTTTCTATTTCTTTAATTTTTGTATCTACATAAGATGATGCATGTTCACTAAATGTTTTGTAATAATCATTCTATGATTGTATGAAAGTGAGATCATTTCACAGTACACCTGAAACATAACTGCTGTATGTTCAGTTCAGTTCAGTTCAGTCTCTCAGTTGTGTCTGACTCTTTGTGACCCCATGAACCGCAGCACGCCAGGCCTCCCTGTCCATTACCAACTCCCGGAGTTTACTTAAACTCATGTCCATTGAGTCGGTGATGCCATCCAGCCATCTCTTCCTCTGTCGTCCCCTTCTCCTCCTGCCCTCAACCCCTCCCAGCATCAGTGTCTTTTCCAATGGGTCAACTGTTCACATGAGGTGGCCAAAGTACTGGAGTTTCAGCTTTAGCATCATTCTTTCCAAAGAACACCCAGGACTGATCTCCTTTAGAATGGACTGGTTGGATCTCCTTGCAGTCCAAGGGACTTTCAAGAGTCTTCTTCAACACCACAGTTCAAAAGCATCAATTCTGTACATTAATTATATCTAAATAAAACTGGGTTGGAAAAAAAGTGACAGAGTAAGATCAAGAAAGCGATTGAAAATAGGGCATTTAGAATTTGAAGTTTCTCACAGAATCAAAAAGAAAGGGTGAAAAACATAGAAGTCATAGGTGGGGGGTGCAGTAAGAAAATGAGATGTTCCTAAGGGACTTGTCTATGGAAGGCGTGTCTGGGTAGCACAGCTCAAGGCACGGTCTTCCGGGAATTATTGCACCTGACACTGTATATATGGTCTTAACTCCAATCAAATACGCTCCTTTTGCCAGGACAAAGTGGCATCTTGATGGACAGTTCTAGCAAGATTTTGTATAATGGGAAGGAAAGGTCTCTCAGAGGAAAGAAAGTATCATCTATTCATCAAAGTCCCCAGATGTCCACTGGACTTGCCATAACAGCTTTTGTGGGTTCACCAATGGCCTCATTTTTCCTTATAGTCTAAAATTCCTTCCCCTGTTGCTTGAAATTCTGTACATATGCCAGACTCTTCAAATGGTCCAAGGTGGTTTCCATGGAATACCCCTTTTACAAGCCAGATCACTGTTTTAGTCCAGGTGAACAGCATTGTATATTTTTATGCTCAGAATCTCTATTCATTAAAATTTCCATAGTGAATGAATAAAATTAAACCATGTGTTTTTCCACTGGCATGGTTCTAAAAATAGACATAAAAATTTATCATTTTTTATTTAAATAGTACAGGTGGCTTTTCTCTTATCCTTTTTTTTTTTTTTTAAGATTCTCACCATTTCTTGCTTTTTCCAAATTAAAAAAAGTATTCAGATATACACCAGATGTGCCAAGTCACAAATGAAGGATCATGTTAAATAAATTTCAATAGCCACCACTCCACAGAGAATTTGCCAAAAGAGATTAACATTTGGAATAAAATAAATTTTGGTCTTATATTTTTATCATCTTTCTTCTAAATCAAAGCCTTCACTCTGACTTCGAGAACCAAAAATAATCTGTTTAGACACATGTAAAAATTTTTTTAGATTATAGTTTTACCTTTCTAACACACCATCTTGTTGAGAAATGCATGACTAGCTGACAAATAGATAGCTTAGAAATTTTTTCTGGTCAGTTGAGAGAAATTCTGATCAGACAGACAAAATATTTGGATGGTAAGAAAACACAATTAAATAGCCTTTCAGTTTCTAATGTTAGCTCCTCAAATGATACGATCATTATAATTTTTTTGTTTTGAGGTATTTTTCTGGGGCTTAAGAAGGGAGATAGAGAATTGGAAGCATATGTTGATTTCCTTTCTTTTATCTGCCACTGAAGAAAAGTTGTTTCAAATATGAACATGAGCAGAAATGTTGATGAGTTCACAGAAGACTCACGCGATATCTTATAGATAATTTTAGGTTTTACTGGTAGATTACAATGCTTATCATTCATCCCCTGCAAGTATGAAGAACCATCACATGGAGAATGAGGTAAGACTTTTAGAAACAAAAACCTGCTCTGCTACTGCTCTGCCCAAACTCTGCTACTCAGTGCCAGATGCGTAATCTTTATGAGTTCATTAGTGTCCTGAACTTCATGTCTCCCAACAGTGTCCTATGGCTTTCTTGAAAGGATTAGAGACAAATCTAAAAGAACTAAGGACTCTTCTAGCATGGAATGGTGCCTGATGAATGACAGCTAGTGTGAAAATTCTTCACAATAAAAGAAAATTCTACTATGAGGAGGCAAATTTGATCCTGACTTCACCTGGAACAGCAAGGTGAACAGCAAATGAAAGGTGAAACATCCAAGGAAAAATACACCCTGCCTTGACCTGTGTCTAGGGATGCTGTTTGTTTGTCCTTATTCTTACAGGGGGCCTTCCCTCCTAGCAGTCAGTAAAGAATCTGCCTGCAATGCAGGAGACCCAGGTTCGATTCCTTAGTCGGGAAGATCCCCTGGAGATTGAAATGGCAACCCACTCCAGTATTCTTGCCTGGAGAATTCCATAGACAGAGGAGCCTGGTAGGCTATAGGCCATGGGGTCGCAAAGAGTCAGACATGACTTAGCGACTAAACCACGATTCTTTCAGGAACTCACTGTAAATAATATTTGGGTTCAACAAGTATGAGTTTCTTGTTTTAAATATAACTGATTGGATTTCTTTAATTTGTAACTTCATAAGGCCAACAGAAGCTTTCACTAAGGAAAAGGTGACTCCATATGACAAGATAAACTGCTTACAACACAGTTATAATAATAACTCTCTATTTCTGGTCTGGGTTCTCTATGTGCTTTGATGTGTGATTCTGTGTCATCTGCTGATTCACATCTGTGACACTCACCACATCATCATGCCCCTGTTGTGAGTCCACATGGGTATCAGGGCTATGATAAACTAGTATACATAAGTTCTAAATAAGTTCTAAATTCCTCTGTCTGCAGAATTTCAGTTTGGGGTTTTGGTGTTGTTCTCATCTTGTTGCTTTTTTTTTCTTTCCTTTTAAAACATGTATCAGTTACATTGTAGGTATGCAACCCCAACATGGGCAAGTGATTATAATATATTACTACTTTAAGCTGGAGTTCACTCTATTGCTATGTAAACACAGTCAGTCTAAAAACGGATGTTCCCAATAGGATGGCTACCCTGTGGGCAGTGCTATAATTAATGTTTCTTCATTTTAATTCATTTAATCCCCCAAATGATATTATAAACTATGTGTTTTATCCACAACTTAAAGATAAGAAAACTGGGTTGCACAGCTAAGCAAATAAAATGGTCCAAGTCACACAGCCTGTGAGAAACAGATCTTGGCTTTTGAACTGAGATCCACATGACTGCAAAGACCACACACCTCTATTCTTACATACAGCCTGCCCCACAATGACCCCCATCCTCGCTGCGAGGACCATGTCTTAAGGGCACAGGTTCTAGAATCAGATGGCTTGATTAGGATCTCAATTTTGCCACTAAATTCAATTGTATGAATGAATATAATTATTAATAATTTATTTAATAATATTATCAATAACACTAATGCCAACAATTATTAGTAATAATAACAAGGGATCACAGTAATTATATGAATGAATCAGCTTAAGAGTGCCTCGGATGAAAGCAAAACTAATATAAGTATCCTCTCAGTGCGATAGTCTCTGAGGGTTATTAGGAAAAATGCTTAGGAAATTACTATGACTTTGCTAACCTTATATCTCTGTTTTCCTAACAGAGATTCTTTAGTTAGAAAAGCTGTGGTTACCTTTATGGTGTTCTGAATTTTAATTATCCTTTGCTCATTTGACCCTGACTTATACAGACAATTACAGTTTAAAATGCAGACCACAGGAAGACTCATTATTACATTTTAGGATATGATGTTAGATTGTATATTTCCCAGCTGGTTTATTTACCTGTGTTTAAGTTGTCTTGTATTTGTGAAAATTTGCACAAAACTCTATGCTATGATATTAAAACCATTACCTGGAAGATTATATGGCTATGAGGCTACTGATAAATGCCTTTTCCTCTCTTCTCTGGGATGTTGTCAGTTAAGTTCACACAATAAGTCAAATCAAAACTAAAACATGATGCAACTTTATTACTGACAAAACTATTTGAAGAATTGAGCAGGTCTGCCAGGTCCCTCTCAAAACCTAGGATTTCAGACCAAAAACACCTAAAGTTTTCTACACAGTGGCAAGAGAAGAAGCAGAGAAAGAAATATGCAGACTGAAGACATTTATCCATACAGAAAGAGATGACTTTTCTCTATCCCCTGTGGTAGGCATAGGAAAACAAAGCCCCACATGGACACTGATCTTTATCCCCAAACAATAAAAAAAAAAAAAAGTGATGTAACAGATGTTAAGTTCTCCCTCATTTCCCAAGTCAAATGGCACCCTTCCTCAAATAAGGGCCCAGCTGATACAGCATCACATGTTCTCTGGCTTCTCTTATTGATCTTGCCCTCAATCACAACATTCTGTCAAAGACAGTTCTTGACCAGTCATCAGTCCTGGGTGTTCACTGGAAGGACTGATGCTGAAGCTGAAACTCCAATACTTTGGCCACCTCATGTGAAGAGTTGACTCATTGGAAAAGACTCTGATGCTGGGAGGGATTGGGGGCAGGAGGAAAAGGGGACGACAGACGATGAGATGGCTGGATGGCATCACTGACTCAATGGACATGAGTTTGAGTGAACTCCGGGAGTTGGTGATGGACAGGGAGGCCTGGTGTGCTGCGGTTCATGGGGTTGCAAAGAGTCAGACACGACTGAGCCACTGAACTGAACTGAACTAAACTGAACTTCCTGTTTCCAGAAACATTTCAGCCCCTGGTTCTCAATATAACTCACTCCTTTCTGGCATTCTAGTCTCAGTTCAAAGATCAATACCCCCCAAATATAAAGCCTCTCCCTATTATTTCTCTTACCCTGTTTAAATTTATTCACAGAGAAATAATCTTGTCTTTTTGTTTATTGAATGGCTTATCCTACTGGCTGGAGTGAACAGTTTTCTGTGAAGGGCCAGATAGTAAATATATTCGACTTTGATCCCCACAGGGCCTCTGCTGCACTTTCTCAGCTCTATCATTGTAGTGCAAAGTGTTATAAGAAAACCATAAATGAATTAGCATGGCTGTCCCAATAAAACTTTATTTTCAAGAACATATAGCAGGCCAGATTTTACTAAGGCCGTAATTCTCTGACCCCTGTATTAGAACACCGACTCCATGAAAATAGACTTCATCTGTCTTGCTCACCACTCTCTCCTCTCACATAGAAAAATATCTAGAATATAACAGGTTTTAAACATGTATTGTCCTGTGAACAAACACACCCATGCTGAGGTCTGGCTAAGAATTTCTTCATGAAAGACTAGAAGGGTGAAGAGGGAACAGATTTTCCCCTCACCAAGTCTAAAATGAAATTGCATATATTTTCTTCATTTATATAATATTTTATATGAGTCCTTGGAATTGGATAAATGTATTTTTTTATGTCATCTTTATAGACACCTCCTGTTATGTCTCACCTACCAGAAAAGCCACTGAATCATAAGATTTTGCTTGAAAAAATTAATTTACTTTAAGAAGTAAGCCAAGTTATTTAGGGCTTTTGAGAGAGTAATCAAATTGGATGACTAAAGCAACTAAGATTGGATTTACAGCCATTGTTGCTGAAATGCAGTTGTTGAGGAGAAGGAAGGATAATCAGGCTCAAAAGCTGAATCCAGTCACTGCTGTATAATTAATTCTTTCTGTGACTTTCAGGACTGGCATTTTAATCTCTGAACCTCAGTTTTCTCATCTGTGAAAAAATTCAATTGCCTAGCAATAAGAGCACACATGTATTGAATGCTTACTGGACAACGGCCATTGTTTTATAAGTGCTTTACATATATTATCCTACAATAGCTTGTGAAGGTGAATATTTCATTTTATAGATGAAGAAACTGAGGCAGAGAACAGTGGAGTAAATGAAAAGTGGTAGAACTGAGATATTTATGTAGATCTTGAGATTCCAGATTCATGCCCTTAAGCTTACACTGAGTCACCTAATATCTAAGCCCCCAGTGAAATGAGGATGCCTGCGTGCTAAGTTGCTTCAGCTGGGTCTGACTCTTTGCAACCTCATGACTGTAGCCTGTCAGGCTCCTCTGTCCATGGGATTCTCCAGGCAAGAATACTGTAGTGGGTGCCGTGCCCACCTCCAGAGGATCTTCCAGATGCAGGAATCAAACCGGGCTCTCATTATGTCTCCTACATTGGCAGGCAGGCTCTTTACCACTGGTGCCACCTGGAAAGCCCAGTGAAATGAGGACAGTCTATGGTACATGTATTTCTAGCATTTCAATATTAAAAAAAAAAAATCTTTTAGGCATCTTATAAGATCATGTTACTGTGACTCTCCCAAGTTTTGAGCTGCTAGGGCAACAATTGCTGCTGCTACTGCTAAGTCGCTTCAGTCGTGTCTGACTCTGTGCGACTCCATAGACAGCAGCCCATCAGGCTCCACCGTCCCTGGGATTTTCCAGGCAAGAACACTGGAGCGGGTTAGGGCAACAATTAGTAGAAAGTAAAAGCTATCACAGTATGGAGATGTACTACGCAGCATGTGAAAACAAAGTGTTTAATCAGGACAACAAAACAGCAATTATTCTGGAGTTTAGTTGTTGAATTTTTAATTAGATGTTCAAAGTTTGAGAATGGAAGTAATCTTTTGCATTCTGCATGCATTTTACAGGTGAAGATAATAAAACCTGAGGAAAATTGATTTCCAAAGATCTCTCAGATGGGTACTTTCAGAATTGGAACACAAGTTTTGATAGCCTAACTTCTCACATAGGCCCTTTGCAAAGCTAAAAAGCAAATTCCACCTCTAAGTGCTATGCTGGAGTTCTACACCATCCCATGTGACTTTGGCATTAATAACGCTGTGTATGTAATGGAGCAGGGAACGAGGGAGCCCAGTAGAAATTTTCAGGTTGAAACTGAACTGTGTCATAAAGATCTTGTTAAGCTTTTCATATGAATTGTGCCATCTCCATAATCATGCTATGAGTAAATACTGTGTCATATAATCATTTTTTAAATGAGGAAACTGAGCTAAGAGAGATTAGACAATTTGGTCAAAGACACAGCTTATAATTGAGGAGAAGTAATTTAAGCTCAGACAATGTGGAACCCATATTTTTAATATCCATGCCAAAGGAGAGGAAGGGGATGACAGAGGACAAGATGGTTGGATGGCATCATTGACTCAATGGGCATGAGTTTGAGCAAGCTCAAACTTCACCACCAAGAGCTGGTGAAGGACTGGGAAGCCTGGTGTGCTGCCGTCCATGTGGTCGCAAAGAGTCAGACCTGATTGGGCGAATGAATAGCAATGTCAAAATATATTCTAAAAAGTGATAAGCCTTTCCTTTAGAAACTGGTGCTATTGTCTGAGGTACTCATTATTGGCTCTAATCAGTTTGGGTCACAGACTAATCTAGAAAAGCCCTCTGATGGAGAAACATACCAAGATGCTGACAGTTTTACTTTGTTCCCCAGACAGAAGCTTTGAAAATCTTCTATGTGAGTCTCCTCAGCTCATTTTGTGATTAAATACATTTGGGAAACGCTGGCAAACTATGCTAAACATGTTTTTTTTGGTTTGCCTTTGTTTGCTTCTGGGAATTTTCATAACCCAAATAGTCTAAAAAATTTTGTGAATCTGGTAAAGGAGACATAGTACATGATATTTAAATTTACGGAATATTTGTCCATAGAGGACCTTCAAGCCACACTTTAAAAAATATGTCTTAACATCTTCCTGAATTAATGTTCCACATTCATTTCACTTTAAAAGTTAATATAGAAAATTTAGAAAATGAGCTACCATTTTACATAATCCTAAAGATTGATACACAGGACATGGAAGGAAAGAAAGATAGAAAAGATTTTAAACAGGCACAGTTGGTGAGAGGAAATTATAGAATTCATTCAAATGTGGTATTCTGCACACCTTGGGCACAGAAGAGTCAGGCACAATCAGACAAAGATGAGGAGCATCAAACAAGCAGGGGAAAGGCCCAACACCTACAACCGTGGCTCTATTGGTACTTAATGTATTGCACTCTGAACCTTTCCTAGGTGTCGTGTCAAGTTTCAATCAGTAAAAGTAATCTGACTCTCCTGCAGATGCTTATCTGTCATATTTGTCTTGCTGGGTCAGGAAGCTAAGAGCAGAGTGAGATATACCTTTGTTGTGAGTTGAACTGTGTCCTTCAAAAAGATATGTTCAGACGAGATCAGGCGCGTTCAGGGTGGTATGGCCGTAGCTTGGGGCTGGTGCACTGGGATGACCCGGAGGGATGGTATGGGGAGGGAGGAGGGAGGGGGGTTCAGGATGGGGAACACGTGTACACCCATGGCGGATGCATGTTGATGTATGGCAAAACCAATACAATATTGTAAAGTAAAAAAAATAATAATAATAATAAATATCTTTTTAAACATTAAAAAAAAAGATATGTTCAACTCAATTCCCAATACCTGTGAACATGACTGTTTTTTGGAAACAGGATCTTTGAAGATGTGATCAGATGAGGTCACATTAGATCAGGTTCAATCCTGATCTAATACTAAAAGTGTCTTTGTAAGAGAAGGGGCATTTGGACACAGAGTTATACCGGGAGAAAGCCGTGTGATGATGGAGATGGAGATTGGAGAGATGAATTTACAAATCAGGAAATGCCAAGGATTGCCAGCAACCACTAGAAACTAAGAGTGGCAAGGAAGAATCCTTCCCTAGAGTCCTCAGAGAGAGCAAGGGTCTTCCAACTCCTTGACTTTGGACTTTTGGGCTCCAGAAGTGTATGAGAGTAAGTTTTTCTTGTTTTAAGCCAAGTCGTTGTTGTTGCTATGCTGTTTAGTTGCTCAGTCATGTCTGACTCTTTGTGACTCCATGGACTGTAGCCCACCAGGCTCCTCTGTCCATGGGATTCTCCAGGCAAGAACACTGGAGAGGTTTGCATTTCCTTCTCCAGGGGATGATGGAACCCATGCTTCCTATATTGCAGGCAGATTCTTTGTCACCAAGCCACCACAAGTGGTATTCTGTTTCGGTGAACCTAGAAAATTAAAACAACCTTGATTCTGATTATAGGCATAGAGGGGCTCATAATTCTCAAGGAAAACCACAAATGGCCACGCACAGACTACAGCCTTGCCCTTTGTGAACATAAGATTGCAATGTCCAGACAACAAAGCTACATTCTCTGCACAAGTAGTGATACAGGCTAAAAGTGAACAAGTAAATAGCGCAATAGCTAAGAGGGCAACTTAATATCTCTACAAGCATTGCCAAAATTTCCAGTATTTGAAAGCTTTGCTGTTATTGTTTAGTCACTAACTTGTGTCTGACTTTTTTGCCATGTTAGAGACTGTAGCCCACCAGGCTCCTCTGTTCATGGATTTCCCAGGCAAGAATACTGGAGTGGGTTGCCATTTCCTTCTCCAGGGGATTTTCCTGACCCAAGGATTGAACCCATGTCTCCTGCTTGGCAGGTGGATTCTTTACCACTGAGCCATCAAGGAACCCCTTACTTGAAAGCTTACCATAAATGCAAAGAACAGGTCCAAATCACTGAAAAGGAATGTCAAGTACAACCATATGGCTATAACTTTCTGAAATAACCATGAACCATGTAAGTCAATTAAGAATTAAGTGTTAAGTAGTGTTGCTCTAACTCTAAGCCCTGCAAAAGCTCATGGCAAAATGCAGATGACTGATGATGTTTTCATGGATGTAACTCAACCTGTGAGGTTAGAGCCACAAGGATACTGATCTGATGCAGTATAGAGTACCTATGGGTAACTAACAAGGAGTATTACCATTTTCACCCTTAATTAATTTAATTATTATAGGTAGGATGTCTTGTGAAACAGATGTGAGACTGAAATTTGCATGAATGAGATGTACTGGTGAGTGCGGTAGGGAACAATGCCATGAGGGTGAGAGAAGTAGAGCTGGCTAAGGAAGACGCTGAACTGCAGTGCAATAGAATTAGGATGGTCTTAAGCATTATCCTCCCCTGAGAAAAAGGGATCAGGGCCCTTCTGCCTCTGCTTCAGTCAACCAGATATTGGATATGGGCTGCCACCATGATGGGGATATAGCCTTGGGAAGGAGGCTCTTTTTGATTAAGGGTTGTTAACAAAGAGGGATTCAGCTGAGAACCAATGGTTACCACCACTCCAAGCAGCTAAAAATGAGTCCCTCAGTCCAGCAGGCAGCAACAGGTTGGCACTCTTCGCTTTTTCCTTGAGAAGTTTGGGCTTTCTTACAAGAAGTTACAGGCAGCAAAAGAAAGCAGTGCACTTAGAAATGAAAAAAATCAATATCCAAAAACAATGCCAGTATAAGTTTACTAATCTGTGCAGATGTCAATGCAATTGAAGAATGTCATTGATCTTCCTGGTGAAAGTGAAAGTGAAGTCGCTCAGTTGAGTCCAACTCTTTGTGACCCCATGGACTGTAGCCTACCAGGTTCCTCCATCCATGGAATTTTCCAGGCAAGAATACTGAAGTGGGTTGCCATTTCCTTCTGCAGGGGATCTTCCCCACCCAGGGATCGAACCCAGGTCTCCCACATTGCAGGCAGACGTTTTACCATCTGAGCCACCAGGGAAGTCTTCCTGGTAGTCAGGGTAAGAAGGGAAACACGATGTGTCATATCCTTATTCTTATCAGAGAGGAAGAAGAAAACTAATTCCTTAGAAGATACAAAGCTTTTTAAAATAATACTTTATAAAATGGGTATATAAACCTTGTAGAGTAGAACATAATGACATAAAAAACGCTTTCAACAGCATTTCCTTTACAGCACATACAGTAGTACATTTTACATAGCTGTTTCTTATAAATATTGAGGGGAGGGGGAGCTAAACATAGAAATCAGTGAAGTTTTTGTTTTTTTTCTTCCCCCTCCAAGATTAATTTAACCCAGTATGCAGAAGTCTTATAAGCCACACTTGAAAGACTAGACTTTACATTTGCACGTCAATAGCCTTTAGAGAAGTATTGCTATATAAATTTTCCTATGGGCAAAAATTTCATGGGAGTAAGCTACTGAATCTTTTCACTTTTTTATCTCCAGCACTTGATCCATACTGGAGACCCAAGTATTTATTGAATGAATGAATATAATTTCTCTCAGACTGGCAAGCAGACAGTCCAAGAATGTGTGTCAGTGTGTGTGCGTGCGTGTGTGTGTGTGTGTGGGCATGAGCTATATGAGCAAGCATGGACTTTCAAGGATGATTTCAATATCCATCAGAACATGGACAAGCAGAAGGCAGAATAAAAAGGAGTAATTTTCACTGGGACAAAATTAAAGTCTTGAAAAGCAGTCATAGAGTCTTAGACTTGAAGGGATAAAAAAACAGGGAGTCTATGAGGTTTCTAAGCAGGGCACAAGATAAAAGCATTGTCTCAAATAAATGATCTTGGCAGCGGAAAAATGAAAAACTAATTTTTCCATCAAGTTTTTCCAATAAGGACTGTTTAACTTAATTTAACATTTTATTTTTATACCAAATTTAGTCAAACCAGTTGTTCTTGTGGACAAAATTAATTTTAGGAAACTTTTCTTCCTAACTACAAAAAGAAATTTAGTTTGCAAATATGAATACATAAAAAAGCAGGAAAATTTTATACCAAATAATCCCAGAGGAAATGATTGCTGACACCTTTCCCACCTTGTTTCTCTGTATTTGGCAGTTGAGCTCAGACTATAGAGACAATTTTGTTACCTCAATTTTCGTTTAAATTATGCATCTTTTTCATGTTAATGAAAACTCTTCGGAAACATAATTTTGACAGTTTTAACAATTCTGTAACATTCACTTATATGATCGTACATGATGTACTTAACTATTTTTCTATTTTTGGATATTTAAGTTGTTTTACATATTTTAAGTTTCTGTACTTTAATAACTGTTGATTCGAAAAGCATATGTATAGATTTTTGTGGATATTTCAACTTGTTTTCTTAACAGAATATTCCCAGGAGATGAATTACTAGTTCAGAAAACATTAATATTTTGATATATATTTCTAAATTTTTTCCAAAGAAAGTTTTACCAATTTAAACTGTCTCCACCAGCATGTAAGTAAACTAGTATTCTATATTCTCATCTTCATCAGTATGAGATATTTCTATTAAAAAGCCAAAAATCACTGACTTGACAGACAATAAATTATGATTCATCATAACTTTAATTTAAATTTCTTTCATTTTTGAGTTTGAACATTATACTCAAATACTTACTACCCTTTTTTTTTAGTTCACAAATTATCTTTTCTCAATTCCAATTCAAGCTTTAAAAGTAGTAATATTTGTGTAGTCAGAAATCTTATATAAATTTATTGGATAATAAAGCAATTAATCTATTGCATGTTGTATTTGTTGGATGTATTTATAGAAATAGAAAACAATTCTATTTTTATTATCAATATATTATTTTGTATTTTGTAATTTTTTCCTTTTTAAAAGTTAAATGCTTTCTCATACCTGGAGTTGATGGGAATTTTACAATTTGTACAAGTTTGAAAATCTAAATTTTAAAATTTAATTATTTAATCCATCTCCAATTTCTTTGGGTTACCTTGGGTGAAATGACGTATCAGTCAGGAACCATGAGTACAAACAAGAAAAATCAGGCATCCCAGTCAAATGATGCAGTCTGAAGATCACCCATTTCTTCACTTACTTATGACCAGAGTCATAAGCTAGTAGACACAGTTTTTGAAGCCTTGGTCTACTGCCCTTATCTACCTTTGAAGGAGGCTGGGAGACAATTCAAAATTTTGACTTTAGAGAGACAGAATTTATAATATGGGAAGTTTGCCAAGTATAACATGGGTATTCAAAAGATGTTGAGTTGGCAAAAAATGACAAATATTCCCTAAAGAAGAGGGAACAAATCGACATTTGTTTCAAATAGCTTGCCAGTTGTGCCAATGTAATTTACTAAGTAATCTTCCATTTTTCCATGGATGTGCCATACCTTCATTATAGAATATTAAATCATTACATTTACAGGGAGAAATATCAATAACCTTAGATATGTAGATGACACCACCCTTATGGCAGAAAGTGAAGAAGAACTAAAGAGCCTCTTGATGAAAATGAAAGAGGAGAGTGAAAAAGTTGGCTTAAAGCTCAACATTCAGAAAACGAATATCATGGCATCCGATCCCATCACTTCATGACATATAGATGGGGAAACAATGGAAACCGTGGCAGACTTTATTTTGCGGGGCTCCAAAATCACTGCAGATGGTGACTGCAGCCATGAAATTAAAAGACACTTACTTATTGGAAGAAAAGTTATGACCACCCTAGACAGCATATTGAAAAGCAGAGACATTACTTTGCCAACAAAGGTCCATCTAGTCAAGGCTATGGTTTTTCCAGTAGTCATGTATGGATGTGAGTTGAACTATATAGAAAGCTGAGCACCGAAGAATTCATGCTTTTGAACTGTGGTGTTAGAGAAGACTCTTGAGAGCCCCTTGGACTGCAAGGAGATCCAACCAGTCCATCCTAAAAGAGATCAGTCCTGAGTGTTCACTGGAAGGGCTGATGTTGAAGTTGAAACTCCAATACTTTAGCCACCTGATGCAAAGAGCTGGCTCATTGGAAAAGACCTTGATGCTGGGAAAGATTGAAGGTGGGAGGAGAAAGGGACAACAGAGGATGAGATGGTTGGATGGTATCACTGACTCAATGGACATGAGTTTGGGTAAACTCTGGGAGTTGGTGATGGACAGGGAGGCCTGGCATGCTGCAGTCCACATGGTCACAAAGAGTCAGACATGACTGAGCAACTGAACTGAACTGAACTGAACTGAAATCATTACATGTAGTAAAATAAGTTTCTGGTTTGGGCACAGTTTTTAATAGTACCCTGAGCACTTGGAAAGTTTAATGTAAAATGTAAAAGACAGCCAAAAGTCATACACACACACACACACACTATGGTTCAATCTATATTATAATAGTGACTTTTACTTGTATGCATCTTGCAGTTTAAAGTATACCTCGATTGTTAGCTTATAAGGCTACATCATTTTATAGTTGCTTCCTTTACCGTGCTTCACAAATATTTTTCAGTTCAATTCTGGGCAGTCACTCAGTCGTATCCAACTCTTTACAAACTCATGGACTGCAGCACACCAGGCTTCCCCATCCATCACCAGCTCCCCGAGTGTCCTCGCTCATGCCCAATGAGTCAGTGATGCTAACTAACCATTTCATGCTCTGTTGTCCCCTTCTCCTCTTGCCTTCAATCTTTCCCAGCATCAGGGTCTTTTCACATGGGTCAGTTCTTAGCATCAGGTGGCCAAAGTATTGGAGTTTCAGCTTCAACATCAGTCCTTCCAATGAACACTCAGGACTGATCTCCTTTAGGATTGACTGGTTGGATCTCCTTGCAGTCCAAGGGACTCTCAAGAGTCTTCAACACCACAGTTCAAAAGCATCAATTCTTTGGCACTCAGCTTTCTTTATGGTCCAACTCTCACATCCATACATGATGTGAAAAACTATAGCTTTGACTAGAAGGAACTTTGTTAGCAAAGTAATGTCTCCACTTTTTATATGCTGTCTAGGTTTGTCATAGCTTTTCTTCCAAGGAACAAGTGTCTTTTAATTTCATGACAACAGTCACCATTTGCAGTGATTTTGGAGCCCAAAAAAATAAAGTCTGCCACTGTTTCCATTGTTTCTCCATCTATTTACCATGAAGTGATGGGACTGGATGCCATGATCTTAGTTTTCTGAATGTTGAGTTTTAAGCCAGTTTTTTCATTATCCTCTCTCACTTTCATCAAGAGGCTCTTTAGTTCTTCTTCACTTTCTGCCATAAGGGTGGTGTCATCTACATATCTGAGGTTATTGGTATTTCTCCTGGCAATCTGGATTCCAGCTTGTACTTCATCCAACACAGCATTTCTCATGATGTACTCTGCATATAATTTAAATAAGCAGGGTGACAATAAACAGCTTGATGCACTCCTTTCCCTATTTGGAACCAGTCTGTTTTTCTATGTCTAGTTCTAACTGGTGCTTCTTGACCTGCATACACATCTCAAGAGGCAGGTCAAGTGGTCTGGTATTCCCATCTCTTTCAGAATTTTCCACAGTTTATTGTGATCCACACAGTCAAAGGCTATGGCGCAGTCTATAAAGGAGAAGTAGATGTTTTTCTGGAACTCTCTTTCTTAATCAATGATTGAATGGATGTTGGCAATTTGATCTCTGGTTCCTCTGCCTTTTCTAAATCCAGCTTGAACATCTGGAGGTTTCAGTTCACATGCTGCTGAAGCCTGGCTTGGTGAATTTTGAGCAGTACTTTGCTAGCGAGTGAGATGAGTACCACTGTGCATTGATTTGAGCATTCTTTGGCATTGCCTTTCTTTGGGATTGGAATGAAAACTGATCTTTTACAGTCCTGTGATCACTGCTGAGTTTTCCAAATTTTCTGGCATATTCACTGCAGCACTTTCACAGCATCATCTTTCAGGATTTGAAATAGCTCAACTGGAATTCCATCACCTCCTCTAGCTTTGCTTATAGTGATGCTTCCTAAGGCCCACTTGGCTTAAAGCTCAACATTCAGAAAACAAAGATCATAGCATCCGGTCTCACCACTTCATGGGAAATAGATGCGGAAACAGTGGAAACAGTGTCAGACTTTATTTTTCTGGGCTCCAAAATCACTACAGATGGTGACTGCGGCCATGAAATTAAAAGACACTTACTCCTTGGAAGGAAAGTTATGACCAACCTAGATAGCATATTCAAAAGCAGAGACATTACTTTGCCAACAAAGGTCCGTCTAGTCAAGGCTATGGTTTTTCCAGTGGTCATGTATAGATGTGAGAGTTGGACTGTGAAGAAGGCTGAGCGCCAAAGAATTAATGCTTTTGAACTGTGGTGTTGGAGAAGACTCTTGAGAGTCCCTTGGACTGCAAAGAGTTGACTCATTGGAAAAGACTCTGATGCTGAGAGGGATTGGGGGCAGGAGGAGAAGGGGACGACAGAGGATGAGATGGCTGGATGGCATCACTGACTCGATGGACGTGAGTCTGAGTGAACTCCGGGAGTTGGTGATGGACAGGGAGGCCTGGCGTGCTGCGATTCATGGGGTCACAAAGAATCGGACACGACTGAGCGACTGAACTGAACTGAATCTTCAAATAATTAAAGGTAATAATAACACCCAAAGCATATACTCTTTATCTCTGATGCCAGTGTTAACTCCACTTTACAAATAGTGAAAGTAAGGAAAACTGTATCTAACTGATTCTGTGGATGAATTGGATAATACACTTAGATGAGGAATTCTATCAGTGCTATCTTCCAATATTGAAGACAATTATGTGTATGCTTTGGTGATAGCTTTTTCCCTCTAAACAGTTAACATTCCATGGCTCTTACATAGAATAATCATTCTTATGATTAAAGAATCACTTGGCACATTCCTCTAATTTCCACCAAGATTACAGACTCAGAAAATCAGATGAAAACTTCAGCCCTCAAGAAGTTTATCAAGTATTTTCTTGTTAAGATATTCCATTTAGTTCTTACATCCTAGCCTTGAGAGTGTAATAAGCCCAACATGTTGTGATGTTTAGTCTCTCAGTCATCTCCAAATTTGAGACCCTGTGGACTGCAGCATGCCAGGCTTCCCTGTCCTTCACTATCTCCCAGAGTTTACTCAAACTCATGTCCAGTGATGCCATCCAACCATCTCATCCTCTGTTGCCACCTTCTCCTCCTGCTCTCAATCTTTCCCAGCATCAGGGTCTTTTGTAATGAGTTGGCTCTTCACATCAGGTGGTCAAAGAGTTGGAGCTTCAGCTTCAGCATCAGTCCTTCCAAAGAGTATTCAGGGTTGATTTCCTTTAAGAGTGGCTGGTTTGATCTCCTTGCTGTCCAAGGGACTCACAAGAATTTCTCCAGCACCACAGTTCAAAAACATAAGTTCTTAGATGCTCAGCCTTCTTTATGGTCCAACTCTTACACCTGTACATGACTTCTGGAAAAACCATAGCCTTGAATATACAAAACTTTGTTGGCAAAGTGATGTCTCTACTTTTTAATATACTGTCTAGGTTTCTCATAGCCTTTCTTCCAAGGGGCAAGCATCTTTTAATTTCATGGCTGCAGTCAGCATCTGCAGTGTTTTTGGAGTCCAAGAAAATAAAGTCTGTCACTGTTTCCATGTTTTCCCCATCTATTTGCCATGAAATCCAACATATAAGTTGCCTTATGGCTTTAATTACAGAAGCTATGGTGGAAAAAGGAGTTCAAGCCAGAAATTAAAGACTGCACATTCTATGGAGTTTTGAGTGGGGAGCATTAAAAGCTAGTTTTAATGCAGAGAATTAAAGGCTACATAGTCTAACCTGTGGAATAAGAATCCCATATAAAGCTGTAGAATAATAGTTCTAATCTATAGCACACCTAAGCACATGAGGCACCATCTTAGGTTCTTCTCAACTCTGAAGAATAAGCATTATTATTCCCAGTATTAAAGACAAGGAAAAATATGGAGTTAGCTTTTTTTTTTCTTTTTGACAACCCTGATGCCCATCTTCAAAGTCCATACATTTCGTACCACTTAAGAAGTTTTAAAATCACCTTTAAATATAGTTTTTCTTTTTCTGTTATATGCCTTTTAGTTGATTTGTAGCTTGATTTAGTTGGTTTACTTCCATTTATGGGAGAAGTTGCAAATTTTCAAGAAAACAAACAGCTTCTAATTATGGGCAGTTACTTCTTAAATCCAGCTTTATGAAGCTATCTCAGCTGCCTCATCTCTTAAACATGATTTGGGGCTTCCCTTCTGGCTCAGCTGGTAAAGAATCCGCCTAGAATGTGGGAGATCTGGGTTCAATCCCTGCCTTGGGAAGATCCCCTGGAGAAGGGAAAGGTGCCCACTCCATTATTCATGGACTGTATAGTCCATGGGGTTCCAAAGAGTCGAACATGACTGAGCGACTTTCACTTCTTGGAAGTCAAAAACAGCACAATCATTTGTGGATATGATGCATGAAAGAAGTTTATTAGTGGTTAACATGACAGCTCAATCACAAATAAAGTTTTCAAACTTATAGCAATAAGTGTAAGAAACAGACTCTGGGAAATAAGCCATTCATGAATACAAGGGAAATTGTGAGAATTAAAACATTTTCTTTGAAATTATATTTATGATGAAAACTGTAAGTATGGAAATTTCCCTACCAGGTCATGAGCTCAGCTCCACATCACCAAACCATAGAACTTTTAAAAAAATTTTGTTGAGTGTAATTGATCTAAAATGTTGTGCTAATTTCTGCTGGGTATGTACATATAAATTACTTTGCTGTGATATAAAAATATTCATTTTTTGCATTTATTATCAGTTCAGTTCAGTCGCTCAGTCATGTCTGACTCTTTGCGACCCCATGAATTGCAGCACGCCAGGCCTCCCTGTCCATCACCAACTCCCGGAGTTCATTCAGACTCAGATCCATCGAGTCAGTGATGCCATCCAGCCATCTCATCCTCTGTCATCCCCTTCTCCTCCTGCCCCCAATCCCTCCCAGCATCAGAGTCTTTTCCAATGAGTCAACTCTTTGCATGAGGTGGCCAAAGTACTGGAGTTTCAGCTTCAGCACCATTCCCTCCAAAGAAATCCCAGGGCTGATCTCCTTCAGAATGGGCTGGTTGGATCTCCTTGCAGTCCAAGGGACTCTCAAGAGTCTTCTCCAACACCACAGTTCAAAAGCATTAATTCTTTGGTGCTCAGCCTTCTTCAACAGTCCAACTCTCACATCCATACATGACCACAGGAAAAACCACAGCCTTGACTAGACGGACTTTTGTTGGCAAAGTAATGTCTCTGCTTTTCAATATGCTATCTAGGTTGGTCATAACTTTCCTTACAAGGAGCAAGTGTCTTTTAATTTCATGGCTGCAGTCACCATCTGCAGTGATTTTGGAGCCCAGAAAAATAAAATCTGACACTGTTTCTACTGTTTCCCCATCTTTTTCCTATGAAGTGATGGGACCGGATGCCATGATCTTCGTTTTCTGAATGCTGAGCTTTAAGCCAACTTTTTAACTCTCCACTTTCACTTTCATCAAGAGGCTTTTCAGTTCCTCTTCACTTTCTGCCATAAGGGTGGTGTCATCTGCATATCTGAGGTTATTGATATTTCTACCGGCAATATTTGTATATATATTTTTTCACATGATTTTCCATTATGGTTTACCATGGGATACTGACTATAGTTTCCTGTTCTATATGTTAGGGCTTTGTTCCCATAGGGAACACAGGGCTTTGTTTCCATACTATATATAATAGTTTGCATCTGCTGATCCCAAACTCCCAAGCCTTCTTTTCCCCATCCCCCTCCTTCTTGGCAACCACAAATCTGTTCTATATGTCCATGAGACTGTTTCTGTTTTGTAAATATGTTCATTCATATCTTATTTTAGATTCCACATGTAATTGATATCATATAGCATTTGTCTTCGGGGAAGGCAATGGCACCCCACTCCAGTACTCTTGCCTGGAAAATCCCATGGATGGAGGAGCCTGGTAGACTGCAGTACATGGGGTTGCTAGGAGTCGGACACGACTGTGTAACTTTCAAGAAGACAACCTGAGCGACTTCACTTTCACTTTTCACTTTCATGCATTGGAGAAGGAAATGGCAGCCCACTCCAGTGTTCTTGCCTGGAGAATCCCAGGGACAGGGGAGCCTGGTGGGCTGCCATCTCTGGAGTCACACAGAGTCGGACACGACTGTAGAGACTTAGCAGCAGCAGCAGCAACAGCATTTGTCTTTCTCTTTCTGACTTAGCATGATAATCTCTAGTTGCATCCATATTGTTGCCAATGGCATTATTTCATTCTTTTTGTGGCCAAATAATACTCCATTTTGTATATATACTACATCTTCTTTATCCATTCACCTGTCAGCGGACGTTTAGATTGTTGCTATGACTTGGCTATTGTGAAAAGTGCTGCTATGCACATAGGGGTGCAGGTATTTTTTTTGAATTATACTCCAAAACAGAACTTGACTGTGTAGATGCATTGGATGAGTTTGAACTATAAGCAGAGTTTCTTCATGCGAATAGCAAGTTCAGTCACACATTATGAAATATCCATTGAGTATTTCTGTCAGTCTTTGCACCAGTTATGAAGGTAGAGGAGGTAACAAAACTCTTTCCCTCAAGGATTTACAGTCCAGCAGGGAAGACAAACAATATGTAATTATAATTCAATTGTATTATGAAGGTATTTCTAGGCCAGAAATAGGTTTTCTGGACCTTAAAGAATGCATCATTGCAATAAACATGTTTTTCCCAATTACATATTACTGCCCCAGACTGACTGTATTACAGTCTCACTCAAACAGGTCAAGCCTCAACCAAAAAACCTAAAGCAACTTTAGAACTATCACAAATTTCACTTGGAGAAGCAAAACATAATTTTTACACGTTTCTATCATTTTGTTATTAGTCAAGTTTTAAAGAACCATGCATTGAATATCTAGCATAGCACTACACTAAATGATGAAGGAAATAGTAAATTACATAAATGACAGAAATTCAGATGCATTCGAATCACATTTTAAGGATTTACTTTGAGAGAAAGGTGAATTTAGAAAAAAACAAGAAGATGACTGTTTTTACAAAAAAGAATTCCTGTGGAAAGTGAAAAACACAGCAGTGACTAAACATATTTAGAAGATAAGTTATTTTGTGAAACAAAGTTTGCCAGGGAATGGGGAGATTGTCTTTACAGAGGGATATGCCAGAACTTTCAACATGCTGGTGATACCGCAAATTTCAAAGAAGGCGCCTAGTGTGAAAAGTTGTCCATAAACACTTGCGAAAAAGAGCAATCTTAACAGATAATCAAGAGTTACAACACTTTGGGAAAGTCAAAATCAAGATAAAAAATCAAAGTAAAAAATCATGCTAAAAATACTATTAAGTATTTTAGATACATTTTAGAACCAAAAAGATCGCCTACTCCAACTGCCTTCTATTTAGGGAACCAAATTAAAGCATAAATTCTTTCCTTGACAAAACTTGGAACAGATTCCTTAGCCTGGGAGATTTTCCCCTCAAATATGAAGAAATATGTGTTAGCTATTTTTGAGTAGTAAGAATGTAAAAAATGTACATTTTTGAGAACTGGTGATTTTTTTGTCCTTGAATAACTCAAAATTTCTTTGTTCTTCTGAATCAGATTTAGCAAGTAATTAGTGCATAATGAGAACCAGTTGTAGCATCAGACTCTCTTTAGTTAAAGTGCATTTAAAAATACATAGAAAGGCAGATAATCTGTATTTTCTTTCTAATGACACTAGCCTCATGAATGTTGTTGAAGAATATCTGATGGCATCAAAAGTCTGTTTTGCTGATTTCCAGAAAGCCCTTGGGGATTAATTTGCTCTCCATGCTTGATTCAATAATATATCTGAAGCAAATGGGAAGTTTGAATCAAAGATCAGCAGCATAGCAGTAAAGAAGTTCTCAAAGAAAGCCTAGTGAGATGACTGCACAAATATCAACTTGCTTCTCAGCTGACTGGCCATGCTCTAACTGCTGAGTGGAATGCTGAACCCTACCAGAAGTCTGTTCTAGAGGCAAAAGCCTCATTCTTAAATCCACACAAAGCAGGCAAATTACAGGCAGAAATTAATCAATCACAGGAAATGGTGAGCAGGAGGAAGACAAGACGTTCTTCATATCAGTTTAAGAGTATCCTGAGTGATATTCAAGATCTGGGGAATTTTAGGGTTGCGTCAGTTTCTTTTTCACTCAACACTCAAACTTCAGAAAGTGAAAGTGAAAGTCACTCAGCTGTGTCCACCTCTTTGCGACCCCATGGACTGTAACCTACCAGCCTCCTCTGTCCATGGAATTCTCCAGGCAAGAATACTGGAATGGGTATCTGCCCAATCCAGGGATCGAACCCAGGTCTCCTGCATTGCAGGCAGGATCTTTACCTTCTGACCACCATGGAAGCCCTTCTAACTTCACAAGTTGTTTCCTTATCGCATGTGAAGTACAAAGTTTGTCACATGTCTTCCAAGTGCTGATTCAGGGACCCATGCTCCAGTCCCTTATTCCATGTCCGGTTCTAACTGTTGCTTCTTGACCTGCATACAGATTTCTCAGGAGGCAGGTAAGGTGGTCTAGTATTCCCATCTCTTAAAGAATTTTCCACAGTTTGTTGTAATCCACACAGCCAAAGGCTTTAGCATAGCAATGAAGCAGAAGCAGATGTTTTCCTGGAATCCCCTTGCTTTTTCTATTATCCAACGGATGTCAGCAATTTGATCTCTGGTTCCTCTGCCTTTTCTAAATCCAGCTTGTACATCTGGAAGTTCTTGGTTTATGTACTGTTGAAGACTAGCTTGGAGAATTTTGAGCATTACTTTGCTAGCGTGTGAGATGACTGCAACTGTGCAGTGGTTTGAACATTCTTTGGCATTGCCTTTTCTTTGGGATTGGAATGAACACTGACCTTTTACAGCCCTGTGGCCACTGCTGAGCTTTCCAAATTTGCTGGCATATTGCATGTAGCACATTTGTAATGGTGATCTTGAAAAGATAAATCTCTGGTTACTCTAAAGAAGATTTGGGGTTTTCCAGAGATGGCAGGTGCTCCTTTTCCCCTTTGCAATGTCCTCTGAGAAAATATCTGTCATATCCACAAAATCAGACACATGGAAACAGGTACAGAGGACCATATAGAAAACTATATAAACCTACACAAGCCTAGAAACAGGCAAACACAAATCGTACCCCACCCTGATTCTGACCACAGACAAGGTCTGTACTGACTAGAATGGACACGGCCTTAAGTCAGATCCATTCCCTCTAGCACCATACACATATTAGAGTTTAATAAGCAAAAACAAAAATTCCACAGAAACTACCACTACCATTGTCTGTGCCAGACATTTGCTCATTTTCTCTCAGATCAATATCCTGATCGTAGTGAGCTGACCTTGCAACTTTTTCTCAAGCTGCCCTAACTCTAGAGTTATAGTCTATGCTTCTGACTATGTGCAGTGAATGGAAGGCACAGGTCAAAATTGAAGACAGGAGGAGAGAGAATCTAAACTACTTCTTACTGTCTCTTTTATGTCTAGTAGTAGCTGTCTATGACCAGGCTCTTCCAGGCAACTCCCACTAATATCCAAGATCCTAATGGACACCTTGGCTCTAAGCAACCAATTTATGACCATGAGAAGATGTGGAGGATATACTTTATTAAGGACGAAGAACAAAACTATAGAAAACCCGGGTCATTGAAGACACACATAGAGCACATGTACAAACGCAGGACCACCAATGCCCTCATATTATTCGAGAAACACTATTTTTAGGTGCCAGAATTTGTTATCCAATACCAAATGTGATTTCAAACTGCAAATCAGTCATTTGATTAGCATGACAATCAAATGCTAAATCTTACTGTTCTTGCATTTATTTATTCTTTTCATTCATTCCTGCATTGTATCAGATACCAAGCCACAACATGGGTATATAAGAATAGATAATTCAGAGATCTGCTTTTAAGAGGGTCACAGCAGTGTAAGCAGGCAGACACGGAAATAGGTTGTTAAAATTGCAGAGGGGCAACTGAGTACACTAAATAGTGTTTAATGAATACAGAAGTGTTCCAAAATCCAGTGTTCTTGGAGTCAGGGATGATTTCCTGTGGATGTCATGGCCAACTGAACTGTTAAAGATCATTAGGAATTAGCTGGTTGGAGGTGCTACACCAAATTGCAGTTGGGGAGGGGAAGGGGATCATGGAAATGGGAAGCATTATAGGCAGAGAGGAATGAAAGGAAATGAGAAACATGTTGATGTGTGGAGGGAATGTTCAGCAGTCTGATTTTGTTAGTGAGCAAAGCACCAACCAGAGAGTGGTGACAGATGAGTCAAGAATAGTCAGGTCTCAGTAATTACAGAGCCTCTCCCACCATAACATACAACTCACACTTGGTCCTGAAGGCAAAGGGGAGAACAGCATCTCTGATGCTGTTCAAGCAAGGCATGGCATGACAATCAAAGATTACCATTGTCCCTCAAACAGCTGATGGGCTTATAAAGGACTCAATATAAGCACGGGTTAACTGTGTTGTGTACTTGGTATCAGTGGTGACTGTGGGACTCCCTGAGTGACTACCAGTAATTGCTGACCAGGATATTGGATGTGGTCTGAGACTGGGGGGAAGTTTTCCATAAATTGTGAGCTTCTAGAAGCTTGTGCTGTTTCTTCTCTAGTGCTATTTGCTCCATAAATATTTTATGCATGAATAAACAAATGTACAATATGCATGAGGAATAATGCCTGTCCCTATACTCCCAGAAGCTGATAGTTAATCAACAGTATTTAGTGGCACCCACTATGTGAGCATGCCTTCACTCTCAGCCCCAGGGGGAGTCGGTGTCTCATGTCACACAGCACTTAGTTTTCTGTCGCCAACTCAGGAGCAAAGTATTGTGTGTTCATGAAAATGAACCTGGTAGCTTCTATTCTGTATTTCTCAATGAACGCTTACCAAGACGGTAGGGGTAATGCTAAAAACTGTATCAGGACTGCAAGTGAGTGCGTGTGATGAAGGAGGAGTAAAAGCTAAGGACTCAAATTTTACCTGATGTGGATGCAAAACTACACCTAGAAATTCTAATGACACAGGTGGAAATACTCTTTGGGAGTCACTGACACTTAGAAGGAGCTGTAGGTCCTTGAGGAGTGCTGAGAGCATGGCCAGAAGGAGCATGGCAACCAAGCAGGGTGTCCTGGGAGATTCAGGAATCTCAAAACCACCTTTGCAGTTCTAGCGCATTTGCATTTGTGTATAAAACCTAATATGCTGCAGTGGAATATTCTAAGAAGCAGAACAATGACCTGACTGGGTATGTGGTATTTGGTAGGATGGTGATATTTTGTGAGGCAAGTTACAAAGTGCCATAAGGACAGTCTATTATAATGGCTGCTGCTGCTGCCGCCGCTAAGTCGCTTCAGTCGTGTCCGACTCTGTGCAACCCCATATGTTGGGGGCCGGGGTGAGGCACTCTGCCCATGGCAAAGGTCATGAGGAAGGAAGCTCGACATACGCAAAGGCGGGATCGAGCCTCAGGAGTCTCCCTGGAAATCCTCGAGCATCTACCCCCATAACCAGAGCCTGCCTACTTTACTACTTTGTGCTCTCACCTACACCTCTGACTTTACGGGGGGCTGTCCCCCACCACCTCTTTCAGAGAAGGAGTTAACTTAGAGCTCCAGTTAATAATAATTCCTGGGTGTGATAGGAATGTTTCAACCTACAAACTCCTCTGAAGGTTCTCTAGCCTGCCTGACAGGCTTGTCCGGCCACATGTGATTGCTCACAGCCTCCCAACCGTGAGAGGCACGAGATGCTTTAAACCTTCTAAAAACAGGTTCCTTAGAAAAGTTAGAAAACCATAAGTATAATGGGCTGATTAGAAATTGTATTGGTGAAGGGTTTTTCATTTATTGAGCCAATGCTTGTTGCTAAGTTTCCATATCCCCTGCCCTTATACACATTAATGACTATATAGAAGAAATAAGTATTAACCTTTGATATAAATCACGTTAGACCTTAGGCTAAGTAAATTCTTTCCTTAACTAAAACCCACTACATCCTCATCCTATAGGAATGTAACTTTATTTGGGTGGCGTCTGTTTTAAGAATAATCACCCCTGGAGAAATAAGTGTCCTGGTTGACTGACCGCTGTCACAAGGAGAGGGTCATAAAGTGTCAGCAGGCCCCCTGGCCAGAAGATGATGTAACACCCCTAAGACCTCTGTATACATTTGTATGAAGCACCTGACTTTGATAAAAGTCAGGACTGCTGACCCCAGGTGACTTTTGCATAACATCTCAGTGTATAAAAGTAGACCATGGAAAATAAAGAATTGGGATCAGTTCCTCGAAACACTGGTCTCCCCATGTCTCTCTCTCACTCTGGCTGAGTCACCATCTGGAGCGCGGAACCCACCATGCTTACTAATTATGCCTGGGCTTCTAAGATCCGACCGGGGAGGCCTCAGTGCCTCCTCTCCTTCGGGAGAACGGAAGGACGCCTGTGGCCTACGTAAGTGGTGCAAGCTTCTTGTCTTGAAGTTTTATTGGTCCCCCGCGTAAACCAAGCTACTCAGCCTCTTTTCTCCACTGAATTTTCCTACTGAGCTATCCTCATTCTATTACTCTTTATATCTTTGATGAATAAATAATTAAATAGGTCGCCGACGCCGTCCCCGCTTCGAATACCCTGGATCAGCCAGGGCTGGACCCCGGCACCCATAGACAGCAGCCCACCAGGTTCCTCTGTCCCTGGAATTCTCCAGGCAAGAACACTGGAGTGAGTTGCCATTGCCTTCTCTAGTGCATGCTAAGTTGGGTCAGTCATTGTCTGACTCTGCGCGACCCTACAGACAGCAGCCCACCAGGCTCCTCTGTCCACAGGATTCTCTAGGCAAGAATACTGGAGTGGGTTGCCATTTCCTTCTCCAATTATAATGGAACACTAGTGCAAAGCATGACTGGAAGCTTTCTGAAATGTGTTAGAAGCTTATCAGCTGGTCAGTGAGAATATCTAATCAGTACAACAGGCTCATCCACTTGAGTAGTACAATGATTATGGATTTCCCCCACATCAAGAAATATTGTTAAGCTACTTGTTTCATATTATTAGTGACTTTTTCATGTGGTTTTGAGTTCTTCAACCCATTTGAATATTAAATCTAAGCCCAAATTTCTAATGTTGTAATGTCATAAACCCCTACATAGCAAATTAGGAATATGTGGTACACAGTCAGCAGACAGGAATCGGAAACAAACCACCCTTGAGTGTCCTGCTTTTGTTTCTGTTAGGTGTGGAACAGATGGCAGAAAGTGAAGAAGAACTAAAGAGCCTTTTGATGAAAGTGAAAGAGGAGAGTGAAAAAGTTGGCTTAAAGTTCAACATTCAGAAAACTAAGATCACGGCATCCGGTCCCATCACTTCATAGAATATAGATGGGGAAACAGTGGAAACAGTGGAAACAGTGGCAGACTTTATTTTTTGGGCTCCAAGATCACTGCAGATGGTGACTGCAGCCATGAAATTAAAAGACGCTTATTCCTTGGAAGGAAAGTTATAACCAATCTAGACAGCATATTAAAAGAGCAGAGACATTACTTTGCCAACAAAGGTCCATCTAGCTAAGGCTATGTTTTTTCCAGTGGTCATGTATGAATGTGAAAGTTGGACTATAAGGAAAGCTGAGCACCGAAAAATTGATGCCTTTGAACTGTGGTGTTGGAGAAGACTTCTGAGAGTCCCTTGGACTGCAAAGATATCCAATCAGTCCATCCTAAAGGAGATCAGTCCTGAGTGTTCATTGGAAGGACTGATGTTGAAGCTGAAACTCCAACACTTTGCCCACCTGATACAAAGAACTGACTCATCTGAAAAGACCATGATGCTGGGAAAGATTGAAGATGGGAGGAGAAGGGGACAACAGAGGATAAGATGGTGGATGGCATCACCAACTCAATGGATATGAGATTGAGTAAACTCCAGGAATTGGTGATGGACAGGGAGGCTTGGCATGCTACAGTCCATGGGGTTGTAAGAGTAGGACACGACTGAGGGACTGAACTGAACTGAACTGAGGTGTGGAACAGAAACAAGAGGGAGTAGCTATAGGATAAAGGGAAGAACCAGAAGTGAATGATTTCCCAGAAGTCAAAGCAGCAAAACAAGAGAGCTCTCAACTGGGTGGATGCATAAAGCATTTTGTACTTGGTCCACTGCTTGAACAGATCTTTGGCAACCTTACTCAGAGCTGTTTTGATGGAATGTAGGAGTAAGGAAGTGTCTAAGCCACAGGCAAGTGAAGTGAGCTGTGACTACTAAAAATTTGGGGAGAACTTTGGCTGTGTTGCACATAAAGTAGAGATAAAATTCTCTCCATAGTTCTCTATTCCATACCACTCTCATTCTACTTGGAATATTACTAATTCACTTTGTCTAGAAGCAAGAGAGAAAGAGAAAAAAAAAATGTTTAGAGCAGTGAGGCACATGCAGATCTATAAGGAGCCCTGATTTAATGATATAGCTAAAGCTCTATAGTCTTCTCTTTCTTTAAACAAAGTAAGAAATGGATAGACTAATGTATTTTTGTTTCTTTATTCAAGGTCCAAGGCAACATATTTCTTATTCATTTCCCCCGCCAAATATTCTAAGCTTTCTATAAATGTCCATTTAAAAATCCACAAAGGAAAAGTTCACAAATACATAAATATGGAAATTATCAAGTTTTGATTATGCCCCAAATCAGGACCCATTCGCAGCTATTTACTTTCTCCTGCATAGACATATCTTTTGGATATGCATCTGTCATGAAACTCATGTTGTATTTCTTCCTCCAACTAAATTAAATGTGACAATCATCTCCAGCTTCTCAAAGTCCATATGTCATCATCCGTGGTCAAAAGCTACTGGAGCATTCTGACTTTCCCTACTGTCACTTATTCCATAATATTCATTGCAGACAGTGCAATCACTTTCCCCTATTTTTCCATAAAATCTGGTGTTTACTAAATAGTCACACTATGGAGAAAAACTGATATAACTTTTTTTTTTCTATTAGAAAAATATCTGTGTTAAAAATGCAGCAATTAGTCAAGAAACAATTTGGGAAACATGTTTGAGTAAAGGTCATAGATGTTTATTTTTTTATTTCCAATAGCAACACATTTTATTTTTAAGACATGGACAGAAAATGTTTGTTTTGTTCAAAGAGAGAAAGCTCTTAGGTATCATATTTTACGAATGGGCATTTTTTATCTACTGTATACCATGCTACCCTGGGTAAATTTTTATTTCTGATCACTAAGCAATTTCAGTGTTTTGTCTGCCCATCATTAAACGCTCAGCCATATTTAGATTTCTCTCTTTGGCTCTCGTGTCCATTTTTTCTCCAGTTGTGACACCTGAGTGACTTCACTGAATCTCAAGATTCTAAAATGATTCTATCTGCTTATTTCTCTCCAAGAAATAGTTAATTCTCTTTCAAACCTCAGCCATGTACCTCCAACAGTCACATTCAACTCTATGTGGAAAAATAAACTAATTATCTTTTCCTCCAAGTCTGCTCCAGCTCCAAAATATTTGGTAAATTAGGACACCATTCTCTCAAGCTCAAAAACCTTCTCAATAGTCTCAATAATCTTCTCTTTCTTTAAACAAAGTAAGAAATGGGTAGACGAATGTACTTTTGTTTCCTTATTCAAGGTCCAAGGCAACATATTGCTTATTCATTTCCCCTGCCAAATATACTAAGCTTTTTATAAATGTCCATTTAAAAATCCACAAAGGAAATGATCACAAATACATAAATATGTAAATTGTCAAGTTTTGATTATGCTTTAAAACCATTTCTCTCTTCTAGTTCTTCACCATAACAAACTCTTTATCAAATCTTATTAATTTTTCCAAGAAATTGTCTGTTCAATTTAGCTTGTCCTCTTCATCTCCAGTGCAGTCCTCATAATGAATATGAACCCTCTCTTCCAAGCAAGTGCAACAGCTTCCTGTCTATTATTCTGTTACCACACGTCTTTTCTCTCTCCAGTCCATCTGGGATACTCTTTTCAGAGCTGTTTATATGAAATAAAAGTGTTCATTCGCTCACCTTGAAAACCTCCATTGATTCCCAATCCTTTACAATACAACCTGCGAATCCTTAGCATGACTTAACATTCTTTATAGTCTCCTCTCAAGCTCTCTCCAGACTCATCTGCTGCCTGGACTTCTCACAGGTCTTATAAACATCCTTCCATTATATGAATCTGTGCCCTTTATTCACATAGCTCTTTGTACCTAAAATATTCTTACCTTTTTGGTCCTACTAGTAAATTCTTGGACATTTTCCAAAATTTGTGATAGGAACAGCAACTGCCTGCCCTTATCTGTGTTCTCATCTTCTAGTTTGGAATAATAACAGATAACAAAGCCATATGATCAAGTTCCAGACAATGAAATGTGGGCAAAAGTAGTATTTTCCATTTCTAGGCATGGCTCCCCAAATTATCTGCATAATTCTCTATGAGGAATCTCTTCTGCTTATATGCTAACAGAGTGCACAGGATCAAGGGAAAGCCCTTGAAGCTTCAGAATATGGTTTCAGGAAGCCTGACTCACTGAATGACTCCCAGGATCAATGCTCCTTACCAATCAACATTGCAATCGTGACTTAAGCAAGAAATAAACTTTATTAGTCTCAGTTACTAAGATTTAAGAATTATTTGTTGCAGCAGCTCTTATTACTTATACAATGAACTAACAGGGTAAGTATTTTCAAAGAGAGAGAGCTCTTTCACATATGCTATTATGTTAACAAGTTCATGCCCCCTTACAAAAGCATAACATTTTACACTTTTTTTTTTCCTGCTGAAGTTGTGTTTTCTAAAGGAGATTTTCCCAGAGAATATTGTCCAAGAGTAGATAATAGGGATGTTCTTTTAAAAATTAATTTCACGAACGAATACATTCGGGAAAGACTAGCTTAAATACACTTAAATAAGCACGTGTGACTATAGAGTACATTTAATTACAGACATCTCAGTCTTTAATGTACTAAAGAGCTTTGGGAATCTCCAAGAGGAGTTAGAGCGATATTTTTCAAACCTCTTTAACTAAGGAGTCCTTTTTCAAGGCACACTTGTCAATAACTCTTTAAACAGATTTTCAACTAATACACTGCGAGATTTACAAGGTATGCTGTAATAAGGATTGCGACCTTTGTGACGGCAGGGTCTGTATCATGTTCAGGCCTGCATCAACAGTAGGCAGCACATTGCCACTCATAACAGAGAATTTGAATTATTGGTTAGAATATGCCTATTTTTCAATAGATAGTCTTTGTTTTCACACCAAGCCAATAATTAAAAATAAATTTAGTCCTGCACATTCTTCCTTCAAAACATATCCTTTTATCAAACTGCTCATAAGCAATGCAGATTTATTGGAGTTTATTGAAAAAGCTTGTGACAAATAATGGAAAGAGTTTGTGTTGCACACCAACCTACAAGCACAGATATAAAATCCTGCTCCTATTACCATCCCTCTTTTGCTATCACCTACAAAACTGCATATCTTTTTCTGCTATATAGTTTCTAAAAGTCATTCTCAATTTCTTTTTTTTTTTAATTTTTCTTATTGGAGTATAATTGCTTTACAATGTCATGTTAGTTTTCATTGTACAAAGAAGTGAATCAGCTGTCTGTGTTTGTGTGTGTGTGTGTGTATATATATATATATATATATATATACCCTCCCTCTTGAACCTCCCGCCCACCCCATCCCATCCTACCACTCTAGGTCATCCCATAGTAAGGTTCCTGTGCCCCTGTGCTATACAGCAGGTTCCCACTATCTATCTTATGGATTGTAGTGTATATATCAGGCTTCCCTGATGGTTCAGACATCTACCTGCAATGCAGGAGACCAGGATTCAATTCCTGGGTTGGGAAGATCTCTTGGAGAAGGAAATGGCAATCCACTCCAGTATTCTTTGCCAGGGAAATTCCAAAGACAGTGGAGCCTGGCAAGCTACAGTCCACAGGGTTGCAAAGAGTTGGATATATACACAAACTGTATATATCATTATATGCCAATCCTAATTTCCCAATTCAATCTGTCCCCCTTTCCAAGAACAGTTTGATTCTTTTTCAATTCCCTCAATCCAGTACACAGTGGAATCACAAGCACTGGAAACTCAGGATCTCAGTGGCCTTTCTAAGCATCTATTCATTTCCCTAACCAGGATGCTTCTATTGGGATAATATTTCATGTATGTCATTCTATAGTAGTATTCTTTACTTAGATTTTTCTCATGAAAGCTGAGGTACTAATACCCCTGCCGTGTTTTTCTCTTAACTGGATAAAAATAAAAATTTACTTAGACCTTTATTATAATTTATATTATTTTTACATTATATTTTGTATATTCTACATTACCTGAGACATGAAATACATTAAAAACATTAGCACATGTAGTACAACTTTAGAAATATGCATATGTAGTCTGGGTGGTAGAAAAAATATGTAGTATAATACTCAAAAAAGCTCAATCTGATCATAGTCATCATTATCATCATCATTAGAAGAAAAAGGAAATAAGAAAAAGAAATAACTATTGATTATTTATCATATACCAAGTACTTAACTTACCTCTCTCAAATACAAATTTCATTTAACACAAATAATATTCTCACTTTAAGTTTGGGACTGCTCATATTAGGAATTCTGATGGCTCTATTCATATGGCAAAAATCAATCACACTCTTTCCTCTCTCCAAATTCTAAAGTGATTGAGAAACTACAGGTAGCTATGAAAATATTAGTTTTTCCTAACATGAGGCTGCACTGAAGAAGACCATTTGGAAATAAGGGCAAAACCTGGCTTTATATTTCTTCATCTTGAATTCACTTAGTAAAAACTTTAGCCCCTCTCCCAAATAGTGCCAGGTGAAAAAATAATAGACTATAATCGGTAGGCTAAGGGTTCCCTGGTAGCTCAGCTGGTAAAGAATCTGCTGTACTGAAGGAGACCCTGGTTTAATTCCTGGGTTGGGAAGAGCTCCTGGAGAAGGGATAGGCTACCCATTACAGTATCCTTGGGCTTCCATGGTGACTCAGACAATAAAGAATCCACATGCAATGCAGGAGAACTGAGTTCAATCCCTGGGTTGGGAAGTTCCCCTGGAGAAGGGAATGGCAACCCACTCCAGTATTCTTGCCTGGAGAATTCTCCATGGACAGAGATGACTGGCAGGCTGCAGTCCACGGGATCTCAGAGACTCAGACATAACTGAGCAGCTAAGGACAGCACAGCACACAATAGGCCAAAGAAGAAAAGTCACATGATCATATAAACACATGGAAAGAAACTGGCAAATCCAACAACCATTCATGATTAAAAACTCACAGAAAACTAAAACTAGAAGGGAACTTCCCCAATTTAATTTTTTAAAAACCTAGAAAAGCCTAAAATTAATATAATACTTAATGGTGAGAAACTATAAGATCAGGAAAAAGATTAAGAATCTTTTTCAACATAATATTAAAAACTATGCTGCTGCTGCTGCTGCTGCTAAGTCGCTTCAGTCATGTCCAACTCTATGCGACCCCATAGACGGCAGCCCACCAGGCTCCCCCCTCCCTGGGATTCTCTGGGCAAGAACACTGGAGTGGGTTGCCATTTCTTTCTCCAAAGCATGAAAGTGAAAAGTGAAAGTGAAGTCGCTCAGTCGTGTCAGACTCTTTGTGATCCCGTGCACTGTAGCCTACCAGGCTCCTCCATCCATGGGATTTTCCGGGTAAGAGTACTGGAGTAGGGTGCCATTGCCTTCTCCAATTATAAACTATAAGATCAGGTAAAAGATTAAAAACCCTTTTCAACATAATATTAGAAATTCTAGCTAATGAATGAGATACGAAAAGGAAATGAAAGGCATGAAAATTAAGAAATGAAACTATGCTTGCAGATGACATGATTGCGCAGATCTTGAAACCATGCTATAATTGCTATGAGTTTCAAGCCTTTTTCATTGTTTGTTTTTCTTTTTTTTGATTCTTTCAGACTGACTTTTCAACATATGTTGCTGGAACAAGTGGATATCCACATGCAAAAAAAAATCTAAACATAGACCTTATACCATTCACAAAGATAACACAAAATGGATCAGAGATCTAAATGTAAAATGCAGAACTGTAAAACTCCTAGTAGATAACATAGCAGAAATCTAGATGACTTCGGAATTCAATAATAGCTTTCATAGCTACAAAATCAAATACAGAGTTGAAATAATTTATTGGTCAATAATACTTTATTGTAATTCGAAACTTCTGCTCTGTGAAAGACAAAGTCAAGGGAATGAGAAAACAAGTCACAGACTGGGAGAAAATAGCTACAAAAGATATATCTGATAAAGAACTGTTATCTAAAATATACATAGAACCCTTGAAACTCAATGATAAGATGAAGTATCTGATTAAAAATAAGCAAAGGACTTGAAGATACACCTCAACATTTTAAAAATATACATAGCAAATAAACATAGGAAAATATGCTCCATATCATATGTCATTGTGAGTGCTCATTTGCTCAGTTGTGTCCAACTCTTTGCACCCCTTTGGACTGTAGCCTGCTAGGCTCCTCTGTCCATGGGGTTTAGGGACTTGCAAATTAAAACAACGATGAGAAACCACTACAAACTCATTGGAATGACCAAAATATGGGACACTGACAGTGACTGCTGGCAAAACAAGAAAACAAGGATGTGGAGCAACAGGAACTCTCATTCACTGCTGGTGGGAATGCAGAATAGTAGAGCTATTTTGAAACACTGTTGAGTAGTTTGTTGTGAAACTAAACATACTGTACCATACGAGTCAGCAAGCATGTCCCTTGGTATTTATACAAATGAGTTGAAAACTTAGGTTCACAAGAAAATGTGCACACAGATGTTTACAGCAGCTTCATTCATAATTGCTAAAACTTGGAAGCAACAACATAGCCTTCAGGAGTTGAATGGATAAAGCAACTGACACATTTAGATACTTGAATATTATGTGGCACTAAAGAGAAATGAGCTGTCAAAGGATGAAAAGAAACGGAGGAAACAAATGCATATTACTAACTGAAAGAAACTAATCTGAAAATTCTACATGCTGTACAATTCTAACCATATGACACTCTGGGAAAAGGCAAATCTATGGAGAAAATAGATTAGTGGTTGTCAGGGGAGTGAAAAGAATGTTTAAAACAATGAAACTATTCTACATGATGTTATAATGGTGGATACATGTTATTATACACTTATCAAAACCTATAAACATAAAACACCCAGAAAGAATCCTAATATAAGTTATGGACTTTGAGAGTTAATAATGCATTACTGTAGGCTCATCAACTGTAACAAATAATATGGGATATTGATAGTGGGGGAGGTTGCATGGGGGTGGTTAGAGACTATAAGTAAACTTTCTATTTTCTGCTCAGTTTTTCTGTAAATATAATGTCCTAAGAAGTAAAATCTATTAAAAAATGAACTATAGACTTTGATGTAAAAATAGGAGGCATAGTCCATAAGTAATGAATACCAAAGAGATGCAGAATCCAAAGAGTGGAGAGTCAAATTATACCAGAGGCACAAGAAAAAAGATTTCAGGAAACCCAGTTTAAGAAACTTGCTCTCTCTTTAATTATTTCTAGCAAGGTATCAAGAATATAACATTCCATGAAATAGCAAAATGAGAAAAAAAAAAAAAAAAAGCTGAAGAATTTAGAGTAGGTTGCTTCTGTGATGGCCCTCAATGGTTTGTGCTACATGATATCCACAATTTTTATAATTTTAATACCAATAGAATTTTTCAAAGTTACAAAAAGTCATTTTTGTGATTAGGTTACAAACATTCTGACTTCCACCTCAGTAGCAGACTCCCCTCCCTTGCCTAACAAAGCAGGTTGCCATGGTGGGAAGATCCATGGAGCAAGCAACTGAAAACAGTCTCCTGTCAACAACCAGCTAGAAACTCTGACCCTCAAACAACACAGAAAGAACATAGTTTTGCAAACAGTTACACAAGTGAGCTCAGAAGCAGATCCTTCCCCAGTCAGCTTTTCAGAAGACACTGCATTCTTTACTGTTCCTTGATTGGAACCTCATGAGAGACTTTGAAGCAGAGGACCCAGGAAAACTATGTATAGATTCCTGACCTATAAATACTGTGAGGAAAATTAATGTGTGTTATTCTAAGTCCCTAAGTTTGTTTTAGCTTATGTAGAAATAGATAACTAATATAAGAGCTTGCCAGTTTCCTCTGCCAGCTCTAAATTTAAGGCTAAATGTTCTGCTTTAACTGATTGTATTGATATTACTCTTTTCAATTAAACTTAAACAAAACATTTAGCTTAACCAAGCATGATTAACCAAAACATACACAAAGAAATCTGCATGTAGTTTAGTGTGAAACATTCCATGATTCATCACATAGTGACAATAAAAAAAAATCATGTATTTTCTTGACCCTTTGGGTCAGTAATACACTCTTATCTTATGCTAACAGTCTGGCTATCAGTTCTGTACTGTTCGCAATCACTGTTACTGTTACTGTGTAGCCTTAGCAAATTATATGATTTCTCTGAACTCCAATTTCCTCACCTTTTAAATGGACACAGGAAAAGGATTACATGAGATTATATATGCAGTTATAGTACAATACCCAGACCACAGAAAGCATTTAGTAAATACTGACTTGTATTATCTTAAAAGTTATTAAAGGAATTCCAATTACCTGTTACACCAATTTGCACCAATAGATAGCCTAAGGCTGAAGACCTGAAACAGCTTTTCCATGACACCATACTAACAAAATTCACTGAACATTACTTGCTGTCTTCTACTGAAATAGGCAAATCTTATCATTTACCTAAAAGCAATTTTCCAATAATCTGTGATTAACAAACTCTACTGAATTATCAAAAGGATCTTCTGTGATACTTATGAGAAAATGAAGGTGTAGGAAGAAGGGGGTAAAAAACTGGTCTTGCAAATCTTTAAATATTATCTTTTCCAAATAATCAATGCGAAGTTTAAAAAATCTTCTTTTCTTGGGAGCATCTCCTTTCTCCAAACACAGACAAGACAGACTCTGCTGAAGAGCTCGGTAAAAAGATCAGGATAATCTTCAATTGCTTTTAGTCCTTGAGGTTCAAAGGGATGTAGCCCCCTTCCTCTTCTCTATAGAACCGAATGAAACCATTCTTGACTCAATCAAGCATGGAAGGAGATAAAATTATTACTTAACCATAGGACATTATCTTTTTCCTTATTTAGAGTATTGTCTTTATGACTACTCCATTAAACAATGATCACACATCTTTTCTAAATAAACACCTAACAAAAATTTCTAAAAGTATATCAATACATACAGACTACTTTAGAATAATTTCTTGCTAAAAAGTTATTTATGAGAAGTATCTACTTAGGAAAACATAAAGCAGATGAGACTGAAAGAAAAAATCTATGTCAAGTCCATTAAAAGACACTAGCAAAAATAAAAACAATATGGGCTGCACCTACCTGTGCCAAGCATTGTATTAGGTACCATCTGGTTCTCTGTGTTATCTTGCAAAGATTCCTGCAAGTTAGGTGTCATTTCCATTATCCTTCTACAGAGTAGGAAACTGTCCCTCTGAGATGATTCTATTTACTGTGATATATGTAGATTAATATTCTCACAGAACTTTTATATAAGCCTTTTGTGGGGTTTCCCAGACATAAAACCCTATTTCTCTAGAAGTTTGAAAAACAAGGGTAGCTTTGATTTTTATAAAGAGGGAACAAGGTCACTTTTTAGCCAAGATTGTATTTCTACAAGTCTCATTCTACACTGATCAAATATCTATGAAAAAAATAACAATATATATATATATATATATCCACACTTTGAGATTGGAGATTGGAGAGTTTACCTGAGTTCCAGCCTAATTTTCCTATCATCCTGCTAAGAATTTGAATCTTCCTTTCAGATGATCAAGAAAAAGGGACAGCTTCATGAACACTGTAACCAACACTTCGATTTTTTTTTTAACTTTTCTGATATTTTATTTTATAGTTAAAATTAAAATTATACTGAACCATTGCAATATTTGTTCAGTTGTTTCTTTTTTTTTTTTTTGTTCAGTTGTTTCTGAGCAACAATAAGCCTAAGGAAGGTTTGGGGAGCCCACAGTATGGAACTCTGGATCTTACCAAGGCAATTGCCAAGGACATGGCAAATTCCTATCACTCTGACAGGTGACTCCAGTCATGACAGGTGAGAGTCATGGTGGTGGAGGGCAAGCATGGGGTTGGGGGTGGTAATTCCCAGGACACAGTTTTTTGTGGGCTGCTGCTGCTGCTGCTGCTAAGTCGCTTCAGTCGTGTTCTGGTGACAACCAAATGGCTTGTGTACCAGTATAACCCTCACTCAGTTTATCTGGCCCAAGCCTTTCTGAAAAACTTTCTATGATTTTTAAGGATCCACCAGATTAAAAGTTGTATGAGTTTCCTAAGATTACCATAAAAAAAAAAAACCTACCATAAAATTGCTAGACAAAACTCTAGAAATCTATTCCTCCACAGTTCTGGAGGTCAGAAGTCTGAAATCAAAATGTCTTATTCTTTTCTGGCTCCTTTTCATTATAGTAAGATGTTGAGCATCATTCCCTGTGCTACAGTAGGTCCTTGTTTGTGCATTTCACATATGATAGTGTGTATCTCTTGTTTCCATACTCCCAATTTATTCCCCCCACCACTTTGTTAGCAATACGTTTGTTTTTATGACTATGAATCTATTTCTGTTTTGTGAATAAATTCATTTGATTCATTTGTACTCTTTTCTTTTTGTCCATGCTGAGTGGCTTGTGTGATCTCTGTTCTCTTACCAAGGAATGAACCTGAGTCTTAGCCATTAGACACCCAAGGATCTCACTGTACAATTTTTTTGATTCCACATATAAGTAATATCATATATTTGCCTTTCTCTGACTTATTTCATTTAGTATGATCGTCTCTGGATCCATACATGTTACTGTGAGTGGCATTGTTTCGTTCCTTTACACGGCTGAGTGGTATTCCATTGTATGTATGGGTGTGTATGTATGTGTATATATATTTACAACAGCTATTGTAAATAGTGCTGCTGTGAACTTTGGGGTGCATATATCTTTTTGCATTGGAGCCTTCATCTTTTCCAGATATATGCCCTGAAGTGGGATTGCTGGATCATATTGATAGCTCTATTTTCATTTTTTGGGAGAAATGCCATAGTGTTTGCACCAATTACATTCCCACCAACAGTGTAGGAGGATTCCCTTTTCTACACACTCTCTCCAGAATTTATTATTTGTAGACTTTTTGACAGTGACCATTCTGACCAATGGGAGGTGATACCTCACTGTAGTTTTGAGCCCATGCTCTGCAACAAGAGCAGCCACAGCAATGAGAAACCCATGCACCACAGCTAGAGAGTAGCACCTGCTTCCTGCAACTAGGAAAAAGCACACACAGCAACAAAAACCTAGCACACCCATAAATATTTTTTTCAGCACCACAGTAAAAATTGACAACGGCCAACCCACAGTCCAGAGCTATTTCCCCACCAGCTCTCGGGATTCTGATGAGAATTCCCCACTTCTTACCACTACTCTTTCCTCCATCACATTTCTCTTAATGAGTCAATTGTTTTAGTTGCTAAGTCATGTTTGACTCTTTTCAACCCCATGGACTGTAGTCTGCCAAGCTCCTCTGTCCATGGAATTTTCCAGGCAAGAATACTGGACTGAGTTGCCAATTCCACCTCCCAGGGATCTTCCTGACCCACGGATGGAACCCAAGTCTCCTGCATTGGCAGGCAGATTCTTTACCACTAAGTCACCAGGGAAGCCCCTCAATGAATCAATAAACCAGAATAAATGGGGGAAAAAAGGTTTAAGACCTACCCTAAATCCAGAATGATCTTATGTCACAATTATTAGCTTAAATGCCTCTACAAAGAGCCTTTCTTCAAATAAGGCCATATTCACAGGTTCCAGAGGTAGAACATAGTTTTTGGAGGTGAGTACCATTCAACCCACTCCAGAAGCCATAGCTCCATAGCCCAGACTCTGGAGTCAAGTACAACTGGATTCAAATCTGGTCTTTACTTCCCAACTGAATGACACAGAGCACTATTCTCATCTATAAAATGTGGATGGTATAAGCAACCTTGCCCTGGTTTATGGTGAGAAATCATGCAATAGAGACTTGGCATAGTGTCTGGCCAATAATATTCCTTATTATTGCTAGTTCTTTCCTCAATAACTTACATTATTGGAGATGACTAAGCTTTATGCAGGCAAGAGCAGTTGGTCAGTATCCAACCAGAGAGAATCCAAGATACCATAAGGGCCTCTTGCTCTAAAAGAGCTAATCTTGTGAGATGGAATCCTCCTGCTGAAGGGAAACTTAATGATCATGATTAAGGCACATGATTTTACAAATGATACAAATAATTCTCAGAGAAAAAACACATTTTATCCATAATTACACAACAAGGTGAGAGCACAATCAAAACTAAAAACCAGGTCTTCAAGGTCTTCCCTGTTTAGTTCTTACCACCAGGCATTATTCCTTGTTAGTTGAATCATTAGTGGTAATTACATACATTGACCCAGAGAAATTAAAATTAAAAAAAAAAAAGTTTTGCAATTTTAGAATGTTTTTTTCCAAACTGACTATTTTACAGTAATTAATACTAGTGATTTTAATTAAAACAGCACATACTAGGATAACAGTCTGAAGCAGATTCTCTCAAATAAATTAGCATCCCTTCCCCTTCTACTGACTGTTGGTAATAAAAGAAATACACATGCTGTGCTTGACCTTCTACTGAACAGTAAAAGTTTATAATTGCATTTTTGTGCTAATGACCTCAGAAATTTTCTAATAATATTCTGCTTGTTGTCTGTGCTGCTATAAATTTACCAAGTCTCTTGTATAAAAAGTATGTTTCTGAGATTGCAAAGTTGAAACGGGAAAAAGGGAAAGGTATTAAGTGGTGAAAAAGAGTGGCAGAAAAGTAGTGGCACAGACACTTCACAGTTTGCCAGAATATGAGTCTAGAACCTAATTTAATTCAAGTATTATACTTGGTTTGGACTAATATTTCAGTGATTTGTCCCACTTCCTTTCTGATTGTATAACTGCTGCTGCTGCTGCTGCTAAGTCGCTTCAGTCGTGTCCGACTCTGTGCGACCCCACAGACGGCAGCCCACCAGGCTCCACCATCCCTGGGATTCTCCAGGCAAGAACACTGGAGTAGGTTGCCATTTCATTTTCAACTTGTTCATATAAGTTTGCCTATTAGTCAACTCACTTTATTCACATCAAATTTCAATACAGTTATTTTTCATTTATCTAACCTCCCTTCCTGGAGAATTAAATAGATTGTCTCCTACAAATGAAAGTTGCTGAGAAGAGGGCCCATTCCCTCTTACATATTCCATTCCACAGTGTAGTGCCTGACACAAGAGGAGTTCCAAGTTCCAAGAAACTGAAGGTGTTAATAGTCCTTTTAATTTAGTCTCACTTAATAAATATTTATTAATTTGGGCATATAGAGAAGATCCCTGTTTAAATAATCACTTTTGAATCTTAGATACAACATGCCAACATGGTTCATATTAAAATGTATCTGTTGAGAACACCACAGAGAGAGTTTTGGAAGACTGTAGGTTGATTGAACTTCCCAAGTGGTGCAGTGGTAATGCAGGAAACTGCCAATGCAGGAAATGCACCTGCCAATGCAGGAAACTCAGGATATGCCAGTTCAATTGCTGGGTTGGGAAGATCCCCAGAAGTGAGTAATAGCAACCCACTTCAGTATTCTTGCCTGAAAACTTCCATGGGCAGAGGAGCCTGGCAGGCTACAGTCTTTGGGGTCACAAAGACTCGGACAAGACTAAGTGCGCACACTCACACATACACAGGTTTGTTACCAGACTACTTCTAAATAGAAGTATGGTTAACCTCATTTTAAATTACCTTGATAGTTCTAAAGTAATTCTAACACTCCAAGTTGGCAAATGTATTTCCGGAGTTAAGGACTGAATAAAGGACCTATACAATAAAAATGAATTATGGCACTAGTTGGCCGTGGAAGTAATTTCAGGACCATGCTTAAAGTTTTTTAACATGGTCTGTCCAGCCTGGCATGAGGAAGGGTCTCCCATCGTGCTGGACTTCAGAGGGTAGCAATCACTTCCCCAGGGCATCTAGGATAAACTTGGAACAGTTACCACTTAGCTGTTTGGTAATGAGTCTGGGTGTTACTATCAAATCTGATTTTAAAAAGCAATTATATTAGAACAGCTCAAAGCAGAGCAATGTAGAGAAGCCCAGGTTGCTTTCTAGACCACAATGCAAGCATGTCAAGTTTAACTTTAGCTCAGTAGGTATGTGCATGACACAGAGTTTAAAAAAGGAAGTGAGAGAGTTGAGTAAACAGAGAGCACTCATTTACCAGGGCTGATACAACGAAAAAGCACAAACTGAGTGGCTTAAAAATACTGAAACTCATTGTCCTGCACTTTTGGAGGCTAGACATCCAAGATCAAGGTGTCAGCAGGACCATGTTTCCTCTCAAAACATTAAAGAAAAATCTGTTTCAGGCCTCTCTCTTAGTTTTTAGTAGTTCCTTGGCCTGTGATAGCATAGTTCCAGTCTCCACATGGAGTTATCTCTGTATGTATATCTATGCCCAAATCCCCCCTTTTGTAAGGATAAAATCATACTGGATGATGGATCCACCCCATTTCAGTAGAACCTCATCTTAACTGATCACATCTGTCCCAAACTTATTTCCCAGTAAAGTCATATTTTGAGGTAGTGGGGCTAGGTACCTTCAACACTGAGGGACTGAGGATTAGGACTTCAACACCTTTTGTTTTTGAAGGCAGGGATGTACAATTCAACCCATAACACAGAGTAACAGAATCAATTAGTAAAAGAAAGGCGCCAACCAGGCACAAGTTTTGCAAACAGGGGCTTGGTAATACAAGGTTCTCTGACTCCAAGCACCAAGAGCCCAGTGCACAGGTAGGTTGAACTGGTGTGGAAGAGGAAAGTAAATTTTAATGTGAGCTTCTGTGAGGGCACAGTCTCTCCCTTTACTCACTCCAGTGACAGCCTAATGAGGAAACCCAGGCCAACAAGCCACGTGTAAAAATGCAGGCACAGAGCCATGGGTTACAACAAGTTCTGTGCTTATCACCTAGTCAAGCTGACTGACATTCAAAAGCTGGATTTGCTGGCTGCCAAAGAGCAGTGGGCAAATGAGCCTGCTCGGTCAAAGAGTCTGACATTTGTTGGTGGAAAGACATCATTCAATTATTTCTCCTCCCTCCAGCACTGACGTTCAGGCAACCCAAACACTGTACATATTCATCTCTTTGGAGTAAAGCACTTAGCAAGAGATTGCATGTTGTTTCAAACGAAAAGAGACAGAGCACTGCCTTTCCACCCTTCCTTCAATCAGCATGGCTATTTTCCAATATTAATAAAAAGTTCTGTTTCTGCAAACTAACCTCAAACTCCATTCTCTCTCCGGAGTTCCTAGGATTTGATGACAAACTTGGCATACTAAATTTTACAGATCCAAATCAATGATGAACACAAAAGAAACCTCGGTGCCCTATGGTAATTTAAGAGCATGATTATTTTTGGACTGAAACCGCTTAAAACAAGCACAGCTGCAAAGGTCTTGTTCCACTTCCAGAAGATCGTCTTTATATTCCAAATGTATCCAGGAGTCTAGAAACCAAGCTCAGACAGCATTATTAATATGAAATAAAGTTATGTCACACTTGGTTTTCAAAGATAGTAAATCCACCAACACCAGTAAAATTAAATAAATATTTGAAGTCTGAAGTTAACCTTTATGAGAGAGCCAGGAAAAATGAAAATTTCAAATCTGGTTTAGGAAAAAAAATATCTTTTTCATTAGTTTTCACCCAGACCATTTAAAGTTAACTATGTATAGACTACAGAAATGCTATTTGTTCAATGATGATACTTCCATCTAAATTGAAATTTTTAAGAGTAAACATCAGTTCAGTTCAGTTCAGTCGCTCAGTCGTAGCTGACTCTTTGCGACCCCATGAATCGCAGCACGCCAGGCCTCCCTGTCCATCACCAACTCCCGGAGTTCACTCAGACTCACGTCCATCGAGTCAGTGACGCCATCCAGCCATCTCATCCTTTGTCGTCCCCTTTTCCTCCTGCCCACAATCCCTCCCAGCATCAGAGTCTTTTCCAATGAGTCAACTCTTCGCATGAGGTGGCCAAAGTACTGGAGTTTCAGCTTTAGCATCATTCCTTCCAAAGAAATCCCAGGGCTGATCTCCTTCAGAATGGACTGGTTGGATCTCCTTGCAATCCAAGGGACTCTCAAGAGTCTTCTCCAACACCACGGTTCAAAAGCATCAATTCTTAGGTGCTCAGCCTTCTTCACAGTCCAACTCTCACAGCCATACATGACCACTGGAAAAACCATAGCCTTGACTAGATGGACCTTTGTTGGCAAAGTAATGTCTCTGCTTTTCAATATGCTATCTAGGTTGGTCATAACTTTCCTTCCAAGGAGTAAGCGTCTTTTAATTTCATGGCTGCAGTCACCATCTGCAGTGATTTTGGAGTCCATAAAAATAAAGTCTGACACTGTTTCCACTGTTTCTCCATCTATTTCCCATGAAGTGATGGGACCAGATGCCATGATCTTCGTTTTCTGAATGTTGAGCTTTAAGCCAACTTTTGCATTCTCCACTTTCACTTTCATCAAGAGGCTTTTTAGTTCCTCTTCACTTTCTGTCATAAGGGTGGTGTCATCTGCATATCTGAGGTTATTGATATTGCTCCCAGCAATCTTGATTCCAGCTTGTGCTTCTTCCAGTCCAGTGTTTCTCATGATGTACTCTGCATAGAAGTTAAATAAGCACGGTGACAATATACAGCCTTGACATACTCCTTTTCGTGTTTGGAACCAGTCTGTTGTTGCATGTCCAGTTCTAACTGTTGCTTCCTGACCTGCATACAGATTTCTCAAGAGGCAGGTCAGGTGGTCTGGTATTCCCGTCTCTTTCAGAATTTTCCACAGTTTCTTGTGATCCACACAGTCAAAGGCTTTGGCATAGTCAATCAAGAAGAAATAGATGTTTTTCTGGAACTTTCTTGCTTTTTCCACGATCCAGCGGATGTTGGCAATTTGATCTCTGGTTCCTCTGCCTTTTCTAAAACCAGCTTGAACATCAGGAAGTTCACGGTTCACATATTGCTGAAGCCTGGCTTGGAGAATTTTGAGCATTACTTTACTAGCATGTGAGATGAGTGCAGTTGTGTGGTAGTTTGAGCATTCTTTGGCATTGCGTTTCTTTGGGATTGGAATGTAAATGTATACTCCTATAAAACTGACTTAGAATGGAGTGGCTATGCTACCATAAATAGTTTTTGGATACACCCAGTCTGTTCATCTCACTTTCAGGCTTAAATGTTTTACTGAAGCCCCCACTGAATTCAGAATACCTTTCAGAAAGCCTTTAAAAATATGATCTCAGGTTGACTCCTCAATTTTCTCTCTAAACTCCACTCACCCCACCTTCCTAACCCTCTTCCAGGATCCCATCATACCGCGCTCCTCCCTTTTGGCCTTATTTACTGGTTTTCCTCTTAAGAAGCTTTGGGCATCTTCAATCAGGGCTCTGTATTCCGTGTAAGACTCTGAAATAGGTTGGGTGCTCCTATTATGTGCTACTTTATGGCCACCCATGTTGCTGCTATTATCCTAATTTTATTGGGTGGTATACAAATCTGCTTCCCTCACCAACTGCATGCTCCTCCAGAATAGAGATTCGCATAACACATGCAATTTGGTCAATAGATGTTTAATAAATAATGTTGAATGAAAAGTGAAAGTTATCACAAGACTTACACTATGTCTCACATATGATATAAAAATTAAATGTTTGCCAGGAGGGAGGAGGGTTCAGGATGGGGAACACAGGTATACCTGTGGTGGATTCATTTCGATATTTGGCAAAACTAATACAATATTGTAAAGTTAAAAATAAAATAAAATTTAAAAAATATATAAATAAATTAATTAATTAAAAAAAAAGTAACAGTAAATTGAAAACAGAGATACAATTATTAGTAGCTATTATAAGTTGTTATTTCCATTAAGAATTTATCTAATAATAAAAGGATCTTAACATCAAAAAAATAAATAAATAAATAAACAAAGTCAGGTTCAGGATAAGAAAGAAAACAGTTGCATTCTATTCCTTACTGGATTAGTGATTCTTTAGAAAATTTTGCTCAGTTTTGGACATACCAGATTGTTCAATGACTTTTTTTTATTTTCCTAAACGTTTCTAAATTCAATTTAGAACTCCTAGGAAAATATAAGCCAAAAAATATTTAAATTATCTGTTGTCCTAGCATCCAGAAATAATATTTGTTGATTATTTTTTGCATCTGTTTTCCAATCTCCCTTTCTCTCTTTTTCAAATGAGCATCAATATTTAAAAGAGATGGTAACAGGCTAGAGTATGTTGATGCAATGTTTAAATGATGGTAAAGAATCTAGAAACAATTACCAACACAAAAAGAGGAAAAATGGATATTTTTCAAAGGCATAATGAGCATCTCACAATATCTACAAGTCTACCATGCAAAAAAGAAATTAAGTTCAAATGTATAGGACTTTTGAGAGTAAAACTAGAATATCTAAAAGGCTACTAAGCTGTGTTTCTGTATTTGTTGTTTAGTTGCTATGTCATGTCAGATTCTTCTGTGACCCTATGAACTGTAGCCTGCCAGGCTTCCCTGACTATGGGATTTCCCGGGCAAGAATACTAGAGTGGGCTGCCATTTCCTTCTCCCAAGGATCTTCCTGACCCAGGGATCAAACCCACGTCTCCTGCATTGGCAGATGGATTCTTTACCAAAAAGAAATAGCTTTCTATATATGAGCTTTGTGAAAATTGAAGTAGTTTCTTCTTCAGAAAGCTTCTTTAACATGGAGGTAAATAAACTTAAACTGGCTGCCTACTTGTTGAGAATATTAGAGAAATGACACATCCATCAAATTAATCCTGGAGATGATTTCTGAAGTTCTTCCAAGTATGAGCTTTAATGATACTTTGACAACAGTATGACAATAGATTGACAATACTATGACAATAGATATTTTAATTCCTTATCAGGAATAATTCCAAATGAATTAAGTCTCTTTCATTCTGAGCAAGAAATAACATATTAAAGGAAGATAATTCCTTTTATACAGGCTTAACACACACATATGTATGTATCAGTTCAGCTCAGTACAGTAGCTCAGTCGTGTCCGACTCTTTGCGACCCCATAAATTGCAGCACGCCAGGCCTCTCTGTCCATCACCATCTGCTGGAGTTCACTCAAACTCTCGTCCATCAAGTCGGTGATGCCATCCAGCCATCTCATCCTCTGTCGTCCCGTTTTCCTCCTGCCCCCAATCCCTCCCAGCATCAGAGTCTTTTCCAATGAGTCAACTCTTCGTATGAGGTGGCCAAAGTACTAGAGTTTCAGCTTTAGCATCAGTCCTTTCAAAGAACACCAGGGATGACCTCCTTCAGAATGGACTGGTTGGGTCTCCTTGTAGTCCAAGGGACTCTCAAGAGTCTTCTCCAACACCATAGTTCAAAAGCATCAATTCTTTGGCGCTCAGCTTTCTTCACAGTCCAACTCTCACATCCATACATGACCACTGGAAGAACCATAGCCATGACTAGATGGACCTTTGTTGGCAAAGTAATGTCTCTGCTTTTCAATATGCTATCTAGGTTGGTCATAACTTTCCTTCCAAGGAGTAAGCATCTTTTAATTTCATGGTTACAATCACCATCTGCAGTGATTTTGGAGCCCAAAAAAATAAAGTTTGACACTGTATACATATATATATATATATATACACACACACACACACACACACACATATATACACATATGTATATTCAACAAAAGGCATGTAACATAATGGTAATTGCAACTATTTGTAATAACCTCAATCTGGAAACTACATAAATGCACTTCAACAGTAGAATAAGTAAAAATCAGGTATTCATGCAATAGCATACTTTACAGCCATGAGAATGAACAAATAACTATTACATGCAAAACATGGATGAATCTCACTGACATCTAGTTGAGCAAAAGACACGTAAGAGTAAATAAAAGCAGGTAAAACTAATACATCACGTTCAAAATAAGGGTAAGGGTTACCCTTGTGGTGGGCTTTAACTCAAAATGGGCATGAGAGGGCTCCAATATCTCTCTGTTCCTTCATCTCAGGGATGTTTACATAGATGTGCTTAATTTGTGAGACTACATTGAACTAGGTATATATGCATTTTTATGTACATTGTACTTCAATATAAAGTTATAAAAATGGCCTCCATGTCCACCAGTTTTCCATATTTAATACCTTAGAAAAAGACATGAGAACAAAGCCATGGGATTAAAGAATTATTCACTAGGAGAGTCTAAATAATGTGAAAAGTGTAAAAAAATTGTCTAAAAACTTAAGTATGAAAATATGTGCTTTGGAGACAAACACTAAGAACGAACTATGGTCACCTTGATGTATTTCATCTAATTTGTGCTGAAATCCATATGCAGTAACAACTAATTATAGATCTCTTTTAGATTTGTTTGCATGCTGCTTTAAAAATATATTGGTTTATTTGTCATGGGAACTCTAGCAGAAATTAAACCTCCTAGAATTTTGTAAGCATTTTCATTTATGGATAAAAGTACACAGCCATATTATTGTGCTTCCAAAAAGCCTTCTACTTATTCGGCAAAGCAGGTGCATTGGTTGATCAGGCCACAGCCACAGTCATTCAGATAATCTCTATAAAAACAAGAGCCCAACTGCCAGGCTCTTTATACTTTCCAAAGCCAACAGAATAGGTCTGGATAGTACTCCTGGAAAAAAAATTAATATTGTGCCATATAATTGACAAAAAATATTATTTTTCAAGTATTGGCAGCTTTGTTCTGTGGTAGAGGTTGGCAAATATCTCAAATATTTGGATATTTCTGGAAATATCCAGATAGTAAATATTTAGGTTTTGTAAGTCATGTGGTCTCCATTATCACCACTCAACTCTGCTCTTGGCTGAAAACTACCATAGACAGTACGGAAACAGATGAGCATGGCTGTGTTCCAATAAAACTTTATTTACCAAAACCTTGAGTGGGCTGGATTTGGCCTGTGGACTGGAATATTCAATATCTCCAGTTTTAGGGGAATTAAAAGATGTTTTGATTTGCTTTATTTTGCTTTCTCTTTTTCTATTTGGCTATCAAACCAGTACAATACGTATTGTCATCATTCAGCAGTTCTTAACCTGGGATAATTGGATTTGGGAATGTCCTTAAGCTTTCCTCATTATTAAAGTTTGATGAAAACAATCTATTTATCTAGCATGCACAGTCTTAACTGAAATGTAAGTCTCATGTTTTCCCTAGATTTTCCCCAGTTTCTAAGACTACGGTGTATAGAAGAATACTATTGGAAGGACTGATGTTGAAGCTGAAACTCCAATACTTTGGCCACCTGCTGCGAAGAGCTGACTCACTGGAAAAGACCCTGATGCTGAGAATGATTGAGGGCAGGAGGAAAAGGGCACGACAGAGGATGAGGAGGTTGGATGGCATCACTGACTCAGTGGACATGGGCTTGGGTGGACTCCGGGAGTTGGTGATCGACAGGGAGGCCTGGAGTGCTGCAGTTCATGGGGTTGCAAAGAGTCGGACAGGACTGAGTGACTGAACTGAATTAATGTCAAAAATTCTTTAAGAGTGAATATAGTTGGAAACAACTTTCTTAATTATGTAGAACCTTCCTGGTAAAATGTGAGAGCAGACTCCTTATTCCATTTCTTCACCCCAAACTATTTTACAAACATTATTATGAGCATTGTGCTAAAGGTTTGATGGAAACACTAGCGCATATACAGAATTTTTACTCTCAGAGGCTTACACGACAGTGGGAAGACTCAGGGTCTAGTGGTTAAGAATTTGTAGACTGGAGCCTGAGTGCCTTCTTCAAACACAGGCCCCAACTTTCAATAGACATATAATCTTGAGTAAGTTACTCAATAAGTTACACATATTATTATTTGTGCCTCCATTCTCTCATCTGTAAGGGGTAAATAACAATGCTATATATATATATATATATATATATTCATAAAACTATTGGGAGGATTAAATTATCACTGTGGGCTGGCACTGTCATCCAGATAACTCTTTGTACTGGGGGTTGTCCCATGTTTTGCAATATGTTTATAGCAGCCCTGGCCTCAATCTGCTAGCCCAACCCTTTCTATCCTTCCCAACCTGAATCCTTTCTATCTTTCCCAACAATGAAAGTCTCCAGATATTGCCAAATGTCCCCTGGGAGTAAAATCACACAGCTGATTGAGAACCACTGATCTAGCACATATTAAGTGTTCAACATGTACTAGCTGTTACTATATTTAATCATAAGCTAATTTTGAAGGATAAGAGAAGAGATTTCTCATAGGAGGTAACTCTTGCACTTTCATTTATTACAAAATCCCACATATAAAAAGCATGCAATACAATGTTTTGCTGACATTAAACCAGTCAACGGTAACCTCTCTCTTTCCTCCCCAATGTTTAATATTGACTTGAAGCACAGTCCCTCTCAGAATACCTTTTTAACTTTATTGCCAAGGACTTCATTTTTAATTTCACTTTTATTTTTCCCTTTCTAGCCTATTAGCCAACTCTTTCAACCTCAGTTAATCTTATTGCAGGTCATTTACTTGGAGGAACGGTTTCTTGCATGGAATAATGTAAGAAATAGAATAAACCCACTCCTGATGTGATGTTCCTGTGCCTGCCTATCTTACTATAAGAACTGAAAAGTGGCTACAACAGAAAGCCTTTTTGTGTTCATTTATTTCAACGACTTTTTGTTGAAAATCTTCCTAAGGTACATTAAATGTTTGCTTTGCTTTAGTAACTACAAACTGATGTCAGTAACAGATACTATCTTTAATGACTGACAATCATCCTGGCGCTTGTGGCATCACTGTTCTGAGCATTGATTCCTCCTAGATGTGTAAGACTGGGCTGCTGAGCACAGAACATACATCTGCTGTTCAAGGTTCAGATTAGTTATGCCTGTTTAAAATTACAATGAGATATTGCGTTCCCTAAATTATATCTTAGGGGCATCACTCAAGTAAATATTAAACTCTGACAAAACATAAAGGAGATTAAGAAAGGGATTGTGTTTGGGAGAATTTTAATTTTCCAGTCCCTTGAAGTCAGACCTGGTCTTCATTTGATTTAACTAATGAACTGTGAGTGGAAGTAACACGTCTCACTCTCAAACAGAAACTTTCAAACCAGCATGTGGTTCACATCACTGTCTTCTTTTCCTCTTCCAAGAGACTAGAAACATTAAAAACTGCTCCATTGGTCTGGGTTTCGGAGTAAACCAGTTTACTGGTTTACTGGTTTACTTTGGAGTAAAGACAGCATGGAACAACTGACTTGAGGCGGGTTTACATCAAGAATAATACATAAATCTTCAGTGCTGTGTTTGTTACCACAGCATAACTTAGCATATGCTGACTGATACATGTAATAATGGTGATCCATTTATTTAATACTTTCTGCATCCTCTCTGCATATATTCCAGGTATAAGAGTGGACATTTGTAAATTTTGAAAAAAAAATAGAAGCAACACCTGTCTCTGAGGGAGCTTACAGTAGAGTGGGATGAAAATACCTATTAACTAGAGAATTAGATTACTTGTAAATTGCTTTCTACTCCTATTCCTGAATCCAAAATTCACTATTTCTGTGACAAAGCAGAGAAGATGAAGCATTATGTGAGCAGGTAGATAAGAAAAACTTGGAGGCTGGGCAGATCTATGAACCTAATTAACAAGGTGGTGGTTATCTTTTCTTTTGACATCCACAATCCTTGCAAGGGACAAAGATAAGAATGGGGCAGATTCTGTGCCCAACTGCAGTGGAAAAGCCATGAGAGATTGTCAGGAAGATTCTCTCTGAACATCCCGACAGAGAAAGCAGAACCCACTTGGCAGCCAACACTTCAGCTCTGAATGACAGCCGTGGTTCCCTGAAATCCTCGCTGCCGACTTCACCACCCAGAATTGCTCTGCTGGGTAATCAAACACTACTCCGCATCACAGGGCTTGGGAGGCCTGGTAAAGGAGCACCACAGGAACACAAGGACCACTTTATTATCTGGCTGTGGCCTGCCTTTGGTTTTCCAAGGAGTCTGATGTATGGAAATGAAGCAATTGAAACCAGCATGATTTGGGTCTGATGGCCGTCCTCCTCTCCCCTAACAGGAGTAGGCAGCGTTTTATGAGCCTCGTAAAAGAGTTTATGAGGCTTTGATGGGAAGTTGGCAGCCCAGGCTGCCTACAATGACCTGATGAAAAACAGCTCTTCTCTGCACCTACTTGAAAGGTTTATGGCTGTGGCTGTTTACTCAGAACCCAGGCAGAGCCTGGCCAGGGGAGTCAAAGAGATGGGCCTCAGAAATGAAGGTAGAGGAAAAACTTAGCTCTGGCATTCCAGAATTCAGGAAGGCATCTGTACCCAGCAGGGATGCTGAACCGAGATCCTGGGGAGACTGAGAAGGCTTAGTTCACTAAGCACACTTAGTGATACTTTCCTTCCCCTTGACCAAATGATCACTCCCTTCCTCTCACTTCACACTAGGACACTTTTGGTTTGATAAACTAAGAGCACAGGCTTTGAAGCCATGGAACCTGACTTAAATTCTCCCCCATGACTTACTAGCTTTGTGGCTTTAAGTAAGGTACTGAACCTCTCTGATCCTCTGGTTCCTACTCTTGCTTAAAAAAGATTAAATGAGATTATGTTGATAAAGTTCTTAAAACAATGCCTGGTACACAATGATCTTCTAAAAATTAATGGCCTTCACTAGAAGATCTAGTTTTGAGACTCAGTTCCACCTTAGGCAGTTCAATTAAACTCACGGATTCTAAGTATCCTCACTGGCCACACAAAAGGAATGGTGTTGGGATGAGGAAATAAAGGTTTTGTATGTGAACATGGTTCATAAGTTTAAAGTGAAATGTAAGAGATTATGCAAATTCTGAAAAAGTAAATTCTTAAATAATAATAATGGTAATTAATGACCAAACAAAAATATCACGTATCCCAAGTATCAGAGCCCTTTCTAAGCATTTTAGATGTACTATTAATGCATAATTCTCATTACATGGCTATGAACTACATATTTTATGACCTCTTTTCTATGGAGGAAACTGAGGCACAGAGAAGCTAAAGAACTTGCCTGAGGTAAAGAGTAAAACTCATGTAATCTGACTCTTTTATCCTTTCTATATTAATTTTCTATAATTTTATAAATGTTTTCAAACTTAGATAAGTACTTTCAAATTGTCAGACATGCAGATATGTGTTTTCCTTGATGAACAGATGACTGGTTCTGTGTATGTTGTAAGGGCAACTACAGCCAATTCCACTGAAAGAAAAATGTGTGGTTTATAAAGATTTGTGTATCTTTTACTGATTCATTTCACAAATATTGACTGAGTGCTTCAAGTGTGGTAGGTACTAAGGTATGGCAGACAATAGAAAATGTCTCTACATATCTATCAAGATGTCTGTAGCTACAACATTTAGTGTATTCCATACAATCTGACTGAGTTCAACCTGGTTTCTGCCACAATCACTCTAATTAACTTCATTATCAAATGTATCACACTCTAGTCACTTACTCCAATGTTTATGCATGTCCAGCAGTCATGTATGGATGTGAGAGTTGGACTATAAAGAAAGCTGAGTGCTGAAGAATTGATGCTTTTGAACTGTGGTGCTGGAGAAGACTCTTGAGTCCCTTGGACTGCAAGGAGATCCAACCAGTTCATCCTAAAGGAGATCACTCCTGGATGTTCATTGGACTGATGTTGGACTGATGTTGAAGCTGACACTCCAATACTTTGGCCACCTAATGCAAAGAGCTGACTCACTGGAAAAGACCCTGATGCTGGGAAAGATTAAGGGTGGGAGGAGAAGGGGACGACAGAGGATGAGATGGTTGGATGGCATCACTGACTCAATGGACATGAGTCTGGGTACTCGCCAGGAGTTGGTGATGGCGTGCTGCAGTTCATGGGGTGGCAAAGAGTCAGATACGACTGAGCAACTGAACTGAACTGAACTGATGCGTGTGTTTCCATCATACCAATCTTATTCAAAGGCTTTTGTTTACCACCTTTAATTTAAAATTTCCACTCCCTCAGCTCATAAAATGACACTTTCCTCCTCTGGAGACTGGTTTTCATAGACTCATTTTCCTCCCCAAGCCATTAAACTTGAAACATTCAATGACCTCCCAATGTGTCATATTCAAATGCTATGCCCTGGCATTCAATACCCCTCAAGATCAAATTCCATACAGTTCTGAGGCTTTACCTCTTACTACCTCCTTCATTCAGGAAACCATCCAACATTTCTCACTCTTCATTATTTTCCCTATCTCTGTATGATTATCCAGTTTGTTCTCAGAATTAACTACCTTCCCCATTTACTATTGGATTCAAAGCATTCTTTACACCTCAGACGCAGTCACAGCTAGAAGCAGCATTTCCTTCTCTGCACCCCAATGACAATTTACCACGCCTCTCTCAAGACACTAACTGTACATTGGCCTTGATGACAGCCCATTTCACAGCTGTCTTTTAATCACCAGAAAATTGTAAACACTTTCAGAGCATGAATTAGGTCTTCATCACTATGTTCATTCTCAAGTCTAGAAATGATCAGTGGTGTTGGATGGGGGATTGGTTGGATGGATGAATGATGGTCACAGGCTCACATAACTCATAAGCTAATATTTCTTCTAAAGCTTATGTTTTATGACATTTAAGACAAAATTTAGTTATAATATCAATATTGGCTGCAATATCCTTAATTTCTAATATGAGCAATATTATTTAAAAAAAAACACAAGCTTTAAAAAGAAAAAAGTGTTGCTGTCAATACTGGATTGAACTCTGAGATTCAGCACATTATGCCTTGGCTACACTGCTGAGAGTCTCCAGTGCCTCTATTTCCCCTCTGGACTCTGAAGTGAAGCTAAACAGAGAGCCTCTAAGTGGCTTTCCACCTCAAGGAATATCTAGGTCTATCTTGTATCCTTCTATGGATAATTTGGATCCAAAATATTATACTTCTCCAAACAAGGAGAAATTAAGGAATGAAATTCCATGGCACGTCATTAATAAAGCCATTTGCCATAATGGCTGGGAATAAAGCAGGGTTCATACCTACCAGTGGGTTATTTTAGAGGAAATCCTGAAAAAGATATTTATGAAAGAAAATAATGCCAGCTACCAACAGTCTCTGCCAATTCTAAAATTCTAGTTTTGTGTAGGGGCCTTAAATTATACTAAAAAGTGAATTATAATGAACACTTATTCTTAGGATATATAGGTACATACAGATACACCTATCCATATGTGTATATATGTGCATATACATATATGTGTGTACATATACATATATATTTCACATATGTATATACATATGCATGCATATATACCAATATATTCATATATACATTTATGTATGTATTATCAAACATTCAAGGAATAAAGCTTTAAAGAAGCAAAAAGAACAAGAAAAAACACAAAAATTCCATGGTAGAAATGGAACTAACTCCACTGAGTTGACATAAAACAGTTTTTCCATTTAGGCACTGAAAAGACAAAGGAAATGGACCCTTTTGAAGATATTTATCATTACTCTGCTGGTGAAGCCATCACTCTGTACTTGTCAACAAGGAGTGCAGAGCTAAGATGTGATGGATTAGCAATGAATATGCTTTCTGCTATGGCCATTATTTTATTAGATTCTTCTATGTCCTATATTATTCCTAAATAAAACCAAATAAAATAATACGAAATGATAAAGTAACCTTTTCTTCATTTTTCCTAAAAGCATGTGCTGGGAAAGTACATTAGCATGAGAGCTTTTGACTCATCTCCACTTAACTCATTTGTCAAGTCATTGTCAAGTCAACGTGACCAAAGAAGGAGGGATGAGTGGGAGAGTCAGTCCTCAATTTATTCAGGTTCAAGCACAGGTACCTCATTTTTCTTAAAATATAAAAATCGAAAGAACTTCAACAACTATGATCAGAAACAAGTTATGGGCACTATAAGTAAGAATGTATTCAACTAGGTTTTTTTTTTTTTTTTCCCAGAAATGTTAAAAAGCTTAATTTGTTTGGACTCAGACATTGTTGAAGGGGAAAACCTTGGGATTGCTAATGTGTTAATGTCCATTATATACTAGGTCTTTTACAAATGCTATCAGGGATTCTCACAACTCCGTAAGACCAATCCCTTTCCCCCTTTTTAACAGATGGTGCTACACAGAAAACAATGTTCTAAGTAACCAGCCTATGGTCATTCAGTTACTAATTGGTAGAAACACAATATGAGCCTAGTGCTCTGTCTGTCCCAAAGGCTACAGTCTAGGCTTCATACTAACACCCTTTATTTCATCAATTACTGTACATTTCAATTTAATTTTTTTACTTATCTAATTATTTTTCACCTTACAACAAGAGATAACAAGGTTGAGACATTTTGACTTTAAATTCATAGATAGGAAAGCTAAGTCTCAAAAGCTTAAATTATTTGTTTAAACTCATTTATCTGTAAGTATTGCGTTACAGTTTGAATACTAAGACAAGTATTCAGCTATCTGATTTTAAAGCTAGTTCTTCCTAAAGTAAAGCATGCTGTAGTTCTGTATACTTCCTGTATTCATACTGTAGTTCTTCCTAAAGTAAGCGTACTGTAGCTTACTGTAGCAAGCTAAGTTATCAAGACAAAACACTACATATGTTTTTATTCTTTAATACATGGTCCCATTTTGAAATTACAGATTAGAATTACACACACACACAAATACTGAACTATAATTACTTTAATATGTATTATATATTGAAATGTATAATTTTTCATTAACATAGAGATTCCCAGCCAAACTGCTCTACTGTAGGAAGGCTGAGTAAAGAATAGCAGAAACTCTTCCAGCCAAAGAAAATTGCATAAACACAAAAAACACTAATAGCTGTGCTCTGTAAAGGCGTAAGCTTGTTTTTGCTTGATTGAACTAGAACAGCATTTTAGTGGAATAACCTTCATTTGACATTTAGCTAACTGCTCTTTCATGGAATCACATTTCATTATGAAATGAGAGCCAATCTTAGTGATTGCAGTACCAGTTATTATAAAAATGTTTCTTATTTTCTTCTCCCAATCAATAGTCTTCAATTCCTATTCTAGGATTTGTTTTCTTGCTTTTGATTTTAAGGAGGAGTTAAAAAGGGACATGTAACTTCCCCAAAGTCATTATTCTGAGAAAGGATATTGCTTTATAATCTCCAGAGAACAGCCACATACATTAGCACATTTTTTAAAGTTAGAACCATCACTTAAAGATAACTAGTATTTTTCCTTAAATGAAAGAAGAAATTGAAGTCAAAAGTATCCAGAGACTTTCTCAAAGTTGCATAGCTAGGGTATAGCCAAGATGAGAGTTGAAACTCAAATCTAGTCATGTTCTGTCCACTGTACCATCTCTTAACACTGGAACTAATTCATATTAAATTAGAGCTAAAAAATGCTAAGAGAAATTTCATCAATATCAGGTAAAATCTGAAGTCCAAGGGGTTTCTTTAGGAATTCAATCCAATTATGTTTCTAGTTGTAAAATTCATTACTCTTTTAATCTCGGCTCATTAGAGTTGGAAGAAACTGTAGAGAACATTCACTAATGAAATATTATTTGGTTCTATTGTAGACCAGAGATCATATTAGATCCTAGAGATACAAAGATGAATAAGATGCAATCCATGGCTTTAAATAACCAATTAAAATGCTAATTATCTGCACAATGAATAATACCTAATTTTGCCACCAGGCACAGGAAAGGGAGGGATTCACAGAGAACCTGACACATTAGTTGGTATTTTCTAAATGTGTACATGTTCATTAAAGTGGAATGGAGGAGTGAAGAGATGGTGGATGGCTAGAGAACTGGTATAACAAAAGGCTTGGTAGACTTGGAGAAACTACAGATAGTACCACCTGACTTGGAATTTAGCATGTGTGGACAGTGAGAGATGGAGAGAGAGAGAGTATGTGTGTGTTGGTGTGTAGGTACTGGCAATGGAGAGCTGGCTAACTCTAGCCCATTGAGATACAAATCACAAAAGAGTATCCCTAACTGAACCAGATATTTGTAGTCCCTCTCCCCTAGGTAGTTGCTGTTCAGTCACTCATATCTAATGCAGAAGCCTTGAAATAGAGAATGCAAAATAGAAATGAAATGAGAGATAAGATTGAAGACACAGTGGAGCCATTTGGGGTCTGAAGTGGACTTGTTCCCACGGTACGTGGAGCCATTAAAGAATTTTACAAAGGAGTAAAACCAGCAGCAGAGAGAAAGTGGGGATGATAGGAATCGCAGTGAGGTCTAAGTCCTACCTTATGAACTCCCTTTTCAGTAATTGCCTTCATGTTCTCTCTAGAGATAAAAGGAATTAAAATAGTCAATAGAGGACAATTTGTGCTCTTCTACAGCTTAAAAATCTCTTTTATCACTTTAGTCACAAAAGAACTCAGGGTTTGTTTCCCTTTCTCCTGCCCTTAACTTAGGAACCAAGTTTTGAGGTGGGAGTGGAAATTTACTTACCAACCTGGGATCAGATCCAGACTCATGTGTTGACCTCAGTTCTCCTATCTCCCAGAGACATCCAGCACAGTATCTGGTCTCTGGATAGCCTGTGATGAGGTCTACAGAAGTGCAGTTCTTAGCATCTGATTCTTCTAGGTATCTTGTCTTGCCTATTTAATTAATAAATATTTAGAGGTATCTAATATATACTAAGCATAAATATACAGTAATAAGCAAAATAGGCAGAAATGCCTGCCTGACTGCATTTACATTCTACTTACTGCACACTTCTGTGCTGTAGCTTCTAGTGCTAGGACCCAAGTTTCTGCCTCTATATCCTTCTCATCTCAACCCCAGGCCTCCATTTATCTGGGAGTCCACTTAACTTCATTTAGGTACCTTATTTAGTCACATGTAAACTACTTCCCTGGAGAAGGCGATGGCACCCCACTCCAGTACTCTTGCCTGGAAAATCCCATGGATGGGGGTGCCTGGTCGGCTGCGGTCCATGGGGTCGCGAAGAGTCGGACGCGACTGAGCGACTTCACTTTCACTTTTCATTTTCATGCATTGGAGAAGGAAATGGCAACCACTCCAGTGTTCTCGCCTGGAGAATCCCAGGGACGGAGGAGCCTGGTGGGCTGCCATCTATGGGGTCACACAGAGTCGGACACGACTGAAGTGACTTAGCAGCAGTAGCAAACTACTTCCCATGCATCAGAACACATTGATGTCTATTAATGCAATTTTGAAATTTCCCCAGGCTGTGCCATTATGAGCAGAGAATAATGCTCCTCTGAAGCCTTTCAATTCCCCTTTCTCTGGCCGACACTCAAGCCAGAAGAGAGCTTTCTATGACCTCTTTCTTTCCATTGTTTCCTTATGTTGTGTCTCTCTAACATCTTACTTCAATCTCATGATCTAGTCTTAACAGAAAAAGTTATAGCTATTAAAAGAGGATGAAAATATTGTCTTTATTAAACAAAGATCCAGCTGTAAGTTCATCATGGCCAAATTAATATAGAAGCCATGAGTGAGGATAAATTTAGGGCAAAACTCACACAGACTAATACGTGGAAGGTAATGTAGCTGTAACACTGCACATGAAGTCTAAGCATCTTTCTGGGTAACTGGAGGCATTATTCACAACCACAGAGAACAACAGGAAAGACCCTCAGCACAGTTTTGCAAGACGGTCGTGAGGTATTTGTGGAATATTTGATTGAAGACGTCTATCAGTGTTTAAAAAACTGGGCTGAGGATCCACATGTGTAAACTCTTAGTACAGAAGTGGTATTTGAGGCCATGGAGAAATCATCACTTTCCTCCTTTCCCCACTTTCACCAACTCATTTCACAGGTTCAAAATCTGAGTCACAATGAAGCTTACTCGGTGACATGTGCAGGGTCAAATGGCCACTTTTTGGCAGAAGCAAACTAAACTTTTCCTCACTCCCAGTCCAGCAGTGAGGTCCAAGATAAGTTAGGAAGATAATGTTTCAGAGGGAAAGAGATGAAAAAGGAAACAAGATCTACGCATTTCAACCAGAATGTTAGGCTCAAAGATATTACACAAATGAAAGAATTTTAAAGTTAAACTAGCCCTGGATGAACTGCTATGTGTGCTTCCTGAAACACCTGCCCCATTTACTTGTCATCAAAGTGAATTCATTAAAAAACAGAGCAGCCCCCAGGGCAAGAGATCCTTTGCATAAATTAGGTGTGAGGGACAAAAAGCACGTTTGAGATGTCTTAATAGGAGAGCGTAGAAATGTTGGTTTGCTGCAGAATTGAATAACTTCCTAGAACAAACTCTTTAGAGTCTGTGGTTGTGTTTTTATAAAACGAATAAAAATGACTGCCCATAAGAAGGACAGCACACCCTAGGGGAAACAACTGCTTATCCCCCACCATTAGTTCTCAAACATCTAAGAAGTCAGTTTTTCTGAAAAACAGCCTCCAGAGGAAATCCTATGTCTTCTCCTTCAGACTGATTGATCAAAGAACAGTTGGTAACACCATGACACCCTGATAATTCAGAACACACACCTCCAGAGAGTCATTGACTGGGGCTCATTTTCTACTATCAGTTGAACACAATTACTTCTTTTTCACTCAATTATGTCAAAGTGTCTAATAGGAAAGTAGGTTCTGTAGTTTTAAGAGCTTGCAGATTATGGGCAGTAGAAATTTCCATTAAGTGTCTCACAGTGGGCAGTGATGGGAAGGAGCAGTCCTCCCAACCCTGACACGACAACTTGCTGCTCATCCTTTAGGCCAATACCTCATGTTCTCAGTATACAATATGAATGTTCAAGATGATAGAACACAACTAATTCTGGGAAGCAAGCTACAGAATGACAAGTTGTCATACATTAAATTATCATCTAGGCTTTGAAACATAATCTACCATCCTGTGAAACAACTCAAAGCTTTTTTCTCCAGAATAAAAAAAATACCCAAATAAGAAAAGAAATATTTCAATCCCAAAAGCCAATGTCCAGATAAACCTTCCAGGGAATCTATTTATCATTCATTCAGTTATTCATGTAATAACCAGAGCTAGGTTCAAATCCCAGCTCTACTATTGGTTACATACAGATGTTAGGTTCAAAAGAGTATCTCTTCCAGACATTTTGCTAGGTTGTGTAAAATAAATGCTTTTAAAGAACCTAAACACAGTCCTCAAGGATCTTACAATCTAGGGTGGAGCTAGACATGCAAATAAATTATTTTCAGATAAGTTACTGGGTGATGATGATGATGGCATGTATGTGCACCAGTGGGCTTAGAGGAAGAAGGTGGTAGGTCAGAGAAGGAATTCCAGCTGAGCAGAAACTAAAGAAGTCTTCAATGGAGGAATAAGAGAGGTCTAGGCAGTTAAAGAGGAGAGGCAGTGGCAACCCACTCCAGTGCTCTTGCCTGGAAAATCCCATGGATGGAGAATCCTGGTAGGCTACAGTCCATGGGGTTGCTAAGAGTCGGACACGACTGAGCGACTTCACTTTCCCTTTTCACTTTCATGCATTGGAGAAGGAAATGGCAACCCACTCCAGTATTCTTGCCTGGAGAATCCCAGGGATGGAGGAGCCTGGTAGGCTGCCGTCTATGGGGTCGCACAGAATTGGACACGACTGAAGTGACTTAGCAGCAGCAGCAGCAGCAGCAGGCAGTTAAAGATGGAGTGTCACACAGGTGAAAGCCACGGCAAAGACTTCTTCATAAGAAAATAAGGAAATGGAGAAGGAAATGGCAACCCACTCCAATATTCTTGCCTGGAGAATCCCATGGACAGAGGAATCTGGTGGGTTACAGTCCATGCTCAGACATGACTGAGCAACTAACATACACTTTCTTTCACAGGTTTGTTGTATTTTACCATGTCCCCTCACTTGGATAATGAGTTTTTAGATTTCTAGCCTTCTTTCCCAGAACCCCAACTGTAATCTTCAACCTAAGACATGGAACATGTCTGCCCAGACTTTCCCATCTGTAGCTCAGATTTTAGCACTGAGTCGCCTAAAGAAAGGACTTAGTATAGATGATACTAAGATGACTTAAGAATTTCTTGGGTTTGCATTAGAACTGAATTCAAATATCACCTCCCCTCTACCAGCTGTATGACACGAGTATAGTTTTATCTTTCTAGCTTCTGTTCATCTGCACTGTAAAGATTATAACTTACTGGGTCATCTGTAGATTGAATAGTCAATATCATATATCTCTAAAAAGAGACTGAGAACATTTTCTTCAAGGAGAATATCCAAAGGTGAATTTTTGGCAAATTTGATATTTTACATTGTTACGGATATGTTTAAAATATTCAACACATGCTTGTAATAAGCTGTAAGTTATATATTCTTATGTAAAATCATGTTTCAGGAAAATAGTGTTTGAATTTAAAATGTTGTTTTTTCAACTCATATTTTGTGAATCTATTTTATTCCAGTTGTTTATATACACTTTCAACATCAGTGCCTTCATCATCACAGACAACAAGTTTCAACTCATCTAACACCAACTACCAAAGCACATCATTCTCACTTACTTAAAATATAGCACTTCTTTATGCTATAATATCCTTGTATAATATTGTGTTTGGAATTTTATCCCAGGATGCAAGTGCCATTTGCCTTCCCAAAATATACTATTAAAAATTCCAAAGGTTTAGTTCAGCTGGACGTAATAAAGAACTGGGGAATAAGAAAATTAAATTTAGATAAAAGAGAAGGAAGAAAGTATGGGCAGAAGGAAGGAACGAGAGAATCAGCTGAAATATAGCTGCATCTGAAGTGTTAATATGATCATAGAATCATTACAAATCTAAAGGTAAACGTGAACCAGAAGATAAATTGCATAACAACAGGAAGTGTTTTGTTCTTTTTTGCTTTCAATCATAAACAGACACGCACATAAATAAGAACTTCTTTTAAAACAAAACAGTACTCTCAGTCTACTTCATTTTTTCCCTCCCCAGAACAACACTCCCAATTCTTTTACCTAAATACTTTTATTTGTCTTCTCCATCATACCATACTTTAATGATATTATTTGCTGTTTTAAATGTTAGGTCTAATCTGTTGATTTCTCCATAAAAGATAAGCTTTAGTGCTATTTCCTTTTCCTTTGTCAACCTTCAGCACACAGACACACATGCCATCATTTTCACATACACTCCCATATTTTTATTACCCTCTACTTCCCAACATAATTAAATACATTTACATGATTATGACCATGAAAGTGCTATTTATAGATTATGACAGACCGGGTGGTAGTGATTAGTTATCTTTCGTTGCAAAGTGTTAACCTTTGGAAGAAGTCTCTTTCAGAAAGAACCAGAAGAGCTAAGAGTCTAGGAGACAGTAAGGACAAAATCCTCTGGTGTCTCATTATGTGTGTGTGACTCGCTCAGTCATGTCTGACTCTGCAACCCCAGGCTCCTCTGTCCATGGGATTTCCCGGGCAAGTATACTGGGGTGGGCTGCCATTTCCTCCTCTAGGGGATCTTTCCTACCCAGAGATCCAACTCGGGTCTCCTGCATTGCAGGCAGATTCTTTACCGTCTCAGCCACCAGGGAAGTCCTTGGTATCTCATCAGAGGTGATGGTAAAATGGAGCCACTTCTATTTCCACATCTTGGTTCTTGGACCCATGTACCTATTCTTGTGTGAACACAGGGCTTTATAAAGTTCTCCAAGTTAATAGATATACTACAATTGAAATAATAACACCTCTATTTGAAGTGTTTCCTTTGGACCAGCATTGCAATTGTACAGCTGGAAGGTTGTTCTAGTATTCTAGCGGGGCAGCTGATTTTGGATGATTTAGTACATGATATGACCAGTGGACCCAATGGTCATGGGCCCTCTCAGGCACCTCTTTCACTGTGAAGTTTCTCTGGTTGGATGTGGTATGGAATTGATTCCAGAGCTATGGATTAGGCATTCTATAAGTACCTGGATAGCAGTAATAGCTAAAGCACTGTAGGCAAGAAAAGCAAATCTATACCTGAAACAGATGAATGACTGGTTGAAGGTGGGGGGAGCCTGAGGTTGTCAAGGTGACACTAAGTGGTCAGTTGGTCTCCTCAATGAATAGTGCCATATAAGGATTTGGGCTCAAGGTTCATTTTTATTGCTAAGAAGTTGGATACTCAGAGACAGAAATGGTTGGATCAGCCTTAATAGTGGGTTGTTCATGCTGTTGAGCCCATACTTAGCTTCTGTGCCATTTCAATTATGTGTCCATCATGCCAGTTCTGAGTGACCAAATGTTACTGGCACAGTAGTATCTATGTAAGTTTTCTAAGTAGCTACTTTCTGTTAGGCATTCACTGATAATATAAACATATTCAAATCTGTGCCCATCTTCATATGTCCATCTCCATGTTTCTATCTCAAAGAGTCTTGTCTTCCAGGCCTCCACCAGAGGGTCAGGCCATCTGCCGCTGCCCAGAAATCTGTGTATTGTCTCCTCTCAGGGCACTGCTCCTTCCACATCAAGTAGATAAATTGGTACCCTGCGAGAAGCTCCACCCACTGGGAAGATTTTCCCTCCCCATTCCACTGTCCTCAGGGGAACCTTTAAATGGGGCTGCAATGTATTTATCACCTATTTTCAGCTTCACCCTTGTACCAAGACAATCCATTCATAAACTCAACTCACTTTTATTCCTCCTCCTTCAAATGTTCTTATGAAACCCCCTTAAATGTGCAAGTCAGGGAGAGGGTAACTGTAGAGGGTGACATGTAGCATCCACGTGCCCCCGGTCCTTCTAATGGTCCATCCTAGATGTGCCGTTTCTATCATATGATGGACAGCAGCTGAACTTGTCCACCTTCATAGCTTGATGGGTATGTGAGAACCCAGTTCATAATGAGAAGATATGGCTACAGGGTCATTTGGTACCTAATGGTAAAATGATCCATCTCTACTTGCCTAATAACATGCCACACACAGTTTCTCAAACAGCATGCAATCATCTATGGTAGATGGAACAGCTTTGCTCCAGAATCCCAGGAGTGTGCATTGCAATTCTCTTACTGGAGCTTACCATAAACTTCACACAGTAACCCTGCCCTCTCCAGACACTTTCAGCACCAATGAATCTGGAGGCCCATATGATCCAACAGCACGTTCAAGATGGAGGAAAAGAAGGATGTGAACCCATCTTCTCACGCAAGAACACCAAAATCGCAACTAGCTGCTAAACAATCAACAACAAGAAAGCCTTGCATGCTGCAGCCCTTAGGGTCACAAAGAGTCAGACACAACTTAACGATTGAACAACAACAGTGTGATCCAACAGCAGAGCTGATTTTCCCTTAACCTAAACCTTCTGTAATGTCCTTTTTTGTTCCAGATCCACTCAAAGCTGACAGTCCCCAAACCCAACCAATATCACTTAATATAATTAAAATAGAGTCAAATGCCTGAATATTAATAATAGATGTTTACATTGGGATGAAAAATACTTAAAACATCACTTTTGCTCACCAGAAATTTGATGATGTTGCAAATAAATATTTTGGCTTCTGGCTATGTAGTATCATGATGTGCATATCCTTAGTTGATATTTAACCCTCGCGTCTTTAAATGTTAATGTTCTTCAATTGTATTTAGAATACAATTCAAGACCATTTATGCACATTAGTTTGTTTAAAAATATGTTCATCTATTTTATATATAGTAGTGTGCATATGTCAACCCCAATCTCCCTAATAAGGATCTACTATATAGCACAGAGTACTCAGTACTCAGTAATGACGTACATAAGAAAAATATCTAAAGAAGTACAGATATATATATATATATACAGATATATATATATCTGACTGCTTCACTTTGCTTTATAGCTGAAACTGACACAATATTGTAGATGTAGGGCTTCCCTGGTGGCTCAGGTGGTAAAGAATCTGCCTGCAATACAGGAGACCTATTAATCCCTGGGTCAGGAAGATCTCCTGAAGAAAGGAATGGCAGCCCACTCCAGTATTCTTGCCTGGAGAATCCCATGGACAGAGTAGCCTGGTGGGCTACAGTCCATGGGGTCGCAAAGAGTTGGACACGACTGAGTGTGAGGAACAGATATATGTATATGTCTGACTGTTTCATTTTGCTTTATACCTGAAACTAACACAATATTGTAAATTTACTTTTAAAAAAATTTTAATGTGTATTTAGACTTATAGGCAAAAAAGTTTTTTTCTTTTTAACCATTTTCCAAAACATATTGCATTTAAAATGCTCTGTGAAGTCTGAGTATTAATAACCAAGAGGCATTCCACTGAGAAAAATATTAATTGGGAGATATTCTGTAGGAACATTTTGTGTGAATCACATAAAACTGTGAAAAATTCTTCAAGAGATGGGAATACCAAACCACATTACTTGCCTCCTGAGAAACCTGTATGCAGGTCAGGAAGCAACAGTTAGAACGGACGTGAAACAATGGACTGATTCAAAATTGGGAAAGAAGTATGTCGAGGCTGTATATATTCACTTTGCTTATTTAACTTATATGCAGAGTACTTTATGCGAAATGTTAAGCTGGATGAATTATAAGCTGAAATCAAGATTGCCAGGAGAAATATCAACAACCTCAGATATGCAGATGATACCACTCTAATAGCAGAAAGGGAATAGGAACTAAAGAGCCTTTTGATGAGGGTGAAAGAGGAGAGAGAAAAAGCTGGCTTAAAACTCAACATTTAAAAAACTAAGATCATGGCATCCAGTCCCATCACTTCATAGCAAATAGATGGAGAAAAAGTGGAAACAGTGACAGATTTTATTTTCTTGGGCTACAAAATCATTGCAGATGGTGACTGCAGCCATGGAATTAAAAGATGCTTGCTCCTTGGAAGGAAAACTATGACACCTGGACAGTGTATTACAGAAACATCACTTTGCCAACAAAGATCTGTATAGTCAAAGCTATGGTTTTTTTCAGTAGTCATGTATGGACATGAGAGCTGGACCATAAAAAAGCCTGAGCATCAAAGAACTGATGCTTTCATATTGTGGTCTAGCAGAAGACTCTTGAGAGTCCCTTGGACTGCAAGATCAAACCATTCAATCCTAAAGGAAAATAACTGAATATTCATGGGAAGGACTGATGCTGAAGCTGAAGCTCCAATACTCTGGCCATCTGATGGGAAGAGCCGATTCATTGGAAAAGACCCTGATGATGGGAAAGACTGAAGGCAGGAGGAGAAGGGGATGGCAGAGGGCAAGATGGTTGGATGGCATCACTGACACAATGGACATGAGTTTGAGCAAACTCTAGGAAATAGTAAAGGACAAGGAAGCCTGGCGTGCTGCAGCCCATGGGCTCGCAGAGTCGAATATGACTTAGAGACTGAACAACAACAACAAATCTGTAGGAGTTTTCTGTCATAGATTAAATTCTGATAAGTGCAGTGGAGGGAAAGAAAACAGGAAGGAAGACCAGGAAGGGGAAGGTGAGAAATTAAACAAGTGTTGGCAAGTTCAGTAGGGTGGTTGGGAAAGGTCTCACTGAGAAGATGAAAGTTAAGTAAAGATGTGAGAGGAGAGAGTAAGTCATGTGGTAATTTGGCAGGGAGAAAATCAACATGTGGGAGAAGAAATAGGATATTTGAAAGGCCCCCAAGTTAGGTGGCTCAGTGGCAAGAATCCACCTGTCAATGTAGAAGAAGCCAGAGATGCAGATTCGATCCCTGGGTTGGGAAGATCCCCTGGAGAAGGAAATGGCAACCCACTCCAGTATTCTTGCCTAGATAATCCCATGGACAGAGGAGCCTGGTGGGTTATAGTCCATGGGGTTGCTTAGAGTTGGACACAACTGAGCATGACACAGCACACAATTTAGGAGTAGGTCTAGAGACTTCAAGCACAGCAAGTTCAGAATGACCAGAGTGACAGGATCTATATGAGCAGAGCTGAAGTGTAGCAGGGGATAAGAAGAGAGAGGTAAGAAGGTAAGAAGGCATTGAGGGGAATTGGTAGATTACAGGAGGGCTCTGCAGATTATTGTAATTACTATGGATTCTGCTAAGAGGCTGAAGGTCACAAGGTTTGAGCTTAGGAGACAATAGTACATTTAATCAATTCTAAGGCATAGCTTTGGTTTTGTTTTTCACATTTAGCATCACTGAAATAGAGATGTATCTTGAAATCAATGTTCTATTACAAGGTAACTTTTTTCTAACTTAGTCATACATAAAATAACAGTGTGCTGTAAAAATCTATGCTGTTGTAACTGCTATGGATTTAGTAATCTGACTTACATATTAATAGCATCTGTCATGTGGCTCTTTGCATTGCTAAACTCAAGTTTATTCTATCTCATTGTTCTACTGTCTTAGTACGTAATCCCCATCTCATGTCTAAGGGGACTATTCCCGATCCATCCACCATGTGACATTCCACTAAGCAGGAAGGGAAAAGAAAAAGACTATATATGTTCCTTTCCTTTTAAAGGCATGACGTTCTATGTACCTCATCTACATTCCTATTATTTGTCCAAATCCAATTATTTGGTCAAAACCCACTGGAAGAGAAGCTGATTATGCTTTTTTGGCTGGTCAGCCATGTGACTTACTAAATATCTACTTCTATAGAAGAAAAAGAGAGATTTACTGGGGAAAGAGCCCAACAGTTTGTGCTGAAGTATCATGCGTGTTTGCTCAGTCATGACTGAGTCTTTGTGACCCTGTGGATTATAGCCTTCCAGGTTCCTCTGCCCGTGGGATTTTTCCAGGCAAGAATACCGAAGCAGGTTGCCATTTCTTACTCCAGGGGATCTTCCTGACCCAGGGATCGAACCCATGTCCCTTGTGTCTCCTGGACTGGCAGACAGGTTCTTTACCACTAGCACCACCTGGGAAGCCCTGAAGTATAATTTGGACAAAATCAGATTAATATGAAAGTTGATACAAATCCCTTTCACTTGAAGAGAAAGCATTGTTTTCTGGGGTGAAAAAAATTGGAAGAGAACTTGATAAAACCACACCTGTCAAAATTGAAAAGTCTAGTAGACAAGGTGTGATAGATTATGTAACTCTCAAGGACCCTGGTAAAGATGGGACACATCTGATGCCAGAGACCACAGAGAGCAGAAAATCCACAGCAGCATCTGTGTGTGGCAGGAAAACAGAATTATCTGAAGGCCCCTGGGAGTCTCAACAAAATGGCAAAGCAATTACTCAGCCTAGAGAAAAGTTTTGACACCAGCTCCGTTTTTAATCCCCACCATTCACCTCTTGGCTGGGCCTTAGAAATGGCTAAGTGGATGTAGAGTAAATTAAAACTTTTCTTTATCCCTTCATTTGGACCTGTAAGAATCAGACGGGAAGCTTACTGACAGGACTCATTTCACCTACACAGCCTACACAAAACCAGCAGAGTTCTCTCTTCTTAAACATGAACAAAAGGAGAGAAGTGTTCAGACATAAGCTAGATATCATGGTTCAAAAGAAAGACAACAATCTGAGAAAGATGCGAATCCATGTCAGTGGAACAGATTTGCTGCAAGAAAGAAACGATATTTTTGAAAATATCTTTTTTTTTTAACAAATTAGACAAGACATACAACACAAAATAAACACATTTGGCAGTCCTAAAAAGTGCAGGATCTAAGATCATGGATCAAATATACAATGGCTGAACTGATAATTACAATGTGGATAGTAATTGAATACAATGGAGGAACAAATTAGTGAAGAGAACTAGCCTCAACAATCACTCTAGGTGTCAGATGCAAAGATAAAAAGACAAAAACAATGAGTGAAAAGATTAAAATAAAACGTGGATGTGTTTAGTGTGATAACATTACACTTTACACTTTGAAAGGTCCTCCAAGAACCAGGAAAAGTTGTAAAATGTGACACACTCTCAGATATATAATTAATAACATTTTTCAGTTTCAAAAATAAAGGAGAAAAACACCTGTTTGCCTCTACTCAAAATAGGAAAGAAGAGAAAGAAGTGATGGTGAGATTTACTAACTGTTTATTTATTATTATTAAAATAAATGATGTATATTAATCTCTAATAAAAGTAAGTTTTAAAAATGTCAAAGGCTGTTATCTTATTCACTTGTCCACAGCAACTAGGAGATACAGGCAGAGAGTAGGTGCTCAACAGATAAGATGAGAAATGAAATTTCAGTGTTTCAAGCAGCCAAAATTTTGGCCAAACATTCTACAAGCCATATGGTTGTCCTTGTTCAAGAAAAACAGAAAGACAACCTCATATGTGAATTTAGAAAATACACTTTGCTCTCATATCTTTCACGAAAAACATATTCAAATATGTACGATAGAGGCTGAAAAATCAATACAAGTATAGACACGAAGATACAGGGACATGATGGTATTACAAAAAAACTGGTAAGAAGAAATAAAATAAAAGGTAGAGTAAGTCTAAATAGTTACTGTTAAAGATTATACACTTATAGCAAATGAGAAAACACTTTTGCAAAGTATTATAATATAATAAAAATAATATACAATATTTGTATACCTGTAATATTTAAAATGTTATAATTACATAAGATAAAATACACATTCACGATGTATCTGGATTTTAAGTCCTGGGTTATGAAAAAAAAAAATTGGAATGTGGGTTTCAAGTCATAAACTAAAACCACATTAAAGTTTCCATTTGATTCAGGAAGAATACACATATGCATACTCTCTTTTACTTGATGTTAATAATTTTTTAAAAATAGCACATAAGATTTAATTTTTTAAAACAAGTAAATTTACAAAGAAAGGGGTGTGCTGAATTGATGCAATTGCAGTTTAAGTTTGAATTCAGATGCCCAGAGTCCAGGATGGGTACTGATCCACCCTTGTCCTTTCTGGATCCAGATGCCAGTTTTTTTTGCTGCTAGCTTGTTAAAATGAACTTAAGGAAATCTTCACAGTGCCCTAGGTAACTGACAGTTGCCCTATCTGCCCTTAATTTGTGTTCCTCCACCAGTAGCCCTGCATGTAAAGGAGTCTCTGATCTGCCTGGTCTCTCTCTGGCTGCCTCAAAGTGCCACCTGGCAGGAGACCCCCATCCATCCCACCCGCCGGGGCCTTGGACTCACACACACCCTACATTTCACAAGCCAGGCCATCAACAGCTGCTTTGTGCTGTGCTTAGAAAGTTCAGCTGGCCTTTTAAAGGACCTTATAGCAATACTTGCCTGTGACACTTTGACTCACTTGGACCAGAGATTACCCACAGGGAGATTTCTGGCCTGGTTTGTAGGGTTCCCAGCCAGCATTTACAGACACAGTTGGGGGAAGAGCCTCTCCCCAGAGGTAAGCATGGATTATCGCATCAGGAGAAATGATAGGACTAAGGAAACTTTCAGCTCACTGGTTCTAGATAGTGGCCCCAAATCCAAGAGCCTCCTCTCTGTTAAAATGTGCTTACATTTGCCTGCTGGTGTGTGTGGGGGTTCCAGGAATTCGTAACACTTCACGTCTCATAACAAAGCCACCCTGTGAAGGACTAACTCAGCAGGACCCAGAAATGTATCCATGGTCCCCGTCCTGCCCCCTGCTCAGAAATCTCACTCCCTGAATCACCTCTCAGACTGCAACCAGCTCTGAGGAACTGCTGAAAAGCCACTGTATTTGCTCTCCTCTGTTTGCTTTTCACACCTTTCCTGCTTCAGGGTGAGGTGATCCGGCTTTTAGGTTTAAAAGAACCGCTTCTGAGCACTAGGCTCCATTGAGGAGGGAAAGTAAACAGGAAGGGGGAAGGTTCACGGAATTCTTTATAACCTGTATGTTAAATTATGTCAACAGGATGCTGAGAAAGAGATCTGTCGAGGAAATTCCACAACTAAATGATGAAACTTGATGGAACCGGAATGGAGAAGCCTGGGTGGTGTTTGCTTTGATCTAAAGACCAAGTCACAGGAGAGTTTAGGAGGAGAGTGTTTAGAAACAAAGGGGAAAAATTAACATGAAATAATCCAAAGAGTAAGATTGTTGGCAGTCAGCTAGCACTGGGCTTCTACCTTAGAGGAGAATCAAAACAGGGGCTCAGAGAAATAGACTTTCTTTTGATTCAGATTTTGAGCTTTTGGGAAAAGTCTTCTGTTTAAGTTTGTCCCCAGTGTTTAGAATTTTTAAAAGAATTTTCTATACAGGGACTAACCTCAATCTCAGTAGAACACATTTAAGTTAATGAAGAGATATGAGGGGCAAAATATTACCCCCTCTTTCTGTTCACCTACCCCAGGGAACACATTCCCATGTAGGAATGCTTAAACTACCCCCACAGTTTTTCTCAGAGACATCAAAGGATGCTGAATTAGGTTTAATAGTTTACAATTGGAATTTGTCTTTATGAAAACGTCAGACTGTGTAATTTATGGAAATTAGGCATGCATGCGTCTCCATTGTGCTATGAGGCATTATGATACAGTAGGATTAGGCAGGAAGACAGAGATCTCATGATATATGAAAATACTTTGTGTCTAAACACGGCCCAGGGGCTGGAAAGGCATTTAAAAATCCTATTGTCCATCACAAGGGAGGGAGTTTCAACCTAGTTTTGTTGCTGCTCTTGCTGTTTTTAATGGAGGGAGATAGCTGTTTTCTGTATTTGTTTCATATTTTACCCCCCAAACCACATGACATAGCTCTTTGTTTTATGTTAAAAGGGGTTCTTTTTTAGTGTGTATGTTTTTGTTTTGTTTTGCAAACAGAAAGGGTTACATATGCTTCAGATAACTCTACCTTGGCATAATTTTCAATTGTTTAGAAAGTCTAGCAATTGCTGATAAATATTGGGATGAGCAAACCTGTAATTTTCAAAGATGTCTGGATTATTCCTTTTTTCTTTAATGAAGCATTGCTCAGTATGAACTTTGTAAGTGGAAAACATTCCTTTTGGTTAAAACATATTGGGTCTGCTATGTTAAATTTGGAAGAAATACATTTCTTTTTCCTGACTCAAGTTTCTCAGAAAAGACTCCTTCTGAAGACTTTACAAATAAAATAGTCAGCAACAATAATAATCATGATAACTGGTAATAATAAAAATAGCTTCCTTGTTTATGCCTGCCATTTGCTTTTCAAAGATTAGCCACATACTGTATTTAGTTGATCAAAGCATTTGCACTTGTCTGAAAATTCAGTTTGATTTACCTTTCAGTTCGGGCTCCCCTGGTGGCTCAGCTGGTAAAGAATCCGCCTGCAATGAGGGAGACCTGGGTTCGATCCCTGGATTGGGAAGATTCCCTAGAGAAGGAAACAGCTACCCACTCCAGTATTTTGGCCTGGAGAATTCCATGGACTGTATAGTCCACGGGGTCCCAAAGAGTCGGACACGACTGAGCGACTTTCACTTCACTTCACTTTACCTTAAACAATATTTGGTCTCAGCCAGTCACAACTGGAAAGGTTAGAAATGGCTTTTAAACAGCAATGAGTGTCCTGTCAGGAATTAAATGAAATTTAGCAGGTGTTGCTTTGACTTTCTGAAACTGTAAAAAATTCCAGAGATGTCCACACTTACACTTGCTGAGGGCTCTGTGAAACTGTGCTCAGAAGTCACACACTACTTAATGAATGGTGCCATAATTTTTTTCAGCTAATGACACTGTAGACATGTAATGTCTGATTAAAAAGAAGAAACAGGGATTAGCTTTGATTATTTGGAAAGAATGTAGGTGCATATCAAATAACTTCCTCAATCTGGCTTTAAAAAAAAAAAAACGCTGGCCGCAAATCACTGAAAAACATGGAACCCTGTGGAAAACTGAGTCAGATGAGCCATATTTATAGCCATACAAATAAACATATTTCAAATTCTGTTTGCTGGAAGCTCTTATTTTGGAACAAGAAAAAAAATCTTCCTTTGAAATGGGAACCCTGCCATCTAGTGGGGTGTTTTGGTATCATGCCTTAGACCATTTTTTGACATTGGAAAGAGGTAAACTTGATTCATTTTAGAATTGTCATATTTCAGAACTATTTTATAGATTAAGAAATTGAAGCAAGCGAATTGAAAAATGTTCCCCAAAGGCTCACAATTAGTTGATGGTCAAAATAATTGGCCTCTCAAATACAGTATTTTATTACTCAACAGGCACAATAAATTGATTCTATTGCATGTTATCTGATAACATTTTTGCAACTTTCATTCCTATTTATCAATTAATAATTTTTAAATAATTCACAGTTTATTTATCTATAAAACAAATTCTGTATTATTTTTCAGTTTGGTTAGAGGTAAAATTTGGTTAGAGGCAAAATTTCCATAGCTCATAATAAAATTTTTTTTGGGGGGGTGGCTTGTGGTTTTGGTTTTTACTTTTGGTTTTGGTTTTCTCTCATGAAGGAAGTAATCCAGAGTTAGGTAATAATATTCAGACTCATTTTTATATTACATTGAGTCTTTAACTTTTCTCTTGAGCTTCCCAAATAACAGCTGATTTTGTTTTGTTTTGTTTTGTTTTTTTAACAAATCATGATACTACGTGTGTTAAAATTCACTTCCTTTTGAAAAGAACACTTTAACAAATCAATGAGGGAATATTTCTTCACTAGGGAGAATCACATGACTAGGAAAAATTATTCTATCATATTAAAATACTATATTCAAGTAATAAGAACTTATTCACTTATTAATTCAGTAAATGTATTTTAGGTCCCTACTAGGTATCAAGGGGCATCCCAGCTGGCACCTAGGTAACCAGTCTGCCACTGCAGGAGACCCAAGAGACATGGGTTCAATCCCTAGGTCAGGAAGATCCCCTGGAGGAGGGTATGGCAACCCACTCCAGTATTCTTGCCTGGAGAATCCCATAGACAGAGGAGCCTGGCAGGCTGCAGTCCATAGGGTCACAAAGAGTCGGACATGACAAGCAACTTAGCACGCAGGCAGGCACTGGGTGTCAAGCATGGGGACAGTATAATAAATAGAATATTTCTCTGTTTAAAAGATAGCCGAATTTTAAACACAAAGGAAAAATTTTGTAAAGAGCTCTGAGTACCAGGATAGCCAGACATACAGAAAAATAATCACATATGTTATAGGCACACTGACATAATTGTGTGGTAGAAATTGGTTAGTTCTACAGTGATGTCTAGTCAAGGCTATGGTTTTTCCAGTGGTCATGTATGGATGTGAGAGTTGGACTGTGAAGAAAGCTGAGCACCGAAGAATTGATGCTTTTGAACTGTGGTGTTGGAGAAGCCTCTTGAGAGTCCCTTGGACTGCAAGGAGATCCAACCAGTCCATTCTGAAGGAGATCAGCCCTGGGATTTCTTTGGAAGGAATGATGCCAAAGCTGAAACTCAAGTACTTTGGCCACCTCATGCGAAGAGTTGACTCACTGGAAAAGACTCTGATGCTGGGAGGGATTGGGGGCAGGAGGAAAAGGGGACGACAGAGGATGAGATGGCTGGATGGCATCACTGACTCGATGGACGTGAGTATGAGTGAACTCCGGGAGATGGTGATGGACAGGGAGCCCTGGCCTGCTGCAATTCATGGGGTCGCAAAGAATCGGACACGACTGAGCGACTGAACTGAACGGAACTGATAGTGATGTAGGTCTGGAAAGATTTTACACAAACACTTGATGTGCCCAGAAAGGATCAGCAAAAATTTCCCAACTTTGTGATTAAGCGGAAGGCATTTGAGGAGGAGGTATAGCATTGGTGATGTGCCCTGATAAAATCAGGAAAAGGAAAAGTTCGGTATGATCAGAGTATGTGCTTAGAGAGCTTTAAGCTAATTAAATGAAGAGGCCATTAAACTGAGGTGGGGGGCGGGGGGCATCTAACCCCAGGGCAGCCTAAGTAAGTCAAAATTTAAGCCTGTAAACATCCCGAGGTTGTGAAATCAAAATACTGAGGACAACCAATCATAAACAGCCATCTAGCTACCAACAGCCAATCAGTAATTTTCTTAGTCGGATTCTGCCTTTATAGAAGTCTCTCCCGAGTTTCTGTGGGTGGTGGAATACTCCTACACATCTAGCTTGGCACTACTCGATTCCAGCTGAGTTTTGCTCAGATAAGCTCTTAAAAATTATGATATGCTTCAGTCTATCTTTTAACAGTGGACAGAACTGCACTCGAGGGGGAGTGGGCAAGGACAGATTTTTAGGAAGTCTTGCACCTACTTGAAAAGCACATGCGCAAAGAACTTAAATCCCCTCCTGGTCTTCTACCATCCAAGAAGTGTTGACCTCTCCTGGCCAGAAGTGGGATATGGTGTGAAGTGGAGAGAGCTTTGGGCTGTAAGTCAGTAACAAGAGGGTTTGGCTTGGAAAATCTATAGTGTGATTTCTTGGAGGAAGATTAAGTCAGGTTAAAGTTACCTGGCCTGTCCCCTTTTGTATAGAGGACAAATCCACTATAAAATATTTATGTTATAAGTAGCTTATCAAAAAAGTTTTTATGATAAGATGCATTTTTTCAACTTTTTAAAACAGTATAGTTTATGTTTGGAAAAATGTTCCTCAGTGAACATAAATTTTCATGAATTTTCACAAACCAAAATGTAAGGAGTACCTGGATCAAGGAACAAAACAGAAGCCTTATTCCAGACACCCTTGAAGAGACAGTCCAGCAAGTTTGTCCCAAGGGATTTGTCTCGCTTATTTTCACTTTATAGTTGATTAATAGTGTTGAATAAGTTTCAGGTGTAGAGTACATAACTTTTGAAGTAACACAATTGTGAAGAAAGAGAACAGGTTAGCGTTTATCAGGAACTGGCATTGACTTGGAACAACTTGTCTTATTTACATAGACTCAAGGTGGTATATTACATTAAAAAAGAAGCTAAATACTTCCTTGCATATTTGCTTATTATATTTGCCTATATGTTTATTTTATAGTTTTCTTAGAGAAGAAGGGGATGAGTTGGTCATAAGTATGTAGAAAGTTTTACATGAACTCATTTCACTAGAAATGAAATGAGTCAACTAGAGTAGACTCACCTGTGAATAATATTAACACAATCATAATGCAATAAACACCAAATATTGATGTAGCCAATATGCTGTAATCAAACTGGGTGAATGACAGAAGTATTTGAGAAAATGCTGAGGAAAAAGAGATAAGATTTAAGATAAATGTTTTTCTTATCAGTCGTCTCCGACTCTTCACAACTGTACGGTCCATGGAATTCTCCAGGCCCGAATACTGGAGAGGGTAGCCTTTCCCTTCTCCAGGGGATCTTCCCAACCCAGGGATCAAACCCTGGTCTCTCATTGCAGATGGATTCTTTACCAGCTGAGCCACAAGGGAAGCCCAGGAATACTGGAGTGGGTAACCTATCCTTTCTCCAGTGGATCTTCCAGACCCACTGGATCAAAGGAATCAAACCAGGGTCTTCTGCATTACAGGTGAATTCTTTACCAACTGAGCTATCAGGGAAGCACTCAGTAAGATAATAAGTGATGTATAATTTTTAAAAATTATGATGTAGCAATATAAACATGTTATTAGGTGATAAATAAGATAAGGATGTTACATACTATAAGAAATAATACAAATTTTTGAAAGTTATTTCCCCTAAGATGGAGAAAGCCAGGTTCATTTTTGGTTTAAAAAAAAATCTAGTACTATTTTAATCATAAAACCATCACAAATATCAAACTTTTTAAAACTATAAACAGGTATTACTGTATAAATATGAAAATAATCATTTAAGTTCATAATTTTGAAACCATTAATAGATAAATAATCAGAGATACAGACAAACACAAATGTATTAAGATGTTCCTCAAAGAGTTAATAATAATAAAGACTGGAAATAATCTAAATTTTCCTGAACAAGGAAAGGATTAAATAAATGTTGGCACATCCATAACTGAAAAGCATGAATCCAGTTAAATGTTTCAAAGAACATTAATAGCTCAGAAAGTTCACACTTTTTAATGCTTTGGTGTAAAAAGCAAGGTACAAATGATAGAGATCTAGTGTAAATACAAAAATGATATAATTACACATTATAATTATACTACCCACTCCAGTATTCTCAGGCTTCCCTTGTGGTTCAGCTGGTAAAGAATCCGCCTTTAGTGTGGGAGACCTGGGTTTGATCCCTGGGTTCAGAAGATCCCCTGGAGAAGGGAAAGGCTACCCACTCCTGGAGAATTCCATGGACTATACAGCCCATGGGGTTGCAAACGGACACAATTGAGTGGCTTTCACTTTCACTTTTCTTATAATTATACATAGATGCATAGAGGGGAAAAAAGACTAAAGGAGATAACTAAACTTTGAACAGTTGCCAAGTCCGTTTGGTGATTTTTTTCTGTATTCTTTTCTGAATTTTACAAATGTTTCAAATTTTAAATGTTTTACTGTTACAATCTGAAAAAATAAATTTTTAGTCTTCAAAAACCAGTCAATTAAATTTTGAATTTTCCTTGATATGTCCGGGATGTAGAATTTGAACTCAGATCAGTATGATGTGGTGCTGCCTTCACTAGCATATAAACAAAAATTATTTCTGATTCTTTAAGTGTTATGGTACCTGATTTAAGGTACCATGCACTGACAGCCCAGCATATGATCAGTGAACAATTGTTGAGCACAATGCAGAAGCCCTTCTATGAACAGATTCCTTAAAGCCCATGTGGTTAAGAGTCAAGTCTCCCAGAACTATAATTGTTTGTATAGAAACACCTATGCCACATCTAACATGTCCTCTATATAAAAGTAACATTATATTCTACACTGTAGAGCTACAAGCTTTGCTTCATCTATTTTTTAAAATGTTTTTCAAATTAGACTTACTCATTTGTGCTGAAGCTTAGTGCAGCTTCTGATCAGACTGCCTAATAAACACAGGAAATTGTTTGGGCAATGTGTTAATTTGCTGATCATGTATAACATCAATTGTGTGTGATAGAGCAAGACCAGTCTGGACACTAAAAAGCTCTAGGAAAAATATAATCAGAAATAAGTGACAGCACACTTGACCTAATCTATAACAAAGCAATTAACATCAAGTTTCCTGAGGAGTACTCGTGGGGTCCAAGAGAGGAAAAGAAAAAGGGACACAGTCTATTATCAAGACTTAAATCAGGTACCATGACACTTAACAAATTTTTTGAGTCAGGATTATACTTTCATTGGTTTAAAGTGTATACACTGGATAATTATGGTGGCTGGCAAAAAAAAAGGCCAATGTGATCACCGTTCAAGACAAAGCCAGTGACAAATCTATTGATTAACATTAGTCTTCAAACATGACTGGAAGATGAGTGAAATGGTTGAACTTTTGCCCCTTTACCCACACCACAAACATACCTGTCTACATTTTTCATGTTCCATGTGCTGCCATTTTTAAAAGTTTCTTTTTTGTCAGTATAGGTGAATGTATAAGAGATACATTCTTACAACTATTTGATTTTCTATACATTGAAGCAAGTTTTCTCTAACTCAAACTATCATACCAGACATGCACTCCGTAAGATAAAAGTTTTCATCTCCAAATACTTATAAAAACAAAAAATACTGAGCAAAATATTTAATCCACCTATATGCTCCAAACATTGTGGTATTGTCTTTTTAATAAAATAATAATATTGCAGATTCAAACATCATGTATGTATGCCACTTATTAAATTGTTCAAGATCAGGCAATTTAGAACAACAAAAAAATAAAACAAAAAAGATCAGGCAATTTGTATAACTTGCAAGTAGGACAACAGTATAACTTGTTATCCAAAGGCAGAAGTTTTGATGGCGAAAGAACCAGTGTTGTCTGCGGAGACAACAGATAAGTCAGGACTGTCCTGACAAACCAGGTCATGTGGTCTCCCTGTCTCTAAGACAGTTTCTCTTTCTACAAATTAGACTAATATTCCTAAAAGTGATGGGAAGACTATAAGAGTTAAAAATGTGTATATAAACACCCAATATAGAGTTGCTGCTGCTGCTGCTAAGTCACTTCAGTCATGTCTGACTCTGTGTGACCCCATAGATGGCAGCCCACCAGGCTCCCCCGTCCCTGGGATTCTCCAGGCAAGAACACTGGAGTGGGTTGCCATTTCCTTCTCCAATGCATGAAAGTGAAAAGTAAAAGTGAAGTCGCTCAGTCATGTCTGACCCTCAGCGACCCCATGGACCGCAGCCTTCCAGGCTCCTCCATCCACGGGATTCTCCAGGCAGGAGTACCGGAGTGGGGTGCCATTGCCTTCTCCAAATATAGAGTTAAAAATGGGTATATAAAGAGCCAACAGGCAGCAGTCTCTCAATGACTAGTAGCTCCTCTATTTATTCTTTAACATTTTTTCCCAAGTCAGAGTCTACAGATGACAGGAGAAATACTTTGAGGTAAAATCCATTTCACCCACTCCTGAGCATATATCTAGAGAAAACCATAATTCCGAAAGATACATGCATCCCCATGTTCACTGCAGCACGATTTACAATAGGCAGGATGTGGAAGCAACCTAAATGTCCATCAACAGTGGAAAGGATAAAGACATGGCATATATATGTACATACATATACAGACAACAGAATATTCAGTTCAGTTCAGTTCAGTTCAGTCACTCAGTCATGTCCGACTCTTTGCGACCCCACAAATTGCAGCACGCCAGGCCTCCCTGTCCATCACCAACTCCCGGAGTTCACCCAAACTCATGTCCATCGAGTTGGTGATGCCATCCAGCCATCTCATCCTGTGTCGTCCCCTTTTCCTCCTGCCCCCAATCCCTCCCAGCGTCAGAGTCTTTTCCAATGAGTCAACTCTTCGCATGAGGAATATTACTCATCCATAAAAAGGAACAAATTGTGCCATTTGTAGAGATGTGGATGGACCTATGTTATACAGAGTGAAGTAAGTCAGAAAGAGAAAATCAAATATCATCTATTAACACATATATGTGGAATCTAAAAAAATGGTACAGATGAACCTATTTGCAAAACAGAAATACAGACACAGATGTAGAGAACAAACATATGAATACCAAGTGGGGAAAGAGGGAGGAGATGAATTGGGAGATTGAAATTGATATATATACACTGCTATGTATAAAATAGATAACTAATAAGTACCTATTGTATAACACAGGGAACCCTACTCACTGCTATGTGGTGACCTAAATGGGAAGAAATCCCAAAAAAGAGGGGATATATGTATACATATGGCAGATTTACTTTTCTGTACAGCAGAAATAACACTATTGTAAAGCAATTATATTCTAACAAAAATTTAAAAATTTCACCAACTTTCAGTGGTCTACAAAGTTTTTTAGTCCCAACTTGCTTTTCCAGATTCATTTTACATCACAGCCTCCCAATTCCCCAAACATGCATAACCATGTTTACACACACACGAACACACACACATTCTATAGTCTACATCACATAATTAGTGTGATCCTGACTTACTGGATTTCTCACTTTCTTGGAATAAAAGAAGAATGTTCATGCATCTAAGCCTGTTTGTCAATAATTGCCCTGCTTCAAATCCCTTAGTCCCTCTTCTTCATCTGGCAATCTCTTACTTCCTCTCTGAAATCTGTGTTTATCATGAATCAGTTTAACAAGTGATCCCAAAACATGGGGGCCCTTGAGCTTATGATTCTGTGGATCAGTAGTTTGGGCATGGCTCAGCTGGATCCTCTTGAGCATCCCCGTGTCTGCAGTTAGCAGTCAGGTCATATGAGCACAGGCTGCTCAGAGATGGTTTAGCCACACTCCAAGTATTTTCTTATTATCAAGCAGGTCATACTGTGCTGTTGGAAGGGAAACTGAGTAAGATTCTCTGAAATTGTAGAGGAGGAAAAAATTTTCCTCAACGCTCAAAGAGTCCCTCTCTGAGTCTGAAAATTAAACCAACAGATTAACAGAAGAAAAGCATACAAAATTATTTGATATAAGTTTTATGTGGCAATGGGGCTTCCATAAGGAAATGAAGACCCAAAGAAAACAGAGCTGTATTTGTAAGCCAGATTTGATGAAGTGTGGATCGTTGTGGAAGAATAAAACAGGTGAAGGAGTATGAGGTAACTATATTGAACCGTATTAAGTTCAGCAAGACCAAATACATTTAGGATTCTTCTTGACACCCCTTTGTCTTCAGAAATAAGGATGCTCCTTTCCTTTAGGTGTAGGAAGGGCACCTTCCATGTTAGGATTTATAACCTGTTTCAGGGAAGAAGGGCAATGGGGCAGGAGGTCAAAGTGACCTTCTCGCTTCTACTTTTTCTTCAGACTCTTTCAGCTTAAAATATTTAGTATGTCAAGGTACCCTAATTTGGGGTAGTGTGTTCTGAACCTCATCATATCAAGAGACCTTGGGAAAAGACCCTTAGAGCTTATGTCCAAACCTGACACCACACCACTTTTGCTGTCCACTATTGACAAAAAAGCTTACTCCTTGGAAGAAGGAGTAAGCTTACTCCTTGGAAGAAAAGTTATGACCAACCTAGATAGCATATTCAAAAGCAGAGACATTACTTTGCCAACAAAGGTCCGTCTAGTCAAGGCTATGGTTTTTCCTGTGGTCATGTATGGATGTGAGAGTTGGACTGTGAAGAAAGCTGAGCGCTGAAGAATTGATGCTTTTGAACTGCGGTGTTGGAGAAGACTCTTGAGAGCCCCTTGGACTGCAAGGAGATCCAACCAGTCCAATCTGAAGGAGATCAACCCTGGGATTTCTTTGGAAGGAATGATGCTAAAGCTGAAACTCCAGTACTTTGGCCACCTCATGCGAAGAGTTGACTCATTGGAAAAGACTCTGATGCTGGGAGGGATTGGGGGCAGGAGGAGAAGGAGACGACAGAGGATGAGTTGGCTGGATGGCATCACTGACTCGATGGACGTGAGTCTGAGTGAACTCTGGGAGTTGGTGATGGACAGGGAGGCCTGGCGTGCTGCGATTCATGGGGTCGCAGAGAGTAGTACACGAGTGACTGAACTGACTGACTGAACTGATTGACAAAGCAAGTTTCAAGTCCAGCCCAAAATCAAGATGAGAGGCAGAGAGATCCCACCTCTTGATGGCTGGAGCTGCAAATTTACTTTGCAAATGATTGGAAACAGGAATGAGTAAAAAAATATGAGTCATTTATGTAATCAACCTGTTAAATCTGCTTTTGCCCTTCTAGAATGAGTTAGTGGAGTTATTCTGTATGTTCCCTAGAATTTACTCCTTTCTCATCATTCTCCCATAATTTTTAGTCTATTATGTGCTTCTACAAAACTAGATAGCATATTATAAAGCAGAGATATCACTTTGCCAAGGTCTGTATGGTTAAAGCTATGGTCTTTCCAGTGGTCAGGTATGGATGGGACAGTTGGACCATAAAGAAAGCTGAGCACTGAAGAATTGATGCTTTCAAACTGTGGGGCTGGAGAAGACTCTTGAGAGTCCCTTGGACAGCAGGGAGATCAAACCAGTCAAGCCTAAAAGAATTCAACCCTGAATAGTCATTAGAAGGACTGATGCTGAAGTTGAAGTTCCAATCCTTTGGCTACCTGATGCAAACAGCTGACTCCTGGAAAAGACCCTGATGCTGGGAAAGATTGAGGGTAGGAAGAGAAGGGGCAACAGAAGATGAGAGGGATTTCTTTCATCTTGAATGGTATCACGGACTCAATGAACATGAGTTTAAGCAAACTTCAGGAGATAGTGACAAACAGGGAAGCCTGGCGTGCTGCAGTCCATGGGGTCTCAAGGAGTGGACACGACTGAACAACAACAATGTGCTCTAAGAACACATGACCTTCCTTTGTTTATCTTGGCATTAACACATGAAGGTGTGTTATAGACATTATATAGTGACCATTGAATTGATAGGGCTTCTCTGATAGCTCAGTTGGTAAAGAATCCACCTGCAGTGCAGGAAAGTGAAAATGAATGTTGCTCAGTTCAGTTCAGTTCAGTTCAGTCACTCAGTCGTGTCCGACTCTTTGCGACCCCATGTATCGCAGCACGCCAGGCCTCCCTGTCCATCACCAACTCCCGGAGTTCACCCAGACTCATGTCCATTGAGTCAGTGATGCCATCCAGCCAACTCATCCTCTGTCATCCCCTTCTCCTCCTGCCCCCAATCCCTCCCAGCATCGGAGTCTTTTCCAGTGAGTCAACTCTTCATATGAGGTGGCCAAAGTACTGGAGTTTCAGCTTTGGCACCATTCCTTCCAAAGAAATCCCAGGGCTGATCTCCTTCAGAATGGACTGGTTGGATCTCCTTGCAGCCCAAGGGACTCTCAAGAGTCTTCTCCAACACCACAGTTCAAAAGCATCAATTCTTCGGCGCTCAGCTTTCTTCATAGTCCAACTCTCACATCCATATGTGACCATAGGAAAAACCATAGCCTTGACTAGACGAACTTTTGTTGGCAAAGTAATGTATCTGCTTTTGAATATGCTATCTAGGTTGGTCATAACTTTCCTTCCAAGGAGTAAGCGTCTTTTAATTTCATGGCTGCAGTCACCATCTGCAGTGATTTTGGAGCCCCAAAAAATAAAGTCTGACACTGTTTCCACTGTTTCCCCCTCTATTTCCCAAGAAGTGACGGGACCAGATGCCATGACCGTTTTCTGAATGTTGAGCTTTAAGCCAACTTTTTCACTCTTTGCCACCCTATGGACTATACAGTCTTTGGAATTCCACAGGCCAGAATACTAGAGTGGGTAGCCTTTGCCTTGTCCAGGGGATCTTCCCAACCCAGGGACTGAACCCAGCTCTCCCACATTGCAGGCCGATTCTTTACTAGCTGAGCCACAAGGGAAACCTAAGAATACAGGAGGGGGTAGCCTGTCCCTTCTCCAGGGGATCTTCCTGATTCACCAATGCAGGAGACCCTGGTTAAACTGACTACATGACAATATGTAAAATGCCTATATACTATTAAATGGAAATGATTAAACAGTGATTACTTTAAGTTGTTGCAAATAAAGATGAAGAGATAGATATTTAGCTGTAATACATAGTAACAACTATGACATCGATATTTCTACCCAATGGTAGGAATTTGTTTTCAGCTTAAACTCTAATCAAAAAGTACAATCACTACATAATAATGATGATTTTTTAAAAAAGCCTTAGATTGATCCATGTGAAATTTTTAATATTCAACCATTTGACCTACAAAAGCAATGGCAAATTTTATGGCTCAGCATAATAACAATGGAGCCAATATAATTATTTTTCAATTGTCAGTGAGCCCGAGAAAGCAAAATAATGCTGATTTTAGGCAGCAGAACTGAATGACTGAGCAAAATAAGGAACAGACATTTATGAGTTTCCTTTTAGGGAGCAAGCCCTCTTAGGATTATTGATACAGATGTATCATTGACAACAATCTTGGGTATATGTTGAGAATATTTAAAATTCATAGGTTGAGCCCTAATACCCTTCATAGACCAGCAGCAACAGAGAACGTGAAGAAGTTTATGGCAAATGATTATTGTGACAGAAAAAGAAGACATAGTGTTTAACACATCCTATAGAAATATGTGCCTCAATATAGCATTTCCACTGAGAAACGTGGGCCACACAGTATTAGAGTACAAAATGTAATAAGAGTGGTAAAAGACAAGGACTAATTCTGTAGACTGAAGTTCATGGTCATGATGCCTAGAAAGAGTAGAAAATTAACTTGTAAATACAGGTGGGTAGTGGTGGTGGTGATTTAGTCACTAAGTCATGTCCAACTCCTTTCAACCCCATGGGCCATAGCCCACCAGACTCCCCTGTCCATGGGATTTCCCAGGCAAGAATACTGGAGTGGGTTGCCATTTCCTTCTCCATGGGATCTCCCCGACCCAAGGATCGAACCCACATCTTCTGCTTGGCAGGAGGATTCTTTACCACTAAGTCCAATAAATACAGGTATAGATTGTATATCAGAACAATTCTGTGATTTTGAGGATTTCTTTCCAAAGAAAGAGATATCTTCTCACCACCCTTAAATATGAGCAGAATTTAAGAGATTGGACCAAGGAGAGCTGGATCACAGTCTAGCCCACTAGCTTGAGTAGGGACTGCATGCTTGGGATAATTACTTATAGTCCTTCAATCTTATGAATGATGATAATTAACACTTATTTATTGCTTAATATGTAACAATGTGCTGTATTCTCTGTATGCCTTATCTTGTTTAATTCTCTCCCAAAACAGTGAAGGAGATATGTTATCTCCATTTGATGGATATAGAGCAATCAATGTTTAGAATCCTTGAATTATTTGTTCAAAGTCACATAGTGAGAAATTGGCAAAAAAATGAAGATTTAACTCAGGACATAGATTCTTAGCTCTTTTCAACTTCATTTTAAGCCTAAGTTCAGTTCAGTTCAGTCACTCAGTCGTGTCCAACTCTTTGTGATCCCATGAATCACAGCACACCAGGCCTCCCTGTCCATCACCATCTCCTGGAATTCACTCAAACTCACGTCCATTGAGTTGGTGATGCCATCCAGCCATCTCATCCTTTTCTGTCCCCTTTTCCTCCTGCCCCCAATCCCTCCCAGTATCAGAGTCTTTTCTAATGAGTCAACTCTTCATATGAGGTGGCCAAAGTATTGGAGTTTCAGCTTTCACATCATTCCTTCCAAAGAAATCCCAGGGCTGCTCTCCTTCAGAATGGACTGGTTGGATCTCCTTTCAGTCCAAGGGACTCTCAAGAGTCTTCTCCAACACCACAGTTCAAAAGCATCAATTCTTCAGCACTCAGCTTTCTTCACAGTCCAACTCTCGCATCCATACATGACCACTGCAAAAACCACAGCCTTGACTAAACGGACCTTTAGTTGGCAAAGTAATGTCTCTGCTTTTCAATATGTTATCTAGGTTGGTACTTGTAGGCAATTACTTTCTAGTAGTAAAAACAAATTGTACTTTAAGTTTGTGTATATTACGCCCTCCTTCCCCCTGCCTGGCACTGTGCAAAACACTGATTTATCTTTGTACGTTGAACAATTCAAAGACAGTGTTTTTAACATTATAGATGTTTAATAAATAGTGTAGATAAATCAGTCTTTCAAAGCATAGATTGGCGAACTATGGCTCACAAGGCACATTCAGCCTGCAGCCTGTTTTTATGAGTGGTTTTATTGCAGCACAGCAGTACCCGCTCATCCAGCTATTGTCCATACATTTTTGCACACAACAGTGGAATTGAACAGCTGAGAAAGAGACCAGACGGCCACCAAAACATATTAACACTTGCTATCTGGCCCTTTACAAAGTTTGTGTAATCCTATTCTAAAGGAAAAAGAAGAAATGTATTTAGACACTGGCAAACATATATTGAGTACTTCTCATTCTTACATGGTTAGAAAAATTTCAAAAGTGAGACATTCCAGTGGCTAATACCAATAATTGTGATTATTTAATTCATCTAGTCTTTCAGTATTGTAACTTTAATTGCCAGGAATTTTATGTGTTCTTTTTATTTTATTTTTTCTCTTTTGTGTTTTCTCACTGGAGGTACTTTATGTGCTTTATTTCACTGAATCCTCATTAGACCAGTTGGTAGAGATGAGCATCACCATTTTATTAGTAAAAGAAGTAGAAGTTAAAGATACTTGCCACTGTCCCACCAGAGGAACTGGAATCAGGACATAGCCATCTGTGACTCCAAACCCGGATTCTATTTTCCCACTGTAGTTTCAATCCATTCTCATGTGGCAAAAACATTCTGATTAATAGCTTATGAACATATAGTGCCCTTTATTTTAAAATACCAGCAATCATTTCTCACTGTTATCACATAAATGAGAACATCCCATTAACACTTGAAAAATGTCAAGCCCTGAGAGGTCAGGTGACTGGTGCTCCCGGCCATGCAATAATTTACAGGAGGAAACGGGGAAAGGCAGCAGACCAGCAATTGAAGGCATTATTCCTTAGTGTCCCTGCATACTTTGTAACCTCAGTGTCACAGAATCTCAGGGTTGGACAGTTACTTAAAGATCATTTTGTTCAACCCCCTACCCGAGGCTTGAAATTGTCATTAGCGTCTCAGGGGATTTAGCAATCGGTCTCACATTGATGATGCATTTACTCAGGTCCAGAGATTGTGATGGATGTTTAATGTGCTCTACCCCATTTAATCTCTATAGCACCTCTGGGAGATGGGTATTAATTTCATAATATAAGGAAACTCAGGCTCAGTAAGATCAAGTCGTTTGCCCAAGGTCGCACAACTGGTAAGTAGTGAAATTAAGATTGAGAGCCAGCACCATCCAACATAAAACCTGTCCTCTGTCCCCATCATCACTCCCATCAGCAACCCAGCAACATATCACTACGATGGTCCACTCAGTGAGACTTTTTCTAACCTTTGAAAGACAGGGAAACTATAGGGGTGAGTGCTCTTAACACTTTGGAGGTGGGTGACAGTGAATACACTTTCTATTAAAATGAATATACACAGTTGGGAAGAACTAGTCACATAATAGTCACTTAAAAAAGAAAAACTTCTCTCTTAGCTACCAGTTTATTATAAATAAGTGGTCAGCCATGCCTCTCTGGCCAATCGTTTCACAGAAAACCCACTCCATCCATGACTTTAGGCAAAACCAATCAGACACATCAACCACAGCTCAACACCCTCATAGTTTGGGCAAAGACAGGAATGATTTCAGGTCTCTGCTGGCTGTAACTCTGATGCCCTGTACCTATCTTGTATACCCGCATGAAAGTCGCTCAGTCGTGTCCGACTCTTTGTGACACCATGAACTGTAGTCCATGGAATTCTCCAGGCCAGAATACTGGAGTGGGTAGCCTTTCCTTTCTCCAGGGAACCTTCTCAACCCAGGGATCAAACCTAGGTCTCCCACATCGCAGGCAGATTCTTTACCAGCTGAGCCACAAGGGCAGCCGAATACTGGAGTGGGCAGCCTATCCCTTCTCCAGCAGATCTTCCCAACCCAGGAATCAAACCAGGGTCTCCTGTATTGCAGGCAGATTCTTTACCAACTGAGCTATCAGGGAAGCCCACATACAGTAGTGAAATATGTGGGTAATATACCCACATATGGGTAGTGAAATATCACCAGGTAGGCACTACATTTTTGGAAGAGCTTAACTGCTATACTAGTTAAACATATCTTCAAGAGGACCCACCCAACCCAAATCACTCACACACACACCCAAGAGCACTCCTCACTCCATCTCTCTAACACAATACTTTCTAGGTGATGGGTCCTGTTCAACATTGAATAACACATCATCTCCAACCCAGCCACTTGGCGGGTTTAGGCAAGTGAGTCAGTATGTAAGTATGATAGAAACAGAGGGGCTGGGTAAATCAATCATTAAACAATTATTGACATTTTTGTGTATTTACTCGGAACAGGCACTGTGGTAAGTGCTGCACATTCACATATTCCATGCAGCTAGTTGTGAAATAGCACCTTTGTTGTCCCCAGTTCCAAATGAGAAAAGCTGGCCTTAGGATTAACTTGTTCAAGTTTACAGCAAGCCAAGATCTGGATCCTGAATGCATATTTTAATAAAGAAATCACACAAATAAAGGATGTTAAAATGTATGCATACACACACACACAAATCAGAAAGCACGTTCAAACCCAGAGGGAAGGCTCCCGGTTCCAGACAGACCCTGTACCTCCTGCTGTGACCTTTCAAGGAAATTATGCTTTTAGAGGAATCCCAGGACCTTCTGGTTCATTTCTGACATCTCGCTACCCCTCTACCCTGCTCCCAATTCCTCTCCATTTGTAGCATTTCTGACCCAGCTATATCTTTTGACTTGCTTTTGTCCAGACCAAAAGTACTCATTTCTGGCTACCCTCCAGCCCCACTCCCGCCTCTGTGGATAAGAGATGATGATGTAAGTTGTAAGCAACAAATAATAACAAGTATCTATTATGAAAACCACAGGCAGGCTACTTCTCTCCTGTAAGGTTATGTTTTACTTTAACTGTTGAGAAAACCATATGATGGTGTTTTCAATTGGATGTGGTCATCCAAGGAGCTGATTTTATAGCCTTAGCTATTCATCGAGTCAAAAATTATTATGGCTGCATTTTTTGTAAAGGCTGAATAATTTTATTGCCCTCAGTGAGATTGGTAGCTGAGGAAGCCGAGGCAATGATGAAAATAATTAAATCACTGTGCTTCAGGGCACAAAGCAATCAAATATAGATGAATAGAAAGAAATTTTGCATTCCTCCCTGATTCTTTCGACCTCCTTCAACTACCCACTCCACCCACCAGAACTTGATACTACCCACCAGATGAAAAGATGGAGCAACTGTGCCTTTCACCCATGGCTTAGTAAGCTGTGGGTGCCATAGCCAAACAGGATCTGATCCAGACAGCCAGATGCTGAGGTTCTGCCAAAGACCAGCTTTATTTCTTTGGCTCCCCTCCTCCTTTAGCTGAATGTGAGGACTCCTACTAGCATTATTTATTGTAATTAATTGTTTCACTTCACTGATCAAAAGCTGCTTCCAAATCTGATCCAAGGACAAGTACAGTCCCTGAAATTCATGAATCCTGACATTACAAGCCCCATAAACCTTCAATGAGGAAAAGCTGGACCTGTGTGCAGAAGTGCCCCTGATGTATTTTCCGGTCATTGTGGACTCTATCTGGGACCCTTCAATGTCTTCTCTTGCCTTCAAGCCCCCATATGAAACAGCACTCTTCTGCCTTAAGCTGTGGCCATCTCTGCAAAACATGCTTTAAAAGAAAGGCATGCTTGTAATTGCAATGCATGCCACAATGCCCATTTCTAAATGATTAAAAAGAGCAAACTTGGTCCTCATGACATCAAGTGAGCTGTGGTACAATCTATACCATTATGATGGCATGCTACATAGACAAATATAAGGCTTTACAAAATTCCATATCCATATTTAGTCTCTTTATCATAATTTAGACATTTTGAAATTTTTTGACTCTTCCTTTTCAATTCTTAAAGAAATGAAAAATAAATAAAATGGTCATCATCACTGGGGTAGGCATATAAGCTCTATGGGAGAGAAGTTAACTACATGGTTTCATAAGAATGATTCCAGATATACATTACACTGGCTGTCTTTTCACTTGTTCACACTCTGCATGTAAACTCTAAGTCTCTGGAACGTAGTTTTGCTGTCTTATATATGCTTTCTTCATCTTCACAAATGCATAGCTTTCCCAGGGTTAATAATATTCAAGAAAAATAGTTAATTTGAGCTCTCTTTTAGCCTCAAGCTTCCTGAGTGTGTGTTCTCTTGTTAATTTGCTATTGAGCAGTACTCAGCACCTGCTCTTCCCAGCAGGATTGTATCTCTTCCACCAGCCTAAATAGAAGGGTTTAGAAGGAAGATGAAGAGGTTCAATCAAAATGGGGGTATGACTTGAGGAGGTGGGAGACTCAGCTTAGGACTCTGAAATCAGTAAGACATTCACTGCTCACATAGACTTCCCTTTTCTTCTTATACTTTAAGACCATTTTTATAGCCTTTACTGTAGCATTTCCTATGGGTTACTTGGATATCCTTTGACAGTGGTACCTTTCTTTCTTTCATTAAGAGGTGATTTCTTGAGAGGGAAGGCTGTGTGGCTGTGAAGAATTGCCCCTCCAATCCATGGATCACTAAATTTAGGAGTAGATTGCAGACTGTCAAGTAGAATAAAGTTACTTTTTAATAAAAGTGATCAGAAGTCTTTTGAAATTTTCCTTTCAGAAAAAAAAATTGAATCTGCATTTACTTAGGGATATGAAAGATTTATACATATTTTTTATATTTTCCTATGAAATGTAACTCAGAGATAAAGAACTTCATCTGCTCCTAGCTTAGATGTCCTTTTCTCAATGTATTGCCAAAAGTTATCTTTTCACTCAAAGTGAAATTCTTCTCTACAGGAGAAGACAAATCTAATTCTCAACTGATTACATGATCATTTGTTGATTTTATATTAATAGTATAGCTGGAAAGACAGCTTAGAGTGTGGAAAGGTGTAAAGTTATAAGGAAGGTCTAAGAAGTGCTTCCTATGTGGAAAGAGCTCTTACTTTTTTAAGAACATAACGATACATAAATGCATAGGATTACGTATGCATGCATATGCATGCATAGGATTCATTCTAACACCTGTGTTTCCATGGTTCCCAGTCTTGAGGAATTGCAGCAAAATTCACACAGCCTCCCAAGCCAGAAAACCAGGAGTCACCCTAGACCCCTTTTTCTCTTTCATCCCCCGGAGCTAATTGTTCCAAAAGATTATAGGTTCTACCTTCTTAACGTCTCTAAATTAACCTCATCCATAACATCTTCCTGCCTTAGTTCAGGCATCCATTAGTTCTTGCCTCATTCCTTAGAACAGTCTCCTAATTACTCTTCTTATGTTAAAACTTGAATATCTTCACCTCCCCAATCTATCTTCTGCTCTACAACCAGGCTGATCTTTCTTAGATAAAGTTTAATTGACTCTTCAATTTCCTTACTTAAGCAGGATTAAATGTAGATACGTTCACTTAATATATAAGGCCCTTAATAATTTGCTCTCTCTCTGATTTTCTAATTCACCCTTGCCATTCCCTAATAATCTATAAATGTCCAGATGATGGGATCAACATCTTTCTTGGGCATCTCTGTATCTATTAATTCTTGCCAAAGGATGCTGTACACAGTAGGTGTTGATAACTTGGAATAAATAAACCCTCTGCTCCAATAAGTGCTAGTCACTTAGTCATGTCCGACTCTTTGCAAACCCTACAGGCTACCCCTGTAGCCCTCCAGGCTCCCCTGTCCATGGAATTCTCCAGGCAAGGATACTGGACTGGTTGCCACTACCTGCTCCAATAAAGCGAACCAATTTGTTCTTTAATGGATGGCCCCTATTGGTGCTGTTTTTGAGCCTTTGACCATGCTTTTTCCTCTCCTTACAATGTTTTTAAGAACAAATTCAATCCAAGGGAACCATCTTCCAGAAGGTCTTGCCTGTTCCCCTTGACTGATTAAGATGTGTTGTGCTACCATACCCTTCCAGGTTAGCTCTGTTAAAGAAATGGCTGTGCTTTCTGTGATAACAGATTCATTTCTCTCTAGCTTCCTCTCATCTGAGTGCTCCTTCAATCAGCAGGGCCCATGTTTTATTTGGCTTTCTATACCAGGTGCCATCGTTGTACTTGGTTTGAAGTCAGCATTTGATGGATGCCTAATAAACCTATCAATGTACTGTATGAATGTACAAAAGTGTAACAGTGAGTAAATAAATAGATATACTGAACTGAATGGCTACATAAGGCAGGGCATACTATTAAATGTAGGCATGTGAAGAAGGGTACAATTTCCTAGGAGGAAGATTTCTCTCTTAGGTCTTTGGAGATGACTTCCATGTTAGTGTTAAAGGGACTTTCTGGTGTGAAGGGCAGTAATTACTACTTTTTCTTCAGTTCAATTTATTATGATATAGTTAATCTTTCTCTAAATATTCACAAGGTTATTATATAACTCAATATTCAAAAATGCTGCACTCAATATGCCATCAAATTGGAAAACTCAGCAATGGCCACAGGACTGGAAAAGGTCAGTTTTGATTCCAATCCCAAAGAAAGGCAATGCCAAAGGAGGCTTAAACTACTGCACAATTGCACTCATCTCACACGCTAGCAAAGTAATGCTCAAAATTCTCCAAGTCAGGCTTTAACAATACATGAACCATGAACTTCCAGATGTTCAAGATGGATTTAGAAAAGGCAGAGGAACAAGAGATCAAATTGCCAACATCCATTGTATCATCGAAAAAGCAAGAGAGTTACAGAAAAACATATACTTCTGCTTTATTGACTATGCCAAAGCATTTGACTGTGTGGATCACAACAAACTCTGGAAAATTCTTCAACAGATGGGAATACCAGGCCACCTGACCTGCCTCCTGAGAAATCTGTATGCAGGTCAAGAAGCAACAGTTAGAACTGGACATGGAACAACAGACTGGTTCCAAATCAGGAAAGGAGTACGTCAAGGCTGTATATTCTCACCCTGCTTATTTAACTTATATGCAGATACATCATGTGAAATGCTGGACTGGATGAAGCAAAAGCTGTAATCAAGATTGCGGGGAGAAATATCAGTCACTTCATATATGCAGATGACACCACACTTATGGTAGAAAGTGAAGAGGAACTAAAGAGCCTCTTGATGAAAGTGAAAGAGGAGAGTAAAAAAGTTGGCTTAAAATTTAACATTCTGAAAACTAAGATCATGGCATCCAGTCCCATCACTTCATGGCAAATAGGTGGAGAAACAATGGAAACAGTGACAGACTTTATTCTCTTGGGCTCCAATCACTGCTGATGGTGACTGAAGCCATGAAATTAAAAGAAGCTTACTCCTTGAAAGGAAAGTTATGACCAACCTAGACAGTATATTAAAAAGCAGAGACATTACTTTGCCATCCAAGATCCATCTAGTCAGATCTGTGGTTTTTCCAGTAGTCATGTATGGATGTGAGAGTTGGACTATAAAGAAAGCTGAGCACCGAAGTTTTGATGCTTTTGAACTGTGGTGTTGGAGTAGACTCTTGAGAGTCCCTTGGACAGCAAGGAGACCCAACCAGTCCATCCTAAAGGAAATCAGTCCTGAATTTTCACTGCAAGGACTGATGCTAATGCTGAAACTAATACTTTGGCAACCTGATGCGAAGAGCTGTCTCATTGGATAAGACCCTGATGCTGGGAAAGATTGAAGGTGGGAGGAGAAAGGGATGACAGAGGATGAAATGGTTGGATGGCATCACCAACTCAATGGACATGAGTTTGTACAGGCTCCAGAATTTGGTAATGGACAAGGAAGGCTGGAGCGCTGCAGTCCATGGGGTTGCAAAGAGTCGAACATGACTAAGCAATTGAACTGGTGTAAATTTAACAAATTAAATATTCCCCAACATTCAAATTGATTATATGTTCCTCAAGTCAAAAATGTAAAATTTGGATAAATGTTGCAAAAAGCAAATATAAAATAATATAGGGAATACAGAATAATTAGTACTCAGCCTGGCTAATCCTTGTCATTATTCAACCCTCAAATAAGCATCAATTCTCAGATAGGTTTCTTTGATCAGCAGTCGTCATCATTTTTTCTCATGGTCCCATGAAACTCCCTTCAAGTATTAATTGAACTTGTACTTATATTTTTGCTTGCTTGCCTTACTGTTTATCATCTCTCCATAAAGGGTCCATATAAACCCCACAAGAGCAGAGGTAACATCTACTTAGTTTAGCTCTAAATACGTAGTACCTAACGTAGCACCTGCATATAGTCAGCAGTCAGTGATTGTTCATTAAATGATTACATGTACTTGTTTAATGCCTATAAACTCTCTGCAGGTAGACATGATTTTAATTTTCTTTGTCACTGCCACCTTATGCACTCACACACACACACACACACCTGGTATATATTAACAGATGGTGCTAATAACTATTTAGTAAAGAATACCAAACACCCTTCTAAAACACCTCCCCATATATGACCTTGAAGCCCTTCAAGCCATTTTCCACAATGCAGTCAATATGATCTTGGAAAAATGCAAAATTTGTGATAACAACCCCCTGCTTATTAGTGTCTCTCCTTGATTATATCCCAAAATTCTTATCAAAGCCCACAAAACTCACCTTTCTTATCTCAGGACACACTCTCTCTCTCTTTCTTGGTCCTCATCACACAGCTGTCTCACCACTCTGTGAAGTGAGCCTGGGCGCTTCTTCTCTCGGACTTCCTTGCTGGGGCCTTATTCATGTATGCTGTTCCCTTCACGTGGCCCATTCTCGTCTTTGCTCTCCTTAAGTTCACATCATAGAATAATATCATTTCCTCTGTGAAGGCTTTCATGAATGCCCCAACCCATTATTAGAAAAGCTCAGATTCCCTCTTTCATGTGCTTTCTTAGCTCTTTATACTTCTATACCTAGCATTCAGCACAGTATAACCAAACACCGAATCTGTAGTTGGTTGATTCAACTCTGTCCTTTTAGAAACTGAAATCCACAAGTTCAGTTAGTATTAATATATCATTTTCATTCACCCCACATTTTCTAGCAGTTCTCAATGTCTTATCCAGTGCATGGTATCAGTTATTGTTTACTGAAAGACTAACTGAATGAATGGATCTGATTTGGGGCATTAACTGCTATTTAGGATCCCCTGGTAGCTCAAATGGTAAAGAGTCTGCCTGAAATGCAGGAGATCCGGGTTCTAACTCTGGGTCAGGAAGATCCCCTAGAGAAGGAAATGGCAACCCACTCCAGTATTCTTGCCTGGAAAATCCCATGGATGAAAGAGCCTGGTGGGCTACAGTCCATGGGGTCACAAAGAGTAGGACATGACTGAGTGACATGATCAACTGCTATTTGATTTTGAGTTAAAGATCATTCACATTTGAACACCCTGCTCATCAGCATCACTTGTACTTATACATTCCATCTTTCCTGTTTATAGCTTAATAGCTATGGCAGAAAAGATAATCATTCAAAGAGCCTAATTAACCACCATGCCACCCCTGTTCCCAAGCCATCGTTTTTAAGTTTTCCAAAACACCTACTTTTTCATTCTTCTCTTTTCTTGATAAAGAATTCACTCTTTCTTCTAACCTTTCACTAATATATTGAAGCAATGAAATTCCTCTCAGTATGTCATTCACGTTTCTGAGGTCACATGGCACTGAATACTGAACACAGCCCTCTAGGTATGATCTGATTCTACACAGAAGAGGGCTAAGTCCACCTTCATATGAGACACTAGAACTCTGATTTTAATCAGAGAACTCATTCCAATGACCAAAGACGATAAAATGCCCAATGCACTGAGGGAATTCCTACATTTTTAGTTATTAAAATTTTAATGCCATTACCCTTTGGCCTTACTTTAGATATAAAGTTTAAGAAATCAACAACAAAATGGGAAATTTTCAAAAAGAAAATCTCTCAATCTCTATGATCTTTGGATCAAGATATTCCTAATTTAAATCATTAATTTTTTTAGATCTGTGACATATTTTAAGGCATAATGTAGCTATTTTACTTTATTTTCAAAGGAAACATGAGTAAGTATGACACATCTCTTTAAAATCATGGCTGTTTCATGCCTTATTCTCATTTTGTACATTAGTCAAGGTAAGATACACTAAGTGTTTTCCTGAATCAAAGTCCAAGGTAAACCCTCAGGCTCACAAGTTTTCAGATAAAATATTTTTAATAATTAAAATGCTTAAGAAGAGAAAGGGAAAAACAAGAAGCGGAAGGAAGGGAAAGAGATAAAGACAAAAATAGGGGGAGAGGAAAGGCGAGAGGAAAAACTCGGTACTATGAGTATATGAAAAAGAATTAGAATTGCCATCGTTCCACCACATAGCCACATCTTCTAGAGATTATTTAACCTTATTAGTACCTGTCTTTCATAATATCAGATGCCTTGGCATCAATAGTTAAAGACAACACTTTGAGATATTTTCTAATATAGAAAGAAAAGTGAGAGTCGCTCAGTCATGTCCGACTCTTTGTGACCCCATGGACTATACAGTCCACGGAATTCTCCAGGCCAGAATACTGGAGTGGGTAGCCTTTCCATTCTCCAGGGGATCTTCCCAACCCAGGGATGAAACCCAGGTCTCCCACACTGCAAGTGGATTCTTTACCAGCTGAGCCACAAGAGAAGATCAAGAATACTGGAGTGGGTAGCCTGTCCCTTCTCCAGAGTGTCTTCCCAACCCAGGAACCAAACTGGGGTCTCCTGCTTTGCAGGCATATTCTTTACCAAGTGAGCTAATCAGGGAAGGTATATTTTTTGGCGATGTATTTGGTAGCATATTATATGTACATGCTAATTTAGATACCTTATTTCACGTGTAACATATTATTCTCCTTTTTTTTTCTCCCTAAATCTCAGTACCTATTTTAAAAAGGCTTTGGAAATATTTTTCTTTGATGCAAAAATTGTAACATGTTACGATATAAAAAGAAAGTCATTTTTCAACAGAGACACATTCAGTGCTCTGAGCAACCTCTTGACAGGGCTTATTAAATTTATTACAGATTCCTTTTTTTTTAAATCCTTTTTTATTCTTACCATGTCTATCTTTTATTTTCTTTTCTAATTTCTTATCCACCTATACTTTGCTTTTCTTTTTACATGAAAAAGCTTATGAACTACCAAAGTGAACTTAAACTTATAAGGTCTCTACCTCTCAGTTCAGAAGACAATCTGGCAGTGATAATAATAGATATTTAAAAGCATAAATCATAATCATATATCCATGAGAAATGAGAAGTAAGACATTGTTTATGGAAGAAGAGCTTTTTATACGACACGGTCCCATTAAATATGCCTCTTACCCCCCAGCTATATCACTACAGAGATAGCATTTGTCATCTATGAAGACCAAAAAGGGCTTCCCTGGTAGTTCAGCTGGTAAACAGTTCCAAGACTGTATAGATGCCTCATCTCTGTCTGTGCCTCTATGTTATTTATCAAAAGCATGAGGATGAGGAACTTCAAAGGGAATTCCTGCCTCAGATCAGCTCAGTGGGAGGCTGAGGGAGACAAGAAACAAGCTCTCGAACGGTATTTATTGAGTGCCAAATGTTTCCTCAACACTGTACAATATACAGGGAAAGACATGGTCCATGCCCCATGGGGTTACCATCTAAATAGGACTGATGAGATGAGGCATAATTGGCTGAATTCTTACTCTGTGTTGATGACTTCACTATGGGAACCCAAATCATCCTCTGTGGAGATTGGTGCTATTCACCAAACCTTAACAAGCGCGTTATGTCCTCTGAGAGCCTGGCACCGTCAGCCCATCAGGAGGGAGGGCTCTGTGTTTGTCATAACTGTTTCTCGTATTCAGTCTCTCACCAGACACAGTCTTCAATGGCCTCAGCAGCAGTGGGATGTCAATAGAGGGCTTTGTGGATGATCCAGGAGAATCAGGAAGACCCTTGTCCTGGAGACAAAGCTCAGCCTAATACTTCTAGAATTGCTCTCCTGGCTGCCATTTTCAACATATCGCTTCAATGGTTATAGCTCCCCAGTGGCTCCCCTGTTTCTTCCTACATTCAATGGGGACCTCTGAACACTGCCGCAGATTTGATCCTATCCTCCTGATGGTCAGATTATACCCTGTGGCCAGCCTTGCAGTCTCTCCTTCTGCATATCCCAGCCAAGGGGCCTCACAAGCCAAGGAAAAACTATTTCTTCTTCTCCCTAAGACAACACTGATCTCTTTCTATAAACCTGTCCTGAGAAACTAAAATTAATCCAGTCTGTGTAATCTCATCTGCCATCTCACAACTGACTTTTAATAGTGTGATTCTTCATTTCTAAATCTTAATCTATTTTTATTTATTTTGAGTTTTAATTTTATCTTATAAATATTATATCTAGAGCTATGGCTGATGAATGTGTAAATACAATAAAACCTATAGAAAGCTCCCATGGTAGAATTAAGGAATTATTTTATTTTCTGAGCATTGCATTTCTGAGTGATTTTTTTTTTTTTACTCTCTACTACTTTAATTCTAAAATTTATGCATTATCCTCTGGGGCTTTTATTAATCTTTAAATATAATTGAGGTAGGTGTAAGAACTGTGGGTTAGTATAAGCCAGAGAGGGGAGAAAGTCCCAGACTATTCTAACTCTTTAAATCCTAGAGCCTCTGAAGTTGCCTGAACTCAGATCACTCAACTGCCAGAGCTCCCAGAAATGTGACCAGTGAAGCTGTCCTGTGTCTAATGATGGGCTGTATCTTTGACTAACCGATATGTTAAGCAATTAACTGGGTAAAGTCATAAGCAAAGGGCTTACATCAATACAATCAGAAAAAAAAAATCAGAAGAATTCATCTGATCACTCAAAAAATACACAGTGAGACTCAAACAGGTGCCTTTTACAGTCTTCCAGGGTATTGATTTTTTTTTCCATTAAGAGAATTTTGTAAAGATCGAAATAAATGGACATCTGAAGGTGCAATGTCTGATAAATACAGCAGATGAATCAGAACTTCCCAGACAAGCTGTAACAGTTTTTGCCTGGTCATCAAAGAAACATGTGGTCTTCCTGTATCCTGACGGAAGGCTGTGCATTTTCTGGTGACTAATTCTGGGAGCTTTTCGTTGAGTGCTGCTTTCGGTTGGTCTAATAGGGAGCAGTATTTGTTGGAATTAATCGTTTTGTTTTCCTACATATTTAAATCCCATTAAGCTGCCCTCAACATCTGCTAACCATAAATAAAACAAACCTGCAGCTATAAAAGATCCCAAATGGCTGCTGCCCTTTGGAGCTCTCTGAACCAGAAAATCCCTACCTTGTGGCTGAGTAAGGTCACCTGGATATGTAAGCTGCCTCTCTGATTTCTCCTTCTCCATCCTGAGCTCCCCTCTGCCCACTGGTTGTTGCATCTGGAAGGTTTATTGCTGAGAGGGAGCCTGTTCAAGGACTGCCCAAACAAAGCTCGTGGTCTTGTTTCTTCATTGATAGACCTCTAAGTCCCTGAACTTGCCACATCTCCTATTCAAGTCATCAAGACACACCTTGCTTCACCCCAGTCAATCCATTCTCTACACAATGGCCAGATTGACTTTTCTTAAATGTAAATTACACAATGTCATTTCCCTACTTTAAAAATGCCAAGAGCTTCCCACCTCATCTAGAGTAAAATAAAAATATTTTACTATGGTTGTAACTCTCCTATGGGATCTAGCCGCTGTCTACCACTCTGAATTTACCTTGTACCATTCTTCATCTTGCTCATCATCCTCATGCCGTATTTTTCTTCTTCTTCTTACACTAACACACTAAGTTTATTCTTGATTTTAGGATGTCTACATCTACCTTACCTGGAGAGCTCTTGCCTAGATACAGCAGTTTCATGCATGCTTCCTTCTTATTTGACAGGTTTAGATTACTTTAAGGGCTTCCCTGGTAGCTCAGCTGGTAAAGAATCTGCCTGCAATGCAGAAGACACCAGTTCAGTTCCTGGGTCAGGAAGATCCCCTGGAGAAGGGATAGGCTACCCACTCCAGTGTTCTTGGGCTTCCCTAGTGGCTCATCCGCAGAGAAGGCAATGGCACCCCACTCCAGTACTCTTGCCTGGAAAATCCTATGGACGGAGGAGCCTGGTAGGCTGCAGTCCATGGGGTCACTGAGGGTCGGACACGACTGGGCGACTTCACTTTCACTTTTCACTTTCATGCATTGGAGAAGGAAATGGCAACCCACTCCAGTGTTCTTGCCTGGAGAATCCCAGGGATGGAGGAGCCTGGTGGGCTGCCGTCTATGGGGTCGCACAGAGTCGGACACGACTGAAGTGACTTAGCAGTGGCTCATCGGAGGAGGCAATGGCACCCCACTCCAGTACTCTTACCTGGAAAATCCCATGGACGGAGGAGCCTGGAAGGCTGCGGTCCATGGGGTCGCTGAGGGTCGGACACAACTGAGTGACTTCACTTTCACTTTTCACTTTCATGCATTGGAGAAGGAAATGGCAACCCACTCCAGTGTTCTTGCCTGGAGAATCCCAGGGACGGGGGAGCCTGGTGGGCTGCCGTCTCTGGGGTCGCACAGAGTCAGACATGACTGAAGCGACTTAGCAGTGGCTCATATGGTAAAGAATCCTCCTGCAATGTAGGAGAGCTGGGTTTGATCCCTAGGTTTGGAAGATCCCCTGGAGGAGGGCATGGCAACCCACTCCAGTATTCTTGCCTGGAGAATCTCCATGGACAGAAGAGCCTGGCAGGCTATAGTACATGGTCACAAAGAGTCTGATACAACTGAGTGACTAAGCACAGATTACTATAACTTCTTCCCATTTTATTATACTTTAAAAATTCTTATTACTTATAAATAAAAATAGTATTTTATTACTTTAATTTATTATTCTAATTTTTATATTTTTATAGTTATTTATTTATTTTGCCTCTCCACAATATATTATATTTTCATCAGAGCAGAAATCTAGTCTATTTATTTAGGATTATCATCCCAATACCTAGCATAAAGTGGGAGTTTAGTAAATAATTACTAGACACATGAATCTGCCCTAAATACAGACAAACAGTGCCGTGAACATACAATCATGACACTCAGATTATGGGAAGTAATCAAATCCAATGTCATACTCCTCTGATTTCATCTTGTTAAACAACATACAGTTTCTATAACTCAGAGCATATGTATTTGCTCTTCCTTCTGTGGTACATTCTTCCATCTCTTTACAATTAGCTGGCTAGTTCTCCTTCACTTGAGCTTTCCACTCCCAAACTCAATTGGACATCCTCCTCAAAATGCCCATATTCACCCCCATCATAGTACTTATGACATTCTATTGTCATTCCCTGCTTTCTGGTTTATTTCCTCCATTAAATTCCACACTTCTTGAAGCAGAGAACATGCATGTTTGTTTATCTTTTCTCAAGTATCTATTATGTGCCTGACTCTTGTTATCATTACAATAATTTTTGTAGCTATTAAATGGATAAATTTTACTCTTGATCTTCTTAAATCAGTTCATGTGTTAAATTTTCTGGATCTTATAAAAGAAATATCAATAGAATAGGAGATGAGGGCTCTGGAAGCAAATCATATAAGAAAGTCTTGAAAAAATTAGGGACATTCAATTCAGAGAGGTATAGCCAGATGGGCTTCCCTAGTAGCTCAGCTGGTAAAGAAGATCCCTGCAATGCAGGAGAACCCAATTCAATACCTGGGTTGGGAAGATCTGATGGAGAAGGGATAGGCTACCCACTCCAGTATTCTTGGGCTTCCCTGCTGGCTCAGATGGTAAAGAATCGACCTGCAATGAGGGAGATCTGGATTCAATCCCCTGGGTTGGGAAGATCCCCTGGAGAAGGGAAAGGCTACCCACTCCAGAATTCCGGCATGGAGAATTCCATGGACAGAGGAGCCATGAGTTTGCAAAGAATCAGACACGACTGAGTAACTTTCTCTATAGCCCAGAAGAACATGAGGTACCTTTTCTAACATCCAAAATTATCATCTGAAAGAGGCTGACAAATATGATGGTATGGAGAAAAGACAGGGTATCACAAGGCTTTAGCTATGACGCTAATCACTGATAGTTTTACTGGTCAGAAGAATTGAACAGAATTGTCCAACTTTCTCTTCAAAATAGTTTCACTCTGTTTCTTAGTTTCACTCTTTTCTTTGTTGAAAGGATGAATAAAGAAATGGAAGAACTCTACTAGTAGCATAAGTTAAGTAGAAAGATAATCAGCTGACAATGAATAATTGTGACTAAAGATCATCAATGAGATTTTCTTGAAAAGAAAATATTTTCTATTAATTGAAAGTTAAATTATTGCCTAAACAGGAAATATGTTAAAAAAGCGAAACAAGTTAAATACCAGTGTGAAGCGGTAAGCCTAATGTAGATTATAGGGTATGTTACAGGAAAAGACTCAGTTTCCTCAACAAACCATCATAAATGAAAAGGCAAATTGAGTAGGGGATCATCTTCTATTACAGAATAAAATAAACTTATGACAAAAAACAACCAAATGCAATAAGTAAATCTTGTTTGCATACTAAATTTTAAGGACTTCTTTGGGACAATTGAGAAAATTTGAATATGAATTATTCATTCTTTACTATGAAGGAATTAAGGTTATTAATGTTAATTTCATTAGGTGTGATAATTGCAGGATGGTTATGTAAAAAAGATTAGTTAGATGTGTATACTGAAGTGATAAATGGAATATTACCTTTCATGTCAGTAAACAAAGGATGTGACAGTCATCAGTGATTACAGGCAGCACCTGTGAGCTGGTAAGCCCTGAGGGAATTCAGAATGTGAAAACACAGGCTACTGGCACTAGATAACTGAGGTGCATAGCGGAGCTGGAACAAATTATTTCAGACTGTTGCATCTTTCCATACAAAGAAAAGTGCTAGATTCCTTAACTTGAGATATCTGGCTTTCTTTAATGAACAATAATTTTTTGACATTCAGGGTACCTGCCCTTTGTTGCAAAGCTTCTGTATAACCTGGCTCCTCCCCTCACCTCCATGGGGTAATTATCTCAGGGTTACTTGAGATGCTGCCTCCTGGGCTTTAAGTCTCCTAAGTTTCCACTGATTAAAATATAACTATCAACTTTTAGATTGTGAACATTTTTTCAGTCAACATCAGTATTTATGAGTGAAATGATAGTGTTCTGGATTTGCTTTTTTAAAAAAGCTTTGTACCCAAAACAGGGGAAGGTAGGTGGATAGATGACATTAGCTGGGTAATGTCTTGATGGATTTTGAATCTGAGTAACAAACACAGGAGTATTGGTTATATCTTTCTTTCCAGTTTTGTTTGTTTGAATTTTTTCATAATAAAAATTTTAAATCTCATATAACATAGAAAATGAAAATAACTTATAAAATATTTTCCTAGATCTAACCCTTTTAACTGAAATTGTTCCTTACCTAATGAAAGAACAAATAAAGGGGGTACTAAACTTTCTACAAAGTACAGATTCTATGATGTAGCCCATTGGATGCCTTTTGGTTCCTCTGTGTGTGTTACATACTATATGTGTATATATATATACACAAACACACATATAATATCCTTTATATATGCATAATATATGTGTGTATATATAGTTCATAAAATAATTCAAATCTTTTTCCTTAAATCCAATTTATGACACTTTTCATCTTTTGTTTTCTGAATACACATGAATGGGATGAATTACCTTAAACTATTCCAGTTATTTTTGGTGCATAACACAAGAGAGCTGAGTGCATTATTACATTTAGTTGATTTTAGCCTTCACCCCCAAGTTGCCCCCAAAAGCCACCCTGCGGGGATTGCGAAGCCATCTGTTTCGCATTCACTCTGCTCATGGTGCCGTGTTCTATTTCAGCTTTCTGTGCTCTAGGTCCGATTGATGATATTCGAGGTAGCTGCGACCCATAGTGATGAGGATCGCAGAAGATGATGGGCTCGTTAAGCACATCTCATTTTAGATAAACTGCAAGTGGCATTTTGTTTATATGGTTCATTTCGCCAACAAATTAGATTTCAAATTGATTGCTCTCCAAAATGGCTTTGTTCATCAATTCTGAGACCAGGCAATTACAATCAGAATCCTAGTAATTAATGGTGTCCCACATTTAAAATGTTTTTTAAACAGTAAGGCATTCATGAATTTCCACAGAATGTAAAATCTATTCTTGACTTTTAATCTCACTCAAGCACTATACAGTGTAGAAATGAAATCCTTGTCTTTGCACAGATTTACTATGGAGAAAAAAGAAGCTATAACGCCCAGAAAAGGAAACTATCAACCACTAGATCCCTATATCATGAAATAAGTGAAAGTCCAGCAGAATATGAATAAAAAGTATGACATCATGGACCATGGGGACCACTGGTATTGGATTGTGGTTGAATATTATTTGGGTCACTACTCAAAAAACAATTTTTAGTATGTGGCTCTTAAAAAAAAATTAATGCACTAGGTATGTAACTTAGTAGAGTTATTTTTCATTCCTCAATTTCATTTTTAACAGTAAGGTTATATTTTATGTTGTATATCTGAAATTAAATTAGAAATTGAAGAAGGGTGATAAGAAGCCTTCATGGGTCTTTCTTAAACTTTCACCGGTCAAAGTTTATAGGAATTAGCTACAGCTTTTTCTACCGGCAATGGCACAGTATTTCTGAATGTTTGTAGAATCATTGTGTTGTTGCTGTTTTTAGTTGCTAAGCCATATCCAACTATTTGCAAAGCCATGGACTGTAGCCCACCAGGCTCCTCTGTCCATGCGATTTCCCAGGCAAGAACACTGGAATGGGATGCCATCTCCTCCTCCAGAGGCTCTTCCCGACCCAGGGATTGAACCTGTGTCTCCTGCATTTCCTTCATCAGCGGAATCATTATTGGTTTTCAATTGTACTTATACCACTAACATCCTGATGAGTTTTGGATACTTTTCACAATCTTTCTTTTGCAAAATAAAACATAATTTCAGATAACTACATCAATCAAATGTATAGTTTAATTAATTACGATCACCACCCAGGAAACCAACCAGGGCAAGAAATAGCCTTTTGTTATTTGAAAAATTCCTCTTATCAGCTCCCTTCCTATCATATCCTATGCTTCTTCTTATTTTCCCCTACTATCCTGACTTTTATAGAAATCGTTTCTCTACACTAAAAAAAAAGTTAAATTACCCAAATGAGCATCCCTCAACTTGAATTCAGCCACTCATTTAGATATTGGAAATATTATTTCACAGCTCCAGATTCTAACCTAGAAAGCTGTAAAACTCAGATCGTTTAGCTCCCAGATGTGTTCATGTGTATGTGGACATAGCTCAGCCAAGAGGTGGTCCCCACGCTCTTGTTTATCCCATCCCCTTACCTAGAAAGGTAAGATGGCTTGCAGAGAAGATACCGAAGAGGAAACAGTCAGGATCCACAGGAAAAGGAAAATACCACGAAAGTCTTGTATAAAAGAGCAACACAATTAATTCAATACTAATTGATACACTTTGAAGGGAAAATCATGAAGAAGACCCTCACTATGCTAGCTAGTTGTAAAAACATCAATTCCGAAATCAAAGACTTTCTTTCTTGAGTGTGTTCTTTAGACTCTCCAGGCTCCTGACCATTCTGCTTTTTACCTCAGCTCTGGCTCTAATGGACACAGTAGCATTTGGCAAGCTTCTTGAAAAATTGGGATCTGTATTCTGGAAAGAATAGATCACCTTTGAACTTAAACCTCTCTGTATACTGTAAAGACAGAGAAACAAATTTTAAACAGAGAGTAATTTTCTCAAGGTCAAAATCACAGAAACAGTTCTGATTCTAGTCTCAGTTTTTTTGACCAACCCAAGTAGATTCTCTCCAGTAACATTGTACTTACTCCATTATTTCCCTGATTCAAAGTCTTGCCATAGTCTCTCATGCCTACTGTATAGGCCTTCTTATTCAACGTCAGTCCTCTGCATTATTTGGCAGGTGAGATCATGCTTTTCTCCATTGGCTTCTTTTTCAGAAGGGAAGGGTATTTTAGCAGCCTTCTCTCTGTTTAATGAGAGGAGATCCTGAGGTGGATTCTTTCATTATTGAGCAGAACGGTAAGCATAAGACTACAAGTAGGAAGGACACCGGGACTTTGGGTAGAGGTGGGATGCTGGAGTTCACCAGAAAAGGAGGATGGTGGATCCAGAGGGTTAGGCTTGTGGAAGAGTGGAGAGATACAGTGGTTAGCATCAGAAAAGAGATTTGGGGAAGATTACACAGTGGCCCTGATATCTGATAGATAGAGTGCCTGATGAACTATGGACGGAGGTTCGTGACATTGTACAGGAGACAGGGATCAAGAACATCCACATGGAAAAGAAATGCAAAAAAGCAAAATGGCTGACTGAGGAGGCCGTTCAAATAGTTGTGAAAAGAAGAGAAGCGAAAAGCAAAGGAGAAAAGGAAAGATATAAGCATCTGAATGCAGAGTTCCAAAGAATAGAAAGGAGAGATAAGAAAGGTGTCTTCAGCAATCAATGCAAAGAAATAGAGGAAAACAACAGAATGGGAAAGACTAAAGCTCTCTTTAAGAAAATTAGAAATACCAAGGGAAGATTTCATGCAAAGATGGACTCAATAAAGGACATAAATGGTATGGACCTAACAGAAGTAGAAGATATTAAGAAGAGATGGCAAGAATACACAGAAGAACTGTACAAAATAGATCTTCATGACCCAGATAATCACGATGGTGTGATCACTCATCTAGAGCCAGACATCCTGGAATGCAAAGTCAAGTGGGCCTTAGAAAGCATCACTATGAACAAAGCTACTGGAGGTGATGGAATTCCAGTGGAGCTATTTCAAATCCTGAAAGATGATGCTGTGAAAGTGCTGCACTCAGTATGCCAGCAAATTTGGAAAACTCAGCAGTGGCCACAGAACTGGAAATGGTCAGTTTTCATTTCAATCCCAAAGAAAGGCAATGCCAAAGAATGTTCAAACTACCACACAATTGCACTCATTTCACACGCTAGTAAAGTAATGCTCAAAATTCTCCAAGTCAGGCTTCAGCAATATGTGAACTGTGAGCTTCCAGATGTTCAAGCTAGTTTTAGAAAAGGCAGAGGAACCAGAGATCAAATTGCCAACATCCACTGGATCATGGAAAAAGCAAGAGAGTTCCAGAAAAAAATCTATTTCTGCTTTATTGACTATACCACAGCCTTTGACTCTGTGGATCACAATAAACTATGGAAAATTCTGAAAGAGATGAGAATACCATACCATCTGACCTGCCTCTTGAGAAACCTATATACAGGTCAGGAAGCAACAGTTAGAACTGGACATGGAACAACAGACTGGTTCCAAATAGGAAAAGGAGTACGTCAAGGCTGTATATTGTCACCCTGCTTATTTAACTTCTATGCAGAGTACATCATGAGAAACGCTGGGCTGGAAGCAGCACAAGCTGGAATCAAGATTGCCGGGAGAAATACCAATAACCTCAGATATGCAGATGACACCACCCTTATGGAAGAAAGTGAAGAAGAACTAAAGGGCCTCTTGATGAAAGTTAAAGAGGAGAGTGAAAAAGTTGGGCTTAAAACTCAACATTCAGAAAACTAAGGTTATGGCCTCTGGTCCCATCACTTCATGGGAAATAGATATGGAAAGAGTGGAAACAGTGGCTAATTTTATTTTGGGGGGCTCCAAAATCACTGCAGATGGTGACTGCAGCCATGAAATTAAAAGATACTTACTCCTTGGAAGGAAGGTTATGACCAACCTAGACAGTATATTAAAAAGCAGAGACATTACTTTGCTAACAAAGGTTAATCTAGTCAAAGCTATGGTTTTTCCAGTGGTCATGTATGGATGTGAGAACTGGACTATAAAGAAAGCTGAGCACCGAAGAATTGATGCTTTTGAACTGTGGTGTTGGAGAAAACTCTTGAGAGTCCCTTGGACTGCAAGGAAATCCAACCAGTCCATTCTAAAGAAAATCAGTCCTGAATTTTCATTGCAAGGACTGATGCTGAAGCTGAAACTCCAATACTTTGGCCACCTGATTCGGAGAACTGACTCATTGGAAAAGACCTTGATGCTGGTAAAGACTGAAGCCAGGAGAAGAAGGGGACAACAGAGGATGAGATGGCTGGATGGCATCACGTACTCAATGGACATGAGTTTGAGTGAACTCCGGGAGTTGGTGATGGACAGGGAAGCCTGGCGTGCTGCAGTCCATGGGCTCTCAAAGAGTCATGCATGACTGAGCAACTGAACTGAAGTAAGTATTATATATCATTCATAAATGTCTCCTGTGCAACTAACACTATCCATATTTTTTTCACATAGTATATCATTTAATTTACAATGCCTTAAACTACTTTTACTGTCCCTAATTTACAGGGGTTATATGGCTTGTCCTAGACGCATAGCTAATAAGCAATGGGGTAGGGATGTGAACTCAGGAAGCCTGGCTCTAGAGCCCTTGCTCTTAACTACCATGCTCTCATGGCTCTTTAATACCACTGCTCTGGTACATGTCAAATCACTCTCCTTACATATGAATATATTTTATCTTCTCAACCTTATTGGCAAGCTCCCTGAGAATAAGTAAAATTTGTCTTTCACTTTATCTTATACAGATTGTTTTAAGCTGACTACCTCGGTGAAGTGAGGCATTTGATTGAATTGCTGCTGCTGCTGCTGCTGCTAAGTCGCTTCAGTCGTGTCCGACTCTGTGTGACCCCAGAGATGGCAGCCCACCAGGCTCCCCCGTCCCTGGGATTCTCTAGGCAAGAACACTGGAGTGGGTTGCCATTTCCTTCTCCAGTGCATGAAAGTGAAAAGTGAAAGTGAAGTCGCTCAGTCGTGTCTGACTCCTAGGGACCCCATAGTACCTTACAAATACTTAAAATTAGAATAACTCTCTTAACAAAAGAAGTCTGACTCCAGATGCTAATGTGAAAGACAGAGCTTTTCTGATCAAAGTTAAATAATCTTTCCCAGGTCAATGAACTAGCGTACTAAGAAATTTTGACTTAAGACCTCTACTCTATACCCAAATCCTTATGTACTATGCAGCCTTATATTATAAATCTTTCTCAAGACAGTATCCTTAAAACAACAGAACACAAAATTGCATTACCCAATTAGGTAGGATGGCACATAAGAAGATGAATTTTTTGTGTTTCTAATATTATTCATTCAACACTATGTATTGGTTGTTTTTAGGAAGTACTAGGAATGGCACCCCACTCCAGTACTCTTGCCTGGAAAATCCCATGGATGGAGGAGTCTGGTGGGCTACAGTCCATCGGGTCCCTAAGAGTCGGACACGACTGAGTGACTTCACTTTCACTTTTCACTTTCATGCATTGGAGAAGGAAATGGCAACCTAGTCCTCTGTTCTTGCCTGGAGAATCCCAGGGACGGGGGAGCCTGGTGGGCTGTCGTCTGTGGGGTCGCACAGAGTCGGACACGACTGAAGCGACTTAGCAGCAGCAGCAGCAGGGAAAATGAAATACATCTGGCAGCAAGAGACAATTCCCTGTATACATAAGTTTTAGGGAAGTAGAATATGAAATTATGTAAAGAAAACCATGGCTTAAAATGTCTGAAAATATTAAGAGGTAGTAAAATGTGAATGTGCTGTGAGGTTGTGAATTCTTTATAACTAGAGGTTTGAAGCAGAGGCATTTAGATAATAACCATCTGGAAATGATGGAAAGTGTGTTACATGCTTTGATCAGAGGACTGGACTACAGGTTCTTTCTTTTCCAGCATTAAAAGTTTACAATTCTATTATTTTACACAGTCTAATCTACATAAAGGACATTTAACTAATGTCACTGAACCATGACAATTTTACACACATAAGCACCAATAGCACCAGTATATAATAATGCTGAGAACATTATGGATATCTTAGTAATCTCATTCATTTAAATTTCTGTCTTCCTGAATGGATATAGCAACCGTTCCTATCATTTAAATTCAAATTGACAATATTTGAATTTCTTATTAGAAACCACAATTTCTTGAAAAATTATTCATTTGCCTGAATAGCATAAACTCAAATATTTCTTTCATCAACAGCAAAATTTATATTTTCTTTCCAAATTAATGCCTCCATTTGTATTCTAAAGACAACTATGTTACATGAGAAAACTAAGTGCTCACAACTTTGAATTGGTTTAATGTCCATTATAGTTCCCTCTGTTGGGCTTTAAGATTTTAGAAAGGGAATGCAAATTAAATTGTGTGAGGAACAGATAAATGCCTCTTTCATTCATAATAAATTGATCTAAAATGCTTACTGATCATCAAAATGTTCCATCTGGACTTGTTATCACGTGGAAATTCATTATAGAAAATATACTATGAAGATTGAGTTGGGTAATGCAGCATGTAAACTATCATTTCTGCTATGATTTAGAATTATACTTTCTCATTTAGTGAAGATTGCTTTGACAGGCATTCATCAAAGTATTTGGCATAAATACTTGTATGAAGTACCCATCACTTACAAGGCATGTTCATAAGATTATACTGCTAATATCTGCCTAATTCCTGAAAAATAAATGCTGCTTTGATCTACATGACACTATCTTATCCAGGTACCATGTAAACACTGGTCATAAACTTAGGGTTTTGATGAATATCAAATAGATACCAACCTCATAACCCTCCAAGGCAGTGTCATCCAATGGAAAGAAATGTGAGCCACAAATACAGGGCACACATGACATTTTAAATTTTGTAGAGATATTAAAACCAGTTTTGATACTGAGCAGGGCCCTATGGGACCCCTGGGCAGAAAAGCCTTTCTGTGGCCCCCATTTCTAGATTATAGGAAATAGGCTTCATTCAGCCTATGTGATTTTTCCCCGAGTTTTAAATGAGCAGGTTCAAACAGTTGCTAATTAAGGAAGGGGGTAGATGTGGAGAAGAGGAAGTACCTGAATGCTTGCTCAGTTGTGACTGGCTCTTTGCGACCCCTAAGGACTGAAGCCCGCCAGGCTCCTCTATCCATGGAATTTTCCAGGCAAGAATACTGGAGTGAATTGCTGCTTCCTACTGCAGGGGATCTTCCTGACCCGGGGATTAAATCCATCTCTTTCGTCTTCTGTATTGTCAGGCAGATTCTCTATTACTAGTGCCACCTGGGAAGCCCTATTTAACTGTATATATGCAAATTTTCTTTATTTCAACATATAATTATCATAAAAATATTAATGATATTTTTTACCTTTTTTTTTGGTAATAAATCTTTGCAATCTGGTGTCCACTTACATTAAGTACATTTCTTTCTGCCAGCCACATTTCAAGTGCTAAATAGCTACATGTGGCTTGTGGCTACTTCAGATCCTGGCTTCACCATGAATATAAACAAAGGGAGCAAGTGGTACCTGACAACACGACTCTAAAAGCTAAACTTTCCACGTTTTATGTTAATAACCAGTCCCTACTTTTCAGCCCTTTTTCATATTGCAGATAATGATAATAGTTACCTATGTTTCAGCATCATTTAACCCTAGTGAGAAACAATTTCGGCAGTATATTAAAATCTCCAAGCATAATAATGAATGGATATAAAGGCAGTTTGGACTTTTACTATTTAAATTCTCATGCATTAGGGGAATAGAGCAAGAAAGTTTTCTCAGCCTTCCTTACTCTCATGGATGCTAAGCCCAATCCATTAGACTAGTCCCTTTTGATTCTATCTTTGCTACCAAGGACATATCTTTGTTCTCTTTGTTCTTTTTTTTTTTTTTTTTTTTTCTGTCTTCAGTTGCTTGGGTTTATTGTTTTGCTTTGTTTTTTTAAATTTACCCTGCTAACTGGGCTAAAGAATCTTAGTAGCCCAGCTCTGGACAATCTGCAGATAAAAAAGATTTAAATCCTTACCTGGTTATACCATCTCTGTTCACTTCACGAATCCTGCTGCCCTGAGACTAAACTGAAAAGAAATCTATTTAATCAGAGGAATCGCTATAGTCTGTAGTGACGTATATAGTTTGCTAGTGTTCTCTATACAGCCTGTACAGAGTTACTTAATTTGAAATACTTGACAGTACTTAAAAATCAGGAGATTTCAAAAGACTCTGAGTCACAATTTTTGTGTGTGAAAAATTCTGATGATCTCAAGTCCCAACTGTTGCATGGGATCCTGACATTCTAAACCTCCATCCCATGTGACCACTTGAGCACTCTTGTGTCTGCCCCTTGCTGTGTGTGTTTGTGTTATTGGATTTGGACTGCTGAGCACAGCCAGGGACAGGGTCAAGCCTTTCCATCTTATTTACTGAGCTCATGACTCAGGGTCAGCTTGCCCCTGCCTCTGTTGGAGCCCTGACAGCAATGACACTGATGACTTGGTCTGTGGTCATTATTTTTCCTTGGTCGCCAAAGTGCATGTGAAACAAAGCTATGATTAATCTCTCTTATAGAACTTATTTGAGAATCAATGGTCATGCTGTTATTGAATTATATGTGAAATGAAGCCCTAACTGAACAAAGAAAGATATCTCTTGATCAGTGTTATGTACAAAATCTTATTGGATCGGAGAGTAAATATTCAGTTTGCACCTGGGAATTCAATAATACAGGCCTTGGTAAATTTCCTTGAAAAATTGTGCTTCCTAAACATCATATTTGGTTTCTAAATCCCCTACTTGTCCTTCTACATAACTTGTAGGAAAATGTTGATTATTATATGAATATACCTGTTTTTTGTCAAGCTGTCTCCATTAGTTTCCTAGCTCTGCCATAACAAATTGCCACAAAGGAGGTAGCTTAAAACTACGATAATTTATCCTCTCATAGTTCTGCAGGCAGGAACTCTGAAATCTAGATGTTAGCAGGGGCACATCCTCTCCAAAAGTTCTAGGAGAAATTTCATTCATACCTCTCCCAGCTCATATACTAAGAGTTTTGTGTTTAGGCATTGGAGTGAAAAGACTTGGATCCAAATCTTGACTTCATCGTATACTAGCTGGGCAGACTTAGGAAGGAAGCCCCACTTCTCTGAGCTTCAGTTTTTAATTTTGAATTAAGTTGAATAATGGTAATCACCTCCTAGGGTTGTCATTAGTTTAAATGAGATGATGCTTATAAGCCACTTGGAACAAAGACAATATGTAGTAAAAGTTCAAAAATTTTTTCAGTCCATTATTGAAGACATAGTAAGTTTTAGAGTTATCTTTGTAAACTTCAATTGTAAGTTCTCTGGAAATATGCCTATAATCTGATCTCTACTACTATATCATGATGCACAGACAAATGCTAAATACTTTAAAACATTTATTAATGGAAACCCAATTAAGTAGAATTAAATCATAGCTATTTTTTAGGAGTCTTTATGCAACTATTATTACCAAACTACTCTTTGTAGTATCACTGCTCTCTATAGTGTAACTATACTGATATCCAAAAACATCGAGGTCAGAAGGACTAATCCACTATCAATATTATATCACTCATATATCACTATTGTATATGAGTGTCTGTGGTGTACCTTTCTTGATGAAACAACTTTAATTCTCTCTTCTTGGTGCATGTCTGTCAGCTTGTGTGATTCCATCTCTCTCTAAATTCCCCTCACACTTAACGTCTTGCCAGATACTCAAAATTTACCATACTAAGCGATTTTCAATTCATGGTTTGTAACTTATTAGTGCATGATGAAACCAATTCAGTTTGAGATAAAGAGAAGGTTTTTTGTTTGTTTGTTTGTTTTTACATGAAATCCAGTAGAATAGAATGGAATGAAATCAAAGACAAGACAATATATGACTGGTGAGAATAAACACTGTTTTTTTTTTTTTTATTTTTGCTTCTGTTTTGCATGTACATATGAATGAATATGGGCTTCCCATATGATGTTAGTAGTAAAGAAACTGCCTGCCAATGCAGAAAATATAATACATGTGGGTTCAATCCCTGGGTGGGGAAGATACCCTGGAGGAGGGCATGGCAACCCACTCCAGTATTCTTACCTGGAGAATCCCATGGATAGAGGAGCCTGGTGGGCTACAGTCCACAGGGCCACAAAGAGTCAGACACAACTGAAGTGACTGAAGTGACTGAGCACGCACACATAATTAGCTTTGGTCATATGACATGTGGGTAACTATGATGAACACAATAGTTCTGAGCCTAGGTCCTCAGAGGCCTTGTGTGTTTGTTTGTTCTCTTGTGTTACTGCCATTGTCATGAGAACATGCCTTAGCTAGGTTTCTGGGCAGAGGAACCTTCATATGTTCCTCTGGATGAGGAACATACGAAGCAGAGTTGCTTATGCCACTTCACTCAACTGCAGCTTTAAGTAGGGCTGCCCCAGGTAGCCCAACCTAGATCAGCAGAACCTGACCAACAGACCCATGAGTCTAAAGGACCATTCTACATCACTTGTTATTGGGATAATCTCTTACACATCTCTAATGTTACAAGAGCTAACTGATGCAGTGCCCAACACTGTGGCTAAGCCATGTAGTTGTTTGATAAATATTTTAGTTCTCTAGTAATTTAACAATATTTCATCTGACATTTCAAGTCATTCATGTTAAACAGTGAAGAGACAAACCTCTTTTTATTTTATATGATTTGTTTTGAAAGACCAATTACTAACACAAACTTGGGAAATAAAACACTAAATAACAAATTAAAGATGACAAGCTCAAAAGTCTTGAGCTTATCTGTTTACTGTCAGTATCCTTCTAATAACCCCTACTCATTATGCTGCTCACTAATCCCTTAAATTAAAAGAATAGTATAAAATGGTATGAACATAGTATAGAATAAAAATTAATTCACACCAATACCTACTAAGCTGGTGACCACAATACCCATTAAACTATTGGTATAAAGTTTCAGGGATTTGGATGAAAGCCCCAAAATGTTTTACATACACCTTTTAAATTAATCAGGGGAATATATTATGCCTTCTTCTTCCCACCCAAGTAAAATTTGAACCACAAATGGCAGATGATAGGTTTATATTTCACGAATATAATCCTCCACACAACTTGGTATTGTCAAAAAGAATCCTTATACCTTAAGTGCCTAATAGCTGAAGGCTTGAAGTGGTTTTTTGTTTGCATCTGGGCTTTTTCCATTCTACCAAGACATACAGTGAAAAAGCACACCAAGTCTCAGTTTTCCTCTGAGACCCAGGGGAAGATTTCTCATGAAGCTTCAATGGAAGCACTCTTCAATTTGATGTCTAAAAATGCCTCAGACCACTTAAAATGCAGACTAAAAGTCACCACGCTTGCTTTTGATTTCCTTTAGCAACACAAGTATGTGCACTTAGCCAAATAAGATCTTGTGGGAGGGAAAGAGCTCTAGAAATGCTCAGCGGCATTCAGCTTATGTATTTCTTTGATTTTCTACCAGAAAACCTAAACCAATGGACAGAACTGTGATTTTTCAGTGTCTCATGACAACTTTTGCAATAAGAAAATTCTTTACCTAATTCTAGACATTTCCTCTGAAAACTAGGTTCTACATATATGCATTACTATGTATTGCATTCATTAAGTTGTAAGTTCAACTTCTAGATAGATATGTAATATTTAATGAGCGCTCACTTTCTTCCTGAAATTTAGAAGGAAAGAGTTGTGAAATAAAGATTTGTGAGTCATCCATTCAAAACTTTCTCTTTTCCTTTTCACTTATGCACCATGATATCAGTAAGTGCATTTATTAATTTCACAAATATTGTGTAAATAGCTCTCATGTGCCATGCATCATTTCAGATCCTGAGGAGTTACAGTTTCACAGAGGAGTCAGACATTAATCAAGAAATCAGATAAGAATATAAAATATAAACCTATGACGAGTACCATGAAATAAAGGTGCATGATATTACTGGAGCATGTAACAGGAGGACTGACCCAATCTGGGAATATGGGGAAGGCTTCCATGTGGAAGTGATGTTGGTGCTAATACATGAAAAATAAGTAAAGTTATCTAAGTAAAGAGAGTGGGCAATGGGGCCTTTCTAGGTAGAGTGATCAGCGTATGGAAAGCAGGGAGCTTACTCAAGTAGCTTAATGAAGAAGACAGTGTAGGCAGAACAGAGTGTTAGAAAGAAGAATGGCATGACATTTGGCAGGAGGTAAGGCAGAGAACTGACTAGCAGTTGGGCTGGGAAACTTCATGCTCCATGTAGCCCTCCAGATCTACTCTATACCCTTTCCCACCCCACTATATACCTTAGAAGACAAAGCTCTGAAAACTGTATCAATGGGCTCCCATCCAGCCAATGGGAGGCACCAGGAAACTTGATGATGAGATGTGAAAAAGAGTTTATTCTTCTACTACAAGCATACCCACAGACCGAAAGCCAAAACATATGTTGCCATTCATATTCACATATTAAAATAATCACCTTGACTATAAAATATAAATTGAATTGAGAGGGGCAAGAATAGACAGAGACCTAACATTAGCTTAGATAGGAAAATAATGCTAGAAATACAGAGAACTTGATGGATTCAAGATGGAGAAAAAGACCTCCAAGGTGAACTCTAACATTTGTCTATGCAACTTTATGGAAAGCAGTGTCATTGATTGAGGAAAGTACCCTGGAGGTAGGGGTGGGGGGACACAAAAAAACAGGTTGGCACAAGCATTTGTCTTTGAATGTGTTGAATTCAAGGTGACTTTGAGATGTCTAACTGGAGATATAAAAAAGACAGCTGGGTACACAGATCTGAAACTCAAACAAAAGGTCAGGACTTGGAGATTTATATTTGGGAGGTTTTGACATGTGGTGATGATTAAAACTGTAGTTGTATGTAAGTTTTCCTACAGAGTGAGAATAAGGTACAGACCCAGGTCTAAGAAACTCTACAAATTCAGAAGGATGAAAAAAAAAAAAGGAGCAGCAGAGATTTGATGGGTATGTGTGATACCAGGGAAATGTACAGCATAGAAGACAGGAAACAGTATATACAGTAGTGAGAATCCTATGGTTGACTAAAAATATGTGAAAAAACATTCTTTTTACCATGCCATTATAGTCCATTGCTTTTTGGGGGAATAAATATCATGTTTTTAAAGTAAGGTGCATTCTATGCCATGGAACAATATAATTGCACATAGGTTCCCTTCGATTTTGACCCTTTCTGTTGTCTGCCCTTTTCTGCAATAGAAGATAGTTTCCATAGTTTTCACCTGTAATAGAGTTCAGTGCTATATCCTACTGCTTCTGATTATTATTACTTACCTCAGTCAGAACTGAAGCAATGGATCCAGCACTAGGAACTTGGATTCCAGGTAACCAAGCTTTTATTCTAGCAAACGTCTGCCTGCAGATAAAGAAAAACAAACACAGAGAGGTTAACTGTCCCAAGGACACATACTAGAAAACAGCAGAGTCAGATTCAAACTAATACTTTCTGGTGATCAAATTTCCTATTGTATGACACTTGAAGGCATCAACATAACTACTCAGTGTACTCTTTCCCTAACCTCAATGTAGCAAGCAAGATGTAATAACAAAAACCCTCATCAGGAGAGAGAATATTAATCAGAATCAATAACACCAGCGACTGTAGCCTTCATTCTTTGAAAAATATGCCTTTGTCTCAGTCACCTGCTGCTGCTGCTGCTAAGTCGCTTCAGTCGTATCCGACTCTGTGCAACCCCATAGACGGCAGCCCACCAGGCTCTCCGTCCCTGGGATTCTCCAGGCAAGAACACTGAAGTGGGTTGCCATTTCCTTCTCCAATGCATGAAAGTGAAAAGTGAAAGTGAAGTCGCTCAGTCGTGTCCGACTCCTAGCAACCCCATGGACTGCAGCCTACCAGGCCCCTCCGTCCATGGGATTTTCCAGGCAAGAGTACTGGAGTGGGTTGCCATTGCCTACCTAGGTTGACTATGTAACAAAAATGCCATAGACTGGAAGGCTTAAACCACAGACATTTATTTCTCATAGTTTTGGAAGCTGTTTTATATTGTGCATGCTAACTAGCTTCAGTAGTGTCCAACTCTTCAAGACCATATGGACTGTAGCCTGCTGGGTTCCTCGGTCCATGGGAATCTCCAGGCAAGAATACTAGAGTGGTTGCCATGCCCTTCTCCAGGGGACCTTCCCAACCCAGGGATCGAACCTGCATCTCTTACATCTCCTGCATTAGCAGTAGAGTTCTTTACCACCAGCACCACTGGGAAGCCCAATTATATGCACACATATATAACATCTTTATCTATTCATCTGTTGATGACAAGATTGCTTCCATATCTTGGCAATTGTTAATAATGCTGGTATAGACATTGGGATGTGTGTATCTTTTTGTTTGCTTTAGATTGTAACTTTTTAATTTACTTCAACATATATATTAATAAATTATATACAATAAATTATATATAATTATATATATAATAAATTAATATATATTGATAAATATATTTATATATATAAACACATTATATATATATACATATATACACATATAATAGCATTTAACACTCTTGGAGATGGTTCTCAAATACTCTCCAAACTCAGAAAAATCACTACTTATTATCAACAGTGCAGATAATTTCATACTGTTGTGACATGATTGCATGGTCAGCTTGTCTGCAGTTTAAGGTACCAAAAGAAATCTCATTTTGCTCATACTTCCCTTGGTTTGTGGATAAACTATTCACCTATCAAAAACCAAGCAAGAAACAAACCTGTGATCTTCTCACCCAACATATTTGAATAAGCTTGATTTAGTGTGTTTCACTTGCTTTATACAGTTCATGTGAGTTGTGTTTTTTTGTTTTTTTTTTTTTTTAATAGCAACTGATTTTGCTCTAAGGACAAGTGGCTGCTACATCAGAAAATTTCTCTGACAGTATGGAAAGTCTGGGCCACTTCAACATTAGGCCAGTGGATTGGTGCCACAATTTAACTGAACCAAGCAATGCTATCATAAATACTATGTGAGGGCTCTGTTCTCCACAGCTTTGGAGAACTTAATTATTAAATCCACCCTACTGGCTGAAAGACAACAGTGTTCTTAAGGAAGAATGCATGGTTGTGTTTCATTACAAACAAATATTATCAGACTGGGTAATAAATTAAGGTCTATCTCAGTTTTTAGACTGTCATTATCTAAATTAACTTGCAATGGAAATTTTTATCGAGCAAAATATAACAAGTCCACCATAGAGGGGCTGTATAGTTGGAAATTAGATGAAGTCAATAACAATGCAAAATTGACCACAAATTAGAACCCAAATTAAAATGTGTGATTGATGGAGTCTGAGTTGCTGGGGTATTAGTGCCAAAGATGGGTACCCTTGAACTTTGTGACAGTCTGTTGACTGCCATTATTTCACTAGTCCAGTGTTATCACCAAGCCAAAATGACACAGATCACTGTCTCTAGTTTTACCTTGGAAAATGGTCAAATACAAGGGTTTCTCTAAGCCTCCTAAAATTTAGGGCCCATCTGCTCTCAATTGGTAGGAAGATTGAGAATGTGTTACAGACCCTAAGACAAACCCACCTGGGAGGCTGAGGCCCTGGCCACTTGTCATGGGATTGCTATTCCTTCACGTATGAACACATTGTCTTCATATGTTGTCATGAGGACAGCATGATTGAAAAGATCTTTAATATCAATAGACTCAGAAGCTAATTCACATAAATTATAATCAATAAAAGATATGCTATAGCCATTATACCTTATATGACATCATGAGAATTTTTGAGCACTTTCTTTTTTGTAACATTTCTGTATAAGAATAGAAGTGCCCCAATCCATCTTTCAGTGCCCCAAATGTGTAAGAGGAAATTTTAATTAGATATTCACCCTACATCTTGTAAAAAAGGGAAGGAGTAGTTCATGTCAAACAGACATATTCTTGTAGCTCAAGATCACCTTCCCAAGTGGGGGATTATGGAGGAAAGGAGTCTTCAGTTCCACCTAGACCATTTATCTTTATTTCTTAGAGTGCCATGACCAAGTACCATAAACTACGTGCCTTAAAACAACACAAATACACCATCTGACAAATCTAGAGGATATAAGCTCCAAATCAAGGTGCCAGGAAGGCTGATTCCATCTGAGGGTTCTGAGTGACACTATTTCATACTTCTTTCCTGGTTTCTGGTGAAGGCTGGCAATGCTTGGCATCCTTGGCTTGTAAATGCACCATTTCAATCTCTGCCTCTGCCTTTACATGATTTTCTTCCTATGTTTCTCTCCTTCTCCTCCTATAAGTACAACAGGCATCTTGGATTAGGGCCCACCCTACTCTAGAGTGACCTCATCTTAATTAACCACAACTGTGGAAGCCCTTGGAGAAGGAAACAGCAACCCACTCCAGTATTCATGCCTGGAAAATCCCATGGACCTAGTAGCCTGGTGGGCTGCAATCCATAGGGTCGCAGAGTCGGACACAACTGAGCGACTTCTGTGTGTGTGTGTGTGTGTGTGTGTGTGTGTGTGTGTGTGTGTGGAAGCCCTATTTTCCAATAAAGTCACACTGTGAGTATCTGGGGGTTAAGACCTCAACATGTCTTTTGGCTATTGAGTCGCTCAGTCATGTCCGACTTTTTGTGGGATATGACTCACCCCACAATATCATTTAAGCAATTCTGAAACGCGATCTCAGCAGAAAATGAGAAACTGGTATGGATAAAAATTTCATTTTTACTTTCAGTTTTCTTAAACAGAGGACAAATAAAATTTGTTTTTTTAAAAAAAACTTTTATCTACCATCTGACTTAATTAAAACTTTTATTCACTGCATTTTATAAGGAAGCACTAACTAATTTATGGCCTGACAAGGAGGGAGGTAGGATGCAGTGCAGGAAACCCGGGTTCAATCCCTGGGTTGGGAAGATCCTCTGGAGAAGGGAATGGCAGCCCACTCCAGTATTCTTGCCTGGAAAGTTCCATGGACAGCAGAGGCTGGTGGGCCACAGACCATGGAATGGCAAAGAGTCGGACACCACTGAGCAACTAACACACACTCACAAGAGGAGGGAGGCTCTCCTGATCTGTGGTGGAAATATCCCCTGAAGTAAACAATTTATCCAATGGAAATGTCCTGTGTCACTCATCTTCTATGGTAGATAAGGGTACTTATTTGCAGAAGTGCATCAACAAATATGTATTAAATATCCTAACCCAATAAGGTTTCCCTTTATTAGGCACTATGAAATTGCCAAAGCTGGTTTCTGCAGCTATGTTGGAATTCTTGGGAACTCAGAGAGACTCAATTTAAAGTAATATATGGTGCTTGGCCTTGTATTTAATCAGCCAGATTATTGTGTCTGATTGAGTCTGGTTGAGAGATTAACAAACATGAGCTTTAAATCAAGCCACAGAAATATTAGAAAGTGTATCCCTCTCATAAACAAGCTTGTCTCAATAAAACAAGCCTAGAAATGGATTACCAGGTCTGTACCTAATATTGAGTTACCAGAATAACCTGATGGGCTATTTCACCTTACAGTGTCTGCTGCTTAAAGAATCTTGGCAAGCAACAGAGGGCTAACACCTTCAGGAGAGCTATTCCCTATTGACAGAGGGGATTTCTGCTTTGCCAAACTCAGTACCAAATGTCCAGGCCTCTCTAATTTCAATCTTGGCTCTCTGGAAGTCAAAGTCGATGACTCCCATGACAGTCTTCAAGAACTTGACTCCCTTCTTCAAAACCCAAAGGTCAAAGTGAGGCCCATTGGCAGCTCTATTTGCATTCAGGTACCAAGAACAGCAGGGTTCTTCTGATTAGAAACGTGGCACAGCCTGACTTACATGCTCAGAGATGTAACCAAATGTTCTGGAAAGAGAAGAGGTACAGCAAACAAGGCCCCCTGCTAATTTTTGCAGACTGATCTCTCATCACTTCATGTGTCTCTCTGTCTATGCTCCAGCAAGATGGAATTTCAGCCAGGTCACCAAAGATGTGTTCACTCATTCTGTTTCTTATTTGCATTGCTTCTCAACTCTGGGTTCCGTGCATCTACTCTCTGGTACTCCTAATGCTTTTATGAATCTTACTGTATTTAGAAAATACTGCATTGATCTGTCTTTCACAACTTGTGTAACTGTAGTTTCCCTGAAAAATGGTCACAGCTTCCCAAATCTGTGCCAGGTGTTGCTTCTCTGTGCTCCCGGTTGCTTCCTGTAAGTGGGTCTCTCTGAGCACTCACCACACTGTATGCTATAACTGCTTGTGTATATTACTGCATCCCTTGCTGGAATTGAGACCCTCAAAGACAGAGACCAGGTCGTATTTAAATTTTAGGCTCAAGATACTCAATATAGTGATTCGTGCTCAATTGCTTCAGTCATATATGAATCTTTGCGATCCTATGGACTCTTTGTGACCCTATGGACTATAGCCCTCCAGGCTCCCCTGTCCATGGGATTTTCCTGGCAAGAATACTGGAGTGGGTTGCCACATCCTCCTCCAGGGGATCTTCCCAACCCAGGGATTGAACCCTTTAGTTCAGTCACTGAGTCATGTCCGACTCTTTGTGACCCCATGAATCGCAGCACGCCAGGCGTCCCTGTCCATTACCAATTCCCAGAGTTCACCCAAACTCATGTCCATTGAGTCAATGATGCCATCCAGCCATCTCATCCTCTGTCATCCCCTTCTCCTCCTGCCCCCAATCCATCCCAGCATCAGAGTCTTTTCCAATGAGTCAACTCTTTGCATGAGGTAGCCAAAGTATTGGAGTTTCAGCTTCAGCATCATTCCTTCCAAAGAACACCCAGGACTGATCTCCTTATAGAATGGCTTGGTTGGATCTTCTTTCAGTCCAAGGGACTCTCAAGGGTCTTCTCCACACCCTGGAAGATGGGAAAAGCCATACAATGCAATGTAAAAATCCTGGCACTAAGATTCAGATGAGCAGGGTCCTAATCCTGGCTTTCAAGTAATGGCTCATGTATCAGACATTGGATGTAAATCAGGGTCAAAACTGAGAAGCCTTTTGGGCATGCTGGTACAATGGCAGTCTAATGCTTGGACTACTCAATTTTTTGAGATGGAATGTGAAATTAGCTAAATTTGGTTGAAATTTGAGTATTTTGTTTAGTCCTGTTGTCTTACGCCAGGATCCCAGCCTGTATCATGTAAATATTTGAATTTGTGACTCCTGATTTGAATTATCTGAGTCTAAATTTCTTCACTGTAAAATGCTGTGGGTGGAGGCTTAGATAATTCCTAAGTGACCTTTTAGCCCTATAATTATTTAGAGACACAGACAAAGCATGACCATTTTGACATGTTCTGGGAAAAGAAAAATGATACAATTGTAATACGATATGCCAGTCTCTAGGACAACCAGAAAAAATAAAGAGTATAAAAGTAAACTTTTGCATCCTATTTCCAGTTCACCAATTTTGTGATGTGTTCATTTTGTAAAGTAGGAAAGAACTCGCTGAAATAAAACAATTTGAAATGAAAATGACAAACTAATAAACAACCCCACTGCAAATGTGAAACCAAAACATCGAATAAACATTGTGCCATTACTATAAATCAAATAATACTGATGTCAAATGGAACACTGGTATCAACTCCAAGATATAAAATATATTAAATCCAGTATACAAAAATCCAAACACAGATCTACTTGGGGATGGACATGAGCACTGTGTTTGGAGCCAATATTAGGAAAAACAACTCCTTCTCTGGGTCTCATCTCTTTTTATAAAGTGAGGAATTTGGATAAAAGATCTTACGTTTTGGCTCTAACAATCTATAAGAGACTACAGCCGGCATCAGTTTCCTTCACCCTGTGTATTATTAATCGTGCTTCATGGAATTTGTCTAAATGCAGTCCATGCTTGATTTTCATTCATAAGGAGCTCCATGGTCTATGTAGAGTCTAATTGGAAAATTAGTATTGTTTCAAAAACACCAGCTAAGTCTCAAAATGAGATGCCCTCAGTATGACACGCATATCTAATTTCTTCCATGGCTGCATAAAGTAAGCAAGAAAGGCATTCTCATCCACTCCTGACAGCTTTTATCATAGGATATTCAACAAATGTTTTCTGTCCACTTGTCTGAGAAAGCTGATTAGACAAAACAGCTGGGTGGAAACACAAAGAAGAACATTCATTACTTACCAAGGGACTATAAAAGATATTTAAAATGAATGAATAGTGGACACAAAAATGACTCTTGGAAGAAGTGCATACACATTTTTATTGTGAAATTGTCAGGAGTGTGGTAGACCACATTAGAGGCTAAGTTTCCATTACATTTTAAGGATAGGTATGATTTTTTTTAATTAAATGGACATTATACAGGCTCCTATTAAACAGAAAACTCTTTTCTGTGTAATCCTTAGGACACTGCTCTCGAGAAGATTTCTCAGAAAGTCTAGGTGACTTGGAATATTTAGAGGATTTACTAGCCTCAATATAGAAAAGATATCTTGAAGCCTTGGGCCATTTATTACTTCCTATGATCAAATTGTTCCTTTTGAATGCAGTGACGAGATAGCAGTGAATGATATAAAGAAAGGGACATTCTCTCTATATCAGGGAAAGGCTGTCTGCCTGCTTCCCTCCAGCATATAAGAGAAGGAAGATTTACACTCTTCACAAAAATCTCAAATCCCCACACTTTCATCTCCTTCAGTATTCCTTCATTACAGTCAAGCACACACATGCCAAATGTTCTCCATTAGAAAACAATAAAAGTAAATCCTAACTTTGCTTTTGTTTTCTAAGGGTAGTCTTCAATTATTTTCTGTAAATAATTTACCATGGCAATTTTATCTAAAAGAAGAAAGTATAGGAGGAAGTGCAGTGGCCAGGGCTCAGAGGAGGCAGTAATATCATTCAGTGACTAACAGACTGTGTTGACTAGGGATCATCTTTCCTCAGGGCCCCAGTTTCTTCATCTATACAATGTGGCTTCATCTTTGGACTGGATCAAGGTATAAATGAATACACTAATCAAAAGATTGAGGTCAACCCAGATAATCTCTGCAATTCCCTCTTACTCACTTTCCCTCTCTTGACATTATAATCCTATCCAGAAAAAAATTACAATTGCATATCCCTGCATAAAAGCATTCCATATCCATCATCTCATTCACTCCTCATGGTGAATATAAGGGACTTAAATTAAACTAATAACTATGGCAGACCTACTACGTACTAGTTCCTCTGCTGTTCTTATTTTAATTATCACCTTTTACTTTCAAAACGAATTATATGGAATGGAAGCATAGCTTCCCCTTTCTCGATGAAGATGCTGAGACTCAGTAATTAAATGATTCACTACAGTTCACACAGTCTGTTAAGAGTCACTGGCTGTGTAATATTCAACAGGACTGGGTCTCAGGCTCTCCTCCAGATCCAGGGGGTGAAGTCATCCCAATCTAAACCAGGTCCAAGAAAAACAACAGAGAGATAGTTCTTCAGAAAAAAAGAAAGGCATCATTTCACCTGAAGAAGATACACAAACAAAACCATATACTCACTCTAGTTATTATGAGTACAAGGTCTTCCCTTCTTCCTCCTCCTCATCTTCTCTTCTACTGCCAAGTAAATTTTCTAAAGAATCATTCACTAAAATGAATTTTCAGTGACTCAATTAGAATATAAAATTGAATGGCCCTTTCTGAGGTGGCCATATCCTCTTTTCTGCCTTGTATCCTCTCCTGCCCTACAGTGACTACTGAACCAATATAACCAAAGTGCTACACCCTGTTCCATGCCTCCACACCACTTTCTTCTGTAACTCTTTCCCGCTTTCTTTATGTAGCAAAGACATACTCTTTCTTTATGCCTCGGTCCATGTCAATTTCTTGGCATCTTTTTCCCTGGAGTGTTTAGCTCAACCAAATTGCTTCCACAGTATCTTTCCAACCACAATGAGTTAAACCAGTATTTGTAGGTCCTAATCCCTTCCCCCACACCTCAATATACTAGGAATTTCTTAAAGGAATATTTCTTCTCATTTGTTTTGGAAGGCTTAGAGCATAATATAGTCTATAGTAAAGCCAGTGCCCACAAAGTTTGTGATGAACTGAATGAATGAATGAAGGTAGAAATAAATAAATGTGTGTGTTTCATCTGAATTGACTCCTAACATGGGCTAATCCTTCCCCCTCAGATTTCTTGGTTGAAAGGAAATACCTTGAGACCAAGTCAAAAAAGGATATTAATATCAAATATTTTAGAAACAGTCAAAGGCCTCGTGAACTTGGGGGCATTTTCTAGCCATATGCTTTTCATCTCCTGGCTCAGCTGATAGAGTATGGAAGTAATTGAATGGCCACTCTTTTCTAGGATGTCAACATACATTTATCAAGGTTTCCAGGCAGTTAGTTTCTCCTTTGAAATCCTAAAAGATGTGACTCTTGGCAGTACTGCATAAACATTAGGTTATTTTCCTGATTTTTGCTTAAGAACTATCATTTGATTCATCTGCCAAGAGAACTTCATTATGTCCTTGAGGCAATTCAATATACCAGCTATTTGTGTCTCCATTTTTCAAATTCACCAAGCAAAAACTCCTAGTCTTGAAAGTAGCCAGCACAAACCTTTAGGAGGCAGGGTTAGAACAGAGGAAGAGCATTAACTATTGTGGGTTCTCAGAAGTTTGTTAAAGACAAGATACGATGTTTCCATGCATTCTACTATTTTCTCTCAGCTTTTCTTCATCTTCCTATAGTGAGATTTAGATTTTATCTATGCTGTTGTTGTTCAGTCACTAAGTCTGAATAATACTTAAGTCCAAGTCTTTGAAACCCCTTGGACTTCAGCACACCAGGCTTCCCTGTCCTTCATTATTTCCCGGAGTTCGCTCAAATTCATGTCCATTGAGTCATGATGCTATCTAACCATCTCATTCTCTGCCATCCTCTTCTCCTTTTGCCTTCAATCTTCCCAGCATCAGGGTCTTTTATAGTGAGCCAGCTCTTTACATCAGGTGGCCAAAGTATTGGAGCTTCAGCTTCAGTCCTTCCAATGAATACTCAGGATAGATTTCCTTTAGGATTGGTTTGATCTCTCTGCTGTCCAAAGGGCTCTTAAGAGTCTTCTCCAGCACCACAATTCAAAGTCATCAATTATTTGGCACTCAGCCTTCTTTATAGTCCAACTCTCACATCTATACATGACTACTCCTGTAGGAAAAATCATAGCTTTGACTAGATAGCCTTTGTTGGCAAAGTGATGTCTCTGCTTTTAAATATGCTGTCTAGGTTTGTCATTGGAGAAGGCAATGGCAACCCACTCCAGTACTCTTGCCTGGAAAATCCCATGGACAGAGGAGCCTGGTCGGCTGCAGTCCATGGGGTCGCTAAGAGTCAGACACGAGTGAGCAAATTCACTTTCACTTTTCACTTTCATGCATTGGAGAAGAAAATGGCGACCCACTCCAGTGTTCTTGCCTGGAGAATCCCAGGGATGGGGGAGCCTGGTGGGCTGCCATCTCTGGGGTCACACAGAGTCGGACATGACTGAAGCGACTTAGCAGCAGTAGCAGCTAGGTTTGTCATAGCTTTTCTTCCAAGGAGCAAACATGTTTTAATTTCATGGCTGCAGTCACCATCAGCAATGATTGTGAAACTAAGAAAATAAAATCTGTCACTGGTTCCACTCTTTCCCCTTTTATTTGCCATGAAGTGATGGCACTGGATACCATGATCTTAGTTTTTTGAATGCTGAGTTTTAAGCTGGCTTTTTCACTCTCTTCTTTCACCTTCTTCAAGAGGCTCTTTAGTTCCTTCAGTTTAGATCTATCTATATTTTATAGCAACTGAATTTTTTAAGACTTTAATTATAGCTCTTTCATCATATGGTGCCTTGTATGATAGTTAGTGGTATACATGAGTCATCTTTGACCATAACAAATGTCATACCCCAGCCAAGCTCCACTTCTGTTGCAAGGCATAGAATTTTAAGGCTGGGTTGGCAAGAGGAATAGTCCTGGAACCTGGCTATAGGGACAAAGAGAAAGGAGAGCTGCAGCCCAGATCATGATTTGCTAAGAAGAATGAGCACTTCCAAATGAGGACTGTATTTCTTAGGAAGCTGAGTTGCTGATACTATGTGACCACAGCAGTGTCTGAAGAACATAAGTTTCACAGGTTAGTGTCTTGTTACAATTACTGACACAATCATCTGAGTAAAAACAGACTTGCACTCTTAAGCCAGGAGTTTAAAAAAGTGGCTCCAGTCACTGGGGTGGGAGGAGGGAGCTGGCTAGAGATGTCAGGCCAATAAAGGTTCCCAATAAAAGAATAACACTGGGGAGAAGCCGTGCATAATGAAGACAGTAACTGAAATCTGTTAAGGAAACCCAAACTAGCTCAAGTATAAATATGCTCTCAGAAGTTTCCTGTAGCATTTCCCCAGGCTGCCACAGGGAGGTAAAGCAAAAATGTGGTCAGAGCTGGTCAAATGGATCTCACTTTGAGGTTGGTTCTTCACTTCATCTTGTTTATGCCTGGTCAATAAGGATGCCTTCAGCAGCAACTAACAAATCAAACACTCTGACCCAAACTGACATTTTAGACAGTAAATGCATTAGCTCATCACACCTGAAGTTGTCTCTAGTTTTTTCACAGTGGAAAATATTTGGAGCAGTTTCTGACACTATATGTTATGTGTTCATTATTGACAGGAAATGAGAGATTTGCTTCCGGATCTCTCTCTCTTCAGAATGAAAGATTTATTTTCCTAGGAATCTTCAGCTAGTCTTCAGTCTAAGCCAGATCATATGTCTATTCCTAAACCAGTTCCTCTGCCCAGGCAGTGCCATTGGCTTAACACCTGAGGCCTGAGTTCCTGAACGACTCACTTGCAAGGAATGGAGTTATCATTAAATCAACAGGGACCCTTCTAGAGCTGCACATGGTATCAATTTTCAGGAGGAATTTTCTCTGCATTAGGAAAGCGTGAATGTCTGAACTAAATCAAAGTACTGATAGACAGGAAAAAATGGAATTGGAATTCAGATAGGCCACTACAATAGCGTCTACAAGGTCCTCTGTCTTTGAAATGGGGAGAGCGAGATTAATGCCCACCTTGGACATTGTTGGGAGGATTAAATGAGTTAATTCATAGGATGAACATAATAGAAATGTGACAGTGTTTGTTTCTGTGATTGCTTCTGTCATTGTTTCCCTCACTCTCTATTCTCTTGATGAACCCACAAGCTCCATTCTGTTGCTCGTCCCCCTGCTTTCTTCCTGGTACTTGAGTGTCAATCCATTTCCTTTTAATTGGCTCATCTCTTGGGTTGGCCAACCCAATTTTTGGTTCTTGATACTAGGTTTTCACACTTGCAATTACTCAAGAAACAAGTTCACCATCATTATCCTTTAAATATGAAAGCTCTAATCTCATCAAAGTCAGTGAACACATAATGACATTTCATGATGCTAAGAAAAACAAAGAGATACAGAACTGAATAAGACTCCACTATGGACTCTGCAAAGTTCACTATACTGACATCCAGCAGTGTGATTAGCACATGGTCAGTGTCTAATAAACTTTGTGGAATTAAATTGATATCTAAGGGAAATAACATGTTTGCATAAATAATCAATGTAAATCAAGTTGAGGCAAGTACAACAGTAGAGATATGAATAGGTATTGCAGAAGTTGGTAACAGTTGAGGCATAAACATTAATCCAAATTGGGATGTGATTTGAAAAGATTTCTTGGTCAAAATTGAAGTCTGAGCCAGAAGGTAAAGAATTCTAGCACAAGTTGAGGCCAAAGAATGGAGGTGCTCATTTTCCATCCACTAGATGTATTCTTGTATCACATTTATCAATTCTATACATGAAATACATTTACACAGTTAAACTTTATCAATTGCTTGTCTTGGAAAGTTTTCTGAGTTTAGCTGGATAAAAATTGATGTTTAGGGAAGTTTTCACTAAATACCACATATTCTGTCTATTAAGTAATAAATTTTAAAACAGAATAACAGATGAAAGGCATTTGAGAATTAGGATTCAAAATTGCTTTCCATTGCATGTATGTATAATTTCTGATGAAGCAAGGCAATGTTTGATATAGTTTCCTGCAGTCTTCAGAATTTGCTTTTTCATCCCACATAATCCTGCTATTTATTATTTCATGTTTAGTTTGCCTTCAGTAATGAAAAAGATTTAAAGATAACAAGATGAATAGTTGGGGGTTATAGAAACCTGGCTTCATTTTCAAGCCAGAAATCACTTGTAGCACAAGATGGAAACTCAAAATAACAGAATTAATAAGGAGAAAATAAGCATAGACTTGTGGTTTTAACAAGTGACCACTGCTGTGAAAACAACATTGCCACCAACTGGTATAATTTTTTATCATTCATTATCATGCCTAGCAGAAGGCATATTGTGCAAATACAGACAGCATAGGAAGAGGTCCAAATGGCAATTGTTATATCTCAGCATATTATGCACAGCAATGAAAAAGCAAAATGGATTTCATTTCTCAAGACACTCCATCTTTATAGTATATTTTAACAACAAAAGGCAAAGTCTCTAGTTCCAAGCATACCAAGTATGTTTTAATAATTTTTTCTCAGTGTGGAGTTCTTATTTTTTTGATAAAGCAGGTGGTTAAAAAAAAACCTTCTAGCATAGACTGATCTCCATAATGTTTTGACAACATTTGTCATATTATTCCTACCATATGAGATATTTAAAATATTATTCTCATTCTGTCATAGAAGTGAAAAATTTTTTAAAAAACAGGAAATGAGAAATATGGTTAAATTCAGGAAAATTTTCCAAGGCGACATAATAATTTTATTGAGATATCAAATTTTATATTTTCCCTTGGAAATCCAAAACCAAAGCTGAGTTTGTGAGTATTGCAAGTGATAAAGACAACATTGTCAACACTGACTATTAACAATGACATTAACAACACAGGTCTCTCTATTTTCATTGCATAAAATAAACACGAATGTGTAATTAGCAAGAATAGACTAGGAAGTTAAGTATCTGTGAGGTCTCTTTGTTAGAGGCTCTAGGTGGAGAATATAAAGCCACAATGCTTTCACACTTTATTATAGTTTCCATGGTAATCACTCCTCAAAATATGAAAAGGAACATTGAGATTTACTAGAAAAGAAGACATCACAGGTTGCAGTGATAGCATTGTGAGCCCTCTGCTCCTGACATATCTGCAGAAATGTGTGCACACTATCCCCCCACCTCCCCCTTCCAGCTCTCTCTCTCTCACACACACACACACACATCCACATATGGTATATGTGTGCACAGACACACCAATTCCTGACTTGAATTCAAAATAACCTGAAAATAACAGGTAAAAAAGCACGGGACTATGTTAACAAAGAAAGCAGCTTATGGGACCTTGAGTTTAGAATACTAAATATATTGTTACATAGATTCTGTCCAGCATCTTCAATATAAAAACAAACTGAAATTAAATAGACTAAGGCCAACGTCTTTCAAGCAGTTAGATTTTGTTTCAGAGTCGAGAATGTCCTGTCCCCCTCCATAAATAATCAGGGTCCAGAGAGACCTTCCGCCAGAGTACAGCATTTCAGGATCTTGGTTGGGACATGACACGTAATGCCAACAGTTTATAGATTGCAGAGTTAAGAGTGCTTATGCAATAGATAGTTACTGAGCATGTACACATGCTAGGTATTATTCTAGGTTTAGGTACTATCAGTTACTCAGATGGTAAAGAATCTGCCTGCAATGCAGGAGACCCAGGTTTGATCCCTGGGTCACGAAGATCCCCTGGAGAAGGGAATGGCAACCTACTCCAGTATTCTTGCCTGGAGAGTTCCATGGACAGAGGAGTCCATGGGGTCACAAAGAGTTGGACACAACTGAGTGACTAACATGCACTACCAGTCAAGAAAATAAAAGATTTCTTATCCTCACAAAGCTTATAGTATAAAGAAGAGACAGGTAATAAACATAATGAGTCCTCCCCAATGGCTCAACTAGTAAAGAACCCACCTGCCAATGCAAAAGATGCAAGAGATGCGGGTTCAGTCCCTGGGTTGTGAAGATCCCCTGGAGAAGGAAATGGCAACCCACTCCAGTATTCTTGCCTGGGAAATCCCATGGACAGAGAAGCCTGGTGGTTCTTGGGGTCACAAAGATTTGGACACAACTAATTGACTGAACAACAACAAATACACAGTATGATATGTATGGTATGATATGTTCAGTTCAGTTCAGTTCAGTCACTCAGTCCACCTCTTTGTGACCCCATGAATCGCAGCACGCCAGGCCTCCCTGTCCATCACCAACTCCCGGAGTTCACTCAGACTCATGTCCATCGAGTCGGTGATGCCATCCAGCCATCTCATCCTCTGTTGTCCCCTTCTCCTCCTGCCCCCAATCCCTCCCAGCATCAGAGTCTTTTCTAATGAGTCAACTCTTCGCATGAGGTGGCCAAAGTACTGGAGTTTCAGCTTTAGCATCATTCCTTCCAAAGAAATCCCAGGGCTGATCTCCTTCAGAATGGACCGGTTGGATCTCCTTGCAGTCCAAGGGACTCTCAAGAGTCTTCTCCAACACCACAGTTCAAAAGCATCAATTCTTCAGTGCTCAGCAGGTGATAAAATTCTATAGAAAAAAAACTAGAGTAAGGGGAATTAGGAGTGCTGATATGTTAACAAAGTTAATAGCATCTGTGAATGTGATGCTATAATATCTGCCTGACAAGCACATGCTAGACGCACCGTGTTCTGGACAAACCAATAACATGCCTGAGTCATCTTGCCTTGGCCTTCTACCTCCCTCATTACCTTTCACACCTCCTTGGGCAGAATATTCCTTCCTAGGGCATGCTTTTCAAATATGAACCAGCTAAGCCATGGTCTATACCCTCAACCACTACCTTTATTGGGCTTTCACACTCCAAGCCACTATCCACCTTCCTTAATCACTCCAGGGCCAGGTGCCAGACACCTAGAGACAGCCCCTATGTATCAGAGCCTACTGAAATTATTCAAACTGATCAATCCTAAACATGCTTGCCTTGGCTTGTCTATTTCTTCACTTGGAAACCACAATAAAGGCTCTTGCCCACAGTTACTAGACCTTCCTCAGTCTAGTAACAGACCCTGAGCTGCTGTGCATGTCCCCTCCCCTTGGGAATTATGAATAATGAGCTCTATTTTCAATGGTAATTTTTTCCTGATCTGTTGGCCTTATTGTATAGCAAATTTTCTATGAATACACTGTATTTTAAAACAATAAGCATGGAATACTGTGGGCTAGGTGACTTCTGTAAGACATTTTATTAAAGGATGCAAAAAAGAAGAGTGACTATGGGGGACAATTGAGGAAAGAACAGTCCAGGAAGAGGGACCAGCCAGTTCAAAGGCTCTTGGTGGTTTGTGCTAGGTGAGTTTGAGTAATAGTGAATATATCTAGGCTGAGTAAGCAGAGTAGCCAAAGATGCTTGCTCCTTGGAAGAAAAACTATGACAAACCTAGAAAGTATATAAAAAAGCAAAGACATCACTTGCCAACAGAGGTCCATATAGTCAAAGCTGTAGTTTTTCCAGTAGTCATGTATGGATGTGAGAGCTGGACCATAAAGAAGACTGAGTGCCGAAGAATTGATACTTTCAAACTCTAGTGCTGGAGAAAACTCTTGAGAGTCCCTTGGACTGTAAGGTGATCAGACCAGTCAACCCTAAAGGAAATCAATCCTGAATATTCACTGGAAGGACTAATGCTGAAGCTGAAGCTGCAGTTGTCCATCTGATGTGAAGAGCTGACTCACTGGAAAAGACCCTGATGCTGGGAAAGATTGAGGGCAGGAGGAGAAGAGGGCAGCAGAGAATGAGATGGTTAGATAGCATCACTGACTCAATAGACATGAGTTTGAGCAAACTCCAGGAGATAGTGAAGGACAGGGAAGCCTGGCGTGCTGCAGTCCATGGGCTCTCCAAGAGTCAGACACAACTGAGTGATTGAACAACAAGGGAGACTAGGAATATAACTAGGACTGAACCAGATGAAAACTTATAGCTAATTTAAAATTTTCAGCTGTTACTTCTCATGACTAAAAATGACATTTCAAGGAAGTTTGGGATGAGAGAAAGAAGATTCCAAAGAGCTGGTATAGAAGAAAATACAATGGAGAAAGGACACGTTCTGTAGTTTTGAGGAGAGTCATCCTCCTATCAACATGTGGCTTGGAAGCTGCTCCATCAGTCAAACCCATGGAGACAGAATACAAAACTCCTTCTCACAGTGCAGAGAGGAGAGATGAGACTAAGTCAAGGCTGGAAGCCAAATGAAGTGGCAGCCCTAGAGAAGGGTAAGTGGAGAGTAGAAAGAAGATCTTGGAGCAATCCTGAGAAGAAAAATAGGCCATTAAGAAGTTGTGGTTTTATTTCTTGTTTCTTCCACAGGAGCATAAATATACTAGGAAATCGAGTGTTGAAATTATGGATAAATATTTGTTGAGAAAGACATGAAAGCTTGTACCATAAAACTGAGAATGTTTATCTAATTATCTCACAAAGCTCATCTTCAAAGATGAGCACATTGAAGGTTAGGGCTTCAGCATATGAATTTGCGGGAGACACAGTTCAGTCCATAGCAGGGACCAAGTAGTGACTCCATGTGACCTCTGAGCCAAAGAAGTCCTAAATCTGTATTTGTCATGTTATGTTACGGGTCTCTCTAAAAACTCATTTTAACCTATTTTTATTTTTGTCCTTCAAGTAAACAGTACAGATCAGCTAAGAAAACGAGTTAATTTGAAACTCTAGTTAACTTAAAATGAAGGATGTTTGGCATGTATACAATTATCCAATGTCCAAACAGAATGTTTTTAAGGAATTCAGATAATATTTGCACTGAAGAAATAATTTTTTTTCTATCAGATAACCATGGAGAAGGATATTTGTAGTTTCACTGTAACCACATTTGTTTTTAAGTCAAACACTTGTAAAAAATGACAGTTTGTAAAAACAATATCACTTCAGATCTACGGTGTGTTTTTTTTTCTTTTTATTTATTTTGGAGGCTAATGACTTTACATATTGTATTGGTTTTGCCATACATTGACATGAATCCACCACGGGTGTACACGTATTCCCCATCCTGAACCCCCCTCCCACCTCCCTCCCCATCCCATCCCTCTGGGTCATCCCAGTGCACCAGCCCCAAGCACCTTGTATCATGCATCAAACTTGGACTGGCGATCCATTTCACATATGATATTATACATATTTCAATGCCATTCGCCCCAACCATCCCACCCTCGCCCTCCCCCACAGAGTCCAAAAGACTGTTCTATACATCTGTGCCTCTTTTGCTGTCTCGCATACAGGGTTATCATTACCATCTTTCTAAATTCCATATATATGTGTTAGTATACTGCATTGATGTGTTTCTTTCTGGCTTACTTCACTCTGTAAAATTTTTCTGTGACTTTACTCCAACTACAGTCCAACTCATGAGAAACCTTATGTTTCTAGAACCCTGGGTAGCATGGGTTTAGAGTAAAGTATAGCAAGGAAAGAAGCAAAGAGGTTGCTGCAGGCAACTTCTTTGTCTCTGAATTCCTGTAGGATTATGTCCATCACCTCTCCTCAGACATGCATCACTTTAGCTCTAATATTAAAGGTATATGTATGTGGCTGACAATTTCATGTCCCAGTAGGTAGAGGAAATGACAATCCAAAAGAGCTTATATTTGACCAAGGAGGAGGAATTGGCTGCTGAAGTGGATGTGACAGGAACCCGGGAAGAAAATGACCCTCTTATATATATGCTGTTCTCATTTCTATGACAATCAATTTCAAACACACTATCTCAACATCCCTCAAAGCACATGGGTATTTGTCAGGTCATATTTCCTGATGTGAGTTTCAGAAAGCCTGAAAACTTGATCTCAAACTGTGTTCATTTCCCTTCTCAGTGTATTAGGCAGATTTCTTATACTCAGTAACTTTCACAGAGCAGACACTCAGTGAATTTGTTGTGTTAAATAGGTAATGAAAATTTAGACCTCAGAAGGGCACAAGGGGCATGCGAATAGAATCAACCCATCCTGTTTTCTTCTCGGAGGCAAGTGCAGTGTGAGAGAAGATGGCAGAGTTTCTGCTTAACTTTAATCTCCCTTTGCTTTGGACTAATGGACTAAAAAGTCAAATAAGCAAGAAGACAATGTTTCAAAGAGGGAAAAGTTGGCAGTGTTGAAAAATATTGAGAAAAAAAGTTTATTGATTCCTGATGTAGAAGATGGACCCCGCAGCAGAACCGCGCTGACTGTGACGGACGTCCCCGAAGCGTGGCCAACAGGAGCTACCCCACGTCCAAGGTCAGGGGTGGCAGTGGAGAGTGCTAGGCTGCTGCCGGGAGCCGGCATATTGCATATTGAGTGCATATTGCATATTGAGTGCAGCACTTTCCACAGCATCATCTTTCAGGATCTGGAATAGCTCAACTGGAATTCTATCACTGCTGGGAGCCAGCGTGAGGAATTCCGCCCATGACAAAGGTCATGAGGAAGGAGGCTCGGCATACGCAAAGGCGGGATCGAGCCTCAGGAGTCCTCCTGGAAATTCTCGAGCATCTACCCCCCAAACCAGAGTCTGCCTACTTTCTGCTTTGTGCTTTCACCTACACCTCTGACTTTACAGGGGGCTGTCCCCCACTACCTCTCTCTGAAAAAAAGAGTTAGCTTACAGCTCCAGTTAATAATTCCTGGGTGTGACAGTGTTTCAACCTACAAACTCCTTTGGAAATCCTCTAGCCTGCCTGAATGGGTTTTTCCGGCCACATGTGGTTGTTCAGAGCCTCCCAACTGTGAGAGGCAGGAGATGTTCTAAACTGCCTAAACACAGATTCCTTTGAGTAGTTAAAAGATTGATTAGAAATTGTATTGGTGAAGGGTTTTTCACTTGTTGGGCCAATGTTTGCTGCTAAGTCTCCATACTCCTTACCTACTGTGTCCTTGGCAGTGTATTGATTGATATAATGGGTGTATAGAAATGTAAAATGCAGCTTTGTCCAATGCTTTTTTGGAGGCTGGTGCCTGACTTTGGAATAATCACCTTTAGAGAAAGATAAGTTTCTTAAAATGTTAACAGGTCTCCTGGCCAGAAGATGATGTAATTCACCTGAACTTTTGCATATGATAAGTTTGCAGGAAGAAAGCCTGGCTTGCTGCATGACTCTACCCCTTCCCCCATTATCCTCTATGCATAACTTAAGGTATAAAAACTACTTTGGAAAATAAAGTGCGGGCCTTGTTCACCGAAACTTGGTCTCCCCATGTCGCTCTCTCTCTCAACTTCTGGCAGAGTCTCCATCTGGAGCGCGGAACCCGCCATGCTTGCTAATTATGCCTGGGCTTCTAAGATCCGACCGGGGAGGCCTCAGTGTCTCCTCTCCTTCGGGAGAATGGAAGGACGCCTGCGGCCTACGCAAGTGGTGCAAACTTCTTGTCTTGAAGTTTTATTGGTCTCCCGCGTAAACCAAGCTACTCAGCTTCTTTTCTCCACTGAATTTTCCTACTGAGCTATCCTCATTCTATTACTCTATATCCTTAATTAAAGTTTAATTAAGCAGTTGTTTCCTGATCCTCGCTGACGCCGTCCCGCTTCGAATTCCCTGGATCCACCGGGGCTGGACCCCGGCAGGCTGCAACAGCGCAGGAGCAGCTGAAAGGAGCTACCCCACGTCAGAGGTCAGGGACGGCGGCCTGGAGGAGCTACCCTCCACCCGAGGCCAGGGGTGACGGCTAAGAGGAGCAACCCCACGTCCAAGGAGTGGTGGCTGTGCTGGCGCAAGAGGGCCGAGAGGAGCTACTCCACGTTCAAGGTCAGGAGGGGTGGGGGTGAGGAGATACCCCTCCTCCGAGGTAAGGAGCAGCAGCTTCGCTTTGCTGGGGCAGCCATGAAAAGATACCCCACGTCCAAGGTAAGAGAAACCCAAGTAAGACAGTATGTGTTGCAAGAGGGCATCAGAGGGCAGACACATTGAAACCATAATCACTAGTCAATCTAATCACACTAGGACCACAGCCTTGTCTAACTCAATGAAACTAAGCCATGCCCTGTGGGGCAACCCAAGACGGGCGGGTCATGGTGGAGAGGTCTGACAGAATGTGGTCCACTGGAGAAGGGAATGGCAAACCACTTCAGTATTCTTGCCTTGAGAACCCCATGAAGAGTATGAAAAGGCAAAATGATAGGATACTGAAGGAGGAACTCCCCAGGTCGATAGGTGCCCAATATGCTACTGGAGATCAGTGGAGAAATAACTCCAGAAAGAATGAAGGGATGGAGCCAAAGCAAAAACAATACCCAGTTGTGGATGTGACTGGTGATAGAAGCAAGGTCTGATGCTGTAAAGAGCAATATTGCATAGGAACCTGGAATGTTAGGTCCATGAATCAAGGCAAATTGGAAGTGGTCAAGCAGGAGATGGCAAGAGTGAACATTGACATTCTAGGAATCAGGGAACTAAAATGGACTGGAATGGGTGAATTTAGCTCAGATGACTATTATATCTACTATTGCAGGCAGGAATCCCTTAGAAGAAATGGAGTAGCCATCATGGTCAACAAAAGAGTCAGAAATGCAGTACTTGGATGCAATCTCAAAAACGACAGAATGATGTCTGTTCATTTCCAAAGCAAGCCATTCAATATCACAGTAATCCAAGTCTATGTCCCAACCAGTAACACTGAAGAAGCTGAAGTTGAATGGTTCTATGAAGATCTACAAGACCTTTTAGAACTAACACCCAAAAAAGATGTCCTTTTCATGATAGGGGACTGGAATGCAAAAGTAGGAAGTCAAGAAACACCTGGAGTAACAGGCAAATTTGGCCTTGGAATACGGAATGAAGCAGGGTAAAGAGTTTTGCCAAGAGAACACACTGGTCATAGCAAACACCCTCTTCCAACAACACAAGAGAAGACTCTACACATGGACATCACCAGATGGTCAACACCAAAATCAGATTGATTATAGTCTTTGCAGCCAAAGATGGAGAAGCTCTGTACAATCAGCAAAAACAAGACTGGGAGATGACTGTGGCTCAGATCATGAACTCCTTATTGCCAAATTCAGACATAAATTGAAGAAAGTAGGGAAAACCACTAGACCATTTAGGTATGACCTAAATCAAATCCCTTATGATTGTACAGTGGAAGTGAGAAATAGATTTAAGGGACTAGATCTGATAGATAGAGTGCTGATGAACTATGGACTGAGGTTTGTGACATTGTACAGGAGACAGGGATCAAGACCATCCCCATGGAAAAGAAATGCAGAAAACCAAAATGGCTATCTGGGGAGGCCTTACAAATAGCTCTGAAAAAGAGAAGTGAAAAGTAAAGGAGAAAATGTAAGATATAAGCATCTGAATGCAGAGTTCCAAAGAATAGCAAGAAGAGATAAGAAAGCCTTCTTCAGCGATCAATGCAAAGAAATAGAGGAAAACAACAGAATGGGAAAGACTAGAGATCTCTTCAAGAAAATTAGAGATACCAAGGGAACATTTCATGCAAAGATGGGCTCAATAAAGGACAGAAATGGTATGGACCTAACAGAAGCAGAAGATATTAAGAAGAGGTGGCATTAATACACAGAAGAACTGTACAAAAAAGAGCTTCATAACCCAGATAATCACGATGGTGTGATCACTGACCTAGAGCCAGACATCCTGGAATGTGAAGTCAAATGGGCCTTAGAAAGCATCACAATGAACAAAGCTGGTGGAGGTGATGGAATTCCAGTGGAGCTATTTCAAATCCTGAAAGATGATGCTGTGAAAGTGTTGCACTCAATATGCCAGCAAATTTAGAAAACTCAGCAGTGGCCACAGGACTGGAAAAGGTCAGTTTTCTTTCCAATCCCAAAAAAAGGCAATGCTAAAGAATGCTCAAACTACCGCACAATTGCACTCATCTCACATGGCTAGTAAAGTAATGCTCAAAATTCTCCAAGCCAGGCTTCAGCAATACGTGAACCGTGAACTTCCAGATGTTCAAGCTGGTTTTAGAAAAGGCAGAGGAACCAGAGATCAAATTGCCAACATCTGCTCGATCATCAAAAAAGCAAGAGACTTCCGGAAAAAAACATCTATTTCTGCTTTATTGACTATGCCAAAGCCTTTGACTGTGTGGATCACAATAAACTGTGGGAAATTCTGAAAGAGATGGGAATACCAGACCACCTGACCTGCCTCTTGAGAAACCTATATAAAGGTCAGGAAGCAACAGTTAGAACTGGACACGAACAACAGACTGGTTCCAAATAGGAAAAGGAGTTTGTCAAGGCTGTATATTGTCACTCTACTTATTTAACTTACATGCAGAGTACATCAAGAGAAACGCTGGGCTGTAAGAAGCACAAGCTGGAATCAAGATTGCCAGGAGAAATATGCAGATGACACCACCCTTATGGCAGAAAGTGAAGAGGAACTAAAAAGCCTCTTGATGAAAGTGAAAGAGGAGAGTGAAAAAGTTGGCTTAAAGCTCAACATTCAGAAAACAAGGATCATGGCATCTGGTCCCATCACTTCATGATTAACAGATGGGGAAACAGTGGAAACAGTGTCAGACTTTATTTTTGGGGGCTCCAAAATCACTGCAAATGGTGTCTGCATCCATGAAATTAAAAGACGCTTACTCCTTGGAAGTAAAGTTATGACCAACCTAGACAGCATATTCAAAAGCAGAGACATTACTTTGCCAACAGAGGTCCATCTAGTCAAGGCTATGGTTTTTCCAGTGGTCATGTATGGATGTGAGAGTCGGACTGTGAAGAAAGCTGAGCTCTGGAGAATTGATGCTTTTGAACTGCGGTGTTGGAGAAAACTCTTGAGAGTCCCATGGACTGCAAGGAGATTCAACCAGTCCATTCTAAAGGAGATCTGTCCTGGGTGTTCTTTGGAGGGAATGATGCTAAAGCTGAAACTCCAGGACTTTGGCCACCTCATGCGAAGAGTTGACTCATTGGAAAAGACTCTGAAGCTCGGAGGGACTGGGGGCAGGAGGAGAAGGGGATGACAGAGGATGAGATGGCTGGATGGCATCACCGACTTGATGGACATGAGTTTGAGTGAACTCCGGGAGTTGGTGATGGACAGGGAGGCCTGGCATGCTGCAATTCATGGGGTTGCAAAGAGTTGGACACAACTGAGTGACTGAACTGACCTAAATACCTAAGGCAAAACAATCGACAAACATCTATTAATTATTGCAAATAAAGTAAAGAAGAGAGCTAACATTTTCTGTCACCTAAACTAAGGCAATTTATTTGGCAATTTTTGTACATCACTCCATTTAAGATTCAAAATAATTCTACACAAGAGGAAGAATTTATATTGTTTATGTTACAAAATAAAAAGTCTAAAGTTGATGGAAGCTAAGCAGAGCTAGAATTGGGAACTAAGATTTTCTGACTTCAAAGCACACACTCCAAAGTTAAAAGTTTTCAGCTAAGTGCCCTGAAAGGATGTAAAAGTGATATTCATTTCTGAACCTCCCCGAAGCTTTATAGTCTCATTAGGCAGAACCACAGGCTCATCCAAACTTAAACTCAAGGATCTTAGAGAACATCTACTCTAACATGCTTGCTATACACAAGAGGAAATCAAAGTGTGGATTCAGACAGCTCCTTGCCAGAAGCCACATAGCTAGCAAAGAGGAGAGTCAGTCTAGAAATAGGATCTCCTGACTCTTGCTCAGCAAGGTGACATGCATTCTTTAATCTCTCATGGCATTTAGATGTACATTTGCCATGAATTAAAAGCACGATGGGATACGCTGACGGTGACATATGGGCCTTCTTTCTTTACCCTCTATAGTCAGGAGAAAACAACATAACAAGTAATTATAATGCAATGCTAGACTAGAGGAAGAACAGGGGGAGCTGGATTAGTGAGGGCATTTTTTAGGATTCTTGGCTCCTAGCGGGCTTAACTCAACCTGATCTACTTAAGCCAAAAGGAGCTGTAAATCTTTGCATGAGCCAGGAAATTTTCATGTTCAAAAGCATTGTCTTGGAATGCTTTCTCCTGTTCCATATTTTTGGCCAAGCCTTCCCAGAGCAATAGTCATCTCCCCCACAAAGGTTTCTCTTTATCTCTCCCTACTTCCCAAAGGCAAGCAGCCAAGCCTTTCTGTTGCCAATCTTCAGTCTTCAGTCTTACATAACTGATGAATTTTCTGTCTCCTCCACCAGTTTATGAGCTCTTCCAGAACAGAAACAGTTTCTTGCTTATCTCTGAAATCCAGTACCTAGCACTTAGTAGGACAAAATAAACTCTCATTAGATGCATTGTAAATGGTAGATGAATGATATTTTTTAATTTTGGTAGGGCCTTCTTTTTATTTTAAGTTGACATACTATTGATTGACAATATTGTGTTAGTTTTGGGTATACAGCAAAATGATTCAGTTAGATATATTCTTTATCAGATTTTTTTCCCTTATAGGTTACCACAAAATATTAAGTATAATTCCCTGTGCTAAGCAGTAGGTCCTTGTTGATCACGTATGTTATATATATTAGTGTATGTTAATCCCAAACTCCTAATTTATCCCTCCCCCCAGCTTTTCCCTTTGGTAACCATAAGTTTGTTTTTTATGTCTGTGAGTCTATTTCTATTGTGTCTTTAAGTTCATTTGTACAATACTTTTGATTGCTCGTATAAGTGATATCATATGATATACGTTTTTGTCTGACTTACTTTACTTAGTATGACAATCTCTAGGTTCATCTGTGTTGCTGTAAAAGGCATTATTTCATTCTCTTTATGGCTGAGCAATATTCTGTTGTATAAATATACTACATTTTCTTTATCTATTCATCTGTTGATGGACATTTAGGTTGCTCCCATGTCTTGATCATTGTAAATAGTTCTGCTATGAACACTGGAGTGTATGTGTCTTTTTGAGTTATGCTTTTCTTCAGATATATGCCCAGAGGTAGAAGTGCAGGATGATACAATAACTCTATTTTTAGTTTTTTAAGGAAACTTCATACCATTCTCCATAGTAGCTACACCAATTTACATTCTTACCAACAGTGTAGAAAGGTTCCTATTTTTACCCACATACTCTCCAGTATTTACTATTTATAGGCTTTTTGATGACTGTCATTCTGACTGGTATGAGATGATACCTTATTATAGTTTTGATTTATAATTCTCTAATAGTGATGTTGAGCCATCTTTTCTCATGTGTTTTTTTCTAATTAATTCAAAGTCAAGTAGTTAAAGACTGTATTTGAGATTTTGTGAGAGACTTGTGAAGGTCAATTCCCTAAGAAACTGTTTTAAGCTAAAGGTCTACACACTCAAATGGAAAGTCACAGGTTACTTTAAAATCACTGAAATGAGCCCTGTCTCTTGGAATATGCTTCTCAAGACAATTTTTCCCCCCAAAGTTGGAGAAGCCACTTATATGTTCTAATACTTATTTGTGAATACTCCCTGGAATAATTTAATTTATATTTTAATTTTATGGTTTATGAATTTGCTAACGGACAAAGACTTCATGATATTTCTAGCAAAATGGCTCATTTGCTACACTAGAGGATGGGCTTTGAGCTTCTGATTATTTTACATGGTTTGCTACAAAGAATAAATGTCAATAAGTAAATAAACAAAATCTTCAACTCCCAAAATAGTTGCCACTCATCTATTGGAGTTTGGCCCATGTTAAGTAGGGGTGAACCCAAACTCACCTATTGGAGTTTGGCCTATGTGAGAGCTGGACCATAAAGACAGCTGCTGCTGCTGCTGCTAAGTCGCTTCAGTCATGTCCGACTCTGCGCGGCCCCATGGACGGCAGCCCACCAGGCTCCCCCGTTCCTGGGATTCTCCAGGCAAGAACACTGGAGTGGGTTGCCATTTCCTTCTCCAATGCATGAAAGTGAAAGTGAAGTCGCTCTGTTGTGCCCGACTCTTAGCGACCCCATGGACTGCAGCCTACCAGGCTCCTCCGTCCATGGGATTTTCCAGGCAAGAGTACTGGAGTGGGTTGCCAAAAGCTGAGCACTGAAGAATTGATGTTTTTGAATTGTGGTGTTGGAGAAGACTGTTGAGAGTCCCTTGGACTGCAAGGAGATCAAACCAGTCAATTCAAAAGGAAATCAGCCCTGAATATTCATTGGAAGAACTGATGCTGAAGCTAAAGCTCCAATACTTTCGCTCCAATACTTTCGGAACAAACATATCTAGAGTTGAATCAGATATCAGGGAAGAACTGTGATATCTGCAACTCTAACTCTCGTAAGGTAGACAAGCAACTTGAAAAAGTGTGCTTTGGAAATGTGGTTAATTGTGGCTAATGAACTGAGTCATTTGAAAAGACCCTGATGCTGGGAAAGATTGAAGGCAGGAGGAGAAGGGGACGACAGAAGATGTGATGGCTGGATGGCCTCACTGACTCAACGGACATGAGTTTGAGCAGGTTCTGGGAGTTGGTGATGGACAGGGCAGCCTGGCTTGCTGCAGTCCATGCGTCCCAAAGAGTTGGACATGACTGAGTGACTGAACTGAATTGAACAGAAAGCAGGACACAGAAACTGTTGCTGTCTATGGTTTCCCACATGAAACACATCCATGTTCATAATGCTATAAATTTTGTATAAATTTGTTTTCTGATGATTACATTGTCCTATGACACTGTTAAGACTAGCTTTGAGGCAGCAGAAATAAATTATTGTAACTTCCGTTTATATGTTCCAATTTGGAAAATCCCTGGGTACAACAATGGGAAGAAGAGAGAACAGGAGTTGTCACATCAACATTTAAATCCTCTGGTGCTGAAGTGACACATGTTACTTTTGTCCCATTTCATAAGCCAGAAATGGTCATATGACTACATCTAACCAACCACAAAGGAACAAACATACCTAGAGTTGAATCAGATATCAGGGAAGAACTGTGATGTCTGCAACTCTAACTCTCGTAAGGTAGCCAACCAACTTGAAAAAGTGTCCTTCGGAAATGTGATTAATTAAAAATAAGATCCAAAATTCAAGCACAAAATAAACAAGAAAAAACTGTTATTTCTCTTATTCCTATTACAAGTGATTAATTAGTAAAGCAAACAATAAGCTCATAAACTCTTATGAGATGTCCAAATATATGAGACATCCAAACATATCAAGAGAACTTTGATATCTGTGACCATGAACAATGATTCTTGCTGTCTATGGGTGTTACACGCAGGTACAATAGCCAGTGAGAGGAATACATACACAAGATTTATAAATTAATATCTATTCCCAGATTAATAGCTAAACTATAAGACTACATAAAGCTCTCTCTCCATATATATATGTGTGAGCATGTGTGTTCATATATATGTATATGCAACTAATAATAATAATACGTGGAATATAAAATAAATATGTGTGTGAATAAGTCTACAAATATGAAGTTTGGACCAATTAAGAGTGCTATTCCTGAGAAACTATTTGATATGGGAGCCTCAGAAATATGCCAGTTTGCTGTGTGCTGGGTATTTGCACCTAATAATAAGACAACCACATGGCTAAATACTTAGGCAAGGTTGACAGAAGTGGTAGGGAACAGAACACCACAGAATGACAAAGGTCAACTCAGACACCCAGTCAAAGGTATGTTTTGCTTAGATTGTTTTATCAACTACTGTATTTCTCTGTAGAGAAATTTGAAAGACTTGGAAAGCATGTGTCCCCCTCTGCTGCTACTGCTGCTAAGTCACTTCAGTCGTGTCCGACTCTGTGCGACCCCATAGACAGCAGCCCACCAGGCTCCCCCATCCCTGGGATTCTCTAGGCAAGAATACTGAAGTGGGTTGCCATTTCCTTCTCTGGGAACATGCAAATAAGTATCTTTGGCCATTTAAGGAACATTTAATTCTTGAACCTTTTCATCAACTATATTACTCTCAAGTTGTGAATACAACACTGTTGGAATGCCAAAGTCAACATGAGCATCATATATTTTTGAGTTTTGGTGATTTTGCCATCAGTTTCCCTCCCCCACCCCCACCACCCCATGAAAATGAGCTAACCAGGTTGCTTAGATGATGCTGTGTGATAATATTGAAAAGTGAAAAGAAAGTGGATATCTCAGGAAGTAAGTAGATCCTCACTGATGAAAAGAAATAGGGAAGGAAAGTGGTGGTGGTAGAGGAGGAGGAGAAATTTAAGTGTGTCATGAAAGTCCCAACACTGAACATTTAAATTCACTAAGATTCTCATCAAGCAGGTTTGAATTTTTATAATCTCGGTGGCAACTTGGAAAGTACAAAGGGAAGGAGAGAGAAAGAGAGGAAAGAAGGAAGGGAAAGGGAGGGAGGAAGAAAGAAAATAAAATGAAACCTAGTAGATTTTGGCAGAGATTTATTCTAAGATTACTGCTGCTGCTGCTGCTGCTGCTGTTAGGTCGCTTCAGTTGTGTCCAACTCTGTGTGACCCCATAGACGGCAGCCTACCAGGCTCCCCCCGTCCCTGGGATTCTCCAGGCAAGAACACTGGAGGGGGTTGCCATTTCCTTCTCCAATTCATGAAAGTGAAAGTGAAGTCGCTCAGTCGTGTCTGACTCTTAGTGACCCCATGGACTGCAGCCTACCAGGCTCCTCCATCCATGGGATTTTCCAAGCAAGAGTGCTGGAGTGGGGTGCCATTGCCTTCTCCGACTGAATCTCCTCAAATTGCTTTCAATGATGACACGGGATCAAATACATGGTAATAAGAACATGAAAATATGTAACAGAAAATTATCTAAATTGTTTCCTCTCATTTCTATTATTTTCATTAGGGTGAAAGGATTGAAGGTTTATTCCTGCAACTGGAAACATGCTAAGCATTTCATAAACATTTTTAAATATGTTCTTTTCCACCCTCTTGATTTCCTTTTAACTAGATTCAAGAGGACAAAATTTTACCAGCTTGACTAACCACTTGGATTCTTATTAATTGGAGTCACTGTTAATTTCTAAAGTTGAAACTAATGAACAATATGATTTTCTTCATGGACCCAGCAATTTGCCATATAAGGCAAGTAAGCACATTTCCATTGTTTAAAGGTTTATGAACATAGGCAATACTAATTATAAATGCCAAATCAATTATTTTGGAAATATTTTCAGTTATATTTAGTACTAGCTAAAGACTATTTATTTCCTTCATATATGTCTTACAAGAAGCTGCTTAATAAATAGAGGGGTGGTACAGAGCCAAAGATTTGAGAACACAAAACCAGCAAAACTGTAAGTTCCTTGTTACCACAGTGTTTGTGGTTATTACTCCTAATTTTAGAAGTTTCAGTCTCATGAGCCTGAAGCACGCTATTTTCTGTAAAGTACCAAAAAACAGAATAAAGGTTTTTCTCTTAACTTTGCAAGACTGCCTTAAGAAATCAAGGGAAACCCATTGGCTCAGCAAATAGAAACATCATTTTCTGTACTTAGCACCTTGTGGATGGTGGGAAGATATGCCTCTCAGAGTAGAAAGAAACATTTGATGACATAATCTATTTTCTTCCTTATTGGAAAATGGATCTTTCAGGCTGGAACAGGTTTTATTTGTTAATCTGCTTCGTTTTTTAAACAAACCAGCATAGTGTATTTTTATATCCATATTTGGATAGGCTTTATAATTTGAAACCTTTTTGTACATAAGGTCAGCAGAAATAATACCTCAAATGAGTGGTAGGAGATGGAAACTGGAAATCAAATAATTTTTATTGAATTTATTTTCTTTTCTTTTATCAACCATCAGGATGACTACCATTCACATCACAAGACATCTAGCTAGCACTTCTAAGCTAACGTCTAACCAAGGCACCAATTTAAGAAGGTCAGAGGCTCTTGGTGGTAGAAGAAATCCTAGAGATTAGCAAATACAGCCCCCACCACTAACTAAAGTCTTTCCATGCACGATGCATGCACCACTTGGATCAGAATCTGCTGAGGTGCATACTAAAAAGCACACTCTATATCAGACCTATGCAAGTACAGTCTATACCGTCAGCATGCTCTCTAACATTGGAGAACAAATTTAATTATCTTTCATATGCCAGCTCTTCGAATATTAAGGAATATTGTCTTGCTGCTGAAATATTTTTTTCTAAATACACTGTGTCCAAGTATAGTTAAATATCTGATAGAAAATATGCAGATGATCATTATTTCTCAAATCAGGTTTAAAATGAAAGAAAGAAATTAGTCTCAGCAGAGTTATTAGAATTGATCAATTTTTGTTTCTAAGGAGACGAAGACTAAAATTAGATGCTGCATTCAAAACACTTAGCCCAGTGTCTGACGCCCAAGTCCAAGTAATAACAGTGGTATCAGCAGAACGGAGGCAGTGGTGACGGCAGCGAACGTGGAGGCGATGGTGCTACCGGACTGTTCTGCAGACTCACTGCTGCCTGCCTGCCTCCCTCCCTAACTTCTTCCTTCCTTCCTTCCTTTCTCCCTTTACATATTTTTTGTAATTTATTTTTAAGTGTTTATCAAAGTGATATATGTGCATGGTAACAAATCAAAAGATAGTTCTAATTTTTTTAAACCAACAAAACTCCTTTTGCATATTCCACCAAATAAAGCTTAGTTATACAATGGTATTATCTTTTAATATTTGTTTTCATTCTACTGATAATTTTTTGTAATAGTAAGTAACATGTTAGTAACTGCACTTCTTAACTTATCAGCTTAGGAGCACAATTACTGACTCTACAAAAGGATGAATTAGCTGCCTAAACTTCCACTTCCTCCCTTCCCTTCTTCCCAAAGGTAAATAAATATATTATTTATATTATTTTCCCAGTTCTTCAAGTGATCAACTCTGTAACCTTAGACCAATACCTCTATTTCTTGTTCCACCAACTTTTGATGGTGTCTCTTGGTGTTCTGACTGTATAAAATGAGGATTTTTAGCCGCAAACTGTTCTTTTACTTTCATGCCTCCTTTAATTCAGTCACACTTTTACCTGTGCACCATCCATAGTTCAGTTCAGTTTAGTCGCTCAGTCATGTCCGACTCTTTGCAACTCCATGGACTGCAGCACACCAGGCCTCCCTGTGCATCACCAACTCCCAGAGCTTACTCAAACCCATGTCCATTGAGTTGGTGATGCCATCCAATCATCTCATCCTCTGTCATCCCCTTTTCCTCCTGCCCTCAATCTTTCCCAGGATTGGGGTCTTTTCAAATGAGTCAACTCTTCACATCAGGTGGCCAAAGTATTGGAGTTTCAGCTTAGACGTTAAAAATACTGGCTGTGAGAAACAGCAACAGGAGTGGCAATAGATGGCACTAGAAGATCGTAAGTCTCAGAGGCAAAGTGATTTTCATTTTCTCCTTCAATCCCCATAATACATGAGGAGGGAAGACTGTCAGGGAGTTGGGGGACAGAGGGGCGCAGAGGTGGGGCAGGGGGCAATGGCGGGAGAACCACAGCTGCCTTGGTAAGGATGCTAATTCCCTTGTTTACTTTTTCTGGACAGAATCCTGTAATGTGTTGAGGGGCGGGGAGCAAATGGCCGCTGACTACAAAGATTCTGCTCCAGGCACAACATGAACATGAGTCAGTTCTTAGAATCAGGTGGCCAAAGTATGGATTTTCAGCTTTAGCATCAGTCCTTCTAATGAACACCTAGGACTGATCTCCTTTAGGATAGACTGGTTGGATCTCCTTGCAGTCCAACAGACTCTCAAGAGTCTTCTCCAACACCACAGTTCAAAAACATCAATTCTTCAGTGTTCAGCTTTCTTTGTAATCCAACTCTCACATCCACATCGTCTCACATCTTACATTGTTCATAAATTGATCATAAAAGGAAAAAAGCAATGAACAGCCTTTAGTAAATATTGCATATTAAGATTATGTTTTCTTTTCTATATGTTGGGCTCTTGGTTCTAATGGATGGACTGCTGCTGCTGCTGCTAAGTCGTGTCAGTCGTGTCCGACTCTGTGCGACCCCATAGATGGCAGCCCACCAGGCTCCCCCATCCCTGGGATTCTCCAGGCAAGAACACTGGAGTGGGTTGCCATTTCCTTCTCCAATGCATGAAAGTGAAAAGTGAAAATGAAGTTGCTCAGTTGTGTCCGACTCTGTGCGACCCCATGGACTGCAGCCCACCAGGCTCCTCCATCCATGGGATTTTCCAGGCAAGAGTACTGGAGTAGGGTTCCATTGCCTTCTCCGAATGGAGGGACTATTCTGTATTATTCAATTTGTTACCACATGCGTATGATTTGGGTGTTTTGTGTGTGTGTGTGGTGGAAAAAGTATCTAGTCAGGTTTCCAAAATCTAGACAAATGCTAGTGTAAGAGGGTTTTATTTAGAGGTATTGAGATTCAAGCTAGAATAGTTAGCTCTGCCCAAAAGTTTGCTTCAGTTTTGTTAAAGTCCCCTGCTCTACCTCATTAATTGGCAACAATCTGTGCTTACCTTGTTCCTGGTAGCACAGCTGATAAGTTTTGAACACTGGCCATTGACACCAGCACCTACTCTTCTCATCACTGCCCTATGCCATCTTCCCCAAAAATCAAAATATATGAAAAATATTTGATGAGGTGTTACTCTTTGTGATTGGAAACAAAATTCCAATATTATGTGGAAACACAGAACTTTAGCATTTGTAGAGATCCACGTCAGAAAAAAAAAAAAGAAAGAAAGAAAAACATGAATGGTCCAAATTTTGTCCAAGTATCCAACTCTACCACAGTTTTAAGAAACATGGTAGAGGAAGGTAGCACCACGAGGCTGATGCAACTTTCCCATTAATGGATCACCTATGTGTCTTTACAATTTCAGCCTACTCTTTCCTGGTGGTAATCCTTAAAAATTTAGCTAACAGGTGCTGGGAGCTGCACTGCCTGGCCCTCGCCTCTTCTGATATGTGCTTATGCTCCCCTGTCCTAATTCCTGTCTCCCAAGAATCTGTGGAAAACCCTGTTCCCTAGTCATACCCACACCTGTATGTGTGCGTGCTAAGTCACTTCCGTCGTGTCCAACTCTGTGCGACCCTATGGACTGCAGTCACCAGGCTCCTCTGTCCATGGGATTCTCCAGGCAAGAATACTGGAGTGGGTTGCTGTGCCCTCCTCCAGACCCATGCCTATATACTTTTCCTAATTCTCTTTAGTATTATGGGAAGGGGCCCAGAAGGAATGAGGGACTTATTTCTGAATAAAGTATATAACACTCTTCTCGGAATATCTGAAGATGCTCTCAAAGTTTGATCCAGTTCTAAGAAACACTGACATTCTGCCAATGAATCCCTTTCTTAGGTTTTTTTTTCCCCTTTCTGAAATCCTGGGGGGAAAAAATCTCTGTTTGGACAACAAATTCTCATCTAGCTTTTGTACTCTTGTCACCATAAATATCTAGTTATAACTAGATATTTAAAAGAAGAAAAGATTTTGTTTTTGTATCAACATACTTTTCCTAATACCTATATATGGTTTCCTTGACTGCTAGATAAATCACATCTAAATTTTATTCCAGACTCAAAATGAGCTGCAAATTGAAGTTTACAAGTGATATTTCACTCATAGCCACTCCACTACTATTTTTTACAAAGACATATATCTGCATAAAAATACTCCTAAAGTAGGTGCTGCTATAGCAACTGAGTGTTCCTTTCAGCTCAGGATGCCTAAGGGTACAAACTGCAAAACTGACAATTCTCTTGATAGTTGCTGACTGTATCAAAGCTGAAAGATACATTTTTTTTTCTTAATAGGATGTTTCTTCCCAAGGTCACAGATCCCAGAGTCAGATTTAAATCCTGCATCATGCTCTGAATTAAGCAAACATCATCTCAAGTAGCACTTGTATTTTCAGCTTGCAGGCTGCTTCTGAACTTGCATAATTGAGTTTTTATTTCATTTCTCATTCTTCTACAGTTGATATTATAACAGTGTTCCCTAGAAGCAGTTTATCCAAGAGAATCATGGAGGAAGGACAGAAATCAGACCACTGTTAAGAATTATCAAACTATCTATTATTGAGTGCCTGATAGATGTCAGGCAGATTGCTAAGCTCTTTGCATTGCATTATTTCATTATATCTTTATGTACACTTTATCAGGTGGATGAGAAAGAAAGATTTCTGAAGTCCATTAAGCCTAACTTCCCATACTATTAGGTGAAAACCTATATCACAGTGTGAGGTATTTCACGCCCAGATATTTCAGCTGCAGAATCGGTATCTGCAAAGCCCAGAGGCCAAAAGTCCCTGGTGAAGATGATCTTTCTCGAGAAGAAGGAGCAAATAAACTGGTTTTCCCAACTCTGGACATTCATTGAATTGGGAACATATCCAATTCAGATATGTGCATTTTAGATGTAGATGTATGTGTATATATACATACATATATGTGTGGACATGTAAATGTGTATTTTTTCTTTATCCATTCATTGTTGATGGACACCTATGTTGTTTCCATATCTCAGCTATTGTGACTAATATTAATACTAAACATAGGACTGCAGATATGTCTTCAAGATACTGATTTTACTTTCTTTGGATATATACCCAGAAGTGGGACGACTAGATCATATAGTAGTTCTACTTTTAACTTCTTGAGAAACTTACTGTTCTCCATAGTGGCTGTACCAATTTACATTCCCAGAAATGCTTTTATTTTTTCTTTTTCTTGGTACATCTTCACCAATATTTGATATCTCTTGTCTTTTTGGTAACAGCCATTCTAACAGCTATGAGATGATGTCTCATTCAGGCTTTGATTTGCCTTTTCTCCAGAGATTCTGATTTATCTGGAAGTCAGATTTTGCCATATGTTAGAATCACCTTGAGTGGATTTTTAAAGCTGCAGATATCAAAGCTGCACCCCAGATCAATTAAAAGTAGACCTGAGAGATATTTCTACACCAGAGAGATATGCAAGAATGAAAAGACTGACAAAACTTGTGGGATTAATTAGAGGTGGAGGGGGACAGAGAGAAGTCAAGAAAGGCACTCAGATTTCAGCTTGAGAAACTGGGAGACACGTGATGTCCAGCAGTCTTCCTCCTGAGTTCAGTTCAGTTCAGTCGCTCAATTGTGTCCGACCCCATGAATTGCAGCAAGCCAGGCCTCCCTGTCTATCACCAACTCCCGGAGTTCACTCAAACTCATGTCCATCGAGTCAGTGATGCCATCCAGCCATCTCATCCTCTGTTGTCCCCTTTTCATCCTGCCCCCAATCCCTCCCAGCATCAGAGTATCTTCCAATGAGTCAACTCTTTGCATGAGGTGGCCAAAGTGCTGGAGTTTCAGCTCTAGCATCATTCCTTCCAAAGAACACCCAGGACTGATCTCCTTTAGAATGGACTGGATGGATCTCCTTGCAATCCAAGGGACTCTCAAGAGTCTTCTCCAGCACCACAGTTCAAAAGCATCGATCTAATATGCACCACTGGCAGCCGCATTCTCTCATGAAATACACATTCTTTGAGCCCTGCAGGGAGAGGACCTCTGAATATGTATTGATAGGGGGAGTCTTTACAAAGAACTGGAACTCTAAACTAAAAACTGTATTTCCCCAGTATGCAAAAATATTGATATCTATTTCCTGTCAAAACCTTTAACCATCTCCTACATAATCAGCTCAGTTGTGCCAAAGGAGATAGCACCAAATCCTCTTGTAGATCATAAAAGAACTGATCACATAGTATGCTAATCATTTGTACCCTTGTCTGATTCTGCTATCAGATTAGGAGCTCCTTAATGGATACAGTAGGGGTAAAGAATCTGCCTACAATGCAGGAGACCTGGGTTAAATCCCTGGGCTGGGAAGATCTCTTGGAAAAGGGCATGGCAACCCACTCCAGTATTCTTGTCTGGAAAATTCCATGGACAGAGGAACCTGGTAGGCTACAGTCCATGGGGTTACAAAGAGTCAGACATGACTGAGAGACTAACATTTTCACTTTTTCAAAGGATACAGTGTCTTTGTATCTCCAGAGCTCCTAGTAAGTAGTAGATGTTCTTGAATGTGATGTGAATAAAGGCACAAATGGCCAACAAATAGAACACAGTTTACACGAAGGGATAATAAATTCTCTTTGATGTGGCTGCTTCATAAACACACTTCCCCCCAACTAAATTGCTTGTGTTTTCCTTCCTGTCCATGTCTTCTCCTAGAAAGTTTACAAGAAGCCACTGCCAATTAATGCTGAACACATTCATTGGTCCAAGAGGATATTATTTCTGAATAAAATTTAACACACTTTGGCATGAAGCTGTCAATGTCAATCAGCTTAAATCAAACTGAAATGTCAAACCACTTAGCATATGGCTTATCCATATCTAATGTTGGAAGCAAGGGTGACATTCTCCCAAAGAGAAAATAACCCTGGTACACAGGGAGCTGCCGAGTCTTTAAAGGGCCAACCCTCATCTGAAAACACACCAAGTCCTGTACTTACAATTTTCAACACACACCCTTTCATAAGCATGTAAATGCAAGTTATAAGGGGGCAGGGGTGAGTCAGCCCTATTTTTCACATCATTCTCAGAACTACACATTGCCTAGTACAAAGTGAACACGCCACAAACATTGGCTAAAGGGAGGGATGCGAAGAGAAGAGTTATTTGTCAAAGCAAAAGCATCAGATCTGCCCACCAGCACAGATGCCATTAGCAGTCATATATTGTGGCTGATGTTTGCTTTAAAATGCAGTAGGAGTGCTTAAGGGACAGGTCCTGAGTTTTATAGTCAAGAAGGAGACATTCAAGCAATAGTTGGTAAGAAAATTACGAATATTATCTGTGCAAAAGAGATTATCAAAACCAAGATTATCAACCTGCAGGGCTCTCTTGTGAAACCAAACTCTATCAGTGATACACTCACATCAGCCCTTGTAGAATATTTGGACTTAGAGATAATCCAGTAAGTGTCTTCAAAACACTGGATGGTCATAAGTTAAGGAGCCTCCATGCCTGACTTCCAATAGATGATTAATGCTATATAGTTAATCAAAGATAACCAACAATTATTGAGAGTTTACTATACCCCACGCAATATATCATTAAGTTTGAAGTTGTTGTTATCTACTCATTGATTCATAATTCACAGAATTATGTTGCTACCAAGTTGCTACTCTCATCATCCCCATTTTACAGATGAGGAAGTTGACTGGGGAAGTTAAGCAACTTGCCCAAAGTCACACAGATCAAAGGTGGTAGAGATAAGAATCATATGCAAGCAAAATACAGAATCATTCTTTAACAAAATATAAACACAGTTAAGGGCTTCCCTGGTAGCTCAGCTGGTAAAGAATCCACCTGTAATGCAGGACACCCCAGTTCAATTCCTGGGTCAGGAAGATCCCCTGGAGAAGGAATAGGCTACTCCAGTATTCTTGGGCCTCCCTCGTGGTTTAGATGGTAAAGAATCTGCCTGAAATGTGGGAGACCTGGATTCGATCCCTGGGTTGAGAAGATCCCTTGGAGGAGGGCATGGCAACCCATTCCAGAGAATTCCCGTGGACAGAGGAGCCTGACAGGCTGCAGTTTATGGGGTTGCAAAGACTTGGACACAACTGAGCGACTAAGCACAGCACAGCAAACACAGTTAAAACTAATCTAATAAATCTCTAGGCGTGTTTCAAGGGAAACAGTTAAATATTAAGATTTTCTACTAAATGATCTCTTAAAATTGCAAAATTGATCATTCATTAGGAATAAAACCAATCAATGCACTGTCTTTCTTGTGCCTGGCGTTGTTTCAGGGGGACAGGGAATGCAGTGTATTGTATTAGGGAATGCCACTGCTCTCATGGAGCTTACATTCTAGTGGGGGAAAATAGATTATATACATAAAATATAAAGACAGTATTTTCAGATTACGACAAGTGCTATGGAGAAAAGAAAGCAGAATAATATAATAAGAGTGACTTTGTGACTTAAAGTTACTTTAAGTTAGGTGGTTGAGAAATTTTTCTCTGACATAGCGATATCTGGGCTGAGCTCCATGTTGACAGGAAGAAGCAGCCTTTTGAAGATCTAGGAAAAGAGAAATTCAGCATAAGGAACAGCTGATGGTGAAGTGCTGAGCCTGGGGAGAGCCTGGAGCTCAAGGAGCAGAAACAATGCCAGTGTCGGAAGGAAGGAAAGAATAGGAAAGGAAAGGTGGGGAGAGAAGGGAAAGAAGCAAAACCATGGGTGTTTCACAGTAATTGTATCTGATATATAAAGTCATTTGCGGATAATTAATCACTTTGATACCATATATTCCCATCCACTGAATGGAATGTATCTTTATCTATTCCAGGCCTCTTTCAAATCATTCAGTAAATTCTCATGGTTTTCTTTATATACTGCTGCCAGGTCGCTTCAGTCGTGTCTGACTCTGTGTGACCCCATGGACTGCAGCCTACCAGGCTTCTCTGTCCATGGGATTCTCCAGGCAAGAACACTGGAGTGGGTTTCCATTTCCTTCTCCAATGCATGAAAGTGGAAAGTGAAAGTGAAGTCACTCAGTTGTGTCTGACTCTTAGTGACTCCATGGACTGCAGCCTACCAGGCTCCTCCATCCATGGGATTTTCCAGGCAAGAGTACTGGAGTGGGTTGCCACTGCCTTCTCCCATCTTTATATACATCCTACCACAATTCTTAACTTTATTCTCATACATTAAATTTTTAAATTAATATAAATGGGACTGTGTTTCTTCATATATATATATAAGCAATTATAAGAACAAAATGGCAAACTTGGTGAAAAATTCTTGTTCCCAAATGATATACACCTCTATAGTCATTGAAATTTCCTTTTCTTCTTCAGACAGAGCTGAATAAATACTGACACATTTTTTTTTTTTCCTTATTAAGTTCCAGTCTGACTACATCGCTTTCTCTTGTGGATATCACTCCCCCACCCCCACCCCTTCCTTCCTCCATCCCACCTTCAGTCCCTCCATTCCTCCTTCCTTCTTTCCATTTACCTATCTTTTTAATGGGCTTCCCAGGTGGCACTAGTGTAAAGAATCCTCCTGTCAATGCAGAAGATATAATAGACAGGGGTTTGGTCCCTGGGTGAGAAAGATCCCCTGGAGAAGGGCATGGCAACCCACTCCAGTATTCTTGCCTGGAGAATCCCATGGACAGAGAAGCCTTGAGAGCTACAGTCCTTAGGGTCACAAAGAGTCGGACACAACTGAAGCAATTTTACATGCATGCATTCAGTTCAGTTCAGTCGCTCAGTCATGTCCAACTCTTTGCGACCCCATGAATCGCAGCACGCCAGGCCTCCCTGTCCATCACCAACTCCCGGAATTCACTCAGACACACGTCCATCGAGTCAGTGATGCCATCCAGCCATCTCATCCTCTGTCGTCCCCTTCTCCTCCTGCCCCCAATCCCTCCCAGCATCAGAGTCTTTTCCAATGAGTCAACTCTTCGCATGAGGTGGCCAAAGTACTGGAGTTTCAGCTTTAGCATCATTCCTTCCAAAGAAATCCCAGGGATGATCTCCTTCAGAATGGACTGGTTGGATCTCCTTGCAGTCCAAGGGACTCTCAAGAGTCTTCTCCAACACCACAGTTCAAAAGCATCAATTCTTCAGTGCTCAGCCTTCTTCACAGTCCAACTCTCACATCCATACATGACCACTGGAAAAACCATAGCCTTGACTAGACAGACCTTTGTTGGCATGCATTAGATTAGATCTATTTAATAAACATTGATTTCAGAATCTGTTATATGTCAAAAACTACACCTGAAACACAGAAATATAACCTTAAGTTGCCTGTGGCCTACTGAGGTCAGATAATCAATAAGGAGTTGAAATGCAGTGTGGTAAGTTATCTGGTAGAATAGAAGTGGCCTGTGATGGGACCACAACAAGGCCCCTCCCCCAGCCTGGGGTGGTTAAAAGACACTTCCAAGAAAGGCTCAGCCTAGAGACAAGCAGGTCTGGGCAGAGACTGTTCAAAGAGCCTGGGGCAAATGGGTATATTCATCAGACATGAAACAACCACCCAATCTGGCCAATGTGTACAGGAATAAAATATATTGTTTCAATTATACAAGTAACCACATAAACAAGTTTAGTTTAAAAATCCAATCAAAAACTAGGAACATGGAAATAAAGATTTTAAATATATGTTTCCTTCACCTGAAAATCTTACAGACAATAATTTTTAACCATATGGTTACATAGACTTTCATAATTTTTTTCTAAATGTATATATACATGCCTATTTTACATAATATAAATAACCTGATACATGTTATTCTGCAACTTCTTTTTTCATTGAAAATATCTTGGAATGCTTATGTTGTCTATGAAAGTGAAAGTGAAAGTCACTCAATCGTGTCCAACTCTTTGTGACCACATGGACTGTAGCCTGCCAGGCTCCTCTGCCCATGGAATTCTCCAGGCAAAAATACTGCAGTGGGTAGCCATTCCCTTCTCCAGGGTATCTTCCCAACCCAGGGATCGAACCCAGGTTTCCCACATTGCAGGTGGATTTTTCACCATCTGAGCCACCGGGGAAGCTATGTTTTCTATACATATAGATATCATTCTTTTTAATATCTATATGGTATCTATTTTTTCAGAAATGATATGTAGTTACATGTTCATATTAAGAAAAATAATATTAAACCTAAAAAGTGAAAATGGAAGTACCCTAATCCTCCCAGAACTTACCATTCTCATTCTCATTTCCCAGAATTAATTAACCTTTTTTAAAGTCTCCACATACTGTCTTGTAAATGCTGTGGAGTGTGTGTATATGTGTGTGTATGTAAATATTTTCTCCATTCTCTTAAAGTCAAGCTGTTCTCAGGGACTCATCAGTATACAGACACCCTACTTTTGCTATGCTAATCCACCCCTCGGAAGAGCTGGGAGCGAGGTGTAGAGAGGTGGGTTGTGGCACTGGGCTTCCCGGGCGGCACTAGCGGTGAAGAATCTGCCTGCCAGTGCAGGAGACCCAAGAGACATGGGTTCGGTCCCTGGATTGGGAAGATCCCCTGGAGGAAAGCATAGCAGCCCACTCCAGTATTCTTTCCTGGCTGCTAGGCTCAGTCCATGGGGTTGCAAAGAGTTGGACACGACTAAAGCAGCTTAGTACAGCACATGGCTATTCACCACAATAGAGTAGAAGGTTCTATTCAACATGTGGTATAACCTCAGTAAAGACCAGTCAGAAAAGAATTGCATTTTCTGACATGAAACATTCTTTTACTAGGGTAACAGGCTAAAGGAAAACAGAACATGCTCTTATTGCTACTGTTGGAGAGGGAAGGAGAGTTTTCTTTGTAAATTATTCACTCTCTTAAGCCAAGTTATTCAGAACATGCATTTTAAATAAGGCACAGGAAAACCAACAGGATCCATAGGTAGAGCATCTATTTGAATTGCCACCTGCCACAAAGAAACGAATACTGTATCCTCTAGATAAGGACATTCAACTTTACATGCTGCAAGGTTACCAGTGATCCTAGCTCTTGGGTCTGTGATAATTTATAGCAAATGAGGCATGTCTTTGTAGGAATTATTTATTTACTTTGAAGTAAATCTGTGATCTGTGAATGACCCTATTACTTGTTAATAGGAGGAAAGAAGTACTTGTGACTGGAATGAAAGCAAAAGCATGTACCATGTTCAACACGCAGTTTTCACAATTTCTCCCCAAAAGGTTCATTTCAGGAACATTCACAAGGAGGTAAGCGAAGCAAAACTATCGTCCACACTTGAGAGGTAAAAAAATGGATCCCCTCACACTTAGATACCTGACCTGTCCAATTTTACCTAGAAAGTTCACAAGCAAGCCAGAACACGGGGGGCTTGTCACCCCAGGGGCTCTCAGGGTCATATTCAAATATTTAATCATTATGAAGCTCAGATTAGCATTGCAGTTTATATTTGATAAAGCAAGTTTACAACAAACAATTTCATACAATAACTCAGTTTAAAAAGAGTATTTGAGGTACTATTTACAGCACTTCTTCAGAACAAGAAAGTATAATCTCGGGAAATATAAAAACTTGATTCAGTTCATGCCCCTAAAAAGTGACAGTATTCAAGTGACACTGCTCCTGCTGGAAACGTTCACTTACTCCTATCCATTTTATCACACCACAACACTTAGAATTTCAAAACATTTAAAGCCTGTGTTATTTTATTTCTCCAACTCATGCAATAAGGCAGTAAAGGGATTTTCACCCTTACTTCCCAGAGCAGAAATTAGCGGTTTAAAACTACAGTCACGCTATTGGGAGAATTAGCAGCTAGTTCCAAAACCAAGGAAATTTATTCTCCCTCTGCAAGACTGAGATAACTGTACTATCTAAATAATCACGGCGGTTTCTCTAGGAAATCAGTACAACTGTAGAAGTCTGTAAGAGCCTATTGCTTTGGTCCTTTATAGGATAAGATTTTACTCTGGGTGAGTAGATTGTGGGTGAGATTTTCTAGATTTAACCACGTGGGGGCAGTATGATCATGGCATTGAAAGGCTTCCAACCTCAGCAGTTCAGGAGCGCGCACGGCCAATTAACGCAGGAAAGCATCCCTTTGTGTCCTCTTTTTTGATTTAGAGATATGCAAAAAAGATAGCAAGCTGTGCTGTCCCTGAATGAAGAGCTCTGCTTCTTCCATCCAGCTTAACTGGAGGGATGTGGGTGCAGGATGAGGAGCAACATTATAGCCTAATGAGCCAATTACTTTGAGTGGCACAAATACACCTAGGGACTTGGAGAAAGGTGCTTCCACAAAGCTGGGAGGATAAAAGAACAGGACTATAATTTTAGGCAAATCACAAGCTTAAATGTGCCCCTGGCCTTAAAATGTCTTTTCTTTTCTTTTCATTGGACTTCCCTACAAAGAAACAGGAAAGAGATGTTTATATTGGCATTGTCCCTTTTTGTTGGTGACTGCAATTTGTACAAGTCATGTTTATCCTAGCAATAAATCTACAATGCAACCAGCTTGAAAACGCATGCATTCAAAATATTTAATCCTGTTACTTTTACCTACAATTTTATTATGGAGGAAACTAGCTCTCGCCCTTCCATATATATGAGCTTTTTTTTTTTTTTTTCTAATATACTAAAAGGACTATCTCACTTTATCCTTACAGCACGTCTATATAGTAGCTGTCCTTATTTACATTCTACAGATAGGGAAAGCAAAGTCAAGAAACATTAACTGAACTGACTCAAGTTCACACCCAGAGAAAATAGGCAGGACCTGTTCTATTTGATATACAAACCCACAATTTGTCTTCTCCGCATACTTACTTCAAACTCTGAAACATTTCTCCCTCTCTTTTCATTAATCTGTGATTTCTTTCATTTTATTATTATTCAAATTTATGTTTAAATAGGGAAATCTCAAGAGGGAAATAAGAAATAGCTGATAAACTAATGTCCAAATGGGCCTTGATGTTTTAAAGATAAAAAGGAGGGGAAAACGAAAAGGAGGAAAAATATAACATGTTGATCTGATGAGAAAGAATAATCATACACAAAAGCACAAAATGAAACGTAAAAAATTTTCTATGACCTACACACATACCTCTCTCTACAAATATTACAATACTAATAATAAATAATTTGAAATACAAGTATAATATATAATGGTGTATGTAAGAAGCTGCACTTATAAAGTATCAGCTATTAACCACGCACAGTTTGTAGCAGTTTAAAAGTATTAAATCAATTAAATCACTTAATGTGTATGAAAAGCCATATATTAATTTTTATTAATATTAAAGGACCTTACTCTTCATAATATTTTGAACTTCTCCTATTTGTCCTATTTTTTTCCTTTAAACATGTATTTTGGAGATCTTTCCATACCCATGCAGGATGATCTTTTTTGTTTTTTACTATTTTAGATTATTCAATAGCAAAGATGAATCACAATTAACAGATACTGGTGGTAATCTCTGCTCCCAATGATCTTAAATAAGAAACTGGATGGTTAGCGTTCTTTTAATTTAGAAGTCCCATTTTAGCAACAACCATAAGACACTGAATATGATTAAAGGATGGTTAGGTTAGAAAGGAACTGATAAATGAAGAGAAAGACTATTTTTATGGTTTAGAGAACTATCAGGAAACAGCATTGCCAGGCACCTTGAGGCCCTAGAAAGCAGCACTGGGCTGGCCAAGGACAGGGGTCACTGACTTCACAGGTCAAATTATCCTGTCCCCTGAGCACATTATCCTGTCAGGAAATTATCCTGTCTCCTGAAAACCTCCTGAAATAAAATGCTTCAGGCCCATGGCAACAGGTTCCAATCAGTCAGTCAGTTCAGTCACTCACTCATGTCCAATTCTTTGCAACCCCATGGACTGCAGCATGCCAGGCTTCCCTGTCCATTAACAACTCCAGGAGCTTAGTCAAACTCATGTCCGTCAAGTTGGGGGATGACCAACCATCTCATCCTCTGTCATCCATCCCCTTTTCTCCCTGCCTTCCTTCTTTCCCAGCATCAGGGTCTTTTCAAATGAGTCAATTCTTCACATCAGGTGGCCAAAGTATGGAGTTTCAGCTTCAGTACCAGTCCTTTCAATGAATATTCAGGACTGATTTTCTTTAGGATGGACTGGTTTGATATCTTTGCAGTTCAAGGGAGTCTCAAGAGTCTTCTCCAGCACCACAATTCAAAGCATCAATTCTTCGGCACTCAGTTCTTTTTAGTCCAGCTCTCACATCCATACATGACTACTGGAAAAATCATAGCTTTGACTAGACGGACCATTGTTGGCAAAGTAATGTCTCTGCTTTTTAATATGGTGCCTAGGTTGGTCATAGATTTTTTTTCCAATGAGCAAGCATCTCTTAATTTCATGGCTGCAGTCACCATCTGCTATGATTTTGGAGCCCAAGAAAATAAAGTCTCTCACTGTTCCTATCAGTATCTTCCAATCAGTATCTTCTAAATCAACTATCTTTGTGGCACAGTTCAGAGAGCCTTCCACCAGATGCTGTCTATCCCACCGGGTTCTGGAGAACAACCATAAGAATGAGAAGGACTTGGGGCCAAACTCCATTTATTACTCTGGTTCCACTGTTCCTCCCTCCCAAGCTGAAGGACTACTAGCATCACTACCAATTCAAACGCTTTATCTGATGGCTTTCAAAAAACCTGAGCTTTCTTCTTTCCTTGCTGCCAAATGTCTACAAGTCATTCCAGGAAGGATCAAAGGTGTGTTTACTACATATTTTGATCTTCATCAAAGAGATCTGCAATTTCCTTCTGTTAGCTGGTTTCTGGGTCTGTGAACTGATGTAGATCTGAAAACTGGATAGTTCAGTTCAGTTACTCAGTTGTGTCCAACTCTTTGCAACCTCAAGGACTGCAGTGTGCCAGGCCTCCCTGTCCATCACCAACTCCCGGAGTCCACCCAAACCCATGTCCATTGAGTCGGTGATGCCATCCAACCATCTCATCCTCTGCCGTGCCCTTCTTCTCCTGCTTTCAATTTTTCCCAGTATCAGGGTCTTTTCAAATGAGTCTGCTCTTCGCATCAGGTGGCCAAAGTATTGACATTTCATCTTCAACATCAGTCCTTCCAATGAATATTCAGGCCTGATCTCCTTTAGGATGGACTGGTTGGATCTCCTTGCAGTCCAAGGGACTCTCAAGAGTCTTCTCCAACATCACAATTCAAAAGCATCAATTCTTTGGCACTCAGCTTTCTTTATAGTCCAACTCTCACATCCATACATGACCACTGGAAAAACCATAGCCTTGACTAAACGGACATTTGTTTGCAAAGTAATGTCTCTGCTTTTTAATATGCTGTCTAGGTTGGTCATAACTTTCCTACTAAGGACTAAGTGTCTTTTACTTTCATGGCTGCAATCACCATCTGCAGTGATTTTGGAGCCCAAAAAATAAAGTCTGACACTGTTTCCACTGTTTCCTCATCTATTTGCCATGAAGTGATGAGGCCAGAGGCCATGATCTTAGTTTTCTGAATGTTGAGTTTTAAGCCAACTTTTTCACTCTCTTTCACTTTCATCAGGAAGTTCTTTAGTTCTTCTTCACTTTCTGCCATAAGGGTGGTGTCATCTGCATATCTGAGGTTATTGATATTTACCCCAGCAATCTTGATTCCAGCTTGTGCTTCTTCCAGCCCAGCGTTTCTCATGACGTACTCTGCATAGAAGTTAAATAAGCAGGGTGAGAATATACAGCCTTGATGTACTCCTTTTCCTATTTGGAACCAGTCTGTTGTTCCATGTCCAGTTCTAACTGTTGCTTCCTGACCTGCATACACATTTCTCAAGAGGCAGGTCAAGTGGTCTGTTATTCCCATCTATTTCAGAATTTTCCACAGTTTATTGCAAACCACACAGTCAAAGGCTTTGGCATAGTCAATAAAGCAGAAATAGATGTTTTTTATGAAACTTTCTTACTTTTTCTACAATCCAGCAGATGTTGGCAGTTTGACCTCTGGTTCTTGTGTCTTCTCTAAAATGAGCTTGAACATCTGGAAGTTCACAGTTCACGTATTGCTGAAGCCTGCCTTGGAGAATTTTGAGCATTACTTTACTAGCGTGTGAGATGAGTGCAATTGTGCAGTAGTTTGAGCATTCTTTGGCATTGCCTTTCTAAGGGGAATTAAAACTGACCTTTTCCAGTCCTGTGGCCAGTGTTGAATTTTCCAAATTTGCTGGCATATTGAGTGCTGCACTTTCACAGCATCATCTTTCAGGATTTGAAATAGCTCAACTGGGATTCCATCACCTCCACTAACTTTGCTCGTAGTCATGCTTCCTAAGGCCCACTTGACTTCGCATTCCAGGATGTCTGGCTCTAGGTGAGTGATCACACCATCATGATTATCTTAGTCATGAAGATCTTTTTTGTACAGTTCTTCTGTGTATTCTTGCCACTGGATAAGGGGCCAAGGTGTCCCACTGTGATAACTGGTGTCAGCCTTCTGCCTACCAACTTTCAATCTTCTCTTTTCTTCTCTTCCCCTTCCTTCCCCTTCCTCCTCCTCTCCCTGTCTCTCTCTCTCTCTGTCTCCTTCTATGTCCCTTTCTCTACCTCTCTTTCTGCCCTTCCCCATAGAACATAATAATTTAACAGTTATCACCCTATCCTTATTGGACAAAGCACCCCAGTTGCCACTCTGGACATGATGCCCATTATGATCATTATTTCTGTTTTGCAACTGGCATTTCTATGCTACAGTGTGGCTTCTGCCATTCCCCAAATCCACCATCCATATGTGGGAGCCCTCAGTTTTGTGTCCGCATTTCCCACCATAAAACCAAGTCGATATAAGACAGCAACCACTGAGCTATTGAAAAAGCTGGTGTACTTCTTACCAGTGCATTCTCTACACACTTAGTGAAGATTGTGTTCCCTGGGCTCTCCTGGTACCCACAGGCAGGTGTAGCACTCTCGGTGTCTTACACAATAAAGCCATTCAAACCTTTCCCCTACTCACACCAGAGAAGTTCTGCCGCCAGCACCCCATTCACTGTAGTTCACTTTTATATTTAAGCTTCAAGGTGCCCATCCTGAAAATTCAGATATCTTTTCCAGAACATGAAAGCAGAGTCATGAGAAAGTGCCCTGACAAAATTTCTCTCCTAGCAAGCCTCATAATCTACTCTGCCTGCTCCAATACCCTCTAATTCCATTCTCACAAATGCTTCCCTAGTTATTAACGGTACATATTAGTCAACTTCTGGGGCTTCCCTGGTGGCTCAGATGGTAAAGAATCTGCTTGCAATGCAGGAGACCTGGGTTCAATCTCTTGGTTGGGAAGATCCCCTGGAGGAGAGCATGGCAATGACAGAGTCAATTCCTAAGCAGCCTGATAAGAAGTCCAGGGCCCCTAAGGAGAGAGGGGTCTGGGGCTCTGAAGGATGAGATAGGGGTCTGGAATTCTCAAGGAGGAGGAAAAAACAAACTTTTTTTCTACATTTCTTAGTCTTAAAACATTTTTTTCTTTAATCCCAGAACTGATGATTACACAACAAACTCAGTTTAAACTCTGTACTAAGGATACTTCCCTGGTGGCTCGGACAGTAAAGCGTCTGCCTACAATGCTGGAGACGTGGGTTCAATCCCTGGGTCCAGAAGATCTCCTGGAGAAGGAAATGGTAACCCACTCCAGTATTCTTACCTGGAAAATCCCATGGACCAGGAAGCCTGGTAGGCTACAGGCCATGGGGTAGCAAAGTCTCGGACACGACTGAGCGACTTTACTTTCACTTTAAGTATTATATAACAACAATGTATCCTGCTTGAGGACAGTTTCTCCTTCCTGAAAACCTGACTAATCCTGTTGTCTTAAAATGTATATTATGGGAGTGGGTTTGGTAAAATCTTTCTATTGTTAAATTTTAATCCAGTCATCTTAAAATGTAAATTGTGGGAGAAGGTTTAGTAAGATCTTTACAACCTTGAGACATTCTTTTGATTTATTGTAATAACCAATTTTAGAAGTATATAACTCCCTTTCTAAGACTATCGAGGGTGGCACTCTCCGTCCCCCTTCTGATATGTGTCAGAAGCTTTCTATGTCCCTTTTCTTACTTTAAGAAAACTCTGCTACACAAAAGCTCTTGAGTGATCAAGCCTGGTGCCTGGTCCCGAAGCTAAATCTTCAGAGATCATGAATCCCACATCATTCACCGTAAGCTATCAGCAACCTACTCCAGTATTCTTGCGTGGAGAATCCCTGTGGATGGAAGAGCTGGCCAGATACAGTCCATAAGGCTGCAAAGAGTCAGACACGACTGAGCAACTAAGCACAGAACAGTCAACCTCTGAGATTCCTTGGGGGTATAAGCTATATTTTCTTGAGGTCCAAATAGTACTTCCCTATTCCAACAGTGACTGCTAAGATCTGATCACAGATATTGGTCTAGATGAAGTGAAGATTAGTGGATGTAGAGCTTGAGGAGAATAGGAAAGCATTATTAAGGCCTTTCATGGCACAGTATCAGGTGGTCTCCAGGAAAGAGAGGCTACTTTCCTCTGGCAAAAGGAAGAGGGGTGCTTCTTCCTTGGTGGGACATTCAAGGGAAGGTGAGGTTCAAGGTCCTCAGGCTTCTTAACCACAAATTCAGTTTTCAGGCTCTTCCTGCTTTTCTGTAAGGTCCTAACAAAGAAGGTACGTCCTGGCTGTGCACTTGGTTTGTTCTGCAGCTGTGTTCCCTAGCCTCCTGCACAGTCTGATGCAGGCTTGTAACAGATCACACTGCTGTCCACAGCAGCCACAGAACCCCTCTGACTCTCACAGACTGTCAAGCTGGCAGTTTACGTCTCTGTCTATTGTTTTCTTTTGCCAAGGACTGCAATGCAGTTAATCCACTGAAATATCTTCATAACTATAATTTTCCCCAAACTGTTTACTCAGCAGAGCCTTTCCATAAAATAGTGTTCCACCTACTCCTTTCACCTCCCAATTAATTGTAGGTGAAAACATTAGTAATTATAATGCCACTACATGCCAGGGGCTATTACCCTACTAATTACTGATACTATGGATCCCTCATTGCCATCAGATCACAAGAAACCTAACTCCAAATCAGATTCTTAATGTCTGCTTTCCAGGACTTCTGATCCCAACTGGCAAAGCATAGAGTTCCCACAAAGCATAATTTCAACTATTTTTGACAAGAAGTTAGGTAGCACAGGAAAGATATTTAAACAAATAATGACAAGATAACAGAATAAATTCTAAAATAAAGATATGAATATTATTTACTCCGAAACCCATCTGAGAAGGTGGGTGATTATACTTGCAAAGTCAGGTATGTCTTCACGGAGAACTAAGGTAACAAAACTCATCCATCATTCATTATGTGTCAGGATCTATGCAAAGCCCTTTATATTTAATACTTTAAGTAACCCTATGTTGCAGACAGTTCTGCTGGCTCCATTTTAAAAATGAGAACACTGACTAAAGCTTAGTGAATTCCCACAGATGCTAAGTGGCAGAACCTGGGGTCATGCTTTTGAACACTGTGCTAAGCTTTTTTTCTGGAAGACTTGATGCTGACCTGGTTTTTGATAAGGTGCTTTTTATCAATTATAGAAGGAGAAAGTACTGTGGGCAAAAAGGAGAGGAGATGCCAAGTCAAAGAGATATGAAAAGACTGCCATATTTTAGGATAATAAGAAATTCAGTATGAACTGGGAGCCATTTAAAGGGTATCTTAGTTTGTTTGGGCTGCAATACCAAAATATTACAAGACTTATAAAGAACAGAAATTTATTTCTCACAGTTCTACAGACTGAGAAGTCCAAGTTCAAGGCAGCAAAAGATTCCTTGTTTAGTGGGGTCTATCCCAGGTGGCACTAGTGGTAAAGAACCCACCAGTTCAGGAGACATAAGAGACACAGATTGGATCCCTGGGTTGGGAAGATCCCCTGGAGGAGGGCATGGCAACCCACTCCAGTATTCTTGCCTGAAGAATCCCATGGGCAAAAGAGCCTGGTGGACTGCAGTCCATAAGGTCACAAAGAGTCAAACACAACTGAAGTGACTTACCACAGCACACACATCTTCCTGGTTCATAGAATGCTGACTTCTGGCTATTTCATCACATGGTAGAAGACCCTCCGTAGTTCTCTGGGGTTTCTTGTGTGGGCACTAATCTCATTCATGAGGGCTCTACCCTGATAACTTATTCATCTCTCAGAAACCTCACTTCTTAACACTGTCACACTGGAGAATAAGTTTAAACATGTGAATTTGGGGAAAACACCAATGCTCAGTCTATAGCAGAGGATGAACAAGAGTGAAGAACAGGAAAGAGAATTTAGACTGTACAACCAATTGGTGGGTTTTACAACAGGATGCCATGAAACTCTGAAAATGAATTATGGCCTGGATACCAGCAAAGGGGCCAGAACTTGTGCTGTTCCATTGATGCTACCTTACTCTTTTGCTCTCTGAATCTAAATGCCAGATACCATATTTGTATCTATATGACTTTGGATGAATCTCTCAATCTCACTATCCTGTTTCTCTAGGTATAATATGAGGAAGATAATAGCTACCACCTACCTTGTCAGATTGTTTAAAATATTCAGTGAAATAATGTGAGCATAGTACTCAACTCAACATCCACATTTAACAGAGTAAAAATTCAACTATAAGCTCTTGTCCAGAGAGAGAAATATTAAAAAGCAAGAGAAGGGAATAACAGTTCAACATTATGTGAAATTCCACTTTCAATAACTGGTATTTATTCCTAGGTGAGAAAGGAGGTGTGAATCTGCTGTTCCCATATTTAGCCTTAGTTCCCCCTCCGCCTCTCAGAGTGTGAGCATCTCACAGACCAGAAATCTTTTGTGTTTAAAGCTATGGCTTAGCACAGTGAATGATACAGTATGCATTCAGTGACGGTTCACTAAATGCTTGTTCATATCCTTGGTATTATTCTTCTCTACTCTCTCCATCTTCCTAGATGTCTTCAACCTATGTCACTGGTTTATTTGTCAAAGTTTCTCTCTTTGAGAAATAGCTGTGTCCTGTGTTGGGGACTTGGCCTACCCTGGTCTGCAAGGAAGTTGCTGGGAAGAAGTGATTTCTTTCAGGATTATCTAGAAGCAGCTACTCTTTTAGAATTGGCTATTCAAACCAGAATCTGTTCCTGAGTTCTTGCCTAATTCCCACAAACATTTCACCTAGAACTGATGTCTATCTATTGCCCTACCAGCCCCAGAAGGAAAGAGGATAAATAAGAGCATATTACTCTCAACTCCTCTTACCCTTTATTTAAGCCCCATCTCATGTCCCAACCTGGGACTAATCTTTTCCCACAACCCTGCCAGGGACAATATCCTTTCCTATCCTGGGAAAATCCATCTCCACCCACAAGGTATGATCTGGTCCCAGGCTCCTGGCAGTCATCATGATCTGACAGCTCATTCCTAAAATGCTTATTTAGAGTTAGTCAGCCCTGTATACAAGAAACAGTTTGCCAAAGTGGGCCTGCCAAAATGGTGCTGTGCTGGTCCAAGCTGATCTCAACTCCTGCTCCCAGCCCGTCCTCCTGTGCTGGGTGAGGATAATATTAAGCCACCTTAATGTGTGGTCTGTCTTCCACTTTCCATCTCCTGGAAGCAAATGCTTAGGCGAAAAAACAAAAATGCTAACATTTTCCTGAAACAAAAAATAATGTTTAGAGTTCTCTGAGCTCACAGTACCTCTCTCTTCCCCTGGGAGGATTCTTGGCTTTTTTTCCCCAGCATGGCCCCTAAACACCAGTCTTCACTTACACCTCAATCAAAGAAACCAAAGAAAGCAAGGCCGACTCCTGCCTCCAGGCCAGGCAAGGCCTCTGGTTCTTCAAACTTGCCAAAGGAAGGAAAAGAACAGCAAGAAGCAACTGTACATATTGATGAAGTACAGAATGAAATAGACAGACTTAATGAACAAGCCAGTGAGATTTTGAAAGTAGAATAGAAATATAACAAACTCTGCCAACCATTTTTTCAGAAGAGGTTGGACTTGATTGCCAAAATCCCAGATTTGGGGGTAACAACAATTTTTAACCATCCACAAGTGTCTGCATTGCTTGAGGAGGAGGATGAAGCAGTGCTGCATTATTTGACAAGAGTTGAAGTGATACAATTTGAAGACATTAAATCAGGTTACAGAATAGATTTTAATTTTGATGAAAACCCTTTCTTCGAAAATAAAATTATCTTCAAAGAATTTCATCTGAATGAGAGTGGTGAACCATCTTCAAAGTCCACTGAAATCAAATGGAAATCTGGAAAGGATTTGATGAAATAGTCAAGTCAAACACAGAATAAAGCCAGCAGGAATAGACAGCACGAGGAACAAGGAAGCTTCTTCACCTGGTTCACTGATCATTCTGATTCAGGTACAGATGAGTTAGGAGAGGTCATCAAAGATGATATTTGGCCAAACGCACTACAGTACTACTTGGTTCCTGATATGGATGATGAGGAAGGGGAAAGAGAAGAAGACGGCAACGATGATGAAGAGGAAGAAGGATTGGAAGATATTGATGAAGAAGGGGATAGGGATGAAGGTGAAGAAGATGAAGATGATGATGACTAATGGAATGCTGATGGATTCCAACCGTTTTAATTTTCTCCAGTCCCTGGGAGCAAGTTGCAGTCTTTTTTTCTCCTCTTGTACTCAATCGCCCTTGAGCACAAGGGTGATTTTTGAGGTCTCTTTTCTCCTTTATACCATGGTTCACAACTTATTTTTGGGGAAAATACCTTGAGTAGAATTCAGTGGGAAAAGAATCTCTACCCTTTCAGTTCCAAATTCACTCTTATCACTTCCTGTTTCAAAAAAAAACTTTATGGAATCAACATCACCATGCTCTGTGGTAAAAAAGAAAAAGCTTCCACTCCCTGAGCTCTGCTGGAAGCTGGAGGGTGCTAGGCCCCTGTGTAGTAGTGCATAGAATTCTAGATATTTTCCTCCTTTCTCTGTATATTGGGTCAGAGATTACACTGTGTCTCTATGTGAATATGGACAGTTAGCATTTACCAACATGTATCTGTCCACTTTCTCTTGTTTATAAAAAGAAAAAAAAAACTTTTAAAAAATGGGGTTATAGAAGGTCAGCAAAGGGTAGGTTTGAGGTGTTTGGGTGGGTTAAGTGGGCATTTTGACAACATGGCTTCTCCTTTGGCATGTTTAATTGTGATGTTTAATGGACATCCTTGCAATTTAAGGTGACACTTTTAAAATAAAATTCTCTCCTAAGTGAAGAGGAACTAAAAAGCCTCTTGATGAAAGTGAAAGAGGAGAGTGAAAAAGTTGGCTTAAAGCTCAACATTCAGAAAATGAAGATCATGGCATCTGGTCCCATCACTTCATGGGAAATAGATGGGGAAACAGTGTCAGACTTTATTTTTTGGGGCTCCAAAATCACTGCAGATGGTGACTTCAGCCATAAAATAAAAAGACATGTATTCCTTGGAAGGAAAGCTATGGCCAACCTAGATAGCATATTGAAAAGCAGAGACATTACTTTGCCAATGAAGGTCTGTCTAGTCAAGGCTATGGTTTTTCCAGTGGTCATGTATGGATGTGAGAGTTGGACTGTGAAGAAGGCTGAACGCTGAAGAATTGATGCTTCTGAACTGTGGTGTTGGAGAAGACTCTTGAGAGTCCCTTGGACTGCAAGGAGATCCAACCAGTCCATTCTGAAGGAGATCAGCCCTGGGTGTTCTTTGGAAGGAATGATGCTAAAGCTGAAACTCCAGTACTTTGTCCACCTCATGGGAAGAGTTGACTCATTGGAAAAGACTCTGATGCTGGGAGGGTTTGGGGGCAGGAGGAGAAGGGGACGACAGAGGATGAGATGGCTGGATGGCATCACCGACTCGATGGACGTGAGTTTGAGTGAACTCCAGGAGTTTGTGATGGACAGGGAGGCCTGGCGTGCTGTGATTCATGGGGTCGCGAGGAGTCAGACACGACTGAGCATCTGAAATGAACTGAACTGAATGATGACTTGAGCCCTGCCACTTGATGGGAGAATCAGCAGAACCTGTAGAAGATCTTATTGGCAATTGACATTCTCTACTGTAATTTTGTTCCTGTTTATTTTCAAATTTTCTTTTTGTTTCACTAGAAAGGAATGATGAGACTCAGTTTTAAACGTTTAAAGTGTGCATGTTGCTTTGTTATAATAAAACTAAATGCGCATACAAAGGAAAAAAAATCATGTTTAGACATAGGAAAATTTAAACCAAAATTTAGAAAAAAGTACTGCGCACAATTTCCAGGCATATCAAACATATGTCCAATGTAAATTAATAAACAAATGGCTTAATACTGCCATCAGCAGCTTCTGCATTTGGTTAACACCACTGTCAACTGGGTCCTTGCCAAGAATAATGGATGTGTGTTTGTTTAAGTGAATAAAAGTGAAAAACTGACCAAAGTCCTCTCTCCCAGGAAAAAGAGGACTATGACCTAAAGACAAAAACAAGTCTTCATGCTAAAAGTAAAATTTCCAAAGACACTGCTTAGTACAGATCTCATTTTTAAAACATTGTAACTATTATTTGTTATCACCTCGCTGCATGCCATCCTTCCAGCATACACACCAAGCACAAAAGCATTTGTGTTCTTTTTTTATTTTCAGAGTCAAATGAAATAAAAATTTGTCATCGCCATTCCTAATTCATTTAAGAGTTTGATCCTATGAGATGGTTTGAATATGTAATTTGTTGCATTAAAGTTCAGGTTACAAGCTCAAAAGTGGGTTAAAAGCCAGTTCACATTGCCAAGTATCCCTATTGGAAAAGTTAGCAGTCTAGTGGAATGGGTCAGTTCATCCTCAATACCCATTGAAATGTACAAGGATTTTTAGTGCAGAGAATTTTGTGGATATTTGTATGGCAGAGAAAAACAATAAAAGAAAGCTAATCCAGCCCCTTTTCGTGAGATTTAAACAGCAAAGTTTCAACTAAAATCATGATCTTATTCCAGTGACCTTTTTATTTAGTCTACACAGCACACATTTTATAACATTTGAAAGAGTTGAGACAAGTGCTATGCACATTTAATTTTTTGTTGGAAGACTGGAATCTCTGAATATTAGAGCTGACAACACACACACACAAACTAACCTATCATCTTCCCCACCATGCTCACTTTATGGTCTGGCAATTGCTAGGAATACATGTTGGTGCTGGGGGAAATGAATGAATTTGAAGCACAGGGTTGCCAAATACAAGTCAAGCACCTCAACTTACTGGCTTGGTGATGCTGGTTGAGTTACTTCTCCTCTCTGGATTTCATTTTACTGGCCATAAGATAGAAATGATAATAACAGTTACCTCGTGGAAATATAGGGCTTCCCAGGTGGTCCTAGTGGTAAAGAATCCACCTGCCAATGCAGGAGACATAAGAGATGTGGGTTCAATAACTGGATCAGGAAGATGCCCTGGAGGAGGGCATGGCAGCCCACTCCAATATTCTTGCCTGGAGACCCCATGGATAGAGGAACCTGGCAGGCTACAGTCCATGGGGTTGCAAAGAGTCAGACATGACTGAAGCAGCAGCAGCATGGAAATATAGTGAAGCCTGAGTAAAGCACTGTATATATGGGCTGCTGTTGTTGTTCAGTCACTCAGTCATGCCCCAGTCTTTGCAACCCCATGGACTGTAGCACACCAGGCTTCCCTGTCCTTCACCATCTTCCAGAGCTTGCTCAAACTCAGGTCCATTGAGTCAGTGATGCCATCCAACTCTCTTGTCCTCTGTTGTCCCCTTCTCCTCCTGTCTTCAATCTTCCCAAGCATCAGGGTCTTTTCTAATGAGTTGGCTCTTCACATCAGGTGGCCAAAGTATTGGAGCTTCAGCATCATTCTTCCGATGAATCTTCAGGGTTGATTTCTTTTTGGATTGACTGATTTGATCTCCTTGCCATCCAAGGGATTCTCAAGAGTCTTCTCCAACACCACAGTTCAAAAGCATCAATTCTTTAGTGGTCAGCCTTCTTTACAGTTCAATTCTCATATCCATACATGACTCCTGGAAAAACCATAACTTTGATTATATACCTTTGCTGGGGCAAAGTAATGTCTCTGATTTTAATAAGCTGTCTAGGTATGTCATAGCTTTTCTTTCAAGGAGCAAACGTCTTAATTTCATGGCTGCAGTCACCATCTGCAGTGATTTTGAAGCCTAAGAAAATAAAGTTTGTCACTCCTCCCATTGTTTCCCCACTTATTTGCCATGAAGTGATGGAATCAGATGCCATGACATTAGTTTTTTTCCCACATAGCTCATTTAATAAAGAATCTACCTGCAGTGTGGGAGACCTGGGTTCAATTCCTGGGGCAGGAAGATCCCCTGGAGAAGGAAATGGCAACCCACTCCAGTATTCTTGCCTAGAGAATCCCATGGGCAGAGGAGCCTGGAAGGCTACAGTCCATGGAGTCACAAGAGTCAGACAAGACTTAGTGCTTAATACACTTTAAGATGCTGCACAAACATTACATGGAGTTACACTGATGTGCTATGTTAGTATATGATTTGAAAGCACGGGACCTTAAAGTCCTCATTTTCCCACTGACATTTATAAGTGTTATAGTCTTTATTTACAAAGTAGGATACATACAACATTTTCCTCATAAGGTTTCTATGATGACCCATGAAATATGTGTAAAGCACTTAGAGTGCCCAGTACCTACATAGACACTTCCCGTGAATGTCAACTCTCACTAGACATTTGAGGATAAAACTGATATTTCTTCAATAAGTATTTAAAGCAATCCAGCCATCTACTAGGCACTCTATCTGTGCTGGGAATGAAGGTGGGAAAAAGATACCTTCTGGCTCTGAGGGGACTCACCAAGGACTGGGAAATAGCTTACTTATATGTCCATTGCCAAAGCGATCAGAAACTTCTCATTGCCCATAAAATAAAGCTCAAGTTCTTCTTTCTGCATTTAAAGCATTCCACTGCATGACCTCACCCTATCATCCACTGAACCTTCTTATGTAATCTATGTTTCCAATAAAAATTTCTCATGTCAGTGTTGTTATTCGTTGTATTAGTAATGATTCTCTGGAGAAACAGAACCAATAAGAAGAGATTTATTATAAAAATTGGCTCACATAATTAGAAGCTGAAAAGTCCCACAATCTGCCATCTGCAAGTAGGCAACCAGTTCAGTTCAGTTCATTGGAAAAGGCAACCAGGAGAGCTGGTGGTTAATTCAGTCTGTCTAGAGTCCAAGAAGCAGATGCATCGGTGTTTGAGGGCAGAAGAGGATGAAGATATCAGCAAATTCTCCCTTTCTCCACTTTTTTGTTCTCGTTAGGATCTCAGTGGATTTTATGGTGCCTGCCCATTTTGGTGACCATGACCTTCTTTACTCACTCTACAGATTCAAATGATAACATCTTCTAGAAACACCAAGATAGATCTACTCAGGAATAATGTTTTACCAAGTATCTGGGCATCACACTCATGCTGGATTCTCCACCTGGAATACACCTCATTGTTTCTTTTTATGTCAAACCCCTATACTTCACAGCCAAACCAAAGTGCTCTCTATTGTAAACATCTAGTTTTCTGCTTCTTTTCATGTTCCTTTAAGGAACAACTTTTTCTCTACATTTCTTCTAGTGTAGCTGCAGATGTCACTCTTTGGCCAAAAAAATGGGTACAAGAGTACCTGGTTCGTGCCTAAGAGAGCATGCAACCCCCCACACACACTTCAGGGAGTAGTTTAGGGGTAGGTATGTGACCCAATATAGGCTGATGAGAATGACACCCAAGATTAGTGCAGTTATGTTCAGAAAGAACATTTCCTTTTACCTTGGAGTTGTGAAGGTAGTTGTTAAACAAGATGATTGTGAGTCAAGAGCTACAAGATACCATCTTACCTATAAGAACACCCAACTCAGAGGAAAGCAGATCTAATAGCTAGAGAGAAATAAATTCCTAACAGCACTGTTGACCACTTGTATAGACATCTCTTGACTTTCAGTTAGGGAAGCCAGTCCATGTATTAGTAATACTACTACTACTTCTATTATTATTACTATTTAGTTCAATCAAGAATCTCCTGCAGACCAAGACCACAGTTTATTTGTATTTGTTTCTCCTATGAATGAGAAACAAATATAGGATGAGTTAAAGAAATGAGAATGAGAAACAAATAGTAGGATGAGTTTTTGCCTACTGCAGGTGCTCAGTAAATGTTAGGTTAGATTAATTAATCTATAATTCATGGAAAGAAATTTAATGGATTCTAAATAGCATACAACCTCACTAACATGTAACCTTCATTAAAGCAGAGGAAATATGTCTGAGTCAAATGATTCATTTGTAAAGATTTTTCAGCTATTCAGTTTCTCTAGAGCCCCTAAAGGAACAAGTACTTTGCATAATAACCTACATAGATAGGAAAATTATAATTTTCCAAGTGTTTTTAATCCTCACTTTAGAAATGAGAAGAAGGCTTGGAGAGATAAACTGATTTCCTACAGTCTCACAGGAAATGGACAGATCACTGCTGTGGAATCCTTTGATTCCAAAGGACTAGCGGTCCTTTGTCTTGCTCTGTCTGCAGAGCCAGGCTGATATAGGAGTAAGAACTTTTGAAGTCATCCAACCTGGAGGTGAAACCTCATCCTCACCAGCTGTGAAGCACTACCTCAGTCTAGTGCATAGTAAATGGCAAATAAATGTCAGCTTTTGTTATTACCATTAACACAGATTTTTATGTTTCTAAGTACAATAGATGTTTACCTGACTCAAATCTTGGGGAAGTTTCATCTGACTATTTTCCACTGTTACCTATGAGATTTCTCTGCCTTAGGGAAAAACAAACTCCCCAGCAGATGTCTCAGTGGGAAAAAAGCATAAGTTATTGATGTTCGTGTTATGATGGATTTCCCACCCATTACCATAGGTTTTCATTATTCACTATAAAATGGGACTTTTCTGAGTTCATTGAGGGGAAAATATTAGTTGGCTGTTGCTAAAGATTTGCTAAGTTTCATTCATTTTAATCTAATTTAGATTGAAATCCTTGGAGAAGGAAATGGCACCTCACTCCAGTATTCTTGCCTGGAAAATCCCATGGATGGAGGAGCCTGGTAGGCTGCAGTCCATGGGGTCACTAGGAATCGGACACGACTGAGTGACTTCACTTTCACTTTTCACTTTCATGCATTGGAGAAGGAAATGGTAACCCACTCCAGTGTTCTTGCCTGGAGAATCCCAGGGACGGGGGAGCCTGCGGGGCTGCCGTCTCTGGGGTCGCACAGTCCGACACAACTGAAGCAACTTAGCAGCAGCAGATTGAAATCCTTATAGGCTACAGTAGGTACTTCTCAATAGACTGAAGGTATTTGTTAACTGTTGTTGGAGAAGGAAATGGCGACCCACTCCAGTGTTCTTTCCTGGAGAATCCCAGGCATGGGGAAACCTGGTGGGCTGCCATCTTTGGGGTCTCACAGAGTCGGACACGACTGAAGTGACTTAGCAGCAGCAGCAGATAAATAAGAAAATGTGAAAATGAATATAAGATTTAATCCTGTAAAAGTGAAAAAGCTTCAGAAATTCTTCCCTCAGATGGAAGGAAAAATTAAAGGACAATTGACTCCTTTATGTGACTGTGATTCTCATCACTGTCCTACTTAAATGTCAAAGGACAGACCTGCAAAGAAAGCACCAACCCAAAAGATATAGCTAACAACAAGGTTTTCTGACCCAGAAAGAAAGCTATTTGAAGCTACTGCAGAGAATTTTATTATGAAAACTTTCTTTAATTTTTTAAATTTAATCTAGCTAGGTCAAATGTGATTGCTTTGTAAATTTTTTAAAAAATAAACACACCCAATGATTTAGATGATACTTAGAATCAGTGCACAATTTAAACAGAAGAACTATACAAGAAAGATCTTAATGACCCAGAAAACATGATGGTGTATTTACTCACCTAGAGCCAGACATCCTGGAATGCAAAGTCAAGTGGGCCTTAGGAAGCATCACTATGAACAAATCTAATAGAGGTCATGAAATTCCATCTAAGCTATTTCAAGTCCTAAAAGATGATGCTGTTAAAGTGCTGTACTCAATAAACCAGCAAATTTGGAAAATTCAGCAGTGGCCACAGGACTGGAAAAGGCCAGTTTTCATTCCAATCCCAAAGAAGGGCAAGACCAAAGAATGTTCAAACTACTGTGCAATTGTACTTATCTCACACACTAGCAAAGTAGTGCTCAAAATCCTTCATGCCAGGCTTCAACAGTACGTGAACTGAGAACTTTCAAATGTGCACATTGGATTTAGAAAAGGCAGAGGAGTCAGAGATCAACCTGCCAACAACTACTGGCTCGTAGAAAAAGCAAGAGAGTTCCAGAAAAACATCTAATTCTGCTTTATTGACTATGCCAAAGCCTTTGACTGTGTGGATCACAAGAAATTGTGGACAACCCAGAGGGATGGTATGGGGAGGGAGAAGGGAGGAGGGTTCAGGATGGGGAACACATATATACCTGTGGCAGATTCATTTTGATATATGGCAAAACCAATACAATATTGTGAAGTTAAAATACAATTTAAAAAAATATAATAGACAATAAAATCTTACATGATCTTCAAAAAAAGAAAAAAGAAAATTCTTAAAGAGATGGGAATACCAGACCACCTTACATGCCTCTTGAGTAATCTGTATGCAGATTAAGAAGCAACAATTAGAACTGGACATGGAACAATGGACTAGTTCAAAATTGGGAAAGGAATACATCAAGAATTGATGCTTTTGAACTGTGGTTTTGGAGAAAACTCTTGAGAATCCCTTGGCCTGCAAGGAGTTCCAACCAGTCCATCCTAAAGGAAATCAGTCCTGAATATTCATTGGAAGGACTGATGCTGAAGTTGAAGTGCCAATACTTTGGCCACCTGATGTGAATAACTGACTCATTGGGAAAGACCCTGATGCTGGGAATGATTGAAGGCAGGAGAAGGGTATGATAGAAGATGAGATGGTTGGAGGCATCACTGACTCGATGGACATGAGTTTGAGCAAGCTCTGGGAGTTGATGATGGACAGGGAAGCCTGGCATGCTGCAGTCCATGGGGTCACAAACAGTTGGACATGACTGAGCAACTGAACTGAACTGAACAATTTAAACTATAACTTCAAAATTGGGAAGCCTGACGTGCTGCATTCCATGGGCTCACAAAGAGTTGGACATGACTGAGCAACTGAACAACAACATTAAAGTCGAAAGCATGCCAACACAGGAAAAGAGAAGACCCTTCTTCTTAGGGGAGAATTATATTAACATTTTGCTGACAAGTGTACCTCTATGGCAAAAGTCTCTCTCAAAACTTTTAAAGAGAAAGCTGTAAAATAAAGGGATATTAGGGGAAGGGAATTAACATGTAGGTGGTGAGCATCTACTTCATGCCAAATATTGTCCATGAAGCTAAAAATATGTGAGCTCCTATCATTCTCCTGAAAACTCTTGAGTAAATTTCCTCAATCCACACAATAGGCCTTTGAACCTCAGGGTACTGAGTAAAGTGCCTACTGTCACCCAACCAATAAAAAGTATGTGTTGAGACATAAAAAATACCAGCATTATGATTAAAATACCAAAACAGAGACCTCCAAGGCTCATGCTTTTCCTGTTCCATCAAGTATTCTCCCTCTTTCTTATTTAACTTTAGTAAGTTGGTTATATTGCTGTAGGCTGGAGATTAGTTGTTTACCAAACTGAGCTTCTCTCCTACCTGGGTTAGACCACAGTTTCCGACTTCTCTTAAAGTTATGTGGCCATGTGATTTAAATACTGCCAAAGGAATGTGGTAGGTGTGATGACCATCATCCCCAGATCCCACCTACTTCCTGTGGGCAGGGGAACTTCCAATGCAGTCCTCTAAAGTCTCCCTATTTGACTACCAACTCAATGGACATGAGTTTGAGTAAACTCTGGCAGTTGGTGATGGACAGTGAGCCGTGGCAGGCTGCAGTCCATGGGGTCCCTATTAGCTCTTCTCTGAACTGTATTTACTCTCCCAAGATGGACGGGTCATGGTGGAGAGTTCTGACAAAATGTGGTCCACTGGAGAAGGGAATGGCAAACCACTTCAGTATTCTTGCCTTGAGAACACCATGAACAGTATGAAAAGGCAAAAAGATAGGACACTGAAAGATCAACTCCTCAGGTTGGGAGGCACCCAATATGGTACAGGAGATCAGTGGAGAAATAACTCCAGAAAGAATGAAGAGATGGAGCCAAAACAAAAACAACACCCAGCTGTGTAGTTGATTGGTGATGGAAGCAAAGTCCGATGCTATAAAGAGCAATATTGCATAGGAACCTGGAATGTTAGGTCCATGCAAAGTCACTTCAGTCATATCTGACTCTGTGTGACCCCGTAGATGGCAGCCCACCAGGCTCCCCCATCCCTGGGATTCTCCAGGAAAGAACACTGGAGTGGGTTGCCATTTCCTTCTCCAATGCATGAAAGTGAAAAGTGAAAGTGAAATCACTCACTTGTGTCCGACTCTTAGCGACCCAATGGACTGCAGCCTACCAGGCTCCATCCATGGGATTTTCCAGGCAAGAGTACTGGAGTGGGGTGCCATTGCCTTCTCCAGTTAGGTCCATGAATCAAGGCAAATTAGAAGTGGTCAAACAGGAGATGGCAAGAGTGAACATTGACATTTTAGGAATCAGTGAACCAAAATGGACTGGAATGAGTGAATTTAACTCAGATGACCATTATATATACTACTTTGGGCAAGAATCCCTTTGAAGAAATGAAGTGGCCGTCACAGTCTAATTTTTTTCTATTACATGAAAAATAAAACTATATTTTAAGGTTTATTATATAATAATCTTGTGATAATGTACTACTCTGATCACTTCACTGTGCTTGGCAGGTACCAGGCCCCTTCTTTTAGTCAAAATCCTGAAGATATGAAGTGAATGTTCATTTCAGGATATGCACAAATAGGCACTGTGTCAGCCCAGCTGGACAAGTGCCCTTTAAGTCCAGAGGGCTCAGCTAAAAAGGAAGAAATTGAGCAGAAACTCCAGAGCTACTCTGATTTAAAAGGCAGCAGAAGCCTCTTGGCAAGAGGGGATAACTATGGCCACATATCTCTCTTAGTTGCTCAGTCCTCAGTCCTATGGTTGCTGTAGTCTTTCAGGAACCACTGAGGACAGAATAAACAAGAACAATGGCTCTTCCTACCACCACTCTTCCTCTAGATTATGGAGTCAGTTATGCTCACGCTCTTCTAAGTTACCCAGAACTATGGCCTCAATCCACATAACTTTCAACTTTTATATTTTGGTATCTGTCCCCAGAATACCATTTCTCCTAACCACAAAGAAAACCTCCTAAACCCAAGACTGCTTTTCTGAAAACAAACCAGAAGAGTAAGAACTTCAGGAGGGCAAGGACCACATCCTAATTATTTCTGATTCTCCAGAACATCCCAGAACACAAAATAGGCATGAAATGAGCATTTGCTAAACTGAACACCAAAGGCGGATCTGTTCAGAGGAAAAAGAAGAGTTTTCATGTCACCTCATGGTGATCGACTCCACAAGAGAGGTTTGCTAAAGAATTCCATGAAAATACATTAGAAATTTTCAGTAGGCATATAAGTATTAACCAAGTTTTCCTTCTTAGAAAGGAAACAAAAAGCTGTGTTTGAAACCCCACTGTAAAGTCAGATGACTACTAAGTCTCACATAATTAAGACAGAGTTGGCATTTACAGGAGTGAACTGCTACTGAAATTCAACTGCATTTACACATATACACACGTACACACATCACATTGCCACTTCATTAAATCAAATAATTTTGCCGGTTTTGGTGATAGTGCTTGGAACTGTCTAATGTTGAAAATCAGGCCACCTACCCAAAACAGAAAGAGAGAGAGGGTAGAGACAGAAGGAGAAAGAGAGCCCCTTTAGTACAAAATATATTTAGCATAAAACCTGGTGACTCTTCTGGATAGCAAAGCACTAAGTAATTACTGTGGCCCCAGACATCTTTTCGATACAGGCTTTCTGCATTCTTCTACTTGTTATTTATGGAAACATGGGGGTGGGGGGACAAACAAACTCTTACCATGGCAACCCTTGCAGAACATGTTACAAATAATATTATCTGTCATGGCTTAGAGAGCACTTCACACCAGGGGGGGAAATGCTTTTGACTTGATTATATGAGTATTTAACATCCATCAAGGAAAACATACAAAGCAATTAAAAGAGCGCTCATTTTTGTCCCCTTAAGAGTGGAAATAAAACTCTGAGGCTCTCTTCTTTTTAATAAAATCTTCATTTTTTTCCATGGAAGAATTGACAAATTTGTATAAATGACCTTAAGTGTCTTAATGTGTTGAACAGGTTCTACCATTGTGCTAAGATTAAAGATAATGAGTATATTTAAGGTTTTTTTTCAGTGTTTTCTATCTGAAGCAAAAATGTTCCTTCCCCAGCAGCTGTTTCCTTTCAGGTGTTTATCCCCAGGTTACCATGGATTTACTTCTGAATCATAAGGTCACTATTGTCACTGGGCCAATTGGCTTTCAGTCTCTCTTCTCTGCTCACCTTCACCCTCAGCCTGCTGTCCTCTAAGTCTTCTAAAGATAAGCAAACACCTTTGTTCTCTCTCTTGCTTTTGCTTTTAATCACCTTATCTGAGCTCTGGTTTCCTCTTTCTGAGAAACCCCCTAGAACTGCCTGAAATATAAATGTGTGCTAGTCGCTCAGTTGTGTCCAACTCTTTGCGACCCCACAGACTGTAGCCCACCAGTCTCCTTTGTCAATGGGGTTCTCCAGGCAAGAATACTGGAGTGGTTTGCCATTCCCTTCTCCAGAGGATTTTCCCGACCCAGGGATTGAACTCTGGTCTCCTGCATTGCAGGCAGATTCCTTACCACTTGAGCTACAGGGAAGTCTTTAAAGTGAAAGTCGTTCTGCTGCTGCTGCTGCTAAGTCGCTTCAGTCGTGTCCGACTCTGTGCGACCCCATAGACGGCAGCCCACCAGGCTCCCCTGTCCCTGGGATTCTCCAGGCAAGAACACAGGAGTGGGTTGCCATTTCCTTCTCCAATGCATCAAAGTGAAAAATGAAAGTGAAGTCGCTCAGTTGTGTCTGACTCTTAGTGACCCCATGGACTGCAACCCACCAGGCTCCTCCGTCCATGGGATTTTCCAGGCAAGAGTACTGGAGTGGGGTGCCATTGCCTTCTTTGATACCATGGACTATACACTCCCTGGAATTCCCCAGGACAGAATACTGGAATGGGTAGCCTTTCCTGTCTCCAGGGGATCTTCCCAACCCAGGGATCGAACCCAGGTCTCTGGCATTGCAGGTGGATTCTTTACCAAATGAGCTATCAAGGAAGTATTTATATCAGGGAAATATAAATACTGTCAGGCAATACGAACATAAACAGCAAGGAAAAGACGCCAAGAAGATAGCAACTGCATCCATGTTATGTTGTGAGGCAGGCGAGAAGACAGGTTTTCATTTCTGGTCATCAATCCACAACTGGAACACATGAAGCTATTTTCCAAAAAGTCCTAGCTTCTAAGACTAATCCTGACAGTTACCCAGGGTTAGATTAATCAGAAAACCTTTATAGACAAGCTCAAAAACACACCTCTATTCTGATCGTTGACAGAGTTCATTGATTCATTCAGAAAGGAATTTAGAATGACCATGTTCTAGGAACTGTGCTGGAGCACAATAATGCCTGTTAATTTTTGCAGTTTAGAGTGTTAAGTCCTCTAGAAACCATCCTCTAACTTCTAAAGCTGAGTCAGATAACCTCCTCTGTATTTCCCTGGCACCTTGAGTTTGACCTTAAGCCAGCACTAATTGTTTTGCAATTAATTTCTTCTTTTTATAAGAAGATAGATTCAAATTTCAGGAGCAAATGAACTCCCAAATTTCAGTAGTTGAACAAAACTGTATTTTTCATTTAAATCACTACCCAGTGTAGACTGGGTGGTCCTATAACAGTGCTATTATCTAAGAACTCACTAAGGGACTCAGGTAGCTTCTATCCTTAGCTCCTCTATTCAGAAAGCTTTGCTTCCAGTTTAATGCACAGGATAAATAAGGTTGGGGAGAAAGAGTGTGTGACAGAGAGAGAAAGATCAAGACAATGGAGGTGCCAAATGTGTTAACTGTTGTGTAAAGACTAGCGATGCTGACCCCATCCAAATTAAGGGTGGGAAACGTGGGGAAACATATGGTGAGAAAAGTCACACTGTGTTCCTATATGCTAAATTAAATTGAAGACTCTTTGAGGACAGAAACTGGTTATATGAGATTGTTACAGCATGTCAGTTTGTATGTATCTGATAGAAATTAACCAATAGATACAGAAAGCTCAAAAAGATTTATTTATAAAGTCTTATTAATGAGAAAGTTCAGCATATATATTTCATACAAGAACAATATTAAAAGATTGTGCAAATATAATGTGCAAGTTTTTACAAAGACAATTTTTACAAAACAGGAAAAACTATAACATGTGTGGGAGTGTAAAATGGTTCTTTCACTTTGGAGAATTGTTGCTGCTGCTGCTGCTAAGTCGCTTCAGTCATGTCCGACTCTGTGCGACCCCACAGACGGCAGCCCATCAGGCTCCTCTGTCCCTGGGATTCTCCAGGCAGGAACACTGGAGTGGGTTGCCATTTCCTTCTCCAATGCATGAAAGTGAAAAGTGAAAGTGAAGTCGCTCATTCATGCCCGACTCTTAGCGACCGCATGGACTGCAGCCTACCAGGCTCCTCCGTCCATGGGATTTTCCAGGCAAGAGTACTGGAGTGGGGTGCCATTGCCTTCTCCAGGAGAATTGTTAGGCAACCTGTTATAAAGTCACATACCTACCTGATGGCTTAGCAGTTCTATTCCATGTATTTACCCTAAAGAAAGAAAGGCATCTACCCACAAAGAAAATTGCATGATTTTCTTAGGGAATTCTTAGGAGATTTGTTCATGAATAGGCAAAAAGTGGAACAACCCAAATGCCTATAAATGCTCTGTAGTATAAGCATGCAATAGAATAGTACACACAATAAAATCAAATAAAATGCTGCTCATGCAACAACAAGAAAAGAAACCTAACACGTTATGTTAAGCATGGACCAAATGAAAAAAAATACAGAATGTATGATTTATATGAAGTCCATGAATGTGCAAAACTAATGATAGAAATTAGTAAGTACTTATTTTGGTGGTAAGTGAAAATTTGATAGGAAAGCATCATGAGAAACTGTCTGAGTAGTGAAAATGATTTATATTTGCTTCGAATATATAAAGGTTTATACAATTATCAAAAGTTCTCAGACTGAACACTTAAGATCCATGAATTTTACTTTATTTAAATAATAATATGACAGTGCTTCCCTGGTGGTTCAGTGATAAAGAATCTACCTACCACTGCAGGAGACATGGGTTCAATCCCTGATCCGGGAAGATTTCATATACCATGAAGCAACTAAGCCCAGGTACCACAACTATTGAGCCTGTTATTTAAAGCCCAGGAGCCTCAGCTACTAAAGCCCTTGCTCCCAGAGCCTGTGCTCTGCAACAAGAGAAGCCACTGCAATGAGAAGCCCCCACAGCTAGAGAAAAGCTGATGCAGCAACGAAGACACAACATTTCCAAAAATAAAATAAATAAATAAAATTTAAAATAAATAAATACCAAAAAATTTTAATTAAAAAAAAACAAAATAATATGACATTAGGACAATGAAAAAGCTCTAAGTGATCAGAAGCAAAATTTCAACAATGTTCAAGATTCTCCAATATATTTTATCAAACTTATTGAAAAACATAAATGAAAATATATATCATAATAATGGAGAAGAAATCTCAATCCCATCAAAGTAATAATTCTCATTAAATAAAGCTGCATATTTCATGAAATTTTGCTCAGTCTCAATACCTGCTTGTGTGAATGAATGTGTGTGTATGTGTGTATGATCACCTCAATGGCTGATTTTAGAATTTATATAGAGGAATGTGGAACCTAGCCTTGCCATGATAACCTTGGAGGATGATCACAGTAAGAGGATGAGTAGAAAAATTATAGAGCAAGACATACTACTATATAGACAATTTAGAACAATAATACTGCAGTGCTGACTTTAAAAACATTATTTCATCAGCAAAAAAATAACTGATTCAAAATTGTACTTTGGGATTTATAACCATGATGAGTCACATGCAAGTCATCACACAGTAAGAGAAGGATAACTCTTTTATAAAAGGGAAAAGAAAGTTGGAAGAGCTATGGTACATAAAGATCCCATGGCATTTCATTGGCTGAGTTGTTACCAGGAAACAAAAGAAGACTTTCTTCTTCTTTTGGGGTTCTGCTATCATCATAGTTAGGACACTGAAAGATGAACTCCCCAGGTTGGTAGGTGCCCAATATGCTACTGGAGATCAGTGGAGAAATAACTCCAGAAAGAATGAAGGGATGGAGTCAAAGCAAAAACAACACCCAGTTGTGCATGGGACTGGTGATGGAAGCAGGGTTTGATACTATAAAGAGCAATATGGCATAAGAACCTGGAATGTTAGGTCCATGAATCAAGGCAAATTGGAAGTGGTCAAGTAGGAGATGACAAGAGTGAACATCGACATTCTAGGAATCAGTGAACTAAGATGGACTGGAATGGGTGAATTTAACTCAGATGACCATTATATCTACTACTGTGGGCAGGAATCCCTTAGAAGAAATGGAGTAGCCATCATAGTCAACAACAATCCGAAATGCACTACTTAGATGCAATCTCAAAAACGACAGAATGATCTCTCTTCATTTCCAAGGCAAATCATTCAATATCATGGTAATCCAAGTCTATGCCCCGACCAGTAATACTGAAGAAGGGGAAGTTGAACATTTCTATGAGGACATACAATACCTTCTAGAACTAACACCCAAAAAAGATGTCCTTTTCATTATAGGGAACTGGAATGCAAAAGTCAAGAAATATCTGCAGTAACAGGCAAATTTGGCCTTGGAGTATAGAAGGAAGCAGGGCAAAGGCTAATAGAGTTCTGCCAAGAGAACGCACTGGTCATAGCAAACACCCTCTTCCAACAACACAAGAGAAGACTCTGCACATGGACATCACCAGATGGTCAACACTGAAATCAGATTGATTATATTCTTTGCAGCCAAAGATGGAGGAGCTCTATACAGTCAGCAAAAATAACACCAGGAGCTGACTGTGGCTTGGATCATGAACTCCTTATTGCCAAATACAGACTGAAATTGAAGAAAGTGGAGAAAACCACTAGACCATTCAGGTATGACCTAAATCAAATCCCTTATGATTATACAGTGGAAGTGAGAAATAGATTTAAGGGACTATATCTGATAGATAGAGTGCCTGATGAACTATGGACGGAATTCGTGACATTTACAGGAGACCGGAATCAAGAACATCCCCAAGAAAAAGAAATGCAAAAAAGCAAAATGGCTGTCTGAGGAAGCCTTACAAATAGCTGTGAAAAGAAGGGAAGTGAAAAGCAGAGAAGTAAAGGAAAGATATCCACATTTGAATGCAGAGTTCCAAAGAAGAGCAAGGAGAGATAAGAAAGCCTTCCTCAGTGATCAATGCAAAGAAATAGAGGAAAACAACAGAATGGGAAAGACTAGAGATCTCTTCAAGAAAATTAGAGATACTCGGGAACATTTCACGCAAAGATGGGTACAATAAAGGACAGAAATGGTAGGGACCTAACAGAAGCAGAAGATATTAAGAAGAGGTGGCAAGAATACACAGAAGAACTGTACAAAAAAGATCTTCACGACCCAGATAATCACGATGATGTGATCATTGACCTAGAGCCAGACACCCTGGAATGTGAAGTCAAGTGGGCCTTAGAAAGCATCACTACGAACAAAGTTGATGGAATTCCAGTGGAGCTATTTCAAATCCTGAAAGATGATGCTGTGAAAGTACTGCACTCAATATGCCAACAAATTTGGAAAACTCAGCAGTGGCCACAGGACTAGAAATGGTCAGTTTTCATTCCAACCCCAAAGAAAGGCAATGCCAAAGAATGCTCAAACTACCACACAATTGCACTCATCTCACACGCTAGTAAAGTAATGCTTAGAATTCTCCAAGCCAGGCTTCAGCAATATGTGAACCATGAACTTCCAGATGTTCAAGCTGGTTTTAGAAAAGGCAGAGGAACCAGAGATCAAATTGCCAACATCTTCTGGATCATAGAAAAAGCAAGAGAGTTCCAGAAAAACATATATTTCTGCTTTATTGACTATCTCAAAGCCTTTGACTGTGTGGATCACAATAAACTGTGGAAAATTCTGAAAGAGATGGGAATACCAGACCACCTGACCTACCTCTTGAGAAACCTGTATGCAAGTCAGGAAGGAACAGTTAGAACTGGACACAGAACAACAGACTGGTTCCAAATAGGAAAAGGAGCACGTCAAGGCTGTATATTGTCACCCTGCTTATTTAACTTATATGCAGAGTACATCGTGAGAAATGCTGGGCTGGAAGAAGCACAAGCTGGATCAAGATTGTCGGGAGAAATATCAATAACCTCAGATATGCAGATGACACCACCCTTATGGCAGAAAGTGAAGAGGAATTAAAAAGCCTCTTGATGAAAGTGAAAGAGGAGAGTGAAAAAGTTGGCTTAAAGCTCAACATTCAGAAAATGAAGATCATGGCATCTGGTCCCATCACTTCATGGGAAATAGATGGGGAAACAGTGGAAACAGTGACTGACTTTATTTTTCTGGGCTCGAAAATCACTGCAGATGGTGACTGCAGCCATGAAATTAAAAGATGCTTACTCCTTGGAGGGAAAGTTATGACCAACCTAGACAGCATATTAAAAAGCAGAGACATTACTTTGCCAACAAAGTAATGTCTAGTCTAGTCAAGGCTAGTCTGTCTTGTCTAGTCTAGTCAAGGCTATGGTTTTTCCAGTGGTCATGTATGGGTGTGAGAGTTGGACTGTGAAGAAAGCTGAGTGCCGAAGAATTGATGCTTTTGAACTGTGGTGTTGGAGAAGACTCTTGAGAGTCCCTTGGACTGCAAGGAGATCCAACCAGTCCATCCTAAAGGAGATCAGTCCTGGGTGTTCATTGGAAGGATTGATGTTGAAGCTGAAACTCCAATACTTTGGCCACCTGATGTGAAGAGCTGACTCATTTGAAAAGACCCTGATGCTGGGTAAGATTCAAGGCAGGAAAAGGGGATGACAGAGGATGAGATGGTTGGATGGCATCACCAATTCAATGGACATGGGTTTGGGTGGACTCAGGGAGTTGGTGATGGACAGGGAGGCCTAGCGTGCTGTGGTTCATGGGGTCACAAAGAGTCAGACACGACTGAGTGACTGAACTGAACTGATCATCACAGATTGTTAGAGTTCTCCTTTCTATCCTCCCAAGTCTATTTAATTGAGGTTATTGTTTATTAACTTTTTACATTTCCCTCTTTTGATCAAGATCTTTCTCTAAAAGCATCAGTTATCAATAGTCAGGTTGTCCACATTCAATGGCTACTTGTCCCTCAGTGCCAAGAAGGGCCTTTCCAGGGTGTAGAGTCTCACACTTTCCCTTGGGGGAAAGTGCACAGATTGGAAGCCTATTGAGATCATATTCAAGTTAACCAGAAGGGGTAGTAGAGAGAACTCTAAGGCACTTTTTATCTAAAATGCATGTGTTGTCAAGATCATAAACACTGGAAATCATCTAAACTACGACATCATCATCAAAACTGGCGACGAACTTCCAACAGGCCTGACCCTGATGTCTTAGGAAAGCTGTCTCGTCAGATACTGTATGCCTCAATTCTGGGAAAGCCTTACTTTCAGGTCACTATGATGTATAGGTCCAGTCAAGGATCAGTGTTTTCTTTAGGTATATCATGTGAACCAAAAAGTCTATTCCCTGAAATTTGGTTGCGCTAAGTTTGGTTAGTAGTACATGACAGGATTCTCTCCACTGAGGGCATTGCTTTCACAACATTCAAATATTATGAGTTACTTTAAAATCAATTTTTGTCCTTGGCTAAATTAATAGCCCATGTAAGAGTATATAATTCAGACTGTTGGGCTGAAATAACCATAGATAAAGATGCTGCTTCAACAATATAAAAAACAACTGAAAAATAGCATATATAGCACAATATTTTCTATTGTAACCTCTTAAATGAAAACCATAAGTGAACCATGAAAAGTCTGCGTTATACCCAAAGAATTTCCTACAGAGCATCACAAGGAGTCAGGAGGTGATACATAAGCATTAAGCTGTCATGAGAGAATTCATCAGTGATGGAGGGGAGAAGAGGGCAGAATTAAAGTAACCAGAGAGTTAAGTGGAGCGGTTAACAAACTTCACAAGAAGTAACATAGCTAACAGAAATGTGAATGTGATGACAATTCAGGAGAGCTTCTACTGCATGAGGTACAAAATGGTTATAGGGTATCCCACAGTAATTTTCTTGGTGGCCTTAGACAGTGATAGTAAAGACTCTAAGTTAAAGGGGGTGTCCCCATGCCACAGGATCCAGTTGTAGGCTATAATACTCCATGGGTTCATGCTGATTTCTGGGCTTTAGGGTAAGGACCTCATGGGCACTCCATTTCTTTTAATATACAAAAGAGAAAAGGAGAATATAATCATTGAGATGCTAAGGGAAAAGTGGGTTCATCAAAAATCTCCTTTAGAGCTTTAAAGGCTATGTTGTACGGTTCTTCCTATAAAATTGTGTTAGGGTTGTTATTTTTTAGTAAAACATATTCAGCTTTGGCCATAAGAGAGAAATTTAAAATCTAATTTCAGCAATAAGTTTTATTTTTTTTTTTTGAATTTACACATTTTATTTTCTTAAAAAATTACCCTTAACTAACATTCTTTACCTTTCTGCCAGAAAAATACAAAGAACTTAAAAATAATCCCAGTGACTCTTTTCCAGCTAGCCTGAGAAAATCTCACAGTTGGTGCTTAGTTTTGGGTTTTGAGAAACTTAGAATACCATGGCTCTTAGCATAGCCCTTGTTCTCATATAAGATGCCTTGAACAAACCACAGCTTTTTGGGTGACCTTATGTCCTTTTAAGGCTAAAAGCTTTAGCAAATAAATGATATCTTCCTATGAGGAGATTTGAGAAGGACAGCAAAAACGCAAATCATCCACACACTGAAACAAGGTAGAACCTCTAGGGAACTTTATATCATCCAAAACAGCCTCCAGGATTTGTGAGAAATAAGAAGGACTCTCAGTAAAACCCTGAGAAATTACTATCCAGAAGAACAGCTTTTCTTCCCAAGTGAAGGCAGGAAGGTATTTGCTAACTTCATCTACCAGAATACCAAAGAATGCACCGCATGTATCAATTACAGTGAAGAATTTGCTTCCAGTGGGAAATATGTTAGTCACTTAATGAGATTTAGGAACAATAGAATATCAAGGTATAATAATGCTGTTTATTTCCCCTGGAGAAGGAAATGGCAACCCATTCTAGTACTCTTGCCTGGAAAATCCCATAGACGAAGGAGCCTGGTAGGCTACAGTCCATGGGGCTGCAAAGAGTCAGACACGACTGAGCGATATACATTAATGCTGTTTATTGCTAGACAAGCCTCCACCTTTGGCCCTTAGGTTTTTTCACCAGCAAATTAGGTATACTACAGAGACAAACATAAGGGATAACAAGGCCTTGAACCTTGTAATCTTCTATTATGGGCTGTATGCTTTGTAAGACTTCTTTACTTATAGGATATTGATTAAATCTGGGAAGATATTTTGAGTAATCTATTTGAATAATGGGAAGTGTACTGTGACTTTTGCCAACATCAGTTGGAGATTTTGTCCATAGGGAAGCGGGTAGCTGACTCAATAAGGACAAATGATCAGTGTTTCCAGAATCAGCTCTAGTACTGTTAGCTTCACAGCAAATAAAAGATGTCAAAGGACCATTTAATCCACCTAGTTGGCTGCTTTGATGACTTCTTCAAGTTCTAGAATTTCTTCCCCCTTTGTAGAGAAAGATATTCCATTATGTTACTTGGCCTAATAAATGGATAGAAGCAAAGTAACTATGGAGAAAAGGGCATGTATCTCTAGATTTCTAAAAAAAGGAAATAGGTTCAGAGACAGTTACCTCTTGAGGTTTATTAGAGGTATTCCAAGGAAGGGTCTGCTTTATAGTAGCAGAGTTGAACACAAATTCAAACTAGAAGAGATTCATTTCTAATCTGAAGAAATGTTTGCCAAGATGATTAAAAGGGAGGACTATGAAGAGTCTCTGAGTTCTTCAGCACTCTGTCACTGAGAATTAGGAGGGCAGAGGAAATGATCATTAGAAGGCCCCTGAAATGCTTGAATTTGTAACAATCAATTTTCCTATTCTGTGGTTCTTTGCAATTACAGCAGAAACTAGGAAGATTTGGTTTCATTTAGCAGTTTTCAATTGCTGGAGTTGAAGATTAAACATTTTGGCTATCTTCCTTGTAGGTGACTCATTTGGAGTATGAGAGAGCTGGTTTGCCAGATTAACTAAATATGAAGTGGATATAGTTTCCTATTCCATCATGGCCCTTTTTACCAAAAGGGAAAGGCCCTGGTTAATAAACATAGAGTTATTAATAAAATCTACTCAGGTAGAATCAACATCTGAGGGAAAACCAGAATTTTCTGTAAAATTAATCTGAAGTTGGTTGTAATAGCCATAAACAGCCATCATGTTTTTGGGTACAAGCCTAGATTTTGTTCCAATCAACAGGCTTTGGAGAAGACATAGGAACTGCTCAATGAAGTCACCAAGTGATGGCCTGACCCAAAATTTATAAATAAGTCAGTGGGCTGGTCTCTTGGTTGTCATTCTAGAGATCTTTCAGCAGTTTCCCCATTAGTGGTTTACATCTGACCAACAAGTATATAAACTAGCTGATATGTCAGAGAAACCAGGTTGATAAGTTTAAAAGACTATATTAAATTCCTCAGCAAATCTGTGAGGATCTTCATTTACTTTGTGAAAAGCTTTGACTGTGGCTTCCAGTTCAGCTTTATTCCAGAATACAAGAAATTAAGGGTTCCAGTTTTGGATCTTCCAAAGGCTTAATGTTAAAGGGACAGATATTCTAATAAGTTCAGAGGAAAGGGGAGTCTGGAGAGTTTCAGGGAAAAAGGCAATTTGGTGAGAGAATTAGTTTGGGAACTAAGCTTATAGACAAGGTGTTGGCTTCATAGACTGGAAGGAGGAAGATGGCACTGGAGGTGGAGCCTGAGACAAAACACACACACACATACACACACACAGGGAAAGAGTCTGAGGCTTCAGGAGCCAGGCTCAGCAGTAAAGAAGTTGCCGGCAATGCAGGAGACACAGGGCCAATCCCTGGGTCAGGAAGACCCCTGGAGGAGGAAATGGCAACCCACCCCAGTATTCCCATCTGGAAAATTCCATGGACAGAGGCGCCTGGGGGTTACAATCCATGGGGTTGCAAAAAAGTTGGACATGGCTTAGCAACTAAACAATAAGAACTGCTTGTTCACCTCAGTTAATCTTAAAATCTTATTTTTCAGAGAGGCAATTTTAGGCTCCTGATAAATTGTGAAACCTTTGAAATACCAATTGAAATAGAATTTCCATTCAGTTCTGATAAAAGTTTTATATATGTATATATAGTATACATAATTTATATAATTATTTATGTATTATATATAAAATGTAGCTACAGTGATCCAATTCAATTTTTTTTTAATTAATTTTGGGGATTTTGAAAGTTTCCTACACAGGCCATTGATATTCTAAACTACCTTTGGTCAATTCCAAAGTTAGAAATTCAATTTCAGTTAGAAATGTGTATGAAGAAAGACAATAGTTTTTAAACATAAAATTGGCCAAGGTTTCTGTAGGGGGGGAGGTGCCCTTAAAATAGATAATGGGGATTCCATTTCTCCGAGGATTCCATTTCTCTAAGGATTTCTGTAAAGTAAAAGAATGATTTTCAAACAGCCTACAAGCTTACATAGCTCAAACAGTTTACGGCTCAAATAGATCAAATAACTTGAACATCTCAAATATCTCAACAACTGCAGGTTTAATATTATCCACTTAAGGGGAAAGTTTTGTTCTGCATGAGCTAGGCTGAAGACTTTTCAGGCCAGTTCTTCTTATTATTATAATTATTATTCCGAAGGAATGGGCCGAAAGCCGAAAATGGCAGAGTTTCAATGAAACAGTCCCTGTTCCCAAAGAAATGACTCAAAGGCAAGCCAGTTTCAATTGAAACAGTCAAAATCAGACTGAAATACCAAACAATTACTTACATACAAAACAAAGCCTTAACCAGAAAAAAGAAACCTTAAAATAGACTCCAAATAAACCTGGAGAGTTTCAAAATACAAAGAGGTTGGAAGTTGGGATTTAAGAGAAAGACGTATCTTCAAACTATAGAGCTGGAGAGAAAAGCAGTGAGTGACAATGTGCTCAGTTTTAGGTCCACACTTGACTTCTCAGAGACATCAAGCAAGGGTCTTGAGGTCTCTATATGGGCCATCAAAATGTTGACCTAAAACAAGTAGATTTTCAGTTATTTCTCCAGCGGGGGGGAAAAAAAAAAGATTTATTCATGATCAGCAGAAAATTTCAATTTGGGGTCTGCAACTATGACAAGCCATGTGCAAGTGCCCACACAGTAAGGGAAGGAAAACTCTATCATAAAGGAGAAAAAGAGGTTGGAATGGTTAAAGCAAACAAAGAGTCCATGACTATTTTTTTGACTGAGTTGTTGTCAGGAAAAATGAGGAGCTTTTCTCCTTCTTGCTGGGCTTTGCTATCATCACAGGGCAAGAGGACACTCCCACCTTTTGGCTTTGGAAATCTACTTAATTGAGATTTCCAATGATTGACTTTTTACATTTCCAGCAACAATGTACAAGAGTTTCAAATTTTCTTCACAATCATTTGCAGCATATGTGCATGCTCAGTTATGTCTGACTCTTTGTGACCCCATGGACTATAGCCCACCAGGATCTTCTGGCCATGGGATTTTTCAGGCAAGAATAATGGAGTGGGTTGTCATTTTCTCCTCCGGGAATCTTCCCGACCCAGGGATCAAACTTGCATCTCTTATGTCTCCTGCATTGGCCGGCATGTTCTTTACCCCTGAGTCACCTAGGAAGCCCCTCATTTGCAGCAAAACTCCCTAAAAAAGAGTTGTCTGGAATTGCTATCTCCAGTTTTTCTCTTTCCAGTCTCTGAAGCCCATTCTAAGCAATTTCTCACTACCACCCCTCCACTGAAAAAGATCTATCAAGGTCAACGATGACCTCCTCATTTTACCTGCATTTTTAATACAACTGATCATTTCCTTCTCTTTGATGAGCTTTCTTGCATTCCAAGTTATCTCACTCCCTTTCTTTTCCTCTTCTCATTGATCCTTCCTTCTCAGTCTACTTTCTGAATTTTTGCTCTTCTCCCTTACTGCTTGATTTTGAAGTAGGCCAAAATTAAATTCTCTGTTTCATTCTCAATTTATACTTAAAACTTTACTGATCATATCCAATCCTACAGCATTAAATGTGATCTAACATACCTATGCCTTTCAAGTATAACTCCCCAGCTCAGAACTTTCTCTCACTCTAAATACATATATACAAGTGACTCCTCAAGAAATTCACTTGGATGTATGATAGTTAACTCAAAGTCAAAAGATGTATAAGTAAACTCCTAACCTTCTGCCCAAACTACTGTACATATAATTACCCTATTTCAGTTGGTAACTCCATTCTTACTTACAGTTCTTCAAATAAAAATATTTGAAATCATTTGACATTTTTCTTTCTTTCATATTCAAACCCAATCCAGAAGGCTCTACTTTCTCAGCCTCTTGCATTGCTACCACACTGATGTGAGATACCATCATTTCTTTCTGAGTTACTGGCAATAGTCATCTAACAAGTCGTATTGATCAAATGAGTTGACTGCTGTAAAACACAATTCTAGAATATGAGTGGCCTAACTCAAAGAACGTTTATGTTTGGCTCATGCAAAATTCAAAGCAGATGTCCCTGGTCTGGTGGTTCTTCTGAAATACTCTCCTATGCTGTACTACAGAAACCATAGACCTCTTCTACAATGGCTCTACAATTCCTAGGGCCTCAGGACCTCCATAGGAAGTCCCATAATCACCTGTTGCCATATTGTTCTGGCTGGAACTCAGTCACATGGTAAGGTTAGCCAAAAGGGATTTTGGAAAACATAGAACACATGGTGCAGAATATTTGCCACAAAGCCCTGTCCACCTTTATGCTTGCCTCTCTACATCTATTCTCAACACAATGGCCAGAGTGATCTTGAGACATAAATTAGATTACATCACCTCTCTTCTTAGAATCCTGGGATACACTACTTAGACTTGAAGCCAGATCTTAACAGTGGCCCACAATGGCCTGAAACATCACAAACTCCCATTAGCCATCTCCTCCCACTTTCTACCTCTCTTCCCAGCTCCTACTCTGCTTCAGCCACAATGGATTCTTGCTGTTGCTGAGACAAGCCAGGAATGCTCCCAGCTTACTGCTTTTGTCTATCTGGGCCTTTTTATTAGAGAATTTCTCCCCAGACACCTGTGTGAATAACCCCTTCCTTTCATTCAAGTCTTTGCTCATATTCTTCACGTTAATGAGGCCAACTCTGAACACCCTAACTGCTGCACTTATAACATGCCCACCCACTTTCTGGAATTCCCAACTCTTCTCCCTTCTCTGGCATCCCCAATTCTTATTTTTCCTGGCTGGCATTCCTAATCATCTTCTCCTTTTTAAAATGTTGATTTGCTTTCTCTCTCACTCTACCAGAAGGTGAATACCAAGGCAGTGATTTTTTTCATTTTTAGCATACAGATAACACCTACAATGGTGGCTGGATTATAGTAGAAGCTCAATCAATATTCTTCTTTAAATCAGAGAGTCAATTCTCACTACCACCTAACCTCACAGGTACAATTATTATCATCTCTTTTTATAGGTGAGAAAATGAAGCACAGGGAGAGTGAACAACATGTAAGATGATCTCACTAGCAAACATCTAGGAAGTAGTGAGACTGACCTTCAAATCTTGGTAGTCTGACTCAAGGGTCCATGGGCACAGCACCAAACTAATCTGCTTTTCCATTTGATATCCCTGGAGTTGTTATAATTCATACTGAAACCTCATGAGTTAGGTATTATCAGTAGATATATTTATTTGACAAATAAAGAGCTAGACTAACTTGCCCAGGGCCACACAGTAAGAGGTGGAGCCAGGTTTGATTGAGACGTTTGTCTCTAACACTTCCACTCCTATTATGTATATTTTTCTAAGAATGTTATTGCATAAAATTACTCCTAGAAATCAAAAATCTCTTGTTTGTTGTTGTGAAAAATCACAAGGTTTTCTTTCAGGGCTGTTATTTTTAAGTGCTGCAAATATCATTTTCCTGAGCGAATGATCAACCACATCAGATTGCTGTGCTTACCCCTGACCGATTAATTACTTAATGCTCATAAAGCCTGGACTGCTGACCCAAATCCTGTGGTCTTTCCTCTCCGTGGGGTAAGCTCTTAATGAACTCGATGTTCAATTCAGTTTAATTCAATTTTTTTTTTTTCTGATATGAAACATTTCCCAACTGAGCTCACCAAAGTATTACCAAGGACCACTATCTGAACAGGTTTTCATGGACTTCAGGTTTTCATGGACTTTAGTCCAGATTTTAATCTGTCTAACTTCTATGTGTGTGATTTTTCAATAAAGCTTTTTGGTATCTACAGTGTAGAGATGGTGACTTGAGACACAGAGGCTGTTGCTCTGAGTCAGTCTATGGATCCCAGAATTCATCTACGAACAGTAGCTCCAAAGTGTCTGTCTGGCTCCAAAACACATGTTTCGCTTTGTTTTATTTTGTCTTGTTTTGCTTTGCCTTCCACCAATATCTTTGTACTTGATGGAACCATTCCTTTGGGAATTACTTAGTAAGGTATTCATTTTCAAAGGGCATATATTAAATAGTGCACTGTTTTTGGCTGCACCACATGGCTTGTGATATCTCAGTTCCCCAACAAACAATTTACTCTTAATGCCTTACCCCAACCCCATCCTAAGGGAATGAGTTCTCTTCCACATTTGAACACCTCTCACTTAGACTTAACCTCTAATCTGTCATTCCACATCCTCTACCCACACATAGATCTTCTGAAAATGCTATGCATAGTCCTTAAAGCTCTCTACACACAGCTGTTATGTGAGAGAATACTTTTTTTCCATTCTTCTTTTAAATAATATCTGCTTTCAGGAAGTAAATCAGTGTCTGTCTTAGGTTGTTAGAAGTCAAGGAAAGTAAGCATATTCCATCTCCCATCCTTCCCTTTATTCTGCCATCAGACACCTCTGAGTAGTACCTGCAGGAGGAAGGCACCATACAAGGAGGGAGGGACATGGCCGGTGCAATGTCTAATTTCTTTCCTAGAAAGCTGCAATACCACAGAGCTGAGCTGGGTTTTGTCTCTCTACTGACCTTGTATATCTGACTTAAGAAGGCAAGAAACAAACAAAAATATAGGAGCATAATCAGGGAAGAAATAAAGACTTGAGTTGTCTGAGTAGCAGCTCACTAATATGGTGGTTAGCCACAAAGATGTATAAGCAATGCTTGTTCTCACAGAATGTTCAGTCTCCCAGAGGAGAGTTAAAAAAAAAAAAAAAAAAAAAAAAAAAAACAGAAGAAACTGTCTTAAGACAAGTCCAAGACATACATTTAAATGTCTAGAGAAGGAAGAGCTCATGTCTTATTGAGATAATCAGTGAGGGCTTCATGAGGGAAATGGCATTTGATAATAATACCAGTGATAGTAAGAATAGAAATAAAATCAAGTTAACACTGAGTTAAATCAAGTTAAACACTTATACAATTTCAGGCATTTTCCTAAGCACTTTATATATGTCAGCTCATTTAGACCTTGGAATAATTCTAGAAGATTTTCATTCACTCTTTCAACAAATATTTATCGAGCTCTTACTTTGTGGCAGGCAGAGTCACATTAGGTGAGGTTACAGCAAAGGAGCAAGACAGGAAATACCACTGCACCCTTGTAGGTTACTTTCTACTGAAAGCTACCACTATAATCTCAATTTTCTAGGAAACTGAAGTGTGAAAGAGTTAAGTACCCTGACAAAGGTCACACATATTTTTTAATATCCAAGTTAGGATTTGATTGCAGTCTATGAGGCACAGAGCTTGCTTAACCACTATGCTTTTCCCCCACCAAGTGATCGAGTGATCACAAATAAAATAACAACGTCAGTTGACATTTCATTGGACAGTCAGCATAGGACAAGTGCTATGCAAGACAATGTTATGTGTGCAATAACTGGAATAAGTTTATGACATCATAAGATGCTGCGCTGTCTATTCGGACCACCGTATTAAAGCCTAGCACTTTCTAGTACTTGGCCAGCTGTGCTGCCTGTTCTTCAGTTTACTCATCTACAATCTCAGTGACATGACTGGACAGTACCAAAGAGAACTGAAGTGTTGCACCAGCGTTTTCATTTGCCCCTGTCCCATATATTTTCAGTGTTTTAAAGGTAGGAGCATGTCTCATGTGCCCTGAAACATTGCAACATTCAAAAAATATTTGATGAATGAGTGAAAGGTTGGTAAAATGAAAGACCTTGATCTTGTTAAAGAATTTTCCTAAGTCAAAAGTATATGGTATAATCTGCATGATTTCAAGAACTTCAGCATTCCAGAAAGCATTCCAGAAACCACCACACATTGGCAAGATCCTCTTTCATCACCACAAGCCAAGGTAAGCACCTAGCTACCTGGAAGACTCTGGATACCCAAAGGAGATAGCTGTGTAGCACAGGCCAAAGGAAGACAACTTTTTCTGTTTCTCTTTTTCTGTTTCCCTGAGTTTGGGCCCAGTTAAAAAGAAACTGCATCAAAAAGTAACTTCAAAATGTAGAAGTTTTCCTAGCACAAGAAAGGATGCCCTACAGCAGAAATCCAACAAGCTGCATTTGTGGGTAATAATGCAAGCCATATCCTGGCATTCTAAACACATTATCGAATCCTCTGCAATTACAGGAATACATTGCTAAGAGTTGAAGCTAGACCAATTTCATTGTTGGCATGGAATCAAAAAACGAAGAACTCAAGCTCCATCCATTTTCTTTTTCCACTAATGAATACTCCTTTTGTTCCAAAGTCTCCCAAGTCACTCCCCTGACAATGTAGGTAATTAATGGACCATTCTTCTTGATTCAGATGCTGTTGAAAATGTGGGTAGACTTGATAATTGAACCTGCATCCAAACTTTCCCATTATCTAAGTGACTAATAAATGTACATAAAGTTAATAACAATATTTTTCTAGGAACTTCTTTAGAGTTTATTGATAATGCTCATTTGACAAAAGAAAAAATGGAGGCAGAGAAGCTCTGCCAAATAAGACTGGAGCAGAAATTTCACTTGATTCCTTCTAAGATGAGACTTGAATTTGGACTTAAATTCAAAGACCTAGATCCATCTACAGGTTTCCGAAAAGTCAGAATTAAATAATTAAAGAGCACAGTCTGATTCAGAATTTTTTAATGACTTATACATATTTTTAAGCTTTGAAATAAAAGATTTGGGATAGGGTAAATTTCAGAGTCAATAGTTATAATATTTAATGCTTCTGATCCTATTTTATTTAAAAGAAGATCTTCAATATCAATCATCTCCAGGACACTTCAATGCTTGTGATTAAAGTATGTTTGGCTCTGATTTTTGGAGTAAATAGTACAAAATGAGAGTCTAAGAGATACAAATGTTTCAACCATACAGAAACTTATCATTTCTGGAATTGGTCTTAGTGAATTTAACTAGACCTTTGCCTCTTTCTCCGAAAGGGATTCTGTACTAAATTTAAATGCACAGGGCAGAATATGATCTGGTTTAGAAGATGCAATTATTTACTAATTTAAAAAGATACATGCAGCCCAATGTCCATAGCAGCAAGATTTGTAACAGCCAAGACTTGAAAGCAAACTAAATGGCCATTGACAGATGACTGAATAAAGAAGATGTGGTGTGTGTGTGTGTGTGTGTGTGCGCGCGCACGCTCAGTTGCTCAATCATGTCCAATGCTTTGCGATCCAGTGGACTGTAGGCTGCCAGGCTCCTCTGTCCATGAGATTTTCCTTGCAAGAATATTAGAGTGGGTTGCCATTTCCTCCTCCAGGGGATCTTCCTGACCCAGGGATCTAACCTGTGTCTCCCACGTCTCCTACACTGCAGGCAGATTCTTTACCACTGAGCCACTGGGAAAGCTCAAATGTCCATTGACAGATGAATGAATAAAGATGTGGGGTATGTGTGTGTGTGTGTGTGTGTATAATGGCTGAACATTATTCAGCCATAAAAAGAATAAAATAATGCCATTTCCAGCAATACAGATGGACCTAGAGATTAACATAATAAGAGAAGTAAATAAGACACCAAAAGACAAAGAGCAGAGGATATAACATATGTGGAATCTTAAAAAATGATACAAATGAACTTATTTACAAAGCAGAAATAGACTCACAGACATAAAAAACAAATTTATGTTACCAAAGGAGATAGTGGTTTGATAAACTAGGAGTTTGGAATTGACATATACACATAACTATATATAAAACAGATAAATAGCAAAGACTTACTGGATAGCAAGGGGAACTATATTTAATATCTGGTAATTATTTATAATGAAAAGAATCTGAAGAAGAATATAGATAGATAAATAATGTATTAATTGAATCACTTTGCTGTGCACCTGAAATTCACACAACATTGTACCTGTACTTCATTAAAAATGGTTAAAATATTTTTAAAATGCACCAGTTTAAAAATATGGAAATGATGCTGTAAAAGACCAAAGGTAAAAGGAGAAGGGGGTGGCAGAGGATGACATGGTAGGATAACACCACTGACTCAATGGACATGAATTCGAGCAAACTCCAGAACATAGTGAAGGACAGGGAAGCCTGGCATGCTGCAGTCCAAAGAGTCAGGGGGTCACACAGAGTCAGGCACGACTTGGTGACTGAACTACAACAACAACAAAAATTCATCAGCTGTAAGTTTCCTGTCCCTGTGGAATTTCCTATATTCAAGGAAACATGCAATATCCAGAAAAAGATTACCACAGATTTTCCAATTGTTCACACTAAAATATCACAAGCATTGCATTAACAATTTGAGAGAAAACAAGATAAACAATAAATTAATGCTCATAAACAAAATGTTGCTGCTATTTCATGTTTACTCATAGAAGTACAGACAACAGATGGGTCAAATAAAGAAGGAGCTGAGAAAACTCTTTTTGAGGGTAGCACAAAGGAATCATGGAGGAGGTACTTCAGGTCTATTTCCCAGGAGAAAAGAAAGAGAACTGAAGACATTACAAAGAGACAGATAGTGTTTGGGGGATCAGCAAGTTGACTGGCAATCCAGAATATTAATATCCAAGGAATCAGAGATTGTGGCAAAATAAAAGCACTCTGGTTTCCTTAACAAAGAAACACTGTGGTGTGGAAGGTTTTCCAAGACACCAGTGACCCGCAAGATATTAACAGACATTCCTCAGACACAGTCTTTGTAGTCAAATAAGTTGGGAAGTAGTGAGTGTTATAATTTCCAATTTGGGAAATTAAAAATGAACTAGATGTTAAAGACAGACAAATCTTGATGGAAAAAAATCTATTTAAGTTCAACATAGTTCAACTTAACATTTCCTAACTCATTTTATCATGGAACAAAACTGTCCCCTCCCTCTACTTTTCCTTCTTTCCTCACTCCTTCTTTCTTTTACTTATCTTTTCTGGATACTCATTATCATCTAGCACTACACACAACTATGAGTTCTTAAAGGCTTTTAATGAAGAAACTGACATCACCAAATTTGCATACAGAGTACAGCAGGAATGGTGGATTGGAGTGGGCTGAGACTACAGGCAGAGAGACCACAGCATTACATGTCATCAGAATTGATAAGACATAACTATGATGGCAGCATGGATGGTCAAGGAGAAAAGGACAGAACAAGAATGAAAGAATAAATTCATGCATGCATGAATAAATAAATGAAGATCTACTCCAGCTCTATCAGAGTAACTCTGATGTTTCTGCCATGTACTCCCAATGGTGATTTTAAGACAGAAAATAGAAGATCCATTATGTAACTTGGAAAATCCATGGTTTCTATGGTATATTTCCAAGGGAAATGTCTAGAAATTAATATAGGATGGAGACTAAGGCCATAATCTGGGATTTGGTGTTAGGTAGGAGTTATCAATATTTCATTGATTTGTGAAGCAATGCAAATGCTAAATATTTACAGCAATATATTATGTAAAAGCTAATTTCAGGTATGGATTTCAATTTACTACAATCTAAAATTGCATTGTATATTATTAACTTGTCTGAGGAGGCTTTACAAATAGCTGAGAAAAGACGAGAAAGAAAAGGCAAAGGAGAAAAGGAAAGATAAACCCATCTGAATGAAGAATTCCAAAGAATAGGAAGGACAGCAAGAAAACCTTCTTAAGTGAACAATGCAAAAAAATAGAGGGAAACAATAGAATGAGAAGACTAGAGATCTCTTAAAGAAAATTAGAAATACCAAGGGAACATTTCATGCAAAGCTGGGCACAAAAGGACAGAGATGGTATGGACCTAACAGAAGTAGAAGAGATTAACAAAAGGTGGTAAGAATACACAAAAGAATTATACAAAAAAGGTCTTGATGACTCAAATAACTACAGTGGTGTGATTACTCACCTAGAGTCAGACATCCTGGAATGTGAAGTCAATGGGCCTTAGAAAGCATTACTATGAACAAAGGTAGTGGAGGTGATGGAATTTCAGCTGAGCCATTTCAAATCCTAAAAGATGATGCTGTTAAAGTGATGCACTTAATATGTCAGCAAACTTGGAAAATTCAGCAATGGCCAGAGGACTGAAAAAGATCAGTTTTCATTCCAATCTCAAAGAAAGGAAATGTCAAAGAATGTTCAAACTATCACACAATTGCACTCATTTCACATGCTAGGAAAATAATGCTCAAAATTCTCCAAGCTAGGCTTCAATAGTACTTGAACCGAGAACTTCCAGATGTTCAAGCTGAATTTTGAAAAAGCAGAGGAATCAGAGATCAAATTACCAACATCCATGGGATCATAGAAAAAGCAAGAGAGTTCCAGAAAAAACATCTGCTTCATTAACTATGTCAAAGCCTTTGATTGTGTGGGTAACAACAAACTGTGGAGAATTCTTAAAGAGTGGGAATACCAGACCACCTTACCTGCCTTCTGAGAAGTCTGTATGCAGGTCAAAAAGCAATAGTTAGAACCAGACATGGAACAATGGACTGGTTCCAAATTGGGAAAGGAGTACATCAAGGCTGTATACTGTCATCCTGCTCATTTAACTTCTATGCAGAGTACATCATGCAAAATGCCAGGCTGAATGAAGCCCAAGCTGGAATCAAGATTACTGGGAGAAATATCAATAACCTCAGATATGCAAATGATACCACCCAAATGGCAGAAAATGAAAAGCAACTAAGACCCTCTTGATGAAAGTGAAAGAGGAGAGTGAAAGAGCTGGCTTAAACTCAACATTCAAAAAACAAAAGTCATGGCATCTGGTCCCATCACTTCATGACAAATAGATGGGGAAACAATGGAAACAGTGACAGAGTTTATTTTGGGGGGCTCCAAAATCACTGCGGATGGTGACTGTAGTCATGAAATTAAAAAACTCTTCCTCCTTGAAAGAAAAGCTATGACAAACCTAGACAGGGTATTAAAATTTAGAGATATCACTTTGCCAACAAAGGTCCATATAGTCAGAGCAATGATTTTTCCAGTAGTCATTTCTGGATGTGAGAGTCGGACCATAAAGAAAGCTGAGCACTGAAGAACTGATGCTTTTGAACTGTGGTGTTGGAGAAGAGTCTTGAGAGTCCCTTGGACAGCAAGGAGATCAAACCAGTTAACCCTAAAGGAAATCAGCCCTGAATATTCTTTGGAAGTACTGAAGCTGATGCTGAAGCTCCAGTACTTTGGCAACCTGATGCAAAAAGCCTACTCATTGGAAAAGACCCTGATGCTGGGAAAGATAGAGAGAAGGAGGAGAAGTGGACGACAAAGGATGAGAAGGTTGGATGGCATCATCAACTCAATGGACATGAGCTTGAGCAAACCCTGTGAGGTAGTGAAGGACAGGGAAGCCTGGCCTGCTGCAGTCCATGGGGGTCTCAGAGTCATACATGACTGAGCAACTGCATAACAACAACAACAGCAACAAAGAGGTAGATCATTTATCTCTCCACAGCTCGAATGTGCCAAGGCAACTAGTGGATGATAGAATATGCAGTGTAGCCCGTTACTAAGCATCATTTAAATAAAAGCTAAAAGGGACATGACTGAATCCCAACTTGTGAAATTTCTAAACCAAATCATTTTTTTTCTTAGAAACCATGATCTTTGCTTCCTTGTTCCTGTCACCTAAAATCCCTTACAACTTGTCTGTCTCCCAGACAAAACTAAATCATCTTTAAGTTGTAGCTGGAGGTCCATCCCGTTCATGAAGCCTTTTCCAGCTGTCTTCACAAAAACACAAGTCAAAATGAACCATTGCTTTTTCAGAGCTCTTAACACACACTTCACTCCTATCTTTTATGGTACTTCATGCACCACACTATTACTAGATGGACCTAAGTCTTCCCTCCAGTTACAAAATGCGTGCTCCTTCAAGGTAAGTCTTACTGATCTCTAATTCTCCCACTGTATCCCCTTTGCTTAGTGTCTGGTAAATAAGTACCATTAAATCTCTGTTGAATGCATAATGAATATCTAGTGAACAAATGAATGTATGTATTATAAAATGTATGAAAGCAAGAATGAAAGAATAAATGCATACATGAATGAATAAACAAATTAAGGTCCACATGGGCCATCTAAACCAAGATGTATAATTTGGTCCACCTGGTTTTTTGAAATTTGCTCTTTAGGAAAACTGAGCAGCCAGGATTCTGAAGCACTGCACATAGAATTTTAAGCAACTAGGAACAATCAGGGCTCACAGAGGTGCAGGGAAGCCTCACTTATTTCAGTAGATCCACATAGACATAGCCATTGGGTTTCTGATTAGAAAACGAAGGAGCAAGCCATCTTTTACAAGGTTTAGATGAAGAAATGGTGGGAGGAGTTGCTTATGTGTTAATAGTTTTTGCTCAGAACATCACACTGAAAATAGAAAGGCCAAAACCAGGGGAAAATGTCAGACACTGGCAAAAAATATTACGAAAGCTGATTGTGTAAACCTTGTCTTGTTTGAAGGGTAAAAGACTGTAATCCACAGATCAAGTTCAAATTTCCCGTTTAAATATTGTTAGCTTGAATGTTAATCTGAGTTTCATGTTTGATTGCAAGGATCAGGGCTGCAAATATTGATTGCCATGAAATGAAGGCAGATATTCATTTCTGAAAAGGAAGCTGAAGAGCACATTTATATGAACCCAAGTAATAAACAATACCTTGGGATTCTGACTCATTCCCAAACCATAGTGTAATTATTTCTTCTTTCACCCTGCTTCTTCAGCCCCCTTTCAGCTGACTGAATGCACATTCCATATCTGGGCACTTTTACAAAAGCTAAAACAAACAATCCAAGTAGCCAAACACCATGGCAACAGAATCAAACTTGACACCACTAGCTCACAACAGTGAATCTCCACAGATTTCAGAGTCATCACCAGATATCCTGCTTGGTCCGTTACAAAGCCCCACTTTCCCACTGAATCACAGGGAGTCACTGCTTCATGCCATGCTTTCTAATAATTGCCAAACCCAAGCTGTGGTGGACAACAAGGTAAAAAGTTCACAACAGAGAATCCCCAGCTGAGCAAAATCTGCTACCCCAGTCATGGCTGGCTTTTCAGAACAATCAGAAAGATCACATTATAGTTGGGAGATGCAATCTTGCGAAAAGTTAATGTACTAACTTTGTGGTGTGAGAGACGACAACAGAGCTGACCCTAATGTTATTCTTCTTTCAGCAAATCCCTAGGCCACTGAGGGCATGGGTTTACTACATTTCTACACGTTCTGGTTGTCTTGGTCATATTTGTACATAGACTTTTTCATTTGTGATTACTGCTCCAAACTAGAGAGATGGTAGAGAACTGAGGCAGAAATCTTGAATTATTTGGTGTTATACACTGGAGTAGGGGTTTCTCCAGTGGCTGGTATGGTAAAGAATCTGCTTGCATACAGGAGACCCGGGTTCAGTCCCTGGGCGGAGAAGATCCCCTGGAAGAGGGCATGTCAATCCACTCTAGTATTCTTGCCTGGAGAACCCCATGGACAGAGAAGCCTAGTCGGCCACAGTCCCAGGGGTCGCAAAGAATGGAACATGACTGAGTGACTGACACACTTTCATTTCAGGCCCCAAACACCAGGGAGTAGACAAGTACAGGTTATGACAAAGATCTCGCCACACTTTCCTTGAAGGAAAAGAAGCAGAGAATAAAGAGAATCAACTGAGGTTTTCAGAAACTAAATGACTCACCTTCATTCTGAAATTACATTCTCTGTCTTTTATTGGTGTTGAAATTTCCTCTCCTTTATGCCATGATGGTAAGGGCAAAAAGTACTAATTTTTTTTTTCATTCTTGCTTTTTTTAAGGTAAAAAAATAGACTCTGAAGAAAAATAGACTCTGTAACAAATACCATAAGTGAATGTGTGTGCTTAGTCACTCAGTCATGTCTGACTCTTGCGACCCCATAGATTGCATGTCACCTGCCAGGCTCCTCCGTCCGTGGGATTCTCCAGGCAAGAATACTGGAGTGGGTGCCATTTCCTTCTCCAGGGAATCTTCCCAACTCAGAAATAGAACCCAGGCCTCTCGCATTGTAGGCAGATTCTTTATGGACTGAGCTACAAGGGAAGCCCATAATTGAATATATACATAATTTTATAAAATGTGAAACAGTATGCAAATAATGTAATAAATGCTTGTATTTCTTAAACTTTAATTAATAAATATCAATAATTTATTATTTTGTATCAGTTCAGTCCAGTTCAGTCGCTCAGTCATCTCCAACTCTTTGCAACCCCATGAATTGCAGCACACCAGGCCTCTCTGTCCATTATCAACTCCCGGAGTTCACTGAGACACGTCCATCGAGTCAGTGATGCCATCCAGCCATCTCATCCTCTGTCATCCCCTTCTCCCCCTGCCCCCAGTCCCTCCCAGCATCAGAGTCTTTTCCAATGAGTCAACTCTTTGCATGAGGTGGCCAAAGTATTGGAGTTTCAGCTTCAGCATCATTCCGTCCAAAGAAATCCCAGGGCTGATCTCCTTCAGAATGGACTGGTTGGATCTCCTTGCAGTCCAAGGGACTCTCAAGAGTCTTCTCCAACATCATAGTTCAAAAGCATTAATCTTCGGTGCTCAGCCTTCTTCACAGTCCAACTCTCACATCCATACATGACCACAGGAAAAACCATAGCCTTGACTAGACTGACCTTTGTTGGCAAAGTAATGTCTCTGCTTTTCAATATGCTATCTAGGTTAGTCATAACTTTCCTTCCAAGGAGTAAGCGTCTTTTAATTTCATGGCTGCAGTCACCATCCACAGTGATTTTGGAGCCCCCCAAAATAAAGTCTGACACTGTTTCCACTGTTGCCCCATCTATTTCCCATGAAGTGATGGGACTGGATGCCATGATCTTCGTTTTCTGAATGTTGAGCTTTAAGCCAACTTTTTCACTCTCCACTTTCACTTTCATCAAGAGTCTTTTTATTTTTATTTTTTAAGGCATTATTTTATTTTATTTTTATTTTTTATTGTATTTTATTTTATTTTTTAACTTTACAATATTGTATTGGTTTTGCCATATATCAAAATGAATCCGCCACAGGTATACATGTGTTCCCCATCCTGAACCCTCCTCCCTCCTCCCTCCCCATACCATCCCTCTGGGTTGTCCCAGTGCACCAGCCCCAAGCATCCAATATCAAGCATCTAACCTGGACTGGTGACTCATTTCATATATGATATTATACATGTTTCAATGCCATTCTCCCAAATCATCCCACCCTCTCCCTCTCCCAAAGAGTCCAAAAGACTGTTCTATACATCAGTGTCTCTTTTGCTGTCTCATATACAGCAATGGCACCCCACTCTAGTACTCTTGCCTGGAAAATCCCATGGACGGAGGAGCCTGGTAGGTTGCAGTCCATGGGGTCGCTAAGAGTTGGACATGACTGAGAGACTTCACTTTCACTTGTCACTTTCATGCATTGGTGGAGGAAATGGCAACCCACTCCAGTGTTCTTGCCTGGAGAATCCCAGGGACAGCAGGGCCTGGTGGGCTGCCGTCTATGGGGTTGCACAGAGTTGGACACGACTGAAGTGACTTAGCAGCAGCAACAGCATACAGGGTTATTACCATCTTTCTAAATTTCATATATATGTATTAGTATACTGTATTGGTGTTTTTCTTTCTGGCTTACTTCACTCTGTATAATAGGCTCCAGTTTCATCCACCTCATTAGAACTGATTCAAATGTATTCTTTTTAATGGCTGAGTAATACTCCATTGTGTATATGTACCACAGCTTTCTTATCCACTCATCTGCTGATGGACATCTAGGTTGCTTCCATGTCCTGGCTATTATAAACAGTGCTGCGATGAACATTGGGGTACACATGTCTCTTTCAATTCTGGTTTCCTCAGTGTGTATGCCCAGCAGTGGGATTGCTGGATCATAAGGCAGTTCTATTTTCAGTTTTTTAAGGAATCTCCACACTGTTCTCCATAGTGGCTGTACTAGTTTGCATTCCCACCAACAGTGTAAGAGGGTTCCCTTTTCTCCACACCCTCTCCAGCATTTATTGCTTGTAGACTTTTGGAATGCAGCCATTCTGACTGGCATGAAATGGTACCTCATAGTGGTTTTGATTTGCATTTCTCTGATAATGAGTGATGTTGAGCATCTTTTCATGTGTTTGTTAGCCATCTGTATGTCTTCTTTGGAGAAATGTCTATTTAGTTCTTTGGCCCATTTTTGATTGGGTCATTTATTTTTCTGGAATTGAGCTGTAGGAGTGGCTTGTATATTTTTGAGATTAGTTGTTTGTCAGTTGCTTCATTTGCTATTATTTTCCCCCATTCTGAAGGCTGTCTTTTCACCTTGCTTATAGTTTCCTTTGTTGTGCAGAAGCTCTTAAGTTTAATTAGGTCCCATTTGTTTATTTTTGTTTTTATTTCCAGTATTCTGGGAGGCGGGTCATAGAGGATCCTGCTGTGATGTATGTCGGAGAGTGTTTTGCCTATGTTCTCCTCTAGGAGTTTTATAGTTTCTGGTCTTACATTTAGATCTTTAATCCATTTTGACTTTATTTTTGTGTATGATGTTAGAAAGTGTTCTAGTTTCATTCTTTTTTTTTTTTTTTTAACTTTACATAATTGTATTAGTTTTGCCAAATATCAAAATGAATCTGCCACAGGTATACATGTGTTCCCCATCCTGAACCCTCCTCCCTCCTCCCTCCCCATACCATCCCTCTGGGTCGTCCCAGTCTTTTACAAGTGGTTGACCAGTTTTCCCAGCACCACTTGTTAAAGAGATTGTCTTTAATCCATTGTATATTCTTGTCTCCTTTGTCAAAGATAAGGTGTCCATATGTGCGTGGATTTATCTCTGGGCTTTCTATTTTGTTCCATTGGCAATCTTGATTCCAGCTTGTGTTTCTTCCAGCCCAGCATTTCTCATGATGTACTCTGCATATAAGTTAAATAAGCAGGGTGGCAATATACAGCTTTGACGTACTCCTTTTCCTATTTGGAACCAGTCTGTTGTTCCATGTCCAGTTCTAACTGTTGCTTCCTGACCTGCATACAGATTTCTCAACAGGCAGGTCAGGTGGTCTAGTTCTATGTTATTTTACATAATTAGTAGTTCTGATAAAGCAGGAGTCATCTTGATGTCTAATCACAGTTGCCCATGATTCTCAGTGGTAGGAGCAGGACTATCTCCAGCTTCTTTTCCACCATTCCAAGTCACTATTTGTAATCAGAGAAGCCCAAGGACAAGTGGTAAATGATACTCTAAAGAAGTCTCCCATGGGGATGTTCCGAGGGAATGCAAAGTGGCTGAACACAAGGTGAAAATCAGAAACAAATCTGCGCAGTTACACCATAAATTTTAGTCTCTGCTCTATCCTGGTCTTATAGCTTCCAAATCTTCCTAATATGGCAAGTAAAGCTCAAGAAATCAATTTTCACATTCCTTTGAAAATGCTAATCTCATACACAAATCCACTATCACTGGGACAAAATACAGCATAGTTAAAATAACTTTGGCATCTGGTCACCCATACTTAATAGGGTAAGTGACTTTGGACAAATCAATTATCATCTTTAAGTCTCAGTTTCCTCAACTTTAAAGTGAGAATGATAATACCTACCACAAAATTTTAATTGTTGAAGGATTAAATGAGATAGTATAAAGTACTTAGCACAGTGTTCGATAAACACTACCAATTATTGCTGTCATTAATACTGTTGGTTTTTCTTCTACAGAGGCTACACACGTCTGCTGAAAGATTTTGACTCTGAAGTTTACATCCTTCAACTGCTGAGTTCATTTCCCCCACTTCCATCAAGACTTCCTAACCCACACCTGTCCTCAGCAATTTTTCCTGAACTCTCAACATGCAGCATTTATTTTCTCATTTGTAAATCTTACAAACCAACTGGATGTAATTTGTATATATGGTAAATGACTGTCTTGACTAAGATCAATTTGTGAAGTCAAGGCATAAGTAATTGAACATATCATGCAACAGAGAAGCAAACAAATACTCAATAAGCAAGGCCTCATAAACCAAAACAAGAGAAAATTTCAGAAAGCACTTCATGACAAGAGCCAAATAGTTGGTATGAGTAATGTGCTTTGGTGTCAACAGATAGTAAAGAGTTCTGCAGGCTGGAAAAATTGTGGAAAAATCCATAGTGGAGAAAGAGTCCAAAGCTTGGTCCTTAGGGATGGATAGGATTTGGTTTGGCTGAGATGGGGATAATTACATGAGTAAAATCAATGAATAAGTGATTTGGAGTAAAGCAGAGAAACTAGAGCAGTACAGAGTAATTAGAAGTAAGTTTAAATTTTATGTGGTCAGATCTGAGGCCAGGAGGTGGAGGTATCAAAGTTCCCAACCACCCTATACTTCTGGGACGTTGCCATTTGGCAGAACTTTCTCCAACTCTGTTTTAGAAGATATTTCAGGCCCATGTCTACTACTTCCCCATAGTGCAATTGTACTGTTCTTTTTCAACATTTTAGCTCTATGGTTTTGTATTGTTTTGTTTTTTGTTAATTTGGATTTTCATGATTTTTTGCTTTACTCTTTCTTGATACAATCTCTGACCTGCACCCCACCCTCTCCTAATCTACTTCTTCATCACATTTTGAACTACACCCAATATGAGATCCCATTCTTCCTCTCTCTAGATCCACCCAAGACCGAAATTCTGTCTCTGATGTCAGAAAACCCATTCCCAGGGCTGAGTAAGAGTCTGTGTCTGCCCAGATACAAAAATAGAAGCTTTCATCTCTAAGCAGAGGGGAGCCATTGATGGTTGAGGAGGAAGGGATGATATTGAAAAACAGCTGTTGATTTTTTGTGTGTCAGTGGGATTTCAAACACTAGAATTTGGTGGGCATCCTAGAAAATTAAAGGACTCAAAACACCACTAACCAAGTCAACAAAATTGAGCCCAATCGTTACCTCAGTCCACCAGACTCTTGTGATGTCTAAACAATTACTGGGTATCCTTCTATGTGATTGTGGGTCATTCACTATTTATTTAGTCATCAGGCAGCTCTCTGCCTCCTTTTTTTTTTTTTAACATATTTCCTGTTTTAATCACTCTTTTGCATTTTTGTAAGATGAAGTTCTTCTCATCTTACATCTCACAAATTTTTAACTTGGAGCTTACTTGGAGTTATGCCGTCACCTACAGTAATTGTCCCCATTGGACTATACTGCCCATTTACCTACATTTCCTGCTTGACATAATGAGACAGTCTTATTAAAACTTGAATAATTTGAATATTGTTCAAATGTGGTGCTAACCTGTGAAACTTTAAGGTTCATTCACATACTATGTTATTCCAGTGGTAAGGTACTAGTCTGGAAGCTTAAAAGCAACTTTATACTTAGTGCCTGAACTCAGAGTACAGTGCCAACAATTATTCATCCAGTCTCTATTTAAATATTTTTAGGTAGTGTTTCACAAATAATATTTGAGAAATTCAATTTGTAAAACATTTTTCCTTGCATTGATTCAAAGTCTGCTTCTCTGTACTATCTGCTAGTCCTAATCTTGTTTTCTAGAACCAACAGAGTAAGTCTCACCCAGAAGGAGACCTTGAGTAAGGATTTTTGTGCCAGTGATTTATTATGCAAGTGCTCCCAGGAGAACTTGTCAGGGAGTTGGGAGAGAAACACAGAAAAAGGGAAGAAACTAGGGAAGGAACAGCATCAGGCAAAGTCCCTTAGAGGGTAGCTTCAACCTGACCCTGCAGGGGAGCGCCCTAAAGCATAAGTTATATCTCCCAACTTTATCTCTATTTGTGGCAAGGAAGCTGAGGCACTTACATCAATATTCTGCTATGGCTCAGTCACTAAACAAAGGGTCTCCCTGGAGCTATTAATATAAACCCTCTGTACTTCTCTATGCATCTGTGGGCAAAGTAGCTCAGTAGCATGAGAAGTCCTCTGAAGGAAGACTAGAGATGTGAACCTTTGAAAGCACAAAGCCAGGGAAGATCACAGGAATGGGAAAGGGATCTGAGTACATTAGAATGCAAACCAAGTGTCCACTACACCTCTTTTCCTTGTAAGAACCCTTCATGCCATTGAAGACACCCCTCACTTCTCCAAGTCTTCTTGTTGATCCATTAAACTTTCCTAGTTCTCTTGACACACCAAGTTTGCACCCAAACCTTGGGAAACCCGAGCACTACTGAGCTGTTGCTGGTCTATCATCTCTCGAACAAAGTGGTACTTCAGAAAGGTTTAGTTGGCTAAGGAATGGCATTGAGGTGAGCCAATTAGAGAGCAAATGTTGAAAGGGTTGGCTGTTAATTTCTACAGTTTTCCATCTGTCAACTGCAAAAAGAAAAAGACCGTGACAAAGGATTTTCAGAAAGGTCCACTGGCCAGTCCATACCACCTCCAGGGAAACATTTCCCTGCCCAGACCCTGTGCTGGTTTCATTTGAAAACCTGAAGTTTCAGCTACAACAGTTTTCAACTCAGCCGTGTTTATGAAAACAGCAACTTGGAGCTTGAGGGCATTTTGACACCAAAAATGGTTTGAATTTTAGAAGCTGAAAAGTACATTTCTAGCCTTTGGAAAGGTCACCCTTCCTGTTTTCAGGTTTATGAACCGCAATGTTTATGGTGGCTCTGTTTCAACTCTTGTTTCTTTTTTCTGCTGGGCATTTCTGTGTAAATGTCACTTTCTCCAGCCAGCAAGGGTGGCTTAAGGCAGGCTTAAGTGTAGAAATCTGAGGCTCTGTTCCTGTGGGTAAGTGTTGGTTTAGATTTTTTCCCCCTGTATTTTAATTGATCTTTTTGCTGATATATTGCTGTTTGTAGCAAGATCTATAGTCACAAAAGAGGATATCTAAAACACCAAACAAACAAAAACAAACAAATATAAAACACTCTGCTTACATTGGGTTCAAAGGCTATACTTAAGTATATTCTTTCCTCCCTAAATTTAGAAACAATTAAGACTAGACATGGGGGTCACAGGCTCCCACATGTCTGCTTTTGCAGAAGTGGGTGAGGTTAGTGTGACCTTAACCCATAGACAATGGCTTCTTAATTCTCTTTCCTTCATTGAACTTGACAAGCCCCAACTCAGCAGCACTGTGTCTGGCGTCTTCTGCAGGCATATACCTGTCACCAGGCATAATAGTTTTGTGGGCTGGGCCAGGAGAGAAAAAGAAGTGAAACCAGGAGCCAAAACATTTGGGCATGCATAGCTCTGTGATTGTGGACAAGCTACTTATGCTCAGTCTTAGATGCCTCACTCATCAAAGGAGACTTCAGAGAATTAACGTGATATGGCGTGTCATTAAGGCGTTCTGCATCATTCCTGGCACATAATGAGAAATCCATGAAGAATGGCTTCTGTTATCAAGTATTTTATTCTGTTATCAAGTATTCAGTTCAGTTCAGTCGCTGAGTCACGTCCGACTCTTTGCGACCCCATGAATCACAGCACGCCAGGCCTCCCAGTCCATCACCAACTCCCAGAGTCTACCCAAACCCATGGTTGGATGGTGATGCCATCCAACCATCTCATCCTCTGCCATACCCTTCTCCTCCTGCCCTCAATCTTTCCCAGCATCAGGGTATTTTCAAATGAGTCAGCTCTTTGCATGAGGTGGCCAAAGTATTGGAGTTTCAACTTCAGCATCAGTCCTTCCAATGAACACCAGGACTGATCTCCCTTAGGATGGACTGGTTGGATCGCCTTGCAGTCCAAGGGACTCTCAAGAGTATTCTCCAACACCATAGTTCAAAAGCATCAATTCTTCAGCACTCAGCTTTCTTTATAGTCCAACTCTCACATCTATATATGACTACTGGAAAAGCCATAGCCTTGACTAGATGGACCTTTGTTGGCAAAGTAATGTCTCTGCTTTTTAATATGCTGTCTAGGTTGGTCATAACTTTCCTTCCAAGAAGTAAGCATCTTTTAATTTCATGGCTGCAGTCACCATCTGCAGTGATTTTCGAGCCCAGAAAAATAAAGTCAGTCACTGTTTCCACTGTTTCCCCATCTATTTCCCATGAAGTGATGGGACTGGATGCCATGATCTTAGCTTTCTGAATGTTGAGCTTTAAGCCAATTTTTTCACTCTCCTCTTTCACTTTCATCAAGAGGCTCTTTAGTTCTTCTTCACTTTCTGCCATAAGGGTGGTGTCATCTGCATATCTGAGGTTATTGATATTTATCCAGGCAATCTTGATTCTAGCTTGTGCTTCCTCCAGCCCAGTGTTTCTCATGATGTACTCTGCATATAAGTTAAAGAAGCAGGGTGACAATATACAGCCTTGACGAACTCCTTTTCCCATTTGGAACCAGTCTGTTGTTCCATGTCCAGTTCTAACTGTTGCTTCCTGACCTGCATACAGGTTTCTTAAGAGTATTAGTATTTTATTTCTACCTTCAATTCACAGATTCTTAGGGTTTAGGGGCTTCTTCTTGCCCATTCTTCTCCTGCTACTGATGCTAATGCATGTAATTTTTTCCTTTGGCAGTTGAGGCCATAAAAAAAAAGTCAGAAGCAGATGACAGTCCCAGGTCTAGGGCTGTTCCAGAGAACTCTTCTTGACATAACTTGGTCTTTTAACACTTAATGAGTACATTCTTCATTTTAAGCACAGAATTAGGCACAAAGAGGAGCTGGAATTTGGAATGAGATTTTTCACAGAAACGATGGTTACAACACACAGGTTGTGGGGGCAGGGCAGGTTGAGAAAAAGGAGGTATTGGTTTTCTCAATCTCATCTGCTAACATTATTTATGTGGCAAAATATCAAGTTCCCAACAGCCAATAAGCAAATAAAACTTGGAGGCCCAAGAGCACCCAGTGTTCACAGACTCTGCCAACACAAACAGAATTATATATTTCAACGTGTGATTCAACTTATATATACTTGTTCTCATCTCTGTGTCAATATTCTAACAGAAGTTTCAAAATCTCTAGATCATTAAAGTACTTCTCAAGCTTTACCAAGCCCTCAGGAAGGGAATAAACATTTCTTTAATCTTCGCCAAAGTCAGTAAATCAAAGAGAAGGGCACCACACAAAATGACCCCGACACACTATACCTTAAGTTACTTGTAAATTATTAGTGGTTGATCAGCAGCAAAATCTTCAAGACCATGACAGAACATAAAATAAGAAGTCTCTCTATTTAGAAAAGTCATCACACTTTGCAGAGATCACATTCAGATAGAATCTCTAACGTATAGTCCCTACTGAACAGTTATGGATGTTGTTTCCTTCATGAAAGTGAAAATGAAAGTTACTCAGTCGTGCCCAACTCTTTGAGACCCCATGGACTACAGAGTCCATGAAATTCTCCATAGTCCATGAAATTTTATCCACTGGAGTAGATAGCCATTCCCTTCTCCAGGGCATCTTCCCAACTCAGAGATTGAACCCAGGTCTCCCACATTGCAGGTGGATTCTTTACCAGCTGAGCCACCAGGGAGGCCCAATGGAAAATTTAAATGCATCAAATGATACCCTCTTTTTTCAATTATTATTTATGTAATTAAAAGAGCAGGGGTGATATGGAGAAACTGGGAATGCAGTAAATGGGAGACTAGCCATGAGCACTAATAAAATTTATAGCACATCCATATCTTTATAAACTCAAATAAACTATATTTCATGAGAGTACATCAACATGTCAAGTTAAAACATTCCATAGAAAACTCAAGATGGCCAACATCTACAGGGGCTACTTAATGCATTGGGTACTTACGGTCTAATTTAGTCACAAGCCACACTTCTGGAAATGCTATTAATTCTTTTATCTATTTATTTACTCACTCATTGCAGAATTAGTTTTTGAACACTTCCAATGTGCCAATTGTCTGAGGAACAGATGTGACTGAAATAGAGAGGGTCTCCTCTTCTTATAGTTTAGAATCTGGTGGGGAGCATAGCTTTGACTCCAACTGTGCATTTCAGAATTCCTGTAAACAGAAGCATTAGCACTTTATGGTGTATAATAGTCATTTAATTTATAGGCAGATATCATTAAATTTGTATTTTACTAACATCCATAATAAGTGTAATTATCTGGTTTCCTTCCCCTCAGTGTATTTTAGGCAGACAATGAGAAGTTCCCATCATTATTCAAAAATATAAAAGAATAACAGTACTTGCTACCATTTATTAAATGCGTGCTTCCTGCCAAACATTGTTATCAATGCTTTACATATTTTTATACATTTAGCTTTCACAACAATCATATGAAGTAAGTACTTTTCTCATCCCCATTTTTCAGACAAGAAAACCATACCACGCATTCCATTCTCTTGGTTTCTTACTTTTGCAGTAAAAGAAACCAAGAGAATGGAATGCATAGTCTGACGTCAAAAAAAAAAAAAAAAAAAAAAAAATCATGATTTTGAACACTGCAACACACCCACTGTCCAGTAGAGGACACTCTCTCGGCATACCATTCTCTTCCTGTTTTAGCAATCCTTGATGGATGCATTGGGAGTGCCGTATACAACTATAAATTATTTCAGTAGTAATTTTTGTGTTTAGTCTTCCATGAATGGGAAGCACTTTAAGTCCCGTACAGAAAGGCCAAGCAGACTGAAGTCAATGCTTAGTGTTACTTGTTGCCTTTTGTCTTAATAGCAAACTGTGGTTCTTAATAAAAATAGTATAGGAGAAGAACTGGGGACACATTTTAGGTCAGACTTGCCTGTCAAAACTATCATGTGGGGAGAAAAATACCATTTCCATCATACTCATCAACAGCAAATTTATTCCTCTCTTGTATTGTTTTATATTATGATAAATAAAACTAAGGTAATAGAACTAAGATAAATAAAATGATTTTGAATTCTTCTTCTATTCCACTTCAAGAAAACTTATTGAGAGAAAAAGGATATGGATTTTCAAGATTCTATCTGCAGACCTGAGTCATGTGAGTCATAAATGATGCCAACATCAAAACATCAAACTTAGCTGAAAAAACTAGGTAGACATTTAGCACCACAACTTAACTTTCTGACCTGGAGAAAACAAATCACTCAACTGCTTATGAGCCTCAGTTTACCTTTAAATGGGATACTCTGTATGCTACTAAACACACAGGGCATTATTGGCAGTAAAAAAACTATGGATGTGAGAGTGCTTTACGAGCTCTACATAGATTCCATTTAATTAAATTCACAAGCATTTGTTGGGCATCTTCGGTGTGATAGAGATTGTGGTGAGACCTAAGGTTATAAGATCAATGGGATCCAGTCCAAAGCTTTCAAGCATTATTATGGCTAACATGTTAGTTTTAAGCCCTGTTTATGGCACAATAGAGTTGCATTTTATGTGTAGTATACACAATTTATAGTACACTTGGACTCTTGTTTCATAAATATTTACTGTAAGTATATGTTCATTTTCTAGGACATAAGGCATAATTTTGCACTTTTAAATTATTGCTGTGTCCTTGTGTTTTTATGATGTGCTAACCATTATTTCTGTGATGTATTTGTTGACAAATCCTTGGTCGAAAGTATGTCAATTATAACATTGTTTGCATAAGAATCAAATACCACTTTATAACATGTGTTTTTAAAAATACACTCAAAAATACATTCAAATTTGGAGGCTGCCTATATCCTAAATTCAATTTTTGAGATCAGGCACTAAGACCTTGACAAATAGATATTTGCCCAAATAAACCAAAGCATGACATCTGAAGCAAATAAGGAACTGAATGTTCTTAAAATTCTATATATCATGGCTCTGAGGTTGTGTTTATTATAATCAAATATGCATTTTTCTCTGTCTCCAAAGGAGAAATTACCTCATTAATGAATCATTTATTTATCATTCATTTGATGAGCATTTATTGCATAGTCACAAAGATATGAACAATTTTAAAAATGTCAGATGAATGAATGATGTAGCCCCTGCCCTTGAAGATCTCTCAGAAATAAACATTCCTGGGTCAGGATACAATGTCAAGGAGAGCTCATCAGAAAAACAGAAATAGCCTAGTCTCTGGCTGGACCACCATATCAACTCTGAAATGCCAACCTTCAAACATTTAAGTAGAAAAATAAAATTCCTAATTAGTTTCAGCCATTTTAGGCAAGTTTCTATAATTCATGGCTGAATGCATTTTCTAACACATAAAGATCACTGGCTCATTTGTAGCCCAAAAGACAGACTTTTTTTTCCCTTTGGGCAGAAGCAAAGGTAGAAATGTGCTATAATTTTGAAAGGATGGTAAGAAGCTGGGACAGGCTTCATAAAGCACTGGAAACTTCTAAAGTGTGACTTATAAGGAGGCTTAATATCTGTCTAGAAGCAAAGTAAAGGCCAAACATCTCAGGAAGAAGCAAAGGCAGAAGTGAGGTCGTGAGGTCTGAGAGAAGAAGGCTCTGCAGGAACACTGGCTGTGCCTGGTGTGGCTGGTATGCAGGGCATCGCCAGCGGCGGCTATTGCCTGAAATGCCAAGCTGAAGATTTGGGACTTTACATCTCAGCCACTGAGGTTTTGATCCCGAGTAGTCCAGGACCGCATTGCGTTCCTCCTCACTGGTGCTAACGGCCTCGATGAGAGAGACCTGAGCACTGTGGGAAAGTGAGGGCCTGGGACTGTGGCTCCTAGCAAGGCTTATTAAGGAATGGCCCAATTGTCCTGCCAAACAGAAAGGCGATGCACTCCGTACAGTTACAGCAGCGCAGCACCTGCCACCACCTAGCCTTCCCAGAGGCTGCCCACAGTGCTGCCCCTCAGCTTCTCTAAACGTGACGTTTGTTCCTTTTCAGCATATGGGATAGATCAGACCCACATGGTCATCCCACTGGAACCAACTGGCGCACACAGGGCTCCATCCATCAGGAAACCAGCACTATTCTCTAAGGAAAACAGAGTGTCAGATTGTCCTTATTTATGCTGCTTTCTCTGTATTTGCTTTTCCGTTTGTAATCTCTAACTTTCTTCAAATAAAAGAAAATAGAGCGAACATTTCTTAAGCACCTACTGTGTGCCAAGCACTGTGCTGAGAATACAGAGAATTTCAACTTCATGGTGAGGAAGTTGGACACAACATTTAGGTCAGGACAGTACAATTTGGGGTGAGACACAGTAAATAGGGTTGCCAGATTGTGCAAACAAAAAGGCAGGATGCCCAGCTGACTCTGAATTTCAGATGAACAAGGTGTCATCTAATTTCATGTCCCATGCCTTATTTGAGACATACTCTAAAAGACTCATTGTTTATCTGAAATTCAAATTTAACTGGGTGTCTAATATTTAACCTGGCAATATTAATAGCAAACGATTTGTATAAAGAAAAGCTAACTATGAAAAAAAAAAAGATATTTTTGTCCCTAATAGGGGCCAAAAGAGTGCCATAGTAGCTTCCATTATTGAATGCTTATTCAGTGGGAACACCCGACTACAACTAAACAAATTCCGTATTTCTAACACTCATGCTGATTTGGTGCTCAAAATACATGACTAAATATTTTGAATATCTTCTTGCTCTACCCTGAAACTGAAAGTGAAAGTTATTCAGTCATTTCTGACTCTTGGCGACCCCATGGACTACACACTCCATGGAATTCTCCAGGCCAGAATACTGGAGTGGGTAGCCTTTCCCTTCTCCAGGGATCTTCCCAACTCAGGGATTGAACCCAGGTATCCTGCATTGTAGGTGGATTCTTTACCAGCTGAGCCACAAAGGAAGCCCAAGTATACTGGAGTGGGTAGCCTATCCTATCCCTTCTCCAGTGGATCTTCCCGACCCAGGAATCAAACCAGGGTCTCCTGCATTGCAGGCGGATTCTTTACCAACTGAGCTATGAGGGAAGCCCTTGCTCTACCCTACGTATACTTTTTCTAGGTTACTCCAAGAAGCAACTCAAAGGAAAATAGGTGCACTCAGCATTATATAAAATCTTTTAATGAAGCAAAATAGCTGATGATGTCCAAATTACAAGTCGAATTGGGTCTTCCCCAGTTTTGCTGTTTTGTTTTGAAATGTGTTTTAGGTGTAACCTTGTGAATCCTCTGGACAGAGCAGGTGGGCAGGGTCAGAGACTAGAGCAAGGCTGAGCTACAAGGGATGTGGCCAGAGCTGGTGAAACTAATACTGACCAGGGTTCTTAGCCTTCTCCAGTTAATAGAAATTGACTAGGGGCCAGACAAGAAATTCAGGCAAGGCTTTGGGACTCCTGCTGCATCAGAGGGAAATGAGAACAAATAACAGGTTCCCTTGTTCTCACTCTCCAAGGGGAGAATGAGTTTGTTCCTTATATGGAATAAGGTAGGAGTGTTTCCAGGAGTCGGGTCAGAGGGTGGCTTAAGTGGTTTGCCCATCCCTACTGAGGGCCGGGCACATACTTAGTACCCTGCTTTTGCAGCCAACCCCCTGGTTCTCCCTTCCGGCTCTTCAGAAGTGGCAGTTAAGCTTTTTGGTCCTTTGTATCTTTCTGTCCATAATTTGCCCCAATTGCACATGCACATAGTTATTTTTAGTCCGTATAGCTTTTTTGTGTTTTGTTTCTGGAGGAGAGGTTTGTCCAGGTGCAAGCACTGCAGCAATAGATCCCAGGTCCCAGGCCTGTCGGAAGACAAGGCCAGATCAGGCCAGGAAGCTAATGGATCCCCAAACATATGGGAACACGACAGTGTGGCACAGTCCCGACACGGATTAATCAACGGGCATAAAAACAGCATGCAAGAGAAGCAGGGAGGGCAAAGCCAAGAGGGGAAAGGAAGAAAAAGCAGGGGCGATCGGGATGAGAAGCAAAGACCAAGCTTGAGGACTGGACTCCAATTCCTGGAAAGGATAAAGCAGGCAGAAGAAAGGTTTCAGGCTTACAGGGCCCTGGTTTACTAAGAACAAGAAAAAAAGTTTTACATGGAAACCAAAGTGAGTTCTGATTGTTTGCTTTTTTTTAAGGTATGACATAAAATGAGTATTTGTATGGAAACTAAGACTTTTTAAATTGGAAATTCACCTACTGTTACCAAATAGTGATACAGTATAACTATGGGCCATGCCATGTACTGAGATAGGAAATAAAGAATATAATATATAATATTAACAGGCTTCTCAGGTGGTGCTAATGGTAAAGAACCCACCTGCCAATGCAGGAGACAAGAGATTCAGGTTCGATCTCTGGTTCAGGAAGATCCCTTGGAGGAAGTCACAGTAACCTACTCCAATAGTCTTGCCTGGAAAATCCCATGGACAGAAGGGCCTAGTAGGCTACAGTCCATAGGGTCACAAAGAATAGGAAACAACTGAAGTGACTTAGCATGCATGTACATATAATCCTATGAAGCAATTTCTGTTATTACTCTCAATTTACTTATGAGAAAACTGAGGCAAGGAAAGAGACACTGTGACTTGCTGACAGTCACACAGTAAAGGAGTTGGCACATTAGTTGAAATCCAGAACTCTGGCTGCAGAACTCAAACTCTAGCTCACTGTATTATATGGACTGTCTATGCGGCAAGGCCTGTCAATGCCATAAGCTCTATCCCTTCCCCCACTGAGCTCCAGAGCAGAGGTGACAGAGAAGATACACTGGTAAATCATAGCACACTAATGTAACACAAGCTAAGAGACAGTGAAATATAAAGTATTGGTAATCCAAAGAGGAAAGACAACTATTTCTGAATATTTCTCAAAGAAGATTATGTTTTCAGCTGCATCTGGAATGATGTATGGGCTTTTCTTCATATGATAAGAGATAGATCTTTCTGAATTGAAGGAATGGGATGGTAAACACCTCCAAAAAGAGTGTTCAGGGGTGGGCAAGTTATTCCAAGAGGCTGGAACACAGGACACACTGTGGCACATGATAAGGATGGGCAGGTAGAGTTAAGTCCACTTCTGTGTGCTGTGGTGAAGTGTACACCCACTGTGGGTAGCCATCCTGGGTTGTAAGCAGGGAAGTAATGCCATAAAAGACTGGAGTAGTGGGGAAATGGATCAAGTGATGCGAAAGAGATACAGGTTCTGGGTGAAACTGGAATAAGATCCAAAATGTGAGTGAAGTGCTACTGAAACACATTCAGCCTCAAGATAGGCTGTCCAAGGCAATTCCAGCTCGCCAAAGGTGAGGACTACAGATGCCGGGAATCAGGCCAGGCTGATATATAACAATGATACTAAGAGAAACATGTTCCTATCTCTTTTACCAAGTGTCAGCTAGTGCTCTAAGTATTTTACATCAATTAATTCTTTACATCTTCACAAAATCCCCATTTTACAGATGAGAAAACAGAGAAATTAAGGAATTTTCCCAGAATCATATAGCTAGTTGACTGGAGAGAGCTTGTCTTTGGACACAAGCAGCATAACATCACAGGCTATGCTCTGAGCCATTACATTCCACTGCATCTCTAAAAACAGAATGGAAAATAGTAATGTAGTGAAGAGGAACTAAAAAGCCTCTTGATTAAAGTGAAAGAGGAGAGTGAAAAAGTTGGCTTAAAGCTCAACATTCAGAAAATGAAGATCACGGCATCTGGTCCCATCACTTCATGGCAAATAGATGGGGAAACAGTGGAAACAGTGTCAGACTTTATTTTTGGGGGCTCCCAAATCACTGCAGATGGTGATTGCAGCCATGAAATTAAAAGACACTTAGTCCTTAGTAGGAAAGTTATGACCAACCTAGATAGCATATTGAAAAGCAGAGACAGTACTTTGCCAACAAAGGTCCGTCTAGTCAAGGCTATGGTTTTTCCTGTGGTCGTGTACGGATGTGAGAGTTGGACTGTGAAGAAAGCTGAGCGCTGAAGAATTGATGCTTTTGAACTGTGGTGTTGGAGAAGACTCTTGAGAGTCCCTTGGACTGCAAGGAGATCCAACCAGTCCATTCTAAAGGAGATCAGCCCTGGGATTTCTTTGGAAGGACTGATGCTAAAGCTGAAACTCCAGTACTTTGGCCACCTCATGCGAAGAGTTGACTCACTGGAAAAAGACTCTGATGCTGGGAGGGATTGGGGGCAGGAGGAGAAGGGGATGACAGAGGATGAGATGGCTGGATGGCATCACCGACTTGATGGACATGAGTCTGAGTGAACTCTGGGAGTTGGTGATGGACAGGGAGGCCTGGCGTGCTGCGATTCATGGGGTGGCAAACAGTCGGACACGACTGAGCGACTGAACTGACTGACTGAATAAACTCAGCAATTACAAAATTTTCAGGATCCAGAAAATCACTGTATTGTCAGCATGGTATGATAAAGGAGTTGGGTTAAATCAGCAGTGAAGTGTTGCGATATGGAGAAAGAAACAAAACTTCTTCCTTTTGATCCCTTTGATGAAAATGATATGCAATCTGGTAATTGTGGCTTCTCAACTAGTAGGCAGAGGTTGGCTATAAGGACTCATCACAAAACCAATATAAGTATTGGGTTTAATTTTATCTCTACTGATGTGAAACTGTGAGCTAGTTTTTTTTAACCTTCATTTTCTCTTCTATAAAAGGGTTAAATAAGTCATCCATGTCAACTCAAGGTAAGTTCTCAACTAATGGTAATTTTTAGATGATCATAATGGTGGTAAAGATGTGATGAGTTCCCTGTCTCTAGAAGCAATCAACTCAGAAATAAGTGGCCATTTACAAATGCTATTTAAGACATATGGAGTTATCCTTTATAGTTCCTGGATTTTAGATTCATTCTAAGACATGGCCAAAGCCTTGAAGGAGAATTATCTAACAATGCTGTCCCACTAACCTGATGTGTGATGATTCTTAGATTCAGTACAACAGTTGGAAAAGCACCCAGGAAAAAAAAATCACTGAAGTTTCATAACTACAAATGGAAACTCCAAAGAACAAAGGAAGAAATTATTGTGAAAACTTCCAACAGTTAGCTGCTAGTGGATAACACACCTAGAATCTAAGTTTCTCAACTTATTCCTGATTTCCCCATCAAGTATTAACAGCTAAGTCTACTATGGAAGGTTCCTTCATTGAAACAGACTAATAGTATCATATTGGTCAATTACAAAACCAGGATCAGTGTTAAAACAGGTGTTGCTTTATCCACATTAGGAATGAATCCATTTCGGCATCTGAAGCATGGCACTGTTTGCATTTATTGGAGCTTAGCTAGAAATTCAAGTTAGGTCAGGAGAATTAAGCCTTAAGTAAACTTACAAACATATGTATAGATGTAATCTCTGAAGTTTTTGTTTCATTGAATTTTTGCTTTTCATTTAAAAGTATAATACATATAATTCACTTGTGGTACCATCAGGAAGATCCACAAAGGCTTATAATTATAGACCTTGAAATGAATATCTCTGACCTAAAGAAAAGTTTTTTAAAAATTGGTTGAAAGAAACAATGTAATGCAGATAAAAGCCTCTTATCAGTTTACAAGACTTGAAGTTCACCTAAGAATTTGAGGGCAAGCCTAAAAGTTGCTGTGCAGAGACACTAGTCAGTCAGTTAGTCAGTTCAGTCGCTCAGTTCCGTCTGACACTTTGGACCCCATGAACCACAGCACACCAGGCCTCCCTGTTCATCACCAACTCCCGGAGTCCACCCAAACCCATGTCCATCGGGTCGGTGATGCCATCCAACCATCTCATCCTCTGTCGTCCCCTTCTCTTCCTGCCCTCAATCTTTCCCAGCATCGGGATATTTTCAAATGAGTCAGCTCTTTACATCAGGTGGCCAAAGTATTGGAGTTTCAGCTTCAACATCACTCCTTCCAATGAACACCCAGGACTGATCTCTTTTAGGATGGACTGGTTGGATCTCCTTGCAGTACAAGGGACTCTCAAGAGTCTTCTTCAACACCACAGTTCAAAAGCATCAATTCTTCAGTGCTCAGCTTTCTTCACAGTCCAACTCTCACATCCATACATGACCACTGGAAAAACCATAGCCTTGACTAGATGGACCTTTGTTGGCAAAGTAATGTCTCTGCTTTTAAATATGCTGTGTGGGTTGGTCATAACTTTCCTTCCAAGGAGTAAGCGCCTTTTAATTTCATGGCCGCAATCACCATCTGCAGTGATTTTGGAGCCCCAAAAAATAAATTCTGACACTGTTTCCACTGTTTCCCCATCTATTTGCCATGAAGTGATGGGATCAAATGTCATGATCTTAGTTTTCTGAATGTTGAGCTTTAAGCCAACTTTTTCACTCTCCTCTTTCACTTTCATCAAGAGGCTCTTTAGTTCTTCTTCACTTTCTGCCATAAGGGTGGTGTCATCTGCACATCTGAGGTTATTGATATTTCTCCCGGCAATCTTGATTTCAGCTTGTGCTTCCTCCAGCCCAGATGTTTCTCATGATGTACTCTGCATATAAGTTAAATAAGCAGGGTGACAATATACAGCCTTGACGTGCTCCTTTTCCTATTTGGAAACAGTCTGTTGTTCCATGTCCAGTTCTAACTGTTACTTCCTGACCTGCATACAGGTTTCTCAAGAGGCAGGCCAGGTGGTCTGGGATGCCCATCTCTTTCAGAATTTTCCACAGTTTATTGTGATCCACACAGTTAAAAGTTTTGGCATAGTCGATAAAGCAGAAATAGATGTTTTTCTGGAACTCTCTTGCTTTTTCCATGATCCAGCGGATGTTGGCAATTTGATCTCTGGTTCCTCCACCTTTTCTAAAACCAGCTTGAACAACTGGAAGTTCATGGTTCGCATGTTGCTGAAGCCTGGCTTGGAGAATTTTAAGCATTACTTTACTAGCATGTGAGATGAGTGTAATTGTGCGGTAGTTTGAGCATCTAATTGCAAAAGTTGGAAAATGGAATGAGATCAGGATTTCCATGCAGGTTTTGGCATTCCTTTAATTTATGACCTTGAACATCATCTATGTCTCTGGGTCTGTTTCCTCAGCTGTAAAATGAAGTAATTGTATGTATGATTTCCAAGGACATGCAGGCTTTAGAAACCAGAAGATTCACATGCACTGCTTACATCAAGAGGGCTTGTCCCCAGTAGAGGTGAAGCACAGGGACTTTAGCTATGCTGCTGAGTTCACATCTCAGTGCTGCCATCCGTTTATAGTGGGAGCACAGCCTACTTTCAGGGTTTCATGCCCTGCTTTGTAAAACTGGGATAATGATAATACTCATAGGATTGTTGGGAAAACTGAAAGAGTTAAAATTTTAGGAGAAAACAGTTCTTAGCACAGCATGAGGCTCACTGTAGAAATCTCTAGGCTCACTACCATGCTAAATTTCTTACTTAAGTTTTATTATCCAAACCTCACATCCCTCCTGTAAAGCAAGCTGATAGTCTCATCCCTGAGAGTCAGGATGCTATACAATTGGTAAGATTGTATAGCAGGAGCCATACTGGAGCTATACAATTGGTAAGATCAAAATGACATTTGAACCATGCAATAAAGAGCCCCCCAAATCTTTCCATCTTTGATCACATAACACTGTCTCCCCAGTTTTTTCTTTCTATTCTTTCTAGCCCTTTCTTCGTGCAGAACCAAAGTTCACGACATAAAAGTTAGCAAATGAGTTCAAGGAGGTGATATGTTTAAAACCTTCCCTGGAGGTTCAGATGGTAAAGACTCTGCAATGCAGGAGACCTGGGTTTGATTCGTGGGTCTGGAAGATCCCCTGGAGAAAGGAATGGCTACCTACTCCAATATTCTTGCCTGGGAAATCCCATGGACAGAGGAGCCTGGCGGGCTACAGTCCATGGGGTTGCAAAGAGTTGGACGTGAGTGACTAACACTTTCACTGTTTTAATGCTTAAAACCACATTTGCAACGATTTGAAAGTTCTAGAGTCAGATAATCTGTGCTAGAATCAGATATGACTATGGAAATTAAGTAAATTCTCTCCTCTGGAGTTCCTCATTTTAGTGAACACTATCACCTGCCACAGTCTCCCAAGCTAAGTTTCTAAAATGAGGTTACTACCATAAAACCAAAAGTTGTACTCATGAGAACAGGTAAGCCCATTTAATCATCAAGAGAGAAATACAAAGTGATTCTCATATAGAGGCCAAATATGACATTGATCCAATCAAATATCTATTACCGATAAAATATGTCAAAACTATAGCATAATATATAGTAGTGTGAGTCAAAATTTATCATCGTGTTTAACTATGGCACACAACAAGGTATTTCCATTAAAATCAAAGGAAGAAAAAAAAGCAACCACTGACACATATGCAATTTCTTCTCTGCAACATCTAAACAGTGCTACAGGATATGAAACTGGTACAATAGATGTGACTACTACAAATAAGGAGAAAAAGTAGTATTATTAATTTAAAATAATTATATATATATGTAAATCTCAGTAAACCAAGCAAGCTTCCAGAATTATAAGAGGATTTTTAATAAAGTAACTAAATACAAAATAAATATTCAAAAATTAATAGCATTGTATCTTACCATCACCACTACAATAGCCTCTCATAAGAGAGGCTCTTTTCCTCCTCTTGTTCACAGCCCTTATAATCTATTTTACACAAAGTAGCTAGAATAATCATTTTAAAACAAATCTGATCATGCCACTGGCTACCTTCCTATCTTTCTGCATCTTAAATACAATCAGATTCATAACTCTGGCCTCACCTCCTGCTGAGCCTCATTGCCTGCCTCTATCCCTTGCTTGTGTCTCTTCTTCCTTTGGAGAAAATGTGTACTACATTCCAGAGAAGTGGGGACTAAGAATGTTCTCATGAAATTCTAGTAGCACATCTGGAAAAAACTAATAAACAACTCTGAGATTCATAGATAAACAGATAAGGGTGGGAATTATAATTTTATAAAGAAAGTAAAATAAAAAGAACTATCCTCACAATATATTAAGCTCTATTATACCTATATTTCAAAGCTATAGTCACTAAAGTAATTAAGTAAAATACGACTAAAATAATTGCTAGTGAACGCAACATTTAATATATGATAAAGGCAGAATCCCATTTAACAAGTAAAGAGATGGATGTATTCAACAGACTTTATTCAAAAATTTGTCTATATAAAGAAAATTTTCTTTGATTTTTTTACTACACACCATAAAATAAACCAACGTGCAGATAATTTATCTGTTAAATATTAAATATATAAACAGAACTGATAGATAACACTTTAAGGATCTCAAGGATCTTGTGATAGGGAAAAGCTTTCTCAGCTTACATGCAGTGAATGAAAAGACATCTCTACAGTAAACGTAATCATGAAAAACTTTAAATTTCTTGAAAATTACTTATCAATAAAACTATTTAAAAATGTGCTTCTAATATGATAATATTCTATATAGAATGTTTACAAATTAGTAAAAAAATCATTCAAATTCCAAAACAAAAATAGGCAAAGGAAGTCAGTAAATAATTCACATAAGTAAATGACAAATGTGTACATACTAAAACAATGATCACCTGTCTAATAATCAAGTAAATATGAATTTAATGACTAAATATTAAGTAATAAAGTAGTACAGATTTTTCAAAGATAATCCCAGGGTTGGCAAGGATGCATTAGACAGGCACTCATCCATTATGATAAAGAAGAGTTAATTGGCACAACTTGATTAAAATGCAATCTGGCAATGTAAATTGAGAGTTTTTAGAAAATTTATTATCCATGACATCAGTAATATTCCAGAAAACATCCTGAATAGTCAACATGAGTACATATATTTGTGTACAAGTATACTTAACTTTCACTTTTCACTTTCATGCATTGGAGAAGGAAATGGCACCCCACTCCAGTGTTCTTGCCTGGAGAATCCCAGGGACGGGGGAGCCTGGTGGGCTGCCATCTCTGGGGTCACACAGAGTTGGAGATGACTCAAGTGACTTAGCAGCAGCAGCAGCAGCAGCATAGTTAATAATATTAATTATAATGGAAGGAGAAATGTTTCTAGCCTAAGTGCATAATAGGGCAAAAATTAAACATGTGATGATATATCTCATTTATGAAATATAGTTTAACTATTTAAATTAATGTTTTGAGAGACTAAGACTTTTAGTATCAGAAAATACTTATGATATAATGTTGAGTAAAATAAAAGTTTATCCTACTAAGCCACATTCAATATCATCCTAATTTTTGTGTATATTTATACAATAAAACTTTAGGTAATATAATGAATTTTAAAATTAGTTATCTTAGGATGGTTAAACTACCATTACTTTTTATTCTTCAATGTTTTATATATTTTTTAATATATTCACTACTATTACTTTTAGAATATTATCATTTTGGCACCAAAAATTATTTTAAGTTTAGCAAATGATTAAAAGAAGAGAAACAAACTTAAGAATTTAAGGAGAAACTCAAGGGAAGGTTTGTTTTAGAAAAGTTAAAACTTGATTTTCATCTGTAAAGTGATAAAATGATTAAAATCAGAATATTGAGAACAGTATAAGAAAATATGATCAAATAAGCATATGCAAAAATATTATGGCTTAATCAATAGGCTATAAATAAAATAACAAGACAAATTACATTATGGCAAAGTATTTCATCGATTAAATCAGTAACAAGGAAGTTGATGACCACATGTGCAGTGAAGGGATGGGAAATCAAGTTCTCAACAATCCCAAGGTCAAAATTTTGTACAAGTTCATTATTAGCATTGATACAAACTAGAGCTGGAAACTATAAAAGCCATAAACAAACCAAAAGTTTTCCAGGCAAGCATGCTGGAGTGGGTAGCCATTCCCTTCTCTAGGGGATCTTCCTGACCCAGGGATCAAACCTGGGTCTCCCACATTGCAGGCCGATTCTTTGCCACCTAAGCCTCCAGGAAAGTCCAAAACAAACCAAAGGAAACAAAAAGTTATATACTCAAAACAGGCATGACAGTATTCTTGATAACAGTCCCAGATTAAAATCAATCTAACTATTGGAAACTAGGGGGATAGTTAAGTAAACGATGAAACCATCAACTTAGTTGTCTTTTAATATATGAAGATTGCTACACAGCAGTATGTCTACATTGCGTCCGTAAGGCATTACGAGGCCAAACTGGAAAATTTTACATGTACATGACCACAAGAAGTGCATGACTATACATAGGGCCCAAAATTAAAAGTTTTCAAAGCTGATGGGATTTTTGTGGACTTTTGTCTTAATTTTATCTTATACATAACTCTACTCTGATTTATATTTTGACAGAGACAGTGAAAGAGAATAGTGTAGGTGAAGCAGACTCCTAGAAGAGAGAGCAATGAGTCCAGCAAACAGATTTTCTCCTGTGGGAAAAATGAGGCTCCAAAGTTCTCAGTGAAAGTCTATTAGGTACTTTGAAGTGCATTCGCTCATTTATTCCTCAAAATATTATTATATGTGTGTTATTTTTAATCCTCATTTTCTGTACAAAGAACAATGGGCTCAGAATGTCTAAGTAAGTTGTTGAAGATCACACAGCAGTAAGTGTAAGAGTCTAGATTCAAACCCCATGCTCTCTCTCAAGCCTAGCTCTATCTACTACACCTGTCCATCACCAACTCCCGGAGTTCACTCAGACTCATGTCCATCAAGTCAGTGATGCCATTCCTCATCCTCTGTAGTCCCCTTCTCCTCCTGCCCCCAATCCCTCCCAGCATCAGAGTCTTTTCCAATGAGTCAACTCTTCGCATGGGGTGGCCAAAGTATTGGAGTTTCAGCTTTAGCATCATTCTTTTCCAAAGAAATCCCAGGGTTGATCTCCTTTAGAATGGACTGGTTGGATCTCCTTGCAGTCCAAGGGACTCTCAAGAGTCTTCTCCAACACCACAGTTCAAAAGCATCAATTCTTCAGCGTTCAGCCTTCTTCACAGTCCAACTCTCACATCCATACATGACCACTGGAAAAACCATAGCCTTGACTAGACGGACCTTTGTTGGCAAAGTAATGTCTCTGCTTTTGAATATGCTATCTAGGTTGGTCGACGGGCGCGCTAAAGCGCAGGCGGCTGCAACTGGCGCGCTAAAGCGCAGGCGGCTGCGACGGCAAGGTCAGGGGCAGAAGCTGGGAGGACCAACCCCACACCATGGCTGCGCTGGCACAGGAGAGCCTAGAGGAGCTCTCCCACGTTGAAGGTCAGGAAGGGCGGCGGTGAGGAGATACCCCTCGTCCAAGGTAAGGAGCATTGGCTGCGCTTTGCTGGAGCAGCCGTGAAGAGATACCCCACACCCAAGGTAAGAGAAACCCAAGTAAGACGGTAGGTGTTGCAAGAGGGCATCAGAGGGCAGACACACTGAAATCATACTCACAGAAAACAAGCTTCCTTAAATAACTGTCAAATCCAGCTCCTGATATCTGGTCTCAATATTGACCTACTTGTCTATCAACCAATCAGCCTAAACCTTGACACCTTAAAAGTTGAACTGAACCAATATTTCTATATATTACAAGCTAAGAATAAAGAGATAAAATGCCAAGATGTTACTCTGAGATCCAGGAAGCCATTTCAATTCTAGAACTGTGTTAATAATAAAGAAATCATCATGGATATGCACACTGATTTATCTACAAAGATGCTTATTCCAGAGTTGTTTGTGATAAGGAAGACACAGCAACAACCTAAACATTACCTAGTGGGGATTAGTTAAATTAATGATGACACATCCAATTTGGAGAGTCTAATTTCTGATGTAAAAAGATAAAGACTAGATTACAATTTAGTGTGTAAAACATGAAATCATTATCATAAAATACCAATTAGCACAGAAAATATATGGAAAGACAAACATCAAATTAGGAACAGTAATTATCTCAGGGTAGTAGAATTATAGCTCTTTTAAAATACACTTTACTGTATATTTCAGATTTTCTAAAACGAGCTTGGTATTGTCACTTTAAGCAAAATAAGAGTAATAAAGAGCACAATTTTTTTTAGTTAAACGTTTTATTTTCATCAGGCTCAAAAAGAGTTGCACTTTGAAAAAAGAAAATTAAAGGAAATCTGAAAATGTGAGAGAGGCTCAAAAGGAGAAAAAGAAAACTACTAAACTGATGAAAAGCTTCCTTTGCCAACTTCAGTATAAAACACTTGCAGCCAAAGAGTGAGACGTGAAATCTCAACTATCCAAAAGAAGCCGCTTCTCTTCCAAAGCAACAAGGTTCCCACCCAAATTTGCTTTTTCTTTTTTTTTTTTTTTTTGCTTTGTGCTGTCAAATGGTCATTTGCCTTATCTCAACAGAGACAACTTCGTCTGAAATATACAAGTAATTATATACAAATGATCTTAAAATCAACACAAAAAACTTTCCTATCCTTCTTAGGCTTTCTTCAGTTCTGCGTGGTAGAGTAGTTTCCCATATTTTTAAGTGTACCTATATACAAGAATTAAAGAACGAAAACTGTGAAGCGTTCCAAGTGCTTTTAGGAAATGCTTTTAATCTGTAAGTACTTCAACATCGAGTTTATGTAAGTTGGGGAAAAGAGCAGCTTTGCAATGAATCCAACCAGCAAAAACATCCACAGCTAGGAAACTTCCACACCATACACATTTTAAAAATGGAATTCCTAAATTCTCCTAAAAATTACCCATCATTTTCCTAATTCAAGTTGTATCTACCAAAGCACCATGCAGTGCTGACCAATAACATCAACATCCTTGTGCCACATAACCTGAAGGTCCTAGACTCTTTCACCTTATTCTTACCAATATTCTCTTTCAGTTCAGTTCAGTCACTCAGTCATGTCTGACCCTTTGTGACCCCAGGGACTACAGCATGCCAGGCCTCCTTGTTTATCACCAACTCCCAGAGTTTACTCATGTCTATTGAGTCAGTGATGCCATCTAACTATCTCATCCTCTGTCGCCCCCTTCTCTTCCCGCCTTCAACCTTTCTCAGCATCAGGGTCTTTTCAAATGAATCAGTTCTTCCATTTAGGTGGAATGGAACTCCAAAGTACTGGAGTTTCAGCTTTAACATCAGTCCTTCCAATGAATATTCAGGACTGATTTCCTTTAGGATGGACTGGTTGGATCTTGTTGCAGTTCAAGGGACTCTCAAGAGTCTTCTCCAACCCCATAGTTCATAAGCATCATTTCTTCAGCACTCAGGTTTCTTTATAGTCCAACTCTCACATTCAAACATGACAACTGGAAAAACCATAGCCTTGACTAAATGGACCTTTGTTGGCAAAGTAAAATCTCTGCTTTTTAATATGCTGTCTAGGTTGATCATAACTTTCCTTCCAAGGAGTAAGCATCTTTTAATTTCATGGCTGCAGTCACCATCTGCAGTGATTTTGGAGCCCCCCAAAATAAAGTCAGCTACTGTTTCCACTGTTTCCCCATCTATTTGCCATGAAGTGATGAAACCGGATGCCATGATCTTAGTTTTCTGAATGTTGAGTTTTAAGCCAAATTTTTCACTCTCCTCTTTCATTTTCATTGAGAGGCTCTTTAGTTCTTCACTTTCTGCCATAAGAGTTATGTCATCTGCATATCTGAGGTTATTGATATTTCTCCCGGCAATCTTAATTCCAGCTTGTGCTTCTTCCAGCCCAGCATTTCTCCGAATGTACTCTGCATATAAGTTTAGCATCCACTATATTCCTGTGCTGCTTAGAACTTCACTCCTTGGTTTTGTTTCATCCTCAGCTTCAGATTAGTCCTTCAGTTCAGTTCAGTCGCTTAGTCGTGTCTGACTCTTTGCAACCCCATGAATTGCAGCATGCCAGACCTCCCTGTCCATCACCAACTCCCAGAGCTCACTCAACCTCATATCCCTCGAGTCGGTGATGCCATCCAGCCATCTCACCCTCTGTCGTCCCCTTTTCCTCCTGCCCCGAATCCCTCCCAGCATCAGAGTCTTTTCCAGTGAGTCAACTCTTCGCATGAGGTGGCCAAAGTACTGGAGTTTCAGCCCCCGCATCATTCCTTCCAAATAACACCCAGGACTGATCTTTAGAATGAACTGGGATCTCCTTGCAGTCCAAGGGACTTTCAAGAGTCTTCTCCTACACCACAGTTCAAAAGCATCAATTCTTCAGCGCTCAGCTTTCTTCACAGTCCAACTCTCACATCCATACACGACCACTGGAAAAACCACAGCCTTGACTAGATGGACCTTTGTTGGCAAAGTAATGTCTCTGCTTTTGAATATGCTGTCTAGGTTGGTCAAAAATTTCCTTCCAAGGAGTAAGCATCTTTTAATTTCATGGCTGCAATCACCATCGGCAGTGATTTTGGAGCCCCCAAAAATAAAGTCTGACACTGTTTCCACTGTCTCCCCATCTATTTGCCATGAAGTGATGGGACCACATGCCATGATCTTCATTTTCTGAATGTTGAGCTTTAAGCCAACTTTTTCACTCTCCTCTTTCACTTTCATCAAGAGGCTTTTTTAGGACATGGAAATAGACTTGGCTCCTGTAATTGTAACCACCAGAACTCTCTTGACATGGTTTTATGCTTGGTTTCTGAAGTCTCTCCTTGCTGTTGCCTTTGGTGTTCACCTGGTCTGTAACACCTGTCTGGCACAGATCTATGAGGAAAGCATATTTGCTAGGCAGCCCTAGCTGCCTGCACACCACGTTGCAATGTTTAATTTTTTCTGTCAACTTGGCTAAGCCAATGGTTGTTCATCTTTTCTAGGTGTGTCTGTGGAGGTGTTCTGGAACAGATTAGTATTAAAATCAGAAGACTAAGTAAAGAAGATCCAAATGATGTAATTGGGGCTCCATTTTTCTCAGGTAGATAGATTATCTCCAGTTAATGGGTGTGACAGAGTCTCAGATCCCAGGACTCATGTTCTGCCACTGGAGAAGTCCCTTTCTCCATAGCACTGGAAAAAAGAAATAGATCTCAAGGGGAACTCTGGCTGTTCTCAAATCATGTGCCTGTTGCTAAACCAGTAACCCTGACCAAGGCATTGGGTGTTTGTCTGGACATGAATTAAGTGCCCAGACCTATGAAAAGTAGAGAAGAAGGAATAGCCCATCAACAGAGTCGCTTGGAACTGGTTCTCCAGCAAGGTTGGTGGGTCTATTAACAGAAAGTGGAATTGATGTTGGACTGAAGAGAAGGCTGGTAACTTATATGATCTTGAGTTTCTTCACAGCTAGTTTTTTCTATTTTCTACTATTCTAGGCCTCACTGCAAATAAGTACCTGAGAAGCTATGCTAAAATCTAAAGCAAGGAATGTTTAACACCACAAAAGAGCAGAAATAGGATGTTTTAGGACAAATGTGAGCTTTGTACCAACATATGCTCTGAAGTGAACAAACAGCAATCATTAAGCTCATTGCTTTGTGCCTTGTGGCCCACTAAGCTCTGTTGGGAAGACATACGGTAGCAAGTATAAACCAGTAAGGTCAGTAAATATGTTTGAAATCGGAAAACTTACATTTAGATACATAACCTCATGTAAATTTCTGGAGTACTCTGAATCTGACCTGTAAAATGGGTGCATTAACACAAATACTCTCTCCGAATAATTACAAAAACCAAAAGAGATAAATGTAAAAGCACTTCAAAAATATGATGCAGTACAAACTTAATTATTTTTACAGAACAGACTTTAAATAGGTGCTAGGTTTTGTGAGGATAAGGCAATGGCAACCCATTCCAGTACTCTTGCCTGGCAAATCCCATAGACAGAGGAGCCTGGTAGGCTGTAGTCCATGGGGTTGCTAGGAGTCGGACATGACTGAGCAACTTCACTTTCACATTTCACTTTCATGCATTGGAGAAGGAAATGGCAACCCACTCCAGTGTTTTTTGCCTGGAGGATCCCAGGGATGGGGGAGCCTGGTGGGCTGCCGTCTATGGGGTCGCACAGAGTCAGACAGAACTTAAACGACTTAGCAGCAGCAGCAGGTTTTGTGGCTTCATAAATGCTATAGAAATACAAAGCATGCAGAGGGAGTAACAGTCTGATCAGAAAGGGAAGTGGGATTAGAATGGTGCCTGTAAGGATGGATATAGTTCGCACAGAGAGAGGCGAGAGTTATCTCTTACAACAGTCTTGTGACTTGATTGTGGATTGACTTACAGAAATGTCCAGCATCAAAGTTTTCTACCTTGTGCAGGTTTGCAGTCAAATTTACAGTGTTCTTTTATCTGTTCACTGTTTGTACTCTGCTTCCAGAGCACAGACAAATTTCACAAGTCTCAGTTGACGAGGAAAGTGCTATATGGAAATCCTGTGCCAGAGGGAAAAGTTCTCTGATGCTTATAGAAAAGAACAGAGGTTTGCCAAATAGTCTGAAAACAATTTATATCAATGGGGTCCTGGCAAAAGTCTGCACTGAAACAAATATTTAACCTCATCCTTGGCCTTTCAAATGACAAGTATTACATGGAGAAATTAGAGCTGTTGGGCAGTGGAGCCCATGTTAGCTGCTTTGAGAAATAAAGTATTAATAATTTTCTTTTCTTCAGGCTCTGAGATCTTTCCTACTCTTCTACTCCATTATTCAGCAATGATTTATTATGCCCTTCTCTGGCCAGGAACTTGTAAGGTTCAAGGGAGATAAAGATGAAAGTCATCGTACCTGACCTCAGCAGTCTTGTGTCTACTGATTTAGGCTGGGATTACTGTTCAAAGAAGATAGCACAAAAGAAGGATGACTTTTGAGACAGTACATGAAGAGGCATACATGGAGACAACTGCACAATTCTAACACAGAATAGAATAGGATTGACTTGGACCAATTGGAGCTTAACCATAAATCTGAATCAATGAAATCATTTTTAGTGAATGGAAATCCCAAACATCTTATGATATTTATTATTTGAATTGCACCCATTTTATAGATGAGGATCCAAAGAACCACAGGATTTATATAGAGTAACACTATTAAGAGATGACTTTTCTTATTCTAAATGTTGTGCCCTTTCCACTGTGTTTTCTGACATTGTTCTAAGTTGTCTATGCATGTTGGCCATGTCCTCACCGTCTTATCAATTTAAATTTGTGAGGAGAAATTGTGAATTAATAAGTCAAATAATCTTTCAACACATATTATTAAGGTACTATGCCAGACACTGAGGATATCAAGATGAAAACAACAGTTCATCCTTCTCCTCAATTTTGAACAACAGATAAACAACTTCATATTACACAGGGCATTATAACATGGTATTTAAGAACCTAGATTCTGGAAGAGTAATAGACTAAAGAAATAGTCAGGAGGTAGGAATCAATAAGACATGCTAATTGACTTGAAGTTTAATCAATTTTCTCTATTTTTCTGGTTTTTATTTCATTGATTTCCACACTTTTTATTTCCCTCCATATAAACTTCTTAAGTTCACGTAAGATGATTGAATACAACCTTTTCTTATTTCTAATCTGAGCATTTAAAAATTCAAAAATAAGCAAAAGACTTGAATAAACATTTCTCAGATGACATACAAATGGCCAATAAGCACATGAAATGCTACTCAAAAATTATAGACATGCAAATCAAAACTCCAGTGAGACACTACTTCATACCATTAGTTTGGTTATTATAAAAAAAAAATGTTAGCAAGAAATTGGGATGCTGGTGCAGTGTTGGTGAGAATGTAAAATGTTGCTGCTACTATGGAAAACAGTAAGATATTTTCTCAAAAAATTAAACATATGAAACGTGATCCAGCAATTCCATATCTGGGTGCATACCCAAAAGAACTGAAATCAGAGACTCAAACAGGTATTTATACTTAAATGTTCAAATTACCAATATCACAACAGCCAAAAAGTGGACATAGTTCAAATTTCCACTGATAGATGAACAGATAAACAAAAGGCAGTGTGTATATGCAATGAAATATTACTCAGCTTTAAAAATGAATGGGATTCTGATACAACATGGATGAACCTTAAAGACATTATTCTAAGTGAAATAAATCATACAAAATAGGAAAAATGGGCTTCCCTGGTGGCTCAGACAGTAAAGAATCTGCCTGCAATGCAGGAGACCTCCTGCACATACCACAAAAAGGCCATGTGAGGACATGTGAGGATTTGGCCTTCTGCAAGCAAGGAAGAAACTTCTCACCAAAAACTAACTCGGCTGCACATTGATCTTGGAATTCCCAACCTCCAGAACTTGGGAAATAAATCTCTGTTATTTAAGACACCGAGACTGTGGTGTTTTGTTACAGCAGCCAAGGACATTAAAACATTGCATCCGCATCCCACAGTTTTCTAGCTTTCATTTTATTTCAGTTAAATACTTTTAATTTCTCTTGTGATTTCTCTTTTGACCCATTGGTTATTTGATTTCCAGTTTTGTTGGAATTTTCCAGATATTTTTCTACTATTGATTTATAAGTCAAGTCCACTGTGGACCAAAGAACTGAGACGTCTTATAGAACAAAAAATGATCTACATTGGTAAATAAAAGAATGTGCTTTTCAGCACATAGGTGGCAAATTCTATAAGTATCTATTTGGTTAAGCTGGTTGATAGTTTCTTCTATATCTCTACTGACTTTGTGACTATTGTTGTATCATTGTATCAGTTCATACTTTCTAGGTGGTTCAGCAGTAAAGAATCCACCTGCCAATGCAGGAGACGCAGGAGACCAAGGTTCGATCCCTGGGTCAGGAAGATCCCCTGGAGTAGGAAATGGCAACTCACTCCAGTGTTCTTGCCTGGAAAATTCTATGGACAGTGGAGCCTGGCTGGATGCAGTCCATGGGGTCACAGAGAATTGGACAGAACTGAGGGATTGAGCACACATGCATGCACACATTATATCAGTTAATGAAAAAAAGTGTTGACATTTCCAACTACATTTGTAAATTTCTCCTTTCTCTATTTATTTCTTCTATTTCTCTATTCTCTATTCTTTTATATCTATATTTCTGGTAATTTTTGCTTTGTGTATTTTGAATATCTGCTGTGAGATACATACACACTTAGATTTGTCATGTGTTCATAAAAGGTCGTTTTTATCATTATAAAATGTCACTTTTATCTCTGACAGTAGTCAGTGCCCAGAAATGTACTCTGTCTGGTATTAATGTAGCCCATCACAGCTTTCTTATAGTTAGTGGTATCATGGAATATCTTACTTCATCCTTTAATTATTTTTTTTTAGAAATACTTTATTCTTGGAATAGTTCTAGCTTTACAGAAAAAAATTAGATTCTGGGACTCCAGTTACAGAATATGTGTGTTAGACAGTTGATACTATTCTCAAGTGACTTAGACTTTGTTTTTGTTTATTATTTCCCTCCTTTTATTTTGAATAGTTTTTGATGTTGTGTTTCAAGTTTATTGACCTTTTCTTCTGAAGTATTTAAGAGCAGTCAGTGAATATTTTATTTCAGATATCTTATTTTCCATCTTTAGAGTCTGTGCTTTTTAAATCTTTCTCCCATGTCTTTCCTCTTTAGGTTCATGTTTCTTTAAAAGCTTGAGCATATTTATAAAAGGTCTTTTAAGATCTCTGTATACTACTTGTTTCCTCTCTGTTATTTATGGGCCTATTTTTCTATCGTCTCTTATTTTTCTTTCTAGTTATGGGTCACAATTTCTTGCTTCTTCATATGTCTCACACTTCTTGACTGGATGCCAGACATTGTGAATGTTATATGGTTGAGTGTTAAATTTTGGTGTAGTCTATGACAGAGTTTTGAATTTTGTTGCAGCGAGCAATTATGCTGTCTGCTCAATAATTTGTTCCTTGTGAGCATGTTTTCAAGATATTTTAGGGGTAACCCACAGCAGACTTACCTATAGGTAGAATTTATAGCACTACTAAGGCATCACTCTTCTTGGGTTTCTAATAATCGTCCCATATATTTAACATATTCTCTCTATTCTGAGTGTGAAAGTCAAATGATTCTTGATCCTGTGTGACTCTGGGAATTGGTCCATTTTCAGCTCTCAGGAAATTTTTCTTCTCTCAGAAGTTGTCTTACGTTCATACTTGTGAAATTTCACCCGGTATATTCACAGACTGAATAATCAGAGACTCAAGAGGACTCCTATGCTGACCTCTTTCTTTGCTATGTTCACTTCTCTCCAGGATTCTGTCCTGAAAATTCTATTCTTAGGTCTCCCTAAACTCCAAATATCTGTCTCTTCAACCAGCAAGACCACTGTTCTCTGCTTGGGTTCCCCCTGCCTGCACTACACACTGAAAATGACCTCTGGGCAGAAAGCTGGCGCAGGTTTGTGTGTGTTCATCTTGTATGTGTCTCTTCTCTCAGGGACCCTGAGTCCTAGGATGCCTGTTGTCCAGTGTCTGAAAACAGTAATATTTTTGTCTAGTTTTGCTAGTCCAAGTTTGGACCATTAGTCTCATGGTCGTACAGAGAAAGACAGAGAAAAAGAGGCAGAGAGAAAGAGATGGAGAGTTCACTCTGAAAATGGGTTGTCAGTGGGAGTAAGCATTGAGTAAGCATAAATCACATGAAAGTGAAAGTGAAGTCGCTCAGTCGTGTCAGACTCTTTGCGACCCTGTGGACTGTAGCCTACCAGGCTCCTCCATCCATGGGATTCCCCAGGCAAGATTCTCCACGCAAGAACACTGGAGTGGGTTGCCATTTCCTTCTCCAGGGGATCTTCCCAACCCAGGGATCGAACCCAGGTCTCCCACATTGGAGGCAGACGCTTTAAACTCTGAGCCACCAGGGAAGCCCATAAATCATATGACCAGAAGCCAAATACATTTTGGTCAGCAAAGGGAGGCGTGAGGGGGGCATGGTACCCAAGAACAAATATAATAGTGCACCCTAGAGATGCCAGCTCTACAGTGAAGCCAACTCATATCAGTCTCCTTCTCCTACACTCTTTCAGTGTCATGACTTTACAAAAGGTCCCTTTTAACACCAGTGATAAAGGAGAAGGGGAGGAAAAGGAAGGGGGAGAAACCAAAAATGACAGAACTAGGCTCCAAGTTACTGAGAAAGTATAGATGAAAAATATCAAGGTTTCTGCCACTGAAGGAAATTAGGTTCAGTCATAGAAACATAAAATTACTTTCTCCCCCTACAGCAGTTTCTTAGGGGGACATTGCAGCTGCACTTATAATAATTACCCACTCCCCTCTGCTGTTCATTGTTCGCTGATGGCTTTAGGCGTGCTTGCCTTGCATTCTCAGGTGTACTGTAAGTCTCTCAAAGACAATATTTTTTAATACTTCTTTTTTTTTTTTTAATATCCCACAGCATGTAGCACAGAGCTGAGACCATAAGAGGGGAAATTTAACAGGTACATGGAGGTTTACCTGAAAAATCACCTGCCTGTTTTTCTGAATAATTCTTCCTGAAAGTTGCCTCAGAGCTTACAATCTTCTCTTCTTTCTTCTCCTGTTAGGAGAAACCAGTCCTACTTATGAGATGTTTCCTAGACATCCCTCATTGCCAACATTTTCTCCCATTGCCACACAATGTATGAGACAATTTGTCCCAATATTTTGTTCAGAAAAATATGATCACTGTATTTTAAATCACTAAGACAGCAAGAAATGTTCAACCTTTGTTGGCTCTCACTTTTAATGTACAATTTTGAGTGCAACTCCTCCATGAATCCCCCACTAGATAAGCATTATATTATTTATCAAGTAAAAAGATAAATGCTGTTTAAAAATATTTTCCCATTTTCTTTACAAAAAAATTTTTGAAAGCAAAAAATGTGCCCACTTGTGTTATGTAGCAATGATACCCACAAAATATTCTGATTGTTGGGAAAAAGATATGGCATGTCTTACTGAGAATATGATTTTATTTGAAATACATGATTGCATCTTATGCTTTTAATTGCAAATAAAAACCAAGTCACTGGGGCCTCTCCAGGAGAAAACAAGAGTGGAAAAAAAAAGAAATCTATTGACAAGGAGCTAGGTGTTAAGAAAAGGGGACAGCTCAAATCTGCTTGATTTAGACTGGCAAGAACCAGCAGGAGTTACAGAATTAATTATACTTTTAATACTGACTGACCTTTGGTAAGTGAACTTTGCTTTAAAATAAAAATTTAAAAAGCACCTATTCTGCTGGGTTTCAGATGCATGGTCAAAGAAGGGGCTAAGCAGTCTTTGGGAGTCCATGGTTGCCATAGAAACATTTATGAGTTGATCTTTCTATGCTGAGAGGTGCTTTGCATACAGGCTATCTAAGGTGAGGCAAATCCCCAAGGGACAGATTCACTCAATGCCAATTAATTATAACAATGTGGAAGAATCAGAAGAATAGGAAGGGAGTGGGAAAGCACAGAAAAATGGTTATTGCATTATGAAAATGCTAGTTTCAGATATTTACATCATGGTTGCCTTAACCATGATAAAAACGCAGACCTGTTTTCACCACATGGCACGTTGGTTTGCAAATTTGATCTTACAGATCATTTAATGAATGTTTGCCTTGAACAACAGATCTAATCTCTCTGAGCTTTAATTATCTCATCTGCAAAATGGAGCTATGGATGCTAACTTTGCAGATTAAGAGATTGAAAAGGGAAAATATATGTAAAATATCACACATATTTCTGAAACTATTCCAAATGCTCAAAAGATTTGGTTAGGGAACCATTGACTGAAACTACCCTCCTTTGCCAGGCAAGATGACCACTTGTATGAGTTGTCTCACAACAGGCAGTCCTAGTAAAGAACATGGTACTGCCCCAAAAACTAACTGGAGAAATTCAAGAGGGGCCAAAAAGAGGGAGGAAACACCAGCTCATGATATGTCTCAGCACTATTTGCAATAGCTAGGACGTAGAACCAACCTAGATATACATTGACAGATGAATGGATAAAGAAGTTGTGGTACATATATACAATGGGATATTAGCCATAGAAAGGGACACATTTGAGTCAGTTTTAGTGAGGTGGATGAAACTAGAGCTTGTTATACTGAGTGAAGTAAGTCAGAAAGATAAAAATAAAAATCATATATTAATAAATACATATGGAATCTAGCAAAGAGTCAGAGATGACCGAGCAACTGAACTGAACTGAACTGAATGGAATCTAGAAAAATGATACTGATGGACCTATTTGCAGGGCAGGAATAGAGATGCAGACATAGAGAAGAGGCTTGTGGGCACAGTGCAGGAAGGAGCAGGTGGGACAAATTGAGAGAGCGGCATTGAAACATATATATTATCATATGTAAAACAGAAAGCTAATAGAAAGTTGCTGTGTAACACGGGGAGCTCAACCCAGTGCTCTGTGACAACCTAGTGGGGTAGGATGGGGTCGGGGGTTGGAGGGAGGTTTAAGAGGGAGGGGATATATGTATACTTATGACTGATTCACGTTATTGTATGGCAGAAACCAATACAACAATGTAGAGCAATTGTCCTCAGATTAAACATAAATTTAAAAACAAAAATAAATGGAACGTTCAGGAGGGAGGAGACACCAGCCTACCAACCTCCCAGAATCCTTTGTGCTGAAATCCAACTTGACTGAAAGATGTGCATGCCACGAGGTAGACCCTGAGTCAGACCAAATATGGGTCAAGAAAGATAACTGACCAGAAACAATCTGGAAACAGCCCATTACCATAAAACCTGAGACTGCAAGCCATGTGGCACAACAATTTTCTTGGGATCCCTTACCCTCTGCTGTCTGCCAGCAAGTCTCTTCCCGATAAAGTCTTTTGCTTTGTCAGTATGTGTGCTTCCTCAGATAATACATTTCCAAATGTTAGACAAAAGCCCATTCTCAGGTCCTGGAAGGGGTTCCCTTTCCTACAAGAGTTTTAATTCTTTTCCATATCTTGCTGGATTCTATAAGACTTAGCATACTCCTAGAGAAAAGGAAATATGGTCAATCTCCATATTCCATTCTTTTTTTTTTTTCATTCTTATTTATAAATCTCAAATATTCATAAAACTATTGAAATCATTAGGTTTCTCTATTGCCTTCTCACCTATTTATATAGAGTATTTAAATCAATATAAATAGATAATGATAGTTGAGAAACAAGATGTCTTACTTAAGAAAACATCCTGTGCACAGAAGAGCAACTTTCCAAATAATTTTATACAACAAATATGTCAGTCATCAAAACATTGTTGTTCAGTTGCTAATTCATGTCCAACAATTCTTGCGACCCCAAGGACTGTAGCTGACTAGGCACCTCTGTTAAATATAGGCTGAGAATAATTGAATCTCTTTGATGATTCAGAGGTTACTCGGTTTCTTTCAGGGCTTAGGTTTGGGAATATCCATTTCACAGAAGAGTTGAAGTGCCAATTAACGAGATTGGTTTGATAAGGTGGATAGAGGAGGTGACCTTATAAACATCTTTTGAGAATGTGTTCTCTATAAACAGGTTGCTATCAGGCAATATGTAAACACTGAGACAAAACGAATCAGGCTAGTCTGAGTCCAGGATGAGCTCATTAGAGTGGAAGAAGGAAACACAAAACATATCTTAGCACAAAAATAATTTTAAGTGGAATCATAGGCAGAATTACAGAGAGAAACAGAGGCACAGAAAAGGGACATATTAATCTAGCTTGCAATGGACACCAAGAAAAGTCACATTAATCTTCCTAAGGCATAGTCTGATAAACAAGATGACAGCCCTGCTCAAAATTTTTCAGTTACTCCCCACAATCTAAGAATGAAGATAGTAAGATGATACTCTTTATCCTGACTTGGAAAGTTTATCCCTTTACAACCAAGATATCGGCTGCTCCTTCAGCCTTTTCTCCTATAACACTTCTAAAGAATTCTCCATAAAGGCGTTCCAATCTCACCACATATTCTCCTAAGGAAGCATCAAGCTCCCTAATATCAGAATTTCTATGACACCAATTCCCACCTTTCAGTTCAGTTCAGTTCAGTCACTCAGTCATGTCCGACTCTTTGCAACCCCATGAATTGCAGCACTCCAGGCCTCCCTGTCCATCACCAACTCCCAGAGTTCACTCAAACTCATGTCCATTGAGTCGGTAATGCCATCCAACCATCTCATCCTCTGTCGTCCCCTTTCCCTCCTGCCCCCAATCCCTCCCAGCATCAGAGTCTTTTCCAATGAGTCAACTCTTCGCATGAGGTGGCCAAAGTACTGGAGTTTCAGCTTTAGCATCATTCCTTCCAAAGAACACCCAGGACAGATCTCCTTTAGAATGGACTGGCTGGATCTCCTTGCAGTCCAAGGGACTCTCAAGAGTCTTCTCCAACACCACAGTTCAAAGGCTCAATTCTTCAGCACTCAGCTTTCTTCACAGTCCAACTCTCACATCCATACATGACCACTGGAAAAACCATAGCCTTGACTAGACGGACCTTTGTTGGCAACATAATGCCTCTGCTTTTGAATATGCTGTCTAGGCTGGTCATAACTTTCCTTCCAAGGAGTAAGCGTCTTTTAATTTCACGGCTACAATCACCATCTACAGTGATTTTGGAGCCCCAAAAATAAAGTCTGACATTGTTTCCACTGTTTACCCATCTATTTCCCATGAAGTGATGGGACCAGATGCCATGATCTTCATTTTCTAAATGTTGAGCTTTAAGCCAACTTTTTCACTCTCCTCTTTCACTTTCATCAAGAGACTTTTCAGTTCCTCTTCACTTTCTGCTATAAGGGTGGTGTCATCTGCATTCCCACCTTTACTAAGGGCATAAATATGATTAGGACTTAGATAGAAGCAACAGCCACCCTTTGGACTATAGCCTACCAGGCTCCTCTGTCCACCGGATTTTTCAGGCAAGAATACTGGAGCAGGTTGCCATTTTTCTCCTCCAGAGGATCTTCTCAACCCAGGAATCAAACCCACATCTCCTGTGTCTCCTTCATTGGCAGGCTGATTCTTTACTTATTGAGCCATCGGGGAAGCCCAGCTGTCCAGTAGAGGCAAGAACAGATAGTGGGAAACAATCAAGAATGTCAAGCATCTCCATCACTTATTTGACCAGATGACATGCAAATTTTCATCTTTTATTGTGTTTAATGGTGAAGCATACATTAGGCTGTATTAATTTATGGACTCTAGTATTCTTGCCTGGAAAATCCCATGGATGGAGGAGCCTGGTAGGCTGCAGTCCATGGGGTCTCGAAGAGTCGGACACGATTGAGTGACTTCACTTTCACTTTTCACTTTCATGCATTGGAGAAAGAAATGGCAACCCACTCCAGTGTTCTTGCCTGGAAAATCCCATGGACGGAGGAGCCTGGTAGGCTACAGTCCATGGGGTTGCGATGAGTCGGACACAATTGAGTGACTTCAGTTTCACTTTTCACTTTCATGCATTGGAGAAGGAAATGGCAACCCACTCCAGTGTTCTTGCCTGGAGAATCCCAGGGACAGAGGAGCCTGGTGGGCTACCATCTATGGGGTCGCACAGAGTCGACATTTAGACCACCTTAGTTCATTCCCTTTCTCATGATAACTTGCTCCTCAATCAGTCCCTGCTGATAATTATGATTCCTATATTCTGTTGTTGCTCAGTCACTAAGTTGTGTCTGACTCTTTATGACCCCATGGACTGCAGCATTCTAGTCTTCCCTGCCCTTCTCTATCTCCCAGTGTTTGCTCAAACTCATGTCCATTGAGTCGATGATGCCATCCAACCATCTCATTCTCTGTCATCCCCTTCTCACCCTAAGTCTTTCCCAGCATCAGGGTCTTTTCCAATGAGTTGGCTCTTCATATCAGGTGATCAAAGTATTGGAGCTTCAGCATCAGTCGTTCCAGTGAATATTCAGGATTTATTCCTATATAGATGTCCTTAGAAGTTATAAGCAAAGACAACGGCCATTCTCTCTTTGTGATCACATAGGAAGTCTACTTTTTCCCACCTCCCATAGAGTTACAGTGAGCTAATATGAATGAGTTCGGGCCAATGGGGTGTGGCAGAAATTATATAAGTAGGCCTAGCTATTTACACATCCCTTGATATCCTCCAAGCCTCTCTTCACTGTTTATGCAACTTTGAAGGGCACATGTTCCAGATGGCATGGCTCCAAGATGCAGGAAGGTTACCTAACTTATACCAGAGTTAGCATGAGCGAAACAGACACAGTCAAGCCACCGTGTCAGCTAGTATTAAGTACTCTGACTAGCACATCCAGTTAGTGTATCTGTTCCTTATTTTAAAATTTTCTGCTTTGGTTCTTTTCTTCGTAGTATGCTGAATTGTTCTTGTTCTACAAGAATTAGCTCAATCTTTACCAATTTACTCAGCTTTCTGTCCTTTAGCATTCATTTGCCCATAACCTTTACTCTGTGGTGTTCATCTCACATATAAAATTGCTGCATCTAAAGAAAAATAGGGTATTACTTTCTAAATTATACACTGTGACACATATGGTAACTGAAAGTGTTTGCATGGCAAATGGATGAGGTTGTTTTTGAACGATGATGATCACTCAAGGAATATTAGCCACCCCCAGGACCTGCTCAGTTGCTTGGAGGTCGGAGAGTATTAATAACTCAAGGAATTTATTGTCTATTCATACCATACCATCATGCCATGGTATGGTACACTGGTTGGGAAGTTTTGAAAGAAAAGAAGCCTACTCAGAGTCCTACATAGTAGAATTATCTTTGAGCTCTGACCATGCTACAGAATCTGAGCTACATTTTTCTTAAGGTCTTCTTACTATGTATTATACTACCATGTGAAGAGCATTTATTATATTATTTATAGTATAGATCATAGGTTTCATTAATCCTCAGAGAATCAAGAAGTAGTGTTCATCATTTGTAATCAGAATATAAAGAAACTGAAACTCAGAGAGGTTGAGTAATTTGCACATGTGCAGTTTTGCACCAAAACTCAAGTGAGGCTAGCTCCAAAGTCATTTTGCCTCTGTGAAAAGACTCTCCTTTATTACTGAAGCAGAGTGATTGTACAAACCAAACTTCACAGATGGTGATCTATAAAGTAGAAACCCAACTTTTGCTTTTACAGTGGGAAATGTATTACCAAACAAATTAGAATACTGATTTCAACTCCTTATCGCATTCTCATATCTCAATTCTCCGAAGATAAAAACCCGAGTTCACATAAACCTGGTTGAGATTATAATATTCTGAAGGTGTAAGTTACACTGTAGTGTAGATTTGCCTATAAATTTCAGTACAAGGGCCAGGGTTAGAGTTGAGAAACAGTATCTTAGAGTGTACAATATCATAACTGAATAGTCCATCCTGTACCAAGTTGGCAATCTAGGGCAAAGCAAAAAGAGGGAGCCCTAGTAAAAAGCCAAACAGAAAGAAGGCAAAAAAATGATGAAGAGGGAAACTTCAAAATAATGTAGAAAGCCACTTATGAAATAAATCTGAAGACTGAAGACAAGCAGCTGAATTGGTGGGCAAGAGCCAGGTAGGAATATCTGAGAAGACGCAGCTGGCATCACAATTCTTTGTTTCAGAAAAGTCAGCATGGGACCAAAACGCATCAGCATAGAGAGGTGTGGGGTGCACAAAATCTTAATAAATACAAAGAAAGGAAAATTACTATGCTAGAGCCACCCAGTTAGCTTGATGGAGCCTTCCCAGTATAGAAAGGACTGCAATATACATCAGAATATGTAGTGCTAATAACTCATCTTTCAGTAACATTGTCTGTCAATATGATAGAACTACGCAGACTATCTGGTCTCACATTTTGAGTTCCTACCTTCAGCGTAGCCCCACTCTGCTTGTTCCCTGAACAAATGTAAGTAGAGGACTTGAAAATCAAGAGCATAGTCATATACTGTTCTAGCCTTTTTGGCATTAATTTCACCTTGGTTTGGAAAAGCACAGTGATTTTCCCTTTGGGAACCACCATCTGGTTGGGAAAGAATTCACCCTCTGATTTAAGGGATGTGTAATACACAGCCTGAGAAAATGAGTATATATATCCTATTCCCCTGGCTTGAGAGATGGATTCAAAGCTGGATACCTAATTCAAGTTGAACATTGAAAACTTTAACAGGGATCTTTTGTGAAATTATTGAGAATAAAACATTTTCTTTTTGTTGCTATGCTAGACTGAACGAATTTAGGTCTAGAATTGGTCAGGATATCTTGCCACCATGAGAGAAAAACCTGCCTAAGAATGAAATGGGGAAAAAACTATTTCAGCTTCTAAGTTCGACAATACCTGATGCCAGTTCCCCTTGACTTTCCGTTATGTGAGCAATCAACTAGCTGAGGCTCTCAGGTGAATTTGAGCAAAGGTAGAAACACTCTGGCTCCTTCGCGTTGTCATTCACACTCTGAATCAAACTGACCGTGGAACTATACTGCAAAATGGCTTTGACATTATTCTCAGCTTGACTAAACTTTAGAAATGTTTTTTTCCTTACTCCAGGCCCCTGACTTCCCTTTTCTTATAACATTACTTTAAAAAACTTACAGTTATAAATTCTTCCTCTACACTTTTGAGATGTAAATCACCTTTAAGTCTCTTGTTAGTTTTATAACCCAGATATATCTTTCTCAAGGACCCAGGAGTCATATCTTTGAAATAAAATTATCAAGAAAGATAATCCCCTATCTACCAGTCTCTTTGAGAAACTGGTGGTCTAACTTTGATAAGTGTGAATTATCAAATGTAGATGACTCAATCACATTGACCTATTCTCCCCCACCAACATCATCTACTAATTTTACACTAGCTCATCCCGGAATGTAAAACCTCTCCTGCCTTTTGTTTCAGTGGAGTTGGGTTCAATTTCTCTCTCCTGTTGCAACAGTCTTACATAAGACTGTATTGCCTGTTTACTTTTGATGCAGTGTTTGACACTATCTTATGTTGGGGCTTCTTTTTATGTAAGAAAATGCATTCCTTTATTTAACACAGTTGAGTCACATTTTTCTGTTATTTGCAGCCAAAATTAATTGATGCAAAGATTATTATTTTCTTCCCTAAATGATACAATTTTAAAGAATTTGGAGCTCTTAACCATCTGTGTAATCTTTTATTAGACTTTTTGCTTAATTCTTTAATTTCTATCCCCTATGGCCTCAGAGTACCTTCCTAAATTGAACTTCTTACATTATCTTGGTCATTTGTCAATGTTTTTCCCATACCACAGCCATATGACATATATTTATCCTGATTACTAAAATAAAATGTTTTCGTATTGCCTCAAACTCCTTTGAATTCTTCTATTGTTCCTTTACTCCCAAAAGAAGAGAAGAAGAAAGAGGAGGAGAAAGGAAGGAGAGGGAGAAGAGAAAGAAGAGAAGGAGTTGTGAAGGCAAGGAAGAAGGTGTGACAAGAGAGGGTGGGAGAATACTCACTGTATGTTAATAGAGCAGCAGTATAATCTCCCATGAGTCTTTGTGTAGTCTCAGAGGAAAGAAGAGACTTCTACTCTAAAATGAATTACGTCCCTGTGTAAGGCAAGGGGCAGATACAGAGGACTGTCTCCAAATTGGCTAGAGATGAGAGAACTAATGAAGCAAAAGCAAGGCATTCTAAGAGGTCCATTTGTAAATAACCACATCCTGAAGACATTATTCAAGACCACTGGTATCTGAATTGTGGCTGAGCCCAGCCCCACGTCCATGGTTGCTCAACTTATTTTTACTCCAAATCTCCCACATGTTGCTTTTCACATGCTTGTAACCTTGACCTTCCTCCTCCACTCTAGGTAACTGACACTTTTTCACATTAAAGATGTAACGTTAGTCATGTGAAAAGGGTTCATTTCCCTTCCTCTTACCTCCTAATGTGTGCCTCTGTATTTCCTTTCCTAGAATGAGCTCAAAAATAGCACTTTGCTTCAAGAGGTCTAAACCTAACAAAATATGCTTGCAGCTACTGTGTCTTCTATTGGTTTTATAGGGGGAAAGTCTCCTTTGATCAAAAATGTATCTCTAATATAGAGATTAAAATAGCAAAAATCTCTCTCCATGTAACCATCTTATCCCAAACAAATAACTTCTGGGATAATATTTAACAGAAAGTATATTTAAAAATTGATTTAAAGAAATGGAATCCACCTTGGGAAATTACACCCATCTCCTGCCAGCCTTTTTAGTATTAATTCATCTCACATTCACAATGTGACAAGGTCTCAGCAGACATTTTCAGTGATGCGATCATAACTAGAGAGACGCTAGATAAAGAGTCTAGACTTCATTTGGGCCTAGAAGTGTGAGAATGGCAGGGTAAGGGTGAGGAAGCAAGGGAGGGAAGTGAAGAATAGCTTTGGAGAGCACAAAGGTCTTGAAGCAGAATGAAGTCCACATTGTAAATTTTGTGATTGGACCTGGAGCTAAGCCTGTCTGGAAACAGAGAAAGAAGAATTCATATACCAACTCAGAGTCAGGATTTGTTTCTACAAGAATCCATTGAACTCCTGCTATGTAACAAGCTGCGTATTAGTCACTAAGGTTACAAAATGAATCAGTCACTGCTTCTAGCTCTGAACCTCATTAGATTCCAGTAGAAATGGGTTCTTTCACTGTTCACAAAAAACTTTCATATACGTTATATTTGGTTTTCACAGTATTCCTAGAAGAAAGGCAGAGTAGGTATTAACATCTCTGCTTCACAAGCAAATAAATGGAGGTGTAGAGAAATTAAAAGATTTGCCCAAACTAGGAAGCAGCAAAACTGAACTGCAAACTCAGGTCTTCTGACCTCAAATCTGATCTTCTCTTTTGGATTTTATATGATATTGTGTTTACAAAGCCTTTACCACCAGACTAATGTCCTCCAAACAATAGCTTATAAGCCATCATTTAGTCAGTCCAATATTCCAAATATAATGTGGAAGGCATTTATTCATGAAGCATATGAACAAAAGCAGATCTTACTCATAATGCTCATCCTACCAATAAGAGAAATAAGATGATTATACCACTTTAGTAGGAACAATTTATTTCCAAAGCACTCTCAAATGTATCAATATTTGGTTCTCTGAATTTATGTTAGAGGCTCAGCATAAATTATTATCTCTGTAGTATAGATGAAGAAACTAAGGCAAAGAGAGGGCTTTTTTGCCAAAAGTCACTCATTTAATTAATTACACTAAACAAGGACCTAAGGCCTAGATGTACCTATTTTCAGTCTAAAGCTTTGCTAGCTAAAACTCTCTGCTAAAAGGAGGAAGAGCAATTCTTACAAGAGGGGGTGGCCTGAAGCATTTAATTCTGTCAGTTTTTTTTCATCATATGGGGACAATATTTGATGATTTCTTATTTTTAGTTACCTGAGTTCTTTTTCTCCCTCTAAATGATAAGTTTTAAGAGCAGGATACAAATCCCATTCAGCTCTGCTGAACCCCAGTATCCAGTGAGTACCCTGTGCATGGAGGCACCACATGTCTGGTTAATGAGATGGACTGAACTGAACAGCACTGAAACATTCAGGTGCTCTGAATATTCATCTGTTTTGAAATACTATAAATAAAGAAGAGTTCCAATAATATTAATTTAGGGGAATGAAAGATGGATTTAGGGATGGAAGAGTAAGCATTACCTGGCTTACTAATACTAAATTACTAATGACTGTAAAAATACTGTGGCATAATAGAAATTCCTAAATCTTTTAAATCATGTGGACATGAACTTGGGTTAATTTTTTGATCTTCAGTTTCTTCACCTGTGAAATGAGGGATACTATATTCCCAGAAGATCAAAACGATACAAGGTCACCTTAGTTAAAAAAAAAAAAAAAAAGATTTTAGACGCAGGATGCCAAGATTTACCATCCACCACCTATTCCCTTTAGGATTCTGGCAATGAAAAACACACAACTAGCAAAAGCTGTATAAACCTCCACAACACGATCCTTACAATGCCATTTGTATCCCATTCTCTGGCAAGAGCAGGCATCCTCAGGAATTCAGGGACTACATATTCTAGACTACCACAACACACCAGCCTCAGGTCTCCTGAGACTTCCAATCAACTCTCCATATGTAACTGTGACATAAGTCTTCATCAGAGGGTTAAGTATCCCGGATCATCTACCATCACAGCCTTGGGCTATTCTAAATGACTCCCTTCTCGAAGTTGGACTAAAGGTCAGAGAAACATTCACCTTGCTTTCCTCTGCCTCCTTGTACCTGTGTCTCCAATCTTCCTTCTCAAAACCCAGCTCCTTTGAAGAATATCTCTCCAGTTTCCCATCTGATACCTGTCCATGTGCTGTCCAGCCACTTCCCTTAATTTATTGTTGACTTCAGCACCTGGTTTACTTTCTCCTTCTCTGTCACTAACTTCTATCTTTACATTTGGAAACTTCAAAAACAATACAAATTATCTATAAAAGGTCCTGGTCAAGTTCTTTGACCTGATTCGCTCTATCACCACACCCCACTTCAGCCATCCACTCCCATGTGTGCATTCTCAGCCATGTATTTACCAGTGACTGCCCTCCCTCCATCAACTTGATATCAATACCCACTCTTCACACAACCCGTTGTATATTTTGAATTCATCCTCTGTAGTAATTAACTCAATCTTTCCTTTTACCCCACTGGAACCGTGAATCATACCAAACTGGCAAAACTACAAACTTACTTAGATCTTATAGCTCTGTCTTCACCTGAGCGGCTAAAATTTGTTGGGGAAAATACATCACTACTGACCAAACTCACTTCAAATTTATGGATATGAGTCTCAAATGAATATTCAATATTGCCAGTGTCTGCTTTGCTCCACTCATGAATTCAGTTCCCCCACTTCGCTGCATCACTTTTTTCTACCTTCTTTCTTCTCAAATCCCCAATAAATCTCCCACTTCATTGTCTTGAAATGATTTGCAAATTTTTCCCCCCATTTTGGCTTCTCTGTCCATCATGTAGGATCCCAGTTCCCCAGACCAGGGATAGAACCCATGCCCCCTGCAGTGGAAGTGCAGAGTCACAATTGCTGGACCACCAGGGAAGCCCAAACCTACAAATTTTTATAGAATAGACAGACACTAACAAACAAGTACCTTAATTTTTTGCTTCATTATTTCTACCTGGATCTGCCTCCTTTCCTGTTAAAATGAAGAAAGCATCCCCACTCCTATTAAATCCCCTTCTCAGTGCGCTCTGGATCCCATCTCCTCTCACCATTTCCAAGTCCTTACCTCAATTATCTCCCACCTCTACAGCATTATTGATTTCTTCTTTTACACTAGCTCATTCCCAGCAGAACACAAGCGTGCCTTAAAATCTCCCATCAAAAAATTATTTTTACCCTGCATTTCCTCTAACCTCTCTTCCATTATCTTGTTTCTCACAGCACAATTCTTTTTTGTTTTAAATTTAAATATAGTTGATTTAATGTTACAGGTATACAACAAAGTGACTGAGTTATTCATACACACATGCATGTTTTCTTTTTCAGATTCTTTTCCATTATATGTTATTACAAGATATTGAATACAGTTCCCTGGGCTATATGGTAAGTCCTTGTTGTTTATATATTTTATATATAGCAGTGTGTATCTGTTAATTCAAAAACTCCTAATTTATCCCTCCCCACACCAACCCCTTTGTTTACCATGAGTTTGCTTTCTACATCCAGCTTAACTCTTAAAAAGAGATATCTATACTTACTGTCTCTACTTCTTCATCTATCATCTATTTCCTCCATAAAGTCATATTCAAATCAGACTTTCATTCCTATGACTCCACTGAAATGACACTCATCAAAGACTGTTATGACCGATATCTTACCACAATCGATGGTCAATTCTCTGACTTCATTTTACTCAAATTCTCAGGAGAATTTGACACATTTGAACTCACTTTCTCTTGGAACATTTCCTCCTCTAAACCAGAAGTTATGGACTATACATTGTGTTCCCCAAATCTATAAGTTGAAGCCCTATCCCCAATGGAAATGTATTTGTAAATGGAGCCTTTAAGAAGGTAAGTAAAATTTTTTTTAATTAGATAATAAAGATGGAGGCCTTAATCCTATAGGATTGGTGCCCTTATAAGAAGAGGAAAAGACTCCAGGAACATGTGCTCACCGAGAAAATATCATGTGAAGAGACAGCAAAAAGGCAGACATCTACAAGCCAAGGAAAAAGGCCTCAGAAGAAACCAAACCTTCCAACACCTTGATTTTAGACTTCTGGATTCAAGCACTGTGAGAAAGTGGATTTCTGTTGTTTAAGCCACCCAGCCTGTGGTATTTTGTCATGGCAGATCTAGCAAATAAATACACTAGATTATCTACTTGTGTGTATATTTGAAATGAAAATTCTCTATACCAAAAAACCATTTTTTAAAAAGATCCTCTACATATGAATGACTTTCAAATTATTGTCTATAGACTCAGCCTTTTCTGTGATCTCTAGCATCTCATGTAGAACTACCTTCAACTTCTCTGTTTAAATATATAATAGAAATTTTAAGCATAAAATGATTGAAACAGAACAATTACTTATTTCCTAACATCTGCTCCCCTTCTAAGCCTTCCCTATCTTAGAATGTAATATGACTATCCACCAAGTCACTTAGTCCGAGTCCAAGGAATATCTTTGAGTCTTTTTTCACTCACCACTCGCTTAGTGTTCAAAAGCAACACCACTGACTCATCTTCAAAAATATATCCAAAATCTGCCTACTTCTCTTCATCCTTACTGCTAATCCAGCAAATGTGTTACACGGCTGAGATTACTGCATTAATCTCTTCATTTTTTTAAGAGAAAAAAATATGTTGATTTGGGCCATTCACTAAGATCATTATAAATAATGCAATATATTAATATAATAGCTGTTCTTAAGTACTTATTAGATTTATAAATATAAAAGATAACTGGCTTACTAGGCTTTCTCTTCAATTTCCATCATTTTGCTCACTTATAATGCATCTTCCACTTAGACACTAGACCTAGAGACCTTACAAAAGTATAACTGAGATCATACTACCATGTGCTTAAATTTCTCAAAATGGTTTTTCATTACATTCCAAATTCATTACCATATTCTTCAAGGTCCAAGCTGGGTCCAACCAACCCAATGATAGAGACCTGTTTTCCTCTCCATAGCTAAGCCTTGATGGTTTTAAGCCTCTGTGATTAATGGAGGTCTTTAAACTTGCCTATACTGCTGACTGATACAATGCTTATTATTCTTAAATTTAACTGTTTTTTAAAATCTTCACATTCATTTCCCTCCTGACTAGAAAACAAGCTCTTTCAGGGCACAGACTGTCTATTCACTAGGGTACCCCCTGTGCCTGGAACATTGTCTGGCATTTAATAGGTAATCAAGTATTTGTTGACTCTCTAGTTTATTAAGTTGTATTCAAGCATATGGCTTTATCTTGATGCCAAAGTGAGACTTCCTCCTTTCTGACCCAAACCTCAAGCTTTCAGAGCAGGTCCCATGCCCAGTAAGGTTCACAGATGAAGAATACAGGCCTGCCTTATGCACTCTGCCATATTTAGGACAGAGAAAGCTAGTTTCACTCAGAAAGTCAGTTATAGGCATTGCTATGGTTTTTCCTGTGGTCATGTATGGATGTGAGAGTTGGACCGTGAAGAAGGCTGAGCACTGAAGAATTGATGCTTTTGAACTGTGGTGTTGGAGAAGACTCTTGAGAGTCCCTTGGACTGCAAGGAGATCCAACCAGTCCATTCTGAAGGAGATCAGCCCTGGGATTTCTTTGGAAGGAATGATGCTAAAGCTGAAACTCCAGTACTTTGGCCTTCTTATGCAAAGAGTTGACTCATTGGAAAAGACTGATGCTGGGAGGGATTGGGGGCAGGAGGAGAAGGGGACGACAGAGGATGAGATGGCTGGATGGCATCACCAACTCTATGGACGTGAGTCTGAGTGAACTCCGGGAGTTTGTGATAGACAGGGAGGCCTGGCGTGCTGCAATTCATGGGGTCGCAAAGAGTCAGACATGACTGAGTGACTGAACTGAACTAACTGGATTGAATAAGGATGGGAATTGGATGAAAATGAATATGATACACTTAGAGGAAGTAAAGGGGCAGGAAGGAAGGACAGGTTGCCTTCTGCACCTCACCTCAAGGAGATAATGAAAGAGAAAGTGCGAGGCGTGGCTCTGGCTTTAGAATCACATTGAAGCTACCAACTAGGGAGATGAGTCCCAATGAAGATCAGGCTGTGACTAAATGAATTAGAAGTTTCTCTTCTCTTGGAAAAAAAATAAGTAAAGTATTCCCTCCAATACTGCTCTATGAGGAGAGGGAAGAGATGCCTAAACATCTACGGGCCACGGCCAAGCTGTACAGACTGCAAGAGAAAGGATCCACCTCCAACACCAAGGAACTGACTCAAAGTAGGTTTTCTCATGCCAACTGCCTCACTTTGGGGACTATAAGCCAGCAATGGAAATACAGTCATCATAGACACCGTCGGGGGGAAAACGAATGGATCCAAGATGAGAAGAAGGCTTTCTGAGTGCATTTAGATATTTCAATCTGCCTTGATTTATCAAGGAATGAGAAGACAAATAAATATGAAAGGAGAGCTTTTATTTAGATTCCATTATAACTTCCCCTTTCTCTTTTGGACAAAATAAAAATCGATGTATTAAAAAAAAGCAAGGAAGTACGCTCTTTCAGAACACTGAATATGGAAAAAATCCTTGGTAGCACTGCCCTCCCCCTTGAAAGTTGACATGCCATTTCAGAGTAAGCTTGCTTTGTTTAAGCTAGATTTGCATCTTAGTAGAAGCTTACAAGCATGTAACCTGTGAGGGGATGGTTGCCATGACAACATTAATGAGCCTGTCCTATGACCAGAGATATTGCAAAGAGAGAATATGTTTGTGTTCCCACTTATTATCATATTGGTCTCTGCTTTCTGGACAGGGAGAGCTGAAAAATCACTCTAACAGAGGCGAATGTTTATTAATGGTTTCATCGTAAGCCATTCAAACTTTGAATAACTAAGAGGAAAATTTTACAGCATTAAAAAATAAATGAAAAAAGGTCAGCCTAAAAACCATTTAGATAAAGATGTGTTGTGTTTATAATGGGTTATTGCTATGAAATGATGCTGTTTTCTAACAAATAATAATGGTGTTGAATTTACCATTAGTCTAGCTTGGCCTGTTATGTAGCCTTGTGCAGTCTTTCTTATTGAAGAGTTTCAAAGCCTTTTGTGTTTGAAAACTAAAACAGTAACCCTTCACAGGCCCCTTACTTAAACATTAAGTACTTAAGCATTAACACACATTATAATTCTGTACCATACTAGCTCTTTAAATATAACATAGCTTTTCAGTCTCAGAATAAAAATCACCATGAATTATCCATATTTAATTTGAGAAAAACCAGACTCAGAGAATGTGGATAGGTTTCTCCAGACTACACAGTGAGTAACCAGTGCTTTGACTGCCACCTGGATACAAAAAGGCAGCAGTTTTTGACCCGTTACTCCCTTACCATCAACACCCAGGTGTTCAGTGATGTGTGAGCTTTCTGAAGGTATATATATATATTGTCAAAAGAACAGAAAAAGTCCCCACCTTCAGGAGTTTTTAATACAATCAGATGAGATTTATAATTTATTTTGGAAAAAATTGAGTCTTAAGAACAGAATTTATGACCCAGATCTGCCACTAAGTAACTGGATGTTCTTAGGCAGGACATGTATTATAATCGTGCTTTAGGTTCCAAAAACTACTAACAATAATATCAGAGTCACTAGTTGTTTCACATGGCATTATTTCCTTCTTTTTTATGGCAGATTAGTATCATGATATCACTTACTAAAACTAAACAAAGAGTACAGGGACCTCTCTGGTAGTCCAGTGATTAAGAGTCCACGCTTCCAGTGCAGGGAGTTCAATCTGTGATTTGAGAACTAAGATCTGGCATACCATATGGTATGGCCAAAACAAAACAAACAAAAAACCCACAACAACAACAGCAAAATTTTAGAGAAGGAAATGGCAACCCACTCCAGTATTCTTGCCTGGGACCTGGTGGGCTACAGTCTATGGGGTCCCAAAAATTCAGACATGACTTAGCAACTAAACAACAACCATAATCAGCTCTAAAACTGTATAAGGAGTATACTTCTTAATCATCAAGCAGATCTCTTTGCAGGGTTTTTGGAGACACACAAAAAAAATAAAATAAAATAAATTTTAAAGGGTACAAATGAACTTAATTGGACAACAGAAATAGAGTTACAAATGCAGAAAACAAATTTATGGTTACCAGGGGGTAAGAGGGAGAGGGATAAACTGGAAGACTAGCATTGACATACAAACACTAATATATATATATAGTAGAATTATAGTAGAATATATATATAGTAGTATATATTATATACTCTGTATAATATAGTATATTATAGTATAATATATCATATACTATATATAATATATAGTATAATATATACTATATATAATATATGTTCAGTTCAGTTCAGTTGGTGAGTTGTGTCCGACTCTTTGTGACACAATTAGCTGCAGCACACCAGGCCTCCCTGTCCATCACCAACTCCCGGAGTTCACTCAGACTCACGTCCATAGAGTCGGTGATGCCATCCAGCCATCTCATCCTCTGTTGTCCCCTTCTCCTCCTGCCCTCAATCCTTCTCAGCATCAGAGTCTTTTCCAATGAGTCAACTCTTCACATGAGGTGGCCAAAGTACTGGAGTTTCAGCTTTAGCATCAGTCCTTCCAAAGAACACCCAGGACCGATCTCCTTTAGAATGGACTGGTTGGATCTCCTTGCAGTCCAAGGGACTCTCAGGAGTCTTCTCCAACACCACAGTTCAAAAGCATCAATTTTCAGCACTCAGCTTTCTTCACGGTCCAACTCTCACATCCATACATGACTACCAGAAAAACCATAGCCTTGACTAGACAGACCTTTGTTGGCAAAGTAATGTCTCTGCTTCTTAATATACTATCTAGGTTGGTCATAACTTTCCTTCCAAGGAGTAAGTGTCTTTTAATTTCATGTGATTTTGGAGTGATTTTGGAGCCCACAAAAATAAAGTCAGTGTTTCCACTGTTTCCCCATCTATTTCCCATGAAGTGATGGGACCAGATGCCATGATCTTAGTTTTCTTCTTAATATACTATCTAGGTTGGTCATAACTTTCCTTCCAAAGAGTAAGTGTCTTTTAATTTCATGTGATTTTGCGGTGATTTTGGAGTCCAGAAAAATAAAGTCAGACACTGTTTCCACTGTTTCCCCATCTATTTCCCATGAAGTGATGGGACCAGATGCCATGATCTTAGTTTTCTGAATGTTTAGCTTTAAGCCAACTTTTTCACTCTCCTCTTTGACTTTCATCAAGAGGCTTTTGAGTTCCTCTTCACTTTCTGCCATGAGGGTGGTGTCATCTGCATATCTGAGGTTATTGATACTTCTCCCTGCAATCTTGGTTCCAGCTTGTGCTTCTTCCAGCCCAGCATTTCTCATGATGTACTCTGCATAGAAGGTAAATAAGCAGGGTGACAATATACAGCCTTGATGTACTCCTTTTCCTATTTGGAATCAGTCTGTTATTCCATGTCCAGTTCTAACTGTTGCTTCCTGACCTGCATATAGGTTTCTCAAGAGGCAGGTCAGGTGCTCTGGTATTCCCATCTCTTTCAGAATTTTCCACAGTTGATTGTGATCCACACAGTCAAAGGCTTTGGCATAGTCAATAAAGCAGAAATATATGTTTTTCTGGAACTCTCTTGCATTTACCATGATCCAGCAGATGTTGGCAATTTGATCTCTGGTTCTTCTGCCTTTTCTAAAACCAGCTTGAACATCTGGAAGTTCACTGTTCACATACTGCTGAAGCCTGGCTTGGAGAATTTTGAGCATTTCTTTGCTCATGTGTAAGATGAGTGCTATTGTGCGGTAGTTTGAGCATTCTTTGGCATTGCCTTTCTTTGGGATTGGAATGAAAACTGACCTTTTCCAGTCCTGTGGCCACTGCTGAGTTGTCAAAATTTGCTGTCATATTGAGTGCAGCACTTTCACAGCATCATCTTCCAGGATTTGAAATAGCTCCACTGGAATTCCAACACCTCCACTAGCTTTGTTCGTAGTGATGCTTTCTAAGGCCCACTTGACTTCACACTCCAAGATGTCTGGCTCTAGGTCTACATATAATATATGTAGAATATATATTATATATAAAATTATATATATATATATATATAATAGGTAACTAATAAGGGCCTGTTATATAGCACTGGCAACTCTACTCAATACTCTGTAATAGCCTAATGGCAAAAGAATTTAAAAAACAGTGTGTGTGGGTGTGTGTATATACATATACACACATAACTGAGTCACTTTACTGTATGCCTGAAACTAACACAATATTGTAAATCAAATATTTACTCCAATAAACTTTTTAAATTATTTTCTTTTAAATTTTCCAGTTATACTGTGGACTTCAGGCTGCCACTAGAAACCATATCCCACAGAGAAATAGAAATATATTTTCATTCAAAATGAGCATGATGATCAACAAAAACCTACAGTATAACATAGGGAATTCTGTTCAATACTCTGTAATGACATGAATGGAGAAAGAGCTTGAAAAAGAATAGATAACGTGTATATTTGTGTAACTGAATCACTGTGCCATAAATATGAAACTAACACAACATTTTTAATCAAATATGCTCCAATATAAAATAAAAAAAACTTTAGATAAACACAATGTTAAAGAGTTCAACTTTAATCTATGGATGGAATGCTTAGCTTGGTGTTTCCCAGGAGGAGCCCTCTGATCCCCTGAAATGTAGAAATAGTGTTTCTTATACCCTCCTCTACCCCTATGGAACTGGTATTCTCAAGTGGATAATGTCTGCATTTTCCCAGAACATTTCAGATGATTCCCATGCTCTGTAATATCCACAAGATCACAATTACAAACAGAGCACTTGACTATAACTGAACTAGGGAAACAGACCTTTTTGTTTGGTCTCTATAGACACAGTATTTTTCAGAGTTCCAGACACCCAATATTTTTAAAGCCAGTTTAATTAATAAGAATAGGTAACAGTGCTGGACTACTGTGTGTCATGTACTTTACTAAGCTCTTTATAGGAATTAACGTACTTGAGATTTATTACAACCCTATAAATTCTATGGTTATTCCCAATTTCAAGATAAGAAAACTGAGGAAAAGAGAGTAACTTGCACAGAGCTCAGTGATTCAGCGTGAGAGCTAGGATATTAATCTAGGATATCATCTCACTGAGCATCATCTCAATCCCATCAATAGACTGCCTCTTGGAGTAAATATTGAATGAATCTAATTCTGTGGCTTCATCTAGCTTTACACTACAAAACATGTATCTCTAATACTTACTAAACAGTCTCATCATAATTTTAAAATTATGACATTATAGAATATTATGATTAACTGAATTCAAATTAGTAAAATCATAGGAGCTTTCTTGAAAGATGGTCACTTAAGGCGTTAGATAAAACAATGTTATTACCTCCATAAACTGAGCCATCATCTATGGTACCCCCACTCTTCACTATATCTATATATTAATACTTTTCCCATCATTTGAATGGTATGCTTATCAGAAGTCAATTGTACTTATTTCCAATTTCCAGATGTAATTGTTACTGTAATTACATAATTTACTAGTATATTTATATAAAATAAAGAAGTATGAATGTGAAAAGAGACAAGTTAAAAAAATTGCTATTGAGATAACTATAAAATAGTGGGGAGAAATTGTCAAAATTCATAAGATTATAAATTCAAATTGTTTTAATCAGTGTCTTTAGGTCCTTGATCCACATAAAAGAGATGGGAAAACTCAGATGATGCTTGACTAATATCCCATCTGGCTTGGCTCTTTATCAGAAGTTTAGTGAATAGATGTTGTTTACGCATCATACATTTAATAAAAATGCTTGAAATGTAGGTTTATTTGTTTAAAATTTTCTGCTTTAAACAAATTCAAATGTCTGCCCAAATATCACCTTATCAGTAAAGACTTTACCTGACTACTTCATACAAAGTGGAAACCCCTTCCCTTCAATGGAACTCCATATAACCTTTAGTTTGCTTCACTTTAGTCCTTGACTTTCATCAATAAGTCAATCTCCATATCCACATTTATTCACTCATGTTGTTTGATTTACAATGTGTGTCCTGTGGTAGCAGAATAATACTCCTCAAAGAGGCCCACACACGCTTCTCTAGTGGCTCAGTGGTAAGGAATCTGCTTGCCAATGCAGGAGATGTGCGATCTCTGGGTTGGGAAGGTCCCCTGGAGAAGGAAATGGCAACCCACTCCAGTATTCTTGCCGGGAAAATTCCATGGACAAAGGAGTCTGGCAGGCTACAGTCTGTGGGATCACAAAGAGAGTCGGACACAACTTAGCAACTAAACAATAACAAACAGGTCCGCATCCCAATCCCTGGAAGCTGTGGCTATGTGTTGCCTTACATGGAAAAATGGACTTTGCACATATGGGGAGTATCCAAGTGGGCCTAACTTAATCACATGAGCCCTTAAAAGAACCTTTCTATCATTTTATCAGAGATGTGGCAATGGAAGAACAGTCAGAGAGACGCAACATTGCTGGCTTGAAAGATGGAAGTAGGCCGTGAGCCAAGGAATGGGAGTAGCCTCTGGATGAGGGAAAAGACATGGCAATGTCTAATAACAGAACTAGAAAGGAGTGTGACCCTGCTGGCAATCTGAGTTTAGCCCAGGGATCCCCATGTTACACTTATAACATAGAGATCATAGGCTAATAACAAGTTATATTAAGCTAATGAGGCTGTGGTAATTTGTTACAGCAGCCATTGAAAACTAATACATGTCTCCTCACAGAGAACAAGCTCAATTAATTTATTCAACATTTCACAGAAAATATTCAATAAGTATATGTGGAAAGGATGAATAATGAATGAATATAATAAACCAAGAAGCCATATCCTTCTAGTCCTGATATCACAAGTGGGCTTCTACTAAAATAACACTAATAATGGTACTATTGAGTGTCTTTCATGTGTCAGCACTTACGTGTGTTTGTTTTCTCATTTACTGATCACCAGATGTTAGGTGTAGTATCTCCACTTTCCACTGGAGCAACCTAAGACTCAGAGGCATTAAGTAACTTGACCAGTCTATTTGGCTAAAAAGTTGAGTCTTCCATTAAGATACCATTTATAAGAATAATTAAATATATTTTTAAAAATTTGTGGTTAGTAAAATAAACATTAATTAAAAACAATCCAATCCAATATATATAAATGGTAGTCTTGTAAGAAGGACTATTTATTAAAACAGTATGTAATAAAGGCATTCATGTCCAAGGCCTCAGAGTTTGTATAAGTGTATGTGAATGAAATAATACTTTCTATACTCTGATGATTTGAGTCTCTCAAAAGCACAGCAATTAGGAGCCCTGCCTAATAGGATTCCTCATTAGAACTCCATGTAAACTAATGGTCCAGGCATGTCCCTCTTTCAGGAGGTCAGCTTACAAACACAGTAAGCATAATCTTCCAGAGACTTCTGCATATCCTATCAACAGCTACAGGTTGAGCTCTCCTTGCTCCCTGTATAACCCGTACACAAGGAGTAATTCACTGCTCCCTGAACCCAGCGCTCTTTCACACCCTACCTCTGCTGAGAGTGAACAAACCTGGAAATTAAGCCTGGCCTCAGAAACCCGGGTAGCCTTGGTGTTGAAACAGTATTAAAAATCACATTGAAAAGACAGAGGGAGTTAGAGAGAAAAGTATTTTATTCTCATCCATTGAATGCAAATGTAACTGAAGTAATAGAATTTTCAGTCATACTTGGGTTTAGTGTTCAGTTCATTTAATTTCCAACCATATGGCTATTGGCAAATTCCTTAATTTCTCAGAGCTTCCGTTGTCTCATCTGTCAAAAGAGTATTTTAGTACCTATGATACTTGATCAAATGAATAAATAGGACAAGACCACTGATCTCAAGGACATCACAGAATTAAAACATACCTTTAAGAATTAAAGTAACCTTACAATTTGTAAATAATCAAAATAACTCTAAAATGGGGAACTGATTGAATAATTTCAGGTAAATCTCTACATTGGATTGAGACCAGAACTAGGCCTAGAGCACGTTTCTTTTGGATTTTCCTCTTATATCTTTTTTTCTGAACTATAAACAAATACTCAACTTTGTAAATTAAAATTATACTTTAAATTTATAAACGTTATCATAGATTTTGTGAGAACTCAGGGGTAGAATACACTCTTTCCTCACTCAACAAATATTTAAGTCCCTGCTATGTATCTGGTCTCTTTTGTAGGTATAAACCAAAATATCAAAAATATTTACCATCTTGAAGCTAATTCTCCAGGCTGGAGAGACAGACAACAAACACAACAAATAAAGAAATTGCAAAGTATAAGGTATTATAAATAGACACAAGGAAGGGAAGTGGTGAGCAAAAAGATGAGAAAAAATGTTTTTCAGTGCCTTCGCTTCAAATAAAATGTATCTAAAATGAAATCTCTCCAAGGCTTTCCATAGAAAACGGTCTTTATGAGTATAATCTAGAGCTACAGATCCCAGTATGGTACCACTAGCCGCACGTTACCATTTAATCTACATTTAAATTAACTAAAGTTTTTAAAATTTAAAATTCAGTTTCTTACTCCTGACTGTAATTGTCAAATACCCAATAGCTGTATACTTCTAAAGTGAGTGAAGTCACTCAGTCATGTCCAACTCTGCGACCCCATGGATTGTAGCCTGCCAGGCTCCTCTGTCCATGGATTTTCCAAGCAAGCATACTGGGGTGAGTTGCCATTTCCTTCTCCAGGGGAAACTTCCTGACCTAGGGATTGAACCCGAGTCTCCTGCACTGCAGGCAAATTACCATCTGAGCCACCAGGGAAGTCCTGTATGTCTAGTGGCTACCATATTCGACAGCACAGACCTATAGAAAAACAAACTGTTATCATCATAAAAAATTGTGCTGGACAGTACCAATGTAGAGTCTTCTCTCAAACTCTAGGAAACCAAAACCAGTATGTGCCCTCACATAAAACAGGTGTTCGAATGTTGAATTAAGCTAGATTCTAAATAGGTAGGAAAGAGAGGGGAGATTCATTTTGAGGAAGCAAATATCTATGCTGAAATTTTAGTAAATCTATGTATAATTGAAATTTCATGTCAATGGATTTGGTAATAAAACTTTTTGAGATTTCTATTTATAGTGTTTGCAAAATTTCATTGCTGTGGTGATTTTTATAACTTAGAATTTCCATTTCTGAGAAGACAAATTCAAGTCAAGTAAAAATATTTAAATATATGCTATCCTTATACCTTTCTTGAATCTAGAATCCAATACATGTCTTTTCTTCAGAAACACCATAGGATATCTGTCCTTCATGTAACTTCAAGCAAGTGTCTGTCCAGATCCTGCTTGCCTTGCCCACCTTACAGTAGTGAAAAACAAGCAAATGAAAACATGTAAAAGTGTTTTGAAAGCTTACATATATTTTTGAATTATCATTGTAATTTGGGGGGAAGCAGTTAAGCTGCCTATAAATCAGTTGTTGGAGGTTGGTATAGCTCAAAATACTAAAAGGTTTTCTCAGGCTAATAATTAACTTACCTGTTCTGTTGCTTATCAGACTGAAACATCTGTCTTTTCTGTTAATGTTTAAATTCATTTGAGAGATGTCATTTATGTTTGTTTGATTATAATGAAAACACTGAATCCTGGGTCCACCCTCTTCCCCAGTCACTTGTTCCAATTTCTCCTCTCTTTACCTTTGCTTCAGTCTCAAAATCATGCTTGCTTCACCCCTCCACATCTTGAGGAACAACCAGGGTTTGAGTCAGGAGAGGTTAAAAGTCATTCATATACAAAAGAAAATATCACTTTTTAATTTTTTAATTATTTATTTTAATTGGAGGATAATTACTTTACACATCGTGATGGTTTTTGCCATACATCAACATGAATAAGCCACGGGTGCACATGTATTCCCCCATCTTGAACCCCCCTCCCACCTCCCTTCCCATCCCATCCCTCTGGGTAATCCCAGAGCGCAGGCTTTGAGTGCCCTGCTTCATTCATAGAACTTGCACTGGTCATCTATTTTACATATGGTAATGTCTATGTTCCAATGCTAATCTCTCAAATTGTCCCACCAGTGGCACCCCACTCCAGTACTCTTGCCTGGAAAGTACCATGGACGGAGGAGCCTGGTGGGCTGCAGTCCATGGGGCCGCTGAGAGTTGGACACGACTGAGCGACTTCACTTTCACTTTTCACTTTCATGCACTGGAAAGGGAAATGGCAACCCACTCCAGTGTTCTTGCCTGGAGAATCCCAGGGATGGGGCAGCCTGGTGGGCTGCCATCTCTGGGGTCACACAGAGTCGGACATGACTGAAGTGACTTAGCAGCAGCAGCAGCATCTTCTCCTACGGAGTCCAAGACTCTGTTCTTTACATCTGTGTCTCTTTTGCTGCTTTGCATATAGGATCGGAAAATGTCACTTTTAAAGAACTCGTTTGACAAGGAACAGTAGTAAAAACAAAGGGAGACATTTTGCTATTGCCTCCATAACATGCAACCTCAATATTATTATTCTGTTGAAATCATCATCATTATTAGCACAACTAACCTCTTCTATTCAGGTCTCATATTGATACATCTGGTATATTTGTATTTAAATTGTATTCTTAATCTTGCCCTCTTTATTTTCAAAGCAATGTATAGTCAGCTAGGCATTTTCCCATTTGTTACTTCATCTGAATCTCTCCGCTACTCCCTGAGATTGGTCAGGCAAGTACTTCTATCTCAAATTTTCCCTAGGCTCAGAGAGGTGAAATGATTTGCTCAAGGTCACACAGCTGGTATATGGCTGAGCTGGGACTCAAATTTCACTGTTATCCAGGCTAATTTTTTTTTTTCAGGCTAACTTTCAAAGGACGTTCTGCCTGGAAACATGAATACATGGTTGATTGCCAGTTACCTTAAACCTTCCAGTGTTAAGTTTTGATTAAGTCTCTATAAATATTTTTTTCTGTTAAAAAACTTAGAAAGTTATGGAAGCCATTAACTTTAAAAAGATTTTTTTTTAATATTTTGCCTAGATCACCTACTTTCTATGCTAACCATGGATTTTAAAACTGCCTATAAATACCAACTAGGAATAAGAAGTTCACAGGGGCCTCCATCAACACAGAGGTAAAAAACCTTCACAGGAACCTGAAATCAAATCAGCCACTAATATAATAGTGTTTTGCTATGAAGATATTTTTCTTTTCAGGCTAAAAGGATCAAAATATTGTAGACAAGATAAATTTGCAGGAAATAGAAGTAAGGTCACCCACTGACACTTTGCACAGAAATGCCACAAGCCCCAGCAGCAAAAAAAAAAAAAAAAAAGGAATTATTCATAAGGTTGACTTTTCAAACACTTTCTTACCGATTTCTGCTGGGAAATAGTCTTTTTCGGCTATGGCAGAGAGTACCACAAATAAGCTGGCGTTGGAGAGAGTCATGATCCAACAAAAATCTTTTTGCCTTCAGTAGACCCACAAAGATGGAATGTGAAAAGTGGGTAGAACTCCTACTTGGTTATGAGACGAGACAATGCAGTAAAGTGTGCAGAACATGAGATTTGGAGTCAGAAGAAGTAACTCTTAAAATAATTAAAATTTGAGCTGTTTTAAACTTCTACAGGAGCAAGTATAGCTGCACAAAGGAACATATATAAAGCAAAGCATTTGAAGTTTGGAAAATGGGTTTGATGGATAAACTCTTAATAAAAAAAAAATCTCCCGTCAAGACTATGTCCTCTCTTTTGCTATTACATCTAAAATATTTATTCTCTCAGTTAAGATAACATAGTCTGTAATCAGAGAGATGAAACAGTTTTGCCCAGCAACAATTAAAAGAGATTGGTGTGGTCCCAATATCCCTCCAAAAGAAATCTCTATTATTTTGCTACCAACAAAGGTATTTTTCTACGCCTTTAAATGATCAACAGTTTTGTAGATTTTCTTTAGCATGATTGGAGGATATGTCTAAGGCTTTCTCAAGCTCTTACAGAGGTAGGAGTTGCCTGCTAACTAATGTCTTCAGTCCTGTTTATTGCAACAAGGAGGCATATTGGAAAAAGTGCAAAACTAATTGTCAGGCATCTGGGTCTGAGAGCTAGTCTTGAAATTAACTACCTCACCCCCGACTATTTTGCTTTTACAGCCAATTGAGCTACTAAGAACAGAAGAAATACGAGCAAACCCCTTGGTCTGTAGGCTTAGCTGACCTCAACCTGAGTGGCTTTTCAAACAGACACAGTGACACCATTGTGATGGGAATTAAATCATGAAACACACAATAGCCGCTTTTCTCACTTTAAAATTTGGGTTACTGCTGTATTCAACCCACACCCAGAATTTCTCCACTCCTCCCACTTTATTCATTTTCTTTCCCTAATTTTGTATGTATCCACCTCCCCCAATAAAATTATAAATTAGTGTTCAGACAGGGAGAACAAGACTATAATTTATTCTGCTTTGCCTACATACATTTTAGTGATTAACACCACTCACTGAAAACAGTGTTTGCATTAAACATTGATTAAGTAAATGAATGAAAGAAATGTTCCTGTGACCTGAAATAACTCAGCCTCTACCTCTATGAATCAGTTTCCCTATATTTTTAAGAAAAAGTGTAGGGATTGGTGAAGTGGTAAAATGTGATGATTAAAACTATGGAATTTGGAACAAGGGAGATAAGGGTCAAATGCTACATCCACAGTACAACCTTGGGCAAGTTACTTAACCCCTCTGAGCTTCAATATTCTCATCTGTAAAATGAGGATAACTCTGTCTAAAATGAGGCTCCTCTGTCCATAGAATTCTCCAGACAAGAATACTGAGTGGGTTGCCATGCCCTCCCCCAGGAGATCCTCCTGACTCAGGGACTGAATCTGTGTCTCAAGTTTCTTGCATTGGCAAGCATGAAACATAGTTGTAGAGATAATAATAATATAATTTAAAAGATTTTTTCTATTATACCTCTAAAATACTATAAGTTCATATGTTTTATTCAAAGAAATGTTCTGTTTTTTTTTTTTTTTTTCTGGATGGGGAACACATGTATACCTGTGGCAGATTCATTTCGATATATGGCAAAACCAATACAATATTGTAAAGTTTAAAAATAAAATAAAATTATTAAAAAAAGAAATGTTCTATTAATCATTAAGAATAGGAGGAAAATATCACTAAATAGCTCCTTTCTGCTTATTGAGTCCCTTTATACTCATTTTCTAGCCTCAGTAAGAAGAGTGGATGTATGAGAGAAAAGGATTTTATTGTGATATCTTTTATCTTAAACTGACTGTAAGGTATGAAGAGGGAAGTAAGAGACCAAAAGAGAAAAGCAATTACTTCTAATTAAATACAGTAGTTTAGCGAGAGATACTATTATAGTATAATGATACTATTATAGTAGAAAAAATATTACTATACAATTAACATTAATAAGAAAAAAGTCATTTACCCTATTGAAATTAATGTTGTCTTACAAGGTTAGAAATTCTGCCTCAGCTGCATAGGACAAAGTTTTCTAATAAGAGAGGATATACAAATATACATATACCATGCATTTAAACACCAGTATGTGTTAATGGTTGGTCAAACTGATCTGAAGTAAAAATAAACACAGTTGAATGAGAATACAGCCAGTTTGATAGAAAAGAATAGAAAACCAAGAATCCAAAAAATTGAATTAGTACTAAAACAATGGACATTGTAAAGTATTTTTAAAGTTAAACATTGAATATTGGGTGATTTGAGAGCCATCAACACTGGGGCATTTGAATTTGTTACATGTACATTTCCTACACATATGATTAAAGTCAGTTTAAGAAAGCCACTAAGTTTTGATCAAATAATTTTAAATGAAAAATAAATGCTGGAGAGGGTGTGAAGAAAAGGGAACCCTCTTACACTGTTGGTGGGAATGCAAACTAGTACAGCCACTATGGAGAACAGTGTGGAGATTCCTTAAAAAACTGGAAATAGAACTGCCTTATGATCCAGCAATCCCACTGTTGGGCATACACACTGAGGAAACCAGAAGGGAAAGAGACACGTGTACCCCAATGTTCATCGCAGCACTGTTTATAATAGCCAGGACATGGAAGCAACCTAGATGTCCATCAGCAGATGAGTGGATAAGAAAGCTGTGGTACATATACACAATGGAGTATTACTCAGCCATTAAAAAGAATACATTTGAATCAGTTCTAATGAGGTGGATGAAACTGGAGCCTATTATACAGAGTGAAGTAAGCCAGAAAGAAAAACACCAATACAGTATACTAACGCATATATATGGAATTTAGAAAGATGGTAACAATAACCCTGTGTATGAGACAGCAAAAGAGACACTGATGTATAGAACAGTCTTATGGACTCTGTGGGAGAGGGAGAGGGTGGGAAGATTTGAGAGAATGGCATTGAAACATGTATAATATCATGTATGAAACAAGTTGCCAGTCCAGGTTCGATGCACGATACTGGATGCTTGGGGCTGGTGCACTGGGACGACCCAGAGGGATGGTATGGGGAGGGAGGAGGGAGGAGGGTTCAGGATGGGGAGCACGGGTATACCTGTGGCGGATTCATTTTGATATTTGGCAAAACTTATACAATTTTGTAAAGTTTAAAAATAAAATTAAAAAAAAAAAAGAAAATACTGACTAAGAATGCCTTTTTTTCAATCCCCATCAGGTCCCTTCCAGTTTGCTACATTTGTTCACAACATTGCTTCTTAGGAGACTGCTTCTTTTGGTCTGTTTTCCATTCATTCACTAAAGATATATTTATTAAAAGTTTCCTTCTTGAGATATTTTATTGGATCTCTATATATACAGAATATACATTTCACTAGGGAGGAGACATTCAATGATATGTAAAAAATTAATAGGTAAGGAAGTATACATGTTCCCTGGTGGTTCAGAGAGCAAAAAACTCTGCCTGCAATGCAGGCAACCCAGGTTCAATCCCTGGGTCAGAAAGATCTCCTGGAGAAGGAAATGGCAACCCTGTCTAGGATTCTTGCCTGGAGAATTCTATGGACACAGGAGCCTGGTGGGCTACAGCCCATGGGGTCACAAAGAGTTGCATACAGCTAAGCAACTAACACACAAGGAAGTATGCAAATAGATAATAAGGTAATTTTATATAGCGGTAAGTGCTATAAAAATTTTATCGGTTTTCTTCTAGAAATCTTATGTTAGTTTTTACTTTTAAACCTTTGATCCATTTTGAGTTAATTTTAGGATATGATGTGAGGTATGCATGGATCAAAGTTCATTTTTATGTATGGACTGTTGGGTGGTTACAAAAGCCCCACTATAGTATCATTGGAAAGTTTGGACTTCCATCCCCACCCCTACAGTAATAAAGCATTCCTCTCTCTCTTCACTGGGTGGAGGTGGAGCGGATTGTCTAAAGAGACCTAGTGAACACTAAGGATTTTTATCATAACCCAGCCGTGAAGTTATCCCCACTGTGGTGTCAAGAGAGGCCACATGGGAATTAGTAACAAGGCATTCCAGACCCTCCAACCCAAAGAGACATCAGTTAAGTTCAGTCACTCAGTCGTGTCCGACTCTTTGTAACCCCATGAATCGCAGCACGCCAGGCCTCCCTGTCCATCACCAACTCCCGGAGTTCACTCAGACTCACATCCATCGAGTCAGTGATGCCATCCAGCCATCTCATCCCCTGTCATCCCCTTCTCCTCCTTCCCCCAATCCCTCCCAGCAACAGAGTCTTTTCCAATGGGTCAACTCTTCGCATGAGGTGGCCAAAGTACTGGAGTTTCAGCTTCAGCATCATTCCTTCCAAAGAATTCCCAGAGCTGATCTCCTTCAGAATGGACTGGTTGGATCTCCTTGCAGTCCAAGGGACTCTCAAGAGTCTTCTCCAATACCACAGTTCAAAAGCATCAATTCTTCGGTGCTCAGCCTTCTTCACAGTCCAACTGTCACATCCATACATGACCACAGGAAAAACCATAGCCTTGACTAGACAAACCTTTGTTGGGAAAGTAATGTCTCTGCTTTTGAATATGCTATCTAGGTTGGTCATAACTTTCCTTCCAAAGAGTAAGCATCTTTTAATTTCATGGCTGCAGTCACCATCTGCAGTGATTTTGGAGCCCCCAAAAATAAAATCTGACACTGTTTCCACTATTTCCCATGAAGTAATGGGACCAGATGGCCATGATCTTCGTTTTCTGAATGTTGAGCCTTAAGCCAACTTTTTACTCTCCGCTTATGAATATTATCAGCAAGTAAAAAGTACTCTCAGTTTAAATACAGAATATATAGACGAACCAAATCAAAATGTTAAAAGTGAATAATACAATGATCAAAAAACTCAGTGGGTGAGTTTAGTAGTAGACTAGAATGACAGAGGAAAAAAATCAGTGAACTTGAAGATAAAACAATAAATAATCCAATCTGAACAGTAGAGAGAAAATATACAGACCTTCAGGGCTTTTGGGGACCATGACAAAATATCTAACATTTGTGTCACCAAAGTCACAGAAAGAGAAAAGAAAAAGAGCAGGACTGAAAAAATACTTGAAAAATTAATGGCTGAAACATTCCAAATTTGTAATTAACCTACAGATTTAAGAAGTTAAGAAAATTCTAACCAGTACAAACTCAAATGAATCATATCAAGACATATCAAAATCAAAATCTGAAAAGCTAAAGACACCAAAAAAGATTTGGAAGCAGCAAGAAAGAAATGAAACTTAACCTATAAGGAAAAAGAAATTTGAATGATGGCAAATTTTTCAACAGAAATAACAGAGGCCAGAAGGAAGTGGCATAGCATTTTTTAGTAATGAAATGTAATACTGTTAAACCAGAATCCTATATCCAGAAAAACTACAATTTGAGAATAAAGAGGAAATCAAACCATTCTCAAATTAAGAAAATTAAGATAATTTGTTGGCATCAGGCCTACCATAATAGAATGATTAAAGAAATTCTCTAAACAGAAAATAAAGTATTAAAGAATAAATCTTGGAACATCAAAAAAGAAGAAGAAAATGCAGAATAATAGTAAACAAATACATGGGTAAATACAATAGATTTTCCTCATTTTTTTGACTTATTTATATCTGTTCTTTGAAGCAAAACTATAACACTAATGCAGTTCCAAATATATGTAGAGGAATTATTTAAGACAATTATAAAGGATAGACTAAAATTACATAAAAGGAAGTAAGAGTCTATACTCAACTCAGACTATTTCAAGGATCACACCAATTGTTCAGTCGCTAAGTCATGTCCAACTCTTTGCAATCTCATGGACTGAGCATGCCACGCTTCCCTGTCCTTCACTTATCTCCTGGAATTTGCTCAAACTCATGTCCATTCAGTCAGTTATGCCATCCATCTATCTAGTGCTCTGTCACCCCCTTCTCCTGTTCTCAGTCTTCCCCAGCTGTCAGGGTCTTTTCCAATGAGTTAGCTTTTCCCATCAGGTGGCCAAAGTATTGGAGCATCAGCTTCCACATTACTCCTTTCAATAGTCAGGACGGATTTCCTAGGATTGACTGGTTTGATTTCCTTGCTCCCCAAGGGACTCTAAAGAGTCTTCTTCAGCACCACAGTTCTAAAGCATCAGTTCATCAGTACTTAGCCTTCTTTATGGTCCAAATTTCACATCCATAAATGACCACTGGAAAAACCGTAGCTCCGACTACCCAGACCTTTGTTAGCAAAGTGATGTCTCTGCTTTTTAATATGCTGTCTAGGTTTGTCATAGCTTTTCTTCCAAGGAGCAAGCATCTTTTAATTTCATGGTGGCAGTCACCATGTACAGTGATTCTGGAACTCAAGAAAATGAAATCCACAAGTTTTCACTTTTTACCCACCTATTTGCCATGAAGTGATGGGACCAAGTGACGTGATCTTGCCTGTGATAAATTATGTGCATATGATACCTAGAGTATCCATTAAAGTTATACAAAGAGATACTCAAAAATACTATAGGCAAATCAAGACAAACTCTAAAATCTGTTCCAAGTAACCCTTAAAAAACAAAGAAATGCCATTCTCCCAAATCTTCCCACCCTCTCCCTCTCCAATAGAGTCCATAAGACTGTTCTATACATCAGTGTCTCTTTTGCTGTCTTGTACACAGGGTTATTGTTACCATCTTTCTAAATTCCATATATATGCGTTAGTATACTGTATCGGTGTTTTTCTTTCTGGCTTACTTCACTCTGTATAATAGGCTCCAGTTTCATCCACCTCATTAGAACTGATTCAAATGTGTTCTTTTTAATGGCTGAGTAGCCCAGGTTCGATGCACGATACTAGATGCTTGGGGCTGGTGCACTGGGATGACCTAGAGGGATGGTGTGGGGAGGGAGGAGGGAGGAGGGTTCAGGATGGGGAGCACATGTATACCTGTGGCAGATTCGTTTTGATGTTTGGCAAAACTAATACAGTGTTTGAGGTTTAAAAATAAAATTAAATTTAAAAACAACAACAAAAACAAAGAAAAAGAAACACAAACAAAAAGGAGAAAAAAATAAACCAAAAAACAGCAAGCTTACTAAGACAATAATAATTACAATAAATGAAAATGGTCTAAACACAAAAACTAAATGACAGAATTAACAGAGTATATTTTCAAACATGAACAAGCTATATACTGTATACAAAGAACTCAATATAATATAAATGTATATGAAGGCAAAATGTAAAAAAAAAAAAAAGCAAAAATCAAAGCAGGATTTCCTGTATTAGTATCATGTTAGATAGACTTTGGGCTTTCCAGGTGGTGCTTATGGTAAAGAACCTACTTGCTAATGCAAGAGACATAAGAGACATGGGTCAATCCCTTCCTGGGTCAGGAAGATCCCCTGGAGAAGAGAATGGCAACCCACTCCAACATTCTTGCCTGGAGAACTCCATGGACAGAAGAGCCTGGTCGGCTGCAGTCCATGGGGTCACAAAAAGTCGGACATGACTGAGTGACTTCCATCACCCAACAAAAAAAGAATATACATTATTTTCAAATCACCATAGAACAAATGCCAAGATAGGGCATATCTTGGGCAATAAATTAACCCTCAACAGATTTACATGAACTAAAATCATACACTGTTTGCTGACCACAATAGAATCAAATTATAAATTAATAAAAATGGAAAGAGAAAATTTCCAAACATTTGAAACCTAAATAAAACAATTCAAAATAATCCATGGGCCAATGAGGAAGTCTCAAGGGAAATCAAAAAATACACTGAAGAGAATGAAAATTAAAATACATCAAAATTCATAGAACATAAAATTAGTGTTGAGATTGAAATCTGTGGCATTAAATTCATACATTAAAAAGGAGAGAAAGTCTTAATAGTCTAAGCTTTTACCTCAAGAACCTAGAAAAACAAAAACAAAATAAACCTAGAGAAAGCAGAAGGAAAGGGACAATAGAGATTAACAGTAGAAATTGAGGGCAATAAAAACAGGAAAAATAGAGAAAAGGAAGATGACAGTAATTATTAGAGAAATGCAACAAAACTATAATGAAGTATCACCTTGCACTAGTCAGAATGGTCAGAACCATCATCAAAAGATCTACAAACAATAATTGCTATAGAGGGTGTGGAGAAAAGGGAGCTGTCCTAAACTGAAGGTAGGAATGTAAACTGGTAAAGCCACTATGAAGAACAGTATGGAGGTTCCTTAAAAAACTAAAAACAGAGCTACCATACGATTCAGCAATCCCACTCCAGGTCTTATACCTGAGGAAAACTGTAATTCAAAAAGATACATGCATTTCAATGCTCACTGTAGCATTATTTACAATGCCAGGATATGGAAGCAATCTAAATGTCCATTGATAGGTAAACGGATAAAGAAAATGTGGTACACACACACCATGGAATATTACTCAGCGATAAAAAGAAAAAGGCTATTTTCAGCAACATGTATGGACCTAGAGATTGTTTATACTTAATGAAGCAAGTCATATAGAGAAAAACAAATACCATATGATATCGCTGATATGTGAAATCTAAAATATAAGATACAAATAAACTTAAAAACAGAAATAGAGTTACATATGTAGAAAATAAACTTATTGTAACATGACTATAAGGAGTCACGGAGGGACGTATTGGAAGATTGGGATTGATATATATACAGTGTAATATATAAACTAGATAACTAATAAGGACCTACTGTATAGCACAGGGAATTCTACTCAGTACTTTGCAATGGCCTATATGGGAAAAGAATCTAAAAAAGAGTGGATTATATATGTGTATGTATATGTATGTGTATGCATATGTATATGTGTATATGTATGTGTATGCATATAGGCTTCCCTCATGTCTCAGACAGTAAAGAATCTGCCTGCAATGTGGGAGACCTGGGTTCAGTCCAGTGATCAGGAAGATTGCCTAGAGAAATGAATGGCTACCTACTCCAGTATTCTTTCCTGGAGCATTCCATGGACAGGGAAGCCCGGCAGGCTACAGTCCATGAGGTCACAAAGAGTTGGACACCATTGAGCAACTAACACTTTCACTTCAGAGGTATAAGTACAACTGATTCACTTTGCTGTACATCTGAAACTAACAATATTGTAAATCAACTATACTCCAATAAAAATCTTTTTAAAAGAATATAGATATAAAAATTAATAAAATATTAGCAAATACTATCTAGCAATGAATAAAAATAATTATAAGCTATGATTACCTGGTATTTATTCAAGGAGTGCAAGTCTGATTTAATATTGTAAAATCAATCAATTTAATATACCATTATGCTTAGTCACTCAGTCTTTGCGACCCCATGGACTGTATGTAGCCCACCGGGTTCCTCTGTCCATGGAGATTCTACAAGCAAGAATACTGGGATGGGTTGCTATGCCCTCCTTCAGGGGCTCTTTCCAACCCCGGGATTGTATCTAGGTCTCCCACATTGCAGGCCAATTCTTTACCAGCTGAACTACCAGGGAAGTCCAATATATCATATAAAAGGTTGAAGAAAAAGTCATGATCACACCAATTAACACAGAAGAAGCATTTGACAAAATTCAATACTCATTTATTTCAAAAAACTCTCAGAGAAATAAATATAGAAGGAAACTTGTCCAAGTTGATAAAGAACATCTAAAAAAAAACTTACAGTTAACATTATGTGTGTGTGTGTGTGTGTGTGTGTTAGTTGCTCGGTCATGTTCAACTCTTTGAGACTCCATGGACCGTAGCCTGCCAGACTCCTCTGTCCATGGAATTCTTCAGGCAGTAATACTATAATGGGTTGTCATGCCCTTCTCCAGGGGATCTTCCTGATTCAGGGACTGAACCCAGGTCTCCTGAATTGCAGGAAGATTCTTTACTGTCTGAACCACCAGTGAAGCTTCTATAGCTAACATAGCTAATGGTAAATGACTGAATGTTTTTCCATGAAGAGGGTGAACAAGGCAAGGAAGTCTGCTCTCACTACCCTTGTTAAACACAGTGGCAGGAAGTTCAAGTCAATGCATTAAAGCAAGAAAAATAAAATTTATGCCTATCAGAAAGGAACAATAAAGTAGTCCCTATTTGCAAATGACTTGACTACCTGTGTAAAAAATCCAGTCTACATAAATACTCCTAGAACTAAAAAAGGAGTTCATAAAGGTTGACCCAATAAAAGAAACCTACAAAATTGTATTCAGTTGTATTTCTATGTACTAGCAATGAACATATGGAAACCAAAATTTAAAATACAACATCATTTACAATCACTCCAAAAAAAAAAAAAAAAAAAACACTTAGATGAAAATCTAACCAAAAAAATGTACTGGATTTGTTTACTGAAAATTACAAAATGTTGATGAAAGAAATCAAAGAATATCTAAATAAATGGAGATATATATTGTGTTCACAGATTACAAGACTCAAATAACAAAAATATCAATCTCCTTCAAACTGATAATGCAAATTTAACATGAAAGTGAAAGTCGCTCAGTCATGTCTGACTCTGCCACCCCATGGACTATACAGTCCATGGCATTCTCTAGGCCAGAACTGGAGTGGGTAGCCTTTCCCAGCTCCAGAGGATCTTCCCAACCCAGGGATCGAACCCAAGTCTCTCTCATTGCAGGTGGATTCTTTACCAGCTGAGCCACAAAGGAAGTCCAAGAATACTGGAGTGGTAGCCTATCCCTTCTCCAGGGGATCTTCCCAACCCAGGGATGGAACCCAGGTCTCCTGCATTCCAGGCAGACACTTAACCGTTGAGGCATCAGGGAAGTCTGCAAAGAAAGTAGACTAGCTAAAATAATTTTGAAAAAGAACAAAATGGAAGGAATCAGTCTACCCAATATCAAAGTTTATTATGTTGCTACAGTAATCAAGACTGTGTTGAATTAGTAAGGACATTTCTCAGTGGCTTTAGTTGTGTCTGACTCTGTGGGTCTCTATGGACTTTAACCTGTGAGCTCCCCTGTCCATGGGATTCTCCAGGCAAGAATACTGGAGCAGGTTGCCATGCCCGCCTCCAGGGGAACTTCCTGACCCAGGGATTGAACCTGCAGCATCTCCTGCATTTTCTGCATTGCAGGTAATTTCTTTACCACTGAGCCATTTGGGAACATATACACATAGATAAATTCAACAAAACACCCAGAAATCAGTCCAATTGACTTGGTGCAAAAGAAATTCAATGGAAAAAAGATAATCTTTTAAGCAAATGGTACTGGAGTAATTGGTTATCTATAGGAAACAAATGGACATCAACATAAGCCTCACATCTCATACAAAATTTAAATCCAAATGTATTACAGAATAAAATGTTAAACATACTTGGAACTTCAGACATCCCTATAATACTCTGCTGCATGACCTTTCACTGCTGACAATTGCTCATCTTTAAATACTAGCTTAAATATCATTGCCCAGAGGGATTTGAACCAATTCTGTTAAGGGAAACTTTCTCCCATCCTCGTTGATTTCTGTCATAACACTCTGTTCATCTTACTTAAGTCTTTATCGCTTGATTGTTACATAGTTTTATTAAATTATTTACTTGTTTACTGTTTGACTCTATCACAAGGCTGTAAGCTTGACACTGTGAGAACCATGTCTATTTTATTCAGGAATGTGCCCTAATTATCTAGTATAATATCATAAACATGGTAGCTGTTCCAAGAACTAGCTGTAGATAATAAATAAATCTGTCTTAGAAGGCCAAGGCAACCTTGTGAAACAGAGTGATGTCTTTTGTAACATCCAGAAATCTCGTTGTGGGGAAAGAACTCTAAGGTTCTCAAATGGGCTTGATGCCTCACTCTTCCACTTAACACTTCAGCTAGCTAGTCTAAATGAGTGAGTAATTTAAACTCTTTGAGCCTCCAAGGGTTGTTACAGGTGGTAAATTAAATCACAAAAAAAGTTTACATAGCAGACACTGGATAAAGTACTGCCTTTCTTTTTTCAATGGGTAGACCTCTTTTTGATCTCTAAATTAACATCTAAGCAAAACTCTTGAATTCCCTGCGTTCATTTGAACTTTATACAGCAGTTTCATAAGAGAACGTCTGTGGTTCTTTGCAAAGGAGAATTATTAGCCTCAAATCAGAACTAAAAAGGAATGATTTTCCTTAAATTACCTGACACTTTACAGGCACAAGGAAGAGGAGAATTTTAAATGACCCACTTCTCTCTAAATTACACACATTTTTGTCATTACAGTGGTTCTTAGTTTCTTGTATCTATCCTGGAAAGAATGATGACCTAGGTTAGGCAAAGGAAGATGCTGTCCAACAAAACCAGATTCCTCCTGTCTCCATTCAAAGAACTTTAGTAGGAGTAAAGTATATGTTTGAAGTCTCTTCATTGTGTTTATAGTGATTAACTCTTAGGATTTTATTCCATTTGGATGCTTCTGTTCTGAAGAGAATAATAATGGTCTTTGAAACTGACAAAGGGCTCTTAGGAACCATCCCTGATCGTTTCAACAGAAAAAAAAAAAAAACTTTGCTGTTAGTAGACTACAGAAGGACATAATTCTACTTCTTCAATGCCATATACCTAGGGCTTGAAGAAGTATCAGCCATTTGGTAGGTGACTCACAAATATTTCTTGGATGAATAAATGAGTGAATAAAAAGTGAGCTTGGGTTGTGGACGTAGATTGTTAATTCAGTAGAAACCCATAATACCATAGCAAAAAAGACTTCTAAATTTCTTATTCAGTATTTTATCTACTCCTGCATGTATAACAGATCTCTGTTCTGAGATCTCTGTTTAAAAATTTTCCAGATGTGATAAGCCAACCTGTGGCAGGCCAATTCTTCTGCATCCCATTCTAATCACTAGTATGTATTTTCTTTCAAAAAACGTAAGTCTACCTTTATTTCCATCCATAGGGCCCAGTTTTATTTTTCTCCCCAAAATAGTTTACCAAAAGCTTTAAGGGAGTCATGCCCCTGATATTCTGAAATAAATATAAACTCTTAACAGTCGATAGAAAAAGGAAAAGACTTTAAAAGAAGTTTCTGAATAAAGATATCAGGATTTACACTCAATGAACAAAAACTGGCAAGTAAAAGGTCTCAGGAAAGTGGTGAGAAAACCACCAAGCTTATATGTTAATAAATGTTTTATTTTAGAATAGTTTTATATTGTCAAGAAAACTGTGAAAATAGTACTGAGAGCCTCCAAACCAGTTTCTCTTTAGTATTTTTACATTACTATGGTATTTCCGTTATAATTATTAAACCAATATTTATATATTATCACTAAATAAAGTTTATACCTTTTTCCAGCCTTCCTTAGTGTTTTGTTTTTGTTTCTCTACTTAATGTTAGTTTTCTGTTTCAGAATTCCATCCAGGATACCACATTAAATTTTCATGTCTCTGAAAGACTCTTTTGGCTGTGACAGTTTCTTAGCCTTTTCTTGTTTCTGATAACTATGACAGTTTTGAGAAGTATTGATCAGTTTCTTTGTAGAATGTTCTTCAAATGGAATTTGTATGATGCTTTTCTCATTATTAGAATGAGGTTATGAGTTTGGGGGATTAAGACCACAGAAGTGCAATTTTCATCAAATCAAGAGTACACACTATCGGCATGACTTAGTACTTCATCACCCAGCTGATGTTAAACTTCCTCAACAGCCTGAGTCAATTTTTGTTAGGTTTCTTCATTCAAAATTACTCTTTTCTCCCTTTCCATCATACTAGTTGGAAGAATGTCATAAGCATTGCCCACACCTAAGTGGAGAGTTATGCCCCACCTCAATGAGGGAAGTATCTATATGAATTATCTGGAACTCCTCTGCATGCGGAAAGTGTTTCTTCTGCATCATGTATTTATATTGGTACAGAGTCATAGCAATTTATTTTATACTTTATTGTAATTCAATTACTTTTATTCCTTGCTGCTCAATTGTTTTCAGGTTTGGGCACTGGGAACTCTTTTGGTTGCCTCTTGGTGCCTTTCACATACTCCAAAGATTAGATTTTTGTAGTCTTTGAGCATTTCTTAACTTTCTGGCACAATGAGATGTCCCCAGGTTCATTTTGTGCATATCCTGTCTCAGCACTAGAATTAATCACTTCTCTTTTAAAAAATGAGTCTTTTTTTAAAAGAATGGTACTAAAAACAAAAATCTGGATCTAGGGGTGCTCATTGTTCCTGGGGTATTGTTGCCTCTAGACTTTCTCAGTGCACAAAGAAAAATGTGTGTATACTAACTAGAACATAATCAACATCTACAAGTATTTATATTTGTAGCCATCTGTATCAATATTGAGCTAAACATAAGTTTACACTAAAGTTCCAAGTCTAATCCATTATCATATGTATCATTCTACTAGCCTCCTGCTGGTACTTATATTTGAACTCCCTTTCCAACAGTGAAAAGCCTGGCCACCACCATTCACCATTTACTTAATTGTCTTACTCCAAATATAAATGTATAGCTGCTCCAGAACTGCTAACCTGTGTTCTTGTCATAAACTACTTTATCAACTGGAATATAGTATATACACACTTCTCCTTTTTCCTTCCATCTTATGGACTGGACTCAATCTGAAGTTACTTAGGTCAATTCCTTTCCTCCTTACCTCTTCAGCAGATTGTTTTATAATCTGAAATATAGTTACACTATTTTCTATTTTGCCACACTCTTCATTCTATCATGGGATCTCCCAACCTCTAGAATGATTTTTAAATGTATATACATTAAGGTTCCCTAATGTGCAGTACAGTTCTGTGGGTTTTGACAAATGCATAGTATCATGTATCCATTATAGTAACATATATAATAGTTTTACACCTTAAAAAATACCCTGTGCTTCACTCAATTCAACCCTCCATCCTCCCAGCAAACTCATAGTAGCCATTGATCTTTTGTATCATCTTTATAGTTTATCCTTTCCAGATTATCATATAACTGAAATCACACAACATGTAGCCTTTACAGACTGGTTTCTTTCAGTTAGCAATATGTGCTTAAGATTCATTTGTATCTTATTGTTGTTTGTGCACTGATTTCTTATCAGGGAATACTTTTCTTTTGTATGAATTACCACAATCTTTTTATCTGTTTGGGCTTCCCTGGTGGCTCAGACGGTAAAGCATCTGCCTGCAATGCGGGAGACCAGGGTTCAATCCCTGGGTCAGGAAGATCCCTGGAGAAGGAAATGGCAACCCACTCCAGTATCCTTGCCTGGAGAATCCCATGGACAGAGGAGCCTGGTAGGCTACAGTCCACGGGGTCGCAAAGAGTCAGACACGACTGAGCGACTTCACTTTTATCTGTTTATCTATGAAGGACATTTTAGTTGTCTCATGATTCTGATGATTATGGATAAAGAATCTGTAAACATTCATATGCAGATTTCTGCGTGGACATAAGTTTTCAAGTCACTTAGGCAAATGTCTATGGCATACAGTTGTTTAACCTCCATCACATCACAGGACTATGGATTACTACGTAGGAAACTGCTGCACTGTCTTTTAAAGTGACTGGACCATTTTGCATTCCAAGTAGCAATGAATAGAGTTCTTGTAACTCTGTATCCTCATTAGCAATTGCTATTGCCAGTTTTATTGATTTTCTCCAATATGTGTGTCCTCTAATTTTTAACTCAGTAATTTTGCCATTGTTACAGTAACAGGCTGCTTAGGTAACTGGCATAAATTGGAAACCCAGAAACCAGTTACTTTTAATACCACTTTGAACATGAGAGGAGAACTGTCCATCTGAGAGGGCTAGTATACCTAGATAGTTGAGTACATGGAGCAATAACAAATCCTCAGCATCGCATTCGGGAAAAAAAAAATTCTTTTTTAATTGGTAGAGGATAGGAAATCAACTTAATTATTTTCCAATAGCAGTCAATTCCCTCATAAATCCTCTACAAATTTGTATTTACATTTCTATTAGTTACCAATTTGTTTAAATGTGGTTTCCTCCAGTCTATTTCATCTTTATTGTTGAAAATCATCTTACACATTGGAGGAATTTATTCTTCTCAATTAAAAAAATTAAAAATAATTTTCCAAGTTATCCCTCCCCAAAAACTATGCTAGAATTTTTATTAGGATTGCTTTGAATATACTGATTAATTTGAAAGAAATGTATTTGTTTGCAATGAAAAATCACCCTCTTCATGAACACAGCGTTTCATCATTTAATTCTTATTTTAAGTACTTTAAAGTAACTAACATTTTCTCCATAAATCTTTTATTTATTTATTTTTTACATTAGGCCCTTGTTGGCTATCTATTTTAAATATAGCCGTGTTTATACCCTTCGTTAGACATTCCCTGGATAGTTCACCATTTTTGTTGCTTTTATAAATGGGATAGTCTCCCTATGTGGGTGCAGCCACTCAGTTGTGTCTAATTCTTTGTGATCCCATGGACTGTGGCCCTCCAGGTTCCTCTGTACATGGGATTTCCTAAGCAAGAATAATGGAGTGGGTTACCATTTCCTTCTCCAGGGGATCTTCCCAACCTAGGGATTGAAACTGCATCTCTTGCATTTGCAGGCAGATTCTTTACCACTTGAGTCACTTGGGAAGCTAGATTAGTCTTCACTTCTTTTACTGATGAATCCCACTGATTTTTATTGTTGATTTTAGATCCAGCCTTTTTTGCTTTATTTTCTTGGTTTTCACACTTTGATAATTTTTTTGTTTTTTATACAAGTAACATCTTTTTAAATAAAAAATTCTATCTCTTTCTTTCCAATCTTTATATTTCATGGGTCTTTTTCTTATGTTATTATGAAGACCAGTAGTAGGTTTACCAACTGTCCAAGTTGCTTGTGCCTAGGAAGGTTTCTACTTTAGTTTTAATACTACAGCTGCCCAGTCAAACCACTCAGGTTTCCTGAGAGGGAGGAGTTTTCCAGGACGTACTGTTAAATCTGATAAAGCTCTGGGGAAAGCAGGATGATTTGATGATCTTAGCTATAGAAACTGGTTGAGTGGTGGCATAAAAAAATGAGAATCGCTGTCTCGCTTCCTATATTAAATGTAATGTGGCTGATGATTTCCATTAAATAGGAAATCCTACTCTTATAGGGTTCTTTTTTTAATAGTCTTTTTTTAAGTTAAGGAAATTAATTTCTAGTGTTTGTTTTCTAACTATTTTAAGCATGAATTAATTATTGACATTTATCCAGTTCTCTGTATATACCTGTCAAGACGATGGATTTTGTTCTGGACTGAATCATCCTGGCATTTTGGGGACAGATGCTATTACATTATAATACAATTGTTATGCCCTGTTATATTTGCTTAGCTAATATTTTCTTTTGGAAGGTCACATCTATGTTCATTAGTGGAACTGGCCAAAAAACTTCACGATTCATTAACTTGATTAATTTAAAGTTGCTCAAACTTTCCTTTTTAACATTTTTTGAAATAATGTATATAAGAAATAAACTATTTCATCCCTGACAGCTTGTTTGAATTCATGTGTAAATTTACCTTGGATTGGAGGATAAGAGAAAATTTGAAAATTCATGTCAGTTACTTTAGTGGTTATTAGTCTATTCTAGTTTTCCCTGCTTTTGTCTTTTTTGCCACTTGAGGGGAAACTTATCTCCTATTGTTATTGATTTTAAAATTTATTCAAGCAGTATTTGTAATATATTCTTTTATTGTCAGCTCCATTGAGATATAACTGACATAAAACATTGTGTGTAAATTTAAGGTATACAATGCGTCGATTTGATACACTGTCACATTTCTATATAATCAGCACTACAGTGTTAGTTAATACATCTATTCACATCACAAAATTACCATTTTTTTCTGCAGTGAGAATATTTAAGATCTACTCACTTAGAAACTTTTAAGTGTATAATACAGTTTTGGTAACTATAATCACATTGTTGCGTATTAAATCCTCAGAATTTGTTCATCTTCTAACCAGGAATTTGTATTCTTTGAACATTCCTAGTTCTACCTCTCAGCTCCTAGTAATCACCATTCTACTCTGTTTCTACAAGTGTGGTGTCTTAGATTCCACATATAAGTGATACCATAAATGTCTTAAATATGTACCATGCGTATAATTATCTTTAATTTCTCACTCTACATTTTGTTTATTTAAATAGTCTATCATTTTCTCTTATACGTCCTGCCATTGTTTTACCTATCCATCCTTTGAAAGAACAAGTTTCAAGAGTTATGAATCATGTCTAAATTCTTTTGATCATATTTTATTCAATTCTACTTTTATCTTTATTATTTCTTTTTTTCTTGATTCTTAGGACTTATTCATCTGCTCATTACCTCACTTCTTAATTTGAATGCTCAGAAATTTATTTTAATAGTTCTTCTCTAATAAATGTTTCAAATTCATTAATTTCCTTCTAATCTGCATCTCACAGGTGTTAACATGCAGTGTTTTCATTGCCATTTAGCTTAAATATTTTGTATTTTTCCTTATTGTTTTCTCTTTTTATTTAATACTATGAATATTATATTTAGTATGCTGTCTAAACTTTAGGCTTTATTGTTCATTCCCAATTTTCTTAAATTAAGAACATATTTCATGTTCTGAATGATACTTAGTTTTGGAATTTATTAAGGCCCTCTTGTTTAGTGAATTTTGTGAGACCTTATACTTGATAACTTGATTAATTTATAGGTTATACTTGATTAAGTTATAGGTTCAGTTTTTTTCCATCAATGGTTTGAAGATATTTTATCATTGTCTTCTTGCATCCAGTGTTACTGTTGAAAAGACTGATATCATCACTTACTTTGTAGGTATCTGGGTTTTGCTGGCTGAAGCATTTGGAAGCTATTATTGTCTTTTATGCCCTCAAAAATCATTATAATGGGTCTAAGTGTAGCTTTTTCTTATCAATTCTATCAGCACCTAAGGATTTATATCTTTGTCCAATTCTTGGAATTTCTTACTATTATTTCTTAATATATATACTTAATATAATATTATTACTTCTTAATATATATAGGATATACTATAATATTACTTTCTCTCCTCCATTTATTCTTTGCTCTTCTTCTGAAAGTCCTTTTAGTTAGCCATTGATACATCTACTTCTTTCCTCTATCTTAATCTTTCACTTTTCCCATTATTATTTCCTGACATATTCCAGGAGAGTTCTTCACCTTTATCATATAGCTCACTTATTTGTTTTTCAGCTAAATGAAGTTTATTATTCAAGATATCAATGCAGCAATTTAGTTTAACAATATTATTTTTCAAATCTAACTCCTTCAGCTGTTTCTTCATAACTATCTGCTCTACTTCATGTTTCCCATATTCTCTGTTATATCTCTGATAGCATAAACTATGCTTACTTTAAATCTTTGCTGTGTATGTTCCATTCATTCTACTTCCTCTTTTATGCATATTCTAATTGTGCCTTTCCTTCCAAGGACTTGTTCTTCTTACATGTCTCATGATTTCTCCATGATACATTTTTAGTTCTTATTCTCCTAGACTGAGGTATGAAAGGGCCTATAGTATCTCCCTGGGAGTGATGGTGCAATTCCAGGTGCCAGGCTTTAAAACCCAAGGTGGGGACCCTCTATTATGTGGTAGTTTCCCAACTATTCTTCTTTCACATGCATGATAAATCCTTGGAATCTATTCCAGGAGCTAGGAATTGTTCAAAAGGGTCATAGGATATTACTATAGGCTTATTTTAGCTAAAATGACCTACAAATATATGGAGACTAGAAGAGTCTACTTAAAGAATCTTAGGAAATCAGCTATGGTCACCAAATCTATGACAAAGGAGGCAAGAATATACAATGGAGAAAAGACAACCTCTTCAATAAGTGATTCTGGGAAAACTGGACAGCTACATGTAAAATAATAAAAATTAGAATACACCCTCACCTCATACACAAAAATAAACTAAAAATGGATTAAATACCTAAATGTAAGTTTGGACACTATAAAACTCTTAGAGGAAAACATAGGCAGGAAAACATTGACATAAATTGCAGCAAGAAATTTTTTGACCTACCTCTTAGAGTAATGAAAATAAAAACAAAAAATAAATGAGATCTAATTAAACCTAAATTCTTTTGAAGAAGCAAAGGAAACCATACACAAAACAAAAAGACAATCCTCAGAATGGGAGAAAATGTTTGAAATGAAGCAATTGACAAGGGATTAATCTCCAAAATACACAAAAAGCTCATGCAGTTTGGTATCCAAAAAAACAAAAACCCAATCAAAAGATGGATAGAAGATCTAAATAGACAGTTCTCCAAAGAAGACAGACAGATGGCCAAAAAGCACATGAAAAGATGCTTAACATCACCAATGATTAGAGAAATACAAATCAAAACTACAATAAGATATCACCTCATACTGGTCAGAATAGTCATCATCAAAAAATCTACAAACAAGAAATGCTGGAGAAAGTGTAGAGAAAAGGAAACTCTCCTACATTGTTGGTGGGAATGTAAACTGGTACAGCCACTATGAAAAACAGTATGGAGATTCCTTAAAAAACTAAAAATAGAGCTACCTTATGATTCAGCAATCCCACTCCTGGGCACATATCCAAAGAAAAGCATGGTTCAAAAGGATACACATGTCCCAATGTTCATTGCAGCACTATTTATTAATATAATAGCCAGAACACAGAAGCAGTCTAAATGTCCATGAACAGAGGAATAGATTAAGAAGATTTAGTACATATATAAAATGGAATATTATTTAGCCTTAAAAAACCAAAATAATGCTATTTTCAGCAACATGGATGAACCTAGAGATCATCATTCTGAGTGAAGTGGGTCAGACAGAGAAAGACAGTATCATATGATATTGCTTATACGTGGAATCTTCCCCCCAAAATGTACAAATTAACTTATTTATGAGACAGAAGTAGAGATACAGAATTAGGGGGAAAAAATATCATGACCAGAGGATAGGGTGGTAGGGACAAATTGGGAGATTGGGATTGATATATATACACCACTATATATAAAACAGATAACTCATAAGAACCTACAGTATAGCACAGGGAACTCTATTGAATGCACTGTAATGGCTTGCGTGGGAAAAGAATCTTCAAAAAAAAAAGGGTAGATATATGTAAATGTATAACTGATTCACTTTGCTGTACACTTGAAACCACTACACTACTGTATTAATAAATCAACTATATCCCAATAAAATTTGTTTAAAATATTGGTTCCACATAAATGTATTCTAAGTTTCTAACACTAGAATGTGGCACTGATGATTCCTCTGAGTATAAAAAGGCCGGTCTTCCACATTCAATTTATATATTTTCCTAAATATTCCCCAGAGCCATCCTTAATTTTGAGGAGGAAATAAAGAAGCATTTTTCCCTAATCAACCATAGTAGACACTCTAAAATGTGTCTAGCAGGTGAAAACAATAAATCCTATTAGCTGAAACAAAAAGTATAGGCTATAATGATCTATAAATATTGGTTACCTGCCATAATACAGCTTTTATAGAAGGAGGAAATGGAAGGATAGTTATGCAATTATGACTATTAGACATTTGACTAGGGCAGCTACAGTACTCAATTTCCTGTCAGGAAAGCAATAGTAATATTTGATCCACATATGCCCTCATACTAATAGTAAAATAGCCACTTTAAAAGGGAGTAAATTTCATGGGGCATTTATAGCTTAATAGTTAAAGGCCGAGGCATTCTTGTCAGTGGGCTAAAGTTTCAGGGCTGACACTTCACAATTGTTTGATCTTGGACAAGTTACTTCACCTGCTTGTATTTATTTCCTTGTCGGTAAAAGAGAATTGACAACGGCCCATACCTCTATAGGGATGTTACGGGAATTTAACAAAGTGCCTACAAAACACAAGGCCCCTGGTGAAAAGTACGAATGTAGAAGTGTTAGCTGTTCAGTTGTGCCCGACCTTTTGTGTCCCCATGGATTGTAACCCACCAGGCTCCTCTGTCTATGGAATTCTCTAGGCCAGAATACTGGAGTGGGTAGCCATACCCTTCAGGGGATCTTCTGGACCCTGGGATCAAACCCATGTCTCTTGCAATGAAGGTAGATTCTTTACCATATGAGCCACCTTTATTTTATTTTTCTTGCGTGAACATGAATATCAAGCATAACATATAGACTTTTAAAATACAGCGGGTATTGGCCAAAAATTTTTAGAGTCTGAGCACTTCAAAGAAACATTTCTTTCCTCTAAGCAATTGAGTAAACATTTAACTCAGTCAGTAGACAGAATGCAATTTGCAATTCAACATCAATTAAGAGCTCTGAACAGGGAAGAGATGTGATCAAAGTGAACATGAAAATAGCTATGCAATAGTTTGAAAAGCAAAATCTCAATTCACCATAAACTTGGAAGAACATTTGCCAGCAGGAGCCAGGAAGCACCTTTACAATGTTTATGTTTTTAATATGATTTGAGATGCCACTTAACCTAAAATTTATTTTATACCCTCAAAACTATAACACCACAGAGAGAAGACAGTTCAGATTTTTTACAATAGATGTAATTCTGATATAACTAGTGGCCAGTTCAAGAAAAGCCTAAGTAAACTACAATGATATCAATCCAGAAAAATAATCAAGGGAAATGAAGAATGGACCAAAGCAGGAATTCACCTTAACAACTCCTGGTTAAGAGTTTCATCCATATTTGAAATTAAAGTTTGGTTTATGAAATTAATAATTTTAATAGTTAAGTGAGAAAGAGGTAAAAAACAACTGAGGCAGTTGTGTGTAGGTGTGTGAGTGCATGCACATGTGGTAGGAAGAATAACAGCCCCCTAAGATGTCCATATCCTAGTTCCCAAATTTGTGATATGTTATATTACATGGCAAAATTATGTTGAATGCTTTTATCTATTTAGTTGCAGATGGAACTATTGTTGCATATCAGCTGTACTAAAAAGGTAAGATTTTTCTGCATTATCCAGGTAGGTAATAGGAGGCACAGGGACCCAATCCCATATTCTTGCCTGGAGAATCCCATGGACAGAGAAAACTAGCAGGCTACAGTCCATAGGGTTCACAGAGTTGACATGACGAAAGTGACTGAACACGCACAGCACACACTATGTAGTCACAGAAGTCCTTAAGAGTAGAGAACCTTTCCACACTGGGTTGGAGAGATGTGGTGTGAAAAGGACTGAGCTGTTCTTGCTGGCTTTGAAAAGAGAGGAAGAAGCCACAAGCCAAGGAATGTGGTAGCTTCTAAAAGCTGGGAACCACCCTCAGTAACAGCCAGCAAAAAACAGGATCTCAGTTGTATCACTGCAAGGAATAAGATTATGCCCACAACTTGAATGAGTAAAGAAACAGGTTGTCCCCTAGAACCTCCAGAAAAACAAGAAGGCCAGGCAGCACCTTCACGGTAGGGCAGTGAGACTGGTGATGGAATTCTGGCCAATAAACTTTAAGATAATAAATTTGTGTTATTTTAAGCCATTAAGCACATATATGGTAAACTGTTGTGGCAGCAACAGAAAACCAACACTAGAGAAAGACAGAGATTTTAAGAAGACAACTGCAGAAACAGTGAAACTCAATTTTATTACAAAATGCTAATAAGTAAAAATGACACAGAACCCTGTATTGGGCCTAGCAAAAACCTCAGAAGGCATGCCTAGATTCCTCTTCTTGAAGGCAGATCCTTAGTCTTCTTGTATATTAACCTTCCATCCCAACTCTGCTCTGCAGCACACACACAGGGGCTAAGCAAGCCCCATGAAGACAGAATACTCACAGAAATGCTGCTCAACTACATGCTAAGTCCTGGCATCAGAACTGTGAATGCTAAGATCAAGGAGGGGCCACTCGGTTCCAAACAAAAGGCACTTTGTCAGGAGTAGAATTCTAAGATCACTTTGAAAGTTTAAAATTGCATGTAATAAAAATTATGCTTGATAAATCTCTTAAATTATCCCTAAAGCATATTTTAGATTGTTTTGTGTACTTAACCCAACAATGTAATGTGTGTATGTGAACAGCAATGGTTTAATATATATATATACAAAATATTATTCTACACAGTTTCTTTATTTTTCCAAACACAATTGAATTAAGAGTAAGCTCAGTGCAGCCCCACAGTATATACAAATGTATTATTACATACATTTATTCACAAATGATGTATAGTAGTTAGGTAAGTGGTAAGCTATAAACACACATACAAATGTGGATAAAGACAGTCATCCTTGACTTCTGTACTTCTCTTTCAAACTATATGTGAAGGGTTGGAAATTTTTTCCAGTTTTACCTTCATATGAATCCATTTTAACCATCTCCACTGCTGGTTCAAATCACCATCATCACCAATCCAAATCATTGGGCTAGTCTACTTAGTGATTTCCCTGTTTCAAGCTTGATGTCCTCAATCTATTCTCAACACAGCTACCAGAGTGACACTGTTAAAATAGGTTGGATCAAGTCCCTGCAGATGATGCCACTCTAATGGCAGAAAGTGAAGAGGAACTAAAGAGCCTCTTGATGAGAGTAAAAAAGGAGAGTGAAAAATCTGGCTTAAAACTCAAAATTCAAAAAACAAAGATCATGGCGTGCAGTCCCATCACTGCATGGCAAATCGATGGGAGAAAAGTAGAAGCAGTGACAGACTTTATTTTCTTGGGCTCCAAAATCACTGTAAATGGTGACTGCAGCCATGAAATTAAAAGACACTTGCTCCTTGGAAGAAAAGCCATGACAGATCTAGAGAGCTTATTCAAAAGCAGAGACATCACTTTGCCAACAAAGGTCTGTATAGTCAAAGCTATGATTTTTCCAGTAGTCATGTACGGATGTGAGAATTGGACCATAAAGTAGCCTGAATGTTGAAGAATTGATGCTTTTGAATTGTGGTGCTGGAGAAGACTCTTGAGGGTCCCTTGGACAGCAAGGAGATCCAACCAGTCCATCCTAAAGGAAATCAACCCTGAATATTCATTGGAAGGATTGATGCTAAAGCTAAAGCCCCAGTACTTTGGCCACCTGGTGTGAAGAGCTAACTCACTGGAAAAGACCCTGATGCTGGGAAAGATGAAGGCAAAAGAGGAAGGGGACAGCAGAGGATGAGATGGTTAGATAGCATCACTGACTCAATGGACATGAGTTTGAGCAAACCCTGAGCCTAGCGTGCCACAGTTCATGGGGTTGCAAAGAGTCAGATGTGACTTAGCAACTGAACAACAACAACATAGGGGCTAAGGCAACAGTTCTGGTCCAGGATCAATCTTTTTGGCCATATTGTCATTTGCCAGGGTGCCCACACTTTCCTTTACTTATTATTGATGACAGAAAGTCCATGATTTTGATTATGTGCTTATTAAAAGTAGTCTCTGAGGTCTGAGTGAGTCTTCATTAAACTATTTCTGGGGAAGGATTTGCCACCTCTAATATGTACTACCTAATGCTGATCATCTGCTTTAGTTATTAACAAAAATGGCTTTTGGATCAATATTCTACTTCAATAGTCTTAGTTAGCTACATTATTTCAATCTTTTTTACCTTCTGGCATCATTAATATTAGTATACCTGCTATGGTTAGAAGAAGGATGCTTTAATATTTTTTACCAAGTAAAGTTACTTCCTGCTGGAAGTCTAAGTGAAAGTGCAGTCACTCAGTCATGTCCGACTCTTTGCAACCCCATGGACTGTAGCCCACCAGGCTCCTCAGTCCATGGGATTTTCCAGGCAAGAGTACTGGAGTGGGGTGCCATTTCCTTCAGTGGAGGATAAATCTAGCATTGCACAGAATCCTGAGCAGTGTGATGCTTCCTCTGTAAGATTCGTCACTCTTCCTCCTGGCGCTAAAACAGCTAAGGGGCATCAACATTTAAGAAGTCCATTTCCCGATATAATTCCAGTCTTATCTAAACAAGCCTCATTTCACTTTATCCTCCTCTCTTTTTCTTCCCCTTCTTGTTCAGTATTCCATGAACACTTCTTGAAGGCACAGAGAAGAAAAGAAAAAGGGGAAAAATAGGGGGAATGGGAAGAAAGAAAGAAGGAGGGAATGAGGGAAGTTGAATACAGCTCTTTGTCATTCATTGTGATAACATTTTCATATAAATAATTCCATCTAATCTTTGTTAAATGGGTATTATTTCCTCCTTTTTACGGAATAAAAACCAGACTGGGACAGGCTGAATGAATTATTCAGAGTTATAATGAGAGTAATGGCTCCATAGATGTTTCTACAAGTTTTCTTTAAAAGTAAGCTATGTTTTGAATTGTTTTCATTGTGTGTGTTGTTCTGCTGCTGACTTTAGTTTATTTTAGGCAATTATCATATGTGATGAGGTTATGTACATTAAAAAAATTCTTATTAAATCCTAAGAAGAAAATGTGTTAAAATTAACCCCCAAATTGATCTACACAATTAGTTAATTTCTAAGGAAAAAAAGTATTCACTGTACTGCAGCATAATGAATGTCCCATCTGCAATAATTTAATTTTAATAAGTGCATAATGCTTCTAATATTTTCTTATCTCAAGGTTAAAAGTCATCATCAGAGTCTTCTATTCTGCATGTATTATCAGATGTTTACTACACAGTGCCACCTGTTTAAAGTTGTCTCCTGTAGCTAGAGCTAAAACCCAGAAAACAAGACAACAACGCAAAAGATATCATGTTGCCATTAAAAGTTTGTTCCAGTAAAGCATTCATAAGAATATATTGTTTATAATTTCTCAATGTTATATTTCCAGTGAAAAAAGGAAATCAGTTGTTATAATTTAAGGAAACAAAAATGCCTTCACTGAAAAAGTTGGCTTCTCTGTTGAACTTGTATTTATAATCCAGTAAATTCAACAAAGATCCATCTAGTCAAGGCTGTGGTTTTTCCAGTGGTCATGTATGGATGTGAGAGTTGAACTGTGAAGAAAGCCGAGCGCCGAAGAATTGATGCTTTTGAACTGTGGTGTTGGAGAAGACTCTTGAGAGTCCCTTGGACTGCAAGGAGATCCAACCAGTCCATTCTGAAGGAGATCAGCCCTGGGATTTCTTTGGAAGGAATGATGCTAAAGCTGAAACTCCAGTACTTTGGCCACCTCATGCGAAGAGTTGACTCATTGGAAAAGACTCTGATGCTGGGAGGGATTGGGGGCAGAAGGAGAAGGGGATGCCAGAAGATGAGATGGCTGGATGGCATCACGGACTCAAAGGATGTAACTTTGAGTGAACTCTGGGAGTTGGTGATGGACAGGGAGGCCTAACGTGCCGCAATTCATGGGGTCGCAAAGAATCAGACATGACTGAGCAACTGAACTGAACTGAATTGTCAAGGGAACAATGAGTAAGAATAGAGAGAAAACTACTTTAGACCAAGAAAATAGACAAGATTCCCTCCCCCATACCTAACCAACCCAAAAGGAAGAAGAGGCAAGGGCAACGGAATTTTCTGTCATCCAAAGCTAGAAAAATCCTGTGCCCCAATTATTGAAAGGATATGTGTTATAGTAGCAAGTACTCAGGGTCTGGACTCAAGTCTGCCTGAATTCCAACAAAGCTTCTGCCTCTGCATGTTACTAAACACTGCCTGCTTATTCCTCTTTTGCTTCTTGTTTCCTCATTTGTACAGTGACAGCATTAGTAGTGCCTGCTGACAATATGGTTTTGAGCATTAAAAAGACGTACATATATTGAATTGACCAAAAAGTTCATTTAGGTTTTCCATAAGATGTTATAGTTAATGTAGAACAGCACCTGGCATTTAATAAGCTCAGTAAATGTAGTTGTTGGTTCTTCAGGTTTCTCATCTGTAACATGAGAATAATACTAATAAGTACTTCATAGGGTATTTATGAATATTAAGTAAGTTAATATTTATAAAGTGCTTAGAATAATGCCTGGAATATAAGTGCTTATTATATTCAAAAAATAAATAATTCAAACTACATTCACCTTGCACCATCCAACAGGAAGTCTATTCCAACCAACAGATCCAGTTGCCAGTATGCTTAAGACTGTTCCTTGTATATATACTTTCTTTAGGAAAGGACTTAAGACCCAGAAAAATTTTTTTAAATTTCCAAAGCAAAGGGTGTTATTTTAACCCTACCTCAACTTTACTCCAGCTCCAAACAGCATATATAATTTCCAGAGATGCTCTATCTGATGCAGTTCCTTTTCAGTTCCTTGTCTTTATGTAATAATTATCACCTAATTTCCTTCTAAATTAAAATGGACTTTTAGACTCCCTGAATTCATTCCTGAAACAAAGCCAAGCATTAATTCACATGCAATCTTCTCCTACTTTGAAAATTCTTCTTTTTCAATTAGAGGAATTTGGCTATATAAAGAGAAAATCCAAAAAGTAAAGGTGAAAATGAAAGGGAATCAAATCTTTTAAAACTCATCAGAAATGGTATGGACCTAACAGAAGCAGAAGATATTAAGAAGAGATGGCAAGAATACACAGAAGAACTGTACAAAAAAGATCTTCATGACCCAGATAATCATGATGGTGTGATCACTCACCTAGAGCCAGACATCCTGGAATGTGAAGTCAAGTGGGCCTTAGAAAGCATCACTACGAACAAGGCTAGTGGAGGTGATGGAATTCCAGTTGAGCTATTCCAAATCCTGAAAGATGATGCTGTGAAAGTGCTGCACTCAATATGCCAGCAAATTTGGAAAACTCAGGAGTGGCCACAGGACTGGAAAAGGTCAGTTTTCATTCCAATCCCAAAGAAAGGCAATGCCAAAGAATGCTCAAACTACCACACAATTGCACTCATCTCACACGCTAGTAAAGTAATGCTCAAAATTCTCCAAGCCAGGCTTCAGCAATATGTGAACTGTGAACTTCCTGATGTTCAAGCTGGATTTAGAAAAGGCAGAGAAACCAGAGATCAAATTGCCAACATCCGCTGGATCATGGAAAAAGCAAGAGAGCTCCAGAAAAGCATCTATTTCTGCTTTATTGACTATGCCAAAGCCTTTGACTGTGTGGATCACAAGAAACTGTGGAAAATTCTGAAAGAGATGGGAATACCAGACCACCTGATCTGCCTCTTGAGAAATTTGTATGCAGGTCAGGAAGCAACAGTTAGACCTGGACATGGAACAACAGACTGGTTCCAAATAGGAAAAGGAGTACATCAAGGCTGTATATTGTCACCCTGTTTATTTAACTTATATGCAGAGTACATCATGAGAAACGCTGGACTGGAAGAAACACAAGCTGTAATCAAGATTGCCGGGAGAAATATCAATAACCTCAGATATGCAGATGACACCACCCTTATGGCAGAAAGCGAAGAGGAACTCAAAAGCCTCTTGATGAAAGTGAAAGAGGAGAGTGAAAAAGTTGGCTTAAAGCTCAACATTCAGAAAATGAAGATCATGGCATCCGGTCCCACCACTTCATGGGAAATAGATGGGGAAACAGTGGAAACAGCGTCAGACTTTATTTTTCTGGGCTCCAAAATCACTACAAATGGTAACTGCAGCCATGAAATTAAAAGACGCTTACTCCTTGGATGGAAAGTTATGACCAACCTAGATAGCATATTGAAAAGCAGAGACATTACTTTGCCAACAAAGGTTCGTCTAGTCAAGGCTATGGTTTTCCCTGTGGTCATGTATGGATGTGAGAGTTGGACTGTGAAGAAGGCTGAGCACCAAAGAGTTGATGCTTTTGAACTGTGGTGTTGGAGAAGACTCTTGAGAGTCCCTTGGACTGCAAGGAGATCCAACCAGTCCATTCTGAAGGAGATCAGCCCTGGGATTTCTTTGGAAGGAATGATGCTAAAGCTGAAACTCCAGTACTTTGGCCACCTCATGCGAAGAGTTGACTCATTGGAAAAGACTCTGATGCTGGGAGGGATTGGGGGCAGGAGGAGAAGGGGACGACAGAGGATGAGATGGCTGGATGGCATCACTGACTCGATGGACGTGAGTCTGAGTGAACTCCGGGAGTTGGTGATGGACAGGGAGGCCTGGCATGCTGCGATTCATGGGGTCGCAAAGAGTCAGACACGACTGAGTGACTGATCTGATCTGATCTGACACTATCTTTCTATAAAAAGCATCCAGTAATTCCCTATGATAACAGAGGTGATCTCCTGGTGACAGCATAATATTGGGGAAATTTTTCAATGTTAAGCAATTCTATTTTTTTATAATTAGATATGCTGCAGTAACAAATAAACCAAATTCCAATGGTTTAACACAGCAAGTTTTCCTTCCTCATTCAAGTCACAATCAAATAAAAGCTAGGTGGCTCTCTTGGGTAGCTCACTTCTAATCAATGACTCAGGGATCCAGGTATCTCCAAATATGTGGGTTCATCACCACGTGATCATGTGATCACATCATCACATGATCAGACATGTGAACTATAAAGACAAAACTATATTTTAAGATATCTGTCAACATTTCATTAGCCAGAACTAGTCACATGGTCCCCATGCTATAGTTAGGAAGCTGAAATATATAGTTTTCCTGAGTTTCATGGAACAGAAATGGGATCACTGAACATCTACTCAATCTCCGCCACAGTGGTCGTTTGCTCACTCTAGTTCTGAGATCCTTAATGAGACATACTTTCTTATCAATTCTACCAGCATATCAATTCCCACCAATAATTGTGGGAGCCAATAACTGTTTATTAAATAAATTAATGAAAAATACCACCCCTACTTGTATTTGTCCTTCTGGTGAGTTTACTGGGCTGTTTCTTGCCATTTGTTTGTTGGTTTGTTAATTCAGTGGAAGAGATAACTCCCTTCTAATTACAGCCTTCTCAACTGCTCTGCCTGGGACAAAGGCTGCACCCTCATCCCTTGGCTAGTCTGTAAAACAGAGCTGGAGTAAATTGTGGAAGTCAAATCAGAAACAAAGCAAAAGTTAGATGCTGTAGGGCAGAGTGAAGCATCTGTAGTTTATGAGAACATGGGCTAAGAGCAAAGAATAAAGTACCTTTAGATATCAGACCAAAGATGGCAACATTCTGATTAGGTAAATAGTACAGGTGATGAAATCACCCTGATGTCAAAAGAAGGACGGAATGAAGGAAAGATACAGAACATTTAGCTAGAAGGAGCACTGCTGCTGCTGCTGCTGCTAAGTCGCTTCAATCATGTCCAACTCTGTGCGACCCCACAGACGGCAGCCCAGCAGGCTCCCCCGTCCCTGGGATTCTCCAGGCAAGAACACTGGAGTGGGTTGCCATTTCCTTCTCCAATGCATGAAAGTGAAAAGTGAAAGGGAAGTCGATCAGTCCTGTCCGACTCCTAGCGACCCCATGGACTGCAGCCTACCAGGCTCCTCCATCCATGGGATTTTCCAGTCAAGAGGACTGGAGTAGGTTGCCATTGCCTTCTCAGAGAAGAAGCACATAATCTGGTTAAAATTTCTTTATAAAGGTGGTCTTTGCTAGACTTCCCTGGTGGCTCAGACGGTAAAGCGTCTGTCTACAATGCGGGAGACCTGGGTTCGATCGCTGGGTTGGGAAGTTCCCTGGAAAAGGAAAAGGCAACCCACTCCAGTACTCTTGCCTAGAAAATCCCATGGACGGAGGAGCCTGGTGTCCATGGGGTCGCAAAGAGTCGGACACAACTGAGCGACTTCACTTTCACTTTTCCTAGGGTGACCTCAGGCATGCTTGAATTAATCTCTAAACCAGAACATAAGCATATCTGATATGCTTTGACAGAAGCAGAACTTTTTTTCTTGTTCTGCTTATCCTGAAAAAAGATGATCTGAAGCACTCACTGCTGCATATCTTCCATCTGAGTCCACTACTTTAAATTACATATCTACCATAGATCCAGTCCTCCACACTCCAGCCCAAGAGTGTGAAGACTTTAAAACAAAGTCTGATGTAGTCTGTGTCCCAAGTATTTTGTCAGCTTATCACTGGATGATATCAATAGCTAGGCCACTAGAACCAGAATTGATGTCATTCAGTCCTTAAGTCATATCTGGCTTTTTGTGACCCCATGAACTGCAGCATGCCAGACTTCCCTGTCCTTCACTATCTCCCTGAGTTTTTTGTGTTTTTTTTTAACCAAAATACATAAAATCAACTGTGTGTATATGTCAGGATGTGTTCCTTAATCTTTCTGAATCTCAGTGTCTTAATCAACAAAATGAGAAAACTGAATTAAACGGTGTCTAAATGCCCTACTCAGTCCAAAGTTCTAGGATACTATTCTCTGTGTTTGATAACAGCATGATTGAAAGCTTCTGAATCATGTTCAGGTACAAGAGGAACAAAAGAGCTTGTTCAATCTGAGCAAATGAAAAGAATTTCTATTAAGGATATTGAAACCCATGCCTGTCTTTTGGTGATTCATTTCTGACCTCTTCTTGAAAGGTTATCATCTCCTTCAAAACAACAAACAAATGATCCTTCCCCAGGACATGGAATCTGCATTTACAAAGTCTTAAGTGGTTGGTTTCCACAGGTGTGAGGTCACAGTGTTTTGTGCCATCCGTGACTTCCTGAGCTCCAATGAGGTGATTCAGTTACCACTCTCCTTTGTGAAACTATACTGTATTATGTGTTAGGCTTTCTCTTCCATCATGAAAATGTTTACAAATATGAGTTGCTGTCAATCCTTACAAGAAGAAGAATGGAATGGCCAAAAGAAACCATAATCTTTGGGATCAAGCAGACCTGGATTTGAACCCCCAGCCTTCTGCTTACTAGCTTTGGCTCCTGGGACAAATTATTTAACATCTCTGAGATTTAAGTTTTAAATTTGCATAAATGAAACACAGATTTGCCTGAATTTTTCTGAAAGAATATACATGGGGCATATCTAACAGTATCAGTAGATGCTCAAAGAATGGCCATTGGGTTTGTTTGTGATTGTTAAGAGAGACAAACCTGTGCCAAAGTTTGGAGATTAAATTAACCAAGTCTGAATCCATGCAGCTGCCATGGCATAGACTTTGAAAGTACATCTGGGAATTCCCTGATGGTTCAGTGTTTAGGACTCGGCGTTTTCACTGCCTTTGTCTGGGTTCAATCTCTGGTAAGGGAATTAGGATCCCACAAACTGTGCAGTGTGGCTGAAATGTAAAGAAAAGAAAGTACAGATGCCTGATTCTTTCCATTTTCTGTCATCTTCACCCCTCAGTGATCTTTCATTCAATGATTTTATTGGACAACCTTGAATTTTTATTCTGGATCAGTTTTGGAGGGATGCTAGGGGCAGTTTATCATAGAATCTAGCCCTGTAAATTTTATTAAACTAAATAAAGATCATGACTTGCTCAAGATGATCTGGTTACTTCAGGGATGGGCTCTTCTTACTCAGCACCCAGTTCTCTTTGCTTAAGTAGTGAAGTGAAAGTTGCTCAGTCGTGTCTGACTCTTTGCAACCCCATGGATAGTCCATGGAGTTCTTCAGGCCAGAATACTGGAGTGGGTAGCCTTTCCCTTCTCCAGGGGATCTTCCCAACCCAGGGATCAAACCCAGGTCTCCTGAATTGCAGGAGGATTCTTTACCAGCTGAACCACAAGGGAAACCCTTGCCTAAGAACAGGATAAATATTAGCGACACATTGTCACATTATGAATGGCTTGATCACAATATGGCTTTTAATAGAAACTTTCTAACCCTTACACGTTATCTCTATTTTATAACAATTTGCATGTTTACATTTTAAAGAACATAATAATGCACTTAACAATGATTTTTTTAAGTTTGAATTATACGCAACCTCCAGAAAAAAATCTAAAAGACGTGTCAATTTGTAGAGAGATAAGGCCATAAAGTTCCATAAAAATTATTTTTAAATGTTTCCTAAAGTTGATAACATAAGAATATAGGTCTTTTTTCATAATAACAAATAAATTGCCCAAATGCAGAACTTAAGAAGTCTCCCTGAATCTATTGCTCCTCTGTTCAGCTATTCATATTCTTGACCTAAGGAATACAAGCTGACAGTCAATGAGAATAATTCCTACCAGCTTATTATTAGTCAAAGAAACTGACTGTCAATAATAAGGCATTCCTTAATATGAAAAGCTTTACCAAAGAGCCTAAGTCTCTTCCAAAGCAGCCAGAACATACACCTTAATAAAGCTATGCACTCACTCTCTTTACAAAGTCAAGTGTATAGCTTTGCATGGTCTACACTTGTCACTGCTGCCTTTTGCCTCAGGGTATAGGGAACAAGTCTGCCAAAGATGAATTATAAAATGCAGTCTGACTGTAGAAAACAATGTCAAAATCAGGGACAAGTGACTATAAAATCTATAGATTTCTTCAAGACCCACTTTTCCTCAAAAGGTTATAAACACTATTGTGAGTTCTCTAGGAACTAAACCTGGTATGAGGAGGCAACACAGATAAGATTAACATTAACACTCAAAGCAACCCCAATCATCAAATATCTTGTGATCCAAGGGAAAAGAAGGCAACAGTAGGGTGGAACGAAATTAATACTCCCAGAGTTTTCTTTCCAAGTCAACTAAATAGGAGTCTCTTTCTCTGCTGAAGTTCTTTCCATCTTCACCTTCTATGGATAACATTTTTTTGCCAGGGGGCTCTCTTGGATTTTGTGTTTCAATGATCATGTACAAACATGATATAGTGGGTAAGGATATGAGTATGTAAGCTAAGATTGGATAGGAATTCTTCAAGAATGCTTAGACAAAAAAGAAGGGCAGGAGCAGCTGGGTATATGAGAGAAGAAGTAGATGAAAGAAATATTAAATGATTCTGAGAGTACCTCCTAGCATCCTTATGGGGATTGAAATATGCAATTAGGAATCAGATTTTCTTTGAAATGTTCTGTGTTGATGAATCATGCTTCTTTGATCACATTGCCACTCTGAGAAAGAGCTAGATGAGTGCGGCACTTTACTAGTTACCCAGAAAATTGGCTAAAGAACTCTTTCAAAGTAATAAGAAGTGTGTTTAATTTATTGATCAGAAATCTCTGTGACAGGATGCTTTTGGTGTGCTATACTTTTAGAGAAAGACATTGAAATAAGTAAACATAGACAAGATGAATTCATACATGACATCAGGCATTGTTGTGTTTATAGATAATTTACATCCATAAACTCATCTAATCTTCCCCCAAACCTTAAAATGAAGATACCTTTATTTCCATTTTATAAATGAGTTAGCTGAGGCATAGAACTGCAAATTACACAGCTAGTAAGTGAGGAGGCAGAATATGAACACAGGCATTCAGTCTCCTGGGCCTGAATCATTCATAATTATGCTGCCTTACTGATTATAGATAAAGATCTTCTTAAAGATTTTATATCTGTCTTGTTATTCAGGTTGTAGATATAGAATCAGGAAATTAGGAGGCCAATGAAAGAGCATGAGAGAAAGCAAAGCATTATGTGCATGCCTACTTGCTCAGTCATGTCCGACTCTGTGACTCCATAGACTGTAGCCTGCCTGGCTTCTCTGTGCAATAGCATTTTCCAGGCAAGAATATTGGAAGAGGTTGCCATTTCCTACTCCAGGGAATCTTCCCGAGCCAGGGATTGAAGCCCTGTCTCCTGCATCTTCTGCATTGGCAGGTGGATTCTTTACCACTGTGCCACCTGGAAAGCCCAAAGCATCATGAGAGAAGGTGGGGAATAAAGAGGAAAGGATTTGAGATGAAATTCTGGTTCTTCTCCTTGCTAACTGTGTGATCTCAGTCAAGTCACTAAATCTCTGTGTCCAAGTCTCCTTAAATTTTACATGGCATTGACAAGAGTACTATTTCAAAAGATTTTTGTCAAAATTAAAAGAATTAATGCCCAGTGCTCCACACTTAGCACAGCCCTTAACATCTCCCACACAGAAGCCAAACATTCTGAGATCCCTTTTGCCACTCTTTCTCTAGCCAAACAACTCTAGCCTGTGTAAAAATAAAGTGTTCAAGGTAAAACAATATGTTCAGTGATATGGATCACCCAATATACAAGGCTGTGTGCTGTAACCATGGAGATGGTTTTATATTTTATCTTCAGTAGATATCGTTTTCTAAAAGCCTTTCCATGAGGTCTACATTCCTGACTAGTGCTGAAGGCAGCTTTCCTTTTGCTCACTCAATTAATTTCAACAGCTTTTATTGAGCACCCCCTCCTCTCTACCCTCCTCGTTCAAGCTCTCATTGTTTCTGTTTTTTTTTTTTTTTCAGCCTCCTCCTACCTTGTTCCACTGTTTCTTGTCTCCAACTCTCCACCCCAAATTTATGCCACTCTTCTACACTTCTACCAGTGCTAACTTTATGATAAGCACAATCCAACCAGATAGATTCTTCCCTAGAATATTCCAGAAGCTCCTCAAATTTCCCAAGGTAAATTTACATTTCTTAGTTTGCCACACACAAGCCTCTGTGAAGTGTCTTTTGCTTTCCTCTCTAGATTCACCCTGAACCATTCTCCTAATCTGCAGATAGACCTCACTGTGTCAATCTGGCTCTTACCTATTGCATTGCCTCTCTCTGCTTCGGATGTATAGCTACATCTTTGCATGGTGCTCTTCTTCCTGACACTCCTTCAATACTTCACCAAAGTTCCCATACTTGAATACCTTCTTTTCCTCCATCAAGACCCAGCATTAGCACTGGCGACTCTAGGATAACCTTGCTGATATCTGGTTTCCTAGATATGCCCATATTCCCATATGTTAAACTCAATCACTACACTTGACGAATTGACCTGTGACATTTTTGAGGACAGAAACTGTTTTTCATCTCTGTATTTCCGGGTCAAGCTTGGCATATAGTAGACATTAAGTAGAAGGCATTCTTCAGTGCTGAATGAATGAACAAGTGGATGAAACGCAACTAAACTCATTCAAAATATGTACATTCACATGGAAGTACATAAACTAACCCTCATGATGTTCCTCCAAAAGGTAGGAACCATAGCATGTGTTTTCTTGCTACAGAGTGAAGAAAAATGGAAAACTATTCTTGTTTACCAAAACATCTATAAGCAAACATCTGACTTATGTCAGTGATTACAATGGTAAAAAGGGTACCACAACCTGTCTCTGCTAGGTAGTTATATTAGAAAAGAATTTGTTGGAAAATTTAAAAATTTTCTCTATGAAATTTGAATGTTGACACATTCATTTAAAAATAATTTGATTTAAAGAATACATTTATGAATTTATAAATGTTAATAATTTTGTGTACTTTTTTGGACCTTTGATTTTTATTACCTTCCCCCACCAGCATGTTTGCAGTTCTGCACAATGCAGGGATCGATACCATGCCAACGGTAGCATATGTGCTGCTAAATCCAACATATGGGGAGAGGTGAAAGAGAAACTTTCAAAATGATCAATTTATCATTCTTAGCATTTTTCAAGATATGAGTCCTGGCACTTCATTTTTCAAGATTCACATTAAAAAGCATGCCTACCAAGCTATATCTGTAAGTGTTAAGGGAACACATCAAGGATTAAATATGGTAGGGTGAATTATATGCCCAGGAGTTTAACTGAACTCCACTGTGATGACTTGGGTGAAGAAGAACAGATGAAGCAAGGGAGAGGTGGATGGAGTGCTAGGCTGGGGTCTCAGAGTGATGAAGCTAATCCACGTAGGACTTCCTCTGTGCTCTCATCAGCTTCACTGCCCATGTCCAACAAGTTCAGTCCCTCATGACCACATGTTCCTGGAAACTACTAACCTGGCTTCAGGAGCCTTGCACTGCCACTGTCTTTAAAATTGGAGGCCTTGTTTGCTGATACACTGTCAAGGATCTTGTTACACCCCATGTTAATTTAATTAAGGGTTTTAATGAAGCAGAAAATTAATCAAAAGGTTGTCAGAAGAATATGTCAAAGTCAGTCTTTACCAATGTCAACATATTGTTTCACGATCCTTCCCCTGCTTCTGGCAGCTTCCTTTATGAATACTGCATGGAATAGAAACCTTCATAAAAGGACAAAAAGGAAGTCCATTTTCCTTGTCTGTGAAAATGGTAGTGTAAGGTTTATTTCCTTCCAGGCTAATAGTGAGGAATAAGTTACAGTATCTTAAAGAACTGAAGGAGATGGAAGGACTTCTAAAAATTGCAAGTGGTACTACTTATCCTCTTTTTCTCTGCAAAGAAAGCCTTTCAGGATACCCAATCTTACTTTGCTCAGAAGGATTGGGACCTCTTTTCTGTGCCATGTCTAGTACTTACTTGTCAAACTGAACAATTTTAATTATGGTCTTTCTTTAATAGAGAGGGTATTGTCCAATCATTTATACAAACCCTATTTCAGAATTAACAATGAATCATCATGAATACTTAACATTTTCAGTTTCTTTAAAAAATTTTTAACATTCTACGAAGAGTATAGCAGTCTCTCATTGTAGCTTTAATTTGCATGGGGTTTTACCAGTGGTCATGTATGGATGTGAGAATTGGACTGTGAAGAAGGCTGAGTGCCAAAGAACTGATGCTTCTGAACTGTGGTGTTGGAGAAGACTCTTGAGAGTCCCTTGGACTGCAAGGAGATCCAACCAGTCCATTCTGAAGGAGATCAGCCCTGGGTGTTCTTTGGAAGGAATGATGCTAAAGCTGAAACTCCAGTACTTTGGCCACCTCATGCGAAGAGTTGACTCATTGGAAAAGACTCTGATGCTGGGAGGGATTGGGGGCAGGAGGAGAAGGGGATGACAGTGGATGAGATGGCTGGATGGCATCACTGACTCGATGGACGTGAGTCTGAGTGAACTCCGGGAGTTGGTGATGGACAGGGAGGCCTGGCGTGCTGCGATTCATGGGATCGCAAAGAGTTGGACATGACTGAGCAACTGAACTGAACTGAACAGAATGACAAAAAAGGCTAAGAAGCTTTTCATATGGTTATTTTATATCTGTATACCTTTGGTGGTAAAGTGTCTGTTTTCTTATTATTGAAATTTTATAATTCTTCATATATTCTGGGAAAAAATGTAATTGATGAAATATGGCAATTGCATATATTTTTTCCCAGTCTGTGACTTGTTAAGAAATTATTTTAACACTGTTTTTGTGAAAGCATAGAATTAAATCAAATATATTTTATTTTATGTCACACTTTTGTTGTCTCATAAGCAATCGTTTGCTTAATTTAAGGCCCAAAAATTTCCCCTAAGTTTTATTCTACAAGTTAAATAATTTTAAGTTCAGTTCAGTTCAGCCACTCAGTTGTGTCTGTCTCATTGTGACCCAATGGACTGCAGCACGCCAGGCTTCCCTGTCAGTCACCAACTCCCAAAGCTTATTCAAACTCAAGCTCATGTTCATTGAGTTGGTGATGCCATCCAACCGTCTCATCCTCTGTCATCTCCTTCTCCTCCCACCTTCTGTCTTTCCCAGCATCAGGGTCTTTTCAAATGAGTCAGCTCTTAGCATCAGGTGAACATGGTATTGGAGTTTCAGCTTCAGCATCAGTCCTTCCAATGAATATTCATGACTCATTTCCTTTAGGATGGACTGCTTGGATCTCCTTGCAGTCCAAGGGACTCTCAAGAGTTTTCTCCAACACCAGAATTCAAAAGCATCAATTCTTCAGTGCTCAGCTTTCTTTATGGTCCAATCTCACATCCATTAATAACTACTGGAAAAACCATCATCTACATGGCTAGACGGACCTTTGTTGGCAAAGTAGTGTTTCTGCTTTTGAATATGCTGTCTACGTTGGTCATAACTTTTCTTCTAAGGAGCAAGCGTCTTTTAATTTCATGGCTGCAGTCACCATCTGCAGTGATTTTGGAGCCCAAAAAAATAGTCTGTCACTGTTTCCATTGTTTTCCCATCTATTTGCCATGAAGGGATGGGGCCAGATGCCATGATCTTAGTTTTCTGAATGTTGAGTTTTACACCAACTTTTTCACTCTCCTCTTTCACTTTCATCAAGAAGCTCTTTAGTTCTTCTTCACTTTCCATCATAAGGCTGGTGCCATCTGCATATCTGAGATCATTGATATTTCTCCTGGCAATCTTGATTTCAGCTTGTGCTTCATCCTGTCCAGCATTTCTCATGATGTACTCTGCATATAAGTTAAATAAGCAGGGTGACAATATACAGCCTTGACATACTTCCATGTCCAGTTCTAACTGTTGCTTCTTGACCTGCATACAGATTTCTCAGGAGGCAGGTCAGGTGGTCTGGTATTCCCATCTCTTTCAGAATTTTCCACAGTTTGTTGTGATCCACACAGTCAAAGGCTTTGGCATTGTCCATAAAACAGAAGTAGATGTTTTTCTGGAACTCTCTCGCTTTTTTGATGATCCAACGGATGTTGGCAATTTGATCTCTGTTTCCTCTGCCTTTTCTAAAACCAGCTTGAACATTGGGAAGATCATGGTTCATGCACTGTTGAAGCTTGGCTTGGAGAATTTTGAGCATTACTTTACTAGCGTGTGAGATGAGTACAATTGTGCAGTAGTTTGAGCATTCTTTGGCATTGCCTTTCTGTGGGATTGCAATGAAAACTGATCTTTTCCAGTCCTGTGGCCACTGCTGAGTTTTCCAAATTTGCTGGCATATTGAGTGCAGCACTTTCACAGCATCATCTTTCAGGTTTTGAAATAGCTCAACTGGAATTCCATCACCTCCACTAGTTTTGTTTGTAGTGATGCTTCTTAAGGCCCACTTGACTTCACATTCCAGGATGTCTGGCTCTAGGTGAGTGATCACACCATTGTGATTACATGAGTCATGAAGATCTTTTTTGTATAGTTCTTCTGGTAAAGAATCCACCTGCAATGTGGGAGACCTGGGTTTGATCCCTGGGTTGGGAAGATCCCCTGGAGAAGGGAAAGGCTACCCACTCCAATATTCTGGCCTGGAGAATTCCATGGACTATATAGTCCACGGGGTCACAAAGAGTCAGACACGACTGAGCGACTTTCACTTTGTTCACTTTCTGTGTATTCTTGCCACCTCTTCTTAATATCTTCTGCTTCTGTTAAGTCCATACCATTTCTGTCCTTTATTGTGCCCATCTTTGCATGAAATGCTCCCTTGGTATCTCTAGTTTTCTTGAAGAAATCTCTAGTCTTTCCCATTCTATTGTTTTCCTCTATTTCTCTGCATTGATCCCTGAGGAAGGCTTTCTTATCTCTCCTTGCTATTCTTTGGAGCTCTGCATTCAAATGGGTATCTTTCCTTTTCTCCTTTGCCTTTAGCCTCTCTTCTTTTCTCAGCTATTTGTAAGGCTTCCTCAGAGAACCATTTTGCTTTTTTGCATTTCTATTTCTTGGGGATGGTCTTGATCACTGTCTCCTGTACAATGTCACGAGCCTGCGTCCATAGTTCTTCAGGCACTCTGTCGGTCAGATTTTATCCCTTGAATGTACTTGTCACTTCCCTGTATAATCATAAGGGATTTTATTTAGGTCATACCTGAATGGTCTAGTAGTTTTCCTTACTTTCTTCAATTTAAGTCTGAATTTGGCAATAAGGAGTTCATGATGCAAGCACAGTTAGCTCCTGGTCTTGTTTTTGTTGACTGTATAGAGCATCTCCATCTTTGTCTGCAAAGAATATAATCAATCTGTTTTCAGTATTGACCATCTGGTGATGTTCATGTGTAGAGTCTTCTCTTGTGTTGTTGGAAGAGGGTGTTTGCTATGACCAGTGCATTTTCTTGGCAAAACTCTATTAGCCTTTGCCCTACTTCATTCTGTTCTCCAAGGCCAAATTTGCCTGGTACTGCAGGTATTTCTTGACTTCCTACTTTTGCATTCCAGTCCCCTATAATGAAAAGGACATCTTTTTTGGATGTTAGTTCTAGAAGGTCTTGTAGGTCTTCATAGAACCATTCAACTTCAGCTTTTTCAGCATTACTGGTTGGGGCATCAGTTCAGTTCAGTTCAGTCGCTCAGTCGTGTCCGACTCTTTGCAACCCCATGAATCTCAGCATGCCGGGCCTCCCTGTCCATCACCAACTCCCGGAGTTCACTCAGACTCACGCCCATTGAGTCAGTGATGCCATCCAGCCAACTCATCCTCTGTCTTCCCCTTCTCCTCCTGTCCCCAATCCCTCCCAGCATCAGAGTCTTTTCCAATGAGTCAACTGTTCGCATGAGGTGGCCAAAGTACTGCAGTTTCAGCTTTAGCATCATTCCTTCCAAAGAAATCCCAGGGCTGATCGCCTTCAGAATGAACTGGTTGGATCTCCTTGCAGTCCAAGGGATTCTCAAGCGTCTTCTCCAACACCACAGTTCAAAATAGACTTGGGTTATTGTGGTATTGAATGGCTTGCCTTGGAAATGAACAGAGATCATTCTGTCATTTTTGAGGTTGCATCCAAGTAATGCATTTTGGACTCTTTGTTGACTATGATGGCTGCCCCATTTCTTCTAAGGGATTCTTGCTCATGGTAGTAGATATAATGGTCATCTGAGTTATATTCACCAATTCCAGTCCATTTTAGTTCGCTGATTCCTAAAATGTTGACATTCACTCTTTCCATCTCCTGTTTGACCACTTCCAATTTGTCTTGAGACATGGACCTATCATTCCAGGTTCCTATGCCATATTGCTCTTTACATCATTGGACTTTACTTCCATCACCAGTCATATCCACAGCTGGGTGTTGTTTTTGTTTTGGCTCTGTCTCTTCATTCTTTCTGGAGTTATTTCTCCTCTGATCTCCAGTAGCATATTGGGCACCTACCGACCTGGGGCGTTCATCTTTCAGTGTCCTATCTTTTTGCCTTTTCTTACTGTTCATGGAGTTCTCAAGGCAAGAATACTGAAGTGGTTTGCCATTCCCTTCTCCAGTGGACCATGTTTTGTCAGAACTCTCCACCATGACCCATCCGTCTTGGTTCACCCTACATGGCATGGCTCATAGTTTCATTGAGTTAGACAAGGCCGTGATCCATGTGATCAGATTGATTAGTTTTCTGTGATTGTGGTTTTCAGTCTGTCTGCCTTCTGATGGAGAAGGTTAAGAGGCGTATGGAAGCTTCCTGATGTGAGTGACTGACTGTGGGGGAAACTGGGTCTTATTCTGATGGGCAGGGCCATGGTCAGTAAATCTGTAATCCAATTTTCTGTTGATGGGCAGGGCTGTGTTCCCTCTCTGTTATTTTACCTGAGGCCAAACTACCATGGAGGTAATGGAGATAATGTTATATTATTGTTATGCATTTTTAATGATCACAAGGGTTTGTTTTTTTTTAATCTCTTGATTTGAATTATACTGACTGATTTTAGAATACTGAACCAGTATTATATTCTTGAATTAAACAAAACTTGGTCATGATATATTATTCCCTCTATTTATTTTTGGATTCATTTTGTTAAACTTTTAAAATTTTCAGCATGTGCTGTGTTCATGAGAAATACAGTAAAAGTTTTCTTTTCTTATAATATCTTTACCTGGTTTTGGCATCAGGATGAAGAGAGCCTCCTAGAATGTGCTAAGAAATGTTCCCTTCTCTTAATTTTTCCAGAATGCCTTATATAAATTTTCTATTTCTTAATTGAATGTTTAGTTAAATTCACTCATGAAGCCATTGTGGATTGAGCTTTCTTCCAGGGAAGGTTTTAACAACCAACTCTTTCCTATATACAGGAATATTCAGTTCTATCAAATTCTCTTCAAGTAAGTTTGAATAATTGTATCTTTTAAGGAATTTGATTATTTCATCTAAGTTATAAAATTTATTGGGATAAGTTTAATAATAATCTCTAATTATACCTTTAATGTTCTGAGTGTTTATACAATTATCACCTCTTTCATTTTTCTGATTGTTTATATCAATATCTCCCCTCTCATTTTCCTCTTGTCTCTTCTTTCTTGAACAGTTTAGCTAGAGTTTATCAATTTTATAGATCTTCCCAAAGAACTATCATGTGGTTTCAGTGAGTTTTTCTTCTTTCTTTTTTCTACTTATTTTTAGTTTATTTTGCTCTTTATAAAGTAAAATCATAATGTGGAAGCTTTCATCACTGATTTGAGACTTTCTCATATAGATGTTTAGTGCAATAAATATCCCTGTAATCATTGCTTTATCACGTTCCTTAAATTTTGAAATGTTGAGACTTCTTTTCATTCAATCTAAATTACTTATAATTTTGCTTGTGAGTTATTTAAAAGTGTGTTAGTTTTTAAATACTTGAGGGTCTTCCAGAAATTTGTGCTATTAATTTATAAAGTCCATGTGGTCAGAATGAATGCTTTATGCGACTTGAATATTTTTACATTTATTCAAATTGGGTTTCCAGTCCATAATGGATTCTATCTTGGTAAATGTTCCATGTATACTTGAAAAGAATGCACATTCTGCTTTTGTGGGTGTGATATTTTTAAATGCCAGTATGATCAAGTTGTTGATCAATTCAGTTCAGTTCAGTCCCTCAGTCGTGTCCAACTCTTTGCGACCCCATGAATTGCAGCACGCCAGGCCTCCCTGTCCATCACCAACTCCCGGAATTCACTCAGACTCACGTCCATCGAGTCGGTGATGCCATCCAGCCATCTCATCCTCTGTCATCCCCTTCTCCTCCTGCCCCCATTCCCTCCCAGCATCAGAGTCTTTTTCAATGAGTCAACTCTTTGCATGAGGTGGCCAAAGTACTGGAGTTTCAGCTTTAGCATCACTCCTTCCAAAGATATTCCAGGGCTGATCTCCTTCAGAATGGACTGGTTGGATCTCCTTGCAGTCCAAGGGACTCTCAAGAGTCTTCTCCAACACCACAGTTCAAAAGCATCAATTCTTCGGCACTCAGCTTTCTTCACAGTCCAACTCTCACATCCATACATGACCACTGGAAAAACCATAGCCTTGACTAGACGGACCTTTGTTGGTGACAGTGATGATAAAATCTATATGCTTGCTGATTTGCAGCAATCTATCGTTGAGGAGTATTGGAATCTCCACTATACTGGTGAATTTGATTATTTCTTCTTATAGTTTATCAGTTTTTGTTTCATGCATTTTGAAGCTTTGTTAATAAGCACAATATGCTAAGCATATTTATGTTCTCACTATGTTTAGCATATGTATGTCCTTCTGAAATTTTGATCTTTTTGTGTTTATTAAACTAAGTTCTTAATCTCTGGTCATTCTTGCTTTAAGTGTATTTACTCAAACACTGGCTTTCCTGATAGCTCAGTTGATAAAGAACCTGCCTGCAATGCAGAAGACCCTGGTTCAGTTCCTGGGTCAGGAAGATCCACTGGAGAAGGAACAGGCTACCCACTCCAGTATTCTTGGTTGTGGCTTAGCTGGTAAAGAAGCTGCCTGCAATGCGAGAGATCTGGGTTTGATCCCTGTGTTGGGAAGAGCCCCTGGAGAAGGGGACAGCTAACACTAAAGTCAAATACTAAACAACTTTCTTTTGATTAGGTTAGCCTGGTATATCTTGTCATTATTCTTTTAATCTATTTATGTCTTTACATTTAGGGCTTCCCAGGTGACGCTAGTGATAAAGAACCCACTTGTCAATGCAGGAGACATAAGAGACTCAGGTTCAGTCCCTGAGTCAGGAAGATCTGCTGAAAGAGGTCATTGCAACCCACTCCAGTGTTCTTGCCTGGAGAATCCCACAGATAGAGGAGCCTGGCGGGCTATACCCCATGGAGTCACAAAGAGTCAGACATGACTAAAGCCATTTAGTATGTACCACATATATCTTTACATTTATAGTGTATATATTACAGGCAGTATATACTGGAGTCTTGCATTTTATTGAATCTGAAATTTTCCCTTTTAATATTTAGTTCATTTAATGTGATTATTGATATAATTGTATTTAAATCTAAAATCTTGATGTCTATTTTTTTATTTGTCCAACCTATTCTCCGTCCACTCTCTTTTCTTTGTATCCTATTAAATGTATATATTTTTATGATTCCATTTTTTCTCCTTCTTGGCACACACAGGTTTTTCAGTAGTACTTTAGTACTTTATTATACAAATTTAACTTAAATGTGACTTCAAATGATATTGTGTAACTTCATATATAGTAATACAACTTTACAACACTGTATTTCCATTTCTCCTTCAGTCTTTCTCACTTTGTAAATTTGTCATACATTTTACTTTTACAATTTTTACAAATCTCACAATACATCATAATAATTTTTCATTCAAATGGTTGGTTATCTTTTAGAGTGATTTAAAATATAAGAAAATGCAATGTGTTTACAACATATTTACCATTTGGGGGCTCCTTGCTACATTTTGTAAATACAGATTTCTGTTGATATTATTTTTCCTCTGCCTCAAAGATTTTCTTGCCTTTTTTTAAACTGAAGTATAATTGATGTACAATATAACATGTTATAGTTGAATAACTTTTAAAGGTTATATGCTAATTATAGTTATTACAAAATACTATATATATTTCCTCTGTTGTACAATATATCCTCGTTGCTTATTTTATACATAATAGATTGTAACTTTTAATATTTCCCTTCCTCTCTTCCCTATCCTCATTGGTAATCACTAATTCTCTGTATTTGTGAGTCTGTTTCTTTGTTATATTCACTACCTTGCTGTGTTTTTTGGATGCCACATAAGTGGTATCATACAGAATTTATCTTTCTCTGGCATTTCACTTATCATAATACCTTCCAAGTCCATCCATGTTGTTGCAAATGGCAAAATTTCCTCCTTTTTATGGCTGAGTGGTATTCTATCATGTATGTATTCACCACATCTTTATTCATTCATCTGTTGAGGGACACTTAGATTGTTTCCATGTCTTAGCAATTGTAAATGATAATAATAATAATCATACACTGGCATGCATGTATCTTTTCAAATTAATGGGTTTTTTTCTCTTAAGCTAAATATCCAGGAGAGAAATTGCTGGACTATATGGCAGTTCTGTTTTTCTTAGTTTTTTGAGAAACTTCCATACTGCTTTTACAGTGGCTGTACCAATTTACATTCCCAGCAAAGTATATGAAGGTTCCCTTTTCTTCACATACTCACCAACATTTGTTATTTGTGTTCTTTTTGCTAACAGCCATTCTGGCTGGTGTGAGGTAACATCTCATTGTGATTTTGATTTTCATTTCCTGATGATTAGTTATGTTAAGCATCTTTTCATGTGCCTGTTGGCCATCTGCATGTCTTTGGGAAAATGTCATCCTGATCTTTGGCCCAAATTTTATAATTGGGTTGCTTGTTTTATTTTTTATTTTTATTTTTTTTATGTTAAATTGGATGAGCTGTTTGTATATTTTGGGCATTAAACCCTTATCATTCACATTTCTAAATATTTTCTCCCCTACTGCAAGTTGTCTTTTCGTTTTGTCAGTGGTGTCCTTTGCTGTGCAAAAGTCTTTAAGTTTAACTAGTTTCCTTTGTTTAGTTTTGCTTTTATTTCCTTTGCTTTAGGAAACAGACACCCCAAGATACTATTCCTATGATTTTCATCAAAGAGTTCTGCCTATGTTTCCTTATAAGAATTTTAATAGCTTCTGGTAGGCTGCAGTCCATGGGGTCGCTAAGAGTCAGATATGACTGAGCGACTTCATTTTCCCTTTTCACTTTCATGCATTGGAGAAGGAAATGGCAACCCACTCCAGTGTTCTTGCCTGGAAAATCCCAGGGACGGGGGAGCCTGGTGGGCTGCCATCTATGGGGTCGCACAGAGTCAGACATGACTCAAGCGACTTAGCAGCAGCGGCAGTATTACATTTAGATATTTAATCTGTTTTGAGTTTATTTTTATATATGGTATTAGAGAATATTTTGTTTTCATTTTTTTACATGTAGTTGTCCAGTTTCCCCAGCATACTTATTGAAGAGACTGTCTTTTCTCCATTGTATATTTTTGCCTCTTTTGTCATAGATTAATTGATTAAAAGTGTGTGAGTTTATTTCTGGGTTCTCTATTTCTTTTCATTGGTCTAAATATCAGTCTTTGTGCCAGTACCATACTGTTTTCATTACTGTAGCTTTATAGTATAGTCTGAGGTCAGGACACATGATTCCTCCAGCTCTATTCTTCTTCCTCAAGATTATTCTGGCTATTCAGATATTTTCTGAATATTTTATTTTCATGTAAATTTTAAAATTTTTTCTACTTCTGTGGAAAAAATGTCATCAGTACTTTGATAGGGATTGCATTGAATCTGTAGATTACCATTGGTAGTACGGTCATTCTAACAATATTAATTCTTCCAACCCAAAAATATGTTATATCTTTCCCTCAGTTTGTGTTACCTTCAATTTCTTTCATCAGTATCTTACGCCTTTCCAACTATAGGTCTTTTACATCCTTGGGTAAGTTTTTTCCTAGGTATTTTATTCTTTTTGATACAATATAAAAGGTTTTCTTCACTATTTCTCTGTAAAATGAGATTGCTGCTGATGAGTTCTTTTGCTTTTCATATGTCTGGGGAAAAGAAGTCCTCTTTTCGCCTTTGCTTTTGAAAGATACTTTCACTGGGTAAGAATTCTAGGTTAGTAGTTTTCTTTTTTTCTTTCAGTACTGAAAGAGGTTGCTCCACTGCCTTTATGCCAGTATTGTTACCACTGCAGAATCTGCTGCTTTTCTTAGTTGTTCTCCTGTACATAGTATCTTTTTCTCTAGCTGCTTTAAGATTTTCTCTTTATCACTAGTTCCAAGCAATTTGATTATCATTTTGGAAGCCAAACTTCATGAATTTTTCATTGCTGGGAATGAACGTTCTGTTATGTCATTTTTTTTCTCATTCTTAAGGTTTTTTTCTGGGACACAATCAAGTTACCTTTAAATTGTCTGATCCTTTCAAACCTTGCTTTCCATCTTATTTAGCAATGTTAGAGAAGCCTTTAATCTAGGGTTAATTTTCCCATCCCTTTTGATATCTTAATGTCTAAGAACTGCCCAATGTCCTGGGCCCTGAGATGTTCCCTCATTCAGTCATCAAAGGCTTGTGGCATCAGACTTGAAGCACAATCACAGCACAGATTAAATTTACACACAGAGGCAAGGCATCAATAATAAAGTTCTTAAAACCCAGCAAGGAGTCTACTCCTGCAATGGCCTATTTCTCAGGCTATGGTGATGGAATGTATTCAGAAATCTAATCTATCCATTTCTGGAACTTCCCACAACACGTTCCTGGTAGCACTATCCTTGGTCCATTAGCCTTAGCACTTTAGGAGACTTGGCTCTAAGGAGTTCAAGTTTCTAATCTTTACTTTCCCATATCTTGTCTTTTCATGCTTCTGCTCTCTTTCTTATCAACCCCACAATACCAAAAGCCATGTATTTCTCCCCCAGTGAAACTTACTGGCCTCCCAGATAGAGACGCAAAAGATCCCGCTGCGCTCTGTAGGGCCAAGGAAGGATGGAACCAGGGGAAATGCCTATCTTTTCTCCCAGGAACTGGAAGGTGGCTGTGTTTTCATTCTTAAATAAGTGAACAAAAGTAGAAGTTATGGATCTGCTAAATCTTGTATACAATAGATACATGTTCCAAAGGGATATTCTTCTCTGAGTAACCAACTTGCCCAAGATCATAGAATTAGTAAGTAGAAAGGATGGAATTGAACCATTGGCTACTTGGTTTCTCTCCAGCTCTGTGTGGATACTCATTTCTTTACTACTCTACATTATAATAGATGCAAAACATTCACCAGAAACTTTGGCAGCCCATGGACTATATTGATCCATCATTTCTTTTGACACATAAATCAATGTGGAGAACGTACATTCTGATATACATGATTACTCTCATAAAATAGAGCAAAAATTTTACTCTCATAAAAATTTACAAGTAAATTATTTCTTTACAAGCACTATCTACAGGCCCAGGAATTAAGCCTGGTATACAAGAGATAAGTTACTTCACTTGATTCTCACAAAAATGCCATCAAGTGGTTGAAGTTATTTTTACTCCCATTTTACAGATGTGGAACTTGAGTTTAAGTAACAGTGTGAGAGAGCACACTGCTAACAGAAGAAAATCAAGTTGAAATGACTACAAAGATCCTAATCACAATGTTAAACTGCCTGACACATGAAAACAGACAATAGAAGTCAAGAAATTCTTTCTGCCAGTGGTTTCACATACCTCTCATATAACATAACTTACATTGACAGCAGCCAGGACAATAAGAGTCTCTCAAATTAGGACTGAACTTTCCTGTTCACAAAGCATTTCCTTATATTGCTGTGCTTCCCCACAACTTGAGGCCCCACTGGGCTCCTGGGATTTTTCTAAGATCTGACTTGTCCTTTCAGAGACAGAGAGAGATACAAGATTACTGCAACTTGATTCTTAAAGCAAACCAAATGAGCATGAACAGTGGGACTCAACATAGGATTCGAGTGGCCCACATATATTTTTTTTTTCAGAAATGAAAATAAAAATAATGTCATCAGGAGTATTTTAGTAAATAACAAATTAAGGTTTTCATTCTGCTTGGTCCTTATTTTTCTTAAGATGATGCAGAATATAATTTAAGTTGCTCGCTATCATACATCTTAATTGATAGACCTCTTCCTTATGTTTTGTTCTTAAGAATTAATGTTTGTATTTAATATCATACTGTCATTATCTTGTTTCCTCTACACTGAAAGGAGTTGTCTGTTATTTGCAGGTGTGGAGGGCCAGCTGGAAACACAATTCCCTTCTCCCCTTCCCTCCTCCCACCGATCACTGGTTATTACGCATAATTACATGGAAGCATGTATTAGACTTTATTATAATGCACGACAGTGTGCTTTAAGTAAATTAGAAATTTGCATGTGAATTCGGGGGGAAAAAAACCCTGAAATGCCACTCAGGACATTTTATTTACATTCAGAGGATTCTTAGTTTTTTGGGAACTGCTTCTCTTCTCAGGTCTGAATCTAAACTGTTAAAGCATAAAGAAGCCAGAGTGAGGGGGGAGGGGCTCTGCATCCTGGGCTGATTTTCCTCCTCTCTTTCCTCCTCCCTCTCTTAGTAACCAGCTGGGCAGATGGTTTCTTAGTAACCACGCAGGTCAGGCATTGGCTACCTGGAGCGCTTAGCATTTACCTTACAAGGTTTCAGCACCCTGGAGCCAACGGGTAGCTAGCTGGTGGTTTCAGTACTTCCAAAACCAAAAGAAATCAGGGCCATCCAAGGCAAACACAGCCAACGTTCCCTGGAGCATCAAAACATAACAAGTCACGATGAGCCCTTCAATTACTCCACCCTGGCCCTACTCTAACTTTTTATACTATGTCCCTTATCTTCCTTGATCCTGGAGAGAGGGGACCCAGGCTGAAGAATTGCTTGAGGACTTCAAGACCATGAACAAGGGCACTAGAGGGGGTCACCTCCAAGCAGAGAGGGGGAAGAAATCTCGTTTCCTCCTGAATCACTCAGGCTTGACTGTGTGGATATTCAATCATTCCTAACGGAAACGTATGTCCCTCAGCTCGTTAAGATAATTTGTAAAATATATTTTTGCCTTTGGAGAGTACTGGAGGCTATCAGAGGGTGTCATTTTCTACACTAAAGTTCCTCACAGGTTTCATTATGAAAGGGCTTTGTTTCAGCTCCACTATATTGTGTGTCCACTTATAGATTCAAAATTTAAGGATCAGGGAAGATTTCTTTGGACTTTTTTAATCTATGCAGTCTTTTTGAAAGTATGATTTAAATTTTTAAATGCTTCACCTTGGAAGATATGTTATAATATATGAATAGAGCTGGGAAAGAAACAGAAAATAAAATAATTGTGTAAGAACAGTGGGGTTTTGGATGGATTTTTAAAATTACATTAATTTAATATCAATAATAAATATGTATTTCCTTGAATTTAAAAATATCACCAAATAACCAAATGCTTTTTCAGTAAAGACATGCTGCTAAGGAATAAGTTCAAATAGTGTTAGTTTTAAGGTCAATGATTTCTATTGTGAAGATAGAATAGAAAACACTGAACCATTAGGAACTGCCTGTATCTGACCACTTTGGATCTATAAAAATAGCAGTTTCATATGGTTCAACCTAAACCATCTAACTGATCAATGATCTTTTTGCTTCAACTGCATAGAAAGGTAATTTTATTCATTTTGTTTGTTTGCTCCTTCACCTTATTTCATACAGGATTTGAAAGGGATAATGGCATTCTGTGGTTCTTGCCCCATGCCCCTAGGATTAAACATTACAACAGTTAGGAAGAGAATGCGGTAGTATTTTTGTTGTTGTTGTTATTTTGTTTTGTTTTTTCTCTATTAGCTCTCTTTAGAATCATTAGTGTCATGGAATCATTCCATCTGATAAAAACATACTGGAAGGGAACACCTGTGTGACTTGTGCAGTAACCAAGCAGCACAAAGCAATTCCCCCTGGAGGGGGAATTTACCGAATGCTGCACAGCAACTGCCCCAGGACAAAGAATCACAGTCATCCAAAACCAAGTAGAAAACAAGAGATAGAGAGAATGCTACTGTTCATATTATCATTTCCTAAGAAGACCAGTATTAATACACCCAGGTGTTCCAAAAGACCAGGGACACTGTCACATCACATATTTAAGGACACAAATTCCAATTCTGCCAGATCATAGATTTCTGCAGTTAGTAATGGGCAAAACACAACAGTAATAAAAACATGAAAAATGTAAAATGGGCCTGTCTTTAAGATGAAAATTTGACTTTCAGTTTGAAAGAGGACAGTTAAGTCCCAACTTTAGTCTCTGAGTTTTTTAACTTCCACACAAGTTTCATTTGCTTTCATTAAGAGCAAGGGATATGAAAACTGAAAAGATAGTAATCAAGTCACTCTGCTAATTTGGTCATACATGTACATCTTTTATTTCCATAGAAAAAAGTTTTTAAATTCCATATCATACAGTCATATATGTGCATACATACACATACACACCTACCTTTGTTGTAAAAATTGGGAAACTAGAAAAGGGAGTAAAACTTGAAAGAATCCCTAGAGGACCTGTAATACAAACCTCCTTATTTAATGTGAGATACTGAAGCCAAATGTCATATTAGGCTAGAATTAGAATCTAGGACTCCATGACTCACTCCACTGCACCACACCACATCCATTACACCCAATAAAACCAACCAAATCTAAACCAAGTAAAATTCTCCATCTTCAGGGAAGAAAAAAATGATTCACGTCAAGCTGAAGTAAGTACGGTGGTAGAAATTACAAACTGGCTTCTGATATCCATTCTCCCTATCCCTCAAATTTAAGAATGTAAGTTTTTAGCTAGGTACTTTGTCGCAAAAATTGTATTGCCCAGTATCCCTTTCAGCAGGCTACCCATTATATGACTAATTTCTGGCCAGTGAAATATAAACAGGATTGCTAATACATTGGCTGAAATGGACTTTGATGTCCATTTTGCAACTAGAGGCAACCTGTTATGGAGAGCAGCACAACAAGATATAAATAATCTGGGTCACTAATAAATAGGGAGCCCTACCTACATCCAATCTTACTTTAACTGAAAAATAAACTTCTTTCTTACTTGAGTCCCTGTTATTTGTTTTCCTGTTGTATACAATCAGGTTTAATCCTAATATAAATATGCAAAATACGTATATAAAAGACTTTCAAATGTTTTAATTAATGTGACAGTAATTGAAAAAAAAAAAAGACTGATTTAAACCATGATTTTTTTTTATCCTAAAAGGATTAGAACATTAATAAAACTTTGTATCATGCTCGCATTATCAATCCAATGCCCTGGGCATATGACATTTCTAAAGCTGAACAAGTTACCAATATCTAGGACAAGTTCTTTGATTGAAGGCAAAGAGACAAAAGTTCATATATTCTTATCTGTATCTTAATTAAAAGCATTACAATTCCAGTTATGTAGTGCAATTGTTTATTTGTCAGAGGCATGGAGGCAGAACTGAAATAGATATTTCAAATACTTTGTAGGTTTAGGTACTGAATGCATGTGCCTTGTGTGAATGCATGTGTATGTGTGAACAACTCACTATTTACAGGATTCTTTCAGTATAAAAACCTGAGGAAAAAATGTTGACACAACATTTATAAAAAAAATATCATTCAAGAACAAACAAATATTATATCCTACTCATCCTTATCTGTTCTGGCTATTCATTCCTAATTTTCATGGTTGTCCAATCTATTCCTTCTTATATTTATGATCAATAGTCCTGCTCTGAATCCTTAGTTCACAAACAAATGTCTCATGAGGGCAAGAGAAAATAAGCTAATAACAATATAAGTAATAATAATTTTACATTTTCAGTGTGCTTTCATAGCAAAAAGCTCTGAGTGCTTTATAAATTATATATATACAGGGACCACTTAACCTTCTACTAAAAAGGTTGCTACCCTTAGAAGGAAATTCTCTGCAGTGCTGGACAGCAGGAAAGAAAGTCTGCCATGTCCATATGCAATTGCTGGAGGAGTTTTAGGGAAGCAAAGTGTAATTCCCTACTCAGTGGCACTAAAAGCTTTGAACAATCCCTTTAAAAAATCGTCAAGGGAGCTTTTAATCACCAGAAGTAGTCGACTCTTTGTTTTGGGTCTCATCCAATCAAAGTGGAAACTTCAGCCATAAAATAGCACACCGAATCATCAGGGGTTATGAAGTCAGCTCCACTTCATTAGCAGTAGTCTCTTTGCCAACGACTATGTCAAGCAAGGAAAATGGAAAAGATCAAAAGGCAGGCAAAAATTACTACTCTTGAAGCTGATAAGAACTAGGCTATGAAAGGCATACAGCTGGCTGCATTTGGCATACTCCCTGCTTTTAGTTCTTCAGAACCAAGATCTAAGAACTTGCCCTCAGTTCCCACCACCTACCATAAAGGACAGCAGCAGGGAATGTTCTTCATGTTCGTTGCCACCTGTGAACTTGTATCAACCCTGGTGACCATGACCCAGCTACTGCTGTCTCCTCTGTGAAGTCACTGGTTACAGCTACAGCAGGGATGATCTTTCCCTTCTCTTAGTTGCCTCAGCTTATTTTTCATACTGCTAATACAGCATGTGTGAATCCTATAAGAAATGTTTTTTTAATCTTTCTTCTCTACCAAAGGATTTGCTGCTTATATGTAGTGATGGTATCCTATCATATGTCAATCCCTAGCAAAAGGCTGGGACAAAGTAGATGCTCAGTGTTTCGTTAATTACTGAAACAGCCAGTCCACTATCAACTCTAGCTAGACAATGACAACAAGCTTCTTGTTACCATCCTTGTCTTCCATTCATTGATTTTGAATGCAGTAGCCAGAAAGAGCTTCTAAAAGTGATGATCATTCTACCAACATTTCCCCATTTAATGGCCCTCTCCCCATCAGGCTTACTTAAAAATCCTTGCTGGTTTCAATTTCTCTGAGAACAAAGATGAAATTCCTTAGCCTACAGATTTGGATTTTTTCCCAAAACCTCTATTTTGCACTATACTCCAGTCATACTGGTTTCTTCAGTGCTGCATCAAATACACCATCAGTTCAGTTCAGTCACTCAGTCATGTCTGACTCTTCTCGACCCCATGAATCACAGCACGCCAGGCCTCCCTGTCCATCACCAACTCCCGGAGTTCACTCAGACTCATGTCCATCGAGTCACTGATACCATCCAGCCATCTCATCCTCTGTCGTCCCCTTCTCCTCCTGCCCCCAATCCCTCCCAGCATCAGAGCCTTTTCCAATGAGTCAACTCTTCGCATGAGGCAGCCAAAGTAGTGGAGTTTCAGCTTCAGCATCATTCCCTCCAAAGAAATCCCAGGGCTGATCTCCTTCAGAATGGACTGGTTGGATCTCCTTGCAGTCCAAGGGACTCTGAAGAGTCTTCTCCAACACCAAATACACCATACTCTTTCCCTAACCTAAACTATATTAAAATATATATATCCCTCCAGTTGGAATACTCTTCCTCACACGCCATTCTCATTCTTCAGATCTCAGGTTTATTGGCACCTCTTTAGAGAAGCCTCCTGTGTCCACCACATGAGGTTTGCTCATCATCGCTAGCATTCTTTATCCTGGGCTCCTAATATCCTCTATGGGGTTGCACAAAGTCGGACACGACTGAAGCAATTTAGCAGCACAAAGAATATAAGTTCCCTTAAGGCAGGGAGGATGGCAGTTTTATTTTCCATTATAGTCTCAGCAAGCCGTACAGTACCTGCCATGTTTTAATACTCAGAAATTATATGTTGAATGAATAGATAACATAAATTGGGCTCTAACACTAAATACCTGTACCCACAAAGAGAGTCCCACTAGACTAGAGAGAATCTTCAAGGTAGATAAAATTGAAATAGTCTGACAGCCAGAGAGAAAATGCAACTAAAATGAATTTTAAGGAAACTTGGGAAATATCGAAAAGTAAAGTTTTCTTCCAGGTCCATCCATGTTATCAAGACTAGTAAAATTTCTTTCTTTTTATATGTATATGCCATATTTTCTTTATTTATTCATCTGTCAATGAATATTTGGGCTGTTTTCATAAATTGAACTATTGTGAATAATGCTGCCATGAACATGGGAGTAAAGGTATCTCATCAAGATCTTAATTTCAATTCTTTTGGATAGATACTCAGAAATGGGATTGATAGATTACATGGTAGTTTAATTTTTAATTTTCTGAGGACACCCCCAGACATTTTCCATAATGGCTGCACCATTTTACATTCCCACCAACAGCGTACAAGAGTTCCAATTTCTTCACAAGTCAGTCATAGAAGGACAAATCTAGATTATTATTCTTACCTGAAATACAAGTCACACACACAGAAATAGACAATAGAAAGGTAGTTACCAGGGGATGGGAGAATAGGATATGAAGAACTGTTTTCAACAGATATAAAGTTACAGCTATATAAGTTCCAGAGATCTGCTGTTTAATATTGTGCATATAGTTAACAACAAGGTATTGCACACTTCAAAATCTGTTAAGAGGGTAGATCTCATGTTAAGTAGTCTTGCTACAAAAAAAGAGACACAAGGAAACTTCTGAAGGTAATGGATATATTTATTATCTCGATTATGGTGATGGTAACATAAGTGTATACTTATGTTCAAACTCACCAAATTGTATTAATTAATTATGTGCAATATTTTTGTGTACCAATTGTACCTCAATAAATCTGGAAAGTAATTGAGGCTTCTTAGTATGGAAGCTATTTGCCCATATAAACAAGTAATTATAATTCATAGCCTGTATCTCATTACAGGGATTCTCTGGTGTTTACCTGGCTAACTCAACACAGATGGCATGTCCTCTAAGGAGGCGCTCTACCGGTGTAAGGTGCCTTTTGATGTGCTCTGATGGTAACTGCAGTAACCATCTAAGTTCAGTGAAATGGCAGAAGATGTGGTCAGAGAGAAGGGTTAGGTATAGACTGTCCAAGTGTTCATATTTTGGTTAAAACATTTGGAATTTACCTATTGAACAATGAGGAAATAACTGAATTCATGATCAGAAAAAAAAATGCCATTTAGAAAAGTTGCTCTGATTAGTAAGTAGAGTACAGTAGTAGAGCAGAGTAGGGCTTCCCAGGTGGTGCAGTGGTAAAGAAACTGCTGCCAGTGCTGGAGAGGCAAGAGACACAGGTTCAATCCATGGGTCAGGAAGGTTCCCTGAAGTAGGAAATGCCAACCTACTCCAGTATTCTTGCCTGGAAAATCCCATGGACAGAGGAGCCTGTGGGCTACAGTCCATAGGGTCACAAAGAGTCAGACACAACTGGGCGTGCACATACACACACACACACACACACACACACACACACACACAGAGTAGATTCAAGAAAAAAGAAGGCTGAAGAGCAAGAGGTAGTTGACAGCCTATCACAGTGACCAAAGACAAACGTGATAAGGATCCGAACTAGGCCAATGGCAAAAGGAATAAAAAGATGAGTTTGCATTCAGAAATTATAAACAGAGTGGTTTACAAATTAGTTAAGAGAAGCTGGGTTTTCAGAAAAGATAATAAATGTGACTTAATGAGAGTAAACTTTGAGATATTCGGGGATATCCTGGTGAAATGTTAGGCAGATAACCTACATTCATACTTGGAACTCACAAGAGAGTGGTAGGCTAGAGATGGCAGATCAAGAAGCAATTGGTGGTTATAGGGTTTGCCCACAGAAGACCTTGTTGATGGTCCTACATACCATGAAAATACCTAGGATAATGACTCAGGAATTGATCAGAATATTTTCCAGAGCAGATCAACCTAAAATAAAATGGCATCCTAACAATTAAAAAATACCGTATTCTCAATAATAATAGATACCGACAATTTCAAAGGAATTAACAAAACAGAAGACAGAACCATAGTTCATTAAATCCAGCTTATTGTCCACAATTTCTAACAGTTGGTCACCATCTTAAGGTTGCCAAAAGAAGGTTCTCTGACTGTAAAGACACAAATATAAAATGCTGGACTTTGCTGAAATATGTTATACATAAATATGCTAATATGTTCTAGATATGTGCTTGACACCTATACACTATAATGAAGATGAGTTATCTTGTATAGTATGTTCCTTTTGCTTAAATGAATCCCATTACAAATTTCACAAAGCATCCTAGTAAATTCTTTGCTTTAATTGCAAAGAATTCTTCATTATTGGCCTCTTCTAAGACCAATACTGAAGTTGAGCTGTTTATATTATATGGCAGTACTGTGACTGAATTCAACTACCTCACCAAAAGAAAACAGCACTGAAGAGGAAACTAAGAGTTCACTAGTGTGAAAGTAAAATAAGGACTTACTACAAACCAGGGGCTTCCCCAGTTGGTCAGTGGACAAAGAACCCACCTGCCAATGCAGGAAATGTAAGAGACACGGGTTCAATCCCTGGATCGGGAAGATCCTCAGGAGGAGGGCATGGGAAGCTATTCCAGTATTCTTGCCCAGAGCATCCCAAGGACAGAGGATCCTTGTGGGCTATGGTCCCTAGCGTCGTAAAGAGTCAGACACGACTGAAGCAACTTAGTACGCACTATGAACCAGGTATTTTAATTCACTCATTAGTTCCTTAAACAATCACAGAATACATTAACATTATTCCAATTTATATCCCTCTTCCCCAAATTAAAGCACAGAGAAGCTTGTAACCCTCAAGGTCACAGAGCTTATAACTGGTAACTTGAGCATTAGACGGGCTCTAAAACCTGCTCTTTAAATCACTCAGACTCCAAATCTTCCTCTCTCTAACATTTCCCAATGTCTTCTTTTTTGGAGAGAATGAAAAATTCAATTCCTCCTCCCATAAACATAAAATAAGGGCTAAAATATTAAATGGGCTTCCCTGGTGGCTCAGTGGTAAAGAATCTGCCTACCATTGCAGAAGACGTGGGTTCAGTCCCTGCATCAGGAAGATCCCCTGGAAAAGGAAATGGCAACCCAATCCAGTATTTTTGCCTGGGAAATCCCATGGACAGAGGAGCCTGGTGGGCCATGGGAGCGCAAAAGTCTCTGGCTTGACTTAGCAGCTAAACAACAACAAATTATTAAACGCTGACTTGATGCGTTACTAAGTAATGCACAACATTCAATTACATCATCCATCACCCCAAAACTTCATTGCAGTGACATTTTGCTGCTTCCTACTCAGCCAGTCCATCAGCTTCATTCTGACTTCTTTTTACAGCCCATTTGGTTCTAAATACAGGGGTTCATCATTTCAACACTGGCATTGTAGAGTGGCACCCCTCAAACTTCCACTGGAATAATAAATCCAGAGTTCACAGGCCCTGTTACCTGCGAGAGACTCTCTCACAAGGCAACTTCATGAGTGGATGACTTATACAGTTGCACCAGGCACTGTGCTCAGAAGGACCTCCTGCTTGGTTTAATGCTCTCCTGTCACTATCTTGAAATTCTTAATAATTTTTGAACAAGGTGCTTATATTTTGCACTGAGCACCACAAATTATACTGACAGTGCTGAGCTCACATAAATTCATTCTAATTTCAAACCAGCCTTCTCTTGATTTGTACAGTAATTTATTTAATCATATTCAGGGGGAAATATTATAAAGGAAGAGTACTATTGGAATGTGTAGTCTGAGGAATTAAAGAAGCCTTCTTAAGAGATTCAGATTTATTCTGGGTTCTAAAAGATGAGTGGATATTAACAAAGCCAAGAGCTGGGAGAAGTACCTCTCAGTCAGAGCCCTGAAGCATGAAGCACACGGTCAGTCAGTGGGACTAAACATATGGCATTTAACACAGTGGAGTCAGGAACAAGGGAGCGCAGGCAAGATCATGGAGGGACTGTGCATCATGTCAAGAATTTTGATCTTCATTCCAAAGACCAATGGGAGCTCATTGTAGCATTTAAATCAAGAGACTGACAGGATCTGCTTTTATATAACAAGGTCATACTGAGCCCTCACATCTTGACACTTCAAGTTACTCCTCATCGTGCATTAACATTTACCAGATTTGCAGTTTCTTTTTTCACAATTCTCGAGCTCCAAATGGCACCTTTTTAAACTTAGCAGATGAATTCATCTACTATTTCTAGGAAAGCTGAAGCTTCCCTGTTTCAATACATTTTCATCCCTTTGCCCTTATCAATTACAAAATCCTCATGACTTTAAGGTGGTTTTGTGTTTATTCATACTTACCTCCTCCTATCTTGCCTCAGAAGAAGATATAAACTTCATTGCTTCCCAGGTTAACCTTTCGAATTTTCTCCTTTTTAATAGAAAAATTAGTTGATTTATAATAGTATATTAGTTGCAGGTGTTCAGTTCAGTTCAGTTCAGTCTCTCAGTCATGTCTCTCTGCAACCCCATGAACCACAGCATGCCAGGCCTCCCTGTCTATCACCAACTCCCGGAGTCCACCCAAACCCATGTCCATTGAGTCAATGATGCCATCCAACCATCTTATCCTCTGTCATCCCCTTCTCCTCCTGCCCCCAATCCCTCCAAGTATCAGGGTCTTTTCAAATGAGTCAACTCTTCGCATCAGGTGGCCAAAGCATTGGAGTTTCAGCTTCAACATTAGTCCTTCCAATGAACACCCAGGACTGATCTCCTTTAGAATGAACTGGTTGGACCTCCTTGCAGTCCAAGGGACTCTCAAGAGTCTTCTCCAACACCACAGTTCAAAAGCATCAATTCTTCAGTGCTCAGCTTTCTTTATAGTCCAACTCTCACATCCATACATGACCACTGGAAAAACCATAGCCTTGACTAGATGGACCTTTGTTGGCAGTGTAATGTTTCTGCTTTTTTAATATGCTGTCTAGGTTGGTCATAACTTTACTTCCAAGGAGTAAGTATCTTTAAATTTCATGGCTGCAATCACCATCTGCAGTGATTTTGAAAATAAAGTCAAAATAAAGTCAGCCACAGAAAAATAAAGTCAGCTACTGTTTCCACTGTTTCCCCATCTATTTGCCATGAAGTGATGAGACCAGATGCCATGATTTAGTTTTCTGAATGTTAAGCTTTAAGCCAACTTTTTCACTCTCCTCTTTCAATTTCATCAAGAGGCTCTTTAGTTCTTCTTCACTTTCTGCCATAAGAGTGAAAGTTGCAGGTGTACAGCAGAGTACTTCAGGATTTTTACACATTCAGCTCAGTTCAGTTCAGTCACTCAGTCGTGTCTGACTCTTTGCGACCCCATGAATTGCGGCACGCCGGGCCTCCCTGTCCATCACCAACTCCCGGAGTTCACTCAAACTCATGTCCATTGAGTCAGTGATGTCATCCAGCCATCTCATCCTCTGTCATCCCCTTCTCCTCCTGCCCCCAATCCCTCCCAGCATCAGAGTCTTTTCCAACGAGTCAACTCTTCTCATGAGCTGGCCAAAGTACTGGAGTTTCAGCCCCAGCATCATTCCTTCCAAAGAACACCCAGGACTGATCTCCTTTAGAATGGACTGGTTGGATCTCCTTGCAGTCTAAGGGACTCTCAAGAATCTTCTCCAACACCACAGTTCAAAAGCATCAATTCTTCGGCACTCAGATTTCTTCACAGTCCAACTCTCACATCCATACACGACCACTGGAAAAATCATAGCCTTCACTAGACGGACCTTTGTTGGCAAAGTAATGTCTCTGCTTTTGAATATGCTCTCTATGTTGATCATAACTTTCCTTCCAAGGAGTAAGCATCTTTTAATTTCATGGCTGCAATCACCATCTTCAGTGATTTTGGAGCCCAGAAAAATAAAGTCTGACACTGTTTCCACTGTTTCCCCATCTATTTCCCATGAAGCAATGGGACCAGATGCCATGATCTTCATTTTCTGAATGTTGAGCTTTAAGCCAACTCTTTCACTCTCCACATTCACTTTCATCAAGAGGCTTTTTAGTTCCTCTTTACTTTCTGCCATATGGGTGGTGTCATCTGCATATCTGAGGTTCTTGATATTTCTTACAACAATCTTGATTCTAGCTTGTGCTTCTCCCAGCCCAGCATTTCTCATCATGTACTCTGCATATGAGTTAAATAAGCAGGGTGACAATATACAGCCTTGACGTACTCCTTTTCCTATTTGGAACCAGTCTGTTGTTCCATGTCCAGTTCTAACTGTTACTTCCTGATCTGCATACAGGTTTCTCAAGAGGCAGATCAGGTGATCTGGGATGCCCATGTCTTTCAGAATTTTCCACAGTTTATTGTGATCCACATAGTCAAAGGCTTTGGCATAGTCAATAAAGCAGAAACAGATATTTTTCTGGAACTCTCTTGCTTTTTCCATGATGCAGAGGATGTTGAAATTTGATCCCTGGTTCCTCTGCCTTTTCTAAAACCAGCTTGAACATCTGGAAGTTTACAGTTCACATATTGCTGAAGCCTGGTTTGGAGAATTTTGAGCATTACTTTACTAGTGTGTGAGATGACTGCAATTGTGCAGTAGTTTGAGCATTCTTTGGCATTGCCTTTTTTGGTATTGGAATGAAAACTGACCTTTTCCAGTCCTGTGGCCACTCCTGAGTTTTCCAATTTGCTGGCACATTGAGTATAGCACTTTCACAGCATCATCTTTCAGGATTTGGAATAGCTCAACTGGAATTCCATAACCTCCACTAGCTTTGTTCATAGTGATGCTTTCTAAGGCCCACTTGACTTCACATTCCAGGATGTCTGGCTCTAGGTGAGTGATCACACCATCATGATTATCTGGGTCATGAAGATCTTTTTTGTACAGTTCTGTGTATTCTTGCCATCTCGTCTTAATATCTTCTGCTTCTGTTAGGTCCATACCATGTCTGTTCTTTATCAAGCCCATCTTTGCATGAAATGTCCCCTTGGTATCTCTAATTTTGTTGAAGAGATCTCTAGTCTTTCCCATTCTGTTTTCCTCTATTTCTTTGCATTGATCGCTGAGGAAGGCTTTCTTATCTCTTCCTGTTATTCTTTGGAATTCTGCATTCAGATGCTTATATCTTTCCTTTGCTCCTTTGCTTTTCACTTCTCTTCTTTTCACAGCTATTTGTAAGGCCTCCCCAGACAGCCATTTTGCTTTTTTGAATTTCTTTTCATTGGGGATGGTCTAGATTATACAACATTAAAAGTTATTACAAAATAATGCTTATAATTCCCCATGCTCTATCCTTTTTGCTTATCTACTTGATACATAATAGTTTGTATCTCTTAATTCCATACTCTAACTTGCTCCTCCCCATTTCCCTCTTCCAATTTGTAACCACAATTTTGTTTCCTATAACCATAAATCTCTTTTATTTTGCTATGCAGTTTCATTTATTTTTCAAATTCCACAAATAAGTGATATCATATAGTATTTGTCTTTCTCTTACTTATTTCAGTAAGCATAATATTCTCTAGGTCCATATATGATGTTTCAAATGGCAGAATTTAATTTTATTATGACTGAGTAATATCTAATATCCCATTGTGTATATATACTACATGTTCTTTATCCATACATCTGTTCATGGACACGTAGATTGGCTATGGTAAATGGTGCTGCTATGAATGTTGGGGTGCATGTCACTTTTCAAATGAGTTTTTTTTTTTTCCAGCTATATTATCAGTAGTAGAATTACTGGGTATCAAGCTGGTTTTAGAAAAGGCAGAGGAACCAGAGATCAAATTGCCAACATCCGCTGGATTGTCGAAAAAGCAAGAGAGTTCCAGAAAAACATCTATTTCTGCTTTCTTGACTATGCCAAAGCCTTTGACTGTGTGGATCACAAGAAACTGTGGAAGATTATGAAAGAGATGGGAATACCAGACCACCTGACCTGCCTTTTGAGAATCCTGTATGCAGGTCAGGAAGCAACAGTTAGAACTGGACATGGAACAACAGACTGGTTCCAAATAGGAAAAGGAGTACGTCAAGGCTGTATATTGTCACCCTGCTTATTTAACTTATATGCAGAGTACATCATGAGAAACGCTGGACTGGAAGAAACACAAGCTGTAATCAAGATTGCCGGGAGAAATATCAATAACCTCAGATATGCAGAGGACACCACCCTTATGGCAGAAAGTGAAGAGGAACTCAAAAGCCTCTTGATGAAAGTGAAAGTGGAGAGTGAAAGAGTTGGCTTAAAGCTCAACATTCAGAAAATGAAGATCATGGCATCCGGTCCCATCGCTTCATGGGAAATAGATGGGGAAACAGTGGAAACAGTGTCAGACTTTATTTTCTTGGGCTCCAAAATCACTGCAGATGGTGACTGCAGCCATGAAATTAAAAGATGCTTACTCCTTGGAAGGAAAGTTATGTCCAACCTAGATAGCATATTCAAAAGCAGAGACATTACTTTCCCAACAAAGGTCTGTCTAGTCAAGGCTATGGTTTTTCCAGTGGTCATGTATATGGATGTGAGAGTTGGACTGTGAAGAAAGCTGAGTGCTGAAGAATTGATGCTTTTGAACTGTGGTGTTGGAGAAGTCTCTTGAGAGTCCCTTGGACTGCAAGGAGATCCAACCAGTCCATTCTGAAGGAGATCAGCCCTGGGATTTCTTTGGAAGGAATGATGCTAAAGCTGAAACTCCAGAACTTTGGCCAGCTTATGGGAAGAGTTGACTCGTTGGAAAAGACTCTGATGCTGGGAGGGATTAGGGGCAGGAGGAGAAGGGGATGACAGAGGATGAGATGGCTGGATGGCATCACTGACTCGATGGACATAAGGATTGGGGGCAGGAGGAGAAGGGGACGACAGAGGATAAGATGGCTGGATGGCATCACTGACTCGATGGACATGAGTCTGAGTGAACTCCGGGAGTTGGTGATGAACAGGGAGGCCTGGCGTTCTGCATTCATGGGGTGGCAAAGAGTCGGACATGACTCAGCTACTGAACTGAACTGATAGCAGTTTTTGAGGAACTTCCATATTTTCCACAGTAGTTGCACCAATGTACCTTCCCATCAAGAATGTACAGAGGTCCAATTTTCTCCATATCTTTATCAACATTTGTTGTTTGTAGACATTTTGATTACAGCCATTCTGACAAATGTGTTGTGATATCTCATTGCTTTAATTTGCATTTCTCTGCTGCTGCTGCTGCTAAGTCACTTCAGTCATGTTCGACTCTGTGCGACCCCATACATGGCAGCCCACCAGGCTTCCCCATCCCTGGGATTCTCCAGGCAAGAACACTGGATTGGGTTGGCATTTCCTTCTCCAATGCATGAAAGTGAAAAGTTAAAGTGAAGTCGCCCAGTCGTGTCCGACTCTCAGCGACCCCATGGACTGTAGCCCACCAGGCTCCTCTGTCCATGGGATTTTCCAGGTAAGAGTACTGGAGTGGGGTGCCATTGCCTTCTCTGCAATTGCATTTCTCTAATAATTAGCAATTTGGAACATATTTTCATATCCCTGTTATCCATTTGTATGTCTTCCTTGGAAAAATGTCTATTCAAGTCTTGTGCACATTTTTTGACTGGGATGTGTGTTTCAGATATTGAGTTATATAAACTATTTATATTATTATATTAACCTATTGTTGGTCATATCATTTGAAAGACGTTCTCCCATCTTTCAAATGGGTAAACTCTGGGAGTTTGTGATGGACAGGGAGGCCTGGCATGCTGCGGTTCATGGGGTCACAAAGAATTGGACACGATTGAGCGACTGAACTAAACTGAACTGATTTCTTTATTTCATTTAGGCTTTTATTTATTTTTTTATTTCTTTATTTTATTTAGGCTTTTATTTCTTTTGTTTTAGAAGACAAGTCCAAAAAATATTGCTTTGATTTATTTCAAAGAATGTTCTGCTTATGTTTTCCTCTAGGAGTTTCCTGATTTCAGGACTTACATTTAGGCTTTTACTCCATTTTGAGTTTAATTTTTTATGTTGTGATAGAGAATGTTCTAATTTCATTCTTTCACATGTAGCTGTCTAGTTTTCCCGGCCCCAATTACTGAAGAGGTTATTTTCTCTCCTCTGTATATTCTTGCCTCCTTTATCAAACATTAATTGACCATAAGTGTGTGGGTTCATTTCTGGGTTTCTATTCTGTTCCATTGATCAATATGTCTCTTTCCATGCCAGCACCATGCTGTTTTGGTTACTATAGCTTTGCGTTATAGTCTTAAGACTGGGAGGATGATACCTCCAGCCTTGTTCTTTTTTCTCAAGATGGCTTTGGTAATTCACAGTCTTTTGTGGTTCCATATGAATTTTATGATTATTTGTTCCAGATCTTTAAAGGAAATCATGGACATTTTGATAGGGATCACAGTAAATCTGTGGATTGCTTTGGGTAGTATTGTAGTTTTAACAATATTAATTTTTCCAACCTAAAAGCATGGCAAACCTTTCCAGTTCTTTGTATCATCTTCAGTTTCCTTCACCAATGTTTTATAGTTTTCAGACGATATGACTTTTATCTCCTTGTTAAGTTTATTCTTAGGTGTTTTATTCTTTTCAATGTGATTTTAAAAGGGATTTTTTTTAACTTCCTCTTTCTGATAATTCATTATTAGGATATAAAAAAATAGATCTCTATATATTAATCTTGTAACTGGAAGCTTTGCTGAATTCATTTATTAGTTCTAATAGTTTTGAGGTGGAGTCTTTATGGTTTCCTATATAAAATATCACATCATTTACAAATAGTGACAGTTTTATTTCTTCACTTTCAATTTGGATACCTTTTATTTCTTTTTCTTGTCTGATTGTTGTTAGGACTTCCAATATTATGTTAAATAGAGGTGGTTAGAGAGTACATCCTTACCTTTTTTCCTAAATTTAGAGAAAAGGCTTTTAGATTTTCACTGTTGAGGTTACTGCGGGGTTCATATATGTCACTATAGCTATTTGCTTTAAACGGGTAGTCATTTAAATTCAAACATATTCTAAAAGATGTACATTTTTTATCCCCCATCCCACATTTTGGGGTTTTGATGCCATACTTTACATCCTCATGTTTATCCCTTAATTGTTCATTGAAGTTAGTATTGTTTTTTACAATATTTTTTGTTTTTTAATCCTGAAACTGGCTTATTTAAATGATTGACCTTTGTTCCTTACTATATATTTGTCTTTCTTAGTGATTTCTCCATTTCCTATAGATTCCTACTTTTTTTTTTTAACTTAGAGAAGAGTCTTTAACATTTCTTTTAAGATCAATTTAATATTACTGACCTCTTTTAGTACTTGCTTATTACCTGAGAAGTTTTTACATCTCCTTCAATTCTAAATGATAATCTTGCTGGGTAGAGTATCAGGTTGAAGGTTTTTCCCCTTCAGCTCTTTGAATATATTATGCCACTTTCTTCTGACCTGCAAAGTTTTTGCAGAAAACTCAGCTAATAGCCTTATGGGAATTCCCTTGTATATGACTATTTTTCTGTTACAGCCTTTAGAATTCTCTATTTAATTTTGCCATTTTAATTATTATATATCTTGGTGGGGGTTTGTTTGGGTTCATCTTCTTGGAACCCTCTGGGCTTCCTATATCTGGATATCTGTTTCCTTCTTCAGTTTTGGGAATATCTCAGCCAGAAATTCCTCAAATACGTTTTTAATCCCCTTTGCTCTCTCTCCTCCTTCTCGGATGCCTATAATATGAATGTCAGTACATTTAATGTTATTCTAAGGATCTCTTAAACTGTTATCATTTTTTAAATTAGTTTTCCTTTTTGCTCTTCTGAGTAATTTCCATTATTCTATCTTCCAGATCACTTATATGTTCTGTATCACTTAGTCTGCTGTTCATTCTTTCTAGTCTGTTTTTATCTCAGTTATTGAATTCTTCACTTATGATTAGGTCTTTTTCATATTTTCTAGTTCCTTGTTAAAAATTCTACGGTGTCCATCTATTCTTTACCCTAATTCAGTTAACACATTTGTTACCAACTCTTTGAATTTTTTACTTTTACAGATTGTTTATTTCTGTTTTATTTTTTATATCTTCAGGGGGTTTCTCTTGCTCTTTAAATTGAGAGCAGTCCTTCTGCCTTTTCACGTTGTTAACTTCCTCTAACTCTATAAATTTAGGTGAAACAGTTACCTATTTTGATATTGAAAGCGTGTTTTTATGTGACAGTCTCTCTATACAGACTGCATGTCCCAAAGTGTTGGAAGAGCTGGGTTTGACAGGGACAAAGGTCCTATCTTTCTTCAGAGTGTGCTGGAAGCTACTACCTTGATATGAGGTGGACTAGAGATGGAGGGGCTAGAGCTGGCATCGGGGATGAGGCAGGGCTTACCCTCTGCTCAGTGGCCATCTGTGCCCTAGCAGAGGTGGAGTCTGATACCAAGTTGCAGGAGCAAAAGCCATGAGGATAAAGCTTGAACTGGCTTTGTTCCTTTTAAGTACATGTTTTCCACATTCCCAGCACCAGGACCTTTGCCCCAGAGGTGGAGAATGCTGAAGAAAGGGCATTAGGGGTGGGGGTGGGCGCTTAGGTGGGCTCTTGACTTCTGTCAACCACAGACAGAGGTCTGAGCTGTCTTTGATGAAATTCCCATGCAGAACCCCACAACTGTTTTCCTTGCTCTGCTCAGACATAACCTCAGATGCAAGTCTCCTTTGTCCTTAAACAGCCTATCACTGACCCCAAGGCTCCTCTGCCCCCTCCCCTGTTATGAGTCATACTGCAGAGCAGTATAGGCCTGTGTGGATTCTCAGCGTATATCAGTGTGTGAACTGTGTGGAACAGCCACTATCAGAGATCTGATGCACTGCTTAAGTGCCAGCAATGACTGCCACATGCCCACCAAGGCTCCAGGACTGGGTCATCTTAAGTCTCTTCCCTTGTCAAGGCCACCCCAGATCCAGCATTGAGCTGTGACACAGAGTGAACAGAGCTGGAGCATTTGCTTGGCTCAGACTGGGGTGTATTTCCCTCTTACATATCTTTTCCACTGTTGAAGTTACATTCAAATTTTAATAACTAGAAAGTTAAACTGCTGTTATCATTTCAGAAACATTAGTGAAAATCTAATTAAGTGGAATTATTTAAAAAATATGTTCTGTACAAGAACATACAAATAGTGAATGGAGAAAATATTTTAATGATTGAAAATCTAGCTAGAAATAAAAGTACAGGGTCTTATGTCCTGTGAGTCCTCATTGTAGGGAACAATGGTTTTCCCAGAATGCTTCAGGGCATTATTACAGGTTCTCATGCTGCCAGGTCTCATCAAAGTAATGAGTGTGACCAGAATCAGTCCGTTTGTGTACAAAGGTTGCCCTAACAGCCAAATGAGACAGGCACTGAATGGGAGAGTATTGAGATTACAGTACCCTATTCAACCTTTTGCTTCTTAAAAATTTTGCAGGCCTAAAACTAGACAATGAAAGAATCTATCTTATAAATTTGCCTCATAATCAGTGTAATCTTTAATATAGCATCATATCTAATTTCAATAACTACATAGCAATTAGATGATTATTGCTGCCCAGTATACCATTAAGCATTAAGAAAAAAAATTCAGAGGAACAATAATCACACTGTATTTACACAGAGCTATAACCTGAAGCATTGTAATTATCATGTGTCATAATCTCCACAATATAAATAACAGTGTAAAGGCCATTCGAGAGAAAGAAAAAAAAAAAGAAAAAGAAAAATCTGGACCAACTCAGAAGCATATGTCAGGTAAAAATAAGCAGGGACAATTGTGGAGAAAGAGAATAATAAAATGACATAATGAGCTATACCACGTGATTCCTACCACCAAGCCCAGGAACTCTGCCTCTTGGGTGTATCCCTGCTGCCACCTCCCTGCTGCTCACACCAACATCGCTTGCTGGGAGCGGTGCAGTCCTTTTGTACCCTCATAACTAGTCTCCTTGCTTCTGACCTCTATCTGCTCCTGTGCACTCTCTACCAAGCTATTAGAATTCACTTTTTGAAATAAAACCCTTTTGATCATATTACTTCCAACTTAGAAATCTTCCATGGCTTCTCACTGTTCATAGAATAAAATCTAGATTCTTTAGCAAGACAATCAAAGTACTTCACTAGTAAACCCTTACCAACCTCTTCAGTCTCACCACTAAGCAATTGCAACCCTCATACTTCCAGGCCCCACCCTCCCATATGTTTAATTCTAGTCATGGTAGAAGGTCCACTGGGTTCTCCCATGGCACTGCTCTTGATGATTTTTCTTTGGGCAGTAGATCCATGTTTAGAAGCATGGATCCTGGAGCCTACGGACCTGGGTCCATTCTTGTCTGTGTTTCCACTTAGGAGTGTGACCTTGGAGAAGTTACTTAACTTCTTTGTGCCTATTCTTAGCATCTGTAAAATGGGAATATAATTAAAGTGCCTACGCATAGCATTTCTTAATGAGCTATCCCAGGTGCATGCTTAGAACACTGCCCAGTACACAGTGAGCAGTATGTATTAGGTATTATTATTATCACTGATTCTTGCCAGCTCTCTTCCACTTGGCATACCCTTAGTGATCTCAGTGACTCTAGACAAATGACAGTTTTCTATAAGCCTTACCTCCCGTACTTCATCACCATTAGGCACAAAAGGCGCTTCATTTTCTACCATACTATCATAGAACTTTGACCATAAAATTAAATGACATTAACTCTTATTTATTAAACACATACTACAAGCTATGCAAATACCACACAGATAAATAAGATAAATGTAAGGATTACCATTATGTAGATAAGGGAACTGAGAATCAAGAATTTGCTCCTTGGAAGAAAAGTTATGACCAACCTAGATAGCATATTAAAAAGCAGAGACATTACTTTACCAACAAAGGTCCATCTAGTCAAAGCTATGGTTTTTCCAGTAGTCATGTAAGAATTTATGCTCTTGAACTGTGGTGCTGGAGAAGACTCTTGAGAGTCCCTTGGACTGCAAGGAGATCCAACCAGTCCATCCTGAAGGAAATCAGTCCTGAATATTCATTGGAAGGACTTATGACTCATTGGAAAAGACCCTGATACTGGGGAAGATTGAAGGCGGGAGGAGAAGGGGGCGACAGAGAATGAGATGGTTAGATGGCATCACTAACTCAATGGGCATGAGTTTAAGTAAGCTCAGGGTATTGGTGATGGACAGGGAGGCCTGGTGTGCTGCAGTCCATGGAGTTGTAAAGAGTTGGACCCTACTGAGTGACTGAACTGAACTGAAGAAGCTTGATAAGGATGATTACTGGTTTCTGGACTGAGCCATTAACTGAACAGTGAAGACAGCACCCAAGATAGAGCTGATGCTGTTAAAGAGAAAGATGATGACATGGAGAAGTGGAGGTTGATGCTGTAAAGCAGGAATACTATAAAAAGGAAGCAATTCATTCAAGCTTTTGATGACACCAATCTATCAGACAAATCTGCCATCAGCCTCCATCTACTATTTACTTTATATTTCTTCTAAAATAAAAGAGTAATCAATCTTAATATTCACCCTGGTTCTCAGGCTTGGCTATCCCTCCTACCTGGGGTTCTCATTGCAAAATGAGTCAGATTAAAACAAATCAATCAAGTTGTGTCTGCCAAGTTAACATCTCTGTAGGAAGTTAATTGACCCTGCTTCTGACAGGAGCCCACATGACAGATGAGGAGGGAGGAAGCATGGGACATAGCCAACAGTTTATGACACAGACAATAAGACGATGCCATCCTTATATAAACAAATTGCCTAGACAGGAGGTGATCCACGGAGCAAATCTGTGGGGAAGGTCAGAGTGTTAACAGGTATGTATCTGAGGGTGAGGAGAGTAGACTTGCAGCCATAGATGCCATGGCATGTCCAGGAAGCAATCATACTCAGACAATGAAAGGCAAAAACTAGAAGGGACACCCTCTGTCTGCCTGAGAGAAAAAGAAGGGCGCAGAGCAAAAGAGGCACAATTCCACTTAATGTGCAATCGTAAGGTCTGACTTCATGCCTGAGTTCATAGACACATGGTTTAACTTATCAGAAATTAGTAAGTCTATTCTCAAAAGAGGTTCATAATACCTAGCTCACCTCTTACCATATAACACAATATGAGTCATATCTCTGAATCTTTCAAAACCTCTGCTTTCTCATCAATAAAATGGGCTGACACGTGCTTTATTTTACAAGACTGCTCTTATAAGTAAAGTGAAAATGAAGTCGCTTAGTCGTGTCTGACTCTGCAACCCATGGACTGTAGCCCACAAAGCTCCTCCATCCATGGGATTCTCCAGGCAAGAATACTGGAGTGGGTTGCCATTTATAAGTAAAGGCAGTAATTTAAGGGAGGGTGCTTGGTGGTGGTGTTGTATGTTTGCTAAGATGTATCCAACTCTTGCGGCCTCATGGACTATAGCCCACCAGGCTCCTCTGTCCATGGGATTTCCCAGGCAAGATTTCTGGAGTGGATAGCCATTTCCTTCTCCAGGGTTTCTTCCTGACCCAGGGATCGAACTCACGTCTCCTGCATTTCAGGTGGTGTCTTTGCCTGCTGAGCCACCAAGGCTTCCCAAGGGAAGGTGCTAGGTAGATTGAAAATTGGGAAACATGTTTTAGGGTCAAGATCTTGGATCAGCAATTGAAAGACAAAAGTTCTCATCTCAACTCTTATTATATCCTAAATTTGGGATTTATCAAATCATGTAATTTCTCTGTTTTCTCAAAACAAGAGTTGGGACTAGATGGTCTCTACATTCCCTGGTAGCTCAAATATTTTATGCTTTAGGGATACTGATTAAGCCCCTTATAGTCTGAGGTCAGTAAAGAAGTCATTGGTAGCCTGGAAAGAATGCAGTACTCAGTTGTAAGTTCTGAATTCTGTTTTCCTTCCAGCTTCTTAGCAAATATGCAAAGTTTGGAAATTTATATAACCTCTCAGAGCCTCATCTTCCTCTTCGGTAAATCAGTTTTTAAATATCACACATAAATGTGCTTTACTAGGCATAAAGAATCAAGTAAATATAAAGCACTTATTACTTAGGCTGAATTGCAATCCAAATCAGTCATCACAACCTAACAACCTTTCTAATCCTCTTCAAATCCAAATCAACAACAAATTAAGTAATGACAAAGTGAAAGCTGGACACACCTGCCTGATGTTCCAAGAAATCTAAAACACTGAATAAGTCACCATTATGGTCTGAATGTTTATGCCTCCCCAAATTCCTATATTAAAGTCCTAATCCCTATGGTAATAGTATTCAGAGGTGAGGACATTGGGAGGTATTTAATGTTAGCTGAAGTCATAAGGATAGGTCCTCATGATGGGATCAGTGCCCAGAAAAAAGCAACAGAAGAGACCAGAGTTTCCAGTCTCTTCCATGTGAGGACAGAGAGAAGGTGGGTATCTGCAATCTAGGAAGAGGACCAGCAACAAGAACCAAATCACCAGCCCTGTAACCCTGGAATTCCCTGTCTCCAGAACTGTGAGAAATAGCATGTTATTTAAGCCACCTCGTCAATGTTACTTTGCTTAGCAGTATGAGCAGAAAGAAAGCCACTGTGGCCAGAGCAGATATCCCTTCTCAATCATAGCTCATCAGCTATAGAAATCCTTGGTTTATAAATTAGTTTATTTTTTAATTGAAGGATAATTGCTTTATAAAATTTTGTTGGTTTCTGCCAAACACCAACATGAATCTCAACGGATCTCTTTAAGTATCTAACCCTCTCTTTACGCACTTTATATTTGATAAGATACAAGCCTCCTTCTTATCATTTTGTCCTCTTCAAATGCCTCATAAATTCATCCTTTCCCAAAGCTTAATGCTGACCAGAAGGGCTACACTCCCTCTCCATCTTTAGTGGCTTCCTAAATGGCAACCCACTCCAGTGTTCTTATTGAATAGAACAGAGTATATAAAGTATAGCCTGTTGTCTGAGACATATTAAATGTCCAATAATTGATAGTAATATCATTAAAACACCTTAAATCCTAGCCAAGTTAAGAAGTTTGACATTTCTCAAGCCTGCCTCAGCCTTTTAGTCCACAATTCTCACAAATCTTGAGGACTCTCTTCCCTTGGCAAGGCTAGGAAAGTGTGTTTATGCTTCTCCACTTGTCACATCATACTGTATCAAAGAGCAATGTAAGCAAATGGCTACACTTCTCTTCTTGCCTCTTAGCTCCATGACAAAGAGGTGTGTCTATTTCATCTAAGGATCCCACCAGTGTCTAGCATGTGTGCATATGTGTTAAATCGCTTCAGCTGTGTCCAACTCTTTGTGACCATATGGACTGTAGCCCGCCAGGCTCCTCTGTCCATGGGATTCTCCAGGCAAGAATACTGGAGTGTGTTGCCATGCCTTCCTCCAGGGGATCTTCCAGATTCAGGGATAGAACCCACATTTTTTACATCTCCTGCATTGGAAGGCAGGTTCTTGACCACAAGCACCACCTGGGAAGCCGTGTCTAGCACAGCACACTGAATAAAAGCTAGTGATCAAAATACCCAAAGGGCTGTTTGAGTTCCGTTCAAACCCTATTGAGTAACAATGAACAGTAGACAGCCCTTGGGACATTTCTTAGTGAACTTCTTAGAAATAGTTCCTGCTCTCATGAGGGGCTCACTTGTATGGTTCTCAGCATCTGATTTGTAAAGAGATTATAAATTCCTGGGCCCCAAACACAATACATGTATAAAGGAACTGTGTTGGGTGTGAATCACAAAGAAAAAGAAATGTCATGAAAGAACTCAAAATATCCTTTGTACAAAGGGAAAAGAAAACAAAAGAAAACTCTGGGAAGCTGAAAACCTAGCCCATGTGGTTCAAATTTCATTTCATTAATATTTCTTTGGTTGTTATATTCTTGTTAAGGTGTAAGCTGTGGTCTAGTTAATGCAAACTGTGGCCTTGGTTGCAAACCTTTTGAGAGTGCTCAGAAGGCTGATTTGCATTACTTCCCCACAACAGAAACCCCAGCCTAGGGGGGTTGTTGAGTTCATCACATGTAGCAGACTTCCCTAGATAAATGTGTCCCTCTTCTTCTTTTTCATAATACTTGTTTAGGATTAATAAACACAAAGTCTTACAACTCTGTAAAAGAAAATATTTCTTACGTAAGTATGTTTTAAAATGCTGCAGGAAATACTGTTGCTTTGTCTACGCTACTTTCTGAGAGGTTTCCACCCTCAAGAGGTCAGAGTGAAACAAAAGCTGCTTGGCTCAGTGGTTCCTGGGAGCAGCATCATTGCTCTGCCTCCAAACGAGCCTGCCTCCTCTTTAACTTTCTCTATGCATCAAAGAATAATCCAAAAGAGCACTATTCCCAGCCAGCTTGTGTATTACTTGACTGCAAAGTTAAATCCTTCAACCCCCCTCATGTTGTCCAAATAACCCCAAATAACTAAGTTTCTCTGCTTCCTTATTTTGGCTTCTTACTTTCAGGCAGCCCCACTGCCAAGCATTCTCCATTTCAAAAACACCTGAGCTGTAAGAGGCCCTTGAACTCCAAGGAGGCCGGCCCAGGCTTGTTCTCACGGTGACAGCAGAAAACAAAGAGAAAGGCCTCTTGAGACACAGAAGTAGAATGGCCACATTGTTAGCTCCACCATATTCTTGCAGAAATAATTGAAGACCACCCAAATGAAACCAAGCAAAGACTATTTACTCAGAGATTAGTACAGTGATGGAGTCAGCCACCATCATTTGCATTTGGCAGAGACTCAAAGGCAGGCAGAGGAATAAGAAAACATTATAGAGGAAAAGTGGGGGAGGCCTCAGGTATGTCCTGATTGGAGGCTGTCGGCTTGAGGATGCTGTCGCTTGGCTAACCAGAAGGGTGCATCCCATGTGATTGATTAGGATGCCTAAGTAGCTTTCTTTGGTTGGTTCTCACGTAGAAGTAAGGTCAAAAATTAGAAAAGCTGTTAGATATTACTCATGCCCTGGCCATTTGGGGCCGACCATTAGAGAGACTATTGTTTGACTTCCTAGTCTGGTTGCTCCAGACAGTAACTTGACTTCTTGCTGACTATAAGTAGGATGTTGGCTCCCTGAGCTGGTTGCTACAGGCTGTGGATCAGAGTTCTGCTTTTAAACATAGTCTAGCTGCTGTCCACCTCTGTTGTACAGTTGCTTATCTTATTGACAAAATTAGCTTATACTCAAGGGTTGGGAAACAAACTCTATATTTTCATGGAAGAAGTTGCAAAGCTGCATTGCAACAGATATGGATACAAGGATGTCATTAAACTGAGTTCATTACAGCAGTTAACCTACAGCAAGTATCCAGGATGTGCTAAGGGACTGGATATGAATTATGAGAAAAGCACTGATGACTCTAAATGCTTTTGCTTTGAGTAACTAGAAAAATAGAGTCATAAAATATGTAAGACAAGGGGTAAAATTAACAGCTCCACTTTGGATTTGATACTTTTCAAGACTGTTAGATATCTAAGTGGAGATATCAACTGGATACAGAAGTCCTGGAGGAGTTCAGCTAGAAATAATCATTTGTAAGGGATTGACTAAAAGGAGAAATCTTAGTTCAGGCTGCTATACCAAAGTACCATAGGACAGGGTGGCTTATAAAAAACAGAAATTTATTTTTCACAGTCCTGAAGACTGGAAGTCTGAGATCAAGGTGCCAGCTTGGTTGGGTTCTATTGAGAGCCCTCTCTCTGGTTCACAGACCTCTCATCATATTCTCATAAAGAAGAAAGAGAGCTAGAAAGCTCTCTGGGGTCCCCATTATAAGGTCATGAATCCCAGTCATGAACAGAGGCACCACGCTCATGATCTAATCATCCCCCAAAGGCCCCATATCCTAATAGCATCACATCGGGGGTTAGGATATCAATGTATGAATTTGGGGGCTGGGAGGAAAAAACATTCAGTCAATTGCAGAAGGAAAATAATTTATAAGCCTCAAAGATGAGAGCAATATAGCAAAGCAGAATAAGAAGTGATTAGTGACATCAGGGGAGATTGAAGGGAGGATGGCAGCCCAGAACAAGGGGAAGAAGAAGAGTCAATAAGGGCATGATCAATTAGTGTCAAATATATGCTAAGATTAGGACAGAGCATTGACTATTGAATTTGGTAACATGGAGATCAACCATGATCCTGACACCAGGGCCCTGCTAAGATTGTTTCTAGACTGTCTTTTTCTTCATCTCTACTCCCACCAAGAAGGATAATATCACCTCTCTCCTAAAGATGGCAGTAGACTAACAACTGGCCACCCCACAACTACCTTTGCCTTCCTTCCAACCACAACTCACATTGAAACACATCTAATCCTATCCTAGCATCCATCACCATTTAAATCCCTATAATAGCTTTGTATCACTCAGAACAAAGTCCAAACCTTAATATGATTTCTGCACACATAGCTTTGGTCTGTCCCTTCAACCCTTCAAGCTCCACATCCACTACTTTTAATGCTTGGGTTGCTATTCTCCATTTCACTAAAAAGTCTTTCCCATATGTCATTCCTTCTCCCTGAAACATTCTGCTTACTCAACCCCAGTATAGGAGTTGTGTGTGAATGAATGCTAAATTACATGCATACTTTCCCTTTCTGTTTAAAAGGAAAGCAGTCCGTGATCGCCTAGCCTAAGCCCCCTAAATACCCCATACTCTGTACCCTACTCTTTCATTACCCCAGATCCTACATATCTTAAATTTGATTTTGTCAGGACTTCTCAAAATGATTATTAATTATCTGTCTCCCATGTAAGCCTGTTGGCTCCTTAGAGGTTGGCATAATATCTCTTGACTCAAAACAGAGGCTTAAAATTTTTAAATAAATGAATGAATATTAATTAAATCTATGAAATATTCATTATTGCCCTCTTTTTGGTGCCAGTGGTTTAATCATTAAGTCGTTTCCAACTTTTATAGCCCCCATGGGCTGTAGCCTACCAGGCTCCCCCATCTATGGGATTTTCCAGGCAAGAATACTGGAGTGGGTTGCCATTTCCTTCTCCAGGGGATATTCTCAACCCAGGGATCAAACCTGCATCTACTCTCCTGCATGCACCAGGGAAGCTTGTCCCCTTTTTACAGATGAGGAAACTGAGACTTTTGTAAGGTCAAGACCTTGCTTCAGGATTCTAACTCAGCTCTACCTGACTCCAAAACTCTAGCTCATATCCCCTAACTTTTCTTACATGGGTATATGTGTTCACCACTAGCTGGAGTGTTTTTAGTGCATAATTTATATTTTATTCACCTCTTAGTTAGAGCCTGTCCCTGAATTATTGATCCTATAGTCTCTAGAAATATTGATTGAATTGAATTATAGAGAACTGAATTTCATAGAGGCTTCCCCTAGTGGCTCATAGATTTAAGTTGAACTAAACAAACATACAAGCCTTGTAAAAATATGTATAGGTTTATCTCAGGAATGTTCTGTTTGGTTTATAACAGCAACTTCTGCCTCTCCCTCCTCCCCTCACTACTGATGCTTATTATTTTGCATCTATACTTCCAGCTAGTTAGTTTTGGCAGATGCTGCCACCTGCTCTTTCTCACTCACCTCAAGCACTATGTGTGTTTGTCTGATGAAGAGAGAATTCAGCCTATTATGAAGCAACAGAAATTGTGTGAATGCTTTCAGCCCAAGAGTCAGTGCACTTATGGGAAGCAGGGCTCTCAGCCTCCTGCAAACACAGACCACTTTGGTGAAATGGAGGATGCCCACAAACCACCAACCATCCTCACTCCCACTTGGGGCTTCCCCAGATGAAAACCACACCCCAGGAAATGAAAGGCTGGTACTGCCTCTGATGGGCTGCAGACCAGACAATGCCTGCTTTTATTAAATATTATAAACAAATGACTTAATAATACCAGTAACCAAGCCATAGATATAATAATAAAATAAACAGGCACTGATGCCACAGCCCACAGACCACCTGGTTCTCCAACTGTGGATTGCTAGGTAGTCTCCAAAGAGACTTCAAGAATACTCTAATTTAGGTGGTAATGATATTGATAAAAACAAAAAACAACAATACTAACAATTAACTTTGAATACTGCATGTAGTAAAGTTTATAAAGAAGTTCACATTTGCTCTCAGTTTGGTCACTCAGTCATGCCTGACTCTTTGCGCCCCCATGGATTGCAGCACACCAGGGTTCCCTGTCTATCAGCAACTCCTGGAGCTTGCTTAAACTCATATCCATCGAGTCAGTGATGCCATCCAACTGTCTCATCCTCTGCTGTCCCTTTCTCTTCCTGCCCTCAATCTTTCCCAGCATCAGGGTCTTTTCCAATGAGTCAGTTCTTCATACCAGGTGACCAGAATATTAGAGCTTCAGCTTCATCATCAGTTTGCTCTCTTGGATATATATAATAAGTCCATGAGGAATATGGAACAGGGATTATGATGACCATCCCAGCACAGGCAAAGGCTCAGAAAGGTTGAGTGATAGGCCAGATGCTTCATGCTGTGGAAGTGACAGAGCCAGAATTTCAAACTCTATCACTAAAAGATAGATCACCAACACATACTTGCTTGGCCATGTTGCTGGTTTGGGACTGCGGTACACTGAATTATTGTTCCCAGTTTTTCAACAGCACTTAACAACAGCACTAGAATTAACGCATCTGAACACTTTGCCGTATAACTCTATAGTTCCTCCCGCTACGGGTGGGCTATACTTCCCTGCCTCCTTGATGTTTGCCTAACCATGTAACTTCCTTTGGTCAATGAAATGTTAATGAACATAATGTGAGCAGTAGCTTTAGAGCATCTGTATGGTTTGAATGGATCTCTTGCACTCCTACCATTCACCATGAGAAGATGTCCAAGGATCTGGTAGATGGAATTTGAGAAGACATCTGGAGTAGACCTGCATCCAGTCAGCATGGGGGGGCCAAACTCATCTGAATCCATCCAGGCTCAGCTGAGATCAGCCAGTGAGTTGTGCGGTGTGGGGTGCGGAGTGTGGGGTGCAGGTGGGGGGTTGTTTGTTACACAGCAATATTATGGTAATAACTAAATAATACAAGGACTATGTCTCATTTGCTGAGAGAATTTTGACTGAAGGGTGATGGAGCTATCACAGTGTGCAGAGAAAAGAGTGCAGGCTTTGCAGTCACTACTCTAAGAACTAGAATTCAAATCTGAGTTCTGCTGTGCCTCAGCTGTGTGACTTTGAGAAAATTATCTAATAATATGATGCTCATCTTGTTTATCTACTAATAAGGATAAGAATACCTAGTTTATAGACTAGCTGTATGGATCAAATAAGATATTTTATCTCAACAACTGGAATGACATAGGAACCATAATTGTACACAACTGTTAGTTTTCTCCTCAGATCTGAATAAAATCTGTTTTTTTCTTTTTCCTTTTTTTTATAACATATGCTAGAGTATGGACAAGTTGTGGTTAGTTAGCAAAGGTGTCTCTAGTTCTGCATACCACTTTTTAAAAACCAAAATTTAATCATTTTTTGTTCAAAGGGAAAGGAAAGGCACAAAAAGGAAAGAAGGATGAAAGGAAAGACGGATAATGGTCAAAATGCAACTAACTTCTAGAACTCACAAGGAAAAGTTCTCCAACATTCCACTCCTGTCAATGCAATCCCCTCAGCTCAGCTGCCAGACTTACTCCAAATGTGCATACAGAGGGTTATAAAGTATGAGAAATAAAAATGGGGGAAATGACTGCTTTCCTTGTGATTAGGATCCCATTAAACACAGACTGAACAGTAGTCAGCAGCACCTGGCTCCTGGGACATAAGCATAGGGACATGGGAGTTCAGTAATTAACTATGTGCTGGTTGAGTGCAGGATGAGTGAGTGACTTAGTGAGAGGGGACTCAGGCCACACTCGCTTCCACAGGGGAGGAACATGTGGGGCAATGGGAAGGTACCGACTTGACAGTCAGGTACCCAGACACCACAGGGGGCTCTCTAAACCAAAGGATTTCAGTTCCCTGCCAGTTCTAGAATTCCATGATTATGGCAAAGAAGAGAAGCACAGTCATAAATACCATAAACAGGTGGTTCCAAGGGCTGGTTGCTGGAAAAATGCACTTGTTTATTATATGATACTGTCAATGTTTTTTTTTTCTTGCACAATTTATTACCTTATTGTAATTAATATTGTCTGGCATCATGTATTGATATATCTAAAACCAATGTAATTTAGTCACTCTTCAATATTAACAGTTCGTATTTTATTCTGGACAATTCTATTGATGCTTAGCCCCTTTCTAAAAAAATCTTGCTTTCTACTGCCATATTTTGCTAGGCACTAAGGATACTTTTTTTTTTTTTCCCTAGAAAAATGGTACTGATGATTCTATTTGCAGAACAGGAATAGTGACACAGACATAGAGAATGGACTTGTGAACACAGTGAGGAGAGGGTGAGACAAAGTAAGAGAGTAGCATTGACATATACACTACCATGCATAACATTCTCCTTCCCTGGTGCCTCAGATGGTAAAGAATCTGCCTGCTACGTGGGAGGCCTGAGTTCAACCCAACGGTAAAGAAGATCCCCTGGAGAAGGGATTGGCTACCCACTCTAGTATTCTTGCCTGGAGAATTCCATGGACAGAAAAGCCTAGCGAGCCCCAGTCCATGGGGTGCAAAGAGCTGGACATGACTAAGTGATTAACATTTACACACTTTCATGTGTGAAATAAAGCTAGTGGGAAGCTTCTGTATAGAACAGGGAGCTCAGTTCAGTGCTCTGGGATGACCTAGAGGGGTGCGATGGGGGTGGAGTGGGAGGGAGGTTGAAAGGGAGGGGATATATGTATACATATAGCTGATACATATTGTTGTATGGCAGAAAGTAACACAACATTGTAAATGTTTTAAGTTATACTCCAATTAAAAAAAAAGACTTTGCAATCATAAAAAAATAAAATCTTAAAGAGTTTTTCACATAAAAAATAAATAAAATGATATGTCCTTAAAAATCGCTAATATCTTAATTGTGGCAAAGTCCTCTGTTGTAATTTTAAGCAGCAAAGGACACTGACAGTGAACTCTGAGTCTTTGAGGCTTGTAAACCAAGCCTGGTGGCTGCTCCTGTCTGACTGCTTCAGGCCCCTGGACAGGAGATTTTTAGCCTGAGCCATCACCCCTGCTTTCTTCAAGAGCAAAACTGCAGTTCCCCTGAAGACAAGGCAGTTAATTAACATGGATTTTAACTCTATGGGATTTTCAGTGGATTTTTTTTGAATTTTTAAATCTAATGTAACAGGGTGCTCGGGGATGGTGCACTGGGATGACCCTGAGGGATGGGATGGGGAGGGCGGTGGGAGGGGTGTTCAGGATGGGGAACACAGGTACACCCGTGGCAGATTCATGTCAATGTATGGCAAAATCAATACAATATTGTAAAGTAATTAGCCTCCAAAAAATAAATAAATAATTAAAAATAATAATAAACCTAGTGTACACTGTACTCTTGCCTGGCAAATCCCATGGACAGAGGAGCCTGGTAGGCAGCAGTCCATGGGGTCGCTAAGAGTCAGACACAACTGAGCAACTTCACTTTCACTTTTCACTTTTATGCACTGGAAAAGGAAATGGCAACCCACTCCAGCGTTCTTGCCTGGAGAATCCCAGGGACAGGAGATCCTGGGGGGCTGCCATCTCTGGGGTTGCACAGAGTCAGACACGACTGAAGTGACTTAGCAGCAGCAGCAACAGTGTACACGGTATAGCACAGGATACTATACTCAATACTTCATAATAGTCAACAAAGGAAAAGAATCTGAAAAAATATATGTCCATATATATATTCATTCATATATACAAACACACATACATGTATATGAAATGGAATCACTTTGCTATTTGTGTTACCTGAAAGTAACACAACATTGTAAATCAACTATACTTTAAGAAATAGATCACATAAATTTTTTTTAAAAGAGTTTGGTAAAACCCTGAGAATGTTTACAAATATTTTAGGAGATTTTACTCTCTTTATCCTGGTCCCTCCCACATGTGTAAATTACCAGCTGGGGTATTTCTCCAAATCATGATTTTTCTCCTATTAACCATACCACCTACACTTTAGTCACAGATAAATGACTCAGGAATATACCACAAGAACCAAGCCCTTATCAAGAAAATGAAATTTGAATCAAGAGACACAAAAGTGGTGTATCAGCTAGCTGTTGCTGTGTAACAAACACTCACAAAACAGCAATTCATTATTTCTCATAAGTCTATGGGGCAGGTAGATAGTTCTGCTGAACTGCACTAGGTTTGATGAGGCTTAATGATGTGCGTCAGTCTGCTGCAGGTGGGATAGGCAATTCTCAAGTGAGCTTTCTGTCACAGCTAGAGGCTCAGTTCAGAGAGCTGTGATGACTGAGTCCTTCACCATGTGCCACATCACGCTACAGGCTAGCCTGGACATATTCTCATGGCAAAGAAAAGGAACAAGCAAGGAATCAGAAATCTAAAGTGCTTATTCAAGTTTCTGATTACATTTTGTTTGCTACTGGTCCAGGACGAATTTCAAAATCAGAATGTGATGGGACTACAGAGTTACAGAGCAAAGGGCATGGATTCAATGAGGTCTTTAATTGGGACCTTTAACACAACTAACCAACCACAGATTGGAAATCAATAACCATATGACAACACCCTAGAAAGAAGATACATGGAGGCTCAATGCTAATGTCCCTAGAGGTTTCCTGATTTCTGGCTTCCCAGGATTTGATCAATTATGCACACTACTTTTCTTCAATTATGTGAGCTACCCAGTATCCTTCCAATAAATCACCATTTCTGCTTAAGTTCACCAGATTCTGCTACCTGCCACCAAAAATCATCACAGCCACCATTATTATCATCAACTATACTGATTTTTCACTAATACACCACATTCTGTCAATTCTATAATATAAAAACTTCTCATATCATCTTTCCTTGCACAGTAGGAGTTACTGCCTCAACTCAGACTTTCATCCTTTCTAGCCTGAACCACTGTATTAAGATTTCTGAACCAGAATATTAAGCCACTGAACCTGAAAACTACTGCAAAATCACTTTGAGTTTTTCATATTCCTCAGTCACATTATTTGGTTTAGTTACTGCACTAGGTAATTTCTATCAGATGCCCTGCATATTTTATATGGTACTAAGTTGGTGATCTCCTATGGAATTTAGTGAGAGTTAAGAAGTTGTTCTTTTCATATTTCTCATATACTTACATTGATGTTTGTAAAGAAGTACTTTTTCACCAAATTTTAGTTAGCATCTTGTTTTGGGTCTCTATCTGTTTACCATGTAAAGCTAATAAAGAAATGTCAAAGAAATATTGTTTATAGGTGTTTTATCCCTGGTATCTTCAGTAGAGAAAATAACATTACAATTTTACCTAAAAGTCAATTTTATCTGTCTTGGCTTTATGATATTAGAAGAATTGTTTCAACAATATAAGGGCTTCCCTGGTGGTTCAGATGGTAAAGAATCTGCCTGTAGTGCAGGAGACCTGGGTTTGATCCCAGGGTCAGGATCCTGGGATCCACTGGAGAAGGGAATGACTACCCATTTCAGTAGTCTTGCCTGGAGAATTCCATGGACAGAGGATCCTGGTGGGCTGTAGTCCATGGGGTTGCAAAGACTCAGACATGACTGAGTGAATAACACTTTCACTTTCAACAACATGATGACCTGTTTATATAATAGAAGTTAAGGATTACATTAAAATTTAGTCAATGACGTGAAGAGAAGGAATGAGTCACCCAACTGGAGAGGAACTGTACAAGTCAGTTTGTGTATGTCAGGAAATACTCTGACCTGGTCTTCTGTGGTTAAATAAGATGCAATATTTGAAATTCTAATCATGAATATATTTGAGGAAAAGTTTGCTTGCCTTCCAGAGACTGACACAAACAACTGACACAGTGTATATGAAATGGCCTTTCCTCTCAATATATGCGGAAAACTATATATATATTATATGATAGCCTTTACAAATTGTCTCCAAGCTTTACCTTCACTTAGCTCTTTTCTATTATTTTGGATTGGGGGGTTGTTGATTTGATTTTTATTCTGATGCCTGCAGGGCTTGGCAAACTAGGCTTGCAGACTAAACCCCACTCAATGCCTATTTTTATGAATAAAGTTTTATTAGAACACAGCAGTGTTCACATGTTGACAAATTGTCAACGGTTGGTTTTGCACTACATAAGCATGTTGCATGGTTGCAACAGAAACCATATGGCCACAAAACCTATTCACTATAGCCCTTTCCCCAAAATGTTTGCTAACCTGTTCTAAAGAAAAGAGAACTGATTTGGAGTCAACAGATATGGGTTAGAACCCAAACTCTGCCAACATGAAAGGTGGGATAAAGATTTGCTATTGAGCAAATTGTCTTCTCTGAACCTGGTTTTTCTCATTGTTAAATGAAAACAATAACCCCAGCCTCATGGAGATATCCGGAGAAGGCAATGGCACCCCACTCCAGTACTCCTGCCTGGAAAATCCCATGGACGGAGGAACCTGGTGGGCTGCAGTCCGTGGGGTTGCTAGGAGTCGGACATGACTGAGCAACTTCACTTTCACTTTCCACTTTCATGCATTGGAGAAGGAAATGGCAACCCACTCCAGTGTTCTTGCCTGGAGAATCCCAGGGACAGGGGAGCCTGGTTGGCTGCTGTCTATGGGGTCACACAGAGTCGGACACGACTGAAGCGACTTAGCAGCATGGAGATATCATGAGGATAAACAAATATGGAAAGAATTTGGATCAGAGTAGACCTCACAAATATTAATTGCTCCATCCTTTATCCCATCCTTTATCCTACCCATCACATAGCCACTTTACTTTTCTTAAACAATGCAAATTTCAGCCTACAAAATATTTGTTTCAAATAAATTCAGTTATATAGGAAGAATAAAAAAACAAGCCTTCTTATGATTCCCAAGGGAGTGTTAATTTCTCATTTTTCTCTTCTCTTTTCTTTCCTGATGCACTTCCAAAGGAATGGAACAAATAGCACCAATTTGATTAAGACATTACCTTGTAGTCAGCATGTTAAAAATAGGAATATGATTCCAAGTTATGCAAAATCAATGCATTTTAAGATTCATAAACTGCCTTTACTCCAGTTAACAATGGAATTTGGTTGCATCTAAGATTCAGCATTCATAAATTTGTATTAATGCCTGATGACCCAAATACTAGTTTTGCCTCCCACAGATCTCTAAAAAAGTGCCAAATTTCTACTCACAGAGTTTTATTGATCCTTTAACCCTTTTTGTCACCATTTTCAAAGGCCTTTTTGTGCTACTGTGATAACGAAATATAAGTTCAAGAAAAGAACCACAATTTTTAAGTTCGAGTGCCAACAGTAGGAAGCTACCACCAACACTCACAAAAGCAGGCCCTCTGTCTTGTCTAAACCCAGCTCATGTTACCTGTGGTCTCTGATTCCACCTTCTAGTCAACCAGAAAAGCTAATCTCTACCTCCAGGATGGGTAAAAGTACTCCAAGATTCGAGGTCACAGTCTGTTCTGTTCAAAATTGAAGTGGGTTATTGAAGAAGTTATGTCTAGCCAGTGGATAAGGAAATGGCAACCCACTCCAGTATTCTTGCCTGGAGAATTCCACTGACAGAGGAGCCTGGTGGGCTATAGTCCAGGGGGTTGCAAAAAGTCAGACACAATTGAGTAATTAATACACAACTAATACATGTCCAGCCAGAGTGAAAAAACTGAAGCTAGGCAGGTTGCTCAGTAGAACCAATAATCCAAAAGTAAGATGTCAAGAGAGAGTGAGATGTCAAGTGTCAGGTGGGAAAATTACATAGGGGAAATAGTAATGGCTGCTTTTTAAAACATACTTCCTTTGCACTGGGCAGTATGCTCAGTCCTTCAGTATGCTTCCATCCTTTAGACCATGGTTCTAAAAGGTGACCACTACACAGTACTGACCACATGTGAATGGCACTCTTTAGAGTCATACAGTTCCCAGTTTACACAGTTATTCATGGCAGGCTTGTATAAATACATTACAGTTGCACGATTGCATTGAATATTTTCTACATGCTTTATCTCATTTACAGAGAAGGCAATGGCACCCCACTCCAGTACTCTTGCCTGGAAAATCCCATGGACGGAGGAGCCTGGTGGGCCGCAGTCCATGGGGTCGCTTAGAGTCAGACAAGACTCAGCGACTTCATTTTCACTTTTCACTTTCATGCATTGGAGAAGGAAATGGCAATCCACTCCAGTGTTCTTGCCTGGAGAATCCCAGGGACGGGGGAGCCTTATGGGCTGCCGTGTATGGGGTCGCACAGAGTCGGACACGACTGAAGTGACTTAGCAGCAGTAGCAGTATCTCATTTAAGCCCTACAACATGTCTCTGAGGTAGATTCTATTATCCTCTTTAATCCAGATCTGGAACTTGACCAGCAATGAGGTTAAATAACTCACCCATGTCTACATAATTACTAAGTTGAAGAGCCAGGATTAAAACCCAGATCTGCCTTGCTCTACGTTTTTTCCACCACCCCATTGTGCCTCTCCTTAATTTATTGATTGTTAGTGTATACCTTTTAGAGCAGAGAAAGTCAAGAAGTTTTACAGTTTTCAGTATTCCACCAGGACTTAAGCAATTTACCCAGAATGAGATGGTAATTCATAGAAGACAGAGTTCTTTGAGGCCATGAGGGTGCCATTTAATAAACTGCTGGATGAGCCTCTGAAATAGAAAAGACAATTATCAACTCTAAGATAAAAGAGTGCAGCCAGGTCTTACATCCTCCACAAGGGTCAGCTTCCTCATAAAGAGTGGCATTCATACAGGGACAACCTGGTCAATTGTTAACTCAGTTTCTGATAAGAATTTATTTCCCACTATGCCAGTGTCAGAAATCATCACTTTTCAGCTTCAATGATCAACACACTCATTTGGCCTTTTCATCTTATCATGAAGCTTTACTTGGATTTGAACATAAATATAATAATAACTAAGAACCCAAATCAAAAACCACTCAGTTATTTATTGACTATGAGAAGCAAATTTTCTCATAAAATGATTTAGAAGAAAGATTGTAAAACCAGTGCTACAAGCCAAGAAGAAAGAACAGAGTCAAAGACATAATCCAATTTAATCAACTCTGGCCAATATCACCACCTCATTCTTAGAGGGAGCTTGACCTAAGAATTAAAAAAGACTGTGGAATGTAAAATTTTGATTTTCTTTAAATTGTAATGATGATGTTGATCTGTGTTGGTGTACTGTAAAGATTTATGAGAAATTATTTATAGAGGGCCCAGCACATGGTGGACGAAACACAGTGAATATTCTATAAAAGTCAGTTCTTGTCTGTCCATACTCAGATGCCTGTCATCTGTTGCCCACAGAAATATGATTTTAGGATCTCAATTTACACAAACCTGTCAATACTTGAGTGTAAGCAATTTAAGGGCAGTCCTTTGTGGTCATATCCAACACGAAGTATACTCTGTACATACTATCCACTCAATATTCATTTGTTTAATTACCAGTTAATTAGAAGATGAGACTATATGGAGTGGTTGGGGGAGAGAGTGTTAAATTTAGGTGAGATTTAAATCTTAATAGTTAAAAGATACAATGATAAAGGAGAATTGCAGAAATCAGCTGGAAAAGGCAAAACCAAAAGAACACTAAGACTGCCTAATGTTCTACACTATTTGGGAAGATGATGACTAATTTCTTTTTTCAGGAACTATAAATTATTGGTCATTTAAGCTGATGCTAGAAAAAGCTAATGTGATAAAGATGCCTATCAAATCCTCCTCTATGCTCCCTAGAGACAGGACTACCAACTACCATCTGACATCATGTTTGCTCTTGAAGATAGTCATTATTATCTGGGCTATGGAAAGATACTGACACAAGGATCCAGGAAAGTCTGAGTTAGCCAGATGCAGACCCTGAAACTGTAAAGACAAACACTCAAGAGTTCCATCTCCCATTCTGGGATTATCAACTTTAAGGACACATGTGCTAAGAAATAAACAGAGAAAGTTAGTTTGCACAGGAAAAAAAAGAATGATTCAAATGTGCAAGTAAACAGAGATAGGAGACTGTTTGTTCCTAAGGACACAGAAAGTAACAGAATTTCTGGCTCATCCTTGGAAGACTTCCAGTTTTCAATATTCATCAGATCAGATCAGTCACTCAGTCGTGTCCGACTCTTTGCGACCCCATGAATCGCAGCACGCCAGGCCTCCCTGTCCATCACCAACTCCCGGAGTTCACTCAGACTCACGTCCATCGAGTCAGTGATGCCATCCAGCCATCTCATCCTCTGTCATCCCCTTCTCCTCCTGCCCCCAATCCCTTCCAGCATCAGAGTTTTTTCCAATGAGTCAACTCTTCGCATGAGGTGGCCAAAGTACTGGAGTTTCAGCTTTAGCATCATTCCTTCCAAAGAAATCCCAGGCTGATCTCATTCAGAATGGACTGGTTGGATCTCCTTGCAGTCCAAGGGACTCTCAAGAGTCTTCTCCAATACCACAGTTCAAAAGCATCAATTCTTCGGCGCTCAGCCTTCTTCCCAGTCCAACTCTCACATCCATACATGACCACAGGAAAAACCATAGCCTTGACTAGACAAACCTTTGTTGGGAAAGTAATGTCTCTGCTTTTGAATATGCTATCTAGGTTGGTCATAACTTTCCGTCCAAGGAGTAAGCGTCTTTTAATTTCATGGCTGCAGTCACCATCTGCAGTGATTTTGGAGCCCAGAAAAATAAAGTCTGACACTGTTTCCACTGTTTCCCCATCTATTTCCCATGAAGTGGTGGGACCGGATGCCATGATCTTCATTTTCTGAATGTTGAGCTTTAAGCCAACTTTTTCACTCTCCACTTTCACTTTCATCAAGAGGCTTTTGAGTTCCTCTTCACTTTCTGCCATAAGAGTGGTGTCATCTGCATATCTGAGGTTCTTGATATTTCTCCTGGCAATCCTGATTCCAGCTTGTGTTTCTTCCAGTCCAGCGTTTCTCATGATGTACTCTGCATATAAGTTAAATAAACAGGGTGACAACATACAGTCTTGACGAACTCCTTTTCCTATTTGGAACCAGTCTGTTGTTCCATGTCCAGTTCTAACTGTTGCTTCCTAACCTGCATACAAATTTCTCAAGAGGCAGATCAGGTGTTCTGGTATTCCCATCTCTTTCAGAGTTTTCCACAGTTTATCAATAGTCATAGCTTCTGTAATTATGGATATCTATAGTTTATATAGTTCAGTGTTTATGAAGTACATAGTTACTGTACTTTAACCCCTGGATTCCATTAAATTCCCTGATTCATTGTAATAAATTTTCATTTTACTTGAGCTATATTGAGTAGGTTTCTATTTAATACAATCAAATTTTCCCTAAGATATATCTTAGTCTGACGGAAGCTATAGAATATAAACCAAATATTTCTTAATCCCCCAGTGTCAGCACACATGATAGGACTGTACACTCTGGCCAGGCACATAGCCTCCATCCAGGATTATGACTGGAGGGAGCCACATGACTAGTGTCACCTTCAGGCCAAACATTCCACTTTGGTAAGAAACATCATATACATACATATATATATATGTATGTATATATGTCTATACATACCTATACACACACTTGCCCATTAGGTGAATGCAGAAAGGAATCAAAGATCACCAACACTAAAGAAGTACAGAAAAAGAATTTTGTAAAACTATATAAAAGAATATAAAAGTTAAACAGTAAGAAAGGAACAACCACCCAGTATGCTAAGTTTTGTAGAGCCTTTCATATTTGTTGAATGTATTATCTCTATTAGTCCTCTGGACATAAAAGAATATCTGCTGCTGCTGCTGCTAATTCGCTTCAGTCATGTCCAACTCTGTACGACCCCATAGACAGCAGCCCACCAGGCTTCCCCGTCCCTGGGATTCTCCAGGCAAGAACACTGGAGTGGGTTGCCATTTCCTTCTCCAATGCATGAAAGTGAAAAGTGAAAGTGAAGTCGCTTAGTCATGTCCGACTCCTAGTGACCCCATGGACTGCAGCCTACCAGGCTCCTCTGTCCATGGGATTTTCCAGGCAAGAGTACTGGAGTGGGGTGCCATTGCCTTCTCCGAAAGAATATCTAGGTTATATAAATTATGGTCCCTGGTTTCAAATCTGGATGCTACCACTTACAAGCTCCATGTCATTGGCTAATTGTTTAAATTTGTCTGTAAAATGGGGACTGTGTTGAAAATTACATGAGATAATGGTAATAAAGTGTGAATATACAACAGTGGGTATTCAGTAAAGACTGCTTGGGAGTTACAATCACTGTTTTAAAATTTCAAAATATTGCCAAATAAAATAGATAGGGTTGTTTTAAAAAATTCCAAGGGCAAGACATAAAATCAACAAATGAGTTATGGAATGACAAACTTTAGTTTAATGGGCATAGAAATTTTATAACTGTTAGAAAGATGGAATTTTTCAGCCTCAAGAAGAATGAGTTTCCAATTGGGAGAAGAGTTTATGCAGAGGCAATCAGCGACCGGGAGGGCTGTTGTAGAACTCATAAGATGGGAGCTGTTTTGAGAGTCTCTTCCAGATTTGAACATTTATGCCCCTGTAAAGTTTCATTTGTTCATTCATTTGTTTAACAAGTAACAAAACACTGATTCTGTGCCAAAGGCTACAGGTTAACAGCTGCGGTTGCAAAGGATATGACATAGAGAATAGACTTATGGACATGCAAGAAGGGAGGAGAGAGTGAGATGTATGGAAAGAGTAACATGGAAATTTACATTACCATATGTAAAATAAGTAGCAAAGGGGAATTTGCTGCATGTAAACTCAAACAGGGACTCAAACCTAGAGGGGTGGGGTGGGGAGGGAAATGGGAGGGAGGTTCAAAAGGAAGGGGATATATGTATCAGTTCAGTTCAGTCGCTCAGTCATGTCCGACTCTTTGTGACCCCATGAATCACAGCACGCCAGGCCTCCCTGTCCATCACCAACTCCCGGAGTACAATCAAACTCATGTCCATCGAGTCCGTGATGCCATCCAGCCATCTCATCCTCTGTCGTCCCCTTTTCCTCCTGCCCTCAGTCCCTCCCAGCATCAGGGATGCTTTTCCAATGAGTCAACTCTTTGCATGAGGTGGCCAAAGTATTGGAGTTTCAGCTTCAGCATCAGTCCTTCCAATGAACATCCAGGACTGATCTCCTTTAGGATGGACTGGTTGGATCTCCAAGGGACTCTCAAGAGTCTTCTCCAACACCACAGTTTGAAAGCATCAATACTTCGGTGCTCAGCCTTCTTCACAGTCCAACTCTCACATCCATACATGACCACTGGAAAAACCATAGCCTTGACTAGATGGACCTTTGTTGGCAAGGTAGTATCTCTGCTTTTTAATATGCTATCTAGGTTGGTCATAGCTTTCCTTCCAAGGAGTAAACATCTTTTAATTTTATGGGATATATGTATACCTATGGCTTATTCATGTTGAGTTTTAACAGAAAACAGCAAAATCCTGTAAAGCAATTATCCTTCAATAAAAAATAAATAAATTAAAAAAAATGGTTCTTATCCTCAAGGAGCTGAGAAACTAGAGAGGAAAACAGATATGAAACAAAAACTATACAATTATTCATTCACTCACTAGAAATGTGAAATGTTCTCGGAAGAAAGATAGAGAGTGTCAGGACAAGGTAACAGATTGGATAACCACAACTCTGAAGTCAGGTCAGCTTCTCAAATAAGTTAGGAGCTAACTGAATCTTGAACGATGTGCAGGAATTTAGCCAGGTGAAGGAAAGATAGCTGAAAAAAGAACATTTTAGGCAGTGGGAATGAGGTGGTACAAAGATCTGAAGCATGGAATAACTTGGCATTTAAGAGGAAAAGAAGTTTGTGTGTTAAGAATGTTGTTGGAAAGGAAGAAGGAAAGTACAAAATGCAAAGAATGAGAGGCTCAGAGGTTAACAGTGATTTAAATGGCATGTTATAACCCCTCCCAAGAACTTGGTCTAAAAGTTTCAGATTCCATCCTTGGAAGGATAGAATTTTGCAGAACCAAAAATAGAGAATTTTATTCATGTGGTCCATTAGTGTCATGTTTGAGCATCCATTCTACACAATAATCAGGATTCACACCCAAGTACAGGAAATCATTTCAATTTCAGAGACCCTCAGTTACTCAATCAGCATATTTCTTTCTTGAGATTCTACCATTATTGAACAAAAGATATTGTGTCTTACAAAGTTTCAGTGAAATACAGTAATACTAAGAAAAGCAATAGAGATATAATACCATTTAAAACACAAGAATATCAGATTATAGTATGAATTATCCACTTGGGTTGTCCCTAAACATATTAAAGCAAATAGAGACTTTTTAAAAAGATGTTTGGGGACCCAAAGAAAAAAAATCTCTATTACTTCACAAATGTGTCCTGCTTGGTGATGCAAGAGTATAAAGACCCTACTTCTGCTGTGGGGTTTATAATTTCATGGGGTGGAGAGCGAGCCAAGAAAGAGTAACACTCAGTGTCAACTACTCCAAGGAAGACATCTGAAATCCATGGTTGTTATCAGGACTTGAAAGAGAGATAACCCTCAAGTCAGAGTCAGATAAAGGATGAGAAATCAACAGGCAACAGTAAGTTGCAAATGGTTGCTTGGTTGACAGATTTCTGTGACAAATTGTAAAAATGGCCCCAATTTCCACCCCATCATTATTTCCATATCCTTTGGAAATAAATTAATTATACTTTTGGGTATATATAAGTAGGAAATATATATTTTGGAAATATGGGCTTCCTGGGTGGCTGAGTGGTCAAGAACCTACCTGCAATGCAAGAGTTGCAGGAGATTCAGATTCATTTCCCGGGTCAGGAAGAGCCCGTGGAGGAGGGCATAGCAGCCCACTCTGGCACCCTTGCCTGGAGAATCCCATGGACAGAGGAGCCTGGTGGGCTGCAATCCATAGGGTTACAAAGTGTCAAACAGGAATGAAGCGACTTAGCACACACACAGCATTTTGAAAATATACAAATGTACACAGTAGTGTCCTCCATTGTGAGAGCACTACTTCTCTACTCAGGGCTCAGCCAGGTAATGTGCTTTGACCTAAGGAATGAGGTAGAAGTGAGGTGTGCCGGTACTGAATTTAAGCTTAAAGAAGACTTGTATGCTTCCACATGCTCTCTTGCACTTCTGCCATTTGCATGTCAAGACCATAGGTGCTGGCCTGATGGTCTAGAATGAGAATGTGCATCTGAAGCACAGCCACCTGCAGCTAAGCCCAGCCTACACCAACCAACCCCCAGCCAACACACAGACTATGAGAAATAGCAAATGGTTGTTGTGGGGGGCTGACTTATTTATTACATGCAATATCAAACTGATATACTCTTTACTCTGAGATGTTTTATTCATAATAAAACCAGAGGTACAATAAGACCTAACAACAACACAAAATAAAACTGGAGCCAGGAAATTAAAGGGAGATGAGAACAGAAAGATAAGGGTAAAGAGCAGAGCTCTGAATTTTTCTCTGGGGCCCAAAATCCTAGTCATTACCATATCAAAGGGAAAAAGCAGAAAAGAAAAACCAGAACCCACAGATATTTCCAGTGGCCCAGAGAGCAGTAATCTGAAGTGTGAGTGCAATGGCAAGATTACAGACCTTGGGATAGGAATTTGGGTTCTTAGTTGCTATGTAAGTGTTCTGAGCTTTTTGTTCCTCACCAGTTAAAACAGGAAAATACTCTCTTCTTCCATAGAACAGATATGAGGATTAGAAACAATAGCATAATACAAGAGAAAGAGAGTAGCACTTGGCAAATAAGCAGCAAATAATAGGTACTAGTATTGGTAATACACTAGTTAAGTGATCACTTAAGTTTTGATCTCCATATTTTGCCCATCTTTCTCCCAAGACCTGGCTGATATCTTTCCTTGGACACTTCCCTGCTCACAGATCTTTTGACTTGCTCCTGATCTAATGAACTAAAACCCCAATCTAGCGCTTATCTTCCTGCTTCTAACAATGGACAACATAAATGTAATTGCAAATATGATGACAGTAAAAACTGAAGATGCTTCCCATGCATGCTGTTAAACTTTATTTACATTACATCTTTTTCTCCACATATTGGCCTTCCTGTTTTATCATCATCTCCATTTTACAGATGAGAAGACTGAGTAACAGAGACACTGCCTTTTCCAAGATTGTGTCACTAATCTTTTCTCTAAAAGATTGAAATCCAGGGTCTTATGATGCCAAATATTGCCCTTTCTACAGCTATTCCACTGCACCTTCAGAAAGTTCTGAAAGACTCTCAGAACTTTCCCAGGCCCTAAAAGGGGCTGATGACTGAATACCCTCAGCTTCTGGGTCACCAATCTCAGCTGTCAGGTGTGACAGATGGGTGGGGGTAGGTGCTCTTGAGCTCTAAACAGAGTCCAGTGACAGTTTCAACTCTGCTAACTGGGGACTGGCAGGAAGATCCTATACTCCTCAGTAAGGACAATATAGAACAATTTCCAGCCTCTTATTGGTCTTCAGTTCAGTTCAGTTGCTCTGTCGTGTCTGGCTCTTAGCAACCCCATGAATCGCAGCATGCCAGGCCTTCCTGTCCATCACGAACTCCGGGAGTTCACCCAAACTCATGTCCATCGAGTCAATGATGCCATCCAGCCATCTCATCCTCTGTCCCCTTCTCCTCCTGCCCCCAATCCCTCCCAGCATCAGGGTCTTTTCCAATGAGTCAGCTCTTCGCATCAAGTGGCCAAAGTACTGGAGTTTCAGCTTCAGCATCAGTACTTCCAACGAACACCCAGGACTGATATCCTTTAGGATGGACTGGTTGGATCGATCTCCTTGCAGTCCAAGGGACTCTCAAGAGTCTTCTCCAATACCACAGTTCAAAAGCATCAGTTCTTCGGTGCTCAGCTTTTTTCACAGTCCAACTCTCACATCCATACATGACCACAGGAAAAACCATAGCCTTGGCTAGATGGACCTTTTTTGGCAAAGTAATGTCTCTGCTTTTTAATATGCTGTCTAGGTTGGTCATAACTTTCCTTCCAAGGAGTAAGCGTCTTTTAATTTTGTGGCTGGAATCACCATCTGCAGTGATTTTTGAGCCCAGAAAAATAAAGTCTGACACTGTTTCCACTGTTTCCCCATCTATTTCCCTTGAAGTGATGGGACCAGATGCCATGATCTTCGTTTTCTGAATGTTCAGCTTTAAGCCAACTTTTTCACTCTCCTCTTTCACTTTCATCAAGAGGCTTTTTAGTTCCTCTTCACTTTCTGCCATAAGGGTGGTGTCATCTGCATATCTGAGGTTATTGATATTTCTCCCGGCAATCTTGATTCCAGCTTGTGCTTCTTCCAGTCCAGCGTGTCTCATGATGTACTCTGCATAGAAGTTAAATAAGCAGGGTGACAATATACAGCCTTGACGTACTCCTTTTCCTATTTGGAACCAGTCTGTTGTTCCATGTCCAGTTCTAACTGTTGCTTCCTGACCCGCATACAGATTTCTCAAGAGGCAGGTCAGGTGGTCTGCTATTCCCATCTCTACACCCTGACAAAGCCCAGCCTGCAGAATGGCCCCTGAGGAGGGTCCACAGCAATTGCCCAGTGGAATTTGCTTTCTGCTCTCATGCACTTCCATCCTCTCTCTTCAATTAGTTAGACAGCAGAGTAGCAACTCAATCAGTGTGTTCCAGGAGATCACATTTTGGGAAGGCTAGCAATAAATTAAATTTTCATTTTAGACCCTTAATAGCCCAATCAATAATTTAGGGAGCAAAGAAAACATTTTCTGGGAAAGCATTAGCTTGAAACTGAAAAGTAGCTGCTTCATCCCTTGGAAATGACACAATTTTAATAAGGGTGGGGTAGAGGGAGCAGAGGCTGACAACCACCCTTCACATATTCTTACTCCTTCTATCTTTATATGTCTGTCTATCTGCCTCTCTCTCTCTCTCTCTCTCTCTCTCTTTCTCACTTTCACTCTCCCCTTTCTCTCCTTATTTATGCCCTTTCCTTCCTCCTTCCTCTCTCTTATTTAGTCTTGCCTCTTTCTTGCCTCCACTATACTTTGGCCACCTGATGTGAAGAACTGACTCATTGAAAAACACCCTGATTCTGGGAAAGATTGAAGGCAAAATGAGAATGGGGCAGCAGAGGAGGAGACAGTTAGATAGCATCACCAACTCAATGATTCATATGAATTTGAGCAAACTCCAGACTATCTCCTGGAGGACACAGGAGCCTGGTGTCTGCAGTCCATGGAGTTGCACAGAGTCGGACACAACTTAATAACTAAACCATTACTACTATTACTACTACTACTGCTAATAATGTTTTGTATTTTCTCATCTTTTTTAATATTGTGCTTGCTGGTGCAAAAACTAATTAGCATTGTAACAAATCTGCAGCTATGAATTATTTTTTCTTGGAAATAAATCAAAACCATTACCCACTAATGATGTTTAATTCCATTTTGAAGAATTAGTCACATTTAAAATTAAAGATTCACCTTAAAGAAATTGCTTCAATTCAAATCAATTTTTTTTCAATGTGCTTGGCTGACTAAAAATGTTTAATTTAAAAATGTAAAAATAGACAAGATTCTAAGAGTTCCAAAGCTGTTTTTGAGAACTCACGTGGTGGTTAACACTATATCCAAATATACTGCTAAAACCTTTGAACTGATTTCCAAGAAACTACTTCAAAATATAATTTCTCTCCCTCTCTCTCCCTCTCTCTCTCTCTATGTCTCTCTCTAGTTGTTGCTGTTTGCAGGTACACTTAAAAAAAAACAATCATTTGGTTTTGCAACAAGTAACACTTCAAAGAAAGACAAAGACTTTTGCCTCAGAAGTCATTAATGTGGATTGGAGTTTAGTACAAAGTCACAGGCTGGGGATCCAAATGCCCTACACTTTTTCAGTCACCTCAATGATGATTCAACCAAACAATGCAAAATTGTAACATAAATTGAACTTGTGAAAGAAAGTTGGCACTGGGATGGTGCCTGATAAAAACATGGAGAACATAAGACTAGCAAATATCAAGGATAGATAACTTGTCTTCTTTCATCCTAAAGAAAAATACAGTCTTTGGACAGGTTAGTGATGTCAGCTGTAAAAGTATCCCCAAGTCCCATTCCTCACCCTTGGAAGATACCTGCAAATCTCTCCAAAGCCTGTGTTTCGGGAGATTAGAGTTGCCACAAGAGAAAAATCCCTATTTGAAATCCTAGACTATGGGATCTTCATATTCTTTTTCAGGTTTAAAAAAGTTTTTAAAACTGAATTATTTGTTCAACTTTACATGGGAGAAGTAATGGCAGAACCTGATTTCTAGATCAGTTCATGCATATTGATACTGTCTCTCCAGGTCCTCCCCTCTATCCTCCACTTGGAAGTATTACCCTGACAACCATCCCCAGGCACATCCTGCCTGTCTACTACACACACTGCCCTAGGACACAGCCCTACTGATCCACATCCACTTTACCCAAATTTCCCAGTCAATCTTCAGTTCTTTCCCTATAGAGTGGATCTCCAACTTTAGCTGCATCAAGACCACCTGCTAAAACAAAAATTGCTCAGTTCCACTCTCAGAGTCTCAGATTCAGCAGGTCTAAATGAGGTTTAAGAATCTGCATTTCTGACAAGTGTTGTGAGATTATTCACCACTAGTCTCTTGGAACCCTTCACATCTGGTCAGTTGCAAAGGCAATGACTTCCTTTATTCTAGACTGTTTTTCAAGAACACCTGTAGAGTGAACAGCCTTAGAAGATGGAGATACTAAAAGGCAGGTTTATTAACTGTCCTGTATAATAAAGATAATAATGTCTCTCTCTCCTCAGGGCAAAGTTCAGGCAGACCTCCTGTCCATTATAAAAGATGAGGGTTCCCTAAGCTCACCAATCTCCTGTAATGTAAGCCACTATGTGTGCGGGCATTATCTGCTTCTTTTGGCATTAGCCTGTGAGAATTAAAGCTCAGAGATGGATATTCCATATTCCATATTTAATTTATCTATAAGATTTTTTTTTCTATATCTCCTTTCTAGTACATTCCTTGAGGCCCAGGACACCTATTGTATTCACTTCACTATTGTTCCTAGTACTTAAAACAGAGTCAGGTACATTATAGGTGCTCAATAAATACTTTTTTAAATGAATGAATAAATTCATAAAAAGTAAATAGGTAATAATAACCCAGTAAATTTAGTACAACTCAAGTGCATTTATTAGGTGAGAAAAAGAAGGATGGGAGATTTTTTGGATAGTGGCCAAAAATCACAGAGCTAGGAAACTGTGGAGTTGGGATTTAAACTTAAGCCTCCCAGTTCTCCCACCTAAACTTGTAACCATTATATTCTATATCCTCTCTAATGTACACATGTGTGTCTATGACGAGACTCAGAAAAGTGAGTAAGCACCCATACGTGGGTAGTGGCTACTCAGTAATCTCAGTGATTGTGTTTCTCTTTCTATATACCTACATTTTATAAATTTTCTACCAAAAAACACCTCTGCATATAAATATTTTACATATGTGTGTGTATATATATATTCATTTACATACAAATATATGTGTGAAAGTTGCTTAGTTGTGGCCAATTCTCTGTGACCTCATGGACTGTAGCCCTCCAGGCGCCTCTGTCCATGGAATTCTCCAGGCAAAAATACTGGAATGGATTGCCATTCCTTTCTCCAGAGGATCTTCCTGACTCAGGATTCAAACTGGGGTCTCCTGCATTGCAGTCAGATTCTTTACCATCTGAGCCACTTGGGAAGCCCATACATATGTATACCTATATATAAATTTTATGAGAAAAATAATTTTATCTTTTAAAAATTTAAGGAGTGGAATTATTTCAATGCTGTTTTTGCCACCAAAAATATTTTAGGAATATCTCCTCTGGAATTGCCCTCAGAGATAGTGGGCATGGTACATGAAAATTATTCCCAACACTTTGCCACACTTCACTTTGATCCAAAATAGTCATTTAATGGTCCAGACTATGTCTGATTCGAAACATTATTACTTTTTTTTTTTTCCAAAATCAAGTTGTCTCCTATGGACAAGGATTTGCAATTGCTGAAGTACTGAAAGGAAGTTTACATAAATTCTAAAGAAGACAATCCCTAGTGTAGGTTCTAAAAATAATCTTGAGCATCTTTAGAATCAGTGGCTTAGTCTCTGGAGACTCTTAAACATTAACTACACTTATCACCATATATAACTTTTAAAAGACAATCTCCTTAAATCATTATCATAGCACAGGTTTTCCTTTTTTATTATTCTTTGAACAGTGATCATCCTAATGTCTGGCTACTCTAACATGATGCCAGCTAGTAAGAGTCCTCCCCACCCCCCACATTCACTCACTATGTCAGCCCACAGTTTATTGGAAACACAGTGAAGGAGTTATGCCTCCCACAGCAGCATTTGGACCCACATAATTTAGATTCACTAAGATAATCAGTGTATGATCATTAAAAGAACACTGCACTGTTTACAGTTCTCAAGCATTCGGGACATTCTCCTTTGTTCATTATACCCAATTAGAAATTTGAATTAAGGTTTCCATTAAGCAAACATTGATCTCTTTTCCCATGTTCATTATGGAACAGCAGCCAACAAGCCTCTTTAATTTCCTTCCAAGTTTTGTATATAAGTTGCATTGTTGAGAATGGGGTTAGGTAATGTAATTGTTCTTCCTCTGTGTGTTTGGGATACTCGGTAAGAAAGAGTACAACTCAATCAAAACTCTACTTTCTGCAAACCACTGTAATTATACAATTTTATTCCCTTAGTATTTGGAGATATAAAATTTAGAGAATTTTGTAAGAATCAAAATATACCTTCTGAACATTGACTTTATAAATAATAGTATAATGAAAAGAACCTCACTTTGGACATCAATCTGGATTCATGTCTCAGTTCTACTTACTAGCTAGAGAACCTAGTGGAAGCTACTAAACTTCTCTGAGATCAGGTTTTTTCACTGGTAAAAAATAGATTTATAATACCAGTGCTAACTACCTCATGAAAGAATTATCAATATCCAGTGAGATAATATACATGTGAAAATGTTGATAATGTTTATTATTTAGAATTAACAGTCACATAATCAAATCTCACTGAAGGTAATCTACAAAGACATACCTAATTTATAATTTGACGTTCCAGAAATGCTTCATTATTATACTGTCTAATGTCTCATTGGAAGATTTAATCTATCAACAAAGAGCATAATAGGGGGACAGCTTCTATTTAATCATGCAAGAATAATTGTAATAGGAAGGTTACTCTTGAAACATCCACTCCTCGGGGTGGGAGAAGGGGATGTATTATGCTTCAGCTTTCAAATTCACAGAAATGCATCCTTCATTCTTGTGTGGCATTTCACAATGTTTTTGTCCTGGGAAAGAGGTGGGGCAGGGGCTGCAGAAAGAGGGACAAATTGGAAAGGTCTCATTTCTTTTCAATTACTATAGCCAGACTCCAAGGACATCATTCACAATGGGTAGTACATGGAGAAGCTCCCTCCAGAAAACACTTTAATTATGGGCTGCTGGCATGTGTCCAGGAGGGAGCTGGCTATCTGTCTGAGGCTGGGAAGTGGGAGCAAGGCTTTCAATCAGCCAGATTCAGAAAAGGGAATGCCCAGGGGGGGACACAAAGTAATTACCATCATCAAGAGCAATTGCAACAATACTGGAGTTGGGCTCCTGGTTGTTCACAAGCAAGCAATTCCTTTTGTGCGACATTCATGTTGACCCCCTCATACAGAAGCTCCAGAAGGAAAAAAAGCAAAATATAACCTTTTCCTTCTTAATCATCAACATTTAGCAGGGTAAATGTCATCTGAAGTCTGACTTTTCATTAACCACATAAAATCCTGGGAAATGGACCCTGCACTTAGAGACATGAGTTTTTTTATTATTATTTTTTAAATGAGTTTTCTTTCTTTTGGCTTTAAAACCTAACAACCTCCTTTGCACGTCACCCCCTACTACCAACCCTCCACCCTCCCTATAGGGATTGCTAGAGGTGGCATGCCTGCAACCTCTTCATCGGAAGTTCCTTAAGGCAGAATTATTGGAAGCAAATAGGGTAACGAGGCTAACAAGGAGACTCAATTTAACTGTCATCAGGAAATTATAAAATAGCTTATCAGAGATCGAATGTGAAGGAAAGACCCCGAGGATTGTCGTTTAAGAAGCAGCAGGTTAAACTGTGTGGGGAAGATTTCCTTTAGCTCATTAGTACTTGAAGTCACAAGCATTTAAGGATCTAAGACCTGCCAGGGGAACAAGTCTGTCTTCGGTTCTCCTGCTGGAGAGTGATTAGCTGGAATTAACAAGAGCACCACTAGGGATTTCATCCCGAATCAATTCAAACAACAGAGTTACCATTACACAGAAATCTTAGGAAACTGTTCACCTGGCTTTGCCACCTCGTATGCACACCATGGAGGGATGTATGCGCCTGGCATTTTCCCTCTGTGGAGCAGAATGTCACTGGGAAATTATGGAGATAAAAACACATTCACCCTGCACCCGTCACGGAGCCATGCCATGATGAGAAAAATTACCCAGTGGTGCCTGGTTTTGTGGACATCCCCATTTCATTCCTGCCCTGCCACTCATTTATTTGTAGTTCCATTAGCAAATTCCCTTAGGTGGGGTTAATGTTTTGGGGGGGAGGAGGGTGGAAAGCCGTCAGTCAACTATTAGCTTCAGCAAGCATTTCACCAGTCTGATTCATTTTGTTTAAGCTGACAGTCATACAGTGTGGGACAAGGACCATGACCAAACTCCACTTTTAGGTGGCCCTCATCTAAACTCGGACACAATCTCTGTAATGCATCAGACATACTCCTCCATAGATGGTATTCAAGTAACAGAGGCCCCCATAAACCAGCTTGCTGAAAGGAATGGATGATCCTAACCAAATAAAATTTCAGGTGTTTAGTTTGAATTCCACATAGCCCTGGATTTGTCACTAAAAATATTACTAGAAGAGCTTGGGATTGCCGTCAGAAAACCTGAGTTTAAATCTTAGCTTTATAACAAAATGGGCTTCCCTTGTGACTCAGCTAGTAAAGAAACCGCCTGCAATGCAGGAGACCTGGGTTTGATCCCTGGGTTGGGAAGATCCCTTACAGAAGAGAAAGGCTACCCACTCCAGTATTCCAGCCTAGAGAATTCCATGGACTGTATAGTCCATGGGGTCATAAAGAGTCGGACACGACTGAGTGACTATCACTAATATGGAGAGCAACAAAGTCTACTTCTTGTATTTCAAACTAAGAGGAAGCTATCAAGGTTCCAGCCTAAAGTATGCAATAATTGCTAAATATGGTTTATTTAGGAATAATAGTAAATTACATATTTAGGACTTCCCTCGTGGCTCAGAGGGTAAAGCTTCTGCCTACAATGCGGGACACCTGGATTCAATGCCTGGGTCGGGAAGATCTCCTGGAGAAGGAAATGGCAACCAACTCCAGTATTCTTGCCTGGAAAATCCCATGGACAGAGTAGCCTGGTAGGCTACAGTCCATGGGATCGCAAAGAGTCAGACAAGACTGAGCGACTTCACTTTCACTTTCACTTTTATAACAAAGCATATGATTCTGAGCCAGTCACTCAAGCTCAGCAGCCTCATCCATACACATGGAAATGATCAGGAGAGAATCTTCTTCACAGGGTTAGAATAGGCATCAGCCCAGGCAATATATTTTAAACATGCTGGAAGATATGAAGCAAAGAGATTTGATTGAATTGATACTCAAATCAAAATTACCCTAATGTCAGCTCATTTAAAACTAACAATGATTAAGTAAAATCATGGCATGGATTTTTGTATGATCAATTAATCCTTTCTTCAAAACACAGAGTAAATGTATTTTTGATTCCTTAAATATTCCCATTAATTGGGCTGCAGTTTGTTTATGCAATACTTATATAATAGTGTATGTAATACACTACAGTGTATCTGTAGTCTTGGCGGAAAGCAATTGGCTATCTTCAACTGAACAGATATACTTAAAGTTTATCAAGGAGACACAGAATTGCAAATAGGCTTAAAAACCGGACACTGAATGTAGCAGATGACAAGGTATCTCTCCTTGACCAAATTTTAATTAGACTCCTCTGAGCTTTGTTCTCTACTAGGCCTTAATCTCTGTCCTTGGCCTGTTTAGCCTAGTTTTAGCAAGAATCCTGCTCAGCCAATTTGTAAGAATCCCCCAGCCTTAATGTCTTGTCATCCTTCATATCTAATCAAGTTCCTCACCCCTGATACTGAACATATAAGTCCTTGGCCCGCTTTTAGCAATAATCCCATTAGGGCAGTTTAGCAAGAAACTCCCTACCACTGGTGTCTCTTCCTAGTACTTTTCTACCCAGTGATACCTTCTGACCCTTCCCCTGGGCTGTAAATACCAGGCTATTCCTTATTGGATTCAGAGCTGGGCACCATCTCTCTTCCTTATTATAGTAGTCATAATTAACTCCTATATGGTGACTGAAGCCATGAAATTAAAAGACGCTTACTCCTTGGAAGGAAAGCTATGACCAACCTAGATAGCATATTCAAAAGTAGAGACATTACTTTGCCAACTAAGGTCCGTCTAGTCAAGGCTATGGTTTTTCCAGTGGTCATGTATGGATGTGAGAGTTGGACTGTCAGGAAAGCTGAACACCGAAGAATTGATGCTTTTGAACTGTGGTGTTGGAGAAGACTCTTGAGAGCCCCTTGGACTACAAGGAGATCAGCCCTGGGATTTCTTTGGAAGGAATGATGCTAAAGCTGAAACTGCAGTTTGGCCACCTCATGCGAAGTGCTGACTCATTGGAAAAGACTCTGATGCTGGGAGGGATTGGGGGCAGGAAGAGAAGGGGACGACAGAGGATGAGATGGCTGGATGGCATCACTGACTCGATGGACGTGAGTCTGAGTGAACTCCGGGAGTTGGTGATGGACAGGGAGGCCTGGCGTGCTGCGATTCATGGGGTCACAAAGAGTTGGACACGACTGAGCGACTGAACTGAACTGAACTGACCTGAACAGTAAACTTTGATAAAGTACTCCTTAACCTTTTAGCAGTGTCAGAACAATTTTCTTTAACACGGGAAAGATCAAGAATACAAACACATCTTAGCAAGAGTAGTCTCTTCTCCCACCAAGAGCACCACCATGACACCTTGGACATCTCACAACTTCTCCTGGCCTTTGCAGCACTTGCTCTCAATTCCAGATCCGAGATGGAAGCATTATATTAGGTTACCTGCCCAACACCCAGCTATCAGGTAGTGGAAAGAGGGACAGTTTTCTCTTTAGATTCCATGGGTAGAGACAAAGCATGCAGGATGTTTCCCAAAACAAAAAGAAGGATTAAACGTTGAGCAGCCAAAAATATCAACTTTCTAATGTGAATATCTACTAGATGTGGCCTGTGTACCAAATACTTTTCATATCCCATTTCAGTTAATTCTCAAAACCACCTGTGAAGATGGAGTGTATTATGCCCACATTAAGATGAAGAAACAGACTCCAATAAATTTAGTGCCTATTTCAAGAATTATACATCTCCTAAGTAGTAAGAATTATACATCTCCTAATTATACATCTCCTAAGGTCTGTTTGACCTTATCTTTCATGCCATTGAGCTAGCGCTCATAGAAACTGATTTGAGTGTTGGGCCCAGGGCTGAACAAAATAATGATTCAGAAAAGGACCTTGGGAACAAACATGAGAGTAAAAGAGAATGATGAGAAATAAATCAGGGTCTCCTTTTCCGTCTGTTGTGTGCACCTCACACAGTGGGTAGGAAGCCACAGCACCTCTTTTGGGCCAGTGTGCTCTAGTGGCTCCCTTGCCACTGCTGCAGAAGCTGCACTGCCCTTGAATAAGAGGCACAGTGTTAGCATCTCTGTGCTGGATGAACCTTTGCTCCAGAGATGCTGAACTTCCCTGTGCCATGAATATGGATGATTTATCTTTGCTAAGCACAGATGGAGATCAGTTTGACCTGAGGATGATTCCAATCAAAAAAGTCTTTGTCCTCTCCCTAGAAATTTTTCTCCCTTGCAAACTGATGACAGTCAAAACAATAATGGGAATTACTGATTGTGTGCCTTATTTCTTAACATTCTAACCACTTTGATTCATATGGATATGGGCAATGGAGAAATTAATAATAATTTTAATTTCATCTCTAAAAACCTTTCAGACACAATTATAAATATTTTTTTTTTCTTCAACTCTCTGGGCAAGGTAGAATAGTTAAATACAAAGATGAAAAATAAAAGCTGGGCTAGAATTTTTGCTTAGCTACCTATTAACTGAGTATCTTAGAGAAAGTCACTTAACCTCTCTGAGCCCCCATTTTTTCCATTTGTAAAATGGGAATAAGAACAGTATAGACTTTTTAAGGCTATTATGAGAACTTTGCATAGTACCTACCATGTAATAAGCATTAAATAAAAGTAATTATTATCTTCATTTTACAAAGAGAACTTGGAAAAATTAAGTAAATTGCTAAGATCATTGTCAGCTACAAAGGACTAAACCCTGTCTTTTGGTTTTAAAGACAGAACATTTTTAATTATATCTCTACACCTTATATTTCCTACCCAACATTCTGTAACTTTTTCACACACACTAACTTGCTGATTCATACTTATTCTTGAATCCACTGTATTAGTAAAGAGAGTAAGAAATTCTGCTCTGGGCCCAACAGGTTTGCAGTCTCTAAACATGAGTACTGTCTTTCACTGATTGCTGCCCTTAGCTGAGCACATCTCCAGCATCTCTTCTTTTCATTAGTATTCTGTTAAGAACATGTTTCCCCGTGTTTGCATTCAAAAATTTCCCAAATTTCTGTTTTTGTGTGACCCTGCCAGTGAATTCTTTACATTTACTGCCTGCTGGACAAAGTAGGACTTCCTCATCTAGGGTGTCCTAACACTCCACAAAGGACTCCCTATCCAAGTACAAAATGTAATTGTGATCCACAGATTCATGAAAATAACTGAGGGAAAGAAGTCTGGGAAGAAACATAAGTGCAATACACAAAAAATGGAAGATGCTTATATCTTCATACAGGAAAAAAAAAAAACAGTTTACCAACAAAGCCCCAAAGATGGCAAATTCTAGGCAGCATTATGAAAAGTTTAGAAATAAAGGAATGAAATATTGTTCTCCCTATGTACACCACACCAGAATTCAGGCACAGAGCCCTGAGAAAACTAGAAGGCAACTTAATTGTCAAAAATTGTTAGAGCATTGACTCTAATGGCTTTTAAAAACATATAAATGTGGGAAATAAATTCCTGATGAGGTGAATGTATATTTTCCGCAAATGTATTAATGGCAGTGATGCACACTCACACAAAACTGGAACTCTGATACAAATGTAACTACATAGTTTTTCATATCCTCTGATACTCTGTCTATTCTCCTTTCAGCATCCTCTAGGTCTTCTTGACATTGTAATTGAATAACTTTTTACCCAAAGAGATCTCCCTGGTGTTCAAGTCCCTCTTGTCTTCTCTTCCATTTTTGTTTATTCATTCACACCAACTTGATTCATCTTTGTGCATGTATTACCTCCTCTCCATTATTTATCTAGAGGGAAATGATTAATATAAGTAGAAATGCAAGATTCTACTTCCCTTCAAAATATCTCCCATCTCACAGTTCCTTCCAAAGAATGTTTCAAGGATTAAAAATATGTACAACTAGACAACCATATGTTAAAAGGTATTTATCACTATCTTGGCATGGGTCTGAGCTCAGAGATTTATTTCAAGTTGAAAAATCTTAGGTGATTAAAAAAAAAGAACTATGATGAAACCATTTAGTAAACACCTATATCTAGTATTTTTAATATGCTTTTGATTTAATCAAAATATAAATCAAATTAAATAATTCTATTCAAACTAAAATAAAACTGAATTATGGCTTAATATAATATTTAAAAATTAATTTTCTAGTCATATATATAACCCCCAGAGAGACATTTGGCAAAATATATTATGTGTGAACTCCAGCTGTTTACAGCAGAATAAGATGTCCTATTGGTCAAGGCTAAAAGTCACAAGGAAATGACAAAAGGATAAAACTATTTAGCATACAGATAGGACTTCTTGAAGGTTTATTGCCACGTGCAATACTAAGCACTACACAGTATACTGTTCCTTTCAAAAAATACAACAGCACTATTCTTGTGTCTGTTTTAAATATAGGAAACACAGAAAGGTTAAGATTGGCCAAGGATAAGGGTTTCACCTCAACTAAATAGTAGAATGGAGGACTGACACATCTATCTGACGGCTTTTAAAAACACACACTCTAAGTTGAACTTTTTCAATATTTTCATCCAAAAATATTTATTGAGACCTCAGCAGTGCTGGGTAGAGCTCAAGAATTTGGTGATACAGGATTCAGCAAGAAAGGCAAAATCACTGCCCTCTTCAAACATATTCTTTAAGGAGCAGATGAAAAATCAATACATAAACTAGTGAACAAGATTGCTGCAAATGGTGGTAAGCACTGAAATGAACCAGATGATAAGCCAAAGAGTAAGAGATGAGGACAGTTGACAATACCTGTAAGTAGTGTTAAGAGCAGAGAAGGCAATGGCACCCCACTCCAGTACTCTTGCCTGGAAACTCCCATGGATGGAGGAGCCTGGAGGGCTGCAGTCCATGGGGTCACGAAGAGTCAGACACGACTGAATGACTTCACTTTCACTTTTCACTTTCCTGCATTGGAGAAGGAAATGGAAACCCACTCCAGTGTTCTTGCCTGGAGAATCCCAGGGATGGGGGAGCCTGGTGGGCTGCCGTCTATGGAGTCGCACAGAGTCGGACACGACTGAAGCAACTTAGCAGGAGCAGCAGCAGCAGCAGCAGCGTTAAAAGGCCCTACTGGGGGAGGTGACAGTGAAACCATGTCCAGAACCATAAGAAGTCCTCTGACACAAGGAGCGTGGAGGCGGAATCCTCTGAAAAGCCCTACCCAGGAGCCCTGCTAAGAGGTCAGAAAAACAGAATGAATGCCATGGCAGATGGAGCATAGCATGGGAAGGAAGGCAAGCAGGCCTGGTAGGGGTTGAGATTGGACACAGGCAGGACCTAATCTCTTGATAACACATTGTCATGTAAAAAGGGAAACATATGAACATAAAGATCTTACTATCCTAATGCAAACAGTGCCAAGAGTTATATATTGAAAGATATTTATGTCAAACACTTTATAATGGAAAATTGAGTCTGAATATCAATATAATATTAATACTTTTTAACATTTAGATAGGAAAAATATTCCATTTTCAAGAGTAAGTTTGTTTTGGTTTCAGCTATATACTGCTGTTGTTGTTGTTCTTGTTGTTTTTGTTTAGTGGCTAAGTCATGTCTGACTCTTTTGTGGCGCCATGGACTGAAGCCCATTAGGCTTCTCTGTCCATGGGATTTCCCAGGCAAGAATACTAGAGTGGGTTGCCATTTCCTTCTCCAGGGAATCTTCCCAACCCAGGTACTGAACCTGCATCTCTGGCATTGGCAGGTGGATTCATTTTATTTACCATTCCGTTCAATTCAGTTCAGTCCCTCAGTCCTGTCTGACTCTTTGCGACCCCATGGACTACAGCATGCCAGGCCTCCCTGTACATCAACAACTCCCGGAGTTTACTCAAACTCATGTCCATTGAGTCAGTGATGCCATCCAACCATCTCATCCTCTGTCATTCCCTTCTCCCACCTTCAATCTTTCCCAGCATCAGGTCTTTTCAAATGAGTCAGCTCTTCGCATCAGGTAGCCAAAGTATTGGAGCAGGCAAAAATGATACGTACCAACAACTGTTATTTCTAGGTGAAGTGATAAATAATTTTAATAACCTTCTTTTCACAAATGTATTTTCTAAATTTTCTCTTTTCTGCTTCATTTATATTTTTAAAGAAACATAGTTAATTTACAATATTATACATAAGATATTAATTTCAGATATACACCATCAGTTCAGTTCATGTCAGTCACTCAGTCATGTCTGACTCTTTGCGACCCCATGAATTGCAGCATGCCAGGTCTTCCGGTCCATCACCAAAAACCAGAGTTCACTCAAACTCATGTCCATTGAGTCCTTGATGCCATCCACCCATCTCATCCTCCATCCTCCCCTTCTCCTCCTGCCCCCAATCCCTCCCAGCATCAGAGCCTTTTCCAGTGAGTCAACTCTTTGCATGAGGTGGCCAAAGTATTGGAGTTTCAGCTTTAGCATCAGTCCTTTCAATGAACACCCAGGGCTGATCTCATTTAGGATGGATGGGTTGGATCTCCTTGCAGTCCAAGGGACTCTCAAGAGTCTTATCCAACACCACACTTCAAAAGCATCATTTTGATATATGGCAAAACCAAAACAATATTGTAAAGTTAAATAAAATTAAATTAAAAAAACAAAAAACAAAAGCATCAATTCTTCAGCACTCAGCTTTCTTCACAGTCCAACTCTCACATCCATACATGACCGCTGGAAAAACCATGGCCTTGACTAGATGCACCTTTGTTGGCAAAGTAATGTCTCTGCTATTTAATATGCTATCTAGGTTTGGTCATAGCTTTCCTTCCAAGGAGCAAGCATCTTTTAATTTCATGGCTGCAATCACCATCTGCAGTGATTTTGGAGACCAAAAAAACAAAGTCTGGCACTGTTTCCACATCTATTTGCCATGAAGTGATGGGACCAGATGCCATGATCTTAGTTTTGAATGCTGAGCTTTAAGCCAACCCTTTCACTCTCCTCTTTCACTTTCATAAAGAGGCTCTTTTGTTCTTCTTCACTTTCTGCCATAAGGGTGGTGTCATCTGCATATCTGAGGTTATTGATATTTCTCCCGGCAATCTTGATTCCAGCTTGTGCTTCTTCCAGCTCAGCCTTTCTCATAATGTACTCTGCATATAAGTTAAATAAGCAGGGTGACAATATACAGCCTTGACATACTCCTTTTCCTATTTGGAACCAGTCTGTTATTCCATGTCCAGTTCTAACTGTTGCTTCCTGACCTGCATACAGGTTTCTCAAGAGGCAGGTCAGGTGGTCTGGTATTCCCATCTCCTTCAGAATGTTCCACAGTTTATTGTGATCCACACAGTCAAAGGCTTTGGCATAGTCAGTAAAGCAGAAATAGATGTTTTTCTGGAACTCTCTTGCTTTTTCTATGATCCAGCGGATGTTGGCAATTTGATCTCTGGTTCCTCAACTTTTCCAAAACCAGCTTGAACATCTGGAAGTTCATGGTTCATGTATTGCTGAAGCCTGGCTTGGAGAATTTTGAGCATTAATTTACTAGCATGTGAGATAAGTAGTGCGGTAGTTTGAGCATTCTTTGACTTGCCTTTCTTTGGGATTGGAATGAAAACTGACCTTTTCCAGTCCTGTGGCCACTCCTGAGTTTTCCAAATTTGCTGGCATATTGAGTGCAGCACTTTCACAGCATCATCTTCCAGGATTTGAAAGAGCTCAACTGGAATTCCATCACCTCCACTAGCTTTGTTTGTAGTGATGCTTTCTAAGGCCCACTTGACTTCACATTCCAGGATGTCTGGCTCTAGGTTAGTGATTACACCTTTGTGATTATCTGGGTTGTGAAGATCTTTTTTGTACAGTTCTTCTGTGTATTCTTGCCACCTCTTCTTAATATCTTCTGCTTCTGTTAGGTCCATACCATCCCTGTCCTTTATCAAGCCCATCTTTGCCTGAAATGTTCCCTTGGTATCTGTAGTTTTCTTGAAGAGATCTCTAGTCTTTCCCATTCTGTTGTTTTACTCTATTACTTTGCATTGATCACTGAGGAAGGCTTTCTTATCTCTCCTTGCTATTCTTTGGAGCTCTTCATTTCAGATGTTTATATCTTTCCTTTTCTCCTTTGCTTTTTGGTTCTCTTGTTTCACAGCTATTTGTAAGGCCTCCCCAGACAGCCATTTTGTTTTTTTGCATTTCTTTCCCATGGGGATGGTCTTGATCCCTGTCTCCTGTACAATGTCACGAACCTCATTCCATAGTTCATCAGGCACTCTATCAGATCTAGTCCCTTAAATCTATTTGTCACTTCCACTGTACAATATAAGGGATTTGGTTTAAGTCATACCTGAATGATCCAGTGGTTTTCCCTACTTTCTTCAATTTAAGTCTGAATTTGGCAACAAGGAGTTCACGATCTGAGCCACAGTCAGCTCCCGGTCTTGTTTTTGCTGACTGTATGTAGCTTCTCCATCTTTGGCTGCAAAGAATATTATCAATCTGATTTCGGTATTGACCATCTGGTGATGTCTATGTGGAGTCTTCTCTTGTTGTTGGAAGAGGGTGTTTTCTATGACCAGTGCGTTCTCTTGGCAAAACTCTATTAGCCTTTGCTCTTCTTCATGCCATATTCCAAGGCCAAATCTGCCTGTTACCCCAGGTGTTTCTTGACTTCCTACTTTTGCATTCCAGTCCCCTATAATGAAAAGGACATCTTTTTTGGGTGTTAGTTCTAAAAGGTCTTATTGGTCTTCATAGAACCATTCAACTTCAGCTTCTTCAGCGTTACTGGTTGGGGCATAGGCTTGGATTACTGTGATACTGAATGGTTTGCCTTGGAAACAAATAGAGATCATTCTGTCATTTTTGAGATTGCATCCAAGTACTGCATTTCAGAATCTTTTGTTGACTATGATGGCTACTCCATTTCTTCTAAGGGATTCCTGTCCACAGTAGTAGATATAATGGTCATCTGAGTTAAATTCACCCATTCCAGTCCATTTTACTTTGCTGATTCCTAGAATGTCAACGTTCACTCTTGCCAACTCCTGTTTGACCACTTCCAATTTGCCTTGATTCATGGACCTAACATTCCAGGTTCCTATGCAATATTGCTCTTTACAGCATCGGACCTTGCTTCTATCACCGGTCATATACACAACTGGGTATTGTTTTTGCTTTGGCTCCATCCCTCCATTCTTTCTGGAGTTATTTCTCCACTGATCTCCAGTAGCATATTAGCACCTACAAAGCTGGGGAGTTCCTCTTTCAGTATCCTATCATTTTGCCTTTTCATACTGTTCATGGGGTTCTCAAGGCAAGAATACTGAAGTTGTTTGCCATTCCCTTCTCCAGTGGACCACATTCTGTCAGACCTCTCTACCATGACCCGTTGGTCTTGGGTGGCCCCACATGGCAGGAGTTAGACAAGGCTGTGGTCCGTGTGATCAGATTGACTAGTTTTCTGTGATTGTGGTTTCAGTGTGTCTGCCTTCTGATGCCCTCTTGCAACACCTACCATCTTACCTTGGTTTCTCTTACCTCTGCTGCCCCCATGACCTTGAACGTGGAGTAGCTCCTCTCGGCCCTCCTGCACCCACGCCGCAGCCGCTCATTGGACGTGGGGTTGCTCCTCTCAGCTGCAGCCCCTGACTGTGGACATGGGGTAGCTCCTCTCGGCCTCCGCCCCTGACCTTGGGTGAGGGTTGGCTCCTCTCAGCCACCGCCAGTGACCTCAGACATGGGGTAGCTCCTCTCGGCCACCGCCCCTGACCTTGGGTGAGGGGTAGCTCCACTTGGCCACACTTCTGCACAGTCTGTCGCAGCTGGAGCGCTTCTGCAGATATACACACCATGCTGCTGCTGCTGCTGCTGCTAAGTTGCTTCAGTCGTGTCCGACTCCATGCGACTCCATAGACAGCAGCCCACCAGGCTCCTCCATCCATGGGATTCTCCAGGCAAGAGTACTGGAGTGGGGTGCCATTGCCTTCTCCCATAGTGATTCAATATTTTAATAGATTGTACTCCAAATTCCCAACATCCGCTGGATCATTGAAAAAGCAAGAGAGTTCCAGAAAAACATCTATTTCTGCTTTACTGACTGTGCCAAAGCCTTTGACTGTGTGGATCACAATAAACTGTGGAACATTCTAAAGGAGATGGGAATACCAGACCACCCGACCTACCTCTTGAGAAACCTGTATGCAGGTCAGGAAGCAACAGTTAGAACTGGACATGGAATAACAGACTGGTTCCAAATAGGAAAAGGAGTATGTCAAGGCTGTATTTTGTCACCCTGCTTATTTAACTTACATGCAGAGTACATCATGAGAAACGCTGGGCTGGAAGAAGCACAAGCTGGAATCAAGACTGCTGGGAGAAATATCAATAACCTCAGATATGCAGATGACACCACTCTTATGGCAGAAAGTGAAGAAGAACTAAAGAGCCTCTTGATGAAAGTGAAAGACGAGAGTGAAAAAGTTGGCTTAAAGCTCAACATTCAGAAAACAAAGATCATGGCATCTGGTCCCATCACTTCATGGCAAATAGATGGGGAAACAGTGGAAACAGTGCCAGACTTTATTTTTCTGGGCTTGAAAATCACTGCAGATGGTGATTGCAGCCATGAAATTAAAAGACGCTTGCTCCTTGGAAGGAAAGCTATGACCAAACCTAGATAGCATATTAAAAAGCAGACATTACTTTGCCAACAAAGTTCCATCTGGTCAAGGCTATGGTTTTTCCAGTAGTCATGTATGGATGTGAGAGTTGGACTATAAAGAAGGCTGAGTGCTAAAGAATTGATGCTTTTGAACTGTGGTGTTGGAGAAGATTCTTAAGAGTCCCTTGGACTGCATTGAGATCCTACCCATCCATCCTAAAGGAGATCAGTCCCGGGTGTTCATTGGAAGGACTGATGTTGAAGCTGAAACTCCAGTACTTTGGCCACCTCATGCGAAGAGTTGACTCATTGGAAAAGACCCTGATGCTGGGAAAGGTTGAAGGCCAAAGGAGAAGGGGACAACAGAGGATGAGATGGTTGGATTGCATCATCAACTCAACGGACATGAGTTTGGGTAAACTCCGGGAGTTGGTGACGGACAGGGAAGCCTGGTGTGCTGCAGTCCATGGGGTCACAAAGAGTCAGGCACGACTGAGCGACTGAACTGAACTGAACTGAACTGAACTGAACTCCATCTGAAGTTATTATAAAGTAATGCCTATATTTCTCTGTGCTGTACAACATATCCTTATTGCTTTATTTTATACACAGTAGTTTGTATCTCTTAATCCCATACCTCTCTCTTGTCTCTACCCTATTCCCTCTCTCCACTGGAATCCACTGGGCTGCTCTCTATATCTGTGATCTGTTTCTATTTTGTTATATGCATTTGTTTGTTTTCTTTTTTTAGATTCCACATATAATATGATACCACCTATCAGAATGGCAATCATTAAAAAGTCTACAAACAGTAAATGCTGGAGAGGATGTAGGGAAAGAGAATAACTGTTGGTAGGAAAGTAAACCAGTGCAGCCACTATGGAAAACAGTATGGAGGATCCTCAAAAAATTAAAAAGAGAGTTGTCAGCAATTCCACTCCTACATACATATCATATCCAAAGAATATAAAGACACTAATTTGAAAATATATATATACCCTAATGCTCATAGCAGCATTATTTACAATAGTCAAGATGTGGAAACAACCCAGGCATATATCAAAGATAAATGGATAAAAGAGATGTAAGATACATACATATATATATATATATATATATATATATACACACACACACACACATATATATGTATACATACATACATATATAAGTACAAAATGGAATATTACTCAGTCATAAAAACAATAAAATTCTCTCATTTATAACAACATGGGTAGACTTAGAGAATATTATGCTTAGTGAAATAAGTCAAAAAAATACAAAAACACAAAAATCTAAAGTAAAATGGAAGAACTTCTTTCCAGCACAGTTTGACAGTTTCTTTAGTAGATAAACATATACCTGCCATAAGATCAGCCTTTCCACTGCTAGATATTTCTAAAAGAAATGAAAACATGTCCATACAAAGATTTATACCCCAAACTTCTATAAAAGAAATGTCATGGGAATGTAATATACACCACTGTAATTAATAAAACTGTATTGCATATTTGAACGTGCTAAGAGAGTGGGTCTTAAATGTTCTCATGACAAGAATAGAATTTTTTATGACTATAAAAATTAAAATAAATAAACACCAGTAATTGTAAAAATTACTCTTTACAATTTTAATTGACATAACATTGTGGAAGTTTAAGGTATACAACATGCTACTTTGACACACATATATTGCAATATGAATACCAATATTATGTTCGCTAACACCTTCATCATGCTTTAATTTACAAATTCATTACATGGACTTTTTATATTATTACTGCATTTTTAAATAATAACAATAAAATTGCCACACTACCCAATGCAATCTACAGATTTAATGTAATCCCTATCAAAATATCCATGACTTTTTCAAAGAAGTAGAATAAATAATCCTAAAATTCATATGGAACCACAAATATCTCATCAACACTTGTTACTGTTTATTGTTTTTGTTGTAGCTATCCTACTGCATGTAAAGTGGATTCTCATGATTTTGATTGACTAATGATGTCATGAGCATCTTGTTTGCCAGTTTGTAATGTTTTATGTTTGTATCTATCTCTCCCCCATACTGTGAGTTCCTTAAGAGTATACATGGTGTCATTTGTCATTGTCATCTCTAAAAACTGACAACAGATAAATGAATTAGTGAACAGACTAACAAAAGAACACAAGACCTAAGGAATCCCCAAAGGCCACACTGCTTAATAATAATAATAAATTAAAAAAGAAGAGAAGAAAATAAAATTTGGTGACATAGTGGTAAGAATTTAGACAAAGAAGGGAAAGCCCTGTTAAGACTGTATTATCTAAAGATGTAGTATTTTTACTGAGATCTTAATGAGCAGTAGGAAACAGACAAGTAAAGAACTGAGGGACTTTTGGATCGCAGCCATTCTGACTGGCGTGAAATGGTACCTCATAGTGGTTTTGATTTGCATTTCTCTGATAATGAGTGATGTTGAACATCTTTTCATGTGTTTGTTAGCCATCTGTATGTCTTCTTTGGAGAAATGTCTATTTAGTTCTTTGGCCCATTTTTGGATTGGGTCATTTATTTTTCTGGAGTTGAGCTGTAGGAGTTGCTTGTATATTTTTGAGATTATTTGTTTGTCAGTTGCTTCATTTGCTATTATCTTCTCCCATTCTGAAGGTTGTCTTTTCACCTTGCTAATAATTTCCTTTGTTGTGCAGAAGCTTTTAAGTGTAATTAGGTCCCATTTGCTTATTTTTGCTTTTATTTCCAATATTCTGGGAGGTGGGTCATAGAGGATCCTGTTGTGATGTATGTCAGAGAGTGTTTTGCCTATGTTCTCCTCTAGGAGTTTTATAGTTTCTGGTCTTATGTTGAGATCTTTAATCCATTTTGAGTTTATTTTTGTGTATGGTGTTAGAAAGTGCTCTAGTTTCATTCTTTTACAAGTGGTTGACCAGTTTTCCCAGCACCACTTGTTAAAGAGATTGTCTTTAATCCATTGTATATTCTTGCCTCCTTTGTCAAAGATAAGGTGTTCATATGTGCATGGATTTATCTCTGGGCTTTCTATTTTGTTCCATTGATCTATATTTCTGTCTTTGTGCCAGTACCATACTGTCTTGATAACTGTGGCTTTGTAATAGAGCCTGAAGTCAGATAGGTTGATTCCTCCAGTTCCCTTCTTCTTTCTCAAGATAGCTTTGACTATTCGAGGTTTTTTGTATTTCCATACAAATTGTGAAATTATTTGTTCTAGCTCTGTGAAGAATACCGTTGGTAGCTTGATGGGGATTGCATTGAATCTATAAATTGCTTTGGGTAGTATACTCATTTTCACTATATTGATTCTTCCAATCCATGAACATGGTATATTTCTCCATCTATTAGTGTCCTCTTTGATTTCTTTCACCAGTGTTTTATAGTTTTCTATATATAGGTCTTTAGTTTCTTTAGGTAGATATATTCCTAAGTATTTTATTCTTTCCATTGCAATGGTGAATGGAATTGTTTCCTTAATTTCTCTTTCTGTTTTCTCATTATTAGTGTATAGGAATGCAAGGGATTTCTGTGTGTTGATTTTATATCCTGCAACTTTACTATAATCATTGATTAATTAGTTCTAGTAATTTTCTGGTGGAGTCTTTAGGGTTTTCTATGTAGAGGAAAGTCTACAAGCAATAAATGCTGGAGAGGGTGTGGAGAAAAGGGAACCCTCTTACACTGTTGGTGGGAATGCAAACTAGTACAGCCACTATGGAGAACAGTGTGGAGATTCCTTAAAAAACTGGAAATAGAACTGCCTTATGATCCAGCAATCCCACTGCTGGGCATACACACTGAGGAAACCAGAAGGGAAAGAGACACGTGTACCCCAATGTTCATCACAGCACTGTTTATGATAGCCAGGACATGGAAGCAACCTAGATGCCCATCAGCAGATGAATGGATAAGAAAGCTGTGGTACATATACACAATGGAGTATTACTCAGCTATTAAAAAGAATACATTTGAATCAGTTCTAATGAGGTGGATGAAACTGGAGCCTATTATACACAGTGAAGTAAGCCAGAAAGAAAAACACCAGTACAGTATACTAACACATATATATGGAATTTAGAAAGATGGTAACAATAACCCTGTGTACGAGACAGCAAAAGAGACACTGATGTATAGATCCATCTTATGGACTCTGTGGGAGAGGGAGAGGGTGGGGAGATTTGGGAGAATGGCATTGAAACATGTATAATACCATGTATGAAATGAGTTGCCAGTCCAGGTTCAATGCACGATACTGGATGCTTGGGGCTGGTGCACTGGGACGACCCAGAGGGAGGGTATGGGGAGGGAGGAGGGTTCAGGATGGGGAGCACGGGTATACCTGTGGCGGATTCATTTCGATGTTTGGCAAAACTAATACAATATTGTGAAGTTTAAAAATAAAATAAAAAAAAAAAAGAACTGAGGGAAAGGTATGCCAGGCTGGTGCAAATGCCTCAACACATCACAAGCAACATGGGTGATAAAAGGATATGAAATTCACAAGTGAGGAACATCAAATCAAATACACCCCTGTCAAACTGATAAAAGTTTGTGTCTATGGTGGTCTTTGGAACTGTTCACAATATTTTAGCTTCCTCATTTAGTAAAATGTATATAACAGCTGTTCTCTACCCAACTGAATGCAAGTAATATCATATTCTTTATTTTACCAATAAAAGGCGAAAAAACAAATAAATGGGTCACTTCTGCCACAGAAACTTAAAGAGCCAGCCTGGAATTCACTGAATCTATTTGCCTTCCCTCAGTGATTATGGAGATAGCATATTGAAAAGCAGAGACATTACTTTGCCAACAAAGGTCCGTCTAGTCAAGGCTATGGTTTTTCCAGTGGTCATGTATGGATGCAAGAGTTGAACTGTGAAAAAAGCTGAGTGCTAAAGAATTGATGCTTTTGAACTGTGGTACTGGAGAAGACTCTTGAGAGTCCCTTGGACTGCAAGGAGATGCAACCAGTCCATTCTGAAGGAGATCAGCCCTGGGATTTCTTTGGAAGGAATGATGCTAAAGCTGAAACTCCAGTACTTTGGCCACCTCATGCGAAGAGTTGACTCATTGGAAAAGACTCTGAAGCTGGGAGGGATTGGGGGCAGGAGGAGAAGGGAACGACAGAGGATGACATGGCTGGATGGCATCACCGATTCGATGGACGTGAGTTTGAGTGAACTCTGGGAGATGGTGATGGACAGGGAGGCCTGGCATGCTGCGATTCATGGGGTCGCAAAGAGTCAGATATGACTGAGCAACTGATCTGATCTGATCTGATCTGAGTGATTATGGAAGCCTAGGATTAAAACAAAGTCTCAGTCAGCCTAGGTCTTGAGTGCACTGGAGCCCATAAGCAGACGATATTAATCTGCTCATGTTACCACAGCCATACACCATAAACTGGATAACTTAACAGATATTTATTTCCCATTGTCCTGGAGGCTAGAAAGCCTAAGATCAAGGTTTCCACTGATTCAGTTCCTGACAGCAGCTATCTCCCTTGCTTGCAGATGGTTACTTTCACACTGTGTCCTCATATGGTAAGGAGAGAGGAAGCAAGCTCTGTGATGTCTCTTCCTACAAGGCCACAAATCGCATTAATAGGGTCCCATCCTCATGACCTCATCCAATACTAATTACCTCTCAAAGGCCCAGCTCCAAATGCTATCACTTTGTAATTAGGGCTTCAACATAGGAATTTCTGTGGGGGAACATAATTCAGTCCATTGTATAACAACTCACAATGGATGTACAACATGCAAGAAAAATAAACATTGTTTTTGTTACTGCAGAAGTTAACCCATCTTAACTGATGTGATATTTTATTATAAGCTCTTTGAAAAGACATTAGGGCAATTAATCAGGGGTATAACAATAAAATTTAAGTTTATAAATATGTATATTGAGGGCAAAGCATAGCTGCAGAGAAAGAATAATTTGAAGGGAGGTTACAGGTGTTCAGACAAGAATTAATGGTGCCTTGAACTATAATGATAAAAGCAGAAATGTTCAGAAATCATTATAACTTGCAATAGATGAATGTGGGGAGTATGAAAAGGAAAGTCTGCTACTATCTCAATGTACACAATATTATTACCAGCCAGCAGAATTTTAGGGAGGATAAATAGAGCTTATCACTGAAAGAATCTAGCACATCACTTCCTCAGGCTTCAGTAAGGTTGGCTCCCATTCTCTTCTCCCCTCTATCCTCCCAATCATCACTGCCACTCTGTCCCCTGGGCTGAAATCAATAACTATATTTCCTTCTTAAAATTATATCATTGTCTCATCACTGTGGGAGGCCAAAGGAGGAAAGGTTGGGTCACTAATCACAAAACTTGGATCACTGAATATTTTACCCAGGGCTGACTTACAAACTTGATTTCAATTTACCTCTCCTCAACAATGAACTCTGCCTATGGCTAACAATAAATGATGCAGTATTCACAGTGAGGCAGCTCAACAAAGAAGAAAAACCAAATGAGAGTGCCTCACAGTGCTATACACACGTCTCTCTTACTTATAATTACTCTTGACAACCAGAAACTTGTGGAAAGAGAGGATGTTTGGATTATGCTGTTTCTAGTAGGCTTGTGGCCACTTGATTTCAGTGAAGGGAATTAGATGCCCCTTGTCTTTATAATAACCAAAGAGTTTTTTTTAACACAACAATCAGTTTTTCCTGTAAACACTCTTCAGTTGGAATTCCATTTGCCTAATTGTCTACTCAGCAACAAGGTGGAAAATCATATCATTGTTTTAGCCATAAATACCCAGCAATTAGAGCCAGCTTAGGACAACATGACTGTAATTGTGGACATTAGGCATCAAACGCCAACAGGATGGGAGTGGTCAAGGAAAATATTTCTCGCACAAAATATTTTGAGGGTTCAATGCCTTGTTCATATTACTTATGAAAGTTTTTTTTTAATTTTATGATTAAAAATATAAAAGTTTTTACACACCATCTGCATTAGAAGAGAGAATGCCTCTCTGTTTTAGTAAGTCTAGGCAGCCTCAGCACAGTAAAGGTAGTAATGTTGAGTATTTGTGTAGAGAGGGGGAAAGGAAGTGCTCCCCAGGCTCCTATGTCACTGTCTCTCTCACGCTAACATCATCAACATGAAGTCACTTAAGCCACTGAATGCCGGGATACCAACCTGAAAAAGAGAATGGAAAAGAGTGAGACAAACAGATCTGGGTGGGAAATGAACAGAATATTTATCAAAAGACTCTGACGATACCAAACACAGATATTTAGAAATGTCTCATTTTGCTACAGATGAAACAGAAATTTATGAACAATGGAAAGGGAATTCATAGCCATATGTGGGTAATAAATATAAATTTATTTTGTTCCACTGCATTATAGAAGAATTTTCCCCTCCCAAAGATGTCCACATACCTTTGGATACCCAGAGCATGTGGATATGTAGCATGGTAAAGGGAAATTAAGGTTGCAGATGGAATTAAGGTTAATAATTAACTGGCCTTATATAATTGAGATTACCCTGGATTGCCCAGGTGGGCCCCATGTACTTACAAAGATCCTTAGAAGTGGAAAAGCCACTAGAGTGAGGAAACTAAGTTTTCATTGTTTAATTTGCCCAAGGACATACAGCCAGTATGTGGCAAAGTCAGTACTTTTTGAATACTACAGCTCTCAAAGGAATCCCAGGACTTTTTCATACTCTGTCTCCTTTGATTATGCCTTCTAAGCCCTATACCCAAAGTTGTGCAATTTTCCTAGCTGGTGCCCCTGCTGTGTTCTATAAAATATGCAGTAGATTTTCTTATTTCCAAATAAGTATCAAGAGAGGAGTAGTCTATCTAGATTAAATGAAGCAGAGAGAAAGGTTAAAACAGTGTCTGCAGACATTACTACCTATATACATGGAGAAAAAATGGATGGTACAGGGTGTTCTGTTCCTTCTGAGAATTTAGATTCCTCTCTGCTAAAGCAAACCCAAGATATTCTGCTAAGAGATTCAAGCTGATTATGAATACAATGCATGGCAACATCTGTGGTTTGCACATTGTTGAACTAAAAAGGCTCTAATGTGTTGGAACAGAGGCCAAGCAACCAGTATCCATGGCAACTCCATGTTTAGTTTCAACCGACCGTTGTGGAGAGTATTCAGTCACATTCTTATATTTGTCTAAATGGCACCCAATAAATATTTTCCATAGCCAACATTTTTGTCTTGGCTTGGTAACAAAGGAAAAGGAGACCCAAATGGCGGAGGGCGACAAGGGAAGAATTCAGCACAAAAGGACTAACTTCAGGAAAGCTAAAATTAATGTTTCACTCGTCAAGTGAAAAAGCATTGAGGAAATTATACATATAGGAGTGAGAGTGGAAGGGAAGAAAACAGACTCTTAATATCCATCCTTAATTTTATCATTAAAAAGTTATTTTTAAAAAGTCATGAAATGTGGTTGTATTTACAAACTAACAGTTAACAATTGTTTATTAAGTGTCCATTCAAACATTACCATAGGGCACTTAAGTAGCATTATCTCTGCTGCTGCTGCTAGTCGCTTCAGTGGGGTCCGACTCTGTGCAACCCCATAGACGGCAGCCCACCAGGCTCCCCCGTCCCTGGGATTTTCAAGGCAAGAACACTGGAGTGGGTTGCCATTTCCTTCTCCAATGCATGAAAGTGAAAAGTGAAAGTGAGTCGCTCAGTCGTGTCTGACTCCCAGCGACCCCATGGACTGCAGCCTACCAGGCTCCTCCGTCCGTGGGATTTTCCAGGCAAGAGTACTGGCGTAGGGTGCCATTGCCTTCGCCAGCATTATCTCTAATCCTCTCCAAAAAAAGAAAACTACAAGAAAGCTATTATTTCCATTTTACACTGAAGGAAGCTGTAGTATAGAAAATTTAAACAACTTACCGACTATTACAGTCTTTCTCTGTAAAAGATTTGAACTCAGGTCTACCAAATTTAATTTAAAAGTCCCTGCCTTTTCCAGTGTTTCACATTCTGAAGGAATCAAGGAATATTAATTTTAAAAAATTTAATCCCTGTTTGAATAAACACTTCAATAATAAGATATTATTCTGGCAAATAACAAACTTCTAGTCTTGGAAATTTTTATCACTGCAATAAATAGTCAAGTCAAAAACTAAACAGTTCCATATTTCACTGGAAAATGATTAAATGTGTGAATATTCTTCATTTGCATGATTTGCATGTGTTTGTTCTAGGTCAACAAGGGGTAGAGACAGGGAAGGTGAGATCTAGCCAGCTAGCTGCCAGAAATACAAAAAACTAAGTATTCCAAGAGTCTTAGATAGAGACCTGAGCAGAAAATGGGACAAAAGAAGTTTGGTTTTAGATACCTTTCCCCAGGTATCTAAAATCAAACTTCCCCTCACCTTTTGAAACTTGCTGGCATCCCTAAATTGAATTACTGATTTGCCTCTGCGTCACTTAACTCATCTCACATGCCTGAAACTTTCAGTATGATAATCAGTCTAACTCCAGAAGAATTAGGATGAAATGAAAGCATGAACAGTCACTCCTGTAATATCACTTAGTTAAGCAAAGAGGATAAGAAAGCAAACAGCTTCAATGACATCTATTTAACATATAATAAACTGCATGTGTTTAAAGTACGCAACTTAGTAAGTTTTAACACATGTGCATCTGTGAAACCATCACCACAATCAAGGTAATGCATATATCCATCTCCCCTAAAAGTTTCCTCATGCCCCTTGGAAATCCCTCCCTCCAGTCCTTCCCTGCCCACCCATTGCCATCCCGAGGCAACACTGATCTCTCCATTCCATCATCATAAATTACTTTGCATTTCCTCAAATTGAAAATGTACTTCTAAATTCTCCCAGCACCAAGTGGAACCACTGGAATCAGAATCAAATAAAAAGTCACCACAGCTACCTACTCTTCTAAATAGGAGTCCTTCTAAACTCCAATTTCAATCTGTATTCTTATCAGCTCCTCCCTATCTTGGTCATGTATGATGTTTAGTGACAAACTACCCAGGTCTGGCCTTCATCATGGATCCACTTCTCTTTCTGCCCTCTCAGACCCGACGCCCACCTCCACACCTACCAAAGATATGGGGTGTAATCATGCCTCCTGGCCACCACTTATACAGAAAGTGGGACTGAACAATCATCGAGAGCATAATTTTATGAGGCGCCCCATCCAGATATCCCTGGAATCAATGGCTTTATTGTAGTGGCCCTGATAACCACAGGATCTAATTTTCCTCACGTGCAATTCACACAGCAACTTTGCACTTACTCAGCCTGATGCATCTCACCCAAGGGAGGTAGCTGCAAAACCTTCTCTTGCTAACATGTATTTATAACAAATGCTTAAGTGGCTCAAGGATAACTGGCTACAATTTTCATTTTTTGTTTTGTTTTTGCCTTAAACAATTATCTTTATTTTTTTAATTAAAATTTTTATTGTATCAAAATATATACATAAAACTTATTATTTTAACCATTCAAAGTGTATAATTCAGTAACATTAAGGACATTGTGTGTTGTACAACCATCACCACTATCCATTTTCAGAACTTTTTATAATAGTCTTAGTTTTTAGAGCAGTTTTAGGTTCACAGAAAAATTGAGCAAAAGGTACAGAGACTTCCCACATATTTTCTGCCTCCATACATGCATAGCCTCCCCAATTACCAACATTCCCCACAACAGAGGTATACTTGCTGCAATTAACGAACCTGCATTCATACATCATGATCACCCAAAGTCCATAGTTTACCTTAGGGTTCACTCTTGATGTTTGGACAAGTGTACAATGACATGTATGTACCGTTACAGTATCATACAGAATAGTTTCACTGCCCTAAAATCAATTATCTTTTTAAAAAAATTTTTAATGATTTAAAAATATTCTTTTTCTATTTACCCACATATTTTATATTTCTGGCATTCTTTATACCTTTCCGTATGTATAAATTTCAATTTGTCTTCCTTTTCCTTCTTTCTGGGGAACATCCTTCAATGTTTCTTATAGTGTGGGCCTGCTGGTGATACATTTTCTCAGATTTTTTGATTTGAAAAGTAATTTATTTGCTTTTAATTTTAAAAGATACTATCACTAGGTATGCTTAACAGCTTTCTATTTAGCACTGCATGTTTTTGACAACAGGTCCTTATCTTTGTCCCTCTCTATATATCCTTTTCCTTTGCTTTTGAAATTCTTCTTTCTCAATGGCTTTCCCTAGATTGACTTTAATGTGGCTTGATATGATTCTTAACATGCTTTTTCTGCTTGGGAAATTTTTAGTTTCTTGTATCTGCACATTTATAATCTTAATAAAATTTGGACAGCATTCAATCATTTCTGCAAACAGTTTTTCCGATCTCACTTCTTCTAAGATTCCTATAACATGTATGTTAATTCATCTGATACTATCCCACAGCTCACTAAGGCTTTTTTCCTCAGTCACTTGTCTTCCATTTAGATAGTTTTAGTGCTGTGTCTTCCAATTCACTGGTATTTTCTTTGGTAATATTCAATCTAATCCATTTATCCCATCTAGTGAATATTTCATTCAAGATACTGTATTTTCATCTTTAAATTTTCCATTTGTCTCTTTTATATCTTTCATTTCTCTTTTACCATATTCTGTCCTTCAAAATTTTACCTCTTTGAGCAAATATAGAAGATTTATAGTAGCTGTTTTACAGTCCTTCTTAGAGACTTTATATAATCTGTCTCATGTCGGGGGGTATGTCTATCAATAAATCAATCTATTTATTGATATTTTTCCTTGGTTATGCATCATACATTTCTGTTTCTTCATGTGTCTAGTCATTTTTATTGAGTGGAGGATTTCATGAATTTTATGTTGCTGGGTGCTACTGTTTTTATTCCTTTAAAGACTACTAATTTTTTTTTTTGTAATTTCAGTCCTGTATTAGTTTCCTATTGATGCTATAACAAATCACTACAAACTTAATGGCTAGAACAACAATAATTTATTCTCTTATAGTTTTGGAGATCAGAGTACAAGATGAGTCTTAGAAAGTTAAAGTTGTTGAGAAGTCTGGTTTTTCCTAAAGAATTCATTTCTTGTCTCTTGCAGCTTCTGGTAACTGCCAGAAATCCTTATCTTGTGACCACATCATTCCAATCAGTACCTTGCCTCCCATCAGTACCTCGCCTTCTCCCATCAGTACCTCGCCTTCTCCTCTTCCATAGCGAAATCTTAGGCATCCCCTAGGTAATCCAGGATAATCTTTCCACCTCAAGACCCTTAACATAATTGCATCTTCAAAGTCCCTTTTAAAATATCAGATTCCATTTCGGTTTTCAAGGATTAGGACCTGTACATTTTGGGGGGCCATTATTCAGCCTATCATACCACCCATTTAAGTAATTTGAAGAGTAAGCTTAATCCTTACAATACTTGTTTTTAAGTTTTATGACAGGTCGAGAGCAGGCCATTTGCTGGGCTAATTTAACTGCATTATTAATAGTATAACCCTTCCAAAGATTTTACCAAATGCCCTAGAATAACAAGCTATGGCTTGGGGGATACAATCAGTCCTTAGTAAGCTTCAGAAAGTTTTAACTTATTTTTTTTAAGTGATTCTTTTCCTAGCTTCTAGCATTTTCTTCTTATCAGTTCCGTTCAGTTGCTCAGTCATGTCTGACTCTTTGTGACCCCATGGACAACAAGCAGCACACCAGACTTCCCTGTCCATCACCAACTCCCAGAGCTTGCTCAAACTCATGTCCATCAAGTCAGTGATTTCATCCAACCATCTCATCCTCTGTCATCCCCTTCTCCTCCTGCCTTCAATTTTTCCTAGCATCAGAGTATTTTCCAAGGAGTCAGTTCTTTACATCAGGTGGCCAAAGGATTGGAGTTTCAGCTTCAGCATCAGTCCTTCCAATGAATATTCAGGACTGATTTCCTTTAGGATTAACTGGGTTTGATCTCCTTGCAGTCCAAGGGACTCTCAAGAGTCTTCTCTAACACCATAGTTTTCCTCTCATACATACACATATTAGTACTTGATCAAGGGTTATAGGGACCTTTCTGTTGTTCTGAGGCTCTCTCAAACTCTCTCTTTCTCTAGCTCCCTCTGCTCTGTCCTCAAATTTTAGCTGCCTCAGCCTCCCTCCTCTGTCTTCTGAACTCTTTGAGGCCACTAACCCTGTTTTAGTTCCCCTTTCAAAGAATAGACTGGAAGAAGCATAGCGCTTCCCATGTCTATTCCATTTCCTTTTGCACTAACTAATCTTAGGAAGCAGATATGAGAAGGCAATCTAGAGGATTTTTTTAAATAAATATAATGTACATTTTAAAAGATACATCATAAATGACAGTTTAATACATTTTCACAAATTGAGTACACATGTGTACCAGTACACAGGTTAAGAAATTGTCCAGTATCAGCATCCTGGAAGTCCTCTCTCATAATCCCTTCCCATTTCCTTCTTCCCCTACAATGGAATACACTCTCCTGACTTTTAGCAAGGTTTGCCTGTTTTTATGTTTTATCAATAATTTTTTATTATGTGTTCTTTTATGTTTGTGAGATTCATCTATATTGTGGTATGTAGTTGTAGATCCACCATTCTCATTGCCGAGTAAATTTCCATTAAGACATTGCAACACATTTGTTTATCCTTTCTAAATCTAAATGTTGATGAATTCTAATATCCACTCTAAATGCTGATGAACATTTAGAGTCTCTGGTTTAGACAAATAATGCTACTATGAACATTCTTGGGCATATTTTGGGGAAATAGCTACCTTCACCACTGGTGGACATTTATCTAGGAGTAGAATCTCTGGTCATAGGTTGTGCATACATTTACCTGTAAGAGATACTGCCACCAAGCTTTTCCAGAGTGCCTGAAATGTAGGCCGCTTTTAAAACCCATTCTCAGTAGTATGTTTTAAATAGCAGAGAAGCAATTCCACATTTGTTGACACAAGTAAACAAGTAAAACCAAATTTCTATTTACTGAGCTCAGATCCAGGTATCATTCCTTCTAGGTAATTTAAAACCCTTGACAAGACATAGTAATTGTTCACTAAGTTAAATAATTTAAAGTAAAATGAGCAAAAGTGGGGAACACATGTATACCTGTGGCGGATTCATTTTGATATTTGGCAAAACTAATACAGTTATGTAAAGTCTAAAAATAAAATAAAATTAAAAAAAAATCTAATATATGAGAGTTGTTTCATCTTTGTTTTGAAGCAGCAGAATCCTTGTAATCCAAAGCAGTGTTCTGCAAAATCTTTATATAGAGATCCTCTAAAAGCCAGGGAGCTCTGGAGAAAGCATTTTGGAACCACAGAGATCCAAAGAGCCCACCCAGTTTGAAAGCACTAACCCCGTCTGTTTTAGATGAAGAAGCTCAGGCCCAAGGAGAAAAAATAAACGTTCATGGGGTCACACGGTCATGTGATGAGAATGCAACGGATTAGCACCCAAGTCCCTCCTAACTTCAGTTCAGCACACGTGCTTCTCCCATTTGAAGAATATCTTACCGCTACTGCTAAGTCCCTTCAGTGGTGTCCGACTCTGTGCAACCCCATAGACGGCAGCCCACCAGGCTCCCTGTCCCTGGGATTCTCCATGCAAGAATACTGGAGTGGGTTGCCATTTCCTTCTCCAATGCATGAAAATGAAAAGTGAAAGTGAAGTTGCTCAGTCGTGTCCAACTCTTAGCGACCCCATGGACTGCAGCCTACAGGCTCCTCCGTCCATGGGATTTTCCAGGCAAGAGTACTGGAGTGGGGTGCCATTGCCTTCTCTGAGAATATCTTAATCAGGACTCAAACACTGTGATAAGCAGGTTCAAGCCCAATTCAGAGCAGATGTAATAGATTTTAGGAGGTTCAGATCCTTCTGATAACTCTCAACTGTTATTTTCTCTCGACATTGCTTGACACATAGAGTAATATATTCTACTAAGAAAAAGAATCCACTCTACTCAGGAGACAGGGAAGTCACAAAAGTAACTACACCCAGATGCTAGTTCAAAGCAAAACATGTTTACTGAATATGAATGTGGGCAATTGAATACTAAATGTGAACAAAATTTAGGGCTCTTAATTTATGACTCTTAAAAATTCAGTAGACTCTTAAAGTCTACTGAAAAATAGCCATTGTGTAAATATGCCCTGCCAGTATGTACATCTACTTCTAAGTAGCAGAAGATTGAACTTTTGAATCTGACCCAAATATTTTTAAAGTGCTGAGAAAATGCAACTTGAATTTTGCCCAGGCAATTGACTTTAGATCTGATTTCTAAAGACCTAAAAAACTTGCACATCAGATTGCTCTTTTAAATTTTTCCAAAGACTCAAGTGAAGCTGAATTCAATTTTTCCCTGAAGAGCATATGGACTTTGAAAAAGACAAGAAAGGAGGTGGCTGACAAAATATGTTTTCAGTTTTAACATATTTTTAAAAAGTAAAACAAAATAAAACAAAAATCATGACTGGATTTGCCCTCATCCACAGGAAAAAAACGACTATTTTTCCTGTCACTGATCTATGACTACTAAAGTTTTTCTGATTATATAAAATTACTCTTCTTTGTGCTAATAGTATTTGAGCAAACCTCAGATAAAATCAACAGTTCCTTATAATCATCTGAAATAAAGACCACTTCCAGAAATTGACAGAAGTAATTCTGAATAAGCACCAAGATGTCAATTCTAAACTTCAATAGATATTTTGATTTTAACTAAAATGGAAGAAGAGGAGGAAAAGGAGAAGAAAGAGGAAGGTAGGAAAGAAAAAGAAGAAATTCTAAAACTATTATGTCAAATCTATGCATTGATAAGAGGAAAATTGGTCCTTTAGATTCTGGCATCAGAAAGATTCAGTTTTGTGACTCAATTCATAATTTTTTCCAAAAGTGTGTGGATTTTTATTTATTTATTTATTTTTTTGCTGCAGCATAAATACATGAGGGAATTCACCAGAACCCAAGTGATCCAACCCCTCAATTAACCAGATGTTTTCAAGCATATATTTATCACAGAATTTCTTAAATACTTCTTCCTAAATCTGCCATAGCCTTAGCATGCATTTAGTCCAATCTCCTCAGTGTTTCAGAGAGATGAATTCAATCATTAGAGCAGAATCCTGCCCTCAGATAACTAACAGGGATATGCACATGGTTGAAAACTGGAGGTAACTATGAAAAGTTAATGTTGAGAAAGGAAGGAGGAGGAAGTCCTTCCAAGTGGACTGGGAAGGGATGAAGATCATGGAGGCCCTATTACAAGAAGGGCGTATAATTTTTTTTATGTAATAACTAGTCCTCACCTTACTCTCCAGTCCCACCACTTATTCTAGCAGTACCCCTCCTCCTGTTTTCACTTTGCCCTAGAAGAATGCAGTCATCTAGAACCCTTTTGGCTCCCTGAATATACTCTTCTATTTTATGTATCTCATTTTGGAAATTTTCCCTCTCCCTATTTCTTTCTCCTAGACTTTCTATTCCTTGTTTGAAGATATCAGCTCTAATGCAGTCCTCAGTTCAGTTCAGTTCAGTCGCTCAGTCGTGTCTGACTCCTCACGACCCCATGAATCGCAGCACGCCAGGCCTCCCTGTCCATCACAAACTCCCGGAGTTCACTTAGACTCACGTCCATTAAGTCAGTGATGCCATCCAGCCATCTCATCCTCTGTCATCCCCTTCTCCTCCTGCCCCCAATCCCTCCCAGCATCACAGTCTTTTCCAATGAGTCAATTCTTTGCATGAGGTGGCCAAAGTACTGGAGTTTCAGCTTTAGCATCATTCCCTCCAAAGAAATCCCAGGGCTGATCTCTTTCAGAATGGACTTGTTGGATCTCCTTGCAGTCCAAGGGACTCTCAAGAGTCTTCTCCAACACCACAGTTCAAAAGCATCAATTCTTCGGCGCTCAGCTTTCTTCACAGTCCAACTCTCACATCCAAACATGACCACTGGAAAAACCATAGCCTTGACTAGACGGACCTTTGTTGGCAAAGTAATGTCTCTGCTTTTGAATATGCTATCTAGGTTGGTCATAACTTTCCGTCCAAGGAGTAAGCGTCTTTTAATTTCATGGCTGCAGGCACCATCTGCAGTGATTTTGGAGCCCCAAAAATAAAGTCTGACACTGTTTCCGCTGTTTCCCCATCTATTTGCCATGAAGTGATGGGACCAGATGCCATGATCTTCATTTTCTGAATGTTGAGCTTTAAGCCAACTTTTTCACTCTCCTCTTTCACTTTCATCAAGAGGCTTTTTAGTTCCTCTTCACTTTCTGCCATAAGGGTGGTGTCCTCTGCATATCTGAGGTTATTGATATTTCTCCTGGCAATGCAGTCCTAGACAGAACTAATCAGTCCCTCCTAATACTAATAAAAATGCTAGGCAAGGTTTACTGGAAGACTTCTATGGTACTGATACTATTCTAATCACTTTTTGTTGGTGGTGTTCAGACTCTGGTCTAACTCTTTGTGACACCTTGGACTGCAACACGCCAGGCTCCACTTTCCTTCACTATCTCCCAGCTATGCTATGCTAAGTCACTTCAGCCGTGTCCAACTCTGTGTGACCCCATAGACGGCAGCCCACCAGGCTCCCCCGTCCCTGGGATTCTCCAGACAAGAACACTGGAGTGGGCTGCCATTTCCTCCTCCAATGCATGAAAGTGAAAAGTGAAAGTGAAGTCGCTCAGTCATGTCTGACTCTTAGCGACCCCATGGATTGCAGCCTAACAGGCCCCTCTGTCCATGGGATTTTCCAAGCAAGAGTACTGGAGTGGGGTTCCATTGCCTTCTCCGACTATCTCCCGGAGTTTGCTCAAATTCATATCCATTGAATCAGTGATGCTATCTAACCATCTCATCCTCTGCTGCCACATTCTTCTTTTGCCTTCAATCTTTCCCAGCATCAGGGTCTTCTCCAATAAGTCAGCTCTTTGCATCTGGTAGCCAAAGTATTGGAGCTTCAGCATCAGTCCTTCAAAGGATATTCAGGTTTGATCTCCTTGAAGTCTAAGGGACTTTAAAGAGTCTTTTCCAGCATCACAATTCAAAAGCATCAATCCTTTGGAGCATTTTACTTAATTTAAAACAACATATCTGTGAGATAGTTCTGGTTATGGTTCTGATTCTCATCTAGATGAAGAAACTGTGACATGTACTTTAGAAGGGAAATACAAGGAAAAATAAAAAAGCAACTAGTTTTATGAGGATAAAGAATAAGTGACCCCTCCATGTGGTATGAATTAGATCTCCCAAGTGAGTTCAGTACTGGTCATTCTATGATTATAACATCCTTCCTGTGATGTTTTTCCATCTGCTATGGTCTGAATGTTTGTGTCCCCCCTCAAAGCTCATATGTTGAATCTTAATCCCCAAGGTGATGAAGTTAGGAAGTGGGGCCTTTGTGAGATGATTAGGTTATGATGAAGTCCTCATGAATGGGATTACTGATCCTATAAAAAAGGACCAAGAAAACTCCCTTGCCACTTCCATGAATGACAAGACAGCTGCCTAGGAAGAAGACCTTTACCAAACAGTGAATCTTCTGGCACCACAAACTTGGAATTTCCAGCCTCCAGAACGATAAGAAGTAAATGTTGTTTGTAAGTCACCCAGTCCGTGGTTGTTACAGCAGTCCAAAGAGACTAAGCCATCATCAAGTATCTGTGTGTGCTCAGTCACTCAGTTGTGTCCGACTCTTTGCATCCCCATGGCCTACAGCCCACCAGGCTCCTGTGTCCATGGATATTTTCCAGGCAAGAATACTGGAGTCGGTTGCCATGCCCTCCTCCAGGGGATCTTCCCAACTGAGATAGAACCCAGGTCTCATGCATTGTAGGCAGATTATTTACCAACAGAGTTACCACGGAAGCCCAGCTTTTTTTTGATCAAGTATTTCAACAAAATGTAAATACATCAGTTATGTTGATCAGCATTCTTCACAAAGACAACAGAATCCATTGGTCAGTTTAAACGTAAAGTAATTTCTTAAAAGACATTATGTGATTCATACAATCTCTGTGAGACCAAAATGACCAGATGTATGCTACATAACCCAGGGTAGACGCAGCTAAGTAAAATGCATCTAGAAAAACCATTCTAGCCCACCATAGGACCATCCCACATGGCTGGTCTCTCTGTGGCATACTGCCCCTTCCCTTTACTTATTTCCACCTTCAAATCTGAGGTGTTTTGATTGACAGATCCTAGGTCACGTGCCTACATTCTGCCTACAAAGTCGTTTAAACAAGGTTGCATTGGCTCTCCAGTATCTGTAATAAAGGAAGGCAATTTTCAAGTAGATTAGAATGAGTTTCGATGAATAAACATACAGCTTTTGATATTTATTAGTTATCAAGGAAACAGATAAAAATTGAGGATACCTGGAATATGGGCTTGACTAGTTTCTAAGGCACACAAAGAGGAGAAAAGAAAAGGTCTTCCAAAAGAGGACAGAGGGCTCCAAAGATGGTGCTATTCAAGGGATAATAACAAGTCATTTACCTAGTACTGGACTCCTGAGAGGAAAAGATGGACCTACTTGAAGAAAGGCTAAAGTGACAGTAGCAATTTCTAGACCTATACCTATTCTATAATTTATATTTATTTTTACACCAGTTTACTTGTTATTTTTTCACTGGAGCAGTCTCACTTTTCAAGACATTCAAAGACAAACTGATGGAAAATTTTAAAATGGAATAATTCAAACAGATGTAAACTGAGAGAAGAAAAAAGCTGTAGACTAGACGGAAAATACTTTGGAAAACAAAACCCACACTACTGTTAATAATATTCTTGACATCAGGAGCATGCACAATGTCTAAAATACACTACTCAGGAAATTTTCATCTTAAAAATATATCATATGTTAAGTGACGTTGGAGAAACATGAAATGTTATCCAATTTATAGGTGGTTTATTAAAACAAGTTTTGGCAAATTGACATTTTAACACATTGGTCATCTGAAAAACTGATATACATCCAGTTGTTTTTAGGAAACTGCTATTAAGTCAATTGAACTAGAGTCCCTAGTCCCAAAGTCTCCTCCTCAGAGAGGATTCTCCAGACCAGCCAACCTAAAATAACTCCTTACCAGTCTCTTCTGATCTCATAACTCTGTTGTATTTACTTCATGGCACTGTCCATCTCTGAGATTATTTTGTCCATTTATTAGTTTTGGGGTCTACTGTCTGTCTCCTTTAATCAGAAAGTAAGCTCCATAAAGCCATGACAATGTTTTATCTCACCTCTGTATCTGGACTAACTAAAACAACTCCCAGTAGAGGGTTGGTACTTAGTAAAGGTTGCTCCATAACAATGGTAAGTAATAATGCTTACCTGAGAGAGGTATCAGGAAAACTAAAGTTATTAGGATATGTTAAGCACTTAGAAGACAACTTAGCACATAGTAAGACCTCAATGAATGCTAGATATTATCATTTACTTTGAAACACTGCTCATGTTCTTTGCATACCACATTAGTTATAAATATTCCTTCTAAAGACTGGAGCCTAATTTACCTAGATTCCATATCTGAGTTTTAATTGGAGGACCAATGGTGGTCCCCCAGCAGCTCCATGTGGCCCATAGGCTGGTCTTTGCAACATCAATGTTTAATGTAGTGTAATAATATGCAAGTTACAGCTGCCACAGATTAATAATTTACATGTGATATTTAATACGAACCAGAATTCAAATCCTTGGTGCATCTTCAAAAATGTTGCCATCTGGCCCCCAAGTCCTGGGGAATATTTTGTGGTGAGGAACCAGAAGTGAAAAGCTTGTGGTCCAAGGGGTTTTTCTGCTTCTCTGCCCACTCCTACCAATAGAGATGGCTTTGGGAAATAAGTAATTAATAAAGGTTTAAGACTTCAGGAGCAGATGGAGTTGGCCCCCTAGATGCTTTTGCAAACTTATAATTAAAGAGTGTGTATGTGAGTTTGTCCACAGACAATACAATCCTAAAATACTGCAAGGAACTCTGAAGACAACCCTGGCCTGGCCCTTCATTTTACAGGTGAAGGAATAGAGATTTAAAGTGAATTGATAAAAATACACAGACTACTTTTAGAAGAGTTGATGCTAGAATTCAAGTTAATTCTATACAATTTCTAGTTTTCATGAGTTTCTTCTTAGACAGGTGGGCCTGAGTTTTAGAGACAGATTTCATGAAAGTTTTTTTTCAAAGCAGTTACTCTTTGCAATCTCAGGGAATGACTGTCTCATTTCCCTCATGTGTTCTGCCTTTTGTTCTGAAGGATGCTCTTTGTTTTGGTTTGGGTTTTGGCCCTTTGGATTTTTTGGTTTTTTAGCCATGTCATTAATCAAATTCCAAAGGCATGTTCATAAAGTAGAAAGGATATCTTAATCCATACCATGCTGGATCCATCATAGGGATTTATTAAATGTTTGTAGACTTCAACCAAACAATTTCTTTAGAGTACAAAATTTAGTAACTTAATGAGTACTAAGGTCTAAATTACTTCCTAAATTGGGAAGCTTATGCTTTAATTATCCATTATAGTCACACACATGAGGAAGACAGGATACTGTAGCAGTTAAAAGTGTTACTTGCTTCAAAGTTAGAGCTGAGTCTGAATTCCCTCTCTACCTGAGTATTGGTGGAAGTCACTAGAAGTTTCGAGAAGTGACCTGTTTTCAGATAGAAACTGGCAACTGTGTAGGAAAGACATCTGGTAAAGGAGATGGGAAGTAGGAAAGCTAAAGAGAGCATGGCAACTAGCAGGAAAAGAGGAAATAAATGATCATATCATTCTTTCCTGTTAGCTAAGATCACCAAAAACTGGCAACATCTGCCATGTCAAACCAGCCCCATCTAGGGAAGGCCGAAACACACAGATACATACATGCATATGCACACACATACATAGAAGACACAGAGTGAAAGCAAGGGCCCAAGGGAACAGGGAGGAAGGAAGGGAGGGAAGGAGGGAGAGAGGGAAGGAAGGAAGGAAACAGAATGCACCCTCCCAGTGTATTTTGTTCAATGTATTTCATAAACCAGTGGTTCTCTCAATGCAGCTCGCTGCTAGCAGCAAAACCATCACCTAAATGCTTACTAGCAAAACAAAATGTTGGGTCTTATTCCAGGTTAACTAAATCGTAATCTCTTAGATGAGACCCAGCAAATCTCTGTTTCAGCAAGCCACATGGATAATTCTGTTGCATATTCAAGTTTGAGAACCACTGTCACGTGTATGTGTCCTCTTAAGTACAAGGCATCCATAAAGTCCTAGCTCAGTGTGAATAGTAAACAGATCATGTCTGTTTTATATATAAAATAATTTGTGAACCGCAACAGAGGGTAATTATTTAAGATTTAAAGAAACTGTTAATTTGTTTTAATATTTATACTCCACTTTCTCGGTAATAAACACTGCATAATAACGGCCATATCCTAATGTACCCAACATGATGGTAGACTTGTTGAACATTAGCATTTCAACATTTCAAATCTGAATAAATCCTCTCCTGTCACACTTTGCAGAGTATTTACATCATATGTAGAAGCAAATTTATTACAAGTTCAACCTACATAAGAACTTTATGGATACCTTCATATATAATGTAAATTTATGGGAGTAATAAATACATATTTATATAAGGAAGTATATAATGATTTTTCAAAGTAGGTGTTCCTCATGGCATATTTTGTGGAACAGATGTGCTGTGATTTTATGAGTGTAGAGCTTTGGATACAGCCAGATTCATTTATTTTCTACTTCCAGGACAAATCTCTGACTTTCCCCACCTTTGTTCATGAATTTTATCCAGCCTAAAATGCCCTTCCCACTCTCTTTATAGGTTCTTGGACCCAATTTCAATGTGTTGTGGGAGGAAAGCTTCTCCTATGCCAACAAGCAATCCTCTAGACACCAGATGGGTGTCTTGCAGTTCAACTCAACTAGGATGCTGTCCATCCAGAGATAGCATTAGAACCTGCAGGTTAAGGGCTCAGTCATATAAGACTCTTCCTATCAACTTCAGATGCCAGTCCCAAGCCCAGTTATCACCTGTGCTTCTAAACAACCAGGTATAGATTGGAGGCCCAAAGACCCCCTCCTTGAACCTCAGATGCCCATCACAACCCCAGATTGTAGCCTGTAACCAACTGGCTATAAATTAGAGGTTCCCACAACCCCCTCAGGTTATATTAATTTGCTAGAGCAGCTCACAGAACTCTGCAAAACATTCTATCTACTAGATCACCAGTTTACTATAAAATGATATAGCTCAGAAATAGCCAGATGGAAGAAATGCAGAGGGGAAGGTGTGGGGAAGGGAGCAGAGTTTCCAAGCTCTCTGAGTGCACCAGTCTCCCCACATCTCCACATGTTCACCAACCCAGAAGCTCTCTGAACCCCATCCATTTGGGCTTTGTGGACAATTAATTACATAGGCATACTTGAAAAAAATCATTGGTCACTGGAGACTGATTCAACCTCAAGTCCCTCTCCCTTCCCCAGAGGTCAGGAGAGGGGACTGAAAGTTCCAACCTCCTATTGGAGGAGGTCATCAAGAAGATATGACCTCCAACTGACCTGTGAGCTAGACCAAGGCAACTGGAAGCTCCTCATTCACTCCATTGTCCTTGGAATATACACTTTGCCCACTGTTTCTACAGTAGGAGCCATTTCAAGGATTTAGCCTTGAGTGAATAATGTATTGTCAAGACTATTTGAACAAAATATGAGAATGATCTGGCTCTGGAGCTGGCTGAATGAGATCCATAGCTCTTGAACATGAAGAATCAGAGAAGAGAGAAGCTTCCTCATGATTCGCTGACAACGTTCCTAGAACCATTGCCTATGTCTGACATCACTCTGCCTCCCAGGACAGTGGGCTGCTGCCATCTAAATACCCCAGCAGCAGGACCTCAGCCCCAAGTAGCAGGCAGGGGAAAATACAAACTTTCCAAAGGTCCATAGTAGAGGAATGAACAGAATATGGAGCACGAGCAGAAACTAACAAAATAGAAGAGCTTAAAGAATAAAAATATTTAAGGGAGCACTTAAGAAGATTTTAGTATAGCACAAATAAGCAGTTTTAGAAGTGAATTATCCATATAAAATACGGATTCATGGAAAGTACGAGAAGGACGTGTGCCAAGAAGGGAAACATTGTGCTGTGGTGGTGGATTTATGGGTGAATTTTTAAATCAAATAAGTATTGAAATACATAGGATAATGAAAATGATTTCTGAATTAATTTGCTAAGGTCACGATAAAATCCACACAGACTATGAGGTTTAATCAGTAGAAATTTCTCACACTTTTGGAGGCTGGAAGTCCAAAATCAAAGTATGGGCAGGTTAGATATTTATTGAGGGGTCTTTCCTTGCTCTGAAGACAGTTGTCTTCTTTTTTGGTGTGTCTTCATGTGACCTATTCTCTCTTTTGTAAGGCCATAGTCCTATTGGATTAGCATACCAATCTTATGACTTCATTTGACCTCAGTTACCTCTTTAAAAGTCCCTTCTGCATATACAGACATGCCTGGTGGCTCAGATGGTAAATTGTCTGTCTACAATGTGAGAGACCTGGGTTTGATCCCTGGGTTGGGAAGATTCCCTGGAGAAGGAAATGGCAACCCACTCCAGTACTCTTGCCTTGAAAATCCCATGGACGGAGGAGCTTGGTGCAGGCTACTGTCCATGGGGTCGCAAAGAGTCAGGCATGACTGAGCGACTTCACTTTCACTTTCTCCATATACAGTAACATTGCTGATTAGGACTTCAACATACAAATTTTGGAGCAACACAATTCAGTTCATACAGGTTTACAAAAGTAAAAAACTAATTCATATTTTAAAATGAAATAATTGAGTTATATAAAGTAGCAGACTTATATGAAATCAGGATAAAGAGAAAATATGTGCACAGAGGTCTGAGTTCTAGTCTTGCCTTTTCTCTTTACTATGTGACCTCAAACAAGTTACCTTCCACAGTACTGAAGAAAAGTCTTTTCAAAAGAGATTTTTCAGATTCCTTATGTTTTAAAAATAGTTATTCTGAAATAAACTAACTGCCAAAAAACTCTGAAAATCAATGATAAAGACTGAAGTTTTTATAGTAGAATGGTTTGTATCATACATGAAAGATCAGGTACAGCCCATTACTCTACTTATTCTGAATTATAGTTAACGTGCTTGATCCAAGGTTCTATTCCCCTGGGTAACAAGAAAATCAATTGAAATCAAATTTCCTATTTCAATTCCTTCTTTTCTCCTGAGTTTCAATAAAAACCCTAGAATTTGAATGGCACCTAGAGGGAGAAAGGCCTCTGGTTTTTAAACCATCCTAATTGGAGTGGAAATGCTCAGTGTCAGTGTCCTTGTGCTTTATAAGAAGGGCGATGGTCTATTCTCAATGTTTGCCAGAGGTGTCCAAGCCTTGGCACCCTGCCTCCAGCTCACACAACCCTCCACACGAGTACCACATCTGACCACCACAGAAGTGGTGTGAGTTTGTAAGTGTGGGGCACAGAACTTGCCTCATTGAGAAACCTGAAAATCTCTCCAGATCCCCAGTCCTGTGTACACATGCACATAGATAGATAAATAGATATGTCAAGAGATAGAGAAATAGGGAGACAGAAAAAGAAAGAGGTGGTAAGAATGGCCCTTTACCTCTGTGATATTACTCCAAAAGATATATGCTGCTGCTGCTAAGTCAAAAGATATATAACCCCAGGCTAATCATGAGAAAAACATCAGACAAATACCAGTTGAGGTACATTACACAAAATATCCAATCAGTAGCCATCAACACTGTCAAAGTCATCAAAAAAAAAAAAAAAGGAAAGGTTGAGAAACTGTCATAGCTAAGAGGAGCCTAAGAAGATACAACAACTAAACGTAATGTGACATCCTGGATGAACTACTGGAAAAGAAGAGATTGGGTCAAATCTAAGGAAATATGAATAATGTATGGACTTATTTAATAATAATACATCAATATAGGCTCATTAAGTATAACAAATATGCCATGTCAATGTAATCTGTTAATAACAGGGGAACAAGGGCACAGAGTATACTGTAAGTCTGTACTATCTGAAATTCTTCTGTAAGTCTAAAACTGTTCTAAAATTAAAAGTGTATTTAAAAAATCATCTGACTACAGTAAGAATACACATGGGATTTTAAAGACTGTGATGTCTAATCACTGTAAGAAAGTAGGAACAATGAGCATCAAAAATCTATTGGAGTCTCTCTCCTGATTTCCCTAATGAGATGATACACTTACCTTTGAAACTTCATTAGTTCATTGCAAAAGGAAATAACACAGACATACTGTATTCTGGTCTGATCTGGCTTATTTCCTTATTTTGTTTTATTCTATTTTTTTCTCTTATCAACAGAGTTGAGGCGATCAAACTTCTTAGTTCACGGTGTATGGTCATCACTGGTGTTTGATTCACCCCTCTATTATATTTTATTATTATTTATTCCTACTTACAAAACTCACTCCTTTCTCCTCCCACCTTCATAAGCAACCATTCTAACAAGCTTTATGAACACTTAACAAAAGTTCACCATCTCTCACCCCTAAAACACTAAAAAGTGATAATGTTGCCAGTGCCTTCTTTCTAATAGAAAAGCCTTATCTGAGATTAAAATCACTTCAATAGGAGCTTTGGAGTGACAAGTGGTATTGAAAGACTCAGTTTTGTTTGAAAGCTGTGGGTTTAATAGGACATTATTAAACCATTTAATCTCTCCTGCAGAGACATTTCATGCTGTCCCTTTAGGGAACTTTCCCTGGAGGAGGTCCTGGAGTCAGCCTGGCCAAGTTGGTGACAGTTCAAGAAGTTCATCCTGCTCTAATTTCGACTGAGCAGCAAGAGCACTCCCGGCAGGAAATTCAGATTTGAAAATCTCAAGGAAAAATACACCCTGCCTTTCATTTCCCACCACCCAGGATATTAAACCCAGATGACCACAGTGAAGACGAGGGAAAGACAAATTGCAGAAATAAGCCTTGCTATTCTAAGTCACCAGGTCATTTCAAGTGACAAATAGGCCCATTTTATTTCTAAGGAATTCACTAACTTCCCTACAGGGAAGAGAAACATGCTCTCAGAAGCTATTCCATCAAGGGAATAGTGTTATCTAAGGAAACTGATTGTTTTGCAGAAATTAAAGTTTAAGGTTTTACATGCAGTGATGTTGGTTTTGAATCCAGCATTTTTAGCTCATTCTAACACTTTGATGTAATCAGATCCCTGGAAAACATGTACACTGATTCTTCTCTCTCTGGCACTCAAAGTACACCTGCCAACCTTTGTTCTTCTATAATTTGTATGAAGACTCAGAAAAAACAAGAAAAAGGGAGAAGGGCTTAAATCCCAATACAGCCAACTCGGCCTTATTCCCCATGTGACCTTGGGGAAGCAGATAACGCTTTCAGAGCATCAGTTTCAGCATTTAAGATTAGAGAAAGGTTTTTTGTTTGTTTGTTTCATCTCCAACAAGATTGCTACTTTGGAATCCATACGCCACTATAAATTTCATTAAGACCAGCAAAGCCAGGTTTTCCTCCAGTGTTGGTAAAAATGACTGCTTCTCCGATTAAAGACCAGATGAAGTGACTGGCTTGTATTTGAGCGCCATGTTGAATGGGAACTGCCTGGACTTAAATATTAGAATTGCACTCAGCACAGCTGATGCTCACAAAATGAGAAACATCTGAAACAGACCATTTTAGGGAATAATGGTTTCATATGCTCATCTTGATTGCTCCAAGCCAAACACTAATTAGTAGAGAGCTAATCAGAATTGAATGCACTATTTAAATAAATTCTGTGCAAAATCCTTCCTTCTTCCCCTTATCTCCTCCTATTTTCCTCCTTCTCTCTTTTCCTCTTCTGCTTTATCTCCCTCTTTGCCTACTTTTCCCATGCAAGTAAAATCCACCCAAGTTAAATGCATATAGGATCTATACGCAATTCGATATACGATTGCAATATCGAGGCAATTCCACTACATCTACCTTGCATCACAGTATTAAACGTGATAAAGTGTGTAAAGTAGGTAAGTCAGTGCCTGGTGCTTCATAGATGGTTGATAACAGCCGTTGTTTAAAACTAAGGCTTGGTTCTGTTGGCCCCTCGTACTCTCATCTCCACTTTCTCCTCACCAACAGTGACAAATGTAATTTCAAGACCTGAGTTTGTTCTACCTTTGCTTCTTCCCAGAACTTCATTAGTACAAAAACCTTTATTTCTGCTTTATTAAAAGACTGGAAATTCATATTCACACACATCAAAGTTCCTAAAGTTTTAGAAAAGATATTCAGACCCAAATAAATATGACCTAGAGTTTCATGTTGAAAAAAATAAACAAGATTGAAAAGGAAGAAGGATATATACTATATTCAAGAAAGCATGAGACAATAGAGAGAAGATGGAATCCAGAATAATATGCATCTGAGTTTTAAAAACTCGGTAATTTTACCTTGGGTGGTTTGCTTAATTTCTCTGAGCCTCATTTTCTCCAAATGTAAAACAGGCTTCTCATCAGTTAACTGGAGCAATGAGGTTTATGCCCTATTCAGCATCCTAGAGAAAGAAAGGGCTTCCTAGGTGGTGCTAGTGGTAAAGAACCTGCCTGCCAATGCGAAAGAAATAGGAGATGCAGGTTTGATTCCCGGGTCGGGAAGACCCCCTGGAGGAGGGATAGGCTACCCACTCCAGTCTTCTTCCCTGGAGAATCCCCATGAACACAGGAGCCTGGCAGGCTATGGCACATAGGGTCACAAAGAGTCAGTCATGACTGAAGTGACTCAGCACTGCAGAGAGAGAAAACCCAATGAGCAATTTGTACTGATAAGGGTCCAGACAGGAAAACAAATAGTACCCTAGATGTTTCAGCAGAGAACTTAATATAGAGAACTGGTTAAACAGGTTGAAAGATCAGACATGCTAAAAGGAAACACACAGGTGGAGCACAGAAGTAATGCAAAAGACTGGGGGATATAAGGAAGGAAATTTATATGTTTAGAACCCTGGAGCTCAGAAGAGCCCTGCCAGGCTGGGCCTTAGACCACAGAGAAGGTGCTGCCTGCCAGGCGCCAGTCCCCAGTGACTCAGAGGAGGGGTTCAGGGGTGTTGGAGCTCAGTCTCTGAGGAGGGGGTGGTGCCCACTTGGCGTTGGGACTTCTGAGAGGTACAGCTGGGACTGCTGCTGGGATTGCTGAGAGAAGTCATAGACTCAAGACAAAGTGCCTTCTGGGGACAACACTAAGAGGAAGGGAAAGCAAACAGTAAGAAGCATGTCCCTTTTCTGTCCTCCATCCCCCCTGTCTCCTTCCAAGTTCTCCTAGGGATCTCTTGTAGGGATCCAGCTGGCAAAGGACAACTGCAATATTCAGAGTCCCAGCTCAATATCCCATGGCTGGACATAGGCAGGTGGGTGTGGAGCTGAAAGACAATAACTTAATGACCAGCACATTGTTCCCTGTAAAACCATATAATATAGCTCACACGGGATAGAGCACTACTCATTAATCTTATATACCAATTGGCGGAAGAAAAACTTTTTTTTTTTTTTTTAGAATTTGAGTTATTTATTTATTTTTGGCTGTGCTGTATTTCCATCCATGTGCGGGCTTTCTCTAGTTGTGGCAAGAGGGGGCCGCTCTCTGGTTGCAATGGCTTCTCATGTTGCAAAGAACAGGCTCTAGGGCGCACAGACTTCAGCAGTTGCAGCTCCCCGGCTCCAGAGCACAGGCTCAGTAGTTGTGGTGTACAGACGCAGTTGCTCCACGGTATAAGGGATCTTCCTGAACCAGGGATTGAATCCTTGTCTCCTGCATTGGCAGGCAGATTCTTTACCATTGAGCCAACAGGGAAGCCCTAACATTGATGGTTATTTCCTGAAAAATTGTAGTTAGTAGCATAGATTTGGAGGGGAAAAGCCATTGGTTTAAAATATGGTCTCCTCATTTCATAGTTGTGTGACCCTGAGCAATTATTTAAATACTATTACTTTATTAATAAATGTTTATTTATTCTCATATTGAAATTCTGTTTCTTGCTTCCTTGACTTCAAAGTCTCTTATGCCTTCATCTTCTCTCATGGCTCCAAACTGAACATCTCAAAAAGCCTGATAAAGATTCCCATCTGTGTGTATATCAGTCACTCAGTCATATCTGACTCTTTGCAACACTATGGATTGTAGCCCATCAGGCTCTTCTGTCCATGAGATTCTCCAGGCAAGAATACTGGAGTGGGCTGCCATTTCCATATTTCCTAACTATCCACTTATCTAAAAATAAACCAATATTTATTAAATTCCAACCTCGTAAATGGCATCAGATACTAAAATAAAATTAATTTTTAGTTTATTAATTAAATGTGTATTCAATGCCTAAATGTGCCAGGCACCATGGTTGGCACTGAAAATACAAAGTAATTAAAACATAGTCATTGTCTTCAAAGAAGAGTCATGCATGTAGCATACAATTATCAAGGATTACAACAGTGAAATGGTCTGCACAGGTTCTTTGAGGATCACATATGAGGGAACATCTCCTTTTGGAAATGGCAAGTGTTTCTGGAGAAGATGATGGTTGAAGCAAATCTTAAAGAGTAAGTAGAAAGTATTCAAGTGAAGACATAAAGGATGTGGAAGTATTTAAAACAAACTCATCAATTATCTTTTTTCTATTATGTTTTCAATGTCTCATTTCCCAGGAAACTGCTTCCTGAGTCTAAAAACTAACAGTACTCTTTATTCAATCAAATCACTTTCTTAAATTATCATTGTTCGAACCTTCTAAAAAGCAATGTACTTCCTACCACCTATGTCACTTAATTATCACCATGCCCTCATCAACCATTTCATTCATATTAACTGTTATAAAGTATTTCTAGTATTTACACATCACAATTTATTTAACTATTATCCTGTTCATTCAGATTACTTCTGGTGTTTTGCTATTATCAACAACACTTCTATAAATGTTCCTGTATGTGTCTCCTGGTGCACAATGAGCAGGAAGAAAGTGGGATTGCTGGACTGTGGTGTAGACATGTATCCCATGGTTGATATCCAACCCAAATCTTTTCCCACATTTATAGTGTTCACCCCACCTCAGGTCTTAGAGCTAAAATTTAATGCAGAGCATCTGAAACTGGCTCTGAACTATCAAGCATTCTAACTTCAAGCCCCTGAAGGTAGACTAAAGAAAAGAGGGAAAGACCAACTCCCCCTGCTTCCCCTGAGAATAATTTCTCACAGTAAGTCTCACTCCAGAGCTCCACTCTGGGGTCAAGGGGAGGCAAGTTCTACGGCACTTTGCCTGAATTTTCACCATTACTGGTCTTCCTCTCCTCCTTCCATATCCCGCTTGCCCACTTCCTTACTAGCCTCCTCTGAGAGCACTTTCTTAATCATTAGTACAAAAATCTCATCTCAGGGTCAGCTTCTGGAGGACCTGATCAAAATTAAGGCACATTTCAAACTGACCAAATACTTCTAAATTACTCTCTAAACTGATTGAACCGATGTCTACTCTCACCAGCAGGGGCATATGATATTTCCATATCATCCTCAAACTTTGGAGTTAGCCAACTTTGTTTGTTCTTTTTAATCTGATAACTGTGCAAAAGGTACCACGCTGTTTTATTTCACATTTTTCTTATATCTGTTGTCTTTTCTTGTGCTCAGTCGTGTCCGACTCTGTGAATCTTTGGACTGTAGTCCACCAGGCTCCCCTGTCCATGAGATTTTTCAGGCAAGAATACTGAAGTGGATTGCCATTTGCTTCTCCCCACTGCAGGCAGATTCTTTATCCAATGAGCCATCTTCACATTTCCTTTTCTACAGATTGCCTGTGCATTGTCTTTATCTATTATCCTACTGAAGTGTTTACCTTTTCTTACTAATAGGTAGGAGTACTTTTTAAATTCTGGAAGTTAAACCTTTTCAGTTTGCATGGGTTGTAAATATCTTCAGCTAATCTGTGATTTGTCTTTTAAAATTATGCTGCCTTATAGTTGAAAATTTTTCACTATATTTAAATTTCTCTTTCTTTAGAGTCTGTGCTTTTTGTTTTTATTTTTATAAAATCTTGCCCTAACTCAAGGTCATGAAGAGTTTCCCCTATATTTTCTTCAAAATATTTAAACATTCTGTCTTTAGCCATTTTCTGTATGGTGTGTGGTAGGGATTTGATCTTAATTATTTTTTTCCAAATAGTTTTTTGCCATATTATTTTTTTTGCAAATACTTTTTTAATGCCATGTATGTTATATACCAAGTTTCCACATAATCATGAGCCTCTTTTGTTGCATTGGTCCATTTGTCTAACCCTTAGCCAATGCAAATGTCTTAATTACTATGGTTTTAATAATAATTCTTAATATTTATTAGGCAATTTATCATCTTTTTCTAAAACTTGATTCTACTGCTTTATTTTTCCATATGATTTTTAAAATAAGCTTGTCAAAATCTATGAAAAATTAGGATTTTAATTATTGTCACTGAATGTCTATAATAACTTTGGAGAAGTTTTTTTAATTTATTTATTTTTTAATTGAAGGATAATTGCTTTATAGAATTTTGTTGGTTTCTGTCCAACCTCAACATGAATCAGCCATAGGTATACATATATCCCCTCCCTTTTGAACCTCCCTCCCATCTCCTTCCCCATCCCACCCCTCTAGGTTGACAGAGAGCCCCTGTTTGAGTTTCCTGAGTCATACAGCAAATTCCCACTGGCTATCTCTTTTACATATGGTAATGTAAGTTTCCATGTTACTCTCTCCATACATCTCAGCCTCTCCTCCCCTCTCCCCATGTCCATAAGTCTATTCTCTATGTCTGTTTCTCCTTTGATGCCCTGTAAATAAATTCTTCAGTACCATTTTTCTAGATTCCATATACATGCATTAGAAAAAGATATTTATCTTTCTCTTTCTGACTCACTTCACTCTGTATAATAGGCTCTAGGTTCATCCACCTCATCAGAAGTGACTCAAATGTGTTCCTTTTATGGCTGAGTAATATTCCATTGTGTATATGTACCACAACTTCTTTATCCATTCATCTGTTGATGGACATCTAGATTGCTTCCATGTGCTAGCTATTTTAAATAGTGCTGCAATGAACAATGGGATACATATGTCTCTTTCAATTTTGGTTTCCTCAGGGTATATGCCTAGGAGTGGGATTGTTAGGTCATACGTTAGTTTTATTCCTGGATTTTTATGGAATCTCCATATCATCTTCCCGACTGAGCAACTGAACTGAACTGAACTGATACCATCCTCCATAGTGGCTGTATCAATTTACATTCCCACCAACAGTGCAAGAGTGTTGCCTTTTATCCACACCCTCTCTAGCATTTATTGTTTGTAGGCTTTTTGATATTGGCCATTCTGACTGGTGTGAGGTGATATCTCATTGTAGTTTTGCTTTGCATTTCTCTAATAATGAGCAATGTTGAGCATCTTTTCATGTGTTTGTTAGCCACCTGTATGTCTTCTTTGGAGAAATGTCTGTTAAGGTCTTTTTCCCACTTTCTGATTGGGTTGTTTGTTTGCTTTTCTGGTATTGAGTTGTATGAACTGCTTGTATATTTTGGAAATTAATCCTTTGTCAGTTGTTTAATTTGCTATTATTTTCTTCCATTCTGAGGGTTGTCTTTTTACCTTACTTACGGTTTTCTTTGCTGTGCAAAAGCTTTTAAGTTTAATCAGGTCCCACTTGTTTACTTTTGTAAAATAAATAAATATTTTCAAAAATGTGTTCTTTAGGGTGCTTTCAAACCCTAATCTCTCTTTATATTTGATTTACTGCATTGGATACGTTTTCTGAAATAAAGATAATAGAAATGATCAAAATGCCTTCTTTAATTTTTTCTGACACTAGTAAGAATGTTTATAAATTGTTACAATTTATGAATGTTTGCTATGAATTTTTAATAAAAATAATCAATTTTATGAAGCTTCATTTATTCCCAATTGGCTAAGAATTTTTTAAATATATAATACATTTGAGTATTGAATTTTATCAAATTTTTCCTCCATTTTTTGACATAGCATATGTTATTACCTTTTAATCTGTTAATATAATAAATTACATAATTCTATTTTCTCTTATAGAGCTATCCTTACATTGCTGGAATAACCTCTACTTATATGTGAGAGTATATGTAGTCCACACATATGCTGACTTCAATTTGCTTATACTTCATTTAGGATTTCTGCATTTGTAATTATATTTTCTTGGTCTAGTTTGAAAAACAAAACTAGAATATTGTCACAAAATAACCTGAGTAGCTTTCCCTCCTTTTTAATGATTCGAAGTAGTTTTATAAAATGAGGATCTTCTGTTCCTCAAAGGACTGGTAAAGACAGTCTGGGTTAGAAGACAAATGACTAATCCTCGTGTGGTGAGAGTGATGGGACTTGGGGTTAACAGATAGAGGGAGAATTTTAAATACTCTCCCAACTTCTTTGATGATTATTCTTTCATTTAGGTTATCTATATCCTTCTGACTCAAACTGGTATCATAAATAAATTTTTCTAGAAAAATTGTTTATATTATCTGGGTTGAAATTTATAAGCCTACACATGTTTATAGTATTTTTCTGGTGTTTCTATATCCCACTGTACACATAGCTACATACTCTTTTTTATTACTTTGTACCTTTCTATTCTTATCAGTTTTGCTAAGGAATAATCTATTAGGTTTTTTTTTTAATCAAAGAACAACATTTATATTTTCTTGAATCTTTGCACAGTTCTTTTATTTTCTGTATAATTTTTTTGTCTTTTGTCTCTTTTTCCTATGATCTTCATGTCTATATGTGTGTGTGTGTGTGTGTGTATACACACATAATTATTAGCTTACTGTACCAAACACTTTAATTCATCTTCCATTTATTTGTCAAGAAAGGCACTTACAGTACTATCACTAATGTAAACTTTCAACATTTAGTTAATTCTCATTGGGTTTTTTTCTTCAGCTCACTAATTATTTTCAAGTATAATTTTATTTTTGAATCATTGTGGTCATTTTTTAATATTTTCTTATTGATTTGTAATTTAATTGCCTTCTTGTTAGAGAACATGGAATTTACTACACTGATTCTTTGACATTTATTGAGACATCCTCTGTGTCCTAATGTGATCATTGTGTAAATACTCCATGTGTACTTGAAAGGCATCTAGTATTCCCATTTTGTTCAACTCAGAGTTGTAAGTTATCTATTAGGGTTAGCTTCTTAATTGTGTTGCTTAAATCTCTCCTGTTCTGATTGTTTCTTCAGCTTATTCTGTAAGTATCTGACAGGGATTAAATCTCCCAACAAAATTATTGATTTGACCATCTCTCCTTATATTTTGGCCCATTTGTACTTTATATTTTCCAAGAATATACTGTTAGGTTAAATGGATTATGATTGTTCTTTACACAATTGTCCTCTTTTTCTAGTAATGTTTTAAACCTATTTGGTATCATATTAATATTGTTACACTAATTCATTTATTTTCCCAGCTCTTTGTTTTTAATCTCTCTGTGTGATTTTGTTTTTGTGGTGTCCTTTATCAGCAGCATATGGCTGGATTTTGTTTTGTTTTTACATCCATCTAATAATCTCAGTCTTTTGAGGACTTAATCTACTTAAACGTATTGTAATACCTGATATATATGGAATTATTCCTACATCTTACTTTGTGTTTAAAGCTTGCCAGCTGTTTTTTCTCTTTGCTTCTTCATAGGTTCTTTTTTTGTCTCCATTAGGTGGATAATGTTTTTGCACATGCCTTTTTTATCCACATGGAGACTGTATTTCCATGGTTTTAGTTAACTGTCTAGCAAACATAATTAGATATACATTATTCCATTACTGTAAATATTATAGTATTTTATCTCCCTTTTAGGCACAATGAGGATTTGATAGTCTGTATTCATCATATACCTTTCCACTCCCACTTAGTTTTTAGAAAAATATGAAAGTTTTTTAAATTCTCTTTTTTAAGGAAATTTCCCACCAGTTTATTAATTACAGTGCCCTCCAATGTACCTTATATCCTTATATCTGCATTCACTTTTTTACCTTCTATAGCATATCTTTAATAATTCTTTTTTTTAATTTATTTATTTTAATTGAAGGCTAATTACTTTACAATATTGTAGTGATTTTTGTCATACATTGACATGAGTCAGCCATGGGTGTACATGTGTTCCCCGTCCTGAACCCCCCTCCCACCTCCCTCCCCATTCCATCCCTCAGGGTCATCCCAGTGAACCAGCCCTGAGCACCCTGTCTCATGCATCGAACTGGACTGACGATCATGGAAGCAACCTAGATATCTATCTTTAATAAATCTTACATTGACAGTCTTGACGTAGTAAATTCTTTTAATTGTATACCTAAAATATATTCATTTGTCTCCATTCTTGAATAGTAACAGCTGGTTTATTATTTTTGATTGCAACTGTACTTAAATAATTTTTTGGCCTCTGTTTTTATTGACTGAAAACTTGGTTGTGAGTCTAATAGCTGATTCTTCATAGGTAATAGGTCTTTTCCATCATGAAGTTAAGATTTTCCTTTCTCTCTGATATTTTGCAGTTTCCTTACAATGAGAAAACAGCGTTGAACACAGAGTAAGTTCTTCAGTAGTCTCTTTAATTCACAATTCTCCTTTTGTGTCCAGTCTAGAGGCGATTTTGTTAGGGGGCAAGCTTTATTATATATACCACTTCTCAGGTGTTTATATGGAGGGATGTTCCTTCTTCTTGCTCCACCCCTTCTATACTCCTCCCACCCTCTCCTCCCACTCCACCCCTAACTGCTGGGTGACAACCATTACTGCACATTCCTTGACTGTACAGAGCCAATCCATCATAAGGGCTGTAAGCCTGGGAGTTCAGTCTCTGAACTGCAGTGAGCAATTCTGGGTGTAGTGCCACTCCCATATTTTCCATGGGTGGGATACAGACTGCAGTGAGGGGGAAAGCTAGAGGTAGGGCAAGCAGGAAACATCAGCAAACCTGTTTAGCATTTGGTTGCATAGTTTGGCCTTGTCCTCCAACTTATTTTTATCAGTAATAAAACTTACTTTTTACTTTTTTTAAATTGAGATGCAATTCACAAATGAAAATATTCACCCCTCTAAAAGGTACTGTTTTACTTATTTTCAATATATCCACAAAGTTGTGCAATCGTATTATTTAGTTTCAGAATATTTTTACCATGCCAAAGACAAACCTTGTGTATATTAACAGTCACACCCCTCCTCCCCAACCTACCCAACTCCCAGCCCCTGGAAGCAACTAATCTTCTTTCTGTCTCTGTAGATTTGTCAATTCTGGTCATTTTGTATAAATGGAATCATAAAACATATGACGTTTTTTGTCTGGCTTCTTCCATTTAATAAAGCTCACTTTTACTATCTGGCTCTATCTGGCTCCTGAATCTACCTCTCAATTGGTTTCAAAAATGTGGTATAAAGAAGGATATTATTTATGGAGCCCACAAAACTGTACATAATTTCCTACTTATTAGTTTCAATAACTACTTTTAACCTCCAGGGGTTACTTACAAAGCCACTTGTCCTTAGCCTAGTTTTCTTCATTTCTTTTCCCATTTTAAAAATAAACTCTTTGTATAATAATATTGGAGAAGGCAATGGCACCCCACTCCAGTACTCTTGCCTGGAAAATCCCATGGACAAAGGAGCCTGGTGGGCTGCAGTCCATGGGGTCGCGAAGAGTCGGACACGACTGAGCAACTTCACTTTCACTTTTCACTTTCATGCACTGGAGAAGGAAATGGCAACCCACTCCAGTGTTCTTGCCTGGAGAATCCCAGGGACGGGGGAGCCTGGTGGGCTGCCGTCTATGGGGGTCACACAGAGTCGGATACGACTGAAGCGCCTTAGCAGCAGCAGCAGCAATGTATTATCACAACCAAGTCATCATATAAAGTATTATCTTTATCCCAAAGGTCTCAAATGTCCCCTTGTACCTGCTGTCTTCCTAATCTTACAAAATAACATTATACTTATCCTGAACTCTAAAACTAAAAGAGTTTTGCCAGTGTTTAAACTTTATATAACAGGAATCATATAGTACGGTTTTTTGTTTTTGTTTTTTTGTATTGGGTTATTTGGGTTTTTGGGTTATTCATTTTATCTGTAATACTTTCAGTTTTAATAGAAGGTATGTCTTTGTTTTTTGCCTTGATGTCTTACACATATACAAAATCCCATCAGACTGATTCCTAAATAATTTCATTTGGAGTGAATTCGTGGTCTGATTTTTAAAGGTTTTGTTCATTATTATTTTCAGAATTAACTTTTCATGTTTTTAATTTTTGTTTACAAGCCTGATTGGAGTAGAATTTTTTATTTTAAGTGTTGACTTTGTGTGTCTGCCCATTTCAGCTTTTCACACTCATCCCTTTTCTATATAGAAGTTTTGCAGTTATCTCAACCTCATTTCCCAGTCCAGATCTAAGCCTGCTCCATTATAATGGGAAAGTACAGATACAGGTGCAAAGCCAGCTGGCAGCTGGAATCTAGTTCCTAGGAGGTTCCTAATTCTAGTTCCTAGTAATGAGACCATGTTTTTGTCCTTCTGAGTCTCTGCTCCCACTTCCACTTCCCAAACTCCTCCCAACTCCAAAATCCACAGCTTTTAAAAGTCAATTACCAATTACACATTACGAGGCATTTTTTTACTCCAATGTTCTTTCCCAAGTGGTAGAGACTGTGTAGCCTTAAATCAGTGGCATGACTGTGCTCCCCCACTTCACAAGGAGCACATTTGTAGAAAATAAGATACACTCCCTGCTTCAAAATCGAAAACCCAATAGGTCTGTGCTACAGCGTCACCAACACTGTGTTTTCGTTGGTCTTGAATTTAGAATCTCCTACTAAGCCTTTTTCACTTTTATAAATCTATTACTGTAGGCTTCTAACAACAAAAAAGTATTTACACAGCATGAATTCATTGTCCCATCTTCAGCAGATGTCTCAACTCTTTTTTTAAGCCCTCACAAGCAGATTTATGGCAACAGAGATTTCCAAAAAAGGGTTCTCTTAAGTGATCATCTAGCTACTTCATTAAGAGATGAACTGGCTTTCTCTCAAGCCTTATCCTTGGTGATTTTCTTGGGACATTTCATATTAAGCACATCCCTGATCTAAGCTGTGTTTTCTCTGATTATCTTCCTTCTCTGTAACTATTCCTTCTCTATTTCATACTCACTCTGTGAAACACCCACTTCTTTCTTGTATTAATTCTCCAAGATAAATCTCTGAATGTGTGAATGCATCCCTTTTTTTTATTCCTCTCTTTGCTTTCCTTGGGTGACCTCCTAAAATTTCATGTCCTCAAATGTCACTCCTACTCACCAGTCTCTGCTTATACTGCTCAAGCTTCTTCCTACTTTCACTGTCACATTTTCCATTATTTTCTGGACATTTCCACCTTGATAAGCTGCCAACTTCTTATACATACTCATCTTAACTCCCACTGTTACCTCCACCAGATCTTTTCCTCCTTCCCATCACTGCTTTCCCAGGTACCTGATAAAAACTGCTAAGGTAACTTCTACCTCTTTCTTTCCCTTGCCCTCAACAATTAGGTGTGCTTAGTCACTCAGTAGTGTCAGACTCTTTGAGACCCCATGGACTGTAGTCATTCAGGCTTCCTCTGTCCATGGGGATTTTCCAGGCAAGAATACTGGAATGGGTTGCCATGCCCTCCTTCAGGAGATCTTCCCAACCCGGGGATCGAACCCAGGTCTCCCACATTATAGGTGGATTCTTTAGTATCTGAGCCACCAGGGGAGCCCAAGAATACTGAAGTAGGTTTATCCTTTCTCCAGGGAATCTTCCCAACCCAGGAATCGAGCCAGAGTCTCCTGTACTACAAGCAGATTCTTTACCAGCTGAGCTACCACAGGTACTTCTCTAGTTAGAGCTCTAATAACTTTTTACTTGAACCATGTAATGGTCCCCAGCTCATTTCCCTGATTTTTATCTTTGTTTCCTAATCCAACTGATATTCAGCCCCCACAGTCATCTTCCTATAATTCAGTTTGATCAATTCATTTTCTTGTTTGAAAACTGCCAGTGCCTCCCAGTTCCTACAAAGTAGCACACAATATATTTTGGGAAATATGACCTCATATGTCCCAATGACCTGGGGAAAATCCAGTTTTCCTTATGTATCCCTCTAACCATGCTTCCAATCAGTTTTCCCATTAATCATGTCCCTTTTATAAAATCTCTTCATTTTCTCACATTATCCTTCCAACTGGAATTTCTTTCTCTCCGATCCTTACAGGTTCAAACCTAAATGCATTTCTTTATTCCTCAGCTGAAAAACTACTTTCTCTAATGCTGTCTTTATTTCATCATCAAAATTTATCTCTCCTAACCTGAAACTCCTCTAGCACTCCAACTCTAGATTATTATTCTATTAGGCCACCTATACCTGTCCATAAGCTAGTATATTTATAAACATGTAGCATAATTACTATGAGACTCTAACTCCCTGAGGACAGAGAATATTTTACCTTTCTCTGAGTCTTTCACAAAACCTGGAACAATCTTGGCTCAGCATAGTATTTAATAAGTATTTCTCAGCTGAGTGAACACATGAAAGACATGGTAAGAGAGATTCGTGCCTTCAGTTGAAAGCAAATGAATTAAATATCCTTCTCTTCCCAGACTTAATAATCTTCTGATTGTCAAAGCCATGACCAATCAAAATATATTAACACAGAAACTTGTGGAATTTTAATTGTTGCTGTTGTTTAGTCACTGAGTCACGTCTGACTCTTTTGCGACCCCACGGACTATAGCCCACCAGGCTCCCCTGTCCATGGGATTTTCCTGGCAAGAATACTTGAGTGGTTTGCCATTTCCTTCTCCAGAGGATATTCCTGGCCCAGGGATCAAACCCCATCTCCTGCATTGGCAGGTGGATTCTTTACCACTGAGCTAGCAGGGCTAATAGCATCACTGCTGCTGCTGCTGCTGCTAAGTCGCTTCAGTCGTGTCCGACTCTTAGCGACCCCATGGACTGCAGCCCACCAGGCTCCTCCATCCATGGGATTTTCCAGGCAAGAGTGCTGGAGTGGGGTGCCATTGCCTTCTCTGAATAGCATCACTAGCAACCGTTAAGTGATCAGTAGACTTCTATAATCTCAAGACTCTGAGAGAAAGACTTGAAACTGAAATACACCTTAACTCTTCATCTGGCCACACTGTAGCTCAGTGAAGTAAAGATCACTCTTGGGCTTTTAGCTCTTGCTTCACACCTCCCACAAGCACTTACCATCAGCATTAAGAGGGTCACTCCAGCCTAAAATGAGGCATACTCTTGAATGGTGAAGTTTGAATATTAAATGCTAGATTGAAATGTTTAGATCTTTATCTTACTTACAGACAAGAGTAAAGGAACTTTTTCAGAAGTGAAGTCAGCAGGCAAAATGTGAAACTTTTGTGGAAAATTCAGTCTTGCATCCTGGATGAGAAGAATGGCATGGACCACCTCCTCACATTCTAACATGTAGTAGAGCCAGATCAGGAATTCTAACCCTCTCAAAATTCAATTTATAGTTAGTATCTTGGCACTGCTTTTCAAAGTGTAACAACACATTTTCAAAAAAAGTCTGAACAAAAATTGTAAATTTGCCTCCAGGCATGTAAATGTTATTGCATAATTAACTAAGACATGGATTAATGTGACTAAATTCACAAAAACAATCCCAATTAGGGAGCAGTATCATAAGAAGTTTTTTTTTTTAACCCAAGTGCCCACAGAATTCACTGTTTCAACTCTGTTTTGACATCTAAGATTTCCTCCCCTGTAAAGCCTCATTTCAGAACAACATGGGCTTGAATGAAGAAGGAGCTTGAGGCACCTTAAACAATGCTTAGAAGCGCACTGCTGGGCTTTCTGCCAGCTCTGAGGAACATTTGTATAACTGTGCTCCCAGCAGGATGCTCGCCTATCTCTGGGGTAGTTTTTCTCTGTAAAATCTCTGCTCACTTTGACAGTATTTAAAATAAAAGTAACCACACACATTCAGAAAACACTACATCTTAATGAAGTGTCATAAAATTAATGTATAATTTTTCCTACCAGTATCAATCCTTTAACCTTTCAGGCTTTATAAACTCCCACTATACTAAGTGAGAGGCATTTCAACTCCTGATTATGTTTTGCCTGTATATTATTTCATGTGTGAATCCTATAGATTATTCAATGTCTTCTAATTCTCTCCCTCAAAGCTTGACTTTAAGTGCCATTAAGATATATTTAGCAAAAGACAAACACCTATTTAGTTACGCACATCACACATATCTAGCAAAGTACTCTGAGCCATTATTTCTCATCTTCTCATCAAATTGGTACTTATCTCAGATGGATAATGTCACAGCCTAGTGAGTCTTTTCTTCTAGATCTGTGCTTTTGGTTTCCGCCCTGGGACAATAAAAATCTATTGAACTATTCACACAATGGTAACCAGGAAACTTTCTAACTCGCAACTCTCATATTGTTTTTTTCAACAAGTCTATGAAGAGACGACAGATTGCAGAGAACATATGAAGGGCCAGTGCATACCACAGCCTATGAGAATAGAAAGCCTCATTTTGTGCTTATCCTTTGCACTATTCCAAATACCACATCTCTTACTACAATTCTTAAACTCTTCAAAACTAATTTTAGTTCAAGTATAGTTTTTCAAAATCCAAAAATTTACTTTTGCCTTGTTTGTAAACTAATGATGGATAATGAAATTTTACCTCTAATAATACTTATAGTAGTATGAGGTCTTTTGGTTAGGCATTATTGAGAAAAGTTCAATTCAAATCATTATAAGCAAACAAAAGGCAATCTTCTGGCCCTTGTGGCTAGAAGGAATATTAATATTTTTTAGTAATTCTCAGGAATAAAGAAGAGCTATAAAAAAAAGTTCTCCCTGACTCAATGTTGCCAAGACTTAGTCTGTTTCACCTCTGCTTTTTAGTTTCATCCTCTCACACAGCTGAAGTTCTACTAAGTACAAGTGAGGAAGGTTACTCTAATTCCCATGAAGTCCACAGACTGATCCCTAGAAAGAAACTGATTAGCCCAACTTCAGTCAAATACCCACCTGGTGGATGGGAAATTACTATCAGCCAGACTGGGTCAAGGGGGGAAGCTATGATACCAGAAGCAAGGGGATAGGTAGGCTCACAGAAAAAGCTAAACAGCTTCCAAGGCCCATTAAAAATAATAATAATTAACATTTGTGTAACTTAATGATCATACAAAGAAGACACAAATGAGCTAATATGCTTTGACAGGTCTTTTAAAAGTTAAATTAGTATTAAAAATTTTAAATCCTGAGATTCCCCTCCAAAAAATCCATATTTCCAGATTTTCTTCAATAATGGAAAGATTTCACACATTCCCTAATGTTAACAAAAACAGTAAGTTGAGGATGCCCCTTTTCATTGGGACATATGCTTTCCCATTCATGCTAGTCTATGTCATTCATTTATGTCCCTGGCCTAACCCTATGGGCATTTGAGGACATGACCCTTGACTGGTATAGGTCTTCACACTTATGGGCATTTATTTAGCATTGGTATTATTGTACCAGCAAGGAAGGTGAACTCAGAGAGTTCTCAGGACTTGGACACATGGCTAATAATAAGTGAAGGGCCTGAGACTTGTAATACACATCTAAAATCTAAGATTTAAAAGTAGCAGTTATCCTGCTTTCTGGAGAGTTTTTATCATAAATGGATGCTGAATTTTTTCAAAGGCTTTCTCTGCATCTATTGAGATAATCATATGGTTTTTATTTTTCAATTTGTTAATGTGGTGTATTACATTGATTGATTTGCGGATATTGAAGAATCCTTGCATCCCTGGGATAAAGCCCACTTGGTCATGGTGTATGATCTTTTTAATGTGTTGTTGGATTCTGATAGCTAGAATTTTGTTAAGGATTTTTGCATCTATGTTCATCAGTGATATTAGCCTGTAGTTTTCTTTTTTTGTGGCATCTTTGTCAGGTTTTGGTATTAGGGTGATGGTGGCCTCATAGAATGAGTTTGCAAAACTTCCTCTGCAATTTTCTGGAAGAGTTTGAGCAGGATAGGTGTTAGCTCTTCTCTAAATTTTTGGTAGAATTCAGATGTGAAGCCGTCTGGACCTGGGCTTTTGTTTGCTGGAAGATTTTTGATTACAGTTTCAATTTCCGTGCTTGTGATGGGTCTGTTAAGATTTTCTATTTCTTCCTGGTCAAGTTTTGGAAAGTTGTACTTTTCTAAGAATTTGTCCATTTCTTCCATGTTGTCCATTTTATTGGCATATAATTGCTGATAGTAGTCTCTTATGATCCTTTGTATTTCTGTGTTGTCTGTTGTGATCTCTCCATTTTCATTTCTAATTTTATTGATTTGATTTTTCTCCCTTTGTTTCTTGATGAGTCTGGCTAATGGTTTGTCAATTTTATTTATCCTTTCAAAGAACCAGCTTTTGGTTTTGTTGATTTTTGCTATGGTCTCTTTTGCATTTATTTCTGCTCTAATTTTTAAGATTTCTTTCCTTCTACTAACCCTGGGGTTCTTCATTTCTTCCTTTTCTAGTTGCTTTAGGTGTAGGGTTAGGTTATTTATTTGACTTTTTTCTTGTTTCTTGAGGTGTGCCTGTATTGCTATGAACTTTCCCCTTAGGACTGCTTTTACCATGTCCCACAGGTTTTGGGTTGTTAATAGAAGGAACATACCTCAACATAATAAAAGCAATATATGACAAACCCACAGCAAACATTATCCTCAATGGTGAAAAATTGAAAGCATTTCCTCTAAAGTCAGGAACAAGACAAGGGTGCCCACTTTCACCATTACTATTCAACATAGTTTTGGAAGTTCTGGCCACAGCAATCAGAGCTGAAAAAGAAATAAAAGGAATCCAAATTGGAAAAGAAGAAGTAAAACTCTCACTATTTGCAGATGACATGATCCTCTACATAGAAAACCCTAAAGACTCCACCAGAAAATTACTAGAACTAATCAATGATTATAATAAAGTTGCAGGATATAAAATCAACACACAGAAATCCCTTGCATTCCTATACACTAATAATAAGAAAACAGAAAGAGAAATTAAGGAAACAATTCCATTCACCATTGCAATGGAAAGAATAAAATACTTAGGAATATATCTACCTAAAGAAACTAAAGACCTATATATAGAAAACTATAAAACACTGGTGAAAGAAATCAAAGAGGACACTAATAGATGGAGAAATATACCATGTTCATGGATTGGAAGAATCAATATAGTGAAAATGAGTATACTACCCAAAGCAATTTATAGATTCAATGCAATCCCTATCAAGCTACCAACAGTATTCTTCACAGAGCTAGAACAAATAATTTCACAATTTGTATGGAAATACAAAAAACCTCGAATAGCCAAAGCGATCTTGAAAAAGAAGAATGGAACTGGAGGAATCAACCTACCTGACTTCAGGCTCTACTACAAAGCCACAGTTATCAGGACAGTATGGTACTGGCACAAAGACAGAAATATAGATCAATGGAACAAAATAGAAAGCCCAGAGATAAATCCACGCACATATGGACACCTTATCTTTGACAAAGGAGGCAAGAATATACAATGGATTAAAGACAATCTCTTTAACAAGTGGTGCTGGGAAATCTGGTCAACCACTTGTAAAAGAATGCAACTAGAACACTTTCTAACACCGTACACAAAAATAAACTCAAAATGGATTAAAGATCTAAACGTAAGACTATAAAACTATAAAACTCCTAGAGGAGAACATAGGCAAAACACTCTCTGACATACATCACAGCAGGATCCTCTATGACCCACCTCCCAGAATATTGGAAATAAAAACAAAAATAAACAAATGGGACCTAATTAACCTTAAAAGCTTCTGCACATCAAAGCAAACTATTAGCAAGGTGAAAAGACAGCCTTCAGAATGGGAGAAAATAATAGCAAATGAAGCAACTGACAAACAACTAATCTCAAAAATATACAAGCAACTCCTACAGCTCAACTCCAGAAAAATAAATGACCCAATCAAAAAATGGGCCAAAGAACTAAATAGACATTTCTCCAAAGAAGACATACAGATGGCTAACAAACACATGAAAAGATGCTCAACATCACTCATTATCAGAGAAATGCAAATCAAAACCACTATGAGGTACCATTTCACACCAGTCAGAATGGCTGCGATCCAAAAGTCTACAAGCAATAAATGCTGGAGAGGGTGTGGAGAAAAGGGAACCCTCTTACACTGTTGGTGGGAATGCAAACTAGTACAGCCACTATGGAGAACAGTGTGGAGATTCCTTAAAAAACTGGAAATAGAACCACCTTATGACCCAGCAATCCCACTGCTGGGCATACACACTGAGGAAACCAGAAGGGAAAGAGACACGTGTACCCCAGTGTTCATCGCAGCACTGTTTATAATAGCCAGGACATGGAAGCAACCTAGATGTCCATCAGCAGATGAATGGATAAGAAAGCAGTGGTACATATACACAATGGAGTATTATTCAGCCATTAAAAAGAATACATTTGAATCAGTTCTAATGAGGTGGATGAAACTGGAGCCTATTATACAGAGTGAAGTAAGCCAGAAAGAAAAACACCAATACAGTATACTAACGCATATATATGGAATTTAGAAAGATGGTAACAATAACCCTGTGTACGAGACAGCAAAAGAGACACTGATGTATAGAACAGTCTTATGGACTCTGTGGGAGAGGGAGAGGGTGGGAAGATTTGGGAGAATGGCATTGAAACATGTAAAATATCATGTATGAAACCAGTTGCCAGTCCAGGTTCGATGCAGGATACTGGATGCTTGGGGCTAGTGCACTGGGACAACCCAGAGGGATGGTATGGGGAGGGAGGAGGGAGGAGGGTTCAGGATGGGGAACACATGTATACCTGTGGCGGATTCATTTTGATATTTGGCAAAACTAATACAATTATGTAAAGTTTAAAAATAAAATAAAATTTAAAAATAAATAAATAAAAGTAGCAGTTGTCAACTTTATTTTTAATTAAGCGGTGAATACTTTCTGTCAAATGAAATCTTGGGTGGATCACTCATACATCAACCAATGGAAGCTGAGCTCTCTAGCTGAAGTAGGAATGCAGGGCTGAGAACTCAGGTTGGAGTCCCACAGGCTTGGAGAAAAATCGTCACTTTTTGACTCCATCACTACCCCAGTACGCCCTAACTCACTATTGACTTCTAATGTCTTTTTACAGAGCAAAGTGGGAGAACTTCTTATCATAATGTTATTAAAGTGACAAGTATTAGGTATTCTCTAGTACTCTGGGAAATCAATCCTTCAAGGCTGGGGCAGGGGGTTGATGGTGAGAGAAATATATTTATAAGACACTATGAACAGACACGACTGAGTGACTTCACTTTCGCTTTTCACTTTCATGCATTGGAGAATGAAATGGCAACCCACTCCAGTATTCTTGCCTGGAAATCCCGGGGACGGGGGAGGCTGGTAGGCTGCCGTCTGTGGGGTCGCACAGGGTCAGACACAACTGAAGCGACTTAGCAGCAGCAGCAGCATAAACTATAATATATAATCATAAGACATAATTATATTATATATTTCAATATTTATATATATATATATGCTTCCCAGGTGGCGCTAGTGGTAAAGAACACGTCTGTCAAAGCAGGAGATGTAAGAGATATGGGTTTGATCCCTGGGTCAGGAAGATCCCCTGGAGGAGGGCATGGCAACCCACTCTAGTATTCTTACCTGGAAAATCCCATGTACAGAAGAGCCTAGCAAGCTACAGTCCATAGGGTGGCAATATTATAAACTGTAATATATAATCACATAAGATACAATTATATATTTCAATATTCATATATACATAGTTTTAAAGGACATCTGCAATGTAAATTAATATATCTGCTGGACAATATAAACAGTATACCAACAAAAGAGCCTTTGAAGTTTTTGTAACCAAATGACTCAGGGAAGAGAGGATATATCAAACAAGGCTCACTTAGGAAAAGAGAAGCCACTCTATTACATCAATATAAAGCATAGGAATTAAGGAATTATACAGCCATTGGAAGATCCAGGGGAACAGAGGAATAGAAAGCTGCCAGTGAAATCAGAGAACTGCCACCCAGAGGCAGCCTGGTCAGCAGCTAGAGCTGAGCTTGAGGCAGTAAAGTGTGTAGGGCACATAGCCCCCAGGAAGCTGCTCTGGGTTTGCAAAGATCTCCAGAGAACATGGCTTCTCCCACTCTTCTGCTTGCAAATCTTGTATAAATTCCTTTCATTAGCAAATTCTAAACTGGAACAATATAGGGATGGGGACAAGGATAAACGTAGTTTCTGACATCTCTTCTGACACACAGAGATAGCATGAGAAGGGGTCAAAGGGATGCAAAGTTGCTAAAAAAAAACCATCTAAACAGAGTACTTTTGGAACAAATAAATTTGGGCAAAGAAAATAATGGCTTCCTCATTTAGCCGGGTATTGACTGAGGCATGTCTACTGAAACATATCTGGGGTGTGGCATTCACTTTGCACAGTACTTCCTGCTTGTTCTCTCCCTTGTTGAAGTGGAGGACTGAAGGTCAAGAATAAGAAGGATGGACTCTAACCAAGAATTATCATACACAGGATGAGCAGATGTGCATGCATCACACAGTGCAAGTAATATATAAGTTGAAATTAACACTTAAATGCAATAAGACAAAAAGACACCAGCAGGACTTTGTAGGATGGAATTCTTGACAAATATATGGTAATGGACTATAAAGTCTTCCAATTAAAAAAATAAGTATTATAATAAAGGCTTGAGTAACATGTTATATTATAAGCTGCCAGCTTCCTACTTTCACAAGTCTCTTCTTCCTTCTCAGTTAAAAAAAAAAAACAAATTTTTAGCTGGGCACAGTGCCACTTAGAATAAAAGTCTACATTTCTCACCTCTTTTGTAGCCCTGTGGCTAAGTGTTTACCAATGATTATAAGAATATGTATTATTTGAAACTTCTAGGAAGCGTTCATTCTTTCCTGTCTCTTCCTCTCTTCTGCCAGAAGTAGGAATGTGATGCCAGGAGCTCCGGCAGTCATTTTGTAACAGGTAATCTTGAGAATATAAGTCACTGGCCAAGAATGGTAGAAGAAACAAATACAAGTCCTAGTCCCTGATAAAACTGTGATATCCACCTCTAGACTACTTTTACATAAGAATTAAGCTTCTATCTTTTTGAAGCCACTATTAAGATAAGGGATTTTTTCTAAAAAGTCAAATGTAATTTCTAATTGATAGATGACTGAAGCTATAAGATGATGATGATGCTTGGAATGAAAGCTTAAGAAAAGGTCTGAAAATGCATATATATTCCAGAGACAGGTAGGTAGTTCAGTTCAGTTCACTTGCTCAGTCGTGTCCAACTATTAGCAACCCCATGGACTTCAGCATACCAGGTTTCCCTGTCCATCACCATCTCCCAGAGTATGCTCAAACTCATATCCATTGAGTTGGTGATGCCATCCAACCATCTCATCCTCTGTTGTCCCCTTCTCCTCTGGCCTTCAACCTTTCCCAGCATCAGGGCCTTTTCCAATGAGTCAGCTCCTAGCATGAGGTGGCCAAAGTATTGGAGTTTCAGCTTCAACATCAGTCCTTCCAATGAACACCCAGGACTGATCTCCTTTAGGTGGACTGTTGGATCTCCTTGCAGTACAAGGGACTCTCAAGAATCTTCTCCAACCCACAGTTCAAAACCATCAATCCTTTAGCACTCAGCTTTCTTTATGGTCCAACTCTCTCACATCCATACATGACTAATGAAAAAACCATAGCTTTGACTATACAGACATTTGTAGGCAAGGTAATGTCTCTGCTTTTTAATATGTGGGCTAGCTTTTTTCAAAAGCTGTGACAAACCTAGACAGGTAGGTAGTAGAAATAAATAAATTACACAAGTAAAGGAGAAAAATACCATGATCAGAAAACACAGAGAATGCCAACTGACTTTATACAGAGAACTGGAGGTCAATTATTAAATATCTATTTTAATATCAGAAAATAATGGTTTAACTGGACAACCTTAAAAATTAGCATAGAGAACAATCCTTTGTTATATTTTAGTGATTTACCAAGAATGAGAGAACAGTATATAGTTAGATTATAACATTTTTGTCTATTTTATTCTTTCTGTCTGGTTACAAATTTTTTTAACTTCAATAAAATCATGCATCTTAAATGGAAAAAAAAAAAAAAACTGGTTCTCAAGTCATCCTCAATAAACTGATTCTTCCAAGTCACAGATATGACCATGTCACTTCCTTGCTTAAAGCCATCTCCACTGACTGAGGATAAAAGTCAAATTTCCTACCATGGCCTGCAAAACCAGTCTCCTCTAGCACCTTCCTGTTTCTCTCACCTTGTTTCTGCCTTCTTTCCCCATAATCCCCACACTTCAGCCATCTAAAAATACATAATTCCTTCCTAATCAGTCTGGAGTGTTCCCCTTGTCTCTGCTCTAAACTTTACCCTCCTAGTAGAACTCCCTGGTTGCCATTTTTTTTTTTTTTCCCAGAGAAAAATCCCAGAGAACAGCCTTCTTGTGTGAACTCTTCTATGAATATTACAGATGTTCAAAGAATGGAGATGTTGCTTTCACCTGCAGGAATTAGAAAAATATTCATTTCCAAGTTGCCATTTTAGCAGACCTTGAGTGATGAGTAAGCTTTTGAAAGGCTAAGGTAGCAGAAGGAAAAAGTATGTTTCAGAAACAGAGTATCACACACAAATGCTCAGAGGTGAGAAAGTCACTGTTCATTTGAGAAGGAGCAAGTGGTCCAGCTTAGTTGTAACACTGGATACACACATAAGACAACCTCCTGAGGCAAGCTCTAAATGTGTGATTAATGATGTACCATTAATAGAACAACATTTAATAAGAACCTTCCACATAGAGTCTAGTACTAAATTCAATAGTTGTTAAAGGCACAGTTCCTACACTTAGAGCAATCAAATCTACTAGGTGAAAGAAACTCAAAATAGGTCATTTCAATATGTTTTAGATACATATTGTCATATAGCTATGCACAGTATGCCCTAAGAGCTCATGATAATGATTATGCTCTTATTTACTAAATGTTTAATACACTGGGCACTTTATGCATATTATTTAAGATTCGTAGCAGCCCTTGAAAGTAGGTATTTTTATCTCCAATTTACATGGTGAGAAAAACTGAGATTCAGAGAATTTAAGCAACGCTATCCAAGGCCACACAGATAAATTAGCATTCTTTCCACTACATCATGCTAAAGGGAATTTATTTAACTAGGTGGACAATGAGGTGTCAGTGAACGGTTTTAAGTGGAGAAATGACATACTTAGAGCTATGCCTTAGGAGGATTAATGTGGCAGAGATGTAAAGAAAGGAAGGACAACAGAGAGACCCATTAGAAAGCTACCACAAGTCCAGGCTTGAAATGGTGATGCTTAAAACTGGGTGTTAAAAAAGATCTAATAATGCTTGCTATGTATGGCAGTCATTAGTGCTGCTCATCAACTATGTCCACCAAATATTTGTTTCTTCCTTTTCTGGGCATATGATTCATAGGATTGCCCCTTGCCGCCTTAGAGTTAGGTGTGGTCATATGATTTGCTTTGCCCAATGAAATGTGAATAGAAATGACAGAATTCACTGCACTGTTTTCCTTTCTGTCGCAGCAATGGAAAATCATCCAGAGAGTATTGGCCCATGAGCCTGGGCCTGGAGAGAATGATGTAGAACAGAGACCCTTCAGGTTCATAATAAACATGAAGTGTCAGTAAGAAGTAAAACTTTTTTATTTTAAGCCACTAGGATTTGGAGATTGTTTGTTACTGCAACATAAGCCAATTTACCCCAATTGATACCACATCTTTTCCTGAGACTCAGTCATTCTAAGCACTGCTCCTCAAGCTTTACTGTGCAGTCTATTGCTTGGAGACATTGTTAAAACACAGATTCTAGTTCAGTAGATTTGGGGTAAGCCCCAAGGTACTATATTTCTAACAATCTCCCAATCCCAGGTGGTATGTGTGGATGCCACTAATTCACACTAGAGGTACTGCAAAAGTCTAAAACTATACTGCCCAACATGATAACAAATAGCTACATGTGACTACTTCAATTTAAATTAAGTAAATTTTTAACCAGTCATACTAGACCATATATCAAGTGCTCAAAAGCCACATGAGGCCAGAAGCTATGGTATTTAACATGAGAGAACTGTTCAAACATTTATAACATTACAAAAAGTTTTTACTGGACAGTTTGGTTCTCAAGCAATATCTAGAAACACAGAGACAATCAGTCCTGGAAGCTTGGGGAATGGGAATGGTTGAGATACAGGCCACTAGAGTTATGGTATCAAACAGCAATTCAAAGGAGAGCAGAGAGGTTTGAGTCTCACAACATGAAGCTGAGATGGAAACAAAATGTACATTTGAGTACAGCACAAATCCCTGCCCTACCCAATCATTTTATTTCCCCTGTGGAAATAAGAGATCCCATTTCAGGGAAGACAGTTCAGAGAGCCTCTTCTCTCTCTGCCCTGATCTTGTCTGTCCAATTTGGCTAATCTATTTACTTCCCCCAGAAAACACAGGACACCAAGTAGAACACTTGTTTTTGATCTCTTTTCCTCAAGAAATCAATAGCACTCAGAGAGAGCGTGCCTGTAAGCACTGCCAAAAGAGCTATAGAATTACACAGTACAGTAGGCATGTGACTGTGTTTGAATGCTAGCTGCCGCCTGCTGCCAGTGAACGTCTACACACTGGGACCCAGCCTGGCTCTCCCCTCCTTTCCCTCGCTGGGAATTCAGACAACAGGAATGGTTCATTTCACCCTCTCCTCCTCATCTCCATTCACCCTGAAAATAGTATACCTCCTTTTTCAGACTTAAGACTTGGGCAGGGTTATAACCTGAGATCCATGGACATGAAGGAGTTGTGCAAAAGCGTGGTGTATGTTGCAGAATCCCTAATTTAACAAGGAATTTAACTCCTGAATTTAACAAGGAAGTGGACAGGGACTGTAGCCAGCTCCATCCAGATTTTAGTGGCCCAGTGCATCAGGGGAGGAGCAAAAAACCCCAAAAGGGATTAGCATAGAGGAAGTGGACATACAGGAGAGACTGCTTGTGAGGGACAGATTCTGAGTGACTGCTGGAGAAACCATTGAAGACCAGAAGGAATCAAGGACAATGGGATCTAGGATAACAATCCAGAACACACACCCCAGCAGACATTAACTCACTTTTTACTCTTCCCCATATTCCTGAGGCCTTAGTCACTCCCAGGGAATAACCTTAAACTGGCTGAGATTAAGTTCCCCTATCTGACAGCAAAGATTCTGATAAACATTAAGTTAAAGTATCATTCTTCTATACTCAAGTTAATAGCACAGTTTCCCAGAATCTACAGCCCTTAGCAGATTCTCAAAGGACCCCTTGGGCTAAAGATCCACAGTACACAGTACAAAGTCTGAAAAAGGATGTCTGAGGATTCATGACATGATGCATCTGCATGATGTACCTGTCAGTACTGATTGAATTAGCCATGTCTGACCAAAGGTCTATCTCTTCCACCTTCCTGCCTCCTCCACAAACCAGAAGGTTTGATTTGACTGCCCCAAACCCCACTGTTAATAATGCCACATTCAGGACTTGCAGAAATATAATATTTTAGTCCTTCTTTGACAATTCTATCCAAAGAGCTCTAAGTGTAGGAATGAATGAATTTGTAACTGCTACCCTCCTTCCTATTCCAGGGACCTGAGGTAGACTCCACCCTCAAATGACTACTACAAGCAGGTCAATTTCTCTGAAGCCTGTGCTCTATCTTTAAACATTCAGAGTCTTTACTATGTAACCTGGACATGCTTGTTTAAATATAAAAATCGTGATTTTTACCATAGGTCTTTAAGTACTATTAATACACAGAAAGGTATACCATGCATCATCAGTGTGTGCAGGGACCTCCTGTCACACTGCCATGACCTCCCCAGACTTGTAACTCCAAATGAGAAGCATAGATTTTGTTGATTCCTTGGAGATTTTGCGTGCATTGACCATGTGTCTTGCCCTTGACAAATGCTCATAACGCAGAGATACAAAAAACCTGCCCTACAGGAACTCACGGTCTGGAAGATATGGAAAAACTGACAGTCTTACTTCTGCACGTGGTGCACTGTAGCAGAGGAAAGAACAAGGTACGGGAGACCAGTGGAGGGCAGCAAGGCCTATCCAAGGTGCACTGAGAGGACCCAGACAAGAGTCTTTGCTTAATTGTTCTCCTGGAAGTGTGAGTCCCTTTAAAAAAGAAAAAAGATCCTGTCGGGTTATCGTGAGAAGCCAGGACCCTGGGAAAGGAAGATGACCTCAGTGATGTGCAGGAAGCAGATCTGAGCCCTAGTTCGACCATCTCTGCTGAATCATGAGATGGGTTCCTGCAGGGGCAGTTCTGTTCTGTGGATTATGACTGTCACACACACATACCCTAATGTGAAGGAGGGTGGAGGAGGGCAGATGAAGAGCAAACAGACCTCTCTGGACACATATCTTTCCTCAAAAGAGAAATTCAGTTCAGCCTACTAGAAACACAAAACAAGGCCTTGAGCCAGTCTCTGGTAAATATAGGACGGGTCAGTTAACAAATCCACATCCCTCTAATATAGGGGTCAGCAATCATTTTCTGTAAACAGCAAGACAGTAAATATTTTAGGTTTTCCTAGTCATATTTGGTCACTGTCCAACTCTTTACCTCTGCTCTTGGGACAGGAAAGTAGCGCCAAACAAACCCTCAACAGACAAGGAAGACTCCATCCAAAGCAAACTTTATTAATGGACACCAAAATGTCAATGTCATCTAAGTTTCCCTTTCCAGAAATATTAGTTCTCTTTTGACTTTTTTGGTAACCATATAAAAATGTATAGATTCTTCTTAGCTCCAGCTGTTTGCCCATCCCTGTTGTATCAGTAAAGCTACTGCTCTGCAGGTGGTGATGGGAAGTTGGTTTTAAGAAAGCCCTGCCATTTTCATGCATGATTCCTTATGGCCACATGGCCACGATAACTAAAAAACTCACTGAGGATGTGGAGATGATTTTCTGAGTACAAAATTGTCCTTTTCACTCTGAACAATCTTTTCAAATTGTCACACAGATACTACAGGAGGTCTGGTTCTAGGAGGTAAGATTTTCCATATTTTTGTTCTTCACAGCAAAGAGGAGAGGGAACTGAGTGATTTCACCAAACAGAAAACAGGCAGTAGCCTCTCAACAATAAGACAAAAGACAATGTCTGAGCAGGCAGGGTCCCATGCTGTGGTTCCGCACCTCCAGGGCCCAGTCTGGGCTACTGGAGCAGTGGCCCCTCACACAGCCTTTTGCTGCCTCTCCTTCCCAGATAAGCAGGATTCAAGGCTATGCTGCACTGAGAGGGGCTCTGTATTTCTGTGAACAAGACAAGGCCCTTGAGCCACACACAGAGCAGATAGGCATCAGTTCCAGGAAATGTTATCACCAAGCACTGCCTGCATCATGGGTCCTGAGCAAGGTCAGCTGCTCATGAGTGGAATTTTCTAGCTATTTAAGACTTCTCAGCAAGGCAAGTGCTGCTGAGCTCCTTGGAGACCCAAATTGAATTTCTCTTTTTTACTTTTTTGTCAACTTCAGGGATCAACTTGGGTAGCAATTAGGATATTTGTATAGCAATTTGAGTGGTTGAGGGCCTAGGAAGTGAACTCATTTATCATTTATGTACTACCTGCAAATCTGCTACCTGTTGTCCCACACATATTAGCCTTTAGTGATTCAATTTCACTAAGTTCACTTAGTATTTAATGAGTGCCTTCCATGTATCCTATAGTAAACCAGCGGCTTAAAAAAGGCAGTAAGCCAGACAGATTTGATTTGGACTAGTTAGCTAGCAAGGAAAATAGACATTTAATTCAAATATGACACATATTACAGTGAGAAACATAAAAAGTGCTATGACTGCTCTAGAAGGGGAATCCAGCCTACCCCTGGATGTAGAGAAGACCTCCCTTGGGAAAGGATTCAAAATTGGTGGCTAAGTGAAGAGGAAGAAATTTCCAGAAGTAGGAATAACTATGCATAAGACCCAGATAAAAGACAGCAGGGTGAAGTCACAGAAGTAAAGACCTGGATTCCAAAAAGTCGGAAGGAAGGGAGCAAGGGCAGGGACAGTTCGACTCTGCTCCTTGCCCAGGGCCTGGACTAAGTATTCAGTGATTGTCTCTTTCTGATATTTTATTATTAGTGTAAATAAATGCAATGCTGCTGCTGCTACTGCTGCTAAGTCACTTCAGTCGTGTCCAACTCTGTGCGACCCCATAGACGTCTGGCAGCCCACCAGGCTCCCCTGTCCCTGGGATTCTCCAGCAATAACACTGGAGTGGGTTGTCATTTCCTTCTCCAGTGCATGAAAGTGAAAAATGAAAGTGAAGTCGCTCAGTCGTGTCTGACTCTCAGCGACCCCATGGACTGCAGCCTACCAGGCTCTTCCATCCATGGGATTTTCCAGGCAAGAGTACTGGAGTGGGGTGCCATTGCCTTCTCCAAATAAATGCAATAGATTTCTGTATATTAATCTTATATTCTGCTACTTTGCTAAATTCCTTTATAAGTTCTAATAGCATTTGTGTGGAGACTTCATGTCAACTGCATATAATGACAATTTTACCTCGTCCCTTTTGATTTTGAACTTTTTATTTCTTTCTCTTCTCTGATTGTTGTGGCTAAGACTTCCAACTGTATGTTGACTAGAAGGGGTGAGAGTGGGCATCATTGTCTTGTTCCATAATTTAATGGAAAGGCTTTCAGCTTTTTACCATTTATATTAGGTTGACTGTGAGATTGAAAATTTTTAGCTATTATAATGTGAGCTAAAACAAAGATTAAAGATATTAGATCTGATAGACAAGAGTGCCTAAAGAACTATGAATGGAGATTTGTAACATTGCAGTGACCAAAATTATCCCAAAGATAAAGAAATGCAAGAAGGCAAAATGGTTGTCTGAGGAGGCCTTACAAATGGCTTAGAAAATAAGCAAAAGGCAAAGGAGAAAGGGAAAGATATACCCAACTGAATGCAAAGTTCCAAAGAATAGCAAGGAGAGATGAGCAAGTCTTAAGTGAACAAAGCAAAGAAAGAGAGGAAAACAACAGAATGGGAAAGGCTGGTGATCACTTCAAGAAAATAGGAGATACCAAAGGAACAAACACTTTACGTAAAAATGGGCACAGTAAAGGACAAAAACAGCGAAGACCTATCAGAAGTAGAAGAGATTAAGAAGAGGTGGCAAGAAAACACAGAAGAACTATACAAAAAAGATCTTAACAACCCAGATAACCACAATAATGTGATCACTCACCTAGAGCCAGATATCATGGAGTGTGAAGTCAAGTACGTCTTAGGAAGAATTACTACAAACAAAGCCAGTGGAGGAGATTGAATTTCAGCTGAGATTTTACAAATCCTAAAAGATGATGCTGTTAAAATGCTGCACTCAAAAAAATCAGTGCTGCACACAATATGCCAGCAAACTTGGAAAACTCAGCAGTGGCCACAGGACTGGAAAAGGTCAGTTTTCATTCCAATCCCAAGGAAGGGCAATGTCAAAGAATGGTCAAACTACCATACAATTGCACTCATTTCACATGCTAGTAAGGTAATGCTCAAAATCCTTCAAGAAAGGCTTCAACAGTACATGAAGCAATAACTTCCAGGTGTACAAGTTGGATTTAGAAAAGGCAGAGGAACCAGAAATGAAATTGTAAATATCAACTAGAGCATAGAAAAAGCAAAAGAATTCCAGAAAAACAACTACTTCTGCTTCACTGACTATGCTAAAGCTGGAGTCAAGGTTGCTGAGAGAAATATCAACACCTCAGATATGCAGATGATACCACTCTAATGGCAGAAAGAGAAGAGGAACTAAGAAGCTTCTTGATGAAGGTCAAAGAGGAGAGTGAAAAATCTGACTGAAAACAACATTCAAAAAACTAAGGTCACGGCATCTGGTCCTATCACTTCATGGCAAATAGATGGGGAAACAATGGAAACAGTGACAGACTGTATTTTCTTGGGCTCCAAAATCACTTCAGATGGTGACTGCATCCATGAAATTAAAAGACACTTGCTCCTGGGAAATAAAGCTATGACAAACCTAGACAGTGTACTATAAAGCAGAGACATCATTTTGCTGACAAAGGTCCATATAGTCAATGCTATGGTTTTTCCAGCAATCATGTAAGGATGTGAGAGCTGGACCCTAAAGAAGGCTAAGTGCCGAAGAATTGATGCTTTGGAACTATGGTGCTGGGGAAGACTCTTGAGAGTCCTTTGGACTGCAAGGAGATCAAACCAGTCAATCCTGAGAGAAATCAACCCTAAATATTCACCGGAAGGACTGATGCTGAAGCTCCAGTACATTGGCCACCTGATGTGAAGAGCTTACTCATTGGAAACAGCTCTGACACTGGGAAGGATTGAGGGCAGGAGGAGAAGGGAGCAACAGAGGATGAAATGGCTGAATGGCATCACCAAATCAATGGCCATGAGTTTGAGCAACCTCAGGGAGACAGTGAAGGACAGAGAACCCTGGCATGCTACAGTCCATGGGGTCACAAAGAGTCAGACATGACTTAGTGACTGACCAACAAGAAAAGATAGCAGTGAAGGCAGTGTACCCTCCTACCCAAACACAGTGCCCCAACTGGCTGCCTGACTTCTTTCCCTGAGGAAGGAAATCTTAACCAGAGGCAACAGCAAATGGTAAGATCCCTGCTGGCAGACAGGATAGGATATATAGGATAGGATAACCTCTATGTCCTCAGTATCTGGCACAAACTAAAGGGGACTCAATCAATATTTGGATGAATTAATAAATGAATAAATTTCTAAGAACCCTGAAACCAACAAAAGGAATCACAGGAGCTAAGCTCAGTTGAACAGAGAAAGGGTTGAATGGCCAGTCATGGTGAGCTTGGATAAACACCTGAGACTAGAGCTGTATTTTACCATCTGATTCACGGAATGGGTGAGCTGGCTTCATTTAAAGGCCAGGAATGGAAAAGACCCAACTATGTGCTTAGCACTGTGCTGAGTACTATGGGGATACAGAGGAAACAAAAACTTTGTTTTCAATTATCTGTTCTCTAGTTGAGAAGATATGAGATGCACAAACCCATTAACTATGTAAAACATTTGTGGCATCATGCTAGAGCTGATGATGTCCATGGCAGTTAGAATTACACAAAAACTGTGTGTGCACACATGTGGGTGTATAAACATTAGCTAGAGAAGATAATGGTTTTTGTGGAGCTGATTTTAGCTGTATCCACAGAGTATATATTATTTGCTTCATGTAGTCCACACAGACTTCTTTCTTCATCAAAATCAGCTGAAGAGCTTTTTCAAAATTCACAAGCAAGCATCCCCAGAGATTCTATCCAGTAAGTTGAGTATAAGACAAAATAACCTCCTTATTTTAAAAATCTCTAAAGGTGATCCCAGTTCAGTCCAGTTCAGTCACTCAGTCGTGTCTGACTCTTTGCGACCCCATGAATCGCAGCATGCCAGGCCTCCCTGTCCATCACCAACTCCCGGAGTTCACTCAGACTCACGTCCATCGAGTCAGTGATGCCATCCAGCCATCTCATCCTCTGTTGTCCCCTTCTCCTCCTGCCCCTAATCCCTCCCAGCATCAGAGTATTTTCCAATGAGTCAGCTCTTCGCATGAGGTGGCCAAAGTATTGGAGTTTCAGCTTTAGCATCATTCCTTCCAAAGAACAACCAGGGCTGATCTCCTTTAGGATGGACTGGTTGGATCTCCTTGCAGTCCAACAGACTCTCAAGAGACTTCTCCAACACTACAATTCAAAAGCATCAATTCTTCAGTGCTCAGCTTTCTTCACAGTCCAACTCTCGAATTCATACATGACCACTGGAAAAATCATAGCCTTGACTAGATGGCCCTTGTTGGCAAAGTAATGTCTCTGCTTTTGAATATGCTATCTAGGTTGGTCATAACTTTTCTTCCAAGGAGTAAGCATCTTTTAATTTCATGGCTGCAGTCACCATCTGCAGTGATTTTGGAGCCCAAGAAAATAAAGTCTGACACTGTTTCCACTGTTTCCCCATCTATTTGCCATGAAGTGATGGGACCAGATGCCATGATCTTCGTTTTCTGAATGTTGAGCTTTAAGCCCACTTTTTCACTCTCCGCTTTCACTTTCATCAAGAGGCTTTTGAGTTCCTCTTCACTTTCTGCCATAAGGGTGGTGTCATCTGCATATCTGAGGTTATTGATATTTCTAGATGTTATCAAATAGGGAAAACTACTTATTCAATTTGAACATGGAGGTAATAGTGAAAAATAAACAGAAGTTGACATTTTTATATATCCAGGTTAACAGCTTTAATACAACTGGCCCACAACAGGGGATGATTAAGCAAATTATGAGATAAAACAACAGCAAACAACAACCCTCAAAAAAGGTATGCAGAACTTACTTCATAAAAATAGAAAGATGAGAGAATAAAGATCATTAGACACTCTGTATATATGTAAAGATAAAATGATTGATGCAGAGCCAAGGAGAACATCCAGATTATTTTTAATTATGGAGTTTTTTTCTATAAAGTTATTGAATCTGCAGTTAAGATTTAACAAGCTATGAAACATTTTTTTAAATAAAATTTACCACTTTGTGTTATATTACGTGGATGCATTTTTAACAAAATGGTTACAAGCAACTAAACAATATCAATATGATGAGTAATTACACTGTCCCTCAATGGTTTGATCGTTATTTATTCATCATATTATGGTCGGTGTGACTATTTTCTCCAGGGAGCATCTGCATCAGAAGGATGAATGCTAATTCTATGAGCCTCTGCCACTTAAAATATAAACAAAGTAGTGGGGTTATTTTGGCCTAAAGAGGTGCTTGATATAATTTTACCACAATTTGAACAGACAGTTGCATTAGGAACAGTCACTGTGCATTTCAGTGAAATAGATGGTGATGATAGTTAAACAAACCACCACTTAGGGGATAGCTTTTCAGCATGGACATAATAATGTCAAGAGGAAATATGCATGAAGATGTGTTAACTCCTACTTAGTTAAGACTTGGCCACCAAGAAAAACAATTTGCCTTCTGTAACTATATTCACATGAGCAAAAGAGAGTCTCTATTATTAGCCATATGGAGCAGGTAAAATATTATTAAAAATTTAAATATAATTATAATTTTAATATAATTAAAAATATTATTAAATTTTGGTATTGTGGTGAAGGATAAGGGGTAGGAAAGAGAAAGTTAGGTCAAAAACCACCACTGTTTAAAACACAAATTAATTAAATCTATATGTGCACTTAAAAATAATAACTCTTTTAGATACAATGCAATTTTGAAATTATTTCTAGTTGCCTTACTTAATTAACCTTCACAACAACCCTTAAGCATAGAAATCATTCTTATCCTAAAATTATAGGTGAATAAAGAATTAGTAAAAACTCAAATTTATATGGTACTTTCTAGTTTTCAAAGTGGCTTCACAAATATAATTTAATTTTTGAAATGACTAACCACACTTAATAGAGAAGGAAATTAATCCCAGAAAGTTAAGTGAATTGCTGAAGATCTCATGCCTTGTAAGTGTCAGATCAGAATTCAGACCCCCCTCCCGACTCGAATGGTTATTCAGACCTGATTCAGACCAAGGCTGTATCTGCACAAGGCATGATCAACAGCATCACTGGAGACCCAAGTCTGATCTCTAAGTTTCTCACACCCACCTGCTATTCACCCCATGGGAACTTACTGCCCAGGAGGTGTACGCCATCACATTCCTGCCTCAGTCGGAGACTTCAAACGTATTATAAGTAGTCTCCCTATGGGCAGAAGCAAAAACTTCAGTATATAAATACCTTATAAAGTGTCTACACATGGACATCACTAGATGGTCAATACCGAACTCAAATTGATTATATTCTTTGCAGCCAAAGATGGAGAAACTCTATTCAGTAGCAAAAACAAGACCAGGAGCTGACTGTGGTTCAGATCATGAACCCCTTATTGCCAAAATCAGACTTAAATTGAAGAAAGTAGGGAAAACCACTAGACCATTCAGATATGATGTAAATCACATCCCTTATGATTATACACTGGAAGTGACAAATAGATCCAAGGGATTAGATCTGATAGACATAGTGCCTGAAGAACTATGGATGGAGTTTCATGACATTGTACAGGAGGCAGTGATCAACACCATTCCCAAGAAAAAGAAATTCAAAAAGGCAAAATAGTTGTCTGAAGAGGCCTTACAAATAGCTGAGAAAAGAAGAGAAGTTAAAGGCAATGCAGAAAAGGAAAGATATATCCATTTGAATGCAGAGCTCCAAAGAAGAGCAAAGAGAGATAAGAAAGCCTTCCTCAGCGATCAATGCAAACAAATAGAGGAAAACCATTGAATGGGAAAGACTAGAGATCTCTTGAAGAAAATCAGAGATACCAAGGGAACATTTCATGCAAAGATGGGCACAATAAAGGACAGAAATTGTATGGACATAACAGAAGCAGAAGCTATTAAGAGGTGGCAAGAATACACAAAAGAACTATACAAAAAAGATCTTCCTGATCCAGATAACCATGATAATGTGATCACTCTTCTAGAGCCAGACATCCTGGAATGTGAAGTCTAGTGGGCCTTAAGAATCATGACTAATCATGATGCTGTGAAAGTGCTGCACTCAATATGCCAGCAAATTTGGAAAACGCAGCAGTGGCCACAAGACTGGAAAAGGTCAGTTTTCATTCCAATCCCAAAGAAAGGCAATGCCAAAGAGTGCTCACACTACTGCACAATTGCACTCATCTCACACACTAGCAAAGTAATGCTCAAAATTCCCCAAGCCAGGCTTCAGCAATACGTGAACTGTGAACTTCCAGATGTTCAAGCTGGTTTTAGAAAAGGCAGAGGAACCAGAGATCAAATTACCAACATCTGCTGGATCATAGAAAAAGCAAGAGAATCCCAGAAAAACATCTACTTCTGCTTTATTGACTATGCCAAAGCCTTTGACTGTGTGGATCACAGTGAACTGTGGAAAATTCTTCAAGAAATGAGAATATCAGACCACCTTACCTGTCTCCTGAGTAATCTGCATGCAGGTCAAGAAGCAATAGTTAGAACTGCACATGGAACAATGGACTGGTTCCAAATTGCAAAAGGAGTAGTCAATGCTGTATATTGTCACCCTGCTTATTCAAGTTACATGTGGAGTACAGCATGTGAAATGCCGGGTTGGATAAAGCACAAGCTGGAATCAAGACTGCCAGGAGAAATATCAATAACCTGAGATATGCAGATAACACCACCCTTACAGCAGAAAGTGAAGAGGAACCAAAGAGCCTCTTGATGAAAGTGAAAGAGGAGAGTGAAAAAGCTGACTTAAAACTCAACATTCAAAAAACTAAGATCAAGCCATCTGGTCCCATTACTGCATGACATAGATGGGGAAACAATGGAAACAGTGAGAAACTTTATTTTGGGGGGCTCAAAAATCACTGAAAATGGTGACTGCAGCCATGAAATTAAAAGATGCTTGCTCCTTGGAAGAAAAGTTATAACCAACCTAGACAGCTTATTAAAAAGCAGAGACATTACTTTGCCAACAAAGGTCCATCTAGTCAAAGTATGGCTTTTCCAGTAGTCATGTATGGATGTGAGAGTTGGACTACAAAGAAAGCTGAGTATGGAAGAATTGATACTTCTGAACTGTGGTGTTGGAGAAGACTCTTGAGAGTCCCTTGGACTGCAAGGAGATCCAACCAGTCCATCCTAAAGGAAATCAGTCCTGAATATTCCTTGGAAGGACTGATGTTGAAGCTGACACTCCAATACTTGGCCACCTGATACAAAGAACTGACTCGCTGAAAAGATCCTGAAGCTGGGAAAGACTGAAGTCAGGAGGAAAAGGAGACAACAGAGGATGAGCTGGTTGGATGGCATCACCGACTTCATGGACATGAGTTTGAGCAAGCCTGGGAGTTGGTGATGGACAAGGAAGCCTGGCGTGCTACAGTCCATGGGGTCTCAAAGAGTCAGACATGACTGAGTGACTGAATTATAAAATGTCCAAGCACCCCACCTAATAATCTAGAAGAAGTTTGCAGGAACCTGGATAGAAGAGAGGGCATTCCCATATGGTGTGTCATACAAGGCTAAGGCAGAATTTCAGGGCACAGATAACCCTTTCGGTACAGACTGAGTCCCTACATTTGGTAGCTGAACTAAAGAAGCCAACGGTGAACAACTTCACCTTGGCTCATCTCCCGTGCAGTTCTTGGTGCTTGCAAGGGACGGAACTGGCTCTGGTGGACTTAACAGCTTCTCTCTCACGGCATCAAGCTCTAGGGTCCCTTCTGATCATATTCTCTTTTCCAGCATACAGCAGAATTAATCTACCTCTCATAAAGGAAAATCTAGCTCATCAAATATTCACTGGAATTCTTCCTAACACTAAGTCACCTAATCATGCCATCTAATTATAGAGTTATTTTCAACGTTTGTTCCTCAGTAAGTTGACTCCTGGAAGAATGAAGCCTTTAGAGACACATATACACAGGGAAAGAGAGGGATAGAGACAGAGAGAGATGAGTCTAGGAGAGACAGTTTAATACCTCAATAAATTATCAGCCATATTATTTTGCATTACACAGGTTTTTCCCAATTTATATCTCTTGTCTCTCTAGCAACAGTAGAAAATGCAACCTTACATCCTCTTGATATTTGTTACCATAGTGAGCATATAATAGGTTTAAAGCAACTGCTAATTTTATTATGTTTACCTATAGCTGATTCAGTGACCTTCTGAAAAAGCAAAAATACCTGATTATGAGATGTTACTCATCTCTCCTTGAGACTCACTATTACCTACACAAACTTTTGTTTGCTAAAGTTTGCAATCTAAGTAAGCAATTTCATGATATTAGACATAAGGGCAGAATGTTTAAAGTCATGATATCCCAAGAAGGTAGGGCAAGACTGTAATCCAATCTTTTGTTCTATTCAGGTCCTCATATGATTGGATGAAGCCTTCCCACTTTGTCTGCTTTATTGAAATTCCACAGATTTAAATGTAAATATTATCCAAAAAATCCTCGCAGAAACTTCCAGAACAATTTTGGCCAAATATCTGGGCCATGTCCAGTCAAGGTGATACATAAAATTAACCATCATACATACAAAACAATTACTAAGCTCCTAGTGCTCTGCATAATAAGAGAATGATATTTTAAACTCTTAAATACAGATACAGACAGTCCTAGCTCTCAACATTGTTGGTTGTTCTTAGTCAACTATGCATACCTGTGTCCATATGTAAGAAGCAGACCTTTAGCTATGGTAGGTGGCCAGGCAGGACCGACCACCTGTTATCTCACACCTCTTACCTCATTAACTCAGACTGGGAGGAAGGGCTGCACTGTGCTTGGCCCAGCACAGCCTGGACCCAACTGTTTGTGTATTACACATGTATTACAGGTGAGCTCTTTAGCATGGAATCCCTGGCTTTAGAAAATATAATGTTCTTGCTGTCTTGGGAACTGATGTGGCCAGGTTACTCTGAAGGGTTCCCCTGACCAGAATGGATATATCCATATCAATTATCCTTCTAAGAGAGAAATCCTAGAGCAGAAATGAGGCCAGCATTAGGCAGATATGAAATGTGAGGGTAGAGGGCTTTTAAAATGAGGCTACTGTTGCTCAGGCTTCCCTGATGGCTCAGTGGTAAAGAATCCGCTTGCCAATGCAGAGGACACAGGTTCGATCCCTGGGTTGGGAAGATCCCCTGGAGAAGGAAATGGCAACTCACTCCAGTATTCCTGCCTGGGAAAACTCATGGATAAAGGAGCCCGGTGGGCTATAGTCCATGGGGTCACAAAAGAGTCAGACATGACTTGGTGACTAAACAATTGTTGCTCATTCTCAGTTGAATTCTGAGGACTGAAGAGATGAGGTACTCCCAGTGGCAGAGGATGAAAGGGCCACTAGCACATGGCTGCACACCTAGATCAGGTGAAAGGTCTACTTGGTAAAGAATTCTAAAGGCGGCATTGGGCCCATGAATTCTACTTCCAGTGGTGGCATAACTTGTGTGCTATTTGTAATATTTCCAGGCCTAGAGACAGAGAAATGCAGAGTCTGTATATGCTCCCAAAGGAGTAGCTAAGGGAATGATCAGACAAGGAAAAGAGTCACTGTTCATCCTCACCAACAACTGTCCCACCTTAATTAAGGAAATCTAAAACAGAGTACTATGCTATGTTGGCCAAAACTGGTGTCCACACTACAGTAGCAATAATACTGAAAGGGGCACAGGGTGTGAGAAAAAAAAGAAACTACAGAGTATGCACACTGGCTATCATTGATTTAGGTGAATCTGCTATCATTAGAAGCATATTAGCAGAGATTTTATTGTTCAGTTGTGCAGTCATGTCTGACTCTTTACAACCCTAAGAACTGCAGCACTCCAGGCTTCCCTTCACTATCCTCACTAGTGAGGATATCCTTCACTATCTCTTTGAGTTTGCTCAAACTCATGTCCATTGATTCCATGACACCTTCCAACCATCTATCCTCTGTCATCCCCTTCTCCTCCTGCCCTCAGTCTTTCTCAGCATCAGGGTCTTTTCCAGTAAGTCAGCTCTTCCCATTAGGTGATGAAAATATTGGAGCTTCAGCTTCAGCGTCAGTCCTTCCAATGAATATTCAAGACTGATTTCCTTTAGGATTGACTGGTCTTCTTGCAGTCCAAGGGACTCTCAAGAGTCTTCTCCAACACCACAGTTTGAAAGCATCAATTCTTCAGTACTCAGCCTTCTTTAGGGTCCAACTCTCACATCCATACATGACCACAGGAAAAACCATAGCTTTGATTATAGGGACTTTTATCAGCAAAGGGATGTCTTTGCTTTTTAATATGCTCTCTAGGTTTGTCATAACTTTTCTTCCAAGGAGCAAGCATCTTATAATTTCATGGCTGCCGTCACCATCCATAGAGGTTCTGGAGCCCAAGAAAATGAAGTCTGTCAGTTCCCATAGTTTCAGCATCAATTTGCTATGAAGTGATGGGACTGGATGCCAAGATCTTAGTGTTTTGAATGTTCAGCCAGATTTTTCACTCTCCTCTTTCACTTTCATCAAGAGGGCTCTTTAGTTCCTCTTCACTTTCTACAATTGGGATAGTATCATTTGCACATTTAAGGTTATTGATATTTCTCCCATCAATCTTGATTCCAGCTTGAGCTTCATCCAACCTGACATTTTGCATGATGTACTCTGCATATAAGTTAAGTAAGCAGGGTGACAGTATACAGCATTGACACACTCCTTTCCCAATTTTTAACCAGTTGGTTGTTCCATGTACGGAGAAGGCACTGGCAACCCACTCCAGTACTCTTGCCTGGAGAATCCTGTGGCTGGAGGACCCTGGTAGGCTGCAGTCCATGGGGTCGCTAAGAGTTGGACATGACTGAGCGACTTCACTTTCACTTTTCCCTTTCATGCATTGGAGAAGGAAATGGCAACCCAATCCAGTGTTCTTGCCTGGAGAATCCCAGGGACGGGGGAGCCTGGTGGGCTGCTATCTACAGGGTCGCACAGAGTCGGGCATGACTGAAGCAACTTAGCAGCAGCAGCAGCAGCAACACACATACGGGTTTTACAGGAGACAGGTAAGGTGGTCTGATATTCCCATTTCTTTAAGAATTTTCCACAGTTTTCTGTGATCCACACAGTCAAAGGCTTTAGCAAAGTCAGTGAAGCAGAAATAGATGTTTTTCTGGAATTCCCTTGCTTTCTCCATGATTCAAGAAATGTTGGCAATTTGTTCTTTGGTTCCTCCGCCTTTTTGAAATCCAGCTGGTACATGCTAAAGCCTAGCTTGAAGGATCTTGAACACAACCTTACTAGCATGTAAAATGAGCACAGTTTTATGGTAGACTGAACGTTCCTTGGCACTTCCCTTCTTTGGGCTACCCAGGTGGCACTAGTGGTAAAGAACCCACCTATCAATGCAGGAGACATAAGAGAAGCAGCTTCAATTTCTGTGTCAAGAAGATCCCCTGGAGTAGGAAATTGTTCCCCACTCCAGTATTCTTGCCTGGAGAATGCCATGGACAGAGGAGCATGGCGAGTTATAGTCCGTAAGGTCACAAAGAGCTGGACATGACTAAGCAACTAAGAAAGCTTTTGGGGGGATTGGAATGAAAACTAACCTTTCAAGTCCTTTGGCCACTGCTGAGTTTTCCAAATTTGCTGACATATTGAGTACAGCACTCAAACAGCATCATTTTTAAGGATTTTAAATATCTCAGCTGGAATTACATCACCTCCACTACCTGTGTTTGTAGTGATGCTTCCTAAGGCCCACTTGATTTCACACTCCCAGGATGCCTGACTCTAGGTGAATAACCACACTATTGTGGTTATCTGAGTCATTAGGACATTTTTGTATAATTCTTCTGCATATACTTGCCACCTCTTTCAATCTCTTGTGCTTCTGTTAGGTCCTTACCATTTCTGTCCTTTATTGTACCCATCCTTGCATGAAATGTTCCCTTGATATCTCCAGTTTTCTTGAAGAGCTCTCTAGTCTTTCCCTTTCTACCGTTTTCCTCTACTTCTTCCCATTGTTCATTAAAGAATGCCTTCTTATCTTTTCTGCATTCAGTTGGGTATATCTTTCTGCGTTCAGTTGGGTATATATTTCCCTTTCTCCTTAGCATTTTGCTTCTCTTCTTTGCCCAGTTATTTATAAGGCCTCCTCTTTGCCTTCTTTCATTTCTTTTTCTTCAGGCTGGTTTTGCTCACCACCTCCTGTACAATGTTACAAACCTCCATCCATAGTTCTTCAGGCACTCTCAGATCTAATCCCCTGAATCTATTCATCACCTCCACTGTACAATCATAAGGGATTTGATTTAGGTTATACCTGAATGGCCTAGTGGTTTTCCCTATTTTCTTCAATCTAAGCCTGAATTTTGCAAAAAGGAGCTCATGATCTGAGCCACAGTCAGCTCCAGTCAGCCACACACAGCTTTTTTTGACTGTTTGACTGTATAGAACTGTATAGAAATATATATATATATATAATTTATACAATTTATAATATACAATTATAAATAACAATAGCATTTCAGGAATTTTAAACTGTGTGTCAGATATTTTGCTAAGTGCTTTACACTCATTATCTGATTTAATCTATACAAGATCCTATAGACTTTATCCTCACTTTGCTGATGGGGAAACTGATTTACAGAGAAGTTAAGTATGACTGGTAAGTGGTAACTGAGATTTGACTGAGGCCCAGGCAATTCTATTCTAGATTCTAGTCATTACATCAAAACAATTCCTCTTACCTATAAATTTCTTGACCACTATATTCTTCTACTGCTTAGACTTTCAAAGTAAAAGTTATGAAGCTGATAAAAAGTGACCATAACTTTTGATGGAAAAAAACTAGTTTTTAGGTTAAGCCAAAAATATTTTCTTATAGAATAATGTCAGCCTGGCTAAAGAACACTGGAGTAGGGCTGAATCACTTAATCTAACCTCTTCAGCAAGGCAAAAGCCCAGAAAGTACAAACATCTAAGTTAGAAACCTGAAGACCATGCTGGAGTGGACCAACTCTCTCAGTATTCACACCCAGTTAGCCTTCAATGCTGCCACTGTTTTCTTTTAAAATATATTTCAAATAAATCTCATCCTATCTACTCCTAGACTTCTCATCATTTTCTGCCTATTTTATGAAAGTCTCATAACAGTTCATTCCTGTCGCTTCTGGCCTCCTCAAAACTACCCTCTGCCACCAAGATCATCTATTTATTGAATAAATGAATGAGTGAATGAATGTATGATGAGGATATGAATTAGCATAGTAATAGTAATGATGGATAGGAGAAACATTTTTGAGATTGAGAAATGCTTAAGGGTTTAACTTGATTCCAAAAGCAACATAAATAAAGGGTGAATAAAGAGTTTGAAGTAGAAAAGTGGCACAATGATATTTACATTTAAAAAGGTATTCTGAAATAACCTCATGGAATAATAGGGTATTTCTTTCAATCTGTGCAGCCCTGATTTCAAATATTGGTTCTATCAATTGTAAGCTGGATGATGGGCAAGTTACTTAATATATCTGTATCTCAGTTATCTCATCCATGAAATGAGAAGAATAATACTAACCTTAAAGGGTTTCTGGGAAGGTTAAAATAGGTAACAGATAGAAAGTATTTAGAATAGTGATGAAACTAAAGTGTGTAGCTTTTTTTTTTTTTAATCTACCAATAATATTTTGGGTTTTTTCACATAAATCTTGATCTTGCCTATAAGATTTATTCTTAAATTTTAATAAATACTATCACTACTAAAATAATATGTCTTTACCCCATTTCCTTGTCTAGTTGCTTATTACTAAGCCAATGAAAACAAATTAATGTTATGTTTTATCCTGCATTCAGGCAAATTACCATATTCTCTTATAATATTATTAGAAGGTCCCTAGAGTTTTTTTAGATAAACAGACTAAATATCAGCAAATAAAGTAAACTTTAGCTCTTTTTTACCTATATTTATACCACTAATTCCTTTTTATTTTCATAGTGAATTCTCTGTACCAGTAAAGAAAATATTTAATAAGAATAGCAAGGGCTTGCATTTTTATCCATGAATAGTACAGACACCAGAGTCATCATCATCATGCTTTAAAAAATTTAAAAACTAGACAAAATACATGAAACAACTGTGTTCAATAAACAGACAATAAGCAGTGAAGGACCATGATTCCTTGAGAGGAAAGAAAGAAAGAAAGCCCTGTAGCAAGTGGGGGGAAATCTCAAAAATGTTGTGCTAAGCAACCAAAATATGACACTGAAGATTATGTACCATACACACACTAGAAACCTTGTCTATAATGATAAAGAGCAGATTAGTGGTTATTTGAGGCCATAGGTGGGAAGATGGCAGTTGGCTGGGAAGGAACACAGGGAACTTTTTGGGATGATGGAATATTCTATATTTTTATTTTGGTGATGGTTACAGAAACATACACATTTGTCAAAACTCATCCAATCTGTGGACTTGAAATGGATACAATTTTTAATGTAAATCATACATCAGTAAAGTTTATTTGGAAACATGACAGTGGTAAAGATAATCAGCCCTTTACAGTAATTTATTTTTTTCTTAGGAAATTTCCATTTTCTCTAAATTTTCATTTTCTTGTCATAGGACTATATCTTAAATTAGGTTTCCTTGAAACAGACTTTGAAATGGAGATTTGTGTAAAGGGGGTTTATAGGGAGATGCATGTGGGAAAAGGCACCTATAAGAAAGCATGGGCGTTGGATTGAGCAGGTGAACCAGTTGAACTGTGAAGCAACAGAGACAGTGGCTATCCCACTAGAAGCTAAGGTCCTTCAAAGCTACTCCAGAATGAGACAAGAGGGTAGAGATTTTATATTTCTGTATCAACCAGTTTGGAGATGTAAGCTGTCCCCACTACATATTGGACCATTTCCATTGGACGGTAACTTGGGCAAGATAACCCTGCTGACCAAAAACAATTCCTGCAGGGAGGCACAGCTATGAGTTGTCAGTCACCAACACCCCACAGTGAGGAAATGGGTCTTCTGGTCCTGAAGGAGAAAACCTTGGTAGCACACCACAGTGCCCACTAGAGGTTATGTGTGGTATTCTCCACCACTGTTCTTATCATCTCTCTTTAATCTTCACTTAAACCTACTTTTTTTTTTTTTTTGTAGGTTTTACTTAGTTTTTTTTTTTTTTTTTAATTTTATTTTATTTTTAAATTTTACATAATTGTATTAGTTTTGCCAAATATCAAAATGAATCCGCCACAGGTATACATATGTTCCCCATCCTGAACCCTCCTCCCTCCTCCCTCCCCACACCATCCCTCTGGGTCGTCCCAGTGCACCAGCCCCAAGCATCTACTTTCTCTTTGAAAAGACCCTGATGCTGGGAAAGATTGAAGGCTGGAGGAGAAGGGGACGACAGAGGATGAGATGGTTGTATGGCATCACTGACTCAAAGGGCATGAATTTGAGTAAACTCCGGGAGTTGGTGATGGACAGGGAGGCCTGGCATGCTGCAGTTCATGGGGTCACAAAGACTCGGACACGACTGAGCGACTGAACTGAACTGATTTTCTCTTTAATGTTCGATCTGTCCTTTCCGTTAATCAGATTTGCAATGGGTTTATTTATTTTTAGTGGACTTCTCAGCAATCAGTTCTTAGATTGATTTCTTATTTCTACTATGTTAATTCTTATTTAATTTAATTTGCTTTTTTAAATATTTTTTTAACTAGGAGTTCATTCTTTTTATTTATTTTTTTCTTTTCAAAGTATTTTTATTTATTTATTTATTTTTAATATAAATTTCTTTGTTTTAATTGGAGGTTAATTACTTTACAATATTGTATTGGTTTTGCCATACATCAACATGAATCTGCCACAGGTATACGTGTGTTCCCCATCCTGAACACCCCTCCCTCCACCCTCCCCGTACCATCCTTCTGGGTCATCCCAGTGCACCAGCCCCAAGCATCCAGTATCATTCATCGAACCTGGACTGGCAATTCATTTCATATATGATATTACACATGTTTCAATGCCATTCTCCCAAATCATCCCACCCTCTCCCTCTCCCCGAGTCCAAAAGACTATTCTATATATCTGTGTCTCTTTTGCTGTCTCGCTTACAGGGTTATTGTTACCATCTTTCTAAATTCCATATATATGCATTAAATTTTGATTCCTTCTTCCTAGCTTCTTGTTTACTCTGTTATTCTAGTAATTTCTTAAGATAATATTCATATTTTTGTTTCTTCTTTAATTATGAAGACATAATAGAGGTATTCCCTGGTGGCTCAGACGGTAAAGCATCTGCCTGCAATGTGGGAGACCTTGGTTCAATTCCTGAGTCAGGAAGATCCCCTGGAGAAGGAAATGGCAACCCACTCCAGAACTCTTGCATAGAAAATCCCATGGACGGAGGAGCCTGGTAGGCTACAGTCCATGGGGTTGCAAAGAGTTGGACACGACTGAGCAACTTCACTTCACAATAGAGGTATTAAAAGTCTAAAATGTTCTCAGCATACAGCTCTATGTCCTATAGGTTTTACTACTAAGTTGTTCTCTTTTTTTGTAATTTATAATTTCTTTTTTAAAATATTTTTATCCCAAGTTTACCTACTAAGAGTTATCATAATTTTCAAAAAGATAAGATGTGGTCACCTTTTTATAATTCATTTCAATTTTCATTGAATTATGATCATTTAATTTACTTCACAAAATCTATTTTTTATTTTGAAGGTTTAATTCATGTCAAGTAAATGATTGATATTTGTAAATATTTGGTAGACAATAAATATAAATATATTACCCTCAAAATTATTGTTTTTATATAATGTCTCTTATTATTTTCTTCAGTGCATTTAACCTTAAATTTCCCTATGTCATAAAGTAATGCTGCCATGCCTGTTTTATTTTTAATAGGAGGATAATTGCCTTACAATATTGTGTTGGCCACTGCTATACAACAATGTGAATCAGCCACAAGTATACATGTCCCCTCCTTCTTGAGCCTCACGACTACCCCATCCCACCCCTCTAGTTGTCACAGAGTACCACCTTGAGCTCCCTGTGTTATACAGCAACTTCCCATTAGCTATCTATTTTACACATGTTAATGTATATGTTTCAATGCAAGTCTCTCAATTTGCCCCACCCTCTATTTCCCCGACTGTGTCCAAAGTCTATTCTCTATGTCTGTATCTCTATTCCTGCCCTGCAATTAGATTCATCAGTACCATTTTTCTAGACTCCATATATACGCATTAGTATATGATATTTGTGTTTCTCTTTCTGACTTACTTCACTCTGTATAACAGGCTGTAGTTTCATCCACCTCACTAGAACTGACTTAAATGCATTCTTTTTTATGGCTAAGTAATAATCCATTGTACATACATACCACAGTTTCTTTATCCATTCATCTGCTGATGGACATCTCAATTCAGTTCAGTTCAGTTCATTTGCTCAGTCATAGCTGACTCTTTGCAACCCCATGGACTGCAGCATTTCAGGCCATCTAGGTTTCTGGGTTTTTTGTTTTTTGGGGGTTTTTTTGTTTTTTTATTATTTTGTTTTTGTATCTCTCTGATCCATCTTAATTTTCTTTATCATTTTTTAAATATAGATAAAGACATAGTTAGAGACATAGATTTTTGTTAAAGCATATAACTCAGTTTTGTGGACTCTTGAGAGTCCCTTGAACAGCAAGGAGATCAAACCAGTTAATCCTAAAGGAAATCAACCCTGAATATTCATTGGAAGGACCACTGCTAAAGCTGAAGTTCCAAGATTTTGGCCACCTGATACAAAGATCAGACTCATTGGAAAAGACCCTGATGCTGGGAAAGATAGAAGGCAGGGGGAGAAGAGGGCAACAAAGGATGAAATGGTTGGATGGCATCAACAAATCAATGGATATGAGTTTGAACAAATTCCAAGAGACAGTGAAGGACAGGGAAGCCTGGTATGCTGTAGTCCACAGGGTTGCAAAGACTTGGACATGACTGAGTGACTGAACAACAACAGTTTTGTGATTTAACCCAACTGAAAATGTTTCTCCTTTAAAGGGGAAAAGTCAGTATGCTCATACTCTGTATGATCTAATTTCTTCTTTTCATGATAATTTAGTTTTATGTTTACTTTACATTATTATTTCCTATTTTCCTTTGTGTTTGATGATTTGGTCAAATATATTTTTGGTCAAAAATAGTATATATATTTGGTCAAAAATATATACTTGGTCAAAAATAGTACTATTCTATTTTTCCCCTTGTTAATTTGGAAGTTCTAATATTTTACATTTCATAGTGACTACCTTCTTTGTTCCTATTCTCATAATCACAGAATCCTCTCTCTACTCTTATAAGAAAACAAGATACCAACTATTTCTTCCACGAAGATGATTTGTTTCCTCCCTTTGCTCCACTCCAATTAGAAAAGCTATTTCTTCTCCATCCTCCATCCCAAGATGCTAGTTTTGCTAAAATAGATTATTGCTTTTAGTTCTATACTATTATTTGGTTTTTCCTTACAGTAAATCAGTATGTTTCTTCTAAGAGTCTTTAATTTACCACTTACATCACACATTCCCAATCTGTTTTTATCCTCTTCAACCTAATTTTTAGAGAGAAGGAGAAACATATTGACTCTGCACCCTTGCTCCTCTCCTTAACATCACTTTCCTTTAGGTATGGTTATTTTCTCATCAACTCACCCTAAAACCCAGTGATCCCATTTAGGCATAGATCTGTTTCACTGTTTCTCTTCTGAAATGTCTATCCAAGTCTCATAGATTATTCTTAAGTCCCTTATCCGTTCTCTCTTGTTTTGCTTTTTATATTTTAATTTTGTGCCTTGAAATAATTCTTGCACTTATAAATATTGTCTCAATAGTAACAATCTCCTCCTTCAATTCTTCTAAAGAATTGTTTACATAGGAAATCATGGGAGTTTTACTGTTGCTTTGGTTGGGGTGTAGTGTTATTGGTGGTGATGGTATTATTCCATGACAAAAAAAATGTGTATGTACTACATTTGAATCTCATTTACTATATTATTATTTTTTAATTTATATTATCATCCAGATTTTTTTCAAACACATGTTCTGTTTGCATATCTCACTGGTCTTTTTTTTGTGACTGCTGGATTCTTAGAATGCCTCTCTTCAGAGAAGTTCATTTTATTTTCATCTTGGGGTAATTTGGGCAATGTAGCCTCCTTTGTTAAAAAAACAGTGAAACCTGAGCTAAAACACTCTGTTCTCGCTGCCTCCCACCAGGACTACAGTTATGCTACCACCACTCTGGAGAAAACAGATGACTAAACAAAGGAAAATCCCTTATTCTTAAGTCCCATATCCTTTCTCCCTTGTCCTGCTTTTTATATTTTAATTTTGTGTTTTGAAATAATCCTTGCACTTATAAATATTGTCTCAACAGTAATAATCTCCCTCTTCAATTCTTCTAAAGAACTATTTACAAAGGAAATCATGGGAGTTTTATTGTTGCTTTGGCTGGGTGTGTGGTGGTGTTGGTAAAAGATAATGGTCCCCATGGGATATCCTAAACCATGAGATCTTTTCTTAATACCCGATGATATTCCCCTCCTCTACTAAAATAGAAGAAACCGATTACCTAGGTAAAGCCATAATTCCTGGATCCTGAAATTGACTGATGTTTACTCATATGCATCCTTTAGTAGAAAAAGAGCTGAAACCTACACCATACTTCAGTTATGCTCAGTGCATGGAAGAATAGGGTCAGGAGTGTCTCCTGCTCTGTATCAACTGGTTCAGAACCTGCCCTTCCCTGTGGAGAGATATGGTCCAGAGATTACAGACTACCAGCCTACTTTCCCCTCTATAAGTATTCATGAGAAATATTCTTTTGATCTCCATTTTACCAAGGACAGCAAAGAACAGCTACTCTGGGGTATAAAGAAAGGACTCAAGGACACAAATTACATCAAAAGTAGTAGTGGTAATTGTTCCCAGCCATTAAACTTCTACCATGTGCTATTAATCATGCACCCATTGCCTTACTGAATCCTCCAAGCACCCTGCAAGATATGTGAGGGTTAGGAACATAAAATAATATATCCAAGGCCTGCAGAAAATAGATGCTAGAGCTGAAATTCACCCCGAGGACTGCCTGATTCCAGTGTCCTCAGTTCTTTCCAGATGACCCCATTGACTCTGGCACAAAATGAACAGCATAAACAAAACACTCCACATCAATCAGATGTCACTGAAATGCATCCATGATGTGGATAATAGCAACTTCCTGTCAAACCTGCCATACAGTTAGGCTTCTTCTCTCTGCTGGGAAATTTCCCATTTCAAAAGTGGCACAAAATATTGGAAGATATAGTGTTCTGAATCAAGCCTCCCCCAAAATAGTAACTCCATAAAGTCTGTTAATATACCCAGAGATAACCCATTACCCAGAAGATTACCCTTTATGCAGAGGGAGGGAAAAGGCCAAGGATAGGAAAGCTCTCACTGGAGATAAGCCTCATGTTGCCTCCAGCTGGCTTTTCACAGGCCTGAGTGCAGCAAGAGTGACCTCTCCATGAGAGCATTGCTCCCTCAGCTGAGGGGTTCGGACGGGAGCTCCCCCACTCTAAGACATGCAGTAAAGTGCTGTAAACAACCAGGACTTGACAGTGAGATGTAGCTTTGAACCCAGGCTCTGTTCTTACAAACTGTTCCTTAACCTATCTGAGCCTCAGGTTCTTCACTGTATGAATATGGATCAAAAGATCATCAAATAGATTGAAAAAAGGAAATAAAATAACTTTCATGAAATTCTTGACACATAGGAGGTGTTTAATAAATGATAGTTGTCTTCCCTGTAGCTCAAATGGTAAAGAATCTGCCTGCAACGCAGGAGAGCTGGGTTCGATCCCTGGGTCAGGAAGATCCTCTGGAGAAGGGAATGGCAATCCACTCCATTACTCTTGCCTGGAGAATCCCATGGACAGAGGAGCCTGGCGGGCTTCAGTCTGTGGGATCGCAGAGAGTCGGACACGACTGAGCGACTGACACTACACTATAACACTACTACTACTAGTAAAGTAGTTAACTATGGTTGGGGAAGAGTGTATGCTTTCTCCCTCCTTTATATCCACTATGAGCATTATTGTTTTAAAGGCTCGTAGAATTCTCATCATATTAAAAAATATTTTGGACCAATTTATGATTAAAACTCTTCAAAAAATGGGCATAGATGAAACCTACCTCAACATAGAAAAGGCCATATATATAAGCCTACAGCAAACATTCTCAGTGGTGAAAAGTTGAAAGCATACCCCTAAGATCAGGAACAAGACAAAGGTGTCCACGTTCTTTTGCCACTATTATTCAACATAGTTCTGGAAGTCCTAGCTACAGCAATCAGAGATGAAACAGAAATAAAAGAAATCCAGATCAGAAAAGAAGTAAAGCTCTCACTGTTTGCAGATGACATGACACTGTACATAGAAAACCCTAAAGAGAGTATCAGAAAATTACTAGAACTAATCAGTGAATTTAATAAAGTTGCAGGATACAAAATCAATACATAGAAATCACTTGCATTTCCATGTATTAACAATTAAAAATCAGAAAGGGAAATTAAGGAATCAATCCCGTTCACCATTGCAACAAAAAGAATTGAATATCTAGGAATAAACCTACCTAAGGAGACAAAAGAACTATATACAGAAAATTATAAGACACTAATGAAAGAAATTAAAGATGACATAAAGAGATGGAGAGATAGTCCATGTTCCTGGGTAGAAAGAATCAATATCGTAAAAATGACTATACTACCAAATGCAATCTACAGATTCAATGTTATCCCTATCAAATTACCAATGGCATTTTTAACAGAACTAGAACAAAAAATTTCACAATTCATATGGAAACACAAAAGACCCCAAATATCCAAAGCAGTCTTGAGAAAGAAGAATGGAGCAGGAAGAATCAAGCTTCCTGACTTTAGGTTATACTACAAAGCTACAGTCATCAAGACAGTATGGGACTGGCACAAAAACAAAAATATAGACCAATGGAACAAGACAGAAAGCCCAGAAATAAACCCATGCACCAAAGGGTACCTTATTTTTGACAAAGGAGGCAAGAATATACAATGGGGCAAAGACAGCCTCTTCAACAAACAGTGCTGGGAAAACTGGACAGCTGCATGTAAAAGAATAAAATTAGAACACTTCCTAACATGATACACAAAGATAAACTCAAAATGTATTAAAGATCTAAATGTAAGACCAGAAACTATAAAACTCTTAGTGGAAAACATAAGCAGAACATTCGATGACATAAAGCAAAGCAAGATCCTCTATGACACACCTCCTACAGTAACAGAAATAAAAACAAAAGTACACAAGTGGGACCTGATTAAACTTAAAAGCTTTTGCACAGCAAAGAAAACCATAAGCAGGGTGAAAATACAACCCTCAGAATGGAAGAAAATAATAGCAAATGAAAAAACTGACAAAGGATTAATTTCCAAAATATACAAGCAGCTCATACAACTCAATGCTAGAAAAACAAACAACCCAATCAGAAAGTGGGGAAAAGACCTAAACAGACATTTCTCCAAAGAAGACATACAGATGGCTAACAAACACATGAAAAGATGCTCAATATTGCTCATTATTAGAGAAATGCAAATCAAAACTACAATGAGATATCACCTCACTCCAGACAGAATGGCCATCATCAAAAACTCTACAAACAATAAATGCTGGAGAGGGTATAAAGAAAAGGGAATACTCTTGCACTGTTGGTGGGAATGTAAATTGATACAGCCACTGTGGAAGACAGTAGGGAGATTCCTTTAAAAAACTAGGAATAAAACCACCATATGACCCAGCAATCCCACTCCTAGGCATATACCCTGAGGAAACTAAAATTGAAAGAGACACATGTATCCCGTTGTTTACTGCACCACTATTTACAATAGCTAGACATGGAAGCAACTTAGATGTCCATCGACAGATGAATGGATAAAGAAGTTGTGGTACATATACACAATGAAATATTACTCAGCCATAAAAAGGAATGCATTTGAGTCAGTTCTAATGAGGTGGATGAACCTAGAACCTATTATACAGAGTATAGTGAGTCAGAGAAAGATAAATACCATATTCTAACACATATATATGGAATCTAGAAAAATGGCACTGAAGAATTTATTTACAGGGCAGCAATGGAGAAACAGACATACAGAATAGACTTATGGACATGGGGAGAGGGGAGGAGAGGGTGAGATGTATGGAAAGAGTAACATGGAAACTTACATTACCATATGTAAATAGATAGCCAATGGGAATTTGCTGTATGGCTCAGGAAACTCAAATAGGGGCTCTGTATAAATCTAGAGGGGTGCGATGGGGAGGAAGATGGGAGGGAGTTTCAAAAGGGAGGGGATATATGTATACCTATGGCTGATTCATGTTGAGGTTAGACAGAAAACAGCAAAATTCTGTAAAGCAATTATCCTTCAATAAAAATAAATTAAAAAAAAAAGGTTTCCTAAATCCATATGCCCACTAAAATGTTCTTATGGTTTTGTAACACCAAGTCACATGCAAAGAACACATTTTGAGAAAAACAGTATTTTTAAAGGAGACTTCCTTTCTTTTATACAAATAGCACAAAGTGTCAGAAAGAAATTCATTCTTTCATTATATTTATATTACCTTTATCTAAGGCACCTAAAAATATCCAGAGATAAACTGACAGCTATTGAGACAGGCAGGCAGATCTGATCCTCATATTACAGTATTGCAGCTGCCAAGAGACATGATTTGATCCAAGAAAGATTGAAAGCAACAATCAGAAGCCACAAAAAGCAATGCAGAGCATTTCTTAAACTGAGAAAGACAGCAAAATATACATCATCCTCTCTAGAGACAATGACAGGCAAAGCCTCTTGCCCTCGAAGTCCCCAGTTAGTTTTCACAACTACCACCTGACTCTGCTCTCATGAGAGCCACAGTGGTGTGTAGGATAGAACACTGGGCTTGAAAACCAAATACTGCAACTCATAACTCTGGTTCTGCCCTTATCAAGGTATTTATTCTTTCTATATCCCAGTTTCCTTAGTTATAAAATTAAGCTAACATTATCTTGACTAGAAAAGTACTGTTGTATAGTCAATTAATGTTGCATTAATGAAGCATGTGGAAGATAGATATGCACGCCAATTTAGAACATCAAGGACCTTAAAGATTACCCACTACTAGTTACTAATTTTACAGATGGTGAAACTGAAGCCCAGAGAATGCAGAGATTTGTCTAAAGTCACACAGCTCATTAGTGACACAGCTAGGCCTTCAACTTGGGGCTCCTGACATTTAATCCAGAGGTCTTTCCACTCTACCTCAAAGATTAGATTCAGCCTCACTTTTGTTTAACATCAAATGAGCATAAAATTAAGATGAATATAGCAATGGATCTCATAAGTAAATATGAAACCCTCTTATCTAATGTATTCAGGGAAAGAGGAAATTCTGGTTAATCAAAGAATCTATCTCACGGAAATTAAAAAAATTCTCCCCACAAAAAGGTCAGAGAGCCTTGATATACACCACACATAGATTAATGACTTTCAAATCATGCGAAAGCAATACAGTTCACCTTTGAAACTAGGCTGGACATAATTTCCTCTGTCTTTGATGACTTTGGATTTTCACATTGCCTCAAGGCAACCACAATGAATATCAATCATCAGCATACCGAGGGCATAAACTTAGAGACCCACTTTGAGATTACACTGCGTGTGCAGAACTGGTTAATAGAGCTCTGGATTAATGGGAATCCAGGTAGCAGAGAGGTACTGTGTACAGATTTATGACCCATTTCCAGGAACTCGGTAATTTAGAAGATTTTGCACATTTACTTTTTCTAATATAGTCTATTGCTTAATATTTTACTACTTTCAGAATTTAAAGTCAGTGTTATAAAACAGGAAAACAGTAAAGGTAGTTCACAGAGCCTCAAGACTTGACTGAAATATGGAAGCCAACAACTCCCTTTTTCATCCTTTAAAAGAAGGAGAGAGTCTCCGGAAGTGAACTGACTTGAGTGAGTGAGTGAGTGAAGTCGCTCAGTCGTGTCCGACTCTTTGCGACCCCGTGGACTGTAGCCCCCCAGGCTCCTCCGTCCATGGGATTCCCCGGGCAAGAATACTGGAGTGGGTTGCAGTTTCCTTCTCCATGAACTGACTTACCTACAGACAAAATAGGAACTCAAACTCAAAACTTCAAAACTCCCAACTCCCTTCCCAGAGCTCTTGGCCACCTTGAGATGCATTTGTTTTGTCACTTCTTAGTCAGGGGAGCCCAAGGGCCACTACTTGAAATTAAGAGTGGAGTCTTCAAGGAAGACATTTCTATTACAGCTGCCATGGGGAGCAAGGAGCAGTGTCTTCTTCAAAGAATGAAATTCTCTCATTTAGTTACCACTCACCCATCCCTAAGTGAGTCCAATCTACCCCACGCATGTCCAGGAAGTCACAAGCTCCCTCTGACTGGACACTGTCAGGCTTCCAAATGCCTGCTATTGTCTCACCTGGGTGGCCTGAAATCCTTTCACACTCAACAAGTGCAATATTGAATTTGCTGTCTTCTAAATCTGAATTTTTTCCCTGCATTCTCCATTTCAGTTGGTGGAAAACCATCAACTCATAACGCAAGCTAGAAACCTGGAATTCAAACAAAACTCTTCCCTCTTGCAGGGCTGCTGAGTTTTCCACCCAGGTTATTATCTCATTTTTTTTTTTTTACTTCCATCTCAACTACCACAGCCATAATTCAGATTCTCATCACCTATCACATAAATTACTATAATGGTATTTCTCCTGATATAGCTACCAAAAATCTCATCCCATCCTCAACCACCACTGGCTTAAAACCCTTTGATATTTCCATTCAGGATAAAACTTTAACATGTTTCTCTCATCCTTATGCATACAAACACACAGGAACATTAAACTGCTTATAATTACACTGTGTTATTTCTTGTTTTTATAATAAATTTGACCATGATAATCTCTCTTCCCATATTCCTTCTTTTCCCACCTTCACCAGATCACTGTGCTTAATTATTTTCTATTCATACTCCAAGACAGGAGAAGCCACCTTGTAGGAAGCCTTCCCTGATCTCCACATCCAACTCACAGGATACATTAAGTACACCTCTCTGTTCTTCCATTGTACCCTGTGCTTAATTCCCTTGGTGCACCTGCTGCATCACTGTGTGATATCCATTAAGCTGTATGTTGGTTTTGGGGGGAGATTTGTTGTGCTGTAACTTGGAAGCAGGATCAAGACTCTGTCTCATTCCACTTTTCTATCCCCAATACACAACACATTTAGCAGGTTCTTTAAAAATGTTGAATTAACAAGCAAGCAAGCTAATTAATTAATCAATGGATCTTTTCCTGATATTTTTAGTTAAACTCACATGGTAATACCTGTACCTTGAATGGGTCCACCCTGGGAGCAGAACCATTAACAATGAAGAGAGCTAAAACAAAGACATGCAGTGATCAAAGAATTAGGCAGGACTGGTAAACAGACACATCATTTTTTCCATATTGAAAACAAGTTGGGTTTTTTTTTCAGGTGCTATAAACTACATATACATATATAAACTACATATACATATACATATACATAAACTACATATACAACTGAATCATAAAAATGTCACAGCGACAACTGTTTAGCATTTGCGTATCACCTTCTTAGGCAAACCTGCATTCTGTCTTCAGAACAATTCTAGGAAGGTAGTCAATGTCATCCTCATTCCACTGATAAAAATTAAGACTTAAAGAAATTATTAAGCACATTCCAGTTGAAAAATTAGTCAAAGGCTCAAATCCTACTTTTCTGACTCAGTCCTCTCACTATGTTGCCTCAAAATGGTTTTTATTTTACAATATAAAAATCAAAACAATCTTAACCTCTGAATTTGACCCTGACTTCATTCTCCTGAAGCTCAGGAGAGCCCACACTGCTCTGCATTTGTGTTGTCATCATAACCCTGGCTGCCTTTCCTTCTCAGGAAGGATGAACACAGCTTCCTCTAGGACCCAGTGACAGGTGCTGCTCTGAAACAGCTTGAGGAGCTGCCTGACCCTCTCCCTGTCCATGGTTGCTTAGAAGCAAGAAAGCAAATTAGTATCCAAACAGTCTCCTTAGATGGAAAGCATAATTCATACAACAGGTCAAATCCTATCCAACAAATGTCACTGAACATAAATCCTCAAGTGATAAAGAGATTCTCAGGCTTCAACCCTGGACTATTTATTAAACGACAAACTTGATGTGACAAAGTTCCAAGCATGTACACATATGCGCATGTACACACACACACACACACACACACACAGAATCCTGTTTTTAGTTATTTTGTATATGTTCTTATTAGCTTTTTAATGTGTTAATTCATTAATCCCAATAACTGGCTATAAGACGTGTCTTAATAATTCCATTTATAGGTAAAGAAATTGACACCTGGAAGAGATGCCGTGGCTTGAGTTTACAAGACTAGCTGTACATGCAGAGGTGATGAAGACATATTGAGTTAAACTACTTAATCAAATCCACACTTTATCATTTGCCTACTATGTGTAAGTTACTTGATCTCTCTAGCTTTGATTTCCTCTTTTGTGAAATGGAGTTAAAAATGATAATTTTCATCATACGGCTCTGCTACTATTTAGGACTCCAACTCTGCTTCGAACAGTGGATGTGGAAGAGTGTGTGTGGAGAAAACACATGAGCTCTTTTCACCTCAGCAGAGGTGACTCACATCAGTCACCTACTCCCACAAGCAAGAGAGCTGGGAAATATGGTCTAGAGGTGTGCCAAAGGAGAAAACACAATAGTGAATCCTGATGAAAAACAAGGCAACCCTGCTGTATCTTCTACAGAGCTTTATCGTGACAATTAAATAAGATAGGATATATAAAGTGCCTAGCATATTATAAGAGTCAATAAAGGCTAGTTATAATAACTACTCTTGCTAGAGCCAAGAAACTCGGAATTCATAATGTCTCATCTACTGCTTTTTTTTTAACCCTTGGAGTATAATACTTCTTTGAATTTATTGTACTAACTGTGCCCAGCCCTTTCCTTCAAAAAAATTAATGAACTATAGGGGGATATTGAATGAGTATCAAAATTAAAAATACATATAAAAATCAGTTTATAATAATTAGAGTAAGAAACATTCTTTTATTCATTTAATTAACAGATACTTATTAGATATTACAATGAGCCAAATATTTTTTAGTAGCTATCATAAAGACAAAACAGAATTTTTGTGATAGAATTTTCCATTGTTTAATGATAGTTGATACAATGCAGCTGTCAGAATATTTGGAGAAGATAGACAGCATATCTTGACTGAGAGGGATGTGGCAGGGGAGTCTGAGAATTGGTGCTATATGCACAGCAGTGGCCCAACAAGCTCCCTGAAAGCAAGCCTATCAAACCTCTTGTCCAGGCACAGCCAAAACATAAAGACACTATACAAGTCATAGATATCCCATTCCTTACATTCCTTTACAGGGCAAGGTCATCAGGCAGCATGCACTCAGTAATAGGACAAGGTTCTACAGTACTGGACAACCCTAAATAAAGAGTAAATCTGACAATGCTAGACCTGCTTACCTTCTTGTTCTCCTCTGAGTCAGGCACTCTCTGCTGATTCTCATGACATTCAATCCAGGCATCTCTCTAGACAGGTAGGTCCTTCTAGTTCATGCCGCCATCATAGGAGAGCTTTAAAAACAAAAGGAGGGAAGAGATGCTATGACAAAGGATTTTCCCAGAGTATTTATTTCTGCTTTCTGATGAGGAATGACACCAAACATTCCATCATTTTTTAAAAATTTGTTCTACACCTACTATGTACTCAGCAAGTTCAAGGAGACACAACCCCTACCCACTAGCAACGATCATGCTTTAAATATAGCTTAAATTTTTCAATGAACTTCCTCAAAGTTCAAAGTAGAAGCAGAAAGTAAACCTTTAAAACCTACCTTCAATGTGATTGTCCCTATCAGAAATGGCCTGTTCCCCTAAATAACTCCCTCTCCTAGCCACTGGCAAGTTAAAGATGTTCCACAGAAAGTAGCCATGACAGGATTCCAGCCAACACTGGTCCTCTCCTACTCTGTCTTCTCAGGTCCACTTAGCTCTGTCCCAATGTCTCCAGACTCTTTCCTGCTTTGTAGAGAGTGCTTTCCACTTCTTTTTTTTTTTTTAACTTTACAATATTGTATTGGTTTTGCCATATATCAACATGAATCCGCCACAGGTATACACGTGTTCCCCATCTTGAGCCCTCCTCCCTCCTCCCTCCCCGTACCATCCATGTGGGTCGTCCCAGTGCACCAGCCCCAAGCATCCAGTATCTACTTCTTTCCACAACCTGTGTAAACTTCAGTCTCAACTTTCTCTGGGATATTGTTTGAATAACAGTTTCCCTCCTCACATTTGATTTTCCTGAATATGCACATAGAACTGGCAGTTGGGACACTCAATAAACCTTTGATTTCACTCCACAGTGGGGCCCGTCTCTTCAAAAGCCATGTCACCCGGATCATGATTAGCCAGCTTTCCTTTTCTAAAAGCCAGTCACTCTTGGAGAGAAAACAAAATGTCTTAGAAAGAATTGAAAGGTCTTGCTTCTTGCCATGGCCCCATGATTTGCCAGCTATGTCAGCCTAGCAGATAAACTCCTTACTTGATCATTTTTTGCCATGTCCATAAGTCATTTGACTATATTTCACATTTTTCTGTAAAATTTAAATAAAGTTAAAGGTTAATAAGTTTAAATTAAAAAGTTTAAATCACATGTAATTGGAAATGTATCACTATCCATAAGTAATTATCCAAAAGTAAAGTTTCAACTATCAAATTAATTTTATCTATGAATCTCTTAATTATTATATATTACCACTGTTACACACACAACACTTTCAGAAACCTCTCAGATGACTTTTAAAGTCATCTAACCTTTATGATGGGATCTTCCCTGGTGGCTCAATCAGTAGAGTCTGACCACAATGCGGGAGACCCAGGTTTAATCCCTGGGTTGGGAAATCCCCTGGAGAAGGAAATGGCAACCCACTGCAGCATTCTTGCCTGGAGAATTCCATGAACAGAGGAGCCTGGGGGCCTACAGTCTATGGGGTCACAAAGAGTCAGACACGACTGAGTGACTAACACTTTCACTTTTCACCTTTATGATAGTGGAACTCTCCCCTGCAGTTTTAACATCATGGCAAATGCAGTGATGGTTTGGATGACTTATGTGGAACTAAATCTGCAGTGAGCCTTGTACTGCAGCTGACATTGAGTGCAGTCTGACACCTGACCAGGGCCATCAACATCCAGGTCTTTTTAGACTTATATCAAAAGGCCATTGAGTTGACATTACTGAAGTTCTTCTCGTCTTTCACAGGTAGCCCTGGTGTGGCACCTGACCCTGCTGGATGCAGGTGATCCTGTGCTTCTGCCATGAGTCTATTCCCCTTGCACAGAGGTCACTGGGGACACCTAGGTACCCACTGTCTGGAGCTGCCTACTCAGCTTTTCATAGCCATGAGAATGCACTTGCAGATCTCCCAGCTTGGGGAGTGTAAATGATAAGGGTTCTAGCTACTGAGCTCTGAAATTCTCAGCAGGGTTTGTGTGAGGCCATTTCTCACGTGGATTGCCACCAGCCACAGATAGGGTATGGCAGGCATATTAAGACAGACCCATCTCTAGGAGATACTGTTTTCCTCCAAGGGTGAGCTTGGGCTCATCTTCCTGATCATTTTGCACAACTCTCCTTCAACTGCATGACAGTCTGCCATGCTTCCACACTACATTCTCCCTCTCTCTCTTCACACAGAGTCATACTTGCATAGTACTCTGATGGCTCTCCCAACCTTACCCAGCTCCCTCATCTTTCTCTCATTCAGCTGTTTTTCCTAATAAAATTCTTGTATATTTAATTTCGTGTTAATGTCTGCTTGTTGAAGGAGCTGAGCTTACACAGTTCTCCTCCTCTTTCTTGATTTGGGTAGAAGACTTCGCTGAGCTGTGAATTTCTTATTTTCTAACTGGTTTATTGAATGAGCTAGATGCTAGAGAAATCAAGTTTATTTTTCTCACCACTGTAGCCCTTCATGGTCTCATTTTTCTCCCCATTCATAAAATCTGGGTTAGGTTTTATATCAGTTATAAATAGGTTTTATTAGGAGAAATAGAACCCTGAAAATGGAGATAATAAGATAGAAACATATTTATAAGAGAAGGCAATGGCAACCCACTCCAGTACTCGCCTGGAAAATCCCATGGACGGAGGAGCCTGGTGGGCTTCAGTCCATGGGGTCGCTAAGAGTCAGACACAACTGAGCGACTTCACTTTGACATTTCACTTTCATGCATTGGAGAAGGAAATGGCAACCCACTCCAGTGTTCTTGCCTGGAGAATCCCAGGGATGGAGGAGCCTGGTGGCCTGCTGTCTATGGGGTCGCACAAACTCGGACACGACTGAAGCGACTTAGCAGCAGCAGCAGCAGCATATAAACTTAGTTTGGGGGTGAAATGTGCAGGACTGGTATTATAGTTCATGTTCCTCAGGGAGTCGGATTCCTCCTAGCTCACTGTTCCTCTAAACCTAAAGGGTGAAACCCCACCTCCATCTTCATGGTCCAAAATGGCTGCTGCAGATCCACATTCCAAGGAGTGGGATAAAGGAAAAAGAAAGGATAGGAATGCTTAGTGAAACTTAATATAGGTACCACACAACACTTTTGTTTCCAGTTCACTGTCCAGAAAGCTGTTTAAGGTAGTTTTTTAGGTAGTGCACAATCTACCTAGTTGAAAATCCAGGTTTATTACATAAACTAAGGAGGAGAGAAGGGACAGGCAACTGGCAGTCTCCGCCACAGCTTCCTTAGCTCTTCCAGTAATTCAGCTGTCCTCTGGTCACAATCAGGGAATAAAAGGCCATTATAATATATAAGTATTATATATTATAATATTAAAGGCCATTAAAGGCCATTATAATATTAAAACTCCAAACACCCAATTAAAAATGTCCCCACATGTACTAGAGAGCAGGACCAGGTTAGCCTCTGTTCTGGCCCACCTCCATCCCCCTTGTCCTTTCATTAGACCACCAATGGCTCTCCAGTGTCACAGCTGGAGAAGAGGACAAATGGAGGACAGAAAGTTCCCACTTCACTGGCACAGTTACAAATCTAGCACTGGAATTCTTTGTGCTTAACAGATTCCAATGCTGATTTGTTCTCTAAGGGTGTTTTGTGGTTTCTTCAGACACACCTAAGCCCTGTAGTGTTCTCATCTGCAGTTCCATTATTGCGGGTGTGTCAGAGACTGGCATTCCCCCTGCTTATTATATAGTGATAGTATTCCAATTATTAAACTGGACACATGACCTCCAGGCATAAGGACCACATTCACCAGATGATAGTACTTTAATGATGAGAAACATTTTTACAGCCAGCTTCTGCTTGGATACATAAAGAACTTGGAAGTCATACTACCTCCCTCACAACAAAAGAAAATCTGAACAAGAGGAAAATAAACAACTTTGCTTAGGTTCATTTCAGAATTGAGGTCATAGGGCAAACCAATGTCCTAGAAACGGGAAAGACAAATAGGCGGAGAACCACAACAGAGAACACACAGAGGTTTCTCTTCTTCGCCCTTAAGGGAAACCACTTTATAGAGTCTAACTCATGTGGGAGAAAGAAAATACCCAACTTCAGCCTCTGTCCCAACCTTCCTGTCTCACGTAAATAATAAAAATTAAAAATTGAGATGCACTTATGAAGGTCACAGCCCAGTGATTCTCTCTAAAAGACTAAGAGTGAGTCATCGAGTACAGAATACTTTCCTTTCTCTTCTCACAGCTTACCACACATCAACAGAGTTCTTGGGTACTAATATTAACAGAAAATTTCAACTGAAGAACTTCAAGGTGAAGACTCTGTTTAAGAAAGAGTTCCCAGGGAAATCCAAAAACAACCCTGAATACAAAAATAAAGATGCTAAAGAAAAATCGAGGCTTCAGACCCCTACAGCTGGTAAATAGAGCACATCTACTATTAATAGTAAGATGAACATAAAACATCACACTAAAGCACTATTTGTCTCAGTTCCTATTACCCAACACACCATGCTGGCTTTCAACAAAAATTACCAAGTATACTAATGTCTTATAGGCAAGGAAAAACACTATCTTAAGATACACAGCAAGCAAGAAAACCAAAATACAAATATTTTGGAATTATCAGACTGTCCAAAATAACTATGATTTATATCCTAAGCCTCTAGAGGAAAAAGTAGACAACATGGAAGAACAGATGTAACATGAGCAGAGAGATGGAAACTCTATGAAGAAAAAAATGAAATGCTAGAAATCACAACCAGTGTAACAGAAATGAAGATGAACATTTACTAGCTTCCTTTTTAGCTAGGTGTAACTATATGCCAGTGTTCTGACAAATAGAATATGAGAATAACTTATATGTGAAACTTTCATGTTAGGCTTTGAAAAAACATACTGTCTGTAATAGTCATTAAGATTGTTCACTTATATTCTGCTGTAGGATTGTACTTCTGTACTCTTTGATGTTAGGTGTGGTCATGACATCAGTTCTGGCCAGTAGGTAAGGAACAAAATCTTTTAGCTGCTGACGCAAGACTATCCAGCTTGCCCTTCTCTTCCCACAGGCCCATGCAATGCTCCAAACGGTGCAGATCCATCCTTTGTTGTCCTTGAGTGAGAGTAGATGAGGCAGAATCACTAGTGATCCCTAATCAACATATCATATAAGCAAAAATTATCCCACTAATATTTTGAAGATAATGATTACCATAGTACAATCTAACCTAATCCAACTAAGCTCCCTCCTCTTTAACTCTACATCTTCATCCCAGCTGAAACTCAGACACAATGGTGAGCCACCTTGGATCATGTGAACAAGATCATACAAGAGCAACAAAATTAAAGAAATCTCTGTCTCAAGAATTCTCAGGGTAGGGCTGTAATACCAGCTCAAATTTTTCTATGAAAGAAAAATAAAATTCTCTCTTGTTTAAAACATTTTTTGTTATAGCTAAATATATAGCCTAACCCATGCCTCCTGTAGCCAGTAGCTTACTCTTCCATCTCAAAGAAATCTGGAAAACCCCCTTTGTTACTATAACATTGGAAGTTTTGAAGTTCTGTGTTTTACCATATATTTATAAACAGATTTGGACACACCGCTGCACTGATTATTAGCTCTCAGGAAATGTAAAATGAAAATGATGAATACTATTACCCACATGTATATAACCACAGGGCAAGTTTGATTCCTGCCCTACCTTGGCTTCTGTTGGAAATCCAATGTATTTAGAGCTATGAGTTTAAACAATGTAACCACTGAAATGACCAATATTGCCAATAAGGGGGAAGTCCAAAGCTGGCCAGCAGGGAACTCAGTGTTTATAATGGAAATTGCCCCAGGTGAGCTTAAAAAGCAAGAGATACATATTGCAAAGCCTTTGTGGAATTAGCAAGTGTGCAATCAGATGTAATAACAATGCCTTAAATTAAGAAACTGCCCATTTCTGCAATTAAATAATTTCCTAAACAAAGTCACTTAAACAGTATATACTTGCAAAGTCCTTGTGTAATTGTATCACTTAGGAGGGCATCAGGAAGACTGCAAATTTTCAAGAAAAGAAATCACAACACAAATTGAATTAAACAAACAAAGAAAAATAACTCTTTCCTCTGGAAAACTAGATAAGGCTTCAGGAAAAGCTTGATCCAACAGCCAAGACTGACCAAAAACTGGTTTATCTGTCTCCATTTCTGGACACACTTTCAGGTGTTGGCTACAATCTCTAAGGCAGTGCCCCCATCCCACCTCCCATCTTGGGATGGTTTCCATAGGACTACGTGTCCCTTTATTTGTCTCCATTAAGAAAGATTATGCCACCCAATCACAACAAAAATCGGGAGTCCCAGTGTGCCTGAACTAGTGTCAGATGAAAGCTGAGATACACACTGTATCTTTTTTGGGTGGAGTCAATATCTTCTGAAACATGGGGAAGTGAGAGAGATCTGCAGCATAAACTGCTAGTTCCTTTTCCTCCCACACAGCCAACTAGAATGCATTTCTGACTTTTCTTGCAGCTGTATGTGATCATGTGACAGAACTGTAGCCAATGGTATGAAAGCTTTGCCCATGACAACCTTCCACATGTGATATTCTCTCTTTTCCTACTTAACTGTTAAAAAATGACTCTAAACATTTAGAGGAGGGCAAAGTCAAGAAGATGGAAGGAGTGGAGATTTCCAAATGAGGAAATAGAAGCCACTTTATTAGGACTACCTGCATCACACAATGAAATGAGTGGGAAGTATATTTTATAATACTTAGGCATTGAAATTTTACTGTTTATTTACTGCAACAGTAAGTATTACTTTAACTATGATACTACAAAGAATACTAGAGTGATGTTTCTAAGAGTGGGTCAAACGGGTGTAGGACAGCCCAAAATAAGCAATGTCCACTGCAAAAATGGCTTTTAAATTTGGGGTTGTCTTTAAATAAAATGGAAGCAATTGTGCTGCCAGAGACATCTGAGTCTATGTGCATTTTCCTTCTTAGAAGAGCATTGTGATGACTTCGCCACAAACCAAATAAACAAAGCAGCAATTGCCTCTTCTACTATAATAAGCCTTTGCAAACATGCCCTGCATTTGCACATGGCTTCCTTAATAAATGGATGCTATTTTCTTATGTTCACCAGCAGTCGTATCAAACAAGAGATGCAATTTAAATTTGCTCTGCATCTCAGGGAACCACTCTTCACTACAACTAGCATTATCTAAAATGAAAAATGTCATTTTTGTAAAATCTCTTCCCTTCGATTTTGACATGTAAGCAGAAAGCAAGCAAAAGAAAGCAAAAACGAGAGGCACAGAGAAGGTAGTAGAGAAGAAGCTGTGAAAAAGTTCCAAAGCCAGTGAGAAAGGCAAGTGAGAATGACTGGTTGAAGCCCAAGTCAATTACCTTCTATCCGAAGTGAAATATGCCCAGAGTGGAGTAAGACTGGTACCAAGATAAAAGTATGAGCAGGTGTGTTCAAAAAAAGAGATCAGAAACAGACATGCCAGACAGACAAGTAAGCCTAAAGAGTTCCTTCCTTTTTAACTGGATAAATTCTACTTATCTTGCAGGGTTCAGCTGAAATATCACAGCCTTACGATAGATTTGGATGACAATCCTCTCCTCACCTCCATGTAGTTATTTGTCCTCTTAAAATAACTTAATGACTTTTACTCTTCTCCCAAAGTTCTTCTCTATATTGCAATTAAAGACTTTCCTGTGTAATTATTTAGTGCCTATATTCCCATCTAGAATGAAAGTTCTATGAAGGCAAAGACCATGCTGACTTCTTCATGTGTATATTTCCAGGTCCTAACACAATGCTTGGCACATAGTATGAACTCATTAATTTGAATGGCTTTCTGGTGAATGGTAGGGCCAAGCGCCTGAGTACATCTTCAGTTCAGTTCAGTTGCTCAGTCGTGTCCGACTCTTTGCGACCCCATGAATCGCAGCACGCCAGGCCTCCCTGTCCATCACCAACTCCCGGAGTTCACCCAAACTCACATCCATTGAGTCAGTGATGCCATCCAGCCATCTCATCCTCTGTCGTCCCCTCCTCCTCCTGCCCCTAATCCCTCCCAGCATCAGAGTCTTCCAATGAGTCAACTCTTCGCATGAGGTGGCCAAAGTACTGGAGTTTCAGTTTTAGCATCATTCCTTCCAAAGAACACCCAGGACCAATCTCCTTTAGAATGGACTAGTTGGATCTCCTTGCAGTCCAAGGGACTCGCAAGAGTATTCTACAGCACCACAGTTCAAAAGCATCAATTCTTCGGTGCTCAGCCTTCTTCACAGTCAAACTCTCACATCCATACATGACCATGGGAAAAACCATAGCCTTTACTAGACGGACCTTTGTTGGCAAAGTAATGTCTCTGCTTTTGAATATGCTATCTAGGTTGGCCATAACTTTCCTTCCAAGGAGTAAGCGTCTTTTAATTTCATGGCTGCAGTCAATATCTGCAGTGATTTTGGAGCCCAGAAAAATAAAGTCTGACACTGTTTCCACTGTTTCCCCATCTATTTCCCATGAAGTGATGGGACCAGATGCCATGATCTTCATTTTCTGAATGTTGAGCTTTAAGCCAACTTTTTCACTCTCCACTTTCACTTTCATCAAGAGGCTTTTTAGTTCCTCTTCACTTTCTGCCATAAGCGTGGTGTCATCTGCTTATCTGAGGTTATTGATATTTCTCCCAGCAATCTTGATTCCAGCTTGTGCTTCCTCCAGCCCAGCATTTCTCATGATGTACTCTGCATGTAAGTTAAATAAGCAGGGTGACAATATACAGCCTTGATGTACTCCTTTTCCTATTTGGACCAGTCTTTTGTTCCATGTCCAGTTCTAACTGTTGCTTCCTGACCTGCATATAGGTTTCTCAAGAGGCAGGTCAGGTGGTCTGGTATTCCCATCTCTTTCAGAATTTTCCACAGTTTATTGTGATCCACACAGTCAAAGGCTTTGGCATAGTCAATAAAGCAGAAATAGATGTTTTTCTGGAACTCTCTTGCTTTTTCGATGATCCGGCGAATGTTGGCAGTTTGATCTCTGGTTCCTCTGCTTTTTCTAAAACCAGTTTGAACATCTGGAAGTTCACAGTTCATGTATTGCTGAAGCCTGGCTTGGAGAAAGGCTGACGTTTTTCTTTTGACCAATTTTTTTTTTTGGGGGGGGGGGACAAAACACTAGAAACCAATAGAATATTCTCTCTTAAATCATTGAAGAAATCATCTGTTTTGCAAAACATTTAGAAAGATTGTGGAAATTTTTCTCTGGATTCCCTAAGAAGGGGACAAATACTATCGTATCACTGCATATGGACAACAGCACTGCATATGGTCCACTGTAATGGACCAATCCTGTAACCCCAGCACAGACCTCCCCTCATTACTTTCTCTGCAGACTATGGCCCAGACCATGAACATCAGATCAATCTCTAATCTGTCAACCAAACTCTGTCACTCCCCTACTGCATATTCCCCAAGTCCTTTCCTCTGACAGAGCCCCAGTTTTTTCATTTTTACACTGTGCTGAATGTATAGCTCAAAATGTTGTAAAAATGCAGTGACACAATATGGGTAAACAGCCTATCTTCAGGTCAGTTACAGACTAGCAATGCTCTATTATTTTCTTTTTCTTTCATGGCACTATCTTAGAGTCTCCTCTGCCTTTGAATCTCATTATAGTATCTAGACCTTTCTCCCACTTGCCTCTGTATTCAAAACTACTTCAAACTTGCTCACAGAAAAGAAAGGATCTGATCATTTAATTCAAACAAAGGCTTCAATAATTGACTGGATTTTATTTTTTAAGCCAACATTTGAGACTTCATGCAATCTCATTTAATATAACAACCCTATGCCATATCTAGGCACTATTAAGTAATCATTCATCTTTGACAAGAACCCTAGGGCCAAAAGAGGTTAAATAATTCGCCCAGTATAACATGGTTTATAAATGGTAGGCCCGGAACTGAAAGCCAGGTCTGCCTGATTCCAAATTCACTCTTTCTATGGCACCATGCTTCCTTTCTACTTTCTTCTCTTAATTTCCTTACTCCACCCAAATAGTGAAAACTCTCACTGGACAACTGCATGCCTAAATCTGCCTGCCAAGTCTAGATCAAAACTGTTACCACACGTGACCAGCATGAAACTGCTAACTCACAAAGGTCCAAACACATCATCTGCAATCAGGATATTATATTAATAACAGACACTTTTGCAGATGGCTTTGACATTAGCTACTGTCATCAGGAGCCATTTGTAGTGATAGACAGAAAACAGGGTGGAGAGAAGGTTACTTGAATAATGGAAACAATATTCTTCATTCCTAACTGAAATCACAAGATATACTTATGCCAAAGACATTCTAAATCATTTAAAGACTTTAGAAAGAGTCATTTTTTCTTAATTATTTAAACTTGTTTGTGTAATACCTACTGGATATAGAAATAGCAATGATCATTGGAATGTAGTTGCTATACTCAATATAATCAAATCAGAAAACCTAAAAGAATACAAATCCAAGCATTATTGACAAAGTGGTTGAGCTCTGTCCACATTAAATATATTAGTTTGGACACCAGAAAGATCCTAGATCAGAGGACCAACGTGAGATGCAAAAAGGGGATCAAGTGAGTTAGGGACCCAAAATAAAGGGCTCCAAAGATGAGAAGACTTACTAAGGCCAAAAGAAATACTACCTTCCTGGTTAAAGAGTCCAATATATGACACCAAAAGAATTTGCTAGTTTAACACCATACCCCAATACTCTTCTACATTAGGTATATCTGTGCAGTATTGTGTGTATGTGTGATTTTATGCTCATGGTGAATATTAATAACAGCACAAGTTTATTCCAAGTTTAGGCTCCATTCTCAAAAAAATTCCTTTAATTGCCTTTACAAGTATTAAGTTATATAATCCTACTCAAGAATTGTAAAAGTAGCTATACCAAGTTCAGGATCAGCAACCTTCTTGGGAATCACTCTTTCTGTATTTAGACATATGGCTCAAGTCACCTGTCTTTCCTTAGAAAATGTCCAAACAAAGCCTGATCCAATCTGAATGAAAAAACAAATGTTCCTTCCTCAAAGGTCTTCACCAACAAAGCCATCTTCCTGGCAGCCAACTTGCTCCTCATCCTCAATCAAAAAGCATTTTTTAAAGTGTCTATTCTATGCCGGGGCTTCCCAGGTGGTGCAATGGCAAAGAATCCACCTGCCAATGCTGGAAATACAGGAGACCCGGCCTTGATCCCTGGATCAGGAAGATCCCCTGCAGAAGGAAATGGCAACCCACTCTAGTATTCTTGCCTGGAAAATTCCATAGAGAGAGGAGCCTGGCAGGCTACAGTCCATGGTTGGACAAAGAGCTGGACATGACTGAGCACACACATACACACATTCTATACCAAGCCTGTTTTTAGTACTTGAAATACCTTCAAGGGGCTCACAAGTAGAGATCAGAATATGGACACCAAAGTTGTGCTAAAATGGCATGGTTCCCAGGATAAAAGTTAGTGCAGGATAACCCCATGGAACTGAAAGTTGCTCCATTGTGTCCAACTCTTTTTCAGCCCATGGACTATACAGTCCATGGAATTCTCCAGGCCAGAATACTACGGTGGGTATTCTGGAGAATACTGGAAAAGGGTAGCCTTTCCCTTTTCCAGGGGATCTTCCCAACCCAAGGATCGAACCCAGGTCTCCCATATTGCAGGTGGATTCTTTACCAGCTAAGCCACAAGGGAAGCCTGTAGCCCCAAGGAGGAATTGGCCTATTCTACATAGGGAATAATGGCTCTCAAAACATTTGGAGTTTGTGATAAATGAGCTAAATCCAGAAAGAGAAGTGAGTATTGCTTTCCTGCTGCTGCTGCTGCTGCTAAGTCACTTCAGTAGTGTCCGACTCTGTGCGACCCCATAGACAGCAGCCCACCAGGCTCCCCCATCCCTGGATTCTCAAGGCAAGAACACTGGAGTGGGTTGCCATTTCTTTCTCCTACTGTAAAACAAAACGGGTGGAGGAGACTGAAAGTTTACTATAGAATGTTTAATACCAAGGTCCACGTTAAGAGAGATACCTATTACCAGAAACTTGAGGACTACATACAGAGCTCTGCAGTAGGTCATTTCCCTGAAAACACATCTAGGAACCCTTCTTTCTATTAAGTAATACGCAGGTACCCATCCTCTGTAAGAAATTCTGACCCATTAATAATTGTGAAAAGGATGACTGGGCAGAATGTCTCCTAATCTCCTAATCTTCAAGTAAGTTTGGCACCAGAAATTGACAGATACAACAGGTGTGGCAAACAAGGGGAAAAGGTCTATGAGGTTGGCAAAAGCCTTGGGGAGAAACAATAATACCAATACAACAGTAATAGCTAAAATTGATCTAATGCACATTGTGTGTTATGAGAATTTCCTATTATTTATATGAATCAACTAATTTAATCCTCAACCCCATGTACTAGGATTATCCCCACTTGACGGATGAGAAAGGCAAGGCAGAGAGATGATAACCAACTTGCCCAAGGTCACAGAGCTAACAAATAGGTGATCTCAACAGGAGGCAAACCCAGAAGGTCTCAGTGAAAAGTTCATGCTGATCATCTCTTTGCTTAATACCTCAGAACCAACAGTGCTATCTAGTCAGTTTGGCAGGAGCCAGAGTCTAGGAGGACGATTTGTAAACTCTGACCCTGGAGCACAGATCACAAGGTATGTGCTGGGTACTAGCCTCCCTGCAGGGCCACAAGCCAGGGGTCTGCAGCTAATGGAAAAGCAAAGATGGTAAAGTATTTCACTGACCCTAGGCGTGCTTTTTCAGAAGCCTTAAATCAGTGAAGGAAATAGTTTTCCTGAATTAGTATTAATACAACAGCAGTTCCTTTCACTTAACCAATTAAAAAGAAATTGCAGAGTCTTCTAGAAATAGCCTCCTCCCAGTTATCACTTCCACAACTCACAGTGCCCAGAAGCTTCCATTTCTTGTCTCTTCCGTGTATTTAAACTCATGATCTTCATATTAATTCTTCCAAAATGACATTTTATCATGAAGACTATCTCCATTTAACTTCCCTGTGTCAATATTAACGATGACATTTGCGTGTTTATTAGGTAAAAATTGGGTCCTGACAATCACACAGTCAATTCCATGGCTCACAAGCTAATGCATCAGGACTCCTCAATTGCTTTTTTAATTTCTTCTGTTGACAATGACCCTGTGTGAGGTTATTTATAAAAATCTTTATGAATATAATTTATGACTTAATTTTAACAAGTATTAGATAGATGTTATCACTGAGTCCATGACCTGAGGTAGCAAAGATTCTTATCAGATAGCATCAAGATTCATTTAAATTTCTCATTTGTAATTCCTGTTCTATTTTCCCAGCAGCACTAAGGGTCATATATAAATGAAATGAGAAGTATCTTTCACATTAACTGTTCTTTATTGATTCCTTGGAGCAGAAATGTAGATCTTTCTAAAGCAATTGAAGCGTTGGAAAAACAAAACACCTAAAGGAAGACAAAGAATATTTTTATGTGTACCTACAACAATTGTTCATAAAAGAGATATTTTTCCAATTTTTGCGATAAATATGTCCTACATCACAGTATTCCTAAGTTGACATTTTAATATGAACAATAGGAACACAATTTTTTAAATTAGAGAGTTCTTAATACTTATTCAAGGTTTTCAAACTGACCACCCACAGGATAAATAGCTTGGTCTATACAGAGTTTTAAAAACATGAGTTGTTACAAAAAGCCTTGATTTCTAACTTCTTCTGAAAAGTCAAAAGATCTGGCAACACTGTGCCTTTACCTTCCCATGGCAGTAGAGTCCCTTCATAGAGATAGTCTGTGCCTTCTCCAGTGGTCCTAGTCCCATTGCTCATTCTGTCTTATACCTAATCCTTCACTCTCTTATACTGTTTGCCTGATCCATGAAGGCTTCTGAGTTGCCCGCTCCTCTTCTTGCTCAATTACCTCATTATACAGATAAGGAAAATGGGAACCAAAGAGATTAAATAATATGTCCACACAAAGACAATATCTAGGTCCCAGTCTTCTAATTCTTGCTGCTGCTGCTGCTGTTGCTAAGTCGCTTCAGTCATGTCCGACTTTGTGCGACCCCACAGACGGCAGCCTACCAGGCTCCCCCGTCCCTGGGATTCTCCAGACAAGAACACTGGAATGGGTTGCCATTTCCTTCTCAAATGCATGAAAGTGAAAAGTAAAAGTGAAGTCGCTCCGACTCTTAGCAACCCCATGGACTGCAGCCTACCAGGCTCCTCCGTCCATAGGATTTTCCAGGCAAGAGTACTGGAGTGGGGCGCCATTGCCTTCTCCACTAATCCATGCTACATTACCTATTTTCTTATTGCAAATTTTACCCTTAACAATATCTATAGGACATATGGACACATACTATTTAACACCCCATTGAGTGCAATGAATAGGTAAACATTATTGTGCCTCTGCCTCTGCCACAGACAATTGTGATAACTATGATCTAATTTACTGATCCTAATGGAATGTTTTACACTTACAGATCTGTCATCAGAAACAAATAAGAGCTGTGAGGATTGCCTAGAATGATAAGAGGCAACGTCACGTTGCATTGATTTACATCTGATGCCTGCAGTAGTGATTCCTCAATAATCTAAACACAAGTATCACTGAGCCCTGGAAACTGAACATGGTCTTAAAAAAACTAAGAAACATCTCCAATGGTAAGCACCTAAGATGGTCCAATAAACCACATCTCCTGATATGCTTGCTCTTAAGTAATTCTCCTCCACTTGAGGGAGGGTTCAACTTAATAACTCACTTCTGATGAATAGACTATAGCAGAAATTGTCTTGGGGTGCTCTCATCTGCTTGCTCTTTATATTGCTTGCCAGACGGTCATGTTGTGAAGCAACTCTGTGAAGAGAGCCATGTGGTGAAAGATGGCAGCTTGCCAACAGCCACACAAGTGAGCTGGAAGCAGAATCTCCTCCCAGTCTATACCCTAGATGAGAGCACAACCCCAGTCAAAAACTTGACTGCAATCTCATGAGAAATCTTGAGCCAGAAGTATTCAATAAACCTTTCCCAGATTTCTGAAATAATAAATGGTTGCTATTTTAAGCCATTACGTTTTGGGGGTAATTTTTTACATGACAACAGTCAAACAATACAGACTCCTTAACCATAAATACAGATCAAAGATTCCTGAATTTCCCATTTGTTCTGAGGAATTAAATTTTTACCACATATTGCAAATAGTATGTATCTGTGTGTGAGTGTTTGTATATATACATATATATATATATACACATGTGTGTGTAGATACACATCTATATACACATAGTTGTGTGTATAAATGTATATATACACACATATACATATATGTAGATAGATGTCTCAGAAATGTGGAATCACATACTGATTAAAAACACATGTATAAGTAAAATAGAACAGTATTCAAATCCTGGCTATGACATTTATTAGCTAGATGACCTCAGAAAGATACTTAGCCTTGATTTCCTCAACTGGAAAATGAGTTTAGCATTCTCATTGCATTTGACATATGACTCTACTTTTATTCTTAATCACAGTTTATTTTAGTTACTGACTATAATACACTCTGAAGTCAGATCAGTTCCAGTAGCCTCAAACCAAAGAGCAATCAGAAGGTTATCCATGCATGTCCCCAAACCTAGGCTTTCTGGTAGACTCTCTCAGCCCACCCCAGACTAAGCCCAACTTCCTCAGGAAGCATACCCAAAGTCACAGTCTCTCCTGGGCATGGGGTCCTTGCTGGGGCTCTTAGGTGTCTGGTAGCCCAAAGCACAAGTATGCTATTGTTTCTCAAGCCCACCACTTCCCGAGCCCCCTCTATTTGTTTTCCAGCCCTCCAGTGAGAGCTCATGAAGTTATTTTTACAGTCAGAGTAGCTGACACAGGAAATGAATTTTGTGTGACCTTCATTCCTACAGACTTCCTATAAGATCTAGACATTTTTCCCAATGTTTATGGATATCAGATTGACCCATCTGTGAAATGGTGTTCATAGACACTTTCTTTTTAAAGATGATATGTGATATATAACCAAACACCATGTATTCTTCAGGGGACAATAATGGACTGACTCTTTGATCATAAGATTTTTACACAATTCAAGATGAATAGAGGAAAACTGCTTCTGAGTAAAGTACTTAATTCTGGCAAAGTTCAAGATTTTTAAACCATCATCCTACTGATTATGACTTTTCTCTGCATTTTCACAATTAATATCTTTGGCTTACTCACTCCTTGAAGGAGAAAGGAATCTTCACAGAGCAGCTTGCACAGGGTTATTTATGGATATAAAAATTTGCCATCTGAGGTCGGCAATAGCTCTAAGAGTCCAGAATGTTTGTGTGGGTGACTGTGGTTGTTTTACACTGTCATCAAACTCAAAAAAGTATGCCTGAACAACTATTCACATTTTGATTAAACTTACTTAGAACCTATTTAAATTTGCTCCTTCATTTAACCAAGTTTTATTGGATATGCTCTGTTCCAGGTGCCACACTAAGCACAAAAGATAACTGAGATGTCACATTTATCCTCAAGTGTATTATCATCAGTGGCAGAGACATACATTTCAAAAAAGAAGAATTCAACTTAGTAAGAATCAGGTCAGCATTCTAACGTACTACAGGAGCACTGGTTATTGAAAGCAGGAAGGAAATGCTGCTTGGAGAGTTAGTGAAACAAATCTGGTAAGAGAGAGAGTTTTCATTAAGGAATGAGAAGGGATGAATAGAGGAATGAGAAGTTGACAGATCTCCAGGTCCAATCATAAGTCATACAAACAAAGGCAAGGAGGTGTGAAGGGTGTGAAGTGTTTGTAGAGACTCAATAATACAGAACTTAAAGTGTATGAAGAGTATAGTGGGAAAGTGGGAAATAAGAACGGAATGGAAATGTGAGCCCAGGTTAGGAAAAACATCCAGACATGAAGAACAGAGATACAAGCTAGGACAGCAGCAGCTAAAATGAAAAGGAGGTCAACAGATTTAAGAATGACAGCCAACTTAGAAAAGACACCACACAATTAAGAAACTAGCCGGACACGTGTGTATTATTTTATTTGGGGAATTGTGTTTTGTTTGAAGAAAAAAGTTGAAATAAAAGAGAAGAAATAAAAGACATAAAGATAATATGATGATTAAAAATAAGAGATCTAGCAAAAAGGGGGTTACTCTTGGAGGACATAAAAGGATGGTTGAGAAGTGTTCCATTTGAGGAGTTAGTGGGATATAGAGGATTTAGGACAACTGAAAGCCTGAAGGTTAATGAGGGAATGAAGGGAAAGTAATTAAGGTAACTTTAAAAAGTAAATTACAGATAGTATAATAGAAGATCTAATGCTGCAATATATATGTCTTTAGTAGGCTTAGCACTGAACTTGATCTTGAAAAGTCATTGCCTCTAAATACTACAACAGGGGAAAACTAACTTTTTCAAACACATATAGTAAGTATTTTTAAGCCTGCATTGGTCTCTGTTCCAACTATCCAATCTGCCATTGTAATGCAAGAGCAGTGATGACAATACACAAACGGGCATGGCTATATTCCAATAAAACTTCACTTTAAAACACACGTGTCCAGTCTGCAAGCAGTCATTTACCAACCCTATAGCAGAATGTTTTATGATTCCACTTTATTCAATATATATTTACTGAATCCCTCATTTTTACTGCTAATGTAAACTAAAGAGGAAAAAAAAGAATAACAACCACTTATAGGGTACTTGTTATATTTCAGATACTTCGTTAAGCATGTTTAATACATATGCTAGCACCTCTAACACAAAAGTAAAAGGTAGATAGTACTGTCTCCTTTTATAAGTGAAGAAGTTAAAAATTATTGAGATGAATTTGTTCAAGGCAACAGGTAAACAGTCAAACTGGAGTTTAAAAAGCAAGATAGGACTTTCCCTTCAGGCAGTATACTAAACTAAATATTCTGAAAACCCTTCCCACCAAACGGAGAAGGCAATGGCACCCCACTCCAGTACTCTTGCCTGGAAAGTCCCATGGACGGAGGAGCTTGGTGGGCTGCAGTCCATGGGGTTGCGAAGAATCGGACACAACTGAGAGACTTCCCTTTCACTTTTCACTTTCATGCATTGGAGAAGGAAATGGCAACCCACTCCAGTGTTCTTGCCTGGAGAATCCCAGGGATGGGAGAGCCTGGTGGGCTGCCGTCTATGGGGTCGCACAGAGTCGGACACGACTGAAGCGACTTAGCAGCAGCAGCAGCATGGTCTCAGAAGAAAACAAGGCAATTCCACAAAGACCAAAAAATTTATCCCCATACTGTAAAAGGGGTGGTACTGTGTGGGTGCTTAGTTGTGGCTGATTCTTTGTGACCCCATGGACTACAGCCTGCCAGACTCCTCTGTCCATGGGATTTTCCAGGCAAGAACACTAGAGTAGGTTACCATTTTCTCCTCCCGGGCATCTTTCTAACCCAGGGATTGAACCCACATCTCCTGCATTGCAGGTGTATTCTTTACCACTGAGCCATCAGGGAAGCCAAAAAGAGTGGTAAGCAAATGCAAAAGTTGGGCTTTCTGACTGGCAAAGGTAATAGAGGGAATCTAGTAAAACCAGGACTAATGGTCACATAGAGAAGGGACCTTATGCCTATGAATAAACCCAAAGCAGGACTTGAGATGACTGTGTGAAGGGGCACCATCCTTAGTAGCAAGGTCAGATTAGGAAAACAAAATTGTCATCTCTTGCCAGAGGGAGGGGAAAAAAATATCTCACTCTATCTTATCTTCAGGTGGATCTTATATCATGACGAAACGTTCCCTTTATCTCTGGCAATACTGTGAGGTTGAAATCTACTTTGTCTGATGTTGATATGGCCACATTCATTTTCTTATGCTTACAGTTTTCATGCTCTATCTTTTTCAATCCTTTTACTTTGAACTATATTTATATATTTATAAATTGTCAGAATTAAAGATCGCAAGATGAATGGATATAATTCAAAAAAAGATGAACTTAAAATATCTAATTAGTGAAACTAATATATCTAATTAGAGAAACTAAAAAACACACAAAAATAAAAAGACTATTATTAAAAAGAATGAATCCAAAAAATAGAAAAATATATTAAAAAACTTAAAGGCAATGGGTCTACCAGTATATACTGTAAAAAGACAATTAAATGTGTACATTATCTTATTCATCTTTTGCTATGCAACAAACAACTCCTAAACCTCAGTGATTTACAACAAACATGTATTATTCTTGCTTATGTTACATGAGGGATGCAGCATGGCTAAGCAAGTCTTCCACTCAGGTGGCTATGCCCAGATTCATGTTTATAAAAAATAGAAAGAAAACAGCATAGACATAAAGGAAATCAACTCAGGAAACTTCAAGTTAGACTAAGAGTAGTTCAAACAAATAAGAACTAAGTTCTTATTTATAAGATGGAGTAAAAAGTAAAAAGTATGGAGTTATGACAAAATACACTTTTTAAAAGAAAATTTATAGAGCTAAAGAAAAAGAGAAATTCTAAATTGAAATGAACCATTTCCAGCAAAACAAATGATCAAAATGACCCATTAAAACCTACAAAATTCTTGAACAGTACAGAATTAAGAGAAACACTCTAAATGTTTTCTCAGAGGGAAAAAAATATTTCCTTATGAAGAAATGAGAATTCAGCTGGTAATCAGATTTATCAGCAACACTGAGTGCTTGAAGACAAAAGAACAGAAATCACCAAAGTTACAAAGAATATTAATTCCAATCTAGAATTCTTTAACAGGTCAAACTATCAGTCAAGGACAAAAATAAGATATTCTAATTTTTTTTAATTCCTAGAATTCTTTTTTAATTTTATGTGTGGGTATAATAAAAATTTATATTTTTCAGAAAATGATCTTATTGCCAACAAATACAAATGAAAACAAAAACATTCTATCCACTTTAAAATGTATAGGAACACAATTATCAAGAAAGACAGAATCCATATGAATAAAATGATAAAACATTACTAAAGTATGCAAAACAATATCTGAATATATTTTAAAAACACACCATCCCTCTTGGATGAAAAGACTTATATAAAACCATTAAGTATCTTAAAATTAACATAAAAATTTAATATGATTAACATTGAGAGAAGACTGATCCAACCAGATATCAGAAAATACCATAAAGCCCAAAACTTTAATCAAATCAGAATGACACTGGCATAGGAATGGAGAATATATGTCCAGGATACATAAAAATTTAATATATGACAAATATAGATTTTAATTCAATGGAGATAATGTAGTTTGTAACAAATTAAACTGGCAAAGAAGATAGGTCAAAAATATTGCAAGAATATCTAGAAAACTACATGGTCAAATTAAGAGCAACAGAACACTCTTAATCAAGATTTAAAAGCAATAACATAGTTTTAAAAGAAAAACGAGACAGAGGTAACTGGCACCAATGCCCTCCCAAAGCTTCTCCCACCCTAGGGGCCAAACCCCACCCCACCAAGCAGGCCTCAGCAGGCACCAGTGCCCCTCCAAAGCATCTCCCTCTTCAGGAGGTCAGCCCCACACATCACCATGCCCATTAGCAGACTCTCTAGCCAGCCAGGGCAGGAGTCAACTCTGCCCACCAGTGTGTCCATAGCAGTCACAGTCAGGCCTCATAGACAGCCAGGCAAGCAACAAATCCTGTCCATTAGGGCATCTGCAGCAGTCACAGCCATTCCTCCACAGTAGCCAGCCTGGGACCAAGCCTGCCCGCCAGAACATCTGCAGCAATCAGTGCCCAACAACAATAGGAGGGTACACACAGTCCATAGGCCGTATCCCTGGAGCATCTGGCTCTGGTGACCAGGGCTATTGCACCTGCGGGTTCTGCAGGACCCCTTCTATATAAGGCCGCTCTTAAGACCATGAGGCAAAGCTGATACACCTACTTCACAGAAACAAGCATAGACAGGAAAAACAAGGAGACAAAGGAATATCTTCCAAATGAACAAATAAGACAAAAGCCTCATAAAAGAACTACGTGAAATGGAAATAAGCAGTTTACCTGATATAAAGTTCAAAATAATAGTCATAAATAAGCCTGTCGAACTTAGGGAAAGAATGAACTCAGTGAGAACTTCAACAAAGAGATAGAAAATGTAAAAAAGACTCAATCAGAATTGAATAATACAATAAGTGAATGAAAACAACACTAGAGGGAATAAACAGCAGGACAGAAGACTCAAAATCAGCTACAAAGAAAACACATGCAAAAAAACACAAACATATGTTGGCTAAACAGCATGTTATTAAACAACCAATGGGTCAACAAAGAAAACAAAGAGAAAATGAAAAAAGTATTGAGATAAATGGAAATGGAAACACAAAGTTCCAAAATCTAAGGGACATAGAAAAAGCGACTTCACTTTCAATTTTCACTTTCATGCATTGGAGGAGGAAATGGCAACCCACTCCAGTGTTCTTGCCTGGAGAATCCCAGGGACGGCGGGGCCTGGTGGGCTGCCGTCTATGGGGTTGCACAGAGTTGGACACGACTGAAGCGACTTAGCAGCAGCAAGAGGGAAGTTTATAGCAATACAGACCTATCTCAGAAAACAGTAACAACTCAAATAAACAATCTAACCTTAAACTGAAAAACAACTAGAAAAAGAAGTAACAACATCCCAAGTTAATGAAAGAAAAGAAATAATAAAGAGCAGAGTAGAAATTAAAGAAAAACTAAAAGCCAACAGAAAAGATCAATGAAACTGAGAGCTGGTTCCCTAAAAAGACAAACAAATTAATCAAACTTCTTAGTCAAATTAATTAAGAAAAAAAGAGAGAGGGCCAAATAAATAAAATCAGATATTAAGGAGAAGTTACAAATAACAACACAGAAATACAAAGTATAATAAGAGATAATACAACCATTTGTTGTTGTTGTTCAGTTGCCCAATCGTGTTTGACTCTTTGCAACTCCATGGACTGCAGCACATCAGGCCTCTCTGTCCTTCATCATCTCTCAGAGTTTGCCCAAGTTCATGGCCATTGCATCAGTGATGCCGTCCAGCCATCTCATCCTCTGATGCCCTCCTCTTCTTTTGCCCTCTATCTTCGCCAGCATCAAGGACTTTTCCAATGAGTCAGCTGTTCACATCAGTTCAGTTCAGTTCAGTCACTCAGTCGTGTCCAACTCTGCAACCCCATGAATCACAGCATGCCAGGCCTCCCTGTCCATCACCAGCTCCCGGAGTTCACCCAAACTCATGTCCATTGAGTCGGTGATGCCATCCAGCCATCTCATCCTCTGTCATTCCCTTCTCCTCCTGCCCACAATTCTTCCCAGCATCAGGGTCTTTTCCAATGACTCAACTCTTCGCATGAGGTGGCCAAAGTATTGTAGTTTCAGCTTTAGCATCAGTCCTTTCAATGAACACCCAGGACTGATCTCCTTTAGGATGGACTGGTTGGACCTCCTTTCAGTCCAAGGGACTTTCAAGAGTCTTCTCCAACACCACAGTTCAAAAGCATCAATTTGTCAGCGCTCAGCTTTCTTCACAGTCCAGCTCTCACATCCATACATGACCACAGGAAAAACTATAGCTTTGACTAGACAGACCTTTGTTGGCAAAGTAATGTCTCTGCTTTTTAACATGCTATCTAGGTTGGTCATAACTTTCCTTCCAAGGAGTAAGCGTCTTTTAATTTCATGGCTGCAATCACCATCTGTAGTGATTTTGGAGCCCAAAAAAATAAAGTCTGACACTGTTTCCACTGTTTCCCCATCTATTTCCCATGAAGTGATGGGACCAGATGCCATGATCTTCGTTTTCTGAATGTTGAGCTTTAAGCCAACTTTTTCACTCTCCTCTTTCACTTTCATCAAGAGGCTTTTTAGTTCCTCTTCACTTTCTGCCATAAGGGTGGTGTCATTTGCATATCTGAGGTTATTGATATTTCTCCCGGCAATCTTGATTCCAGCTTGTGCATCAGATGACCAAAATACTGAAGTTTCAGCATTAGTCCTTCAAGTGAACATTCAGGGTTGATCTCCCTTAAGACTGACTGGTTTGATCTCCTTGCTGTCCAAGGGACTTTCAGGAGTCTTCCCCAGTACCACAGTCTGAAGGCATCAATTCTTTAGTGTTCTGCCTTCCTTATGGTCCATCTAGGTCTCACAACCATTTATGACCACTGGGAAGACCATAGCCTTGACTATACAGACCTTTGTCAGCAGGGTAACATCTCTGCTTTTCAACACACTGTCTAGATTTGTCATCACTTTCCTGCCAAGAAGCAATCATCCTCTGATTTCGTGGCTGCAGTCACCATCCGCAGTGATTTTAGAGCCCAAGAAGAGGAAATCTATCACCATTTCCACCTTTTCCCCTTCTATTTCCATGCAGTAATGCGACTGAATGCCATGACCTTACTTTTTTTAATATTTAGTTTTAAGCTGGCTCTTTCACTCTCCTCCTTCACCCTCATCAAGTGGCTGTTTAGTTCCTCTTCGCTTTCTGCCATTAGAGTGGTATCACCCACATATCTGAAGTTGATGTTTCTCCCGCCTATCTCGATTCCAGCTTATAACTCATCCGGCCTGGCATTTCTCCTGATGTGCTCAGTGTATAGGTTAAACAAAAACAGGGTCACAGCAGACAGCCCTGTCGTACTCCTTTCTCAATCTTGAACCAATCAGTTGTTCCATGCAGGGTTCTAACTGTTGCTTCTTGACCCACATACAGGTTTCTCAGGAGACAGGTAAGACAAACAATTATGTGCCAATATATTAGACAACTTTGAAAAACCTGGATAAATTCCTGGAAACATGTAATCTCTCAAGACTAAATCAGGAAGGAACAGAAAATATGAACAGACTGATCACTAGTAATGAAATTGAATCAGTAATCAAAAAACTGCAATGAACAAAAGTGCAGGACCATATAACTTTACGGGTGAATTATATCAAACATTTAAAGAAGAATTAACACCTATTCTCTCAAACTATTTCAAAAAAGAAACTGAAGGTGAAGGGATGCTCCCAAACTCATTCTACAAGGCCAGAATTGCCTTAATACCCAAACCAGGCAAAGACACTACAAAATAAGAAAATTACAGGACAATGTCACTGATGAACATACATGCAAAAATCCTCAACACAACATTAGCAAATGAATTCCACAATAGATCACATATACCATGACCAAGTGAGATTCATGCCAGGAATGCAAGGATGATTCAATACCTGCAATCAATCAACATAAAGCACCACATTAACAAAACAAAGACTAAAAATCATATGATAATCTCAATAAATACAGAAAAAAATTTTGACAAACTAAACATTCACTCATGATAAAACAAAAACTATCCAGAAAGTGGGCATAGAGAGAACTTATATCAACATAATAAAAGCCATATGTGACAAATCCACAGCTAACATCATATGCAACAGTGAAAAGCTGAAAGCATTTCCTCTAAGATCAGGAAAATGACAAAGATATCCACTCGCACCACTTTTATTCAACATGGTTTTGGAAGTCCTAGTCACAGCAGTCAGAAAAGGAAAAGAAATAAAAGGAACCCAAAAGAATTAAAATGGTCACTGTTTGCAGATGACATGATAGTATACATAGAAAATCTTAAAGATACTGCTGCTGCTGCTGCTGCTGCTAAGTCGCTTCAGTCGTGTCCGACTCTGTGCGGCCCCAGATACTACTAGAAAACTATTAGAGGTCATCAATGAATTTGGTAAAGTCACAGGATACAAAATAAATACACAGAAATCTGTTGCATTTTTATATACTAACAATGAAAGATCAGAAAGAGAAATTAAGGAAACAATCTCATTTAACACTACATAAAATAGAATAAAACACCTGGGAATAAACTTACCTAGGAGAAAGCAATGGCACCCCACTCCAGTACTCTTGCCTGGAGAATCCCATGGAGGAAGGAGCCTGGTAGGCTGCGGTCCACGGGGTCCCTAAGAGTCGGACACGACTGATCGACTTCCCTTTCACTTTTCACTTTCATGCATTGGAGAAGGAAATGGCAACCCACTCCAGTGTTCTTGCCTGGTGAATCCCAGGGACTGCGGAGCCTGGTGGGCTGCCGTCTATGGGGTCGCACCGAGTCGGACACGACTGACGCGACTTACCAGCAGCAGCAGCAGCAGCAGGAGAAGGAAATGGCAACCCACTTCAGTATTCTTGCCTGGAGAATCCCAGGGACAGAGGAGCCTGGTGGGCTGCCGTCTATGGGGTCGCACAGAGTCCGACGCGACTGAAGCGACTTAGCAGCAGCAGCAGCAAGGAGACAAAAGACCTGTACTCCGAAAACTATTATGAGCTACAATAATTACTTTTGGTGATAATATGAAGGAGATTATGCTTTATTAAAAGTGTTGTTTCATGAAATGTTACCATTTTTTGGAAAGCAAGCTGACAATATCAGTTAAAATTTAAAATTCACATATCCTATGCCCAGAAATGCATAACTATATATGTAGAAGTATGCCTTCTGCAGTTTTGTTTGTAATGGCAAAAGCTGAAATCAAATGCACATTAATAAGGGAATAATTGAATAAATTATGGTGCATTCACATACTAGAGTATTATGCAGCAACCAAGAAAAATGGAGGGGAAAACCCATATCATTTGGTTTGGAGAATTTTTATGAAATAATATTGGTGTGGCTGGATTGAACTGTGTGATACTGAGAAGTGAGGCTGGAGAAATACGAGACAATAAGACAAAAAGTGCTCCTTATTTCATGCAAATAAATTTGAAGACTGCAAACCACATGACAAAAAGAATAATAACAATGAAAGGTAAGCCATATAAAAACCTATGCAATTGCAATTAATCTAAGGCATCTTAGATTAATGGGATTTTACCTTCCCGTTTTTTCCTTATGCTTTCCTCACTTCGTTTTAAATTTTCTAAGAGGAGGCGCCTACTGCAGAAAAATAAACATATTAAGAGACAAGGTACAACTACGTGATGTTGCAATAGAGTGATTATTGTACTGAGATCCCTAAAATAAAATGTGAACAAATCAGCCTTATGTGCTATAGAAGAAACTGTTTTCCAAATATGTTCCACTGTTCTTTTGGTAATTTGATTGTGATGACAGGTCAGTCAGGCTATAATTGGTTTTAATTAGCCTCCCTAATGCCACAATATTCTTTACCTACATACAAACTGTCAAAATGCAGGATGAAAAGAGGGCAAGGGGAAAAGGAGGGAAGAGAGAGGTTGGTTCATTTTCTACCTTTTTCAAAATGCCAGATAAATTGTTTTCAACCTATCTTACAGGCAAATGCCCCACTTTCCAGTATAAATGAGGGGAAATATGTCACCATGGCAGCTCTTAGGAAGAAATGGCTGATCCCTCAGCAACAGACAAAAAAGTCAAGCCTGCTTTTGTGCATATAATACATTGTTTCCAGGGTCCAGGGGGGAGAAAAATCTCTACATCTATACCCCAGTTTCTTCTGGTAAAACACTATTTTAGGAAATGCTAGAAACCAAGGAAATTCCATACAAATCAAGGAAATACATCTAAAGATGCAAATATTTTTGTATTACTAAGCACTCGTGGGCTATGTCTATATGTGTGTCATATAGTCCGCAAAACAGTATTTCCTGATTGACTTTAAAATAGTCGTGTACATACTGACATTTTATCCAAAACATAACATTATTTTTAAAATTTGAGACTCGTCAGTCCTACTGAGTCATTTCAGGAACTCCTACCTCTGAGAAGCCACTGTCGTTCTCAGCAGAGTCTGAATCCGAAGTCATCTGGGAAGCTGACCTACAAGGTACTTTCCATCATTAAGATTTCAGGATACTCCATTTTTTTTAAATGATGAGAGGGCTCAGTCAGGATCAACCCCAGGATTAGTCTACCTCAAGCACCACACCTCTTTCTTCCTCCCACATAACTATTAATACTCAACACATGGTCATAGCTCACTCAGCTCAGCTACAGATGGCAAGCAGAGACATCTTGCCAGGGACACTCCCATCCTCCACCCGCTTAGGCTTCTAATAAAGACAAGAGTTGGGAATGCGTGGAGTTGGAGCCATCACTATTCTCCCGCCTCTACCCTCAGTCCTGAGAACCCCATCAGAGAAGACTGGTTTTTCCAGACCCTCATCCTCAACATAACTTGTGGCCTTCAGGGATAGAAGAGAGATCACATCATTTTGGCTTCCCTGGTATCTCAGACTGTAAAAATCTGTCTGCAATGCAGGAGACCCAAGTTCAATCCCTGGGTTGAAAAGATCCCCTGGAAAAGGGAATGGCAATCTACTCCAGTATCCTTGCCTGGAGAATTCCATGAACAGAGTAGCCTTGCAAGTTACAGTCCATGGGGTCGCAAAGAATCAGACACGACTGAGTGACTAACACACACACACACGCAAGTTATTTAGTCCAATGATCCTTTGGATACTGAACATAAACTTCAATTTATGAGCCTCCAGGTGTACTGAATTGAGGCAACCTCTTTCTCTTTTGTAAAAACTAATTATTTCAATGGCAGTCTTCCTTAATGTGCAGTGAAACTCTGCCACTCTAGTCAATACTTATTTCAAAACTTCCACAAAAATCTATTCAAGACAAAGCTTCTCAACCCCTTGACTACCTCAAATTCTTCCATTAATTCCACTTCTATTCCTTGGATAACACAGACTACGATTAATCTGTCTTTCAAATGACAGCCTTTGTAAACTTATGCATTTCCCCATATCCTGACAAATATAAACAAAGTCTCTCTTTGCAGCGAACATCCCAATTCCTCAAAAAATCTCTTTCCATCAATGGTTACAAAGGGCTTCACCATCCTCTCTACTCTCCTGTAAATATTCTCAAGATAATCCATGTTCATCTGTGGCATCCAGAACTGAATATAATACTCTAGAAGAGGACTGAGCAGCTCAAGGCAGAATAGCAACATCTTCTGGTTCATTTTAAATGTTATATCTCCAATACTGCTACCAAAGATCATGTCATCTTTGTAGAAACTACATAATGTCATAGAGTTTGTGTTCAGCTAAAATATGTAAGATACGCTTTATGTGGACTAGGAAATGATACCTCCTTGATTCAGCATTATGCAGTTAAATTTGGAAACTTAAATGTATGAAATAATCTACCCAGATTCTATTTTAACCTTCTCAGATGTGGCCCGTTCTCTGAATCTAACCCTTCCAGACCATATTCACAACCAAGAATCCCTTCTACCCACTATCACCCAGGTTGGCTAGCCTATCTTAGAGCTGAATCCACACTCTCTTTAAAAAGCACCTCTTTGTTGCAGACATTTTGAACAGATAACTTTTTAGTACATTTCTCCTCTCCTGTTTCTTATCTCAATGAATGACATCACCAACAGTCTCCTCAGTTCTCCAAGTTAATAATCTAGGAGGAATCTTTTGCTCCCTCTCTCCCCACATCTTATCAGTCCAAGTCCTGCTGAGGTTACCTCCTAAAAATATCTCCAGGACTTGTCAATTTGCTTCATTTTCACCACCACTTTCCTTTTCAGACCAAAGTCTTCCCTTCACCAAATACCAAAAACAGCTTTTTCCTCTTCTCTCACTCACCCCCTATAATTAAAATCTAATTTCTCTATGCTGCTTAAAATCCTTCCACAGTCCCTTATTGACCTAAATCACTACACTGCTCATAAGGCCCCTGATTTCTTCTCCCTTCTTAATCATCACTATTTGCATGTATCAGAATTCTGTATTCTTCACAGCTCTTGCCTGAGAAATGTAGGCCCATGCTGCCCCTGCTACTTTGAACATTCTCCAGCCCCACTTCTTCAGCCAAACATTGCAGCTCCACTTGACTCTTTTTCTGTAAGAAGCCTCCAATGACTACATCCTTAAGAATGGGCCAGATGCTCTCCCCATGTGCCCCACTGACAGATCTGCCTCATGTTATAGTAACTGTTTACACTTACCCCAATCTCTTACCTCCTTATTAATATCTCTTATCTCCTTATTCATATCTCTTATCACAATGATTCGCATTCTTCACTCTTACATGGACCCCTGTGATTACATTAAATTCCATTTGAATATTGAGAGTAATCTCTCCATCTCAAGATCTTTAATCACAAATGAAAAATCCCTTTTACCATGTAAGATAACATATTCACAGCTTCTGGAGTTTAGGACATGGACATCTTTGGGGGTAAGAGGGGGATGTCACTATTCAGCCTACCATGAGGTTAGAATTGAGAAGCAAAAGGGGAAGACCATTCTCAGGTAAAGGAACAGCATTGTGCAATGGCTCTGAGATGAGGAATACAGTACACTGAGATCCTGAAAGAAAGCAATGGAGGTAAAATCCACAAAGCCAAAGAAAAGATGCTCTGAGATATAAAAATGGACCAGATGGTGTAGAGGCTTGTTAGCCATGTTGAAAACACTGGCTCCAGTCCTAACAACGATGGGAAGCCACTGGAGGCCACCAAGCACTGGGAGTGATATCATTAGATTTATATTTTTTAGAAGATCATTATAGCTTCAGTGTAAAGAATGGGCTGGAGATGCCAATGGTGGCAGTAGAGGGAAACTTCATTTACATTTCTGAAAAACATCTAAGAACATACTTTCATCATTCTAAGCATCTTATGTGCAGGATTATTATTAATAATATACTACAGATGGTGATTGCAGCCATGAAATTAAAAGATGCTTACTCCTTGGAAGGAAAGTTATGACCAACATAGACAGCATCTTAAAAAGCAGAGACTACTTTGTCAACAAAGGTCCATCTAGTCAAGGCTATGGTTTTTCCAGTGGTCATGTATGGATGTGAGAGTTGGCCTATAAAGAAAGCTGAGCACCGAAGAACTGATGCTTTTGAACTGTGGTGCTGGAGAAGACTCTTGAGAGTCCCTTGGACTACAAGGAGATCCAACCAGTCCATCCTAAAGGAGACCAGTCCTGGGTGTTCATTGGAAGGACTAATGCTAAAGCTGAAACTACAATACTTTGGCCCCCTCATGCGAAGAGTTGACTCATTGGAAAAGACCCTAATGCTGGGAAAGATTGAGGGCAGGAGGAGAAGGGATGACAGAGGATGAGATGGCTGGATGGCATCACTGATTCAATGGACATGGATTTGGGTGGACTCCAGGAGCTGGTGATGGACAGGGAGGCCTGGCGTGCTGCAGTTCATGGGGTCGCAGAGTCGGACATGACTGAGCAACTGAAATAACTGACTGACTCGATAATCAAATTTCCCTACATTTGTCATTACATGCACTTCACAAGACTTTATCAATACTCACCATCACCTTATGATAGAGAAATTACTGTCTTTTAGGCAAATGAGAAGACTAGGGCTGAACATGTTAACTCTGTTGCCCAAAACAGTTCATCCAAAGAGAAGTTGAGCCAAAATTAGAACCAAGATTCTTTATTCCCAGTCCAGTGCTTTTTCACTTTAATTAGCATGTTTCCCCATCTAAGAACAAACCTTTTAACAAGTCCAATGGGTTTTCATTTTGACTAGGACTCTCTTACTTTCCACTGTCCAGATGTGAAAGCAGATGTCAATGCATCACTGAATTTATCTGGTCACAGAGTTGACCATCACTACTCTCACCATATTATTTCAGAACATTGCCTCAACAACAAGACTCAACTCACATTCCACATTCATTGGTCAAAGAAAGAAAGGAAAGTCTTCAGAGTTGCTGTTCCATCTGCAGCTCAGAAAATGGTGATAGCTCTCTGCTTGTAAGTTAGTTTCAAAAACAAAATAAGCCTCTGAGCTTTTTGGCTTGCCCTTCCCCCCAGCAGGCTCCTTGCTGCTCTCTGCTCAGCATAACAGACCATTAAACATGTTGGGTCTAACGTAATGACTCATATAGCATGTATGCTCCTTCCCATCATGTTAATCACCAGTTTCTGAAATATACTGTTTGTAAGAAAGAAGCAATAATGTAAATCCTCATAATAAGAACCCTCAACTAAAGCGAATTTGTTTTCCCTGAACCTCAGCATTAAGAGAAAGAATCAAATAACAGTGAAATAAGCTAATGGCCATTCTGAAAAAGCAAGAAAAAAAATATTTCAGCTGTTGACATGGGATCAGGACACAGGAAATTATTAGAGAAAACCAAAAATAACAAAAATCCCAAATCCTGAGTTTGCCATTAAGGATGTGACCACTTGCCTACCAAGCTCATTCAGTTCAGTTCAGTTCCGTCATTTAGTCATGTCCAACACTTTGTGACCCCGTGAACCACAGCACGCCAGGCCTCCCTGTCCATCACCAGCTCCCAGAGTCCACCCAAACCCATGTCCATTGAGTCGGTGATGCCATCCAGCCATCTCATCCTCTGTCATCCCCTTCCCTTCCTGCCCTCAATCTTTCCCAGCATCAGGGTCTTTTCATGTAAGTCAGCTCTTCGCATCAGGTGGCCAAAATACTGGAGTTTCAGCTTCAGCATCGGTCCTTCCAATGAACACCCAGGACTGATATCCTTTAGAATAAACTGGTTGGACCTCCTAGCTGTCCAAGGGACTCTCAAGAGTCTTCTCCAACACCACAGTTCAAAAGCATCAATTCTTTGGCACTCAACTTTCTTTATAGTCCAATTCTCACATCCATACATGACCACTGGAAAAACCATAGCCTTGACTAGATGGACCTTTGTTGGCAAAGTAATATCTCTGCTTTTCAATATGCTATCTAGGTTGGTCATAACTTTCCTTCCAAGGAGTAAGCGTCTTTTAATTTCATGGCTGCAATCACCATCTGCAGTGATTTTTGGAGCCCAGAAAAATAAAGTCAGCCACTGTTTCCACTGTTTCCCCATCTATTTGCTATGAAGTGATTGGACCAGATGCCATGATCTTAGTTTTCTGAATGTTGAGCTTTAAGCCAATTTTTTCACTCTCCTCTTTTACTTTCATCAAGAGACTCTTTAGTAGTTCTTCACTTTCTGCCATAAGGGTGGTGTCATCTGTATATCTGAGGTTATTTATATTTCTCCCAGCAATCTTGATTCCAGCTTGTGCTTCCTCCAGCCCAGCATTTCGCATTATGTACTCTGCATATAAGTTAAATAAGCAGGGTGACAATATACAGCCTTGACGTACTCCTTTTCCTATTTGGAACCAGTCTTTTGTTTCATGTCCAGTTCTAACTGCTACTTCCTGACCTGCATACAGGTTTCTCGAGAGGCAGATCAGGTGGTCTGGTATTCTCATCTCCTTCAGAATTTTCCACAGTTTATTGTGAGCCACACAGTCAAAGTTTATTCACTAATTCATTAAATCACTCAAGCCGAGACAGGATACAGACACTGAGCAGAGAACCAGATGCCAAGATGATAAAGAGACCATCCCAGGTCTTAAGGAGCTTCAGTTTTGATGACTGGGGGGAAAAAAGTATTGCAGTAACCAGGACACTGACTACAAAAGGGGCTAATTTCACCCAAAATGACCTGAATGAGCAAACAAAAAGAAATGGATCTTCCAATGGCTTGAGGCACTTCTGGATTCAGATATTTAAACATCCAATAGAATTTTGTCTCTCGCCATCAAAAACTCTGTTTTCTTCCATGTTAATTTATGTTACTGTCAGTTTCTACACTCTGTGGCACAATCACCTTCAGCCTCTCTAGCCTTATGTCCAACTAGTCTTGCAAAACCCATGGAAAGGGAGAGTCCCTTTTCCAATAATTCCACCAAAAGTACTAAACTTGACTCATTGGGCTTGTGATATGCATCTTTTTCTGAATCATTCACTTTGGTCAAGAAGATGGCATTGCCAGTAGACCCACTCCTCACCAAGCAGGGAGAGTGATCAGGTCACTTAAATCACATGAACTGAGAAGAGGAATCAAAAAATAAAAGCTCTCTCACCAAACAAATGGGAAATGGATGCTGTCCAGATAGAAACTGTACACATCTTCTGTAGCTGTATACACACCAGTGTGCAAAAGGTATTATAGGTCAGGGAAGCATGTGCAGAAGAACATGGGGGGACACAGAGGAAGAGAGTAGCTAACTCTGTCTATGGGAGGGAAAATCAGGAAAGGCTCCTTTATGTTTGAGCTGACCCTTAAAATGTAAGCAAGTGCTTGCTCCACCCTGCAAGGAAGTTTGCTTCCCTGAACAAAAGTACTGGAACCATAAAACAGTCCAGTCTGCTTGGGGGGATGGAGGAAATTCCTCCATTTTGTCTCCCCCCATCTTTGCTGTCTTCACATTCCACCTCTACCTGGAGGTCTCCACCTGCTCCAGGTCCTGAGCTGACACTCAGAGGAAAGTGATGTGTATCAAAGATCTTGTCTCCCTCAGCTGCAGAGGCTGAGCATGGTCAAGCTTCTAGCATTAAAATTCAATGTATGAAAGTGAAAAGTGAAAGCCACGCGGAGAAGAACTGAACTCCAGGGCTGCCCCTTGTGACACCTTCAATGCCAAATCCAAGAGATGAAATTTCTGTCTGGTTTCTTATTCCATGTCCAATTACAGGTAGTTTTTGAGCTGCTGCTCTGGACCAGACCACCTTCTAGGCACTGGGTATAAGAGGTCTCTGCTCTCATGGAGGTTAATCTCCAGCAGGACAGGGGCAAACAAATAAATCAATTCATAGGTTCATATTGATCTTGGGTGACTTCAGCCTGCAACAGCTTGGAGTGGGGCTTAGGTTTCCAGCCAGAGATTAAGGTCAGGTTGCAGTGGTAAAAGAACCAGATCCTAGCCACAAGACCAGCGGTCAGGGACAAGGGCCCTGGCCCTTCAGCTTTGCAGAAAATAATTTCCACAAAGATGGAAAGTAGTGAAGCAAATGTTTATTAAGAGGAAAAAGAGTACAGTACGTGTGGATAGACACACAGGCAGACTCAGAGGGAGAGTCCCTGAGTCGCACCCTTGTGGCAATTTGAATTACTTTTATGGGGCATTTCTTCTGGTTGTCCTTTGGCCAATTTTTTTGATTTGCCTGGTTCACAATCCATATCTGGTATATCTCAGGTTCTTTCCATGTATGTGCATGCATCTCTCAGCAAACATGGATTCTACCACAAAAGCCTATGGGTTTTTTTAGCATCACTCCCCTTTGACCTCCAAGGAGCCTTTCTGTGCACGTGTAGTCATGGAGGTCTCCTGACTTCAAGAATGAGAAATATGTGGTCTGGGAAGGCCCAGCCTCATCCCTTAACTGTCCTGCTATTCTCATCTTAGAGTTTCAGTCCATAGGAAATGAATCTCGAACTGCTTTACCCTGGAGTGGGGGATGTACCATCTACCTCCTGCCTCAATATCAGAATATGCTAAGTTTTATAAGATAAAGCAGCTATGTATTCACAGGGATTCACAGCTGAATTCACAGGGATTCAGACTGCTGCTTCTGCTGCTAAGTCACTTCAGTTGTGTCCAACTCTGTGCGACCCCATAGACGGCAGCCCACCAGGCTCCCCCGTCCCTGGGATTCTCCGGGCAAGAACACTGGAGTGGGTTGCCATTTCCTTCTCCAATGCATGAAAGTGAAAAGTGAAAGTGAAGTCGCTCAGTCGTGTCTGACTCCTAGCGACCTCATGGACTGCAGCCTACCAGGCTCCTCCGTCCATGGGATTTTCCAGGCAAGAGTACTGGAGTGGGGTGCCATTGCCTTTAAGTGAAGGAAAGAGCTGTTTTAGTCAGCATTAGAAAAGGGCTAAAGATCCAACTCTCAAAATGATACAGATCTTTGAAAAAGCATCATCTCAGGCAGAAAGTGCACAAATTCCAAAAGCCCTGGGGTGAGAGCAAGCTTTGGCCTGTCTGAGGTTTAGAAAGAGAAATTCTCAGTCATAACCCTGAAAAATCAGAGCTTTAGTTTGGACCCCAGTCCATAATAAGGTCCCAAGGTTTTGCCATCCCTTCCTCAAAAACAAGATTCTTTGGGACTTCCCTTGCAGTTCATTGGTTAAAACTCCAGACTTCCACTGCAAGGGACACAGATTCAACCCCTGATCTGGCAACTAAGATCCCCATATGCTGTGGGGCACGGTTGCCTCCAAAAACAAGATTCCTTCTGTAAAAGCAATCTCTACCATGTATTAAGTATCTGCTATATTCCACGGATTGTGATAAAAATGTATGCATACTATCTCACTGAATCCTCAGAAAGTTAAATACTGTCATAGTCATTTTATAATCCAACAAAACTGAATCTCAAAGCAGTTGAGAGTCATACAACTGGAGAGGTAATAGCCCAAGATTTATATGGAGACCTCAACATCCATACTTTTCTCCCTGTTTTATTACTAGTGGGATAAACTGTCTATATACTGGACTAAATGATGGAAAACATACTGGTATTTCCTCCCAAACATTAAATATGGAGATTATTTACACCTGATCTTTACTCCTAGTTGATATCAGGAAAAAAGTGTTAGAATAAATATTCAAACTATAGGAAAATTCTCTGTATTCAAAATCTAATAACAGTAAAATTGCATGCAAATGGACTACTGAGACACCAATGGAGAATGCAACCAGACATCACAAAACTACTGGTTCTTCAGCAATCCTATTTTGTTTAGCTTTATTCCAGAGAATAGCAAAATTTGCTCTCTTCCATTTTAATACTAGGGAAATAGGTTAAAAAAATACACCAAGGTATTTTAATATGTTTCAAAGAATACATATCTTGAAAGGACACCAATGGCAGGTGAGGGGGAAATAGAAAGCTCTATAGTCAACTAAAGTTTGGGAAATTCTATACCTACTCTTAGAAGGATTCACAATGAACCTTAGGATATCAATAGCTATTAAAAGTCTTGAAATAAGGAAATCTCTTTCATTTTGCTTAATCCAAAATTACCTAAACTTATTTAACTCCCAAACTCCTCTTTCAATACCATGTATACATATTCCCTGAACCAATATTCCTTAGAGTCCACTTGGAAAATGTTGATTGACAGTTAAGTTAGACAAATCTTTCTTCTACCTCACTCTGGAGGATTATAGTAGTGGGGGCACTAATCTGTTCACACTTGACTGTATTCCTGCCCTTGGTACCTTCCTCTTGTGCATGCATGTGTGCATACACACTCACACACACACATTCTGAACTTGGCTGTAGGACTTGCTTTAAAGGCAATAAGACAACACCAAATACAAGATGCAGGAGAAGACTTGTAAAGTACATGTGTCCCCAAGCTGGCCCTCTCTTGATGCCCTTGTGTCCCTTATGATCACCACCATGAAAAGAAGCCCAAGCTAGACTCCTGGACCATGTGAGAGAACATGGAGCAGAGACAAACCATCCCTCCTGAGATCTCTCCTAGACCACCTGGTCCCAAGCCAACCTGGTAACTGACCCATGACATGTGAGTGAGTTCCATTTGAAACCAGCAAAAGAACCATCCATCTCAGCCCAACCAAACTGCCAAACACAGAACTGTGAAGGAAAGAGAGGATTGTCATTCTAAGCCATTAAATGTCAGGGTGGTTTTGTTGTTGGTTAGTCACTAGGTTGTGTTTGACTCTTTTGCAACCCCATGGACTGTAGACCACCAAGCTCCTCTGTCCATGAGATTTCCCAGGCAAGAATAATGGAGTGGGTTGCCATTTCCTTCTCCAGGGGATCTCCCTGAGCCAGGAATTGAACCTGCATCTCCTGCACTGGCAGGTGGATTCTTTACCACTGAGCCACCAGGGAAGCCTCAAGGGTGATTTAATCACCAAGTAAAAACTAACTGAAACATCCATTAATGGAATGGTTTTGGCGTTGTGCTCTGAAAAAAATCTTAAGGAAAATGAAAACTTCACAGTTTCTAAATTTAATGCTCTTTTAGGCCACAAAATTATCATCTGTGATTTTTAAAAATGAAATCCAAAGGTTCTTACCCTAGATCCCTTTCCCACGGAGGTAAGTGCACTTGAATCTTAGATTTATAATTAGTAACAGCTTCTGGAATTTTCTTGGAAGTTTGCAAAGGTGTTTACCTTGATCACACACCAATATCCCTTCATGAACTAATATACCTCCCTTGTCAAAACAAACATGGGCTCTAATTATCATAAACCAAATAAGTACATTACAATTTTTAAGAGGCTTCTAACCCTTCACAGATGATTTTAATTCAGGGAACCTTAAAATTAATAAACTGTGAAAGGTGTATCTTCAGTCCTTGTTGGATGAAAATGAATATTAATACCCTGCTGATGAGTCATTAACACATCTCAACAGTACAAAATAAAACAGTTACTTTCACTAGGAGAGGCCCAGTTAATTAAGTTAATAGCAAAGGTCATAAATGCCAGGAGCTTGAGTTTATGAGAAACAACAAACCTGGTAAGTTTATTAAATAATAATACTTCCATCAGCTATTTAAAAAAAAGTTAAATGGTAACCAAAAGAGCAAAGTGGACGTTTATGGAGAAGAGAGAAAATACCAGCTCAGAAAGTCATTCCAGACACGTCCTCCTTTCCAGTACACGCTGTGAAAACATAATTCCCAATTCATTAGAGAGGCAAAGGTATGAGTGGAGAGGAATGCTAATTATGCATTAGCTCAGTTAGCTAAAATCAGATGGGGTAATATCACACGGACTGATGGAATAAGACATAAAATTTTAAATTCCAGGCAGACTACTGCAAATGACTTTTAAAGAAGCCAGCCAGTTCCCATTCTCCAAAAACCGCAAACTGGAAATCTGGCAATTGTGTATCTCAGCAGAATAGCAAAATTCACCCTAGAGAAGTTGATAACCAGTGAATGAAATATGCATAAACTAAGGGTAAAGACAGATCCTAAGGCAATGTCTAGTAATGTCTTTATTATAACATACAAGTAAAGCTGGGGGACAAGAGGGTAGATTAAAATGGAAACTGGGAATTCAACTTGAGGAGACCACAAATTTGACTATGAGGTATTCATAGGCATTGAAACAATGTTGTTTTGTTATAAACAACACAATTTATCCATTCTACTGTTGATGGCCATGTGGGTGGTTTCCATTCTGTGATGTTACAAGCACCACTGCTCTAAACTAACTTGTGTCTCCTGGTGCACAGGTGTAAGAGTTATTTTAAGGCTGTGGTTCTCATTAAAATCACCTGCAGAATCTTCACGAGCTACTGATGCCCTGTTCCCATCACAGACCAACTACATAACTGATTCAAAATATGGGCAGAAGTGAGGAAAGTGGGGAAAATGAGGGATGGGAGGGGCATGGGAAGGTGGGATGTCAAGCATTTTTTTTCAATATTCAATTTGTTAATTATTCAAATTTCACCAATTGTCCCAAAATGTATTTTATTCCTATTTTACTTTATTTTCCACCTGAGGCCAGTTTCAGTCTATATCTTGCATTTAATTGGTAACCTGTGAGCTTTTTTAATCTAAAATATTCTCTCTGCCTTTTTTTATGACAATGACTTTTCAAAGAGTCCAGACCAGTGTCTTATAGAATGTCCCAGGTTCTGGACTGTTTCCTTACAATATTATATATTTTGGTCCTCTATCCTCTAAACTTCATGTAAACAGAAGTTAGGTATACAGATTGGATTAGATTCAGGTTAAACCTTTTGAAGTAAGAACACTTCCTAGGCAGTTCTGTGGACTATTGCATCATATCAGGAGACCCATGATGTGATAGAATATTTATTTCCCACATCCATAGACAAAGGACATCACAGTCGCCAGCAATTGTAACCACCACCACCGAAGGTGAGATGGTGAGCCCTGAAGGAAATCAGGAAGGAAAGAATAACTGCCATCTAGCAGCCATCTCTGCAGGATAACTTTTTCTTAATTGAAATTAAGATGAATGGGCTTAGAGATTCTAGATTCTAGGTACCTTTGACCAGGAAGGACTCGCAAAATTGTCTCCCATTTCAGTGGACAAAGTTATGGCTTTTGGAGTCAGGAACACGATGATTCTTCCTCATTCAAGAGCCTGACATGTGTCAGCTATAAATTGGCACTTGCCAACGGCATTTGCCATCTGCCTCTGCAGACACCGAATCCTGTGCCACTACGACTGCTGACCTTCAATATGCCCTGAGAGGAGTTCAGGGTGGAGAATGAGGCACTCTGTGCTCCAGGGAAACTGGTGGAACAGGTCTTTAGACAGGTATTTGGGGGAACTGATTTCATGATCCCAATCCTTCCGTCTCCACATATCTAGAAAAGCTTTAAATCCTTCCATGGTGACATCTGTTTCTCATGTTTAGCAGAAAACCTTTTGTAAAATAAGTGCTTGGTTGCACTGAATGCCTCCTTCACCAAAATCATTTATATTGGATTTCCCCCACTACTACTTTGGAACAGTTTCTCAGAGCTATCTGAGGCACTGTCTCCCAGGCTTCAGTCCTTATTTTACCCTAAATAAAACTTAACTCACAACTCTCATGTTATGCATCTTTTTTTAATTGACACATGGAAATCAATAATAGCATTTATTAAGTATCTACTCTGTTTTGCAGTTTTAACCCAATATCCTTAATCTCATTTAATCCTCACAATAACCTACTGAGGCTATAACTAGTCTTATGATTTTTAAAAAAAGGAAACTGAGGGTCAGAGATATCAAGATACCAGAGATATCAAGTCACAGGGTCACAGAGTAACCGCAAAGCCAAGAAGCCTCTCTTTACTTTTCAAAGCTGATAACCATATCCAGTGTTCATTTCCCCCATAACCAGTATCTTTTCTCCTATAAGCCCGACACTCTAAATGCTAAGTTGCTTCAGTCATGTCTGACTCTTTAGCCCACCAGGCTCCTCTGTCCATGGGATTTTCCAGGCAAGAATACTGGAGTGGGTAGCCATGTCCTCCTCCAGAAACCATAAATGAGAGAGACCAAATCTATCTGTCATTCCCTTTTAGTTGGAATCAAAGACTCCATTTCATCAAACTGAGTTTTCTGTAGAAAAGTAAGCAATGTTTCCTAGACAGGTCAGCTGAAACTCACAAAGATTGAGTGCACAACTGAAAGTCACACAATAAATCAAAGACAACAGAGCTTCAAAAGCAGCATAGGGTTTGTACTAAACAATGCAGCTTTCAATGAAACTCTGGGGTTAAGGATGCTGTGAAATTGGAATACACAAAGACACCAAAAGTCAAATCAGGGAGCAAAATTCTGAGTGGAGTGATGCTTTTGAAAAACAAGTTCAGAATAAAAAATAATTATTGCTAAAATTGACTCTGAGTGCTTCACCAGATTATTTGTACTCATTTTCACAACCCTCAGTTCATGTCAGTTCAGTCACTCAATCGTCTCCGACTCTTTGTGACCCCATGGACTTCAGCACACCAGGCTTCCCTGTCCATCACTTACTCCCAGAGCTTGCGCAAACTCATGTTCATTCAGTTGGTGATGCCATCCAACCATCTCATCCTCTGCCATCCCCTTCTCCTCCTTCCTTTATTCTTTCCCAGCATCAGGTCTTTTCAGATGAGTCAGTTTTTCGTATCAGGGGGCCAAAGTATTGGAGTTTCAGGTTCACCATCAGTCCTTCCAATGAATATTCCGGGCTGATTTCCTTTAGAATTGACTGGTTTGATCTCCTTGCAGTCCAAGGGACTCTCAAGAGTCTTCTCCAATACCACAGTTCAAAAGCATCAATTCTTTGGCACTCAGCTTTCTTCATAGTACAACTCTCACATCCATACATGACTACTGGAAAAACCATAGTTTTGACTGGATGGAACTTTGTTGGCAAAATAATGTCTCTGCTTTTTAATATGCTGTCTAGGTTGACCATAGCTTTTCTTCCAAGGAGTAGGCGTCTTTTAATTTCACGACTGCAGTACCATCTGCAATGATTTTCGAGCCCCCCAAAATAAAGTCTCTCACTGTTTCCCTTGTTTCCCCAACTATTTGTCATGAAATGATGGGGCTGGATGCCATGATATTAGTTTTCCAAATGTTGAGTTTTAAGCTAAATTTTTCATTCTCCTCTTTCATTTTCATCAAGAGGCTCTTTAGTTTTTCTTCACTTTCTGCCATAAGGGTGGTATCATCTGCATATCTGAGGTTATTGATACTTCTCCCAGCAATCTTGATTCCAGCTTATGCTTCATCCAGCCCAGCATTTCGCATGATGTACTCTGCATATTTGCATGATGTACTCTGCATATAAATAACCAGGGTGACAATATACAGCCTTGATGTACTCCTTTCCCAATTTGGAACCAGTCTGCTGTTCCATGTCCAATTCTAACTGTTGCTTCTTGACCTGCATACAGATTTCTCAGGAGGCAGGTCAGGTGGTCTGGTATTCCCATCTCTTTCAGAATTTCCCAGACTGTGATCCACACAGTCAAAGGCTTTGGCATAGTCAATAAAGGAGAAATAGATGTTTTTCTGGAACTCGCTTGCTTTTTTGATGATCCAGCAGATTTTGGCAATTTGATCTCTGGTTCCTCTGCATTTTCTAAATGCAGCTTGAACATCTGGAAGTTCTCGGTTAACATACTGTTGAAGGCTAGCTTGGAGAATTTTGAGCACTACTTTGCTAGTGTGTGAGATGAGTACAATTGTGCGGCAGTCCGAACATTCTTTGGTATTGCCCTTCTTTGGGATTGGAATGAAAACTGACCTTTTCCAGTCCTGTGACCACTGCTGAGTTTTTCCAATTTGCTGACATATTGAGTGCAGCACTTTCACAGCATCATCTTTAAGGATTTGAAAAGTTCAACTGGAATTCCATTACCTCCACTAGCTTTGTTCGTAGTGATACTTTCTAAGGCCCACTTGACTTCACATTCCAGGATGTCTAGCTCTAGGTGAGTGATCACACCATGATCTGGGTCATGAAGATCTTTTTTGTACAGTTCTTCTGTGTATTCTTGCCACCTCTTCTTAATATCTTCTGCTTCTGTTAGGTCCATATCATTTTTGTCCTTTATTGTGCCCATCTTTGCATGAAATGTTCCCTTGGTATCTCTAATTTTCTTGAAGAGATCTCTAGTCTTTCCCATTCTATTGTTTTCCTCTATATCTTTGCATTGATCACGGAAGAGATGTTGATCAAGACCATCCCCAAGAAAAAGAAATGCAAAAAGGCAAAATGGTTGTGTGAGGAGGGCTTACAAACAGCTGAGAAAAAAAGAGCAGCTAAAGGCAAAGGAGAAAAGGAAAGGTATATCCATTTGAATGCAGAGTTCCAAATAATAGTAAGGAGAGGTAAGAAAGCCTTCACAACCCTAGAAGTATTAAATGAATCTCCACTTTATAGGTGGAAAAAACCAAGGGCCAGAGAGCTAAGAAAATGAGTCAAGCTAGAATGTAAACCCAAACTGTCTGATTCCAGACCTAAACACTGAATCATTATTCATTATCTTCCTACCACACAAGTGTTAGCAGCAGAACTAATACAGAAACTCTAAGCTAAACAAACCTTCCTCTACAACATTGAAAGTCAGTATTTTAACACTGAAAACAGAAGTTCTGGAGTCAACATGCCTGGGTTCAAACCTCAGCCGTTTTCAATGGAATAAACTTAAGCAAGATTTTTAACCTTGCTGTAAAGATAATAATATTTCCTACCTATTGCTGGGTCAATGTATACAAAGTGCTTGGAAGGACATCTTTTAGTAAGTACGCTGAAGGTGTTACTTATTATTTTTAAATTGTTTGCTTCCATTTCCTCCACTTTCACTTCAGTTGATACTCTATATTTCTTTATCACCTCAAACAGTGATTATATTCTCAAAACCAGAGATACCAACCTATCTGGCACTGGGGACCAATTTCACAGAAGTCAATTTTTCCATGGACCGAGGAGAGGAGGGATGGTTTGGGGATGATTCAAATGCATTACCAGAGAAGGCAATGGCACCCCACTCCAGTACTCTTGCCTGGGAAATCCCATGGACAGAGGGGCCTGGTGGGCTGCAGTCCATGGGGTTGTGAAGAGTCAGACATGACTGAGCAACTTCACTTTCACTTTTCACTTTCATGCATTGGAGAAGGAAATGGCAACCCACTTCAGTGTTCTTGCCTGGAGAATCCCAGGGACGGAGGAGCCTGGTGGGCTGCCATCTCTGGGGTCGCACAGAGTCAGACACGACTGAAGCGACTTAGCAGCAGCAGCAGCATCAAATGCATTACATTTATTGTGCACTTGATTTCTATTATTGTTATATCAGCTGTACCTCAGATCATCAGGCATTAGATCCTAGAGGTTGAGGACCTGTGCTCTGAACTCATAACCCTGTTCCCATCTTTAAAAATAATCTGATTATTATTTGATTGTTATTTGATTATTAAATCTTTTCACCACTTCTCATTCAGTGCTGACAGCAATATTTGAGGAATTCAGAGATTGTTTTCTGCCCTTGTTCATGAAGAAATGTTAATTGAGAAAGATAAAGTGACCAATCTAAGGCAAATCAACTAATGAATAAAATAGTTAGCTCAAGGGCTCAGGTATGCCACCTCTCAGGTTTAATATTCTTTTTCCAACAACATATCCCTTCATGTGAATCAGATTCTAATTTCCTAAAATAAAAATAATGTTATGTCATTTAGCATGAAACTCTTCAGTGACTCTTTATTAGTAAGTGAAATAAAATTCCTCACCCTGAAAATATGGCTAAAAGCCCAGATTTCAGTTTTACCTTCTATGGACTCCATTACTCCAAATTTAACAACTTTTTTACCCCCATACAATCTATTATATTCCCCATGCAATTTGGAATACCTTCTCTCTCCTCTCCTCTCAACACCTATTAAAAACTACATCCATTTGTCAAACCCATCTCAACTGCCAACAGTTCAATAACACTTTTCCCCAATTCTCACAATTCAAGTAAACCACATTTTACCATTTTATGTATAACCTACTAATTAGGTTATAGATATACTACATAACCTACTATTTTATTTATAATCTACTATTAATACATTTAAGATGTTTGAGGGCAGTTCTCACAATTTCTAATATATAGCATGTGCTCAACAAGCACTTGTTGAATTAAATTGAATTTATGATCCATCAAATCTGAAACCAATCAGGCCAATTCTGTGGTCTAATTGTTTCAACGTACTGCTTTGATCCTGCAGGCTTACATTCATTAATAATCATCAGTTGACATAAATAACATATTGGTTTTACAAAAAATAAGATTTGCTTCCTCCCTAGCATTGCTCACAAGTTAAATGAGAAAGACAGAAACAAAAGAAAATAATTATGGTGTAAAACGTGCTATAAGCTATGGGCACAAAGTGGAATGAAATATAAATTGCCTAAGAAGATACCAGAAGACTTACCAAAAGAGGTGATATTTGAGTTAATAGTGATGAATGAGTGGTTAATACCAGCTTTCTTTTAAGAAGAGAATCTGTATTTGTAATAAGGAAATTATTCTGTAAAGCTTGCCCAAAGAAGAATACATCTTGAGAGGAAGAGCTGGAAAATAATATTGAGAATTGCTCATCTTCTCTGCCTTAGAAACAAACAGAAATGTAAGTGGTAGTAAAAAGCATAGAAGAGAAAGCAGAACAACACAAACAGCAGCTGGACCTTGTGAAGTGAGTCAATGAAAATCCATATGCTAGATGTGCCAAAGGACTCAAAATCAGAAATAAGTAATAGTTCATTTAGATTTGTTTGCATTGCTACAGACTAAAATCTCTTTACCCTTTCATACACAAAAGTCTTACAGTTTGAAGAAAATCCATGGAAAAAGAACAAAAACAAATTCACACAGAGTGTGTCACAGAGAAGAGGAGAAAGACCACTGTGTAATATGAAACAAAAATAATATAGAGTTTAGATGAGAAGAGTTTGAAGCCAGAGACACTACAAAGAAAATAGCTCATGGGGAGAGAACTAGACTTCCCAGGGAACAAAAAAATAAGAGCTGTAGTCAACTGGAACTTAGTATCAAAGGGCAGAGTGACCTCCCTGATCACAGACCTACCGAGAGGGGAAAAGCACAAAAGTGTAAATCCACACTCAGGAACATGGTGGTAAGAGGGAAGCCAACGAAGATGAGACTTGGGAATGGCAAGAACACAAAAGACAAGGAGACTGTGGAGCCCCCTATTTGAATGGTCTTTCCTGATTCTGTAAGGACAAGAATTACACCTCTGAGAATCAGCTCAGTATCAGTCAAAGAAGGTGTTTCTTTAATTCCATATCTATGTTTCTAGGACCTCTACTCTGAGCTTTCATCACAGAATTGATGGCCCTCTACCTTGTATAGTACTATTCGGGTTCATACATCCTCTTCAGGAGCAGGAAGCAGGCTTTACTCATCTTTGAATTGCCAATACCCAGCACATACACATTTGTGTAAGCATTACAAAACACTAGGTGACTGAATATTTGATCTCTTGGACTCAACTTTTGAAAACATAATTGCAATTTAAATATATTAGTTCTTTATTTCAATCCACAGTGTTATTAATAATAATGGTTTTCATTTATTAAATTCTCACTATATGCCAGGTATCTTACTAGATACTTTAATTATTCTATTTCTTATTCTGTTGGAGTAAGAAAAAGCTCCATTTTACACAACCTACAATAGCACCTTGTATAAAGGAAATATTTTAAAATATTTCTTGAGTTAATATAAGAAGGAAAGGAGGAGGAGTCTGAGACCCAGAGACATGAAGGGGACTGCTTAAAGTCATTCTAGTTGTTAGTGACAAGGCAAAACAAATGTTCCCAGATTCCCCTCCCAATCTAGCATTCTTCACATAATATAACTGCATTTGACATAATCTTGGAGGTTGTTTTCCACTTTGTATAGGCAGAATAATGGTCCCCTAAAGCGGTCAACATCTGAATCTTGGGAACAGTGAACATGTTAGTTTAAATGGTAAAGAAGGCTCTGCAGAAGTGCTTACACTAAATATTTTGAGGTGAGTGATTATCCTGAATTACCCAGGAAAGCACAATATAAAAACAAGTATTTGGGAAATGAAATGGGCCTTCCTTGGTGGCTCAGACAGCAAAGAGTCTGCCTGCAATGAAGGACACCTGGGTTCCATCCCTGGGTCAGGAAATCTCCCAGAGAGGGAAATAGCAACTCACTCCAGAATTATTGCCTGGGAAATCCCATGGACAGAGGAGTCTGGTGGGCTACAGTCCATGGGGTTGCAAAGAGTCAGTTACAACTGAGCAACTAACACTCTTCTTTCTTTTAAGGGGAAGAGAGAATGAGAACTGACCTCAGAAAAGGAGTGTCAAAGTTATACAGCATAAGCAGATCTCAACCAGCCATTGCTGGCTTTAAAGACGAAGAGGCATTGAGTTGTATGAGTTGCTTATATATTTTGGAAATTAATCCTTTGTCAGTTGTTTCATTTGCTATTATTTTCTCCCATTCTGAGGGTTGTCTTTTCACCTTGCTTATAGTTTCCTTTGCTGTGCAAAAGCTTTTAAGTTTAATCAGGTCCCACTTGTTTACTTTTGTTTTTATTTCCAGAACTCTAGGAGGTGGGTCATAGAGGATCTTGCTTTGATTTATGTCATCAAGTGTTCTGCCTATGTTTTCCACTAAGAGTTTTATAGTTTCTGGTCTTACATTAAGGTCTTTAATCCATTTTGAGTTTTTCTTTGTGTATGGTGTTAGGAAGTGTTCTAATTTCATTCTTTTACATGTAGCTGTCCAGTTTTCCCAGCACCATTTGTTGAAGAAGCTGTCTTTGCCCCATTGTATATTCTTACCTCCTTTGTCAAAAATAAGGAACCCATTGGTGCATGGGTTTATTTCTGGGCTTTCTGTCTTGTTCCATTGGTCTATATTTCTGTTTTTGTGCCAGTACCAAACTGTCTTGATGACTATAGTTTGTAATATAACCTAAAGTCAGGAAGCTTGATTCTTCCTGCTCCATTCTTCTTTCTCAAGACTGCTTTGGCTATTCGGAGTCTTTTGTGTTTCCATATGAATTGTGAAATTTTTTGTTCTAGTTCTGTTAAAAGTGCCATTTGTAATTTGATAGGGATAGCACTGAATCAGTAGATTGCGTTTGGTAGTATAGTCATTTTTACAATATTGATTCTTCCTACCCAGGAACATAGACCCTCCATCTCTTTATGTCACCTTTGATTTCTTTCATTCAGTTCAGTTCAGTCGCTCAGTCGTGTCCAACTCTTTGAGACCCCATGAATCGCAGCACGCCAGGCCTCCCTGTCCATCACCAACTCCCGGAGTTCACTCAGACTCATGTCCACCGAGTCAGTGATGCCATCCAGCCATTTCATCCTCTGTCGTCCCCTTCTCCTCCTTCCCCCAATCCTTCCCAGCATCAGAGTCTTTTCCCATGACTCAATTCTTCGCATGAGGTGGCCAAAGTATTGGAGTTTCAGCTTTAGCATCATTCTTATAATTTTCTGTGTACAGTTCTTTTGTCTCCTTAGGTAAGTTTATTCCTAGATATTTAATTCTTTTTGCTACAGTGGTTAATGGAATTGATTCCTTAATTTCTCTTTCTGATTTTTCATTGTTAGTATATAGAAATGCAAGTGATTTCTGTGTGTTGATTTTGTATCCTGCAACTTTGCTAAATTCACTGATTAGCTCTAGTAATTTTCTGATATTATCTTTAGGGTTTTCTATGTACAGTATCATGTCATCTGCAAACAGTGAGAGCTTTACTTCTTCTTTTCCAATCTGGATTCCTTTTATTTCTTTTTCTTCTCTGATTGCTGTACCTAGGACTTCCAGAATTATGTTGAATAATAGTGGCAAAAGTGGACACCCTTGTCTTGTTCCTGATCTTAGGGGAATGCTTTCAGTTTTTCACCACTGAGAAAAATGTTGCTGTAGGCTTATCATATATGGCCTTTTCTATGTTGAGGTAGGTTCCTTCTATGCCCATTTTTTGAAGAGTTTTAATCATAAATAGGTGCTGAATTTTGTCAAACAATCCAATCAAAAAGTGGGAAAAAACTTAAACAGACATTTCTCCAAAGAAGACATACAGATGGCTAACAAACACATGAAAAATGCTCAACATCACTCACTATTAGAGAAATGCAAATCAAAACCACAATGAGGTATCATCTCACACCAGTCAGAATGGCCCTCATCAAAAAATCTACAAAAAATAAATGCTGGAGAGGGTGTGGAGAAAAGGGAACACTCTTGCACTGTTCGTGGGCATGTAGATACAGCCACTATGGAAGATGGTATGCTGCTGCTGCTGCTGCTAAGTCGCTTCAGTCGTGTCTGACTCTGTGCGACCCCATAGACAGCAGCCTACCAAGCTCCCCCGCCCCTGGGATTCTCCAGGCAAGAACACTGGAGTGGGTTGCCATTTCCTTCTCCAATGCATATGGATATTCCTTAAAAAACTAAGAATAAAACCACCATATGACCCAGCAATCCCACGCCTAGGCATATACCCTGAGGAAAACAAAATTGAAAGAGACACATGTATCCTATTGTTTATTGCAGAAAGACTCTGATGCTGGGAGGGATTGGAGGCAGGAGGAGAAGGGGACGACAGAGGATGAGATGGCTGGATGGCATCACTGACTCGATGGACGTGAGTCTGCGTGAACTCCGGGAGTTGGTGATGGACAGGGAGGCCTGGCGTGCTGCAATTCATGGGTTCACAAAGAGTCGGACACAATTGAGCAACTGAACTGAACTGAACTGATTTATAATAATTAGAACATGGAAGCAACTTAGATGTCCATCAAGAGATGAATGGGTAAAGAAGTTGTGGTACATATACACAATGGAATATTACTCAGCCATAAAAAGAAATGCATTTGAGTCAGTTCTAATGAGGTGGATGAACCTAGAGCCTATTATACAGAGTATAATGAGTCAGAAAGAGAAAGATAAATACCATATTCTAACACATACATATGGAATCTAGGAAAATGGTACTGAAGAATTTATTTACAGGGCAACAATGGGGAATCAGACATAGAGAATAGATTTATGGACATGGGGAGAGGGGAGGAGAGGGTGAGATGTATGGACAGAGTAACATGGAAAATTACATTCAGTTCAGTTCAGTTCAGCTCAGTCGCTCAGTCATGTCCGACTCTTTGTGACCCCATGAATCGCAGCACGCCAGGCCTCCCTGTCCATCACCAACTCCCGGAGTTCACGCAGACTCATGTCCATCGAGTCAGTGAGATCAGTGGAGAAATAACTCCAGAAAGAATGAAGGGATGGAGCCAAAGCAAAAACAATACCCACCTGTGGATGTGACTGGTGATAGAAGCAAAGTCCGATACTGTAAAGAGCAATATTGCATAGGAACCTGGAATGTCAGGTCCATGAATCAAGGCAAATTGGAAGTGGTCAAACAGGAGATGGCAAGAGTGAACGTCAATATTCTAGGAATTAGTGAACTAAAATGGACTGGAATGGGTGAATTTAACTCAGATGACCATTATATCTACTACTGTGGGCAGGAATCCCTTAGAAGAAATGGAGTAGCCATCATGGTCAACAAAAGAGTCCAAAATGCAGTACTTGGATGCAATCTCAAAAATGACAGAATGATCTCTGTTCGTTTCCAAAGCAAACCATTCAATATCACAGTAATCCAAGTCTATGCCCCAACCAGCAACGCTGAAGAAGCTGAAGTTGAATGGTTCTCTGAAGACCTATAAAACCTTTTAGAACTAACACCCAAAAAAGATGTCCTTTTCATTATAGGGGACTGGAATGAAAAAGTAGGAAGTCAAGAAACACCTGGAGTAACAGGCAAATTTGGCCTTGGAATACGGAATGAAGCAGGGCAAAGACTAACAGAGTTTTGCCAAGAAGATGCACTGGTCATAGCAAACACCTTCTTCCAACAACACAAGAGAAGACTCTATACATGGATATCACCAGATGGTCAACACCGAAATCAGATTGATTATATTCTTTGCAGCCAAAGATGGAGAAGCTCTATACAGTCAACAAAAACAAGATCAGGAGCTTACTGTGGCTAAGATCATGAACTCCTTATTGCCAAATTCAGACAGAAATTGAAGAAAGTAGGGAAAACCACTAGACCATTCAGCTATGACGTAAATCAAATCCCGTATGATTATACAGTGGAAACTTACATTCAGATCAGATCAGTCGCTCAGTCGTGTCCGACTCTTTGCGACCCCATGAATCGCAGCACGCCAGGCCTCCCTGTCCATCACACATTACCATATGTAAAATAGATAGCCAACGGGAATTTGCTGTATGGCTCAGGAAACTCAAACAGGGGCTCTAGATCAACCTAGAGGGGTGAGATGGGGAGAGTGATGGGATGGAGTTCCAAAAGGGAGGGGATATATGTATACCTATGGCTGATTCATGTTGAGGTTTGACAGAAAACAGCAAAATTCTGTAAAGCAATTATCCTTCAATAAAAAACGAATTAATTTTTTGAAAAAAAAAAAGAAGATGCCACAGCCCATGGAATGTTGGCAGCTTCTAGAAGCTGAATGGCAAGGAAACAAATTGTCTCAGAGTAGGGCTTCGCTGGTAGCTCAGAGGGTAAAGCGTCTGCCTGCAATACGGGAAATCTGGGTTTGATCCCTGGGTCGGGAAGATCCCCTGGAGAAGGCAATGGCACCCCACTCTAGTACTCTTGCCTGGAAAATCCCATGGACAGATAAGACTGGTTCATGGGGTCATAGAATTCATATAGTTCATGGGGTCACAAAGAGTCGGACATGACTGAGCAACTTCACTTTCTTTTCACTTTTCTCCAGAAGGCCTGCCACCACCCTGAATTTAACTGAGTAAAACTCATTTTAGATTTTATCCCCAAGGACTGTGAGATAATAAGCATGTGTTAACCTGATACATTGCTCTAATAATCTTAACTAACAAATCATAAATGTCATACAAATACTCTGAGTCTTACTCATTCCGGAGTTTTTCACCAGAATTTTCTTGACTTATGTTTATTATAAAATTAACAATATGTAATGTCCTCTTCTCCAGGAATCTTGAAGACTCTTCTTTGAGAATATATTCTGTTGTCTTCCAGTTTCTATTGTTGCTGCCAAGAAAGAGCTCTCCTAATAATATTTCCTCTGTAAGTAATCTGACTTTTCTCTTTGTTTACGTTTCAGATCTTTTTTCCTCTGATATTCTAGAATTTCATTATGAAAGATTTTTATTTAACCTGACTGGGATATTTTTATATTTCCTGAATCTGAGAATTCACCTATTTCAAGTATGGAAAATTCCCAACCATTATCTCTTCTATACAATCTTTTTCCAGTTCTCTCTAACTTGAACTTCTATTAGAAATATGATGCATTCTCTCATTTTCTCATTTTGGTAATAGTTTCAGGAAAACACAACTCCAGAAAAGTCTTGGAGATGCTGCATTTCCATGATCAACCTCTAGACTAGAAAATAAAATTATCTATCTACTACTGGTGAAGTATAGGACAGTCAAGAAAGTACCAATGTTTAGAATACATTTTTCAATTAAGTCAAATGAAAGGCTCATCATGATGTAGTTCTCTATAAAAATTTTAGGAGAGAAATTATTGGACCAATTTATTGTGGACTATTTCATACAGATGAAGGAACAGATATAAAATACATGTTAATATATAAACTATAATTATAAAAATTATCAGGGTATCTACAATCCTGTTTAAGAATTAGAACGCTGCCAACAGCTTTTAGGCTGACTCTGGGCTATTCCCCAATACAACTGCTATAGAAATCCTAATTCCTATAATACCCCTCCAAGAATAACTATTTCAACCTTATCCTTTTAAATCTCTTTCACAAAAGTGTACATCCCCAATCATATATTGTTACCTTTGCTCTGTTTGAACTGTAAATGGAACCATTCTGTTTGTACTCTTCATTGTCTTGCCTGCCTTGCTAAACACTGTGTTTGTGAATTTCATCAGGTTCATGGCTGTAGACATGAACTTTGCTGTCTGTCCACCCTTAGCTGCTTGTTATGTGGGCTTCAACATAAGGCACCTCACAATGCAGCTTGCATCACCAAAGCCAGCAATACTCAGCATCTGCTAACATGGAAGTCAGAATTTTATGTTCACAAGAGTGACATCCTATCACTTTTGCCATATTCTATTGAAGCAGGTCCTGCTCACACTCCAGGGAAGGGAACTTTGGGGGCCACCATAGAATCTGCACCATATTCATCTTGAAGTAAATAATCCTAAATTGCTTTCTGAAGTTGTATCAATTTATATTCCTACCTACCATAACTACAAGTGCCTGGCCTTTACTATTCTCATCAATAATTACTGTCACACATTTTTTATTGTCAACTCTAAGATTTAAAATATAAAATATGTCATCTAGTTTTGTTTTTAATTTGCATTTCTCTGATTACCAGTGAGTTTTACACATATTTAAGAGTTGTTCTTGTTTCCTGTTTTGTGAAATTACACATTTAGTCTCTTGCTTTTTGTTTTCTTTTTTTTTTTTTTTTTAGTACAAAGTGAACATATTTATTTAGGTGGGAAAAAGAAATCAAAACAAATTATAAATTTAAAAAAGAAATCTCAACAAACTGTAAATTAAAAAAAGAAATCACAACAAATTATAAACCTTACAAAAGCTACAAAACTAACATACTTTGATTGATTAACTGGCTACACCTCTAATAACACTTCCCCTACTACTGACTACCTATTTGTTCAGTCTATCCTTTACTGTGGTTCTTGATCTTCTTCTTTTAATGTTGTCTTACCTTTACTCATTCTTCCCCAGCTAGGGCCCTGACCTTGGTGTGGCAGATATGCCTTGATGGGAAGTATAACCACTCCTTGGAGGTCAAATATTCTTTGATGGAGTCCCTGTTCTTCAGCTTTCTCTCCCCTCCCATTACAAGAGATACAATCCTTTTCAAAGTTTCCCAAAGAGGTCCTCAGTCTTTCACATTTGACTTTTAATTGCCTGTTACTCATTTTCTGTCTTTCATTATCTTTTTCTAGAACTTCAATGAGCATAGAAATAGCCATCCAATCCCACTGTCTTTTTACTAACGATTTCCATCACAGTTTGCTGCTGCTGCTGCTGCTGCTAAGTCGCTTCAGTCGTGTCCAACTCTGTGCGACCCCATAGACGGCAGCCCACCAGGCTCCCCCATCCCTGGGATTCTCCAGGCAAGAACACTGGAGTGGGTTGCCATTTCCATCACAGTTTACAAAAGGCTAAAACTTCACACTAGTTAGGACACTGCCTTCTAGAAAATATCCTGGATCACCAGGAATGAAAGTTTTCATGACTGGACCATAACTTCTGCCAGGGGCTTGCTGTGTTCTTCTTGCCACCAAGTGATGGGATCCTCACTGCCCAGTGGGCAGTGACTGAAACAACTGCAAAGCTCCATCTTATTGTCAGTTTTTTGGTCCACTCCTGGTACCAAATGCTAAAGTTTACATTCTTCCAGAAGCTGATTCTGAGATAGAGTTTAGCATTCAGGATGTTTATTAGGAAGTGTTCTTGGGATTAACAACCATGGAAGAGAGGGAGAGGGAACAGAGCAGGGAGATGGTTTGCAATACAAGCTAGAGAACATCAGTAGACTCTATGAGGAGCTCTGAGGCTAACATGACCCATTAAAATTGTCCCATTGGACCACAACAACTGGCCTTCTACTCCTTAATCAGATTTCGTATGTGAGCTGCCCCAGGATAAGTGTGTGGCCTTGGGCTAGGTGGCTGTAGCTGAAGTTGCTTCCAGCAGCTGGGGCAATAAGGTATGGGTGGCACAAGGCTTTGAGATATCTGATAAAACTGGACTTTCATCTGATAAGCTTGATCAAAAACTAAACATAAAGCAGACAAAAAACAGATATTAAGAAAGAAAATGGGGTGAAACTAGAGACAAAACATTCCAAAAGTAGAATATCATGAACAAATCTAGGCCAATATATTTGAAAACTATCACATACCAAAAATGATTCAAGAAGAAACAGAAATACTAAATAAACCTCTATTTTTAAGAAGGTAAGTTAATAGTTTAATATCTATGCCCCCTCCCCTCAATTATTATGCTTAGACAAGGTAGTTTTATATCAGTGAAGTAATTCTAAAGTTTAAAGAAACTCAAGGAGAAAGATTTCCCTGGAGGTCCAGTGGTTACAACTCCAGACTTCCAATACTGGAGCATGGGTTTGATTCCTGTTTGGGTGCAGCCAAAAAAAAAAAAAAAAAAAAAAAACCCACTTCAAAAATAAGAAAAGAGAGAACATTCTCCAGCACATTTTTAAATTTTGAAATAATGTTTCATATGATCCTAACTAAGCAAATATTAATTATATATACATAACAATAGACTATTATCTATTACATATAATGCTTGTATTGATATATATTGATATATATTAATATATATTAATATATAATTTGTTTATATATAACCTATACTGTGTATAATTGTATTACACACATATATGTATATATACACATGACATGAATTACAAAAACCAAATATCCATAAATTAACAATATTTGTCTAAGAGTGGTAAAATGGTGGGTAACTCATTTTGTGCTCATGCTTTTTGGCATATTATTAATTTCTAAATGAATGGGTACTATTTCAATCAGAGAAATTTATTATTTTGGTGAAATTAAGATATATATCTACTCACTACAGACCCTTAACAGATTCAAAATCTCATGAATATTTTGCTAAAAGCATTTGTTTTTCACACAGATAATCAAATGGACACATTAACTATTTAGATCTAGATTTGCTAAGTTGTGCTGTCTACAATAGGAAAGCAAAATTCCTTCAGCATATTATCTCTTCCTTCTGACAAATCTTTAAAGCAGGAATTGGAACACCTAGTTCTAGCTCTAGTCCTGGTGCCCTAACTTCAGTTCTGGTACTAACTAGCTGTGTTATTTTAGAGACGTCACTAGTTTTCAGTTTTCACATCTATAAAAGGAAAAAATTAGATTATAGAGTCCCAATGTTCTTTCCAGCTCTAATATCCTGTTATTATCTAAATGCCTTCACTGGGTACACCAACTGCCCTTATAGAAGGTCTAAACACAAATCTTCCATTTGAACAGAGATACCGTGTCTCCTATAAGTCAGAGCTGACATGTATATATACTTAATCATTCAATGTCATCTTCTAATTCCAGGAAAAACAATTTCCCTGAATATGAATTATAAAGCCCAAATATGCACAAGGTAACAATGGTTATCTATGAGTGGTTAAAAGTTTTTAACTCCCTACACAAAATGCAAGGCTCCACCATAAATACAGTATGAAATATAAGAACATAAAATACCTTTTCTCAAAAAATATTGCAGCTTAGTAAATACTGAGAAGTATGCAAATACCCATAATGAAAATTACAGAACAATAAAGAACAAGAAAATACACAGCATTCCTTTGACATTTGAGGTTTGGAGTTCAATTTTAACTATTCAAAAGCAAAGCTGAAATCCTGTGTGCTATAGTTTGCCAAGATATTTTTATTGGGGAATTATCCAGAACACAGATATGGAACCTCTTTCACAAAATTACCTAAGCCAAACTGGCATTCTGGAAGCTTGTTTTAACAGATGTCAGTTGCCAGTATAATACAGCACATGTTACATCTTCAATAAATTTTATGGTCAAATTAAATAAAATATATTCCTTTTCATGTATTTTAATTACTCCCTATGTAACAATGGATTTATATTTTTGAATTATATTTTAACATCAGGGTGAATTGCCCCATGCTTTTTCTGGAATATAATATGAAGCTGCTGGTTTCACAGCTGATATCTTTGGGAAATAACAAAATTCACTGTGTATTCATTTTCAAATGTTACATAGATATAATGGCTGATGTTTATTAAGTGATTATTATGTTCCAAACATGGTAATAGTAAATGTAAAAGCACAAGTTCTGAGTCAAACTTCCTTGGCTTCAATCCCTTTCAACCTATTTGTAACTACATGTTATTTGCTTTTCCAATACTTGGGTCATGTGAAATATGTGAATTAAAATAGTGCCTGTGTACGAGACAGCAAAAGAGACACTGATGTATAGAACAGTCTTATGGACTCTGTGGGAGAGGGAGAGGGTGGGAAGATTTGGGAGAATGGCATTGAAACATGTAAATATCATGTATGAAATGAGTTGCCAGTCCAGGTTCGATGCACGATACTGGATGCTTGGGGCTGGTGCACTGGGACGACCCAGAGGGATGGAATGGGGAGGGAGGAGGGAGGAGGGTTCAGGATGGGGAACACATGTATACCTGTGGCGGATTCATTTTGATATTTGGCAAATCTAATACAGTTATGTAAAGTTTAAAAATAAAATAAAATTAAAAAAAAAAAAATAGTGCCAACTTCACAGAGTTGCAATGAGAATTAAATAATCAAATATAGGTAGAGTTTAAAACCGGAGAAGGCAATGGCAACCCACTCCAGTATCCTTGCCTGGAAAATCCCATGGACGGAGGAGCCTGGTAGGCTGCAGTCCATGGGGTCGCTAAGAGTCGGGCAGGACTGAGCTATTTCACTTTCACTTTTTACTTTCATGCATTGGAGAAGGAAATGGCAACCCACTCCAGTGTTCTTGCCTGGAGAATCCCAGGGACAGAGGAGCCTGGTGGGCTGCCGTCTATGGGGTCGCACAGAGTCGGACACAACTGAAGAGACTTAGCAGCAGCAGCAGCAGAGTTTAAAACAGTGCTCGGTCTGTAGTTTCTGCTCAATAATGGTAGTTATCACTATTAGTATCACTATCATTATCCACATGAGAGATTTACTATTACAATACCCATATACATATAAGAAACTTAGACACAGAAAGGTAATCATAGTGAGACTCAATGATGAAACTGAGGTTCAATGTGTGCGTGTGTGTGTGTGTATGTGCATATGTGTGTGCACACTCAGAGGTTTCAATACAGATAGTTTAATTCCAGGAGATGTAATCTTAATTATACAACCAACAAATATTTATTAAGTACCCCAACATACTCCAGGCTTTGGTCTAGGTATTGTGTGTACAATGAGAAACAAAACCAGCAGGATCTCTGCTCTAACGGAACTTACATTCTACCAGGAGACAAGACAGAAGGAGTAAACAAAAAAATACATAAGCAAGATAATTTTAAGTAGTCATATTTAATCTTAAACATGATACCAAATTAGGGTAAGAAGATAGTAAACAAGGTCATTGGGATGGAGGACAAGGAAGACTTCTTTACGGAGGTGACATTTGGGCTGAGATCTGAGTGACATGAGATGATCTGGAGGAAAAACTTTCCAGGCAGAAGAAAGGGCATGTACAAAGGCTTTCAGGAGTGAACCAATTTGGACAGATCAGGAAGCAAAAAGAATGTAAGTGAAATTGGACAATAATGAACAAAGGGGAAAGCAGTATCAGAGGAAGTGATGAGTGACTGGGTCAGAAATTATTGGATGGGTGGCTGGATGGGTGAAAAAAAAAAAGAGAGAACCCAGCCCAATATAGTTATTTATTTATTGAATAGCAATTAAATGAGTACTATAGGTCTGGCATGGTTCTAGGCACTGGAGACACAAGAGTTAACAAATTAAAAATTTTTAAAACAGACAAAATTCCTTTTCCTGATGGAACTTTGTATTAGTGAAGAGCAGATAATAAACTCGTTAAATAAAGGATGTTAGAAAATAAAGCACAGAAGAAGGATGGTGAGGTAAGAGGTGCACTTTTAAGTAGGGTAATCAGGAAAGGACTCTCTGATAAGGCAATTGCTCACAAAGCTGTGAAGGTAATAAAAGAGACTCATGCAGGGCAGAAGAGGATCTGAGGCCAGAGAAGAGTAAGTGCAAAGGCCCTGGAGTGGGAATATGCCTCGTGTATTTGAGAAGCTACAAAGATGTCCATAGGACCAGGGCCAATGAGGCAGGTAAGAGAAACAATGGATGATTAGATCCTATAGGGGCCAGGAAGGTAAATATCTTAAGGACTTTGGCTATTACTCTGAATAAAAAGAGAAGTCATCTAAGGGTTTTGAACAAAGAAATCCATATTGAGATATCCCTGAAGCAAAGCAAGGGTAGAAACAGGCAGACCTGTCAGGACTTTATTGTATTAATCTAAAAGGAAAGGCCAAATTGAAATCTTGACTGTGTTGTTGTCCAGTGGGCAGCATAGATACTTGTCCAGTGGGCAAGAGGGCACATCTCTGCAACAATCCAGTGACATAAGCTGGGGCAAAAGCAACATCCTCTGGCAGGATCAGTCTTTACCCACGTCCACTTCCTCCTACAGTTTGGTCTCCTGTTTCTCTGCTTCCCCAGGCTCTGATCTGTAGCTGCTCTCCAGCTTCAGATCACAGCACCTTCCAGTGACCTCCAAGTAATTAAATCTGGCTGCCACTCAAGATCCCACCTGGCAGATGATGAACTAAGCAACACTCCGTCAATGCTTTCGAGGACTAAACCTGCACACATTCTGGTTTCCCCTCTGCCCAGCTGGCCTTGCGTCAGCGTAACAAGAGGAAGAAAATCTCTTAACTTCCAAACAACACATCTAAAACTAGATTTTAGAACAAAGCCTGGATATCATCTCAGAGCTGACTGAACAATAAGAAAATTTCTCCAGATGATAATCTTAGCTTCTGCCTCCCTCCCCTCCACCCGCACCCACCCCCCATATTACCTGGAAGCACAGCCAGGGTCTACTATGGCAGCCTGCCCATCTGCTCAACAGAACTGCCTGAACAGAAAATAAATCCTCTGCTCATATGGTTGACAAGCTGGATGACTAATTGCAAAGAAGACCAGTAATTTATTGGAACAGAAATTGAGGTCATTTAGGCAGGATTTAAATACCTTTTTCCTAGCCAATTTTTCAAATTGACTTAAAGAAATGTTGCTCTCTAACAAGTTGGAAGTGTGTCAATGCCCTAATGTGACTTCACTTCATTCTTTTAGTCAGCTCTCTGCTCTCCCTCCATTTCTCCATACATTAATTCATATTTATGCTACATATTACACAGCATTTTTGTACTTATATTAACATCTCTTCATAATATCCTATTTGAGAGGGAAAATAACTCAATCAAAAAGACCAAAATTCAAAGTTAAAGGGGACAAAGTCCCAGTTTCTCATGTAATAGCCATGCCCTTGGGCCAATCACCTCTCTGCCCTGGACTGCACTATCTGTAGAACTGGGTAACATCAGTTCTGCACTTTCCAGGATTGTTATGAGGTCAAGTGACATACAAAGATCACATTCATGTGGATATAAAAATTATAAACCCCTATAAGAGTTAGTTATTATGTTGTTATTGTTCAGTCACTAAGTTTGTCCAACTCTCTGCCATCCCATGGACTGCAGCATGCCAGGCTTCTGTGTCCTTCACTGTCTCCCTGAGTTTGCTCAAAATCCTGTTCATTGTGTCCATGATACCATCCAACCATCTCATCTTATGTCACCCCCTTCTTCTCCTACCCTCAATCTTTCCCAGCATCAGGGTCTTTTCTGATAAGTTGGCTCTTTGAACCAGGTGGCCAAAGCACTGGAGCTTTAGCATCAGTCCTTCCAATGAATAGTTAGGGTTGATTTCCTTTAGGATTGACTGGTTTGATAACCTTGCTGTCTTAAGGACTCTCAAGAGTCTTCTCCAGCACCACAGTTCAAAAGCATTAATTTTTCAGCACTCAGCCTTCTTTATGGTCCAGCTTCTCATAACCGTACATGACTACTGGAAAAACCATAGCCTTGACTATATGGACCTTTGTCAGCAAAGTGATATCTCTGTTTTTTAATATGCTATTTAGGTTGGTCATAGCTTTCCTTCCAAGGAGCAAGAGTCTTTTTTAATTTCATGACTGCAGTCACCATACACATTGTTTTTGGAGTGCAAGAAAAGAAAATCTGTCACTGTTTCCACTTTTTCTCCATCTTTTTGACATGAAGTGATGGGACTAGATGCCATGATCTTGGTTTTTTGAATGTTGAGTTTTAAGTCAGCTTTTTCACTCTCCTCTTTCACCCTCATCAAGAGGCTCTTTAGTTCCTCTTCACTTTCTGCTATTCCAGTGGTGCCATCTGAATATCTGAGGTTGATATTTCTCCTGGTAAACTTGATGCCAGTTTGTGATTCATCCAGCCTGGCATTTCACATGACATACTGTGCATAGAAGTTAAATAAGCAGGGTGACAATACACAGTTATTATATTACAGAAGAGGACAAATATATATTTACTTATCCAAGGATTACAAGCAGGAAGTCATTGCATAAAATCAACTAAACACTTGAAATATTTCTCTTTATTCTGGGGTAAATACTTCTTAAAGCCCTAGTCTGCTCTCCTCCTTCTTTGCTCTTCTGTTGCGGGGAGGGGAAGAAAATCTTTCTGAGCTTAAATTTCTCATCTGTAATAGGCAAAGAGACACAGTAATTATTAATTCCAACACTAGGATAAGTGATAAATACAAAGAAAAAGGAAAGATGCTTGGTGGTCAGCGATGTTTTCCCTGACGATATGACTTTTAACAAAGTTGTGAAAGAAGTGCTGACTGGTTGTGGAGGAGGTGTGGGAGAAGCAGGAAACAGCTTGGTACCCACCCACCCACAGGCTAAGAGAACCCAGGCAGGTCTGGTACTCGCCTGGAAAGAACAAGCTGGAGAGGCAGAAGGGGCTGGATTACGCAGGAGCTAATAGACTGTGTTAAGGATTTGAAACTTTATCCCAACGTCAATGGGAGGTCTGCATATACTACCAGAGGAATTTTCCCGAGGCATGGCTGATTCTGTCCCTCTTCTGAGTAGGCACTTCCTGTGATTATATCCTCAGAACAAATTCCAAACCCCTTATCCATGTGGTCAAGTTCCTTCATGATCAGGAACTGATCTATACTTCCAGACGTTTCACCCAATCTTCTCCACATGTCTCTTATGCTAGTCAAATGTAGACATTTTGGGGCCTCAGACACTACCCCACAAAGTCTTTCTTTGGTTCTTACCATTTCCCCTGCATGAGATACCCTCCCATCTCTTTCTGTTCTTCTGCCTCTGGCAAGGACTTGCCCTTATTTTGTTACCTTGTTCTAAGTCCACCATCTCCAAGAAGCCTTCCAAAATCCTCCCAAACAAATAAGGTCTCTTAGAGCTCCAAACTTGCCCACAACCCCAGTACCTCTCCTGGTATGCTTATGAAGCACTGCCTCCTGTTCTAGTTATTTGGATATATTTCTTCTCTCCTGCGCTGGATTCATAAGCTATCTGGGCATATGGGTCATGCCCCAATCATCTCTGTGTTCCATATGCCTCATCCATAGCAGAGGTGAATGAATGTTAAATAAGGGCACACTAAATAAAACCAAAAAAGTAAACTTATTGCTAAGTCCAAAGTATTGCACTTTAGCTCTTAATATGATAGTCATTACCATTATCTCTATAAAAGTAAAATAGCAGCTGAGGAATCATCATTCTTTATTTACAGCTAATTTTCAAAATATAATGTATCTAATAAAATTTTCACATATTTTTGCTATCACACAAAATATCACTTACAATATGTTAAGGATCTATCAAGCCCTTCCACAAACTAAGAAATTTTCTCTGGAAAACAGAGGGTGTTTTCAACAGTTCTTGGTGAGTTATTTAAGGAAATCTAAAGTACAAACAATCAAAGTTAAATTACATAAAATCTACCCATAAGCATTTGTTTTTCTCCCTGCAGTTGAGATATCTAATCAGTTACCATTAGTTTTTTTTTTTTTCTTTTTTGAACTTTCAGAGAGGTTAATCTTTAAAATCTTAATGTGTACACGCATTAAAGGCTTATCTCTGGTTAAAACAAATCATTTCTTTTTCTTGGTTTCATGTATTGTTTGGAACAGCGAGGACTTAAGTAATTACCTAATTTGGGCCACATTTTATGAGACTAGGCTTTCCAGAGACTTCAGCATCAACAGCATGTTGACATTTATACTGGGGGAAAGACCTTGCAGGTCTTTTGTGAAGATAAAACATTCTATGTTTAAGTACTTGTAAGTGGCATGTAGGATCTTTTTTAAGATAAAGAATAAGCTTCAAATTCTAGCCAAAAAAAAATGTATCTTATTAAGTTTGAAGGTATATGCAGAATTTGGTAAAAATAACAGTACCAAAGAAATCCAAGTTTATACAGGGACAATATAGTGACACAGGGTGTTCCCTTGTCTTCATGCCTGTGACGAGTCCTCCCAATCAGGCAAGAGTAGAGCTGCTCATAAGAAATTAAGGATCAGGAAGGGGGGCAGTGTATGATAGAGCACAGAGTGGGAGGGAGTGAGCAGAAAAAAATGTTGTGCCCATAGCACTGGCAAAAGTTATCAACCTGATCCTCAAGTCTTAACGCCAGCCAACCCATCATGTTCACCACCACCAATGACACACATGCCAGGGATAAAGTGCCAGAAAGCCAATTATTTAATTATTTGGTGGAAGCAGGAGAAACTTATTTTAATTAAATTATATGAAGAAATGTATTTACCACCACAGCCAAAGCAGCCATCGGCCAGAAAGAAATGGAGCTGGGGCAGGAAACATTTCTCATTTTTGTGTAATTCTTGTTCTCTTTCCACCTTTTAAACTTGTTTGGAAGGTAAAAATTGGGAAACTTCTAAGGATGTGTATTTAAGGGTTTGAAATTTAGACAATAACATAGACCTCTGATCCCAATAAATGGCATAAAGCGTGCCTCTTTAGTTTCAGAATTTTGAAGTCTCTAGACTTTAAGTCATCACTATTATATATGCATCTGAGAAGACAGATCATGATAAATACACACATATATGTATACACAAATAAACACACACACAGCTTATTGTCTATCTTGACAAGAGGGGAAATATTATATTTTGCTTATTTATTCAACATGTTTGCCCCTTTTTAGGTTAGTACCTCTGGCAGCTCCACAACTGCTGCCCCTTTATCCAACCCTGCTTCTGCCCCCTGCTGACCTTCCCACTCAAGATAGCAGAGCTTCTTCTGAAGGCTATGTCCTCTGGGGTCAGGCTTGGTGATGCATCAGCATTGTATGGGTTCTTCAGACAGTGGCTAGTCAAGCACATTGGGGGAGTGGTCAAACTGACCACACCAACAAGTGATGGGGTAACCTCAACCCTGAAGATGTTGTACAGGGAAAGCTTGCATTCTGACTAGTCAGAAAGGTCTTGGCTTGAATCACAAATATCCCATGCTGTGTGTGCAATCCTGAGAAAGTACATGATCACTCAGAGCCTCAGATGTTGATAAGCCAATTAACCAAACCTAGCCCTAGCCCTAGTCACAGGAAGGGACATAGCTGGATTTTGCCTTGAGATAGCAAATGTGTCCATGGGTCTGATCTGGAGTTCTGGCACCTGTGCTATTGGTAAATAGCAAATTGAACTCCATAAACAATCTTTTTCTGGATGACGATTTTGCTTTCACGTCATTTTCTCTAGTTTCTTTTCATTTTAGCCTTAACAACTGGCATGTCAACATATATAAAACAGTTAAAAACGTAATGGTTTCAGAAAAGTTTGCTTCCCCACCCGGTTAAATAAGTATGTCATGAAATTGTGGGGGATTAAGTGAAATGACATGTAATTCTCCTAAATGCTGCATGATGTGTCCCAAGTTCTGAAGATAACTTACATAAAAACAAAAAAAACAAGGTTAAAGATAATATAAGGGCAAAATAATATAAGGAAAGATATCATTTAAGAAGATCACTGTTTGCATACATAAGCAACAGTATTTTCTATTTCATTTATTTATTCAAGAATTCTTTGTTGATTTCTTGCTATGACCACATATGCACAAGGCAGTTTGGCTGCCAAGATAAACAGGACATGAAGTTTACCTTCTGGAGAAGAAGACATGGAAAGCAATGATTATAATGCATATATAATGACCAATCAGTCATGGAGATAGATTCAGAGTGCTGTGCCACACAGAATAAAAGGTCTCAGCTGGAGGGAGTGGAGTGAGGAGCAATTTCCATCAAGAGGAAACATCTGGGTGAAGACTTGAACCATGGGTAGAACAAAATAAGAAAATGTACTTGACGAGCACTGCTTGTAACTGCTTTGTATTGATAATTAAAAGAAAGCAGAATGATTTCATGAACTTCATCTAAAAATCAGCATCGCAACTTTATAGTCCAACACAGTCTATATTCAAACATATTTTAACAATAGTAATAATTAAAATTTTATTGAATTTTTATTATGTATTTAGCACCATATAATGCCTCATATGTATCGCCTCACCTTACCCTCACATTAATACTATGAAGTAAGCAATATTGCTATTTTCATTCTATAGATGGGAAAGCAAAGTTGTAAAGAGGCTATGTAATTTGCCTAAAATCATGCAACTAATTAGTAGAACCAGGATTCAAACCTTTCATCTGACAGCAAAATGCAGTTTCTCCTATGAACAAATGTACACATAAAAATATACAGAGATGACATGTGTGTTTTTAAAGCATTCCATTGCGGCTGAAGAGTTGTTTTTGAAAACCCTGAACATAGGTGCTTAAAAGAAGCCTGTAGATTATTCTCAGGCAGAACATATTTGATATTGATCAAATTATTAATTTAAGGTATTACTGTTAGAATCCTCTCTGGTTTCATCTCAGGCTTTTCCTTAACTACCCAACACCGGAATACAACTGGCTCCAGCATTCCGGACAGACCTGCAGAGGTTATAGAAAGGCTAAAATGTAGGAGCATCAACTTACTTCCTTAATTACTGAACAAAGTACAAGTGGTCACTGGGGGAAAATAAAATGCCTCCCTTTATTAACTAGACAAATAACAATAGAAAAGTTATGGTTTCTAAGCAGTGTTTATCTTGTAGTAACTCCTGAGCAAATTTATTCCTACTAGATTGGAACGGATAATTGTACTTGAGGTAAGATGATAATATTAAAAAAAGACAAATTAAAAATACTAGTAATTAAATATTGCCTATAAAATGGAGCTAAGGCAAATTAGACATGGTAAACAATAAAAGGAACTAACACTAAGTTGTCCAACTACAGCAGAGATTTTCCTTTGTGTGATTCTCAGTTGTAGAATATATTGTTTTCATTTAACAAGCTTGGTCTACATGACCAGCATTACTATAATTTTACCTTCTCTACGTGTTCATTATTAAACACAAGGCCCTGACTGATCATTGTCTTAACTTTGTTTATATCCTACTTATTGTTACTTGGCAATTTCACCAAATGGGAGTTGTGGTTAGGGGTATGACAAAGGATTACTTCAGCTATAGCCAATTTTTATGAGACCCCTTTTATTGTGCATATCCCATCACCACTCATATACATGCACTCCATGTTTGAGAAATCACAAAAACTGAAGAGATAATTAATTTAGAGCTTTCAAATGGAATAATTCCAGTTAAGAGCAATCTTTCTTCTGTTTTCTCTTTCGATTCTTATTGACATTTATGTTCCATACTAAAATTTAGAGGCAGATGCATGTGACATCACAAAGCCAGTCTGTTTTTGTTCTTTCTCGTGCATGCTTCTTGCAGTTCGGAGGATGCAGGTAGAATCAACAGCAATCAAAAATTAACCCACTCTGGCCCATAGACATTTGCACTGCAGAGGTTAAGCATAGTTCAAATGCCTGTTTTCATGTAGATGTTAGCCATACAAAAGCCACATTTTAAATACTTACATTAAATATGTTTTTTAATATAGGAAAGGAAGCACTTCAGTAGGTCCTTGATCTAGATATATAATGAGATTTCAGAAAGCAGAAATAATAATGCTACTGAGGGATAAGAAAAATGAATCTAGTTGTGAATACATGATTATATGTATAAACCCACATGCACACATGCACACATATATACATACTCAGATGCTTTGGGAGGTGTTATTATTTTTGATAAGCTTGTATCTGTGCACTGCCTTTTCCTTCAAAGACATAACAGAAATCTCTGCTCTTTTTTCTTAAAAGGAGTAAAGGCCATTTAACCAATCTGCTAGAGAATCTCTTGCTAATGAACAAGAATCAGGCAGAATGTTAAAATAGTACATATTTGCTTTCAGTACATTTTAGCCCCAAATGGATTAAACAGTGGTGTCAGCAAGTGAAGGAAAGATAAGGGACAGGCTAAGAATACATCATGTGGAAAAAATTGCATTAGACCAAGGGAACAATATTCCTCAAATACTGCCGAGGCTGAGATATTACGAAATAAAATTTAAACAAGGAAAGGGAAAAGATGAGCCTAGGTCCTTCTGAAATACCACTCTGGCATTGTCAAATTTAAATGTGCTTTTCAATATGAGAAATATAGGAGTGTATCTACTGAAAAGACATATGTGTGTGCATATATATATATACATATATATATTACATACATATAATTGATATCCATGGGGCCCTTTTTTTCAGGAAAGATAAAAAGTGTGTTTGTACAAGAGAAAATAATTATATCCTCAGTCCTCTACAGGTTAAATTATATTCATGTAGTGTCCATCAAGCAGAATAGCAGAGGTACATTATGAGAGAATTGCTGGAATTAACCTTCCTTTGCTCCTCTGGTTTTTAAGAGGCCAAGATCAAAGACCAGGTCCCATCAAATCCATTAAAATAAAAACAGAAGTTGTTGGGGGCTGGGGAGGAACTCCAAGGAAAATTACCTCTTCCTTTGTAGTACAAAGCACTGCTGCAAAGAACTTTACTTTATTTAGATCTTTTTTAATACATTACCTGTAATTCAAGTGAGAAGCACAGTGGTTTGATTTGTGGGAGGAAATTTTATATGGAGGAAAATAAAAAGGAAAGAACTAGAGTTTTAAATAAGCTTTTCTGAGCTTACTGATAAACCTGCTCATTGTACGTGCACCATTTCCAAATGTGGGACCAACTTGAGACCCGGTTGTCTTTGCTGAGACCTATCGTTGTGCTTATTTATTCCTGTGCATTATCCTGTAATGGCCCCACAGAGATGATCTTCTTTCAGCACCATCTGCTACTAGGAAAAACAAGAACATACACTACACCTGTTACAAGCTTCCCTGCATTCAAAGTCTTTTCTCTAGGCAAAATGATAAATTATGTAAGAAATAAACGGGAATCACCAACTGATAGGGAGAGAAAGGTCCTGATTCTGGCACATTTTAATCAAGTTCCTAAATGGGAAAGTAAATCATTTGGCCCCCTAAAATAATCCATAGGGTATGTTAGTGCTTAACACAAAAAATGTAGCCGGTTGATTATCCAAAGACTGCCTTGGACTTTGTGTTATGCTGATGTAATTCCTTCCAGAAATACTGTCTGGCATTAATATTTGTGATCAACAGACTAAGAAATCACAAAACTTGCTTGACATCATCATTTGTAAAATATATCTAAATTAATGCAAAGAATATTTATTGAGTCCCTTCTGGGCTCTAGCCACTGAGGAAGACCACCAAGGCAGAAAGCACATGCTCTCCGTCACACTCGGCTTCCCAGCCCTTGAGTCATCCAGCCCTTTGTATTCATCAGTTTCTCCCTGCTGAGGATAACCCAGAGGCAATGCTGACTTCAAGCCAACTTTCTAAGAGCTCCTCAGAGACAAATTTTTTCTAAACACCCCCGTAGGCTACTCCTGCACATGTAGCTTCACAAAAACTACACTGATGAAAAACTTCCTGTTCTAGGAAAAAACAATTATCTCATATTAAACATGCTCTGATTTTTTTAAGCTCACTGTTTTACCACAGGCTATTCTCTTTACTTATATATGCATTACACAAAGTTATTTACTGACATCAATTACTGCTTCAATATAATATTACATGTTTATAAAGAATACAAAAGACTTTAATATTTCATATTGGAAGCAACTAAAATTTTTTAAAAATCTACTATTCCAGGCACTGTTAGAGACCTCTCATCAGGGTTTCTCAAGGGTCCCTAATCTTACTGAGGCAACATCAATCACCTGAAGAAATTAGATAATAACTGTAATCTAAGATCATATGTTACTGACCATGAATGCTACCTGAATAGAAACAAAGTCAAAAGCAAAGTGGGCTGGACTAATCAGGGCAGGTGGAAAAGATGGGATTTGACCTGGGCTTTAGAAAGGACAAGATCTCAAAACAAGAGAGAAAAAGAAAGACAGTAGAGAGAAAGGTGATCTCAGCTACTGGGGACAATGGCATAGATAAATCAGTAAAGATCTAACAGCAGGGATTAGAAAACTCACCCACCCTAGAGACTTTGGGTCAGCAATTCTACGAGTGCATGTATGGGTACACATATAGGTACTCTTATGTATTATAACTTATGGTATGTCTGACCTTATGTATATGCATTACATGTGCGATTGAGAGACAAAGAAAAAGACACTGTTGATTCATTCATAATGTTGTAGCCACGCGTTCCCGGAAACAAACTCACTCAGAAGGACAATGCAGATACTGGAGTGCAGTTTATTACACCGGCAGGCCCAAGGCAGAGTCTCCTCTTAGCCAAGGACCCCGACCAGCATTTGTGAAAATCTTTTATACCCCGTGTGTACATGTCCAAACCCACCACCCCAAATTCCTTGAGACTTAACATAAACCAAGGAAAATACAATCCCAATAAGCCCATCATTCATGTGCTATGTGTTCATGTGCTCAAACAGTCAAACCATTAGCCAATAATCAATAAACCTGAGGTTACACTCTGATAGATACAGAAAATTTTATGGCCTGTTTGGAGGAAGGGGTGATTAGTGTATGTTTCTCTTAGGCGATGAGTAACCTAGATATGATCTTCAAGGTTCCCCTGTCTGGAGGGGGTCCTATCCTTCTGTTGCTGTTTTCATAGGCACTAAACACAGAGTTCAGAGTCCACTGGAAAGGTGTCCGAGCATGATCAGCATGAACAGGCCTAAGATGGAGTCCAGGCCCTTATGAATTCCTTCTTCAATAACACATCCTTATGGAATTGCTTGATGGAATAATACCATATCAAATAGTCACACCATGCTTATATACATTATAGAGAAATACCACTAAAACTTATCCCATTATTAGAATTATATCTTAGAAAATGCTTATCACTTATCACCCTTTTGAGTAGATGGCCTTAGGAACAAATGAATATCTTGTCTATTAATTAAATGTGTTAATCTTCCACGTTCCTATTTTAATAGGAGAACTTTGGAGAGAAGACTGTAGAATGCTCCCATATACTGATAAATCTAAATTAATTGCCACCTCACAGAAAGCAGATCCAGGCATAGCTAAGGACACAGCCCAATAAAGATATTTGCAGAAACCACAGCAGCAGTCAGAAAGTGTACAAATTAGACTACGTTAAGAAGTGCACAGATAATATGAAAAATGCCATAAAACTGTAACATAAGCCAATGGGACATTCACACTTTTATGTATAATGCATTCAGCTATGTCACTGTATCCAAGGACAGATATTTTTGGAGGTAACAGGAAATGCAAAGGCCCAGAGAAGGGCAACAAGATTATTGAAGGCCTGCGAATGTGGCAGGAATAAGGAGACTGTCCTCACAGTATGAGATGACATTGGCTTTGCCCATAAGAGAGGGACAAAACTACATACTCCAGACCTCACAAATTCACACTAATGATGAAGAGATACCAGGACTAAGACTGAAATTATCCCAGAGGGAAACCTGACATAGAAAAACCAGATGCATGTGCTGTACACATACATTTGAGTCAGTCCAATTTTATTTCTCTACTCACTATGGATCCCAGAGCCTTTGAAACCCTCAGTAGAGGTCCCAAAATGTCTGCTCTAGAAGAAAAATGGAAACGTCATAGGGAAGTCAAAACAAAAAATGTTAAGGCCATGCTCATGAATTTGCCTTCTGGCATTTCTTGATTGAAAAAGGAAAAGATACAAATAATCCAAACCTGTTTTAACTGAGCTAATGCTCAACATCTTAAAAGCACAGGGTAATGAAAAAGACTCTGGACCCACATGGCTGATCATTTGGACCTGATCATTTTCCTGCCATTTTTACCCTCTGCTGAGCACCGGGAGCCTCGGGCTCTCCCTACCTGGGTGACATCAGCTGGGCTGGCTGAGCTCTGCTGCACTCAACTGTCTGAGAAGGATTTCTCCAGTGAGAACCAGAGTTTCACTGACCTGGATAGAAACTCACCACCTTTCACGTTCCGCTTTCTCCTGAGGAGCCTGCTAGGAAGACTGAAACAAACGCTGGGACTGGATGAAGAGAGTTTCGGGGCCTGGCCTTAACTCAACTTTTCACCAGCTTGCCTGTGCCTCTTCTAATCTCATTTGGCCTTTTATTCTTACGTTAATATTTGTGAAAACAGAGATTGAGACTCAACTATGTGCAGACATTTTATATAAGTACCAAAACGATAATAAGATATTGTTATCTTATTTTTATTATTGAGGACCAAAGACATTATAGACAGCCCACAGTAATAAATGTGGAAGTACAAAAACTGAACTTAAACACTATCCAGTTGAACTCAAAGCTCTTTCTACTATACAATGTTGCCTCTGAGCACAGGCCATGCTTACAGGGTTTGTCAGCCAACAATTACAGTACCTGAACTAGTTCGGATCTCACACAGAGGACACTTCTGATAGGATAATTTGAAAAAGATTTATTTAACAAAGTGGCTTGTTTACAAAGCGTGGGTGTATGGTAACCACAAAGAATAATGCAGAACCTGGAGCTCATCATGGCAACTGAGCTATTAGCACCCCTACGCTCCAGAAGACCAGGAGAGGGTATAACCACCAGAATCTTCAGAAGGAGGAAGTCATGTAAGGTTAGCTCTAGGGTTAATTCCCTCATGAGGAAGATATCCAGCTTCGCACTGGTTTAAAAAGGGGGGGGTGGGGGCCGGGTGTGGTGAGGGGAAAGGGACAAAATCATAAAAGACATTCCTCACCTTCTTCCTGGTTTTCCTAAAACCATCCAACTCATCAAGATCACTGGATATGCTGATTTCCAAGTTTACTGAAGAGCAATACAGTTGTCCATAGAACATAGGATCTATTCAATTTAGCAAGTGTTTTTATGGCATATTAAGGATGGACTTCAGTCCAAGACCACCATGATCCACATTATGACCAGGTTACAACAACACGGGATAAAGCAATAAACAGTAAAGGAAAGAAATGCATAGCGAGTGTAGATGCTGCCCAATAACTGCTCCTATTTACATTCATGCTCAGCCTCCACTCCATGGTGGGTGGTCCAGCCCAGGAAATCGCAGTGTGAGTATACATGAAAATGATGATCCTAAGCAAGGAAGAAAATAGCCCTGGGGCTGACACTCGGAAATGTCAAGATAGATTCAAATTGTTAACCTTTTTACTTGTGCATTTTAAAGAAAGTGCTTTTGTTAGGCCATTAAATGCTATCTACCCACCTCCCTGAAAATACATTCTAAAAATTCATTACGTCTCCACTAAAAAAGCTTCTTCTATTGTGATCCCAAATTTGCAGCCCTTTTCCAAGTGCCTCTTGATCCTCCCTTTTAGGAATGACAAAGACAACATAGTTGGCCATCTTTTGCATCTTTGTTATCTTATTCTTTTGTTTGATTCTCCATGCACCAAGAATTCCATCAAATGCCTACCAGACAATAACAATCACATTGAGCTTTAAAAAATTCTTATATTACACCTTGATTTATATTTACAACCCTGGTGGCTTGTAAAGACAGTAAAGAAACTGCCTTCAATGAGGGGAGACCCAGGTTCGATCCCTGGGTTGAGAAGATCCCCTGGAGAAGGCAATGGCTACCCAGTCCAGTATTCTTGCCTGGAGAATTCCATGGCCTATGGAGCCTGGTGGGCTACAGTCCATGGGGGTCACAAAAAGTTGGACAGAATTGAGTGACTACCACTTTCACTTTCTATATTTACAACAAACCTTATGAAGTCAGTCTAGAGAATATTAGCACCCCCCTTTTACAGATAGGGCCCTCAGAAGAGTCAACTTCTTATCTAGAGTGACATGGCATACAACAGCCCACTGTGGACTCCAAAGCTCTATGCGACCCACTGGCCCTCCATTCCTAGCCCATCTCACACCACCCACCTCTCACTGAGCTTCAGTCACAAAGGCCTTCCTTCTGCTCCTCAAACACATGAATTCCTTCTGTCCAGCTGTTCCGTTTTCCTAGGACATTCTTCTTTATATCTTCATGCGGCTGACTCCTTGCCTCTTGGGGCTCAATCCAAAGGCCACCTCCTCAGAGAAGCTTCTACAGTCACACAGTCCAAAAAGGCTTCATTTGTTCCATCATAATTACATCATTTGGCTTGTGTTCCTTCACAGCACTCATCATTATCTGATATTATCTTCTGCATTTACTTTTTTCTTGTTTATGTTTTCTCTTGTCCCCTAGAATAAAACCTCCATAAAGAGGAGACCCTTCTCTAGCTAGCTTACTCCTATATTCCAGTACCAAGAGAATATACTGAGTACAACCTCTAATTGCATATTTGAGTTATTTTAAAAATATACCCATTTACCTGAAGCACTGTGGGAGAAGAAACAATGTCTATTTTGTTTACTATTAACACTATGCAACACAGATTACAGACATAGCAAATGTTTTGTGGAAGGAAGGATGGAAGGAAGGGAAAGAGGGAATGAATGGAGAGTGAAGTGAAATAAAAGTAGCTCAGTCATGTTTGACTCTTTGTGACCCCATGGACTATAGCCTGCCAGGTTCTACTGTCCATGGAATTTCCAGGCAAGAATACTGGAGTTTGCCATTCCCTTCTCCAGGGGATCTTCACATCCCAAGGATGAAACCTGGGTCTCCCACATTCAGGCAGATTCTTTACCATCCGAGCCACCAGGGAATCATATGAATGGAGGGAGGAGCTTCATGTCATTTGCCTTAATATGAGCCAGGCACTCTGCTAAGCCATTTGTATCTTGTCTCAATTGGGGCTCAATTACCTAAAAGTAGGTGTGTTGTCTCTAGTTATGCAAATGAAAAAAACTGAAGCAAGGAGAGATCACATAATATGAACAGTTCTGACAAAATGTATATGTAGAATGTGTCATACTCCAGGTCATGCCCTTTCCAACCACATCACACTAGATCTGAGCACACTTAAAACTTCGTATTCCTAAGTACAAAAAGAGAGGAGAGGAAGCTACAAGAATATGATTTTAGTTCAATATAATAAAGAAACTTCTTTTGGTAGGAGCTATTCTGGGCTAGAAGAAGCTGCCTCAGGGGGAAAAAAAAATAGGCCACCAGGACTAGTGGTAAACTGGTGGGGATCCCAACCTATATAAGGAAGACTTGTCAAATGGGAAGATGGGCAGATCAGAAATTGGTTTTGGTTACATATTAAGGGAACAAGCAAATATTATACATAAACAAACTGGGGGTAATAGATATCCCATGTTTTTCACCATCAGAAAAAGGAGTTACAAATGTGAAAAGTGGTAAAGCTGGAAGGAATCCCATGGTTCCAGCACACATGGCACATGGATCTTTCAAAATACCATTCTCCACTAAAAGGAACAAGTTCTTTGTACTATTCTTGTCATATTTCTGGAAGTGTGGAATATTTCTAACTAAAGAGTAAAGAAAAAAGGTAACAAGTTTCATTCCTAGTGGGTATGCAAGCATGGGGGTAGTCGAATGTCTCTCAAACTTTAAATTGCATACAGATCATCTGGAGATCTTGCTAAAATGCAGATTCTGATTCAAGAGGTCTGAAGTCTGAGATTCTGAATTTCTAACTAGCTCCCATGTAGAGTTGATGCTCTGATCCACAGATCAAACTCTAAATATCAAGAGGCAAAACAATCACATGATTATTAATAATAACTAATTGCCATTTAATATTGTCAGGCATTGTAATAGGTGTTGAATGTATATAATCTCTAGTACTTATCCACAAATGGAAGGCAAAAGAAATGCAAATTATTTTCCCAAGCCAGGGAAATTATAGTAGAAGTATGTACTGGGCATTGGTGTTAGAGAGATTTTGGTTATAATTACAAATTAACTAATCATTCAGCATATAGCCCTGACAAGTTATTTAATCTTTCTGTGCTTCATTTTTCTCCTATTGGATTTCTATGAGAAATAAATATGATAATGTGGGGCCTAAAGTGTATAGCAACTGTTACCAAGTGGAGCTAAAGGCCGTGTCCTTCCCACCACGTTGTACAACAAATACTGATTCCAGTAGATAATCCTTGAGATTCCTCCCTTCCAACTAGGAGGTTCTGTCATCGTAGAATGAAATTGTTTTTGGTAGGATTTGCATCCAAAGGGAGAGACCCAAAGAAAAATTATGTACCTAGATGGATCGAGGACAAGAAAAAGACATTTTAGATGAAAGAAAGAGCATCAGCCAAGACACACTGCCCAGAATCAGGTGGACAGGTGATTTGGGTGGTGACGAGACCAGCCTGGTCAGAGCAAAAAGATCATGTAGCCTAAAAGGAGTTGCTAGAGTGTTCAAAAGCAAGCCTGGGGAGTTCTGCTTGCTTTCTTCCGTAGGTGGCCCAGACAGACTTGTTGCAAGACAAATCTCTGCTTATTGAACAAATCCTCTTAAACTGTCTGAACATCAACAGTCTGCAGCTTTGAAATCCAGATTACAAACTGCAGCACTCATTGGGCGTATCTTTGATGACTGAATTAATCAGCAAGCACAGTTTCCTTGTACAAACAATACTGTGTTTTTAACTTAAGGACACATCACAAACCAGGAAAAGGCCAGTTGATTGAACATACCTGGCCCATTTAAGTTGCTCAGCTCCTGGTGTCTTCACAGGTTTTAATTACCCTCTTTGCCAATTCACAATGGAATCCTTTCTCTTTAGAGGCATCCACATTTATTCATGCACCCCTCAGAACGGAATGACTTATTATCTGCTCTGATGGATATGTACATCCCTTATTTACTACTCTTTGGGTAAAACACTTCCCATCCTACTTCTATCTGTTCAAGACAATTTAATTTCCACATGACATTTTTTCACTTTGGACAATCTTACTATAACATACTCAGATTTACATCTTTGTATCTACAGTCTTTCATGAACTCCTCCCCACCTGCTCTCCTTGTATGTAAATTGGCTGGATGTGGAGAGAAAAATCACTCTGGTTCATCCTTTAGTGAATATACCCCAAGAACACTTGCTCCTAGACTATTTCTGTTTGCCAACCAGCAGCCAGCCAGCAACCCACCCACCCACCTGATGGTTGAGGAAAGATAACAGAAGGGAGAGGAAAAGAAACTGTGGAGGGAAGAGAGAGAATCTTATGACCAATATCCTGGCACTATTCCAACCTGGATAATTAGTCTGCCTCTATTTTGAACACTTTTTCCATTTGCAGCATGTATGTGCATGTATGCACATGTGTATGTATTGGGGGAAAGGGTACATTGAGTAGGGGAGGGGAACTCCATGAAAATTTTTTTCTCTGTTTCTTCTCAGCCTTGGTTTATTAGAAATAACCTGAAAATTAAAAACATAATCCTGGGGAGAGAAGCAAATGTCTCAGTATTCTACCTCAAAAGGGCTCAGAGATAGATAACCATACAGAATTTCTAAAGGCCTCAGGAAGCTTTTGCAAACTCAGAAAGCAGCCTTTAAGAGCACAGGAAAGGGGCATTAAAATAAACAACCCCTTTGATAGGGAACAATGCAAGAAGGCAAAGAAGCAGCCTTGTCCCCTATTGAAGGCTTCTGACTGGTCATCCACACTTTGCCCTTGGCCTGTCCCTGATCTGTTCTTCAAAAAAAACCCATCTCTCCAGGTGACATCCGGGGCACAGATGGGACTTGGGAGGATGGAAACATGAATTCTTGTAGCGCAGCCAGCTCCCTCTCCCAGACAGATTGGGCTTTAGCCATTTGATAAAGATTGAAGATACCATTTGAGAAGAAGGGGAGAATTAAGTCTAAGACACAAGTAAGCATTTTAAAACAATTCTCTAAACCCAGTGCTTTTGGTAGGCATTCTCTGCCTACATCTAATGGCAGAAAAGCACCAAAAAGTAGCCTCAAGGGCTATGAAAAGATGCATAAGTAGTCCTCTACAGGTAAATAAAAATACAAGCAAAATTGGTAGTCCATTTATATCTCTATTTTCTGCCTTTGCCCTTCTGCTCTCCATACTGTGTGGTACATATCTGGAAGCACAAGAGGTACCAATAGTTCTGTTGAAGAGTCATCCTGGCTCCATGTCTGGCTATCTCATGATCCTCTCCCCCTTTTACAGGTGAAGGGATAAAATCCTGAGAGTAAATGAGGTTTATCTTTCCCTCAGGATTCCTGTTTTCCTGTGATCCACCAACTTTTGAAAGAGGGATTTCATTACTTCTCAGGAAGAAAAAAATACAAATAAAAGCCAGGAAGGCAAATGAGTCTCTGGGTGGATTTTTTTTTTTTTTAATTCAGAACTTAGAAAATAGTTTAGAAACCTAAAGTTATCTAAATGTGTTAGTCACTCAGTTGTGTCAACTCTTTGCAACTACATGGACTGTGGCCCACCAGGATCCTCTATCCTTGGAATTCTCCAGGCAAGAATACTGGAGTGGATGGGTAGCCATTCCCTTCTCCAGGGGATCTTCCCACCCAGGGCTCCTGCATTACAGGCAGATTCTTTACCATCTGAGCCACCAGGGAAGCCCAAAGTTATCTGAGGTAGACTTTAAAGGAAGAAAATGGGGTTTGAACTTTAAAAAGCTAACGGATTAGGAAATTTAGAGAAGAAAGTTTATAACAAGTTTATAACCTCAGAAAAGAATAAATTACATTGTGTGATTCTTTTCCCCCCTCAATAAAAAGACATTAAATTACAAAAAGCTAGTGGAGGGAAGAAAAGTAAGAGGAATAAGACTTGATTGTAGGTAGAGATTACCTAATGAATTCTTCCGCTCACCTCTAGCCAAGGCCCAAGGAAAGCAGATAAAACCCCTTGTAGGTTTAGGTGTTTGCTGAGCAGAGGCAATCTGTAGGTCCCTTCCAAATCAAGCCCTCTTCCTAAATCCTCACAAACTCCAATAACAAGGATCTATTCATCAATCCAAAGTAGAGTTGAGAAGCTATGTTTAGGAAAAGAAAATTTAAGCGGTTCCTTCTTCCCTGATGCAAAAGCCTCTAAGACCCCAAAACACTGTAGGACAGAAACATCGAAACAACACAATTAGACATGTTCCCTATTTATAAATATGTATAATCTCCCCCAGCATGCTGTCCATTTAGTAATGCTGCTAAATCACAAAACACACACACAGAAATTGAACAACCCAGGTATAGGAGAGGAGACAGGAAATGAGCTATAGTAAGGAACTACAGTCTTGAATAACCAGGTAATGGAATCAGTGACACTTTAAAAAACAAGTGAAGGTTTAAGTAAATTAAGAATCCAATTAGATAAATCAATGATAGCCACAACTGAGTACATTTTGCCTATAATCTCACACCAGGGCTTCCCTGGTGGCTCAGATGGTAAAGAATCTGCCTGCAATGTGGGTGACCTGGGTTCGATCCCTGGGTTGGGAAGAGCCCCTGGAGGAGGGCATGGCAAGCCACTCCAGTATTCTTGCCTGGAGAATCCCCATGGACAGGAGCCTGGCAGGCCACAGTCCATGGGGTGGCAAAGAGTTGGCCACAACTGAGCGACTAAGCACAGGACAGCACTTCACCTCTTTAGAACATCAAATATATTCAAAAGGTGTGTCTCAGTTGCCCTGTTATGATATTAAGGGGTATTTTCACTTCACCAGGGGAGAGATTTTTTGTTGTTTGCCACTGTTTAGTTGATAAATCGTGTCCTACTTCTTTTGTGATCTCATGTAATATGGTCCATCAGGTTCTTCTGTTCATAGGATTTCCCAGGCAAGAACACTGGAGTGGGTTGCCGTTTCCTTCTCCAGAGGATCTTTCTGATACAGGATTGAACTCACATCTCCTGCTTGGCAGGCAGTTTCTTTACCACTGAGCCACCTGGGAAGCCTTTGAAGAGATTAAATTGTATCAAATAAAATAGTCTGAAACATTTCTACTTATTTTCATGAATGACTTGTTATTTTGAGAAATATTTATCTATTCAAATATTTCCATTTCTTCTTAGAAAGTTTTTCATTTTAGGAAATATCCATGTGTTAAATAAACTTTTTTAAACTTTAATAATTGAAGGACAATTGCTTTACAATGTTGTGTTAGTTTCTGCCATACAGCAACATGATCTAAGCATCTATCGTAAGCTAAGCACTATGTTAGGGTAAAGAATATTGGTGCCAGTGTTCAGAACTATGCTTGTTACATAGGAAATACTTGTATTTGTTGAATAATTGATTAAAGATAGATAAGATGCATCCTTGAGAAACCTGAGAGTTGCTATGTTTCCCATGACCCCAAGAAGGATTCAGAAGTGACTGAGAATTGGTCAGTCAACCTAGGGAGGTGGCTAAGAAGGATACAAAATGGTCTGAAAGAACCTGGAGCCCAGAAATATAGGGAGCTATAGAAAACCCCATGGACGGAGGAGCCTGGTAGGCTGCAGTCCGTGGGGTCACTAGGAGTCGGACACAACTGAGTGGCTTCACTTTCACTTTTCACTTGCATGCATTGGAGAAGGCAATGGCACCCCATTCCAGTACTCTTGCCTGGAAAATCCCATGGATGGAGGAGCCTGGTGGGCTGCAGTCCATGGGGTCACTAAGAGTCAGACACGACTTAGCGACTTCACTTTGACTTTTCACTTTCATGCATTGGAGAAGGAAATGGCAACCCACTTCAGAGTTCTTGCCTGGAGAATCCCAGGGACGGGGGAGCCTGGTGGGCTGCTGTCTATGGGGTTGCCCAGAGTCAGACACGAATGAAGCGACTTAGCAGCAAGGCCTAGAAAGAGACTGACAAGGAACAAACATATAAATACAGGAGAGTCAGATCAAATACATAAATGAGAAAGATGAAGGATGAGGAGTAAAGGCTGCCTCCCACCAACATCTGGACCACAAATGAGCCTGCAAGAACTGAGACACCCCTGAAGAAAACAAGAAAATCACAGCTTTGAACCAGCGATGGCTTCTTAATCCTAACTAAAATGATGCTACTCTGGTGCTGAATCTGGTAATGAAAATCTTGCTGTTGGTGATATTCCATATTTATGTTCTGATATTGTATAAAGGGAACAAAGAAAGATTGAGATCTTGAGTTTTAAATTAAAAAAATAATAAAAATATGGTAGTATTGAATTTTCACAAAACCAATAAACAAAATGAATGAAAAAAAAAAAAGAAAAAGAAAACAGGAAAGTAAATGAGGTGTAGAAATCTTGAACTAAGTAGATTTTATCTGAAGGGGCTAAGGGAAATGTGCTTGAGTTTACCAAGATTTGGTAAGACTGAATTTTCTGCTCCAAGGGGAAACAGAGAAGCTGAAAAGATATACTTAGTTCAGTTATTAGAGAAACAGAAATTTTCTCATTTGCACATTTGAACATAGAATCCCCCACTACATAGGAATGAAAGATCTAGGACTTTCTCGGTACACAAAATTGGAAAGGAACAAAATATACTTCCAGCCCCAGGCTGTATGGCTTCAGGAAAAATCATACTTTCCACTCTACCAAGGAATCTGTTTAAAAGACTGGTCTCAGTCAGTCAGAGGATTTTTTAAATGTGTTATTCACATTTTCAAATCTTAAAAAAATAAGAGTGTGTTTTTCTGGTGAGTAAACCTCATAATGCCTTGAATTAAACTGCTTTCCCAATTTTCAGCATCATTTAAGTTTCCTACCTCAATAGACCAATGTGGATCCGAAAGTTTTCAATCAACTCAATAGGTATGTATGTATTTAACAGCCGACATCTGTGACCACCAACTTGATGTGCTGGATGCTTTACATATGCTATCTAGTCTCATGCTTCCCCAGTTGTGGTCTTCAAACCTGCAGCATCCCCTAAGAGCTACTGGAAAGGCAGACTCCCTGCACATACTCTGACCTACCAGATCAGAATCCACATTTTCACCAGACTCCCTGGTGAGTTGTGTGGACTTTCAAGTTTGAGAAGCACTGCTCTACTTGACTCTAAGCATTACATCAGTATTTATAAGATCACTTATAACCACAGTGTTTTATGTAAAGTATAATGCATCCAAGGTCAACATGGTATATTTTTTAATGTATTTTGCATTTGTCACAACTCTTTCCATTGAAAGTAGCAACTCAAACCTGCTTAAATTTAAAAGAGAAATGTATTTGAAGTTTCAGATAACTAAGAGAAGAATTAGCACTCAGCCAGGAGAGAGAACCTGGAGTGGGATCAGAGATAAAACGGCCACCACACTCACTCATCTTTGCTATTGTGTTGATGTGTCTACTTCATTCTCTCTCACAAGGAACCACTACAAATCAAAGAACATAGCTACCGATAGATCTCAGCACCAACCCCCCACCCATCTGTAGGTTTTTGACATCCAATGGGATGTAAATCCTTTTCCCAAACTCTAGCCCCCCCCCCCAAAAAAAAAACTATGAAAATTCTCCTTTGGCTCATCTCAACTGTCCATCCTGGGATCATCACCTGTGCTGAAAAGTCAATGTAGCACCGGGAAATTGAGGGGGAGGGTGGGGGCAGGGAATTCCCATAAAAAGATGGCAGCTTTTATTCAAACCCCATAGTTAATGTAGAGTAAAGCACATTTCTTGGGTGAATTAGGAGGATAGTGCTACTAGAAAGAGAAGGAAAAAGTAGTGGTGGGCAAGCAATCCAACAGTGTCTATCACATGTGCCACACTCATGTCATGTTCCTCCCTGTGCCCCCCACTCTTTCTCTATTGAATATATAACTGCAAGTACACGAACATTAGGCAAGTTCAAGGCAAGGCCAAGGATTAGACAGAAAACCACAGTACAATAAAACAAAAATAAAAGATAACAAGCGTGTGAAGACAAAAACACATCATGATACCTTGACAGAAAGAAACAGCAATGGGCTGGAATGCCACAGTCTCGTTACTAAACAAGATAATGGGCATCAGTTTTGTATGCTTCCTTTAACCAATGGAATTAGCAAATAAATCTTCTGGTTTTATGAACATTTCTTTCTCAAGTTAAAATTTTAGTTATTAAACTACAGCTGCACAAGTTTCTTCACTAACCCCAGTCTGGAATGACAGGACTTCTTGTACAAATGCCTCCAGGATATCGCATTTGCTATTCTCGCTACCAGGAATGATATCCCTCCAAAGCTCACGCCCTTTCTCCCTTCCAGCTTCGGCTTGAAAGTCACCTCCTTAGAGAGATCTTCTTTGACCATCTTACCTAAGCAGGTACAGCTATTATGTGCACACACACCATACTCTACCTCCTTTGATCTGCTTTAGAACTTATTACTATCTGACATATTTATTTGTTTTCTTATATGTGTCTTGTCTGCTTCCTACTAGAGTGTTAGCACTATAAGGGCAGGAACTTTTACTATCATCTTCCCCCCGTCCCATATTCCCCATACCTAGAACATCCCCAGCACCTAGTCATTGCCTAGTAACTTTTGCATAATGAAAAAAGAAAGACGATAGAAACTGTGAAACCATAATTGGAAGACTGGTCAGCACAAACTTTCTAAGGATGGCTGAGGGAGCAGGCGTAAGGAATAGGATGGGAAGCAGACATTAAAATCAAAGAGGTAGATATATTCCTAAGTATTTTATTCTTTCCATTGCAATGGTGAATGGAATTGTTTCCTTAATTTCTCTTTCTGTTTTCTCATTATTAGTGTATAGGAATGCAAGGGATTTCTGTGTGTGGATTTTATATCCTGCAACTTTACTATAGTCATTGATTAGTTCTAGTAATTTTCTGGTGGAGTCTTTAGGGTTTTCTATGTAGAGGATCATGTCATCTGCAAACAGTGAGAGCTTTACTTCTTCTTTTCCAATTTGGATTCCTTTTATTTCTTTTTCTGTTCTGATTGCTGTGGCCAAAACTTCCAAAACTATGTTGAATAGTAATGGTGAAAGTGGGCACCCTTGTCTTGTTCCTGACTTTAGAGGAAATGCTTTCAATTTTTCACCATTGAGGATAATGTTTGCTGTGGGTTTGTCATATATAGCTTTTATTATGTTGAGGTATGTTCCTTCTATTCCTGCTTTCTGGAGAGTTTTTATCATAAATGGATGTTGAATTTTATCAAAGGCTTTCTCTGCATCTATTGAGATAATCATATGGTTTTTATTTTTCAATTTGTTAATGTGGTGTATTACATTGATTGATTTGTGGATATTGAAGAATCCTTGCATCCTGTGTACGAGACAGCAAAAGAGACACTGATGTATAGAACAGTCTTATGGACTCTGTGGGAGAGGGAGAGGGTGGGAAGATTTGGGAGAATGGCATTGAAACATGTAAAATATCATGTATGAAACGAGTTGCCAGTCCAGGTTCGATGCATGATACTGGATGCTTGGGGCTGGTGCACTGGGACGACCCAGAGGGATGGAATGGGGAGGGAGGAGGGAGGAGGGTTCAGGATGGGGAACACATGTATACCTGTGGCAGATTCATTTTGATATTTGGCAAAACTAATACAGTTATGTAAAGTTTAAAAATAAAATAAAATTAAAAATCAAAGAGGAAATGAGAGTCTGTCTGGGACGTTAGCATATAAAGGTGATAATCCCCAGGAAAACAGAAAACAGTAGCAAATGGAAACCTGGGACTGGTGGATCCCTGATTCCAGACTCTACAGCTGTGTACCATGGTTCTCTTGTGAAACGTTTAGTGCAAATAGAGAAGGTGTTCACTGATTACCATCTACAGCTACACAGATAAAAGATGCAAGAGGAAATATTTATTCTTGCTCAGAAGTGCATTGCTACTATATTAAAAGAAAGATCTATGCTCACCCCTTTCCTAAAGTCAATGATAAACTCTGAAAGTCATGACCAGAAAGAGCACTGAAGAGAGTTGAAAAACCCAGATTAAACTCAAGTTCTTCACCCCACTTTTCATGACTCCAAGACAGCTGGTTAAAGATCTGGTTACCCCAGTTTCTCCATTACCTCCAAAAGATAAGTAGCCTCAGATAAGGCTACTCAGGTCCACAGAGATGGTGTAATTTGCTCCAGATTACACATCAGGAGATTTATTTGAATGTTTATCTCTCTGACTCTAAAATTCATACTCTCATGTTGTTAAGTGCTCATCACCTGAGAGAAAGTATACAAACAGACCACCCATAGATAGTACACTGAATGACAAGTTCCACAGCAACCAGTTCCAGAAATTAAACCACAACCTCTGTAGCAATCTGCCCACAACAATTAGCATTTGATCAATAACTGACAGCTTCCCTAAGTTTTGGCCCAGCTTTCAACTTAGGGCCAATCAGAATAAGCCAATTATGCTCCATCAATCAATAACATAGGTTGCACTGCATGTAAACAGCTCACCTCCAGCCTCCTCATGACAGGAGCCTCCAAATCAGGGCATAGATGAAACCTTCCTCTGTTTCACTATAAAACTTTCCCACTCCTCTGCTTGCCTTTTAATTCTGCTAAATGCAAGCAATGGTGCTGACTCCTTCCCTATAGCGAGCTCTGAATAAATAAGTTTTGCTTGTTCTCATCTGTGTACTCTTCACTTAAGTATGAAGGACATTATCCCCCAACACCTAGAAGAATGCTAGGCACACAATAGGTGCTCAATAAGTGTACAGTGGAATTAAACTGAGCTGAATCTATAATAGAATGGTAATAACAGATAATAATAACTACCTTACATTGTTACTATAAGTGTTAAATTAGATAATCTAAGTAAAAATATTTTGAAACTGTAATGTGCTATGGAATCATAAGGTATTATTAAGTTAAAAACAAGGTATAATCAGAACCACATAAGAGAGTAGTAGTATAATGCTATTTATTCTGATGCTTAATAATGAGAAACTCTTAGAATTATTTTCAGCTTTGTTATTACATGAATTCAATAGCCAAACAGGAAGAACTCTTTCTAGATTCTTTCAAAACAGAGTCTTAACCAATCAAGGTCTTACCGGGAGAAATTTTGGAATTTCCAAACCATCTCTCCCTTCTTCGATCAGACTCTAACCATACCTTCTCAAATCCACTCCTCTGGCTAAAAATCACATATCTTTAAACATGTCTGCCTATGCCAGCACAGGAAATATAAAAGAGAGCAGATAGTTAGGATTCCACTTTGGTGTCTTCTGCCCAGCTACATTTTTCCTAAGCTTTTGAGTTCCCTTGCCCTGATACAGCTCATCTTCTCATTTCCTGCCTCACCTGAACTCAAATAGCTCCCTGCCTGTAGCCTGTCTAACCCTAGACTTTCTGCCTGGTTCTGCCAACCTGGATATTCTACTTCTTACCTGCTAAAACTCACCAGAGCACCTGACCTAGTCTCCAGACTCTAGACTCTCAAGGACTGGGACTGTTTTGTCAATGTGGATCACATCGTTAAGCAAAGCAGTGGATTGAGACTAACTTTCAGGCTGCCCAGAGAGAGCCTTCCTTGGTAGTATTTTCTGGGTGAAGTCAACACAGACTAGAATTTGTTCCTAAGTTTTGCATGTAAGAAACTCAACAATCATCCTCTCAAGAAATAACCATTCATTTAAGAATAGCTTATACCAAACATACAAGTAATGTATAAACTAGAATAGTTGCCATTTCTTTATTGAACAAGACACTGAGCTAAGAGCTTTGTGAACATAATCTCCTTCTGCCTTTACAGCAGTCAGAAGACATGAATGCACTTTAGCCCCATACATGAGAAAAATGACTTAGGTTCATGGAGATTATATAACTTGTCCAAAGTTAGACATCTGATGAGTTTTGAATGCTCATCTCTCTGATTCCAACATCCATGTTATCTGGTATTATTCTATATGTCTTCATTTTCACTAAGAATAACACTGTTAGTCAACTGGATCTTGAAATAGTTTGAAAAGTGAATTTGACCCCTGAGGGAATGCTGCACAGAAAGCCAAAATGCAATTTAGAGGTGACTTGACAAGCCTGGAGACTAAGCAAGGGGAGTGAGTCGGGTGATGTAAACTGTGAGTTACTTGAGGACAAGGAATTCCATTTTTATCTAGCATCTTGTTTTGGTACACTGATGCTCAATAAATATTAGTGGGCTCAATAAATGATGGCATTCATCATAACACTTTAATGCACTCCTTCCTACCACAGTAATATGTCCTGGGAAGTGGGGAGCAGACACTGATGGTTATTCTCATCAGTTTCCTTCAGGAAGCTAATGGCATACATGGAAATTAGGATGATTTAAAGAGGATTTAATAAAAGCACTATTTACAAATGTGTGGACATGATGTAGGAAAAGGGCATGATCCTGGGGTTGTTGCAACCCAATAATCCTACATACAAGAGAGAGAGAATGGTCACTAGGATCCAAAAAATGAGCTTGTACAAAGGACAATTTTAGAGAAACTATGACCTCTGGTCAAGGACACAACTGCCTCTGGGTGATCTCTTAAGAAGGGTCTCTGGTGGTAGCAGCCCAAGATGATCTATTAACAAACAACATGAGAGAAAAGCTATAGAAGAAAAGCTATGATCAACCTAGACAGCATATTAAAAAGCAGAGACACTACTTTGCCAACAAAGGTCCATCTAGTCAAAGTTATAGTTTTTCCAGTAGTCATGTATGGATGTGAGAGTTGGACTATAAACAAAGCTGAGCGCTGAAGAACTGATGTTTTTGAACTGTGGTGTTGGCGAAGATTCTTGAGAGTCCCTTGGACTGTAAGGAGATCCAACCAGTCCATCCTAAAGGAAATCATTCCTGAATAGTCATTGGAAGGACTGATGTTGAAGCTGAAACTCCAATACTTTGGCCACCTGATGTGAGTCAGTGAAGAACTGACTCACTGGAAAAGCCCTGATGCTGGGAAAGATTGAAGGCAGGAGAAGGGGACGACAGAGGATGAGATGGTTGGATGGCATCACCAACTCGATGGACATGAGTTTGAGCAAGCTCTGGGAGTTGGTGACGGACAGGGAAGCCTGGTGTGCTGCAGTCCATGGGGTTGCAAAGAGTCAAACACTATTGACTGACTGAACTGAACATGAGAGAAAAATAGATCCTCCATAGGAGGATCTATTTGATCCCTCAGGGGTCAAATTCACTTTTCAACCTCCAATAGGTTAATCCATAGGACTCAGATTCCTATTGTATACAATCATATTTAATCTTGAACTGATTTACCCTCCAAGCAATCAGATAGAAGTAAAGCCAGGCAAGGCCATTCTTTCCCCTTGGAAATAGTATTGGATCCATATACACAAATGTTGTATCTCAAAACTTTTTGATTGGTCTTTCCTTGATGACTTTTGCTCTTCCATCCTCATACTCTGGCATCCTACTGGTTAAGCTATGATTGGGTTTTGGTAGCCTGGGTGTCACTTCTCTTTTGAGTAAATTTCATAACTTTTTTCATCAGTTATGTGGACTTCATTACAAAGTTCTAGCAATGACTTCCTATGACTGCCTACCATCAAGTCATCCAGGGATAGATATTCTGTTATCTACTACTACCAAAATAACAACTAACATTGTGGAACAGTTACTATGTGCCAGGCATCGTGGAATACTTTGTTTATTCCTGTCTTTATTTTTCATCTCATTGTATAAATCAGGAAACTGACACTTGGAGAGGCTATGTTTCTTGGCCAAGGATACCCAGTTAACAAGAGTCACAGCCATTATTTTGGCCTTGGTGGTCTAATTTCAGAACCTGCATTACTATAAAACAGTGTATTAATGGTTAAGGATGTGTTTTCTGACTGCCTGAATTCTAAACCCAGCACTGCTATTTAGCAGCTATGTGAGTCTGTAGAGTTAATCTCTACGCCTTGGTTTCCACATCCATGAAATGGGAATAGTAATAATGCATGTTATGAGTCTTAAGTAAATCAATGCACAGTGCTTAACACAACATCTGACACAAAATAGCAACTTGGTGACTGTTAGTTCTTATTATTCACCACAGGAGCAATATGGTGGCTCTGCTCAGATAGATAATGAGATGGCATCTCTTTGGAGCTAAAGTGGAATGAAGAAAGCACTGAATTGTGTGACTTAGGCAACTCATTTACCACCTCTGACCTTAATTTTTTACATCACTAAAATGGGAATAAAAATCTATACCTACCTCACAGTGTCTTATGAGCACTGTATAAATATAATTGCTTCATAAAGCACTGTATAAATATGTCATTTGATTTGTTACTCATTCAACTATCTCAGGGCTTCCCTGGTGACTCAGCTGGTAAAGAATCTGCCTGCAATGCAGGATACCTGGGTTCCATCCATGGGTAGGGAAGATTCCCTGGAGAAGTGAAAGGCTTCTCACTCCAATATTCTGGCCTGAAGAATTCCATGGACTGTATAGTCCATGGGGTGGCAAAGAGTCAGATACAAGTAAGGGACTTTCACTTTCACTTTCAACTATCTCAAGATAATGGAGAAATAGCCAGAAGCAATGTCTCCACTGCACACAGTATGTTAGAATTACTTTTATTTGTGTCTTTTGGAACAGTTGTTCAAACTTTTTGAGGAGCTCTTTTTTTTAAATTGAAGGATAATTACTTTACAATGTTGTATTGGTTTCTATCATACAACTTGCAGAGCTCTTTAAACTAAACTGAGCTCCATTCCACTGCTGGGCTCAAGATATATTCCAGAAATATGGGACGATCTTAACATACCATGGATCTTTCATCTTATGGTTGAAATACCCCTTTCAAAGTCAAAGTTCAAAGTTCAAAGAATCACAGTTCCCAATGCAGATACTTTAAGGTATGACTAATTTAGTCACTGAGTATATTAAACACTTCCTATAGGTCAGACACTTTCTTGTCACTGGAGATAAAATAGTAAATCAAAAAGTTAACATCTTTACATTGAGTCATGAAGATAGACATGAAGACACATCATTATAATACAATGTTCTCAGAGAGAAAATTGTGCCTGAAGGAGTAAGATTTCTAGGGGCAGTGACACATGAGTTGAGTCTTAAAGAAGGACATGCAGAGGAGGGATAAGAGAAAGAACAGGCAACTCTTATAGATATCTATACTGAGATGGCACATTATAGTCTATTGTGGGAAGATTAAGCCCCTTCTACAACCACTAGACCATTCAGGTATGACCTAAATCAAATCCCTTATGATTATACAGTGGAAGTGAGAAATAGATTTAAGGGACTAGATATGATAGATAGAGTGCCTGATGAACTATGGACGGAGGTTCGTGACATTGTACAGGAGACAGGGATCGAGACGATCCCCATGGAAAAGAAATGCAAAAAAGCAAAATGGCTATCTGAGGAGGCCTTACAAATAGCTGTGAAAAGAAGAGAAGTGAAAAGCAAAGGAGAAAAGGAAAGATATAAGCATCTGAATGCAGAGTTCCAAAGAATAGCAAGGAGAGATGAGAAAGCCTTCCTCAGCGATCAATGCAAAGAAATAGAGGAAAACAACAGAATGGGAAAGGCTAGAGATCTCTTAAAGAAAATTGAAGGTACCAAGGGAACATTTCATGCAAAGATGGGCTCGATAAAGGGCAGAGATGGTATGGCCCTAACAGAAGCAGAAGATATTAAGAAGAGGTGGCAAGAATACACAGAAGAACTATACAAAAAAGATCTTCACGACCCAGATAACCACGATGGTGTGATCACTCACCTAGAGCCAGACATCCTGGAATGTGAAGTCATGTGGGCCTTAGAAAGCATCACTACGAACAAAGCTAGTGGAGGTGATAGAATTCCAGGTAAGCTATTTCAAATCCTGAAAGATCATGCTGTGAAAGTGCTACACTCAATATGCCAGCAAATTTGGAAACCTCAGCAGTGGGCACAGGACTGGAAAAGGTCAGTTTTCATTCCAATCCCAAAGAAAGGCAATGCCAAAGAATGCTCAAACTACCACACAATTGCACTCATCTCACATGCTAGTAGGAAAAGGCAATGGCAACCCACTCCAGCACTCTTGCCTGGAAAATCCCATGGACGGAGGAGCCTGGTAGACTGCAGTCCACGGGGTCTCTAAGAGTCGGGCACGACTGAGCAACTTCACTTTCACTTTTCACTTTCATGCATTGGAGAAGGAAATGGCAACCCACTCCAGTATTCTTGCCTGGAGAAACCCAGGGACAGAGAAGCCTAGTGGGCTGTGGTCTATGGGGTCTCACAGAGTTGGACACAACTGAAGCACCTTAGCAGCAGCAGCAGCACACGCTAGTAAAGTAATGCTCAAAATTCTCCAAGCCAGGCTTCAGCAATATGTGAACCGTGAACTTTCAGATGTTCAAGCTGGTTTTAGAAAAGGCAGAGGAACCAGAGATCAAATTGCCAACATCCGCTGGATTGTCGAAAAAGGAAGAGTTCCAGAAAAACATCTATTTCTGCTTTATTGACTATGCCAAAGCCTTTGACTGTGTGGATCACAATAAACTGTTCTGAAAGAGATAGGGAATACCAGACCACCTGATCTGCCTCTTGAGAAATTTGTATGCAGGTCAGGAAGCAACAGTTAGAACTGGACATGGAACAACAGACTGGTTCCAAATAGGAAAAGGAGTACGTCAAGGCTGTATATTGTGACCCTGCTTATTTAACTTATACGCAGAGTACATCATGAGACATGCCGGACTAGAAGAAACACAAGCTGGAATCAAGATTGCCGGGGGAAAAATCAATAACCTCAGATATGCAGATGACACCACGCTTATGGCAGAAAGTGAAGAGGAACTAAAAAGCCTCTTGATGAAAGTGAAAGTGGAGAGTGAAAAAGTTGGCTTAAAGCTCAACATTCAGGAAACGAAGATCATGGCATCCGGTCCCATCACTTCATGGGAAATAGATGGGGAAACAGTGGAAACAGTGTCAGACTTTATTTTCTGGGCCCCCAAATCACTGCAGATGGTGATTGCAGCCATGAAATTAAAAGATGCTTACTCCTTGGAAGGAAAGTTATGAGCAACCTAGATAGCACATTCAAAAGCAGAGACATTACTTTGCCAACAAAGGTCCTTCTAGTCAAGGCTATGGTTTTTCCAGTGGTCATGTATGGATGTGAGATTTGGACTATAAAGAAAGCTGAGTGCCGAAGAATTGATGCTTTTGAACTGTGATGTTGGAGAAGACTCTGGAGAGTCCCTTGGACTGCAAGGAGATCCAACCATTCCATCCAAAGATCAATCCTGGGTGTTCTTTGGAAGGACTGATGCTAAAGCTGAAACTCCAATACTTTGGCCACCTCATGTGAAGAGTTGACTCATTGGAAAAGACCCTGATGCTAGGAGGGATTGTGGGCAGGAGGAGAAGGGGACGACAGAGGATGAGATGCTTGGATGGCAGCACCGACTCGATGGACATGGAGTTTCAGCTTTGGCATCATTCCTTCCAAAGAAATCCCAGGGCTGATCTCCTTCAGAATGGACTGGTTGGATCTCCTTGCAGTCCAAGGGACTCTCAAGAGTCTTCTCCAACACCACAGTTCAAAAGCATCAATTCTTCAGTGCCCAGCCTTCTTTACGGTTCAACTCTCACATCCATACATGACTACCGGAAAACCTTATCTTTGTCTAGATGGACCTTCGTCAGCAAAGTAACGTCTCTGTTTTTTATTATGCTGTCTAGTTTGGTCATAGCTTTTCTTCCAAGAAGCAAGCATCTTTTAATTTCATGGCTGCAGTTTCCATCTGCAGTGATTTTGGAGCCCAAGAAAATAAAGGCTGTCACTGTTTCCACTATTTCCCCATCTATTTGCCATGAAGTGATGGGACCAGATGCCATGATCTTTGTTTTTTTGTATTTTTTTTTTTTGAACGTTGTGTTTTAAGCCAGCTTTTTCACTCTCCTCTTTCACTTTCATTAAGAGTCTCTTTAGTTCCTCTTTGCTTTCTGCCATAAGGGTGGTATCATCTGCATATATGGCTATTCTCTATAGTACAGAAATTCATTATTTATCATTTCTACTCATTTTTAATAGACAGACTATTTCAAATTTTTATGAATATTTTTGAACATGCCCCATTTTGAAGAGATTCAAGCATGATATTGCTGGGTCTTAAGAGTATCTATTAATACATTTAAAAATGTAATTAGACATTGCCAAAGAGTTCTCCCAAAAAGCTACATCAATTTGCACTCTCAAAAGCACTGTTTAAATACAAACTTCTCCCCACATTCTCACCCACGCTGGATATTATCAAACTCTTCACATTTTACAATATGACAGACATCCAAAACCAGTTCTTACATGAACTTTAAAAACTATTCTTCATTCCCAATGAATCTTCTGAATATAGACTTCTTTTAAAACCCTACCTGCTATATACACAAATTGATTTCATTTGAATTTAACTGATCTCATTTTCCATTTTCTCTCTGCTAAATAATAGAGATGCCAGTCCTCTGAGTTTGGATGGGTTACCAATGCCCTCAATAAAAAGACATGAGTTCCAAATGAAAGTGAAAGTGTTTGTCACTCTGTCCTGTCGGACTCTTTGCAACCCCATGGACTGTAGCCCATCAGGCTCCTCTGTCCATGAATTCTCCAGGCAAGAACAGTGGAATGCCTCAAATACATCAAAATATTAATGGTAGTTGCTTCCTGGTGATAGGCAATATTTTTCTTATTTATTTTCTTTCCTGTCTTTTCCAAATTTTCTCCAATAACTAATATTTGTTGGGGTGCTAACTATTTGGCAGGCACTATTCTAAGCATTTTCTGTGCTTTATCTCATTTTATCCTCAAAAGAAGCATATGAAGGAAATATTACTATTATCTCTGTTTTATACATAAGGCTTAAAAAGGTAAAGTAATTTTCTCCAAACTCCACAGCTATGATGGATTTGAACACAGGCAAGCTGATTTCAAATCTTAACCACTGTACCATAATTCTGGCTATAAACATCTTAAAATCAACTGAAAGCATCTATATTTACTAACCAGAAATCAATAGCATTATGACCTGTGAGCTTATTCCTCCCTTTGCGAGCTTTCTTACACATCTCAAAGACAATCTTACCTTCCTAGCCACACCAAACCTCTTCTCCCCAGCCTCATCTCTGTCCAAAGACTTAAAGATACAAGCTTCAAAAACCTAGAGGTTTTATGGTCTTTTAATCTCCCTATAATTCATTTTTATCAGCTTTCCTTTGTCTCCTGTGAAGACATCTTGTTCTGTAAAGCACACAGTGCAATTTAATTGTTGGCTCCTCTGTGTGATATTCTTAGCCAGCTTCTGCTCCTTTTTGAAGCTCCTCAATCTAGCTGATAATCTATATTTCTTAATATCAATGGGAATGGCTGTAATACCCAGCACTGACATACAGTTCCCTCAGCAAAGCCTCTGTGTTTAGGATTCCAACCCCTTAGCAGTGGTGGCAGCGACTGAGAATCGCCATCAAAGAACACCAACAGATTGCATTACAATCTGTCAATCCTTCTCTAGAGAAAGGAATTGGCAACTCATTATATTAAAGAATTGCAATCAAGCATCTGGAATATGGCAAAGCACATCGATTTTATGTGAATTAATGAGTTTCGGCAATTTATTACCCTGAACTTCTGGATATAATCTTATCCACAACATCTCTAACACAAATGTACATTTTGTGTGAATCACAATTGTTATTCAAGCCACACCTTTGTGAATACTCCATTTCAGAGGTTTAGCTTTGGAGACTTACATATACACTTATGCCAAAAAGAGAAATTTAGTACTTTTACATTTTTAATTAACAAAATACATGCCCTCTTCATTTGCCTCATGCCAGCAGGAAATTAAGACAGCTTCTTAATAAAACATTTGTATCAAGCCATGTCGTGTTAAGCAATAACCCATCGTTTTCCCACAGAGTCAACAGTTAGATAAAGCAGACAGGCTACAAAAGGCCTGAGGTCTTCCTCATAAAAATTAGTTTATTGAACACTCACAGTGTGCCCAGCACTGTGCCTCCATTTTACACGCATTTTTTCCATTAAATCTTCCCAGCTGTCCTGTGATATAAGTGTTATTATTATCACCATGTAACAAAGAAAGAAAGTAAGGCTCCAAGATGAAGCAATCTGCACACAGTCATATAGCAAGTAAGTAGAAGAACTGGGATTATCTACCAGTTAGCTTTGCTGCATAACAAACAACTCCAAAACTTAGTGACTCAAAACAACAATCATTCATTTAGTTCATAGAATATAGGTCAGAGATTTGGACTGAGCTCAAGAGATTTCAGCTGGGCCTCACTGATGTGTCTACAGTTGGCTGCTGGGTCAGCTGTTGGGTCAGCTGGGAGCTGGTAGGAGGACCTGGGTTCTCATTCGTGCAGCTTCCCATTATCCAAAGGCTAGTTCAGGCTCATTCACCTGGCAGCCGCAGAGATCTACAAACTGCAAGAAAAGGCAAGTCCAAAAGTGCATAACCTTTTCAATCCTCTGCTTACATTCCATTTCCTAGTCTCCATTGATTAAACCCAGGCTCAAAACCGGCCCAGTTCAAGTTCAGAGGAGAGAAAGAAAGACTGTGACTGTACCTCTAGAGAGATCACTTTTACAGTCTACCACAATTTCAACCCACATTTTGCTGATGCCAAAACCCACTCTGTGTGCCACTCCTGGATTTGTCTGGCCTCAGATCTAATCCTAACCTCTCATCTGCTCTGCTCTGTATAACATGTACACTGATTCTTACAGGCTGTTTCCAGACACCTGTGAAAGTCAGTACCAGGTAATGGAAAGAGATTAGAAGGTAAGAAAAAAGAAAAGCAGGGTAGACATCACCCTCCCTCTCTGCCTCAGGATGCATGTCCAGCAGAGAGGCCCCTCCACACAGGTCTGCCATGGTTTCAGACTCTGCCTCCTCCACATGGCCCTTCTTCCCAGGAAGGGTTTCCTATCCTTTGACTTCCTAGCCCCTCCAAAACCTATGTAACCAAGTCTTGGCATTAAATTCCCTCTGTTCTAAATATTTAATGATTTCTGTTGTTCTGGTTGAACATGCATGCTACACACACTCCCCTGATTTTTGAGTCTCCTAGCAGCAACCACTATGTAGTTTCCCTCCTACAATGCCAAGTACTATGAAAGCAACCATATTCATTCACTCAGAAAACATTCATTGAGAAACTACTAGGACCAAACACTGGGTCAAAGACTGTTTGCAAAGTTGAATAATACCTTACAAAACTAACCCAAAGGAGATAGAGCTATGTATAAATAATAACCATATAGTCAAGTTCTTTAATGAAAATGTAAATAGACTTTATTAGAAAAGCAGTCAGATGTGATAGGTCTGTGCACAAGTTCTGGGGTCAGATCACCTAGATCAGAATCTATCAGAATTTGTTTACTATCAGAATCTGGGGCACTTTTACAACCAATAAAGCAAGTTATCTATACTCTGCTTCTTCCTTGATCCAAAGAGGCATAATAGGATCAATTTCAGAGGGATACTGTAAAGACCAAAAGCAATAATACCTTCTTGGAGCTTACGCCTGTGCATGTCTGGTCCATAAGTGTACAAAAGGTGTTAGGTATGAACTTTATGGAAACACAATATGGAAAAAATATCCATTTGTTTTGGGAATTGGGGAAGTCTGGAAAAGAAGACGCCTTTCAGAGGACTAAAGAATAAGTGATCACTAGGTGAAATACAACTTCTCCCAAAGAAGTTTCTTCAAACCCCATCTATAAGTGATTCATCCTCCTTCTGACCACCCACGGCATTTTGTTTTCATACTCTTGAAACAGTGATATCTCAATTTTTGTCTTGTTACACATGCTTTATCTGCCCTATGAAACTGAAAACTCCTTGAAGGCAAACACAAGCCTCTCCGCCCTTGTCCACCCATAAAGCTCAGCACACTGCTTGCCACATAGCAGGTGTGCCAATTATTAAGCTGTTGTTTCTCAGCTCCAAAACCACCCTGCTATACTTACTCCATGATGCTGGGACTGGAATTACAACCAAACTTCTGCTCTGGGGTACACTAGAGGGACAATGCAAGACTGAAGGAGGGAGGTGGCAATTGCTCATTATTTCCTTCCTGTTGATATCCTGTCTGTTCCCTATTCCTAGGTGAACAGCACATTAGAAATGCTTCTTCACCTCAGGCAATGCCTTCCTGGAGTGGCAGCTTAAACCACTTTGGGGTTCTCCCTCACACTGGTAGAACCAGCCTTATCCTGCCACCTCAGTGACACCAGTACCATTACTGGTACCCTGCCACTGAGGTCAGAGTTTCAAACCCATTTCAAAATCCTCCTCTAATTTTTCCTTCTAACCAACTTTGTTGAGCTTTAATTCATATAAAACAAAATGTTACCATCTTAATTATACATTTTTACAAACTGTGGAAAACTCTTAAAGAGATGGGAATACCAGACCACCTTACTTGCCTCCTGAGAAATCTGTATGCAGGACAAGAAGAAACATTTAACCAGACATGGAACAACAGACTGGTTCCAAACTGGGAAAGGAGCATGTCAAGGCTGTACATTGTTACCCTGCTTATTTAACTATATGCAGAGTACAACATGTGAAATGCCAGGCTGGATGAAGCATAAGCTGGAATCAAGCTTGCCAGGAGAAACATCAATAATCTCAGTTATGCAGATGATATCACCCTTGTGGCAGAAAGTGAAGAGAAACTAAAGAGCCTCTTGATGAAAGTGAAAGAGGAGAGTGAAGAAGTTGGCTTAAAGCTCAACTCTCAGAAAACTAAGATATGGCATCCAGTCCCATCACTTCATGGCAAATAGATGGGGAAACAACGGAAATAGTGACAACCTTTATTTTCTTGGGCTCCAAAATCACTGAAGATGGTGAATGCAGTCATAAAATTAAAAGATGCTTGCTCTTTGGAAGGAAAGCTATGACCAACCTAGACAGCATATTAAAAAGCAGAGACATTACTTTGCCAACAAAGATTTGTATAGTCAAGGCTATGGTTTTTCCAGTAGTCATGTATGGATGTGAGAGTTGGACCATAAGAAGGCTGAGCGCCGAAGAATTGATGCTTTTGAACTGTGGTGTTGAAGAAGACTCTTGAGAGTCCCTTGGACTGCAATATCAAACCAGTCAATCCTAAGGGAAATCAGTCCTGAATATTCATTGAAAGGACTGATGCTAAAGCTGAAGCTCCAATACTCTGGCCACCTGATGTGAAGAACTGACTCATTTGAAAAGACCCTGATGCTGGGAAAGATTGAGGGCAGGAGGAAAAGAGGCTGACAGAGGATAAGATGGTTGGATGGCATCACTGACTCAATGGACATGAGTTTGAAAAAGCTCTGGGAGTTTGTGATAGACAGGAAAGCCTGGCGTGCTGCAGTTCACTGGATCAAAAAGAGTCACCACAATGCAGTAAGATTAGATCTCAATTACAGGAGAAAAACTATTAAAAATTCCAACATATGGAGGCTGAACAACATGCTGCTGAATAACCAACAAATCACAGAAGAAATCAAAATATGCATAGAAACAAATGAAAATGAAAACACAACAACCCCAAACCTGTGGGACACTGTAAAAGCAGTACTAAGGGGAAAGATCATAGCAATACTAGCATACCTCAAAAAACAAGAAAAAAGTCAAACAAATAACCTAACTCTACACCTAAAGTCGGAGAAGGCAATGGCACCCTACTCCAGTACTCTTGCCTTGAAAATCCCATGGATGGAGGAACCTGGTAGGCTCCAGTCCATGGGGTCGCTAAGAGTTGGATACGACTGAGCAACTTCACTTTCACTTTTCACTTTCATGCATTGGAGAAGGAAATGGCAACCCACTCCAGTGTTCTTGCCTGGAGAATCCCAGGGACAGGGGAGCCTGGTGGGCTGCCGTCTATGGGGTTGCACAGAGTCGGACACAGCTGAAGTGACTTAGCAGTAGCAGCAGCAACCTAAAGCAACTAGAAAGGGAAGAAATTAAGAACCCCAGGGTTAGTAGAAGGAAGAAATCTTAAGACTTAGGGCAGAAATAAATGCAAACGAAACAAAAGAGACCATAGCAAAAATCAACAAAGCCAAAAGCTGGTTCTTTGAAGGGATAAATAAAATTGACAAACCATTAGCCAGACTCATCAAGAAACAAAGGGAGAAAAATCAGATCAATTAAAATTAGAAATGAAAATGGAGAGATCACAACAGACAACACAGAAATACAAAGGATCATAAGAGACTACTATCAGCAATTATATGCCAATAAAATGGACAACTTGGAAGAAATGGACAAATTCTTAGAAAAGTACAACTTTCCAAAACTGAACCAGGATGAAATAGAAAATCTTAACAGACCCATCACAAGCACGGAAATTGAAACTGTAATCAGAAATCTTCCAGCAAACAAAAGCCCAGGTCCAGATGGCTTCACAGCTGAATTCTACCAAAAATTTAGAGAAGCGCTAACACCTATCCTACTCAAACGCTTCCTAGAAAATTGCAAAGGAAGGTAAACTTCCAAACTCATTCTATGAGGCCACCATTACCCTAATACCAAAACCTGACAAAGATGCCACAAAAAAAGAAAACTACAGGCTAATATCACTGATGAACATAGATGCAAAAATCCTTAACAAAATTCTAGCAATCAGAATCCAACAACACATTAAAAAGATCATACATCATGACCAAGTGGGCTTTATCCCAGGGATGCAAGGATTCTTCAATATCCACAAATCAATCAGTGTAATACACCACATTAATAAATTGAAAAATAAAAGCCATATGATCATCTCAATAGATGCAGAGAAAGCCTTTGACAAAATTCAACATCCATTTATGATCAAAACTCTCCAGAAAGCAGGAATAGAAGGAACATACCTCAACATAATAAAAGCTATATATGACAAACCCACAGCAAACATTATCCTCAATGGTGAAAAATTGATAGCATTTCCCCTAAAGTCAGGAACAAGACAAGGGTGCCACTCTCACAACTACTATTCAACATAGTTTTGGAAGTTTTGGCCACAGCAATCAGAGCAGAATAAGAAATAAAAGGAATCCAAATTGGAAAAGAAGAAGTAAAACTCTCACTGTTTGCAGATGACATGATCCTCTACATAGAAAACCCTAAAGACTCCACCAGAAAATTACTAGAGCTAATCAATGAATATAGTAAAGTTGCAGGATATAAAGTCAACACACAGAAATCCCTTGCATTCCTATACACTAATAATGAGAAAATAGAAAGAGAAATTAAGGAAACAATTCCATTCACCATTGCAACAAAAAGAATAAAATATTTAGGAATATATCTACCTAAAGAAACTAAAGACCTATATATAGAAAACTATAAAACACTGGTGAAAGAAATCAAAGAGGACACTAATAGATGGAGAAATATACCATGTTCATAGATTGGAAGAATCAATATAGTGAAAATGAGTATACTACCCAAAGCAATCTATAGATTCAATGCAATCCCTATCAAGCTACCAACAGCATTCTTCACAGAGCTAGAACAAATAATTTCACAATTTGTATGGAAAGACAAAAAACCTCGAATAGCCAAAGTGATCTTGAGAAAGAAGAATGGAACTGGAGGAATCAACCTGCCTGACTTCAGTCTCTATTACAAAGGCCACAGTCATTAAGACAGTATGGTACTGGCACAAAGACAGAAATATAGATCAATGGAACAAAATAGAAAGCCCAGAGATAAATCCACGCACATATGGACACCTTATCTTTGACAAAGGAGGCAAGAATATACAATGGATTAAAGACAATCTCTTTAACAAGTGGTGCTGGGAAAACTGGTCAACCACTTGTAAAAGAATGCAACTAGAACACTTTCTAACACTGTACACAAAAATAAACTCAAAATGGATTAAAGATCTAAACATAAGACCAGGAACTATAAAACTCCTAGAGGAGAGCATAGGCAAAACACTCTCCGACACAAATCACAGCAGGATCCTCTATGACCCACCTCCCAGGATATTGGAAATAAAAGCAAAAATAAACAAATGGGACCTAACTAAAATTAAAAGCTTCTGCACAACAAAGGAAACTATAAGCAAGGTGAAAAGACAGCCTTCAGAATGGGAGAAAATAATAGCAAATGAAGCAACTGACAAACAACTAATCTCAGGAATATACAAGCAACTCCTGCAGCTCAATTCCAGAAAAATAAACGACCCAATCAAAAAATGGACCAAAGAACTAAACAGACATTTCTCCAAAGAAGACATACAGATGGCTAACAAACACATGAAAAGATGCTCAACATCACTCATTATCAGAGAAATGCAAATCAAAACCACAATGAGGTACCATTTCACGCCAGTCAGAATGGCTGCAATCCAAAACTCTACAAGCAATAAATGCTGGAGAGGGTGTGGAGAAAAGGGAACCCTCTTACACTGTTGGTGGGAATGCAAACTAGTACAGCCACTATGGAGAACAGTGTGGAGATTCCTTAAAAAACTGGAAATAGAACTGCCTTATGACCCAGCAACCCCACTGCTGGGCATACACACCAAGAAAACCAGAATTGAAAGAGACACGTGTACCCCAATGTTCATCACAGCACTGTTTATAATAGCCAGGACATGGAAGCAACCTAGATGTCCATCAGCAGATGAATGGGTAAGAAAGCTGTGGTACATATACACAATGGAGTATTACTCGGCCACTAAAAAAAATACATTTGAATCAGTTCTAATGAGGTGGATGAAACTGGAGCCTATTATACAGAGTAAAGTAAGCCAGAAAGAAAAACACCAATACAGTATATTAACGCATGGAATTTAGAAAGATGGTAATGATAACCCTGTATGCAAGACAGCAAAAGAGACACAGATGTATAGAACAGTCTTTTGGACTCTGTGGGAGAGGGAGAGGGTGGGATGATTGGGCAGAATGACATTGAAACATGTATAATATCATATAAGAAACAAATTGCCAGTCCAATTTCGATGCAAGATACAGGATGCTTGGGGCTGGTGCACTGGGATGACCCAGAGGGCTGGTACGGGGAGGGAGGTGAGAGGAGGGTTCAGGATGGGGAACACGTGTACACCCATGGCAGACTCATGTTGATGTATGGCAAAACCAATACAATATTGTAAGGTAATTAGCCTCTAATTAAAATAAATAAATTTAAATTAAAAAAACAAAGAGTCAGACACAACTGAGTGACTGAAATGAACTGATGAGTTTGACATATATGAATATAATTATTTCAATTAAAATACAAATAATTTCTATCACTCCAAAAAGCACTTTTGTGCTGCTCTGCAATCAGTATCTCTCCCCATACAGTCTCAGAAAACATGATGTGTTTTCTATTTCCTATTTTTTGCTTTTACTAGGATTTTATAACACTGATATCATGCAGTATGCACACTCTGTGTATGGCATTATTTATTCAGCATAATTTCAAGATTAATCTGTGGTTATGAGAATCAGTAACTATTTTCTTTTTATTGCTGATAACTATTTCTCAGTATATTTGTACCACAGTTTATGTATCTACTCACCTGTTGTTGGACAGGTGGATTTTCCCAGTGTTGGGAAACTACTATGCCACTGATGTACAAGTCACGAATGGAGATATGCTTTCACTTCTCTCAGGTAAATATCTACTAGTGGGATTGGTGAGTTGTATAGCTTTATAAGATGTCAAACTGTTTTTAAAAGAGGTTGTACCACGTTATATTCCCATCATCCGTGTCTGCAAGTTCCAGTTCCTCCACATTCTCATCAGCACTTGCTGTGGTCAGTCTTTTAATTTTAGTCATTCCATTGGGTGTGCAAGGGTATTTGATTGTGGTTTAATATGCATTTCCTAAAGACTAAGGACTTTCAGCATATCTTCATTGTTCATTAGTCACATATCTTCTTCTGTAAAGTGTCTGTTCATGTACTTTGTCACCTTATTAGTTGGATAATTTGTCTTCTATTCAGTCCTTCATATATTATGGGTGCATGTTCTTTATCAGGTTTATATGTTGGAATATTTTCTCCCAGTCTGTGGCTTCCCATTTTATTTCCTCTAAGTATCTTTCAGAGAACAAATATCAATTTTTGATGAATTTCAAATTATCAATATTTTCCTTTCTGATTCAACTATTGTGGCCTGAGTAATCTTTTCCTGCCCAAGATCATAAAGAATTATTTCTGTGTCTTGTTCTAGTAGTTTTAAAATTTCAGCTTTTACATTTATATATATTCATCCAATAATAGAGCTTAAAACATGAAAAACAAATATTGACAGAACTGAAGATAGAAATAAATTAATTTTGATCAAATATTTTAATACCCCTCTCAATAACTATCTTCATCAGATTGAGATCCCATAACTGAGTATTATAAACTTGATGGCTACAGAACACTGATTATTTTCTCACAGTTCTGGAAGCTGGAAGTCTGAGATTAATGTGTCAGCAAGGTCACAATCTAGTGAGAGCTATCTTCCTAATTTGCAGATGGCTGCCTCTGGCTGTGTTCTTACGTGGCAGAGAGAGAGAGTTCTCTAGTGTCTCTTGTTAAAAGGATGCTAATTTCATCTTGAGGGCTTCACTCTCATGATGCTGTATAAACCTAATTACTTCCCAAAGCCTCATTTCCATATACCATCACACTGGGGGTTAGGGAGGACACAACTCAATCCACAGAAACAATCAGCAGAATGACTAAACAGAAAACCAGTAAAGCACAGAAGATGTGAGCAATGTATTTAACAAGCTTGATTTAATTGACACTTGTGGAATACTTAAAGAGACTTCCCTGGTGGTCCACTGGCTAAGCGTCCACACTCCCAACACAGGGGAGCTGGGTTCAATCCCTAGAGGGGAAATGAAGATCCCACATACTGCAAGGTAATGCTCAAAATCCTTCAAGCCAGGCTTCAACAGTACTTATACAAGCTGGATTTGGAAAACACAAGAGGAACCAGAGATCAAATTGTCAACATCCACTAGATCATAGAAAAGGCAAGGGAATTTCAGAAAAACATCTGTTTCATTAACTCCTTTGATTGTGTAGATCACAACAAACTGTGAAAAATTCTTAAAGAGTTGGTAATTCCAGACCACCTTAACTGCCTCTTGAGGAAACCTGTATACACATCAAGAAGCAGTTAGAACCAGACATGGATCAATGGACTGGTTTCAAATTGGGAAAGGAATACATCAAGGCTGTATTTTGACACCCTGCTTATTTAACTTATATGCAGAGTACATCATGTGAAATGCTGGGCTGGATGAAGCTCAAGCAGAAATCAAGATTGCTAGGAGAAATATCAATAATCTCAGATATGCAGATAATACCACCCTAATGTCAGAAAAACAGAGGAACTAAAGAGCCTCTTGATGAAGGTGAAAGAGGAGAGTGAAAAAGCTGGCTTAAAACTCAACATTCAAACAACTAAGATTATGACATCCAGTACCATCACTTCAAGTCAAATAGATGGGGAAACAATGGAAATAGTGACAGTCTCTACTTTCTTTGGCTCCAAAATCACTGCAGATGGTGACTGCAGCCATGAAATTAAAAGTGCTTGCTCCTTGGAAGAAAAGCTATGACCAATCTAGATAGCACATTAAAAAGCAAAGACATTACTTTGCCAACAAAATCCATAAAAAGTTGTTGTTTTTCCAGTAGTCATGTATGGATGTGAGAGTTGGACCACTAAGAAGGCTGAGCACTGAAAAATTGATGCTTTGAACTATGGTGTTGGAGAAGACTCTTGAGAGTCCCTTGGACTGCAAGGAGATCAAACCAGTCAATCCTGAAGGAAATCAACCCTGAATATACATTGGCAGGACTGATGCTAAAGCTGAAGCTCCAATAGTTTGGCCACCTGAGGTGAAGAACTGACTCATTGGAAAAGACCCTGATGCTGGGAGGGATTGGGGGCAAGAGGAGAAGGGGACGACAGAGGATGAGATGGTTGGATGGCAACACTGACTCAATGGACATGAGTTTGTGCAAACTCCACAAGATAGTGAAGGACTAGAATACCTGGCAAGCTGCAGACCATGTGGTGGCAAAGAGTCAAACACAACAGAGCGACTGAAGAACTACGAAAGAACACCCCACACAACAGAAAAATAAACATTTTTCTCCTGATGCACACAGAAAAGTTACGTGCACATCATATTCTGGGTCATTAAAAAGTTTTCAATGAATTTAAAAGTATGTTCTCTGACCACAGTGGAATTTTGTAAGAACTCAAGAACAAACACATTTCTAGAAAATGTCTAAATATTTGAAATGTAAACAACTGAATAGTCCATGGATCAAGGATGATTTCAAAAGAGGGATTAGAAAGGGTTTGAACTGAACTGAATAAAAATGAGAACACATTAAAGTTTAGGGGATGCAACTAAATATGTAGGAAGAGATACAGAGCATTAAATGCCTATCTTGATAAAAGAGAAAATGTCTCAAATTATTTTTTAAAAAAGCTTTGCACATTAACAAACTAGAAAAATAGGAACAAATTAAAGTCAAAGTTAGTAGAAGAAAAAATATAGTAATAAGGACAAGAGTAGAAATCAATGAAATACTAAAAATAAGTGATAATTAGTGACACCAAAACCTTGTTCTTTGAGATAGAACAAATATATGCCAAAAAATTCAAATTACATGAAATATATAAATCCCTTGAAAGACATAAAGTAATAACATTCACATAAGAAGAAATAGATAAAATGAATAGCCATATATCTATTAAAGAAAATGAATTTATAATTAAAGTCCTACTCAGAAGGGAAAATGCAGGTCTAGATGACTTTCTTGATGAATTCTACCAAACATTTAAGGAACAAATTATACCAACTTACACATTCTTCCAGAAAACTAAGAAGAGAATACTTCCTAAATCAATAAGACCATCATTGCCCTGATAACAAGAAGGACACTGCAAGAAAACAACTTATGGATAATCTCTAATGAACACAGACATGGGTTCGATCCCTGGATAGGGAAGGTCCCCTGGAGAAGGAATTGGCAACCCACTCCAGTACTCTTGCTTGGAGAATCCCATGGAGGGAGGAGCCTGGTGGGCTACAGTCCATGGGGTTGCAAAGAGTCAGACACGACTGAGAGACTCACTCACTCACTCACTCACTCACTCACTCAATTAACACAGATGAATACATTCTGAACAAACTTTATCAAATCAAACCTTCATACATTACTAGTGTGAATTTAAAATGTGGGATCCACTTTGGAAAACAGTTTGTAGGTCTCCAAAATGTTAAATACAGAGTTACCACATGTCACAACAATTCTACTCCCAGGTATCTACCCAAAAGAAATAAAACAAAGCATGTGTCCACACAAAAATGTGTACATAGATGTTTACAACATCATTAATCATAAAAACAAAAAATGGAAACCCAAATTCTCATTACTTGTCTAGATAAACAAATGTGGTATACGTACACAATAGACTATTTGGAAATAAAAAGGAGTATATTACTGATACACACTACAAAACAGGTGAGCCTTAAAAAATATAAAAAGTGCAAGGAGTCAGACACAAAAAAACCACAGATTATGTGATTTCATATATAAAATGTTCAGAGTAGGCAAATCTATAAGACATAATTAGATTAGTGATGCTCTAATAGTGGATGGGAAGGTTCCCTAGCGGAGACCAATGGAACCAGGGTTTCCTTGCAGGATCATGAGAAACGTTCTAAAATTAGATTATGATAATTGTTGTACAAATCTGTACTATAATTAAAACCATTAAATTTTATACTTTAAATAAGGATACTCCAGTATCCTTGCCTGGAAAATCCCATGGACAGAGGAGCTATAGTCCAAGGGGTCGCAAGAGTCGGACACGACTTAGCGACTCAACCACCACCACCACTACCAAGGCTATTGAGTAAATTAGAAACTGAAACCCAACAATATATGAAAAAGATAATATAACATTTTGTTGTTTAGTCACTTAAGTTGTGTCCAACGCTTTTGTGACCCCATGGACTGTAGCCCACTGGGCTCCTCTGTCCATAGGATTTCCCAGGCAAGAATACTGGAGTGGGTTGCCATTTCCTTCTCCAGGGGATCTTCCCAACCCAGGGATCGAACCTGTGTCTCCTGCATTGGCAGGTGGATTCTTTACCACTGAGCCACCAGGGAAACCCAGTATACATCATTAGATATACAGAATATATATTTTATATACAAAAAACATAAGTGAGAATTACCCAAGGAATGCAAGACTTGTTAACAAACTAAACATATAAACAAACTAAAAGGTAAAAGTCACACTATCATTCTAGCAAAAAAAGCACCTGACCAAATTCAATATCCATTCCTAATAAAGCCTATCAAAAAACTATGAATGAAAGGGAGCTTCCTCAACCTGATAAAGAACATCCACAAAAACCCTCTAACTAACATCATACCTAATGGGGTATGATTGAATACTTTCTCTGTAAGATCAGTAACAAAGCAAGGTGTCTGATCTCCCCACTTCTATTTAACCTTTCACTCAAATTTCCAGCCAGTGAAATAAAGCAGTATTTTAAAATTTAAAACATGTAGAATAGAAAGAAAAAATTAAAATGCTTTTATTTGCAAGCAACATAATCATTTATGTAGAGGGTCCATCCAATAAAATCGACCAAAAGTTACCATAATAAATCAGTGAATTTAGCAAGGTTGTAGGATGCAAGACACTACAGCTCAACTCCAGAAAAATAAATGACCCAATCAAAAAATGGGCCAAAGAACTAAATAGACATTTCTCCAAAGAAGACATACAGATGGCTAACAAACACATGAAAAGATGCTCAGCATCACTCATTATCAGAGAAATGCAAATCAAAACCACTATGAGGTACCATTTCACACCAGTCAGAATGGCTGCGATCCAAAAGTCTACAAGTAATAAATGCTGGAGAGGGTGTGGAGAAAAGGGAACCCTCTTACACTGTTGGTGGGAATGCAAACTAGTACAGCCACTATGGAGAACAGTGTGGAGATTCCTTAAAAAACTGGAAATAGACATGCCTTATGATCCAGCAATCCCACTGCTGGGCATACACACTGAGAAAACCAGAAGGGAAAGAGACACGAGTACCCCAATGTTCATCGCAGCACTGTTATAATAGCCAGGACATGGAAGCAACCTAGATGTCCATCAGCAGATGAATGGATAAGAAAGCTGTGGTACATATACACAATGGAGTATTATTCAGCCATTAAAAAGCATACATTTGAATCAGTTCTAATGAGGTGGATGAAACTGGAGCCTATTATACAGAGTGAAGTAAGCCAGAAAGAAAAACACCAATACAGTATACTAACGCATATATATGGAATTTAGAAAGATGGTAACAATAACCCTGTGTACGAGACAGCAAAAGAGACACTGATGTATAGAACAGTCTTATGGACTCTGTGGGAGAGGGAGAGGGTGGGAAGATTTGGGAGAATGGCATTGAAACATGTAAAATATCATGTATGAAATGAGTTGCCAGTCCAGGTTCGATGCACGATACTGGATGCTTGGGGCTGGTGCACTGGGACGACCCAGAGGGATGGAATGGGGAGGGAGGAGGGAGGAGGGTTCAGGATGGGGAACACGTGTAAACCTGTGGCGGATTCATTTTGATATTTGGCAAATCTAATACAGTTATGTAAAGTTTAAAAATAAAATAAAATTAAAAAAAAAAAAAAAAAAAAAAAAAAAAACAATTGTAAAACAATTTACAGCAACATCAAAATATGTGAAATATTTAGAGATAAATATGACAAAATGCATAAAAAGCTATACACTAAATCCCATGGATGGAGGAGCCTGGTGGGCCGCAGTCCATGGGGTCGCTAAGAGTCAGACAAGACTCAGCGACTTCGCTTTCACTTTTCACTTTCCTGCATTGGAGAAGGAAATGGCAACCCACTCCAGTGTTCTTGCCTGGAGAATCTCAGGGACAGGGGAGCCTCGTGGGCTGCCGTCTATGGGGTCGCACAGAGTCGGACACGACTGAAGCAACTTAGCAGCAGCAGCAGAAATTACAAAACACTGCTTATAGAAATTGAATAAAGTATAAATAAATGGAAAGACATCATGTTCATGGAACAGAAGACTCCATTTTGTTAACATGATAATTTTTCCTAAACTGATCTGTAGGTTCAATACAATCACAATCAAAATCCAAACAGACTTCTGCTTTGTAGAAATTTGACAAGCTAATTCTAAAACTCATATAAAAAGGCAAATGATCTACAATAATTAAAACAACTTTGACCAAAAAAACACAAAGGTGGAGAATTTTCCAGTAGTCATGTATGGATGTGAGAGTTGGATAGTAAAAAAAGCTGAGTGCTGAAGAATTGATGCTTTTGAACTGTGATGCTGGAGAAGACTCTTGAGAGTCCCTTGGACTTCAAGATCAAACCAGTCAATCCTAAAGGAAATCAGTCCTGAATATTCATTGGAAGGACTGATGCTGAAGCTGAAGCTCCAATAGTTTGGCCACCTGATGCGAAGAACTGACTCACTGGAAAAGACCCTGATGCTGGGAACGACTGAAGGTTGGAGAAGGGGACGACAGAGGATGAGATGGTTGGATGGCATCACTGACTTGATGGATATGAGTTTGAGCCACCTCCAGGAGCTGGTAACAAACAGGGAAGTCTGGCGTGCTGCAGTCCATAGGGTCACAAAGAGTCAGACATGACTGAACAACTGAACTGAAGTAAAGAAATTAAAACTGTTCTTTGCATGAAAGTGTTAAGGGAATGATAAGAAAAACAACATAATGGCAGAAAATATTTTCAAACCATGTATCTGATAAAGGAATTGTATCTAGACTATATAAAGAAATACAGATGGCAAACAAGCCAATGACAGTGCAACAACATTAGTTATTATGTTCACAATGAGATACCATCAGATACCTCCTCAGTTCAGTTCAGTTCAGTCGCTCAGTTGTGTCCAACTCTTTGTGACCCCATGGACTGCAGCACACCAGGCTTCCCTGTCCATCACCAACTCCCAGAGCTTGCCCAAACTCATGTCCACTGAGTCGGTGATGCCATCCAAGCATCTCATCCTCTGTCCTCCCCTTCTCCTCCTGCCTTCAATCTTTCCCAGCATTAGGGTCTTTTCAAATGAGTAAACTCTTCACACGAGGTAGCCAAAGTATTGGAGTTTTCAGCTTCAGCATCAGTCCTTCCAATGAACACTCAGGACTGATCTCCTTTAGGATGGACTGGTTGGATCTACTTGCAGTCCAAGGGACACTCAAGAGTCTTCTCCAACATCACAGTTCAAAAGCATCAAGTCTTGGGCACTCAGCTTTCGTTATAGTACAACTCTCACATCCATACATGACTACTGGAAAAACCATAGCCTTGACTAGACGGAACTTTGTTGGCAAAGTAATGTCTCTGCTTTTTAATATGCTGTCTAGGTTGGTCATAACTTTCCTTCCAAGGAGTATACATCTTTTAACTTCATGGCTGCAGTCACCATCTGCAGTGATTTTGGAGCCCCCAAAAATAAAGTCAGCCACTGTTGCCACTGTTTCCCCATCTATTTGCCATGAAGTGATGGGACTGGATGACATGATCTTAGTTTTCTGAATGTTGAGCTTTAAGCCAACTTCTTTTTTAGATACCTCCTAGAGAGGAGAAAATCTAAACCACTGACAGTGTCAAGCACTGTTAAGAAGGTAAAGGAACTGGACCTCTCACACAGCTGCTGGAAATGTAAAATGGCACAATCACTTTGGAAAACCATTTGGCTGTTTCTCAAAAAGTTAAATGTTTGCCTACCATATAATTTAGTCTTTACAACCTAGATACTTACTCAAAAGGAATGAAAGCATGTATTCATTCAAAGACCTATACACAAATGCTCATAGAAATTTGTTTATAATAGCTAAAAACTGAAAACAACCCAAATGTCCATGAAAAAGTGACTGAATAAGCTATGGTAGGTTGTTGTTGTTCAGTCGCTAAGTCATGTCTTATTGTTTTGTGACCCCATGGAATATAGCCCACCAGGCTCCTCTGTCCATGGAATTTTCCAGGCAAGAATACTAGAATGGTTTGCCATTTCCTTCTCCAAGGGATCTTCCCAACCCAAGGACTGAACCCATGACTCCTGCTTTACAGGAGGATTCTTTAATCTACACATGAAATAACATTCACCAACAGAAAGGAATGGATGACTGATACATGCTACAACATGGGTGACTCTCAGAATAATTATGATGAATGAAATAAAACAGAAAAAAAGGAGTTCACAGTGCATTGTCTTATTTATATAAAGTCTTAGGAAATGAAAATTAATTTACAATGACAAAGCAGAGCTCTGGTGCCTAAGGATGAGGTGGGGGTAGGTAGGGGGAGTGAAAGGAACTACTAAAGGGTGCAGGAAATTACTGGAGGTGATGAAGTTGTTCATTATCTTGACTGTGAAGATGGCTTTGCGGGTATATGCATATGAGACAACGTCAAATTTTACACATTAAACATGCACAGTTTTCTCTGAATCAATAATACTTCAATAAATTTGTTTAATGATTTCTGTTTCCTGACTGGACCCTGATTATTAGAATGAAACAAAGAGAGAGAGGCAAGGAAGAAACTCTGAAGAATGGAATTAAATAGCATGGGAAAGGAAAGGAGCTAATGGAATGAAATGGAAAGGTCCATCTCTTATTGAAATCTCCACAAAAGGCCCTTCCAGATAAACCAGAAAATGATTTGGGGTCTTATTGTTGCATAATTATTTAAGGAGAGAATACCTTCAGGATGCTTTAGTATTTCATGGCATAGGATTAGAGATGAGTTATGCTTTGACAAACTTTTACTTAAATTTTTTGTTCAAAACAGTTTTTCTGAAAAAAGAAAACTACATTCCCTAATTTCATCCTGTATATTTTATAAGTATAGCAATGCCTTCCTTTTTTTTTTTTCATTTTAAGTAGTGAGTTGACAGATTCAGATAAAGACCCTACAGTTCTTCAAGGGAAAGCTTACTGCCTAGTTCATGGGGACAGCACCAGAAAGGCATAAAATCCATATTGGAAGATCTCTACAGTATTTCCCATTCTCCATAGGCTGGGAGAAGCTATTGTTTCAAGCTACTAAGGAATTTTATTCTTAGCTCCACTAAGGAATTTTACTATTAGCAACAACAAAAGCTACTCCTTCAATAAATGTGTGCAATTCTAGGAAAATTAAGAGTAGCTCCTTATGACAGAGCCTGCTAAATGACCCTAATGTCTAGTCTCTGCTTCTTCCTTTTAATATTTCATCCCCCCAAAAAAAGGTTGACCATGAAATATAGCCAGCCAATGGCCTAATAGATTTTCCAGATTCCCATGCATCTAAATATAGCTACAGTAATCAACACCGTACAGCATTGGCACAAAATCAGAAACATGGATCAATGGAACAGGACAGAAGGCCTAGAAATCAACCCATGCACCTACGGTTGATTCATCTACCACAAAGGAGGCAAGACTACACAGCAGAGAAAAGACAGTCTCTTCAGTCAGTAGTGATAAGAAAACTGGACAGCTACTTGCAAAAGAATGAAATTATAACTTTCACTAATACCGTATACAAAAATAAACTCAAGATGGATTAAAGACCTAAATATAAGACCAGATACTATAATAGGAAAACATAGGTAGAACACTGCTTGACATAAATTGCAGCAGTCTTTTTTGGATTCATCTCCTAAAGTAATGAAAATAAGCAAAGGAAACCATAAATAAAAGAAAAGACAACCCCACAGAATGGGAGAAAATATCTGCAAAAGATGCAACCAACAAGTGATTAATCTCCAAAATTAAAAACAGTATATGCAGCTCAATATCAAAACAAACAAACCCAATTGAAAAATGGGCAGAAGAACTAAATAGACATTTCTCCAAAGAAGACACATAGATGGCCAAAAAGCACATGAAAAAATGCTCAACATTTCTAAATATTAGAGAAATGCAAATCAAAATTACATGAGATATCACATCACACTGGTCAGAATGGGCAATAAATGCTGGAGAAGGTGTGGAGAAAAAGGAGCCCTCCTACACCATTACATTTACATGATAGGAATGTAAATTGGTACAGTTTACAGGAGAACAGTATGGAGGTTTCTTAAAAAACTGAAAATAGAGCTACCTAATGATCCAGCAATCCCACTTCTGTGCATGTATCTGGAGAAAACGATAAATCAAAAAGATCCAGTGTTTACTGCAGCACTGTTTACAATAGCCAAAACATGGAAGCAACCTATATGTCCATTGACAGATGAATGGATGAAGATGTGGTGCATATTTACAATGGAGTATTATTCATCTGAAAAAAAGAATGAAATAATGTCATTTGCAGCAACATGGATGGACCTAGAAATTATCATATTAAATGAAGTAAGTCTGATAGAGAAAGACAAATACTGTGTGATATCATTTATATGTAGAATCTAAATAAATAACACAAATGAACTTATTTACAAAGCAGAAACAGACTCACAGACTGCAAAAACAAACTTATGGTTACCAAAAGGGAAAGAGGGAGAAAGAATTAGGAGTTTCGGAGTAACATATAAACACTACTACATATAAAACAAATAATCAACAAAAACCTACTGTATAGCACAGGGAACTCTATGTGATAACCTATATGGTTAAAGATTCTGAAAAAGAATGGATATATGCATATATATAAATGAATCATTTTGCTATACACCTGAAACTAACACATCACTGCATATCAACTATACTCCAATATAAAATTTTTTAAAATTTAGTTAAAAATAAATAAATATGGCCAAGTAACTTAAGTTTTCGCCAGTGGGATGTAAACGGGGGTAATGGGTGCAGTTTTTACATCACTGCCTTTAAATGGGAATCATTTGCCTTCTACCTCTCTGTTTTCCTCTTCCTGAAGAGTAGAACATAAATGTGGCCATAAAATACAAGCATCAAAAATGCAGATGTGGACCACACCCTAGTCAACAGCAGGGCAACATGATTAAAGTAACTGAATTCCTGAGTGACCTTGTGAGTCAGAGTCATTTTCCTGTCTAGGATTACTCCCTCCCTCTGGAACACTAAGTGAGAGAGAAATAAGCCTGTTAGTCAGGCTTTTATAGATTGGGATTTCCTTGCTAGAGCAGCATAGTGTCTTCTCAGATAATCAGGGATCTTTGTCCTTCCCTACCTAAACTTGGTATATTTCTTGAAACAAAAGAGATGTGGGAAGAGTTATGAATAAGAGGCATAAAAATGTGATAATAGTAAAGCTGAATGAAGGAAATTACTAACCAGAGACAAAGAAATGAAAGCAAAAATAGAAATTTAAGGATGACAGAGGCAAAGAACTCATCTGAAGAAGGAAAGAAGGGAGAAAAGAGAGTCTTCCTAGTACTAAACCTTTTATTTTGAATCAAGAGGAATTTGAAAAATTCCTAGCCAAGACCATGTCACTTTCCTGCCATAATTTAAAGTTAATAGTGTGTTTTTAGCAATGCTGGGTTATCTAATCACACAGGCAAATGCGTCGATGAAATAAAGTGGTATCTCTCCCCATTAAGCAAAAGCCCTTTATTATGCAAATGTACAAATAACTGAATTCTCCATCTTCTAATAAAGTGTATTTTCATCTAGTCTTTCAACTATACAGCAATAATTAAGAGTTAGATATATATTCATCTTATTTCTCTTTTATCCCTATCTAGTCTTCATAACAAGTTCAAGAAATATGCTGTTTCATGACTCTTTGGTCTTTGTAAAATGAAAACAATCACTCTTAGAATGAAATATTGCCATTTAAAACTTAAATGTGTGTCATAAGGACATCAAGTCTAACAGGTAACTGTGGCATTTCACTTGCTCTGCCCTCCCACTGAAATGCAATCCTGAATTCCCACAGTTCCTTCTCAAGAAAACCTTACTGACATCACTCCATCATCTATATTACCTATTTCTAGCAATAATCCCCTATCAGTTCATTATGGTTATAATAGTGCTGTATAACAATCTCTGCAGCATACAATAATAAGGTTGTATTTATCTCATGGATGTGGGTAAATTGATTCACACTGGGCTCAGCTGGGCAATGTTATTCTTCTCACCTGTGCCCATTTACACATCTGAAGGTTGTCAGGGGGCCAGCAGATTCTAACTGGGATCAACTCTAGCAAATTGTCTCTGCTTCATTTGTCTATCATCTTGCTCCTGGTAATAGAAGCAAGTTCAATCATGCAGGACTTTTTAAAGTCTGTGGTCACATCATGCCTGTTAACATTCCATTGGCAAAATCCTATGTCTGAACCCCAAATAAAAGAGTAAGGATATAGACTCTGCCTCTTTAGTGGAATAAACTGAAAAGTCATATAACAATGCACACATATATATGGAGAAAGGAAGAATACTGGAGTGGCAACCCACACCAGTATCTTTTCCTGGAGAATTTCATGGACAGAGGAGCCTGGTGGGCTACAGTCCACAGGATTGCAGAGTTAGACACGACTGAGCAACTAACATTTACTTACACTTACTTACTGATTTCTTATAAAAGCATATACAGGAGGATTTCTTTTTCTCCACACCCTCTCTGGCATTTGTTATTTGTAGACATTTTAATGATGGCCATTCTGACTGGTGTGAGATGTACCTCATTGTATTTTGATATGCATTTCTCTAATAATTAGCGATATTCAGCATATTTTCAATATTCCTGTTGGCCATCCAGATATCTTCTTTGGAGAGCTGTCTATTTAGGTTTTCTGCACACTTTTTTTAATTGTTTTTTTTTAATATATATTAAGCTGTATGAGCTGGTTTTATAGTTTGGAGATTAATCAGTTGCTTCATTTGCAAATATTTTCTCCCATTCCATAGGTTCATTTTATTTAGAGCTTCCTTTGTTATGCAAAAGTTTTTAAGTTTTATTAAGTCTCATTTGTTTACTTTTGTTTTTATTTCCAATTTTCTAAGAGACAGATCCAAAAAAATTTTTTTGCTGCAATTTATGTCAAAGAGTTTTCTGCCTATGTTTTCTTTTACGAGTTTTGTAGTATCCAGTCTTACATTTAGGTCTTTAAGCCATTTTGAGTTTATTTTTGTATATGCTATTAGAGAATGTTCTAATTTCATTCTTTTGCAAGTAGCTGTCCAGTTTTACCAGCATCACTTATTGAAACAGCTGTCTTTTCTTCTTCGCATGTTCTTGCCTCCTTTTTAGTAGATTAATTGACCATAAGTGGATGGGTTTATTTCTGGGATTTTTATCCTTCTGCCTGTTTTTATGCCAGTATGTTACTATTTTGATGACTGTAGCTTTGTAGTACAGTCTGCAGTCAGAGAGACTGATTACTCCATCTTGAGAATCTTCTCTCTCAAGATTGCTTAGGCTATTTAGGGCTTTTTGTTGCTTCCATACAAATTTTAAAATTATTTTCTCTAGTTCTGTAAAAAGTGCCAATCATAATTTGATAGATATTGCACTGAATCTGTATATTGCCTTGGAGAGTATGGTCATTTTCACAATATTGATTCTTCTAATCCAAGAACACTATTTATCCATCTGTTTGTATCATATTCAATTTCTTTCATTAGTATCTTTTAGTTTTTGGAGTACAGGTCTTTTGCCTTCTTAGGTAGGTTTATTCCTAGATATTTTACTTTTTGATGCAAGGGTAAATAAAAATGTTTCCTAATTATTATTTCTGATATTTCATTGGAAGGAACCTTCCTGCACTGTTGATGGGAATGTAAATTGGAACAACCACTATGGAAAACTGTATCAGTTCAGTTCAGATCAGTTCAGTTGCTCAGTCCTGTCCGACTCTTTGTGACCCCATGAATTGCAGCACGCTAGGCCTCCCTGTCCATCACAACTCCCAGAGTTTATCCAACTCATGTCCATCAAGTCGGTGATGCCATCCAGCCATCTCATCCTCTGTCGTCCCCTTCTCCTCCTGCCCACAATCCCTCCCAGCATCAGGGTCTTTTCAAATGAGTCAACTCTTCACATGAGGTGGCCAAAATATTGGAGTTTCAGCTTCAGCATCAGTCCTTCCAATGAACACCCAGGACTGATCTCCTTTAGGATGGACTGGTTGGATCTACTTGCAGTCCAAGGGACTCTCAAGAGTCTTCTCCAACACCACAGTTCAAAAGCATCAGTTCTCCAGTGCTCAGCTTTCTTCACAGTCCAACTCTCACATCCATACATGACCACTGGAAAAACCATAGCCTTGACTAGACGGACCTTTGTTGGCAAAGTAATGTCTCTGCTTTTTAATATGCTATCTAGTTTGGTCATAACTTTCCTACTAAGGACTAAGTGTCTTTTAATTTCATGGCTGCAATCACCATCTGCAGTGATTTTGGAGCCCAAAAAAATAAAGTCTGATACTGTTTCCACTGTTTCCCCATCTATTTCCCATGAAGTGATGGGACCAGATGACATGATCTTCGTTTTCTGAATGTTGAACTTTAAGCCAACTTTTTCACTCTCCACATTCACTTTCATCAAGAGGCTTTTTAGTTCCTCTTCAGTTTCTGCCATAAGGGTGGTGTCCTCTGCATATCTGAGGTTATTGATATTTCTCCTGGCAATCTTGATTTCAGCTTGTGTTTCTTCCAGCCCAGCGTGTCTCATGATGTACTCTGCATAGAAGTTAAATAAGCAGTGTGACAATATACAGCCTTGATGTACTCCTTTTCCTATTTGGAACCAGTCTGTTGTTCCATGTTCAGTTCTAACTGTTGCTTCCTGACCTGCATACAGATTTCTCAAGAGGCATGTCAGGTGGTCTGGTATTCCCATCTCTTTCAGAATTTTCCACAGTTTATTGTGATCCACACAGTCAAGGGCTTTGGCATAGTCAATAAAGCAGAAATAGATGTTTTTCTGGAACTCTCTTGCTTTTTCAATGATCCAGTGGATGTTGGCAATTTGATATCTGGTTCCTCTGCCTTTTCTAAAACCAGCTTGAACATCTGAAAGTTCACGGTTCACATATTGCTGAAGCCTGGCTTGGAGAATTTTGAGCATTACTTTACTAGCGTGTGAGATGAGTGCAATTGTGCGGTAGTGTGAGCATTCTTTGGCATTGCCTTTCTTTGGGATTGGAATGAAAACTGACCTTTTCCAGTCCTGTGGCCATGCTGAGTTTTCCAAATTTGCTGGCATATTGAGTGCAGCACTTTCACAGCATCATCTTTCAGGATTTGAAATAGCTCAACTGGAGTTCCATCACCTCCACTAGCTTTGTTTGTAGTGATGCTTTCTAAGGCCCACTTGACTTCACATTCCAGGATGTCTGGCTCTAGGTCAGTGATCACACCATCGTGATTATCTGGGTCGTGAAGATCTTTTTTGTACAGTTCTTCTGTGTATTCTTGCCACCTGTTCTTAGTATCTTCTGCTTCTGTTAGGTCCATACCATTTCTGTCCTTTATCGAGCCCATCTTTCCATGAAATATTCCCTTGGTATCTCTAATTTCCTTGAAGAGATCTCTAGTCTTTCCCATTCTGTTGTTTTCCTCTATTTCTTTGCATTGATTGCTGAGGAAGGCTTTCTTTTCTCTTCTGCTATTCTTTGGATCTCTGCATTTAGGTGCTTATATCTTTTTTTTTCTCCTTTGCTTTTCGCTTCTCTTCTTTTCACAGCTATTTGTAAGGCCTCCTCAGATAGCCATTTTGCTTTTTTGCATTTCTTTTTCTTGGGGATGGTCTTGATCCCTGTCTCCTGTACAATGTCACAAACCTCCGTCCATAGTTCATCAGGCACTCTGTCTATCAGATCTAGTCGCTTAAATCTATTTTCACTTCCACTGTATAATCATAAGGGATTTGATTTAGGTCATACCTGAATGGTCTAGTGGTTTTCCCTACTTTCTTCAATTTAAGTCTGAATTTGGCAATAAGGAGTTCATGACCTGAGCCACAGTCAGCTCCCAGTCTTGTTTTTCCTAACTGTATAGAGCTTCTCCATCTTTGGCTGCAAAGAATATAATCTGATTTCGGTGTTGATCATCTGGTGCTGTCCACGTGTAGAGTCTTCTCTTGTGTTGTTGGAAGAGAGTGTTTTCTATAATTGTATAGTGGTTCCTTAAAAAATTATGATGATCTTACAATCTCACTCCAGGGCATATACTCAAAGAAAACTATAATTCAAAATGATACATGTACCCCAGTATTCACCACACCACTATTTACAATTGCCAAGACATGGAATCAACCTAAATCCCCATCAACAGATGAATGGATAAAGAAGTGGTGCATATATATAATAGAATATTACTCAATCATGAAAAAGAATGAAATAATGCCATTTGCAGCAACATGGATGGACTTAGAGATTATCATATTAACTGAATAAGTCAAAGAAAGACAAATCTATATATCACTTATGTGTGGAATCATTAAGAATGATGCAAATGAACTTATTTACAAAACAAAAACAGACTCACAGACATAAGAAACAAACTTACAGTTATCAAAATGAATGGGAGGAGTAGACAGAGAAATAAATTAGGAATCTGGGAATAACAGATACACACTACTATATACAAAATATATAAACAAGGACCTATTGTATAGTACAGGGAACTATATTCAGTATCTTGTAATAACCTTGAATGGAAAATAATCTGAAAAATTAAAATTAATCTGAAAAAAATCTTTTTTCAAGAATGTTACAGACTTCATTTTTTCCAGTAGTCATATATGGATGTGAAAGTTGGACTATAAAAAAAGTTGAGTGCTGAAATACTAAAGCTTTTGAACTGTGGTAGTGGAGAAGACTCTTGAGAGTCCCTTGGACTGCAAGGAGATCAAATCAGCCAATCCTAAAGGAAATGAGTCCTGAATATTCATTGACAGGACTGATGCTGAAGCTGAAACTCCAATCCTTTGGTCACTTGATGCAAAGAGCTGACTCATTTGAAAAGACCCTGATGCTAGGAAAGATTGAAGGCGGGAGGAGAAGGGGACGACAGAGGATGAAATGGTTGGATGGCATCACCAACTCAATGGAGATGAGTCTGGGTAAACTCCAGGAGTTGGTGATGGACAGGGAGGCCTGGCGTACTGCAGTCCATGGGGTCGCAAAGAGTTAGACACGACTGAGTGACTGAACTGAACTGATGGAATTTATCACATTAATTATTATAGGGAGATAATCCGAGCCTCAGTTCAAATCTACAGCCACTGAAATCATACTACATAATTGAGTATTATTACCCTAGTGTTGAGAATACATGTATAACTGAATAACTTTACTGTATAAGTTTGCTGCATATGTTTGCTGTATACCTGAAACTGATACAACATTGTATATTAACTAGGCTTCAACTAAAAAATAGTTTTAAAATGATATGTAGATGGGTATGGCAAGGTAGAGGGGAAGTGGTACAGAGCCTCCATCCCCTTTCCCAGTGTACCATCCTCCCAGCGCCAATCCAAAAGCTCTCTGAACCCCATATTTCAGGGATTTTTATAGAAACGTCATTATATAGTCGTGATTAATGAAATCATTTGTCATTCTGTGATTAAATCGACTTCCAACCTCTTTGCCCTCCCTGAAGTCAAGAAATGGAGCTGAAAGTTTCAACTCTCTAATCACAAGGTTGGTTCCCCTAGCAACCAGCTTCTATCCTTAAGGGCTTTCCAAAAATCACCCCATTAATATAAATTCAGGTGTGGCCAAAGTGGGCTTGTGATGACTAACTCTTATAGGAATTTCTAAGAGTTCTAAAGCTTCTGTGCTAGGAACCAAGAGGAAAACCAAATGATATGGGCTTCCCAGGTGGCACTAGCAGTAAAGAACCTGGCTGCCAATGCAGGAGACATAAGAGACGTGCAATCCCTAGGTTGGTCAGATCTCCTGGAGGAGGGCATGGCAACCCACTCCAGTATGCCTGCCTAGAGAATCCCATGGACAGAGAAGCCCAGTGGTGAGTCCATAGGGTCACGAAGAGTTGGACATGACTGAAATGATTTAGTCATGTCATCCAGTACACACGTGGCTGAAATGGGCTTATTATGACCAATAAAATATTCTTTATTGCTCTTATGGGAATTTTCAAGAGTTTTAAAAGCTCTGCGCCAGGAATCAAGAGAAAAATCAAATGTATATCATTATAAATGACAAGTATACATGCAAATCCTCATACATACATACACACTCCTATTCTGTTGTCTCCTGCTCACCTGTTGCCTCTTCTTAGGATGTTTTTCCTAAAAATCTCTTGACTTATATATAGTTGAAGCTACATTAATGTAGTAAAAAAAAGCAGAGACTAGGAGTCAGCCAACATATTCACATTCTGGATAAGTCACTAATTAACAATGTAACCAATGAGAGCTCTGGAAATAATCTCTTCAAGTTTCTTTCCAACTCTTAATTCCCAGTTCTGTGTTTAGACTGCATTCCCATCATGCCCTTCCAAGTTCTCACAACCATCAGATATCATCTTCATTTCTTCAGCAAACATCAACTGGGTGCCTTTTGTATGTTAGGACCTACTCCAGGAACTAAGAATTCAGAGAACTATTAAGCCAATCTTCATCTTTAAGGAATCACAATCTAGTGGATAAAACAGACAGCTAAAGCAACAATGCCAATAACTATTTGTAGTATAAGTGCCTAACAATTAGCTCTTTTGATTGTAATCTAAGTGCCAGACATTAAGCTTTTGATTGCCAAGGCATCCATTTCAAAGACATTCATCTCTAAAAAACACATTGCCAACTACACAACTAGATAAAAGCCAGGCCACCCCATGTACAAAGTTCCCATTTTGGAAACCTTGGGTGACTTAGATAACTGACCACTGGAGTAACCCTGCTTTTCCCTTCATGCATTTTAACTCTTACTTCTGTATTTAAATTCACCAATTAATAATGAATCTGCAAAACTGTAGGCACTCCACACTTGACCCCCCAAAAACAGCAGAACCTCAGATCCACTCTCTCCCTCTCTCTTTCCCTTTCTCTCTCTCTCTAGCTGTGATCTTCCCGTGTGATCTTGGGCATGCCCTGTACCCTCCTGGTCCTGTGAGTAATAAACTTTTTTTTAAGTCCCTGATGGTTATTGCTAAGGTGCATCTTGCAATCATAGTAAGAATCAGAGGGTCTAATCCAGCCACAACATTGCCTCTGGTCTGGGAAATGTCTGTGAGGGCCCAGAGAGTGCCTCAGGCATTCCTAACTGACAACATCACCATCAATAGGCTGAGACTGACACAAAACACAAGAACTTTGATAAAGTTCTGACAGACAGCTAAGTAAGCCTGAAGGAAGGACACATAAATCAAATCATCTCCTTGCTGATATACTACATACTGCTAGGTCAAAGATGCTAGGTGATTTGTACAACTGATATAAAAATTTCAAGGAAGCTACCTTGGCTATCTCCAGGATTAGACTGACCCAATTTCTATCCCAAAAATACCAAAAGGATTGTGTTACTGTTGTTCAGTCACTCAGTCACATCCAACTCTTTGCGAACCCATGGACTGCAGCACACCGGGCTTCTCTGACACCATCTCCTGGAATTCACTCAAACTCATGTCCATTGATTTGGTGATGTCATCCAACCATCTCAACCTCTGTTGTCCCCTTCTCCTCCAGCATTCAATCTTCCCCAGCATCAGGGTTCTTCACATCAAGTGGCCAAAGTATTGGACCTTCAGCATCGGTCTTTCTAATGAATATTCAGGGTTGATTTCCTTTAGGATTGACCAGTTTGATGTCCTTGCTGTCCAAGGGACTCGCAAGAGTCTTCTCCAATTGTGAGCACATTTTAATTAGGAAAAGGTAGAATCTGAGCATTTCTGTTTATATTTCACTGGTGAGAACTTGGTCATATGGCCATGCTAGCTATGAAAGAGGCTAGGAAATGAGTTATCTAGCTAGTTGTCTCTGTGTCTAGATAAGTGTGGGAACCTGGATTCCAATACCAAAAAGTAGAATAAATGGAGAATTAAATATTGAGTACAACTGTGAAGTTTCTGTCACAAAAAACTACCCTTAATTTCCCTGGAATCCAGATTTCATGTGACTCCCATCTTATCACTCAATAAAGCTTAGCAGTTCCCTGACATTATAGTCACTTTCCAGTCAACAGGAAATGGGAAAAGTGGGATGGCATATGCCTTCCTTTTAAGAGCATGCCCTTGAAGTTGCATCTAACACCTTCTCTTATATCATTGAACCTGAACTTAGCTGCAAGAGAGGCCAGGAAATGGACTCCATTAATTGGCTGAGCATGGGCCCAATGGTGAAACTTCTATCACCAAGGAAGAAAATGAACAGATACTGGAAGACAATTCAATTTCTGTCAAGAAACCAACAGTAAGAAAAGCCATAACTGGATGTCTGGGGGGAAAAAATCTGGTGGGTAAAGTGTTTTAACAGTGAAATCTGTTTTCACTCAAGAATCAAAAAGCAAGTGGTTAAGTTTCTCATATGTGTGTGTCTGATTAAATGTATGCATGTAGGCACAAAAACTGTAATAAAGTCATGCTCACAAACTACTCCACTCCCTCTTCAGGTGCAAGTTCAGTTTAGTTCAGTTCAGTCACTCATCGTGTCCCACTCTTTGCGACCCCATGAACTACAGCACACCAGGCCTCCTTGTCCATCACCAACTCCCTGAATCTACCCAAACCCATGTCAATTGTATCAGTGATGCGATCCAACCATCTGATCCTCTGTCGTCCCCTTCTCCTCATGCTTTCAATCTTTTCCAGCATCAGGGTCTTTTCAAATGAGTCAGCTCTCCACATTAGGTAACCATAGTATTGGAGTTTCAGCTTCAACGTCAGTCCTTCCAATGAATACCTAGGACTGATCTCCTTTAGGATGGACTGGTTGGATCTCCTTGCAGTCCAAGGGACTCTTAAGAGTCTTCTCCAACACCACAGTTCAAAAGCATCAATTCTTCAGCACTCAGCTTTCGTTATAGTCCAACTCTCACATCCATACATGACCACTGGAAAAACCATGACCTTGACAAGATGCACCTTTGTTGACAAAGTCATGTCTCTGCTTTTTAATATGCTATCTAGGTTGGTCATAACTTTCTTTCCAAGGAGTAAGTGTCTTTTAATTTCATGGCTACAATCACCATCTGCAGTGATTTTGGAGCCCCCCAAAATAAAATCAGCCACTGTTTCCACTGTCTCCCCATATATTTGCCATGAAGTGATGGGACTGGATGCCATGATCTTAGTTTTCTGAATGTTGAGCTTTAAGCCAACTTTTTCACTCTCCTCTTTCACTTTCATCAAGAGGCTCTGTAGTTCTTCTTCACTTTCTGCCATAAGGGTGGTGTCCTCTGCATATCTGAGGTTATTGATATTTCTCCCGGCAATCCTGATTGGGTCCAGGTGCAAGAGTTCCCTGAAATTGCCTCCCTAGACTGGCTCCTCAATTCTTTTAGAAAGGAAAGATTCTCTTCTGCTCAAAGGAAATCTAAGCTGATTTTCCTAATAAAATGAGAGTTAGAAGGGCAGGACACATAATAAAGTTAATAAGCCTGGACTTGATTAATAGGAAGAAATATTTAGAGAATTGAAGAATGAGTTGAGTGAGCCTACAGAGATGAGAGAAAAGCAGGGAAGAGAAAGGAGATTCTAATGAATTCTAAAAAACAGTATTAGTCATTTTTCTATTAACATATGACTAACTAATAGCCTTAGAGACTTAAAAACAACACAAATTTATTATCTCACAGTTCCCTTGGATCAAAAATCTAGACACACCTTATCTGGACCTTCTGTTCAGCATCTCACAAAGTTATAGTCAATGCACTGACTGTGCTGCAGTACTCATTTGGAGCATCATTCTTTTCCAAGCACATTTACTCATTCCATATTGCCTGAATTCAATTCCTTGTGGTTGTAGGACTGAAAAAGTATATATTTTCTTCCTAGCTGTTGGTAACTAGGGACCATGTTCAGTGTCCAGAAGTCACCCACAGTTCTTACCTTATGTCTTATATTCAGGTCACAATATAGTCAAGTTTGCTTTCTTCCAGGCCACCACTTCTTATAATCTTCATCAGCTTAGGTCATTCCCATCCAGGATAATCCCTTTGGATTAACTCAAAGTCAACTGATCAGTAACCTAATATTCCCTGGACTCATCTATACTCAAGTGTATCCCAGGTAATAAGCCAAGCAAGGTGCCTTCCAGGCTCCCTTCCCAGGATGCCTGCCATGCTAATGGGACACACATATGTCACAAACCATAAGATACAAAGGAAAGGAAAGGAGGGAACTTACAAATCGAGTTGATTGTCGATTTTAAAGAAAAAGAAAGGGAGGCCACATCATACTAAATTAGAGATTGCTAACCAGGAAACTGGAGTAATACAGAAGCTTAGGAGTTTAAAACACATTTTAACCACCAGAAAGAAATTGAGTCACTGAAAGTTTTCATCATCTCCTTTCTCACAGCAATAACTTTTATTCCATCAGAATGGCATCTTTAACAAACATATTTTTTAACATATTGTTTCACTGGTTTACCGTGTGTCACAAGCTTAATATTCATGGCTCAGTGGTAAAGAATTCACCTGCGATGCAGGAGACTTGGGTCAATCCTTGGGTTGGTAGAATTCCCTGGAGAGGGAAACAACAACCCACTCCAGTATCCTTGCCTGGGAAATCCCATGGACAGAGGAGTCTAGGGGGGCTACAGTCCATGGGGTCTCAAGAGTCGGACATGACTTAGCAACTAAACCACGACCACCACCACACCTCAAGAGCTTCTCCAGAGGATAATATATGAAAGCAGCAGGTTGCCTATGAAATTCTAGAATTGTTCATCTAAATGCCCATATATTCTTTATCTGACTCTGAACTATATTAGCTCTGAAATTTTGGTGTGATGCCATACTCAAATTTTGTCACTAGAAATCAATAACAGCATATGGTATCACAACACAATGTAATAAAACATAGCAAAGAGTCCCCATAAGAAAAACTATGCATACAGAAGATGCCATTCTTCCACAAACTAAAAGATATCTATGGTGATTTGTCCTTGGGGAAAAGACTGACTTTTGGATGATTGAATCTGGTATTAAAATAAGAAGTTATTAAGAACTGGATACACATCCCTTCACTTAGAAGCTCTGGGACTCTGGAAAATCACTTAACTTTTTACAGATTCCATTCTCTTGACTATGGAATGAAGAAAATAATAGAATCTACCAAGTAGAGCTGTTGTGAAGGTTAAATGAACAATGTGTATAATCTATGTAGTTAGCTACAAACAAAATAGCTCAACAAATGTTAGCTATTTTTATTTAATGTACAGGCACTAAGCATTCATGTCTTTCTGTATGCAGCAACTAAACTCTTAAGAAAGACTCAGATAGAAAATTAGGAAAAAGTCCACCCAAGTTCCTTCCTAAACAACAATAATATTTCTAGCTGCTGGAGGAAAATATTGCATATAATCCTGCTCAAGTCTTTTATTAGATTCTTGCTTGACTATTAGGGCCACTTCTGAATTTGGTATTTAGAATACTGACTAAATTTATTCTTTATAGAACTCAGCAACATTCCATTCTCCATGGCTACACGTCTTCAGCATCCATTGTCTATAATTTTCTTTTTCTGTCTTCCTAGAAGTGTTCTTATTGGCAATGGTTACTAGCTGGGCCTTCTTTTCTCTATAATTACTTCTTTAGCAAAATATTCTTATTTTGCTTACAAATTATTCTCCCTATGTGCAGTCAGAGTTCTTTCAACTATTGACACTCTTCTTGCCCTAACCCAGGCCAGCTACCCAGTATGCCCGCTTGGTAATTATTTCGTTAGGCCCACTATTTCAAGGAAATCTTTCTTTCCTGCACTATATATGGACTTAGAGCATGAATGTTAGATAAACAAAGCATAATGAAAACACCTAAGGGGCAGAAGAACATAACAGAGTTTCTTTTAAGTGAATTAATGTCATAAATTTAAGGTAAACATATTTTTAGGGATTATTCCAGGTGCAAGAAACAGAATTTGATGTCTTTATTAATCTCCTGCACTATGCCAAGCACCCAAATAAGTGCTGAGACCCCAACTGTAAACAAGACAAATGCGGTCTCTGCCCCCACAGAGCTTGGAGTACAAGGGATAAGCAGAAAAGACAAATGCCAAACAAATAATCGTATAATAATGGAAGAAGGCAGGGGTGAGCTAAGTACTAGGAGTTACTGGAGTGAGACAGAGAAAATCATCTATACAAAAAATAATCACTTCTTCTGTCCTCCCAAAATTCATAATGAAACCTTAATCCCCAAAGGGATGTGTTTGGAGGTGGAGAACTGGGAGGTAATCAGGTTTACATGAGGTTATGAGAGTGGGCCCCCAAGTTCAGATCAGTGTCTGTACAAGAAGAGGAAGAGACCAGAGCTCACTTTCTCTTCAGCCTGATGAGGTTACAGTGAGAAGGTGACTGTCTACAGGACAGGAAGAGGGCCCTCACCAAGCCAAACCTGCCAGCACCTTGATCTTGAACTTCTCAGCCTCCAGGTCTATTGTTTTTAAATTCACTTTTAAATAGAATACATTTTATTATACTTTATAAAACATCAGTCTATGATGGATTGTTAATAGAAGTACCAGCTCTTCACCACAGATGACTTGTGCAGCAGACTACATTTTCCATTGTCTTCTTGTGTCGAGGCAGAGTCTTGGGATGAGGCCCCCACACCCCCACCCCCTCAATGGTGAGTGAGAAGGGATCTTAAGGGATGCACACCACGTCTGCACTAACATCAGAATGAGGTGTTGTGCCTTCTCCACTCTCTTCCTCCTTTCATCAGCTTCACACAGATGATGCCAAAGTCTGAAGGGCAGTAGAGCTATAAACAAGAGGCTAATTCCTCAATCATCATATGAAAGCTGCTCATTGACCAAAACCACCTGTATTGTGCGAGTATTATGGGTTGAATGATACTGAAGTCATAACTCCCAATATCTTAGAATATGGCCTTATTTGGAAATAGAGTCTTTAGAGAAGTAAACAAATTTAAATGAGGTCATCAGAGTGAGCCCTAATTCAATATGATGGTGTCCTAAAAAAAGGAAGAAATGGTCACAGAGACACACACACAGAGGACAGACACTGTGAATATACCCAGGAAGAAAACAGCCACGTAATTGGAGTGATGCATCTACAAGTCCGGAGAAGGCAATGGCACCCCACTCCAGTACTCTTGCCTGGAAAATCCCATGGACGGAGGAGCCTGGTAGGCCGCAGTCCATGGGGTCACTAAGAGTCGGACACGACTGAGCGACCTCACTTTCACTTTTCACTTTCATGCATTGGAGGAGATGGCAACCCACTCCAGTGTTCTTGCCTGGAGAATCCCAGGGACAGGGGAGTCTGATGGGCTGCCGTCTATGGGGTCGCACGGAGTCGGACACGACTGAAGCGACTTAGCAGCAGCAGCAGCATCTACAAGTCAAGGAATACAAAGGATTACTAGCAAATATCAGGGAGAAGGAAATGGCACCCCACTCCAGTACTCTTGCCTGGAAAATCCCATGGATGGAGGAGCCTGGTAGGCTGCAGTCCATGGGGTCGCTAGGAGTCAGACACGATTGAGTGACTTCACTTTCACTTTTCACTTTCCTGCATTGGAGAAGGAAATGGCAACCCACTCCAGTTTTCTTGCCTGGAGAATCCCAGGGACGGGGGAGCCTGGTGGGGTGCCATCTATGGGGTCGCACAGAGTCAGACACGACTGAAGCGACTTAGCAGCAGCAGCAAATACCAGAGGCTAGAAAAGACAAAGAAAAAATTCTCCCTGAGAGTCATCAGAAAGAATATCTGACATCTTGATTTCAGATTTCTAGGCTCCAAACCTGTGAGACAATAACTTTCTGTTGTTTTAAGCAATCCTGCTTTTGATACTTTATTACATCAGCCCTAGGAAGTTAATACAATGAATAAGAAATAAACTGTGTAAAACCATTGAAATTAGGAAGTTAAATTAGTTAGCATCACCCTAACTAATGTGGAGGCTTCCTTGATGGCTCAGTGGTAAAGAATTTGCCTGCAATGCAAGAGATGCGGGTTTGATCCTTGGGTTGGAAAAATCCCCTGAAGAAACAAATGGCATCCCACTCCAGTATTCTCGCCTGTAAAATCCCATGGATGGAGGAGCTTGGTGGGCTGTAGCCAGCCCATGGCCTCTGCAAGAGAGTCAGACACTACTTAGTGACTAACCAACAACTAACACAGAGAATGTATTTTAAGCAAGTGCAATGTAGACTATGTTGTCAAAGACATTACCTCTGCAGTAAGGCATTTAACAGAGATCTGAGAAATGAGTAGGAATCATCTAACAAAAGGAGAGAGAGGGTGTTGGGGCAGGGCAAAGAGTTGATCACAGCAATAAAGCAGAAGGAATAATATCTAAGACAGTCCTGAAACAGAAGAGAATATGGTGGTCCAGAAACTAAAAAAAAAAAAAAAGCCCAGTGTATCTGGAGCATGGAGAGCGGGATGATAGAGGTGAGCAGGTAGGCAGGTTGGAAGACAGGGATCAGAGCCTCTAGTTGAGAACTTGAGCCAGACAGGTATATGTTATCAGCTTTAGGGAGGACAATAGTGTTCACAGACATTCATGGAAAAGGGGAATTGTTTATTGTTTTTGATCTAGTCAAAAAGTTACTTCACACATAGAGAAAGTCAGGATTGATTACCAGCTTCCTGTCCCTGCTGCCCACTGCCCAAGTCTAGAGGAACCTGGAGGAAAGAAAAGAGACGCTGCTGAAAGCACAGAGCCACACAAAAGCAGCCTTGAGCAGCCAATGCTTTGAAAGAATATTGAAGAAAAACAATTTAAAAAAAAAAACTGTGGTTAGATGATGTCTTAGTTTGTTCAGGTTGCTGTAACAAAATACCACAGACTGAATGACTTACAAGCAACAGAAATTCATTTCTCAGTTCTGGAGGTTGGAAGTCCAAGACCAAGATGATCAGATTCTTGTGAGAACTTTCTTCATAGTTTGCAAACTTCTCACTGCATCCTCACACCACGGAAAGAGGGTAAGAGAGCACTTTGGAGTCCCTTTTATATGGAAACTATCCCATTCAGGAAGGCTCTGCCCTCATGCTCTAAGATCAACTCCAAAGGCCCCATTCCTAGTACCTTGGAGGTTAGAATTTCAATTCACAGATTTTGGGGTAACAGAAACATTCAGACCATAGCAGAATTTAAGCACCAAACAATTATAGAAGCAGAAAATGAGAAGTCCCAGAGTCTGGTGGTATCAGTTCAGTTCAGCCGCTCAATCGTGTCCAACTCTTTGTGACCCCATGAATCGAAGCACGCCAGGCCTCCCTGTCCATCACTAACTCCCGGAGTTCACCCCAGACTCATGTCCATTGAGTCAGTGATGCCATCCAGCCATCTCATCCTCTGTCATCCCCTTCTCCTCCTGCCCCCAATCCCTCCCAGCATCAGAGTCTTTTCCAATGAGTCAACTCTTCGCATGAGGTGCCCAAAGTACTGGAGTTTTAGCTTTAGCATCATTCCTTCCAAAGAACACCCAGGGCTGATCTCCTTCAGAATGGACTGGTTGGATCTCCTTGCAGTCCAAGGGACTCTCAAGAGTCTTCTCCAACACCACAGTTCAAAAGCATCAATTCTTCCGCGCTCAGCCTTCTTCACAGTCCAACTCTCACATCCATACATGACCACTGGAAAAACCATAGCCTTGACTAGATGAACCTTTTTTGGCAAAGTAATGTCTCTGCTTTTGAATATGCTATCTAGGTTGGTCATAACTTTCCTTCCAAGGAGTAAGCATCTACCGGGGTCCAGCCCTGGCTGATCCAGGGTTTTCAAAGGGGAGACGGCGTCGGCAACTATTTAAATATTCATCAAAGATATAAAGAGTAATAGAATGAGGATAGCTCAGTAGGAAAATTCAGTGGAGAAAAGAGGCTGAGTAGCTTGGTTTACACGGGAGACCAATAAAACTTCAAGACAAGAAGCTTGCACCACTTATGTAGGCCGCAGGCGTCCTTCCGTTCTCCCAAAGGAGAGGAGACACTGCGGCCTCCCCGGTCGGATCTTAGAAGCCCAGGCATAATTAGTAAGCACGGTGGGTTCCACGCTCCAGATGGAGACTCAGCCAGAGTTTGAGAGAGAGAGAGAGACATGGGGAGACCAGTCTTTCGAGGAACTGATCCCAATTCTTTATTTTCCAGAGTCTGTTTTTATACACTGAGATGCTATACAAAAGTCACATGGGGACAGCAGTCCTGACTTTTACTAAAGTCAGGCGCTTCATACAAATGTATACAGAGGTCTTAGGGGTGTTACTTCATCTTCTGGCCAGGGGGCCTGCTGACAATTTATGACCCTCTCCTTGTGACAGCGGTCAGTCAACCAGAGCACTTATTTCTCCAGGGGTGATTATTTTTGAAACAGACGCCACCTTCCGAAGGTACCAGATAAAGTTACATTCCTATAGGGTGAGGGTGTAGTGGGTTTTAGTTAAGGAAAGAATTTACTTGGCCTAAGGTCTAACGTGATTTATATCAAAGGTTAATACTTATTTCTTCTATATATTCATTAATGTGTATAAGGGCAGGGGATGTGGAGACTTAGCAGTAAACATTGGCTCAACAAATGAAAAACCCTTCACCAATACAATTTCCAATCAGCCCACTATACTTATACTAATAATTTTCTAACTTCTCTAAAGAACCTGTTTTTAGAAGGTTTAAAGCATCTCGTGCCTCTCACGGTTGGGAGGCTGTGAGCAATCACATGTGGCCGGACAAGCCTGTCAGGCAGGCTAGAGAATCTTCAGAGGAGTTTGTAGGTTGAAACACTCCTATCACACCCAGGAATTATTATTAACTGGAGCTCTAAGTTAACTCCTTCTCCGAAAGAGGTGGTGGGGAAGAGCCCCCATAAAGTCAGAGGTGTAGGTGAGAGCACAAAGTAATAAAGTAGGCAGTCTCTGGTTATGGGGGTAGATGCTCGAGAATTTCCAGGGGGACTCCTGAGGCTCGATCCCACCTTTGCATATGTTGAGCCTCCTTCCTCATGACCTTTGCCATGGGTGGAGTGCCTCACACTGGCCCCCAACAAGCGTCTTTTAATTTCATGGCTGCAGTCACCATCTGGTGGTAAGATTCCATCTAATTCAAAAAAAAACCAGAGGAGCCAATGGCATAAGTTCTGGAGTCCCAAGGCCCAAGAATCAGAGCTCTGTTGTGTAAGGGTAAGAAAATATGGACTTTCCAGTTCAAAGAGAGAGAGACCTCACCCTTGCTCACTTTTGTATTCCACTCAGGCCACCAACAGATTGAATGATGCCCACACACGTTTGTGTGGGTGGCATGTCTTCTGAATCAAAGGCTGATCTTTTCTGGAAACAACCTACTGAAACACTCAGAAATGATGTTTTACCAGCCAACTGGGAATGCTTTAGCCCAGTCAAGCTGATACATAACATTACCCATCACACCCAATGAAACATGGATGACTTTTCCATGACTAACTGGGATGGTGGATCAATGGAGACTAAAGAAAGGGAGAATCCCAGAGTCTTTCCCTTGGCAATGTAAAGCTAAGGGCAGCACTAGCTCTTAGGGAGAAGACCAGGAGGTTCTACCTAATTATTATTTATAATGCATTTAAAATGTAATGTGGTTTGTTCCTACATGTTTAGTAAAAAAAAAACAAACAAACAAACAAAAAAACTGTACGTAGTTCTCATTTGCTAGTTGGGAATTCATTAGCAACCCCTTATATAACTTTATATAAAATTTCTAGTGAAAGAACTTCCTCAGTGTTAATTAAAACAATAATAATAGTAATAACAATATCCAGATGATGTTGAATCCATTAACAATTGCATTCAAAATATTAAATCCAGTGTGGGTAAAACAGGTATACAATTCTTCCTAATCCACTTATTAAAATGGTATAAAATGCTCCAAAATATACATTCGTGTCTGGATATGCTACATGCTACAACAGAATAGTTCTATTGTCTTAATTGCCGGGAGAAATATCAATAACCTCAGATATTCAGAGGACACAACCCTTATAGCAGAAAGTGAAGAGGAACTAAAAAAGCCTCTTGATGAAAGTGAAAGAGGAGAGTGAAAAATTTGGCTTAAAGCTCAACATTCAGAAAACGAAGATCATGGCATCTGGTCCCATCACTTCATGGGAAATCGATGGAGAAACAGTGTCAGACTTTATTTTTTTGAGCTCCAAAATCACTGCAGATGGTGACTGCAGCCATGAAATTAAAAGACGCTTACTCCTTGGAAGGAAAGTTATGACCAACCTAGATAGCATGTTGAAAAGCAGAGACATTACTTTGCCAAAAAAGTCCATCTAGTCAAGGCTATGGTTTTTCCTGTGGTCATGTATAGATGTGAGAGTTGGACTGTGAAGAAGGCTGAGCGCCAAAGAATTGATGCTTTTGAACTGTGGTGTTGGAGAAGTCTCTTGAGAGTCCCTTGGACTGCAAGGAGATCCAACCAGTCCATTCTGAAGATCAGCCCTGGGATTTCTTTGGAGGGAATGATGCTAAAGCTGAAACTCCAGTACTTTGGCCACCTCATGCAAAGAGTTGACTCATTGGAAAAGACTCTGATGCTGGGAGGGATTGGGGGCAGGAGGAGAAGGGGACGACAGAGGATGAGATGGCTGGATGGCATCACTGACTCCATGGACGTGAGTCTGAGTGTACTCCTGGAGTTGGCGATGGACAGGGAGGCCTGGTGTGCTGCAGTTCATGGGGTCGCAAAGAGTCGGACATGACTGAGCAACTGAACTGAATTGAACTGAATGTTAGCCCTTAGCACACAGTCAGTCCACTTTGCACTACTTTATGACTTCATTTGCATGTCTGTTTTTTTTCCCTCTCCCAATGAGTTATGTTTTCAAAATATCCCAAAGGCCAAGTCTCATGTAAACGAATCAGTCATTATTTTCATGCATAGAGACCAAAGTTTCCTTTCCCCCTGACTGTTGGCATAACACTTTCCCCCATACTCCCACCTCAAAATGCTCACGCCAAAAATGTTGATCTCACATATGACAGACATTTGCTATAATAAGTGAAACAAACAGAAGAGGTTATTGTGCTTTGAAATTTGGGAATCTGGAACTTCTAAATTCTGCCTCAGAAAATCAGCTAAAGCTAAAGCAAGCTGTGCGTTTGAATTCCTTAGATGGGGACCACCTGTTCTCGGTGAACTCCAACTGATGAATCTGCTCCCCTATAACTTCTTTATTGTGCTCTTGTCATGTACATACACCCTGGGAATTTCACAGATGTTTGTGGAATAAAGGAAGAAAGGCAGGTAGGGAAGGAAGGAGAAAGGGAGGGTAGAAAGAAGGGGAGACAAGCTAGCAAGAAGCAGGCAGGAGAGGAAAAATAAATCACATATATATAAGGAAAATAGTACATGCTGAGCTAGGACACTGCTGTTGAATCTTCTGTTTCTGATAGCAGGAGAAGATCAGTTTGAAGCATCAAGACTGCAGAGAATGCAGTCAACAAAAAAGGCAAACTTTTCTTCCCTTTCAATGTCACTCCAATGTCAAACCATATAGTGGTCTCTGAATTTCACTTGAATGTGGGTTCTAGGTAATATTAATAAAAGTAGCTTGCAGTTCTCTGGAGAAAGAAATAAACTCATCCATATCCTAATGTCTGCCTCAGCTTTTCCTCTACTTGGGTGTTGTATCCCCAAATCTCCACCTGCCTGCCTCCTTACCATTTAGGTTTTGGATCAAAGGTAACTCCCTTGACGGGAATGTCTTTAACCACCCACTAGTAAAATAAATAGCCCCTCTAACTGATTGTCATCATAGCACTCAACACTAGCTAATATTTTTGTTTGTTTAGCATCTGTCTACCACTGCTAGAATGTAAGCCTCCTGAGAATAGGGATTGTAGCCTTAAGGTCTAGTTCTCTGCTGTATCCCCAGTACCTGTAAGAATGCTGCAACAAAGAAGGCTTAAATAATTGCTTGTTGAAGTAATCCATTTCTGTTACTTTATTTTTTTAAAAAAGAAGGGTGAAATATCTGTGGCATGGAACAACAGATTGGTTCCAAACAGGGAAAGGAGTACGTCAAGGTTGTATATTGTCACCCTACTTATTTAACTTATATGCAGAGTACATCATGAGAAACTCTGGGCTGGAGGAAGCACAAGCTGGAATAAAGGTTCCTGGGAGAAATATCAATAACCTCAAATATGCAGATGACACAACCCTTATGGCACAAAGTGAAGAAGAACTGAAGAGCCTCTTGATGAAAGTGAAAGAGGAGAGTGAAAAAGTTGGCTTAAAACTCAACATTCAGAAAACTAAGATCATGGAATCCGGCCTTGTCACTTAATGGCAAATAGATGGGGAAACATTGGAAACACTGGCTGATTTTATTTTTCTGGGCTCCAAAATCACTGCAGATGGCGACTGCAGCCATGAAATTAAAAGACGCTTACTCCTTGGAAGGAAAGTTATGACCAACCTAGACAGCATATTAAAAAGCAGAGACATTACTTTACCAACAAAGGTCCATCTAGTCAAGGCTATGGTTTTTCCAGTAGTCATGTATTAATGTGAGAGTTGGACTATAAGGAAAGCTGAGCACTGAAGAATTGATGCTTTTGAACTGTCGTGTTGGAGAAGACTCTGGAGAGTCCCTTGGACTGCAAGGAGATCCAACCAGTTCATCATAAAGGATATCAGTCCTGGATGTTCATTGGAAGGATTGATGTTGAAGCTGAAACTCCAATACTTTGGCCACCTGATGTGAACAGCTGACTCATCTGAAAAGACCCTGATGCTGGGAAAGATTGAGGGCAGGAGGAGAAGGGGACAATAGAGGATGAGACGGTTGGATGGCATCACCAACTCAATGGACATGAGTTTGGGTAAACTCTAGGAGTTGGTGATGGACAGGGAGGCCTGGTGTGCTGCAGTCCACGGGATCACAAAGAGTTGGACACGACTGAGCGACAGAACTGAACTGAACTGATGACATAGACTCCCACCATCTTTACTCAACTTAATTAATATCCACTTTGGAGTAAAAAATTAGTCTTTGTAATGTATTGACTTCCAGATTACTAATTTTGTTTTCCCACAGATCACTCATCCCTGTTAACTTTCCAAATGGCTGATCATTGCCTTTATATAGTAACTTAAATCATTTATGGTACTTGATTGATTCTTTAAATAAGTGAAGAATGTATATGCATGTGTACTTTTCTTTATTAAAAAACAAGGATATTTCACAAATTTAAGACTTCAAAACAGAATCTTGATAATCCAGTAGGTTTTCCAGAGTAATTCAATCAACAGTAGAAGTATTTCACCACATAGAGACAAAAACAAAAAAAGATGTTTACCAAAGAGGTAAATGCCACATTGGGGAATAAGTTCTATGTGTTATAAACTTAGATTTGAAAATTCTCAGAAATCCATGAATTATACAGATTTTATGCAACTGTTTTTTCTATCATTCAATAGTTTCCATAGCAACTCTGGCATTAAATTGTGTATATGCTACCTTGAAGACACAAAGCATCATTCTCTCTATTTAAAGTGAAGTACTATGTTATTTTTCAGCGTTATGTTCTGTTTAGAGAAAAAAAATATACTGCCACTGAACACAACGCTGTTGTGTTAGCTTCACATTGTTTGGCTTAACGTAGATTTGAATTCTCTTTTGTTAAAGTTTTCAAGTTGTTAAAAAGAAATAGGGCAAATGTACAATAAAATTAAGATATTTTCCTTTCTGGTGAGAAGGAAAATTTTAAAACAGTGGGAGAAGTAAAAATATGGGAGACAAATTTAAAATTGTACTCTTAAGATCGGATTGAAAATGAGGCTATGCATTTGCAAGAACAGAAGCCAGGCCATTCCCATTACAAGATGATTTCTGGGAACCACGGAATATTCTGTTTCTTGATCTGGGTGCTAATTTCACAGATATGGTCAGTTTATGATATTTATTGAGTAGTACATGTAGGGCATGTGCACTTTTCTGAATGTGTACTGTACTAAATTTTAAAATCCTTTAGAAGTCAGTCTGTTCCAAAACCTGTTTGTCTTATCTGCTGTACAGTCAAATCTTTTCTTTAAAAAACCAGATAGTGAACATTTTAGGTTTTATGAGACACCATTTCTATCTTTTGGGTTAGAGGGTTTGGTTGGTTGCTTGCTTGGCTTTTTATAACTCTTTAAAATGAAAAATCATTCTTCACTTGAGAGTTGCATAAAAACAGGTCATGGGAACTTATGAAGTCAGGAGAATTTGGGATCACCAAGGGAGTGAATCCAGACAGAGAGGAAATAGGACCACAGATTGAACCCCAGGGTCTCCAACATTAAGTTACACCTATTAAACCTATTATTATGATAAATTACATCATTAAATTTCCTAATATTAAGCCTTTTCATTTTTGACTAAGTCATGTTATATTATTCTTTAATGTGCTACCAAGTTTTCTTTGTTAATGCCTTTTTTTTTTAGTATTTTTCATTTTTATTTGTAAAGTGAGATAGTTTTAGTTTACTTTTCTGTAAAATTTTTCTTAAGCTTTGTTATCAATGTTGTACGTACATCACAAGAATTGATCTGGAAGTTTTTCTTCTTTCTCCATGCTCTAGAATATATAAAATAGCAATAAAAGTATCTGCAATTGAAAGTTTTCATTGAAGTTTTCTACAAATCTGTCTAGGCCAAAAGCTTTGTAAATTTTTTTGATAACAGCAATAATTTAACATAGCATTTACTCTTTGCCAGACCTTGTTCTAAGAACAAGGTCATTTAATCTAATGACCTTGAGCTAAGAGGTCATCAACAACCTAATGAGCTAAGTATGATTATCATCATTATCATCATCATCATCATCTCCATTTTGAATCTGAGGAAACTGAAGCAAGACAGGTTGAATAGGGATGGCAGGTGGACACTGTCTATTTTAACAGATGGAATTCAATGTAGGAAATCGATTACATAAGTACTGAAAAGATGAAGGAGTAAGAAAGGAATATTGAGGCAAAGCAAAACAAAGGCTGGTACCACTCTTAGGGGTGTAGCAACAAAATGAAAGAAAGTTAGAACAAGAACGTAGGAGCTTGGGGATTTCCAGGTGGTGCTAGTGGTAAAGACCCCCCTGTCAATGCAGGAGACATAAGAAACATGGGTTCAATCCCTACATCAGGAAGATGCCCTGGAGGAGGGCATGGCAATCCATTCCAGTATTCTTGCCTGGAGAATCCCATGGACAGAGGAGACTGGTGGGCTACAGTCCATTGGGGTCACATAGAATTGGACAAAGCAACTTAGCACGTGGGAGCTCAGAGGAAGAGCCCAGCAGAGTGGAGGCTCTGATCTCAGGGGCATGATGGAGCTGTTTCCGGGGATGTCCTTAGAAGCAGAAGGATGTGTGACAAACAGAAACAGCAACAAATCAAAAGAAAGTCCATTTTCTATAGCTCCTGACTTTCACCTTTCTCAGTGCTCCCTATCTACAGAAGGCAGTGGGCAAAAGAACCTGTGAACTAAAGTTTGCAAAGGCCCAGCATCAGAGAACATTTTAAGACAGATTTCAGAGCTCAAGGGCAGTGGATGGAGAAGCCAGAATCTCTCTATTTTTTCTCCCTTGGTTATTGGTTTGTTGGGATTTTCTTTCTCTCCTGGGTACTTTTGTCATAATTGGCATATTTCATATGTTTAAGTCATATTTTCTGAGAAAATTATTCAGGTTTTTAAAATTTAATTTTATAGAGTTACACAAACTACCCTCTTATGTTTTAATTTCCTCTTTTTGTTTCATTTTCCCATTTCTTATATATGTACTTTTTTCCTTTTCTCTTAATTAGATTCTCATCATTTATCAATTTTTTTTTCAAATCACTAGATTTTATTGTTGTTATGTTCTCTAACTCCTTCCCATTCTGCCTTTTTCTTTGTGAATTCTTTCCTTTGACTTTCTTTTGGTTTATTCTGTTCCTTTTTTATTTTTTGTGTCATGTTTTTATGGTTTCTTTTTATTGCTTTAAGTATTTAAGGAGATAAATTTTCTTCTGAGCGTGGCTCAGGATTCTGATATGCAGTATTTTCACTATTTTCAATAAATTCCACACTTCCTGCTCAATTCTTCTTTTTCCTAAAGAGTCCTTTAATATAGCTTTAAATTACTTTTTCAAAGAGGAAAATCTTTTTCATTTTGTGCTTTTGTCATTAATTTCTAGTTTTACTGCCTTGTGATAGTTGTCCATGGTCTGTCTTCATTTTCGAATCATTACCTAATATATAGTCAATTTTATTACAGTTTCAAAGATATTTGAAAAAATATATATCCTCTATTATCAGGATACAGAGTTTGATATATATCCCACCAGAGGTACCTTACTGATTATAATGTATAGGTTACTCACCTATACCTATTTCAGTCCCACTGATCTTACACTAAAGAGATGATTGAAAGCTTTTTACTAGCAGTGTGTTTTTGCCTATTCTTTAATAATTGCCTCTATTTTCTCCTTTATGAAGTTACTAGATAAAAAGATAATTATGACAATTACATCTTTGTTGTAAATTGTATCCTTCAACACTATATAACTGTTTTAAATACAAATTGAATGATTTTTTGCCTACTTTAATGACTTTGGAACTAAATATTTTGGGCTGCAATCCTTGATTTTTATTTTTGGCTTTCATTTATAAACATTTGTTTACCATTTTATTTTTAACATTTCATTTTAATTTGTGTTAAGTATATCTTTTAGATTCAGCACAGAATTGGCTTTTGTTCACTGTCCAATCTAAAGATCTTTTTTGTTTCAATGGATGAATTAAGCCCATTCATAATTATCACAAAAAAACCTAGTTTTTGGTTTAGTTCTGTCATATTATAGGAGGAAGGCTGGATGGGGAACAGATAGATGCTCTCACTACATGGTCTCGTTCATTTTCTTTTTATAGTTCTGATATTTTTGAAGGCTTCAATTTTGTTCCAGTGGTTACCCTTAGTCAGTGTTGAGAATTCCTAATATCACCCCAGTTTCAATGATTACACAGGAGACTCACAGGACAACTCACGGAGTTGCACTCAAGCTATGATCTTTTACAGTGAAAGATCAGCAAACAAGATCAGCAAAGAGCAAAAGCACATGAGGCACAGTCTTGAGAAAACCAGACACAACCTTAAAAGAGTCTTCTCCCAGTGATATCACATAAGACATGCTCAGTTCCCCCAGCCACAGGTCATGAGGTCACATGTGAAATTCTGTCTACTAGGAAAGCTCACTAGAGACTCAATACTCAAGAATTTTATTGACAGTGAGTCACACAGGCACCCTCTGTTTAGCATGCAGCAAAATTCTAGACTCCCAGAAGGAAAGCAGGTGTTTAGCGAAACCATAATGCTTGCACAAACAGTATAGACACAGAAAACCACTTTTATGGTCTGAAAGGTAAGAACCCTCCTGAAATCCAAGTTCCTAGGCACCAGCCAAAGACTAGTCATCTGGAGAGGCTTTTAAAGGACAACAGCCTCAGTTCTTATGGAACTATTTTTGTAGCTATATTTTTACATTGTCAGAACACATAATATTAATATGCCACACTGACACCCTTATCTTACCTATGATTTTGCCCTAGAACTGTGATTAAATGTATTCACTGCTCACTATTTTGCTGAAATTTCCTCTACCATCTCTTAGTAGATTGTAGTTAGTCTACTAGTATATTCTCCTAAGAATGGCTTATGTGAACAATATACACTTAGCTTTTGCATCTTCAATACTATATACTTGGATGACAACTTGAATAAATACAAAATTCTTGACATAAATTTTTCCTCAAATAAGTTATAAACGTTCTATTATCATCTGAAATTCAATATTGCAGTGGAAAATCTGATAACTGCCTGATTTTCTCTCCCTTAGAGGTGACATAATCTTTTTATCTGTTTGTCCAATACATACTGTCTTTATATTTAAACGGCCTAATTTGCTATATTCTGGGTCATTTTTCCACGGAATGTGATGTATCCTTTTGCTACAAGCTCAATGTTTGTGTGTTCATTCACTTAATCATACCCAACTCTGTGCAACCCTATGGACTGTGGCCTGCCAGGCTCTTCTGTCCATGGGATTTCCCAGGCAAGAACACTGGTGTAAGTTGCCATTTACTTCTCCATCAATGTTTGTACCCCCACCCCAAATTCATTGGTTAACCCTCAATGTGATGGTATTAGGAAGAAGGACTTTTGGAAGGTAATTAAATCATGATAGCTCCACCAAATCATGAGATTAGTATCTTTATAAAAGGAACCCAAGAAAGTTCTCTCTGCTCTCCACCATGTGAGAATACTATGAGAAGAAAGCCACCTTCAAACCAAGATGTCAGATCATCCAGCACCTTGATTTTGAGGTTCCTAGCCTCCAGAACCAAGAGAAATGTTGTCTAAGCCAATTAGTCTATGATGATTCGTTATGCAGGCAAAACTTACTAAAATGCTTTTCAATAAAAAAAAAAAGCAAGAAAGTTTCAGAAAAACATCTATTTCTGCTTTATTGACTATGCCAAAGCCCTTGACTGTGTGGATCACAGTAAACTGTGGAAAATTCTGAAAGAGATGGGAATACCAGACCACCTGACCTGCCTCTTGAGAAATTTGTATGCAGATCAGGAAGCAACAGTTAGAACTGGACATGGAACAACAGACTGGTTCCAAATAGGAAAAGGAGTACTTCAAGGCTGTATATTGTCACCCTGCTTATTTAACTTACATGCAGAATACATCACAAGTACGCTGGGCTGGAAGAAGCACAAGCTGGAATCAAGATTGCCAGGAGAAATATCAATAACCTCAGATGTGCAGAGGACACCACCCTTATGGCAGAAAGTGAAGAGGAACTAAAAAGACTCTTGATGAAAGTGAAAGAGAAGAGCGAAAAAGTTGGCTTAAAGCTCAACATTCAGAAAACTAAGATCAAGGCATCTGGTCCCATTACTTCATGGCAAATAGATGGGGAAACAGTGGAAACCGTGTCAGACTTTATTTTTTTGAGCTCCAAAATCACTGCAGATGGTGACTGCAGCCATGAAATTAAAAGACGCTTACTCCTTGGAAGGAAAGTTATGGCCAACCTAGATAGCATATTCAAAAGCAGAGACATTACTTTACCAACAAAAGTCCATCTAGTCAAGGCTTCGGTTTTTCCAGTGGTCATGTATGGATGTGAGAGTTGGACTGTGAAGAAAGCTGAGCACCAAAGAACTGATGATTTTGAACTGTGGTGTTGGAGAAGACTCTCGAGAGTCCCTTGGACTGCAAGGAGATCTAACCAGTCCATCCTAAAGGAGATCAGTCCTGGGTGTTCATTGGAAGGACTGATGCTGAAGCTTAAACTCCAATATTTTGGCCACCTCATATGAAGGGTTGACTCATTGGAAAAGACTCTGATGCTGGGAGGGATTGGGGGCAGGAGGAGAAGGGGACAACAGAGGATGAGATGGCTGCATGGCATCACCAACTCAATGGACAAGGGTTTGGGTAAACTCCAAGAGTTGGTGATGGACAGGGAGACCTGGCATGCTGTGATTCATGGGGTCACAAAGAGTTGGACATGACTGAGTGACTGAAGTGAACTGAACTGATATAACTTAGATTTTCTTTTTTTTAGGAGAGATTTTATAAATTACATTTTTATATAATTGCTTTATTATGGCCACCTCATGCAAAGAGTTGACTCATTGGAAAAGACTCTGATACTTGGAGGGATTAGGGGCAGGAGGAGAAGGGGACAACAGAGGATGAGATGGCTGGATGGCATCACCAACTCGATGGACGTGAGTCTGAGTGAACTCCAGGAGTTGGTGATGGACAGGGAGGCCTGGCATGCTGCGATTCATGGGGTCGCAAAGAGTTGGACACGACTGAGCGACTGAACTGACTGACTGACTGACTGATATCACTTTTGGTTTACCCTACCTTACCCCACCACTTTGGAAACTTCAATTATAAATATATTGTATCTCCTTTGTCTTTATTCTAATGTTAAAGTGAAAGTGTTAGCTGCTCAGTTGTGTCTGACTCTTTGAGACCCCATGGACTGTAGTCTGCCAGGCTCCTCTGTCCATGGAATTCTCCAGGCAAGAATATTGGAGTGGGTTGCCATTCCCTTCTCCAGAGGAACTTCCCAACTCAGGGAAGAAAAATAGCTCATTGTATCTCCTTATTTGTACTTCATTTGCTTATTTTTCCTCATTTTTTTTCTTCTATGTCCCTTACTGTGCTTCCTAACATATCTGTTCTCTGTTTTATGTTTTGAAATTTAGTCTTCACTTCTAAATTATTTTCTTTTTCTTCTTTCTCTTTTCTGAAAGCTACCACTTTATGCTTCAACTCCTGCAACAATCTAGCTGATACTTCTTGTTGACTGTTCAGCTTTTCTGTGGCTTACTATATTTCTGATATATATATATATATATGATATTACTTGAGAGTTGTAATTGCTACATTCAAGTTTTTAATTCACACTGAAATGTATGATTTTAATTTTTATTTCCCTCATGCAATATTTTACAATGAGATTTCTTTCTATATAGGGGATTTTGGTGCTCTTTTGCATATTTTTCTTATTGTTTTTGTGTTTGGATACTGTCTTTAATTCATTTTTGTTATGCATGTTTAAATGAGTTGAATTTTCCTAGACCAGTTATTAATAAGAGACCCTGTGAACAGTTTTCTAGGTTTCTTTGTTCAAAAATTCTCTCTGGTATTGCTAAAATAGTAGACTATTTAAAATATAATCCACAGCTCCTTTGCCACTTAACACCTAGCCTGGTTCAGAAGAGCTTCTACCCCCAGCTCTAATTTCCCTTGGATCCTTTGCTTATAAGGGGATATACCTCTTGATTTCCAAACTGTTCACTCTCTTTTGGAACATGGAATTTTCTAAGGCATGTCAGTGACCTCTTGACTTTCTCAGATACTTTCTGCAACTTCTTTCCCCACCTTTGTTAGTAATTACACCTTGTTCTGTCCAGTTCACAGCACTTCCAATTCAGACATGGGTCTGCTCCTTCCAGGAGTGAAGGTTTGCTTCTGATTTCTAATATCCCCCACTGCTAATCCTTTCTATGTTCCCAAATTCTTCATCCTGTTGTCAGCACCCAAAGCCCCATCATTCCCGTAAAGCTGATGTTGATTTCATTTGCCTTGGTACAGTTACAGGTAACCAAGAATTTGTGAATTCTCTGTTTTCTAGAGAAAAAAATTTATTTATATTCTCCTTATGATTTCCAAGAAAAAAAATGGTAAGATTTCCAACTAAGCTGTCTATGCCCCTATTATATCCATTCTGATGATTAATTTATTTCTACTGAAACTATAGGTGCAAGAATTGCCAGTCCTACTGACAATAAAACCAATGGTCAAAAAGGAAGTCAATGCCCTATATTTAGGCTTATAAAATTTCCAAAGTATTTTTATTATATCTCCAGGATGTCTTCTGTGTCTAATGTACTTCTTAATGCCCTTTGATCTGAAGTGTTGACTCTGTAAATATTTTTTGTCTGAGCAATGTTCAGTGGAATCACAATATCACCTTTCATAAGGATAATGCATGGTACTAAAAGGCCAGCTAATAGTGCAATTCCCCATTTAATTATATTTTCTGGCATAAAATAACCACCTGCTTTCAATTATTATACTCATCATAATTAAGTCATAGAGACACTCTGTCTCTGAATATGTGAACAGTACATTTGAACAGTACATTTGAACAAAGGACAGAGAGTCAGAATACAACTTGGAATGACTTTCTATTTACTGAAGCATTTTGCTATTACAGAAAGTGATCCGTTTCATGCAAATTTTTTACATTTCATACAAATTTCAAGGAAAGCATTTCAAGTAAGTGTCTACAAGTGGTTTAAAAAGTTGCCCAAGGAAGTTGTACAAACCTGGGCTTGAATCACAGGGTCTTTGTTATCTATTCGACTTTTAGAGCTTCACTTTCTTCATATTTCGTCTGACCCATATTACTTTGGGATACACAGCAAAGTCACTCTTTTAATATCCAAATTAGTACATCTCAAATCCCACTCTGCAAACCTCAGTTCATATTCCTTCTAACCATTCCCTCCACTGTAAGTATGCTTTCTCTGTCCATAGTAAAAATTCTATTTAAAATTGTCAAGAATACCATCAGCCCATGCAAACAGATCTCTTTCCTGATGCTGGCTCTTCATACACTAAACCTGGGAATCCTGGAAAATTTCGACCGAATTCCTGATAATTGTCTTCACTGCTGCCTCCTACAACAGTTCCCCAGGAGACAGGACGTGGAAGGATTTTAGTATCAGTGATGTGTTAAATCCAAAACCAGCCCTCTCCCTCCAGTTACTCAAATCATGTGCACATACTTCTCCCTTGACTCACAAGGCACACCTTACTGTTATTATTATTGCCATGGTTAGCACATAGTAAAGATTATATAAATTTTTGTTGGGTATATGGATGGATGGGTAGATGAATACAGAGCACCTTCCCCCTCGAGTTGTAAACTTAAATGAAAGAACGCATGGAAAGTGTCCGCATAAAGCAGTACAGGACTTAAAAAATATATTAGTTTCTTGCCATTTTTGGTGACAATATTAAGTGAAAAATCTCTAATTTATTACGTGCTTCAAAACATGATTTTAAAAAGCAACAAATATTCACTTTTGAAATAAGAGTTAATTCAGTGTCTATAGTTACAAATGTGAATGAAATTAGCAATTAAGTTTTATTTCAGTATCAACAACCTTGAAACCATAGCTTCCAATTATATAAAATACCATAGTGAATCCACAGACCTCACTTCATCACTTTGAACCACTGAATCTAAACATTTCAAGTTCTTTTGATAAAAAGGCTTATTTTTATCCTATCTTTTGGGAAAAATAAGTAAATAAGGCATGGCAGCAATGTATTTCCACAGTCAAGGAGAAAGCAGAAATTCTCTAAGAAATTGACATTTCAAATTTACTTGAATAAGCAAGAGTGTTCAAATTCTTTGTCATACTAATTTCATAGCTTTTGAAATAATTGTGAATATCATACATATTTCCATGGAATACGATCATATTTCTTTAAAAACAACATATTTAATAAACCATTTGCTTTATATTATTATTATAACTTGATCTTTTTTATTATGATTAATTATTATGCCCACTTTACTCCCAGGGTTTCAAATGTAAACAATTTTATTCAGGGTTGTCTCATAGGGACTGGGGGCAGGAGGAGAAGGGGACGACAGAGGATGAGATGGCTGGATGGCATCACTGACTCAATGGACGTGAGTCTCAGTGAACTCCGGGAGTTGGTGCTGGACAGGGAGGCCTGGTGTGCTGCGATTCATGGGGTTGTGAAGAGTCGGACACAACTGAGCGACTGATCTGATCTCATACTCTTTGCTTCACAGTCTCCAGAGAATCTATAATTGTGTTGAGACATTGTAGACATGAAATGAATATTTATGGAATTAATGAAATGTGTGTGATACCAAGTATGTATCATTTTGGTAAACAGAACCACAAAACTGCTGCTGAATAATTTTGAAGCCTATGTTTGTTCTTTCCTGAGTGTCATTTAACCACTTATTTAATCAGTGTTAAATAGGAGACTATGCTAGAAATGGGAGTCATTATGGAGGCATAAAAATTGGGGGAACTGGGATTTTTAAAAATTAAAAAGTGTAGTCTTGAATTAGGAGGGAAAGAATTTGTTTTTGCATTTTTTTTTTGCATTTCCTTCCCCATAAATTCCATGTAAATGTCAACTCAGTAAACTCAGTAAGTCCCTTGATTAGGCTGTCCAGGCTTAAGAAGATGACAATGAAATTTAAAAAGATACATGCATCCCAACATTCACAGCAGTGTTATTTACAACTATCAAGATATGAAAGCAAACTAAGTGACCACCAAAAGATGAATGGATAAAGAAGCAGTATGCTGCTGCTGCTAAGTCACTTCAGTCGTGTCCAACTCTGCGCGACCCCATAGACGGCAGACCACCAGGCTCCCCCGTCCCTGGGATTCTCCAGGCAAGAACACTGGAGTGGGTTGCCATTTCCTTCTCCAATGCATGAAAGTGAAAGGTGAAAATGAAGTCGCTCAGTCATGTCTGACTCTTAGCGACCCCATGGACTGCAGCCTACCAGGCTCCTCCATCCATGGGATTTTCCAGGCAAGAGTACTGGAGTGGGGTGCCATTGCAGTATAAATATATACAATGGAATACTATTCAGCCATTAAAAAGAATGAAATTATGCCATTTGCAGCAATATAGATGGACTTTGAGGGCATGCACTGTGTGCTAAGTTGCTTCAGTCATGTCCAACTCTGCAACCCTATGGACCATAGTCTGCCAGGCTCCTCTGTCCACAGGATTTCCTTGGCAAGAATACTGGAATGGGTTGCCATTCCCTTCTACAAGGGATCTTCCTGACCCAGGGATCAAACCCAGGTCTCCTGCATTGCACTCGGATTCTTTACCATCTGAGCCACCAGGGAAGCCTAGAGGGCATTACACTAATGAAACCTTTCCCTTCTCCAGTGGGTCTTCCCAACCCAGAGATTAAACCCAGGTCTCCTGCAGTGCAGGTGGATTCTTTACCAGCTGAGCCACAAGGGAAGCCCAAGAATACTGGAGTGGGTAGCCTATCCCTTCTCCAGGGGATCTTCCCAACCTAGGAATGGAACTGGGATCTCCTGCATTGCAGGTGGATTCTTTACCAACTGAGCTATCAGGAAAGCCTGAAATAAGTCACACAGAGAAAGATAAACACTGTATTATATCACTTACGTGTGGAATCTAAACAAATACAACATACTAGTGAACATAACCAAAAAAAAAAAAAAAAGGGAAGAAGAAGAAGAAGCAGATTCACAGATATAGAGAACAAATGAGTGGTTACCAGTGGGGAGAAGGGAGGGAAGTGGAGGAGAGAGGAGTGAGACAGGCATAAGGGATTAACAGGTACAAACTATTAGATACAAAATTAGCTATAAGGATATACAGTATAACACAGGAATATAGCCAATATTTTGTAGTAACTATATATGGAGTATAACCTTGAAAAATTGGGAATCACTACATTGTACACCTGTAAATCATATAATACTATACGCTTTGCTGGAGCAGCCGTGAAGAGATACCTCACGCCCAAGGTAAGAGAAACCCAAGTAAGATGGAAGGTGTTGCAAGAGGGCATCAGAGGGCAGACACACTGAAACCATACTCACAGAAAACTAGTCAATCTAATCACACTAGGACCACAGCCTTGTCTAACTCAATGAAACTAAGTCATGCCCGTGGGGCAACCCAAGATGGGCAGGTCATGGTGGAGAGATCTGACAGAATGTGGTCCACTGGAGAAGGGAATGGCAAACCACTTCAGTATTCTTGCCTTGAGAACCCCATGAACAGTATGAAAAGGCAAAATGATAGGATACTGAAAGAGAAACTCCCCAGGTCAGTAGGTGCCCAATATGCTACTGGAGATCAGTGGAGAAATAACTCCAGAAAGAATGAAGGGATGGAGCCAAAGCAAAAACAATACCCAGCTGTGGATGTGACTGGTGATAGAAGCAAGGTCCAATGCTGTAAAGAACAATATTGCATAGGAACCTGGAATGTCAGGTCCATGAATCAAGGCAAATTGGAAGAGGTCAAACAAGAGATGGCAAGAGTGAATGTCAACATTCTAGGAATCAGAGAACTGAAATGGACTGGAATGGGTGAATTTAACTCAGATGACCATTATATCTACTACTGCAGACAGGAATCCCTTAGAAGAAATGGAGTAGCCATCATGGTCAACAAAAGAGTCCGAAATGCAGTACTTGGATGCAATCTCAAAAATGACAGAATGATCTCTGTTCGTTTCTAAGGCAAACCATTCAATATCACAGTAATCCAAGTCTATGCCCAAACCAGTAACGCTGAAGAAGCTGAAGTTGAATGGTTCTATGAAGACCTACAAGACCTTTTAGAACTAACACCCAAAAAAGATGTACTTTTCATTATAGGGGACTGGAATGCAAAAGTAGGAAGTCAAGAAACATCTGGAGTAACAGGCAAATTTGGCCTTGGAATACGGAATGAAGCAGGCAAAGACTAACAGTTTTGCCAAGAAAATGCACTGGTCATAACAAACACCCTCTTCCAACAACACAAGAGAAGACTCTATACATGGACATCACCAGATGGTCAACACCGAAATCAGACTGATTATATTCTTTGCAGCCAAAGATGGAGAAGCTCCATACAGTCAGCAAAAACAAGACCAGGAGCTGACTGTGGCTCAGACCATGAATTCCTTATTGCCAAATTCAGACTTAAATTGAAGAAAGTAGGGAAAACCACTAGACCATTCAGGTATGACCTAAATCAAATCCCTTATGATTATACAGTGGAAGTGAGAAATAGATTTAAGGGCCTAGATCTGATAGATAGAGTGCCTGATGAACTATGGAATGAGGTTCGTGGCATTGTACAGGAGACAGGGATCAAGACCATCCCCATGGAAAAGAAATGCAAAAAAGCAAAATGGCTGTCTGAGGAGGCCTTACAAATAGCTGTGAAAAGAAGAGAAGTGAAAAGCAAAGGAGAAAAGGAAAGATATAAACATCTGAATGCAGAGTTCCAAAGAATAGCAAGAAGAGATAAGAAAGCCTTCTTCAGTGATCAATGCAAAGAAATAGAGGAAAACAACAGAATGGGAAAGACTAGAGATCTCTTCAAGAAAATCAGAGATACCAAAGGAACATTTCATGCAAAAATGGGCTCGATAAGGACAGAAATGGTATGGACCTAACAGAAGGAATTATGCTAAAGCTGAAACTCCAGTACTTTGGCCGCCTCATGCGAAAAGTTGACTGATTGGAAAAGACTCTGATGCTGGGAGGGATTGGGGGCAGGAGGAGAAGGGGACGACAGAGGATGAGATGGCTGGATGGCATCACTGACTCGAATGACGTGAGTCTCAGTGAACTCCAGGAGTTGGTGTTGGACAGGGAAGCCTGGCATGCTGCGATTCATGGGGTCACAAAGAGTCGGACACGACTGAGCAACTGATCTGATCTGATCTGATACATCTACTATACCTCAATTTAAAATATTCTGAAGGAAAATAAGAAGTTGACAGTGAAAATGATCGTACAACACTGATATTCATATCTGGTTAGTCACTACATTGTCTTGTGAGGTCTAGCCAGACCACACTTACATTACAAAGGTAGGAGATGACAGCTTCCCTGAAGGGAATGAGCTTTTCCTTTCTATCACCCCACGGTGAGTGCCAGAGAGGCTCAGCCCATTCTGAATATGGAATCTCTTTGCTACATAAAACCATATAGAAACCAGGTGGTTCTGTGAAGTTTGGGGGTTTTGTGGTAACAATAAGAATCATACAGACAAGGGATGACATTCTGAGATTGCCAAATGCTCTGACCTCAGAAGAATCAGAGACTGAGTTCTGGATGCCTTTGTGAATGATTAAAACAGAAACAGACACAAGATTAATCTCCAAAATATACAAACAGCTCATGCAACTCAATATCAAAAAAACAAAAAACCCAAGAAAAAAATGGGCAGAAGACCAAAACAGACATTTCTCCAAAGACAACATACAGATAGCCAACAAACACATGAAAAGATGTTCAACATCACTAATTATCAAAGAAATACAAATCAAAACTACAATGAGATATCACCTCACACCAGTGAGAACAGCCATCATCAAAAAAAATGTCAAAGAGTAAATGTTCAGAGTGTGGAGAAAAGGGAACCCTCCTACACCATTGGTGGGAATGTAAACTGGTACAGCCACAATGGAGAACAGTATAGAGATTCCTTAAAAAAACAGAACTAGAGTTACCTTATGATCCAGCAATTCCACTCTTGGGCATATATCTGGAGAAAATCATAATTCAAAGAGATAGATAAACTCCAATATTCACTGAAGCACTATTTACAATAGCCCAGAAAAGGAAGGAACCTAAATGTCCATTGATGGAAGAACGGATATAGAAGATGTGGCATATATATACAATGGAATATTATTCAGCCATAAAAATAATTAAATAATGCCATTTGCAGTGACATGGATGGACCTAGAGATTGTCATATTTAGCAAAGTAAGTCAGACAATGAAAAATATTATATGATATTGCTTTTATGTGGAATCCAAAAATAGAGTAAAAATCAACCTATTTACAAGAAAGAAACAGAGTCACAAATATAGAAAATAAATTTATGGTTACCAAGAAGGAAAGGGGCAGAGAGATAAATTGGGAGATTGGGATTGACATATACACGCTCTACTGTGCGTGCTGTGCTTAGCTGCTCAGTCATGTCCAAGTCTTTGTGATCCCATAGACTAGCTGGCCAGGCTCCTCTGTCCATGGGGATTCTCCAGGCAAGTATACTGAAGTGGGTTGCCATGCCCTCCTGCAGAGGATCTTCCCAACCCAGGCATCAAACCCAGGTCTACTGTAGGCAGATTCTTCACCATCTGAGCTACCAGGAAAGCTCAAGAACACTGGAGTGGGTAGCCTATCCCTTCTCCAGGGGAACTTCCAACCCAGGAATCGAATGGGGATCTCCTGTATTGCAGACAGATTATTTTTCAGATGAACTACCAGGGAAGCCCATACACACTGCTGCTGCTGCTACTGCTAAGTCGCTTCAGTCATGTCCAACTCTGTGAGACCCCATAGACGGCAGCCCGCCAGGCTCCCCCGTTCCTGGGATTCTCCAGGCAAGAACACTGGAGTGGGTTGCCATTTCCTTCTCCAATGCATGAAAGTGAAAAGTGAAGTCGCTCAGTCATGTCCAACTCTTAGCGACCTCATGGACTGCAGCCTACCAGGCTCCTCCGTCCATGGGATTTTCCAGGCAAGAGTACTGGAGTGGCTTGCCATTGCCTTCTCCTATACACACTACTATATACAAAATAAAAAAAACTAATAGGAACCTATTGTATAGTACAGGGAACTCTACTCAACACTCTGTAATGACCTATATGGGAATAGAATCTAAAAAGAGTGGATATATGTATATGTATGGGCTTCCCTTTTGGCTCAGCTGGTAAAGAATCTGCCTGCAAGGCAGAAGGCCTGGGTTCAATCCCTGGGTTGGGAAGATCCCCTGGAGAAGGGAAAGGCTACCCACTCTAGTATTCTGGCCTGGAGAATTCCATGGACTGTATAGTCCATGGGATCACAATGGACCTATATGGGAACAGAATCTAAATAGGGTCATAACAGGACCTATATGGGAATAGAATCTAAAAAAGAGTGGATATATGTATATGTATAAATGATTAACTTTGCTGTACATCAGAAACTAACATAACATTGTAAATCAACTATACTCCAATAAAAATTAATTTTAAAAAAAAATGACCTGTTAGGCCCCACTAAGCCCCTGGGGATTAAAGAGCATATCGATAGGAGAGTCTCTAAGGACAGATTGGCTAGAAGGCCTGCTAATACATAAACCCACGGGAATTCAGAATTGCTGCATCTGGGAATATCAATCACTGTATTCCAACCTGGATAAACCAATTACATTTGGAAAGAAGTATTAAACTGAACCTCTGAGAAGAAATTAGATTTGAAATCTCAAAAGCAAGAATTTTGTGTCATGAGAAAAACAGACTGTAGTGATATAAGTTCTAGGGGTATGATATGTAGGAAGAAAAATCTTTTAAAACAATTTTTAAAATATAAACATTTTAAAAATTCTGATCTTTGAATATTCTTTTATCAATTTACATAATAATCCTACATATTTTCACTGACTATTGAAATATAGCATTTTAAAACTAAAACTCATAAACTCATGGAATCTGAGTTGTGAAGGTGTTAGTCATGTCTGACTTCTTTGGATCTCAACAACTGTAGCCTGCCAGGCTCCTCTGTCCATGAAATTCTCCAGGCAAGAATACTGGAGTGGGTTGCCATTCCTTTTGCCAAGAGATCTTCCCAAATCAGGGATCAAAGGCATTTATGAAGGCATCAGGACTAATTTCCCCTCTATAATAATTCAGATTCCCTTATATAATGTCCCAGACCACAGAACCACAACAAGGAACTGTGTTCTTGTATGGTATTGATGATCTGAGTAGGACGAACCAATCTTTTAACATTTAATGGGATTAAAAGGAGCATCACCTAGTTATGACTCAATCCTCTTATAAGAACTATTGAATAGGCTCCCTTACCAATTAATTCCTACTAAAGAAAACATATTAAATATTGCTTCTAAGTCAAGTTCATCTCTAAACAAGAAAAAATAAAACTACTGAATCTGAGGGCTTGCTAACTAGCATTTGTTTGTGGGAGTAGAGCACAGCCTCCGTTGGAATTCAGAATGAACTTTAGACTAAAATCTTGACGGAGACACACAACAACATTATTTTCTTAGCTCCTAGGACTTAACTTCTTTTCATGAACCATAGAATATTTTTAAATCTACAATAAACATTTCTAGTGTTGGTGGTATGACATTATGTTAATTTGGCTGTAAATCACTCACACATATTGTAAAATAATAAGAAATGTTAGGGCTGATCATGAATACACTGGTTGTCTTATCTGCACTGTAGGATAATGTCTCAATAAGGATTTTAGATTTTTTGAAAGGAGCTTTTAAGTACTCACATAGTGCTGGCCCTATTTCACTTACAGAAAGGGGCACACAAGACATGCAGATGGCTTTTAATTATGCACTGCTTCTAATTATACCATTTAGGATTAGCTTATTGGCCTCTCTCCTCTGTCAGAAAGGATCAGCTCAGAGGATTTGGATCTTCAATGCCATGCATTTAAGGCTTTTCAATTCTTTAAGCTGCTGATATATTGTCAGGGCAATGCTGAAAAATAAAAACTTTGCTGTTGCAGAGAACCTTTCAGAAGGTGTTATTAAAATATAAAGACACCTTTCAGAAGGTGTCTTAGATAAAGTCATGTTGTCTAGACTGGTTCCTAATTAGAAAACTAAAATGGTTTCTCTGCAAATTGCTCCCAATGCTCTTCCAAAATTTAAGCTCTTTTGGGTAGCTTCCAAGCAAAACATACATTTTTGAAGGGTCAGAGGCTTTCAAAATTTCCATGATGAGTGAGCATATTTTACAAGTGTTTTGACAGAACTGCTGTTGCAAATATTACTAGAACTCTACTCAATACATAAAAGAGTTTTCTAGCAGCATAAAAGTACTGGAAGAAATGAATACTAAATTCCTTAAGAAAAATGTTCTCAGCAATTTTTAAATAGTTAACAAGATGGGGTTCCTTGAAGGAAATTATGACAATGCTCTCCGGGGCAATTACTAGCCTTTGTATTGAGTCTGGCCTTATTTTTGTAGTCATCAAATAAGAAATTAGGATGTGCTGAGTTATAAAATACAAACTACAACAGAATATGTGTGAGAAAGATTTTTAGATAATTAAACAATAAGCCTTATCATTTGTCAAAAAAGATGATAGAATGGAGTAAAAATTATTTAGGATTCTAAGTCCAAATGACACAGCATCACTACTAGAGGTCATGGGAAGAAGTTCACTGATGGAAAAATAGCAGTGAAAAAGAAGATTTGAGCTCATTTTTTAGTTGTAATAGAGTTTGTGGAAGCCAAATATGTGGAAGTATGAAGATAAGATTTATGTGGCATAAAGAATTATTAATACATGAATTGTATTATTAGAAAATGTAAAAGTACTCTCTTTTGGAATTATTATAGCTGCTTAGATAGTCAATTTTCTTGGACATTAACCCTCCAAGATGAATGTGAATGTTCTACTCTCCTTAGAGCTCTAGCTCATCTGTGTGTCGGATAATCCCTGAAAAACTTAGTGGGGCTGAGACTTATCTTTTTCTCAGGAACTCAGATTTTGACATCAGGTAGATGGCTTCTATTTTCTGTAGGTCACTGAAATTTAAGGGCAAAATCACCAAGGTAATTTGGCTTAACCTGTCATCATAAGCTCTGTTCTTTTATATCAAACATATTTAAAATAAATTTCTTTTATTTCCCTAAGAAGCATAGCTCATGCTTTACAGATGTAACAGTTATTTTACTATTCTAAGTATTTGGTATAATTAGTCTTTTCCTATGTGTTAACCCATGTTCAACAATTTAACCTCTTCCAGCTTAGCAATATCATAGAAAAATAGCCATCTTAATACTTCATAAGTCAGTCAAAATCCTAGCTAATTTAAAGTAGACTGATAGCTGCCAATACTTCTTCTGAGTATTTTCTAATCCTGACTGACACAGACGTTACTAGATCAGTCATGCTAAGGTAATTTCACATATCCCAAAAAGAAAATGAGATTTTTCACTAAAATAAAAAAGTTAGCCCTTTGAATAGCTCTGACTCAAAATTTCAGGAAGATGGAAACAGGAGAATATTCAATGTCAAGAGTTGATCAGGATAAAACAATAAAGTACCATATATACTTACCATATTGGCAAAAACAAAAAGTTATTTTAACCAATGTCCTGGAAAATGACACAAAAAATAGAAAATAAGAGAACCCAATACCCACCTCATTCCAATAGAAGAGTTAATTTGAGGCAGATCATAAACTGTACTGGAAAAATTAGAACCAGAGAGCCTAGAAGAAAACATAGGAGAACGTCTTTGTAACCTTGTGGTAGGTAAAAAGTTCATAAAATACACAAGAAACAGCTAAATACAAAAGAAAAAAATGATATATTGTACTTCATCCTAACTATAATTTCTGTTTATAAATGCTACATTCTATAAAATGAAATTCACAACAGACATATCTGATGAACTTGTGTTCAAAATATATAAAGAGCTCCTACAAACAATAAAAAGAAAACTAAATTTGCAAAAATGGACAAAAGACCTGAACAAATCCTTTACAGAAGATATAGAAACAGCCAGTAAGCATTAAAAGGAGCTCAACATTCTTCGGAGAAGGCAGTGGCACCCCACTTCAGTACTCTTGCCTGGAAAATCCCATGGACGGAGGAGCCTGGTGGGCCGCAGTCCATGGGGTCGCTAAGAGTCGGACACGACTGAGAGACTTCACTTTCACTTTTCACTTTCATGCATTGGAGAAGGAAATGGCAACCCACTCCAGTGTTCTTGCCTGGAGAATCCCAGGGACAGGGGAGCCTGTTGGGCTACCGTCTATGGGGTCACACAGAGTCAGACACGACTGAAGTGACTTAGCAGCAGCAGCAGCAACATTCTTAGTCAAAAGGAAAACATAAATTTACATTCTCACAGCCACTTGAATGGCTAAAATGTATGACCAACAATACAACTGTTTGCTGGGATAAGAAGTATCTAGAACTCTCACACATTGCTGCTGGGGAAGCATAAAGTTGTACAACCACTTCTCAGAGCTACAGGTCAGTTTCCTTAAAAGTTAAATAGGCATCTACCTTACGACCCGGCAATGCCATCTTAGGTATTTTCAAGACAAATTAAATGAAAAACATATGTTCACAAAAAGTCATATTCTTTATAGCCCAAACCTGGAAATAACAGAAGTATTTATCAACCAGAGAGATTTTTTTCTCAATATAGTAACATCATACAACAGAACATCACTGATATTTGAAACAACAAGGATAAATCTAAAAAATTGAAAGCAAAGAAATTAGAAAGGAAATACTTCCTGTATTATTCTATCTATGTGAAGCTAAAAAATGGGCAAAATTAGAACTCAAGACAATATTTGCCTCTGTGGGATGGGGATTAAGGAAAGGGGCACAATATAGCTCTCTGGGTAATGAAAACATTCTATACCTTTTTTTGTGTGTAACAGTTCAGTTCAGTTCAGTTCAGTCGCTCAGTCATGTCCGACACTTTGCGACCCCATGAAGCATATACAAAAACTTAAAGAACTGAGTACTTAAGACCTATGGACTTATGCTGTGCAAATTACCTCAAAAACATTTTTACAAATGTAACACTGTATAGCAATCTCTCTCTCTCTTCTTCTCTCTCTCTCTCTCTCTCTCTCTCTATATATATATATACATATATATATATATATATATATATATATATATGTTCCCAGTGGTCTGGTAAATTAATGCAGAAATACTGGCAGTAAATTTGATAATGAATGTTAAAAATGTGAAAGGCCTTTGACCAAGTAATTCTATTTATAGGAATTTATTTTGGGGAAATGATTAGAGATCTCTATGCGTGCATATATACACACGTATATACACAAGTGAGTGTTTACTGTATATAAGATTTATAACAGTAAAATTTTCATTCCATTATTATTCAGTTCAGTTCAGTCGCTCAGTCATGTCCGATTCTTTGTGAACCCAAGGACCGCAGTATGCCAAGCCTCCCTGTCCATCACCAACTCCCAGAGTCTACTCAAACTCATGTCCATTGAGTCGGTGATGCCATCCAGCCATCTCATCCTCTGTCGTCCCCTTCTCCTCTTGCATTCAATGTTTCCCAGCATCAGAGTCTTTTCCAGCAAGTCAGTTCTTTGCATCAGGTGGCCAAAGTATTGGAGTTTCAGCTTCAACATCAGTCCTTCCAATGAACATTCAGGACTGATCTCCTTTAAGATGGACTGGTTAGATCTCCTTGTAGTCCAAGGGGCTTGCAACAGTCTTCTCCAACACCACAGTTCAAAAGCATCAATACTTTGGCTTTCAGCTTTCTTTATAGTCCAACTCTCACATCCATACATCAGTTCAGTTCAGTCGCTCAGTCGTGTCCGACTCTTTGCAACCCCATGAACTGCAGCATGCCAGGCCTCCCTGTCCATCACCAACTCCCGGAGTTCACTCAAACTCACGTCCATCAAGTCGGTGATGCCATCCAGCCATCTCATCCTCTGTCATCCCCTTTTCCTCCTGCCCCCAATCCCTCCCAGCATCAGAGTCTTTTCCAATCAGTCAACTCTTAACATGAGGTGGCCAAAGTACTGGAGTTTCAGCTTTAGCATCATCCCTTCCAAAGAACACCCAGGGCTGATCTCCTTTAGAATGGACTGGTTGGATCTCCTTGCAGTCCAAGGGACTTTCAAGAGTCTTCTCCAACACCACAGCTCAAAAGCATCAATTCTTCAGCACTCAGCTTTCTTCACAGTCCAACTCTCACATCCATACATGACCACAGGAAAAACCATAGCCTTGACTAGACGGACCTTTGTTGGCAAAGTAATGCCTCTGCTTTTTAATATGCTATCTAGGCTGGTCATAACTTTCCTTCCAAGGAGTAAGCGTCTTTTAATTTCATGGCTGCAAATCACCATCTGCAGTGATTATGGAGCCCAGAAAATAAAGTCTGACACTGTGTCCACTGTTTCCCCATCTGTTTGCCATGAAGTGATAGGACTAGATGCCATGATCTTAAGTTTTCTGAATGTTGAGCTTAAGCCAACTTTTTCACTCTCCTCTTTCACTTTCATCAAGAGACTCTTCAGTTCTTCACTTTCTGCCGTAGGGTGGTGTCATCTACATATCTGAGGTGATTGATATTTCTCCCGGCAATCTTGATTCCAGCTTGTGCTTCATCCAGCCCAGCGATTCTCATGATGTATTCTGCATATAAGTTAAATAAGCAGGGTGACAATATATAGCCTTGACATACTCCTTTTCCTATTTCCAGTATTATTAACAGTACAGAAAAACTGGAACAACCTAAATGCCCAAAGATAGGGGTTTAGTTAAATAATTAATAACATATCTGTACCTTGACTATTGCTGCTTCTGTTTAGTCACTAAGATGTGTCCAACTCTTTGTGACCCCATGGACTGACTATAGCCCTCCAGGTTCCTCTGTCCATGGAATTTCCCAGCCAAGAATACTGAAGTGGATTGCCATTTCCTTCTCCAACCTTGAATATTACTTGACCATTAAAAATTTTAATGGTAAATAAAAGTATTTTTCAATGATAGTAAATTTTAAAAGGAATTTTAAAAACAGTATATAAGTTCAGTTCAGTTCAGTCGCTCAGTCATGTCTGACTCATTGCGACCCCATGAATCGCAGCACACAAGGCCTCCCTGTCCATCACCAACTCCAGGAGTTTACCCAAACTCACGTCCATCGAGTCAGTGATGCCATCCAGCCATCTCATCCTCTGTCATCCCCTTCTCCTCCTGCTTCCAATCCCTCCCAGCATCAGGATCTTTTCCAATGAGTCAACTCTTTGCGTGAGGTGGCCAAAGTATTGGAGTTTTAGCTTCAGCATCAGTCCTTCCAATGAACTGATGCTGAAGCTGCTCATTGGACTGATCTCCAGGACTGATCTCCTTTAGGATGGACTGGTTGGATCTCCTTGAAGTCCAGGGGACTCTCAACAGTCTTTTCCAACACCACAGCTCAAAAGCATCAATTCTTCAGCACCCAGCTTTCTTCACAGTCCAACTCTCACATCCATACATGACCACTGGAAAAACCATAGCCTCAACTAGATGGACCTTTGTTGGTAAAGTAATGTCTCTGCTTTTTAATATGCTATCTAGGTTGGTTATAACTTTCCTTCCAAGGAGTAAGTGTCTTTTAATTCCATGGCTGCAATCACCATCTGCAGTGATTTTGGAGCCCAAAAATATAAAGTCTGACACTGTTTCCACTGTTTCTCCATCTATTTCCCATGAAGTGATGGGACCAGATGCCATGATCTTCGTTTTCTGAATGTTGAGCTTTAAGCCAACTTTTTCACTCTCCTCTTTCACTTTCATCAAGAGGCTTTTTAGTTCCTCTTCACTTTCTGCTATAAGGATGGTGTCATCTGCATATCTGAGGTTCTTTATTTCTCCCAGCAATCTTGATTCCAGCTTGCATATACAACATGAATATTAATTGGGCTGCCTTGACAATAGCAGTTGTTTGAACAAGATGGAAGTTTTACTTTTTCCTTCTATGAGACCTGCTGTTCACTCTTGGCAGGTAGGCAGCTCTGCTCTACACAGTAATATGAAGATCCAGATCTTTCTGTCTAGCCGTTCCACAACCCCTGGAGTGTCTTTTTCTGCAGGATTAAAGCTGGCTCACTAACTCCATGTCTACTTTTCATCGCAAGGAGTGAAAGAAAAAGGGGAAGATAAGCAGCTTCCTTTAAGGATCTGAACTAGAACCTGCACACACCTCTTCTCCTATCTTGCTAGTAAGAACATGGTCATAACAACTTTCTTAGTAGCTCAGGATGCTATAACAAAATACCACAGAGTAGGTGACTTACAAACAGTAGAAATTCATTTATCACAGTTCTGGATGCTGAAAGTCCAAGATGGTGGCACCCACATGGTTGAATGGAGCTCTTCTTCCTGTTTGCTGAGAATTCTGCTTGTATCCTCACATGGTAGAAGGGTTAGCAAGCTCTGTGGGGATCTCTTTTATAAGGGCACTAATCCCATTCCTGGTGGCTCGAATGGTAAAGAATTCACTTGCAATGCAGGAAACCTGGGTTTGATCCCTGGGTTGGGAAAATCCCCTGGAGAAGGGAATGGCAATCCACTCCAGTATTCTTGCATGGAGAATTCTATAGACAGAGGAGCCTGGTGGGCTACAGTCCATGGGGTCGCAAAGAGCTGCTCACAATTGAGCAACTAACACTTTTCACTTTTATTCCATTTAAGCGAGTTCCACTCTCATGATCTAATCACCTACCAAAGGCCTCACTTTCTGATAACCATTACTTTTAGGGGTTAGGATTTCAACGTGAATTTTGGAGGGGCACAAGCATTCAGACCATAGCCCTATAGTACCAGGGACACTCAGAAATGTCTCTAAGTGGGCCACCATGTGCCCACCCAAAACTGGTGACACATAGTTTCTTTTTTTTTTTTTTTAAACTTTACAAAATTGTATCAGTTTTGCCAAATATCAAAATGAATCCGCCACAGGTATACATATGTTCCCCATCCGGAACCCTCCTCCCTCCTCCTTCCCCATACCATCCCTCTGGGTCGTCCCAGTGCACCAGCCCCAAGCATCCAGTATCGTGCATCGAACCTGGACTGGCAACTCGTTTCATACATGATATTTTACATGTTTCAATGCCATTCTCCATAATCTTCCCACCCTCTCCCTCTCCCACAGAGTCCATAAGACTGTTCTATACATCAGTGTCTCTTTTGCTGTCTTGTACACAGGGTTATTGTTACCATCTTTCTAAATTCCATATATATGTGTTAGTATACTGTATTGGTGTTTTTCTTTCTGGCTTACTTCACTCTGTATAATAGGCTCCAGTTTCATCCACCTCATTAGAACTGATTCAAATGTATTCTTTTTAATGGCTGAGTAATACTCCATTGTGTATATGTACCACAGCTTTCTTATCCACTCATCTGCTGATGGACATCTAGGTTGCTTCCATGTCCTGGCTATTACAAACAGTGCTGCGATGAACATTGGGGTACACGTGTCTCTTTCCCTTCTGGTTTCCTCAGTGTGTATGCCCAGCAGTGGGATTGCTGGATCATAAGGCAGCTCTATTTCCAGTTTTTGAAGGAATCTCCACACTGTTCTCCATAGTGGCTGTACTAGTTTGCATTCCCACCAACAGTGTAAGAGGGTTCCCTTTTCTCCACACCCTCTCCAGCATTTATTACTTGTAGACTTTTGGATCGCAGCCATTCTGACTGGTGTGAAATGGTACCTCATAGTGGTTTTGATTTGCATTTCTCTGATAATGAGTGATGTTGAGCATCTTTTCATGTGTTTGTTAGCCATCTGTATGTCTTCTTTGGAGAAATGTCTATTTAGTTCTTTGGCCCATTTTTGGATTGGGTCATTTATTTTTCTGGAGTTGAGCTGTAGGAGTTGCTTGTATATTCTTGAGATTAGTTGTTTGTCAGTTGCTTCATTTGCTATTATCTTCTCCCATTCTGAAGGCTGTCTTTTCACCTTGCTAATAGTTTCCTTTGATGTGCAGAAGCTTTTAAGGTTAATTAGGTCCCATTTGTTTATTTTTGCTTTTATTTCCAATATTCTGGGAGGTGGGTCATAGAGGATCCTGCTGTGATGTATATCAGAGAGTGTTTTGCCTATGTTCTCCTCAAGGAGTTTTATAGTTTCTGGTCTTACGTTGAGATCTTTAATCCATTTTGAGTTTATTTTTGTGTATGGTGTTAGAAAGTGTTCTAGTTTCATTCTTTTACAAGTGGTTGACCAGATTTCCCAGCACCACTTGTTAAAAAGATTCTCTTTAATCCATTGTATATTCTTGCTTCCTTTGTCAAAGATAAGGTGTTCATATGTGCGTGGATTTATCTCTGGGCTTTCTATTTTGTTCCATTGATCTATATTTCTGTCTTTGTGCCAGTACCATACTGTCTTGATAACTGGCTTTGTAGTAGAGCCTGAAGTCAGGTAGGTTGATTCCTCCAGTTCCATTCTTCTTTCTCAAGATTGCTTTGGCTATTCGAGGTTTTTTGTCTTTCCATACAAATTGTGAAATTATTTGTTCTAGCTCTGTGAAGAATGCTGTTGGTAGCTTGATAGGGATTGCATTGAATCTATAAATTGCTTTGGGTAGTATACTCATTTTCACTATATTGATTCTTCCAATCCATGAACATGGTATATTTCTCCATCTATTAGTGTCCTCTTTGATTTCTTTCACCAGTGTTTTATAGTTTTCTATATATAGGTCTTTAGTTTCTTTAGTTAGATATATTCCTAAGTATTTTATTCTTTCCGTTGCAATGGTGAATGGAATTGTTTCCTTAATTTCTCTTTCTGTTTTCTCATTATTAGTGTATAGGAATGCAAGGGATTTCTGTGTGTTGATTTTATATCCTGCAACTTTACTATAGTCATTGATTAGTTCTAGTAATTTTCTGGTGGAGTCTTTAGGGTTTTCTATGTAGAGGATCATGTCATCTGCAAATAGTGAGAGTTTTACTTCTTCTTTTCCAATTTGGATTACTTTTATTTCTTTTTCTGCTCTGATTGCTGTGGCCAAAACTTCCAAAACTATGTTGAATAGTAATGGTGAAAGTGGGCACCCTTGTCTTGTTCCTGACTTTAGAGGAAATGCTTTCAATTTTTCACCATTGAGGATAATGTTTGCTGTGGGTTTGTCATATATAGCTTTTATTATGTTGAGGTATGTTCCTTCTATTCCTGCTTTCTGGAGAGTTTTGATCATAAATGGATGTTGAATTTTGTCAAAGGCTTTCTCTGCATCTATTGAGATAATCATATGGTTTTTATTTTTCAATTTGTTAGTGTGGTGTATTACATTGATTGATTTGCGGATATTGAAGAATCCTTGCATCCCTGGGATAAAGCCCACTTGGCCATGGTGTATGATCTTTTTAATGTGTGTTGGATTCTGATAGCTAGAATTTTGTTAAGGATTTTTGCATCTATGTTCATCAGTGATATTGGCCTGTAGTTTTCTTTTTTTGTGGGATCTTTGTCAGGTTTTGGTATTAGGGTGATGGTGGCCTCATAGAATGAGTTTGGAAGTTTACCATCCTCTGCAATTTTCTGGAAGAGTTTGAGCAGGATAGGTGTTAGCTCTTCTCTAAATTTTTGGTAGAATTCAGCTGTGAAGCCGTCTGGACCTGGGCTTTTGTTTGCTGGAAGATTTTTTATTACAGTTTCAATTTCCGTGCTTGTGATGGGTCTGTTAAGATTTTCTATTTCTTCCTGGTCGAGTTTTGGAAAGTTGTACTTTTCTAAGAATTTGTCCATTTCTTCCACGTTGTCCATTTTGTTGGCATATAATTGTTGATAGTACTCTCTTATGATCCTTTGTATTTCTGTGTTGTCTGTTGTGATCTCTCCATTTCATTTCTAATTTTATTGATTTGATTTTTCTCCTTTTGTTTCTTGATGAGTCTGGCTAATGGTTTGTCAATTTTATTTATCCTTTCAAAAAACCAGCTTTTGGTTTTGTTGATTTTTGCTATGATCTCTTTTGTTTATTTTGCATTTATTTCTGCTCTAAGTTTTAAGATTTCTTTCCTTCTACTAACCCTGGGGTTCTTCATTTCTTCCTTTTCTAGTTGCTTTAGGTGTAGAGTTAGGTTATTTATTTGACTTTTTTCTTGTTTCTTGAGGTGTGCCTGTATTGCTATGAACTTTCCCCTTAGGACTGCTTTTACCATGTCCCACAGGTTTTGGGTTGTTGTGTTTTCATTTTCATTCTTTTCTATGCAAATTTTGATTTCTTCTGTGATTTGTTGGTTATTCAGCAGCGTGTTGTTCAGCCTCCATATGTTGGAATTTTTAATAGTTTTTCTCTTGTAATTGAGATCTAATCTTACTGCATTGTGGTCAGAAAAGATGCTTGGAATGATTTCTGTTTTTTTGAATTTACCAAGGCTAGCTTTATGGCCCAGGATGTGATCTATCCTGGAGAAGGTTCCATGTGCACTTGAGAAAAAGGTGAAATTCATTGTTTTGGGATGAAATGTCCTATAGATATCAATTAGGTCTAACTGGTCTATTGTATCATTTAAAGTTTGTGTTTCCTTGTTAATTTTCTGTTTAGTTGATCTATCCATAGGTGTGAGTGGGGTATTAAAGTCTCCCATTATTATTGTATTATTGTTAATTTCTCCTTTCATACTTGTTAGCATTTGTCTTACATACTGCAGTGCTCCCGTGTTGGGTGCATATATATTTATAATTGTTATATCTTCTTCTTGGATTGATCCTTTGATCATTATGTAGTGACCTTCTTTGTCTCTTTTCACAGTCTTTGTTTTAAAGTCTATTTTATCTGATATGAGTATTGCTACTCCTGCTTTCTTTTGGTCCCTATTTGCATGGAAAATCTTTTTCCAGCCCTTCACTTTCAGTCTGTATGTGTCCCCTGTTTTGAGGTGGGTCTCTTGTAGACAACATATGTAGGGGTCTTGTTTTTGTATCCATTCAGCCAGTCTTTGTCTTTTGGTTGGGGCATTCAACCCATTTACGTTTAAGGTAATTACTGATAAGTATGATCCCGTTGCCATTTACTTTATTGTTTTGGGTTCGAATTTATACACCCTTTTTGTGTTTCCTGTCTAGAGAATATCCTCTAGTATTTGTTGGAGAGCTGGTTTGGTGGTGCAGAATTCTCTCAGCTTTTGCTTGTCTGAAAAGCTTTTGATTTCTCCTTCATACTTGAATGAGATCCTTGCTGGGTACAATAATCTGGGCTGTAGGTTATTTTCTTTCATCATTTTAAGTATGTCTTGCCATTCCCTCCTGGCTTGAAGAGTTTCTATTGAAAGATCAGCTGTTATCCTTATGGGTATTCCCTTGTGTGTTATTTGTTGTTTTTCCCTTGCTGCTTTTAATATTTGTTCTTTGTGTATTTGATCTTTGTTAATTTGATTAATATGTGTCTTGGGGTGTTCCGCCTTGGGTTTATCCTGTTTGGGACTCTCTGGGTGTCTTGGACTTGGGTGATTATTTCCTTCCCCATTTTAGGGAAGTTTTCAACTATTATCTCCTCAAGTATTTTCTCATGGTCTTTCTTTTTGTCTTCTTCTTCTGGGACCCCTATGATTCGAATGTTGTAGTGTTTAATATTGTCCTGGAGGTCTCTGAGATTGTCCTCATTTCTTTTAATTTGTTTTTCTTTTATCCTCTCTGATTCATTTATTTCTACCATTCTATCTTCTAATTCACTAATCCTATCTTCTGCCTCTGTTATTCTACTATTTGTTGCCTCCAGAGTGTTTTTAATTTCACTTATTGCATTATCCATTATATATTGACTCTTTTTTATTTCTTCTAAGTCCTTGTTAAACCTTTCTTGCATCTTCTCAATCCTTGCCTCCAGGCTATTTATCTGTGATTCCATTTTAATTTCAAGATTTTGGATCAATTTCACTATCATTATTCAGAATTCTTTATCAGGTAGATTCCCTATCTCTTCCTCTTTTGTTTGGTTTGGTGGGCATTTATCCTGTTCCTTTATCTGCTGGCTATTCCTCTGTCTCTTCATCTTGTTTAAATTGCTGAGTTTGGGGTGTCCTTTCTGTATTCTGGCAGTTTGTGGAGTTCTCTTTATTGTGGCATTTCCTCACTGTGTGTGGGTTTGTACAGGTGGCTTGTCATGGTTTCCTGGTTAGGGAAGCTTGTGTCGATGTTCTGGTGGATGGAGCTGTATTTCTTCTCTCTGGAGTGTAATGAAATGTCCAGTAATGAGTTATGAGATGTCTATGGTTTTGGGGTGACTTTGGGCAGCCTGTATCTTGAAGCTCAGGGCTGTGTTCCTTTGTTGCTGGAGAATTTGCTTGGTATGTCTTGCCCTGGAACTTGTTGGCCCTTGTGTGGTGCTTGGTTTCAGTGTCGGTATGGAGGCGTTTGATGAGCTCCTGTCAATTAATGTTCCTTGGAGTCAGGAGTTCCCTGGAGTCAGGGTTTGGACTTAAGCCTCCTACTTCCAGTTATCGGTCTTATTTTTACAGTAGTTTCAAAACTTCTCCTTCTATACAGCACCATTGATAAAACATCTACGTTAAAGATGAAAAGTTTCTCTACTGTGACGGTCACTCAGAGAGGTTCACAGCATTACATGGAGAAGAGAAGAGGGAGGAGGGAGTTAGAGGTGACCCAAATGAGATGAGGTGGAATCAATAGTGGAGAGAGTGGGCTAGCCAGTAGTCACTTCCTTATGTGCACTCCACAACTGGACCGCTCAGAGATGTTCACGGAGTTATACAGAGAAGAGAAGAAGGAGGCAGGAGACAGAGGTGGCCAGAAGGATAAAAGGGGGAAATGAAAAGGAGGGAGACAGATCCAGCCAGTAATCAGTTCCCTAAGTGTTCTCCACCGTCTGGAACACACAGAAATTCACAGAGTTGGGTAGAGTAGAGAGGGGTTAGGGAGGAGATACAGGCGACCTGGTGGAGAAAACGGAGAGTCCAAAGGGAGAGATAGCAGTCAAGCCAGTAATCTCGCTCCCTAGTGAAAAATGGGTCCTGAAGATTGGGTTCTTAAAGGTACAAAATTGGTAACAAATACATAAAAGCAAAAATTAAAAATCTAGAGTAGAGTTTGGAATTTCAAAAATACGATGTTAATGAGAAGAAGAAGGAAAAGAAAGAGAGAAAAAACGAACAAAGAAAGACAAACAAGGTCACGAAAATTATAAAGAAACTACAGGTACAAAATTGATAACTAATACCAAAAAGCAAAAATTAAAAATCTAGAGTTTGGAATTTCAAAAATACAATGTTAAAAAAAAAGAAGAAGAAAAATAAAGAGAGAAAACAAACAAACCAACAAAAACAATGTCGCAAAAATTATAAAGAAAATACAGGTACAAAATTGATATCAAATACCAAAAAGCATAAATTAAAAATCTTGAGTAGAGTTTGGAATTGCAGATATACGATGTTATATAAAAGAAGAAGAGAAAGAAACAGAGGGGGAAAAAAAGTCACAGAAATTATAAAAAAAACTATAGGTACAAAATTGATAACATATACCAAAAGGCTAAAATTAAAAATCTAGAGTAGAGTTTGGAATTTCAAAAGTACAATGTTGAAGAAAAAGAAAAAAAAAAAACCATGGTCAAAAAATTATAAAATATATATATGAAGTTTGCTGAAGAAGAAAAAAAATAGGGTCTTTTTTTTTTGCAAAGTATTAGGTTATAAAAGTGAAAATTAAAGGACAATAGAGGACTTAAATTTTTTTTTTTAATTTAAAAAAAAAAAAGAAAGAAAGATTGATCGTAAAAATAGTAAAAATATATCTAGGTCTTTCTCTGGTTTTGTTGTGAGTATTGTGGGGTCAGTTCATTTTTGGCTAGTTCCTTGGTCCGACTTATATTTCTCAAGATCTATAGGCCCCTTCCTATGTAGTCCGTAGTAACCACAGGGTTTTAATCTATGGCCTGTAGCTTCCAAGGCGTTTCCCTCTGTTATAGCTTCTTCTGTTTGCTGGTCTCTTCAGTGTCTGGTTTCCACCCTGACACAAAGGGGATGGTGAAGGACACTTTTTTTTTTTTTTTTAGGCTCACTTGTTCAGTTGCGCTGTGGGGAGGGAGGGAGGGATACTGCAAACAAATAACACTGGCGTGCGCTCGCAGTGCCTCAGCCACACTGGGTCTGCCCCCGCTCACGGCGCGTGTAGCCTCCCTGCCCACACTGCTCGGGCTCTAGGTTGTTCTGCCCTGAACAATCAGAGGCCGGCCCTGGGCTGAGCTCCCAGGTCCAAGCCGCTCAGGTTCAGGCACTCGGGTAGTCCTCAGAGGCGCAGACTCGGTTGGGCCTGCATTTTGTGCTCTTCCCAGGTCCGAGCAGCTCAGGTGATGAGGTGTTTGGCGGGCGCCAATGCTGCGACTTATCGCCTCCCCGCCACTTGGTTATCTGGGTGTAAAACCAGCGCACCTTCTCAGGCAGGTGTTGACTGTCCAGACCCCCAAGAAGTTTTAGTTAGCAAAGAAGCCTGCTTACAGTTTTATAGTGTCTCTCTGGGGCTGCGATTGCCCCCTTCCGGCTCTGGCTGCCTGTCACCGGAGGGGGAAGGTCTGCAGCCGGCTATCTCAGTTCAGTCCTTTGTTCCGTGCGCGGGCCTGGCGGTGTCTTAGGTTAGGGCTGGCTTTTCGCATGGTAGATATCCCACAGTCTGGTTTGCTAGCCCAAATTATTTCGCTCAGATAGCGCTCAGGACATTCGGGCCAGATTCTTACTCTAAGCGACATGCTTCCCTGCCCAGCCCCCGCTTGCTAATGCCGTGTGCAGGCGTCTGCGCTGCTTCTCTGCTGGGGGAGTTACCATAGGGCTCGCAATCTGCGATTTTAATTGTTTATTTATTTTTTCTCCCTGTTATGTTGCCCTCTGTGCTTCCAAAGCTTGGCACAGATTCGGCAGTGAGAAGGTTTCCTGGTGTTTGGAAACTTATCTCTTTTTAAGACTCGCTTCCCGGGACGGAACTCCGTCCCTCCCTCTTTTGTCTCTTTTTTTGTTTTTTATATTTTTTCCTACCTCCTTTCGAAGAGTTGGGTTGCTTTTCTGGGTGCCTGATGTCCTCTGCCGGCATTCAGAAGTTGTTTTGTGGAATTTATTCGACGTTTAAATGCTCTTTTGATGAATTTGTGGGGGAGAAAGTGTTCTCCCCGTCCTACTCCTCTGCCATCTTGGCTCCGCCTCCTGACACATAGTTTCAATGCTTAAAGGAATAAAGGGAAAATGGGTGAGCTTAAATGCAAATCTCGGAGACAATTCTGGAACTCTCTTTTAAGAAAACCATATCATCAATCCTTTTGATAGCACAAAGAATGAAACCATTAGGAAAAACACAGATATAAACAACTCCGAATCAAAAAATGACATGGAACTTTTGGACCCTGAACTTGAAGAGGTTTTAGGGCTCCTTTAACTAAATTGTTTTTCTTATATTTTCTTTTTTACATGTGTTCTAAAGCCATCCATAATATATTTATATTTAAACAAGTCAAAAAGAACTTTTCCAATTAGCGTAAACTTTTTAATAGAAAAGAAAGTAGTATATCATAGCTTGACTGCATTTCTCCTTTCATAGTGGTAAAATAGTAGAAGTTCTAGCCAATAGTGTCTTCAATTTGATGAAACACAGTAAAAACTATTAGTAATTATTTGACATTGGTAACTATTTTACATAGTTGGATTACACTTGGTCTTTATATCATTCTTTATACTTCTATTTATTTTCTCTTTTTTTTGCAATAAATAAAATTAGATGAATAACACACATTTCAAATGGCCCAATGGGGGCAGCCTCATATGGTAGGAAGACTAAACAAAATATCAAAAAAGGATAGCCTGAATAAAGAAGATGTGGTGTATATATATACACACACACACAATGGAATAGTACTCAACCATAGAAAAGAAGGAAATAATGACATTTGAAGCAACATAGATGAAATTAGTGTTATACTGAATGAAGTAATTCAGACAGAGAAGAAGAAATATCATATAACATCCCTTATATGTGGAATCTAAAAAGAATCAACACAAATGCATTTACTTACAAAATAGAAACAGATTCACAGATTTCTAGAATGAGCTTATAGTTGCTAGGAGGAAGGATGGGGGAAAAGGATAGTTAGGGCATTTGGAATGGGCATGTACACACTGTTGTATTTTAAATGGATAACCAACAGGGACTTACTGTATAACATATGGAACTCTGATCAATGTCATGTGGCAGCCTGGATGGGAGCAGGGTTTGGGGGAGAAAGGACGCATGTATATGTATGGCTGAGTCCCTTTACTGTTCACCTGAAGCTATCACAACATTGTTTATTGACTAGACCCTGATACAAAATTAAAAGTTTTTTTAAAAAGGATAGCCCGAGTACATTAATTCAAATATTAAAGAACCAGGTAAAGCAAGAGGGTGTCATGCCTGAGTCTGAAAGATGGGAGGGGAGGAGGATACTTGCAGATCCTGGACATTTACATGGTTCAGTTGTATGACCACGTTATTTCCATTTAAAATCTAAACATAAATATGACTAAAAAATATGGCAACCTGATTGATTAGGAAAGAGTGAATTAGTGTCAAGCTAATCAACTACTATATCTGATAATTTATCTGTAAAGCTAAAACCAAGGCAGTCCCTTCCTCTGCACCCTATTATTTAAAAATTAGCATTATTTAAGTAGATGCATCTTCATAATAAGAAGCTTTTCCTTTCTGAGCTGCTTATGCCTACCTGACATTCTTAATCTGAGTAATGGCTCAAGTCATTTAACATGTTTTCAAAATTCAACAGTGTGTTCAATTTTATCCTTCTCATTTCCTACTATTATATCATCCTTAAACTTATTTTTATATCAACTTATTGTGGTAGCTCAGCTGGTGAAAAATCCACCTACAATGCAGGTGACCGCAGTTTGATTCCTGGGTTTGGAAGACCCCCCTGGAGAAGGGAGAGACTACCTACTCCAGTATTTTGGGGCTTCCCTGGTGGCTCAGACAGTAAAGAATCAGCCTGCAATGTGGGAGACCTGGGTTTGAGCCCTGGATTGGGAAGATCCTCTGGAGAAGGGAATGGCTACCCACTTCAGTATTCTGGCCTGGAGAAGTCCACGGATGGAGGGGCCTGGCAGGCTACAGTTCATGAGGTTGCAGAGAGTCAGACATGACTGAGCAACTTTTACTTACTCACTCATCCTTATCTCACTATCTTACCCTCTTTCTTAGACAGTAATAATCACGTTAGAATAGTTTTAATCCAAACCAATTCCAGATTAATAAGCTACTCTACAACAAAGAAACTATTTTACAGATTTATTTTGACTATTAAATAGCAAAATCTTACAGAATAATTAAATTGTTTATAATCTATGATCACACATCAGTATTACTTGATTCCTAATTAGAATCAAGCAGGAGACCAGGTACTGTTATCCAGCTTAGTTTCCACTCAAGCAACCTTTATGAATCAAGAGTACCTGGGAAGGAAGTATAGGCATGAAAGTAGTCCTTTTTCAAATCCATTAAATAGATAGATAAGATAGAAACATAGTAATATCAACGAATCCATTAAGGACTAATAAAAACAACCAGAATAACAGTGCAGATTATTTAGTCTGGTCCCCTTTCCCAGACATGTGGGAGCCCACAGACTGAACTAAGACTAATTATAGGGAGCAAAGCTTTTCCCAGAGGTTGCAGTGCATTAAACCAACATTCGTGATCTGAGGGTGAAGGTCAAAGATGGACACCAAAAGCAATCTCTGGCAGATATCACAAGCAGGTTATCAGTCTAAATGGGCCAAGCTAAATGACAGAAACAGAAAAGAGCCCACAAGTCAGAAACCATGGAAACAAGAAAAGGGTGAGAGTGTCCAAACTGGAGAGTGAGAAGCAGAGCATGAAAGAATTTCTTGAGATACAGGAGCACAATTTTAGCAACTTTTTATAGAAAAATCACCATACTGTGCATGAGCTGAAAATCTGCTATTAAGGTCACTATACAGGCATTTCATGCAAAGATGGGCTCAATAAAGGACAGAAATGGTATGAACCTAACAGAAGCAGAAGATATTAAGAGGTGGCAAGAATACACAGAAAAACTACCAAAAAGATCTTCATGACACAGATAATCACGATAGAGTGATCACTCACCTAGAGCCAGACATCCTGGAATTTGAAGAAAAGTGGCCTTAGGAAGTATCACTATGAACTAAGTTAGTGGAGGTAATGGAATTCCAGTTGAGCTATTTCAAATCCTGAAAGATGATGCTGTTAAAGTGCTGCACTCAATATGCCAGCAAGTTTGGAAAACTCAGCAGTGGCAACAGGACTGGAAAATGTCAGTTTTCATTCCGATCCCAAAGAAAGGCAATGCCAAAGAATGCTCAAACTACTGCACAATTGCACTCATCTTACATGCTAGTAAACTGATGCTCAAAATTTTCCAAGCCAGGCTTCAGCAATACATGAACCGTGAACTTCTAGATGTTCAAGCTAGTTTTAGAAAAGGCAGAGGAACCAGAGATCAAATTGCCAACATCCGCTGGATCATCAAAAAAGCAAGAGAGTTCCAGAAAAACATCTAGTTCTACTTTATTGACTATACCAAAGCCTTTGACTGTGTGGATCACAATAAACTGTGGAAAATTCTAAGAGATGGCAATACCAGACCACCGGACCTGCCTCCTGAGAAATCTGTATGCAGGTCAGGAAGCAACAGTTAGAACTGGACATGGAACAACATACTGGTTCCAAATAGGAAAAGGAGTACGTCAAGGCTGTATATTGTCACCCTGCTTATTTAACTTATATGCAGAGTACATCATAAGAAACGCTGGGCTGGATGAAGCATAGGCTGGAATCAAGATTGCCAGGAGAAATATCAATAACCTCAGATATGCAGATGACACCACCCTAATGGCAGAAAGTGAAGAGGAACTAAAAAGCCTCTTGATGAAAGTGAAAGAGGAGAGTGAAAGGGTTGGCTTAAAGCTCAACATTCAGAAAACTAAGATCATGGCATCTGGTCCCATCACATCATGGCAAATAGATGGGGAAACAGTGTCAGACCTTATTTTTTAGGCTCTAAAATCACTGCAGATGGTGATTGCAACCATGAAATTAAAAGATGCTTACTCCTTAGAAGGAAAGTTATGACCAACCTAGACAGCATATTGAAAAGCAGAGACATTACCAACAAAGGTCTGTCTAGTTAAGGCTATGGTTTTTCCAGTGATCATGTATGGATGTGAGAGTTGGACTATAAGGAAAGCTGAGCGCCAAAGAATTGATGCTTTTGAACTGTGGTGTTGGAGAAGACTCTTGAGAGTCCCTTGGACTGCAAGGAGATCCAACCAGTCCATCCTAAATGATATCAATCCCGAGTGTTCATTGGAAGGACTGATGGTGAAGCTGAAACTCCAATACTTTGGCCACCTGATGTGAACACTGACTCATTTGAAAAGACCCTGAGGCTAGGAAAGATTGAAGGCAGGAGGAAAAGGGGATGACAGAGGATGAGATGGTTGGATGTCATTACCGACTCAGTGGACATGAGTTTGAGTAGACTCCAGGAGTTGGTGATGGACAGGGAGGGCCGGCATGCTATGGTCCATGGGGTCACAAAGAGTCGAACATGTCTGAGTGACTAACTGAACTGAACAGGCATATGTGGTTTAAGTTGCACATTAGCCCTTACATTGAACTGCTTCTTCCTCAAGGAGATTTTTTTCTATTCGATAGTTAGAAGCATGAACACATGATCTACTTGGCCAAAGTGGTTCATTCCTCCATTCACAGTGATGGAGCCACAGAACGGGCATATAACTCACACCAGACCATATCTACTAGACTTAATAAAGGAACACTGAGATGGATAATGTCTCCTATGCACTTCTGTGAGAACCATGGAAGCCTGGAACTGCCAATGGCATACAAGATGCCTGACAATGAAGCCAAAGAGAGAAAAGTGGAGCCAAGCTACAGAGCAAGAGGCAGTATCTAGAATGGCCTGTGAGCTCCTGGATCCAGTCTTATTTGAAGACAACTGAAGACTCTTGAGAGTCCCTTGGACTACAAGAAGATCCAACCAGTCCATTCTAAAGGAGATCAGCCCTGGGTGTTCTTTGGAAGGAATGATGCTAAAGCTGAAACTCCATTACTTTGGCCACCCCATGCGAAGAGTTGACTCATTGGAAAAGACTCTGATGCTGGGAGGGATTGGGGGCAGGAGGAAGAGGGGATGAAAGAGGATGAGATGGCTGGATGGCATCACCGACTCGATGGACGTGAGTTTGAGTGAACTCCGGGAGATGGTGATGGACAGGGAGGCCTGGCGTGCTGCGATTCATGGGGTCGCAAAGAGTCGGACACGACTGAGCGACTGAACTGAACTGAACTGAACTATACTTTTCAGTTAAATGAACCAATTAATTTCACACATAAATAAAAAGCATATATTACCTCTATATCCTTATTTCTAAAACAAATGGGAATATACTCTATACACTGCTCCACATACTGATTTTTTTCACTTACCAACACATTTGTAGACTGCTCATATTAGCACTTACATATCTACTTTATTATTCTTTAATAGGTGGATAAAACTCCATTGTGTGGGTGTGACATGGCATATTGTTCTATTTCTTCACTGGTCAACATTTAGGACATTTACAATCAGTTGCTAAATCAAACTAAACAGCAACGAATATCCCTAGACTTGTGTCTTAAGTGTTTTTGTGCTGCATGCAAATATATCTCTAGGCTTTCAGGAAGCAACTGAAAAGCTGATTCTGAAATTTAAACAGAAATTCAAAAGATCTAAAACAGTCAACAAAATTTTGCAGAAGAAACTGTGAACCATTCATGAAATGGATTTCAAGACATTATAAAGTTGGAGTAATCAGGACTGTAGCTTTAGTATAGGAATGGGTGAAGAGATCAATGTAACATGATGTAGAGTTCAGGAAAAAAAAATGTACATGCACATTTAACTGAATTTCAACAAAGATACTAAAATAACAATGGGGAAAGAAAACTTTTCTCAATAAATCAAACTGAAACTAGAAAAAAAAAAACCTGTGGAAAATATGAGCTTTAACCTCTATCTCATACCATACACAAAAATTAATTTGAAACAGATCATAAACCTAAGTGTATATAGACACACCTCAGCCATATTGCAGATATGGTTCCAGGTCACCACAGGAGATGCCCAAGGAGAAGTGCAGAGACAAAGGAACAGCCAATCAGTGGAGCTAACAGAACACACACAACATTTAACCATTAAGTTTGCCATCTCATATGGGTGCAGTTTATGATGCCTCAAAATGATCATAATAGTCACACTGAAGATCACCGATCACAGATCACTATAACAAATATAACGATAATGAAAAACTTTGAAATATTGTGAGAACTGCCAAAATGTGACACAGAAATGAAATGAGCAAATGCTGTTGGAAAAACGATGCTAATAGCCTTAATCAAATCAATGTTGCCACAAGTCTTCAGTTTTAAAAAAAAGGCAAAATCTGCAAGTCACAACAAATTGAAATGCAACAAAATAAGGTATACCTGTACACTAAAACCGCAAGGCTTACCAGAAGAAAATTCATTCAGGAGAGTATCTCTACAACCTTGGGTAAAAGTCCTGAATAGATACTTCACTAAAGAAGATGTGTGAATGGCCAATTAGCGCATGAAAAGGTGCTCAGCATCACTAGTCAGCAGAGAAATGAAAAATATAACTACAGTTAGCTGCCACTTCACACCTAATGGAATAACTTAAATTTTAAAAATGATAATGCCAAATGTTAGTAAAGAAATGTAGCAACATACGTTAAGACAGTATACATGCTGGTGAAAGTATAAAATTGTACAATCACTTTGTGTGTGTGTGTTAGTCGCTCAGCCATGTCCGACTCTTTGCAACCCCCATGGACTGTAGACCTCCAGGCTCCTCTGTCCGTGTAATTCTCCAGGCAAGAATACTAGAGTGGGTAGCCATTTTCTTCTCCAAGGGATCTTTCCGACCAAAGGATTGAACCTGGGTTTGCTGCAATGCGGTCAGATTCTCTACCGTCTGAGCCACCTTACAATCACTTTATAAAACTGTTTAGCAGCTTGTCACATTAAACATACACTTACACCATGACCCAGCAATTCAATTCCTAAGAATTTTACCCAAGAGAAATGAAAACCATGACCACAAGAAGTCTTGCACAAAAATGTTCATAACATTATTCATGATAATCAAAAACAACAAAAACATCATCAATAGGGAAATAAATTCTAGTATATTCAAGATGTGAAACACTACCCGGCAATAAAGAACTGCCTTTTCACGGTGCGTGTTCATATTCCTAATGGAGAGTTTGTCAGGGTTTCTTTGGTTTTTACAAGAACAATTCCACAGGACAATAATCACAAAGCGGTCACAAAGAGGTAGACACAACTTAGCGACTAAACAACAACAAAATTATTTACAAACCCTTTTGTGGTCCCAGCGCTGGATGCTGTGCTTCTTGCTGGGGAGAGGTTTCTGTCAGGCCCGTTAATTCATTCAAAAAATGTGCTGTTAAAATCATGGTTCCTTTCTGGGGCGGCTGCTCCCACAAGCCCTAGCACTGGCCAGAGAAAACACCAGCAACATCATCACTAACCCCTTACACGGTCACAAGGGTTGAAAAGCCTTGTTTGAAACATGTAAAATATCATGTATGAAATGAGTTGCCAGTCCAGGTTCGATGCACGATACTGGATGCTTGGGGCTGGTGCACTGGGACGACCCAGAGGGATGGAATGGGGAGGGAGGAGGGAGGAGGGTTCAGGATTGGGAACACATGTAAACCTGTGGCGGATTCATTTTGATATTTGGCAAATCTAATACAGTTATGTAAAGTTTAAAAATAAAATAAAATTAAAAAAAAAAAAAAAAAAAAAAGAAAAGCCTTGTTTGAACAGAAAATAAGACTGAAACGGCTGTGGTGCGGCGTTTTACCTGTATGCCGTTTGGGCGCTCATGCGCCCAAGGAGACGCGCCAGGGGTTTTTAATTAACTTGGATCACTTAATTGACTTGTAAGGAAGTCAATTTAGTTGACTTGTAAGTAAGTAACAACATGGACTCAATAGATGTGAATGTGAGCAAACTCTGGGAGACAGCAGAGGACAGAGAAGCCTAGTGTGATATAGTCCATGGGGTAGCAAAGAGTCAGACACAATTTATTGACTGAACAAGTATCAATAGAAAATAAGGATATTGATCTTTTATCAGTTTTATCTATCAAAGTATTTTCCCAAGATATTTTTCTTTTGCCATCTATTTTTTTCATAATCTTTCACATTATTTTATAACTTAATATGTGTAATTATTTTCTTTGTTAAATACTGCCTATGAAGTCTCACAAGTTTTCCCTGGTAGCTCAGCTTGTAAAAAATCCACCTGCAATGCAGGAGACCTGGTTCGATTACTGGATCAGGAAGACCCCCTGGAGAACAGATAGGCTACCCACTCCAGTATTCGTGAGCTTCCCTGGTAGCTCAGATGGGAAAGAATCTGCCCACAATGCGGGATGCCTGGATTCGATCCTTGGGTTGGGAAGATCCCCTGGAGAAGGGAAGAGCTACCCACTCCAGTATTCTTGCCTGGAGAATTCCATGGACAGAGGAGCCTGACAGGTTACAGTCCATGGGGTTGTAAAGAGTCTGACACAACTAAGTGACTAAACACACACACACGCGCACACACACACGAAGTCTCACCATATCAAGAAAATGCTTATGCATTCGATAAACATCTCGTCACTAACAGCTACTTTAGATTCTAAAATGCATTTAAAATTTTCATTTCATAAATTTAGAATAAGTGTATGTTTTTGGACTCTAGCAAAAATAGAATAAACTGTGTAATGGTAAACATCTTCCTTTCTTATTAGCCTTTGCCTATGTCAAATACATTTGTAAACTATTTTGCTTGTAGTATCTTAATACAGGGAAGAAATGAAAATACATGTGCCCCTTTAAGGAACAGAAACACCAGTCATCCTGCACGTCATAGATTTAAATGTGTTCCATGACTCTCTAGCCTTACATTCAGTATCCAATCTATCCATCAAGTTCTCCAAAACGTATCTCTAATATGTTCAGGTCTTCCCTCCCCATCACTACCGTCTCAATCCAAGCCACCATCATCTTTCGTTAGAACCATCAATCACTATAACCCCCATGGTGTCACCTTTCTTCCACTGTGACCTCTCCACCATCCATTCTCAACCCAGCAGCCAGAGTGCTGATTTTCATCTACATAACACAGTCCCTTTCTCTTATTTAAAACTTCTAACGACTTTCTAATCAAAATTAAAATAAAAACCAACCTCTTTCCTAGCTCACAAAGCCCTAGGTGATCTGCCCTTGCTTTCCTTTCCACCCACATCTTGGGCTACTCTCTTCCTCATACACTGCACTTTATCACAAAAGCCTTGCTTAAGCTCCTCTAACACACACTGAAGTTCTTGAGAACCTTTTGTCTCTTGCAAACTGTTCCCTAGAGTTGAGTACTCCTCTGCCAGCCCCAACCCCTCCAGTCTTTGCATAGTTGGCTAGCTACCTTGTCAGGGGAGTCTCCTTTGGCCTCTCAGTCACACCATATGATGTCACCCAATTTAATTCTCTGCACAATAATTGTCACTTTGATTTTTTTGTTTGTGTTCACTATTTACTAGCATGTTTTTGTCTGCCCTCACTAAAATGTAAGTTCCAGGTTTTCAGACCTTGTCTTTCTTAAAACTGTATACCCAGCACCAATAACTGTATTTGATATACAGTAGATAACTTTCAGAAAATTAGAACAACCCTGAAATACAGTGACCCTTCTCTGAGGCAGTATTCAAAAAAAGAGATTAGACAAATACCTATTAAGAAAGCTAGAGATTTTGATTCCAGGCAATATGATCAACCTGCAATCTTCCACCTTTTACACTACTTGAATTTGCTGCTGCGAACTTCTGCCCATTCTTCAGTCCTTACCCCCCATGCTCTTACTCTATAAGCTGCCAACTGCCCTCAATTCTTGCCTAGCTCTTTAAACTTGATCTACAGTTTTGGCCTTCCTATATCCTTGAAAAAATTTTTCTTCTTTAGGAATTAAACACAGAAGAAATAGTAAAGAATGCTATAGCTGTACATAACCTCTTTATTATCCCTCCTGGATCTCCCATATGTATGCACTAACATTTCATAGTTACCAGGTTCTGTTCCTTCTCAGAATTCCTATTATACATGGAAACATGTTTCTAACACTACATTTATTCACATGATAGACCATTAACAAACATGAGAAGTGTTTTAACATGTCATTACAATATACAATTTCTCCTATAAAAATTCAGTAATTATTAGTGAAAACTTTTAACTGATCTATAAGGATTTTATAGGGACAGAAACAAAAGAACTTACAAAGTCATAAACATAAATTTTGTGACTAAAATAAACTCCATGCTATGTATGCCTTAGTTGAATGACAAAGGATTACAGTCCATGGATTTTCAGGGTTGGTCAGGAATAGTGAAAAACAAAACACAAATGTTAAAGCCAGTAATGTCAAGGTTTTCTCTCCATAGAATCTTATTCAAAGATGCATTTTATGCTTCTATGCCATCCTATTTAGATTATCAAATAGTATCATATGTAACTATTAATATATATTATAAACAATTTACTTGACCACCATGCATGCCTGCTCTTTAAAAGCTAATAATTCAGCATTTCCAGGAGATTTATAATGTACTAGCAGTTCACTCAAAAGAGATTTAAAAGTGTCCTGCCCTCCAGCAGAGCATTAGCCTTCACACCTATTGTGAGGGACAAACACATTGATTTTTCTAGTTCTTCTCATAACAATTAAATACAGGTAGTTGAGAACAGAAAAAAATCTTAAGTCAGTTCTCTTGAAAAGGGGCCTCTAAGAATATTTAAATGTCCTTGGTCATATTTTTCAAATGTGAAGAATTTACATGTCCATATAAACATTTCAGTCCATTTCTGTTTGTTCCTGAAAGCATTGTAATTCATAGATCAGCAAGTATATATGAAGTGATTTATTTGTAGAAATTTGTCATTGAGTTTACACCTTTCTGCGCTTTGGAAAGGAAGTGTTTCTGAGAGCAGGCAGCTTGTCCACACTTGTACGTAACAACTTTACATCTAAGATCCTTTATTTCAAATATACAAGTAAGTGCCCAAACCTTTTTGTTCCTATCAGAAAATAAGGATATAGGTAGGCTTGAATGAGGAGAAACTGTCCAGTCTGAGCACAAATTTGGGGATACAGGTGGCTGGTAAAATTCACCCAAAGTTAAGTATTTCACCAGCCTATTGCTATTCTCTACAGTAGCTATGCTATGCTAAGTCACTTCAGTCGTGTCCGACTCTGTGCGACCCCATAGACACCAGCCCACCAGGCTCCCCCGTCCCTGGGATTCTCCAGGCAAGAACACTGGAGTGGGTTGCCATTTCCTTCTCCAATGCATGAAAGTGAAAAGTGAAAGTGAAGTCACTCAGTCGTGTCTGACTCTCAGCGACCCCATGGACTGCAGCCTTCCAGGCTCCTCCATCCGTGGGATTTTCCAGGCAAGAGTACTGGGGTGGGATGCCATTGCCTTCTCTGCTATGGTAGCTAGTAATTTTTAAAACAGAAACATGCTTGAGAGCAACATGTTATATTTAATACATACTAAATGATTTTGTTAACCTCAAACAAGATAAAATCCTTATCATATAGGCAGAAACCAGCTGTGTCCTTCGTTTTGACAACCAACTCCCCCTCCCACCAGGGCTGGTCCACATGCTCCCTCTGGGCGTGTCTGGTCAGTGTCTGATTGCTCCATCTCTTTTCTGTCCTCTTCCCCTCAGTCCTCTCCTATGTGTAGTGCCATACTCATACAACCCCATTATGGTTATATTGTGCCTCTTTATTGCATTACTCAGACTTTCCTGCTCTGATGACTAGTTCTTAGAAGGTCACCTTGCCCTTCTCCTCTAATTGCTGACCATTGCACAGTTTGTCTCTCTTCTGCATTTTCTCAGGTGGTGAGCTGCCACTGCCTACTTCAGGCTGAAAATATTTTGCCTTTCAGTGAACTTCCTGGAAAGTTCTTCATCTTTTCCATCTGAATGTCTTTATAGGAATGTCTTCCATCCAGTCATAGAATATTATTATGAGTGTAAAGGAGGCTCTTCAGAACAATGAGTACCCAACTAACTCATAGCATCACCAATAGCTGGCTTTATTATCCCAGTATTTGCTAAGGTAAGGGCTCAACTGAAAGAACCTGGATGTATCCTAGAAGTAAGTCTTAAATGGCTTGATGTTGGTGTCACACAGCAGAGGGGAATGGAATAACAGGATTTATGGAAAATTTCAACCACTCCTCCCATATTGACTCATCTTGAGCACACTTTCACTGAAATACCCTCCCTTATATCCTTCCATCAGATCATATCCATCCTTCAAGTTCCAATTAGTCTAAATGAATGAGTGCCTGTAAGAATGTCCTTTCTAGTTCTAACAGACCAGCAACAAGCACTTTAGGAAATGTCTCTGTGGTTACATCCAGAACCTCAGGGCAAAACCCTGCCTCTTTTTCCCATACTGCTTGCTCTGTTGGGGAGTCTCTGATTCCTACCACATAACGGATTATCTCTCTGCCCAGACCCATTAAATTAACACTTTGGTAGTTATACACTTGGATCTCAATTTCAACCTCAGCCCTGGACTGTTGTACATACCTCCCCTTGGCTCCATATTCTCAGGCTCTGCTTTTAGGAAACCAGACTGCAGACAATCCCTCATGGCCATACTTAATTCTGATTAATCTAAAAGATGAAAAGAAAACATGGAAAAATTAAAATACACACTCAGTGAGAACATGTTTGCCCCAACACTGGCCTCTTAACATAAGCTGACCAATCCAAGATTTGATCACCTGTCACCATTAAACAACAGAGGATAAGATGGTTGGATGGCATCACCGACTCAATGGACATGAGTTTGGGTGGACTCCGGGGAGTTGGTGATGGACAGGGAGGCCTGGCATGCTGTGGTTCATGGGGTTGCAAAGAGTCGGACACGACTGAGTGACTGAACTGAACTGAACACCATTAAAGTAAAACACAAATACCATCATCCGACTTTCCCCTCATTCAATTGCAATTCATGTTCATAACTTTTGAGTCTTTACCTGGCTCCAAACTTTTCCTTCTGAGTCCTTATATTTCCATCCCTCCAGACTTCCAAGCTGGCACTTGTGGTATTCTCCTTGGCAGAGGAGCCTCAGATTTACTCAGCAAACATTGCTTTGACTTATGCCTTTAGTTCCCCAAATCCTATGACTTTAGGTTGGATCTCTCTGTTATGGCCTTGTGTTTACAAGTTGTAGTTCCTGGGTCAGAGAAAGGGACACTAGGTAATTTTTATTTCATTTTTAAATCACTTATTTCTATAATGATAGTTGGTGCCCTGTAAGAGTTTTGTGAACTAAATTCAGTTCAGTTCAGTCGTTCAGTCGTGTCCGACTCTGCAACCCATGAATCGCAGCATGCCAGGCCTCCCTGTCCATCACCAACTCCCGGAGTTCACCCAAACTCATGTGCATCGAGTCGGTGATGCCATCCAGCCATCTCATCCTCTGTCATCCCCTCTCCTCCTGTCCCCAATCCCTCCCAGCATCAGGGTCTTTTCCAATGAGTCAACTCTTCTCATGAGGTGACCAAAGTATTGGAGTTTCAGCCTCAGCATCACTCCTTCCAATGAACACCCATGACTGATCTCCTTTAGGATGGACTGGTTGGATCTCCTTGCAGTCCAAGGGACTCTCAAGAGTCTTCTCCAGCACCACAGTTCAAAAGCATCAATTCTTCGGTGCTCAGGTTTCTTTAAAAAGAAAAATAAGTCTATCAAGAGGCAGATCCCACAGACATTATATACTACCATTCCAGGAAAGAACTTAAAACCATGAATGCCTGCAAATCTCCTGTTAACATGGCATGTGAAATTTATTCCTATTTAAAATATATAAAACTTGTCCCAAAGTGGAAAAAATGTGTGCAAATTATACAGTCTGAAAAAAAGATATTAATTAGCTAGCTTTGAACTGCAAGTAAATTGTCTGCAACTTAAAGATTCTTATTTTTTACCAACTCTCATCAACTCCTTTAATTTTTTCCCACCTTTAATTTTATTTTTATGTAGAAAACTAAAGTTATGTTACTTTCCAGTCAATACAGAGGTTACCAATTGAAATTCAGCCAACAATTCTAACCACTTTGAACTTGTGTCTCATTAAAAAGAAAAACATTTACCAGAACTATATTCCAGTTCCCTAGGTAACCAAGACTTCATTTCAAAAGCGGACTGGATAGTCACAAGTAAGCATAATATACACACATACACTAAACCAAACAAAAGGCATTTTTACTTCATTTGCTAAAATAGATTTGACCAAGTGCTTTTGCATGATGACAGATGGTAGCTGCATTAATATTTATGTTGGACATGGCAAGAGAGGCTCAGAGGAAAAGGAGTTTATATTGAAGATTTATCCTTGGAAATAGGTAAAAATCAAGTTGTCAGTGTAGAATGACCACAGGTTCCCAAATATGAGCATGAATCCATGCTCTGCCACCCTAAACAGATATATTATCTTGCATAAGTCTTATGTTCTCTAAACCTCAGTTTCCCCATGAATTAGAACTAAATTATAAGACTTCAATGGAAATTAAGTGAGCTAATGCTTATAAATCATAATTACAGCTACCATTTTCCACATGCTTCCTCTGGATTCATGCTTAGTTGCTCAGTTGTGTCTGACTCTTTGACATGACATGGACTGTAGCCCACCAGGCTCTTCTGTCCATGGGATTCTCCAAGCAAGAATACTGGAGTGGGTAGCCATTCCCTTCTCCAAGGGATCTTCCCAATCCAGGGATCAAACTCAGGTCTCCTGCTTTGCAGGTGGATTCTTTACTGTCTGAGGTACCAGGGAAGCCCCAACCCGGATTAGACATACATAACAATTAGTCAGTTCAGTTAAGTTGCTCAGTCATGTCCGACTTTTGGCAACCCCATGGACTGCAGCACACCAGGCTTCCCTGTCTATCACCAACTCCCAGAGCTTGCTCAAACTCATGTCCATCGAGTCAGTGATGCCATCCAACCATCTCATCCTCTGTCATCCCCTTCTTCTGCCTTCAGTATTTCCCAGCATCAGAATCTTTTCCAATGAGTTGGTTCTTTGCATCAGGTGGCCAAAGTATTGGAGCTTCAGCTTCAGCATCAGTCCTTCCAATGAATATTCAGAACTTATTTCCTTTAGGATTGACTGGTTTGATCTCCTTGCAATCCAAGGGACTCTCAAGAGTCTTCTCCAACACCACAGTTCAAAAGCATCAATTTTTTATCACTCAGCCTTCTTTATTGTCCAAGTCTCACATCCATACATGAATACTGGAAAAACCATAGCTTTGACCTGGTGGACCTTTGTCAGAAAAATAATGTCTCTGCTTTTTAATATGCTGTCTGGGTTTGTCATAGCTTTTTTTCCAAGGAACAAGCATCTTTTAATTTCATGGCTGCAGTCACCATCTGCAGTGATTTTAGAGCCCAAGAAAATATTGATGAGGTAAATATTGGCACCTTCATTTTACTGACAAAGAAAGGAAGATTCTGAGACTTTAGATAATTTGTCCATGGCCTCACAACTGATAAGTGGCAGGTGTGAAATTAAAAACTAAGGTTTCAAAGTACTTGCTCTGGACCACTCCATTGTCCTGCAGCAAGATTGTACCTTAATTACAGTGGGCATTCTATAATGCTTTTTCTTCTTAATTAGTATTGCAAATGCAAGGGGCACTTTTAGGGCTTCCAACTTGCATGACTCTAGAGGAACAATTCACATCTGAGTCTACATGAATGGCTCACCCTTGGGAGTTATGCATTGAACAGCTAGTATTTCTGTACATGGTAATCCTTGGCACTATTTTTCACAGGTCTCTGTAATTAAGAAAGGAGAGATGGAAATATATTTAAAAGAGAATCTTTATTTATAGTGGGCCTATAATATTTTGGCTCTCCCAACAGCTTCAGAACAACTTTTGCATGTTTAAAGAATGCCCTAAATTATGACTCTTATCTCTAAAGCTAGAACTCAGAACCCCTTTTCCTTGCTTAGGAAGTTTGAGTATAAGTATATATAATCATGGGGCATGAATTAAGCCAATCAAGCTCATCTGTATTTCATTCCAGAAGTAGTAAATGTGGGGCACCATACCTGACTTTCACTGTTTACCTCCTCTTAAAATGTTTAATTTTCACTTTTGCCATCTCCTTACAGCATGGTCTTCATACTGGGTCACCAATCCTCACTTTCCACCATCACAGTAGTCTAACAAAGTTTTCTAAATAACTCTTCTCTTCCTAAAATAGCTTTTTTGGCAATGCCAGCTGTCAAGATAGAAATATTTTTCAGTCTCTCCTCATGGTATATACTTGATATAAGTGGATGGCACATAGAAAGTGCTCAGTAAATGCTAATTCCCTTGCTGTCTTCCCTACACATCCCATTTCCTCTTCAAGAACAGGAACTAGGCCTTATACCTACTGCTGTACCCAAAGCGTGCAGTGTTGTGTGTCAGGAGGTGCACATAATGTTGACTTGCTGATGGTGGTGGTGGTAGGGACCCAAGACACAACTATAAAGCACAAAGTGCCCATAACTACTTGCTATAGGCAAATATGTTTTTCCTTCAAAATTAATATCCCAAAGTGTTGGTGTTTGAAGGAAGGGCTTGTGGAAAGTGAAGAGGTCATGAGGACAGAGACCCCATGATCAGGATTAGTGCCCTTATGAAAGAGGCACCAGAGAGTTCTCATGCCCCTTCTGTCACGTGAGGATACAATCAGAAGGTGACTGTCTGAACCAGGAAGTAGGCCTCATCAGATATAGATCTGCCAGTGCAATAATCCTGAACTTCCAGGCTTCAGAACTGTGAGAAGGAAACTTGTTTAAAAGACACCCCATCTATGATATTTCAGTTATAGTAGCCTAAACAGACTAAGACACCACCCATGCCTAAATAATGTATTTCATTTTACAAGTGTCCTATGGAAAAGAGACAAAGAAAATTAAACACCAACTTTTGCTAATCATCTTCTCCCTTTTAAATAATGCATTTTGTTTTTTCATATAATCCTTCAAGTATCAGAGCCTTCTTTCTATCTTGAACTATTTTTCTTTGTTCAACTATCTCTTTTGCTTTATTAACACTCTCAACTGAGCATTCCCAAAGGCTCTGGGCAATGTAAATTAATTCCTAGGGGCTCAGCCTTAATCATCTGGTAACAGAGCAGTAGTGAGAATATGACCTGCCTTGGGTATCAGGAGTTGCCCCGGCTGCCTAGTGATAACCATTATTTACACAGACACGCCCTTCACAAGAACCTTAACCCCTTCTACTCTGTCAGCAACTTTAAAGGCTTAATGATTTTATTTTTTTTTATTTTTTTTTAATTTATTTTATTTTTATTTTTTTTATTTATTTTTTTTAATTTTATTTTATTTTTAGACTTTACATAACTGTATTAGTTTTGCCAAATATCAAAATGAATCCGCCACAGGCTTAATGATTTTAAAGCGGCAGATTACCCACCTCCCAAGCCTGTTCAAGCTCTCCAGGTTAGCCAGCTGGGTCTTCACCATCTCCTGTAACACTAGCTGATCACGCCTCTCTGCGTTTGTGCGTGTGCCTCCACAGAATCTGCCTGTCCATCTCTTTTGAACTTCAGTGAAATGCCCCTTCTGCCTCTCCTCCAGCTCCAGAGTAAATGTTAGTAATTATTCAATGAATATTAAATTTTTTCTTAAATTTAATTTTTATTTTATCTTGGAATATGGCTGATTTACAATATTGTGTTAGTTTCAGGTGTACAGCAAAGTGATTCAGTTTCATATATATATAAAAGTGAAAGTGTTAGTCGCTCAGTCATGTCCAATTCTTTGTGACCCCATGAACCGTAGCCCACCAGGCTCCTCTGCCCATGGCATTCTCCAGGCAAGAATACTGGAGCTGATTGCCACTTCTCTCTCCAGGAGATCTTCCTGACCCAGGAATCGAACCCAGATCTCCCATATTGTGGTCAGATTCTTTACTATCTGAGCTACCAGAAAAATTATACTCAGTTATATATGAATATATATATATGAAACAATCACTTTGCTGCACACCTGAAACTAATATAAGTGTATATATATATAAAACACTGAATATATATATATATATAACTGAATCATTTTCCTGTACAACTGAAACTAACACAATATTGCAAATCAACTACATTCCAAGGTAAAATAAAAATTGTTGTTCAGTCATGTCCAACTCTTTGCAACCCCATGGACTGCAACATGCCAGGCTTCCCTGTCCATCACCATTTCCCAGAGCTTGCTCAAACTCATGTCCATTGAATCAGTGATGCCATCCAACCATCTCATCCTCTGTCGTCCCTTCTCCTCCTGCCTTCAGTCTATACCAGCATCAGGGTCTTTTCCAATGAGTCACCCCTTCACATCAGGTGGCCAAAGTATTGGAGCTTCAGCTTCAGCATCAGTCCTTCCAATGAATTTCCAGGGTTGATTTCTTTTAGGATGGACTGGTTTGATCTCCTTGCTGTCCAAGGGACTCTCAAGAGTCTCCTCCAACACCACAGTTCAAAAGCATCAATTCTTTGATGCTCAGCCTTCTTTATGGTCCAAGTCTCACATCCATACATGAATACTGGAAAAAAAAAAAAAAAAACATAGCTTTGACTATATGGACCTTCAACGGCAAAGTAATGTCTCTGCTTTTTAATATGTTGTCTAGGTTTGTCATAGCTTTTCTTCCCAGGAGCAAATGTCTTTTAATTTCATGGCTACAGTCACCATCCACAGTGATTTTGGAGCCCAAGCAAATAAAGTCTGTCATTGTTTCATTTTTTTCCCATCTATTTGCCATGAAGTCATGAGCCCAGATGTCATGATCTTCATTTTTTGAATGTTGAGTTTTAAGCCAACTTTTTCACTTTCCTCTTTCACATTCATCCAGAGGCTCTTTAGTTCCTCTTCACTTTCTGCCATAAGGGTGGTGTCATCTGTATATCTGATGTCATCTGCATATGTAATTTAAATAAAAATTAAATTTAAGAAAAATATTAACATTCACTGAGTAATTATTAACATTCTATATTCATTCTAAGTCTAACTATTAGGTTAGTACAAACATAACTGTGGTTTCAGACCATGAATTTTAAATCATTATATTAATAACTAGGCTCAAACACATCTTTATTAATCAAAATAGGAACCATTACAATCAACAATTTGGCCAACAAGAAATAAGTTTGTTTATTCCTGTAGCATAAAAATCCATGCTTCAGGATTCAATGAACTCTTGGAAAGCATTTTCTGCATCCTGCTGGTTGGGAAAGCTTCCCAGGTGGCACTAATGGTAACAACCTGCCTGACAAAGCAGGAGATGAAAAAAACGCAGGTTCCGTCCCTGAGTCGGGAAGATCCCCTGGAGGAGGCCATGGCAACCCACTCCAGTATTCTTGTCTGGAAAATACCATGGACAGAGGAGCCTGGCAGACTATACCCCATAGGGTCATGAAGAGTTGGACATGACTGAAGCCAATTAACACACATACACACACACATACGGGCTTCCCTGGTGGCTCAGAGGTTAAAGCGTCTGCCTAGAATGCAGGAGACCCAGGTTCGATCCCTGGATCAGGAAGATCCCCTGGAGAAGGAAATGGCAACTCACTCCAGTACTCTTGCCTGGAGAATCCCATGGAGGGAGGAGCCTGGTAGGCTACAGTTCCTGGGGTCCCAAAGAATTGGACACGACTGAGCGACTTCACTTTCACTTGCACACACACACACACACACACATATATATATCCATTCTTTTTCAGGTTCTTTTCCCATATAGGTAATTACAGAGTATTGAGTAGAGTTACCAGTGCTATACAGTAGATCCTTGTTGATTATTTTATCTATTTTATATACTGAATGTATAGTGAGTATACATTAATCCCAAGCTCCTAATTTATCCCCCCTATCTTTCCCCTTTGGTAACCATAAATCTGTGTGCAAAGTTTGTGTCTTTTTCTATTTTGTAAAGAAGTTCATTTGTATCATTTTTTAGATTTCACGTATAAGTGATATTTGTCTTTGCCTGATTTACTTCACTTAGTATGATCATCTTTAGGTCCATCCAGGTTGATATCCATTCATCTGATGATGGACATTTAGGTTGCCTCTGCTGCTGCTGCTAAGTCGCTTCAGTCGTGTCCGACTCTGTGCGACCCCAGAGACGGCAGCCCACTAGGCTCCTCCGTCCCTGGGATTCTCCAGGCAAGAACACTGGAGTGGGTTGCCATTTCCTTCTCCAATGCATGAAAGTGAAAAGTGAAAGTGAAGTTTCTCAGTCCTGTCTGACCCTTAGCGACCCCATGGACTGCAGCCTACCAGGCTCCTCCATCCATGGGATTTTGCAGGCAAGAGTGCTGGAGTGGGTTGCCATCGCCTTCTCCGTAGGTTGCCTCTATGTCTTGGCTATTGTCAATAGTGCTGCAATGATTTTTTTTAAATTGGAGTATAATTGCTTTACACTGTTGTGTCAGTTTCTGCTGTACTGCAAAGTGAATCAGCCATGTGTATACATGTATCCCCTCTCTTTTGGGTTTCCTTCCCATTTAGGTCACCACAGAACACTGAGTTCCCTATGCTCTATAGTATGTTCTCCTTAATTATCTGTTTTCTACGTGGTAGTGTACATATGCCAATCTCAATCTCTCAAATCAGCCCGCCCACCACCTTTCCCCCATGGTCTCCATATTTTTGTTCCCTAGTATATGTCTCTATTTCTGCTTTGCAAAAAATATCATCTATACCCTCTTTGTAGATTCCACATATATACAGTAATATATTATATTTGTTTTTCTCCACTTCATTCTGTCTCTAGGTCCATCCATGTCTCTGCCAAAGACACAACTGTGTTACTTTTTATAGCTGAGTAATATTCTGTGGTATATATGTACCACATCTTCTTTATTCATTTCTCTATTGATAGACATTCAGGTTGCTTCCACATCTTGGCTATTGTAAATAGTGCTGCAATGAACATTGGGGTGCATGTATCTTTTTGAATTACAGTTTTCTTTGGATACATGCACAATAGTGAGATTGCTGAGTTATATGGTAGTTCAATTTTTAGCTTTTTATGGAACCTCCATACTGTTCTCCATAGTGGCTGTATCAATTTACATTCCCACCAACAGGGAAAGAGGGTTCCCTTTTCTCTACACCTTCTCCATCATTTATTGTTTGTAGATTTTTTGATGATGGCAATTCTGACCACTGTGAGGTGATAACTCATTGTAGTTTTGATTTGCATTCTTCTAGTAATTACTGATCTCCAGCATCTTTTCATGTGTTTGTTGACCATCTGTATATCTTCTCTGGAGAAATGTCTATTTGAGTCTTCCACCTATTTTTTTTATTGGGTTGTGTTTTGTTTTGTTTTTTATTGAAATGCATGAGCTGTTTGTATGTTTTGGAGAGTAATCCTTCATCAGTTACTTCATTTACAAATATTTTCTTCCATTCTGAGGGTAATCTTTTCATCTTGTTTATGGTTTCATTTCCTGTGCAAAAGCCCTTAAGTTTAATTATGTCCCATTTGTTTATTTTTGTTCTTATTTTCATTACTCTGGGAGGGGTCAAAAAAGATCTTGCTGTGATTTATGTCAAAGAGCATTCTACCTATGTTTTCCTCTAGGAGTTTTATAGCATCTGGCCTTACATTTAGGTCTTTAATCCATTTTGAGTTTATTATCCTGTATGGTGTTAGACAGTGGTCTAGTTTCATTCTTTTACATGTAGCTATCCAGTTTTCCCAGCACCACTTATTGAATAGAATGTCTTTTCTTCATTGTGTACTCTTGCCTCCTTTGTCATAAAGTAGGTGACCATAGGTGGGTGTGTTTATCTCTGAGCTTTCTATTCTGTTCCACTGATCTATATTTCTGTTTTTGTGCCAGAGCCATACTGTTGAATCTATAGCTTTGTAGTATAGTCTGAAGTCAGGAGCCTAATTTCTCCAGCTCCATTTTTTTTTCTCAAGATTGCTTTGGCTATTCGGGATCTTTTGTGTTTCCATACAAATTGTAAAAAGTTTTGTTCTAATTCTGTGAAAAATGCCATTGGTAATTTGATAGGGGTTGTTTTGAATCCATAAATTTCTTTGGGTAGTAAAGTCATTTTCACAATATTGATTCTTCCAATCCAAGAACCTGGTATATCTCTCCATCTATTTGTGTCATCATGGATTTCTTTCATCAATATCTTAGAATTTTCTGCATACAGGTCTTTTGCCTACTTAGATAGGCTTATCCCTAGATATTTTATACTTTTTGTTGCAATAGTAAATTGGATTGTTTCCTTAATTTCTCTTTCTTATCTTTTGTTGTTAGTATATAAGAATACAAGAGATTTCTGTGTGTTAATTTTGTATCCTGTGCCTTTACTAAACTCATTGATTAGCTCTAGTAGTTTTCTAGTGGTATCTTTAGGATTTCTATGTATGGTATCATGTAATCTGCGACGTGACAGTTTTACTTCTCCTTTTCTAATTTGGATTCCCTTTGTTTCTTTTTCTTCTCTGATTGACATGGCTAGGCCTTTCAAAACCATGTTGAATAATAGTGGCAAGAGTGCACACCCTTGTCTTGTTCCTGATCTTAGAGGAAATGCTTTCAGCATGTCACCACTGACCATAATGTTTGCTACGGATTTGTCATATATGGTTTTTATTAAGTTGACATAGGTTCCTTCTATGCTCACTTTCTTGAGAGTTTTTATCATAATGGGTGTTGAATTTTGTCAAAAGTTTATTCTGCATCAATTGAGGTGACCACATGATTTTTATTCTATTCCAAAACAGGAGACACACTGAGGCTGGGGTGTACAGGACTTCAGTACAGACCAAGGGTATAGTTCTTGCTTTGCCCTGGCTTCCACAAACTGCCCACTACATTCTCCTTTGATCCCCTAAAGATTCATTTCTGTCCCAGCTGATTTCCCCACTGTAAAAGGGTGGTTTTCTGAGTACAGAAACCTCTCTGCACCTTCAACTTCCCACCAGAGTTTCTGGTCCCTTTTTTGATTCCTCTTTTCTTCCTTTATTTTTCTTTCATCCTACCTGATTGCAAGGGAATTTTTCTTGTCCTTTAAGTTGTCTGAAGTCTTCCACGAATGTTCAGCAGGTGCTCTGTGAGAACTGTCCCATTTGTAGATGTATTCTGGATGTGCTTGTGAGGAGAGAGGAATTCTGCATCCTCCTATTCCATCATCATGACACCTCCCCTCTCAACATTAATTTTTGTATCCGCAATATGAGAGCAACAAAACCTGCTTCAGCATTGTTTTCAGGGTTCGATGGCATGAGGCATGTAAAGCGCCTGGCACAGTGCCTGGTATAACAATGCTCAGTAGAAATAGGCTTCCTGCCTTCTCCTCCTCCAGCCCTCAGTAGTCTCTCTTCTCCCTGACTCTTCTAATACAGTGTTTTATTTCTTCTTCCACTTGTCTAGGCCCTGGCAAGCTCTTTTATTTAATTTAATCACTTATTTAATCAACATTGAATTTGTCTAAAACTGTTCTATGAATTTGGGATGATGTACAAAATACACTCAAGGGCTTGTCTTCAACAAATGCACAGTATATAATGGGCAGTAAATTGTTTTAATTAAACATAATTGTACTACAAGGTAGTCTCCTCTACAAAGAAGTGATGTATAAAGGACAGAGTGACAGACACTGCTACAGAATATGAATGAAAACCTCAGCAAAAAGATATTTAAGCTGGGTTATAAACAATTAATAAAACTTCACAGAATATGGCCAAAATTTGCTCAAGCAGAGAAAAGAAAATTTGTCCTAAAGAAATAGCTCACTATAGGAAAAAATCCTGTAGGCATATTTTGGCTTATTGTATTATGATTGGTGATTATCAAGACCATATTTTTTAAAGCAACAAACAGGATACCTAAATACAAAGAAAATAATAGGGATAATGGAACAAAACATTTAGAAAACCTAAATGTGTAGTTGTTATTTCTAGGAAAGTAAAATGAATGAACAAAAACCTAATTATAAAAAAATAAGGAAATGGTTAAATAAGTAGTGACTAACCAAATCAAGGTACTATGTAGACTTTAATAATGATAATAATGGAATAAATGTAATATCTTTTCAAATTTTTTAAATAATCTAAAATTGAAAGTTCTTATAATATGTGAACAAAGACTTCAAAGGAAAATGCTTAAGAAAAACATGGCTGTTATTTGATGTGGCAATGGTCATTATTTTATAAAAATCTTTTTGAAATCCTCTTAGAGTGTACAATTTCAAAAAGAAAAGATGAGGTGTTACTATTCAGGAAATGCTGTTATGTTTATAAAATTATTTTAAAATATTTTTCAGATTAACAATTTTTTACTTGCACTAAAAACAACAAACCGGAAGCATCAAGTATTCACTAAAGTAAATATTCCCACAATGTTAACTTACACCATTCTGGGAGCTTCCACCTTGCCCCTCCCTATCTCCAAAACTCAAGTCACTCCCATTTAGAAAGATTGAAGGGTTTTTTTCACCCAGTGAAGAGCATATTTAATATTCAAAGCACAGAGCATTTAATTACCTACGGTATAAGGATTTTCAACTGAAGTTGCCTCAACAAGAACACATGTATTTGGTGACAAAATGAATTCTCCTAATTCTTGCCTTTTCCAAACAGTAAGATAAAACAGGGAAACCTTCACCAGACACATGATGCCTAAACATGAAATCAGTTGTCAATCTAATGTGGAGTCAGAAGAAAGAATAAAGGAAGATCAAAAGTTAAGAAAAAGGAACATGCTAACTCCTAGTAATTTTTCTATTTCCTAACTTTTAAAATCATGAATGCTTTAGCATTTAATTTTTAATGTGCCTGAAAGATCCATTCTTGAGTTTCTTATTAACTAATTGTTACAGAATTTTAGTTTCTCAAATTACAAGATTAATGCACATATTTTAAAGAAAATATCAAAATAATTAAGAGTCTTAAGAATGTCACACATCCAATTTTAAAGAAGGAAACTGGACTGACTTTACATTATTACTGTCTTTTAAGTGTGATAGATATGCATATGTGTTTTATTAAATTTTTAATAAATGTAACAAACTACACTACAAGCAGTAAAATAATTACTTCCTTCAACACTCAGGATTTTCTTTTTTCATTTGTGATGAATACCACAGTTTCTCTTTCACAGGAATTATTAATCTTGAAAGGTCAACTATAAATATCTTTTCCTAATATCTTTGTGGCTGGGTAAAACTAAGCGTCTGCCTAATGAGCATGATGCTCATCAGCCTTGATTTTCTTTCTGTGGCTAGAGGAAATCAGCAACGCCAAATACATTTCCTAGAGCTACTCAGCAACAAGGGCCCAAAGTTTTCTGAGGTACCTGCTAGTATGGAGAGTTAGCAAGTGAAAGAAAGAGAAAAGGCAGTGAGCTTTCTGAATTTCCAAATGTTACATCTCCAGGAAATGTAACAAGCATCTGCCACTTATGTAAATAAATCACATTTAAGCAGCACATTACTCTTTCTTAAGCATCTTATACAATACACATCCTCCTCCCTATAGATGATAGAACAGTCTCAGAGAGCCTAAGGTCATGGCCATGGCCACAGCTACTGAAGAGGCTGGAGATGAAATCTTCCTGCCCCAGATCTTAAGCTCTTCCAAGTGCACCACCATAGCCCATGGTGTTTAGAGTCAGACAAACCTATGCTTAGTTGTCGCGGTTTCTGCCACTTCCTAGTTTTGGACAAGTCACTCAAGACCTCTGTGTCTCAGCTTCCTCATTTGTAAAATGGGATAACAGGAGCCTAGATAGCATATGCTTGTTATGAGCACAAAATACTATAGATAAATCCCTTAGTACACTCGCAGCCCTGAGATCATCCAGTTGTTCTATTTGTTGTAAATTGCTGCTGCTGTTGCTGTCCTTCGTCTCTAAATGAAGCCACCAGGACGATTCTTGTAGAAGGCAGCATGGTGTGATGGCTAGGAATGTTGAGCTCTCAAGCTAAACCCATCTAGGTTCAAAACCTACCGCTCCTAAGTAAAAGCTGTATGACTCTAAGCAGATTACTTAATGATAATAATAACCTTTTGTCATCTCCATTTCCTTTAAAATGAAGGCAATGATAATAAACCTAACTCTTTTGGCTTTTGGGAGGATTAAACAAAGTGCACACTTGGAATACTTACAACAGTGCCTAATCTATAGAAAGCACTTAATAAGTGCTAACTTTAATCTATCGTCAACATTATCTTATTAATTTCCAGCAGCTTCCCTCAAGGTTCTGACATTAAACTTACTTTAAGACATTTAGACATCTGTTATGTGTAGATTATGGCAATACATGGAAAGAAAGTGACACTTCCTGGGTGTGGTTACAATCTATTTTACTAGCTAGGATATAAATCTATACTTAACGATGCAAGGCACCATAATCTGTCAATGAAGGGTAAAGACAACAGGTAGGACCAGAGTCCAGAGGAGGAAACCATTTTGAAAGCAGTAGCCTTTCATTTTGGGGAGCAGATTTGTTATTTATGGCCAAAAGAAGAAAAATAAGTGAGACCTGGTTCTAAGACTGAAATTTCATGGTCCTATAATATTAGTTTAAAAATCAAGGGAAACAGGACTCTTAAATCCATTTTTATTTTATCTTGAAGTTTGAAGCATTAAGAAAGTCATCTACTCCCTATTCATATCCTAGGTTCTCAAGAGAAAGGACATTTAATTCTAGAAATCAGTAGAAAGAAATAACCTCAGAATGAAAAAACAATCATTACCAAAAAAGGAAACAGTGATTGAGTGTATGTATGTGTGTTGTGCACGTGTACATATATATATTCAGAGGCACATACAATGGCATCTCTTTATTTCTGATTTCTCTTCAAGCTGATGTAAACCTCATCACAACCTTAAGCAGGTCAAATTCACAAACCAGCTTTTGGCAATCACTGGGGTAAAGTGAACTTCAGAGTATAACAGGTGTGGACCAGATCTATACTGGCAGAGCAAAGCAAAGAATTGGAATTAGATCATTTTAATCAAAATGTTTGTTTGGCTTCAGTTACTGAAATAACTTCTTTCCTAAAATCTGCTTCCGTTTCCTGATTCTGTTTGCTGAGAATAACAACTTTTTCAGACTGATCATGCCAACAATACCAGCCCAAGGAACAGGAGCCACAGTGGGTTAAACTGAAAATCATAAGCCAGGCCAGTAAATGGAGATGAATTGTTAGTGTTCCTAGAAAGAACAGCTCCGTTTTCCAGATTTCCTGAGGAAGGAGCTGCATAAAGTGGTTTATTTGATTTTGCAGACGGAAGCAGGTAGCACGAATCTAGCAGGAAACAGAGCCCTCGAGGGAATATTCAGAGAATGTTTAAAAGGAAGCATTTTAGAAAAATTTTTGAATAACTATTTCAAACAAAGTTGGAGATGTTATGTGGAGTAAAGGGCACAAACTGTAAATCCCTACACTACTTACTGGTGATATCTTGAGCCATCCTCTCAACCTCTCTGAGCCTCAGTTTTCTCATCTATAAAATGGGGAGAGAACAATACACCCTTTGCAGGGTTAAACTACAATAAATTACAATGTATATAAGTTGCCTGGCCCTTATTAGGTATTCAAAATGAATAGCCATCACATGACAGAAGATTTACTTGAATGGGGACCACTAATGTCTTTTTACTCATTTGGCAAATATGTGTTGGACACTTGCAAGGTCACACAAGTCTTTGAATCCAAGGTGCTCAAAGTCCAGTGGCAGAGAAATAGTCTAATAGATTTTAACTGATTCTACAATTTACAAAGCATAAATAAGGTAGTTTTGGAATCATGGACCAAGGTACAGAGCAATCAAATGCATAGAGGAGAAGCCCAGGAAAAACAGTATTTGAACTGTCTTGAAAGGCATACAGGAACACTTTCAGTGGAGAAGGAAAGAAATGACATTTCAGTCTGGGGGACTTGCATATACAACAGCATGAAAATACAAAAACCCCTGGTGCATTCAGGGAACCTTAAGTAATCACTTCCTGGGAACCCTCAAACATTTAATTTGTCGTGAGGATTTAAATAGGCCATTCATGCCATTTTATCCAAAACAGTAAAACTGTATTTGCAACAAATATGGCCATGCAAAATATATATATATGGCCATAAGGCAATTGACTATTTGCTCCTATCCTACATTTAACATTGTCACCGGGCAATTTTGACGATTTTCAAGGGTTAGTTTTCTTCAGTGAATAGAGAGGTAGTGTTAAAGTGACTCTTCCCCCAACATTCAGGCATTTTTCAGTTTAGTGAATGATGCGCATTTTGACTGTAATAACTGATCTATTTCCTATACATCTAATAGATGAAAAGCAAGTTTTTATTTCCTTCTCTGCACAATAACTGGAATAATTTTTAAATGTATATTGCTTTCGTTTAACATTGTAACAATAAAGCACTACGATATTCATGACTAAATTTTGGGACTGTATTTAACATTGTGGAAGGAATTTGCTCTGTTTATATACTAAGAACACTAATACCAAAATAACACGTGGATTTAGCACATACATTTCTGTCAGACTGAATATAGTTTAGTGTCAAATTTGACTGAGTTCTTCAATGTTTTTATTAATATTTTGAAGCATAACATCTGAGCCATTTCTGAATCAAAATCTTTAGTTACAGAAATCTTTCCTAGATCTTGGGATAATCAACTATTTGCCAAAGGGAAAGAAACATCACACCCAGGAGCAAACTCAAATTGTCAGACAGCAAAGAACATGCGTTGCTCTCAGCATGCTGTTGAGATGACCCTTAGAGAATCAAGATGGAATCATTATTCAGAGCCATAACAAGCTAGAAAAACACCTTCATTTTCTACATTGGGAAACTGTGATCCTTGAAAACGGGAACTGTGGCTTACTGGCCTACAGAGTTACATCAGTTAGGACTACACACCCAACCCAAACCAGCTCGAAGGTTTTTGATTGAACTAAAAGTCCAAAGGTGAGGCAGATTCTGAGGTGTGGCCCAATGTAGGTGCTTACCTACGACAGCGATGTTACCAGCACATAGCTGCTTTTTCCTCTCTATCTATCATTGCCTTCTGCTCTGTTGGCGTTCATCCAAGACTCCGTGTAGTAATAAGTGACTCCAGCTCCACCCTCTCCCAACACCAAGCCAAGAGGAAAAGAGGATCCATTTCCCACAGCTCTCCCCAAAGTTTAGGATTCCTCCTGAACCCAGTTCTGTCACTTGCCTCCTCTGAATTAATCTAGTTCCTGGAGCCAGACCACAGAAATGCCATTCTTCGGGAAAAGATACAGCCCTGAAACTGGAGTCCAACCTGGTTCACACAGACAGAAGATGGGGAATGTATGGTTCCCCAGTGAAACCTGAAAATTATTGCTGAAAGGCAGGGAAAGGGATTCTAGACAGTTAAACACCTAATTAATCCTATTTCTGCTCCTTACTTCATGCTACCTAGGGAAAGTCAATTACTTAAGTTTTAGTTTCCTAATCTGTAATTCAGCAGTCATCTCACACACTTCAGCTACATCACTGGGCATATTTGAAGGTCAGGAGAGAAAGATATAAAATCTCTTCCTGTATATAATAAAAACTATTAACATAAAAGAAAAACATAAGATTTAAATCTGAACATGTGTACACACACAGCCCTATAGTATAAATGTGGGAACTCTGCAAAGATACTCTATATTGTAAACAAATCAAATTAATTTCCTAATCTTTATAGTCATAAATCAGCCTTCACACACTTTCACTTAGGTATACTCATGTAGAGAATACCTGAGATTTTAAACAGGAAAAGCCTAACTGCATTGCACTTTCTCACAAGGTACAGCTCTTAATTCTAAATGTTGTCTATTTCAGAAGGAATGGAACTTTTTGTAGGAGTCAGGAAACATTCCCAAGGGAAAGGACTTCAGAGTGACAGGGAGTAGTCATCTAGGCCACGGCAAGTCTTGAGTTTTGGGGTTTTTTTTTCCTGCTCCAAACCAGAGTGGACTATAATCCTATTCCCACTTTAGCAATTGTAGCAAAAGGCATTATTCAGAGCATCTCTTCACTCTGTCATTTCTGGCCTTGCTTAGATTTGTACAATAGCAAGTCAGAGCAAAAATAGCTAATCCAATAAATATGTAGCAGTTGAATACTAATTGATAATGAAAAATTGAACTCTAACCAACTGGCATTGCTCTATACTGAGGAAAAATGTTCTGATACCAAAGGCAATCAGTCTAGTGGAGAAACCAACATGGAAATAAAAGAACAGTTCCAAGCAGAATAACACAACACACACAAAATAACTCAAAGAAAGAATTCCTGTCTGGGTGAGGTCACAGGACTGCCATCAACCCTTTCAAAAGAAAGCTGCTTGGAGATGAGAACCGCACCTTAGTTATCCTTACCTATACAATAATTAGCATAGCACAGCTTCCATCAGATAGTAAGCATTTGTTATTTTTTAAAATATGCTTGACTTCAATGAGCAGAGTTGGAATGAAGTAAAAGACACTGTGTTATCCCTTCTAACAAAGGCATTGCCTGCTGCAAGTACTCTGAAATAAGTCAAAACCAGGCCCAGACCCATCTGCTCTAACCGATCAGTCTACCTATCTATCTATTTCTATCTTATCTTTGTACTATTTGCAGTGTTCTGTGTATGTTTATGAGCTAGTACAATAAGCATAGACTATTCCTTACTGTCCATTTCTCAACCAATCTTTTGTCTTTCAGAGACCTGAGTTAAAGGTGGCCCTTTAAAGTTATCAGTAAAGAAAAATAGCAGAATACATTGTGCCAAATCTATGCTTGTACTTACTTACTTGTTACTTACTTTGAGTGAAGTGATAAATAGTCTTCCTAGCAGAATTATTTACAAATAATTCTGGCTGAGCAACATCTTACAGGATATGTGAAATAGTCACAGAACATTAGGATGCATTTTAAAGCTAGTAACCTAACAGACTGGTTCCAAATAGGAAAAGGAGTACGTCAAGGCTATATATTATCACCCTGCTTATTTAACTTATAGGCAGAGTACATCATGAAAAACGCTGGACTGGAAGAAACACAAGCTGGAATCAAGATTGCCGGGAGAAATATCAATAACCTCAGATATGCAGATGACACCACCCTTATGGCAGAAAGTGAAGAGGAACTAAAAAGCCTCTTGATGAAAGTGAAAGTGGAGAGTGAAAAAGTTGGCTTAAAGCTCAACATTCAGAAAACAAAGATCATGGCATCCGGTCCCATCACTTCATGGGAAATAGATGGAGAAACAGTGGAAACAGTGTCAGACTTTATTTTTGGGGGGCTCCAAAATAACTGCAGATGGTGACTGCAGCCATGAAATTAAAAGATGTTTACTCCTTGGAAGGAAAGTTATGACCAACCTAGATAGCATATTGAAAAGCAGAGACATTACTTTGCCAAAAAAGGTCTGTCTAGTCCAGGCTATGGTTTTTCCTGTGGTCATATAAGGATGTAAGAGTTGGACTGTGAAGAAAGCTGAGTGCCGAAGAATTGATGCTTTTGAACTGTGGTGTTGGAGAAGACTCTTGAGAGTCCCTTGGACTGCAAGGAGATCCAACCAGTCCATTCTGAAGGAGATCAGCCCTGGGATTTCTTTGGAGGGAATGATGCTGAAGCTGAAACTCCAATACTTTGGCCACCTCATGCGAAGAGTTGACTCATTGGAAAAGACTCTGATGCTGGGAGGGATTGGGGGCAGGAGAAGGGGACGACAGAAGATGAGATGGCTGGGTGGAATCACTGACTCTATGGAGGTGAGTCTGGGTGAACTCTGGGAGTTGGTGACGGCCAGGGAGGCCTGGTGTGCTGCGATTCATGGGGTCACGAAGAGTCGGACACAACTGAGCAACTGAACTGAACTGAACTGAACCTAACAGAGATTTAGGGGGAAAAAATTGCTACTTTCTAACTCTGTATGTATAATGTCCCTCTAAGTAAACAGCTCTAAAGTCTGAGATACTCAGTCCCCTGGAATTCTTTATACCTCTGTTCAAAATTCCACAGAGAAACTGCCTTGTCCTTTTAAGATGGCCTCAGCATGTAGAAATAAAGTGAAGCAACACTTAAGGAAGGTATATTAATGCAGCTTTTGGACCTGGAGCCCGAGAGCCCGAATCCAAAATCATCTTGCAGGCTTTCCATCCATTGCACCAGCCTCTCTGTTATTCAAATAAAGCCAGTAAGGACTGGATTACAAGTCAGAAGTCTATTGTGACCTGTTTTATGGCTCTTCCAGAGCATTAATACCAAGAACAGTAACTGTAATGAGTAGTATAGAACCCTTGAAATGGGCATGGCTCCTGCAGCAGCAAAACACAACCACCACCTTCAGAAAGCAGCTCAACTACCTTTACCTCCATGTATCTTTAAGCCATGCATCACCAAGCTTCTGGTTCTAAACTCACCACTATCATCAGCTTGATCTGGCAGCTTCTGCGTTCTAATCCTGACACTGCCTAGCTGACTTTTGTGCACTAAAGTCCTCCTCTGTAAAATGAGGAATTTACATACATGAGCTACATTGACTAGCTCAAAACTGACCTCATGTCTCATAAACATCATGTCGTTGAGAAAGCTGAAGGGTGATTAGTCTAAAATAAGTAAACTTTTTGACTGGGATTAAACTACAAATTTCAATAGCAACTAACCTTTATTAGGGGCTTATTATGTATCAGACACTGTTCTAAACATTTCACATGTTTTGAACTATTAAATTTTCAGAAATTGGGTCTTTCTTGGTGGCTCAGTGGTAAAGAATTCACTTGCCAATGCAGGAGACACGGTTTGATACCTTATCCAGGAAGATCCCACATGCCATGGATCAACTAAATCCATGTGCCACAACTACTGAGCCTGTGCTCTAGAGCCCTGGAGTCGCAATTACTGAGCCCATGTGCCCTAGATCCTGTGCTCTACAACAAGAAATGCCAACACAATGAGAAGCCCATGCTCTGCAACTAGAGAGTAACCCCCATTTGCCACAACTAGAGAAAACCCACACTCAACAACAAAGACTCAGCACAGCCAAAAATAAGTAAATAAATGAATAAAATTAACTTCAGAAGTCATTTAAGGTAGGTCCTACTGCTATCCTTATATCACAGTTAAGGAAACTGAGGCAATATTACAAAGCATGCCCATAGTCATGCAGATGATGGCCTGGGACTTAAACACCAGAATCTTGGTCCAGTGGAGAAGGAAATGGCAACCCACTCCAGTATTCTTGCCTGGGAAATCCCATGGACTGAGGAGCCTGGTGGGCTTCAGTCCATGGGTTTGAAAAGACTTGAACACGACTGAGTGACTAACACACACACAGTGAGAGTTAAGGAACTGAAAGAAGCTGAATAAGGCTCAGGCAGAGAAAGCAAGGGGGAAAGTGGTGAGAGAATGAATTGGACACGTTTGCAGAAGCTAAATCATAAATAGCTATATTAAGACATTTGGACAAAGGCAGAATTACCTTAAAGCTAATGAAGTGCTCCACTCCCATGAAAGGCCTTGGCAAGCGGTTCACATAGTCACAGTCTTTGAAAATTTTGCAAAAGAAAGGTACTTTTCACTGAAATTGGCAGAGACAGCTGTCTATTTCATTAAACATCTTGTGGTGTCAGTTGGCGTCGAAGTGGCTATGGCACTTGGGGGAACCCAATTATGGAAAGTACGGTTGACTAGATATTAGTTTGGGTTTACTATTCACAATCATTTCCAGATATGGGGAACTTACTGAAAGCCGTTTCAGTGTTAAGAAAGCCTTTTTTCCTTTTTTTCTTTTTTTTTTTTTTTTGATGAGAATGGCATATTTGATAAAATTCAAATGCACAGCATTTATTGCCATTTGGAAGACATATCCATAAAACAAGTTGGGAATTAAAGACTTCTAACACGAGTGTCTATGACAGGTATCTTCTTTTATTACTTTCAATTTTTTTAAAAAATAGCTGATAAACTACAGATTAAAACAATGAAATATGAAATAGATGCAATATAAATTAGAAATGAAATCAATAAGAATTGCTCTAAAATTGAAAAGCAAATTTTTACTATAAGCTCTCAGATCATACCAAATGATTAATTAAGAGGAGGAAATAATAACTTTGGAATAGAAGTAATAACTAGACTCCCGGATGTTTTGATAATCCAATTAATGCAGAGAAGTGAGTCATATGAACACATTGGGAAAGGATTTAAAATTCTTGCTAATTTGAAATAAAATACTTGAGTCAACAAAGATGACACTTAACTCTTAATATGCCACTGAAGAGGGGCCATCAACAACCGGTTACTTAATGCGTATCATGAGCTTTACTGGTCCTGAAGATTAGTCACTGAACAAGAAAATTTGAAACATTCTAAAATCTTACAACTCATATTTAGAAGAAATCTGATAGATGATTCCCCAAATTTGACAATAAACTTAAACAGTTTCAAGGCATATCAATAATGAGTTGTAAAGTTTTTCTAAAAAGAAAACTTCTAAAAAAAATAATCAAAAATCAATTTGAAAACATCAAATTTTGATTACCATTTTAAAAAAAAGATTGAATTATCAACCTACTCTCTTTATAGAAGATTTTACAAAACCACTGTCATATGAAAACATGATCAAAACACATGCATATAAAAAATTAAGGAAGTATTCCAGTGGTATGGTAGTCAGATAATTAATAAAAATAAAATATTTTACTCAATTTTAAAATATTTGTGGCATTTGTCAGATTTTAATGTATGCTTTGCTCATTCTCAAACACTCACTTTGTTCCTAATTTTTGTATTGATAATCTTGTGTTGTTTTCCCTAAAGAGGGCCCCCAAATTGTATAAACACTGAAATCTGCCTCTGAGCTTGGACATTATTCCAAGGTTTTGTCTTCCTCTTCTATCCAGTCTATTTTATGCTCTGCCCAGATGTCACCTCTACACCATATTTCTTCATGTTAATGTCTGTTTTCACAAAGGAAAGAGGGACTAAAATGTTTTAAACAACTGTTCTCTACTGGGCATCATATTAGATGCTTTATGACATTACCTTGTTTAATTATATACATATCGTGAAGGTAGGGCAATTGTTTTCCATAACATTTCCCCAAATCAAAAATAAATGCTGGTTGCAATAAGGCCTGCTCTTTATGAATGCTACCTTGCCAACTGCATATCTTAACAAGTCCTTCATACGTGTGTTGATTAAAGATAACATATAACCCCTTCAGGTGACCCATTTTAAATTTGAACATAGCTCCCCAAAATGCAGCTTTGGGTTAACTGTGGGTTCTTTGTTCATAAACACTGTCAATGTTAAGGTTGCATGGGCAAACTGTTCACTTAAGGACTTGAATGCGCTTTGTTTTCTGTACCTCACCCTGCATGAGCATATTCCCTTCTAGCTCATAGTAGTCGGTGCTTAACACCCCACTGAGAATGACACTCTAATCCTGGGGGATTAAGCAAACACTGCCCCTAGTCTTCAACATTACATTGTCAATCCATTAGGATTTACAAAGGTACAATTTGAAAAACAAGGAAATAATTCTATTGCCCTTAATTTAGGATGGCAAAATCAGATCAATTAAGGCTGCCAACATATGATTTAATTAACACAACCATTGTTTGGAGGGTGTTGCAGCACATATGGTATGATATGTAAAACCAAGCAATGTTTTTTTTATAATGTGTGAATATAGATAATATAAAGTTAAAGATCAAGTAGCGATTTCTTCCCTAGCTCTACCTTGGGTTGCATTTTTAACCTGACCCTGACTATATCAAGTGTCAATTTCATATATGATGATGAAATTGTCTATTGAAATAAAAAGTTATAACCAGCATTTTTTACTTTATATGTCAGGTTCTTAATAGTTTCCTAAATAACAAGGAACTCTCTTAGTCAGTTGGCATTTTCCAGTGTTTTAATTGCCTGCTGTGATATAATTATTGTGACATTTTGGGATGTTTTTAACATCCTGAATTAAATATTCTGACATCCCACAGAGCACTTCATGAAAACAGTCAAACTGTATTCAAGTCATTAGCAGTCTACAGCTGTCCTTTAATATTAAAATTATTTTCCAACACAAAACACAGATGAAAATTAAAGTATTTAACAACTTTGAGCTCAGGTTAGATTTGAGCTATATATTACCCTAATTTGGCAGGTAAGGAAGATCAAGGTGACTCTGAGATTCTTCCATTAAACTTTATCTGAAGCACCAAGTGAATTAAAGCCACCTCGTGATAAAAGATAATGAACAAAATGTACTGATTTCAACAGTGCAATTAGCCCCAGATTACACAGCCACAAATTCTGCATTAAGGATAATCACCAGAACACCACATCTCTTTTTCAATTGTTCTGGAAAGCTGGCTTGCTTTATTTTTTTCAGGTATTTATCTATCCATCAATCTGTTTATTTATTTGCTTCATATGATATATTCAAATAAAATCTTACAGATAATTTAGATAATTTATTTTTCAAATTTTTATAAAATTTTTAAAGCTAACACCCCATTTGCAGTTATTACAAAATGTTGGCTATGTACAATGCATTCTGGAGCCCATCTTACACCCAATGGTTTGTGCCTCACACTCCCCTATGCCTATGTTGCCTCTCCCCTCAGCCCACCCATAATCACTAGATTATTTTCTATATCTATGAGTCTGCCTTGCTATGCCTTGTGAGCTCTTTTTCTGTTATGTTCATTAATTTGTTGCATTTATTAAATTCCACACATAAGTGACATTATACAATATTTATCTTTTTCTATCTGACTTATTGCACTTAGTGTAATGCCCTCCAAGTCTGTGCATATTAACACAAATAGCATATTTTCATTCTTTTTTATGACTGAGTATTATTGCACTATAGCCCACCAAGTTCCTCTGTCCATGGAATTTCCCAGGCAAGAATACTGGAGTGGGTTGCCATTTCCTTCTCCAGGGGACCTTCCTGACCCAGGGATCAAACCTGAATCTGGTGGATTGGCAGGTGGATTCTTTATCACTAAGCTACCAGGGAAGTTCTAGTAGTCCATTGTTAGATAATTGATATATTTTAAATAACAGACCCTATGCTGCACTCAATGTGACAAGGTCCTAACGTATTTCCGAAGGGAAAGCCTAGCTGGGTTGACCAGTGATTAGCCCAGGGATAACTCACCATCTTCACTTGGATGTCTTTGAAACATCTCAAAATTAGCACATCTGAAATCTTCTTGATTCCCTTACCTTCTATGCCCATAGTCTCCCCAATCTCAGGGAAAGGCAACTCTATGCTTTCAGCTGCTCAGGTTCACAAACTTATTATCCCTGTATTATGCCAGTATTAGCCCTGATTCTTTTCTTGCTCTCACATATTAAAATGCAAAACACCAAAGAATCCTATTGGCTAAAATTCAAAATCCAACGCTTCCTACCACCTCTTCCTCTGCCTCTTAGTTCAAGCCACTATCACCTTTTTTAATTTGGTAAAATAGACATTAAAAAGGGACTTCCTTGGTGGTCCAGGGTTAAGACTCCATGTCCCCCAAGGCACAGGGTGCACATTTGATCCCTGGTCACAGAACTAAGATCCCACATGTCATGAGGCATAGCTAAAAAAAAAAAAAGACATAAAATTTGCCATGCTATTTCAAAGCATATATTCACATGGCTTCCTTGGTGGTCCAGACAGTAAAGAATCCACTTGCAATGCAGGAGACTTGGATCAATCCCTGGGTTGGGAAGATCCCCTGGAGGGAATGGCTACCACTCTAGTATTCTTTCCTGGAGAATTCCATGGACAAAGGAGCCTGGGAGGTTACAGTCAATGGGGTCGCAAAGAGTTGGGCACAGGTGAATCACTAACACACACCATGGAATTAAGACATTCACAATGTTGTGCAACTATCACCACTATCCATTTCCAGAACTTTTTCATCATCCCAAACCTATGAAACAGTAACTGCCCATCTCCCATCTCCCTCCACCAGTGCCTGATAACCCCACTCCACTTTCTCTATGAATCTAATTCTCACAAATATTTCATATAAATGAAATCATGTAATATTTGCCCTTTTATGTTTGGCTCATTTCACTTAGCATTTTTAAAGGCTTATCCATGTTATAGCATGTATCAAATTTTTCTTTTCCTTTTTAAGGCTAAGTAATATACCATTGTATGCCTATTAAAATAGCTGAGTTTTTAAGATTGACATACTCTCAATTTAAATTGACATACTCTCAATTTAAACTCTCCAAGATAAGGTAAGAGAATGCTTACTTTAGGGGTGCCTGACAATCACTGGTGTTACCTACAGCAACTATAGTTATGCAGTGAAATAAACAGAACAACCTCAGGGATGGATTAGGAGGTGCATAAGTAAGGGAGTAAGATTAGTGGAAAAGAGCACTGATGGGAACTGGGAAAGATAATATTAAAAAGAGACTTTACCTTCTTCACAATCTCTGCCTGGACTGACCAAGATGGAAAGCTGTAGTATAGGAGGAGCAGCATAAATAAATGCTAAGTATGTTTTTAGTTACCACAAAGAAATAAATAATAATTTTGATGCAAGCTCTGTATTGATTATGCCTGGTTTTTCTAAAAATGTTGGCTTCACACTTTGTGACATAGCAATTTAAAAGTTGCCTCTAAATTCAGTTTATGTCAATATTTGGCTTTAATGGATTTATAGCTGTTTTTACAGCTGGAAAATACAAGCTTGCAAAGGCACAATACACACAATAGAAAATAAACAGGACAAAGTTTAGTAACAACAACAGATGAGATTCATATTTCAATTCACTGTAACTGTTTCAAGCCTTTTGGCCCAGTTCTGGTGGGGTTAAATCATTGTTTTGTTATTTCAAAGTGACAACTTACAGTAGAAAGGAAGGGAAGGTTCTCTTGTTCTTTATAAATTATTAAAATTCTCTTTGATAATGTGGTTTACTTATAGGAATGTTTTTAAGAAATGTGTCCATTTTCTGTAGCATGTATCAAATGCTACAAATGTAGCTACATGTATCAAATGTAGCATGTGTCCATTTTTTGGAAGATTGATTCATTTCAGCCTGACAGTGTAAAAGGTCTTACCCAGACATGAACTGGAATATAGCCTATTTCACTGGAAGTAAACAAGGTGGTACCAAGGGCAGTACTGCCCTGTATCTGCTTTGTGAAGCCCTCACATTTTCTCCCAACACCACACATCTTGTTCATGAAAAAATCCATGTGGACCAAGGGAGACACTTCTGTCAATCAGCATGTTAAAACTTGGTAAAGCTCATTTCTCTTATTATTAGATGAAATTAATACCCGCAAGTTCTATTTCCTCTTGCACTCCACTTTAGAAATCACTGTTACAGGGAAAGAGCTACATTTTAGAAAAAAAAATCTCAATATGACATAATGTGATTTACAGTTTTCAAAGGACTTTAGTATCTACAAGGTTGTCAGCACTCACAAACTCCACTACTTACCATCCATTCAGTTCTCAACTTCTTCCAAACATCCTTCCATCTTTCTTCTATCTTTCTAATGAAGGCTTCCTTTTGTTAAAAACAAAAAAGATACTTCTCAGTCTTCATCTGTCTCAATCCCTCTTTGACTATCAACATGGTTATATGCCTTCTTTCTGCTTTCTTCTTCACAGCATCAGTTCAGTCCAGTTCAGTTGCTCAGTCATGTCTTGTGACCCCATGAACCGCAGAACACCAGGCCTTCCTGTCCATCACCAACTCCCAGAGTTCACCCAAACCCATGTGCATTGAGTCGGTGATGCCATCCAGCCATCTGATCCTCTGTCATCCCCTTCTCCTCCTGCCCTCAATCTTTCGCATGAGGAGGCCAAAGTATTTTGAGGTATAATTTACTTATCATAAAATTCATCCATTTGCAGTGCAAAATTCAAATCTTTTTAGTAAATTTACAGAATCATGCAATCACTGCAACAGTCCAGTTTTAAAACATTTTCAAGCACTCCAAAAATACCGATAGCCCATTTTTGCATTTTTTCCTTAACAATTGCCTTTGCTTTGGTCTGCACACTCTTGATTTCCCTGTTGTCTTTTTTCCCATTCTAGCCCATCCTCCTTGGTCTGTCCCTCCTTCTCTACACAACCTTTAAATATATTCCTTACAACCTAGGCCTTTACAGCCTAGGCCCTGGGTTTCTTTTCTTACTCCACATGCTTTTCTTAAGCCACCTTGTCCTTTCCATGACTTTAATTACCACCCGCCTACACCAAAATCTATTCTTATACTTAAAACAAACACAACATTGCAAATCAACTATACTTTAATTTTAAAAAATCTACTCTCCACTCAGACCTCTCTTCTGGGCTCTAAATTTTTATATATTATCTGTGTACCACCTTCAACTTAACATGAAATGAACTTTAGTATTCTCTGTCTACCTGCATGCATGCTCAGTCACTTCAGCCATGTCCAGCTCTTTGAGACCCAGGGGACTGTAGCCCACCAGGCTCCTCTGTCCATGGGATTATCTAGGCAAGAACACTGTAGTGGGTTGCCATGCCCTCCTCCAGGGGATCTTCCTGACCCCAGGATATAACTCTCTTCTCCTCTGTCTCCTGCATTGCAGGTGGATTCTTTACACACTGAGCTATCTGAGAAGCCCATTCTCTTTCTACTTTTCCTCCAAAACTGTTCCTCCTCCAATGTCTCTTCTCTCAATAAAGGCATCACTAACACCTTTCACTCAGTGGCCTGTACCAGAAAACTTGTGCACTATCCTTAACCTCTCTCTCCCTATCCTACCATACTCAGAGCATCCCTTCTCCCCATCTCCATGGACACTTCCCTAGGCCCAAAGCAACAGCATTTCTTGCTTGGACAACTACTTTAACCTCCTAATGGTTTCTCTGCATCCACTCTGGACCCCTTCTACACTTTTCTCCACAATGCTATCAGAGTCAAATAAAAAGTAAATATAATTCAAATCTACTTTAAATGTTTCAATGGTTTCTATAACTTTTATGATAAATTCAGAATTCTTCACCATAGTCTACATACCCTTCACCATCAGATCCCTAACAATCCCCCAGGCCCACAGGCATCCCTTTCATTCTTGCCTACTAAAATCCCACCACAGCCTTAACGTACCAAACTCTTCTCCCACTGTAGGTTACTTCCTCACCCTGAAATGTTCTTGCATGGGTCTCCCCACATCTCACTCTTACTCATTCTCAAGTGTTCCATATCTTCCCAAGAGAAACTTTCTTCCCTGACTCTAGATTCTTGGTCAATTTCAATAAAATAGTCTCTCATAGTACCCTGGTCCTTGGTAGGACTGATCACAACTGTAATTAAATAACAATCTGTATTGTTTAATGTCTGTTTCCCTCTCTAGACTGTTGTCTTCATCAGGGCAGGGACAATGTCAAATTTGTTTCATTATTGTATGCTTGGGAGCCTGACACATAGGAGGCACCCAGTAAATACCTGTCCAAGAACTGCATGGTTTCATTTAGTCCTCATAACAATCCTGAAAGTTAAGTAAGACCATTTATATAGCATAGGTAAAGAAATTATGATTCAGAGAATGCAGTTAACGTGCCCAAGATCAATCACAGAGGATTTTATTAATAGAAGCATAAATAGAATAACACATTGAGCATCTTAGAATACTTGCTTAATCAAAGCTAGAGTAATAATAAATGATACACATTGTCATTAATATTGTTCAGCTTTTAAACAAATCTTCCAGCCAAGGAACCAAAGCAGTTAGTCAGCCTTAAGAAACAGAGTTACACCTACACATTTAATCTCTAACTCTCAAAAAATGCTTTTGAAGTAGAAATTAACATATAGAAAATTACTTTCTCCCAGGAAGTCCTAACCCAGTCCAAATAATGACCAGTCTATTATTTGTACATACCATATAAAGATGATTGATGAAAAGAATCCATGGTTTCTTCCACTCCTATACCCAATCACAACATAGTGAATAAACTTCTATGAATCAAGGAATCTAGGTAGTACTGGGTGGTATGGTAGATAGTAATAAGCACTTTATAAATGTTTGTTGATTGGATATAGAAATGTTGATCAATAGAAATGAGCCAAAGCTTAAACCCTCAACTTCCTGATTCAAATTTTAAGGGTAACTTATACCTAGTGGGCAGCCGTCTATGGGGTCGCAGAGAGTCGGACACGACTTAGCAACTTAGCAGCATACCTCAATCAAAAAAATTTAGATGGAACTTCTTGAGCCTCCCTGTTTCTAAGGCTTTACATGAACTAGCCCTTTCAAGGTACTAACTACACCCCACCAGCACTAGACAACTTTGCCAGAACTCTCTGGAGAGAAAAAATGAGGCTTTGAAATAAGATAAGAATGTATAGTAGACACAAGAACTTTTTGTAATAAACATAAAATCCACTAACCAATTGATCAATTAAAAAACAAAACAAAAAACCTAAGCAATAAAAGCAATGGATATTATTTAGCAAATACCTGTTGAGTACCTGCGTTTGCCACATAGTGTTGATAATGATGACCCACACTTGTATAGTTTATAAAACGTTAATACTTGCCTTTCCTCCCTTTCTGCAGTGAACTTGAACACGCCAACCTGTGGTCTAACAGTCACTTCCTTTTTGATCTATCCCCACTAAGATGCCAGCACAGAGAAGTAGATTAGTCCTATGATTTTGTATCCAGCATACGAAGATAAGCCCTGAACTTTTATAAACCCACCAAGCCATGGCATTTTCTTAACACTTTGGGAGTAAACATATAACTGGTTCTGCCACAAGTTCTAAATAGGACTCCAGTTCTTCCACTAGACCTGGGTTCTGCCTAAATCCCATTCAAACAGAAATCTTATGAACACACTGACACTTGCTGGTCCCCTCTCAATGAGGCTGAGACCATATCTATGAAGTTTCTCCTTAAAGTCGACCAGAGTAGGCCAAACCAAGGCAAAAGATCAGCAGGATCTGCTGATCAGATCAACTTTAATCTTGCTCAACTGCAAGATTAAATATCAGGACCAGACAAGATTTGATCAGCCTCCGTAGTACACCAGGGTTATTAGAAGTGATGGAGAGCAAAAACCAAGTGTCAACCCGAGAGGCCAAATCTTAAACCCAGGCCAAGTATGTTACTTACAACCAACAGCATTAAATGATACACAAAGATCAGGACCACAGTAAATGCAGGAGAACAGTTTGAGTCAAGGATCAAAGCAAATAAGCAGCAAAAGATTTCAAGGATCTAATTTTGAGGCCTCTTCCTATTAGCATTGAGTTAGTAAATGGCTGGCTGGGTTAAAGGCATAAGAATAAGGGGAGTCCGGAACTTGCAACCAAAAGAAAACTAAAATAGGTCCTCTTAACAAAATAAAGTGTGTTATTACCATTTTACAGATAGGAAACTGAGGTTTCAAAGCCCCAGTGATTTGCCAAAGGGAGAACTCTGAACAAGGAGCAGGATGCAGCCAGAACCAATCATCATGTCTGACTTCTGAAAAGCACTTTATAAATGTCTGTTGACTGGACCCAGGAACAAGCCAAACCTTGAACACTTCTGATTCATATTTTACCTGTAACTCTTGGGCTTTACTATAAAAGCATTTTACATAAACTAGCTCTTTAATTGTATTATCTACTATACCATCCTGTTTCCATTAGTGCTAAAGGTAAGTCAAATAACTCATGATTGGAGTTAGTCTAATGCAAGTCAGTTTTGTAGAAAGAAGTTTTAAAGGTAAGATATGAACCCACAGAGAAGTCTTCCCCTACATTCAGTTCAGTTCAGTCACTCAGTAGTGTCCGACTCTCTCTGACCCCATGAATTACAGCAAACCAGACTTCCCTGTCCATCACCAACTCCTGGAGTTCACCCAAACTCATGTGCATCGAGTCAGTGATGCCATCCAGCCATCTCATCCTCTGTCGTCCCCTTCTCCTCCTGCCCCCAATCCCTCCCAACATCAGGGTCTTTTCCAATGAGTCAACTCTTTGCATAAGGTGGCCAAAGTATTGGAGTTTCAGCCTCAGCATCAGTCCTTCCAATGAACACCCAGGACTGATCTCCTTTAGGATGGACTGGATGGATCTCCTTGCAGTCCAAGGGACTCTCAAGAGTCTTCTCCAACACCACAGTTCAAAAGCATCAATTCTTCGGCACTCAGCTTTCTTCACAGCCCAACTCTCACATCCATACATGACCACTGGAAAAACCATAGCCTTGACTAGACAGACCTTTGTTGGCAAAGTAATGTCTCTGCTTTTCTATATGCTATCTAGGTTGGTCATAACTTTGCTTCCAAGGAGTAAGTGTCTTTTAATTTCATGGCTGCAATCACCATCTGCAGTGATTTTGGAGCCCCCAAAAAATAAAATCTGACACTGTTTCCCCATTTATTTCCCATGAAGTGATGGGGCCAGATGCCATGATCTTCGTTTTGTGAATGTTGAGCTTTAAGCCAACTTTTTCACTCTCCACTTTCACTTTCATCGAGAGGCTTTTTAGTTCCTCTTCACTTTCTGCCATAAGGGTGGTATAATCTGCATATCTGAGGTTACTGATATTTCTCCCGGTGATCTTGATTCCAGCCTGTGCTTCTTCCAGCCCAGCGTTTCTCATGATGCACTCTGCATATAAGTTAAATAAGCAGGGTGACGATATACAGCCTTGACGTACTCCTTTTCCTATTTGGAACCAGTCTGTTGTTCCATGTCCAGTTCTAACTGTTGCTTCCTGACCTGCATATAGGTTTCTCAAGAGGCAGGTCAGGTGGTCTGGTATTCCCATCTGTTTCAGAATTTTTCACAGTTTATTGTGATCCACACAGTCAAAGGCTTTGGCATAGTCAGTAAAGCAGAAATAGATGTTTTTCTGGAACTCTCTTGCTTTTTCCATGATCCAGCGGATGTTGGCAATTTGATCTCTGGTTCCTCTGTCTTTTCTAAAACCAGCTTTAACATCTGCAAGTTCATGGTTCACGTATTGCTGAAGCCTGGCTTGGAGAATTTTAAGCATTATTTTACTAGTTGTGAGATGAGTGCATTTGTGTGGTAGTTTGAGCAATCTTTGGCATTGCCTTTCTTTGGGATTCCCTTACATTAGCAATAAGTTAAAAAAAAAAAAAGTGAAAATAGAAGCCATATATATGCATGTTCTTGAGAGAAGCCATATTTGCCTGGTTACAGAAGCATCACAGTTAATTTCTGTATCCCACAGGCAAAGTCACAGTGGACACAATAGTGCAAACTTAAATGACACCCCTGTAATGACAACCTCAACACAGAATATTTCTCTTAACTCTCTCTCTCTCTCTATGATATCTGCTCAAAGCCAGGGATGAGGAGTACCTATATGGTAATGTGTTCACTGTATTAATAATAAACGTTTGTTTTGAATTATATCTTGAATTAATAATGAGACTCTCAGATTGAGAGCTCACTCACTGGAAGCCTGTGTTCGTGAATATTGTTGGTTAATCATTGAGCCACCCTATGAACTTATCAGGCACTATATACAATAAACATGTGACTACAGTTTGCCCTTCATGCCCCTGTGTTACCTAACTAATAGCATAGGTCTGAGAGCACAGTCTTGTAAATGATAGAATAAAATACACAAAATAACAATAAGACAATTCAAAAATCTCAACAGATAGAGACATAAAAGGTTAAGGTTGACATTCTTTCTTTAAAGTCACTGTGATGAGATGAGAGTAGGAAAATGTCAAACAGAAAGGAGCTAAAACAAATGAAATTCACCACAGCAGCTGAATTATGTCCAAATCTCAATGGTGACAAGAAAGGCCTTTCAAGTCTAAATAAAGATGGGGAAATACCAGTAATTATGCCTTCTATTTATCACCTTTCAGTAGCTGAAGGCATTTTACAACCTTTAACTCATTTATCTTCAAAACATGACTGTGAGTTTAGAGGATGACAGCTGGTCCACCTTGTTTCACAGAAAAATGATGAGACCTAGGGGATGGGATCGGAGAAGGCAACGGCACCACACTCCAGTACTCTTAGCTGGAAAATCCCATGGACGGAGGAGCCTGGTAGGCTGCAGTCCATGGGGTCGCTAAGAGTCGGACACGACTGAAGCGACTTAGCAGCAGCAGCAGCAGGGGATGGGATAAGTGGTAGAGCTGCTGCACTGTGCGTGTGGGTCCACCAGGGAAGACATTTAAGCAAATAACTAGCCGTTCTAAAATCCAGGCACTAAACCCACAGAAACATAGGCCTCCCCAAAGACATTGACTATCATAGCACAATATTAAGTCCTAAGATTGGAAAGTCATTCTCTTCTAATTAGCTGCCAGGAATTATGATTCTCTGGTCTTTTCCTTCTAGGTGTTAATGAGAATTTTTTATTTGTGAAAAGAATCTTGATGCCATCAGTAATAATAAACATGTAACCAGAGATTTAAAATCATAAGTCATTAGATACTAAAGATGAGATCCATGTGTTATATTACCCCGTGTTTATACTACCCTCAAGTAGTCTGTATCATTCCCTGTTTGAAGTATTTGCTGTTACTCCCTGGAGGAAACTGAAATTCCTGTAAGAAGATTAAATATGCCTAGTCTACTGAGGTCAGGCTTGACCGTATAACTGCCTTTGGCCAGCGGAATGTAGGCAAAATCACATTTGTCACCTTTGAAAAGAAGTTTTAAAAATTAGCATATGGTAGGCCATGGGAATTTCCCCTCTGTCAAGAAATCTGAAAGTTGCAGATAGAGACTGTTCCATCAGTTTATTCAAAGTCACAGTTGGAAATGAACAAAGCTGAGATGTGAACCCAGGTATTTGAGTTCCAGCACCCATTTTCTTAATGATTATTCCAGGAAATTTTCACCACTGTAAGAGTGTGGCCCAAAAGAGCCAAGAGTGAATTGTTCAATAAAAACTTTATAATTAGTAATTCCTTTAGGCACCGAGAGAACCTGACTTTGGTTTATAAAGGTAATCATTAATTAAATGTTTTTCTGTATATATGTTTGCTCAGGTCTTTATACAAGAGGTATATTTTTAATATTAGGTAGAAACCTATTTATACTTGAGAACAAAGTGACCAACTCTTTGTCTAATAGGCTAATACCTGCCCTCAAGGATTTCAGTTGCAATTCTTTATTCCCCAAAACAAGCTGGACAACTGACAACTTCTAGATTCAACCACCTCTTTGTATGGCCTTTTAACAATGCTTATCCTTCCCAGTATTGTTCTTTGTCCCTCAGGTTTCTCTACTCAGAAAACAGATTGAAACTGCAACTTTTGGGTATAATTTCCTACTCTAATCTGCTGTTTCCCAAGTCTTCCCCATCTCAGTAATCAGTACCTTCATTAAGCCAGGTGCTCAGAACACAAATTCGGAGGCACTCTTGAATCTTCACTTTCCCTCACACCCTTTATTTAATTCTTAAGCATCTACTGTCCTAAATATATCCTATATTCTGAAATTTCCTGCATAACATACCACTTCTCCCAAACTCTGAGCCAGCATCAGCACTGCCAGGGCTGCGGCAGTAAACTCCTAACTGGTCTCCTCACTGCCACTCCTGTCCTCAAACACATTGCTCTCCACAGAGCAGCCTGAGTCATTCTTCTAAAAGATAAATGGGATTGTGCCACACCCTCCTCTTTTAACAGTCAGAAAGCTCTCATCCAGTTTTACACTTGTCAATGTTTAATAACCTGTGTGACATCACCAAACACAAGGTTGGGAAGAGATGCTAACAGTCTGATCGCATGCATATTGTAAATGGTTTCTATGATATCACTGTTCCCTCCACGCTTAGAAAAAACTCCAGAGTTCTTGCTATGAATTCAAAGCCCTACATAAGCTGCCCCTGCTACCCCTCAGATCTTACCATTCTTCTTATTTGCTCTCCTGTAGCCATACTGGCCTCTTTGTTACTCCTCAAACATTCCAAACATATGTCCATCTCGGTGAACGTTCCTCCCACAGATATTCACAGGGCTCTCATCTTCACTTAATTCAATTCTGAGTTCAAATGTTCCTTCCTTAATACCCTATATGAAATAAGAACCTCCCCTCTCTATTCCCTGACCCTTGATAGTTTTTAATCACTGTGTAACATACTATTATATTTATATACCCATAAATCCACTGGGGATAAATTCCTCACAGTGAATGACAATCACCTTGTTCATTGCCATATCCTCAGGATCTAGAACAGTTTGTAGCAAATTATAGACGCTCAATAAATGTCTACTGAGTAAAAGAATATATGAATAAATGAAACAACCAATGAATAAGTCAACAAATAAAGTTTTTCAAAACAAAAAGATAGGAATAAGACTAGTAGAGAGGAGTACAATGACCAAGTATCCTTTGAGTCCTAACTGAGTCCTGAAATATCAGTGAAATCCAAGTTATATATGCCTTGGTCTGTGTCAAGTAGAGAGTAAAAACTAATTAAATGACAGAGGTGATGAATGAATGAAAGCAAAAATAATGTGTAAAACAAATTAGGCACGTTTCAGTAACAAATAAGAATCTGGGGAGGGATTGTTATAAAAAAAAGAAAGAGTAAGGACATATTGAACATAATCTTGGTCCACTAGAGAAAGTCCATGAGTAGTCATCAGGATGGGCTTCCCAAGTGGCTCAGCAGTAAAGAATATGCCTGCGAAGCAGCAGACATGGGTTCAATCCCTGAGTAAGGAAGATCCCCTGGAGAAGGATATGCCAACCCACTCCAGTAGTCTTCCCTGGGAAATCCCATGGGCAGAGGAGTCTGGTGGGCTACAATCCACAGGGTTGCAAAGAGTCTAACACAACTTAGGAACTGAATAGCACCAATCATCAGGATAATCCAATACTAATCCAAATACTTCCATTTACATGCTGAGTGAGCTCACCCAAGGGATTTTGCTTAGTTTTCTAATCTATATTAAAAATCAATAAAAATAGGGGATGGGATGTCATCGTTTCTCAAGACCATTCTTATTGGTTAAGATCATATGGTTGCAAGGAAGAAACCAACTCTGGCTACCTTAGGCAGTAAAGAAGTTCATAAAAAGAATTTTGGGAAGCTCTCTCAGAATCAATGGGAAGGCTGCAGAACCAGGACCAGGGAAGAACAGGAAGTAAGATAGGTCTGGATGTCTCAAGGCAAGAACAGAATAATAATACTCCCAGTGTTAGCAATTGCAATTATAATATATACTGTATTTAAGATGTATCAGGCACATCCTAAACCCTTTAGATATTCTAACATTTAATTCTCATAACAACCCTATGAGTTAGGTACTATTAATGACTCCATTGTAGAGAGAAGGAAACCTGGCCTAAAGAGGTTAAGTAACTTGTCCTAGTTACGGTCATTTAGCTAGTAAGGGGTCTGAACTCAGGCTATCTGGCTTAGTCTCTGCTCTTAGCCACTCAACATAATCTGACCTCTGATAGTCACTTCAGGGCCCCAAGTGATTTAACAATTTTCCTGCATTTGTGTTCTTTCACCAGGATTCAAAGTCCTAAAAAAAAGAGGTGGCAAAATTGCAATGGTTTGAATCTCATGCTCAGCCCTTGGCTAAAGGAAGGCCTGTCACTTGCCTGACTGCACTCTGAAGATTACTCAGAAGAGAGCAAAAGGAACTCCCTTAAATGGAATGAGGGCAGCATCACCCAAAGCAAAAGAAATGGATCTCCAGCCAAACACAGAAGTCTCTAGTACTCCATTTCATTTAATCTTCTAATCACAGTTTTCTCAAGTTTCCAAGATCCCACTCACTCCCAATCACATGTGATTGTGATTTTCATAAAATCTCTTAATAGTCAGGCAAGAACAAACACAGGACACTAATGTACTTTGTAAGAAAAAAAAAGAAAGAAAATTAAGGACTATTTCCTGACCTTTTAATGTGTATCAGAGCACTGTGCTAACAGCTTTACATATAATCTCATTTCATTCTTTCAGTGTTATGAGATAGCTATTTTAAATGACATTGAAGTTTAGAAAGATCTAGTGATTTGCCCAAGGTCATGTAGCTGGTAGAGCTGAGACTTAAACCCCAATTTGTCAGATTAAAATTTTAAGTTTTTAATTTATAAGATATTAAGTTATGCTTCCCTGTACAAAAATTAGAATGATCTTTAGGTGATGAAAAAACAATTCTAAGATACATAAAATGCAAATTGTTTTATAACAGAAACCTAAGAAGATTAAAAATAAATCTTAAGTGTGAAAATACCTTTAAAGCTAAAAGAACTGATTAGATTGAATATATTTTTATAATTGGTCCAAGGCTATTAAAATCATATAATGATTATAAAATATATTGACTCAGTAAAGAATTGCTTTTATAATAAAGCATCATAACATTGAACTTTCATTATAATCTTGCATTTGAGGTGTTGACAGCTTTGTGATCTCCAGCCCAGGGGAGGAGAAAGGAGGGAAAATGGAGAAGCCAAGACAAGGGGGAAAGGTTGAACACGGATGATGCCAGTGATGATGCCTTCCAGTTGCCCTCAAACCAAGTGAGTTGTCCACACAATTTAACTCTCCATTTTCCTTGCGAGGAAAAAGATCAATTCACTTCTAAACAAGATTTTGCAATCAATAACAATTCACTGTTACTTCAAATCATTTTTTTAACAAAGCAGAGGATAACAGGAAATTTTCCTTTCTTCTCAAGTTACAGGGAGGAAACATCAAAAAGAAAGATGCAAATAAATCTGTAATTAGTCGTAAAGATCCACACACATCTATTCATGAAGGGAGGGGAATGACTATGTCTATGTGTACAGTCTCTATACAACTTACAGAATGGAAATAAGCAGTCTAGGACTTTAAGCAACAAATAGAAACTACAGGTAATCCAGGTTAAGTCAGTAACTAATTACATGACTCTGGGCAAGTCACTTGGTTTCTCTGCCCTTTAGTCCGCCCTCTGATTGGGCACTACACAGAAATTCCCTGAAAACCAGATGTTACATCAAAGGCAATATTTCCTGGAGGCCAGCCTTGCTGACTTCTTTGAAAGGCACTAAATTTAGAAATAGCATGCAAATAACACTGCTCAGATTAAACTCGCTTATTAGTGGTCCAGATGATAATCAAAGGCAAACAGATGGTCGCTTAACAAATGTTATTGGAAGGAAGGCATCTTTAAATATAGGATTTGTGTGAAAAGTTTGCTTTTTCTTACAAGTTATTTTGATGATTATGCTGGAATGTTGGTATCTTTTTTCAGAATATAACTTTGTGGCGTCTCATACACATGTTGAGAAAGATCAAAGCTTTGGAGCACCAATGGAAGGTTGCTCCAAATCTATAAGCAAAATTATTCAGTTAAAATGGAACTTGAAAACCATAATCATAAGTATATAGTTATCAAGAGCCAGAGGATTCATCTTAAGGAATCAGAGATATTGAATATAGCTTGTTTTTAGAAACCTGACCCAATCTACACAAGTGCCAGAATAGGAAATGTTGTTTCTTTTAGCCTAACATATTGAAAACAGGATTTTTTTGTTTTGTTTTGTTTTGTTTTGTTTCAAAAAACATGCTATCCTCTTTGCTCAGGAGAAAACAAAAAAAGTGTGGTTATTAGCTATATCTCTTTCCCTTCTATACAGAAAAAAAAATTACAAACTGTATCCTAAGATACACAAGGATAGCCTTCCACATGACTACTGGAGCCTCTGAACCAACATTAACTCATGTTATTGATGTTAACTAATGTTAGTAACACAACTCATGTTATTGATTATTTATAAAATCCTAGGTGTTAGGCACTTTTTACAGAAGATATTTGTCAAAGCAAAGCTGCACAGTTACCAGTTTTCCTGGAGGACAACTAGGATTGATAGAGGCACAACTCTACAAGGTAACATATCATTCAGGGTCCTTCTAGAATAAAGAAACCACACTAGTTAATTGAACAGAGAGAAGTCAATGTAAAGTATTCTTGAAAAGTAGTGAAAGTTAGTCACTCAGTCATGTCTGACTCTTTTCTACTGCATGGACTATATATAGCCTGCCAGGTTCCTCTATCCATAGAATTCTCCAGGCAAGAATACTGGAGTGGATAGCCATTCCCTTCTCAGGAGGTTTTCCCAACCCAGCAATCAAACCCAGGTCTCCTGCATTACAGGCACATTCTTTATTATCTGAACCACCAACCATATACAAAGTAATTGACTAGGTAACTGAAGGAGTAAAAGGAGAACTCTAGTTAGTAGTGGGCTGCTAAGTGTTTACAACTAGATGTCTGGTTGGGGAAATCTCATTTGTAGCATTTGCCAATTTCCATGGTGTAAATACTCCCATGGTGGCAGATTTCCAGCTACCAACAGTTTAACATCTCACTTGCAAAACTCCTGAAAATTCAACAACAGACTCTGCAAGCCAATATGGGCTGGCTCCTGCACAGAGGTAGCAACTGCAGGAAACCACTAACACCCCCATGGCTGAGGAACAAAGAGGTTGAAATTATTGAAATTTAGAATCCTGGAGGAGGGACTCTGCAGGGTGGGGCAGCCTCTGCACGAAAGGTAACCTTGTGTACTTGAATGGCCTCAATCAAAACTGCAAATATATTGGAGGAGATGCAAAAGGGCTTGGTGGAGTGGGCTATTCAGTCCTTGGAGAAATATAACACTGAGAAGGGTATTTGACAAGTACAAGCCCACTTGGCACAGCATCGTGGAAGGAACTTTGTACTTATGTGATGTCTGTAAGTGAATACTTGATCTCCTTCTACCTGAGCCAGGTGGCTATTCTTCTGTTCAGATCTGGTTTGGAAACATGGACTGTGCCACGCACCCAGTGATCCAGCCAAAAACAAGGACTTCAGCCTAAATTCCAAATACCAGAGGCTGAAATCTTCAGCCTCGCCTAAGGGAACACCTCATTCTTTGAACTTTTATTGTGTTGTTTTGAACAGGACACTCTGACATTTCTTGCATTATAAAACAAATAGCAAAACAGCTTCCATTTGTATTTTTTTTCCCATTCCCCATGTTTTTCTGGACAAAATCCACTCTTTAAAAAAAATCTGATGGAGAAATATGAAAAATAAATAAATGCCTTCATACATAAATACATAGACATAAGGAAGGTGTGACTAGTGCTGGCGACTCTGAAATCCACAATATTTGAAAGCATCAGAGTAACTGAAAACTGGATTCAGTTCTGACTTAGGGAAGGAACTGCTGTATTGGGTAGAAAAGGACTGGTAAAGCACAGCTCACAGGTATAGGAAGAGATCTGGAAGCAATCAAGAAGGAGCATGGCTTTCTCCTCCAGCCTTGCCATCTCCTTCTAATGCTCCCTGATGGAAGAGGAACAGGAAACTCAGGGCAAAGCTGGATGTGGTTTGCAGAGTCCCAGCCCCAGGACTACTGCTCTGAATCTAGAAACAATGGTTTGGAGCTGAAAGGCAATAATAGCTTAATAACAGGTCCAGTTATAATCAGAATACTATATTTGTATAACTTTATAATTTGCAAAGCTTTTTTAAAAAATGCATTTGACATGATAACCACCATTTACTGCTTGGCTATGAGCCAAGAACCATGCTAAATTTTATACACAACATACTTCATTCAATTTTCAGAATGCTCTTATGAGCTAGGTATTGTTAACCTCATCCATTTTATGAAGAAACTGAAGTACAAAAAGTCTGACAGTTGCCTGAGATTACATAAGCTGATGGCAACTAAATGGTTGTTTCACATAAGTCCCCCATGCTGTCTCTTAGCCACAGGGCTATTATTTGCAGTTAAGAAATAAACCAAAATGATAGCAAACTTCATTTGAGGTCAATTCAGAAAGATTTCTATTCTTAACGGACTGTAGCAGAGATCCTATTAGTTCTGACAGTTCCTGCTCTTAGTCATTGCATAGGAAAATTTTGGTAATATGCAAAAGATGCTCTTCTTAAGAGGTGTGTGTTAAAGTCAGGATCAACTGGAAACAAAACATAAAAACAGAAACCTAAATAATTCAGGGGCTTCATTTTTGTCATATAAAATGAGTCCAGAGTTTGGCCTTCCAAGAATGGTATAACACTCTGGTGTCCTCAAGGATCTAGATACTTGCTAATTTTTCACTGTTTGTTATTCCTTTGCAGGCGTCTTCCCTTCTTGTGCTGCCTCCTTGGGCAAAGACTGTTCCTTCATATCAAATGAGGAGCTCCTGTTTAAGTTGAAAACGGAAGGCCAAAGAACAGCTAATTCTTTTTAGAAGCCTCTCCCAGGAACTTCTGCTTACATCTGACTGGCCAGAATTGTGTCTCGTGGCAACACACAGCTGAAAGGGAGGCTGGGAAATACTTCTTGTAGCTAGGCATTTTTCCACACAATAAAATAGGGGTTCATTTAGCTTGAAAAGAACAAAGCATATTGGTTTGGAAATTACGCATATCAATCACAAAAGATAAGCAGGACTTGTAAGAGTAACAGCTTATTTCCCCTTTACTTAATTCATCTGTCTTTGCTTTTTCCTACTTCCTTCATTCGTTGACTCTGTCCAAGATTTCCCAAGGCAGCCTCAGGTGAAAATGTTCATCCCTTTGTTCCTTAAACTCTCTCATGCTCACCAGCCTTGTGCCTTGATTTTGGCTTGGAAAATATGTGTCCATATAAACTATTTACTTGTTTTCTAGTGTATTCTACAATAGCCCTTCAGTTTCTCTTAATTCTCAATTTAGGCACAGCTGACTCTGAACCTAAAGTCCCAAAATGTCTCCATTTTTTTTTCACCATTTTTTCAAACGTCTGTTGTTTTCAGTAACTCAAGATTCTTAGAGTTTGGAACCATTGCTAGATAAACTAAATAGAATACGTCAAGACAGCATATTAAACTTCATGTGGAATAATACCCTCCTTCAACAGAGTATCTACCATCCATCCACAGCGATTGTGAATTTGAAGATTAAGGGTTAGGAGGCCCTGAGCCTTCAGCCTGTGAGTACTTACTCTCTCCATCACTCTTTCTTCATACTATCTCAATGATAATAAGTAGAACCTTAAACAATAGGAAGATTTCAAAGACATAGGAAAGCATTCCAAGTAGGCACAGTACCCAGGATCTCCTTTCCTCCCCTTCTCCCTCTCTCTCCAAGAGACCGTAGGCATGAGAATCAATAACCAAGCTCCAGTAGCCAATGACTTAATAGGAACGTCTGTCAGGTAAGAGGTAGGTGACATCTCATAATTACTATGCAATATCTTAGCCTTTAACAGATTGTTATAAGGTGTTGATCTGTGTATGTGGGTGTGTGCATGTACTTAACTCTACAGCCCTATATCACCAGAGCAGGCCCTTATGTCTTTTTCCTTTTTTTATCCTAAGTGTTTTTTAACAATTTTTCTTAGAAAGGTTTTAGATTTGTAGCAAAATAAAGCAAATAGTACACAGTGTTACCATATACCCTCCCCTCAGGAAGTATACCCTATTATTAACAGCTTACATAGAATGGTACATTTCTTATAGTTAATGAGCCAATGCTAAGTCACTTCAGTTGTGTCCAACTCTGTGAGACCCCATAGACGGCAGCCCACCAGGCTCGCCCCGTCCCTGGGATTCTCCAGGCAAGAACACTGGAGTGGGTTGCCATTTCCTTCTCCAATGTATGAAAGTGAAAAGTGAAAGTGAAGTCGCTTAGTCATGTCCGACTCTCAGCAATCCCATGGACTGAGCCTACCAGGCTCCTCCGCCCATGGGATTTTCCAGGCAAGAGGACTGGAGTGGGGTGCCATTGCCTTATAGGTACATTATTATTAAATAAAGTCCATTTGTTGTCATTATTTACTTGCTAAGTCATGTCTGACTCTTTGTGGTCCCCTGGACTGTAACCTGCCAGGCTCCCTTGTCCATGGGGTTTCCCAGCCAAGAATATTGGAGCGGGTTGCCATTTCTTCCTCTAGTAGATCTTCCTGACCTAGGGATTAAACCCATGTCTCCTGCATCTCCTGCATTGGCAGGTAGATTCTTTACCACTGAGTCACCAGGGAAGCCCAAATAAAGTCCATAGTTTATTCATATTTCCTTAGCTTTTATCTAATGTCCCTTTTCTGTTAGAGAATCCCACAGGGATACCACATCTATTGCATTTAGTCATCTTATCTCCTTAGACTCTTCTTGGCTGTGACAGATTCTCTGACTTTCCTTATTTTTGTTTCTTTTTTAAATATCTTATTGGAGTATAGTTGAATTACAATGTTGTATTAGTTTGATTCTTTTCCCATTTAGGTCATTATAGAGTATTGAGTAGAATTCCCTATGCTACACAGTAGGCTTTATTAGTTATCGATTTTCCTTGTTTTAAAGACATTAACAGTTTTAAGGCATGCTGCTCAGGTGTGTTGTAAGATACCCTCTATTGGAATTTGTCTGTTTTTCTCTTGTCTAGTTGGGGGTTATGTGTTTGGGAGAGAAAAATCACAGAGGTAAAGGGTCACTTTATTACAATCTAATCAGGGGTACATACAATCAGTTCTGTTCAGTTCAGTCACTCAGTCATGTCTGACTCTTTGAGACCCCATGGACTGCAGCATGCCAGGCCTCCCTGTCCATCACCAACTCCCGGAATGTACCCAATATGTCCACTGAGTCAGTGATGCCATCCAATCATCTCATCCTCTGTTGTCCCCTTCTACTCCCACATTCAATCTTTCCCAGCATCAGAATCTTTTCCGTTGAGTCAGCCCTTCACATAAGGTGGCCAAAGTACTGGAGTTTCAGCTTCAGCAACGGTCCTTCCAGTGAATGTTCAGGACTGATTTCCTTTAGGATGGACTGGTTGGATCTCCTTGCAGTCCAAGGGACTCTCAACAGTCTTCTCCAACACCACAGTTCAAAAGCATCAATTCTTTGTCACTCAGGTCCTTTATAGTCCAACTCTCACATCCATACATGACTACTGGAAAAACCATAGCTTTGACTAGATGGACCTTTGTTGGCAAAGTAATGTCTCTGCTTTTTAATATGCTGTCTAGGTTGGTCATAGCTTTTCTTCCAAGGAGCAAGCGTCTTTTAATTTCATGGCTGCAGTCACCATCTGCAGTGATTTTGGAGCCCAAAAAAATAGTCTCTCACTGTTTCCATAGTTTCCCCATCTGTTTGCCATGAAGTGATGGGACCAGATGCCATGATCTTAGTTTTCTGAATGTTGAGTTTTAAGTCAACTTTTTCACTCTCTTCTTTCACTTTCATCAAGAGGCTCTTTAGTTCTTCTTCACTTTCTGCCATAAGTGTGGTGCCATCTGCATACTTCAGGTTATTGATATTTCTCCCTGCAATCTTGATTCCAGCTTGTGCTTCTTCCAGCCCAGCATTTCTCATGATGCACTCTGCATATAAGTTAAATAAGCAGGGTGACAATATACAGCCTTGATGTATTCCTTTCCCAATTTGGAACCAGTCTGTTGTTCCATGTCCAGTTCTAACAGCTGCTTCCTGACCTGCATATAGGTTTCTCAAGAGGCAGGTCAGGTGGTCTGGTACTCCCATCTCTTTCAGAATTTTCCACAGTTTATTGTGATCCACATAGTCAAAGGCTTTGGTGTAATCAATAAAGCAGAAATAGATGTTTTTCTGGAACTCTTTTGCTTTTTTTATGATCCAGCGGATGTTGGCAATTTGATCTCTGGTTCCTCTGCCTTTTCTAAAACCAGCTTGCACATCAGGAAGTTCACGGTTCACATATTGCTGAAGCCTGGCTTGGAGAATTTTGAGCATTACTTTACTAGAATGTGAGATGAGTGCAATTGTGCAGTAGTTTGAGCATTCTTTGGCATTGCCTTTCTTTGGGATTGGAATGAAAACTGACATTTTCCAGTCCTGTGGCCACTGCTGAGTTTTCCAAATTTGCTGGCATATTGAGTGCAGCACTTTTACAGCATCATCTTTCAGGATTTGGAATAGCTCAACTGGAATTCCATCACCTCCACTAGCTTTGTTCCTGGTGAAGCTTCCTAAGGCCCACTTGACTTCACATTCCAGGATGTCTGGCTCTAGGTAAGTGATCACACCATCGTGATTATCTGGGTCATGAAGATCTTTTTTGTATAGTTCTTCTGTGTATTCTTGCCATCTCTTCTTAATATCTTCTGCTTCTGTTAGGTCCATACCATTTCTGTCCTTTATCGAGCCCATCTTTGCATGAAATGTTCCCTTGGTATCTCTAATTTTCTTGAAGAGATCTCTAGTCTTTCCCATTCTATTTTTTTCTTCTATTTATTTGCATTGATTGCTGAGGAAGGCTTTCTTATCTCTTCTTGCTATTCTTTGGACCTCTGCATTCAGATGCTTATATCTTTCCTTTTCTCCTTTGCTTTTCACTTCTCTTCTTTTCTCAGCTATTTGTATGGCCTCCTCAGACAGCCATTTTGCTTTTTAGCATTTCTATTCCATGGGGATGGTCTTGATCCCTGTCTCCTGTACAATGTCATGAACCTCCATCCATAGTTCATCAGGCACTCTACCTATCAGATCTAGTCCCTTAAATCTATTTATCACTTCCACTGTATAATCATAAGGGATTTGATTTAGGTCATACCTGAATGGTCTAGTGGTTTTCCCCACTTTCTTCAATTTAAGTCTGAAATTGGCAATAAGGAGTTCATGATCTGAGCCACAGTCAGCTCCTGGTCTTGTTTTTGCTGACTATATAGAGCTTCTCCATCTTTGGCTGCAAAGGATAGGAGAGGCAAAATTGCATTTAGAATCAAACTCCATACCCGCCAGAAATGCTCAGATGGCTCGAACAAACCTTGGGTACACCAGGACCCAGAGACCCCACATAGACTGAGACAGAACTGTGTTTGAGTGCCTCCTGCAGGGCACGGATCTGCAGTGGACTGCTTCAGGGGCAGGGGCTCTGGGTGTAGTAGACCTGGGTATGGAATAAGATCTCTTGGAGGAGGCCACCATTAACCCCACCATAGAGCAGCCAGAACTTACACAGGACTGGGAGACAGGATCTTTGAGGGCACTAACTAAACCTTGTGCATACCAGGACCCAGGAGAAAGGAGCAGTGACCCCACAAGAGACTGAGCCAGACTTGCCCATGAGTGTCTAGGAGTCTCTGGCAGAGGGGTGGGTCAGCGGTGGCCTGCTGTAGGGTGGGGGGCACTGAGTGCATGGGACCTTTTGAAGGAAGTCGCCATTATCTTCATTACCTCCCCCATAGTTTGGCCTCAGCTCAAATAACAGGGAGGGAACACAGCCCCACCCATCAACAGAAAATTGGATTAAATATTTATTGATCATGGCCCTGCCCATCAGAATAAGACCCAGTTTCCCCCTCAGTCAGTCTCTCCCATCAGGAAGCAAAGCCTCTTATCCTTTTCCATCAGAGGGCAGACAGAATGAAAACCATACTCACAGAAAACTAACCAATCTGATCACGTGGACCACAGCCTTGTCTAACTCAATGAAACTATGAGCCATGCTGTGTAGGGCCACACAAGATGGATGGGTCAGGCAATCAGCATGACATTCTATCAGCATGACTAATTATTGTTGAAGTTGATCTTGGTCCCCTGGCTAAAATAGTGTTTTTCAGGTTTATCTACTATAAAGTTACTCTTTTTCCCCCTTTCTATACTGTATACATTTTTCAAGGAAGCCAATGTATACAGTCCACACTTAAGAAGGGAGGAGTTATGCCCCCTCCTTTAGGATGGAGTACCTACACAACTTATTTGGACATCCTCTGTATGGGAGATTTGTCTCTTCTCCCCCATTTATCTATTTATTCAATCATTTATCTCTATCAGTGTGGACACATGAATATTTATTTACATTTTGGGTTATAATCCAGTGCTACTTTGTTGTTTTGTTGCTCAAATTTGCCCAGCTTTGCCTATTGGCATCGCTTTCAATTGACTCTCATGCCCCTTTGACATAACATAAATCAATGAAGTTTTATTTTTTAGTTTGTTTGTTTACACCTTCCTTATTTAGAGGTTCTACAAGGTATGCCAGGCTCATCTTGTATTATTTCCTACCCCAGTCTTAGAATTAGCCATTTCTGCAATTACATTTTCATCTTTATTAACAATTTCAGTTTCTTCAACAATTTTTATTCAATAAATAAGCATGAATTTCCTGTTTCCAACAAAGAAGAGATGAGAAGCACATACCAAAAAAAAAAAAGTTTAGAAGATACAGATTCTTGAGAGAAGGAAGGAAGAAAGAGTTGCACATCTTCCTTTCCCTGAAGTTTCCAGAAGGTGAGTCACACTTCTGGACTGTCAGAGGGGGAAATCCATCTGCAGGAGAAAGTCACCATCCAGACCCCTTTAGAGCATCCCTAGAGTGAGTACTCCCCCTCCAGAAGAAACCCTGCTCTCTTTCTTGCAGGGAAAAACATTGCTTCTAGTATTGCAAAGAGAGGACATCCAGCACATACATGTTTGGAAATGGTTCAGATTCTGGTGGTAACAAGGAGAAGAATGAAAAGAGCCCAAGGAAGGTGTCTGAAGATGGTAATATCCACCAGCCCCTCAAAATATCAAAATACCCTTGTGAGAGGTGCCAGTGTATGTGAAGTGGCCAGTGGATCTTGCAGGGAAGCAGTATCAAGTAAAATACACTGACTTCCATTTCTTAGAGACACAGGAAGTATGTTGATGGGACCGCATTACAGAGAAGAGGGCCCAGCAAACCGTGTGCTCCTGAAGGCACCAGCAAATGGATAGGGGAAATCAGATCCAGAAAAACTGGCTGGAGTTTTCCTTCTGATAGTTCGCAGAGGCTGTTTCCTCCAGAAAGCCCTCCCTGATCCATAGAATGGCCGGGTGGGGCATCATTGAGCCTCTAATGCTGTGGACTCTCATTGATTTATCAACAAATGTTTATTCAGCCCCTAATATGAGTCAGGAAATAAGCTATCTGCCAGGGATGAAGAGATGAATTTTACCCTGTCTCACAACTCACATACCAAGAAATGGAGAAGGAGAGTTGGGTAATCACAAACATGTCGGTATGTAATTGTAATCCATAACAGAAGGTAATAGACAAGACAGAAAAGAAAAAACTACACAGGCTAGGAGGTGAAGATGGCAGAGTATATGAGGAAGCATCTAAGAAGTCTTAAAGGATGACAATTAATCCTCCAATTCCACTCGTTGACCATTCTTCATATTATTATAATATTATCGTATTCTTCTTTTGCTTTTTCTAATTCCTCTTAAAGACACCTTTTTGATTCTCTCAGTGTTATTAGTCAAGGTTGCACAAGCAAAATGGAACCAAAAGGATATATATATGTATTATATAAAATTATTATTATTTATGTATATATAATTATATATATTTATATATATATATATATTGGAGAAGGAAATGGCTACCCACTCCAGTATTCTTGCCCAGATACTCAGGGACAGAGGAACCTGGTGGGCTGCCATCTATGGAGTCGCACAGAGTCAGACATGACTGAAGCAACTTAGCAGCAGCATATACATGTATATTTATATATATAGATAAAAAGAGAGAGACAGAGATTGACTGAAAGGAATTGGCTTACACAATTGTAGGAGGTGGCTAGGCTGGATATTCAGTTCAGTTGCTCAGTCTTGCCGAGTTTTTGCCACCCTGTGAACCACAGCACGCCAGGCCTCCCTGTCCATCACCAACTCCCAGAGTTTATCAGGCTCATGTCCATTGAGTCGGTGATGCCATCCAACCATCTCATCCTCTGTCATCCCCTTCTCCTCCTGCCCTCAATCTTTCCCAGCATCAGGGTCTTTTCAAATGAGTCAGCTCTTCACATCAGGTGGCCAAAATATTGAAGTTTCAGCTTCAACATCAGTCCTTCCAATGAACACCCAGGACTGGTCTCCTTTAGGATGGACTGGATGGACTTCCTTGCAATCCAAGGGACTCTCAAGAGTCTTCTCCAACACCACAGTTCAAAAGCATCAATTCTTCGGTGCTCAGCTTTCTTCACAGTCCAACTCTCACATCCATACATGACTACTGGAAAAATCATAGCCTTGACTAGACAGACCTTTGTTGACAAAGTAATGTCTCTGCTTTTTAATATGCTGTCTAGGTTGGTCATAACTTTCCTTCCAAGGAGTAAGCGTCTTTTAATTTCATGGCTGTAATCACCATTAGTGGTGATTGGGCAGTGGTTTCGGAGCCCAAAATATAAAGTCTGCCACTGTTTCCACTGTTTCCACATCTATTTGCCATGAAGTGATGGGACCGGATGCCATGATCTTTAGTTTTCTGAATGTTGAGCTTTAAGCCAACTTTTTCACTCTGCTCTTTCACTTTCATCAAGAGGCTATTTAGTTCTTCTTCACTTTTTGCCACTCTATGAAGACCTTCAAGACCTTTTAGAACTAACACCCAAAAAAGATGTCCTTTTCATTATAGGGGACTGGAATGAAAAAGTAGGAAGTCAAGAAGCACCTGGAGTAACAGGCAAATTTGGCCTTGGAGTACAGAATGAAGCATGGCAAAGGCTAATAGAGTTTTCCTAAGAGAACGCACTGGTCATAACAAACACCCTCTTCCAACAACACAAGAGAAGACTCTACACATGGATAGCACCAGATAGTCAACACCAAAATCAGACTGATTATATTCTTTTTGCAGCCAAAGAAGGAGAAGCTCTATATAGTCAGCAAAAACAAGACCAGGAGCTGACTGTGGCTCAGATCATGAACTCCTTATTGCCAAATTCAGACTTAAATTGAAGAAAGTGGGGAAAACCACTAGACCATTCAGGTATGACCTAAATCAAATCCCTTATGATTATACAGTGGAAGTGATAAATAGATTTAAGGGACTAGATCTGATAGGTAGATTGCCTGATGGACCATGGATGGAGGTTTGTTACATTTTATAGGAGATAGGGATCAAGACCATCCCCAAGAAAAAGAAATGCTAAAAAGCAAAATGGCTGTCTGAGGAGGCCTTACAAATAGCTGTGAAATGAAGAGAAGTAAACAGCAAAGGAGAAAAGGAAAGCTATACCCATTTGAATATGGAGTTCCAAAGAATAGCAAGGAGAGATAAAGCTTTCCTCAGTGATCAGTGCAAAGAAATAGAGGAAAACAATAGAATGGGAAAGACTAGAGATCTATTCTATAAAATTAGAGATACCAAGGGAACATTTCATGCAAAGATGGGCTCAATAAAGGACAGAAATGGTATGGACCTAACAGAAGCAAAAGATATTAAGAAGAGGTGCCAAGAATACACAGAAGAACTGTACAAAAAAGATCTTCACAACCCAGATAATCATGATGGGTGATCACTCACCTAGAGCCAGACATCCTGGAATGTAAAGTCAAGTGGGCCTTAGGAAGCATTACTACGAACAAAGCTAGTGGAGGTGATGGAATTCCAGTTGAGCTATTTCAAATCCTGAAAGATGATGCTGTGAAAGTGCTGCACTTAATATGCCAACAAATGTGGAAAACTCAGCAGTGGCCACAGGACTGGAAAAGGTCAGTTTTCATTCCAATCCCAAAGAAAGGCAATGCCAAAGAATGCTCAAACTACTGAACAATTAAACTCGTCTCACATGCAATACGCGAACTGTGAACTTCCAGATGTTCAAGCTGGTTTTAGAAAAGGCAGAGGAACCAGAGATCAAATTGCCAACATCCACTGAATCATTGAAAAAGCAAGAGAGTTCCAGAAAAACATCTATTTCTGCTTTATTGACTATGCCAATGCCTTTGACTATGTGGATCACAATAAACTGTGGAAAATTCTGAAAGAGATGGGAATACCAGACCACCTGACCTGCCTCTTGAGAAACCTATATGCAGGTCAGGAAGCAACAGTTAGAACTGGACATGGAACAACAGACTAGTTCCAAATAGGAAAAGGAGTACATCAAGGCTATATATTGTCACCCTGCTTATTTAACTTATATGCAGAGTGCATCATGAGAAATGCTGGGCTGGATGAAGCACAAGCTGAAATCAAGATTGCCGGGAGAAATATCAATAACCTCAGATATGCAGAAGACACCACCCTTATGGCAGAAAGTGAAGAAGAACTAAAGAGCCTCTTGATCAAAGTGAAAGAGGCTAGATATATCAATATCTATATTGATATATATATTTATATATATAATCTTTATATATTGTATTATTCTATTTATTTTATATTTCAATATAATATATAATGATTATATTATTGTACGAAATATTATTTATGAATATATAATGTATATTTATAGATATATAGATATATAGACATATCTATATTGATATATATAGATAAAAAGAAAGAGAGAGACAGAGATTGGCTGCAAGGAATTGGCATACAGCATTGTAGGTGGCGGCTAGACAGGTCTCAAATCCTAAGGGCAGGCTGCCAGGAAGGGTAGACTGGAAACTCTCCCGCAGGAGCTGACGCTGCAGTCCACAGGTGGACTTTCTTCTTCCTCAGGGAGACTTCAATTCTGTTCTCAAAGCCTTTCAACTGATTGGATCTGGCCCACCCAGATTTTTCAGGGTAATCTCCTTTTACTTAGAGACCAGATTTTTTGGATAATCTCCTTTTACTAGAGATTGTAGATGTTAAACAGATCTATAAATTGCCTTCACAGCAATACCCAGTAAACATTTGATTGATTAACTGGGGGATTACAGCCTAACCAAGTGGACACATACAACTGACCACCATACTCACCCATCTCTCTCTACCATCTGCCCTCAGCACACCATTCACATGAGATCACAATGAGATTAATTCTTCCAGGACTTGTACAATGCAGTAGCCCTGCTTCCTCACTGATTCCCCCTGTCTCTTGCCCCACCACACCTGACTACTCGAAGCTTTTGCCTGGACTTGGGCCTGGCTATTGCTGTGTGTCTGGGTGTGCCCAGTGTAAGATCATACTGAACATTTCCTGGGTGAACAAACAGGACTATTGTAATACAGGTGAAAGGGAAAAGGATGCCACATAACTGTTTAGGAAAATGGTATGTAAAGGCACAATCATTTAGAAATTAATGAAAGTTGAAAATATGAGAGTTTGGAACCCCAGGAAAAAAAACTTCTATTCCTAAACCTGCCTTCCTTTCTCCTTTAAGTGTACAAAACAGAAATTAAGTACTCAAGCCCCAAAATTAACTGGATTTGAAATCTAGATTATATAACCTATTTGAAATCTAGTGGAAGTTTCGTAACCACTGTGAACCTCAGTTTCTTCATCTTTGGCATGGGAAAATAATAAACCTTACTTCAGAAAGTTGTTATGAGGATGAAATGAGAAAATACATTAAAAAACACTTAGCACAAAGACAAGCATCCTATAGAGTTTTAAAAGTAGCTATTATTATCATTTTGCTGTTTGTTGTTCAGTCGCTAAGTCGTGTCTGACTTCTTTGCAGCCCCATGGACTGTAGCCAGCCAGGTTCCTCTCTCCATAGCATTTCCCAAGCAAGACTATTGGAGTGGGTTGCCATTTCCTTCTCCAGGGAATCTTCCCAACCTAGGGACAAAACCTGTGTCTCCTGCATTGACAGGCGGATTCTTTACCATGGAGCCACCAGTATTATCAGTAAGTACCTACTATCTGCCAGGCAAAGTACGGGATATTGAGATAAGAAGCTTGAAAATCCATTGAGAAATGTCAGACATTTCAATACAATACGTAAATTCAACAGGAGAGGGAGAAGCACGTAAAGGAATTTAAGTATCCCAGCCTAGGGATCAGGAAGACTTCACAGTGGAAATTCCACATGAACTGAGCTTCCGAGGACCAGCAGTGCCTTCCTGAGCACAAAAATGGCAAAGGGCATTACAAGCATGAGGAACAGCATGTGTCAATGCAGAGGCACAGAAGAGCACAGTGTGCCTAGAGGAGAGCTGAAGTCCAGTGTGAATGGAGCATAGGTGCTGTGTGGTGCGGGGAAAGGATGGGGTAAGATGGAGGAAGTGGAGAGTAGGAGGATGGCAAGGAATAAAGACATCTGATGAAGGCTGATATGGCACGCTAAGGAGTTTGGCCTCTATCCTGAAGGCAGTTGGAGGCAGACTTCCAATTCTGCTTTTGGCCACAGAGCAATTGTACTGTAAATTGATAAAGCAGCGTTTGTATTTACTTGTCTACAAGCCAGACATAGCAAATGCACACATCCCCATGGAAATGTTCCTCGCCAGGATCATCAGTAATCTGGGCAGAAGAGGGACAGGGGGATTACACATACCAAAAACAAGTCAACCATGGCGCCCAACCCAGTCCATTGCCTTACATCACCACATGGCTGGACTTACAGAGGATTTGGGGAGGAAGAAAACTTTCTTAGTTGAAACAAAAGGACATAGCCACAGATATATTTCTCTCTTCTCTCCCTTTTGCACACGCCGGCTCTGAACCATTTTACACACTTGAGTATTCCCTCCTCCTTTCAGCACTTGCTTCTCTTGGCTTCTAGGACAACCTCATTCTTCTGGGTGTCTTTCTACCTCACAGGTTTCTCCTTCTCAGTCTCCTTTACTGGTTCCTAATGTTGGAGCCCCAGATTTCAGTCTTTGGATGTGTCCCTTATCTTCCCTCACTCCCTAGGTCCTTTCATGCAGATGTATTACTTTAAATATGATCAATGTGCTGACAATTTCCAAATTTGTATCATCACCCCAGACCTCTCCTTTGAATTCCAAACTCTATATTCGATTGCTTGCTCAATATTTCTACTCAATGTGTCAGGCATCTCAAACTTCAGATAGAGAAAACTAAACTTTTGGTCTTCCAAGCCAAATCTGCTCAATAAACATAAATCACAAGATTATTTTAAAACATAAATTATCACCTCACTTCACTGCTCAAAATTGTCCAACATCTCCTTGTTTCCTTCACAGTAAAAACCAAAGTCCTACAAAATCCCAACTATTGAATTCTCTCCCCTTTGCCTATCTGACATTGATCTTCTACCACTCTCTACCATGGCCACTCCACGCCGATCACACCAGCTTCTTCCTTTTCCTCATATACACAAGAACACAGGTGCCTCAGAGCCTTTACTCTTCTTCCCCCTGCCGAGGATGCTCTTCCCCCAGAATACTATAGACTGCATGTCACTTTCTCAGTTAATCTTACCTAAGCACCTTATTTAAGATATTAACTGTCAACACCTCTTCCAGCATGCCATATCTCCTTCTCTGCTTCATTTTCTCCTTAGTACCAGTCACCATCTAATCAGGCATCTAATATACTTTTTATTTGTCACTTTGTTGTTATTTTTCTCTCTTGCACCACCCCTAGAATATGACAAAGCATGAGGACTTTTTTTTTTTCTTTTATTCAACATTGTATACCCTACTGCAAAAAAAAAAAAAAAAAAAAAAGAACCTGACACATAGTAACTACTCAATAAACATTTTTAAATTAATTAATCAATCTATGGAAAAAGCACTGCACTTAAAGTTTGAAGACTTGGGTTTGAATTCAGACTGTGACTTATTTCTTTGTACCTTTGGTCAAATGATTTATCTTTGGCCTCAGCTTCCTCCTTTGAAAATTGAGGATAGTAATCTCTGTTTAACATGTAGCAATGATTAACTAGGATTATAAAACATGATACAGTGGGCACTCAACAAATGATTATATACTCATTTATCTTATTTAATGTTTCTGGCAAATAAAAAAGTCAATCCTGTAATAGAATGAGAGCTTCATCCACTGCCAGCAGTTCTTAGACAAAATATGATTTGCAAAAACCAAGTTTAAACATCTACACTTCGAAGCATTATTATTTCCATACTTCATATTAACTCCTCAAACTTCAGTAGGAATTTAGGGTTCAGATATGTTTTGTCAAGTTAAACACAGAATAAAATGACAGATTGTCTGTTTTATGTCAGATATGCATTCACAAAGTTATTTATTTAACAAACACTTATTAGGTACCCACTATTTGCCAAACACTGTTCTAGGTTCTGAAGATAGAGCAGTGAATAAGATAAAGTTTCTGCTTTCATGGTATTCATACTGTCGTGGAGAAAGAAATGAATGAATACCTTAAGGTAGTAATGATTCACAAAGAAAAAGCAGTATAAAGGACCAGAGAGGGTTGCTATTTTTTACAGGATAGACGATAAAGTAAAATTAGATCAGAAGCCTGAATCAAATCATGGATAAAGCCATGGGAATATTTGATAAGATAATGTTCCATAAATATAAAAGAGAGGAAAAAAAAAGGCCCTGAAGTTTGATGTGCTCAAAGAACAAAAAAAGAGGCCAGTTTGGCTGTAGCTGAGAGAGCAAGGAAGAAAATAGTCTGAAATGTAGTAACAGATTACCTAGGGACCATAGCATGTAAGAAGTTACAGCCACTGGCTTAACCACTAGCCACTAACCTTCAAATAATAGGACATGTATTTTTAAATTACATGACTAATATTTGATAAATAAATATTTTGGCATATCCATCAAGTTTTTTCCTAATAATTTAGTAATGCTTTCTTTTGTACATTTTATGATCATACCATAAATACAGTCTTAAATCTTGCCTTTTATACTTAATGTATCACACATGCTTTGCATAGACTTCAGCATTCTTTAAGCACATATATTTAATGGTTGTATGATGTATCATTATGTTGGTGTACTGCAGATTAATTAACAGTTCTCATTTTAGTTATTTCTTACATTTCACTATTATACGTAGTTCTCAGACTTGAATTAAGATAGGGGACCAGGCCAATTTCTTCTCCTATCTGCTGCAATCTCTAGAAATGACAGAAGAAATATATAAGAAGTAGAGAGGAAAATGAAGATGAGAAGGTGGGGATAAAGAAGAAGAGAAAGATGAAATGGGAAAATAAAAATAAATAAAAGATACCCACTTTGGAAAAAAAGAAGTGAACTTATCTCTATTCCTGCATGACATGGTCTCAAGTATAGAAAGTCCTATGGAAAACACATGCACACACACAAGCTATTAGAACTAATAAGCAAATTCAGCAAGGTTGCCAAGGCACAAGATTGGTATATAAAATTCACTTATATTCTAACCCGGGTGAAATGCAGAAGACACAAGAGACTCAGGTTCAGCCCCTGGGTTGGGAAGATCCCCTGGAGAAGGAAATGACAACCCACTCCAGTATTCTTGGAATACATGGAAAATCCCATGGAGAGAGGAGCCTGGTGGGCTATAGTCCATGGGGTCACAAAAGGGTCAGACACAACTTAGCAACTAAACCACAATCAGCAATGAACAATTCAAAAATGAAATTAAGAAAATAATCCTATTTATAAAAGAATTCAAACAAGTAGAATACTTAAATTTAACAAAAATAATGTAAAATTTATATACTTAAGACCATAAAGTATCATTGAAAGCAATTAAAGAAGATCTAAACAAACGGAAAGACATCCCAGATTCATGGACCTGAAAGCCTCGGTATTGCTAACATTGCAATACGCCTTACATTGATCTACAGCTTCAATACAATTTCTATCAAAACCCCACCAGCCATTTTTGCAGAAATTGACAAGTTGATTCTAAATTCATAGGGAAATGCAAGGGACCCAGAAAAGTCAAATAAATCTTGAAAAAGAACAAAGTTGGAGATCTTGAAAAAGAACAAAGTTGGATAAATTTTAATAATTTATATTAAAAATTTAATATAAAGCTACAATAATCAAGGCAGTGTGACATTGACATAAAACTAGACATATAGATCAGTGGAATAAAACTGACAGTCCAGAAAGAAACCCTTGCATTTATAGTGAACTGATTTTCAATAAGGCAAGAGAGTCCAATGGGGAAACAATAATCCTTTAACAAATGGATTGCATGTTTGTTACTTGAACAACTTGATACCCACATGCAAAAGAATGAGTTTGTACCCTATCCCAAAAATTAACTCAAAATGAATATATTTGTAAGTTTTTCTCTAAAATTCAACACATGGATTGAATTGTATAATGGACATGACTGCAGATAAATATTTGAGTTAGAAATCTAAGCCAGCCTACGCTTCCAGGACATAGTATGAAAGGACAATGTGTTAAACGTGTAAAAGCAACTTAAAAAAAGATGTCATCTAGATTCAGATATTTAGAATTCAGTAAGATTTCTGTAGTAATAGAGAGACTGGAGGAAGACAGAACCAATGAAATAACCAATAAAGAAAATTTCCCAGAACTGTAGAAAGATAGAAATGTTTCCATTTAAAAAGTCCAAATGCATGTGAATTTTCATTTTTCCAAGGAAAAGAAAAACATTCGAAAAGCTTTCAAAGAAGGCACAGAGGGGAGGAATTAACAGGTACACTACAGAGGCCTGAGATTTAGATTGGCATCACAATTTTTATCAATTTTAGATGTCAGAGATAATAGAGCAATATTTTCCAAGTTCCAGAGGGAAACAATTATGAGTCTATTCAAGCAAGCAATCATATTACTCTAAAATGTTTACCTGTACAAAACTAGTATACCACAAATCAGGGTAAGACAACTGGGATTCATTTAAAAATTAAGGGAAACCAGTTGTTCACCATATATATTAAGCTCCTCATGCCAGGCAGCATAGTTAGCCGTGACATAAGGGTGAACAGTATACAGTACATTCTCATCATTCGTGTGTCCTGTATTTGCCTCCTTACTAACCTTACTCATTTCTCTTTTGTAAGCTTACACAGATTAGAAAAGATTGAATTGCCCTGCGTGCATGTTCCTACTGAGGTCAAACAAGGAGAAGCTCTGCCTTTTTATGTCAGCTCGCATACTGTAAACAAGTGTCAATGTTTCACGATCTATTTAGTATCACATTTTTCTCATTTTTCTGCCCTTTTTTGGAAAGGAGATTTTGCTATTTAAAGTGATCCCCAAGCATAATGGAGTAGTGCTGTCTAGGCACAAGAAGGCCTTGTGGAGAAAATACATGTGTTAGATAAACTTGGTTCAGCCCCGAGTTATAGTACCACTGGACATGAGTTCAATGAATCAACAGCATATATTAAATAAGGTGTATTTAAATAGAAACATGAATAAAAACAAGATTGCATACTGATCAGTTGATAAAAATGTTGTGACCAGAGATTCATAGGAACTTAATTAACTCTATATTTGCCCTGGGAGTGGAGATTCAATATTCAGCACTAATTCATTAATTCAGTATTTCTATTATAGTGACGCGATAGAAATAATCACCATGAATAATGGGAGTTGGCTAAAAAATTGCAAGTAGAGCCCAAAATTTTTAAAAATATGTAATTTTGCATAAATAAAAACAACTTAAACCATCTAAAGCCTGAAAAAAAATTCCAGCCATATTCTTTAAAATTTATGAGCTGCTTTCCCTCTCCTTGTAATATCAAAAAGGTTCTAAACATAACCTTCTAGTACTAGTCTCCTTAAATTCCTGAAAAGATGATAAGAATATTTATATGACTACATCAGTCATCTTTTCTGGGTATTAAAGCACATAGTGTGTGTTTTTTAAATAATCATGAATTATTTTCTTGAATTTCTTGGAAATATTTTCTTTCAGAATTTCTGCAGAAGTCTAAGCACATCATCCACGTTAGGAGGGGGAGAAATCTGCTTTTTAATCTTTAAAATAGTCAACTAGTATCATCTTTTCTAAAATAAATTAGCCAATTAATCGGTAGGAAGTAGCAACACAAAAACAAATCAAATTAATGGAACAAAAAGTAGAATACAAGAAATGGTGAACTGAATGAGGACAAAATGGGAAAATATGTTAAAAACTTTGAAATTTTATATTCACATTAATTCTTAGAAAAAAACATCTTTTTGGATTGAATTTCTCTTTTACTTCCTTAAAAAATAGAACACATTCATTTTTAAGTAGAAATATTGAAATTACTCTCTATTTGCATATTTGGCAAGACTTGCTTCTATCAACCACTTAGTAGTACTAAGATTTATGAAAGAACTAAAATACAAGATTAATGGGAGTATCCTCGAATATACTTTGAAGAGAAATTTATTCTTGCTTTCTCTGAATAATAAAGCAACTAAGTTTGCATACCACTTTGCTGAACAGGGAGTTGAAGATCAAGTGTGAGAGAGTGGAAATTCTAAAATTTTCCAAATGTTTCAAAACACACTTTACTAAAGCTGACTCCTACCTGTTTGGCTCCATTGTGATAAGCAAACAGACCCTGATTCCCAGTTTGCTAGGGGCAGACTGTCCAGTACTTAACCGCATGATTATTAATATCATTTCCTTTCACCATCAAAAGTGTTCTAGCAATGAGGAACATATGGAGAGGGGGATTGAAAGAGCGAGCTGACTTGATTCTCTTTCCTATTTCATTATTCCCTCAGGCAATTTTCTTTTCTGTGGTCTGCCTTTGTCCTTTTCCAGGTCTAAGAAAACACTTTTTTTTTTTAATTCCAATTTAAAAGCTCCTTCTTTTAATTGAGGACTTAATTGGAAAGATTTTATCATTTCATATAACAATAGCCGAACCAGTTTTTTATTTTGTTTATAATATGATATAAAATCAGAAGATAATTTTTTTTTGTTTCCTGGGCCACCTAATTATAACTATTTTAAGAGTATCTCATGAGATTTTAAGAATTGCTAAACTAAAGTTAGAAACAGGCTTCTGTATCCTGTCTCCTCAATAGTTTGGTCAAGAGGAATATTTGACCATCTGGGTCAATATGAGAATTTCAAGCCTTTGGGTACAGACTAAAAATAGCACTTTGGACTACAAAGAAACCACAGGCTTCCAAAGCATTGACCAGTAGGAATTTTTTCTTTTTCTTTTTTCAAAAAAAGAAAAGGAAGGAAGAAGAGGAAAGGAAGAAAAAGTTTTCTCTGCAATGTTGTTTTCAACTGCTTGATTTGCATTTTATTTAAATAGTTGATAATTTTCCTTCTAGAGGAGTAGGCATCAGGGATTCCTTTTCCATGTTATTAGTAATAATAATAAATGCACACATTGTGATAGTTGAAGAAAATGCATAACAACAAAAAAGTATGAATTAATTACATTCGTAACTGAAATTACATTATGTTTGTCATACTTTCATCTTAATATTAAGTATACTTGTCATACTTAAGTATATTTGTCATACTATCATCTTATCATCTCTGGGAGTTGGTGATGGACAGGGAAGCCTGGCGTGCTGCAGTCCATGGGATCGCAAAGTGTCAGACATGACTGAACGACTGAACTGAACTGAACTGATCATCTTAATTACGTGGAGAATATAGTCTTTAGCCTATAGTTAATTTTTGGTATATATTTGAATTCACTAATCTTTTGGATAAATTTGAAGCTTGTCTAAGACTTTGAAGCCTGAAGGCTGGGAAACCACAGTCTGCAAGAAAGAATGTAGAAATTGGAAACAGTTAACTGTGGTTTTATTTCCAACTCTACCTCACTTGCTAGACTTGGGTAAATCACTGAATGATCTTGAGCCTCAGTTTCCTCATCTGACGAAAGGAAGTCCTAGTACCAAGGACCACTGCTTAATGTTATGTGGCAGCCTGGATAGGAGGGGAGTGTAGGGAAGAATGATTACATGTACGTGTATGGATGAGCCCCTTTGCTGGCCACCTGAAACTATCACAACACTGTTAATTTGCTATACTCCAATATAAAATTAAAAGTTTGAAAAAATTTTTTTAACTTTTAACTTAGAAAAAGAAATGCTAGTATCTTTCATACTACATCTAATTGTTATAAGGAACACATGAGAAAATAGAGGTAAAGAGGTTGACACTTAGAAACTACTATACAATTTATTCAAATTGTTTATGAGTAGAAATAGCATTATCTGTTTAATGCCTAATTTTAACAAATAAAAACAAAACTTGCTAGAAACAGGCCAAGTAGAAATATGTGTGATTTTTATGTGTCTGGCAACAAAGTATTCTTTCTTAAAAATTAGATTCACTATGATACAGTCCTCATAGTGACTCACAGATGCAAATGAGAGCCCCTTATTATTTCCAAGGAAGGAAATTGTAAACTGAAAATATAGGGGTGAATAGTGCTGTATAGCCTCTCATGATCCTTATTCATTTCCTACCTTATGTCCCAGGTAAAAGTACATTCCTTATCTCCCATTCAAATCATAAGGTCTTTGAGGATAAAGTTCCTCTTTGTTTCATCTTTGTGACCTTCACAGAGCCTTTGCACATAATTTGGAGCATAATAATTACGTCACAGGCACCTAATAAGAAATGAAGAAGTTCAGTTTCAAATCCAGGTCTTTCTAACAGTGAAAGCCTTCTCCTTTCCAGATAATCATCTCAGTGCTATAAACTAGTTATTTTGTAAAACAATGTTGAGAGTTCCGTGGACAGCAGGTCTTACATATTTATATGTAAAATCATATATATAAGTGTAAGATCTGCTCTCCATGGAACCCTCAACACTTTTGCAATGTGACTAGTTTATAGTACTGATTAGAAATGACTTAAGGTCCCCAAGTTGTGTTCTTGATTCATGTTCTTAGGCACTCATCACCTTTGCTCTCACCACCCCAAATCTTTACCTCCTTGGTTCCTTTCCACAAAGAAAAGGTATCCAGAGCTCTTTAATTCTCTGAGCACAAGATAACCTCTTGGAGGCATCTCCCCACCACTAGGCAGGAAAGAAGATAATATACCCTCTGATTAGAATTCAATTGATATTTTGAAAAATTCCAAAATAAATGTTGTCAATCAGCATCTCTTTTGATAGTAAACCATTGAAAAACTTCACTACTTCAAAATTCTTGAGTCCCATCTTGTCCCCATGTTCCCAGGGCTGACCTCAGTGGTTGGCTGACTTAGGGAATCTAAGTGTGTAAAGTCTTCAGTTAGGTCTACTTCATTGCTTGCCCCTCCTGGCCTTGTTCTCCAGCTTCTGGACCTCTTAGGGAAAAGTCATATCAAGGCAATCTAATAGTAAATGCAGCCCTACATTTTCTCAAAGCACGTTCCTCAGAAAGACAGTCCCAAGATTCTCCACCAAAAATAAGAAAAGAAGAAAAGATTCCCCTGGTTAAAAAAAGTAAAAGAGAAACTGCATACCATACATTTGCTTGCAGAATGACAGGAAATTCTCACCAGCCCTTCCTTTACTAAAGACAGGCTTCTACTACGCCCCCAGTGCTTACGGTGTCTAGCCCTGGAAGGTGTTGAACAAGTATTTGTCAATCAAAAAATTAAATGCATTTCCAACACTACTCTGAGAAGAATTACCATTTAAAGCATCTTTTTCAGTTTTGTTTCACCCAGAGTTACCCAAAATACATCTGAACAAAGAGTCCTTTTCTCAAAGAAATTGTAGGAATAGTTTTTGGGCACAGTAAATCAAACCAAAGAAAACCTATTTTGCTCTAAAGGTTAAAGAATACTTTGTTTTAATTCTGTAGAATCTTGACTAGCCCTAAAAACACTCATACTCTTATCCAGTGGTCTGAATAATTCCCATTAGAGAGTGGAGTTCTAGAAAGAAGTAGAGAACTTAGAATTTTTTTTTAATTTGCTTAGTTTCCTATCCTTATGGGAAAATTGAACAGTTCAGTTGTAGGAGATGGGCTAGTTCTGGATTCGCTAATGGTTTGTTTTCCTCAAACTGTGTAAATACTAGTTTACCATCTTTATCAGATTTTTGAGATAAAAATACAACTCTTTATCCCAATGTCAATAAATCTTAAACATTCTTAAAGATTAAGAGCAAAAAGAAATCTTAGATATTAATTGATCTGGTTCTATAAGCATAGAAAGAAATAAGAATTCCCAAAGAATTTTGAATTCAGAAGTCTCAGTTTCATATTTTTTAAAAACTTTCTGAAAAAATATTTTAAATGAATTTTATTCTTTCAAAAATGTTGATAACTTCCCCTTGAACTTCTTTCCTTCCTTGACCTGTATGATTGAACTGCGTTGTCTTTCCATCCAGCTCTCTGATTGCTGTCATTTCTTTCTTTCTTCTCGTATTCTCTCACTGTTGTATAGTCCAAAGATTTGCCCTGGACATTCTTTTCTCTCTTCATACTTTCTCTCCCCAACAAATTCATCCATTGTCATAACTGCCTTAACTACATCTGGGTAGATAACAACCAACTCTACCTCCACTATTGACTCCTTGCACGCACTCCTTGCCCTTATCCAGCTGAGTCCAAACATTTCTGTGTGATTGTCACACTATTTGTTTTCACTCATCATGACTAAAATGCCAGTCATTGTCATCCCTGCTGTGGCCTCTGTACATCATCATCCATCTTTCCAAACAAAAGGAACAAACTCTCCACTTAAGTAGAAAACGAATTGTTTTGGCAGTCTGTAAGGACTGTCTCACAAGATCGATGGAAGGGCTGGAGAACCGGCCTCAAAAATAAGCAGAAACCAAGACACAGCTACACCCCCACCATACATGCAGTCTGCTGAGGATACTGCCCTTATGTCATCACCACTTAACAATTATCTTGTGCTACTGGACTCATAACTCTGCCACAAGAAAAAAAAAAAAATCCCTGACCATCCACTGCCTTATTTCATTACTCCCTCAAGAACTTTAAGCTCCAGATGGGTGTATCTGATGTTTCCAGCCTAGGTGACGTTCCTACACTTAAGTTACTGTATGAAGAAACTTGGAGGGAGATTATCTGCTCCTGCATATAAACTTTTGGTTCCCACGATAGAAGGTAGGACTCTGCCTTCTTATTTTGCAATCCTTCCCAAATATGAAGAATGTTTAGATACTGGGCAATGAAAAAAGTACAAGTGTTTCTATACCTTCCTATAAAACCAGCTTTCCCTCCTGATCACACTGCTTTTGTCATCACCTTCAGATCATTATGAGCAAACCCCACCTGATCATCAATCAATTTGGGGGTAACATCAAACTTTCTTCATAGCACTCCTTCACCCCAGTCCATTATTTCATCACCTCATATGGTGCTTTTGAAATGATCTCATTGGATCCCTGCCTCTAGCTTCTTTCCTTACATATTTGCTGTGGACATTTGTTCTTGAGCAGCAGTGCTCCAGTTTTCTTTTGGATAATTACCTCTCTTTCATTGTATCTGGGACTGTTAAGCAAGGTGACTTGACCTACAACTCCTTATAGCAGATCTGTGACCCTAGGTAGACCATGAATACAAATATTGGCCTGATATAATACAAAGACTGAAAATGGTCAGATCTAATTTATTTCAGTCAAGGCATCATGACAGTGCCATAGAACAGTTCCTTCTAAGCTGACCCTTGAAGTAAACTTGGTCCTATGTTTTTTAAAGTCTAATTCTCTAGGTTTCCCATCTGTGAGTTCCCATACAGTGTCCCACCCATAAAATGATTTTTTGAGCTTAAGTTACTTTTCAACCATAACTCTGTTAAAACATTGCAGTCAAATCAGTTTTTCAGAAATATCTCTGTAATCATAGTACTGCTCTGTTCATAAACTTCAAAAGCTTCCCACAGGACGAATGTGAAGCCTTTTCAAATGCTCTCCAAGACCTTTCACATTGTGGTTTCAAGCTATTCATTTTAGGTTGAATTATGTCACCCTCAAAATTCACACATTGAAGTCCCAGCCAGTCTCCCACCTAGGACTTCAGAACGTGACCTTATTTGGAAATAGGGTCATTGTGATGTCATTAGATAAGATGAGGTTATACTGGAGTAGGGTAGGCCTCTAATATTGTCCTTAAGAAAAGAATATCATGTGAAGAAAGACATGGATAGATGATATGAGGACACAGGGAGAACACCAACCACATGAGTGCAAAAGATTGCCAGCAAACAGAAGCTAGGAGAAAGGCATGGAACCAACTTCCTTCAGAAGGACAACCCTACAAACACCTTGATCTCAGACACCTAGCCTCCAGATCTTCAAGGCAATTTATTTCTGTTGTTTAAGCCACCCAAGTTTGTGGTACTTTGTTTCAGCAGCCCTAGTAATTTAATACACCATCTTTCTGGATTAAGTGCCATCAGTTCAGTTCAGTTCAGTCACTCAGTCGTGTCCGACTCTTTGCGACCCCATGAGTCGCAGCACTCCAGGCCTCCCTGTCCGTCACCAACTCCCAGAGTTCACTCAGACTCACGTCCATCGAGTCAGTGATGCCATCCAGCCATCTCATCCTCTGTCGTCCCCCTCTCCTCCTGCCCCCAATCCCTCCCAGCATCAGAGTCTTTTCCAGTGAGTCAACTCTTCGCATGAGGTGGCCAGAGAAATCCCAGGGCTGATCTCCTTCAGAATGGACTGGTTGCATCTCCTTGCAGTCCAAGGGACTCTCAAGAGTCTTCTCCAACACCACAGTTCAAAAGCATCAATTCTTCAGTGCTCAGCCTTCTTCACAGTCCAACTCTCACATCCATACATGACCACTGGAAAAACCATAGCCTTGACTAGACGAACCTTTGTTGGCAAAGTAATGTCTCTGCTTTTGAATATGATATCTAGGTTGGTCATAACTTTCCTTCCAAGGAGTAAGCATCTTTTAATTTCATGGCTGCAGTCACCATCTGCAGTGATTTTGGAGCCCCCCAAAATAAAGTCTGACACTGTTTCTACTCTTTCCCCATCTATTTCCCATGAAGTGATGGGACCAGATGCCATGATCTTCGTTTTCTGAATGTTGAGCTTTAAGCCAACTTTTTCACTCTCCTCTTTCACTTTCATCAAGAGGCTTTTTAGTTCCTCTTCACTTTCTGCCATAAGGGTGGTGTCATCTGCATATCTGAGGTTATTGATATTTCTCCCGGCAATCTTGATTCCAGCTTGTGCTTCTTCCAGTCCAGCGTTTCTCATGATGTACTCTGCATCTAAGTTAAATAAGCAGGGTGACAATATACAGGCTTGACGTACTCCTTTTCCTATTTGGAACCAGTCTGTTGTTCCATGTCCAGTTCTAACTGTTGCTTCATGACCTGCATACAAATTTCTCAAGAGGCAGATCAAGTGGTCTGATATTCCCATCTCTTTCAGAATTTTCCACACCTTACAAAAATAATTTTTTCACGTGAAATAATGAATCATTATACCATTCTCCTTATTTTTATATACACTTGAAATTTTTGTGACTAAAAGTTTTTTTTTTTTCTAAATCCCAACAGATTTCTTCTAGGAACAACAAACTGATTTTAAACTTTACATGGACAAAGATCTAAACTGCCTGGAAAATAAAATAAAATGTAGGAAATGGCCCTATAAGATATCAGACTAACTATGAATTTATTTTAATTAATATAGCATCTTCTAAACACAGAGATAAAGAAATTGACCAATTACAGTGCCAAAAAAAGAGAGTTACATATTACAACATCTTGATCCCTAGCAGAGACAACTCTGTGCGTAACTAGGAGAAAAACAACTTATTTAAATGATGCTGAAACAACGGACTATCCACATGGAAAAAAAATAAAAGTAAATTGAAATCACAACTCATGTCATACATAAAAATTAAATTCTAATGGATTACAAAACAAAATGTGATGGTAAAACTGTAAAGTTTTCAGAACAAAATCTAAAAGAGTATCCTATGGCCTTGGGATAGTAAAGTATTTCTTAGATGAGATCTATTACAGAAAAGACATAAATTCTACTATAATAAGATCAAAGACTTCTTTTCGTCAAAAGACACCATAATGAAATTGAAAAGACAAGCCAGAAACTATTAAGAAAAACTGCAACACAAATGAGTGACAAAGAATTAGTTTCCAGAATACACTAAGAACTTCTGTGAATCAATAATAAAAAGTAAAATAACTCAGTAGGAAAATGCCCAAAAGATGTGGACAATAATTGCATTAAAAAGAAAGCAAACAGCTCAATAAACATGAAAATGCCCTCAGTTCCATTAATAACATAGAAATGTAAACTAGGCACATGAAATACCCACTAGATTGGCAGAGATTAGGAAATATAACAATAATAAATATTGACAAGACCACTGCTAGTAAGATTATAGCTTGATACAATTACTTTAGAAAAGAAGTTGGCACTATCTTCCAAAGTTGAAAATGTACACACTTACAGTCCAACAATTTAACTCCTATACATCCCACAGAAACCAAGAAATATGCTAAAGGATACTCATGATTCTAATAGCAAAAATAATGAATATAACCAAAATGTCCAATAATAGGAGGTTGGATAAATTATAATATGTTGATACATTGGGTTATTACTGAATGAACCAAAACCATGTGCAACAATAGGAATAAATGTTAATAATATAACCACGAGCAGAAAAAATACAGGCCACAGAGGACTACAATGAGTATGATATTTTATAAAGCTCATAAACAAACAAAACTGGATAATACATTGTCTAAGGATACATACATATATTGAATTTATTGCTAATTTGAACACAAGCAAAGGAAGAATAAATATCAATTTCAAGATAGAGTTTATCTGGTTGGATGGAATAGAGAAGGGGAGACCCAGAAAAAGAAGGGAAGGATCCTAACATAACACTGAAAGCTTCATCAGCATTGGTAGTATTCTATTTCTTAAGTTGAATGGTGGGCTCAAAAATGTTCATTCTCGAATTATGCATCAAATCTCATACATATAGTGCATGTATCCTTTTCTGCACCTAATATTACATAATTAAAAATTAAGGAACAAGTCACACTATGATATAGGTTTGTTTTATGTTTCATTGTTTCATTCCTTTCTATTGAAAGCATTAATACTTACAGGGTTTATTGTGACGTATTATGAAGAGGTGATTCTCTATGTTTATTTACCTCACCCCAATAAGGTAAATAATGAGTTTTCTACTGATGTATAACACTTTACAACAAACTTAGCAGCCTAAAAAACAATGTCAGTTTATTAGCTTGTAGTCCTGTAGGCCAGAAGTTCAATTATGACATGACTGAGGTCTCTGCTCAGGGGCTCATGGAGCTGAAATCAAGGTATTGGCTGAGCTCTCTCTTTCAGGAAAGTATGGGGAAGAATCTGCTTCCAAGTTCATTCCAATTATTGGCTGAACTGTAGCCCTTGTGACTGCGGAACTGAGGTGCACATTAACTGTCAGGGTGACTAAGCTCTTCCAGAGACTTCCCACATATTCAAAGTCAGTAAAGGAGACTCTGTCTCATATGGAATCCTTCTCACACTCCACATCTCCTTCCAGAAAGAGCTTATCCTTTTTAAGGGTTCATCTGATAAGAGGATCCATCTGGATCTTCTCTGTATTTTTAAGGACAAGTGGTCTGGGACCTTAATTCAATCTGCAAAATTCCTTCACAGAAATACCTAGATTAGTACTTGTCTAAATAGCTAGGAATATATGTGTCTGCACCAGGAGCCATACATCTTGAGGGTCATTTTAGAATTATACTCACCACTGTTAGCCAATTATCAAGCTTGAGTTCATAATTTCTCCCATTGCCAGTTAATTCTTTTATGCCACCTTTATCATATTAACAATGTTTGTACTATATATTAGCCAAGATCCTGTTTTCAGGTTATCTATATTTTTAATAGTGATTAGTTCATCTATTCTGATAGTATTTCCATCCAATAATCTTTAATTAAAATGTTTATAAAGTATTTTAATATTTTACATGACAAGTTTTCCCACATTACTGTTCTTCTCCATATTTTGGTTTGGTTTTATATTGCATGTTACCCCAAATTTTTAAAAGTTAAAAATAAAGTGAAACAAATAATTCCTTTGGAAATTTTATCATAGTTAAATATTTTATAGACTTTGAGACTTAAATCTGACAAAACTGGAAATTTTATTGGAACTGTATTTGAGAACAACTGACATTTGTATTAATCTGAACTCTTACCATTGCTGGTAAAAGTCAGTTAATACAAAAACTGTTAATATTTGTAAATCATATTAAACAGGATCTGACAAAAAGTCAAAGTGTCAGTTTAATACTTAAACAAACTATTATTTTGGTTTCAGCGTAAATATTTTATCATCAGAAAGGTCTTTCCTGGCATTCCACACTAAAGTAGTCCTTCCACCATTTTCCATTCCATCCATTAAAATTTTGCAAATTGTAAAGTTCAGGTGACTGTAAAGAAATTAAACTTACTTTAATTTTAAAGTAAGTACTTTAATCTAAAGCAAACATTCAAGAACCTATACTTTAAATATATGGACTTCCTTCATAGCTCAGTCAGTAAAGAATCTGCCCGCAATGCAGGAGACCTGGGTTCGATTCCTGGGTTGGGAAGAGTCCCTGGAGAAGGAAATGGCAATCCACTTCAGTATTCTTGCCTGGAAAATCCCATGGACAGAGGAGCCTGGTGGGCTACAGTCCATGGGGTCACAGAGTCAGACACGACTTAGCAACTAAACCACCACCATACTTTAAATAAGTGGACTATCTCCCTCGAGGTTGTAACCTTGAAACTTATAGAAATCACCTCTGGGACATATTCCCAGTTTCTGCTTCCCTTATCTGAGAATTCCCCAGGTAGATCAAATGGTAAAGAATCTGCCTGCAATGTGGGAGATCTGGGTTTCATTCCTGGACACAGGAAGATCCCCTGGAGAAGGAAATGGCAACCCATTCCAGTATTTTTGCCTTGAGAATCCCATGGACAGAGGAAGCTGGTGGGCTACAGTCCATGGGGTCACAGAGTCAGACACGACTAAGCAACTAACACTTTCTCTGAGGACTTCTCCCAAGCCCATGTCACTTCGCCCAAGGTCTTAAGCCTTTGTATTGGGTCAGTTCTGTTGCCCAACCACAGTCAAATAGGCACTGAGACAACTTGGACTACTGAGCTCTCTCTACTGGGAATTTGTAAATGAGAACTTGAGATACAATAACCTTATGCAAATGCTAAGCTTGTGTATAAGGGATCAGTGATCTTCTGCCCTCCTCCCTGTCGCCATGTGCACAGAAAAGTGAAAAAACTAAAGAGGGAGGAGGAGTGATAATTAATTATATAGATATGCAAATTTCAATGGACCATGTGGCTTTAGAGGGAGAAAGAGATAAAGGAAAAGTAGATTTTGATTACTTGTCAAATCCCACTTTCAGCTTTATAAAACATGGTACTATTTCTTGTATTTGGATTTCTCCAGGATATCCTTTCTTCAGGTAAGTTGCCCCTTATGTTAAGCTGTTTTGTGTGGGCTTCTGCTACTTGCAAATAAAGAAATTCCAATTAAGAAAAGTTACTATATCCCTTTCTAATTATTCTTTGAAATGCAAGGCACGTTTGAAACATTACTCTAGAATTGCCTTCTGAACCTGGATCATTATCTTTCGTTTGATGACATATCTTAATCTTTAAAAAAAAATTTTAACAACCAAAAGTCTTTCAAAGACACACAGCTTAAAAATGTGAAGAACACTCACTGAAAATTCATGTTTTAAATAATTGGCTTAATTGTTTTACAGTAACAAATTTTTCCTGCAGCGTTAGAATGTGATTAAGGCTAAGATGATAGGTTCAGGAATTAGATTTCCTTGGTTCAAATTCTGGCTCTGTCACTTATTAACTGTGTAACTGAGAAAGTTACAGGGTTACAATGAGATACACATAAGACATCCATAAAACACATAAAACGGTGTCATGTAGTAAGTGTTAAACAAATATTAGCTACTATTACTACTGTTCTTATTATGTGCAATATGCAAAGCAATGTAATACATACTACAGAGGAGTGCCAACTGAATATTAGAAGGAATTTCTACCTTCATGAATAAACAACCTATAAATAATAGCTTGAACTCAAGAGAACTAGAGGTATAGTATCCTTAATGGTTTCAGTTCCGTTCAGTTCAGTTCAGTTGCTCAGTCGTGTCCGATTCTTTGCGACCCCATTAACCACAGCACGCCAGGCCTCCCTGTCCATCACCAACTCTCAGAGTCCACCCAAACCCATGTCCATTGAGTCGGTGATGCCATCCAACTATCTCATCCTCTGTCATCTCCTTCTCCTCCTGCCCTCAGTCTTTCTCAGAATCAGGGTCTTTTCAAAAAGGCTTAGTTGTGTGAATTCGTACACAACAATGTTTTAAATGAATTAGTTAAATATAAATTACATACATAATGTAATAGCTTTCATAGAAGAAGCATTTAACATTAAAAACATTTGACCACCTTTGAGTAAATAAGTTTTTAGTGCTTTTGTCAGTAGAAATGTTTCTCTATACCTGAATTTCATTCATTCCTACACACTCTCAAATATTTACCATGTATTTACTGTATGTTATGTTTTAAGTGCTATGGATACAGCTATGAAGAAGAGAAGATCTAGCTGAAGTTTTACTGTATGAAATCAGGCAATAAGCAAATAATTAATGTAGTGACTTTAGCTATTGATAAGTGCTGTGAAGGAAAGGAAACAGGAGAGTGATTGGGATGACAGAGTACTCGGTGAGTTCCAGGTCTCTGGGGAAGGGACACCAAGTGAAGCTCATACAGCTAGAGTACCCACCTAGAGATGGACCCACCTAGAGTACCATATGCATTTCTCAGCCATGAAATTCCTTTTGGCCATAAATGACCAAAGTTTATGTTTAATTCTTTATTTTTGTATTGCTGATACTTCAGATCCAATTTTTTTGAGCACAGAAAAATAATCTAAATAAATATGTAAAGCTTGTGACTAGTTTAACCTGACTATTTTAAAAGAAGTCTATTTTCCTTGTTGCATTTTAAACCTCACATGTAATGATACAGAACTGGAAGGAAATGGTGATCAGAAAATGCAAATTTCATTTTAACTGTTTCAGTACCCAGTATCCTTCCTAGAATGACGGGACCTGGATGCCCAAGATGTAGGGAACTTTGTGTGAACATTTCAAGCACAAATCCATCTTCAGTTTTGCTTTCAGAGATTTTGGCAGCTGATCCCAGTTCTGGGAGAATTTTTGGGCCTCATAGGAAACCTGGATGGCTCCAGTTCTGTGAGGAAATAAAATTCTTGGATAATAACACATACATTTCACAATTGCTGCAAATTTTGAACAACTGATAAAATTGAGTTGTATTTACAAAATTATTTCCAATGGGAGAGTACTAAAATCTCTCAACAAAATGATGAATTCTATCAATAATAGAAAAGAGAAGTAAAAAGGCTAAATTGAGAAAGATACCAAGATCTAAAATCAGTAAGACCAAGAATTTTTAGGTTAGGTATCTTATCTCCCATCCCACTAGATCCAGCTTTAACCAATGTCACCCCTAAGTCTTATCCATTAAGTCTGTATCTAAATATCTTTTTAAGGTGTTGTTTTCTGATCACTCTATCCGAAAAAGGTTATCTACTCTATTCCTCATTTTCTTCTCTCATTATATGCTCTTTATTTCTTTCAGAACACTTTCCATGATTTATGATAATGTGCTTGCTGTTTGCTTATTCATTATTTGCCTACACTAGATAGATAATGTAAGTTCTTAAGGGCAGAGAAGAGGACTCCTCCATTCTGTTCTGTGCTACATATCAGACACCACCAGAGCACCTAGCATGGAGTAGATACTCCATAAGCACTGGTGAGGTCAGACATTGAATGCCATCCACCCTCCCTACTTTGTTCCATCTCCATCAAAATATTCCATTTTCATCAACTTGTTCTTGTCAACATTCTTACTATCAACACATTATCATCATCTGCTTCCAGTCTCAGGATCATGTTAGTTTGGGCTGTTGGTGCTCTATACAAAGACACTATGCTGAGGGGATAAGGGGGGTGCTGAAATCCAGCTTGTGCTCTGTCTCCAGCTGTGAGCCCTGGCATGGTGACTGCGTCCACCCTGAGGGACCATTTTTCCTAATTCGCAGTCTCCATTACAGGCTAACAGAGGTCCCTTTCTGACTATTCACTTCAGAGTTTGAGTTCTCTCTCTGCTTTATATTCTGTGATGGGTTGATTTATGCCCTCCACAAAAACAAACAAACAAAAAAATATGTTGAAGTCCTACCCCCAAGTTACTCCAGAATGTGACCGTATTTGGAACTAGGGTCATTGCAGATGTGAATAGTTGAGTTAAAGTGAAGTCATACTGCAGTAGGGTGGGCCTATAATCCAGAATGACTGGTGTCCTTATAAGGCAGACATGTGAAGACAGAGACACACAGGGAGAACATCAAGTGACAATAATGGCAGAGATTGGAGCGATGCAGCTGCAAGCAAGAACCTCCAAAGATTTCCAACAAATCATCAGAAGCTAGGAAGAGGCAAAGGAGAATTCTCCTACCGGTTTCAGAGAAAAGTGGCCTTATCAACACCTTGATTTCTGACTCTTGGCCTCCAGAACTGTGTGATGATACACTTAGTTTCTTTTAAGCCACCCAGTTTGTGGTGTTTTTTACAACAGCCCTAGGAAACTGATATGCATCCCTATATCTTTTCACTTTGTTAGGCTGATTAAATATAGACACACACACCCCAACACACACACACACACACACACACAAAATAAATACCTTGCTTACTGAGGACTTAGCAGATTCTTTACCCCCTGTTTCATTCTTTTTTGAACCCTAGCTGTATAGAAGCCTATTAGACCGAGGTAGAAGCTGTAGTGAATTTAAGGAGATCCTCTTTACACAACCAGCAATAGATAACTTGGCACCTAAATTTGCACAAAAAAATCATAGATTGTGGAAACATTTTTTTAAGCTTAGAAATTTGACTTCATGCAAAGTTTCCTTGCTACCTACTCCTATTTATTTTGAAACTTGCCTTTTCAAAATAAATTCAGAGATTAGACACTAATAGCTGTCACTAACATGACTTGCAAGCTGTGAATAGCAAGCTTGTTCCTGAGATTTAAACTCTCAAGAGTAGAAGCTTCCTAAACCTGAAACTTTCCATGACAACAAAAACTTTCTTCACACATCTGTATGATCTTTCTACATCTCTATCATAGGCACTCTGGGAGGAAAAACACCTGATTGAAATACAAAGATATTAATGGTCAAGGGGACAACAAGGTATATTCAGACCAAGATGTGAGTATAGATCTCATTAATAGTCTCCAATAATAGTCTCTCATCTGCAGGCAGAGCAAAGTTTTTAGTAAATAAACAATATGGTAAAGTCAAACTGTGCACTTTAGAATAGATATGCTACCATCAATACAAACTTGCATTCCATTAATATTACAGAGATTACTAAATTACCAGATTCTCTACTTTCAAAAGAAATCAGACCTAGGTTACCAAAGAAGCCATTCAATTGACCTCATTTCATGAATAAAATCCATGGTGTTGATCCAAATAGTTTTTTATTTTTTATCTTTGCAAAAGAGCTTGATTAGATATTTTAAACAAAACTTACTAGTTAATGATAATTATTTTAAAACTTTTTAGAGAAGAAAATCGTTGTGAGAATACTTTCTAATTCATGAATGTTTGCAAATCCAGCCTTAAATTGAAGCTAAATGTAGTCCCACAAAACAGGAAAAAGTCACCTTTGTGGCTGAATTTTTTCATATATTTCAGGCCAATTCATTTACTTTTAAAGTGAGGTAGTTGATAAAAATTTTTTAGAAACTTAACAATATGAAATATTTTCCATTTAAATTCTAAAGCAGCTACACTATGAAACCCTAAATTTTTTAAGTAAATTATCCTTCAGGGTAGATATTTTTAATGCAACAAATATTTTAAATTAGCCTTGTATGTATTTTAAGGACGAAAATTAAATATAGTCACTGAACCACTTCGGTTAACAGGAGAACAAACCCAGGACAGATAAAGTACATTTTCATGTATAACTCTGAAACTGTCTAAATTATCTGGAAGAAAAATAAACATTTTTGAAACTTTCTGATCTGAATAATCCATTTTGAAAAACTAGTTTCTTTTTATTCACACATTCATTTACTTAGTCTATCAAATATTTACTGTTTGCTTTGTATAAGGTCCTGCTAAATACTATCGCTTTATTATTCTATTACATGGACTTTTTTCTTAAATGTATGTTATCTTACAAAAGTCAGGTATTTGCCTGAAAAACAAACAAAAGCAAATAATTTAGAGAAAATAACAGTGGTTTTCAGTAGCCATTGGAACCTGTGGTAGATACTAGGACGGACTTACAATTCATTCGCCCCCTTCCCCACAGTCTTGTCATGGTTCATCGTGTGCAAAATATACATCCCTTCCATTGACATTGGACTTAACTCTGTGACTCGATTTAACCAGTGGAATGGCAGCTAATGTGATATGAAGAAGGACTTTAAATGTTTCGTGTTGTCTTGCTTGCCCTCATGCCTATCTGTCATCTTATGATAAGAGCATGCCCTGAGTAGCCAGATCCCAGAATAAGGCATGTGCATAAAAATCTGACCCGCAACCTGGAACTAAACCTACCCAAACCCAGGTAGTCCACAGACTCATCAAACTGAGGGGGGAGAGTGAAAAAAAAAAACTTCAGAAAATGAAAATTAAATTTCTTGGTTGTTGGGGAAACATAGTCATAGCATGTAGACAACATTTGCATGCACGCCAGCTCAGTCATGTCCAACTCTGTGACCCTGTGGACCGTAGCCCACTAGGCTCTTCAGTCCACGTGATTTTCCAGGCAAGAATATTGGAATGGGTTGCCATCCAGGGGAACTTCATTACCCTAGGATCAAACCTGGGTCTCTTTCATCTCCTGCATTGGCAGGCGGATTCTTTACCACTGAGCCACCTGGGAAGACATTTACTGATGATCAATTTTTAGGATCAACTCAGAGACAAAGCATGTAACACTTAAATATGGTTGCAGAGTAGATTGTAAATATGATCAAAGTTGATGTGAAAATGCAGATGATGAAAAGTGAAAACTGAAAGGGAAAGAGAGCAAATGGAAAGGTAAGGGTGCTAAAAACCTTCATCTGGAAAAGTGGAGAATCAAATACACTGGCTACTGTTGATGAAACAAGCAATAAAAATATATTAAATAATTTAAATTTTTTATTTTATTCATTATTAGTTTGCTATGGCTGCCCTAGAAAAATACAACAGACTGTGCGGCTTAGCAATACATTTATTTTCTTATATTTCTGGAGGTTGGAAGTCTGAGATCAAGGTGGCTTACAAATGGCTGCCTTCTCGTGTCCTCACATGATCATTCTCTGTGCACACATTCCTGGTGTCTTTTTGTGTCCAAATTTCCTCTTCTTACAAACATACCAGTCAGAATGAATTAGTGCCTGACCTTATGGTCTCATTTTAACTTAATCACATTTTTTTAGGGTCCTATCTCCAAATGCTGTCACTGTCTGAAGTAGTGGGGGTAGGGTTTTAATATATGAATTTACAGACAACATATCCAAGCATATAGCAAGCACCCACATATTTAAAAATGTGTATTCAAGGTGGTCCAGTGGATAAGAATCTGACTGTCAATGCAAGGGATGTGGGTTCAATCCCTGGTCTGGAAGATCCCATATACCTCAGAATAACTAAAGCTGTGTGCCACAAAAGCCCATGTGCCTAGAGCATGTGCTCCACAGCAAGAGAAGCTGCCACAGTGAGAAGCCTGCTCACCGCAAGAAACATTAGCCGCCACTTGCCATAACAAGAGAAAGCTCACACAACAACAAGGACCCAGTACAGCCAAAAAGAAACAAAATTAATTTTTTTTAATGCGAAGGGCTAAATACATCTATTAAAATACTAAAACCATCATTAAAATATATTCAAATAGTGATTCAACTATATTGAAAGGTAGGAAAAAGGAAAATAGATTGATAAGGTCAAAAATTGAAGTCAAGAACTAGTTGTAAACACATACTATTCAAGATATGGAGCTATTTTAGGGCTGCCACAGTTGTACAACTGAATACGGAGGTTCTGAGCAACCACAAGAATAAATTTCCATATAAACAATTAAGAAGTTAAAATAGTTAGCTGTGGAGAACAGGACTGGATTGAGGAAGTGCAAGGCAGACATGTGTTTTCATTAAAAATCACTCAGTACTAGTTTATTCTTAAATCATGTGTACACATTAGTTTGATTTAAAATTTTAACTCTAATAAAATTAATGAATTCATGAACTAATATTTCATTTCTTCTTTGCCTTCTCTCCACCACTCCTCTGTTTCCAAATGTTATTAACTCTTGAATGGACTATGGTAAAGTCTTCTAAATGTTTTCCTTGCCTTTAGTATCCTCCAACCCATCCTGCAATGCCTCTAGAGGGTTCTGTCTCAAATAAAAACATGATTATGCCACCTTAAAAAAACTGATTCTAAATCAAGGAAACTATATGGGAAAAAATTCTAAAAATGTTCTTGTTGCCATTGTCATATAAGAATATACTTCTAGTGGATTGAACCATATGTAAAATTTTATAGGTCAGACACACTCAAATATCAGCAATTTTGTACAGTTCAATACTATAGATCAGAGATTGAACTTGCTTTGATGCAAATGACTGTCTTCCATGAGTTCACAATCCGTGTATATGTGTGCTAAGTTGCTTCAGTCATGTCTGATTCTTTGCAACCCTATGAACTGTAGCCCACCAGGCTCCTCTGTCCATGGGATTCTCCAGGCAAGAATACTGAAGTGGGTTGCCATGACCTCCTCCAGGGGATCTTCCCTACCCACGGACAGAACCTGTGTCTCTTATGTCTCCTGCATCGGCAGGCAGGTTCTTTATCACAAGCAATACCTGGGAAGCCCAAGTTCACAATCTAATACTTGTTAAAATGTGTCCTCACATATTCAATTTCTTATTGCAGCTTTTGTTCTAATTCATTGAGTGCTTGCTTAAATAAAGCCCTCTGTAAATGATTTTTACAAAACCAATATGACCATGTCACTCCTTTGCTTAAAATATGTTAGTGATCCTACCATCCTCTGTGTAATGGTCCTTAACCTAGAGGACAAGATCTTTGATTAGTTCCTTGTCTCTTTCTCTAGTCTTTTCTCTGATCACTCTATTATTGTCATTTTATATTTTCTCAAAACTGCTGCTAAGTCACTTCAGTTGTGTCCGACTCTGTGCAACCCTATAAACAGCAGCCCATTAGGCTCCTCTGTCCCTGGGATTCTCCAGGCAAGAACACTGGAGTGGGTTGCCATTTCCTTCTCCAATGCATGAAAGTGAAAAGTGAAAGTGAAGTCGCTCAGTTGTGTCCAACTCTTAGTGACCCTATGGACCACAATCTACCAGACTTCTCCATCCATGGGATTTTCCAGGCAAGAGTACTGGAGTAGGGTGCCACTGCCTTCACTAACTGAGGTTTTTCTCCTTTTATCCTGCTGTTGCTGCCTTTAATCTTGTATTATCTGGCTGGAAGGCTTGCTGTTCTTCTAAAATCTGACATCTCCCCTCCCCTCCAAATCACTGCTCTCATTGGTCTTATTCTCTACTTTGCTTCTTTTTGTCCGAGGTTACTGGCTTTAGACAAAGCTCATTGTAAGACTTGGTTTTCCTCTCTCCTTTTGTGAGCTCCATGCCTTGGCAGTGGTTTCATTCTCAAACACCATGTACTTAGTTGCAAATGGTCGCGGCACATTTAGTGTAAAAGAGCAAAGATCTCTCCCAAATTTCTCTGTGTCTCGTTAGTCCTGACTAGTTATGTGTCCATTCTTGTGCCAGTCACTATACTAAGGAATCCAATGTTCTGATTGGCCAGTCCTGACTCACCTGCTCAAATCTGCAGTCAGGCTGCTGCTGCTGCTGCTAAGTCGCTTCAGTCACGTCGGACTTTGTGCGATCCCATAGACGGCAGCCCACCAGGCTCCCCCGTCCCTGGGATTCTCCAGGCAAGAACACTGGAGTGGGTTGCCATTTCCTTCTCCAACGAGTGAAAGTGAAAAGTGAAAGTGAAGTCGCTCAGTTGTGTCCAACTCTTAGCGACCCCATGGACTGCAGCCTACCAGGCTCCTCCATCCATGAGATGGAGTCAATTCCATAGGAAGCAGGTAAACAGAAAACAGGAGAGGACATGGTCCTTAGGGGAAAATTAAGATCTAATTTCTTAAAGGAAGGTCTACAAACTGTGTAAAAAACACTAAAGGCATATGTCATGATCAAGAGAGTAAATTTTGTGAAACTTACCCTTCATGTCCAGTGTTGCACTTGAAAAACACTAAATGCCAAAGTGTTTATTGAATTTTTATGTACAGAGTATTGTTTTCTGGCTAAAAGATTTTTATGATAAAGTGTATATCTTAAGTAATGACATTTTAAAATTAACTCACTCATATACAAACACAAATTGTTGAAGATATTTCTGTGAAAATGAACAGTATTTTATAGCGGCATATAAATTCTAATCATACTAAATTTGCAGAATAAAATTCTGTCACATGTTTATATATACTGCAGTTTTGTTTGAATTGAGAAAATAATACAAAATCTATCCCAAGGTAGTTGACATTTTGGAGGGCTTTTTATTTTATTTTTCATCTTTTTTAAAGAGTCCTTAAAAACCAACTCTTTAAAAGAAAATGCTGCTTCAGCAAGAAGTTTTACATAATCCTCAAGGTGCCAAAATAAACCCTTGGATCAAGCGATTCATAATAGAAAAAGAGCCTGCTTTTTAAACACACAAAAAAGTACACATGAAGATTTATCCTCAAAAGCATGAGTGAAGCAGACTTCTTTAAGGAAGAAAGGCGCACTAACAGATATTCTACCTTAGCAGCTGAGATTCCTCAACAACATGATGCAATTATTTCATTAGCTGTGTGTGGGTAATTTGATTCTTCTCACTCTTTCTATTCCTTGTAGAACCTATCTGGGCAGCTATTTAATAGTACCAGGCCAAATTCCTTCATTTTTTCCTGCCGAGTAGTACCATAATTGTCATCAAGATGTGATCATCTGTTTCACATTGCTTTAACTCATGCTGAATAAAAGCACCAGAGTGATTTGCCATTTTATTTCAGCTCTCATTCCCGAAAAGTATAAAATATGTGAACACTTCTTTTTATTCCTTTTTCAAAATCATAAGACTGTGAATTAGTTAACATTGTCCTATTTGATTGGAGGGAGAAAGATGATTAGAATGGAAATAGAAGTTTTTTAAGAGAGGAAATTGGTTGGGAGGTGGGTAAGGATAAAGCCTTCACTTAATAGAATATAAAAGCTTTCAATGTCCATAAATGCTTTGTCCAATATGGTAGTCTTCATCCATATGTGGCTAATCTGAATTGAAATGTGCTGCAAGTGTAAAATACACATGGAATTTCAAAGAATATAGAAAAAATAATATAAAATAGTTCATCAAAACTTTTACATTGATTATATGTTGAAGTGGTAATGCTTTAGATGTATTGGATTAAATAAAATATATTTTTTAAATGAATTTCACTTTTACTTTTTAAATATGACTACTAGAAAATTTAAAATTGGACATGTGGCTTACATTTGTGTCTCACATTATACTTCTATTGAACAAAGCTGGTCTACCATCTACATGTTGAGAAGTTAGAAAAACTGGAGATGAGCTATAAGAAGATATATGAAGTCATATTTAACAAGAAATCTCAAATGCTATTTTCTGTTTTGAAAGACTTATTTGGAGGAATATGCATGTCTTTAATAGAGGTCAGGGTAAACTAAGTGAATTTTTTTCAATGAAGTGCTATTTGGTTTTGCCTGTCTAGATATCTACATTTCCTTTTTCTGGTAATAGTGCCCTTTGAGGAACTCTCTGATTTTGAGTCCATCTTGTTTGGATGAGGCTGACCCACGGTTCTAGGGTTGGTCATGTGACCCAGGCCTACCTAATCAGAATATTCTATTCCCCTGGCCAAAATAATTAGCTCAAGAAGTCGATAAAAGTTGATCAACTTTTAATAAGCTGTATATGTTGGAGCAGATAATAAAAAAGAGGTGTTGTTAATCTTAGGGAGGGGCTCGTAACAACCTAGAGGGGTGGGATAGGGAAGGAGATGGGACATGTGTATACCTATGCCTAATTCATGTTGATGTTTGGCAGAAACCAACAAAATTCTAAATAAAACAATTACCCTTCAACTAAAAAATAAATAAATTTAATTTAAAATAAAGGATTAAGTCTATAACTACTAGTGTTTACTTTGGCCAAGCACTTGTGGAGATCTGACCTAAGAATCAACCTCTTAAAAGCAACCAAGAAGAAAGCAATGGTAGGAGATAGAGAAACATTACTTTTGAGTACCTGGATTCGTTCAATGACTAAAGGTTACCACCTGGAATTTTTCAGAATCTTAATAAATTTCTTACTTTAAACAAATTTAAATTCAATTTCTGTTTTTCAAAACTAAGAAATCTGACTAATAAAAAGGGATTAACAAATGATTAAGTAAACAATATGCAATCACGAAATTCAATAAACATTCACAGAGTTTTGTCTATGTTCAAGAAACTGTCAGGTGGAGGAAGGCACAAAGTCATTATTATTATTATTACATTATTAATTCATCCATTCATTTACCCATCCATTTATTCATACAGTAAGCACACATTGAGATCCTCTTCCATGCCAGGCACTATCAGAGATACTGGAGGAGCAAAGATAAAAACTCAAAGTCACATACGTTGAAGGATTATTCATTTTCTAGGTTATCTATGTACCTATTATTAGTTCTTTTTGCTCTGCCCAACATTCTTTAAATTTTCAGTTTTGCACAGGTCAAGTTCAGTTCAGTTCAGTTGCTCAGTCATGTCCAAATCTTTGGGACCCCATGGATTGCAGCACACCTGACTTCTCCATCCATCACTAACTCCTGGAGCATACTCAAACTCATGTCCATAGAGTCAGTGATACCATCCAACCATCTTATCCTCCGTTGTCCTCTTCTCCTCCTGCCTTCAATCTTTCCCAGCATCAGGGTCTTTTCAAATGAGTCAGTTCTTTACATAGGGTGGCCATAGTATTGGAGTTTCAGCTTCAACATCAGTCCTTCCAGTGAATATTCAGTACTGATTTTCTTTAGTATGGACTGGTTGGATCTCCTTCCAGTCCAAGCGATTCTTAAGAGTCTTCTCCAACACCACAGTTCAAAAGCATCAATTCTTCAGTGCCCAGCTTTCTTTATGGTCCAACTCTCACACCCATACATGACCACTGTAAAAACCATAGCTTTGACTAGACAGACCTTTGTTGGTAAAATAATGTCTCTGCTTTTTAATATGTTGTCTAGGTTGGTTATAGCTTTTCTTCCAAGGAGCAAGCTTTTTTTAATTTCATGTCTACAGTCACCATCTGCAGGGATTTTAGAGCCCCCCAAAATAAAGTCTGTCACTGTTTCCATTGTTTCCCCATCTATTTGCCATGAAGTGATGGGACTGGATGCCATGATTTTAGTTTTCTGAATGTTGAGCTTTAAGCCAACTTTTTCACTCTCCTCTTTCACTTTCATCAAGAGGCTCTTTAGTTCTTCTTCACTGTCTGCCATAAGGATGGTGTCATCTGCATATCTGAGGTTATTGATATTTATCCTGGCATTCTTGATTTCAGCTTGTGCTTCATCCAGCCCAGCATTTTGTATGATATGTACTCTGCATAGAAGTTAAATAAGCAGGGTGAAATTATTCAGCCTTGATGTATTCCTTTCCCAATTTGGAACCAGTCTGTTGTTCCATGTCCCGTTCTAACTGTTACTTCTTGAACTGTATACAGATTTCTCAGGAGCAGGTAAGGTGGTCTGGTATTCCCATCTCTTTCAGAATTTTCCACAGTTTGTTGTGATTCACACAGTTAAAGGCTTTGGTGTAGCCAATAAAGCAGAAGTAGATGTTTTTCTGGAACTCTCTTGATTTTTATATGATCCAACAAATGTCAGCAATTTGATCTCTGGTTCCTCTGCCTTTTCTAAATCCAGCTTGAACATGTGGAATTTCTTAGTGCATGTACTGTTGAAGCCTTGCTTGGAGAATTTTGAGCATTACTTTGCCTGCGTGTGAGATGAGTGCAACTGTGCAGTAGTTTGAGTATTCTTTGGCATTGCCCTTCTTTGGGATTGGAATGAAAATGGACCTTTTCCAGTCCTGTGGCCACTGCTGAGTTTTCCAAATTTGTTGGCATATTGAGTGCAGCATTTTCACAGCATCATCTTTTAGGACTTGAAATAGCTCAGCTAGAATTCCATCACCTAGACTAACTTTGTTTGTGTGATGCTTCCTAAGGCCCACATGACTTTGGACTCCGGGATGTCTGGCTCTAGGTGAGTGATCAAACCATCGTGGTTATCTGCGTCATGAAGACGTTTTTTTGTATAGTTCTTCTGTGTATTCTGCCACCTTTTTAAAATATCTTCTGACTCTCTTAGATCCATACTGTTTCTGTCCTTTATTGTGCCCATTGTTGCATGAATTCTTCCCTGGTATCTCTAATTTTCTTGAAGAGATCTCTAGTCTTTCCCATTCTATTACCCATCTGAATGCAGAGTTCCAAAGAATATCAAGAAGAGATAAGAAAGCCTTCCCCAGTGATTAATGCAAAGAAATAGAGGAAAACACAAGTCAAACCTGTGTATGATTTCTGTTTCATTTTGTCCCAAGAAATTCTTTCTTGGATTCTTTCACCATCCTACTTGCATTTGTACTTGCTTTTGAAATCTTCTGCTAAATCTCTTTTATAACTGTCCTCTGCTTCCTCATCTTAGGAATCCCTTTGATCTCTTTTATGGTGGATTCCCGGTTTCCCTGATTACTTACATCCTTAGTTATAATAAAAGCACATCCTCCAGTAGCATGTGGGAAAAAAAATACATGGGAAGTAAATGTTTTGAGACTTTGCAAGCCTGAATATATATACTCTGATCCCATAACTGACTCGTAGATTGGAAATCATTTTAATTTTAATTCTGAAGATGTTTTCCATTGTCCTCTGCTGAGAAATCTAATACTATTCTGACTCTATTCACTGTATACATGGTCTACCTTTTCTGCCTAGAAGTTTTTAGAATTGTCTCATTATTCCTGGAATTGTGAAATTTCATGATTGTATGACTTGGAGTGAAGCCACTTAATCTAGAGGTTCATTTCCCCTGGTTCTGGGAACTTATATTATTTCTTTGAAAATACCTTCCCCTCAGTTTGTCTATAATCTCTTTTTGGAACTCAGGTTGGTCAGATATTGGACTCCCCAGATTGATCTTGAAATTTTCACATCTTCTATTGTCTGTCTCTACATCATTTTGGGTTTTTGATGCTACTTCGAAGAAATTTTCTGTCTTAATCTCTCAACATTTCTATGGAATTTTGTCTTAATTTCATCAAAAATATTTTTAATTTCCAAGAGATCTTTCTTGATTCCTTGTTGTTCTCTGCTCTCACAGCATCTTGTTTCAAAGTATTTTGTTTTAATGATGCAGTATCGTCCAACAAAACAAGATAAGACTCTATACATGGACATCACCAGATGGTCAACACAGAAATCAGATTGATTATATTCTTTGCAGCCAAAGATGGAGAAGCTCCATACAGTCAGCAAAAACAAGACCAAGAGCTGACTGTGGCTCAGACCATGAACTCCTTATTGCCAAATTCAGACTTAAATTGAAGAAAGTAGGGAAAATCACTAGACCATTCAGGTATGACCTAAATCAAATCCCTTATGATTATACAGTGGAAGTGAGAAATAGATTTAAGGGACTAGATCTGATAAATAGAGTGCCAGACGAACTATGGAATGAGGTTCGTGACATTGTATAGGAGACAGGGATCAAGACCATCCCCATGGAAAAGAAATGCAAAAAAGCAAAATGGCTGTCTGGGGAGGCCTTACAAATAGCTGTGAAAAGAAGAGAAGCAAAAAGCAAAGGAGAAAAGGAAAGATATAAACATCTGAATGCAGAGTTCCAAAGAATAGCAAGAAGAGATAAGAAAGCCTTCTTCAGCGATCAATGCAAAGAAATAGAGGAAAACAACAGAATGGGAAAGACTAGAGATCTCTTCAAGAAAATCAGAGATACCAAAGGAACATTTCATGCAAAGATGGGCTCGATAAAGAACAGAAATGGTATGGACCTAACAGAAGCAGAAGATATTAAGAAGAGATGGCAAGAATACACAGAAGAACTGTACAAAAAAGATCTTCATGACCCAGATGATCATGATGATGTGATCACTGACCTAGAGCCAGACATCCTGGAATGTGAAGTCAAGTGGGCCTTAGAAAGCATCACTACGAACAAAGCTAGTGGAGGTGATGGAATTCCAGTTGAGCTATTCCAAATCCTGAAAGATGATGCTGCAAAAGTGCTGCGCTCAATATGCCAACAAATTTGGAAAACTCAGCAGTGGGCACAGGACTGGAAAAGGTCAGTTTTCATTGCAATCCCAAAGAAAGGCAATGCCCAAAGAATGCTCAAACTACCACACAATTGCATTCATCTCACATGCTAGTAAAGTAATGCTCAAAATTCTCCAAGCCAGGCTTCAGCAATACGTGAACCGTGAACTTCCTGATGTTCAAGCTGGTTTCAGAAAAGGAAGAAGAGCCAGAGATCAAATTGCCAACATCCGCTGGATCATGGAAAAAGCAAGAGAGTTCCCGAAAAACATCTATTTCTGCTTTCTTGACTATGCCAAAGCCTTTGACTGTGTGGATCACAATAAACTGTGGAAAATTCTGAAAGAGATCAGAATACCAGACCACCTGATCTGCCTCTTGAGAAATTTGTATGCAGATCAGGAAGCAACAGTTAGAACTGGACATGGAACAGCAGACTGGTTCCAAATAGGAAAAGGAGTACGTCAAGCCTGTATATTGTCACCCTGTTTATTTAACTTATATGCAGAGTACATCATGAGAAACGCTGGACTGGAAGAAGCATAGGCTGGAATCAAAATTGCCGGGAGAAATATCAATAACCTCAGATATGCAGATGACACCACCCTTACGGCAGAAAGTGAAGAGGAACTCAAAAGCCTCTTGATGAAAGTGAAAGAGGAGAGTGAAAAAGTTGGCTTAAAGCTCAACATTCAGAAAATGAAGATCATGGCATCCGGTCCCATTACTTCATGGGAAATAGATGGGAAACAGAGGAAACAGTGTCAGACTTTATTTTGGGGGGCTCCAAAATCACTGCAGATGGTGACTGCAGCCATGAAATTAAAAGATGCTTACTCCTTGGAAGGAAAGTTATGACCAACCTAGATAGCATATTCAAAAGCAGAGACATTACTTTGCCAACAAAGGTCCGTCTAGTCAAGGCTATGGTTTTTCCTGTGGTCATGTATGGATGTGCGAGTTGGACTGTGAAGAAAGCTGAGAGCCAAGAATTGATGCTTTTGAACTGTGGTGTTGGAGAAGACTCTTGAGAGTCCCTTGGACTGCAAGGAGATCCAACCAGTCCATTCTGAAGCAGATCAGCCCTGGGATTTCTTTGGAAGGAATCATGCTAAAGCTGAAACTCCAATACTTTGGCCGCCTCATGCGAAGAGTTGACTCACTGGAAAAGACTCTGATGCTGGGAGGGATTGGGGGCAGGAGGAAAAGGGGACGACAGAGGATGAAATGGCTGGATGGCATCGCCTATTCGATGGATGTGAGTTTGAGTGAACTCAAGGAGTTGGTGATGGACAGGGAGGCCTGGCATGCTGCGATTCATGGGGTCGCAAAGAGTCGGACACGACTGAGCTACTGAACTGAAGTGTTGAATACAGATATAAAGAAATGATGAATACCCAGGCTTTAACTTCACAATCAACAAGGTGATAGAGTGGTGATAAGATACCTCACAAATAATTATATGAAAGAATATGAGAAAAACTCATGAGAAAACATGTACATAATGTGTCTTAAGAGCACAGAAAGGAGTATTAGATGAGTGCCACGAGAGTAGACAGCAAGGAAACATCAGAAGGTGGGCAGCAAAAAACCCAGTTTGGCTGAATGATATATTAAATACTGGGGACCATACTTTTGTGTTTGTATCCCTATCTTCCCTCAAATAATCAGGAGTCCCTCATGAAAATCATATAAAGCCCAGGCTCCTCAATTTCTGACTTTTTTTTTACAAAGCAACATTTTCACCTTCTTTTCTGCTTCCTAGTGTAAAGCAGTCATTAAATTTTGAAAAAGAGACTCAGATTCCAGTAACATCAGTAACTAGTGGAGTGATGTTGAACAAGTTAACTTCTCTGGACAAATTTATAATTCCTTCTTGCGATATACATATATTACTAACAGAACTTATTGCCTAGGGTTATGGGAAAGATTAAATGGATTAATCATGTATATACATGACATACACCCTTATGGCAGAAAGTGAAGGACTAAAGAGCCTCTTGATGAAAGTGAAAAAGGAGAGTGAAAAAATTGGCTTAAAGTTAAACATTCAGAAAACTAAGATCATGGCATCCAGTCCCATCACTTTATGGCAAATAGATGGGGAAACAATGGAAACAGTGGCTGACTTTATTTTTTTGGGCTCCAACATCACTGCAGACACTGACTGCAGCCATGAAATTAAAAGATGCTTGCTCCTTGGGAGTAAAGTTATGACCAACCTAGACAGCATATTAAAAAACAGAGACATTACTTTGCTAATAAAGGTCTGCCTAGTCAAGGCTATGGTTTTTCCAGTGGTCATGTATGGATGTGAGAGTTGGACTATAAAGAAAGCTGAGTGCCAAAGAATTGATGCTTTTGAACTGTGGTGTTGGAGAAGACTCTTGAGATTTCCTTGGACAGCAAGGAATTCCAAGCAGTCCATACTAAAGGAAATCAGTCCTGAATATTCATTGGAAGGACTGATGCTGAAGCTGAAACTCTAATACTTTGGCCCCCTGATGCAAACAGTTGACTCATTCGAAAAGCCCCTGATGCTGGAAAAGATTGAAGGCAGGAGGAGAAGGGGATGATAGAGGATGAAATGGTTGGATGGCATCACTGACTCAATGGACATGAGTTTGAGTAAACTCCAGGAGTTGGTGATGGACAGGGAGGCCTGGTGTGCTGCAGTCCATGGGGTCGCAAAGAGTTGGACACGACTGAGTGACTGAACTGAATGAACTGAACTGATACATGCTCAACAAATCATGGCTATTATTAAACTAAAGAAAGTCAAGACTAGGAAACAGGAAATCTGATCTTTACCTTGTATACTACTGCTTATAAGCTGTGTAACCTACATAAATTGCTTATTCTCTCTGGGTCTCAATATGCCCATCTGAAAAAGTAAGGGATTGACCTATACAACCCATACTCTCTCTAAACTGTAATAGTCTAGGTGCTATAGATGACATTTTTATTTGACTTTGATACTGAACTATGCAATTGGATTAAATTGGATGAAATTTCCATCATTAAGCTATAATACATTGAAATTTTAATAAAAGGCTGAAAATGAAAGTGATAATAATGAGTTAGGCTGGGGAAGTAATCTCAAGTGCACACAAAAAAAGTAGTGATAGATCAGATCCTATTAACATCTATCTGGATGTAAGAGAAAATAGATGGTAAATTTTTTCAATTCAGATGCCAAGCTCAAAAGTGTGTGATTTTGTAAAAAGGAAAAAAAGAGAGAACAAGAAAAGAAAACATGCTCACCCTAATTTCAGTATTGGTTATCCTTCCAGTTTAGGGCCTGAAATCCTCCTAACACAGCAAAGCTTGTATCTAACTATAAGAGATTTAATATGAAGAGGTTACAGGGTATAACAGCAATCTTTTAAAAATGGTTGAACAGAGAACATTGAGAACAAAAATCTGAGATATGCCCCTGAGATGAGTGACAATACTGAATCAACTATTATGCCCATTTTAATGTACACTGATTTTTGGAATAGGAAATAGACACCTATCCAGAAATAGAAAAATTCTTTCCCTTCAATCCATTAGATTTTGAGAGTTTTGACCTGCCTGAGGAGCACCAGATCACCCACCTCCCCTTGAGTGGAGTGCCTCTCATGATCCTTGATGAGGAGAGGGAGATTGAGCAGCTGTTGAGCTTGTACTAATAAGAAAGGAAATCCATGATCATTATATTTCTGCTTCTTCAACTTTTAGTCCATCCTTTGAAATCTTATCATTATTCCCTACAAAATGTACAAAAAAGATGTTGACAATATTTGGAAATATATCAAGAAGATAAAACTGGTCATCTATTTAATTATTTAACTACAGTATTGAAATTAAATGCATCAGCATGTGTATCTGAAGCAAGTGTCCTTAGAGTCCAAACTCCCAGAATAAAAAAAAATACTGAAAATCTTTGGCTCATAAACCTGGATGAATATAAGATGCTTGCATAACACTTAGCATAATACGGTTGTGTGGCTGATTAGAAATATTTTGTAAGGGGCTGTGTTCCATGTCCTAATAATTCATTGATCAAAATTGTCTTTGATTTTTATCTTTCTGATCAATGCATTATAGCTCAGAACTAAATGAAATATATAGTGAAGTATGATATTTTTGGAGAAGGCAATGGCAACCCACTCCAGTACTCTGGCCTGGAAAATCCCATGGATGGAGGAGCCTGGTGGGCTGCAGTCCATGGGGTTGCTAGGAGTCAGACACATGACTGAGCAACTTCACTTTCACTTTTCACTTTCATGCACTGGAGAAGGAAATGGCAACCCCCTCCAGTGTTCTTGCCTGAAGAATCCCAGAGATGGGGGAGCCTGGTGGGCTGCTGTCTATGGGGTTTCATAGAGTCGGACACGACTGAGGCGACTTAGCAGCAGCATGATCTTTTTAAAGCAGTTAATAAAGTTTACTTTAAAAAAATGGCTTCTCAGAATTATGAGTAATTTTATAGTTAATTAAGGCATCTAATAGCTATGCCTTATACTTTCAAAATCTAATTCACACAAAAATGTTTATATTTTATTAAATTATAAAATGTATGTTATTTTATATTTCATGTTGATAATTCATAATTAAATAGGCATTTTATACTTGTATTTGTATACTGGGTTGTTTATTTTTGTTGCATAATAAAAGAATAGCTTTCATTTTTGGTTCAGTTCAGTTCAGTCACTCACGTGTCCGACTCTTTGCTACCCCGTGAATCGCAGCACGCCAGGCCTCCCTGTCCATCACCAACTCCCAGAGTTGACTGAGACTCACGTCCATCGAGACAGTGGTGCCATCTAGCCATCTCATCCTCTGTCGTCCCCTTCTGCTCTTGCCCCCAATCACTCCCAGCATCAGAGTCTTTTCCAATGAGTCAACTCTTCGCATGAGGTGGCCAAAGTCCTGGAGTTTCAGCTTTAGCATCATTCCTTCCAAAGAAATCCCAGGGCTGATCTCCTTCAGAATGGACTGGTTGCATCTCCTTGCAGTCCAAGGGACTCTCAAGAGTCTTCTCCAACACCACAGTTCAAAAGCATCTATTCTTCAGCATTCAGCCTTCTTCACAGTCCAACTCTCACATCCATACATGACCACAGGAAAAACCATAGCCTTGACTAGACGGACCTTTGTTGGCAAAGTAATGTCTCTGCTTTGGAATATGCTATCTAGGTTGACATAACTTTCCTTCCAAGGAGTAAGCATCTTTTAATTTCATGGCTGCAGTCACCATCTGCAGTGATTTTGGAGCCCAAAAATAAATATCATGTATGAAATGAGTTGCCAGTCCAGGTTTGATGCACGATACTGGATGCTTGGGGCTGGTGCACTGGGACGACCCAGAGGGATGGAATGGGGAGGGAGGAGGGAGGAGGGTTCAGGATGGGGAACACATGTAAACCTGTGGCGGATTCATTTTGATATTTGGCAAATCTAATACAGTTATGTAAAGTTTAAAAATAAAATAAAATTAAAAAAAAAAAAAGAAAAAAAAAAAATATAAAGTGTGACACTGTTTCCACTGTTTCCCCATCTATTTCCCATGAAGTGATGGGACCGGATGCCATGATCTTCGTTTTCTGAATGTTGAGCTTTAAGCCAACTTTTTCACTCTCCTCTTTCACTTTCATCAAGAGGCTTTTTAGTTCCTTTTCACTTTCTGCCATAAGGGTGGTGTCATCTGCATATCTGAGGTTATTGATATTTCTCCTGGCAATCTTGATTCCAGCCTATGCTTCATCCAGTCCAGCGTTTCTCATTATGTACTCTGCATATAAGTTAAATAAGCAGGGTGACAATATACAGCCTTGACGTACTCCTTTTCCTATATGGTTAGTATCTCAAAAAACATCTCTTGTCATGTACCTCTGTAATTTCATATTTCTCTTCTGTGGAAACATGGGTATTTCAAACTACTCCAATGTATTTGTATGTCATATTCTAAAATGTACCCCAGCTTAAGAACTGACCAGCAAATGATCACATAAATCAAGAAATGCAATTTTTCTAGCAGTTCATATGTATACTTGACACTGTATAAATTGTTTATAAGTTTTAGGTGGATGATAGTGAGCTTGGATAGATATTTATCATGGTTTGATTGAAGTAATTTGTTGATCTTTTCCGAATCCATGTCATTTGTTAGTTCTCTTGCTCTCAGACATTGAGCTTGGTCATATGATTTGCCTTGTTTAATAGGAGAATAACAAGCAAATATGATGCAAGCAAAGACTTGAAAAGCACTTACACTGCTTACCCTCTTATTGTGCTTTATATCCTGCAACTAAATAAATAAGCTTTAGCTCAGTTCAGTTCAATCTCTCAGTTGTGTCCAACTCTTTGTGACCCCATGGACTATAGCATACCAGGCTTCCCTGTCCATAGCCAACTCCTGGAGTTTACTCAAACTCATGTCCATAGAGTCAGTGATGCCATCCAACCATCTCATCCTCTGTCGTCCCCTTCTCCTCCTGCCTTCAATCTTTCCCAGCATCAGGGTCTTTTCCAATGAGACAGTTTTTGCATCAGGTGGCCAAAGTATGGGAGCTCTAGCTAGTCTCTCAATAATGAGATGCTTGGCTCAGTCATTCCTTTTACTGCAGCAAATGGGGAGCCAAACTTCAGACCAGAGAGAGGCCACTGTAGTTCAAGCAGCTTCTAGCATTAGCAATCCCAGTCAAAACCAGCAGTGCTCACCAGATAAGCAGAACCACCCATTACAGATTAATGTAGACTTTTTGAGTGATAACCAATGGTTGTTCTTTTTAGCTACTAAGTTATAGATTGATTTGTTACACAGCAATAAACAATGATATAATATGTACTGGAAATATACAGCAGAACAAAAAATCTTGCCAAAGACCATTAACATTTTGTTAATTAAAATAACATTAATAAAGTTATAATATTATATTAATATAATTTTGCTATATTAAAAAAATCCTTTGTAGCCAGATTTTCAGAGTAGGAGACAATCTTGGATATGATTCCTTCTCTATCCTTGGCTCTATAGATATCCCTGCTGCTTTTGCTGCTGCTGCTGCTAAGTCGCTTCAGTCGTGTCCGATTCTGTGCGACTCCATAGACGGCCTCCAACCAGGCTCCTCTGTCCCTGGGATTCTCCAGGCAAGAACACTGGAGTGGGTTGCCATTTCCTTCTCCAATGCATGAAAGTGAAAAGTGAAAGTGAAGTTGCTCAGTTGTGTCCAACTCTTTGCGACCTCATGGACGGCAGCCTACCAGGCTCCTCTATCCATGGGATTTTCCAGGCAAGAGTACTGGAGTGGAATGCCATTGCCTTCTCTGACAGATATTCCTAACAATTACCAAATCAATCAATAAACAATGGGTGTCAACTAAGTGCCTGGAACAGCACTAGATGCTGAAAATACAAAAGCGAATCAATTAGACTTCTATCATTATGTTCATTGAACTCACACAAAAATCAAGTTATTGGATTGTTATAACATACTCTGTGATACTTGCCACGGGAAAATCTTTGCTCTTCAAAGTCAAGGTGATTTCTAGTCTATGGGGTCACAAAATAGTTGGACACTACTTAGCAAGTAAACAACAACAAAAGTTAACTCAATTTGTGTATTTCATTGTATATGGCCATTATCTTCCTCTTCTCCCAGAAGTTCTACAGATATGATATTCATTAGTTCTGTTCATTAATACTTATTTCCCCTACTTTGGAGGAACATGGTAGCATTGCATATTCCCTCAGGCAGTAGACTGAAAAGTGGGCACAAATTGTTTCCTTCCCTCTTTCCATGCCCTTTTACAACATGTCTTCCTGTTAAGAGGTAGGACCTATGTGCCCATTTTGACGCTGGGCTTGGCCATATGATTTGCTTGAGCCAATAGGCCTGGAGCAAATGTGACCCAAGGTGAAACTTAAAAAGTGCTTGTGTATTGAGGCTTGCTCTCTTGCTGCTCTTAGAACCCTGTGACTACCACCAAGAGAACAAGCCAAGGCTAGCCTCCTGACGATGAGGGACACCTGAACTGATTGCTCTGTTGTCCCAGCTGACAGTTCACCCTCAGAAACAGAGCTGCCTTGTTGACAGGTAGCTTTTCACAAACACCTGAGTGAGCCCAGGCTGGGCAAGCAGAACTGTCTGGCTGAGCCTAATGAAAATTGCTATTCCATAGAATCATGAACTAAACAAAGTTGATGTTACAAACTTTTAAGTTTTGAGGTGGTTTGTTATGCCCTATCTGATATATCAACTCCTCTGAAGTTAGGCATAGCTACACAATTTGCTTCACCCAATGAAATATTTTACTTCTGGCAGAAGTCTTTCAGAGCTGGACTATGCTTTGGTTATCTTTTTTCTCTTGTTATGCTGACTTAGGAACTTTCAGATTGGGGGGCGTCCCATAAACATGGGTCCCTGGGTGGACACAGAACAGTTCCCCCTACCCTCCCCAATACCAAGTTTTGGAGAACATATAGTTTAAGTAAGAAATAAATTTTTATATTAAACCTCTGAGATTTTGGGTTTCTATTATTGGAGCATTACCCAGCCCATCTGACTAACATAGAATTTGGTGCCCAGAAGGAAGTATAGTTATGATAGAAAATCTAAAATATATTCTATGACTTAAAAGCTCAGTGAGTAGTGGCGAGGAAACTGTTGTTAGAGGCTGGGAAGTAGGCAATCCATGTTAGCTGTGGTAAAATATTTTGCTAATACTATTCATGCATGCCACTCATTTGTCCCCTTTTTAAACAGTTATTATGTTCCTGTCCCACCACTGTATGTTAAGTGCACATGTGTGTGTGTGTGTGTGTGTGTGTGTGCGCGCGTAAGCAGAGAAGATAGATACTTTGTCATTTCAGGTCTCTATAACAAGAGACATATTTTTTTTCCTGTTCTAATACAGGAAGTACCAAGCATCACCCAGAGATGCTGGACTTTGAGATTAATGCCAGTACTGAATAGAATTTTTGGAGTTTCACTTGTGATAGGAATGAATATATTTTGCAGCATAAGGAGAGTGACATGTAAATTGGTGATTAGAAGGATGGATTGCAGTAATCATTGGTACTGTTCACTAGTAAATTTTGGTTAATTTTCCTTCTGGGCAAATGATAGAATTACACTTTCCTGCTTCCTTCAAGGTAGCATGCCCACATAATTTGCTTTTGTCAATGAAATATGAGTGAAATTTACTTCGATCACTTTTAGAAACAGCCTGTTTGACTTTCATCTTCCTTCAGCCTATCATGCAAGTGGGGAAGCTCCAGAGATTGGTTGGAGCCTCCTTAAGCCAACTGGTTGCTTGGTGACAATCTCATGGAGTGATGTTCTCCCACCCCCTCCCTTCCTTCTACCAGAAATGAACATACAAATGGACAGGAAATAACTGTTTTGTTGTTATTTTTAAGCCACTAAAACTTCTGGATCCTTTGTTACTGCATCAGTAACTTGCTGCTACTGCTTAGTCGCTTCAGTCTTGTCTGACTCTGTGAGACCCTAAGGACTGCAGCCTTACCAGGTTCCTCTGCCCTTGGGATTCTCTAGGCAAGAGTATTAGAGTGGGTTGCCATGCCCTCCTCCATAGGATCTTCCTGACCCAGAAGGGATTGAACCTGGGTCTCCTGCATTGTATGCAGATTCTTTACCGCTGAGCCACCAGGGAAGCCCTAGCAACCTAGGCTATCCTAACCAATGTCGAGTACTGTGAAAGAGATCAGGAAAGCTACAGAGGTTGATAATTTTGGCGATTACAGTTCCAGTAGAATCCATAACTGAAACCATCCACTGATGACTCCAAAACATCTTCATTCCTGATTTCACTTGCTTCTTCAATTGTGTTCATTCTAAAAAAGATGATTATGAGATTCTGAATTTCACTTTTTTTTTTTTTTTTTTAATTTTTGAAAATTCAAAACTGCATCTTTCACTACTGAGGAAGAAGTGATGAGCAGGACTACTTTCTCCTGGGGGCAAGGGTGGGAAGAGAGGTAGATAAGGAAGGATAACCCACAAAATAGGGAGGGTAGAACCGAATTCAGAATTCACAGGCGTTTCCAATAAGAATTAAAACGTGTTTTCCACAGACTTATGCATAAATTCCCAGGAATACACAGTACTTCTCAGCAAACTTTGGGGTCTTGGTTTCGGTTCAGCACCTTGCACATATACAGAAACACATGCACAATCACTGTGGAGCAAAAGTAAAAACTGTCATTGGAGTTCATATTTAATTAAAAGCTTTCTCTGTGTGTGAAGAAATATTTTCTCTAGAGCAGCGCAGAATTTATTCCAAACGTTTAAGTGCTAAATCCGTACCGCGCACTGTACCAGGATTAGGCAAGTGAAAGATGACACGGAACACAAGACTCAATGGGTTGCTGTCCAGGAGCTTACATTTTGCCGAGCATAAGTTTCTCCTTTTGGAGTTTTAACCCAGCCACATCTAATCCTCTGCCCCGTAAACGATTTCCGGTGAAGTCCCACTTCTTTTCCCTAATTTTACAAATATTCTCGCTTTCTGAGATGTCATTGCCCTGGAAACTGAAGTCACTGTGGGCTGTCTTTGGACATTTGGCAGATCTCGGATGCAGCTGAATCACCGGCTTGTTCTTTCCCTACAGTAGCGAGATGACAGTGACCCCAAAAGTTTCCAGCACTTAGAGCATAAACTTAAAGCAGCCCGAACCTTCAAGGGACCCACAACTTTAGCGGCTTCCACTGCCCTTCTATCATGGATCCTAAGGAAGTTAAGGCGGTTGGGTCAGACCCTGCAACAGTCGCAGCGCATTGTTCTGGGCGCTAAACCCATAAGCAGCGCAGAACTGAGAAATCTAAGGCCCGGCAGCTATCCCAAGTGTGCAAAGACCGTAAAGTGCCCATCTCTACTGGACTCCAAATACCGGCATGCATCGCGCCGAAACGGCAATCTCCGCTTAGGAATCCCAGCGCAAAGGGGCCTGGGAAGTGAAGTCTCCGGGCGTCCGGAGTCGCGGTGCGAAGGCAGAAGGAAAGCATTGCTAGTCTGCTCCATTAGCGCGCCGGTTCCTGGCCAAGCTCCGAGCCTCTCGCTGCTGCTCAGGGTTTTCGCGGGCGGCGGGAGCAGTATGGCTTGCTTGAGTAAACTCCGGGGGGAGGGGAGAGAGGGGAGTAGATGGGGAGGCGGGGTCAGCGGAAGCGGCAGGTTGCTTCCTTCTCCTCAGGCTCCCTCCCCGCCTCTCCCAGAGGGAGCGATGGGAGGGGGAGGGAAGGGCAGAGGGAAGGTAGTGTGACACGTGTCAATCAACCCCCCTCCGGGGGGCGCGCGCTCCGGGGCTCGCGCCGAGGGCTCGCGCCCCTGCCTCGTGCCTGCGCCGCTCGTATGTAAATGAGGGCGCGTGACGCGGGACGCAGATGGACAAGGGAAGAGAGAGAATGGCCGCTGCCGCCGCCGCTGCTGCCGCCGCCGCCGCCGCCGCCGCTCAGTGCCGGAGCCCTCGGTGCGCGGCGGAGAGGAGAGGATTCCGGCGGGAACTCGACTCTTGGCGCCACCGCCTCATGCACTGTGTAGGTAAGAGAGACACGGGCCGGAGCCCCGGCTCCGCGCGGCGACGAGTGCCGCAGCCCGAGGAGTTTGTGGCTGAGCGGTTTAGTTGAATCTTCCTTTCGGGTCAGTTCAATGGGGGAGCGAGATGGGAGCGGCGGCGGCGCGGCGGCTCCGGCGCTCGCCTTTTGTCTGGCGGCTCCTCGCCCGGCGCGGTCCGCGCTCATTCTCCTTAGCTCTTGGGCTCCCCTGGAACTGTTAGTTCGGACCCGCTCGCCGAGCCCCCGAGGAAACGGCTCGCTTGCGCTCTCCCCGAAACTCGTCGGCGCCCCTCGCCGCTCATCGTCAGCCCTGTCAATAGGGAGGAAGCGGGCCGGCGTGTCGGCGCCCGGGCTGAGGGGAGCCGGCGGGCAGAGCTGACGGGAGGAAGGCGGGCAGGTCCGCGCCCCCGCCGGGCGCACACACACCCCCTTCTGCCGCCGTGGGCCGGGCGGGCGGGTGGACGCGGCCGGGCTCCGGGGACGAGGACCTGAGCGACCCTAGGGCGCTCGCGGGGCTGGTGCCTAGGGTGGGCCCGCTGGGGGCGAGGGGCGGCGGGGGCGTCGCCCGAGGGGCGGGGGCGCCCAACTCTGCCCTCTCGTGCTCGGCGGTGGCGGCGCGGTGTGTACCCCTTTAAGAAGGAGCCGCTCGAGCGCTGACGGTTGGGATTTGAAGTTCTTCCTCCCTCTTTGGAAGTCTGGACTGAGAGGGGGTGTTGCCATGGCGACGGCACCCACCCCCCCCCCCGCGCCCTTCTCCTCACGGACGCCCCGACGACTCGGGTCCTCTTTTACTGTCATGTGATGGACCCTTCCCCGCACAGACATGCACATCGCTCTCCCCACCTCGCATCCCCTTCTGCAATTTCGTCTTCCCTTTTGGTTGGGTGGGAATCATTTTGCTTCAAACTTCTGGGCTGCGGACTGTCATTCTGCGGGTTCCTCGGGGGTGGCGTGAGGTGGTGGGATCTCGCCGCCTTGCCGCCGTGGCTTTTTTGTCTGAGTGAGACGTGTACGTGGAGCTGTTATCCAGCAGGTTGGTTGAGTGGGCACTGAGGGGATAACGCGGGTTGTGGGATGGGGTGTGTTGTGTTTGTTTTGGCAAGGGTTGATGGGTAGGAGAGTATGAGAAGAGGTGAAGGGAAGGTTGCATTGTATAAGGAGTGGATAGTGGCAAGCAGCTTGCTCAACTGGCGATTAAACCTTGGCTTTGGGAGTTGAGTAAGAAACCTTAGTGCCCTAAGAAAACAACTACCTTGTTTCCATCTGTTCTTGCGCCACCTCGCACCCCTTTCCCTCCCCCCACTCCCCTCAGATTTGTTTAGTTAGCGCTTGAAGATCTTTCTTTTTTTCAGTAGTGGAAAGGAGATCGTGGTAAGAAACTAGTACAACTTAACTCAGAAATGTGCACTGCAGAGTACGGTGGGTATAGGAAAACATACGAGAAGGAAGGTTGCTCTCATTAGGGACGTTTATGTTTAAGCAAGTCACAGTTTTACCCTTCATATGTTTTGTTGTTATCTAAGGAAACGTTCTAGGAAATAGCTTTAGTCAAGTAGTCATAAGTGATTTTGCTTTAAAAAATGTGAAAAAGAACCTCATCGCATTTTTATGTAAAATTTTAAGCGAAGTGTTGCTAATGACTCCCGAATACAAAATGGACCCTGTTTTTATAATTGCTTATGTAAAGATCTCTTCCACTGACAACCTGTTTGAAAACTATTGAGTTGTTCAGTTAGTCAGGCAGGATGATAGCATTGTAATACTGGCTCGAGATACTGTGTTAAGTTTTGCCGAGGCACACAGTTATTTGACGATGTATTTGGACAATTTTTATATTTTAGAATACTTTGGCTTTTTGTTTTTTCTCATCTTGCTTGTTTAGTTGCATTAAGTATCACTTTGTCTCACAAAAATATGTTTTTGAAAAATAGTCGAATTTTTGTTAAACGCAAAATTAATTGGATTTGATGGAAAAGGGAAACAGGATATCTTTCTGTCTTACCTACTTGGATACTCTAGTAGCATTAGAAGACGTTGAAAATTGAGTTAATGGTGTGTGTTTAATATGCAGTCACTATATTCACTTGTACGATCTTTGAAAGGAATTTTTTTCCCCCCACTAAGCCCTAACTATATTTGAGAATTACTTCCCACATCCCAGTCCTACTCAGGAGACCTAGGAAGATCCACCTCCTACTTATAAACAATAAAACTCTTAAGCAGGGTAAACACTGGTTGATTGGATTTTTTCAGTAGTCTCTGTGTGAAGCACCTATTCATAGTATGAATTGAGATTGAATGTATTTGTAACTGCGTTTTGCTATTTGTAAACATGTTTGCAAAGAAACTGTATTCTTTTTACTGTGCCTGTGTGTATGTGTGTGAATATGTGTACTTCCATATTGAATATTTAGTGCTCTTATTGACATTTTACAAAATATTTTGTCTGCCTTTGGGGAAGAAAATGATCTACAAGTCTTTTTTTAAAATGAGGTATGAAAATTGTAAGCAGTGTTTCAAGGCTGTACAGCAAATTAGTATTGAATTAATAGTGAAATTTTAAAATCTCAGTTCTTAGCCTAAATCTTTAATCTTTTTCATTTTTTAAATAACATATTAATGTTTTAATTTTATGGGCAAAAAGTCCATTTTACTTGTCACAACTGCTTGTAGTTAGCTAAGATGTTTAATTCTTGATATGGAAAATATCGTTTACCTTTCTCTATTTGTGGAGCTCATCTCTTTATGTTAGATTTATGGCTACTCTGTGATTTAATCCTAGTATTTCTTTTTTTTAGAATTGAGGAGTTGTTCTGTAAGCTCTGTGTCACAATATCATTATTTACAATGTGGTGCTTTTTACAATTTGATTTTTTTTCCCTGCAATCCTGTACTGTGCTAACTTTCGAGAAGGTTCATCTAACAAATGTTTGAGTGCTTGTTGGATATAATTAGTAGTATTTGATCCCTGGGTCGGGAAGATCCCCTGGAGAAGGAAATGGCAACCCACTCCAGTATTCTTGCCTGGAGAATCCCATGGACGGTGGAGCCTGGTAGGCTACAGTCTGCGGGATCGAAAAGAGTTGGACACGACCGAGCGACTTCTATTCACTTCACTCAGCATGATATTGAGAGATAACAGATATAGACCTGGATTGTATGAAATACATAATTAGTATCTGATAAGTCATAAAATTTAAAGCAAAGTCTAGGATAAAAGAAACGCATTAATATATTTTTAAACTTTATCAGGACTTGTATAGTCTATTAGGATATTTGATCTGGGAAATGCAAGTTTTTTGTTTTAACTTTTAATTTTGATATAATCTCAAATTTACAAGAAAAGTTGGAAGAATAGTACAAGGGACTCCTCTATATCCTTCCCCACATTCAGCAATTGTATTACATTTTGCAGTATTTGCTTTATCATTCTTGCCCTGTATCTATCTATATCTTTTTTTTTCTGGACCATTCAAAGGTGATTTGGAGACATGATGCCTCTTTATCCCTAAATTCTTCAGTTATACTTCCTAAAACCAAGGACATTGTCTTGCCTAACCATAGTATAGTTATTAAAACCAGGTAATATAACATTGACATACTTTAATAATACTATTACTGAATTCATAATTCATGTTCATGTTTTATCAATTTTATTTTATAGCTTTTCCCCCCAGCCAGGATCATACATTGCATTTGGTTGTCATATTTCTTTAGTCTCTTTAAATCTGGAACATTTCCTCAGCCTTTCCTGTATTTCTTGACCTTGACATTTTTGAAAAGTACAGGACAGTTATTTTGTCGAATGTCCCTCAGTTTGAATTTGTCTGTTGTTTCCTCATGATTAGATTGGTTATGCAGTTTTGGCAGGAATATCTTCTGTCCTTCTTAATACCTTGTATATTAAGGTTCATGATGTTGGTTTGTTCCAACGTTGGTGATGGTACCTTTGAAAGTTTGGTTGATGTGGTATTCTCCATATTTCTCCCTAAAAGTTACTGTTTGTCCTTTTGTAATTAATATGTAATTGATGGGACAATACTTTGAAGAATAGGATATTTACATAGTCTCATAAAACTTACCCACAAGTTTTAACATCCATTCATGACTTTTTGTTCTGTGGCTAGTAGTTGATACTCTGTCATAAAGCAGTCTTTCCTCTCTTCCTTTATTTTGTTATTTTCATTAGAATGAACTCATTGATTCTTAACTTTATTCAGTGGCTAAATCCATTGCTGTCATTATTTTGATTTCCAGGTTGTCCTAGGTTTGGCCAGTGGGAGCCTCATCAAGCTGGTTCCAGTGTTTTTTTGACAAACCATGTGTTTCCCCAATCCCTCCCTGCCCAGTGATTATTTTTGAGCACTTCTTTCTTCCCAAACAAAATATTCCAGGTTTATCTTGGATTTTACCTGTCCCAGCCCTGACATCAGCCATTTTTCCAAGGAGTCTTAGATTCTTTTTAGTGGAAAATAGATTTAGATACGAAAATGTGAACAGGAGGTGTCAGGACTGTTGTTAAGCCCTATTTTATGATACAGAAGTTAATCATCAGTGTAATTGATTTCCTTAAGGTTACAACAGTAAAACAATGAAGATTTGATTAGAATTATTCTATAAACTCCAGCATATTTCCAACATAGCATCATTGTCCCAGTAGAAATAGTTTTCTAGCAGCCACATTTAAAAGGCATGTTTGATTTAGCCCAGTATATTAAAAATATTTAAAATTAACCCATATAAAACTGTTGAATTAGTTTACATTCTTTTTAAAATATTAAGTCTTTGAAATCAGTTATTATATCTCAAGTTGGACTGGCTACATTTCAGATGCTTAGTAGCCTCTTGCAGCAAATGGCTACCACATTGGACAGCGCAGTTTTATAATGAGTGACTCCAGCAAAGTCTAGATTACCTGAATACCACACTTATTCACTTCTGTTGAATAAGTGATACTAACCAAACTGATAGCTTTCCCCAAATCTTTTATTCCCCATGTCTTTTGTTTGAATACTGTAATATAGCAAATGGGAATATGGATCTTGGAACTAGACTATCTTGTGTTTGAATTCTAACTGTTAACCACCTACCAGTTACCACCTACAAGTTACTCAATCTCTCTGTACGTCAGTCCCTTACCTATAAATTGAAGATAATAAAAGTTGTTTGAAAATTAATTGTGTTGATATCTGTTAATATGTCTGCCAAAGAAAGCATGCCTTAAACTGCCTATTATTGTTATTGAATTATACAGGTTATTAGCAGCTTTGAGTTTTTGCCAATAGATTGTTTCTGGCGGGAATGCCAATGAACAATGAAAAGATCCTGAGTCATGTTAAAGAAGACGATAGTAAGGGCTTAAAAGATCTATATTCCAGGATATTCTTGAGCCATAGTCATGGAGTTTAAGAATCACAGTATAGTCACTTGGCTTGGTCTTTGCTTTTTATATGGAAGGAGAGCAAAAGACATTTCATGCCATTCTACATTCTAAGGGATATTTTGGCTTCGTAGTAACTGAATATAAGAAATTAGTTTAAATTCATTTAAAAAAGCCTGTACCGTACTAGATCATCTTGAACTCTTTGTTGTTACCTACTCTCTGTATTCTTCCTGTTAACCATGTCACTGTCTTTGAGCTCTGCACTCAGCAAGTGTTAGCAGAGTAAACTTTCTTCCAAACTACCTGCTCACAACCATAATCAGGGTCAGAAAATATTATCTTCCTCTACTTTTAACCTCTGAAGAAGTTACAGAGCACTTCATAGAGCTATAACACATAATGTGTCCGACTCTTTGCGACCCCCAAGGACTGTAGCCTATCAGGCTCCTCCGTCCATGGGATTTTCCAGGCAAGAGTGCTGGAGTGGATTGCCATTTCCTTCTCCAGGAGATCTTCCTGACCCAGGAATTAAACTCCGGGCTCCCCCATTGCAGGCAGACGCTTTACCGTCTGAGCCACCAGGGAAGCCTCAAAGATGGGATAGTCCAGGGAAATATAGTTCTACATAATCAGCTTGACACTTCTTTCTGGGTGCTTCTTTTTCTCCTACTCCTTTGTTTTTCTGCTAACATCTGCTTCATCTTGTCACTATTGCTGTGTAAATCCCAGAAGAGAAGATTTATGTAGAAATCTGGATTTGATGAGAACTGGTATGAATGGGTCAACTACCCAAAAACTTAGACCCTAAAACTATTGTTTCAAATAGCATTTATTTTATTCATTAAAAAAGATGTGAATTATACCACTATCTAATATGTATCAGGCAAGTGGAATCTGTGATGATCATGAGTAGTTGGGTGGTAAAGACACATATCCAAATTTCTCTGTAAAATAGGCTTACTGTGAATTTTGCATGTAAAATTTGAAATTCTGTATACTCTTCAATTGTATACCTGGAAGTTCTGCCATCCTTGGGTTCAAACAATATATGAATTTTATGTATTTGCAGATGTTAGAAACAGGCTGTGTGTCGGTGTGAGCATACCGTACATATCCTCCTTTCTCTGTGGGCTTGCTGTCTCTTCCTGTCCATGCTACTTCCCTTAGCTGGCTACATGTGTGTACCCCTCTCCCTGTTTGGGTGGGTACTGTGGTAAGTTCCTATTATGTCACCATAAGTAGCTATTATGTATTCTCCATGCTCCTCTGACTTATCTTTTGATCCTGGTCTTTATTTTTTCTACCACAATGCAGTCTTGGCAGGAGCAACAAAGGCATGTAAACTTTTGGATATACAATTTTTCTTTCTTTTTGGTTATTCCAGTTTTTCCAATTATATGTTATTAAGGTTTAGAGTTCCTTTTTCCTTTGGCTAATATTCCTTCTTTGTGTGTGTGTGTTTTTGTGTGTTTTATTCACCACAGAATATAGGAAAGACAATGTGAATAGGCCCAGACCAACTACTACTGCCATTAGGAAACTAATTAAGGTAACAAAATAATGCCATATTTGTATTTGAAGAATGCTACTTTGCTCTTAATTAAAGCTAAATAAAAATTTGTTTTGAGACTTCTTATGTTTTCTAGAAAACAACTTACAACTTACTTTTCTGTATCTTCTTATAGTTTTCCCACTCATTTGCAACAGTCCTATTCTGCTTGCTTATATTTGCTTCTTTGTTTTTCTTTGTTCTTTACCTTAATCTATTACTAAGTTATTGCTATTTTCTTTACAATATCCCTTTGAATTTTGTTTTTTCTGATGAAGTCAAACACTTGGGCAGGTTCAGATGAGAGTCTAGTTTATGCCAGTAGCTGCATAGCTGATTTACTGCCCTTCACCGTAGCTTACAGCCTATATTAAATCATTGTTTGGAATAACTACTTTGATTTTTGTAGTTTAAAAAGCAGTGGTATCTCCCATGTGTCTTTTTTCATCAAATACAAGTTAGTCGATCATAGTCCATCAGACTTCTTTCCTGTTTGGCTCACTTCTTCTTTAGACAGCCCAGCCACTTACATTGATTTTTACTTCTGGTTTGTACACGTTGCCCCAAATTCTTGAGTATATTATTAATCATAACAGCCACCCTGCATCCTCAGTCACCTTTAAAATTCAGTTGTATCCTAGAGTCTTCTCTAAAGCATTTATTGAAAAACAAGTTTAAGATCTTTCTCTGTTAATTTCAAACTGATTAGTTCATTTCTGATGGCTGTATGTAAGATGTGTATGTAGGAAAATAACTTTGTCCAGTAGTCTTCATATTTAAATAGTAAACTAGGAAACAGTTTAGGGACAAAGGGCTAAGTCTGCAAATGGTAAAAAGGATTAAGAATTGAAAAAACACAGTTCCTCATTAGCCTCTACCACTGGTTCCAGATAGGAAAAGGAGTATGTCAAGGCTGTATATTGGTCACCCTGCTTATTTAACTTAGATGCAGAGTACATCATGAGAAATACGGGGCTGGAAGAAGCACAAGCTGGAATCAAGATTGGTGGGAGAAATATCAATAACCTCAGATATGCAAATGACACCACCCTTACGGCAGAAGGTGAAGAGGAACTAAAAAGCCTCTTGATGAAAGTGAAAGAGGGGAGTGAAAAAGGGGAGTGAAAAAGTTGGCTTAAAGCTCAACATTCAGAAAACGAAGATCATGGCATCTGGTCCCATCACTTCTTGAGAAATAAATGGGGAAACAGTGACTGACTTTATTTTTTGGGGCTCCAAAATCACTGCAGATGGTGACTGTAGCCATGAGATTAAGAGATACTTGCTCCTTGGAAGGAAAGTTGTGACCAACCTGGACAGCATTGTAAAAAGCAGAGACATTACTTTGTCAGCAAAGGTCCATCCAGTCAAGGCTATGGTTTTTCCACTGGTCATGAATGGATGTGAGAGTTGGACTATAAAGAAAGCTGAGCACTGAATAATTGATGGTTTTAACTGTGGTGTTGGAGAAGACTCTTGAGAGTCCCTTGGACTGCAAGGAGATTCAACCAGTCCATCCTAAAGGAGATCAGTCCTGAGTGTTCATTCAAAGGACTGATGTTGAAGCTGAAACTCCAATACTTTGGCCACCTCATGCGAAGAGCTGACTCATTTGAAAAGACCCTGATGCTGGGAAAGATTGAGGGCAGGAGGAGAAAGGGACAATAGAGGATGAGATGATTGGATGGCATCACTGGATCAATGGACATGTTTGGGTAAACTCTGGGAGTTGGTGATGGACAGGGAAGTCTGGCGTGCTGCAGTTCATGGGGTTGCAAAGAGTTGGCCATGACTGAATGACTGAACTGAACTGAACTGTAGCTAAAACTCCAATATTTTGGCCACCTGATGGGAAGAGCCAGTTCATTGGGGAAGATTGAGGGCAGGAGAAGAAGAGGGCAACAGAGGATGAGATGGTTGTTGCATCATCAACTAAATGGACATGAGTTTGAGCAAAGTCCAGGAGATAGTGAAGGACAGGGAAGCCCAGCGTACTGCAGTCATGGCGTCGCAAAGAGTTGGATGCGACTGAGTGACTGAACAAGTTATAACCTTAGGCACAAGTCATTTTACTTTTCACAGATAGAAATCTGTGAAACTAGGATAGTATCTGTCCTTAAAGGTTCTCTATTTTTGGTTTTTATGAAAAGTAATTACTATTACTGCTGTAATACTTATGTAGTAGTGGTTTCTGGACTGACATATAAATTAAGGAATTATCAGCATAAAGATGACATGTAAATCTGTGGAAATGAATGAGACCACCTAAGGGCAAGAGATAGTATTACTAGAGGGGAGTAGAGTACTTGGTACCACATCTTAAAGAATCTTAACACTTTTTGGATGGTGGAAGAGGAGTCTCAAAGTAAGACCACTGGACTTTTACACTGTAAAGTAAAACCGTTGGCTGAGTACAAAAACCAGGAGAGACGGCATTACCAAATCTAAGAGGAGAGAAGAGTGTTACAATAAGGAGAGATTGTTATATGTTAATGAGATGTCAAGTACCATTAAACAGGGAAGTGTACATTGTTTTTGGCAGCATGGAAGTACTTGGTGACCTTGACTGGATAAATTTAAGCAGAATGGTGGGAATGGAAGCTGTATTGTAATAGGTTAGAATGTATTTAAGATTAATGTAAGAGGAGAAAACATTTGAGAAGGTACATTTTGAGGGAGAACATAATGAATGGAGCAGTAATTGGAAGGGAGTTGCTGATGGACAGGGAAACATGGCGTGTTGCATTCCATGGGGTTGCAAAGAGTCAGACACGACTGAGCTACTGATCTGAACTGGGCTTAAGGGATGTTTGTTTCATAGATAGAAAATAAGTTGGAGAATACTTTTCTGAATTGATAATATCCATGATTGCTTTATATGTTAATTAAGCTGAGACTTGATAGCTACAAAATATTGAGAAATAATTAAATAAATAGACTTGGTTTGAATCATTGAATGTGAACTCTTGTTTTTCCTTCGAAACATATTTTCCTAAGTAAGTTCATCAACTTAATATATGTAGTATTAGTGTGTTACACATTTTAAAAGAAAGATTTTTTTCCCAGTTAGTTTACTGTTGTCAGTCATCGAATATCTTGAGTCCTACTGTGTGTCAGTTAATTGGAGTGTAATTCTATGATTCTTTCTAAACTAGGTTCTGAATTGGAAATAGACTGAAAAATAAAGAATCAAAATGTTAACTTTTTAGACGGTAAGGTTGTATTAAAGAACCTGGCTTGTAACTGAGGCCAAAACAAAGACAGTATCACTCTGAATTGAACTTGCCAACCTATCAAAGAGAAAGCAGCTGGAGCTGCAGGCCTCTTCTAATAAACAAGGAAGCTTTACTACCTGTTACCTGTGGTTTGTTATTGATACATTGGACCATCTAGGCAGGATGAGTGGTAGGCTTGGAGATGCATGAAAAATGACCTTTAAAACGTTAATCCATTCTGCTAGGAACAACTATCAGGATGCTGCCAATACTAGTCATTCTTCTTTGCTTTGGTAGGATGAGTAAGGTCTAGAAAAAAGGGCAAAAGCTCCTTCAAGAATACTTCCCCTAAAGTATTGGGAGAGGTGGGAATTGTGATTACTACATTTGCTTTTAAAGATTCACAGTTATGAGGGATGTAAAGTATTAGAGTTGGCATAATATAATGGAAAGACAGAGCAATTAATTTGATTTGAAGAATCTGAAATGACTGTACTTAAAAGGATTGAGTGAAAGTAAGGGTTACAGACTTTTTTTGTAAAGGGCTAGATGTAAACATTTAGTCCTGGTGAGCCATATAGTCTTGATTGCAACTACTCAACTCTTCTGTTCTAGTGCAAAGTTCAGTTCAGTCGCTCAGTAAAGTCTGACTCTGCGACCCCATGGACTGCAGCACTCCAGGCCTCCCTGTCCATCACCAACTCCTGGAGTTTACTCATACTCATGTCCATTGAGTCGGTGATGCCATCCAAACATCTCTTCCTCTGTGACCCCTTTTCCTCTTGCCTTCAATCTTTCCCACCATCAGGGTCTTTTCAAATGAGTCAGCTGTTCATATAAGGTGGCCAAAGAATTGGAGTTTCAGCTTCAACATCAGTCCTTCAAATGAACACTCAGGACTGATCTCCTTTAGGATAGACTGGTTGAATCTCCTTGCAGTCCAAGGGACTCTCAAGAGTCTTCTCCAACACCACAGTTCAAAAGCTTATAGTCCAACTCTCACATCCGTACATGACTACTGGAAAAACCATAACCTTGACTAGACAGACCTTTGTTGACAGAGTAATGTCTCTGCTTTTTAATATGCTGTCCAGGTTGGTCATAACTTTCCTTCCAAGGAGCAAGTGTCTTTTAATTTCATGGCTGCAGTCACCATCTGCAGTGATTTTGGAGCTCAAAAAAATAAAAAGTCTGACACTGTTTCCCTATCTATTTGCCATGAAGTGATGGGACTATATGCCATGATCTTAGTTTTCTGAATGTTGAGCTTTAAGCCAACTTTTTCACTCTCCTCTTTCACTTTCATCAAGAGGCTCTTTAGTTCTTCACTTTCTGCCATAAGGGTGGTGTCATTTGCATATCTGAGGTTATTGATATTTCTCCCACCAATCTTGATTCCAGCTTGTGCTTCTTCCAGCCCAGCGTTTCTCATAATGTACTCTGCATCTAAGTTAAATAAGCAGGGTGACAGTATACAGCCTTGACATAATCCTTTTCCTATTTGGAACCAGTCTGTTGTTCCATGTCCAGTTCTAACTGTTGCTTCCTGACCTGCATACAGATTTCTTAAGAGGCAGGTCAGGTGGTCTGGTATTCCCATCTGTTTCAGGATTTTCCACAGTTTATTGTGATCCACACAGTCAAAGGCTTTGGCATAGTCAATAAAGCAGAAATAGATGTTTTTTTGGAACTGTCTTGGTTTTTCAGTGATCCAGTGGATGTTGGCAATTTGATCTCTGGTTCCTCTGCCTTTTCTAAAACTAGCTTGAACATCTGGAAGTTCACGGTTCACATAATGCTGAAGCCTGGCTTGGAGAATTTTGAGCATTACTTTACTAGCGTGTGAGATCAGTGCTATTGTGTGGTAGTTTGAGCATTCTTTGGCATTGCCTTTCTTTGGGATTGGAATGAAAACTGACCTTTTCCAGTCCTGTGGCCACTGCTGAGTTTTCCAAATTTGCTGGCATATTGAGTGCAGCACTTTCACAGCATCATCTTTCAGGATTTGAAATAGCTCAGCTGGAATTCCATCACCTCCACTAGCTTTGTTCCTGGTGAAGCTTCCTGAGGCCCACTTGACTTTGGACTCCAGGATGTCTGGCTCTAGGTGAGTGATCACACCATCATGATTATCTGGGTTGTGAAGATCCTTTTTGTATAGTTCTTCTGTGTATTCTTGCCACTTCTTCTTAATATCTTCTGCTTCTGTTAGGTCCATACCATTTCTGTCCTTTATTGAGCCCATCTTTGCATGAAATGTTCCTTTGGTATCTAATTTTCTTGAAGAGATCTCTAGTCTTTCCCATTCTGTTGTTTTCCTCTATTTCTTCGCACTGATCACTGAGGAAGGCTTTCTTATCTCTCCTTGCTATTCTTTGGAACTCCACATTCAAATGGGTATAGCTTTCTTTTTCTCCTTTGCTTTTTGCTTCTCTTCTTTTCACAGCTATTTGTAAGGCCTCCTCAGACAAACATTTTGCATTTTTGCATATCTTTTCCTTGGGGATGGTCTTGATCCCTGTCTTCTGTACAATGTCACGAACCACCGTCCATGATTCATCAGGCACTCTATCAGATCTAGTCCCTTAAATCTATTGCTCACTTACACTGTATAATCCTAAGGGATTTGATTTAGGTCATACCTGAATGATCCAGTGATTTTCCCTACTTTCTTCAATTTAAGTCTGAATTTGGCAATAAGGAGTTCATGATCTGAGCCACAGTCAGCTCCTGGTCTTGTTTTTGCTGACTGTATAGAGCTTCTCCATCTTTGGCTGCAAAGAATATAATCAATCTAATTTCAGAGTTGGCCATCTGGTGATGTCCATGTGTAGAATCGTCTCTTGTGTTGTTGGAAGCGGGTGTTTGCTATGACCAGCACGATCTCTTGGCAAAACTGTATTAGCCTTTGCCTGGCTTCATTCTGTACTCCAAAGGCCAAATTTGCCTGTTACTCCAGGTGTTTCTTGACTTCCTACTTTGCATTCCAGTCCGCTATAATGAAAAGAACATCTGTTTTGGATGTTAGTTCTAAAAGGTCTTGTAGATCTTCATAGAACTGTTCAACTTCAGCTTCTTCAGCGTTACTGGTTGGGGCATACATAGACTTGGATTACAGTGATATTGAATGGTTTGCCTTGTAAACGGACAGAGATCATTCTTTCGTTTTTGAGATTGCATGCAAGTACTGCATTTTGGACTCTTTTGTTGATTATGATGGCTACTCCTTTTCTTATAAGGGATTCTTGCCCACAATAGTAGATATAATGATCGTCTGAGTTAAATTCACCCATTCCAGTCCATTTTACTTTGCTGATTTCTGAAATGTCGATGTTCACTCTTGCCATCTCCTGGTTGACCACTTCCAATTTGCCTTGATTCATGGACTAACATTCCAGGTTCCTATGCAGTATTGTGCTTTACAGCATCGGACCTTTTTTTTATCACCAGTCACATCCACGATTGGGTGTTGTTTTTGCTTTAGCTCCGTCTTTTCATTCTTATTTCTCCACTGATCTCCAGTAGCATATTGGGCACCTACTGACTTGGGGAGTTCATCTTTCAGTGTCCTATATTTTTGCCTTTTCATACCGTTCATGGGGTTCTCAAGGCAAGAATACTGAAGTGGTTTGCCATTCCCTTTTTCAGTGGACCACATTTTGTCAGAACTCTCCACCATGACCCATCCGTCTTGGGTGGCCCTACACGGCATGGCTTAGTTTAATTGAGTTAGACAAGGCTGTGGTCCATGTGATTAGATTGGTTAGTTTTCTGTGATTGTGGTTTCAGTCTCTCTGCCCTCTGATACTCTCTCAGCGCCTACTGTCTTACTGGGGTTTCTCTTCCCTTAGACATGGATATCTATTCTAGTGCAAAAGCAGTGTGTAAATAAATGAGCATGGTGTGGTCCAAAAACAAAATTATCTAGAAAAGTAGGCAGATTTTACATACTGGCTGTAGTTTACTGATCCTTAAGTTAAATGATCCAGCTGGAAAGTCGGGTGGAAGGAACAGGTTGAGGGATAGTATAAGCAAAGATATAGAAATCTAAATAGTGTATATTCTGAAAATATTCAGCACTCTAGTGTCATTGGAATACAGGATAGAAGTAGGAAATAGGATTGAAAGTATAAATTATGGTGTCTATAAGGAAATTATGAGCGTTTGAGGTTTTTTTTTTTTTGAATGGGTAATAAGCATGATCATATAAATCAACTTATTTTCACTTTGGACATCTGTTGGTTCAGGTTTGAGGGTTTTTTGTTTGTAATAGTTTTAAGAAGCTCAAATCAAAGCAGCCCATTTGAGTCAAAGCTGGGAAAATGAGCAATTTCCATTTCAATAAATTAATAAAGATATTGGATTGCTGAAATACTCTCAAATAGCACCCTTTTTTTTGCCTGGGTTCTTAACAACTTGAAAATTAAAACAAGGAGAAAGATGGAAGCAGAATATCACTTTTATTAATGATAGAAGGCAGATAAGAGAGATAACTTAGTAGGAAAATTTGGGTTCTGGCATAGGGCTTTCCTTGTAACTCAGACGGCTAAGAATCTGCCTGCAGTGCAGGCAACCCTGGTTTGATTCCTGGGTCAGGAAGATCCCCTGGAGAAGGGAGTGGCAACCCACTGCAGTATTCTTGCCTGGAGAATTCCATGGACAGCCCCCAGATTTGCAGAGTCAGACACAACTGAGCAGCAAACACATAAATATGCCTGTTTATCTACCGAGTCCTAGGCATACCAGGGATGCAGATAGAATATGAGCTTTTTGCATGTATGTTCTCTCAATAGCTACATCCAAGGGTCTACTCAGTTATTCTTTACAAAATCACCAATGAGAATAAGAATAGTCACTTTATTTCCCTAGGAGTAAAGAGAGTCTGAGATTGTGCAGATGACGCGTACTTCCTCATAGAAGCAGGGAGCAAGGAAAGGGTATATTACTCCTGTAACTATTGAGGCTGGTTTTGCAGAGTTATATCTGGGCATAAGTGTACTGAAAACAGTACAATTGTCATTATACTGAAAACACGTGAAACTTATATATTCAAAGTATTTTTTTTAAATACCTAATTCTGGTGTTTGAAATTCTCAATTTTTTAAAACTCTCAAAAAAGTTGGTAGAGTTTTATTTTTTTTAATGAACTAGCTTTTGCTACAAGCTTTTGTAAGATATTTAAATAGAATGCATGTTTGGCTAGAAAAAGATAATACTGTCTTATTTATCAATTTTCAATTGACTTTTCAAATTTAGAAGGAATTAATGTAAAGGAATAGACCATTGTTTCTTTAAGAAAATGTGGATACTTTGACAAATAGATTATCCTTTTATTTAGCTTGAATTATGGGTGCTTATGCAGTTTATTTGGGAGAAAGCAATGGCACCCCACTCCAGTACTGTTGCCCAAAAAGTCCCATAGACCAAGGAGCCTGGTAGGCTGCAGTCCATGGGGTCGCTAAGAGTCGGACACGACTGAACGACTTCACTTTCACTTTCCACTTTTATGCATTGGAGAAGGAAATGGCAACCCACTCCAGTGTTCTTGCCTGGAGAATCCCATGGACAGATAAGCCTGGTAGGCTGCAGTCCATGGGGTCGCACAGAATTGGACACAACTGAAGCGACTTAGTAGTATGCAGTTTATTTACTGGTATCACTTTTTGTTTTTAAAATGTCATCAGTTATTCTTCCTTGTTCCTTTCTTCTTCCTTTTCTGAACATTTTAGTACTGAAACCATCAGGTGGAACCAAACAAAGGTATGTCTGGGGCAGGGGCAGGGGCAGGGGCATGTCCTCTTGAAAGGTGGGATGTCAGAGCCTGGCAGGGATAAGAAGGGTCCCCATGTGCGATAATGGAACTGGAGGCATGAGGAGCAATCTGCATAGGAGGGCACACCAGTGTAAGGTTTTGGAGCTAAGCGGGGTCAAATTGGTATTTGTGAAGGAGAGTAGCCTGGTACAGGGTAAGAGGATGAGGAGGGCATCTACTTGGAGGTGATGGGGGCCAGTGGGGGCAGCAGACAGGCATCTGTGTAGGAGGGTAGCCTAGTATGGGTGTATCATGCCTCAAGTTGGGTGAGATGGGAGTCCATGTTTGCAGGCATCCCAGTGCAAGATCAGAGCCTGAGGGTGGGGAGAGGAAGACATCCTAGTGGAGGGTCAGTTGTGTATGGGATGTTAGTAGCTAAGCAAAATGAGGATATTCTTTTAGGAGTGCCAGGCATGAGGAATAGCAGCCTGAGCAAGGTGGAGAGGTTTTACTCATGGAGGAGGCGTGCGGGTGTTGTGGCAAAAAGGGGTGAAGAGAGCATCCATGTGGGGGTGGAGAAGTAGCCACAATGGGAGACTGGTCCAGTAAGTAACATTAAGGATAATGGGAGCCAGGCATATCAGTGTCTGAGAACAGAGTTACTGTTACGGAAGTTGGAAAATACTAGAATGCTTTCCATATTATTGAATTGGAAAAGAGATGTTGGTGTGAATTCATGGTTTTTATTCTATATAGATATAGAATATAGAAATATATACTTATGCCCTAAATTGTTCTCTGAGAAGGGGCCTAGGAGCAGTGAGACCTCAGTAGCAATGAGCATGATGCTTCATTGTTAATTTCCTGATTTTATAACAAATGGCTGTATTTGTAAGAGAATGCCTTCCTAGGAAATAGTTATTAAAGAATTCAAGAGTGATGGGTTATCATGTGGGCCATTTACTCTCAAATAGTTGGAAAAGTAACAGTTTTTACCATAAGTCAAACATTTAATTGTTACAAATAAAAATAAATACTTAAAAGCAATGCTATTCATCTAAATACTGCATTCTCTTGAATAAATCACTTTTAGTGTTTGAAATTTGTCTAAGACTTTTCATCTAGAAAATAATGAAGATAGAATTTACTTTTAAGTCTATATTACTCTTCTGGTAAAACCTGGTTTTAAAATTAGCAAATCTAATCCTTCCTGCTTCCTGATACATTTAAAACATTAATACTAGAACTGTGTTCTTTATTTCAAAACTTTGAATTCAGAAGTAGGGAGAAATACTCTGGGTTTAGACATTCTTGTCCCTTTGTGGTATAGAGAAGAGTGATTAAATTTCTTTGTATGTGTCCAGGAATGACTGTGGGACTTGAGAAGGGAACTAGAAGCTAAATTATGGAGAAAAACCTAAGCATATATGACAGTAATTATTGTTATTTTAAATTATATTATTTTACTGTTCATTAGGCATTAAATGCTTAATTATACTACAATTCATTTGATTTTCACAACATAAGTAGGAACTATTTTTATCATCCACACTTTACAGATAAAGAAGTTCAGTAACTCATAGGTAGTAGAAAACCATTGCAAGATTTTAAAGCATGGGAGTGATGTAGTTTAATTTGTGGTTTTGATGGCTCAGAGGATAACGAATCTGCCTGCGATGAGGGACACCTGGGTTCAATCCCTGGGTTGGGAAGATCCCCTGGAGGAGGGCGTGGCAACCCACTCTAGTATTCTTGCCTGGAGAATCCCATGGACGGAGGAGCTTGGTGGGCTACAGTCCATGGGGTCGCAAAGAGTTGGACACAACTGAGCGATTCAGCACAGCACAGCTGCCAGTAGAAGAATAGGACAGGCAGATCAATCAGGACAGCCCAACCAAGAAATTATGAGGGTCTGAAATAAGAGTAGTGGTAGAAACGGAGGAGGAAGAAGAATTCAAAAGATATGAAGCATTAAAATCAGTAGATTTTAGTCATAGATGAGCTGTGGGCATATAGAAAAAGGAGGAAGATTAAGGAATCGTTTCCATGCTTGTATTTAAGAGGTTTAATTGGATTGTGAGACCATTATCCAGATGGAACATAGAGCAGTTTTCATATTTGCGGTAGTAGAGTCAGTATATAGGTGTATCAGTTTCTAGGATCAACCATTAGGATGTGCTAGTTTGCCTTAAGCCAGTTGTTGCAAAAGTATGTACAACAAGAACTCTAAAGAAGCCAGTCATACAATGGAATATAGTAGAGTATAAATTCTGATCTTTCTTTGCTCACAACTTTTGCTGCAGGAATGATGTGGCACCTCTGCATTCTTGTGTTCTTAACATTTGTAGGTCCAAGGGTGGCTTTGGACCTTGATTATTATTGGGTGTGGTGTTTTGTTGTCCCCCCCCCACCCCCCGCCGCAACTTTATACCTTATTATGTGTCAGAAAAATAAGGAATAGACTTAACCTAGATAGACTTACTAATTTTATGTTTTTTTTGTTGTTGTTGTTAGGCACATATCTTTATAATAAATACAAGTAATTTGGAAAGACTACCTCAAGTCAGTTTTCACCAATTGTGTCAAATATAGTAGAGTAAATGTAACATGGTTCACTGTAGGTTTTAGACTTCCAAAGCTGAAATATATAATGATTACTTCTTTAAACAAAATCCTAAACATTTTCTTGTGACCCTCACTTTCTCTCTTCCCAGTTACTCGCCTGTCTCAATATTTGATTTCTTTCTCCACTTGTATGTCTTTCAGGTATCATAAGTAAGACTAGTCTAAAACTGAACTATTGATCTCCCTCTGCTGCGGCTGCTAAGTCACATCAGTCATGTCCGACTCTGTGCGACCCCATAGACGGCAGCCCACCAGGCTCCCCCGTCCCTGGGATTCTCCAGGCAAGAACACTGAAGTGGGTTGCCGTTTCCTTCTCCAATGCGTGAAAGTGAAGAGTGAAAGTGAAGTTGCTCAGTCATGTCTGACTCTTAGCGACCCCATGGACTGCAGCCCACCAGGCTCCTCCGTCCATGGGATTTTCCAGGCAAGAGTACTGGAGTGGGTCGCCATTGCCTTCTCCCTCTACCAAATACCAAAGCTGTTCCTTTGTTTTTTTTTCTGATTGTACCTAGTTTCACAAGTCAGAAAGTCATCTTTCACTTACTCTGCATCTCCACTCCTGTACCCAGTTATTATTTATTATGCTTCCAAATATATCTGAAGTCCATTCTTTTCCCTCTTTTTCCATTCCAGTCTAAGTCATCCTTGCTTTTGTTTGCCTGGACTACTGCACAAAGTCTTAGTTTCCCCTCTTCTGTTCTGATTCTTTTTAGTTTAACCTTCTACCCTACAAACAACAATCTGATGAAATATTTGCTCTATTTTCAACCCAATGATGCCTTCCTTTTGCTCCAGAGACAAAAGCAAAAGGTTTGCTTTTGTGGAATTTTGATATATTTTGTTTTGGTTTGTTTTTAAAATATTTACTTATTTGGTTGTGCCGGCTCTTAGTTACAGTATGTGGGATCTTTAGTTGCAGCATGGAAACTCTTAGTTGCAGCATGTGGGATCCATGTGGGATCCAGCTCCCTGACCAGGGATCGAACCTGGTCCCCCCTACATTGGGACCACAGAGTCTTGGCCACTGGACCACCAGGGAAGTCCTATATTGTGTTTTTTTGAAAATTATAGCATGCCCCAAAGTTCCAGTTTGGCAGAAACCATAAGAGTGTAAAAATTGACTTGAAGCTGGATTGTGAATGTTTTTCTCCCCAAGGATTTAGTCCTTATTCTGATATTTAATTGGGTGTTAGTTGACATTTTTGTTAGTTAGCTTTTAAGTGGTGAAGTTCACAGGAATGCCACTTTTCCACCTTCCATCCGGGCTTCCCTGGTAGCTCCCCTGGTAAAGAATCCACCAGCAATGCAGGAGACCCCAGTTCAATTCCTGGATTGGAAAGATCCCCTGGAGAAGGGATGGGCTACCCACTCCAATATTCTTGAGCTTCCCTGGTGGCTCAGATGGTGAAGAATCCTTCTGCAGTGTGGGAGACCTGGGTTCGATCCCTGGGTTGGGAAGATCCCCTGGAGGAGGGCATGGCAACCCACTAGTATTCTTGCCTGGAGAATCCCCATGGACAGAGGTGCCTGGTGGGCTACAGTCCATGGGGTCGAAAAGAATTGAACATGACTGAGCGACTAAGCACAGCACAGCAGCACTGTTGCAGATCTCTGTTTTATACCAAACCTCTGCAAACACTGATTACTCCTTGGGGAAATAAAAGTAGCTTTCCCAGGAGAATATTTTAAATCTTCAGTATAATTTATAAGAATCATTATGAGAAATTTTAAATATATAGAAAAGAAAGCATAATGAATCCCCATATTTCTGTGACCCAGCTTTAACAATAGTATTGTTAAAATTTTCATTAGGACAAAACATTTTGTATGTTGGTTATGTGAATGCAGCAATCAGTCCATTCCATGTTCTAATGTGAACAAAGTGGATTTAAATGCCAGAGTTGTGAAAAATGTCATGACATTTATGATATCTTACTGCTTGCTTTTAGGCTTAATACAAACTATATTTGATTCCTTTTGATTTTGTTATGAGCCAGAAAAGGTGAGTTCTAGATCCCAGAAATTTACTCATTTCTTCTCTTCCCTCTTGTCTCCTCTCCTCTTCCTCTTCCATCCCCTCCTATCTTTTTGTTTACTTTTAAATGACTGTAAAATCATAAAGCATTGGTGCTTATGTCTTGGACCTATCTGACGTTTTATATTCATCAAGCAAATCAAAGAAGGTTCTGCTTATTAACAGATATATTGCATATGTTGACGAGCAGTTCATTGTTTTTCATCTTGTAGAACCACTGAATTAACAGAGGTATAGCTAATGTGTCAAAGAATATCAGAGCATTCATCTTATTTGGTTTTTGCTGAAATAACAATAACTTACTAAAAGTGTTTTTACATTAGTGTTGCAAATTTGTTAACACTCATGATAATTTGATACTTAAAATTTGATCTCAAGTGTTTATTCAGATCCATATCAAATTAATTTTATGACTTGGAAAATCTGAATTTTAGGAGATATGTATAAGTAGGGATATATAGAGGCATGAAGTGTTAGTCGCTCAGTTGTGTCCTGTTCTTTGCTACCCCATTGACTGTAGCCTGCCAGGCTCCTCTGTCCATGAAGTCCTCCAGGCAAGAATACTGGACTGGGTTGCCATTTCTTCCTCCGGGGAATTTTCCCTACCCAGGGATCAAACCCAGGTCCCCTGCATTGCAGGCAGATTCTTTACCGTCTGAACTACCAGGGAGCTACAGAGGCATAGATGTATAAGTATCTATCCACATATATTAATGATTTGTCATTAGTAATAACAATTGTGATGATTCCAAGAGACTTTTAAAAAATTATTTTTAGTTTAATTTTAATGAACAGTTGAAGAGAATGTCCTGTTGACATTTGTCTGCTTGAAGTTGCGCTGTGTGTGCACAGTTGCTCAGTTGTGTCTGACTTTTTGTGACCCTGTAGACGGCAGCCCTCCAGGATCCTCTGTCCATGGAATCTTCCAGGCAAGAATACTGGAGCAGGTTGCCATTTCCTACTCCAGGGGATCTTCCTGACCCAGAGATGGAATCTGCAGGGGTCTCCTCCTCTCCTGTGCTGTCAGACAGATTCTTTATCACTGAGTCACCAGGGAAGCCCTGTGCTTAAAGTTAGAATTATATGAAAAACATTAAATTGAGATTTTTGTAGTAAATTATGAATTTAGGGTGTCTTTTATTCTAGGTGTCATTTACTAATTTTGTAACCTTTATAAAGTTATAAGCTATTCTTTTCAAAATAGCTTGTGTGTATTGATTTTCAGTCAGTTCAGTCACTCAGTCGTGTCCGACTCTTTGCGACCCCATGAATTGCAACTCGCCAGGCCTCCCTGTCCAACACCAACTCCCGGAGTTCACTCAAACTCACGTCCATCGAGTCGGTTGCCATCCAGCCATCTCATCCTCTGTCGTCCCCTTTTCCTCCTGCCCCCAATCCCTCCCAGCATCAGAGTCTTTTCCAATGAGTCAACTCTTCACATGAGGTGGCCAAAGTACTGGAGTTTCAGCTTCAGCATCCTTCCAAAGAAATCCCAGGACTGATCTCCTTTAGAATGGACTGGTTGGATCTCCTTGCAGTCCAAGGGACTCTCGAGAGTCTTCTCCAACACTGCAGTTCAAAAGCATCAATTCTTCGGCACTCAGCTTTCTTCACATACATGACCACTGGAAAAACCATAGCCTTGACTAGACAGACCTTAGTTGGCAAAGTAATGCCTCTGCTTTTGAATATGCCATCTAGGTTGGTCAAGTCAGTGTTTTTTTCTTCCTTTCTGTTTACTGGATCTCTCGGTATGATTTGTTGATAGCCTTTTCTTAACATCCTATTTTAAGCTTCACATCTTCTTTCCTTAGACAGTTTTCCTAAACTCAAATGTGATCATTTTACCCTCTGTAAAATTCCTCATTGGATCCCCACCACCTTAGGATAAAGTAAAATATTTTAGAAAACCCTATCGTAACCTGCTATCTCTTTTCTTTAGCCTTTTTGTCATTACACCTTTATCACTACAGTCAAGGAACTGCATCAGTAGCACAGTTACAATAGTATAGTAATAGTTAACATTTATTAAACATCTGTAAATAGTTGTGCCAGATACATGCTTTACACATATTCTGTCCTTTAATCCTACAGTAATCCTGAGTATAAGTTTCATACTTAGAATTTTACAGAAGGGCAATGCTGAACCCTTTTTGGATCAAGCACTGTGCCTTCAGGCTTTAGCATTTTTCCTCCTGGATTACCAATAACTGCTGTTTTTTCTTTTTGAAAACTTTTGAAAGTATAACCATATAGAGAAAAGTATATGGATTATAAATGTACACTTCAATGAACAAAGTGAATATACTCTTGTAACCACCACCAGATTAAGAAATAAACACCCTGGAAGTCACTTGATAATCCCTCCCAGTCGTTAGTCTCTCCACCCCCAAACGTGAATAGTATTCTGACTTCTTAACGCCATAAATTATATTTGCCTATTTTGGGAAACTCTGCCTGCAATGCGGGAGACCTGGGTTCAATCCCTGGGTTGGGAAGATCCCCTGGAGGAGGGAAAGGCTACCCACTCCAGTATTCTGGCCTGGAGAATTCCATTGACTGTATAGTCCATGTGGATCACAAAAAGTTGGACACGACTCAGTGACTTTTACTTTCACTTGCTTAAATGGAATTATATAGTATTTATTCTTTGTGTATAGCTTCTTTAACTTACTATGGTTGTCGGATTCATTCTTATGGCGTCCTATAGATATATTCATTTTCTTTGCTCTATAATATTCTAATGTGTAAATCTATGATAACATTCATCTATCATGAATATCACTGAAGAATTTTGGACTGTTTCCAGTTTACATTATTATAAACCATATGGTTGACATTCTTAAACATTCTACATTTTTAACTTTGATTCTACTCCTGGATTATTTTTGTTACATTTTAGCTAATTATATTTCATTTTTTCCAGGAAACGTTTCTTATTCTTTGCAGGTTTGTATTTGGAACCGTTTTGTATGCATTGATAATCACTCTCTGTCTGTCTTATAAACATTTATGCTGTCTTTTCCAGCAAGTAAAAAGTGTTTGTGTGTGTGTGTCTATGCGTAAAGGAAAAAACAAGTTTTCTCCCTGCTTTCTTGGCACCCAGTAAGTACGTAAATAATTGTAAAAGAGTGAGTTTTTCCAATACATTCACCCTTTCATTGCTAAAATATAAACATAAATTTAATGGAAATTGAGTAACATACTTGTGGTTTAGTCACTAAGTCATGATCGACTCTTTTGTGACCCCATGGACTGTAACCTGCCAGGCTCTTCTGTCCATGGGATTTCCCAGGCAGGAGTACTAGAGTGGTTTGCCATTTCCTTCTCAAGGGGATCTTCGGGACCCAAGGATTGAACCCATGTCTCCTGCATGTCCTGCATTGCAAGCAGATTCGCTACTAATGAGCCACCAGGGAAGCCCAGTTTGATGTATAGATTTACCTTATAACTGATTATTATCAAGTTGTGTTGAAATTTTTTCATTTGTCAGGCATCTATGTTGTCCCTTTTGTAATTTTTCTACCATACAGCTATCATGCAAAATATCTTTGGAAATTTTCTTAAAGTTTGTGGCACATTTGATAATCTTATTTGTGGTGACTGAAATTATATACTCTTTGAAAGCGGTGTTTTTTTGGACATAGCCAAAGACAAATGGAGCCAAGACAGTAATTTTACAAATAATGTGTTCTATCAAAAGTGAGTTGAGACTGCAAGGAACATAGACTCTCCACTGCCCCTATCCTCTTGTGGCTTTGAAAACTGTTTTGTTTTTTTTTTTTACATAATTAAGTCACTGAATTCAGGTAGAGTTAAGTCATTGAAATAAGCCACAGTTTATAGTATATTTTGCTTTTGAGTTTCTTGTGCCTTAAAAGCTGGTTACTTTTGCAAGTTACTTATCTTGTACTTAATTTATACTTGAAAGTTATTTCCTTAATTTGTAAGAGTGTTTTCTTTTTCATTTTTAGCCTTTTTCATCTTGAATTTGTTGCTTCAGAAATTAGCATTTTTATCTTTTTCTTTAACCACCATGCCATTAACACCTAACCCCCCAAGTTTAAAGATAAAGTGCCTTCTACCATCTTATTTCACTCAAGTTCTCTTTGGCTTTAGCACTCTTTTCTTGCCCATCTCAGGGATTCTATATAATGTTTATTGAGCTTGTCTACTTTTTGTTTTTCTTCCCCATTAAACTGTGACCTTAAGGCAGATGTTTTTATTAGGAGTGTAACAAAAATATTGACTCTATGAAGACTTTGTCATGTGTTTTGGTCGTCTCTAAAACACTGTATTTGCTACAAATGCTCATTTTTACATTTGTAATCTTTCTTATTATTTAAAAACTCTCTACTTCTTGAAAAACCTTTATGTTACACAGTGTAGATGGCCCTTCTCTCCCTTCAGTCAGATTCTCTGTCAGCTGCATTTTCACTTCAGTTCAGTTGCTCAGTCGTGTCCGACTCTTTGCGACCCCATGAATCGCAGCACGCCAGGCCTCCCTATCCATCACCAACTCCTGGAGTTCACTCAGACTCAAGTCCATCGAGTCAGTGATGCCATCCAACCATTTCATCCTCTGTCGTCCTCATCTCCTCCTGCCCCCAATCCCTCCCAGCATCAGAGTCTTTTCCATTGAGTCAACTCTTCGCATGAGGTAGCCAAAGTACTGGAGTTTCAGCTTTAGCATCATTCCTTCCAAAGAAATCCCAGGGCTGATCTCCTTCAGGACGGACTGGTTGGATCTCCTTGCAGTCCATGGGACTCTCAAGAGTCTTCTCCAACACCACAGTTCAAAAACATCAATTCTTCAGCACTCAGCTTTCTTCACAGTCCAATTCTCACGTCCATACATGACCACTGGAAAAACCATAGCCTTGACGAGATGGACCTTTGTTGGCAGAATAATGTCTCTGCTTTTCAATATGCTATCTAGGTTGGTCATAACTTTTCTTCCAAGGAGTAAGTGTCTTTTAATTTCATGGCTGCAGTCACCATCTGCAGTGATTTTGGAGCCCAAAAAAATAATGTCTGACACTGTTTCTACTCTTTCCCCATTTCCCATGAAGTGATGGGACCAGATGCCATGATCTTCGTTTTCTGAATGTTGAGCTTTAAGCCAACTTTTTCACTCTCCACTTTCACTTTCATCAAGAGGCTTTTTAGTTCCTCTTCCACTTTCTGCCATAAGCGTGGTGTCATCTGCATATCTGAGGTTATTGATATTTCTCCCACCAATCTTGATTCCAGCTTGTGCTTCTTCCAGCCCAGCGTTTCTCATGATGTACTCTGCATATAAGTTAAATAAGCAGGGTGACAATATTCAGCCTTGACGTACTCCTTTTCCTATTTGGAACCAGTCTGTTGTTCCATGTCCAGTTCTAACTGTTGCTTCCTGACCTGCATATAGGTTTCTGAAGAAGCAGGTCAGGTGGTCTGGTATTCCCATCTCTTTCAGAATTTTCCACAGTTTATTGTGATCCGCACAGTCAAAGCTGCATTTTAGGTGAATTCAACTACCATTTATTAGGGGAATCACTGTGGTAGATCCTAGGGTTAATAAAAAGGCAATAATATTGTCTCTGTTGTCAAGTTGCTAACCATTCTCAATCAAGAAGAAAAAAGAGAAGCCTCAAGTTAGTATGTGAACATACTTGGGAGAATGTGGTGCTAGTAACAGTGAATTCTGACAAGTAAGATTAGAAAAGTCTTTTTGGTACCATTTGGACAGTATTTCTTTCATGCCAGATATTTTGCACATGAACAAACTGCTGCTTAATGTGGTTAATTACTCAGTTAGTTATAAAGTTGGAAGAAAATGTTTTAGGTTAGTTTGGAAGAATACTTGACAGATCCACAAAGTTGGGGGAAAAGCATTTCAGAAAGACAAGCAGAAGCTCAGATTTGTAAATAACTAATAGATTAGTTGTTTCTTATAAGTGGCGTATTAATTATAATGGAGTTGTATGAAATGAGGTTGGCTAATCGGCAGGGGCAGATCAGGGAAGGCCAATCATTTATCCTAGAATAGTTAGAATTTGTAAGCAGTAGAGACCCATTGAAACGTTTTAAGCAGAATTGGTATAGTTGTCTATTCTTTTAAATGGTGAAAGTTGATTAGAACAGTGACTTCTTGTGTCCATTATAAGAGCCTTGGTAATCAGAGATACTCCAGTAAACTTCACATTTTCTGTACTGCTAAGAGTAATGTTCAGTAGGGATGAATCTATAACACATTTACTGTTTGAAACCATGAAACTTTTTTCAATTTATAAACTATATCAGGGCTTCAAAAACTTACAGAGTAATATATATTCATGTACCTTCTATGTTGGAGTTTCCAGGTGGCTAAGTGATAAAAGAACCCATGTGCCAGTGCAGGAGATGCAGGAGGCCTGGGTTCGATCCCTGGGTTGGGAAGATCCCCTGGAGGAGGAAATGGCAACCCACTCCAGTATTCTTGCCTGGAGAATCCCATGGACAGAGGAACCCGGTGGGCTACAGTCCATGGGGTCACAGAGTCAGACATGACAGTGCCCACACGCACCATGCACCTTCTATCTTAAGAAATAAAACACGGCAGATGAAGTTGAAATTCTTATCTGTCTTTTACCCATTCCATTCCCTTTCCTCCATTCTGGAGGTAAGTATTTTTCTTTTGCTGTCAGTTTTCTATAAAGCCTTCATAGTCTACTTTCTACAAGTTATTTCAATGTAAGAGTCAGATGTGCCTTCTGAGTCAGGTGTCTTTCATAAAAGTTGCACCTTGAGTTTTTGTGTGTTTGTTTTAAATGTTCAGCAAACCTTCTATTTAAAGTTATTGTTTCTTCCTAAAGCATATTATTATCCCATATATTCATTTGTATATGAACTTAAGTCATTTTACCTATTAGGTTTGCTTAAAATGAGATTATTGGTGCTGTAAAATATGAATATTTTCTTATTATAACTTAATAAGAGTAACTTACAAACTTAGTAAAAGTTAAAGGGAAATAATATGAATAAAGCCTGGTCAGAATGTTTCCAGATTTGTGCCTGTGTACTCAGGTAGGAGTAAAATCTAGTTCAGGTAACTGAATTGTATATTTCTAATTTCTGATATGTTTAGTGTTTATTTATTGATTTGTTGCATTTTATTAAGAAATTCAGTTAATGCTGGATCACATCATTGACCCAATGGACATGAGTTTGAGCAAACTCTGGGAGATGGTGAAGGATAGGGAAGCCTGGCATGTTGCAGTCCATAGAGTCGCAAAGAGTAGGACACAACTTAGCAACTGAACTCAACACATTAAGAAATTCTGTACAAATTAACTCCGTACCCGAAATGTATTGTTTTATTAAATGTTGAAAACAATAATTAAATCTTCAACATTTAAAATGTTGATGACATTCCAAATCTTTAGAGAAGAAGGATTAGTGACTCAGAGAGGTTATATCATATGTCCAAGATCACATGGCTAGTATGGTGGCAAATTTAAAACTTCAGTGTGAATCTTAACTCCATTATCATTCTATATTTTATGAGAGGGCAAAACAGACTCAGATATAAAAATCAGGGAATGCTAGTAGCTTTTAATGAGAGGATGAGACCTTTTTTTCCAACAACGACTAAGAAGCATTTAGATACAGTAAAATAATTATTCTCATGTCAAATCAGTTACGTTTAAGTCTCGAACAGGGTAGCTATTTATCTTATACATGTGGTTATTCTTAAGTAATGCTCAAAATTCTCCAAGCCAGGCTTCAGCAATACGTGAACCGTGAACTTCCAGGTGTTCAAGCTGGTTTTAGAAAAGGCAGAGGAACCAGAGATCAAATTGCCAACAGCCGCTGGATCATAGAAAAAGCAAGAGAGTTCCCGAAAAACATCTATTTCTGCTTTCTTGACTATGCCAAAGCCTTTGATTGTGTGGATCACAATAAACTGTGGAAAATTCTGAAAGAGATGGGAATACCAGACCACCTGACCTGCCTCTTGAGAAACCTATACGCAGGTCAGGAAGCAACAGTTAGAACTGGACATGGAACAACAGACTGGTTCCAAATAGAAAAAGGATTATGTCAAGGCTGAATATTGTCACCCTGCTTATTTAACTTATATGCAGAGTACATCATGAGAAACGCTGGGCTGGAAGAAGCACAAGCTGGAATCAAGATTGGTGGGAGAAATATCAATAACCTCAGATATGCAGATGACACCACGCTTATGGCAGAAAGTGGAAGAGGAACTAAAAAGCCTCTTGATGAAAGTGAAAGTGGAGAGTGAAAAAGTTGGCTTAAAGCTCAACATTCAGAAAACAAAGATCATGGCATCTGGTCCCATCGCTTCATGGGAAATAGATGGGGAAAGAGTAGAAACAGTGTCAGACATTATTTTTTTGGGCTCCAAAATCACTGCAGATGGTGACTGCAGCCATGAAATTAAAAGACACTTACTCCTTGGAAGAAAAGTTATGACCAACCTAGATAGCATATTGAAAAGCAGAGACATTACTTTGCCAACAAAGGTCCATCTCGTCAAGGCTATGGTTTTTCCAGTGGTCATGTATGGATGTGAGAATTGGACTGTGAAGAAAGCTGAGTGCCGAAGAATTGATGCTTTTGAACTGTGGTGTTGGAGAAGACTCTTGAGAGTCCCATGGACTGCAAGGAGATGCAACCAGTCCATTCTGAAGGAGATCAGTCCTGGGATTTCTTTAAAAGGAATGATGCTAAAGCTGAAACTAAAGACTCTGATGCTGGGAGGGATTGGGGGCAGGAGGAGATGGGGACGACAGAGGATGAAATGGCTGGATGGCATCACTGACTCGATGGACTTGAGTCTGAGTGAACTCCAGGAGTTGGTGATGGATAGGGAGGCCTGACGTGCTGCGATTCATGGGGTCGCAAAGTGTCAGACTCCACTGAACTGAACTAATTCTTCAGTAATTCCATTTGACTGGTTTTTTTCCCATTTGTTGCATAAATTAGAGAATAATTAAGACATTCTTTGAGTTTTTCTCTTCTAGTGGTGGCTCAGGCAGTAAAGAATTTGTCTGCAATGCGGGAGACCTGGGTTCCATCCCTGGACTTGGAAGATCCCTTGGAGAAGGGAACAGCTACCCACTCCAGTGTTCTTGCCTGGAGAATTTCATGGACAGAGGAGCCTGGCAGGCTGCAGTCCGTGGGGTCGCAAAGAGTCGGACACGAGTGAACAATTTTCACTCACTCAGATTTTTCTCTTCTAGTGTCTGTTCAGACATGTTGAACCTAGTTCCCTTAATGCTGAGTTTCAAATCAGCCTTGGCACTATTTTTGGACTAGACAGTTCTTTACTGTGTGGAGGTGTCCTGTGTATTGTAGGGTGTTTAGCAGCATCGTTAAAACCAGTAGATACCTGTAGTTCCATTTATTTGCATGTTTGGGGATTAGGGAGATTTTAGGACCTTGTAATGGAGAAACTTTTTTTATTTTATTTTATTTTTTTAACTTTACAATATTGTATTGGTTTTGCCATATATCAACATGAATCTGCCACAGGTATACATGTGTTCCCCATCCTGAACTTTTAGTATTTGAGTTACCACATCGAGTTACCACAGTCCTTAAGTCGGAGAAGAAAATGTTTCAGAAAGAACAGAATAGTAAGAAAGTGATTCAGAAAGAAGTGAAAGTGTTAGTCACGCCTGACTCTGCAACACCATGGACTGTAGTCCACCATGCTCCTCTGTCCATGGAATTCTCTAGACAAGAATACTGGGAGCCATTGCCTCCTCCAGGAGATCTTCCTGACCCAGGGATGGAACCCAGGTCTCCTGCATTGCAGGCAGATTCTTTTCCATCTGAGCCACCAGGGCAGACACTAACAAAGAGGCAGTTAGTTACATTGAAGCTAAAGTGTGGTAGAGTCCAAGAAATAGAAAAAGCACTAAGTTAAGCAAGACATAATGTGGGTTCTTCTTAGAACAAGATAGATGTAAATAAATGGTTATGAATTCCAGAAAGATACTTAATGGGACAAAGATAATTATTATTAAGTTTTTAACTTATAGGTTGGGCTGTGTTTTAAAAATTGTTTGAGAATAAATGCCTTTGTTCTCAGAGTGTAATTTTTCTCTCAAACATGTATTCAACAATATATGAATGCCTTATATGGGCCAGATTCTAGCGCTGTCATAGCAAGCAAAATGACATGGTCCCTTCCTTTTTGGCGCTTATACAATTTTGTGGCATTTATCAAATAAAAATATCAAGATTTATTTGTGTGTTTTTTTTTTTTTTTCTTTTCCTGTCAGTCTTCTTCCACAGGTTTGAGCTTAGAGCAGAATTCTTATCTCTTTTTACTCACTGATGTCACCTTGTAGAACACCTGGTAGACATGCAAATATTTGTTAAATGAATAATTGATTAGTTGGGAAGCTACATTAAAAATTATACATGATTAATGAGAATTGTGTTAGTGCTCCAAGGAAAGTACTATATAATATAAAGCATGTAACAATGGGTCTAGTCTAAGCTAAAGTCAGATTAGATTATATGAACTTTAAATCTGAGGCAGTGATTCTCCCCCATTTCCCCCAGCTTTATTGTGGTATAATTGACAAATGTGTATATTTGAAGTATACAATGTGATGATTGGACATATGTATACTTTGTGTAGTGATTATAACAATCAGGTTAATTAACACATCTGTTAGCCCACATAGTTAACTTTTTTGGTGTGTATGGTGAGAAAGCTTAAAATCTACTTTCTTAGCAAATTTCAAGTATGCAACACAATATTACTGGGGCTTTCCTGGTGGCTCAGAGGTTACAGCATCTGCCCGCGATGCGGGAGACCTGGGTTCAATCCCTGGGTCTGGAAGATCCCCTGGAGAAGGAAATGGCAACCCACCCCAGTATTCTTGCCTGGAGAATCCCATGGACGGAGGAGCCTGGTAGGCTGCAGTCCACAGGGTTACAAAGAGTTGGAAACGACTGAGCGACTTCACTTTCTTTCTTTCACAGTCATGATGCTGTACTTTAGATCCCCAGAGCTTAGTCATCTTACAATGGAATGTGTATACTCTTTGATTAACAGTGCTCCATCTCTACTTAACACTCCCGTCCCTGGTAACCACTGTTCCACCCTCTGTTTCTCTGAGTTTGGTTTTCTTTTTTTTCCAGATTCCACATATAAGGGAGATCATCCAGTTTGTTTTTGTCTAGCTAATTTTACTTAGCACAATGTCCTTAGATTCATCCATGTCATTACAGAATTTCCTTCTTTTCATGACTGAATAATATTCCATTGTCGATCCATGTCATGTCACATCTTCTTTATCTGTTCATCCACTGATGGACACATAGATTGTTTCCTTAGTACATTTGACCGCTGTAAGCAATGCTGCAATGAACACACAGATTCACATATTTTCTTGAGAGAGTGATTTTTGTTTCCTTTCGATATATACCCAGAAGTGGAACTGCTGGATCATATGTTCTGTTTTTAATTTTTTGAGGCCCCTCCATCATGTTTTCCATAGTGGATGCACCAGTTTATATTCCCACCAATAGTACACAAGGGTTCCCTTTTCTCCACACCCTCCCCAACACTTACATTTTGTCTCTTTGATGACAGCCATCCTAACAGGAGGCTTCTCAGGTGGTGCTAGTGCTAAAGAACCTGCCTGCCAATGCAGGAGACACGAGAGACATAGATTCGATCTCTGGGTTGGGAAGATCCCCTGGAGGAGATCATGGCAGCCCACTCCAGTATTTTTTCCTGGAGAATCCCATGGACAGAGGAGCCTGGTGGGCTACAGTCCATGGTGTCGCACAGAGTCAGACATGACTGAAGTGGCTTAGCACATCCTAACACATGTGAGGTGATATCTCATTGTGGTTTTGATTTACATTTCCCTGATGATTATTGATACTTAGTACCTTTCATGGTCATGTAGTCATTTGTGTATATCTTCTTTGGAGAAATGTCTGTTCAATTCTTCTGTCCACTTTTTAATCAGATTATTTTTTGCAATTGAATTATGTGAGTTCTCTTTTGGATATTAACCTCTTCTCAGGTACATTGTTTGTGAATATTTTTATAGATTGCTTGGTCATTGTTGGTTTTCATTGCTGTGCAGAGCAAGGTTTGATGTAGTCCCACTTGTTTATTTTTACATTTGTTTTCCTGTGCTTTTGGTATTATATCTAAAAAAAATTGCTGCCAACACCAATGTCAAGGAGCTTTTCCTCTGTGTTTTCTTCTAGGAGTTTTAGGGTTTCAGTGATTTTTTTTTTTTAAACCAAGATTTTAAGAATATGTAGGCGTTATCTAGACATATTTTGGAGGCAAGAATGGGGGGTTGGAATGTGTTGTAGGCTGAATTCCTGAGTTGGGATACAGTATGGCTTTTTTTAGGGTTTGAGTGTTGGCAGGCTTGGAGGGGGGCTTGTGGGTAGCATGGTACCAGTTGACACACTAACTTTTCTTCAATTGTGTACTGAAATACTGAACATTTGTAGTAAAAACAATAATATCATTATAATATTAGCAACTACAATAGAAAAACTTTTACATTGTAATTTTAAAATGTTTTGATTCTGATACTTGATGAAAAGTGGTTTCAATTAATTAGAAAATGAAACTCCATCTTCCATCTGTGTACTGATATTCTCTGTCTGAGTTTCTACCTCCAGATGTTTTTGTTTTAATTTATGCCCACATATCCAAGTTAGAATATACAAAAGTGAACTCCTTTTATAGTTACCAATCATATAAGGCAAAATTGAAAAATAAAAAAAAAAACACTTCATGGATTTTCCATCTCAGTGAATGTTTGTTCACTCAATTTCTCAAGCCAGAAATCCCACCTTAAAATGATGAAATTCTGTCACCATTTAATTATTTTTTCCATTTAATTGTATTATATGACTCAAAGGCATTCTTTTTTTTTTCCCTTAGATATACTTCTCCCTAAACTTACATTCTCGTTTTCTCTGCTGTATTTTTGCTGGTTTTCTGACCATTCTAAGCCTTATTCATTTTTCCTCATGTTAGTCTGTGTGCCACTTGCTGCTTGAGTGATCTTTTCTGGATGCAAAGCTAATCCTGTGCCTTGACTACTTAAATGCCTGCTGTGGCTCATTTGGCTTTCAGGATAAGAACTAACTACTTGGCAGAATGTGGTAGGCCCTTCAGTATCCATGTCATATGCATCTCTCCAGGCTTTTCTATTACCCTTCTTACAAATCACATTCTTATTTTTATCATACCTTTTTTACTTCTAGACGTGCTGTTTGAATTAATTGAAACTTAATATAATTTAAAAATCAGTTTTTCATCACCTATTTGGATAGCACCAACACAGAACATTTTTGGTCATTATACAGAGTTTTGTTGGGTAGTGCTGTATTCAAGCATACAGTATTAAGCTTTCTTTTCCCTATCTATGCATGCTGCTCTCCTTTGCTAAATGTATAATATGCCTTTCCTTGTTTTGCCTAGCTAATTCCCATTCTTCTATTAAGATTCAATTTGGATGTCCTCATTTCTGGAAAACCTTCTCTGACACCACCTTTCCCTGTCTCTTTCACCTCCAAAGTCTGAATTCTTGCCTTTTGCTTTAATGTTTATTACATTTGAATTCAGGAGTCAGTGTTTGAAAGCAGGATTCTAGCATATACCAAGTGAAATTTTGTATAAACTATAGTTTTACTCAGTACAGTTTTATACTGAATGTAGTGCATGGATTTACCACCATGGAAGTAAAGAAAGAAAGAAAAGAAAGTGGAGTCATTCAGTTGTGTCTGACTCTTTGCAACCCCATGGACTGTAGCCTACCAGGCTTCTCCGTCCATGGGATACTGGAGTGGGTTACCATTTCCTTCTCCAGGGGATCTTCCCGACCCAGGGATCGAACCCAGGTGTCCTGCATTGGAGGCAGACCCTTTAACCTCTGAGCCACCAGGGAAGCCCATGGAAGTAAGTGAGTGAAGTCACTCAGTCGTGTCTGACTCTTTGCAACCCCATGGACTATAGCCTTCTATGCTCCTCCATCCATGGGATTTTCCAGGCAAAAGTACTGGAGTGGGTTGCCATTGCCTTCTCCAGAGGATTTTCCTGACCCAGGGATTGAACCCAGGTCTCCCACATTGTAGGCAGACACTTTGATGTCTGAGCCACCATGGAAGTAAAGATACACTTAAATAGATTTATCATCCCAGTACTTACTGAAGATGCACTTCATTAAATAATTGTGACCTTAGGAAAAGATAGTCAGTTGGCATGTTACATAGGTCAGAGTTTTCTCTACTTGAATGAGAATTACATACATTTAATTAGATCTTTAAAACATAGTATTGAATCTAGCAACTCAATAATTTGAAGATATATTTACAAATAGAAAAGTATTGTATCAGATGTATTTCATTATAGAAATACAGTATTAAATTTTTAGCTATCAGGTCAACTTTAATAATTAGCATTAGGATAAGCAGAGTCAGGAATGCAAAAAGCATCAGAATGGGTACCTACCCTCACTCAAGTTTACAATATAGTTACTTATCAGCAAGTTTTATTGCCACTCTACTTTAGTTACCCACTACTACTCACCATCATTTAGTATGCTCCTTCTGTAATCATTAGTCAGGTATAACTCTATTTGACCAGGATGAGGAAGGATTAGTTTCAGCATAGTTTTAGACCTTCAGAAATGGTATTAGTGAGCCAAAGAGAATATAGGAAAGGAAAATGTGACCTTTGGTGGGGAGGCTTCAAATTTTTGCCCAGAGCTTGTCTTTTGTTGTACAAGTGGGACAAAATACTAATTCTTCTTACTTATTTGTAATAGATTTGGTGACTGTATTTTCCAAACCAGAGTATCTTCTAAAGAGAGATGGGTTTTTTGTTTTGGTTTCTGTTTACTTGAGGTTTTGTTAATCTATTCAGAAATATGAGACCATCATGGAATAAGTTTGCATGCTAAATATTAGAATGCCACTGTATGGCTTATGGAGACAATGGATTTCTTAAGATATTTCTGAATTCAAATATTCAAATTTAAAAGATCAAACTATCCGAACCCCAGTTACCTGAACTCAGTTTAGTTACACTTGAGTTTGGAAAGGCTTCATTGATGAAACTTAGGTCTTTAAATTGTGTGGCACAAATAAGTAAAACAGACATTTAAAGATGAACAGATAATTAATGAGGAATGGTTTGATTAGGGATACTTTCTTAGACGACCTAGGCTTTAGTAGACAAAAGAAGGAATGAAAAATGAAAAGTAGAGGTCTTTAGAGGAAAAGAAAAAGGAATGAACATTGTTTGTGAAATAGTGCTGAGACAGGGTAAGAACACCTGACCAGAATAGAAGATGAGGATTGAATATAAATAGATAGATAGATAGATGGTGATTTCACCTATCAAGGAAGGGATTGAGATCATGTGATGAACTCTCCTATGAAATCTCATTCATCTAAACATACCACATTATCCTTACTTATATTAATATTTGACTTCTCATACTTTTAGTCTCAAAACCTTTTTTTTTTTTGAAAATAGTTTTTTCTGTATGTATTTGTATCATACTTTTGCTTTCAAATCTTTGTTCTATTTCTGTTCAAAAGGGTTTTTATTTTTGAATTTCATGTATCAAATTTAGTATTCCACCAGCATGCAGAAAGCTGTTAGCTTTCTACATCCACTGATTACTGTGACATCTGACTTTCAGTCTTCGGTATTTGCTCTAAACCCTAACATCATTCATGTTGACTTTATTTTTGAAGAGGATAACCTATCAAGCTGTGTAACCTCACAGTTCATCTAGTTCTTAATAATGATTCCCACCTTTCTCTGCTTCAGAAATCATCTATGGCATATTTAAAATTTTTTGGTGAGGTTTCTTTTTTGGCTGCCCCAGACAGCTTGCATATATGCTCACTCAGTCATGTCTGACTCTGTGACCTCATGGACTGTAGCCCACCAGGCTCTTCTGTCCATGGGGTTTTCCAGGCAGGAATACTGGAGTGGATTCCCATTTCCTCCTCTAGGGGATCTTTCTGACCCAGGGATTGAACCCGAGTCTCCAGCGTCTTCTACATTGGCAAGAACATTCTTTACTACTGTGCCATCTGGGAAGCCCTGTGCCATGTAGCTTGCAGAATATTAATTCTTTGATAGGGAATTGAATCCATGCCTCCTGCAGTGAAAGTGCAGAGTCCTAACCATTGGGCTGCCAAGGAAGTCCCATTGGCCAGGTTTATTAAGGTATGATTTACAGAGTATAGTTCTGACACACTAAGAGTTGGCTAACCAACTCCTAGGCGTTCAGTATATACAATAGTTCCACCATACTCAAAAGTTATTTTATGCCCTCTGATAGCCATCTCCTTACCCACTCCCGGGCACTAGGAACCATTGATCTGATTTTGACCCTATAGTTTTGTTATTTCCAGTGTGTTATATAAATGGAATCATACAGTATGTACTTTTGATTCTAGCTTCCTTCACATAATGATAGGCATTTGAGATATATTCATGTTGTTGCATGTATCAATAGTTTATTCCTTTTGCTTCATAGTGTTCTCTTATATCAGTTTATCCATTCAGCAGTGGAAGGACAGCTGTGAATGAAACTCTACAAAACTTGTGTACAGGTTTTTGTATGAACATAGTTTTCATGTCTGTTGGTTAAATATCTAGCAGTAAGATTATTGGATTGTGTGGTAGTGTGTGTTTAGCTTATTCAGTTCAGTTCAGTCGCTCAGTCGTGTCCAACTCTGCGACCCCATGAATCGCAGCACGCCAGGCCTCCCTGTCCATCACCAACTCCCGGAGTTCACTCAAACTCATGTCCATCGAGTCGGTGATGCCATCCAGCCATCTCATCCTCTGTCGTCCCCTTCTCCTCCTGCCCCCAATCCCTCCCAGCATCAGAGTCGTTTCCAGTGAGTCAACGCTTCGCATGAGGTGGCCAAAGTACTGGAGTTTCAGCTTTAGCATCATTCCTTCCAAAGAACACCCAGGACTGATCTCCTTTAGAATGGACTGGATGGATCTCCTTGCAGTCCAAGGGACTCTAAAGAGTCTTCTCCAACACCACTGCTACTGCTAAGTCACTTCAGTCGTGTCCGACTCTGTGTGACCCCATAGACGGCAGCCTACCAGGCTCTCCCATCCCTTGGATTCTCCAGGCAAGAACACTGGAGTGGGTTGCCATTTCCTTCTCCAATGCATGAAAGTGAAAAGTGAAATGAAGTCGCTCAGTCGTGTCCGACTCTTAGCGACCCCATGGACTGCGGCCTACCAGGCTCCTCCGTCTATGGGATTTTCCAGGCAAGAGTACTGGCGTGGGGTGCCATTGCCAACACCACTAGAAACTGTCAAATTGTTTTCCAAAGTAGTTGTGCCACTTGGCATTCTATCCTGTAGTTTATGAGAAATCCAGTTGCTGTGCATCTTTACTAGCATGTGATATTAGCCACATGATAACCTACATTCTAGTAGGTATGTAGTGATGTTTTGTTGGGTTCTTAATTTGCATATCAGTGATAAATGTAAGTACTTTTCATATGCTAATTTGCCATCCCTTTGTCTTCTTTGGTGATATGTGTTTTTTAAAAAATATTTGAGGGGTTTTTTCAAGAGTTCTTTATATTTTCTATATATAAATTCTTTGTCAAATATGTTACTTGCAAAAATTTCACATATGCTGTTAACCAGTATTGCTACTATTTTTACTTTGGTCAGTTATCTTTTAGGGCAATTAAAACTGGGAAACTATGTTTTAAAAGATTAAAGTATAGTTGATTTGCATCATTGTGCTAATTTCAGGTGTACAGCAAAGTGATTCAGATGTGTGTATATGTGTGTTTATGTATATATTCAGATTCTTTTCCATTATAGAGTATTCTAAGATATTTAATATGGTTCCCTGTACTATATAGTAAATCCTCGTTGTTTATTTTATACATAGTAGTGTGTTTCTCTTTATCTCATACTCCTAATATATCCCTCCTCCTTTCCCCTTACCATAAATTTGTTTTCTATGTCTTTGAGTCTGTTTCTGTTTTGTAAATAAACTTATTTGTATTATTTTAAAGATTTCATACTTAAATGACACCATGTAATATTTATCTTTCACATCTGACTTGCTTATGATTGTCTCGAGGTCCATCCATGTACTGCAAATGGCAGTATTTTATTCTTTATTCCTGTGTGTGTGTACCACATCTTTACCCATTCATCGGTTGATAGACACATAAGTTGCTTGCCATGTCTTGGATGTTTTAAATAGTACTGCTATGAACATCGGGGTGCATGTATCTTTTCAAACTGAGTTCTCATCTTACCCAGATATATGTCTAGAAGTAGGATTGCTGGATCATATAGTTGCTCTACTTGTTTTTTAAGGAAACTCCATACTGTTTTCCGTGTGTGTGTTTTTTTTTTTAACTGAAATTCTTTCAGCTAATATGCATTTGTGAAGGCAACCTGTATTATAGGATGAAAAATGATGTTTATATATTGAAAAAGAGGAGAAATTCTGACAGAACACCATATAAGGTTTAGCCCCAAAGGGGAAACATGGTCTAAGTAATTAAAATGGCCACTTAGTTTTTGTTTTTTCCTCCCAGAAATGTAAGTAGTTAAGAGTTTGGATTATGGAAATATTAGTTCCTTTACTAGATCTTTTTCTTAGCAAAGTTTCTTTTTAGTATTGCTCTATCTTACCACTAATCAGGAAAATCAGTTGACTTGGAACTATAAACCAAACAATGCATTTATGAACCTCACTGAATCAGCCTAGAAAAACTGACTTTTGAAGGTGCTAAATAAAGCACCTGCCAAGATGCAGCATACACAGCTTTCCAGGCTGTGTTGGCCATTTGTATGTCTTCTTTGAAGAATTGTCAGTTTAGGTCTCCTGCTCATTTTTTGATAGGGTTTTAGTTTTTTTGTTAAGTTGTATGATTTGTTTTTATATTTTGGAAATTAAACCCTTGTCAGTCACATCATTTGCAAATATTTTTTTTCACTCTGTAGATTGTCTTTGCATTTTGTTTGTGGTTTGCTATGCAAAAGCTTTCAAATTTGACTTGGTCCCCTCAAATGGGAAATTTTCTTCTACATTTCTTTTCATCTTTATCCTTTTGAGGGAATCTTCATTTCTTTCTGTAGATCCAAATGTCTGGGTTGTAATATATTCTGCCTGAAGAATTTTCTTTCACATTTCTTGTAGTGCAGGTCTTGTAATCTCTCAGTTTTTGTCAGTCTGAAATGTTTTTATTTCACCTTTATTTTTGAAGGATATTTTTGTTACGTACAAAATTCTGGGTTGATAGTTTCAGCACTTTCAAGGTGTCATTCCATTGTCTTCTGTGTTGCAGAGTTTTGGATGTGAAGCATGCTGTAATCCTCATCTTTCTTCTTGTGTATGTAGGGTGTTTCTAGTTCTGTTTATTATTAAGTGGAGGCCTTAGGCAAAATAATAAAATTAAAGAGCAGGGAAGCACAGTGATTTGAGAGGACTTACAGTTGTAGTTTTCCATAGGCATTTGTATATAATAATATAAGAGAATCCACAGGTATATTATTAAAACAATCAGAAGAGTATAATAAGTTTACTGGATATAATTTGGCTACATCCATATACCAAAAAAAATTTTTTTTTCTTTTGAGTTGACATTTTTAGTTGATCATAGAAACTATAAGGAAGAGTAGCTCCAATAAATGATATGTTGAACCTTTGTTAAGAAAGTCATTGAGTGATACTAAGAATGTTTTTTAAAATCGTCAAATAGTAATCCTTAACACATTGTGGTATTCACTTAGGAGTAGACAAATAATGGGGAGCCTAAAAACAGATACACACAAAAAAAGATTGACAAATTGTAACTAAAAAAAGTTACAAACCTTTGTGCTTCAGAAGACATCATTATGAAAGTGAAAAGACAACCCACTGACTTGTAGAAAATATTTGCAGATAATCATATCTCTGATAAGGACCCTATATCCATATGAGCTTTCATAGCTCAATAATGAAAAGGCAAATTACCCCAACCGAAAAATAAGCAGGTACTTCTCTGGGCCAGTGGTTGAGACTCTATACTTCAAATGCAGGGGACATGGATTCGATCCTTGGTCTGGGTACTAGAATCTGCAACCAAATAAATACTTAAAAAAGAAAAATAAGCAAAGGATTTGAATAGACATTTTACTGAAGAACATATGTGAATTACCAGTAATACAGTGTGCATGCTCAGTCGTGTCTCCCTCTTTGTGACCCTGTGGACTGTAGCCTACCAGGCTCCTTTGTCCATGGAATTTTCCAGGCAAAAATACTGGAGTGGGTTGCCATTTCCTACTCCAATAAGCACATAATAAGATGTTCAATATCATTAGTCACTAGGAAAATGAGATACTACTTCATACTCACCAAAATGGCTATAATTGAAAAAACAAGTGGTAAGACTGGAGAAATTACTAGTGGGAGTATAAAATGGTCTAGGCACTTTGCAAAACAGTTTGGTGGTTTCCTAAAATGTTAAACATAAAAATACCATATAGCCTAGAAATTTCATTTCTGTGTGTACCTACCCAATAGAAATGAAAATATATGTCCACAAATATACATAGCAGCATTATTGACAATAAGCCAAAAAAGTGAAAACAGTCCATCAGCTATCACATGGATGTACAAATGTAGTGTGAAGTAATAATATGTGCTACAACATAAATGAACATCACAGACACTGAGATGATAACCAATGGTAGTTTTGGTTTGTATTTCTCTAATAATGAGCTATGTTGAGCATTGTTTCATGTGTTTGTTGACCATCTATATGTCTGCTTTGAAGAAATGTCTGTTTAGGTCTTCTACCCATTTTTTGATTGGTTTTTCTTTTTTATATTGAGTTGCATGAGCTGCTTGTATACTTTGGAGATTAATCCTTTGTCAGTTGCTTTGTTTGCGAATATTTTCTCCCATTTTGAGGGTTGTCTTTTAGTCTGCTTTATGGTTTTCTTTGGTGTGCAAAAGCTCTTACAGGACTTTAGAACAAGGATAAAGAGGACCATTTTATTATAATAATGAAATCAATTCACAAAGGAGACATAATGTTAAAAAAATAATGCATCTAATATCAGAGATTCAAAATATATGACACAAAAACTGATAGAACTTAAAGGAGAAAGATTAGAAAACCAATAGAAATATAGAAGACTTAAAGAACATTTTGTCAGCTGGGCCTAAAGGACATTTATAGTACATTCCCCCTAACAACTGCAAATACACATTCTTTTCAAGTGTTCATGGAATATTCACCAACATAGTATATCATATGCTACCTGGAAATCAAGTGTCAATAAATTTAAAATGATTGTAACCTAACAAAGCATGTTTTATGAACACAAGGAATTCAACTGGGATTCAGTAACAGATATCTGGAAAATTCCCAAATGTTTAGAAATTAAACAGTACATAATATAACTTGGGCACATAAGGCACCATAAGCGAAATTACAAACATTTTTAACTGAATGAAAATGAAAAGATAATTTATCAGAGTTTATGAGATTTATCTAAAGTAGTGAGTAAGGAGAAATGTATAGTTTCAGATGCTTTTATTAGAAAAGGACAAAAGTCACTTATCTGTATTCTAAGCTTTTACCTTAATAACCTAGAAAGATAAGTGCAAAGATAATAAAGCAAAAAATAATTATAGGGAAGACTATAATAAAGATAGGATAGAATAAAACAACATAGAAAAAGATGGACAATAAAATTATTGAAACCACAAGTGGTATTTTGAAAAAATTAGTAAAATTGCTAAAATTTTGGCCAGAGTGATCAATAAAAAAGTAGAGCAGGTAATTAAACTGATACAGAAAATGAAAGAGGGATATCACTGCAGATTGTACAGACACTAAAAAGGTAGTATGAAAATCTTTTGAAGAATTTTAGATGAATAAATTATAAGATACAAACAGCCAAAACTGACCAATTAAGAAATATATAACTTGAATAGGTTTCTGTTGAATTAAAAAGCAGCATTCATAATGTAAAACTTTGCTGCAAAGAAACTCCAGGTCTGGTTTCCGGTTAGTGAATAGATACTACTCCATACAAACTCAGAAAATAGAAAAGGATGGTTCATTTCCCAGTTTGCTTTATGAAGCAAGTATAACTCTGTTGCCATAACAAAATAAAGACATTTCTATGGAAAGAATGCCTAAAATCATTATTCATTAAGAAATTGCAAATTACTACCACAATTATACGCCCATACATATTTATTAGAGTGGCTAAAGTTAGAAAGATTGACAGTGCTAAATGTTGATAAGGATGTGGTGCAACTGACTCTCTCACATATTACTGGTGGGAATGTCAAAGAATACAGCTGTTTTGCAAAACAGCCGTTCAGTTCCTTAAAGTATTAACAACCAAAAAAATCTTACCACTCAGCCCAGAAATAACATTTTATTCAAGAGAAATGATAATGTTTATTCACAAAGGCTTTCAAACACTCAAATGTCCATCAGCATGAGACTTAATAAATAAGTTCTCCTATATCCATAGAAAGTAAAAGTACTGTTAATACATGCAACAGTGTGGATAAATCTCATTAACAGGTTGCTGAACAAAAGAAGCTAGACTCAAAACAATATATGCTCTGATTCCATTTATATGCAGCTATAGAAAAGACAGGTCTAATGTATAGTGACAGAAAATAGGTTAGTGTTTCTTTGGGCTTTGGGTTGTTCCAGAAAATTTACTCAGATGGTGCAAAGATACTATTTGAGTTGATAGAAATATTCTATGCTTGATTATGTTTTTAGTTAAATGAGAGTATGCATTTATCAACATTTATTGAACTTGATTCTTAAAAATTGGTGCATAGTATTGTATGAAAATTTTATCTTTATAAAATTGACTAAAAAAATCAGAGGATTTGTCAGTTGATTGTGCAATAGATGGAATTTGTGAAGTGGAATATATATATAGTAGAAGAAATTAACCAAATGCAGTTAAGAAAAGAGAAAGAAAAGTAAAATATAGGAGGAAGAGATAGCAGCATGAAAGTATATTGAAGTATATTGTGAGAACAACTTAGATACTTTTGATGGGAGTCTTAGGAAAGGTGTTAACAACAGGAATTCAGTAAAGGAGATGCTTAAGGCAGAGGGAAAATATTCCTAGATCAATACTCTGAGATATGATACGTAATGAAGAGCAGAGACAGTGGTAAATGTGTGTGCAAACATAAAAGAACATAATATTTAGTGAAATGTATAGAACAATAGCATAAATTGGAAGGAGGTCTAATCATGGAAGGATGAGTAAGGATCTGATTAATGTTAGACCTATATCCTAATTTCTGGGATAACATCAAAAAGTATGAAAATAGAAGGCATAATTTTCATACTGATAGAGGAAAAAGAAAATTAAGTGATAAATATTCAGTAAATTCCAAAGTTTGCAAGAAAGGTGAAAAATAGAAGCTTGATACAATAGAACAAAAACAGATAAGGAATTTAAACTTAAATATAAACTCTTTTTAAATTACTGAATTTTGGCAAAATGTCATAATATTTTTTTAAAAATAGAAATTACATGTTATTTAATGATACAGAAAGGTTGTAAAGAAATAATTGAAAAAGACATTAGGGAGACAAATGCAAAAATCATTACTAGAAATAAAAAGGTTTGCTTCATAATTATATAAAGTTCTGTTCACCAGGATGATATAACAATTATAAAATTATAAGGACTTTATAACATGGTGTCAAAAACTTGTAAAGCCGAATTTTGAAGAAATACAAAAGCAATAGACAAAGCCACAATTTCATAGAAGATTGTACTTACTTTTCTCAACAATTGATAGAAAAAAACAGGCATGAAAACACAAAACTGTATAAGGTTGATTAAAGAGTACAATGCTGCATCCAACAGTTTTAGAGTACACATTCTTTTCAAGCATATGTAGAGAATTTTCAAAAATTATGTGTTGACCATAAAAACAATCTCAGAAAATTTCAAAGGATTGAAATCATGTTGGACATTTTCCTTTACTACAGTATAATTAAGTTAGATATCTATGAAAAGGGTATACTTGTATGTTTGGAAATCTAAAAAGATAATGGGAATTAGTAAATATTTAGATTGAATGATAAGAAAATATGACATACTAAAAGTTGTGGAATGCAGCTTATTAGATGGAAATCAACAACTTTAAATGCATATGTTAGAGAAAAAGGCTGAAAGTTAGCTAAAATCCATTTCAAGAAAAAATAAGAGCAAAATAAAAGGGAGGTGGAAATAAAAACAGAAACAGGAATTAATGGGTAAGAAAACAAACGTGCAATAGAGAAGATCAAGGAATCAAAAAGGAATTCTTTCTAAATATTAAAAAAAGAGAAACTTAATGAGCTCAGCTGAAGAAAAAGAAAAATAAGTAACCAATATGTGGAATGAGAAGCAAAAAGGACATGACTGCCAATACTGTTGACATTAAGATAGAAACATACAAGGAAATATCTTATGCAAATAAATTGGAAAATATAGTTGAAATGGGCAAGTTCCCAGAAAACTATGACTAATGTAAGAAATAGAATTTGTGAATAGTCCTTTATCACAGCCTGTCCCCAACCTTTCTGGCACCTGGGACCCATTTCATGGAAGACAATTTTTCTATGGATGGGGCTGGAGTGGAGTGAATGGTTTCAGAATGATTGAGTGAATTACATTTATTGTGCACTTTTTTTCTGTTATTGTTGCATTGTGCTATATAATGAAATAATTATACAGCTCACGATAATGCATAATCAGTGGGAGCCCTGAGCTTGTTTTCCTGAGCTCAGTTGATAATGTGAGTGAGTGATGGGTAACAGCTATAAATACAGATGAAGCTTTGCTCACTCACCCACCCGGCCACTCACCTCCTGCTGTGTGGCCTGGTTCCTAACAGGCCATGAACTGGTAGAGGTCCATTGTCCAAGGGTTGGGGACCCCTGCTTTAACGGTGAAATAAATTTGATCAGTGGTAAGTGCTTCAGAAAGACTTTATTCCCAGTTGACATTCCTGGCATATTAAATGTTCAAGCAAGGCATCCTATATTTCTTAATATTTTCTCAGAGAAGAGGAAAAGAAAGACATTGCCACTCATTTTATGAGAGTAGCATAACATTCATATAAATTCTTGATCAAGTACAAAAGAAATTTACATTCCAGGCTTACTAGTGACCATAGATGCCAAAATTTGAAAAGGCTAATCAAGAAACCCAGCAAATATATCTCATGATAATGTTGGATTTTCCCAAGAATGGGAGTTTTATTCAACGTAATTCACTGTATCACTATATTAAGAGATTTAAGAAAGAATGACATGGTTATTTCAATAAATTCAAAATAAATTTGGTGAAAAGTGAAAGTGTTATTTACTCAGTCATGTCCAACTCTTTGCGACCCCATAGACCGTGGCCTACAAGGCTCCTTTGTCCATGAAATTCTTCAGGCAAGAATACTGGAATGAGTTGCTATTTGCTTCTCCAGCGGATCTTCCTGACCCAGGAATCAAACCCAGATCTCATGCATTGCAGGTAGATTCTTTACTGTCTGAGCCATCAGGAAAGTAATAGATTTTAAGAATTTAATTTGGAAAGTGAAAGTGTTAGTTTCTCAGTCATGTCCAGCTCTTTGCAACCCTATGGACTGTAGCCTGCCAGGCTCCTCTGTTCATCAGATTCTTCAGGCAAGAATACTGGAGTGGGTTGCCATTCCCTTCTCCAGGGGATCTTGCTGACCCAGGGATCAAACCCTGGTCTCCTGCATTGTAGGCAGATTCTTTACCATCTATAGGTAAAGTCAAATTTGGTACTCACCTGTAAAAAATGAGAAAGAAAGAAATTTTGTCATTTGTGACAAGGTGGATGGATTTAGAAGGTATTGTGGTTTGTGAAATGAATCAGACAGAGCAAGACAAATACTGTATCTTTTCACTTATAAATGAAATCTTAAAACTAAAACTAATCTAATTGATCACTGACAAATACAGCAAAACAGAAACAGACTTAAAGATAGAACAAACTAGTAGTTACCAGAGGGAAGAGGAGTGAAAGAATGGGCAAAGTGTGTGAAAGGGATTGAGAGGTACAAACTACTAGGTATGAAATAAATAAGTTATAGGATTGTAATCTACTGCACAAGGAATATAGTCAGTATTTTATAGTAGCTTTATATGGAGTGTAGCCTATAAAAATATTGAATTACTGTGTTATATACCTGGAATACAATATTTTAAATCAAATATAAACTGATTGATTGATTTGATAAAATTCAGTATCTTTGCATGGCAGGAAAACCCTCCTAGCAAGCTAGACATGGAATGAACTTCCTTAGTGTGATAAGCAGTATTTCTATTAAAACAACAAACATACTTATTAATAATAAAACTTGGAATGCTTTCCCATTTGGATCAGGTGTAAGTCAACAATGCTCACTGCCACCACCAATTTTCAACATCATATTGAGGTCCTAGATAAGACAGTGAAGCAAGAGCCAGAAACAAAAAATCTGTAAGGATTAAAAAAGGAAAAAAAAAAAAAAAAAAAACCTACCATTATCTATCTAAAAGATGCTTGCTCCTTGGAAGAAAGGTTATGACCAACCTAGATAGCATATTGAAAAGCAGAGACATTACTTTGCCAACAAAGGTCCGTCTAGTCAAGGCTATGGTTTTTCCAGTGGTCATGTATGGATGTGAGAGTTGGACTGTGAAGAAAGCTGAGCACCGAAGAATTGATGCTTTTGAACTGTGGTGTTGGAGAAGACTCTTGAGAGTCCCTTGGACTGCAAGGAGATGCAACCAGTCCATTCTGAAGGAGATCAGCCCTGGGATTTCTTTGGAAGGAATGATGCTAAAGCTGAAACTCCAATACTTTGGCCACCTCATGCGAAGAGTTGACTCATTTAAAAGACTCTGATGCTGGGAGGGATTGGGGGCAGGAGGAGAAGGGGACGACAGAGGATGAGATGGCTGGATGTCATCACTGACTTGATGGACGTGAGTCTGGGTGAACTCCGGGAGTTGGTGATGGACAGGGAGGCCTGGCGTGCTGCAATTCATGGGGTCGCAGAGAGTTGGACACGACTGAGCGACTGAACTGAACTGACCATTATCTATAGATTATATATTTGTGTATGTAGAGCAGTAGTCATGTATGAATGGAAGAGTTGGGCTATAAAGAAAGCTGAGTACCGAAGAATTGATGCTTTTGAACTGTGGTGTTGGAGGAGACTCTTGAGAGTCCCTTGGACTGCAAGGAGCTCAAACCAGTCAATCCTAATCAGTCCTGAATATTCATTGGAAGAACTGATGTTGAAGCTGAAACTCCAATACTTTGGCCACCTGATGTGAAGAACTGACTCATTGGAAAAGACCCTGATGCTGGGAAAGGTTGAAGGCAGGAGGAGAAGGGGACGGCAGAGGATGAGATGGTTGGATGGCATCACTGACTCAATGGACATGAGTTTGAGTAAACTCTGGGAGTTGGTGATGGACAGGGAAGCCTGGCGTGCTGCAGTCCATGGGGTCGCAAAGAGTCGGACATGACTGAGCAACTGAGCTGAACTGAAGAGCATTTTCAGATAAATTATTATAACTAGAGTTCAGCAATGTCTTCAGATACAGTCAATATACAAACATCAATTGTGTTTCTATAAGCACACAAAAAACAAAACTTTTTAACTAAAGGTATCATTTAATTTAGCACCAATGCTATGCAATATGAATAAATCTTAGCAGGCTATATGTAAGACCTTGGTCTTATCTTTTGAAGAGTTGGGAAACCCAGCAGAACAGGAATGTAAGTCCCTGTTTGCTTTCTTTTCAGACTTAAATCTAGGAAATAGTCATTGTTTAAATTCAGTATGCTTATCTAGGGAGGGCCTATACAGTTTGTCCAAAATACTACAGAATAGTATCCTAAAGTAGTTGTTTGCAGTATTACTTTTGGAGTAAATTGATCACAGAAAATGAATATCTTGTTAATAGAGATTTGGGGGTTGTTTCATCTGAATCTTTGTCTAATAGTAAGTCTTTTCTGTAAGCATTCTTGAAAGCATTCTTGGGAGTTCATTCACTTTTCTACCTGAACTTTCCACTGTGGGAACTAGCTCTGAATCATTTCACAGAAATTTTATTAAAGTACGTATTTACCAAGTATCATGGTAGCTACCTACCTTATTTGGTAAAATTTAAGACATTAGTTCTAAGATGCATTGTTTCTTCACAGTCTACTAGTAATTAAACAATGTTGTCACTTTTTGACTGACATCATTGATTTTAACATGCATCTTGATTATAGAGGTTTTTGTTTTTTAAAAACATTCTGTGATTTATGAAACATTCCTATAGAAATATTTCTACTGTTTTATAGTTTAAAAATAACTACATAGAAAATCTACTTTATAGTTCATTTTGCAGGTCTATCATGCTGCGTTTACTTTTTTTCCTTCATAATTTAAGCATCCTTAAAGTAGTTACTTTTCTTGTTTTCCCAGTTATTTTGCCATCCTGCCCATTTTCCTCTGGATGTCTTATAGTTTGTCAGTAACCTTCTTAATACTGAATATGATACAGACTTCAAAAAGAAAATTATAAAATCTTAGTATATTCAGAAAGTAGTATACTCTATGAATTCATGAACTAGAGTTTTGTTAATAAGATTTTCAGTAATTTTTTCCTTAAAACGAGGCAAGATTGTTTTTTAATTGTTGCAAGTAGGTTTAAATTGTAAGAATTTAAATTGTAGGTTTAAACTTTTCCCTTAAAACAAGGCAGAATTGTTTTATTTTTTGTAAGTAGGTTTAAATTGTAAGAAATTGCAAGAATTTCTCCCTATTGACACTCATTTACTCACTTTTAAAATTGAAGTTAAAGATGCTACTTTTTAAAAAGTTAACATTTTTTCGTAACCAGTATAAACAGGATTGTAATTCATGTATTTTCCAATTATTCTTTTCCTCTCAACAAAGTCATTGCAAAACAAACCTGCCCGTTATTTTAACCTGGGAATGTTTCAAAATGACAAAGAAGTTTACTTATTTTAGAAGTGAATATTTACATTTGAATATTTATATATATATATATATATATATTTTTTACAGTCGTAATTCCTGGTAGTGATTGTGTGACTTTTTACTGTTTTACATATTCCCAGTTCAGCTTAATTCATCTAAAGGGAAAATGACACCTCATAGTATGTTAAAATTATCAGATTCATGTAGAGTGTGGCTTCCCAGGTGGCACAGTGGTAAAGAATCCACCTGCCAGTGCAGGAGACACAAGAGACATGGGTTTGATCCCTAGGTTGGAAAAATCGCCCTAGAGTAGGAAATGGCAACCCACTGTAGTAGTCTTGCCTGGAAAATTCCATGGACAGAGGAGTCTGGCGGGCTACTGTCCATTGGAGTCACAGAATCAGATGCAACTGAGCGTGTGCGCGTTCACACACACACACACACACACACACACACTCACTCTCAAGTAGAGTGTATAGATAAGCTTTTTTAGTAGCTAATATACTTTTCTCTCTTTAATAACACAGGTTTTGAGAGTATTTTAGAAGGGCTTTATGGACCACGGCTACGAAGAGACCTCAGTTTATTTGAAGGTAATACTTCTTAAATTTTATTTTAAAATTTTAATCTTCAGTTCATTTTACAAGTGAAAAAGTTGTTTTATACTAGCTTTATATTAAAATGAATTTGTGATCTTGTTTAATTAGAAAATACTTTAAAATAAATGAGCCAAATATTATTTCTGTTATTACATAATGTTATTAATATTGTAACTTTAGTACACTATTTTAGTACAAAATAGAAAACAAAGCTTGGTTTTTAGCTTAATGATAAAATTTAACTTTTGTTATTTTAAACATTATGTTCCCTGACTTATTCTTAAAGAGAACTCAAAGGGGTTGAATTAGATGAATATCTCTTATTACTTATGATATAGGCAGCCTGGAACTCAGATTGTTACTCTGAGATATCCTGCTGTGTGTGTTCAGAGTTTTAATACTGTTTGTTGTTTATTATAGCCTCCTCTTCCAAACACTTTAACAAAAATCCTGGTAGAAAATTTTGATCTATGCTATAATTGCTGTGATATAGTTTAGTTTTTTTATTTCTTGCCTGGAAACAGAGCATTATAAGAGGACATTTTTCTAGACCTTGAAATTTTATAGTATAGCTCATTCACAAAATGGGCAATGTTAGTGTAGATTTTCTTGTTTGGTTTTGATATAATTCTTTCTGAATCTCTTACCTGTTCAGTTTTATATGCTAACTCTGTTACCTTCTGTTCTCCTGGTACTTCCCATTCTACAAAGACCCAAGGTATTTTGTGCAAATAAATCTTTTGAGTTGAGGGAGAGATAGTGATGTTAGGAGCAATCAAAAGTTTCCACTCATCCTCTATCTCTCTCTCTCTCATTTTTTAATGCTGAGCAGAATAATTGAATTATGAACCATAGAGCTGAAATCTGTATCAAAGACCATTTGTGCCAACCACCCATGTTCAGTCAGATGAATGATACCCATGCAGAACATGACTTTTAGGATGAAGACTGAAAACTGCCTGTTCTAGTGTTTTTTTTGTTGTTGTTCTAGTGTTTTGTCATTCTTATGGCTAAAATCTTTTTCTATCTTTATTCATTTCTTATTTCATTTATCATAGTTTAATACTGCATTAAATATTTTTACCTGATGTATTTATAAGCAAAACTGGTTTTATTTTCACTTACTTTTCTGAGCATATAAATGAAGAAAGGAAAAAAATCTTAAAAAGCAAGTATTTAACATATGTTTGGTATTTCTTCACCCTTTCTTTTTAAACCTGCTGTCCTCGTTCAGATCAGAAACAGCATTATACTTAATTGCCTACTGATAACCCAAGATGCAACTTGTAACTTTTAAGCATCTTGCTTCCCGAAATTTAATTTATCTTTATATAATTACATAGGTATATATTTATGTTCCTTCAGAAATTAGTTGTTTAGTATATAAAGGGCAGAATATCCTAATGAAATAAAGTCTTGTATTTTGTTTTTAGACTAGTATTTCCTTAGTATACAAGTAACCCATGTTCATTTTTAAAAATTAGAAAATACAAATAAATCTTAAATATACTCTTAGTTCCACAACCCCATAGATAACCTTTAACATTTTTATATAAATTTTAAATATATGTTTGGATGTAATTATTCCTCTATTAAAGTAGTACATACTGTGTGTACAGTGTGTATAGGTTTTTGTGCTTACTGACTTTGTTCACTAGTATATCATTTAGATACATGAAGTTCTGTATCATCATTAATGGCAGAAAAATATTACATCGTATATCTGTGATAATTAATTTGGTGAATTATACCATCCCATTTTTTCTTTTAATTCTGGTAGATCTTGTACTTTATATCCTCTTTTGTGCTTTTTTTGATGGCAGGATTTATAAAATTAACTAAGCTGTGGAACTCAGTCTTTCTCAAACACTGGCACATATTGATGTTGCCTTCTTCCAGGTTTCTTAGGTAAAATCTTTCTTCTTTTCTTTGCATTTTTGAATTCTTTAAAAAAAAAAAAAGGCTTCTAATCAAAGTTGCAGACTTAAGAGGGATGATACTAATTATAGTAATAAATTTATGTGTGTGCAAGGGTAAAGAAAGACAGCCGTATTATATCTTGAAGGAAAGTTACAACAGTGCTATCAAAGTGTAGAAGAGCCTTTGAAAAGGTTTGTGGAAGCTATCCACTATAGACGTCTCCAGCTTTTTTCTTATCCTCTTCTTAAATGTTTGCTTTCTTTGTTCTTATCATTGTTTAAAACAGCTTAATATTTAGATGTTAGGATTACCAAGTGTAGATATTTCTCATTATACAAATCTATATTCAGGAGACACGTTAGATGAGTGTATGTTTTTATCTAAATCATTGGAAATCTGAACCTTTGTTATTCATTGTCCAAAACACAGGTATCAGATTAATTGGTTAGCATGGGATCCTTGTATATTACTCTAAATTATTTTTTGTTATAAAATTAAATGCATAGTATTTTTAGTTTGTAATACATTTAAGTTAAATAGACTGCATTGCCAATTTGCTACTATTTTGTGGAAAAATATATTCTAAATTTCATACTGCTACCTTAAAAGTCAACTCTGGTATACAGTATGTTTTTAATGTAAAGGTTTTTATCCTATATATTTGTATATTGAGGAGTACATATTTTATTTCTTGAAATCTGTTCAGAGTCGCCTCCAAATTGAATGGTTTTGAAAGAAACTTTTGCGTGTTCTAATTTTTAATTTGTTGGAAACAGAAGTTCTAACTTTGTCTTCTTTGATCTCTTCTCACAACTTTTTGTCCTTCTGAGGAAAATATAACTGTTACTGTTTTTTGGAGTCAAGTCTCCAAAGAAACTTTGAATATTGTGATTTTTTTTGTACCCCCTGAGAAGTTCCCTATACTCTATGCCTCTTTTCTACCAACCCAAAACTCCTTGTTCTGCTGTCACATGACTTCTAAGCAGAAATTTACCCTTATTTTCTGCCTTAGTCCTTTCTCATGTCTTACCAGGAAACTAGTTTCTTTCATATGTAAGATTGTCTGATTTACTTGCCCGGACTATGGATATTTTTTAATACATGAGGAGAGTACAGGGCATGTGTAAAGTGGCTGATAGATCCCTTTGGTTTTCCTCTAGCTGTGCCCACATTTCAAAGAGAAATTATATCCGAGGTATGAAAGTGATTGCATGTTGGCTGGATCCAGCTTATTGTTTTTGAATGGCCTGTGAGCTAAGAATGGTTTTTATGTTTCTAAATAGTTGAAAAAAATCAAAAGAAGATTTAATATTTTGTGACATGTGGAAGCTATATGAAGTTCAAATTGAATGTCCAGTTAGTACAGTTTTATTGGGAACAGCCCCTCTCATTTGTTGACATATTGTCTGTGGCTACTTTTGTACTTCAGCAGTAGTTGAATGGTTCAACTCTATGACCTCCACAACCTAGAATATATATTCTCTGGCTGTTTATAGTAAAGGTTTGCTAATCCATGACTTATAACATTGACCAGCATTTAATATTTTTGGCTTAATATCCTTTTCTCCCCCTAACTGTTAGCACTATGATGATTGAGCAAACAAAACTACCTTTTAGATTTATTGGGTAACATATTTTGAATGCTTATTTTGTGTTAGAAACTGGGATGAGCAGTGAGGAAAGAAAAATGAATACATAGGATCTCTGCCTACTAGGAACTCATAACCTAGTATTAAATAAAAAATGAATAGTTTTGTAATATGATTGATGATTATTTATATTAAACCAGAGAACCTAATACTATTTTATAGTTAGTTGTATAAGCTATAGTAGCTTTTCTCAGTGTGGTCACAAAGACTTATCCAAGTGTACAGGCATACCTCAGGGGTATTGCCAGTTCAGTTCCAGACCACTGCAATAAACAGAGTAACAATAGAGTGAGTCTCATGAAATTTTGGTTTCCCAGTGCATGTAAACTTTTTGTTTTTTACAGTTGTGTTTACACTATACCGTAGTCTATTGGGTGCAATAACATTATGTCTAAAAAGACAGTGTGACTTTGTTAAAAAATACTTTATTGCTAAAATGTGCTAACCATCTCTTGAACTTTTTGCAAGTCATAATTGTTTTGCTGGTAGAGGATCTTGCATGGATGTTTATGGCTGCTGACTGATCAAGGTGGTGGTTGCTGTGGTGATTTCTTAAAATAAAATAACAATGAAGTCTGCCACATTGATTGTCTCTTCCTTTCACAATTTGTATCATTCATTGCTATTTGATAGCCTATTACTCACAATAGAACTTCTTTCAAAATTGGAGTCAGTCCTCTCAAAACCTGCCATTGCTTTATCAGCTAAGTTTATATGATATTCTAAATCCTTTGTTGTCATTTCAACAATCTTCTGAGCATCTTCACCAGTAAATGCCATCTCAGGAAACCACTTTCTTTGCTCATTCATGAGAAGCACCTTCTTCTTATGCTAAAGAAGTTTTATCATGAGTTTGTAATGACTCAGTCACATTTTCACATTTCACTTCTAATTTCAATTCTCTTGCTGTTTCCACCACACTGCAGCTACTTTCTCCACTGAAGTCTGGAACCCTTCAAAGTCATCCATGAGGGTTGGAATCAGCTGCTTCAAAACTCCTGTTAATGTTGATATTTTGACCTCTCCCCTTGAATCATTGATGTTTTTCATGGCAAATGGTGAATCCTTTTAAAAATTTTTCAGTTTAATTTGCCCAGATCCATCAGAGGAATCACTGTCTATGGCAACTCTAAGTTTATGAAACGTTTTTCTTAAATAATAAGAATTGAAAGTGGAAATGATTCCTGATCTATGGGCTGCAGAATGGTTATTGTATTAGCAGATGAGAACAACATAACTCTCATTGTATACCTCTATCGGAGCTCTTGCGTGATCAGACGCATTATCAATGAGCAGTCACGTTTACGTTTTGAAAGGAATTTTTTTATTCTGAGTAGTGGATCTCAACAGTGAGCTTAAAATATCCAGTAAAGCATGTTGTCAACAGATGTGCTATCATCCAAGCTTTGTTGTCCCATTTATAGAGCACAGTTTGGGTTTAGGGTTCTTAGTATTTTGGGGATGGTAAATGAGCATTGGCTTCAACTTCAGGTTATCAGCATCGGTAGCCCCTAACAAGAGTCAGTCTGTCCTTTGAAGCTTTGAGGTCATGCATTGACTTCCCTCTTTAGCTATGAAAGTCCTAGATGGCATCTTCTTCCAATATGAGGCTGTTTCATCTATATTTAAAATCTATTGTTTACTGTGACCATCTTCATTCATTGTCTTAGGTAGATTTTCTGGTAAGCTTGCTGCAGCTTCTACATCAGCACTGTTGCTTCACCTTGTACTCTGATGTTATGCAGATGTCTGCCTTCCTTAAACGTCGTGAACCAATCTCTGCTGCTTCAGACTTCTCTGTCTTCTTCACCTCTCTCAATCTTCATTGAAATGAAGGGAATTAGGGCCTTGCTCTGGATTAGGCTTTGGCTTAAGGGAATGTCTTTGGTTTTGGTTTAAGAATTCGTTTTGATGTTTGGCAAAACTAATACAGTGTTTCAGGTTTAAAAATAAAATAAAATTAAAAAAAAAAAAAAAAGAATACCCACTCTAGTATTCTTGGGCTTCCCTTGTTGCTGAGCTGGTAAAGAATCTGCCTGCAATGTGGGAGACCTGGGTTCGATCCTTGGGTTGAGAAGATCCCCTGGAGAAGGGAAAGGCTACCCACTCCAGTATTCTGGCCTGGAGGATTCCATGGACTATACAGTCCAAGGGGTCACAAAGAATCAGACCTGACGGAGCGACTTTACTTCTCTAAAGGAATATTGTGGCAGGCTATCCAGACCACTAGAATTTTCTTCGTATCAGAAATAAGACTGTTCTGGTTTCTTATCATTTATGTGTTTACTTTTATTTTCCATTAAGAACTTTTTCTTTGCATTCACAAATTGGCTGTTTGGCATATGTGGCCTAGCCTTCAGCTATCTCAACTTTATGCTTTCCTCACTAAGCTTAATCATTTCTAGCTCTTGATTTTAAAGCGAGAGACTTTAAAGACTTAAAATCCTCATTTCACTTGAACTTTTAGAGGTCATTGTAGGGTTATTAACTGGCCTGATTTCAATATTGTTGTGTTTCGGGGAATAAGGCCCAATGAGAGGGAGACAGATTGGGGACAGGCTATTTGGTGGTATAGTCAGAACACACACATGAAGAATATACAGTGGAAAAAAAGACAGTCTCTTCTGCAAGTGGTATTGGGAAAGTTGGACAGCTGCATGTAAATCAGTGACGTTAGAACATATCCTCACACCATACACAAAAATAAAGTCAACTTGGCTTAAATACTTAAATATGAGAAATAATACCATAAAACTCCTAGAAAAGAACATACACAAAACATTCTCTGACATAAATCGTACTCTTTTCTTAGGCCAGTCTCCCAAGGCAATAGAAATAAAAGCAAAAATAAACAAATGGGGCTTACTCAAACTTAAAAACTTTTGTACAACAAAAGTAACCATAAGCAAAATGAAAAGACACCCTACAGAGTGGGAGAAAATATTTGCAAATTATGTGACCAACAAGGGTTTAATCTCCAAAATATACACACATCTCATATGACTCAACAACAACAAAAAACCAGATAACCCAATTGAAAAATGGGTAGTAGACCTAAAGAGACATTTCTACAAAGAAGACATGCAGATGGCCAAAAGGCACATGAGAAGATGCAAGTCTGCAAATAACAAATGCTGGAGAGGGAGTGGAGAAAAGAGAACCTTGTTCCACTGTTGGTGGGAATGTAAGCCGATACAACCACTATGGAGAACAGTATGGAGGTTCCTCAAAAAAATAAAAATAAAGTTACCACATGAGCCTGTATTCTACTCCTGAGCATAACATTTAGACAAAACTATAATTCAAAAGGATACATGCAACCGTGTGTTCATAGCGGCACTATTCACAATAGCCAAAACACAGAAGCAACCTAAGTGTCCATTGACAGATGAATGCATAAAGAAGACGTGGTATATATACACAATGGAATAGTACTTAAGTCGTAAAAAGAATGAAATAATGCCATTGCAACAACATGGATGTGCTTAGAGATTATCATAAGTGAAGTAAACAGAAATACAAATACTTATGTAAATCAGAAAGAGAAAAACAAATACAACATGATATCATTTATATGTGGAATCTCAAATATGATACAAAGGAACTCATATGAAACAGAAACAGACTCACAGACATAGGGAACAGACTTGTGGTTGCCAAGAGGAAGTGGGTGGGGAGGGATAGATTGGGAGTTTGAGGTTAGCTGATACAAACCGCTGTGTATAGAATGGATAAACAGCAAGATCCTATTGTATAGCACAATATATAAAATGTCTTGTGATTAAATCATAATAGTAAAGAATATAAACAATATGTGTATATATATAACTGAATAACTTTGTTGTACAACAGAAATTAACAGAACATTGTAAGTTAATTATACTTCAATAAAATTAAGAACACACATAGAACATTGATTGATTAAATTTTCCATTGTATATCAGCTCAGTTCTTGGCACCCCAAAGCAATTGTAATAGTTAAAAGATCACTGATCACAGATGACCATAGCAAATATAATAATGAAAAAGTTTGAAATGTGAGAATTACAAAAATGTGTGACACAAAGACTCAAAGTGAATAAATGCTCTTGGAAAAAAATGGCGCTGATAGACTTGCTCAGCACAGTGTTGCCACAGATCTTCAGTTTGTAAAAAAAAAAAAAAAAAGTGTAGTATCTGTGAAGTACAATAAAACAAAGTAGAACAAAATAATAAAACTGCCTTTTCCAGATGTGCCACAGTTTGCTTATCCATTCACCTATTTGAAAGACTTCCTTATCACTTCCTAGGTTTGGCAATCATGATTAAGCCTGCTCTGAACATGTGTGTGCAAGTTTTTGTGTGGACATACATTTTCAACTCATTTGGATAAATACCTAGGAGCATGATCACTAGATCCTTTGGACAGAGTATGTCAGACTATCTTCAAGAATGGCTGTACTGTTTTGTGTTCCCACCAGCAGTGAATTTAGGTTCCTTTTGCTCTACATGCTGACCAGCATTTCGTGTCGTCAGTGTTTTGGACTTAACTATTTTAATAGGTGTGTAGTAGTATCTTGACGTAATTTGTGTTTCTCTAATGGCATTTCCTATGCTCTTTTGCTGTCTGCATATCTTCTTGAGTGAGGTATCCAGACAGGTTTTTGAAGTCAAGAATGAGGAAATACTTCCTCTGCTTCTATTTCATGGAACAGATGATGGAGAAACCATTTGGGCTGGTGCTTTCTGTTTGGGGAGGCTATTAATTATTGATTTAGTTCCTTTAATTGATAAGTGTCTTTTGAGGTTTTGTATTTTTTTGTGAGATTTGATAGATTGTGTCTTTCAAGAAATTTGTCCATTTTACCCAATTTGGTGGGAAAATAATGTTTTCCATAATATTCTTTTGTTATCCTTTTAATGTTCATAGGATCAATAGTGATGGCCCCTCTTTCATTTCTGTTGGTTTTTTTTTTCCTCATTTAACTTGGCTAGAGGTTTATCATTTTATTGAGTTTTTAAAAAAATCAACTGATCCTAATTTTTTAAAAGGCATAGAATATAAACTGGAAGGATATATTGCAAAATGTTAATCATTATTCTCTAGATGATGAGATCATAGTTTTTCTCCTTGTAATTTCAGTTTAGTTAATATATAGTTCATAATTAAAGATTATCTTTTAATTATATTGCCTACTGTTCAGTATCTTTTATCAAAATTAACAAAGTTATAATCACTATCTTGTGATCTTAATGAAAAATCTAGTTTCAGTATTCTCTTTAATCATTTTTCATTGAGCTTTGTCTTTAGGAACTGCAGATTTATTTTTTGTGGTTAGAGGGTACTGAAGATAATAAAAACATTCAAAAGAAGTGTGATTAGTTAAAATGAAAGTAACATTTTCTGGACTTAATGTGTTTTGCAAATGTTCTTATTTAATTTTTACTTCAGCCTTAAGATGCCATTATTACCCTCATTTTACAGATGAGGAAATTGATGTTCAGAGAAGGTAATTTGCCCAGGACCACATCTGGTATGTGGAAAGACCATGATTCAGTACAAGGCTCTCTAATTTCAAAGTCTGTTACCTTCCCAGATAGATTAGGTAAATGATTGGAACCAGACTTTGACCACAAGAATATGTATACATGGTGGAAAGGTTGATTTTGATCATTAATTTACTATCAGTTTTCATATATGACATTGCCTTTATTAATAAGGCTAGTTGTATAAGGTACATAATTTGACCTTTTTGAGCTTATAACTTCATGTATTAAAATTTCAAAATGAGAGACAACTTATTTTAGAGATGACTATCTGATTCATTGTCAAATTTTGTTTGAGAGATAAAATGAATGTGTTTTGTTGTAGTGCTTATTTAATTTTTATGACCTGAAAGGACAACCTGGACAGAGGGAGAAGTCTGGCCTCCAGGTGATTTTTCAAAATCGCTTTTCCTATATATAAAAAATGTATACCACCAGCATTTATTTGGATTGAAAATTAAAAGTTGCTATATAAAGAGTAAATATTTTCAAGTAAATTCATAGATTTCCAAACATAGTAACATTTAATGGCATTTATGTAATCATTGAATATTCAGTGCCATTTATTTAACTATTTAGGCATTTATTTTAATTAAATTTCCTTGAAGAACTTCACCTAAAGTGACTAAAATAAATAAGGATTATCTCAGCATGCCCAGTTTTATTTTACAACTGATAATTGTCTGAATTAACCCAAAGTTGTTGTCCCTTGAGTCAACGTATTTTTCACTTAAGCTTTATGAAACTTTTCAATGATTTTTCAAAAATACCTTTTCCAGACCTACTAGCTGTTTTTCAAAAATCCTAATTGGGACTTCTGTGGTGTCCAGTGGCTAAGGCTTTGTGCTCCCAATGCAAGGGGCCCAGGTTCTATCCCTGATCAGGGAACTAGATCCCACATGCCAAAACTAAGAACCCAAATGCTGCAACCAAAGATCCTGAATGCAACTAAGACTGGCACAGCCAAATAAATATTAAAAAAAAAAAAAAAAATCCCAGTGCTGGAGTCCTTTCATATTTCCAGTTCTTGAGGCCATAATTTTTAAAAGCAGTAAGATTTCCTTGATCTATCAAAATTATGCTTGGCATATGAGTCAAGTTTTAGTACAGTAATGCTGCATAACAAACAGCTTCAAAATCTATTTCATGCTTATGGGTGACTATTCATTGGAGTCTAGGCTGTGATGGGGTTTACATCTCCTCATGACTCCACGTTCCAGACTGAATGGATAATGGCTTTATGGGGCAAGTTCTTCTGATGTTGGATGGTGAAAGTTCAAGATAATTGCCATGGGGAATTTGCCATGTCTTTTAAAGCCTCTGTTTAGAGTGGTATACTGTCACTTCTTATATATTCATTTCATTGGTCAGAAAGCTGTGCCTCACTCTCTGTAAGAGACACTGCATAGTCTTACATTCAAGAGTGTGAGTCTGTGATTCTGATATAGTGACTGGGTAAAAAGTTGGAAAAAATTATGAACCTGCATAACTACAGTTCTGGGTTTTTAATTGTATAGATTATGTAAACCTTTTGATTTGTCAGATTGTTTACACAAATTGATCAGTTTTCTTAAGCAGATATTCAATTAAAGTTATCTGTCTTCTGCAAACTAACTTTATTAAATACATGTGTCATAGTACAGAATTTAAAAAATAATGACTAGTGACTGTACCTGACTAATAATTAGCCTTTGCATGATGTTTTGTAGTTTATAAAATATTTTAATATTTTAAAAATTTGATCACAAATAAGTTAGGTGACAGTATCCTTATTTTACAGATACGGAAATTAAAAGCCTGGCTTGGCAAGGCTATAACTAGTAGGTTCCATTCCAGATTTTTGGAGACTTCAAATCCAGTCATCTTTCCATTACTCCATACTGGATCTTACGTTCCCATTCCCTATTCTTTCCAAGTTTAAATAAATAATGGGAATATTTCTGGACCACTGCCAGAAATGAAAGGAATCTATCACTGTACTCTTTATATTCCAACAAATTATATATCTTCTATTCTGACCTGTGTATCTGAATTAATGCAAGAGGCTGAACCTATCTAGTATTTATTCATTATCATTCCAGAAAGATGAGTTTATTTCCTTTGTTGTTTAGCAGAAAACAAGTATTTGATTTCATTAAACATTTCAAAAGTATAAGAAATTACTATGGTACACCAGTGCTTTTCAAATTAGTTCTAATGTAGCTGCCTTAGATGATGAGGGTTTCTGTATTTGAGGTTCTGTGTATTAACTTATTTGGGAAAAGAAATTGGAGGGAGTTTCTGTTTCAAGGAGTAAGTCTGAAAAATCTCTGTCTATACCAAGTATAGTTAGGATGGCAAAGTTATTATTTCTTCATAAAATTCCTTCATTTGAAAATGTTTTCCACGAACTCTCTAATATATTCCAGTAGTTGGATTATAAGGAACATTCTTATGAAAAAAATCCATGTTTCGTAATGAATAATGTAACTTGTTTACTTGTTTTTTACCCTAACTTTTACAACAAATCCTTTAGCAATGTAATAAAAAAATCTGATCTGACTTTTTAGTAGTGGATTTCTATTAAATTTTCTTGGACAGCATTCCATATTCTCAAATTTGTAGGTTTTTCTGGTGCTTTATTCCATTTCTCTGTTTTATATTGTCATTTGTGCCAAATTTATTCCCTTATCCCGTATCTCCCTGTCTGTTCTGATTTCTTTCATAGTGAAAATAAAAATTAGTAGACAATAATAAATCGAGTATTTCAGAAGGTTAAATGATACTTAACACATTATTAACCAGTGACATGTTAATGCTACAGGTGTTAGTTTCTGCAGAAATCCCCTGGTCGAATAATGTGTTAAAACTCTATTGTTGGATAATGAATTTATAGCCAGCTCATTGTTCTTGCTACTTTGTCCAATAATAGTGCAAAATTACTCTCCATATTTCTTTTTAAATGTCATGGGTTTAGGTTTTTTTTAGGCCTTTCCCCCTTACTTTTAGTAGTTAGCTTTTTTATATGACCCATTGCTGTGGAGAGTGGTAATTTTATTTGTTTTATATAAAGTTAGTGTATTTAATCAATATTTTTCCCTCTTTTGAAGACTGTGAACCAGAAGAGCTGACTGACTGGTCTATGGATGAAAAATGTTCATTTTGTAACCTACAAAGAGAAGCAGTCAGTGTAAGTTTTAGTGCTATGAAATTATTTCTAAACTAATTGCACAGTTGTAATGCAAATTTTTTAAACTTAATTTGTTCTGAGAATTTGGGACTTACAGTGAAATTTAAATACTTGATTTTGATAATGAGAAGAATATTTTGAAGTCTCATGTTAGATGTCTAACATTTAGCTTAACTTGCAGGTGAAAATCCCAATACACTCATCTTTTTTGCTTATTTCACATTTGTTTCTTAAAACTCCTGACTCATAAAGTTCAGTTCAGTTCTGTTTTGTATTTAGGTCAACAAAGGTGAGCCTAGTTTGATCTGAGACTACCTTACAGTCTGATTTCTTAGCAATCAGTGGTTGGAAGATAATGTAGTACTACTTTTTAGATTTTTACTTTTTCATGAAGTCTTTTGGATATCGTAATTATCTCCTGTGAAATAATTATCAGTTTTTACTGTAAACAGGGCATAAACTAGACAAGTAGAATCTTCTTGTATGGTAGGAAGTCCTAATTCTTTTAATACTGTTGTGAGAATGGCGGAGAAGAAATGGGAACTTGGAGAACTTGCACCCATTTTAGTCATGTTAGTGGGTAAACATCTGCTTTGTTCTTAAAACTCTCATTACTGGCACGCTATATAGTGAATTTATTTAACAATATATTTTATCTTTTCTCCCCCTTCCTCTTTTTTGACAGTAGTTTTGCTAAGAAATAAGGCTAGTTTGGCCCTCTATCAAAGATAAATTTCTTTTTTCCTGACTCCTTCCCCAAATTTTATGTTCTGTATATAATTTCATATATTTAAAAGACAGAACAAATGAACACTTAGAGAATTTCTTTTTGCCATTTTAATGAAGTCCCATGTTTAAATAAAAAGTAATTTTTTTATGATGTTTTCTTCTAATTTTAGGATTGTATACCATCTCTTGATTCTTCACAGTCAACACCAACAGAGGAGCTATCATCTCAGGGCCAGTCCAACACTGAAAAGATTGAATGCCAAGCAGAAAATTACCTAAATGCACTCTTTCGAAAGAAAGGTAATATTGATATACTTTGTCATTTAAAATTTGTAGTAGAGACCTAAAATGTATGAATTTTTCTCACATACGAGTTTTTAATGTCAGTCTCTACTCCATTCTTGATTATTTCCTTATTTGTCCTTAGTTTTTCTCCATATTTTTAGGGCATTAGGATTTGCAGTCACAGGGCTAGCCTTCTGCTAGGCTTTCCTTTTCACCATTCTCAAATCTCTCCTTGACTTTATTTTGTTAATTACTGTAGGCAGAAGAAAATTTTGTATGCTTTTGGTCTTTCTTATTTTGTTGCTTTTCTCAAGACTGCAGAAGTTCTTTTGCGTTCAATAAGTGATATAATATATTGCAAAACTGTTTATAGAAATGTAACAGTTAAAAATCATTTATCAGCCAGGTTGGTAGTATATTTGCTGGCTTGAGATTTCAGTGTTTCTTTGATAGCTTGAATGTGCTATTACAATGTCACTGTTCTTCTTTGCTGCCTATCTAAACATTTAATCCAAATGAGGGTTGTTTCATGTGTTTCCTTGCTTGATACATATGTATCAGGCAGAACTTGTTTTTATGTCTTAAGCTACTTGAGAAAACTAGAGAAATATAGACCCTTCCATTTTTTTTCTTGGCCATTTCTGCAATAGTAGAATGTCTTAATTTTTACCACATAGACCTTGGGAGTAAGTGATGGTTTAGGGGGAATGCAGGGTGGTAGTGGGAAGCTCATCATACCTCCCAACTTCCAGAGATGAAGAAAATGGTACTGTATGTTCATCTAAGTACTGATAGTGCTTTTAATACTTTGAATTAGGTAACATCAGATATTTTCTGTTAAATAGGTAACTTTCAAGTTTTAATCTGTAATGTTGAATATTGTCCTTACCTTTGAGAAAGGAGGCTTTTGTTCAGTCTTAGTGTTATGAGTTCTTTTATGTGTTGAAATATGAAAATCCTCTGATTAGAATAATAATTAGCATATTAAAAGGCCTAAAATTAAGAACTATATATATTTTTAAGTGTAAAGGACTGAAAATCTTTCCCTGTGTGTAATTAAAGTAACTCATATTGAGAAATTGTCATTGTCTTTAAAAAACAAATTTAAAGAATTTTTCTACATAAACCAATATAAAAATATTTTACATGCTTTAAGGATTTTGTATTAATTTAGAAAATTTTATTCTGCCTGTATATTTACACTTACGAGAAGAATTACATTCTCAGGTTTACATCACAAAGAGAGCTGGAGGAAATGTATGCATTTACACACATGCATGCAGTAAGTTTCACTCATCTTAGAACTCATTACTCAGTCTCCTTCTCCTTTGAGTAATTTGTAATGGTAGTAGGTAGAAATTAATAATAGTAACTTTTAATATTTGATAGTATGGAGTTAACCTGTGCTCCATTGCCCTATTAAGAGTAATCAGTAAAAAATTGGTACTATTTCAGCTGATTCAAGCATCTGGGTCTTCAAGAGGTCTCCTACCAGTGGTTGGGTGAGTGTTCATGGATATTTAGTGACCTCTCCATTTGGGATTTTTTGTTTTTCTTCGAGATCTTTGAAGGATCACAGAGTTTTTAAATAAAAGGTTCTTATTAGTAGTATTTTTGCCTTACTTTAGGTCTTTAGTATTTTTGTCTTTGTTAATTTCTTTATTTGTGGTCCATCATCACCTTAATTAAACATAAGGACTTTTCTACTTGTTTACTTGGCATTGTTTCTGTTGTTTGTTTTTAATTTCTATGAATGAAATAGTTTTCGAGATTTCCAATATGGTCTGACTAGAATGTGGCTAGAAGATAGTAACAGTATCTTTTAAATGGTCTTAATTCCTTTATGCATTTATTTCTTTAGTAAGTTCTTTAACTTTGAAACAAAAGGCAAAAAAAAAAAAAAAATTTTTGTTTTTAAAGATAGGAAATACTTCTGCGTCTTTGGAAGCAAATAAAATGCTAATAGAAGCCTCTAGTTGGTTGGTGAAGTTTTTATTTGATTCCTGAACATTTCACAAAGTCAGTCATTTTTAGGAATTCTGGATATTAGTAACATTAGTATTACTGATACTTTGAATCTGTTGCTTAGTTTGAGGAACATAAGCACGTGATCATCTTGCCAAAACACAGAGAAATCTTTTAATATTCTTATTATAGCTTGTTTATTATCTTTCCTAACTATAGTTTTATGGGCTTCGATGATACGTTACTTTTATTGAGAACTCACACTTGGGATAATTATTATGGTTGATGTCACCAATTATGATTGAACACTAAGCCCATTTAATCCCAAAACATTGTTGAGAGATAGATACTTTTGTTATCATTTTAACAGATAAAGATAATGAAGCTCAGAGAAGTTAAGTTTTGAGTTGTGAACATTTGAACCCTGGGAAGAAATTTTTAAAAGGTCAAAGATGTTTTATGTGAAGAACACTTAGATTCTAAGTATTAAGTAGAAAAATCTTCCTGTTTTCTACTACTTAGCAGCCTAGAATTAGGATTATTTTAATTGAATTGGGAACACTAGAGAGGACCTATCAGAAATTCAGAGCATTCCATCTTTCCTTCATATGAACTATGAACAGCTTTAGTGATTAGTTCCCTTACACTATTTAATAACTGGAAAAGCTTATTACTTAATCTAAATACAGTTTGGACAATCCCTTATATTAGAAGCTAGTCAAAAATACTCTTTGTGGGTTGAATAAGTATAGTCAGCGAGAGGGGATATTTTAGTGTAGAAGTGAATTTTTAACTAATTTTGTATATTCTTTAGAAATGTTTCAGAATTGAGTTCCTTGTAGACGTTAACCTGCACATTTACGTAGAGTGCTAGAGTAGAATGAAGCCTCCATGATAGCAGGGACTTTGTTTTGTTAATTGCAGAATCCTCAGTATATGGAATAGTACTTGTCACATCTTGTATCTTCAATAAATATTTCTTGAATGGATGAATGAGCACTGAGATACACTAAGATATGTTCCAGTTTTTCCACATACTTATGGTATTATACTTATTCCATTTGAAGAACAAAATTGTTGTGCATGTATATATAGTTTATCTTCTACTTTGTACTTAAATTTATTACTATATATGTTTAGCATGAATATGTTATTTGTTTTGAAATGTGGATAAACATAGGCATATAAATATAAAATGCCTTTTCTGAAGCTATCCTCATAGGATGTAAACTAAATTATTTTGACTTTAGGCTTCATATTCTCTGATCACCTGAAGCAGTATAAATCACTAGCTTACAATTCAAGAAGATATCTCTTTTATTTTTCAGTTAAAGAAACATACTTAACTAAATAGGACAGATAGTATGCACATTGTAGCTGAATGAATCATACTGCTAAGTATATAATAAAATAAAACCTTCCTTCATCAAAATATGATGTTTTTCCTACTTTATCCTCCACCCCTCCTACCCCCCACCCCACCCCCCCACAACACATATTTAACATTCATTTGACTATTATTCTGGCCATTTCTTTTTGAAGCCCTTCTTGATATATAGTTGAAAGCTGCTATTAACCAATCTTTTCCCCTGAAATTAATTGATAGCCAGGTTTTATATAAAGTTTTTCATGCCTTTTCTGAACACAAATCTTTTTCCCTTTAAACTTTTAATTTTTAAGCTTTATAATATTGCATGAAATAAATATTAATACTTCTTATTAATTAATTGGATTATGTCTGATACTAAAACATTTGACTTCTTAGAAACAGGAGTATTAAATCTTTTAGATTGCTTTTCTCTTAAATGCAGGTATCTTTGAATGGCTATATAAATTTGACCTGATTCATTCATGCCCTAAGTATTTCTTATACAAATGCACCTTTCTGATACCATGTGGTCATACACTGAAAAAGTGAATTTAAAGTGTTATATTCTTTGCAACCCCATAGACTGTAGCCCGCCAGACTCCTCTGTCCATGGAATTCTCCAGGCAAGAATACTGGAGCGGGTAACCATCCCCTTCTCCAGGGGAATCTTCCTGACCCAGGGATCGAACCCAGGTCTCCCACAGTGCAGTCAGATTCTTTACCATCTGAGCCACCAGGGAAGGCCCCTTGGCTTTCTCTTTATATGTGGGTTGCCTTTTTGGAACTCTCAGGGAACTGTATGTTGCTGCTGCTGCCAAGTCGCTTCAGTCATGTCTGACTCCTAGCAACCCCATGGACTGCAACCAGACTCCTCCACCCATGGGATTTTCCAGGCAAGAGTAGTGGAGTGGGTTGCCATTGCCTTCTCCAAACTGTATGTTAGTGTGGTAAAATAATCCACATACTATTATGAGTCATAATCCAGAGGTGTTCATGAAAAGATTTTTTTTTGGAGGGGGGCCATATACATAGATGATATGAATGAAATTCTGAGAACACATTTAAAGTTATAACTGGATTTAAGATATTAGGCATTTCTGTTAAAGTCACCTTTCTGCCTGTAACACCATCCATAGTAGGAATTAAAGACAGACTGTTAGATTATTCATTTACCATTACCTGGATTCTTTTATCTCCTTTTGTCTTCTTTAATCTCTAATTTGACCTAATCAGTTACCCCTTTATAAGCACCCATATTTTTTTCCACTGTGTCTTCTGAAACTTGTGATCTTTCATCAACAATCCCCTATATCCTCAGTCTTTTCTCTTAATGTTCCCTTTACTTTATTGCTTTAGGTGAAACCTGTATATTCATAAAAGATGCTTTTGTAGCCCTTTCTCTTGCTAAATGTTTTTAATTGCTTGCTTTATGTAATACAGGAATGATAAAATTGACAAGTTCTGAGATCTTTATAGCTGCTTTCCAGTCATCTATTTACTGTCCTCACTCAAAACCCTGAGCTTGTCTAAAGCACCTGACATCTACCTGTTCCATCCACATCATCATGTTACACACCTCTACTAACTTTTTTCACTTTCTTGCTCCCGTCTTAGTTCTTGGTGACTTCAAATACTATGCAGCTGATTCATGCAACATTCTGGCTTCTCAGTTACTTGACCTCTCCATTTCTAATGATCTTTTCCTCCATTCCACTCCAGCCACCTTTCTGATGATCATCCCTAGACCTTTGCCACCTCCCAAATATAATTTCAACCATCCCTATTTCTGACTACCATTTTAATAGTCATCCCAATATTTTTTTAACCTTCTTGCAACCCCCAATCTATTGACCATACCACTTCTCACTATTCATTGTCTCATGACTTTACTTTTCTCCTTACTCATTTCAGATACTGTGCTTGATTGCTGTAATCATCTTTCTATAAAATCTTAACTTCCTTGCTTCTCTTTTCCTTTCTCATATTTGCATGTCAGAACCTCATCTGGATTTTGACCCTATACCCCATATATTATACACTTGCCCTGGAACAGCTGAACTTGACTAAAGTTAAACACCTAGGTAATTATTTTATATCCCTCTCCTCAAATTCTTCACAACTAAAAACCACCACTCCTTTTTGTAGTACAGTTACCTTCTAACATTATATCATTTGCTTATTTTTTTTAATGTATTATTCACTGTCTTTTTCCATCTACTAGTATATAAACACCATGAAGAATTGGATTTTTGTTTTTTTTTCCTACTGGGATATCTCTAGCATCTGACACATAGTAGGTACTTATTTTCTGTGCTTTTAACCATCTTCACTGTGTTCTTTTCTTTTCAACTCATCCTGATTAGACTTTCTTTTCTACTACCGTACTGAAACTGTTTTATCATTTTCATTGGTAATTCCATTTTGTACTCTTTAGAGGAAAGTTAATCAATTCTCACCTTATTCAGATTTTCACCATTCATCAGTGATAGGGTTGATCACTTCCTTAATCCTGGTTTCTAGGATATTATATTCTTTTCATTTTTTCCCCCTGTCTTGCAAATTACTTCTTTCACATGCTTCTTGCTGGTTTTTGTTTTCTTTACCTTTAAATATTGAAGAGCCCAAGAGTTAGTCCGCAGTGTCTTTTCTTCTCAAATGGCTTCTCTTACTTGATAGCTTCATTTCATCCAGTAGTATGTGTTGGTGACATCTGGATATTGTAGGATTATATCTAATCCTAATCTTTTCTCTAGCTTTTCTCTCTTATATCTGTCTACTTGGTATTCTTCATTAGAATATCTAATAGGCACTTCACATGACCTCTCTAAAACAGAATTCTTGATTTTACTTTCCCAAACTTCTGTCCCAACCTTTCCTGTCTTAGTGAAAAGTATCACTCTTGACCCTAGTTGGTTGCTAGTCCCCAAAACAAGAAACTTTTCTTGATTGCTCAGTATCCTCTATACACACATGCAACCTATCATCAACTCCCATTTGTTGTTCTACCTTCAAAATCTATTCTAAATCTGACCATGTCTCACTGTTTCATTGCTGCCACTCTAATCCAAGAGACTTCATCTCTGGCATGTACTACTTAATATTGACCAGAGACATATTAACCCCACAAGCATTAGTTTCTGCAAAAATCCCCTTGTCAATATGTGTTAAAGAGCCTCCGAACTGTTTCTCTTTCTACTTTTCTCTTTCCGACCAGTTCATTTTTCTACACAAAATATTTCTGAAGCCCAAACCAGTACATTATTCCTCTGCCCAAAAGTTTCCGGTGGCTTTGCATGTCACTTAGAGTAAAATCTATCAGAGGTTTGATCTACATGGCCTAGTTTAGCCTCCTTTTCAGCCAAATCTCTTATTGCTCATTCTTTTGCAGACTCTGGCTTTTTGCTCATCCTCTGATGTGCTAACCTTATTGCCGTCTCAGGGTCTTCTCACTTGCTGTTGCTATTACCTCTGTCTAAAATCCTTGTTTGCACCTGAGCATTGCACTCCGTTGTATTAGCAAACATTACCCCTGGCCCTGATCACTTGTTGCTCCAACCACCCTGTTTATGATAATTTTTTCAGTCTTTCCTATCATTCTGCTTTTTGTTTGTTTTTCTAACTGACTCCTCTTTTAATGTGTTTGTTGTTTCTGCTACTTCTACAATATAAGAACAATAAGATGGGATTTTTATTATGCTATATCCCTAGCACTTAGAATTGTATCTGATACACTCAAAACTCAATAACTTAATTGAGTGCATATAGAAAAGGAATATTTTAAAGCTCAGCAGTAATGCTTTAAAATCATGATTTAAAAGATCATTTTTTTTTTAAAAGCATGACTTATAGTATACTAGATCTTTTAGCAAAGTCTTTAATGAGTCCTTGTATGTGATAAGAAAGTGTTCTAGGAATCAGCCTAAATAATGAAAATAAAAGTGATTCCAAATTTCTTTCAGAAATGTTTGGTCATTGAATTATTCTTTTCAGTGGTTTTACACAACCCTGATAACCTTTTAAGGACATCATTTAAATTTTGAGGAAGCAGTAGTTCTTCCATTTCTCTTTATATAAGAAGTTCTGTCTAAATTATTTCTTTGCACATTCTAATTAAGTTTAAAAAATGTAGTCTGTTAGGTGAGAGGGAAGACCTAATTCTCAGAAGAGTATAATTCTATTTGGGGCCCTTTTTTTTGTATCACCATCTGTCCCTGGGTAATATTTCTTCCCTGTACTTTGTCTCTAGTATGGCAGATAATGGAATTGGCCTGTGTATAAATAAATGTAGTAATCTATATATGCTATTCAAAATAATCAGAGTTCTGAACTGGAAAAATTCTATAATTCTATAATTACTATGTACTGTTTAGCTTTTTTGTATTAACTTATTAATATCATTTAAAAATCTTCTTAGAATACTTTTCTGATTTTCTTGAGTAACTCATAAATTCACCAGATATATCATCACCCATGTGTTCTTTCATAAAATGCTAATAATTTAGTTCTTTCTTTCCTTGAGTGTGACTTCCCCCCAAAGCAAGACTAGCAAGTTGGCCTTTATAAAACATATTTCGCATCCATGATTAGAGAAGTTAATTCATTCAGGAAAGTTCCTTCTATATGCTAGGTACCATATTAGTGAAAAAAAAGACAAAAACATCTCTGTCTGCATGAACTTTTGTGTGATAGTAAGGGGAAGCAAGCAGTAAATAAGTAAATTATGTTTGTGGTTCAGTGTACATGTATGCACATGCATACACACACACACAGTCACCTGCCTTACACACATGCTAGATATAAATATATATTTAAGTGTTGGAGACAAAGGAGGAAGAGGAGCATAGGGAATACCAGGGCACAGGTGGTATTCAAGTAACATTTGCACAACCATTTAAAAAAAAAAAAAAGGGTATCAAACTACAGAAAACCTGGGGGAAATACATTTCAAGAGTTAAAGATAATATGGATTTTGAAAAATTATGTATCAGGCATGTGGGAGGTGATTGCCACTCCTATTCCTCAGTTTTACAGACTACTTATTTTCCTTTTAAGACCAAGCTAAAATTACAGCATTTTAAAGCAGATACAGGATTTAGAGATTATTTGATTCTACTGTTCCTTTACTTATATACAAAAAAATAATTTAAGTAACTTGACCAAGGAACATGTATTATTTAACATGTATTAAATAATATAAGATAGTGATTATCAGTAATACTTAGTAAAATAATCAAAAAGCCATTTTACAAAATGTTTAATAAAGAGTTGCTTACATGAAGTGTGATGGTAATAAAAGAGATGAAGGCTTAGTTTTTGTTGCTGTTTGGTGATGAGTAATATTAAGCCAGAGTGAGCTGGGGAAGTAATGAACAGATGAATATCTGAATCCATGGAACTAGCTCTGAACCATCAGCTGAAGTCAGAGGAAAGGCAGTGGGATTTTTAAGAAACTAAAAATGGATGAACTATTCAGTTCACTTGTAGTTTTTCAGCCCCTGGTCACCTGTTAATGTGTGGAGTCTTCTCATCATTATCAAACTCACTTGTATCAGCCAAAATTTTATCTGCATGATCTGAAATTTCTTTTGAAGATTTGGTGTCAGGTATTTGTGACTCCTTTATATTTGCCTGAATAATGATTAGCATCAAGTTGAAAGATTTTATCAATCATAATTAATGTTAACAGTTATCGTTTTCATGGTCCACTTCATTAAATCTAGTCTCCTTAACAAGTTGTAAGACATTTTGCTTTACAGTCAACATTTCTTTTAACACCTGGAAGTTAACAGAAAATATGCTAGGATTGTTCATACTCCAGTCATTGTTTATTGAGATACTTTTCCCCAAGCCTGATTGGCTGAGAGTATCTTTTTATCAAAACACTTTTGATGGGAGGTAAGTAAATTTACTGTTCTTTTAATAGGTCTTAGTTTCCACACACCTCGTGTACTTTAAAGCATCTCTGCAAGTAGAGTGTGATTCTCATATTTAAAAGATGTGTGTTTCATGATACATAATAATGTATGAGACGGTAGACCTTAAGTGATGTATATGCTGTATAGGTGTATTTAAGAGACTTTAAAGGATAATTTTGATTCTATAAAATGATTTCTACCTTCTTTGTCAATTTTAAATATTATTCTGTCATATCCCTCTAATACTATTTAGTAGATTTTTAACTTCTTGGAGGCAAAGAATATTTTAATAATTTTTTTCTTTCCAATTCATTATAAACATTTCTTAGTTTCTTAAACAGAGTTCTGGTCAAGAACATAAATCATAAATATAGAAGATCCTCTTTCAACATGTAATAGGTATTTACTGCTCAATTTATGTAAATATGCATTTTAGGGATAAAATGATGAAAAATCATTTAAAGGTGAATTTTCCTGAACATACATACATGTGTGTGGTGGAATAACATGGCTTAGCTGCCAAAGAGATTTTAGGATACCATACAGCAGTATGGTTCAGGAATATTGGCAAGTGACCAAGCAAATACAGGAGAAGCCTGCTCAAAAGATTATGCAAAAGCAGTTTCCTCCTTTCAGTTGCTATATAGTCAGGTGTCTTAAAATTTTGCTCTATGAAATAATATGTTTCTAAAATGAGAGGGTTTCGTGTTTGTTTTTTGTTTTTTTTTTTTTATGAGAACTGATGTTTACAGGTTTTATTCAATCCGCCTGTCACAGGTTGTGTGTGTTCAATGCTGTGAAAATAAGGGGGTTTTTTTTGTTGTTGTTGTTTTTTTAACTTCCTGGAAAATCTACATTTCTTAGAGATCTGATTTTCTCTGATTTTTTTTCTTTTTAAATTTTGTCTCTTTAAGTTTCAGCTTCTTCATGTTATTTTAAATTTTTTTAATTAAACCACACTGTTTATTAAATATGCTTTTAAAACAGTGCTTATCTCTATTATTATATACCTAAAAACAGCAGATGGTTAGATGACTTTAGAGTAAAAACTACTATGATAATTCTTTTGCTTATTTTCTTTTTAAGATATACTTTAACACATATATGTAGAACGTTTTCATTGTCCTTGTAAATAATACATCTAAAACTCTAATCCACAATTCTTAGAACTGTGTTTCCTCTTGTTATTTTAGCTGTAAGACTTAATTAAACCTGGTTATGGTCTGCCTCCAAATTTTAGACAGCACATTGTGTTGAATTGGGTGGTATTAGAATCTCAAGATCAGGACCTTTTAAGGAAAAAATGAAAACTTAATAGCCAAGGTAATTTAGCTAACGACTGAAATAGTTCATATGTCCTGAGTTGAAATAAGAAGGAAGAGGAAGGGTATGTTAGTCAGCTGGACTTTTTGGTGGTGGTGTTGTTGTTAGATAATTTTTTTCATATACTGTACTTTTATGGATGATAAAATATAATGTAAAAAATCACCTGAGTTATCAGGCAGATAGTGAATCAATCTGTCACCTTAACTGTCTTATAAAAGGTTCAAGTTCCATCTTGCCATAATTTTGAGTCTGATATTTTCAGTTTTTTACTCTCACATAAAGGTCTTTTTTTTGATGCAATTTTTGTAGAAATAGCACTTCGTACATATCATCTAACATGAGCTTTCCTCTCTATCTCATTTAATATGATATAGTTATAATGCTCTTTTACTACTTATTCTCGGCACTTCAGTGGCTGATTAATTCTTTCTGAATATGTCTTACTGAGATATAAGGAGTCTAGGACTAGCAGAGGGTTTGATCAAATACTTTACTTGTGAAATGTAATGAATTAGTTTTATAAATTACTGTTTCATCATGTTTAATTATAAGTGTGAACTGTCAGTTACAGTTTACTATTTGCTATTGGCTAGTTGTACATTCGGAGAAGGCAATGGCACCCCACTCTAGTACTCTTGCCTGGAAAATCCCATGGACGGAGGAGCCTGGTAGGCTCCAGTCCATGGGGTCGCTAAGAGTCGGGCATGACTATAAGACTTCACTTTCACTTTTCACTTTCATGCATTGGAGAAGGAAAGGCAACCCATTCCAGTGTTCTTACCTGGAGAATCCCAGGGACAGAGGAGCCTAATGGGCTGCTCTCTATGGGGTCACACAGAGTCGGACACAACTCAAGAGACTTAACAGCAGCAGCAGTTGTACATTATATTGACAATTTGCTCAAACTGTTCTATTGATTAAAACTTACTGATTTGTTATTACTACATTGAATGGTTTGCCTTGGAAACGAACAGAGATCATTCTGTCGTTTTTGAGATTGCATCCAAGTACTGCATTTCAGACTCTTTTGTTGACCGTGATGGCCACTCCATTTCTTCTGAGGGATTCCTGCCCGCAGTAGTAGATATAATGGTCATCTCAGTTAAATTCACCCATTCCAGTCCATTTCAGTTCTCTGATTCCTAGAATGTCGACATTCACTCTTGCCATCTCTTGTTTGACCACTTCCAATTTGCCTTGATTCATGGACCTGACATTTCAGGTTCCTATGCAATATTGCTCTTTACAGCATCGGACCTTGCTTCTATCACCAGTCACATCCACAGCTGGGTATTGTTTTTGCTTTGGCTCCATCCCTTCATTCTTTCTGGAGTTATTTCTCCACTGATCTCCAGTAGCATATTGGGCACCTATTGACCTGGGGAGTTTCTCTTTCAGTATCCTATCATTTTGCCTTTTCATACTGTTCATGGGGTTCTCAAGGCAAGAATACTGAAGTGGTTTGCCGTTCTCTTCTCCAGTGGACCACATTCTGTCAGATCTCTCCACCATGACCCACCCATCTTGGGTTGCCCCATGGGCATGGCTTAGTTTCATTGAGTTAGACAAGGCTGTGGTCCTAGTGTGATTAGACTGACTAGTTTTCTGTGAGTATGGTTTCAGTGTGTTTGCCCTCGGATGGCCTCTTGCAATACCTACCGTCTTACTTGGGTTTCTCTTACCTTGGGTGTGGGGTATCTCTTCACGGCTGTTCCAGCAAAGCACAGCCAATGCTCCTTACCTTGGACGAGGGGTGTCTCCTCACCACTGACCTTCAACGTGGGATAGCTCCTCTAGGCCCTCCTGCGCTTGTGCAGCCACAGCTCCTTGGACATGGGGTTGGTCCTGCCGGCCACCGCCCCGGCCTCTGGCATGGGGGTGTGGGGTAGCTGCTCCCGCCCGCCGTGCCTGGCCTCTGGCTTAGGGGCATGGGGTAGCTCCTCCCTCCTGCCGCCCCTGACCTCGGACGTGGGGTAACTCCTCTCCTCGCTGCCCCTGACCTCGGATGCTGGGTATCTCCTCTCGGCAGCTCCCCCGACCTCGGATGCGGGGTAGCTCCTCTCCGCCGTTCTTGCGCCGTCGCAGTCTGGCAGTCTCGGCCACTGCCCCTGACCTCAGACGTGGGGTAACGCCTCTTGACCACGCCCTTCAGGCATGGGGTTCTCCCATTTTCTGCCCCTGACCTCAGACGTGGGGTAGTTCTTCTCAGCCGTGCTTAGCGCGCCGGTCGCAGCCACCAGTAATCCAAGTCTATGCCCCAACCAGTAATGCTGAAGAAGCTGAAGTTGAATGATTCTATGAAGAACTACAAGACCTTTTAGAACTAACACCCAAAAAAGATGTCCTTTTCATTATGGGGGACTGGAATGCAAAAGTAGGAAGTCAAGAAACACCTGGAGTAACAGGCAAATTTGGCCTTGGAATACGGAATGAAGCAGGGCAAAGACAATAGAATTTTGCCAAGAAAATGCACTGGTCGTAACAAACACCGTCTTCCAACAACACAAGAGAAGACTCTATACATGGACATCACCAGATGGTCAACACCGAAGTCAGATTGATTATATTCTTTGCAGCCAAAGATGGAAAAGCTCTATACAGTCAACAAAAACAAGACCAGGAGCTGACTGTGGCTCAGACCATGGACTCCTTATTGCCAAATTCAGACTTAAATTGAAGAAAGTAGGGGAAACCACTAGACCATTCAGGTATGACCTAAATCAAATCCCTTATGATTATACAGTGGAAGTGAGAAATAGATTTAAGGGCCTAGATCTGATAGATAGAGTGCCTGATGAACTATGGAATGAGGTTCGTGACATTGTACAGGAGACAGGGATCAAGACCATCCCCATGGAAAAGAAATGCAAAAAAGCAAAATGGCTGTCTGGGGAGGCCTTACAAATAGCTGTGAAAAGAAGAGAAGCGAAGAGCAAAGGAGAAAAGGAAAGATATAAACATCTGAATGCAGAGTTCCAAAGAACAGCAAGAAGAGATAAGAAAGCCTTCTTCAGCAATCAATGCAAAGAAATCGAGAACAACAACAGAATGGGAAAGACTAGAGATCTCTTCAAGAAAATCAGAGATACCAAAGGAACATTTCATGCAGAGATGAGCTCGATAAAGGACAGAAATGGTATGGACCTAACAGAAGCAGAAGATATTAAGAAGAGATGGCAAGAATACACAGAACAACTGTACAAAAAAGATCTTCATGACCCAGATAATCACGATGGTGTGATCACTGATCTAGAGCCAGACATCCTGGAATGTGAAGTCAAGTGGGCCTTAGAAAGCCTCACTACAAACAAAGCTGGTGGAGGTGATGGAATTCCAGCTGAGCTATTCCAAATCCTGAAAGATGATGCTGTGAAAGTGCTGCACTCAATATGCCAGCAAATTTGGAAAACTCAGCAGTGGCCACAGGACTGGAAAAGGTCAGTTTTCATTGCAATCCTAAAGAAAGGCAATGCCAAAAAATGCTCAAACTACCGCACAATTGCACTCATCTCACACTCTAGTAAAGTAATGCTCAAAATTCTCCAAGCCAGGCTTCAGCAATATGTGAACCATGAACTTCCTGATGTTCAAGCTGGTTTTAGAAAAGGCAGAGGAACCAGAGATCAAATTGCCAGCATCTGCTGGATCATGGAAAAAGCAAGAGAGTTCCAGAAAAACATCTATTTCTGCTTTCTTGACTATGCCAAAGCCTTTGACTGTGTGGATCACAATAAACTGTGGAAAATTCTGAAAGAGATGGGAATAACAGACCACCTGATCTGCCTCTTGAGAAATCTGTATGCAGGTCAGGAAGCAAGTTAGGACTGGACATGGAACAACAGACTGGTTCCAAATAGGAAAAGGAGTACGTCAAGGCTGTATATTGTCACCCTGTTTATTTAACTTATATGCAGAGTACATCATGAGAAACACTGGACTGGAAGAAACACAAGTTGGAATCAAGATTGCCGGGAGAAACATCAATAACCTCAGATATGCAGATGACACCAGCCTTATGGCAGAAAGTGAAGAGGAACTAAAAAGCCTCTTGTTGAAGGTGAAAGTGGAGAGTGAAAAAGTTGGCTTTAAAGCTCAACATTCAGAAAAAAGCCTCTTGATGAAGGTGAAAGTGGAGAGTGAAAAAGTTGGCTTTAAAGCTCAACATTCAGAAAACGAAGATCATGGCATTCAGTCCCATCACTTCATGGGAAGTAGATGGAGAAACAGTGGAAACAGTGTCAGACTTTATTTTGGGGGGCTCCAAAATCACTGCAGATGGTGACTTCAGCCATGAAATTAAAAGACACTTACTCCTTGGAAGCAAAGTTATGACCAACCTAGATAGCATATTGAAAAGCAGAGACGTTACTTTGCCAACAAAGGTCCGTCTAGTCAAGGCTATGGTTTTTCCTGTGGTCATGTATGGATGTGAGAGTTGGACTGTGAAGAAGGCTGAGTGCCCACGAATTGATGCTTTTGAACTGTGGTGTTGGAGAAGACTCTTGAGAGTCCCTTGGACTGCAAGGAGATCCAACCAGTCCATTCTGAAGGAGATCAGCCCTGGGATTTCTTTGGAAGGAATGATGCTAAAGCTGAAACTCCAGTACTTTGGCCACCTCATGCGAAGAGTTGACTCATTGGAAAAGACTCTGATGCTGGGAGGGATTGGGGGCAAGAGTAGAAGGGGATGACAGAGAATGAGATGGCTGGATGGCATCACTGACTTGATGGACTTGAGTCTGAGTGAACTCCTGGAGTTGGTGATGGACAGGGAGGCCCAGCATGCTGCGATTCATGGGGTCGCAAAGAGTTGGACATGACTGAGCGACTGATCTGATCTGATGTCTGATCTGTTACTTCATAGCAATCATCCCCTGCCTTTTCTGCATATGGATTGTGTGCGTGTGCGTGTGTATGTGCGTGTGTGTTCTCCCTTAAGTGTTTTGAATGAAGTCTTTAAAATGTTTCTATTGTCAGTGGAAAGGTCAAAACATAAGTTTTACCATCAAACATGGACTAAAGTCTTGCCCTACCGTTTATTCACTATATAGTTCTGGTAAACTACTTACCATTTTATGTGGCTTAGTTTCATGTGCAGAAGAGGCATAATAATTGTGGATGCTTGTATTCTGTTGTCTGCCCTCACCCACTAAAAAATAGTTTTATTAAAGATATTAGTTTAGATTTTAGTGTTTTAGCATTGATAGGTATGGTGTGTGTTCAATAGTAGCTTCTTGTAGAAAAAAGAACATGGACTATGAAATCAAATCTAGATGGGTTGCTTCCTGTTTGTTTTGTTTCTTTTTTATTAAATAACTGTGATATTAGGCCAATTATTTAACTTGGTGATACTACATCATTGTGCAAATTTGTTGTTGTTCAGTCGCTAAGTCATGTCCAATTCTTTGTGGCTTCATGGAGTGCAGTATACCAGCCTTCCCTGTCCTTCACTATCTCCCAGAGTTTTCTCAAACTCATGTCAGTTGAGTTGGTGATGCCATCGAACCATCTCATTCTCTGTCACCCCCTTCTTCTCTTGCCCTCAGTCTTTGCCAGCATCAGGGTCTTTTCCATTGAGTTGGCTCTTCATGTCAGGTGGCCAAAGAATTGGAGCTTCAGCTTCAGCATTAGTCCTTCCAGTGAATGTTCAGGGTTGATTTCCTTTAGGATTGTGCAAATTAATATAATGTAAATGAAACATCCAGCTTAGTGCCATGTTTATAATAGCCATCCAGGGAAGAGTAGCCCTATGGCAGATTGCACTATTTTTGTTTGTTTGAGTGTATAAGAAAAGGAGGCACTGGCATCTAAATGACTTTCTCTAATCATACTATGGCACAGTAGTTGAGGTCAAATTTGGGGTTAGACCTGGATTCTAGAGTTGCTTCTACTACTTATTCAGCCTTGTGTGACCTTAGGCAAACTTTTTAACCTCTTTAAGACTAGTTTCCATTTCTCTAGTGAAAATTTCTCAATTGCCTCAGACTCTTTGCAACCCCATGGACTCTAGAGTCCATGGAATTCTCCAGGCCAGAATACTGGAGTGGGTCGCTGTTCCCTTCTCCAGAGTATTTTCCCAACCCAGGATTGAACCCAGGTCTCCCACCTTGCAGGCAGATTCTTTACCAGCTGAGCCACCAGGGAAGCCCCCATTTCTATATAATGGGAATAATTCTGGCATTCTTAAGAGGATTATTGTGATGACTTGAAGAGATAAGCCATCCAAACTCACCAAATTTTAGACATTATTTATGTGTAGTTTTTCTTGTATACCAGTTATACCACAACAAATTTGGGGAAGAGTGGGAGGAAAAATTAATGTAAGGACTCAATAATCTAAAACTAATGCTGCTATTCAGTATTATTTATTATCAGTATCATCAATTACTTGGAATTACACTAAATCAAAAAAGGAAGATCATAAAGGATTTAGTTCTCAAGTTTTGTAATCATGAAGAAAATTGCCTTTAGGAGCCCATGAATTAATAACTTAACATCAAAGTATAAGGTATCAATCATGCTGCTGCTGCTAAGTTGCTTCAGTCGTGTCCAACTCTGTGCGACCCCGGAGATGACAGCCCACCAGGCTCCCCTGTCCCTGGGATTCTCCAGGCAAGAACACCAGAGTGGGTTGCCATTTCCTTCTCCAGGTATCAATCATAACAATCTCAAAAGTGAGTGATAATACTTAAATGCAGTGGCATCCCACTCCAGTACTCCTGCCTGGAGAATCCCATGGATGGAGGAGCCTGGTAGGCTGCAGTCCATGGGGTCGCTGAGGGTTGGACACGACTGAGCGACTTCACTTTCACTTTTCACTTTCATGCATTGGAGAAGGAAATGGCAACCCACTCCAGTGTTCTTGTCTGGAGAATCCTAGGGACGGGGGAGCCTGGTGGGCTGCCGTCTATGGGGTCACACGGAGTCAGAAACAACTGAAGTGACTTAGCAGCAATACTTAAGAACTGTCAGCAGCAAATGTAGTATTCTTTGGATACTTCAGCGGAGTAGAATGATTAGGTAAATAAAATACAAATTACAACGTTTATTTTATACAAAAAAAGTCACTTTTGTGCTTCAATTTCTTATTTGATAAAATGGAAAGTTTTTGCTAAAGTGTGTTGATATATTTTGTTAGCCTATGTAGCATTAAGGAAGTGAAACAAAGTTAAAAGAATGTTTGAGAGAAATTATTTTACAGGCATATATACCAACCAGTCTTAATAATCATTTGAGACACTTTGAAGTAAAATTTCAGTCTGGATAGTTTGAAAAGTTGGCTGTTCTTGTTAGCCATTTTTCTTATTCTGTCCATGTTCTGATTGGTTAGAGGACCAAAGCTGATTTTAAAATATTAACTAGTAACAGTGAAAATCTTGTATTTTGTGTAATGATAGGTCACATTTTCTAGAGAAAAATATAAATTATTTGGGAACTACTTATTATTTTAGGTTACTTTTTACTTCTTTAGATTCATATGGGCATGGCAACTCACTCGAGTATTCTTGCCTGGAGAATCCCATGGACAGAGGAGCCTGGTGGGCTACAGTCCTTAGGGTGGCAAAGAGTCAGACACAACTAAAACGACTTAGCTACACAATCAAGAGTATACATTATAGTAGCTAGAAATGTTAAAATACTTCTATGTGTATTTAAGAAAATTTATATTTAAGCCAGCAACATGTTAAAGTGGACCCTCATAGGGTTGCTCCTATCTTAAACATACATACTAAGTTAGGCTACCAGTGTTTCTGATGAACAATTGGAACAATGATACTAGCCATATATGCTTGTGAGTCTGATCATATGCTCTAATAGTCTGGTATTATTTGAACTTCTGGTATTATTTGGGCATGTTATGGCCTAGTGGCTCCTGATTTACTTTGTACATATTTCACTTTTCAATTTAAAATACTCTAAAATTCTACAAAACCATCTGTGAGCCTATATTAAATGCTGGTTATTTTTTTACTTTATGTTTGTTTTTCTAAAAAGCATACTTACTATTTTGGCAGTAGTGGTTGTTGTTGCTGAGGTTTATTTGTAAAAGAAACACTCACTCTTTGGTGGAGTAATGGTCAGTGCCTACCTAGATTAGGGTATATTTATGTACCTCTGGCATTGTCGTTTATTGGAGTGACTGAAATTCCAGGGTTGCAGGCCTTATATGTGTCTGGAAGGTTATAGAAATAAAACTATAACAAGTTTTTGCGGTTGCATCCATTTCTTTGACTCAATCCTTGTTAAACCTGGAAATGTTTTAGACTGTTAGTAGAGAGCATTCCTTTATTGTTAAATATTTTGTTAGAACAACAACAAAAAAACATATTGGAGCAGTGCTGTAAAATGGTGCTGTCCAAAATCATCTGTGCATGTAGTCAGGGATTAAGTAAGATGATCTCCTGAAGTGCAGGAATTCTATTTACATTGATATAAGTCCTTAATAAAATAAGACTTTTTCAGTCAAGAGAACCAAGGCTCCTTGGAGAAGTGGTTGCTTCCATGGCTGGGGTTGGGAAAATATAAAATGAATTTGGAGCATCTTGTGGTACCAGAATTCCAGACATCCTGGAATGTGAAGTCGAGTGGAGGTGATGGAATTCCGGTTGAGCTATTTCAAATCCTAAAAGATGATGCTGTGAAAGTGCTGCACTCAATATACCAGCAAATTTGGAAAACTCAGCAGTGGCCATAGGACTGGAAAAGGTCAGTTTTCATTCCAGTCCCAAAAAAGGCATGCCTAAGAATGCTCAAACTACCGTACAATCGCACTCATCTCACACGCTAGCAAAGTAATGCTCAAAATTCTCCAAGCCAGGCTTCAACAATACGTGAACTGTGAACTTCTAGATGTTCAAGCTGGTTTTAGAAAAGGCAGAGGAACCAGAGGTCAGATTGCCAGCATCCACTGGATCATGGAAAAAGCAAGAGAGTTCCAGAAAAACATCTATTTCTGCTGTCTTGACTATGCCAAAGCCTTTGACTGTGTGGATCACAATAAACTGGAAAATTCTGAAAGAGATGGGAATACCAGACCACCAGACCTGCCTCTTGAGAAATCTGTATGCAGGTCACGAAGCAACAGTTAGAAGTGGGCATGAAACAATAGACTGGTTCCATATAGGAAAAGGAGTATGTCAAGGCTGTATATTGTCACCCTGCTTATTTAACTTATATGCAGAGTACATCATGAGAAATGCTGGACTGGATGAAGCACAAGCTGGAATCAAGATTGCCAGGAGAAATATCAGTTACCTCAGATATGCAGATGACACCACCCTAATGGGAGAAAGTGAAGAACTAAAGAGCCTCTTGATGAAAGTGAAGGAGGAGAGTAAAGAAGTTAGCTTAAAGCTCAGCATTCAGAAAACTAAGATCATGGCATCCAGTCCCATCACTTCATGGCAGATAGATGGGGAAACAGTGGAAACAGTGGCAGACTTTATTTTGGGGGGCTCCAAAATCACTGCAGATGGTGACTGCAGCCATGAAATTAAAAGATGCTCACTATTTGGAAGAAAAGTTATGACCAACCTAGATAGCATATCAAAAAGCAGAGATATTACTTTGCCAACAAAGGTCTATCTAGTCAAGGCTATGGTTTATCCATTAGTCACGTATGGATGTGAGAGTTGAACTATAAAGAAAGCTGAGCACTGAAGAATTGATGCATTTGAACTGTGGTGTTGGAGAAGACTCCTGAGAGTCCCTTGGAGTGCATGGAGATCCAACCAGTCCATCCTAAAGGAGATCAGTCCTGGGAGTTCATTGGAAGGACTGATGTTGAAGCTGGAGCTCCAGTACTTTGGCCACCTGATGCAAAGCTGACTCATTTGAAAAGACCCTGATACTGAGAAAGATTGAAGGCAGGAGTAGGAGGGGATGACAAAGGATGAGATGGTTGGATGGCATCACTAACTCAATGGACGTGAGTTTGAGTAAACTCCAGGAGTTGGTGATGGACAGGGAGGCCTGGCATGTAGCAGTCCATGGAGTCGCAAAGAGTTGGACACGACTGAGTGACTGAACTGAAGTGTGGTACCAGAAATCAAAAGCATGTTTAGTCACTCAGTCATTGTCTGACTCTTTGTGACACCATGAACTATAGCCTATCAGGCTCCTCTGTCCATGGAATTCTCCAGGCCAGAATACTGGAGTGAGTATCCTTTTCCTTCTCCGGGGGATCATCTCGACCCAGGGATTGAACTTGGGTCTCCTGCATTGCAGGCAGATTCTTTACCATCTGAGCCACCCGAGAAGCCAAAAAGTAAGGAAGTCTCGATAAAAGGTAAGTTGGTAGGACACAGGTGCCAGCCAACCTGAAAGAGCTTCTAATGGTCAAAACTGGAACAACTTGAGAAAAAAAATAAGGGTATAATCCATAGAGTAAAATCAGTATTCATTTTTTCACATTGATATAAATGAAGAAGGGACAGCTCTAGCTTACAAAAGAATTCCAATTTTAAAATATAAGGAATGTAGGAAATTAAAATCATCCTTAGAACACCACGGTGACAATCATTGCATCCAGCAATGAGTGCTAAAATCAGTGGGCAAAATTTTGATGAGAAACAGAATATCATTCTAACAGTATCTCCCCCAGTGTATTAATTATGAAGAGAGAAGGAGAAGCATTGCAATACAGAAACCCAGCAGATTTCCAGGGTAGCATCACCAGTCTTAAAAAACATCCAGTCTTATTGGTGCACTGATCTGATGCACTGAGAAATTCACATTCTTTTTGTAGTATTCTTGCCAAAGATGCATAACTGAACTGAACGTGAGAAAGCATCAGCTGTATTGAGGTACATTCTCCCAAATAACTGACCAGTACTCATCCAAAATGTGTAATATCATGAAAGACAAGGAAAGTGCAAAACTTTCACTGTTTAGAGGAAACTAAGGCAGAAAGTGAAGAGGAACTAAAAAGCCTCCTGATGAAAGTGAAAGTGGAGAGTGAAAAAGTTGGCTTAAAGCTCAGCATTCAGAAAACAAAGATCATGGCATCCAGTCCCATCACTTCATGGGAAATAGATGGGGAAACAGTGGAAATAGTGTCAGACTTTTTTTGGGCTCCCAAATCACTGCAGATGGTGACTGCAGCCATGAAATTAAAAGACGCTTACTCCTTGGAAGGAAAGTTATGACCAACCTAGATAGCATATTGAAAAGCAGAGACATTACTTTGCCAACAAAGGTCTGTCTAGTGAAGGCTATGGTTTTTCCAGTGGTCATGTATGGATGTGAGAGTTGAACTGTGAAGAAAGCTGAGCACTGAAGAATTGATGCTTTTGAACTGTGGTGTTGGAGAAGACTCTTGAGAGTCCCTTGGACTGCAAGGAGATCCAACCAGTCCATTCTGAAGGAGATCAGCCCTGGGATTTCTTTGGAAGGAATGATGCTAAAGCTGAAACTCCAGGACTTTGGCCACCTCATGCGAAGAGTTGACTCATTGGAAAAGACTCTGATGCTGGGAGGGATTGGGGGCAGGAAGAGAAGGGGACAACAGAGGATGAGATGGCTGGATGACATCACTGATTCGATGGACGTGAGTCTGGGTGAACTCTGGGAGTTGGTGATGGATAGGGAGGCCTGGTGTGCTGTGATTCATGGGGTTGCAAAGAGTCGGACATGACTGAGCGACTGAAATGAACTCAACTGAAGGTAACAGAATAATTAAATGCATTGTGTGATCCTGGATTGGATTTTGGAATAGAAAGGGGACTCTAATGGGAAAACTGATGAATTCCAAATAAAATCTACAGTTAATAATATTATACTGATACTAACTTCTGTGTTTTGATAATTGGTTATATAGGATGTTAACATTAAGAAAAAGCTGGGAAAAGAATTTACAGGCCATTTTGTACTGTTTTTGAAGCTTTTTTGTAGTCTAAAACTATTTTTAAAGTTTAAAATATTTTTTAAAGCATAATAAAAATAAATAACCTTTACTAATTTTTGATGGATGGACTAACAGTGACACCCTTATTTGAGCTTTGTATCAGAAGTCCCTTGCCATATAAAGGAGACCTAGTGTTTTGGGAGAAGAGTGAGAGCTCAGTCCTTCAGACAGGGAGAGATTGGTAATGGAACCCTTATTCTTTGGTTTTTCATTCTGAGTGTTGTGATATATTGTAGTTTGTATGGCCCAGTTAAATGGATGTACATATTCTACTGTGTAATTTTTTCTGAATTAACTCTTAAAAATAGATAAGTGGCATTTAAAGATTCTATCATCGATGAACCCTCCTCTAAGTATATGCTGTGCTTTGAGATGTTTGGCACATAATAATGTGATGATGTAATTTATAAATAATATACATATTTTAAGGTGCATTCTCAGTTTAGTTGATTGATGAGTGAATATCCAACAGAATGTGAACAACTCTGCTCTAATGGTATATTTTAGAGATTAACTGATTCTTCCGAAGTCCAAAAGTGGTGAGCTGAACGTAACAAAGAACATTTAATTGCTAAAATGTCTCATAGGTAAAATTGTAGTCACAGGGGAGTTGGACTTTCTGTTTAACAACGCTAAGAGATTCACAGATATTGTGGTCAGACTATGGCTTTAAAGAGGCAAAAAATAGGAGGAGCAGGAAAAGTAAGGAGGGGCAAAGGGATTAAATGTCTACATTAAGCTATGATAGGCCATGACTTTTACTAATGCCTCATTTAGTCTTTAAGAAATGAAACTTGGAAGTACATCTGGGGTACAGCGAGAGTTTCCTCTTATGATAATAGCATGAATTCCATGATAACATGTTTCTATCTTCCTTACTCACCCACCCACCCCTACCCCTCCAAAAACATTGAAAAAGGCAGAAGTGCTATGGTTATGTATTCTGAATGTTCCTCTGGCCTGGTGGATTCCCATTTTATGTGGGAAGTTGAGACCATCAAATTTGTGGAATAAAGAGAAGCTTCAGGAAGCCCATCCCATGTCCACTTACCTGATCCTTGATTTTATATTTATCCTTTGCAGTGCATGTTCAGTAGTGACATAGTAAACCAGAATGAAAACAACATAAGCAATGTCTAAATCTGCATTCTTGCCTGTCTTTGAACTAGCTAACTCATAAGACTTCTAGGGGGGGAAAAGTCATTTTTCTCTATTATTTCCTTTCAGTGACTGTTTAGAAACCTTTGTGTTATGTGTAAAAGAATAAACAAATGTTTTCTCTTTCTTTTTTCTCTGTGCCCTGTGAAAAATTATAACAAAAAATATTAGCTTGAAATGTGGAAATCATTTATTTATGAAATTTATTGAGTTACCTTGTTGTGGTACCATTGTAGATCCTTGAATAGGTAAATGAGTAAGATACAGTTCTTGGTCTCAGGGAGTACAGTGGCATGTTATATAGTAGGATACAGTGGATATAATACTAGTTAAGGTTAATAAAAGAGACACAGAGAAAGAATATTTTCTGTTCTCTAGGAGTTAGTGATCCAGTATGGAAGGATACAATGTAAAGATTGTATATTTTTTGGAAGAATATCTTGAGGCTTATTTGGCCTTCAGTTTCAACATTCATGAGTACAGTACAGGAGGTTAAAGTGGAGAAGAGAATCAAGAGCATATGAACTGTTCTTTTTATTCTGTCTCCACTGTATCCTACTTTATTATCTTGTCATGTCCAGAAAAGAATACATTTAAATCCTACAGTAACCCTTATCAAACTTAACTCATTTAGAATAGAATTTTTACAGCCTTATTTGGACTTTACTATGTTGTTCAAGTATTAGAGTTTCTTTGGTAGGGAATCTGATTTTTAAGACCTTTGTTTCTGTTTGTTCCCAGGAATGCCTTAACTTTAGCAGACCTAAAAGCTTCTTTGAAGACTTTTGTATCTTTCTGAATGCCACATTGGTTATAGTGGGTATTTTCTACAACTGGATATGTTCTACAAACACTTGTGGAGCACTAGCCATAATTCTTCTACAGTAAAGCTGAAACTCCAGTACTTTGGCCACCTCATGCGAAGAGTTGACTCATTGGAAAAGACTCTGATGCTGGGAGGGATTGGGGGCAGGAGGAGAAGGGGACGACAGAGGATGAGATGGCTGGATGGCGTCACTGATTCGATGGACATGAGTCTGAGTGAACTCCTGGAGTTGGTGATGGACAGGGAGGCCTGGTGTGCTGCAATTCATGGGGTCGCAAAAGGTCAGACACGACTGAGCGACTGAACTGAACTGAATAGCCTCCAGACAGTAACTTCTAAACTCTGTTGAAAGTGCCTGTGATAGGAATAAGATATTATCTGAACAATTATCAATACTTTGTTGAGTCAGAGATTAATAGTACTTAATAGCAAGTGCTATAGCTGTTGAGGAAGAAAAAAAGTCTGTCATAGAAATTACTAAGCATTCTAAATAATTTCAAATTTTCACCATAACACAGACTATTGTGTAGAGATATAAGCATTAAGGTAAATATATCTAGGGTAGCCTGACTGCAACCGTCTAAGAGGAAAATGGTTTACCCTTCATGTCAATATAATGCTCTCTCTAGGGTAGCAGTTAGGCTGACTAAAAGCCTTGTACCATTATTGTTCATCTGTTCTGACCCTGGCTTGCATTGCAGAATTTATCAGTAGATAGTTTAAGAAGTAAAATCTGGATGAAGCAGGTTGGGAATGGAATGTGAAAGATAGAATGAACATTGTATTGGCAATCTGTGGTTATCAACTGATTCCTGTTGGGGATACATTTTTAAAAATTAAAGTTTAAGTACAGTTATAATTTCTTTTCATCCTCTGAAAATATTCAGAAACCTCTGAATCTATTCTACCTTACTTTGCTTAACATGCTGTTCTTTTGTCTTTCTCTCTTGATCCACTCACAGTGGTAAGAAATGAAGCAGAGGATATGGTATTTTATCATTGCAGTTTAAAACTCGCACATACTGTTTTGCTGCTGTAATTTCCCTGACACTGGAAAACTTTTATCAAGCTTTTATGTCTCTTTAATTTTACTTTCTAGTTTATGGATTCTTAACCAGGGATTTCCCCAAGAAGTTCATGGATAGGACTTCATGGGTTCATGAACTTGAATAGGGGGGGAAAATGACATCTTTATTTTCACTAACCCCTGCTAAAGTTTTAGGGCTTCCCTGGTGGCTCAGGTGGTAAAGAATCTGCCCACAATGCAGGAGACCTGGTTGGGATGATCCCCTGGCAGAGGGTATTACAACCCACTCCAGTATTCTTGCCTGGAGAATCCCTATGGACAATGGAGCCTGGTGATATAAAGTCCATGGGGTCACAAAGAGTTGAGTGACTAAGCATAGCACAGCATAGCTGAAATTTAGCATTTCCTTCAAAGATAGATGTTGGTAACAAACAACAGTAGTAGTAATAATATCTGTTCTAGGAATAAAAATCATATCACATAAATTATTGTTTATATTCTTGCTACTTTGAAATTATGGGAAATATTAGACTTAACTACCAGATCTTATATTTTAATGCATTGTTGCTGTCCAGTAACTAAGTCATTCATATTCAACTCTTTTGAGACCGCATGGACTATAGCCTACCAGGCTCCTCGGTCCATGGGATTTTGCAGGCAAGAATATTGGAGTGGGTTGCCATTTCCTTCTCCAGAGGATCTCCCTGACCCAGGGATTGAACTTGTGTCTCCTCCATTGGCAGGAGGATTCTTTACCACTGAGCCACCAGGGAAGCCCATTTTAATGCATTAAGAAGGGATAAATATATTACTGTATCTCAACTTAAAAAGTTCCTAAATTGTGTTTAGTATAGTTGGTTTCTTTTGTAATCCTACAAATTTGTGCTTTTAAAATATGATTCTGTGATTAAGTGAGGGGAAAAAATGATCGTAATAAAAAAAATCCAAAAAATGTTTTAAAAGACAAGATTCTGAGAAGGAAACCATAGTCTTGACCACATTGCCAAAGGCGTTCTTGCATAAAAAGAGTTAAGAATTCTATCTACCTCTTTACTATTTGATCTTCTTGACGCCCCCAGAAGGTTATACCTTAAGGACTATGTCCTTAGAATTCATATATGCATACATATGTGTATTTATGTATATATATGTATTTCCCCAACTACCCCCTCCTCCAAAATAACTCACCCACTCTCTTGGCTTCAACTCTTAACTTCTGTTTATGTAAGCCACAGCCTCCAAGTTTCATGCTGTTTTCTAGACATCTCCACATGTTTATTATGGGAGGAATTATAAGTTTAGTAGATCTAAACTTATTTTCCTTTGTAAGTTTGCTCATTTTCTTATGTGCTCCATTAATTAGTGCCATTTAAACCTTCCCACTCACTCTGGATTAAAATACAAGAATCATTTTTGATTCTTTGTTCTTTCTTATGGCCTCCTCTAAAAGCAGTTATTAATAAATCACTAGGAATTATTAATAAGGCTGTTGTGAACATTCCTATACTTTTTGGACATCTGTTTCATTTCTCTTGGGAAAATCTGTAAGAGTAAAATTGCTGGGTCATAGCATCAATATGTATTTAAAATATATTAGAAAGTGACAAATCAGTCTCCCAAATTTGTCCTTTTGCAAACTCATTAGAAATGCATGAGAGTTCTAGTTGCTCCACATCTCTGTCAGCAACTTACTGTTACTTGTCTTTGTTACTAGTTAATCTAGTAGGCATGAAATGGTATCTCATTTTGCTTTAAATTGCATTTTCCTAATGATTAATAATGTTGAGTGCTTTTTCAAGTTCTTATAGGCAATTGGTAGATCTTTTTTAGAGATCTGTTCAATTTTTGCCTGTTTTTAGTTGGGTTGTTTGCTTTCTACTGCTGATTTGTATGTATTCTTTGTAAATTCTATATACAAGTCTTTTATAAGATCATTAGTAATGTTTTGTGTTTGTTTAATAGGATTGTCACCTTGTTGGAGTGCCTTTATGCCTCCTAATTTGTTCAGCCATGTGAGGAAGAAGACATAGTTTTGATATCCTCCATGTGTATATGCTAAGTGTCCAACTCTTTGTGATCCTATGGACTGCAGCCTGCCAGGTTCATCCATCCATGTGATTCTCCAGCAAGAATACCGGAGTGGGTTGCCATCCCCTTCTCCAGGGGATCTTCCTGACCCAAGGATTGAACCTGTGTCTCTTATGTCTCCTGCATTGCCAGGCGGGTTCTTTACCACTAGCACCACATGGAAAGCCCATCCTCCATGTGATGGCTAAATTAACTAGACACATAGGTGAAACTACATTAAGACTAAGAAAACTATGAATAATAAAAGAGGATCTCTGAAAACTTAAGATTGGCAATTTACATTTTTAAAGTGGGCTTTACAAACTGTTGTATACTTTAAATGTTTTGTATAACAAATTAAGCTCTGAATGCATTTACAAAATGAAATAAAATTGTATTCACGAGGTCATTAGTAGATATACAAAAGGTATTAATTTGTGATATCCAGGAAGTCTAGTAGAGCAATGGAAATTTGAAGTTGTAGGACTTTTATTTTTTTTAATTCTGTCACATATGAATATATAACCTCATTTGAAGATGATAGTAAAATCATAAATACATAGGAAATTTGCAAATGTGAGGCCCAGGTCAAGTGACTCTCCTGTCTGCTTCTATGTTGGATATAAAACTGGACCGGATTCAGAAGAGTTGGCAAGAATACACAGAACAACTACAAAAAAAGTCTTCACGACCCAGATAATCACAATGGTGTGATCACTCACCTAGAGCCAGACATCCTGGAACGTGAAGTCAAGTGGGCCTTAGGAAGCATCACTACGAACAAAGCTAGTGGAGGTGATGGAATTCCAATGGAGGTGTTTCAGATCCTAAAAGATGATGCTGTGAAAGTGCTGCACTCAATATGCCAGCAAATTTGGAAAACTCAGCAGTGGACACAGGACTGGAAAAGGTCAGTTTCATTCCACTCCCAGAGAATGGCAATGCTGAAGAATGTTCATACTACCACAAAATTGCACTTATTACACATGCTAGCAAAGAACTGCTCAAAATTCTCCAAGCCAGGCTTCCAACAGTACGTGAACTGTGAACTTGCAGGTGTTCAAGCTGGTTTTAGAAAAGGCAGAGGAACTAGAGAACAAATTGCCAATATCCGTTGGATCATCGAAAAAGCAAGAGAGTTCCAGAGAAACATCTACGTGTGCTTTATTAATTATGCCAAAGCCTTTACTGTGTAGATCACAACAAACTGTGGAAGATTCCTCGAGAGATAGGAATACTAGACCTCTTGAGAAATCTGTATGCAGGTCAAGAAGCAACAGTTAGAACCGGGCATGGAACAACAGACCGGTTCCAAATTGAGCAAGGGGTAAGTCAAGGCTGTATATTGTCACCCTGCTTATTTAACTTATGTGCAGAGTACATCATGAGAAATGCTGAGCTGGATGGAAGCATAAGCTGAAATCAAGATTGCTGGGAGAAATATCAATTACCTCAGATATGCAGATGACATCACCCTTATTGCAGAAAGCAAAGAGGAACTAAAGAGCATCTTGATGAAAGAGTAAAAAGCTGGCTTAAAACTCATTCAAAAGACGAAGATTATGGCATAGGGTCCCATCACTTCACGGCAAATAGATGGGGAAACAATGGAAACAGTGACAGCCTTTATTTTGGGGGGCTTCAAAATTACTGCAGATGGTGACTGCAGCCATGAAATTAAGATACTTGCTCCTTGGAACAAAAGCTATGACCAACCTAGACAACATATTAAAAAGCAGACACATTACTTTGCGAACAAAGGTCTGCCTAGTCAAGGCTATGGTTTTTCCAGTGGTCATGTATGGATGTGAGAGTTGGACTATAAAGAAAGTTGAATGCAGAAAAATTGATGCTTTTGAACTGTGGTGTTGGAGAAGACTCTTAAAGAGTCCCTTGGACTGCAAGGAGATCCAACCAGTCAATCCTAAAGGGAATCAGTCCCGAACAGTCATTGGAAAGACTGATGCTGGAACTCCAGTACTTTGCCACCTGATGTGAAGAACTGACTGATTAGAAAAGACCCAGATGCTGGGAAAGATTGAAGGCAGAAGGAGAAGGGGACCACAGAGGAGGAGATGGTTGGATGGCATCACTGACTCGATGGACATGAGTTTGAGCAGCCTCCAGGAATTGTGCTGGACAGGGAAGCCTGGCATGCTGCAGTCCATGGGGTCACAAAAGTTGGACACAACTGACTGACTGAACTGAACTGGACTTTGACTTTGTTCTGCTTTTTCACTCTTTAGTTCCTCTTTTTATTTTAAAAAAATGTGACTAGTTTTATCAATTAATAATTATTATAATGACTTAGGAATTTTCTTCTTATATAGTTTTTAACTGTACCTCTTAATTGGGGAGGTGAGTGTATATGCTGCTGTTTTTCTACTAATGTTCTAGGTGTCATACTTGGTAAGTGTGATAACTGGAGAGTGATGAGGAAAAGGAGAAATCTAAGTCTAACGTAATTCCATTTATTGCCTCTTGTGATAGATTTTCAGTAAAGTAAGGATTAAATTATTAATGAAAATCAGGTGTTTTTTTAAAAAATTGAGCAGTTTCAGTTACTCCATGTTCTTCTGGCATTCTTTTCTTACAAATGTTTTAGGAAGTTACATATGTTAATACTACTCTTTATATTAAGGAATTATCTTTCCTAATATGTTAATAGTTCAGTGATTGCAGAACATTTATTAACAGACCCCTCTTCTAAAATGTTTTTTTCCAGTTGTTTTTATAGTATGGATGCTAGAACATGTTTTGTTGAAATATGTCTAACAGTGGCAATGTTAACAGCCTGTGATGAAAAGTTGTAATAGAGTGTTGGCAAAATTTCTCTGGAAACTTTAAAATGGTTAGAATGTTATCCCAGAACAGTTTGTTTGGTACTAAGGAATAGGTGCAAGGAATTGGATACCCAGCGTAAAAGGAGGATGAATACTCTAAATTGTTCAGAGGGATTAAAAGGCATACAGGATGTGTCATTTTATAAATTCTTAACCCTATATATAAATTATGAACTATTATAAAATTTATATAATGGATTATGAAATGATTAAAAATAATGTAAAAAATTTGCTCTCGTCTCTGTAAAATTATGCAGTTGGATTAGATTTTGTCTCATCTTGTGTTAACAGATCCTGAAGTCTAATAGTCCTGAAAGTTGGCAAAATATACAAAAGCTGTTTTTGACATTTTAAAAAGTCAGAAAAGTCATATATTTACTTGAAATCAGACTGTAAACTAAAGAAAAAATTCCTTTGTAATAGTTTCAAATTGATACTACTTTTTCTTCATAAAATTTGGCAGAGCACCTTACCTCTTATTTGCATATCTTTTAAATAAATAGGTAATTACAGTATGAAAGATTGGAAATCACTATGCTATATATTGTCCAGTGCCCAGAAGATTAACACATATATTTTATGGACAAATCAGAGATCAATCAGTGGCCATGCTTTTATATTACCTAGTAGTATATAATGGACTTTCAGGGGATTCACTTCCAAGATTGGTTTTCATTTACTCTGTGTATGTGTATGTGTGTGTGTGTGTGTGTGTGTGTGTGTATATATCTAGACTTAATTTCATTCCATTTCTGTTGTTCTGCAACTACAGTTACGTTCTAAAATTTTAATTAATTTGTTCAGGACACTGAGTAGATTTTTTTTATTGGAAATAAATGTTAAATAATAATTCTCTATTGTGCAGAACTCTTTAATGATAATTAAAAGTTAATATATTTGTTTTTGTTACTATTTCAGCCACATGCTGCCTAGTTGATAATTTGTTTTCCAAGCATTGAGTTCTTAATTTGGAAAAATAACGCATTTTACTCTTCTTTTCAGATACCTCTTTGATTTTCTCCTTTATTCTACTCCTCTCCTGTCTCCACCAAAGCAGCAGTATATGGTATTTGGTCTCCATTAATAGGGCGTCCCTGGTGGCTCAGATGGTAAAGAATCCATCTGCAGTGTGGGAGACCTGGTTTGGATCCCTGGAATAGGAAGATCTCCTGGAGGAGGGCATGGCAATCCACTCCAGTATTTTTGCCTGGAGAATCCCCAAGGACAAAGGATCCTGGTGGGCTACAGTCCATGAGGTCACAAAGAGTTGGACATGACTGAGCCACTAAGCAGCAATAGGTAAAATACATAATTCCCTAGCACCTGTATAGGATCACTTTAATGTGATATAAATTAAGAAGATAAGGGAAGAGATTATTTTTTAGAAGTTAGGGCTACATCATTTGTTCTCTGTAAAACTGCAATTTGAGTATGTCAGGTTGAATCCCAGAGGGGTGGACAGCAGTAGTTCCTTGGTAGGTAGTTAACATGTTTTCATCCTCTGCATTTTAGGAAGACAGAATAGTTTTTTCTGTCCCAGGTTGAGGAGAAAATGAATTTTTAAGTGCCTTGATGGATGTTTAGTGACAGCTTTGTCTACAGAGAAAAACAGTTTCCCAGTGAGACACTTGCTCTTAGTAGTCAAGAAGTGTCAAATGGACGTGCTATGTAGTTGTCAAAATGTGAATTTGAATTTGGTTTTTAAATGGCTTAATATAGCACTTTTAAAAATCTGCCTGTAGTGTAGGACTACTATTGTTCCTTAATTTGTCAGATCTGCATCCCTGGATTTTCATGATTACTTACCTACTTACGGAATAATATGATTTGCGTCTAAATTTAGTTGTCTGTAACATGTTTTTCTGGAGAAGGCAATGGCACCCCACTCCAGTACTCTTGACTGAAAAATCCCATGGACGGAGGAGCCTGGTGGGCTGCAGCCCATGGGGCCACTAAGAGTCGGACATGACTGAGCGACTTCACTTTGACTTTTCACTTTCATGCATTGGAGAAGGAAATGGCAACCCACTCCAGTGTTCTTGCCTGGAGAATCCCAGGGACGGGGGAGCCTGGTGGGCTGCCGTCTATGGGGTTGCACAGAGTCGGACACGACTAAAGTGACTTAGCAGCAGCAGCAGCAACATGTTTTTCAAAAGCATAAGTCATAATATTCATTAATAAATAAATGGAATCTCAAAGCATGTGTTAACATCAGAACTAAGCATTATGAGTAGTACCTCTGTAATTCCTTATTCTAGAGGGTGTCTGGTGCCATCTACTGAATAGTTTTTTAAAGTAAGAGAAATGTGAAATTAAATAACCTATTTTGAGTTCATTTTTGTGAAAAATGAAAGGTCTGTTTCTAGATTCTTGCTTTGCATGTGGTGGTTCAGTTCTGCTGTCATTTTTTGAAGACAGTTCTTTCTACATTTGATTACTTTTGTTTCATTATCAAAGATGAGTTGACTTTTGTTTGTATGGGCCTATTTCTGGGCGATCTATTCTGTTCGACTGATCTGTCTATTTGTGTTTATTATCAAACTGTCTTGTTATTGTAGCTTGATAGTAATTCTTGAGGTTGGTAGTATCAGTTCTCCAATTTTTTTTTTTTTTTTACTACTGGATTGGCTAATCCGTGTCCTTTACTTTCTGTATAAACTTAAGAATCAGTTTATCAATACCCATGAGATATTGTGGGATTTTGATTAGGATTACATTTGAATCTATAAAGTTGGAAAGAACTGACAGCTTAACAATATTGAGTTTCTGTCTGTGGACATGGGATCTCTCTCCATTTATTCAGTTGTTTGATTTCTTTCATCAGTTTTGTGGTTTTCTTTATATAGTTCTTGTACATATTTGTTACTGTCAATTTCTCCCTTTGTGTGTGACTTAATATTTTATGTATATAGATGGCTTCTATGTTGGATACATATATTTTTATATTATTATTCTTGGATTGATCCCTTGATTATTGTGTGATGTCCTTCTTTGTCTCTTGTTACAGTCTTTGTTTTAAAATTTATTTTGTCTGATATAAGTATTGCTACTCCAGCTTTCCTTTGGTTTCTATTTGCATGAAGTACCTTTTTCATCCTCTCACTTTGACTCAGTGTGTAACAACTAATTGTTGATAGAAATGTATTTATTGCCATTTTGTTAGTTGTTTGGAGTTGTTTTTATAGTTCTTTACTGTTACTTCTTTGTTTCTCTTTGTGATGTGATGACTATCTTTATGTTTGGATTATTTTCTCTTTTTTGTTTATGTATCCTTTGATATGTGATTATCATGAGGTATGTGTATGTATGCCTAGTTATTTTAAGTTGCTGATCTCTTAATTTCAAATTCATTTTTAATACCCCAGCCTTTTTGCTCCCCTCCCCCCACAGTTACTGTTTTTGAATCATATTTTACATCATTTTGTTTTGTGTACCTTAATTACTTATTAGGGATAAAGATGATTTGACTACTTTTATCTTTTAACCTTCCTTCTACCTTTGTATGTATTAATTTCTTTATATTTGCCTTTACCAGTGAGATTTTCTTTTATAGTTTTCATGTTTCCAGTTGTGGCCTCTTCTTTTTTACTTAGAGAAGTACCTTAAACATTTCTTATAACTCTGGTTTGATGAAGCTGAACTCAGCTTTTGCTTGTCCGTAAAATTTTTTATCTTTCCATCAAATCTGAATGAAAGCCTTGGTGGGCAGAGTACTCTTGGCTCTAGGTTTTTCCCTTTCATTACTCACAGTTATATCATGCCATTGTCTTCTAGCCAGCAGAATTTGTGCTGAAAAGTCAGCTGATTGCTGAATGGGTGTTCCCTTGAATTCAATTTGTTGCTTTTCCCTTGTTGCTTTTAATATTCTCTCTTTATTTCTGATTTTTTCCATTTTAATTACAGTGTGTCTTGGTGTGGTCCTCTTTGGGTTGATCTTATATGGGTCTCTCTTCTACTTCTTGGACCTTTCCCAGATTAGGGAATTTTTTAGATATTATGTCTTCAAATAACCTGAAAGTATGATACAGAATTATCAAAAGGACAAGGAGAATATCAGAGAGAGTTTAAGATCTTAGTTAAGTCAAACAGGCCTAAAGTTAATGAGAAGGAAGAAGATTTGAACAACATAGTTAATAAGTTTGAGATAAAGGACATACTTAGAAACCTGAACCCAGCCATTACAAATTTATAAATGTTGTAAACATGTTTTTAAGTATACTCAAAAACTGTGTGCATTCTGTACCATTATCAGCAAGTAAAAACTGGTATCATACAGACAATATTTCTTGATACAGTTCAGTTAAGATAGTAATCATTAACAAAAAAGATGTTTTAAATGAAGAAGTTTATGTGTTTGGAAATTTTCAAAATTTCTAAGAAATTTATGGGATAAAGAAGAAATCATAATGATTTTCAGAATATATTTGGCACTGCTGCTGCTACTGCTGCTAAGTCGCTTCAGTCATGTCTGACTCTATGCCACCCCATAGACGGCAGCCCACCAGGCTCCCCCATCCCTGGGATTCTCCAGGCAAGAACACTGGAGTGGGTTGCCATTTCCTTCTCCAATGCATGAAAGAGAAAAGTGAAAGTGAAGTCGCTCAGTCGTGTCCGACCCTCAGCGACCCCATGGACTGCAGCCCACCAGGCTCCTCAGTCCATGGGACTTTCCAGTCAAGAGTACTGGAGTGGGGTGCCATAGCCTTCTCCATATTTGGCACTAAATGGTATTAAAAATACATTTGAAAACTTATAGGGCTTACAGGATTTAGTAGAAGGTAATTTATAGCTTTAAATTTTTATTTTACTTAAGAAAAGGATTGGAATTTTAATAAGTGAGTGAAGCATCTAACTGAAGGAGTTTTTTTTTTTTTTCTGCTGCTGCTGTTGCTGTTAAGTCGCTTCAGTCGTGTCCGACTCTGTGCGACCCCACAGACGGAAGCCCACCAGGCTCCCCCGTCCCTGGGATTCTCCAGGCAAGAACACTGGAGTGGGTTGCCATTTCCTTCTCCAATGCGTGAAAGTGAAGTTGCTCAGTCATGTCCGACTCTTAGCGACCCCATGGACCACAGTCTACCAGGCTCCTCCGTCCATGGGATTTTCCAGGCAAGAGTACTGGAGTGGGGTGCCATTTCCTTCTCCGAAATAAGTAGGAGAAAGGCAAACAAAGAATACTGAATGAAACTTGTAAAACAAAATGCAAAGATAAAATAGAGAAGATAGACAAAGTTAAAAGGTTTGTTTTGTAAAAAAAATGACTACTAAAATTAAAATGTTACAATATGCTGGTATCTGAAATTACACATTCTAAAATTCTAGGAATTTGTGCTTCAAGGATATTGCTCAGTTTTAGAGATTTTGTTCGAAAAAAATTTCTCAGATTATTGTCTTTGATATTTTTCTCCTGATAGGGATTGTAGCAAATAGCTACATTATATAAAAATTACATAATTAGGCTGTTACTCTTTGAGGATTATGTAATAGGCATTGGTTGAGTGCTGTCTGTGTTTTAGTTCATTTAATCCTGGAAGCAGCTCCTTTAGAGAATATGTGTAGAATCACTTTACAGAGAAAGAAATTACGGTTTACAAAGTAACTTACACAATGCTATATAGCCTGTATTCAGCAGAGCTGGAATTTGATTCCAGGTATATCTTACTAGTAAGTGATGTACTTCCAGCGATTCTTCTATATTGCCTTCCAAAATGGCAACCCGCTCCAGTATTACTGCCTGGGAAATCCCATGGACGGAGGAGCTTGGCAGGCTACAGTCCTTAGGGTCGCAGAGAGTCAGACATGACTTAGCGACTAAACTAAAAATACTGTTTTTATGGGATAAAAATATATTAGGTTTGGTGGTTCTCCAAGTGTGATACATGGGACTCTTGGGTCTCTAAGACTCATTCATGGAATCTGCAAGGTCAAAACTTAAAAAAAAAAATTCTAAGATGTTATTTGCCACTTTTGCTGTGTTGACATTTACACTAATGGTACAAAAGCAATGTTGGGGAAAATTACTGGTACCCTAGCATAAATCAAGCCAGGGACAATAAACTATACCTAGTGGTCCTTGTGTTCTTCAACATCACACACATTGTGTTAAAAAAAGGAGGGGGGGCGGCTATTAAGAATGCCCTTGATGAAGGAATAAAATTGTTTTAATTTATGAAAATTAAACCCTTGGGTTAGACTTTTAAAAAATAATTCTGTACAATTAAAGATGAGGTACTCAAATATTTCTCTTGCATACCAAATTACATTGATTGTCTTGAGGACAAAAGGCTTGGTTAAGGGTCTTAACTCATAATGTTGACATAGCATTTATTAATGTCTATGTACCAAATAATACAGCAACCACCTTCATAAAGCAGAAACTTGAGAGTATTCAGGGTAAAGGACAAACACTCAAAGAGTATTAACATGTCACTTTTAATTGGTAAAGTGGATCTAAAATAAGTAAGGATGTAAAAAGACCTAAAATAATAGTAAATAATAGTTATATAGTAAATAATAGTAAATAATAAACAATAGTTTATGGATATAATTTGAACTCTGTTCTCAGATAATACTGTTTCTTCTTAAGTTTATCTGGAACATTCACAGAAAATTTATATACTGTGTCATAAAGAGATTCTGAGTGAGTTCATAAAGTAGAATCATTACAAAGTTAATTTTTCATCATAATACAGTAAAGATAGAAATGAATAATAGCAGCAAAAACCAGTCATGTTCACCTACAATGTAAATATTGTTTTAAGCAGCTTAGGATAAAGAAGGGGCATCCCTGGTAGCTCAAACAGTAAGAATCTGCCTGCAGTGCTGGAGACCTGGGTTCAATCTCTGGGTCAGCAAGACCTCCTGAAGAAGGGAATGGCTACCCACTCCAGTATTCTTGCTTGGAGAATTCCATGGACAGAGGAACCTGGTGGGCTACAGTCCATTGGGTTGCAAAGAGTCAGGACTGAATGACTAAGACTTTGATTTTTTCAAGGCAAAGAATCCACCTGACAATGCAGGAGACACATGCAGGAGACACAGGTTTGATCCCTATCCTAGGAGGATCCAACATGCCATGGAGTAGCTAGGCCCGTGTGCCACAACTATTGAGCCTGTGCTCTGGAGCCTGCGAGCCACAGCTGCTGAGCTTGTATGCCACAACAACTGAAGCCTGAGTGTCCTACAGCCCATGCTCTGTAACAAGAGAAGCCACCACAGTGAGAAGCCCACTCACCTCAACTAGAGAAAAGCCTGCACAGCAACAAAGACCCAGCACAGCCAAACATAAATAAATAAAATTATTTTTTAAAAAACAAAAACTTGAATGTGAGAGGGAAGAAAAAAAGTACAGGGTCTCTTTAAAATACACTGATGATGATACATGTAGGAATCTAGGGGATATAATTAAAATAGTGACTTTAAAAACATTTGGCCTTTAATATTTTTATCAGTAAAGATGAAAGAATGAATTCCCATCAGAAAAGCAAGGAAAAAATCACAAAGTGGGAATTCCTTGGCAGTCCAGTGGTTAGGGCTCCATGCTTCCACTGCAGGAAACTAAGATCCCGCAAGCTGCGTGGTGCATCCCACCACCCCAAAAGAAAAATCACAAAGTAAATCAGAATAATGATCAAGGGAGGACATAATAGAGATGAAAGCAAAAATTATTAAGGTAGGGGACAAAAAAACATTGACTAAAAAATAAATAGAAAAAAAATTTGTTCTTTAGAAAAGGCCACAGAATAGAAAAGTACTAGTTGTGGAACATAGAGTTTAGCTGATCTTAGAAAATTTGGTAAATTTTGGCAGGGTAGTAACAGGAGAGAGGTTAGTACAGAGAGGGAAAGGAGAGATACAGAAGACATGACAAGGGAGAATAATCATTTAAGCAGAAAGTTTTAAAAGTCATAGATTCTATTCTGTATAACTTAGGTGAGATGGATAATTAATAGGAAAATCCAGTTTACCAACATTGTCTCTGAAAAATTAGAAGACTTAAACAGGCCTTTTTTTTTTTTTTTCTTTTTTTTAAAATAAATAGGAATAAATATCAAGAACCCTCAACAAAAGCACTAACCCAGAAAATTTAAGTTATATTTTACCAAATTTTCTAAGATCAGCTAATCTCTATGTTTCATGAAATTTTTCAGACCATAAAAATTTAAGGTCCCAAGGGAACCCTCCTACACTGCTGTTGGGGATGTAAATTGGCACAGCCACTATGGAGAACAGTTTGGAGGTTCCTTAAAAAACTAAAAATAGAACTAGCATATGACACAAGAATTCCACCCAAGAATTTCTCCTGGGCATATACCTGGAGAAGACTATAATTCAAAAAGATCCATGCACCACACTCATGTTCATTGCAGCACTGTTTACAATAGCCAGGATATGGAAGCAACCTAAGTGTACATTAGCAAAGGGATGGATAAAGATTTAATTTAAGTGAAAGTGTTAGTCACTCAGTCATGTCCAACTGTTGGCGACCCCATGGTCTGTAGCCTGCCAGATTCCTCTGCCCATGGAATTCTCCAGGCAAGAATACTGGAGTGGGTTGCCATTCCCTTCTCCAGGGGATCTTCCCAACCAGGAATTGAACCTGGGTCTCCTGCATTACAGGCAGATGCTTTATCACCTGATCCACCAGAGAATCCGATAAAGATGTAGTACATATATACAATGAAATACTATTCAGCAATAAAAAAGAATGGAATAATGCCATTTGCAGGACCTACAGATTGTCATACTGAGTGAAGACACAGAAAGACAAATATATAATATTGCTTATATGTGAAATCTAAATTTAAAGGGTACAAATGAATTTATTTACAAAACAGAAGTAGAGTCACAGATGTAGAAACAAACTTATGGTTACCAGGGGATAAGGGAGGGGGAGGGATAAATTGGGAGACTAGGACTGACATATACACTGCTGGACTTCCCCTGGTGGCTCAGATGGTAGAGAATCTGCCTGCAGCACAGAGACCCAGGTCCAATCCCTGGGTCAAGAAGATCCCCTGGAAAAGGAAATGACTACCCACTCTAGTATTCTTGCCTAGAGAATTCCATGGAGAGAGGAGTCTGGCAAGCTGCAGTTCATGGGGTTGCAAAGAGTTGGACAGGACTGACTGTCACTTTCACTTTTTCATACACACTACAATATATATATAATAGATAACTTAATAAGAACCTGTTGTATAGCATAGGGAACTCTACTCAGTACTCTGTAATGGCCTATATGGGAAAAGAATCTTTAAAAAAAAAAAAAAGAGTGGATGTATAAATATGTGTAACTGATTTATTTTGCTATACACCTGAAACCAACACAACATTGTAGACCAACCAAAGTTGATTTAATAGAAAAATAGACAAAAGGCATGAGCAGAGTGTTATAAGACATTTAAATGGCCCTAAAATTTGTACTAGAACTACAAGTTAAAACGATACTGAGTTACTATTTCTCTTGTGAGATTAGCAAAAATTCAAAAGCCTGAGAGCACTCTGTTAAGGAACCTATGAGGAAACAGTCACTTATTAGTTGCAGTGGCAAGTACAAAACAATTTAGTCCCCACAAAGAGGTATTAGGCATATCTATTAAAAGTACATATGAATTTACCCTTTGATTCAGTAATCCCACTTATAATTTTCCCAGTGGTACTTGTTTAACATAATGAAAATAGAAATGCACAGAATTATTTATTGCGGCATTGTTTAGAACAGCAAATTAGAAATCACATGCGTATACCTCAGAAACAGGGCTTCCCTCATAGTTCAGTCCTGGGTGGGGAAGATCCACTGGAGAAGGGAAAGGTTACCCACTCTAGTATTCTGGACTGGAGAATTCCATGAATTGTATATTCCATGGGGTTGCAAAGAGTCAGACATGACTGAACAACTTTCACTCACTCACTCACTCACTCTAGAAACAGGTTGATCATGTGGTAGAAACAATGGATTACCATGGAGCTGTAGAATAGAATGGGCTTCCCAGGTGGTACTAGTGGTAAAGAACCTGGCTGCCAATGCAGGAGACTTAGAGATGTGGGTTCAGTCCTTGGGTTGGGAAGATCCCCTAGAGGAGGGCATGGCACTCCATTCTAGTATTCTTGCTGGGGAATCCCATAGACAGGGAACCTGGTGGGCTACAGTCCATAGGGTCACAAAGAGTTGGATGCAAGTGAAGCTGCTGAGCGGCAGCAGTAGTAGAGTAAAATAAAGTGACCTAAATGTTCATCAACAGATGAATGGATAACAAAGATATGGCATATATATGCAACAGAATACTAAGCCATAAAAGAATGAAAAATGCAGCAACATGGATGAACCTTAGAGGGTATTATGCTTATAAAATAAGTTAGAGAAAGACAAATAGTGCATATCATTTAAATGTGGCTTCTTAAAAATATGAAACTACTGAATATAACAAAAGAAATGGACTCACAGAGACAAAACTAGTGATTATCAGTGGGGAGAGAGAAGGGGAGGAGCAAGATAGATTTAGAGGTACAAACTATTGTGGAAAATAGTTTAAAATAGTTTTTACATAAACTATTGTGGAAAATAAAAAAGCTACATGGATGTATGGTACAATTCAGGGAATATGCCAATAACTATAAATGGAATATAATTTTTAAAAATTGTGAATCACTTTTTTGCACACCTGAAACTTATTTAATATTGTATATGAATTATACTTCAGTAAAAGGTTTTAAGACTATATGAGCTGATAAGAATTAACTTGGTATGTATTTTTAAGTTAAAAAACAGGAGGAAAAAGGGCAAATATGGTCTATTATTAATACAGAGTACATCATGTGAAATGCCAAGCTGGATGAAGCACAAGCTGGAATCAAGATTGCCAGAAGAAATATCAATAACCTCAGATAATGCAGATGACACTGCCCTTATGGCAGAAAGCAAAGAGGAACTGAGGAGCTTCTTGATGGAAGTGAAAGGAGAGTGAAAAAGCTGGCTTAAAACTCCACCTTTAGGGAGGGAGGTTCAAAAGAGAGGGGATATATGTATACCTATGGCTGATTCATGTTGAGCTTTGACAGAAAACAGCAAAATTCTGTAAAGCAATTATCCTTCAATTAAAAAAAAAACAAAACACCAAAAAACTCAACATTCAAAAAACTAAGATCATGGCATCCAGTCCTCTCATTTCATGGCAAATAGATGGGCAAACAATGGAAACAGTGTCAGACTTTATTTTGAGGGGCTCCAAAATCAGTGCAGATGGTGACTGCAGCCATGAAATTAAAAGACATTTGCTCCTTGGAAGAAAAGCTATGACCAACCTAAACAACATATTAAAAAACAGAGAGATTACCTTGCCGACAAAGTGCTTCTAGTCAAAGCTATGGTTTTTCCAGTAGTCATGTATGGATGTGACAGTTGGACCATTAAGAAGGCTGGGCGCCAAAGAATTGATGCTTTTGAACTGTGGTGTTGGAGAAGACTCTCGAGAGTCCCTTGGACTGCAAGGAGATCCAACCAGTCCATCCTGAAGGAAATCAGTCCTGAATATTCATTGGAAGAACTGATGCTGAAGCTGAAACTCCAATCCTTTGGCCAGCTGATGTGAAGAATTGACTTCTTGGAAAAGACCCAGATGCTGGGCAAGATCGAAGGCTGGAGGAGAAGGGGATGACAGGATGAGATGGTTGGATGGCATCACTGACTTGATGGACATGGGTTTGACCAGGCTCTGGGAGTTGATAATGGACAGGGAAGCCTGGCATGCTGCAGTCCATGGGGTCGCAGAGAGTCACACATGACTGACCAAGTGAATTAAACTGAACTGATTAATAATCTTTTAGACAGAAGAGGAAAGAATATATGAGCATTTTCTTATTTTTATACAAGAAACACAAAAGGATAAACTAGAAACTGAAGAAATTTGGTTACTTTGGGAGTGGTGAAAATAAGTGAACCTTTTTTGAGACTTGTATGTTTGAGTTTTGAGACATGTTAATTTTGTACCTTTTTTAAAAATAAAATCAACAAGGATGTGATTGGGTAAAACAAAAAAGCAAATGAACCTAACTGTATTTCATATTGATAATACAGGAAAAATTAACAGATTACAAATATAGTACTCTGTTCTCAGTGGTATATATTTTAAGGATAAACATTTCAGTCATTATATTGGTGTGGTAATTTTGTGAGTTTTTACTGTTAAGGGAATAAAAATATGGAATGGGGAAAGAGAAGAACTCCATGGTTAAAGAGGTAACAATATGAACTAATGATTTAAATATATATATATATATTTTAGCATTTATTAACTTTGCCTACTATAAAATTCTAGAAGCAGTGACACTACAGTAGCAATCACCACACTTACTCCAGTCCCTACCACAAGTAGGCTTCCTTGCTAGCTCAGTTGGCTAAGAGTCCACCTGCAAGACAGGAGACCCCGGTTTGGTCCTGGGTCAGGAAGATCCACTGGAGAAGAAACAGGCTACCCAGTCCAATATTCTTGGACTTCCCTTGTGGTTTAGCTGGTAAAGAATCTGCCTGCAATGTGGGAGACCTGGGTTTGATCCCTGGGTTGGGAAGATCCCCTGGAGAAGGGAAGGGCTACCCACTCCAGTATTCTGGCCTGGAGAATTCCATGGACTGTATAGTCTCAAAGAGTCAGGCACAACTAAACGACTTTCACTTTTACCACAAATAGCAAAAATAGGACATTTGGTTGATTCCAAGTCAGGAACAGGAAAAATAGAAAGCGGACAAGGAACATTTTTATATGCTAAAAAAAAGGAAGTCCTCAAGATACATCGAAAGTATATAATGACCAATATGAAGGGCTTTCCACTGGCCAGATTTGGAATCATTTGTGCATTAAAGTGAGTAATGAAGTCCTAGATAACATATTAGATAATAAGAAACAATCTATGTTCCTTTTTCATTGTGATAAAAAGAAACAAAACCAAAAAAGATGCGGGGGTCACAGAAGAGAACGCATTTCTTTTTTTCCTTTTTTCTTTATTTTTTTAAAGAATGCTACAGAAAAATAAGAGAATGGATCAGATCAGATCAGTTGCTCAGTCGTGTCTGACTCTTTGCGACCCCATGAATCGCAGCACGCCAGGCCTCCCTGTCCATCACCAACTCCCGGAGTTCACCCAGACTCACATCCATCAAGTCAGTGATGCCATCCAGCCATCTCATCCTCTGTCGTCCCCTTCTCCTCTTGCCCCCAATCCCTCCCAGCATCAGAGTCTTTTCCAATGAGTCAACTCTTCGCATGACATGGCCAAAGTACTGGAGTTTCAGCTTTAGCATCATTCCTTCCAAAGTAATCCCAGATTCCAAAGAAATCTGATCTCCTTCAGAATGGACTGGTTGGGTCGCCTTGCAGTCCAAGGGACTCTCAAGAGTCTTCTCCAACACCACAGTTCAAAAGCCACAGCTGGGTATTGTTTTTGCTTTGGCTCCATCCCTTCATTCTTTCTGGAGTTATTTCTCCACTGATCTCCAGTAGCATATTGGGCACCTACTGACCTGGGGAGTTTCTCTTTCAGTATCCTATCATTTTGCCTTTTCATACTGTTCATGGGGTTCTCAAGGCAAGAATGCTGAAGTGGTTTGCCATTCCCTTCTCCAGTGGACCACATTCTGTCAGATCTCTCCACCATGACCCGCCCATCTTGGGTTGCCCCATGGGCATGGCGTAGTTTCATTGAGTTAGACAAGGCTGTGGTCCTAGTGTGATTAGATTGACTAGTTTTCTGTGAGTATGGTTTCAGTATAGTGGACTTTAAAAAATTACTGGTTTGTAACCACTAGTATACCAGTTGCTTCTGGCAGAGATTACCAATTGATACAAAAACCATTAAGCAAATACAAGATTGTTGGGGAAGAGAATAATTATCAATACATTAAAATATTACTCCATAGATTACTAATTACAAAGGAGAAAATATAACTCTACAATGGAAATATTTGTTGGATAACCACCTTAAAGCTAATGATCAACATTACTAATGCTGGGATGAACTGGTATGATACATTAAGGAGGCATACCATCTGTGTACTCTTCCTGTCAAAAATGATTAACCTGAACTGAAATCTTAATGGAGCTAATCCAAACTTTAGGACAATATTACAAGATAAATAGCATCTTAAGGTTTTTTTTTTTTTTTTCTTTCTTCTTTTTTTAAAAAGAAAAACAAACAGGAAAAAAACTAGGGAGACATGACAGTCAAATACAATATGGAACCTTAGATTGCAGCCTGAGGTTGGGGAAGAAAAGGTGTAAAGGAGATAAGGGGGAGAGTTGGGGACAATATTGTTTGTGTTAATTTTTTTGAAAGGGATGATGGCATTATAGTTACGTTTCATAATGTTGTTGTTGTTTATTACTCAATTAGAGTTAAAGCTTCGTGGTATCTACAGGTTTCAGATCCTTCACCCATAAATAACTTGTGTGTGTGAGTTTATATGTAAATCAAATGAAACAAAATGTCAGTAGTTGAATCTATAGAGGTAAAATTTTGTGGAAGTACACTGTATTCTTCATTCAACTTTTCTAAAGATTGAAATTTTTTAAAATAACTGTGGAAGAATAAAAGGCAAGGGCCAGAACTGTACACTGTCAGTGTACAACTGTCAGTAGTGCTGTAAGACTTCCCCTCCCTTCTTAGCTTTCATTATATCATTTTCTGATCTAATATGATATTTGTCATTAAGTGATATCAATGTATGTTAGAGCTCTTCATGTTATATAAAGTGCTATATCACTGTTAATTGTTGTTAATACATATCAAACATAGAAGGGAAATGGAGATGGAGAAAGAGAAGATAACAGAAACCATCATCCTGGCCTTTAAAATTTTTGTTGAATTAGTGACCAACATTTTCCACATTGACAGTCTCATAATTGAGACAACCTACACAGATATTCTTAGATTGATCCTAAGAGCAGCTCTCTCTCTTGGTAAGTAATAGCATTATATGTTACCTATCAGTGTAGAAGAATACTTAACAAAGGAGTGAATACAAGGAAGCTGGAATCAGTTGGTTCTGGTGATTCACATGTCTCCCATATGTAAAATATACTCACCCCTGACCAAGACTTCCAGAAGTCTTACTATAGTATCATCTCAAAAATCATGCTCTTGTTATCTAATTTAGTTTAGATACAAATGAAGTTCCTTGGGTGTAGTTCCTTTGGTATAGTTTCTCTTGATCTGTAGCCCTTTAAAAGTGAAAAGACAAATTACTTGCCCATACACACCCAACATACAGTGTTAGGACAGGCATAGGATAACCTCTGTAAACAAACCTGTTTGAAATGGGGAAATTGGGTGCACACAGGGATCACTGTTCCATAGCAATTCTGAAATCCAGCTGGGCAAATGTTGGAAGTTATTTGATTAGATCTTAAGAAATAATTCTTTATGGCTCATGAATCTACCCTTTAGGCACAAAGTTCCACACTAATTTACCCTTTTTTCCTATTTTTCTTTTTTTTTTTAATTCAGATATAATTTGCATTCTATAAAATTTACTTTTTAAAGTGTAAAATTCAGTGGTTTTTAATATACTCATTCACAAAGTTTTGTGACCATTACCACTATCTGTAGGATATAGTCTTCATCCTTAAAAAACCCATTTTTAGATTAGCACTCATTCCTCATCATTCTCCTACTCTTCTCCAGGCTCTGGCAATCACTAACAAATCTCTATCTCTAGATTTGCCTGTTTTAAACATTTCATATAAATGCAGTTGTACTATGCACAACCTTCATTTAGCATGCTTTTGAGGTTCATTATTCTGGTACATATCAGTTCTTTGTTTCTTTTTATGAATGAATAGTACTCTATTGTATAAATATACTACATTTATATACTCACCAGTTGATGTTCATTTGGGTTGTTTCTACTTTGTGGTGGTTATGAATAATGCTGCTGTGAACATTCATACACATTTTTGACTGAATGTGTTTTCAGTTTTCTTGGTTATATACTTGGGGGTGGAATTTGCTGGGTCATATGATAATCCTTTGTTTACATTTTTTAATGTGTTATCAAGGGCTTCCCTCGTAGCTCAGTTGGTTAAGAATCTGCCTGAAACACAGGAAACCTGGGTTCAAACCCTGGGTCAGGAAGATCCCCTTCCTGACCAGGAGAAGTCGGCTCTCCAGGAAACCAGGAGAAGGAAATAGCAACCCACTCCAGTATTCTTGCCTGGAAAATCCCATGGACAGAGGACCTGGTGGGCTATAGTCCACAGGATCACAACACAACTTAGTGACTAAACCACCACCACCATTGTGTTATCAAAGTGTATTTTCCAAAAGACTGCACCATTTTGCATTCCCACCTGTGGTGTATGAGGACTCAAATTTCTTCACATCCTCAGTTGTTCTTGTTATCTGCATTTATAATATAATTCTCCTTCTAGGTGTGAAGTAATATCTCATTCTGGTTTTGATTTGCATTTCTTTAAAGACTAATGTGCTTTAGGGAAATGCATCTTGTCATGTGCTTACTGGTCATTAGTAATATCTTATTTGGAGAAATGCCTGCTCAAATCATTTTCTCCTTAATTGGGCATTTGTTTCTTTATTGTTGGGTTATAAAAGTTCTTTATATACTTGGAAAGTAGACCCTTATCAGACATGTGATTTGTAAATATTTACTCCTGTTCTGTGGACTGTATTCACTTATTGATAATTTCCTTTGAAGTACAAACATTTTAAATAATAATCAAGTTGTTTATATCTGTTTCATTGCTTGTGTTTTAGTGTCAGATCTAAGGAATCACTGATTTGATCTAAGGTCTTTATACTTATGTTTATAAGTAAATTTATACTTATGTTTTCTTTCAGATTTTTATAGTTTTAGGTCCTGTGCTTAGATCATTAATCCGTTTTGGGGTTAATTATTCTATATGGTATGAGGTAGAGGTCCAGCTTCATTATTTTGCATATAAATATCCAGTTGTCCTAAGCAAAACTTATTGAAAAGACAATTATTTTCTTCCTTGAATTTTCTTGGTACTCTTAACAAAAATAGATTAAGATATGTGTTCTTCGCATGAGTGCTGAGACTATTGTCTATTTTGTTCATTTTGAATTCCTGGAAAATACCTTAGTTCCTGGCATATAATAAGTTCTAAGGGATTTTGTTGAATGAATTATTGTTGTAGATCTCCTTCGGTTCTTTTAGGAAAATAGCTTCGATGAAGGCAAGCCTGGGAGGAAGGAATGAAGGGAGGGAAAAAAATTTTTTTAATAAATTAAGGGTTTATCTTGGGGCTCAGTTCTGCTCTATTGATCTATATGTCTATCCTTATGCCATTAACACCTACGCTTGGTTATTACACTTTTTAATAAGTTTTGATATGAGGAATTGCTAGTCTTCCAATTTATTTCTTTTTCAAGGTTGTTTTGGCTATTCTGGATTCCTTTCATTTCGATATGCATTTTAGAATCAGCTTGTCATTTTCTACAAAAATGCCAGCTAGGGCTCTGATAGAGATTGTGTTAAATCTGTTGATCAATTTGGGGAATATTATCATGTTAACAGTATTAAATCTTCCAGTTCATGAACACAGGACGTATTTCTGTTTATTTAGGTTCTCTTTATGCTTTGTCAGACTTATTTTTCTTCTTTGTAATATGTTGTAAATGAAATTATTTTCCTAATTATTTCATTTTGGAATTGCTTAGTGCCATTGTATAGAAGTAAAATCGATTTTTGTATATTGACATGGCATTCTGTGACCTTGCTGAACTTAATTGGTTCTAAAATTTTGTGTGTGTGGATTCTGTAGAAATTCCTATATACAACATTGCATTATCTATAAAGAGAGTTTTACTTCTAATTTTTCAATCCAAATGGCCTTTACCTCCTTTTCTTGCCTAATTGCACTGGCTAGAACCTCCAGTACATGTTGAATAGAAATGGTGAGAGCATATGTCCTTTTCTTGTTCTGATAGTTTTGGGCAAACTTTCACTCTTTCACCATTAAATATGATGTTATTGTAGATTTTTCATAGATGCCCTTTCTTAGATTGAGGTAATTTCCTTCTATTCCTAGTTTGTTCAGTGTTTTTATCATGGAAAGGTTATAAAGTGCTTTTCTACATCTGTGGAGATTATTAATGTGGCTTTTGTCCTTTGTTAATATGTTATATTACATTGCTTGACTGGTTTTTATATGTTAAACTAACCTTGCATCTTGGGGATAAATCCCACTTGGTATTGATGTATAATCCTTTTTATTGTGTCTTGCTAGTTTCTGTTTGATAGGAGAGTTGACCCTCAAACATGTGGTAGATAGAGTCTGACCCTTTGTACAACCAAAAATTCATGTATAACTTACTGTCAGCCCTCTGAATTTGTAGTTCCACATCCACTAAGATTCAACCAACCACAAATTGTGTAGTACTGTAGTATCTGCTGTTGAAAAAAAATCCACGTATACGGATTCTTGACCAGCTGAGCTACGAGGAAAGCCCCAACAACAACATAGCTCAAAACCATGTTGCTTCAGGGTCAACTGGATTTTTTGTCTATTCATAATGGATAGTTTTCATTTGATTTGGTAGTTTTCTTTTTGTGTGGTTTCTTTGTCTGGTTTTGCTATCAGGCTAACACTGCCCTCATAGGATGGGTTGGGAAGTGTTCCTTCCTCATCTCTTTTTTTGGAGTTTGTGAAGGATTAGTTTTAATTCTTCTTTAAATGTCTAATAGAATTCACCAGTAAATCTATCTGTTCCTGGGCTTTTCTTTGTGACAAGAGTTTTGCTACTAATTCAGTCTCTTTACTTGTATGTCTGTTCAAGTTTTTTATTACTTCTTGAGTGAGTTTGATAGTTTTTGTCTTTCTAGGAATTTGGCCTTTTCATATAGGATATCTAATTTGTTGATATGTAGCTTTTTTTTCTGTAGTATTTCTTTATTACTTTTTTGTGTTTCTTTAATGTTAATGGTGATATCTCTTTCTTCATTTCTAATTTTACAAATTTAAATCTTTATTTTTTTTCTTGGTCAATTTTTTTTAATCTTTTCAAAGAATCAATTTTTGGTTTTATTGATCTTCTCTTTATCTTACCTTGTCTTGCCTTTCCCTTCTCCTATTTAATATTTTCTGCTCTAACTTTTAATTTATTTCTTCCTCTATTCTTGCTTTGGGTTTAATTTTCAAATCATTTTCTCTTAAGGAGGGCTAGGTTGAGTTGAATTTTTTAATATCTATGTTTATTGCCTTAAGTTGCTCTCTAATCACTGTTTTAGCTTCATCACATACCTTTTGGTATATTGTTTTCCTTTTCAGTCATTTGGGAGTTGATTGGTGTTGAGCATCTTTTTCCATGTTCGGTCATTCTGCTGTTTGCAGGATACTTCAGTTCCTCTCCTTGTGAGCCTCCTCAGTGCCACAATTTTCTCCAGAGTGAGTGATGAGAGAGCAAGAGGGCAGAATAGAAGGGGGTGATAGTGAACATCAGTGTTCAGAGTATCCAGGATAGACGCCATATTCTCTTATAACCTAATCTTGGAAGTGACGTACACTTTTGCAGTATGTTATTTTAATCTCACATTTCACCCTTCATGCAATGTGGAAGGGACTATGCAACACTGGAGACCAGGAGGTGAAGTGGGAATCATTAAGAACCATCTTGAAACTGGCCACCACAAAGAACTTGCTAAATTCTTGAATTTGTTAAATTTGAAAAATAAAGAGATAGGGCAAAAATAAATTATTTCTGTCTTCTTAGGGGCATACCATTTCCATGTGGCAACATATTTTCTCTTCTAGCCCAGTGTTTATTAGTTGCCTAACTTTTGAAACCATTTGAGTGTATATCCCTGACCAAGATCTTTAGTTAATTCATTTTTTTGTAATTATGACCACTTGTGCAAGAAATCTAGAAGGCTCACTAACTAATTAGCAACTGAGCAGCATTTTCTTTATCTCTTTATCTTTTTAAATCGTATTTGGTTTTTTGCTGTTTGCCAAGGCTTTTGGTTTTACACATAGATGTATTCCTAATATAAACAAGCAAAAACTGAGTAGATGAATAACTGAGCTCTAAACTCAACTGTTGCCTGGAAAATCCTGTGGACGGAGGAGCCTGGTAGGCTGCAGTCCATGAGGTCGCTAAGAGTCGGACACGACTGAGTGACTTCACTTTGACTTTTCACCCTCCTGCATTGGAGAAGGAAATGGCAACCCACTACAGTGTTCTTGCCTGGAGAATCCCAGGGACCGTGGAGCCTGATGGGCTGCCGTCTATGGGGTCACACAGAGTCGGACACAACTGAAGCGACTTTGCAAACTCAACTCTAAAGTGTAGCTCTAGTCATATGATATGAATGTGATCATATTTCTGTCCCTTTTTTATAAATTTAATCATTTTGAATTTATAAAGTGGCATTAGCCAGTAAATTACAGGTCAGTTAACCGAAATACATAGAAGTAAATCCAGTATCTCCTTTTAACACATAATGCAAAGCGAGATTAGGTTTGGAAAAATGACGGAGAAACAGTTTGCGGAAAACCTTCAAGGATTCCTGAAGGAAGTCATCAAGAAATAGTATTAATTAGGAATCCTTCTGTGTAACATAGAAATCTCTTGCTTTGATATTAATCACTTTAGTTAGGTTACATATGCTAATACTGTCTATTCTGGATCAGAATATATCACATGGGCTTAGAAATTATGTCCTTTGTATTTTCCAAGCTAATTAATAATGTATGTATTAACCTAGTTAATATTTCTACTTAGTTGACATTTTATGATTTAAATAATATATAACTGCTCAGCCTGAATCTTCTTGTTTCTCTTGTTATGTTCACTACAATCTAAGATAGCAGTGTAGTTAATGTCAGTTATTAAAATGCCAAGTATAAGAACTCAGTATTTTATCTACAATCTCATACAATCTTAAAATATCCTGTGAGCAAGCCCTATTATGATTTCCAAAGTTCTGTTATTTCCATTTTATGAACAGAGAAACTAAAATATGGAGGGGTGTTTAACTAACCTAAATTTATAAAGATGGCTAAGATTTCAATCTGTCAGTCTTTTTTCATTAAAATTTTGTTGATGTACAATATTATTTTAGTTTCAGGTATACTATGGGATGATTTGACATACATGATGTAATGATCACCACAATAAATTTAGTAACAGTCTGTCCCCATACAAAGTTATTTCAATACCATGGGCCATACACCTTGTATTACATATTCTCACTTACATGTGGAACCTAAGAAACAAAACAAAGTGAAACAGATTCATAGTTACAGAGAACAAACAAGTGGTTGCCAGAGGAGAGAGGGGTGTTGGGGGATGAATAAGTGAAGAGGGGGAAATTAAGAGGTACAAACCTCCAGTTTTAAAATAAATATGCCATGGGGATATAATATATACAACTGACCCTTGAACAAAATGGGAGTTCAGAGCATTGACCCTCTGCATGGTCAAAACTCTTAACTTTATAGTGGGCCCTTCATATTTGGGCTTCCACATCTACAGATTGAACCAACTATGGATTGTGTAGTACTGTAGTGTATATTTATTGGAAAAAAAATTCATGTCTATGTGCACTTCTACAGTTCAAACTCATGTTGTTTAAGGGTCAAGTGTATAGGCAAGTCTTTCTTTTTAGTACCCTAGAACAACTAGTGCCTCTCTTCCCTACTCGGTTCTAAACAAAGAATAAATATGAGAATTAAATATTAGTTTTTTTATAAGCCCATAATCCCGCCTCAGATGTTTTTTTCAGAATTCAAAATTGTTTTAAAAGAGCTAATATTAAGGAGATGTTTATTGTGCAACATCTCTGCTGCTGCTGCTAAGTTGCTTCAGTTGTGTCCAACATCTCTAGCAGATCCAAAAAAGCACCCTGTGATCAAATATATTGATACTTCTGCAAGACCATAAACAGATTGATGTCAGTTTAGATCGCATTTTGCTAATCAGATATGATGGTGATCAAGGTGGAGGTAGTTTGTTGCCTTTCCTCACCTTTATAAAAATAGTTGCTGGTTGGAGGATTTGCCTTCAGATCTCTTAGGCACTCCAACTAAGACGACATAAGCCTTCAATCTCAGACAGCTCAGAATCAAGGCAGGTCTGTTCACACAACACTGATTTGTCTGGGTAAGAGTTGAGGTGGTAATGAGCAGAAAATTAATATCTCTAGAAGTAGGCCCACTTCCGAAGAGGAAGTACAGAGACTCACCAGATAAAGCTTAGTCATCCTTCCCATTTCACCAGTCATTCTACCTCTGAAGGAGCAGGGTAAATAAAAGGATTGGGGTGAAACCAGTAGTATGTCTTTGGAAAAACCACCACTACCACCCAATATCAGTACTCTTTTTTACTTATTATATACTGTGTTTATAAATTTATTTATTCCATACTTCTTACTATAAAATAATTTAGTTGTTTTTACCTCTTGTCCAGGTTTCAAGCAGAAATGTATATGACTACTTACCTTTATTTTGGTTATAGCTGACCAACATGTTTTGGGATCAAGGACTGATTAAGACTCTCAATAATGGTATTACTGTTTCTATAGGGGAATCTTAGTGGATGCGTGCTGAAATATTTAGGAGTGAAATGCCATAATTTTGCAATTTACTTTACAGTAGTTCTACAAACCAGAAAGTAAAAAGAATGTGAATATGGCAGCATACTGACAATTCTTGAATCTTGGTTGAGGCTCTCTGTGTCATTGTAGTGTTAATTTTTTCTTTATGACTGAAATGTCTTGATATGAAAAGTTGAGAAAGAAAAAATCCTTGATGACATTCAGGCTCTACATATTTGACAGGATTAATGGTAATAAACAGTTAACAGAGTTTAGACGTTTTCTTTAATAGTTAATGTGTGTACCTACTCTACTATATTAAAATTTGCTTGATTACTTATATATACAATTTATGTTCACATACTAAGTTTTAATATCTTTTACAATTCATTTGAATTAAAACTGAAAATAAGCTGTCTCGTTTTATGTCTAGTTCTTTATATTTTAATTTGGGGCCAAAAATGTTTATTTTGAAGAAATAATTAAATAGCCAAGTTTGGGGTTAATATATTCTCATAATACTAATTAAATCTACAAGGTTTTTGTTGCTAAGTTACAGTAACCATTCGCAATTATGGACTTCCTCTGAGACTTCTGAAATCATTAATTTGTAGTTAAGATAAATTTAAACATTGGTATTTTGTATTCTCTTTTTAATTCTTACTGTATTTATTTCTTCCCTAGATCTTCCTCAGAACTGTGATCCTAACATTCCCCTAGTTGCTCAGGAATTAATGAAAAAGATGATACGTCAGTTTGCAATTGAGTATATTTCAAAAAGTGGTAAAATTCAAGAGAATAGAAATGGTTCAATTGGACCAAGTCTGATATGTAAAAGTATCCAAATGAATCAAGCAGAAAACTCCCTTCAGGAAGAGCAGGAAGGCCCCTTAGACCTCACTGTGAATCGAATGCAAGAACAAAATACTCAGCAAGGTAAGATTTGTGTGTGTGTATGTGATGTATGATTTTAATATTCTTAAGTATATATATATGTATATTTATAACCATATATTCACAGAGAAATTTAAAAGTAATATTACTTGAAATTAGTCTGTAACATTGACTAGAGAGAAGTGCTAAATTAAAACTTTTGTATTACATTTGACTTTTGTTTATAAAAGGAGAAGTGAAAGTTTCTCTACCCTCTTTTCACAATAAAGTGTATGGTGAGAGAATCCTAACAAGCAACCTAAAAGGAAAGTATACAAATAAAAAGATGTATATGATAAAAATGAATTTTTGTAATGTACACCTGAGAACATTCATTAAGCACTTTTGTTCTTCAGTTTTTCACACTTAGGTCAAAAATTTAAAACTGATGGATAATAGTCAATTGTTTATGATGTCACTAGGGAAAGAGAAAAGTTAATACCTTAATAAACATAATGTAAATAATTATATAGAGAGACACATTTTTCAAAAGCATGAATGACGAAACTGTGCTGATCTTATCTGATCATTATTTAAAGGAAGAATTGTGATTCTCAGAGGAAAAGAAGGAAGAGCCTTAAAGTGCTTGTTCAGTTCAGTTCAGTCGCTCAGTGGAGGATGCCAAATAAGTGTTTGCCTAGAGAAGAGAGAACAAATAGCTTTTGTTAATACAAATTAGGGATAGTGTTGTCAGGCCTCAAAACCAGAAAAATGTTAGCATTAAGTTTGATTGCAGAAGGCAATGTGGTGTTTGAGGCTCTAGAGAAGAGTGCATTACTCAGTATTTAAAGACGATCATCTTTTCAGTGTGTAAAACAGATTAAAATTGAGAGAGGCTGAAATATGGAAATATTTTTCTTTTTGCTTCCTTAATTTTAGGTTTTATAAAATTGAGAGAGGCTGAAATATGGAAATATTTTTCTTTTTGCTTTCTTAATTTTAGGTTTTATGAGTTTATTTATGTAGAAAGATTTGAAAAATTTGAGATAATAAGACAGGTTGGTTATAAGACAGAGAAAGAAATGTTGAAGATGATTTTAATAGAAGGCTTAAGGGCAAAATATATCAATACATTGAATTTTGAAAGTTAGAAAGTATGGGAATTTTAGTATCGCCGCTTATTTTGTTACATTTCAATGATTCACCTCTTAAATCTTTCTCCTTTGTGGGAAGCAGTTCAGTGTTATAAACAGACTTAAACATAGGCTTTGGTATCTGTGACAGACTTGTGGTTGAAATCCCTGCTCTGCTACTTAAATTACACGAAGTGTTAACTTTCTGTCAGTTTTAATTTCCTCACTTGTTACTTGGCAATAATATAACAAACTCATTGGGGCAATATGAAAGTTAAATATAAAATAACCACCTCATAAAAGATACTCAAACATTAGTCCTTCCATACTCTATTTCTTGTTCCATACTACCACAGAAGAGAAGCCTTCGAAGTCTCTAAAATTTTTATCGTTATTCCACTATGTAAGACTGAACTTTCTCTGAATGATCCAATGAGCAGAATTAGGATCACTACCTAGAGATTAGGTGGAAATAGATTTTAGAACCATATAAGAAAGAATATTTCTAAGGATCAGACTTTTTTTTTTAAAGAGGAACGAGAAAAATGATTCCCTGCTTGCCTTATCATTAGAGGCATTCAGAAGCATCACCTGATTGGTTGGAATAGATGACATTTTAAAAGTAAATTTCTAGTTCTTATATTCTGTGATTCTGTGAATTCAAGTGATAAGGCATGTCCAAGTATATATAGAAAATAGTTACTACATTAATGTGAACTTTTTTGATATTGTAATTATTTGAACATTCTGAGGTTGAAAGGATTAATGATGGATATAAATGTGTAAATAGTCTTCTTGATTATAATTTTGAAGGATGATTTGTGATATGAGATTTCAGTGTTATTACTTGAGGACAAAATCATATAGTTTAATGTGGCTTATAGAGTAGAGAGCAAGGGAGAGAATAGTAGCAGGTGAGACTAAAAAAATATAAGATTATGAGAAAAACATATAGGAAATATTAAGGATTTTGACTTTTCTTACAACCATGGAAAGCTGCTATGTTTCTTTAAGCAGAGAGTAGTAAAATTAGATCCTCTTTTATAAAACTATTCTGCTGTGGTAGAAATTGGTAAGCTCTAACTTTGCCTACTTGCATACCAGTTTTTTTTAATAGAGCACATAACCTCTGATGCTTTTGTGTGTGCATGCACATGTGTGTGTGTATGTATACACACCAGTACTTTATATGTACTAATATTTTCACAAATTAATATTTTTTTAAGGTTGAAATAAAGATATTATAAACCATTTTCAAATGTCTTGCTAATCATGGCAACTTCACCCTCAGTGTCACACAGTGTAGACTTTAAAGTGTTTCATTAGTAATAATACAAGGTATAAATCCTTACTTCATATAGTTTCTTAAGACCTAAAAAAATGTTTGGACTGACTTCACTGTCCATACCTTATGATATAATTAATAAAATGGTCATATTAGTAGTAGCAGGATTAGTTCTGCCTTTGTGTATTTTTTGCTAGTACTTACTTTTTTTACATTATTCTTACTCTGTTATTTTGCAACAATACACATTTAAGTCATTTGCTCATTTTGTCAGTTATTTTATTCAAATTAGATGCTGTAATCTGTAATTCCAACAATAATGTGGCCATAAATAATGTGGATAATTTGTGGATTGTCTGACCTGTACATCTGTAAAATTACTATCTCAAATGGTGTTATAGGAAACTTAAAGCAATAGATAATTCTTATCTTTTAAAGACTATTTTAAAAAAAGAAGAGAGAAATATTACTGTCATCTTGAGTCATCAAAATGAAGTACAGATAACAAAAGAAAGAAAAAATGCCAACTAGTCTTATTTACAAATGTAGGTGCAAAAATTCTAAACATTAGCAAATTGAATATGCTGCTGCTGCTAAGTCGCTTCAGTCGTGTCCAACTCTGTGCGACCCCATAGACGGCAGCCTACCAGGCTCCACCATCCCTGGGATTCTCCAGGCAAGAACACTGGAGTGGGTTGCCATTTCCTTCTCCAATGCATGAAAGTGAAAAGTGAAAGTGAAGTCGCTCAGTCGTGTCCAACTCCTAGCTACCCCATGGACTGCAGCCCACCAGGCTCCTCCATCCATGGGATTTTCCAGGCAAGCAAATTGAACATAGTGAAGTATAAAAACATTATAAATAATGACTAGGGAAGCACAAATAATTCTGCATTTGAAACATTTTTTGTTTCCCACATTACAAAAAAATGAGAGAACTATATCATCCTAATAAATAAAAAAAATATTTACAAAATCTGACATTTATTATAAAAATTGCTTATACCACCAAGAATAGATGAGCATATCTCCTGCCAGGGACGTCATAATGAAATGATTTAAAGTAACAGACATGACAAAAATGCATACTATCACCAATTTTCAACATTTTATGCGTGGTCTTGACTCATGTAATGTGAAGAGAAAAAAAGAAATAAGCAATAATAAGTAATAGGTTATAAGGAAAGAATGAGCAGAATTGTGGTTGCTTATAAACAGTATAATTGTATATATAGAAAATATGAAAGAATATCTATGTAAAGTTTTCAAACTGGTGAAAAAGTTTAGAAAATGTACTATTCACAAGATTAGTATGTATTATAATATCCAATTAGAAAATCCAACTTTTAAAAAATCTCTTTTACAGTAGCAACAAAAGCAGGAAAAACATTAAAACACCTAAGAATGAAACTAATAAACTATGAACTTACGGAGAACATTATAAAAATTTTATTGAAGTATATAAAAGAAGACTCCCAAAATAAGTAATTCTATTTTAAATGAATGGGAAGACTCTATAAAAGATAGCGGTTCATCTTTAATATACTTAAAAATTGAGCTTCAGGTCTTCCCTGGTGGCTCAGTGGTAAAAAATCTACCTGCCAGTGCTAGACATGCAAGTTCAATTCCTGGTCTGGGAAGATCCCACATGCTGAGGAGCAACTAAGCCCGTGTGCTACAACTATTGAGTCTGTGGTCTAGAGCCTGGGACCACAACTATTGAGCCCATGCGCCACAACTACTGAAGCTCATGTGCCCTAGAGCTGTGCTCTACAACAAGAGAAGCCACCACAATGAGAAGCCTGCTCACTGCAATGAAGATAGCTCCCACTTGCTGCAACTAGAGAAAAGCCAACATGAAGCAACAAAGACCTAGCACAGCCAAAAATAAATAAATAAATTTTTTTTTTTTAATTCAGCATCAGTCCATTTAAAATTCTGATAGGGTTTATTGTGGAAAATGACTTTCCAATCATAAAATTTATGTGTAAAACTTAAAAGAGCCAAGAATTACCAAGACAATGTGGTAAGGGACTTCTCTAAAACATATCAAGACTTAGCAAAATAATTCAAACAAGGTCCTGTAGCCCTTATACAAATCACTGGGACCAATTAGCAAGCCCAGAAATTCTCCAAACATTAGTGGAATCTTGGTACAAGAGCAAGAGATGTCATTAAACAGTTCCAAAGCAATTGGTTATGTGCATGGAGAGTGGGGGGGAAATGGATCCCTACCTTATATCACTCACAAAAGTAATTTCATTTGGGTTAAAGGGCTAAATGTTAAAAGCAAAACTAAAAGAAAAAATAAAAGATTATATCTTAATGAACTTAAAATAAGGAAGAATTTCCTAAGATGCAGAAATAACAATCCATAAAAGAATTGTGTAAATTTGACTGCACTAAAATGTAAAACTTAAGTATTATAAAAGTCATTATGCTGTTGCATCAGTTCAACAGTCGCTTCAATTGTGTCTGACTCTGTGCGGCCCCATAGACGGCAGCCCACCAGGCTCCCCCGTCCCTGGGATTCTCCAGGCAAGATCACTCCAACGCATGAAAGTGAAAAGTGAAAGTGAAGTCGCTCAGTCGTGTCTGACCCTTAGCAACCCCATGGACTGCAGCCCACCAGGCTCCTCCGTCCATGGGATTTTCCAGGCTAGAGTACTGGAGTTGGTTTCCATTGCCTTCTCCAGTAAAAGTCGTTATGAATAGTGAAAATTCAAATCTCCAATTTGGGGACAGTATTTACAACTGATGTAACTAACAACCATTCAATTAAACAAACCTATAGCCAATGAGGAAAACATGACACCATAGAAAAATAGACAAAAGTGGTTATCAGAAGATAACAGAATAGCCAAATAAAGTAAAAGATGCACAAAAGAATATCCTGCTCATCTTTCAATGGTAATTCAATCTCTGACTGACAATAAGTACTTGCAAAAAATATTTGACAGCTCCATCAGTTAAGCTCATATCTTTGAAATATCCACCCTTCATTTCGCATTTTTTTCCATCTGCAATAGCATTTTGCTCAATAGTTCTATAAATACTTGTAGAAATCATTGTATCTCTGAGACTTCTCTTTTCTATGCTAACCTTCAGGGTGTTGGGTTTTCTTTTCCATCTGCAGCAATATGACAGAATTTATTCCTTTTGCTTTTTATTAGTGCTGCAAATATTTGTTGAAACTATTTTGTCTGTCTAAACCTCTCAAGCAAATCTTTATAGGTTCTCTAATTGTTCTTCATAAATCAGTTTTCGTACTTTTCATTTTCCTTGTCTTCTCTTTGAAAAACCCTAGACTGACTTAAAATATTGTTACCATGAGAGAAACATTCCTATTTACCTCTTCCATGTACTTTCTAACCAAGTATTCAAATATTAGAGATTTTTTTTGTGCATTTTCATTTCTACAGATTTTTATAAATACTTTGAGCCTCAGAAACTGGGACAAAGTAAGTTATGGATTTTTTTTTTTCCTGGAGCAGTAAATTTAAAAACGGATAAAAAATAACATTAGCATAACCAAAAAAATTTTTTTTCTACTCTAATCTGGACCCAAAGTAAAAGCTTCTTTGAATCCCAAAGTAAAGGAGGAAATTTGAAACTTACGAACCTTTATCATTATCGTGACAACCTTGAAGAATTTACCAGTTCTATGTATATACAAAACAAGATCAAATGTGGGCAGAGATGAACCAGCAGTGCTTTGTTGCCCTTGTTGGTGTTGTTTTCTACCTTGAGGCTTGAGTGAATATTCTGGTAGAATTTTCAATATAGTAAATTTCTCACTTCATTGCAATTATTTCTGTGTATATATCCCCACTTCTGGAGCAGGAATCTGTCTATTCGCTTCTGCATCCCCAGTGTGTGTAAATGACGTACTGGATTTACCAGACTAAAAATCTTCACTATTTTCAAATACTATTGACAGATAAACTAAGAATTGTTCCTTGTTCATTGGATTTATGATATTTTAACAGTGAAATTTCTTACTTTAAACTTATTGGATGGAAATTATCCTGCAGTATCTTTAAACAACATATGGAACTTAGTGTCATGATGAACATTAATTATTGCAGTAACCTATAATGACTGGACATTTTTCAAATTATTTTCCCTACAGCTAACTGCCAACAGATTAAGATAAAAAAAATATAAAGAAGTTATTTCTCATTGCTGTTAGTAAGCTAAACTTTGGAAATATCTCCTAGTTAAATAATATTTTTGTAATAAATTATAAATGAGAGTATAAACTAGGCTTCAAGTGAACATTTGGGAGATTGCATTGAATGAGATATATAAATTTCAGTGATATGTTTAATTGTCATTAAGTGTCCTTTGTTAGTGGTGCTGCCACCTCCTCTAATCTGGTTTCTTGGCCGAGATTAAGGTAGGTGACATTGTCAAATGAGATGTTAAATTATAATTAAAAGGGCAATGTATCATTTTATGATACTATATTTTAAATTACTCTGTTTATAAATGAAGTCTGTTGTTACTCTGTTAGGAAAATACTGAATAGTTTCTAAGTTCCATTCAGAAGATATTTCTGTATGTACTAATGAATGCAATAAAATATCCATCTTGTTTTTCTGTAATAAACTTTTGTTTTCCAAGGCTAAAGACATGGAAGAAAATGTTATGTTCCATGCTTGAGAAGATACCATATTTCAGTAAACCTGAAGAATAAACATTTCTAGATGATCCATGTCCCTTCTGATCTCACCTTCTCTGACTCTAGGGATATAGGAAACAGGTGATATTTAAAAATTCTGAATCAAGTCTTACCACTCATTTGTTTAAAACTCTTTAATGGCTTTGAATTGTTCATAGGTCTAAAATCCTAAACTCACCAAGATCCAGACCCTGCCTACCTGTTCACTCTCACCTTGCACCTTTCTTTAGTCTTCATATTGAAATTCTCTGTTTTCTTGAATGTCACATACTCTAACCTCAAAACATTTGTACATACTCTTGCCTCTCAGTAGAAGCCACTCCCTACTTCCATCAATTTTTTCTAAATAAACCTTGGTTTTTCTTCAGGCTCCTTTAAACATAACTTCTGTAAGAAAAACTTTCTCTATTCCTCCTAAATTGGATGCACACAGACATACACATGCATTCTTATTAATTATCACCAAAATTGAGGTTGGGTAATTGATGCTTTTGAACTGTGGTGTTGGAGAAGACTCTTGAGAGTCCCTTGGACTTACAAGGAGATCCAACCATTCCATTCGAAAGATCAGTCCTGGGTGTTCATTGGAAGGACTGATGCTGAAGCTGAAACTCCAATACTTTGGCCACCTCATGCGAAGAGTTGACTCATTGGAAAAGACTCTGATGCTGGGAGGGATTGGGGGCAGAAGGAGGAGACAACAGAGGATGAGATGGCTGGATGGCATCACCGACTTAATGGACATGAATGAGTTTGAGTGAACTCCGGGAGTTGGTGATGGACAGGGAGGACTGGTATGCTGCGATTCATGGGGTCGCAAAGAGGCGGACACAACTGAGCAACTGAACTGAACTGAACTGATCTTATTATATTTTCCCATAGCATCCTGTATTCTATAGTCTCATCAACCAAATTAACTTATCTAGCACAAAATAGCACCATCTTATTTTGTACTTTGTTTGTCCCATTTAAGTTTTTTTTGTTCCTTTGTTATTTTCTTTTAGGTTGTATTTTTTTCTCTTATGTGACTCTTCTCCGTTTGCTGATTTTGAAGTAACATACTCTACTGCTGTTCTTAGTGGTTGCCCTTGTTGTTGTGTTAGTTGCTCAGTCGTGTCCAACTCTCCAGTCTCATGGAGTGTAGCCTGCTGGCAGGCTCCTCTATACATGGAATTCTCCAGGCAAGAGTATTGGAGTGGGTAGCCATTTCCTTCTCCAAGGGATCTTCCTAGAAATTTTTTAATGCTTAGTTAACTCAACAGTTTATTTAAGGAATATTTTAACTTACCTGTCCTGACACAATAGCCATTTCATCAGTTCTTTAGTTCTCTTTTAAAGACATCCCAATGAAAACATTTTAACTATTTGTTTTTATATAATCAATTTTTGTTTAGATTTACAAACATGATTATCTTTTTCCTTTGCTCATTATTCATTCTTGTAGCTTGAATTTTCTTCTGGAATCAGAGAGTCTTTTAATAAAGGTCTACTTGGCAGTACTCTTGCCTAGAAAATCCCATGGACGGAGGAGCCTGGTAGGCTTCAGTCCATGGGGTCGCGAAGAGTCAGACATGACTGAGCGACTTCACTTTTACTTTTCACTTTCATGCACTGGAGAAGGAAATGGCAACCCACTCCAGTGTTCTTGCCTGGAGAATCCCAGGGACAGGGGAGCCTGGTGGGCTGCCATCTATGGGGTCGCACAGAGTCGGACACAACTGAAGTGACTTAGCAGTAGCAGTAGCACTGGTAGTAAACTCTTTTAGGTTTTTCTCTTTTTTTAGTGTCTTGCTCTTTTTGTTTTTAAATAACCCCCTTGTTCTTAAAAGAGATTTTCTTCTTCTGGGTACACAAGTCTATGCTGACAATTACTCTTTTCTTAGCCCAGCTACTACATCTGTGTCTTGGCTTCTATTTTTGTATAATTTCACAACAAATAGTCTTTTCATTGTAGGTAATCTTCATACACTGTATCTACTTTTAGCACCTATCTCTCACTTTCTGTTTTGTTTATGCTGTTTTGCAGGTTGTCCTGGATATGTTTGGGTATAGATTTCTTTTATCCATTCTGCTTGGAAGTCATCATTTCTAAAACTGAGGACAAATTTCTTTTATCAATTGTGGTTTTCCAGCTATTATCTTTTTCAATATATTACATTTCTCACTTCATCTCTTGTCAAAAATTTTTGAGGCATATTTTGGATATCCTCTCATTCTATCCTTTTTATCTCTTCTCTTTCGTATCTTCCACCTCTTTGTCTCTTGTGTTAGATTAGTTAATTTAGAACTGTCTCTAGATTCACCGATTCTCTCTTTAGCTGTTCTAATCACTGTTTAAACCTTTGTCTTGAGTTTCTAATTTGTTATTATTTTTTTCATTTACAGAAGTTATTTGTTGCTTTTTTGAAATATGCCTGTCAGTGTGCCCCTAATTTTACAAAAAGAATCAATAAGCAAGATATCAAGAGTGACTTGAGAGGATTGTTTTAGGTAAGGTGGTCAGGAAAGCCTCCCTGAAGAAGTGAGTTTGAACAGAGAATTGAATAATTAGAAGTCGTCCTCCACATGAAGATCTGAGGGTAGGTCATTCCAGACAGAAGTATCAAAAACAGAGACAAAAATATCAGAAATCAAAGAAGGCAAGAATAAATCAGGTATGTTTGAGGAACTATATGAAGATTATCTCAGTCACTTAAAAATCAGGAGACTAGTCAAGGCTAGTCTTGACATGGTGAGGACATCTAGAGATGGTGAGGACAGGGAGGCCTGGCATGCTGCAGTCCATGGGGTCGCAGAGTCAGAGATGACTGGGTGACTGAAAAACAACAACAATATATTTAAACTGAATTTTTCTTTTTTTCTATATTGTAAAGAATATCACATAAAACCATGCACTTTAAATTTAGAACTTCCATAAACAAATGTTACCATGTAACCATCACTTGACTAACCTAATTAGCTATATGAAGTATAAAAAGAAAGAAAAAGAAGTCAGTTTTTCAATAGCTGTTAAATTTTTCCTGAATATTTTTTAAGTTTGGTATAAAGTTGGTCACTGTATTACCACGTGGTTTCCAAGTGACAGTTCATCGAGTTTTTGTTTCCTTTGTAATTTTTTCATGTATTTTCCCTCCAAATACAGCTTTCATAAGATGTACCTTAACATAATTCTTAAGTTATCAGTGTGCCAAATGGGGTTCAAAATATCCACTTGAATAAAGTAAAGCTGGTATTACCTCTATATTTAAATCTTTCTGTTATTACCAGAATTAAATCTTCCTTTCTATTACTGGAAGAATAAAATTTGTTTTCTTCTCATGGTTTGCATGGTCTTGATAAGATTTTGTCCCTGTCTACCCCTCTGATTCCTTTTCCTCTCTTCCTGGCTTAGTATGTGCACTAAACACTATCTGTGTATTTCTGACACATGCTAAGCTCATTTCACTTCTGAACCTTCACTTTTGCCAGTTGCTTTTCCTGGATTATTCTGCCTTTAAATCTTCTTGTTTCTCTGGCTTGTCCCCTTCATCGTTTATATCTCAGTTAGAACGTCACCTTAACAATAAGAAAGTGATAAATTCCAGAGTGTAAAAATAACTTTGAGTGATAAAGAAGAAAGCACTATTAGAAAAATCCAAAGAGAAACAGTAGTCTGTGAAAAAATATTTATAATTTATATTATAAAATAAAGGGCTACTAATTAATGCATTAACAGTTTCAAAAAATTGAGTACTGAAAGAAAAACCACCTGATAGGTAAATTAGCATTGTTTTACTATCAGTTCATATAAGAAGCTTTTTTTGTTCTTTTTAAAATAAACTTTTAATTTCTCTGTAAAGTCATCAAAGCAGGTTTAAAAGTGTTTAAACATAGGAAAACACGCTTATAAACTCATAGGAAATACAGTCATTATATGGTTCACACCTGTCGGACTAATAAGAATTCAAGTTGAACAACATAATCTTTCTCATGAGGCTGTAAGAAACAGGCACTCTCATGCATTCCTAAGGGAATACAAACTAGTTGAATCCTTATGGAGGGGAATTGGCAATGCATTTAACTCTTTGACCCAGCAATCTCATTTCAAAGAATTGAGCTTATAATTATACAAATATCAATGATACATATTGAAAGTTAATTCATCAGGGGTATATTATTTATAATAGCAAGGAATTAGAAGTGACCCAAATGGATAACTAAATTATTGTACATCCATACAGTGGAAAACTTGAGTATTTGGAAAAGGGTGTGAGAAAGATCCCTTTATAGTGACTTTTTCAGATTTTATTGTTAGGAGGTAAGAGCAAGATACAGAACTGTGTGTGTGTATATATATATTTTATATACATATATATATATATGTATTATTTTGTATAAACAAAGCAGGAAAGATAAAACCTATAAGGGAATGAAGTAAGTGAGATGGAGAGGGCTGAATAGAAGTATTGTGAATGGACCTTTAAATGCTCAACAAATCCCAAAGATTTTTAATTTTAAAAAATTAAAGCAATCCCTAAAATATGAAAAAGAAAGTAACAAATGAGCATAGTTGCATCATGTTTTTAACAGTAATGTATTAGCACTGAGAAAAGGATTCTGTCAGGTGACTTTACCCAATATTTTGACTGTATGTTTTTGGTGGAATATATTTTAAACATAAATGAGTACTTCAAAGAAATCCTAAACTTCTTTTAGTAATGTTAGTAATGATATTGCCATTGTGTGTTATTTTGGATCTGTAGGATAAATCAAATATATAATTATGTTATTATTTTAGGAAGCCAAGATTTTCAGGGTAAGAGTAGAAACAAACAAATTTAAAAATCAAAGAATTAAAAACCCTGTAAATTTCATATGGGGAAGACAGAGGATGAGATGGCTGGATGGCATCACTGACTCGATGGACATGAGTCTCAGTGAACTTCGGGAGTTGGTGATGGACAGGAAGGCCTGGCGTGCTGCGATTCATGGGGTCGCAAAGAGTCGGACGCAACTGATCTGATCTGATCTGATCTGATACTGAAAAGGGCTTCCCTGGTGGTTTAGACAGTAAAGAGTCCACCTGCAATGCAGGAGACCCAGGTTCAATCCTTGAGTCAGGAAGATCACCTGGAGAAGGACATGGCAACCCACTCCAATATTCTTTCCTGGAGAAGTCCATGGACAGAGCAGCCTGGTGGGCTACACAGTTCACAGGGTCACACAGAATGAGACACGACTGAGTGACTAATACACACACACAGATTGGAAATGTCATTGCAAACTCATGATTTATTTTTTTCATTTCAAAAGTCTGTACTTTTTAATGTATATTTATGAATATTTCAGTACTGAAATAATTGCATGACAGTTCAGTGACACTGAACTTGGGCCTAGATTGTGGTCTCTAAACATTATTTTCCTTTAAAGGAAAGTAGACCTCCTTGGAATCCAGGTCGGGATCAGAAAATGTATAAGATGATCCTGGAACATCTTGTGCCAACAAGCAAGAATGTACCAAAGACCGATTTGTCAACCAAATACAGGAGGCAATGCTAAAGGTTCCCCATTGGCCAAATATGAGAACATTTAAGCCTCAAAAGGAAAAACATTTTCAGCTGCAACATGTTGAATGTTTTAAAATCCATTAGATCTTGATAATGATTCCTCAAAGTCATTAGTCTGCACAGAGGAACATAGCATACCAGCTTATAACTTTTAAAATGAGCAGTTACAGGAAAGAGTTTAGCATTTATTTTGCTTTTCTTTTACAAATTGTATTTTAGGATAACCAAATTGCCTTCTTTTGAGAAGGATTCTTAAGAATTTCAGTTAATAAATATGAAGACATGATAAACTTAAAATATTATTATTTTACAACTCCTAATAAGAAAACTGAATCAGAAGTATCATCAGAAGATAAAACTATTAGAGGAAAGATTACTTGGGGAACTTCACAGTGGAGGGGTCAAGCTGTTGTCATCAGAATACACTGATCACTTAAGCATCATTGGAAATACACTCAGTACATCACTTGTGAAGTATTCTTGACAGAATCGTCAAACATGATCCTAAGCAATTTTTTAGGTCAGTGGTTCTCAATGAAACTCTTTCTAGAATACAGCAGGTCAAAAGTAATAATAATAGAATAGGTAGTAGAGTCAGTCAGAGGCTGATTGATGTATGATTTCTGAACACATTGAATACAGAAACATAGAGAATCCAACTGTATTCTATGAAGCTAGCCATTTAAAAGATTTACAAAATTATTTTTTTAAACTTCTCACTTTATATCTAAAAATGTTTTTTCATTAAAATGTTATAAATATTAGCATTTATGGTTATCAATTACAAATATTTTAAAACATCTCAGTTTAACTTATAAATGTTAAGAAATAAAGTTTCTTAACTGAAACAAAGGTTCTTTGAGATCCACAGTGATTTTTAACACTAAAGAGATTGTGAGATCCAAAAGTTTGAGAACCATTTGCTTTAGAATTAACTTCAAGTTTGTCAGAATTATTAGGAACTAAAGTGAAATCAAATGACAATATAGAAAAGGAGAAAGAACAACCATAATGTAAGATATTATCTAGTAGAACTGATAACCTGGCTTCTAAAAGTCAGTATCATTATTTTTAAAAATGAGGGAAAGGGCTGCCATAAATTTTAAGAGACATAGCGTCAAGCATAACATAACTCCTACTTTGAACATACCGATTGTAAAAAGACACTTTGGATTGCCTAGAGCATATTCAATACTAACTACGTATAGGTGATAGTAAGGAATTGTTATGTACAAAAATGTTCATATGTTTAAAGATGCTTAAGAATATAGAAATGATGTGACAACTGGAATTAACTTTAAAATACTTAAGTAGATAGTATAAATAGAGCAAGCATAGCAAAAACCTAGGTAATTGTATAAACTAAAGTGGATAGAAGGAATCATTCTGTATTTTGCATGGTTAAAGTGTATCAGTGAAATTTCTTTTTTGAAAAAGAGCAAATCATCTTCTCTAGACTTTGCCTAATCATTTATTCCAACATGGTAACCTCTTCCCACCTGCCATTATTGTTGTTCTTTCCTATTACTGTGTTTTATTTTCGTTATAGGTCTTACCATCTTGTGAAATTATTTTTTAATTAATTGGAGGATAATTGCAATATTATTTTATTGATTTATCTTTTCTTTGTCTGCTCTACTAGAATGTAAATTCTGTGAGAGCAGAAACATTTTCTGTTTTACTCCCTACTGTTTCCTTTGTGCCATTTAGAAAACTGACTGACGTATTATAACTGTTCAATAAATATTAATAAAATGAATGAATTGTAAAGCTATGCATTGATCTTTTATTCATCCACCCAGAGTTAACTGCTGTGATTTTCAATCCTTCCAAATCATTTTCTGGAAAAAAATACATTTACACACTCTTACTCTCACTTTCTCCCCCCAGAGCTTATTCCCACAAATCATTCATTATATATCCTCTGTAACTTGTATTTTTTAAATATTTTAAAACATCAATATATTTTAGCTGAATAGTATTCTGTTTCATGGAAGGATTACATTATACTTATCTGCAGATATACATGCTCAAGCTGAAATTGTGCACTGAATCTTAATTTTTACTTAGGACATACTCCTAGAAGTGAAATTGCTACTTCAAAGAGCATGCATAAAGCTGTTAGAAGTCAAGATAGTAGAAGTAGGTGACCAGAGGAGATACAATGGGGAGGGCTTCAGGTTGACAGTGGCGATCTAGTTGCTATTTACAGCGAAATGTTAAAAATTCATTAGACTGTGTACTTAACATTCATTCTTGTTGTGAATGTAATATTTCAGTAAAAATATTTTTAAAACTCCTAGGTCACCTTTGAATGAACATGATAAGGACTAGCAAATCTAAAGTTTTCCATTATAATATTGTACTAAGCATACATCCCACATTTTTAAAGTTTGGTTGAAGGTTAAACTTACAGAGTACACACTGTAATACTTGGTATAAACAAGGAATGTTTTACAAAATATTTTTCAAGATGTTGACTTTGAAGCCTTTTGGCTTTGGTTTGGTGCTTAAAGGAATCAGTGAAGAAAGAAAAAAGAACTGCAATGAAATTCTAAAATGGCTTAGGGTGGAAGTGGTGAAGCGTTGTTTAATTTTACCAGTAATATTTCCTAATTATGGTTAGTAGTAGTATTTTTTATATCCTAAATTTATTACAAGCACTTTTTTATGATTTATTTTGTCCCTTGTCATTATTAGTAAATAGTAGGTGAATTAATTCTATGAGATTTCAGCTATGTAGGCACTAAATAAAACACATCTAGAAAGCAGTAACTCTTCCCTTTTAAAAAGTGTGTTTGATGTGCAGAAGGCGGCAAATGAAGGATGGAAAAACCAGTATTAAAGTTTAATTGATATCCTGCTCTAATGCTATATTGATTATTTCCCCTATGACTCTAACTCAATGGTTAAACAAGTAACAAAAACAATTTAAAATAAAATTTGGATAAACTCAAGTGATTGCTTTTATAGTTTGGTATTTTATTGATAAGTTTGTAGGGTTTCTTCATTAATATATATGCTCATTATGGCAAACTTGGGGAAAGGAGAAAATTAGCAAAATTATATTGTGTGAATATTTATATATATATAGTGCAAATATTTATATATATTTGTGCTTACGTATATTTGAGATTTTGGTATACCTTTGTACATAAAAGCATTTTCTTGTTAAATGCTATTTTCTTAAGATAGATGTTTAGAGGAGTGTGAACATTTTTAAGATTTTTGATAGCATATTACTAGATTATTTCCAAAATTGTTGTGTTTCTCAACTGGTTATGTGTGATGGTAGCAAATTTATTACATCATTACCATTGTAACTTGACTTTTTGAAACATTACACAGGTTAAATATTGTAGTTTAGTAGAGTAATCAGAGTCTGGAATAACTGCCTGAGTTTGAATGACAGTAAGTGTAACTGTGTGACCCTGGGCAAGATAATTAACCTCTATTTCACTTTCAGTTTTATCATTAAAAATTGCAAATTAAAAAAACTTATTTTTATATTGGGACGTGTGAGCCCTAAGTGGGGTTAAGACATATAATGCTCTTAGAGTAACACTCGAAAAATATTATAGTTTTATATATGTAGATTTTTTATAAGTTCTATTTTCTAGAAACCAGTTAAATATAAATATTTATATTTGAAATCAGGGGAATCTTCTAGAGAGTACAGTAGGGAAAAACAAGAAAGATCTGAAGGCTGACTAGAACAGTACATCAAGCGGCTAAAAGGATGACCCTATTTAAGGAGAGATAAGAAATGATTAAAGACATAAAGTAGAAATAGTGTTCAGATATTTATTAAAACTATTAGCATAGATTTGCATCAAACATCATAAAATGTTAAATAGTATTGATTTGAAAGAAAGTTTTGTGCTGGTGATTAGTGTTATTATGAAATTTAATTTGGAATATTTTTTCCTTGTCCAAACAGCATAAAATGTACATGAGAGTTTGTCATTAAAATTCACTTGCCTTCATATACTAAATTTTATTCATACTTATATCTTTAATATTGATGATACATAATGTATTATTGAAGGTCTTTTAAACTCATGTTCATTCTCAGTATGGCAACTGGAGATCAATAGTATTGTGAGGAGTTGATAAATACGTTTTTAACGTACTTAATATTCATATTAAGTGGTTAATGATCAGCAGTCTTAAGATTTCTGAAGAAAATGTTATTATTAGAACCTAACGAATATAGAAATGGATTATTAAAAATCCTTCTGAACCTCTAACTGAATGGAGTTTCTCTGTGTGTAAAACTAACTTCTCTCCCATATAAGATATCAACTTCTTGACTGTGCTGTCATTTTCAACTGGCTGAACAAAGTTCTTTGATTTCATGATAATTTTGTCAGTCAGGGTCTGCTGTATGCAGGATTGATGTGACAGAACTGGGCAAGCCATTGCTGAGTCAGTGAATTGGTGTTTACTGAGGTACTATTCATTTCAGGCCTTGCTTAGAAGTAAGGCTAGTGAGAAAATCAGCCAAATAAGTATACTTAATTAGATATAAATTGTAAATAGATCCTAAAAATAGTTACTAATTCCCCACAGTACTATTGAAGTTCAAGTGCTAAACTTGGCAAATTATAATAACACATCATAAATACATAAATACAAATAGAAACATACAAAGAGTACTATGGGAATATGAAAGAAAGCTGGGGGTAAATTAGGAAAATCTTCTTTGAGGGGATGATGCTGAAGTGATATGTAGCCTGGCCAATAGAGCATAGAGTGTACTTAGACGAATTGACAGAGGGCAGCTAAGGGATGAGAAAGAATGGTGCCCTTGGAGGAGTGAAAAATCTGTATTATGTGGATTGCATTTATCTTCTTTTTACAGATTCTTTGTCAGGTATTTGCAGGAGAATACAGAACTGAGAACAGTTTGTAAACAGAAATCCAAACCTTGGTTTTGGAATGTGAATTCTAAAAAAATTAACCCAATAAAATGTTAATACTCAAGAAGTTGCTTAATTTGTTCATGGTTTCACTTTTTCAAACACCAATTTATTTTTAAAGTTATCTGGTAGTGTCATGTATTTAACAATTACCTGACCTTGTTGATAGATTACACCAGCCTCTCTCTAATTCTGTATCTTTAGCATTAATGTTTGATGAGAAATAATTGTGTTAATGCTCAGACTACAACCAGTAAATGGAAATAATTTGTTTATTATTTGGAAAATTTTCATACATAGAGCAAAATGCAGTGTAATAATCATGTTCCTGTCACTCAGAACTAAGAAATGTGTTACTTGATCATATTTACTTCTAGTATGTTTTCTCTTAAGGAACTGTTCATCCTTTTATTTATCCTTGAAAGCAACCTCTGATAATAAGTATTTGTGCATCTATAAGCAAAATGGTTCTCTGTGCTTTAGATATCCACATAAATGCATATATCAAATGTACTCATATTAATTTACTCCTGCAACTTGCTCTTCTTACTTATCAGATTAGCAAAAATTAAAAATCTCAACACCAAGTGTTGTCAAGGTTGTGGAAAAAAATTTTAGTAATATCTACAGAAGTTCAAAATGTATACCCTCCAGCACTGGCATTCCTAGGTGTGCATCTTAGAAAAATTCTTCACATGAATACTAGAAAACATTTAGTAGTATTTTCACTTCAGAATTGTTTGTAACAGTGAATAAACTGAAGCAACCTAAGAACCTACCAAAAGGTGAATGGTTAAATAAATTTCAGTCTCTTTCTGTCCTCTACTTAACTTCATATTGCCCTGCAGCATTTAGCATAATAGATGTTCAGTTTTTATCCATCAAGTTAATTATTAGTACTTTGAATGTGTACACACAAAACAATCTAGTTATGACGTGACATCTCCATTATGAAGGAGTGATACTGATAAATGTAAATCAGCAACAGGAGCAAGAAAATGCTCTCTTTGCCATTCCTGATTGTTTTTTTTCCCTCAGTCGTGATTCCCAAGCTATTTTTCCCCTTCTCTTTTTGTTTTTCAAACAATCCTCGGGGTATTTAACGTTTTTCTAGCTCTTGATCTGCAGCCTTCATGACGGAAAAAGGAACTGATACCAGCAAAATAACTTTAGGTGGCAAATTGCTAATAAAAAGTGAGATCTTTTTTATAAGTAACATGGGAAGCCTAGTTACAGAGAAGGGGTTATGGGAAAAAAAGTGTTTCTTATCTGCGTCACTGTTTAGAGTTCCTAAAGAAAGTGAATCAGATATATAGTCCTAATTTGAGTAGTTTCTCTTAAAGATGAAAAAGATCTTAAATTTAGTTCCTCCTCAAGACTAAAATCAGCTACCAATCCAGCAGTCAAGGAGCAGTCCAAAAAGAACAAGAATACCTTTTTGCCCTAGCTTGGGAGCTACCTATGACTCAGGCAGTTAAGATTCAGCCTGCAGTGCAAGAGACCCCGGTTCAATCCCTGGGTCAGAAAGATACCCCCAGAGAAGGAAATGACAGCCCACTCCAGTATTCTTGCCTGGAAAAATCCTATGGACGGAGGAGCCTGGTGGGCTATAGTCCATGGGGTTGCAAAGAGTCAGACATGTGGCTAACAGTTTCAGTTACAGGGAGCTACAGCCTAGTTAGCAAAGTTAATGTAAAGGAGAGAGAGGAAGAGTTCTCAGCACCTCCTTTTCTTATTTATAGTTAGTGGAATAATTAACCTTAATCATAACAAAAGTGTAGAACTTACAGTTGGAGAAATTCATTAATGTATTCTGGAACATTGACAAGGGATAACACTTATGAAGACTGTGTTTTATATGCTATAACCTATATAAATCTATTTTTGTTTATGAAATATGTCAGGATTCCTGACCTTGAGTAATTCAGTCTTTTGGGAAAAAAAGATCCGTAACTCAAAATTTGCGTGAGTGTGTCATTAAGTTTTATAGGATGCTGTTGACAAGGGTGACATTAAGCTTCTACTTGGGTGGGGCAGGGGTGGGTCTGAATCTATAAAGAAAAGTGGAAAGAGCATTCTAGGCAGAGGGAACCATGTACTGGATGTTTTAGAGACGCGACACCACATAGCATTTTTGATGAATTGCACATGGCTTAATTGCTCAGTAAGTGTGAGCATTGAGATGAGTTGTTGACTAAGCATAAGATTGAGCTGAATGGATAAACCAGGGCATTTATTAGGTAAACAGATCAAAAGATACTTCATTTAATAATTTTTAAGGTAGTATGTACCATATACTTGGAGAAGGCAATGGCACCCCACTCCAGTACTCTTGCCTGGAAAATCCCATGGATGGAGGAGCCTAGAAAGCTGCAGTCCATGGGGTTGCTGAGGGTTGGACACGACTGAGTGACTTCATTTTCACTTTTCACTTTCATGCATTGGAGAAGGAAATGGCAACCCACTCCAGTGTTCTTGCCTGGAGAATCCCAGGGTCAGGGAGCCTGGTGGGCTGCCGCCTATGGGGTCGCACAGAGTCGGACACGACTAAAGTGACTTAGCAGTACCATATACTTGTCTGCCCAGTCTTTTTATCCTTTCAATCTAGGCTTTGTAACCTCTAGCAATAACTGAATTTCTACTTCTAAATTATTTTCAGCAAATACCTAACCGAACACTTACTGTGTATCAGCCGCTGTTGTAGGAAATGGGGCCACATCAGTAAATAGACATATTTTCTGCCTTCATGCAGCATATTGTCTGGCGGCTAACACTAGTAAGTAAATAAACAACTAAATTATGGCCTTCTAACTGCTAAATAATATAGGTAAGTGTTGCAAGTATAGGAACCTACAATGACAACAAAGTTCAAGTTGTGTCTTGAATGATGAGTAAGATTTGGTGCTTCCCAGGTGACACTAGTGATTAAAAAAAAAAACTTGCCTGCCAATGTAAGAGACCTGGTTTGATCCTGGGTCAGGAAGATCTGGTTTGATCCTTCCCGGAGAAGGAAATGACAACCCAACTCCAGAATTCTTGCCTGGAGAATCCCACAGACAGAAGAACCTGGTGGGCTGCAGTCTATAGGGTCGCACAGAGTTGGACACGACTAAAGCAGCTTAACCCACATGCACAGGATGAATGTGAAGATAGGAGGAGAGGATTAGGAGACTTCTAGGCAGAGGAAACTAATTGAAAGCGTGAAAGCCCAAAGGTGAGAAATAGCATATCAATTTCCCAACAGGTTTCTCTGTTCCCCCCCCAGCAGATTAATCCTTTAAAAAAATTAAAATTGTCAGTCTTATGTTTAGAATCCTCCAGTGGTTTATTGTGTCTTTCAAAATAAAATTCAAATTTCTTGCCATTGTCTACAAAGCCCTATATGGTCTGCCTGGTTTCTGATCTTAGCTCACTCAGTCTGGCTTATTCCATTGCAGTCACCCTGGTCTCTTTGCTATTCCTCATATTCCAGATATGATTCCATATCATAGCCTTTGCACAAACTGATCCTTCTATAAGCTTTCCCCCAGATAATCTGCTTGGTTGTTACTTTCACTTTGTTCAGGATTGTGTTCAAGTCAAAAGAGGCCTGAATTGATAATACTCAATAAAACAGCAGCTGCCTTAGGCCTACTCTCATTATTTTTATCAGCTCACTCTGCTTTATTATTCCTAAGTAGCACATATCATCAGCCTGAAATATGGTTATGGTGGTGGTGGTATATGAATAATCTAACTAGATTGTTAAGAACCATGAGGAGGTACTTGATGCATTTTTAATGACTGCTTTCCAAATTCTCGCAGTGCTTTGCACATAATTGAATTATTTTTAAATCTAGATGAATTTTTTGGTATAATTTTTAAAACATGGATTTTTCTTAAAATGATTTTTTACAGCTTTTTCCATCTTTTAGGTATCAGTAGAAACATATTCCAGAGAAGGCAATGGCACCCCACTCCAGTACTCTTGCCTGGAAAATCCCATAGATGGAGGAGCCTGGTGGGCTGCAGTCCATGGGGTCGCTAAGGGTCAGAGATGACTGAGCAACTTCACTTTCACTTTTTTCTTTCATGCATTGGAGAAGGAAATGGCAACCCACTCCAGTGTTCTTGCCTGGAGAATCCCAGGGATGGGGGAGCCTGGTGGGCTGCCGTCTATGGGGTCGCACAGAGTCAGACACGACTGAAGCGACTTAGCAGCAGCAGCAGCAGAAACATATTCACCATATGTATTGCTGTATTTTAAATTCAGTTTATTTTTATTCTTGATTTTGAAATTTATCAGATTAACAACATATCTGAGTCACTTGAAGTTTTGTCTATGTAAATTCAGTATTATAATAACTACACTTTAGTAAGAAATACATAGGCAGTTGTTTTCTAGCAAGCTACTTTTTCCTAAAATGGTATTTTATTGTGTCATCATCTAATCACAGATATAACCACAATATGTTACATAGTCAGTGATTCAACTGTTGTACATTTCAGTTATTTAAAACAGTAAAATTTTATACTGTGAGCTCTGAAAAATACATTGGTTGAGCATAGAGTCATAGATTACCTAAAGTATGTTTTCCACATATTAATAGTCCTAGTAAATGCTAATTATCATTCTCTTATTCATCCTATTTTCTATGCTCTCGGTTTAGTTAAACATACATTATTCCCACTTACCCAAAGCATCATCTGGGCAGCCTTGAATAGAAAACAGTCATGTTTTTTATTGAATAAGCAATCGAGTGATTCTTCACTGCAGAAGAGAAAGGTGAACAAGGGTGGATTTTAAACAATTTTTATCTAATTTCTTCATATCATGGCAATGCCAGCTCTTCCTCTGTTCTTTTTTCCTATGTAGTGCCTTCCCAGTCATGTTCTGTTGCTAAAAATCACAAGATGAGTTGGTAATGGCCACATATCAAATACCAGTGTTAATTTTTAGGTCATTAGTTAGTGGATCATCAAAATATGAAATGTTATGATGTAAGGATTACCTATCTGTCACAAATATAAAGTTTTTTCTCTTGCAAAAATTATAGGGGATGGAGTGTTAGATCTCTCTACAAAGAAAACCAGCATAAAATCTGAAGAGTCATCCATATGTGATCCTTCTTCTGAAAATTCAGTGGCTGGGTAAGCAATATCTAGGAAATATAATTTAGTATTAATATAAAATTATGCATAGAATTCTTCATACTACTCTGAATAGACTGACATATATAGTTTTCTTCCAGAATTTTTGTCACTCATAAATGTGTGTCTTTCATACCTTTCATTTGTCCTTTCTCTTTCTTTTTTATTCTTTCTGTTAAAGAAAAGTTATCAGAACAATCACCAAACTTTAGTTCATGTTACTAAAATGAACTACCAACTTAATCATGGAATACAAACTAAGAAGCAGGATGAGTAGAGAACTTTAAATTTAGTATTTAGGAGGCAGTTTTAAGAAAAATATGTAATTTCACTATTTAATTTTTTAAACAATCACCTAGTTTTAAAAGTACTATACTTACTAATTCTTATAACTAATTTACAGTGCTTAGAGTTTTTTCATTGTGTTTTAGGTGTGGTGGCAGACTTAATATACCTAGTAATCACCACAGAAAGTCCTTTCATGTTTTGAAAGCTGTTTAATTAATTAAATCATTAATAGTGAAGTTCTGTTGGATTTTTGGAATTTTGGGGGGGGTAACTTTTGCATCTTCCATTAACAATTTGCATAGGAAGCTTTTTAGTAACATTTAAATCTCAGATACAGAGTGTAATTTGTTTCAACTAAGGCTGTAATAGCTTTTTGAGTCATGAGGTATAAAGAACTTTCTGTTAAAGAAACTGAAAGTTATAACGATACATTCAAAATAGAAATAACATGTATAAAATCTAAAAGTATTTTACCCAATATAATATATCTACTTGTTTCAAATTTTAAGTTTTTATCTAGAGAAAAATATGGGGTGTTTGTGTTTGGAAATATTCTTACTGCTACAAATTTCCTTTAAAGGGGTTGACTCTTTTATTACTTGTTTAGCGGTAACGTCACGTTTCTACTAACAAAAACTCCTTTAGGATTTGGGTATTTTATATAATGGAACTCTAATTGTAAAAAAATTATGTGTTGCTCTACAAGCATCTGTCAGAGGAATAGCAACATCATGAGAATATTTTTACAAATACTGAGTTAGGATTTTATGTTCTTGGAAGGTCTGCCCGTTGAGGCCACCGTATGATTGACACACTGTCCTACCAGGACTGTAGCGTTTGCTTTGATAAGGAGTAACTACTACGTCTCACAGACTTAAAAAGTGATGTTACCTAAGCAAGGAGTATAATAAAGGAGTGGACCCTCCCCTTCCATAGCTGTGTGAGAGTCTCTCATGCATCAGTTTACCATCGTTTCATTCCATCCATCCAGGAGACTACACAGAAACAGAGAGGACTATGTGGAAAGAAGTGCTGAGTTTGCAGATGGTTTGCTCTCAAAAGCTTTGAAAGACATTCAGTCTGGAGCACTGGACATAAATAAAGCAGGCATACTTTATGGCATACCTCAAAAAACTTTACTTCTCCACTTAGAAGCCTTACCAGCAGGGAAGCCTGCATCTTTTAAAAACAAAACTCGAGATTTCAATGATAGTTACTCATATAAAGACAGTAAAGAAACTTGTGCAGTGCTGCAAAAAGTAGCCTTGTGGGCAAGAGCTCAAGCAGAGCGCACAGAAAAAAGTAAACTCAATCTACTTGAAACCTCAGAATTAAAATTCCCAACAGCTTCCAGTTACCTCCATCAGTTAACTCTACAGAAAATGGTTACTCAATTTAAAGAAAAAAATGAAAGCCTACAATATGAAACACATCCTACTGTACAGTTAAAAATTCCTCAGCTACGAGTAAGTTCTATTTCAAAACCACAACCTGATGGTCCTGGTCTGCTGGATGTTATGTATCAAGTTTCCAAAACCTCTCCAGTCCTTGAAGGATCAGCCCTCCAAAAACTGAAAAATATACTCCCTAAACAGAACAAAATAGAATGTTCTGGGCCTGTAACTCACTCAAGTGTTGACTCTTATTTTCTACATGGGGACCTCTCTCCTTTGTGTCTTAATTCTAAAAATGGAACAGTTGATGGAACCTCTGAAAATACTGAAGATGGATTGGATCGAAAAGATAATAAGCAGCCCAGGAAAAAACGTGGCCGTTATCGGCAATATGATCATGAAATAATGGAAGAGGCTATTGCGATGGTAATGAGCGGAAAAATGAGTGTTTCCAAAGCACAAGGAATTTATGGGGTACCTCACAGCACTTTAGAATACAAGGTAAAAGAAAGATCTGGAACACTGAAGACTCCTCCGAAGAAGAAACTCCGATTACCAGACACTGGGTTATATAATATGACAGATTCAGGGACTGGCAGCTGCAAAAACAGCAGCAAGCCTGTGTAGATTACTTGTTAGGAAAACGTTTGTATGTGCGTGAGTGCGTGTATGTGTGTTTGCGTGTGTATGTGCACAGGTGTGTTTTTGTGTGTCTATCTGCACACATGTGGGAATTACAGATGCTCACTCTGACAGGAGACATGAAATTTTACAGTTCAAAAACCACTTACATGCCTTTTGAAAAAAAGTTTTATTCAGGGTTTTCACTGTGGACAGAATTATATAGTTGCTTACTTAATTCTGATAGTTTGTATTTAATCCTTGTATAAATAGGTGAAAAAGATTCAGGTTTTCTTTAGTAGTCAATAGCATAAAGCATTGTGGGAAAACAAGTAACTGTCAAGTGAAATATTTTTCTTGGTGAAAGACCACTCCAGCCATTCAGTTGAACCATCTTCTAATGGAAATATGATATTACTAGTTTGTAAGCATTTTTGCATAACATACTTACATTTATTGTAAGTATATGAAACAACCAGTCAAAGTTTAAACAGACAGCTATCTCCACACTAATAAAAATTAATATATACAGTATTAGTACACTACAGTGCATTCTATGAAATATGAAATGCACTCAAGTGCATCCATCAGAAATAGAAAACCTTAAATGATATGTATAATGAAATTTAATATTTATCATTTAATAGTTGATTTAGCAGGAGGTTGGGGTTTATAAGGTATATACTTTAAAAAAAAACTGACACATAGTTAACCCCAGCAGCTATAGAATCATTTAATGTAAGATGGAATACTAAGAACAAAAAGTAATTTAAATTTAATTATTAAAATAATTTAATTTTGTTTTTCATTTGAAAAATAAGCTAATGTGTAAGGTTAGAAAAGAAAGTTGGAATGCAACTTAGAGCATGTTTATAATGTGCACAGAAAAAGCTTGAGAATGATAATTTTGGTTTAAATGTGCTGGTTAGTTGATGTTATGACTACTTTAAATTTTAAGGATTGTGACACACTCCTACTATGGAAAAACCTCAGTGTAACTTTAATATATTTGCTGCTGTGACATTTCAAAACATTTTCAGTTTATCAAAATGAATTACAGATTTCATTTTGGTGGGCGATACATTATCATTTTGCTAATAACCAAATTTGCAGTTTGTTCAGGGTCTTGAATAGATTTACAAATATTTAACACTGAAGCTGTTTTGAACTTTCAGTAATGTAAACTCTCTACTAATTAGGTAGTTAGAAGCTGGGCAGTGCATTTTAACTTTTACTAGACTCATGAGAAAGACCAGTAATTTTGTATAGCAGTTTTAAAATGTGTTTCAGAGTATCCATGTTGGATTTATGGAGTACGCAGTTTTAGTGGTAAAATGTTATAAAGCATGTGCCTCCATAGAAAGAATGGGGATTTGCTTCATAAATACAAAATTCTTCGAGTGCCCCTTTTCTCTGTTAAAATTCAGGTTCTGATCATTTTTTCTAAGCCAGTTTTCCTAAGTCCAAAAGGAATACTTAAAGCTGAATTTAAAAAGTAAGTGCACCTTGTCAAATACATGTGTTTTTACACTTGTGTTTGTGTGTATCTAATAATCATATATGCATATAATACTAAAGAGATTTTCAGCTATTACATTTAAAAACTGCTTACACATGTTTAAAGAAACTGAAGAGTAGAAAACTACACAACCAAGTAGTTATTTGGTCTCTCAGATCTATACTGAACCCTCTTCAGCTATTAAAGTTACTTGCATACTAGGATATGAATCCTCTTGCTCTTTTTTTTCCCCCAAGAAATTATACATAATAGATTGCAAAACAGCAGATGTCAGAGTCATCTTTCTTTTTAAAGAATTAAGCCATATTTTGTGAGGGCCAGAACTTGGATTATTTAATATATTTCCCCTCCGCCCCCCATTGAAAAATGAAGTTAAAGTAAATGTTTCAACACAATTTTATTGACCTCTTTATATAGAACTTTACCTGCAAAAATTGGGGGGTTTGAATGCATTACATAATATTTATATTGTATTGAGCTTTTTTATTCCTCACACTATATTTACATTAATAAATTGATTGAGAAGTTTATAGTAAAGGGATACTTACAGAACACTTTTATATCATTTAAAAGATGACCTGACCAAAAACTTTACAGGATTCATAAAATCAGGGATCATTTTGCTATTGACTTCACAGTGATCAGTAGTTTTATAGGTAATATTATAGTTAATTTGCAGCATTTTAGTACTCGTATTATTTATTTTTGGTCAGAAATAGTAAATTAAATATTTTTTGATAGTTTATAGGTAATGATCAACCCATAACTTTTAAAAGAAACAAAATGTTTCTAATTATTGAGTTAACTTTTGATTATACAAACTAGGAAAGGCAGGGAAATTTATGGGTTCCTCTTCTCCCCAGTGATTCTATTAAGGTGTTCTTTATGTTTAACTTTCAAAGTACTTTATAAATTTAGTTACCAGTTGCTACTTGTTAATTGACAATTTTCTGAAAAATCCAGTTTCAGCAGACTTTTAGTGAAGGTGAAAGCAATCCTTATGTGCTTTCTACTTATTTGAATGTTCCTCAAGTATTTTATATTAAAAAAAAAAGAAGGAAAAGAAAAAACAGTGCCTCTGTTTTTAGAAAACTACTGCTCAGTAAAGTTGTTTAAACCATTTCTGGTAGCTAATGACAATTTTATATTAAATTGTATACTAACTTTAGTGAGACTGATTTTTTTAGTTGTTTACAGTACAAATACTTGTATTTGTTCTTTAATTACAGTATTTTCATTGTCGCAGTAATTTAGTAAAACTCTGTGGCTGCCTTGATTTTGACAGATTTTGTTAATATAAACTGATTGTTAGGCAATTAGTTATATTTATGCATAAATCAATTGCACTATAATTCATGAATTATTTATTACAATATTTTCTAATGAATTCATGTATCTGTCTTGTGTTGTAAATGTACTGTAATTCTGTTTCTACTTTGTGTTGTTATATATCTAAATCTGATTGTATGAATTTTAATTGTTCAGTTAACGTGTTTCTAGGTTGTAATTTGTAGTAAAGCACTTCAATGCTTTTGCACTTAAATTTACAACACTGTTGGTGTGTGATTGATTTACTCATTCATTCAGTAAAAGAAAAAAAGAAAAGAAAAGAAAAAACTTGACTACACTGACTTATTTGATTCACTCTAGGAAGCAGTTTTATTAATATTAATAATAGAAATTGACTTTTTCTAAAGACAACTCTCAGCAACAAAGCTTATAAAGGGAAAAATGGATAGAAACTTACCAAAAAATAAGCAGGATGTGTTTGTTTATAAATCAAACAAAAATTAGAAAAAATTTTAGCACGAAAAGCAATGGAGCTGTGAAACATAACAATTTTAGAATCTTTATGTAGTTAAGTGAGAGTAAATTCTAGATTGGAGGCTTATGTGTATTCAACTATTTACTCATACATTTGATTTTTCTTTGAGATTCTAACATATAAAAAATACAGAAATGAAAATAATTAAAGCCAAATAAGCATATTATAGAATTTTCTAATTTGAGAACTTAGTTATCTAATATCTGAGAGAGATGTATAAAATCCTAATATCTGAATATCTAGTAACTTTTTAAAGCTGTTCTTCATATGACATTGGATCAAAATTATTGGGCCCTATGATATTGTTGAGATTTTCGAAGTTCCACTATTAAAAATAATCAACTGAATAAGAAATTCTTAAAGAATAGACTTCTTGGAATGTCAAAAGAGAGCTATTAAAATTTTTCAATGATTTTCAAAATAACACTAATCATTAATTTTGATTAGTTCTGCTCTAGACTACTAACGGAAAAAATCATTTGAGCATTTCAGGAACTGTTACAAGAGCATAGTAATGTTTAAAAAATAGTCATTTTCCAAATTTGCAAAATTTGCTTTGGTGTTTTTGCTGCTACTCAACAGAGTTTTATAAAATGTAGATACAACATAGCCTACTTATCTGTGAAACAGGTTAAACCAGTTTTAGGCAAGTATTTTTATGAGAAGCATGTAAAATCTCTCTTTAGTTACAGATACGTTTAATAGGCCATAATATAACTTTTAAACAAACATGTTGGAAATGGATCTGTCAGAACTTTTGGGGTTTTCTTTTGCTTATGTGAAAATTATAGTTTTTAATTTGCTGGGAAAGAATATAATACCACTTATACCCTCTTATTGATAGTTAACATTTACTTGTGCCTTTATTCTCTATATATGTTTCCTGAGTTATACAGTAGTGAATCTTTGGAGTCGGTTCAATCATTTTATACTCTAACCATGAAAAAATTTACAAAAATTATTTTCCAAAGGGAAGGGATACCGAGGTCATATCCTGTCTTCCATCTGTCTAGAGATGACAGTAGACTTAAAAATTTTTATTGTAATTTCATCTCTTCTGTTTGATAACTTCTTTATGTTAAATCCCATGCTAGTTTTACTAGCGAAACATGGATTGAATCTAGTAAAATTATCTTTTTCCTAGAAAAATTTTTATCTAATCTGAAACAGTTGTTTTGATGTTTTTGCTACTCAACAGAAATTTTATAAAATGTAGATAACATATTGCCTACTTATCTGTGAAACAGTTGAAACCGGTTTTAGGGAGGAACTTTTTAAAATCAGTTTCACTTTCATTTTAAAAATTATTTAATTTTTAATATTGGTGAACATAATAACCCTTTATTAAAACAAAATACAGTCTTCTATCACTGTCCATAGTCAGCATATTTCAGTTCCAACCCTAAATAAAATTTATACAAACAGTAACTAACAACAACAAATATAAGAAATCACAAGTGGGAGGCTGTTTTCATGTACAGAGTTTGGTGATATGTTTAATTTAAACAGATACTTTTCTGAAACAGAATTCTTTTAATATATTTTATTCTTCTTGCTGCTGGTATTGGATTAGAAAGTTTTTTTTTTTATATAGACTTATACATTGGTTGCTAAGTAATCCTGGGTTTTAGTTTCCATTAGATTTATGTTAGTTTCTACAGTGGGATATTTTCCAGCATTTGAAATTAAATAATTAGGTAAGTAATGCCTTTAGTTTTGATGTAATTAATTAAGTATTTAAAATAAATTAAAAATAGATCCCATTTTTAAATAGCTTAAATTTTTATTTTATTACTAGGTTAAAACGCCTGTTATTTATATGAAATCTAAATCCCTTAACTTTCCTTTTGACTATACAAAACGTTTTATTAATAATTTTATTTTCACTACCTTGAAAAATATTTTATCTTTTTTTAAATAAAGGTATTATCTTTATTTTAAATAAAGATAAGAAAGATTTTCTCCTATATCTTATTTATCTTATTTGTACTAATATGGACTGATAACTACGAAATAACTTATAAAATGTCTACTTTATAAAAATTTTAACTCCTTCTGAAGCACTTTCCATTAAACATTCTTAATATAGCCAAAGCACTAAACATTAGCAATCTGTAAATATAACCATATCTATCAGTAGCAGCCTTTATATTACACAAAACATAGGGTTTTGCTTTGACTCATATTTTGTCATAGGGAATTATCATAAGTGCTTCATTATATTTTTGGTAAACAATAATCAAGATATCACTTTCACAGCTCTCCATAGGAATTAGGAGTCCAGCAATATCAAAATATCTATTTCAAGCTCTGTTAAAATTCCTTATGATATTAGTATTTTTGCTGTAATTCATTTTTTGTTTGATTTTTATTTTTAGTTCAACTGTTGATGCAAAATCAGAGGAAGCTACTAAAATGGAAAAAGGAAAATCAGCATTAAGCAAAGTTTTGGAATCTTTGTGCATACATCACCAGGAACAAGTTTTGGCTATGTTGAAATTTCTAGTCCAAGAGCAGAATGCTGCTTCTCTTTGCTGTTGTAATTCATCCTATACTGTGTCTTCAGAGTCCCAGAATCCCCTAATTGAAGATGATTTAGATGGTCTGTTCTGTAGTTGTGAATATAGGCTGGCAGAAAGAGGGTATTTACACAATGAAAGACAAAGCCCTGGTTTTGTGCCTCTGCCGGTCTGTATTAAAGATTTACATTGTTTATCTTGTCAAACTGTAACTATTGAGCACATTAAGAAGGTAGTGAATAGAGGAATTGCAAACAGTTACAATTCTCACAGGTGCTGTTCTGGACTGTTAGCAGACATTCATTCCACAAAATCAGGCTTTCAGAGTCCTCATTCATCAAGGGAAATACGTGATGTTTCAGTAAATCTTCAAGATGTTTGTAGATCTCGGAGTCCCTCACCCCCACCATTATCACCTGTGCAGGCTGAAGGATTTGAAAAATTGAAAGATGTCATCTCGGAGTGTTCAGCCTTAGAAAATAATAGACTTGAAACAAACATTAACCAGCCTCCATCTCTGACACCAGCAGAAATAAGCAATGATGAAGATGATCATGAAGGTAAAATGCCTAAAACTAAAAAATCCAGTAACTCTGATTCTTTGCTCTTAGAAGACTGCAATAATTGTACTACAAATCATGAAAAGGGTGAAACTACTATAATTTTTCAAGATTTAATGGATCGTATTAATGAAAAATTAAAATCAATAGAAACAATAGATATGACAAACCTTATAAAATTATCTAGCAGTGATTGTAATACAGATAATGATTTAAAATTGAGAGATTTAATAACCTCTCTTTTGCATAATGCAAAGGCCAGTGATTACAGTTTTATGGAATTACTGAGTCAACATGATAAAAAGATAGAAAATAAAATTATTCAGACAAGATTTCGAAAGCGTCAAGAAACCTTATTTGCAATGCACAGCTCTCCTGACTCACCCATATTCAGAAGGCAGTCACTACAGATAAAAAGAGAACTTGCTAGTCTTGATGAAAACTTTATGAGAAAAAAATACACCGAAAAAAATCCAAGGAAGTTTTTGCGCAATGATGAACTCTTTTCAGCAGACAAAGAGCAATTCTATCATTGCCAAGGACCTTCTTTACAGAATTCTAAAAGCCTGCAAGATAATTATCATGTGGAAACATCATTTTTACCAGATTATGGATTACAGTCATTGCAACTACCTCTAAGTAATTTAGAAACTAACTTGGCTTTTGATGCATTTTCAGAAAGCTTTAAAACAGCTTCTCCTGAGAAAATGAGCATAAGGAGATCACAGGAGAAATCTGTGGCTAGGAAAAAGTCTTTGCAAAATCATAAAGAGAATCCAAAATTAGAGAATACTCAAACTCCTTTGAAAAGTGATATCCCTGGACTTTTGAGCAGAACCAAACGAAATATTGTACCACCAGGGTGGTATTCTATATATGTAACAAATAATTATGTTTTCAAAAAATCCCCTAAGGCCAAAAAAGTTTCTGACTCTACCAAAGGAAAAGATGAAGTAAAAAATATTCAGGTTGAAAGCTCACATAGTATAGATTTAAACAAAATTGCAATGAATTCTAATTTACAAGTTGTTGTGGAACGTTTGGAAGATACAATAAATATGGCCAAAAAGTCTTGGAATAATCAGTCATTATCAGAAGGGTATAAAGCATCCAAGAAATTGATAGAAGTTGATGGTAAAGATCAACCTGCTGGTAGAAATATGACTCTGACTGTAAGTAGAATGACATGTAAAGAGAAAAGTTTATCAAAATCCATAGTAGCATCCACCAATATTAAAACCAATCATATACCTACAATAGATTTGAATAGCAAACGACTTAACCAGAAAAAGTCATCTGTTTTAAACACAAGTAGCTTGATTTCCAGTGTTGAAAATGTACCAACAAAATATGAAGCCATTGAAAGCTCTTCTTTTGCCACCTATTCTAGTCCTATCAAACTCATGTTTTTATCTGAGGTTAAAAGCAGTGAAGGAGTCAAATATACTTTAACTTCAGTCGATAATGCCGAATCAAATCATGATTTTTCTTCTGAAAAGCAACCAACTCATCAAGTAACTGAAAATAAAAAAGAAACAAATGAGACTATCCCAAATGCTAACTCTGCAAATTATAGTTCTAATCTTAATGATAGTGACACTTTGCAAAAAGAACTAAACAAATTTAATTGTGCAAAAGAAATGGCAGAATCCTCTGCAGTGTTTACAGATGATATGAAGAATGATAAGCCACAAGAGTTACCTAAAGAGTATTCAAGCAGTACGATTGATTCATCTTTTAAAAGAAAACCAGGTAGACCTAAAAAAATAGGTCCCCAGGTTGTGAAACAGATAAAGCGACCAATTGGAAGACCACCGAAACCTAAAACTGACCAAACAGACATCGCCATTTGCCAAAATGAGTCCATTAGTGCTGAAAAGAAAAGCCCAGAGTCTCTCATATCAGAAGTAAAAGAAGGTATATATCAGAAGAGTATTACAGTAACTGTTATTTATGGAAGGTCAAGAAGAACTAAAAGGCATGTTTCTGAAGGAAGTATAAACAAAAGTAATGGTATGTCTTTAAAAAATAATGTTACTGATTTTCCAACAGAATATAATAGTCTCAGAAATATTAGAGAATATGACACTGACTTGGGTGAAAGAATAAGTGCTATTTCAAGTTTGACTACTGAAAGTGAAATCTTGGGGTCTGGCTTTGAATATGTTAGACCTTTCAAGAACAAGCCTGTGATACCTCAACCGTCCAAGAACATTATTCGACCAAATCAGAAGCCTTTGGCAATAATTAGGAAGCCTGGTAGACCTGCAAAAGTGAAAATCTCTGGCATATCTGTGACTATCAATAGAATTTCACCTCAGGAGAGAGAAGTGAGTATTAGCAGCTGCTTACCCCCTTTAGAACAAGAAAATATATTCCAGAAAAATCTGCCTGAAGAAAATCACCAGTGCACCATGGATACAAGGCACACTGAAGCTGACGAATTCAAGAATGAATCAAAAAGTATGGTTGCTGCTGTACCTTTCAGACATTCCATTAGGGATCGAAAACCATCTCTGCATTTCTTACACTCATTAGCATCTTCTAGTTCACTTATTTATAGAAATTCCCTGCTCCATAAGTCATATAAGCTCCATTTGCAGAAAGGTAAAAGTCAGGAGGACAGACATAAGCAGTCAAGGATTAAAATAGCTTCCAAAGGTATGCCAGGAGCTAGAAATTCAAGGAATGCAAAAAAGCATTTGGAAGATAAATTAATACCCATTTCTGAAGTATCCTTGGACCCTATAATTTCATCAAACCCTTTGCTCAGGTGGTGGGCTGCTTCTACTTCAAACGATTCCTTATTAGAGGAATTAAACAATAGATTTGAACAAATAACAAATGCTTGGGTGCCTGTGAGTGGAGATGAAGCTGAAAATTGTGTTCATAAAAAAAGAGACCACATTGAAAATGATAACTTCAAAATAGCAAGCCCTTTGGAGACCTGTCTTTTAGAACTTGAGGTTTCACCCGTAAAAATGCTTTTTCAGAAAAAGTATGATTTGAATGAACTCTGTACCTGGTTTATGCAAACAACAGAAACACAGTCTCTTTCACTAGTTAGAAAAGCAAATGCACGAAACCCTTTGGAAGTAATAAACACCAGAGGAATTAAATTAGGGACCAAATATTCTGATTTTAATACCAGCCCTTTCAGAAAGCACTTTAAAAAATTTGCACTATCTTCGCCTTCAAAGTCAGCAGGGAAGTTGCATATACTGCATAAAATGGTTAGCTCCCCACTCTTAAATGTGAAAAGTAATTTAACACTAACTAGATTAAAAAGAACTGAGTTTAAGAGGTTGCATCATGAAAGGTGGAGAAGACAGGGAAAGCTGCACAGCCATGGGACAGGTGCTTGGATATCTAAGAGGAGGAACTTAAGATTTTTTTGCCAGAGCCAACTTTTGAGTAAGACTGAGGGAGTAACAAATGCTGACGTCCCACTCCAAGGAAAAAACACAGTAGATAATCAGTTTATTTTCCCACCTGAGATCAGGGATAACTTTTTGCAACAGAGGTTGGCCATGTCTGATTTCAAAACACATGCTAGTTTAGAGAATAAATTTAACTCAGAAGCAAAGGAGAATGGAACAAACTGCAGCCAAAAAGATTTTGAAAAGGGACCAAGACTAGGAAATGTATGTTCAAATAATTGGAGGTCAAAAACCTTGAAAGACTGTAGAATATTTTTGAGGAAGATCAACTATCTCGAACACAGAAATACTTTTAAGTTAAATACCATCATTTACTCTCCTGAATCTGTTAACTGTGGAAGTAATCATCAAACTCACATAGAAGAATCAAAGCGCTTTACCTTAAGATCCCAGTCTGCTAGGCAAAATTCTTTTAAAAAGCAATCTAAAGAAATAGAAAATGCTAAAGCAAATAGTCCTTCAAGCGATAAATTTCCTGCCCAACTTGAAAATAGTAGATTAAATAAATGTGTTAACTATGACAAGAATCCTTCTGATAATTGTGAAGTTCTTAGCAAAATGAACAAAAGAAAAAGACCACCATGGAAGACCACAGAAATGTCAACAAAAAGACATAAACGACAGTCCTGCAACAGTGGACAAATGGCAAACTATTATTCAAAATACCAACTAGGTAAGTTTTTCTCTACTTAATTTTAGTTTCATTGTAGGTGCCTTGAGTGAAATATCAGATGATGGATAGAAAAGGAACAGTTGATTTAGTTTTATTTCTAAAATATTTGGACAATCTAATTTCTTGGCACCTAGTATGAAACTCATGAAATTAGGTGCTGCTAAATGTCCCAGTGAACTTCCCCACATCTAAATGTGTCCAGGATTTCAAGAAAAGTATATTTGAGACATAGAAAGCTTCTAAAATATTAATGTAAATACTCTCTTCTTTTGCATCTGATCTAATTTAAAATATAGAGAACAGTCTGACAAATAAATATGCCCAAGTAGCTATCTAAAAATTTACTACTACACTACAAGCTAATATATATTTATTATCTAATGATAAATTAGTAACTTTGAGACCATCTGGAAAGTAAAAACTATCTCATGGTTGACTTGATGAAGACCATAACATATATAATAATCCTAGCGTATCAATCTCACATTCACCATTAAGTTGTTAGGCCCTTTGATACTGCTTTGGGAACCACTTTTAGAGTCTATTTAAAAGTGTCAAGATTTTTTTTCCAATATGTCAGCAACTTATTAAATAGTTTTTTCATATCTGACATTGATTCCATGGATATAAAGATGAGGATTTCTTTATAGAGATAATACATCACCTACCAAAGGAGAAAATCATATACAGGTAATTTTAAGGTAATGCTAAATTCAGAATGCAAACTGGAATTACTTTAGCAAGTAATTATGAGCTTTACTCAGTTACACCAAGCTGACACTGGTGCCTCAGGGAGACCGTTGCCCCTCGAACCTAGAAAAATGGGGTGTAAACACTAGTTGCCATCGTAACCAGTTCCAGTTCTGCTTCTTGATAGGTGCTAGACAATTTAGGATATGTAAGAGTGTGTTAGTGTTTGTTGATTTTTTTTCCCTGACATGAAAGAGGGAAGGAATGCAGGGTTACTGGGTTACATTTGGATATTTAAGGATATTTTATCCTATGGTTGCATTGTTACATTGTATATTTTAGGGGAGTCTTTTGTGTGGCCTGAGAGGTATTAGTGGCTTAATTTTTGTTATGTTTTTAAAAAACTTTTTTAAAAGCTAAAAAAACACTTTCAGGTCTTAAATTGGAACATTAAAAACAGTAATTAAACTCAAGTTTTAATAGGTTAGAAGATTATTATGAACCCCAAAATTCAATTACTTAACTGAATAACTTTTATAATACCTATTTCTGTATATCTCACATGCAGTGATTAAAATTTTTAACGTAAATCATTAAAATTTTAAAGATGGTCAAATTAGAGTCTCTATTATTAAAAATGTATCAAACCCAAAAGTAACGCCCTTTGTTCCTTGGCCTAAGGATAACTAAAAATAACACAACAAATAGTATGTCAGGAAGAAAGAGGGAAGAAGTCTAATAGTTATTTTTTTCAAAAGAGCTTATAATTCACCTAAAAATAAGTTCACATATTTTTAAAAGATTGCCATGAATGGAGAATAAAGTGTAATGTTTCATTTTTAATTCTTTACACCATCCTCATTTCATACTAAAGATAGTTTGTATTGTCATTTCTCAACAGAACTGTATTTTGTTTCTTCCAGCTTAACCATTGTATCTTTCTAAGGTATAAATATAAATGTATTTTAATATGATTCTTCATCTCACTAAATATATCACCCTAGAAAAATAAGATGGAAGATGCCTAATTGTTAGTTTTTCAAATTAATTTCAAATTCTTTTGTAACATTTAAAAAAACTTTAGTATCGTATTAGGAGTTGTTTTTCACCTTTTCTCATTTTAAAAATTCATAGTAATAGTTCCTGTTCTGCTCAAAGTTTTATTTATCTTTTACTGATAACTTTCCTTCTTTGTTTTAACATTCTTTTTTTTCCCACTCAATCAACAAGGACATTATTTTTATAAAGTTGTATTTATAGCAATATTTGTTATATTATCTGATTTTTAAATGTTTCTTAAGGTGTTGTTGTTTTTTTCATTATTCTTGATACTCCATACTTCTTTTTGCCTTTTTGGAAGTGACACTAAAATTCATTATTTTATATGTGTTTTTCTTCTTCATTGAATACATAGTGACTGGAAGTTTGAGACTTAACAATAGGACTTTTCTAGGAAAATTCATTTGATAATGTAATAATGAATTAATGGAATATTTCTGTTGATGAAGAGTTTTGCTTTTACTTGAAAATGTCTTGTTTTTAAACTTTTGAAGATTAACCATATAGATATAGTTTAGTACACAGAAATTTTAAAACTTACACTTGATGACATTTGTACTGCTTATATCAACTGTAAACATGGAAAGGAAGAAGAAGAAGTGCAATTCTATTGTATTCTTGTTTTAACAAATACTTAATGAATGCCTACAATATGCTCTTAGGCACGATACAAGATTCAAAAAGCTTTTTTCCATCTAAGTAAGAAAATAAGATCTATATTGCTTATTTATTCAAAATATAGAGTATATTTTATGTTTTAAGTGTGATATTACATGTTTTAAGGGGATAGAATGGTAAAAGTCATGTTTTGTACTCTCGAGGAGCTTACCATCTTATGCAAGATAGTGAATAGGCAATTCGTGGAAAGATGAGAGCTATGATGGGAGAGAGAGATGCACTATAGGGGCACATAGGGAAGTTGAACCCAGGGTCAGAGAATTACGCAAGGATTCTTGCTTCTAAGCTGGAATTTGAAGAATGACAAAGTATTAGAAGTCCAGAGAGTATTTCAGGCAGAAGCAAATTGCATGGGGAAAATGTGGTTGACTGAAGAGAGCAGGGTTGTCTGGAACACTGATTAATCTAGTTCATATAGCTAAGACACAAAATAGGAATTTAGGAAGGGGCAGTGGGGTAGTTGAAAAAATGGCAAAAGATAAAGCTGCTGATGGAGGCATAGCACAAATTGTGAGGTCAGCATCAGTTAATGGAAAGAAAACAAATCTGGAGCCCTAATAGTGTCAGTATTGGGGAAGAATGGATATATTTGAGAGACATCCATGAAGTAGAATCCATCTTAGAGAATAGAAGAATAAAGTTTAACATCAGGTTTTTGGCTTGGACATCTGGGTAGGTGATTGTAATATTCACTCTAGGTGTTCAGTTTTAAACATATAAAGTTTGAGATATCTAGTGGGGTATCCAAGAAAAGATACTTAGGATGCAACTAGTTAAGAGTTTTTGCTCAGGAGAGAGGTCTCAGCTAAAGATAAAGATTTGGGGGCCAGCAAATAATTGAAGCCATGAGAGTGGAAGCGACTGTTCAGTGTAAAATGTGAAGAACATAGGGTCTCAGAGCCCCAAAGATATGGAGAAAAGAAAAGTGTACAAAAGGAGACTAGTGAGAGTAGCCAGGAGATAAGAGGAAAGCCAGCAGAGAATGGTGACAGGAAATACGTTTTAAGAAAGGAAAAAAACAACAGTGTAAAGTGTTAATAAGAGGTCAGTTAGGTCTTGAAATCTTCTGTGTAGCACAAGAGGTTATTTTAGAGTCAGAACTCTTATGATTGAGTAAATGCAGGAAAAAGAAATGAAGAAAATTAGCACAGAAAAATGTAAATGGCAGATTGGTGAGGAAATAGGGAAGTAGTGAGAGGAAGCCCAGTTGAAGGATGTTTAGATGCCAATGGGAAGAAACCACTGGAAAATGAAAGACTGAAGTAGAAAAATGAGATGGCAAATAGGGGAAATGGAGTGAAGCCCCTGACTTGATAGTGGGGTATCATGAGAATCGTTAGAGAGATTGGTGTTGGCCCGAAGAGTCCTTTCTCTCCTAAGACATGAGAATGCATGTGTGCGTGCTAAGTTGCTTAAGCCATGTCCAACTCTGCGACACTATGGACCACAGCCCGCCAGTCTCCTCTGTCCATGGAATTCTCCAGGCGAGAATACTGGAGTGGGTTGCCATGCCCTCCTCCAGGGGATCTTCCCCACCCAGGGATAAAAGCCTCATTAATTACCTCTCCTGTATTGCAGGCAGGTTCTTTCACCATTACTGCCACCTGGGAAGCTGAAAACATGAGAATAGTGGGAATGATTTTTAGGAGGATACAAATCAGTTTATTATTTATGGGGAGAATGTTTAGGATAGTAGACTATTTTCTGTGAATCAAGAGGTAATCTAAGAGTTTTATGGTGAGTATTGAGCTCTGAATAATGTTTGAAATACATCTCAATAAGTAATAGGATTGAACAACTTGTGATTTTATCTGTTGCCAGAATGTAAAGCTTGGGAGAAAGATGGGCCATTTTACTTAATAGAAACTGTGTTCACCAAGTGGGTGTAACAGAAGGAAAAGAGATCAAACTAAGAATTTATTCTTTGAATTGTGATAAATTACATGATCAAACTACTTCTAAGAAGTCTTTTTCTAATAGCTGCACACAATATAGATTAGAAGAGAGGGCAGAATGGGGTGTGTGAAGGACCAGTTGTAAGAGAATTTTTGTGGTGATAATGGTCTAAAATTATGTGTGACTATTGAAAATAATAACATAGACCTCTTTAATGTCAGTGTTGTTTGAGTTCCTAAAGCAAATGTGTGCCTTTTCCTAATTGATATACAGCTGGATATAATAAATGGACTTTGGACACCTCTGAAGTTTCAGGCCAGAATAACCTACTATGTACTTAAAGCTACTATCCTCATATTATTTTTCCTAAAATGTTAAATTTTTCTATAAAAATTCAAAACTCAGGTTTATACTTTCAATTGGATTCTGAGATGACTGAAAAAAGTTCAGTTTGTCAGTTTCTCCGGTTTTGTCTTCTGTCCTCAAAAATGACTCTCTCCCTCTCTCTCTCTCTCTCTCTCTCTCTCTCTCTCTCTCTCTCTCTATATATATATATATATATATATATATATATATATTTCCACTCAGAATTCTGGTTTTCACTGAGATATGTCACTGATGGGTGATTTGAAATTAATGATATACTCTTTTAATTACCTAAAACTGAAACTAACCATGCGTCCTTCTCTGGTCCTGCTAATGAACATTTTATCATATTTTTCTGAGTCCTAACTCAAGATATTGTTTTAAATTTGTACGGTTGAGGCAACCTCAGCACAGAATATCCTTTAACAGTTAAAATTTAGAGTTACTTCATGTAACATTCAGCATCATATTACCTAATGGAAATTATGAAGCACTAGAGTAGATGATGGAAAAGGCAGTGGCAGTCCACTCCAGTACTCTTGCCTGGAAAATCCCATGTTCAGAGGAGACTGGTAGGCTGTAGTCCAAGGGGTCGCGAAGAGGCAGACACGACTGAGTGACTTCACTTTCACTTTTCACTTTCATGCATTGGAGAAGGAAATGGCAACCCACTCCAGTGTTCTTGCCTGGAGAATCCCAGGGATGGGGGAGCCTGGTGGGCTGCCGTCTATGGGGTCACACAGAGTCGGACACAACTGAAGTGACTTAGCAGCATCAGCTGCAGAGTAGATGATTTTCTAAATTTCATTTTGATAGAAAAGTGTTTCCAAATGATTCAGTCACTTTAATCTGGTTTGCTACACAAGCATTCCAAAGTTATATTCCAGGAAAAACTGGTCCACCAAGATGTTCTGTGTGCAAAGTGTTCTGTAGTCCAGTAACATTGCGAAATGCTCAGTTCTCTTTCTTGTGCTTACCGAATCATAGTGCCCCATTAGTATGTTAAAACATGTTCTCCAAACTTTATGTCCCATAGAACATAGTTTGCACGCTAAGTCGCTTCAGTCTTTGCAACCCCATCGTTCGTCTATCCATGGGATTCTCCAGGCATGGATACTGGGATGGGTTGCCATTTCCTTCTCCAGGGGAGTTTCCTGACCCAGGGATCAAACCAGTGTCTCTTAAATCTCCTGCATTGGCAGGCACCACGAGCGCCACCTGGGAAGCCCCAGAACATAGTTTTGGAAACACTGCTCTACATAGTTTCCTGCTAGGCTTTCTCTGTACTTACTGTGATATTATCAGAAAGAATGCAGTGACTATAAATATATAAGTTAATTTATATACTAGACTTGCTCTTGTACATAAATTGTTAATCAGAATTAAATTGTAAGTGCTTTACTATGATTCACCATGAAAAGATGATTCTGGTAAATAACATTCAGGCCAAAATAATCACATTTTGATAAGTCTGATTTATAAGTTTCATTTTTGTATAGATTTTATTTCATAATGAATCAAGAAAGGAAGTAGCAGTCAGTTCAGGTGGCTTTCCTCTCTGTATTAAAAATCATAAGAAAATACCTTACAAGTTTAGGAAAACATACGAGATCAGAGTCTCCTTGAGTCTTAATTAAACCACACTCTTAATTTGGTCAGAACTGGATAAAAAAGACATATTTTAATGTAAAAAATAATAAATATATTGACCTGTTCTTTTTTACATGAGCTTTATATTATCGTCTTGTTACTTGCCAGTGCCATCAGTAAAAATATTAAAACTGTGACCCAGTAATTTAAAGCATTCTAAGGAAATAAAAAAGGCTTTAATACATTCTGTTTACAATTAGATATTTTCCCCATTATTGTAATTTTCATAGCAACTGACTAAAGAGAAGAAGACTTAGATTTTAAAGAGTTTAATATAGTAATATTGCATTATGAAACAGCTACTTTGGTAATTCCTTATCTTTTTTTTCCTAGAATTTCTGTCTTATATTCCTCTCATATCTTATATCTCATTGCTTTGTCAACCATTACAGAATATTCTGCTTTACTAATTGCCCCATATCTTTCATGGAAAACTATTCCATTTATTCAACAAATATTGTATTTTTTTTTTTTTTGATCTACTGGGCATTGTTAGACATTAGAGTTACAAAGTAACTCAGGGAACTTAGCAAAAAATATTTCAAGTTGTTTTTTCAGTTTAACAACATAATTAGTAAAACTTGAAGAAAGATAATTTGGTTGATTCACCCTATTAATGGATATGAAGTACAGCACTATTTTCAAACAAGATTAACTTTCCAAATTGAGGTGTCTGGCCCCCAGCCTGCCTTTTAAGTAGTTTTATTGGAACATTGCCATGATCATTCACTTATGTGTTTTGTCTATTGCTGTTTTATGCTGCAAAAGCTAAATTGAGTAGTTGCAACAGAGATCCTAAACCCACAAAGACTAAAATATCCTGACCCTTTGCAGAAAAAGTTTGCTGATCCATTTTTATTGGTAGAATTTTGATATGATGTGACTAGAAAAAAAATTTATTGTTTTTTTTTTTGCTTTTAGTAAATTAAGATTATTATATCCAGTTCATTCCCAAAACCTATCCACTCCCTCCCTGTTGTCCACTCCCTCTTGCCACACAATCCGGTACATTTCTGACTTGTAGTTATTTTATTTTGTTTTATCTCGCTGGGACAAGACCTGTCTGTATCCAGCAGAGTGGTGCTGGGGGAGCCATCAATGCCAGTTGTGTTCTGTTTCGTAAATCTTGATTTTCTCCCTGCAGCCTCCAGACCTGCTTTGTCTATCTGAGGTAAGTGGTTCAAGGGTCACCCTTCTCTTCCTTAACCAGCTGCTACCACCTGTTAGAGATTTATTTCAGTGCTTCACACCTTAAATTCCTGCCTCAGATGTTCTCTTCTCCCCTTTTATCCTCTCTATTCATTTAGTAATTCAAATTTTTTAGTTCGGCCCTCATGGCTACCATATTTTTCTCCTCATTTTTCCTATAGTGAGCTGAGTATTCTGTGATTATCATAATAAACAGCCTACTGAATTCACCTATTGTTTAATTACGAACAACAACACCAAAAAAGGCAGAGCAGGTATCTGAATTATTTCCTCCTGCCATGTTTTTTCCTCCTTGTTTTTGTTAATTTTAAGCAAGACCTTGGCTTCATTTTTTTCCCCCTCCAATTCCATTTCTAGGCAACCTGGAAAATTCATTTGTTTGCTTCTTTATGTGTTATATAAATGTATAGAATGATAGATTTTAGAAGCCAGTATCTATAGACCCCATTAATTTATTCTTTCAAAAATTTTTGTCTCCTGTGTTCCAGGTAATATGGTAGTCATACGGAATATGATGGGGGACAAAACCAGATGTCACTCCATTCATGGTTAGCTTTGTTTGGAGAGGCAGACATTTGAGAAAAGTTATACAAATCTTACAAGTTCTTAATTTGTAGATGGTACTATGAGAATTCCTTATAGGGAGATCTTAGCAAGTCAGCAAAGTAAAGGAAGACTTCTCTGAGGAAATGTCCATTGAACTGAGCTGTTCAGAATGAGTAGGCATCAACTAGGCCAAGCAGCAGAGAATGGGGAGGGGAGGAATGACTTTCCAGGAAGAAAGACGTGACTGAAAAAAACATGAGGCTTGGTATTCCTTGTGGAGTTAGATAAGATGTGACTGGTGTGTCTTGAGTTAGAGAAGGAGGAGCGTGATGTCACATGTGGTGAACATTAAAGAGTAAGTCAAGGGTAGACCACGTAGGTTCTCAGAAGCCATGTTTATGTCCTTTCAGTGGTTGATTTTACCCCATTAGTCAGGCAACACCCAGTACCTATCTGGGGACTCTACTTACCCAGGTTCTAGGAGGACGTTCCATTTTTTGGTGGCAACACCAGTCATATCCAGTCCTGTATGGCCTCTAGGTATTTTCCATCTGGTCCTTCTCAATGGTCTTTTTCACAGCCTTGGGAAACATTTATGTGTGATCAGTATTGATCTGTAGACTTGGAGGGAGCTCTGGAGCCAGCTCTCTCTGCCCCTTTCTTTCCTATACGCCACATATTCTAGTCACCGTGGAGTCCTGTACATCTAAACTCTGTCTTCCCTTTTCAGGAAGATTCCCAAGCTCTGGGTTCCTCCTTTATTGCAGTCTGGAAACTCTAAGCAGTAAACCATAGCAAGTTTTAGGACTTACCACCTTTTATTTCCTTTTTTTCAGGAATCACTGTCATCTGTACTTCTGTCATCCTTTATCTTAGAAACATTATTTCATGTATTTCGTGTGCTGTTTATAAAGTAAGAGGGCAGATTCATCTTGTTACCTCATCACGGTCAGAAAAAAATATCCCAGATTCATTTTTTAACAAATATTTATCCAGCTGCAATATGCTAGGTGATGAAAATAATGTACTGAGCAAGACCAACAGGGATTTATACTTTCTTCAAGCTTGTATTTTATTGGGAGGGGGAAAAATAGAAAGCATAAGGCAGTGATAAAATCTGTGTTATGAAATTAAGTGATACAAGGAGATTTTTGGTAAAGCTGCTTTAGGTTGAGTACTCAGAAAAATTGAGATAGCTAGAATATCATTGATAACTGAAACTGAGTATGGATGAGAGCTGACAGTATGAAAAAAGGAAAGAAAGCCTGGGACTCAAACTTGAGAACTAGCAACATGCATTAGCCAGGTGGAGTGGGATAACTTGAATTGACAGGAAGAGGCAGAGGAAAACCAGTACTGAGTTTCAAAAAAGAGAGTATGTTACTCTGCTCAGGCTGCCATAACAAAATAACATGGACTGCATGACTTAAACAATAGAGATTTATTGTCTCACAGTTCTGGGGACTGGAAAGTCTAAGATCTGGAGGGTTCTGTTTCTGGTGAGAGCTCTCTTCCTGGCTTGCAGGACACTCTCCCATTCTCTGGTGTCTCCTTCTCTATAAGAACGTTAGTCCTATTGGATTATTGTTGTTGTTCAGTCATGTCTGACTCTTTGCAAACCCCATGGAGTGCAGCACACCAGGCTTCCCTGTTCTTCACCATCTCCCAGAGCTTGCTTAAACCCATGTCCATCGAGTCAGTGATGCCATCCAACCATCTTGTCTTCTGTCATCCCCTTCTGTTCCTGCCTTCAGTCTTTCCCAGCATCAGGGTCTTTTCTAATGTGTTGGCTCTTTGCATAAGGTGGCCAAAGTATTGGAGCTTCAGCTTCAGCATCAGTCCTTCCAATGAATATTCAGGATTGATTTCCTTTAGGATTGACTGGTTTGATCTTCTTGTGGTCCAAGGGACTCTCTAGAGTCTTCTCCAACACTACAGTTCAAAAGCATCAGTACTTCAGCACTCAGCCTTCTTTATGATCCAACTCTCACAGCCATACATGACTACTGGAAAAACCATAGCTTTGACTAGACAAATGTTTGTCGGCAAAGTAATGTCTCTGCTTTTAAATATGCTGTCCAGGTTGGCCATAGCTTTTCTTCCCAGGAGCAGGCGTCTTTTAACTTCGTGGCTGCATCACCATCTGCAGTGAATTTGGAGCCCTAGAAAATAGTCTGTCATTGTTTCCCCATCTATTTGCCATAAAGTGATGGGACAGGATGCCATGATCTTCGTTTTTTCAATGTTGAGTTTTAAGCCAGCTTTTTCACTTTCCTCTTCCACTTTCATCAAGAGACTCTTTAGTTCCTCTTCACTTGCTGCCGTAAGGGTAGTGTTGTCTACATATCTGAGGTTATTGATAACGTCTCCTGGCAATCTTGATTCGAGCTTGTGCCTCATCCAGCCTGGCATGTCACATGATGTACTCTGCATAGAAGTTAAATAAGCAGGGTGACAATATACAGCCTTGACGTACTCCTTTCCCAGTTTGGAACCAGTCCATTGTTCCATGTCTGGTTGTAACTGTTGCTTCTTGACCTGCATACAGGTTTCTCAAGAGGCAGGTAAGGTGGTCTGGTATTCCATCTCTTAAAGAATTTTCCAGTTTGTTGTGATTCACACAGTCAAAAATTTTAGCGTAGTCAGTGAAGCAGATTTTTTCTGGAATTCTCTTGCTTTTTGATGATCCAGTGGATGTTGGCAATTTGATCTCTGGTTCCTCTGCCTTTTCTAAATCCAGCTTGAACATCTGGAAGTTCACGGTTCACGTATTGTTGAAGCCTCGCTTGGAGAATTTTGAGCATTACTAGCAAGTGAAATGAGTGCAATTTTGTGGTAGTTTGAACATTCTTTGGTGTTGCCCTTCTTTGGGATTGGAATGAAAACCTTTTCCAGTCCTTTGGCCACTGCCGTGTTTTCCAAATTTGCTGGCATATTGAGTGCAGCACTTGCACAGAATCATCTTTTAGGATTTGATATAACTCAGCTGGAATTCCATCACCTCCACTAGCTTTGTTCATAGTGATGCTTCCTAAGGCCCACTTGACTTTGCACTCGAGGATGTTTGGCTCCAGGTGAGTGATCACACCATCGTGATTATCTGGATCATCTTTGGGGTCGCACAGAGTCGGACACGACTGAAGTGACTTAGCAGATCTTTTTTGTATAGTTCTTCTGTGTATTCTTGCCACCTCTTCTTAATATCTTCTGCTTCTGTTAAGTCCATACCATTTCTGTCCTTTATTGTGCCCATCTTTGCATGAAATGTTCCTTTGGTATCTGATTTTCTTGAAGAGATTTCTAATCTTTCCCATTCTATTGTTTTCCTCTATTTCTTTGCATTGTTTACTTAGAAAGGCTTTCTTATCTTTCCTTTCTTATCTTTGGAACTCTGCATTCAGATGGATATATCTTTCTTTCTCTCCTTTGCCTTTCACTTCTTTTCTCAGCTATTTGTAAGTCCTCCTCAGACAACCATTTTGCACTGTTGCATTTCTTTTACTTTGGAATGGTTTTGATCACCACCTCCTCTACAGTGTCACAAACCTCCATCCATAGTTCTTCAGGCATTCTGTCTATCAGGCCTAATCCCTTGAATCAATTTGTCACTTCTACTGTATAATCATAAGGAATTTGATTTAGGTCATATCTGAATGGCTTAATGATTTCCCCTACTTTCTTCAATTTAAGTCTGAATTTGGCAATAAGGAGTTCATGATCTGAGCCACAGTCAGCTCCCCCGGTCTTGTTTTTGCACACTGTATAGAGCTTCTCCATTTTCAGCTGCAAATAATATCAATCTGATTTCGGTATTGACCATCCGGTGATGTCCATGTGTAGAGTCATCTTTTGTGGTTTTGGAAGAGATGCTTGGTATGACCAATGCGTTCTCTTGGAGAAAGTCTCTTAGTCTTTGCCCTGCTTCATTTTCTAGTCCAAAGCCAAATTTGTCTGTTACTCCAGGTATGTCTTGGCTTCCTAATTTTGCATTCTTGTCCCCTATGATGAAAAGGACATCATTTTTTGGTGTTCATTCTAAAAAGTCTTGTAGGTCCTCATAGAACCATTCAACTTCAGCTTCTTTGGCATTAATGTTGGGGCATAGACTTGGATTACTGTTATTTGAATGGTTTGCCTTGTAAATGAACAGAGGTCATTCTGTTTTTTTGTGTGATTGCACCCAAGTACTGCATTTAGGACTCTTGTTGACTATGAGGCCTACTCCATTTCTTCTAAGGGATTATTGGATTATGGCCCTACCCTATGACTTCATTTTACCTTAATTACTCCTAAACTCCCTATATCTCTTATAATATATAAATCTGAGGATGGGGCATTGGAGGGGTGGTGGGAAGGGAGGGGGACACAATCCAGTCCCTAGCAGAAGAAACAGCCAAAAGTGTTGAATGTTGTTAGGAAGCCAAAAGGTCAAAAACTAAAGATCCTTTGTTAGACTTATTACATTGGTGACTTTAGTAAGTGCTGGTTTCCTGGAGTAAAAGGCCTGGAAGCTAGGTTAGAGAAGGTTAAAGAATAAGAGGTATAGAAAATGGTGATAACAAGTATAGGACAGCTTATTAAAGTAATCTGACTAAAAATATTCAGTTCAATTCAGTCACTCAGTCATGTCCAACTCTTTGCAACCCCATGGACTACAGCACACCAGGCCTCCCTGTCCATCACCAACTCCCGGAGTTTACTCAAACTCATGTCCATTGGGGAGAAGGCAGCGTCACCCCACTCCAGTACTCTTGCCTGGAAAATCCCATGGATGGAGGAGCCTGGTGGGCTGCAGTCCAAGCGGTCGCACAAAGTTGGACGTGACTGAAGCGACTTAGCAGCAGCAGCATGTCCATTGAGTCAGTGATGCCATCCAGCCATCTCATCCTCTGTCATCCCCTTTTCCTCCCGCCTTCAATCTTTCCCAGCGTCAGAGTCTTTTCAAATGAGTCAGTTCTTTGCAGGTGGCCAAAGTATTGGAGTTTCAACTTCAGCATCAGTCCTTCCAGTGAATATTCAGGACTGATTTTCTTTAGGATGGACTGGTTGGATCTCCTTGCAGTCCAAGGGACTCTCTAGTCTTCAACACCACAGTTCAAGAGCATCAGTTCTTCAGCACTCAGCTTTCTTTATAGTCCAACTCTCACACCCATATATGACTACTGGAAAAACCATAGCTTTGACTATGTTGGCAAAGTAATGTCTCTGCTTTTTAATATGCTGTCTACGTTGGTCGAAAGATTGAGTGAAGCCTTTTTTTTTTTTTTTTTTAAAGAATGAGGGACCTTACACTTGTTTAAACATGATAGTGAGAATCCAAAAGAGAAGAGATGGTCTGTTATTTATCTGTTGCCACAACAATGCTACATTTTACAAACCACACCAAAACTCATTAGCTCAAAGTAATTAAGTATTTATTTCACTCATGTGTCAGTGATTGGCAAGTATGACTGGAGGTTCTTTGGATATTGGCTGGGCTCCCTCCAGTGTGTTACGGTTAGCTGGCAATCAAGTGGAACAGCTTAGCCCTGCTCCTTGTGTCTCTCATAGCCATGCAGCAAGCCAGCCAGGCATGTTCTTAGGGCAGAAGCAGAAGTGTAAAAGTGAACGTAAATGTCTAGTTTCTCAACTTCAGCTAGCATCATGTTTGCTGTTTATAAATAGTATGTTTGCTATTATCCCATTAAGCCAGTGCACATCACATAGGTGAGTCAGGATGGGAGGGCACAGTCGAATAGATAGGGCAGAGTGAATACAGTGATGGATGAAGAACCGAAGTCATTAGTTAATCTGCCACAGATGGTATATTTAAGAAAAAGGGTTGGAACCATTGATGATGATCATTGACAAGTTCCTGAGAAGGCCTATGGGAACAGGGTCAAAAAACATTTACACCATGCCAGGTTCTGTGATCTTCTACAGTTAATTGGCATTATTTTAGATAAACAGCTTCCTAATTGCTTTGACTTTCATATTAATTTAGTACTGAAATGTTCTAGTTTATTTATAAAGGTATGTGAATCATGTAGTTTCTAGATATTTGAATGCCTATTGAATATACTGCTTTAGGCACAGTTGTACTAATATGCAAGTTCACTAAGAAATTCAGGGATCCCTACAAGACTGAGAATCACTTCTAAATCACATAGCAATGCAAACTGTTCATTGAATCCTGAAGAGAATTTGTTTTGTACCTTTGAACTGACTACAGTTTCCTTCATTCCATTTAGCTAAAAATTTAGGTAGATATCTCACTTCTTAGTGAAATGATTAAATTCTAAATGTCTTCTTTTCAATTTTTGATTATTTCGATTTGCTCTTTACTAATCGTAGTAGCGCTAAGTAAGCACATACTGCGTGTACCATGTGTTGATCTTTTATTGAAAATGTAATTTTTCTAAAATTGGTAGCAGTAAGTTGCAACTCTAGGATTCTATTCTAAGACTGTTGGCTTTCAAGGTCTTGCTCCTAAACACCTGGTTCTTCTGCTCCTCCAGATAACCATATCAAATAACCAAGAGCAAATCCAGAAAAATGGCTGACTTAAAATTTCCCAATTTAACAATCTGCCAAAGCTTTTAAATTCATCACTATCTTACCAAAAGGAAATTTTACTCTTCAGATAAATTACATCTTTTAAAAACAAACAAATGCAACAGCTGTACAACCTAACACTCAGAGAGTTTTCCAACAAGAGAAAGGATTTATTTGGTCATGTTAAGCCTCATGGTTCACTAGTGCACCATGTTTACCTGGCTACATTCTATGGCTTTTTTACATTTGATCCTCTTTAAGCCCAGAGATTCAAAATTAACCTGTTGTATACAAATTACTTGTTTAGTCGCTGTCTGAGTCTTTTGCGACCCTATGGACTGTAGCCCATCAGGCTCCTCTGTCCATGGAATTTTCCAGGAAAGAATACTGAAGTGGGTTGTCATTTCCCTCTCCAGGGGCGTCTTCCTGACCCAGGGATCGAACCCAAGTCTCCTGAATTGCAGGCAGATTCTTTACTGCTGAATCACTGGGGAAACTAATACAGTAAAAATTGTAAAAACAGATTATACATTTATCTGCCATAGTTTATCCCCACACATGTAATTTTTTATTTTGATTTTTGTTATTAGTACTAATATTCATATTTATTGACCCCTTACTATGTGTCCAATCGGGCATATTACATGCATTCCCTATACCAGGTGCTTTATTTACATCAACTCATTTAACAATCACATTACCCTTAAGACGTGGTATTCTATCTTCACTACCCAGTTAAATTGAAACTTGGAGGCTAAGGAGTGTACACTCAGCAGGTGAGTGATTTGAGTTAGGATCAGAACTCAGGATCTAAAATCTCCTGTCCCAATTTCCTAAAATTCTCATCCCTAAAGACCTACTTCAAATGTTAATCCATTTCTAGGATTACTCTTCCTTCTCTGTAATCCCTTTGTCCTTAGTTACTCCTTTTACTGCTTTTAATTCTGGTAATTTATGAATACTCCCTCCTCCCCGCCCCCCCCCCCCCCCCCCCCGCACTCCCCCCCACCCACCACCACCTTACCAAGCTGCAAAACCCTTTAAAACAGATACCAGCACACACTTTTATATTCCTAATATATTAGGTAGATATTGTTAAGGATTTAACTTTATACCAGCAGACCTGGATGGTGAACAATGCCAGGCCCATGTAGAACTGAAACAGTTCTCTCTGTGGCAGGGTCCTATATTGGCCTCCTAGAACCTAAGAACCATCAAATTTAGATTCCAGTAGACCAGTGACTTCATTTTTGTAACTTACTACTCAAAAACATAGGAATACACTTGTCTACTTCATGAAGGTTCTCTGCTCTAGTTTTGCACATTGACAGCCCTTTCATGTTATTTGAACAGATTTGTGGAGATACCAGACTCAAAGATAGTGCTGAGCTGTAACAACTGTCAGTGAATTTTTTACTGAATTAACAATGGAAGACACAATTTCCAGAGGAAAATAAACCAGTAACCCACTGGCATTAAATAAGTTCAAATTTGATGGTTTCCGGGACATTATAGTAACTATTCAAATTCCAAATCCTATGTCAGAGTTGCCTATCCATGCATATAGCTAGACTTCTTTCTTCTTTTGAAAAGGTAAATTGTGTTCCCTGAAACTCTTAACCTAGAGAGCACTCATGGTGGCTCTCATGTCAGTCTGTGCCCTGACATTTTCTTCTCACACTGAGAAATTAAGATATGACTAGCAGCTCCCTCTTTAAAGAAAATTCATGCTGTAAACATATAGGTCTCTTGGATAAGGTTATGGCTGTAGACCTGACATGGAAATTAAGTATTCTAAAGAAATAGATAAGTAGGTAGTAACATGAAGGGAGAATCATGACAGAATCACAACCCAAGAGTCAGCATGCACGATAGCATAAACAGATCATAGGCCCTGAAGACTCACTCAGTTTTGTGACCTTGGGTCAGTCATTTTACTTCTTTAAGCCTCAGTGGATGATTGTTAGAACCGAATGAGGTCAGTGTAAGAAAGACTTGTAGCATAATGCCTGGCATATAGCAACTGCTTTATAAGTGATATTTTTAGACTTGTCTTGATTACACTAAAATGTTTTCTACAATGTGACTGGCTTAGTTTATTGTCTATATGACAGAAATGAACCATCACATACCTCCAGTAATAAGTAAAACAAGTTTAAATTATTAGAGTTGTATATATGAAAAAAATATTTTAGAATTATCTGTAATCATTGATCATTAAATACAAATAATAACTATTTGGATTCCCATGACTTAAAAAATTATTTTTTCCTTTTATACTTTCCAAATGCACATTTTCTGTAAACCATTATGCAGATGGTGGAGAGAGGCTCTGTCTTAGGGTGAGTGAAATTACTGAAGTATTGAAAATAGGCTGAGCTGTCTACATAATCATTGCAGACAACCTTTGCCCTTATTCAGGCCTGTTTCTGACAATCTAATGAGAGTCAGTCAACATGCTTTAAAAACTATATGGAGCTATAGACAAATGTAAAGGTTTAGTTTAACACTACACACTTTGGTGAAAGGGGGAGGAAGCTAGAAGAGAGGTACTTATCCAAAGTAAGGCCATGTCTATATCAGATAAGGAACCTAGATGGTACTTGAGGCCTTAGTAAGGGCTGTGTTCTATTCTTAGTATTGTGTAGATCACAGGTGCCCAAATTTTGAACGTTACTTTTTTGGTAGGTATGTATTAATTAAACATGTCGATCTGTATATGGGTACTAACATTGAGTTCTTTTTCTTGACTGGTTTTTTTTCCCCATGCATTTGTATAGTTTTGTGCACCTCTAGAGTGTGTTTCCAAATTTGGAGTTTACTCTCTAAAAAAGTAACTTTAAAAAATTGTCCTTAAGTATTGAAAAGAACAATAGTTATTACTCTGTGATTAATACTTTGTTAAATAGCAAAAAGAAAAGAGAAAATTTTTTATGACCACGATTTGTTGATCCATGCCATTGTTTTCTTATTTGGGAATTTGATACCTGATATACATACCTACCAAGGTATCTCAATTAATATCATTGTGTTTGTATAGCTTCCTTTAGTTTCTCAAAGGGGCATACATCAAACTTTGTTTTGAAAATATAAATATGAAGACTGGCAGTCCTTGGAGGAAGGAAAAACGTTACTGTCATTAATCATCTCTCTAAGTTTTGGCTTTTTTTAAGTGATTTACTGTTTTTGATTGGTAGTCTTTTAGGCTGTCATTGTTTCATATCTATTTATAAAAATTGAAATCATGTCATTCAGTGAAACAAACAATGTGGGGAAAACTCAGTGAAAATATGATAGTTGTTAAAATACCGTTTAACAGGTTAAGTTTCTGGTTTATGGAATGACAGATGAGTCAGTTGTTTGAAGTTGCAAGGAGGGATCAGGAAATTGCTACTGAAGTCTGGATGCTGCTGCCATTTACCAATTCTAATAAGCCACTACACTACACAGCTCAGCTTCCTCTTTACTAATGGGCAGAATCATTGACATGCAGTTAGAGAAAGCTTCGGAGAAGGCAATGGCACCCCACTCCAGTACTCTTGCCTGGAAAATCCCATGGATGGAGGAGCCTGGTAGGCTGCAGTCCATGGGGTCTCGAAGAGTCGGACACGACTGAGTGACTTCACTTTCACTTCTCACTTTGCTGCATTGGAGAAGGAAATGGCAACCCACTCCAGTGTTCTTGCCTGGAGAATCCCAGGGACAGGGGAGCTGGTCTATGGGGTCACACAGAGTCGGACACAACTGAAGTGACTTAGCAGCAGTAGCAGAGAAAGTTTAGGAATGATGTAGCCCAATTGAACTCATCAGTCGAACTCATCAGTCGTGTCAAATGACCTAATGTGTATCAAGCTGTTTCTAAACATAAGAACTCACATCTGAAGATGTGAATTGACTTTCATTATTACTTAAGACTTGGGATTACATGTGCATCCCGTGTGGAGTGGCTAGCTACCTTTGGACTGTTAAGTCTGTGATTTTAGAGAAGATTCTCATCAGAGAGCTAGTAGACAGGCATAAGTGCTGTATTTCAGCTCCAGCCCTGCGACTCAATTTTATTTGTACTGTAACTCTGTGACTCACTTTTATCGTCTCATGGGCTTACAGTATACCAGCCTTGCTTGGTTGTTAATGAAATGTGGGATAATGCATGTGAATGTGCCTAGAATATGGTAGGCATTCAACAGAGGTTAATTCCTTCTTGTGTCAAAGTGTCTGCGATCCTTGATAGGTTCAAGGAAAAGTTAAAAGGGTTGAATGCCAAGCTCAATAGGTCAGATATCCTGAGGGATACTGATGAAATCCATATATGCTATTTTTTGTCCAAGGGAATCTGAGTCAGCTCTCAATTACTTATGTTGCATTCAGTTCATTAAGGCAGCAGGAGCTTTAAAAAAAAAAAAAAAAAAATGCCGTTTAGAGGTCCAAACAGTAAAACTACTGAGTTTTCTAAGGTTGATCATTTCTTTGAAATGAAAGCAAAACTAAAGTGCTTTACACTTTTCTTTTCCAGCATGCTACAAGTGAAAACTGATGAGAAACTGGATTTGTCTGATGGGAATACAGCAAGTTGCCCTCTGAGCCCCATTAAGATGTGCCTTAATCATCCCATTGAATGGAATCTGAAGTTGACAGCAGCATCTCTAGCAAGCTGTACAGTTCATAACCAAAATCTCACAAGTGAAGAGAAATAGATTGCAGTTCTTCTTGCACTATCCTTATTTTGTACATCAACGTTCTTTCTGCCGATAGCATTTATTGATTTTTAAATACTTCTGGTCTTGTGATTTGTCTATAAAATCATTAATCATTTTGATTATATTCTTTGTATTTTTTACATGTTTTATGCCAGACCATTGTGGAATTTTGCAGTACAAATGGATTTTGATGTTTCTCTTTTTAATGGTATTTTGTGAATTTTTTACACCCTAAATATGTAATTGTCCCATTTTATTTCTGTACACAAAGTCTTAATATATAATGCATTGTGAAATTTAGAAGGCTAGTGCTGTAAAGACTTCTGATGACTTGACCCATGAACGGTTGTCTAACAGGTGGATACCAACTACCTCGAAGCAAATTGGTAAAAGGCAAAGGTATCACTTAGAAGTATCTTTTTCAAAGTTATATATGTATAGAAAATTGATCATAGTTTATCATCGTTTCATTCATAGGGAGAATCTGATCAGTTATTTCTCTGTACTTTTAAACCTATGAAGTCTGTGGGCTTTAAGAGCAATGGCACAACTGCATGTTTACTCTTCAGCATATCTGTGCCTCTTGCAGATAAGAATACTGTTTGATTTTTTGTAAGTTATCAGTTTTGAATGAAAAATGGTAAATGGATTTACATCTATTGATTTTATTGTATTCTAGCCATTTATTTTAAAGTGTAAAGGGATGTCCTAAAATGAGGATAATATTCCTTTAGTAGTGCAAAGCATAGCTTCATCATTGGCTTATGTGATTGTGTCTAAAACTTGAATAGTAAGAATACTCAAAGTTTGGTGCTTAAAGTTATTTTTCCCATGCCAGAGAAAGCAAGCTGTGGTATGGTGGTCCATGTAAGTATGTAAGAATATGGCCGCTTCCCTTTGGATAGCTATGGATTAAAAGGGATTTAGTTTATTGAGATTCTCAAGACTTTTACTTATAGCATACCTTTTAAGACCTTATTTATCCCAACCTACACCACCCCCCAAATAATTTTTTAAATGACAGGGATTTATCAAAAAGGCTTACATAAAGAATCTGAAGCACAGGAAAAGACAGCCAACAGAATGAAAAACAATCATCTGATTTTCACTGTTTTGTATCACCACCATATCTTCATTTTCCTTTTAGCTTAATAAGCGTTCTTTGTAACTTCTGGGCTCCTTTTATATTTCTCAGTTGTATAAAGCATATATACATATGTAACTTAGCAATCTGGCCCAGAAAAGCACAGCAGTCTTAACTTCAGCTCCATCAGAGAACATCACCTTAAGGAAATGGCCTCTCAGAAATAAACCTTTAAAAAAGCACAATTATTAAAATAGATCCAATGTTAGGTTATTTCTGTTCTGAATAATTAGATTATCAGAGGGTAAAAGATGTTTTGTTGGGTATTAACACAAGGAAAGAGGACTGATTTAACAGAGTAAGTTTCTTAAGTCAGCCAATTTTATTCAGAAAATAAATTTACAGTTGAAGAAATAGTGCTCATAAATTAGTATGTAGTGAACTTGCTGTCACATTCTTTTCCTACTACTATTTTTTAATCACTCAATAAATATTTTGTTATATCCCAAACACAGAAAACCCCATCATTAATACATATATGTGAACATCTCCCTAACCAAGGAACCATCAACATAAGCAAACTTTGGCTCTCATATGCAAACACTTTGGGGAAAAAAATCACCTATACAAGTAGCATTATCAAAATATTTTAAAGTGTAAGGATCACAAAATGATAACTTTTGAACTTGGATGCTGGGGACTCTGGTTCATCATACTAGTCTTCCCTGGAAATAAGCTTGTTTCTGACTAGTTTGTGGTATTTATTTGTCCTTATGATGTCATTTTAAAAATGTGTTCTGAGGAGTTATTATCTATGTTGGATATGCCACAGCTAAGTCAAGTTTCTCAAAGCAAGCAGCCAGCTAATTACACTTAGATGTTGCCCATATGCCATGATTTTAAACATGAAAATTCATAAGGATCACCTGGGAGACCTGTTAAAAGGCAGGTTCCCAGACCCACCTTAGATTCTTATTAAATCCATGATTGATTGATAGCAGATGGAGCAATAAGCACACTTATAGATTCAATACAGGATAAAACAATGTGGAATCGCACACCAGAAATTTCTGCAAGAATCAGACAATTTTCATACAAGGGTAACTTTATTAAAGCAAAGAACTGAACATAATTTTAAAGGCCATTTTTCAAAGGACTCCACCGCCATCATTTCTTCTAACTTGTATCTTCATTGAGAAATTGTGCAAGGTTAAGTTTACTTTTTTCTAGTGCTGCTGTTTTGGCTCGTCTTGGTAATCTCATCCTCATTTCTGATTCTGGTTCTGGAACTTCATGATCACTAAACAAATGTTGAAATACACCAATTTAAATATAAGCTTTAAAACAAGTTTATTTATAAATAAAACTTTGTTTCTGTCATTCTATCAGTGTGTGATTGATATCCTGATTCCATTGAGCTTAAAACTAAAAACCAAGAAACACTGACCTGGTATTATACAGAATAAAGCAAAAAACAAAAACTTAAATTTCTATAATGAAGCCTGTAATTAAACAGGAACCATAGCAACTGCCCAAGAATTTTATGGGATACTCAAGTAGTGAAAAAAATAAGTTCTATTTATTTAGGCAAATAAATTCCTAAAACACTAAAGAGCAAGCATCCCCAAAAGATACTTTTTCAATTTAATCACACCTTTAAAATTATATACTGAAAATATATACATTTTACCTATGAATGAATGAACACAAGACAGCTGTAAACATTCAGCTTCCAATAGTGGCTTATTGGCAGAAATCAAAAATAAATTATACCACTAACACCATCCAAATTACAGGTAGAATTATTCTATCATTATAAATGTAGAGAACCCAAATCTAAATCTCAGTAGTTTGCCAATTCAAATTCAGAGATGTCATACATACATGATCTTTTAACTAGATGAACAGATGGAAATATAATTTGAACATAAAAATAATTACATAGTACTAAAAGTCACATCAACCAATAGGAAAAGCACACAAACCAGAGGAAGTCAAATACTCCTGGATAATCTAAAAAGCTATGCATTTCCAGATTATCTTGTTATATATTCACAGTATAAGCAAACTACAATTTTTTTAACTTCTAGATAATTTTTTAAAAAATGAAGATAGGCTTCTTTACATATTCTAGATATACATGGCATACCTTTCAGAGTTAGCCTCAGCTTCAACAGTCTGACGTCTTCTGTTCGTTCTAGCTGAAGCTACCACTTTTCTCCGTCCTTAAAGACAGTATATAACTCATTATCAATTGCTCATTTTAAACCTATTTTCTCAACTACCCACCCTTTATTTTCCCCTCTTCACCACCCTTCCCTCCTGGTCCCCAGACACCTTGATACAAAGTACCAATACCATAGAGAAATGGAACCCAAGTAAGATTAAAATTTTACTAATTTCTTATGTAAGCTCTGACAATAGGCAAGGGAAAAGATGGAAACTGAGTTATACGTAGGGAAATTCTGTAAATTCATTTGGGGAAACGAAGCATGTGAAAAATGCTACATAAAGAGTGTACCCCTTAATGGCACAAGGTATATGTCGACCTAATGATAAGGTTAGAAAGATAGATTAAGCCCATAAAAGAGGTCCCAAAGAAATAGAACTTTAATCAGTAAGATATGGTTTCTTGTAAAATATTTAAATTTTACAAGAAAATATTCAAATTTGAATATTAAAATATTCAAATTACAAGGTCAATTCAAATGTGTGCCCTAAAACATTTCAGAATAAAATTAAGGCCTTTATATGCTGGAGGGGGTTACAAAAATTCTACCTGATAGAAATTTACAAAGTTAAGTGGCCTGTGATGATCCTCATTTATGATAATAAAATATCATACACAAATGAAATTTGAGCTATTAAAAAAAATAAGAGGTGGAATTCGTGTAGTATATCTGACTAAAAGCAGTCTGATCAAAGCCAAATTATTCAGTATGGTCATTTGGTTGAAATTTATATACCATACTTATTCAATTTTTTCTTTTGTTTTCTTGGTCCAACATTACATACTTGCTTGTAAACTTCTAACGCAGTTATCCCCAAGAAAACATCCAACAATATGGGACTGATATGGAACAATATCTAGCAATCAGCATTCAAATAACTGGCTCCAAAACCATATCATGGCCAGATTCCATTTAGAAATAATTAAATCTTAATAGAAAAGGGCTTCAAAAAAAAATTTTTTTTAAATGGTTGACTCATGAATGGAATTATTAGCATTCTTTAGTTTGCTTGGATGTGTTTTCTGATTCTTCTGTAACAAGCATGCATTGCTTTTGTAATAAGAAAATAATAAAAGATTAAAAAGACCTTGATTTTCAGATTTTTTTCTAAGTGACCCCTAAACAGTCAACATTTACTTTATTCCAACAAATCCCTTATTGTTGGATATCCCTTGGAAAATAAATTAAGTTGGGAAAACATGAAATAAAAGGAAAATAGAAGCCCAGAAAAATACTAGGAGGATAAAAGGGACAAAAATGCTTAATCATATAAAGGACAGAGAGCAAACAACTGATAATATAAATAAATCTTAGTTTAAGCCAAACAGTCCTTTGCAACAGATCTTTTGCATCATACTTCTTTCAATCAAAAGCACTTGAAGCAACAGTTATTACCTTTTTTAGAAACAAAGTAAAACCTAATATAAGCTGAAACAAATCAAAAAGAAATTTAAGGATATGCAATGGCAACCCACTCCAGTACTCTTGCCTGGAAAATCCCATGGATGGAGGAGCCTGGTAGGCTGCAATCCATGGGGTCGCAGAGTCAGACACAACTGAGTGACTTCACTTTCACTTTTCACTTTCATGCATTGGAGAAGGAAATGGCAACCCACTCCAGTGTTCTTGCCTGGAGAATCCCAGGGACGACAGGGCCTGGTGGACTGCCGTCTATGGGGTCGCAGAGTCGGACATGACTGAAGCGACTTAGCAGAAGCAGCAGCAAGACACTGAAAAATCTTTACACTTACCCAAGGAAACAAAGTATTTCATTCAATAACAAAACTGAAAAGTTGTAAAGTTAGACAATCCATGTTATTACCTCTGTTGGTCTTTTGCTGAGTGGATTTCGTTCGAGTTGCTTTTACTTCCTTGAGAGGAGTTATGTATACATCTTTATTCTTTTCTATTAAAGGAAATAATATAATTATTAAAAATAGCCTTATAAAATATGAGCAAGTCAGTGACAATCAGTCCCAACAGCAGCTACTGAAAATGTACCATAAATAAATGTTCCAAGTGTGAACACTGGAAAATAAGCAAGCAAAACTCTTAGGAACATAGTAGGCATGGTATTATGGTGAGAAATGTACACAAAAAATCTATACAAGTACAATAAACACTTACCAGTAATATTCATACACTTTCCCAAGTGAATTTAATTAGAAAAACTCTTCCATTTCTGACATCTATCACCTATATGTTAGAGGAGAATCTTATAAATACTCAGGTTACTATATCGTTACCATCTTCACTCTGAAGAACAGTCATAGTTGTGATGTCATCCTGTGCTGCTACAGCTTGGTCACTATGTTCTTTAATTCCTTTTTCTAACTGAATCTTGATTTTCTCCAGAGCTCTTAGACATGTTCTATCTTTTACTTGCTGTAATAGAAAAAAAAAATTTTATGCAGCATTTTTTTATGCAGCATATTTTTTAATGCAGCATTTTCTAACCTTTTAAAAAAACTATATAATGATAAAATTAATAAAGCATTCTAAAAATTCTATGAAATTTATGAAGGAAATATTTACTTCAAGAAATGAGCACCAAATACTAATGTATGTATAAATTTAATAGAATGTAAATTCTACTTTGATTAAAAAAAACATATACACATTAAGAGTGACTAGAAACTACTTACCTCCAGAATCTCATTCAACACAACCAGAAGATCTTTAGCAAGATCGCTGCTGAGTTCTAAAGAACTCAAAGCTTTCGTATAGACCCGAACTTCTGGTGAATGTGGACATGTTAGGATCTCATTGCAAATTTTCATAGCCAGATTGTCATGAACTGTTAAGGCCTGGCAAATCAAGAGAAAAATACTGGTAAATTGAAATGGTATCTTTATAATACAGTCCTACATATCATTTCCAACTAATGATCTTGTCATAATCCAAAAATGTCTAAAACAAAATTAACATAGCCCTCCCCATGTAAGCTCCCCTTCTTATAGTAGATGCTGTGGTACAATGTGTACTGAACCATTCACGCTCCAGGCTACCTTGAGTTTTAGAGGCTAAAAGTTCCCACATGTAGACTGAACCAAGCTTAAGGTCACACTTCCTCCCCAAGGGTTAATCCACATTCAGTAACTGGTAGATGTACAGGTACAACAGCCCAGCCTTATCTCAATTCTGGACAAAGCAAAGAACAATCCTAATTCTGGAACTTCCTGTGAGATCAGCTGAGACCTTAAGACTGCATGACAGTTCAATTTCTTCCTCTACCCAATCTATTTCCTTCATTCCTCCAAGATGCTGCTCATAAGAGTACACCCTAATGTCAACAGGTTCTTGAGGTCTTCTGTCATCCACACCTAGGACCTCAGAGTTATCTTGGATTCTTCCAATTCCCCCGCCTCAAAGCTCTTTCTGCTAGGCTTCTGTACCAGCAACTTTTTTTCTATGTCAATTTCTACTACTTTTTACTACTACTTTCTATTCTCTTTCTACAAGCATTTATTTCCTAAAACCAATTTTTTAACTGCTCTCTTTATTAATATTCTCTATTCCTCTTACCAACTCACCACACCTAATGAAACTGACAATCAAATTAATCTTCCCAATAATGACTATTATCCCATTAAGCCTTTCATTATACTCCCTGCAAATAGAGTCAACTCCAAATTCCCTATCCTAATGGTCTGCCCTAACAGGCCTATTCAGGATCCTTAGCTGTAAAGATTTTTCCACAGTTCCCCAACATGACTTGTAAAACCAGCTACATTTGATCACCTGCACTGGGTCTTTTTCTGTATCCAAACCACTCCTCAAATCCAAACAAGGCCTAAGTGAATTTTACTTAGTGAGATTTAAAACTAGTAATGCTGAACTTACCATCCAAACCACATGAAACTTGCCATCTTCTAAAATGCTAAAGCACTTAGCTATATCACTGACCCTTACTATATTTTGTCTTAATTTTTGTAATCTTCTTTCTAATAACATGTAACTTAGTAACTCAAATGAGGTATTCAGTCACTAAATATCAAAAACTAAAATATCAATTAAAACAGAAGACCAATACCTTCAACTTAATACACTGACATCTGAAATAATTCATAACACATTAATTTTCAATATGGTGAATGTTTGATTAAATGATATTAAAGGGTTAAAAACCAGCTTACATTTAATTTGTGCGAGAGTATCTTCTCTAAATTAAAAACAAAACTAAGCTTCAGGTGAGTTTCATCCTTTGAATTCCCCTTCCTTGTATCAGAAACATAGCAGGTATATCAATAATTGAGCACTCAATGAGCCCTACATAACAGGTCATTATTCAAAATGAGTAACAGCCAGCACGAGATGGGGAGGGGATGGTAAAAATGAAGAATTTTTGTTAATTTCCGTTCAGTAGCAAAAATGTTAGCACTTTTATTTTTATATGATATCTCCCCATTTCCCAAAAGGCCCTTTTTAATTAAAATGTAGTTAATTTACAACATTATTTTTAGGTGCATGACAGTTATTCAGTATTTTTATGGATCATACTCCATTTCAAATTATTTTCAAGTAATGGCTACATTACATCCCTGCTGCACAGTATATCCTTGTAGTTTATTTTATAAATAGTAAACCTGTGTCTCTTACCCCTTGTCTCTGTCTTACCCCTCCCCTCTCTTCTCTGATAACCACTAGTCTCTACTTTATATCCGTTTGTCATATTCATTCTTTTTATTTTTTAGATTCCACAAATAAGTAATTAACAGTATCTGTCTTTTGTCTGAATTATTTCAGACAAATTATTTCAGACAAAACACTCTCTAGGTCCACCGACACAGTTGCAAAAGACATTTTTCTTTTCTTAGTGTTATGTACTACCACATATGCCAGAAATTTAAGATCAATATGCAGCCTCTGTATTTTAAAGAAACTATCAGAAGGATTATTTTACCAAAACAACAGTGACCTGCATGCTAGTTACTACCCTTACCATCCATAGGCTAATATACTCACCCACCTGATAATCTGGGGGATTCTTGGCCTGAGGATTTAACCCACTTGGTCTTGTCAAATCTACAAGTAACTCAGCAACATTAGTGATATCTATTTCAGCTAGAGGAGACGACGCAGGGGCATTGGCCAGTGTTTGCAGAGTTGGAAGAAAGGCTTCTTCAAAACATTCCTGGTTAGTCCTATTGAAAAACAATTCAAGGTATGTTACCAAAGAAAAAGCATATGATTCTTTAAAAACATTATACGCAAAATTCACCCTATCAAGACATACTACATGTTTATCTAGGAAAGAGCCAAATAATTCAGGTAGATAGAATCTAGGTAAATTCTTCTCATTTACCACTGAAGAAAAAGAAAACTAACAGCAAAATACTATAACTATGACTCATGAGGATCCTGGATTCAATTTCAAGCTAGACTTTGGTTTATCAATATGACTAAATACCTGCTTGCATAAGCAAACATGGGGAAGAACACGCCGAGGCAATTTCGAAGTCTAACGTCCTCTTCAGTCACAGGGTTGTACCATAACAAGACAAGATGAGAAAGAATCCTGCTGCTGACCAAAAGTCCAGAGAACATCAGCTTGGCTAGTCCTTCTGCAGCTCCTGTTCTGAGTTCAGACACCTATTAAAAATGACTTTCATTAAAAGAAAATTTTTATTTGTATTAATACTTCCCTTTTAGGCCTTACATTGTAGCCCATCCTACAGTACTTTTATATCAATTTATCCAAAAGCATTCATGTTATTATTATTTAAAGGCACATAAGAGGATTTTATTTCTTCTTTTTAGGTTAAGGCTATGTGACAAACTATTAGTCTAGCTATAAATTCCCTTTCAACTCTTCAGAAGAACAAAAAGAACCAAAAGGTAATATTGTGAAACCAGAAACCAAAACCATATGTATTAAACACTTATCATGGTGCTAAAATATAGAAAACTTTCAATAACAGTCTCTACCATCAGAGAAGGTGTCTATAAATGAAAGTTCCACAGGCAGGAGTGGCATTATGTGTGAATAACAGGTAAAATGTGAATAGAAGGTGCACAAGAAGAAAAAGGCATTCCTAAAAAAGGGTAACCAAAACAAAACTAGATAAAAAAATGAAAAAGAGGTAGTGGTATTCAAACAGAGATACAGGTATAAAAGAGTAGTAGTTTAAAATACTGGCTATTGAGCCTGAATTAAATTCAAGCCTCGGATACTTCCTAGCTGCATGATCTGATCTTATGCGTATTACTTAACTTCTTTGTGCCTCACTTTTTTCATATATAAAAAATGGGATAACAGAAGTACTTATCACAAATGACAAAGAATATATGTAAAACTCTTAGACGTGCCATCCACATGGTAAACCCTTAATAAATGTCATTGATTATTTTTATTACAAATAGAAAGTAAGTTTTATTAGCAATCAGGTTAGAGAGACCTTGAAAGTTAGGTAAAGAAATTCACCCTCAATGAGGTAGGATATCGTTGAAGATTTTTGAAAGAGTACTTAGACAAATGAGATTTCAGGAAAATTAGGTTGACAGGTCATAGATTATTTAACTAGATTCTGTGACGTATATGCAGACTACATCATCCGAAATGTCGGGCTGGATGAAGCACAAGTTGGGATCAAGACTGCCGGGAGAAATATCAATAACCTCAGATACGCAGATGACACCACCTTTATGGCAAAAAAAAAAAACACAGAGGAACTAAAGAGCCGCTTGATGAAAGAGAAAGAGGACAGTGAAAAAGCTGACTTAAAACTCAACATTCAAAAACTGAAGATTATGGCATCCAGTCCCAACACTTCATGGCAAATAGATAGGGAAACAATGGGAACAGTGACAGACTTTATCTTCTTGGGCTTCAAAATCACTGCAGATGTGACTACAGCCATGATATTAAAAAGACAATTGCTCCTTGGAAGAAAAGCTATGACCAACCTAGATAGCATATTAAAAAGCAGACACATTTCTTTGCCCAACAAAGGTCCATATAGTCAAAGCTATGGTTTTTCCAGCAGTCATGTGGATGTAAGAGTAGAACCATAAAGAAAGCTGAGCACTGAAGAATTGATGCTTTTGAGCTGTGGTGTTAGAGAAGACGCTTGAGAGTCCCTTGGACAGCAAGGAGATCAAACCAGTCAATCCAAAAGGAATTCAATCCTGAATAGTTTGCCCAACTGATGCAAAGACATGATTCACTGGAAAAGACCCTGATGCTGGGAAAGACTGAAAGCAGGAGGAGAAGGGGATGACAGAGGATGAGATGGTTGGATGGCATCACTGATTCAATGGACATGAGCTTGAGCAAGCTCCAGGAGTTGGTGATGGACAGGGAAGCCTGGTGTGCTGCAGTCCATAGGGTCACAAAAAGTCAAGACACGAAAGAGCGACTGAACAACAGCAACAATGTTGACAGGCCATAATCTGGGAATGAAAGACAAGTCTAAACTAGAGGGGGCAGAAGGGGAAACAGTGGAATGAGGAAATACAAAAACTATTTTAGAAATTTTTTCAAAACTCAAAAATAAGAAGAAAAATATAAAAATAAAAATATAAAATATAAAAAGAAAAAGAAGTGCCACAGTACCGGCAGGTTCTTTCCACACACAAACTCATTTAGGGCTCAAAACAACCATGAGGGCAGAGATTTTGTTCCACCCAGCACTGTACTCTCAAGACCATATAGTGACTGGCACATAAATAGCTGTCAAGTACTTGTTGACTAAATTAAAGAACCAGCCTGAATAAGCATCATTTTTCCCATTTCAAAGATAAAGAAACAGGCCAGAGGCAATAAATACCTTATTGAAGATTCAAAGATGTTACCAGAACACAAGTCTCTAAGTCTCCAATTCCAAAGGCTGCATGCCTTTCATCTTTTAAAAATTCCTAACATAGGAATTTGAATTGGGACAAGATTGCAGGTCTTTAAAGCATGTAAAGAAAACTTGTATATGGCCCAGAGGACAATTAAGAAAGTCAAAATTTTTTAGTGGTTATGACAAAAATAAAATCAAAGTCACAGAATCTAGTGAAGCCAGAAAGAGATTAATGAGCCTGCAGTATTTAAAAAAAAGCAAAAACAAAAAAACAAAACTCATTCATCTACAGTCAGTTTTCCTGTTCAATAGTTTTCCATCTATTCAATGTCAGCAAACCCACAGCACTGGATAATTCCCAACAAGAAGTCAGTCTTATCACTTGGCTAGTAACTAAAAACTTAAGAAAATACTAATAAGGACTTATTTCCACCAATTTATAGTCAAAATGTGATGTCAAAAATTGTTACAGTAGGAAAGACATTAAATATTTATTTTAAAAAGGTGAACTCATCAAAAAGATACTTATAAACATAAAAAAAATGGAGCCCCAAAATATCTGGAATACATTGATGGAACTGTAGGTAGAAGACAGCTCGAAAATAATAACTGAAGATGTTAATATGCCGCTTTCCATAATGAATAGAACAGCTGGACAGACCAATAAGGAAGTAGAGGACTTAACACCATAAACCTACCAAACATACAAAACACTCCCAACAACAGTAGACTACACAGTCTTCTCAAGAGCCCATGGAACATTCTCAAGAATACAGCCTGTATTAGACCCAAAACAAGTCTCAATAAATTCATAAAGAATGACATACAAAGTATCTTCTCCAACTACAATGGAAAACACCTGAAAAGCGTAACAAAAGAAAACTGTAAAATTCACAAGTATGTAAATTAAACAATATACTATTCTTACACACCAACAGGTCAAAGTAGTCATCAAAATGAAAATTAGAAACTACTTAATTAGATAAATAAAAATAAAAAACAAAAACTTTTGATACACACCAAAGTGTTCAGAGGAAAATTTATAGCAGTAAATGTCTACGTTAAAAAAAAAAATCTAAAACCAATAAGCTAACTTTACATCTTAGAGAACTAAAAAAAGAGACAGAAAATTAGAGGGGAAAACAAACTCAATGAAACTGGAAGGTTTTTCTTTGAAAAGAGCAACACACCTGAAAAACCTTTAGTTACATTGACAAAAAAAAAGACGCAAATAACTAAAATCAGAAATGAAAGCAGGAACATTACAACTGGCCTTACAGAAATAAAAAGTAGGATTATAAACATAAAACTAAGAACTGAATATCAACAAATTAAACAACCTAGATGAAACGAACCACATCCTAGAAACACACAAATTGCCAAAAGGGCCTTAAGAAATAGAAAATCTGAATACACCAATAAAAAATACATAGCTTGAATGAGTAAATCAGAAACTTCTCCAAAAGAAAAGTCTAAGACTAGATGTGTAAATTCTACCAAATATTTAAAGAACTGACAGCAATCTTTCTCAAAGTCTTCCTAAAAAACAGAAGAGGAGAAAACAATTCCTATCTCAATTTATGAGGTCAGTATTACCCTGACACCAAAGGCGGACAAAGACAATGCAAGGAAACTATAGATTAATTTCCCTTATGAATACCAATGTAAAAAATCTTTACCAAATTACTAGCAAATCAAACCAAACAACATATTAAAAAGATTATACAACATAACTCAGTGAGATTTATCCAAAGAATGCAAGGGTGGTTCAATATAAGAAAATGAAGCATTATAATGTACCACAGCAATTAAAAAAAAAAAAATTGCATGATCTTTTAAACTCATACAGAAAAACCATTTGACAAAATTAGACATGCTTTTATGATTAGGGGGAAAAAACCTCAGAGGAAAGTAGAATTTCTTCAAAACGATAAAGGGCATTTATGAAGATTCCACATTATAGTCAACAAAGACTGAAAACTTTCCCCCTAAGATCAGAAACAGGACAAGGATGCCTTTTTTAACCACTGCTATTCAAGACTGTACAGCAAGTCCTAGCCAGAACAATCAGACCAGAACAAGAAATAAAAGATACTCAAATTGAAAAGGAAGAATTAAAACTGTCTCTTCACAGATAACTTGATCTTAGAGAGAAAATGCCAAAGAATAAACACACAGAGAAACTAAAAGAGTTAGCAAATGAATGCAGCAAAGTTGCATGATACAAAATTAAATCAATCCACACACAAAAATACAGCTGAGTTTCTATGAACATGAATGAACAATCCAAAAAAGAAATTAAGAAAATAATTCCATTTACAATAGCATCCAAAATAAAATATATAGGAATAAATTTAACCAAGGAAGTAAAAAACATGGACCCAGACACCTACATAACATTTTTGAAAGAAATCAAAGACGACCTAAATACAAGTAAAGACATTTGAGTTAGTGGATTGGAAAACATTAAGATAGCAATACTGCCCCAATGCAATCTACATATATTCAATGCAATCACTATCAAAATTCCAACAGACTTTTTTGCAGAAATGGAAAAGTCAATCCTCAAATTCATAAGAACTTCAAGGTACTTCAAATAGCCAAAACAATACTGAAAATAATGAGCTGAAGTTGGAAAACTCAACTCCCTGGTTTCAAAACTTACTATGAAGTTACATGAATCAAGAGAGTTTGGTACTGGCTCAGGATGGACAGACAATGAAAAAGAATTGAGAATCCAGATATAAACCCACATACTGATGATCAATTGACTCTCTGATCCTCCACAATGATGCTAAAACAATTCAGGAGGAAAAGAATAATCTCTTCAACTAATGGTGCTGAGACAACTGGATGTCCAGTTAAACCAATGAAACTGGACTTCTACCTCACACCATTTACTGAGATACTAGCTGAAAATGCACCAATACATCTAAATCAAAAGCTAAAGGAGTAAAACTTTTTGAAGAAAATAAAAGGATAAACTTTCATGACTTCTGATTAGACAGTGCAGTCTTAGACAAAACACCAAAAGCACAAGCAACAAAAGATAAATTAGTCTTCATGGAAACCTAAAACTTCATAAAAATCTAAGAACATTATTAAAAAAGTAAAAAGCCCAATTTAAAAATGAGCAAAGGATTTGAATAGATACTTCTCTAAACAAGGCACACAAATAGCCAAAAGGCATAGGGAGATACTCATCACTAGTCAGTGCTGCTGCTGCTAAGTCGCTTCAGTCGTGTCTGACTCTGTGCGACCCCAGAGACGGCAGCCCACCAGGCTCCCCCGTCCCTGGGATTCTCCAGGCAAGAACACTGGAGTGGGTTGCCATTTCCTTCTCCAATGCATGAAAGTGGAAAGTGAAAGTGAAGTCACTCAGTCGTGTCTGACTCTTAGCGACCCCATGGACTGCAGCCCACCAGGCTCCTCCGTCTATGGGATTTTCCAGGCAAGAGTACTGGAGTGGGGTGCCATTGCCTTCTCCATCACTAGTCATTAGGGTAATTTAATTCAAAACTACAGTGAGTTGCCAATCTAATCTACTAAAATGGCTAAAAATTTCAATAACAATTTTCTCATATTAATTTTAATAACAAACAATAAAATTGTTTAAAATAACAAGTGTTGATAAGGATGAAACCCCTGTTCATTGTTGGTACACTGGGAATGTAAAGTAGTTCAGCTGCTATGAAAAACAGTTTGGCAGGTCCTCAAAAAATTAAAGAAATTGCCATATGAAACCATGAAATTACTACAGAAAAAACAGAGGGTAGTAAGCTCCTTAATAAAGGTGACAAAAGCAAAAATAAACAAATGGGACTATATCAAACTAAAAATCATCTCCACAGCAAAGGGAATCATCAACAAAATTAAAAGACAGCCTATGGAATGGGAGAAAATATTTGCAAATTATATATCTGATAAAGGATTAATATCCAAAATTATATATAAAGAACTCTACTACAACTCAATAGCAAAACCAAAATTTGATTAATTGTTGTTCCCTGGTGGTCCACCTTCCAGGCAGTTAAGTCCAGTTGTTAAGACTCCACCTTCTACTGCAGGGGGCGTTGGTTCAACCCTCCTGACTTCAGATTATACTACAAAGCTATAGTCATCAAGGCCATAGTGGCACAAAAAAAAGAAATACAGACAAATGGAACAAGATGGAGAGCCCAGAGGTAATCCCATGCACCTATGGATTCCTTATTTTTGACAAAGGAGGAAAGAATATACAATGGGGCAAAGAGAGTCTCTTCAGTAAGTGATGCTGGGAAAACTGGACAACTACTTTTTAAAAAATGAAATTAGAACAGTTCTTAAGACCATACACAAAGATAAGATTCAAAATGGATTAAAGACCTAAATGTAAGACCAGAAACTATAAAACTCCTAAAGGAAAACTCAGGCAGAACACTCTATGACATAAATCACAGCAAGATCCTCTACGACCCACCAACTAGAGTAATGGAAATTAAAAAAAATAAACACATAGGACCTCATTAAATTTAAAAACTTTTGCACAGCAAAGGAAACTATAAACAAAGTGAAAAGACAACCCAAGAATGGGAATAAATAACAGTAAATGAAAGAGCTGACAAAGGATTAATCTCAGAAATATACAAGCAGCTCATATGAATCAATAACCAAAACAATCAATCAAAAAATGGGCAAAAGACCTAAACAGACATTTCTCCAAAGATATGCAGAGGTCTAACAAATACATGAAAAGATGTTTAACATCATTCGTTATTAGAGAAATGCCAATCAGAACTAGAATGAGATATTACCTCATAGTGGTCAGAATGGCCATCATCAAAAAATCTACAAACAATAAATGCTAGAGAGGGTGTGGAGAAAAGGGAACCCTCTTGCACTGTTGGTGGGAATATAAATTCATACAGTCACTATGGAGAAAATTATGGAGACTCCTTAAAACACTAGGAATAAAATCACCAGATGACTCAGCAATCCCACTACTAGGCAGAAACCCTGAGGAAACCAAAAGTGAAAAATATACACGTAACCCAAAGTTTACTGCAGCTCTATTTACAATAGCTAGGACATGGAAGAAACCTAGATACCCATCGACAGATGAATGGATAAAGAATCTGTGCTCTCGCTGCACACACATGCGTGCTCTCTATCTATCTATGTATATAAAAATATATAATGGAATACTACTCAGCCATAAAAAGGAACATTCTTGAGTCAGTCCTAATGAGGTGGATGAAGCTACAGCCTATTATACAGAGTGAAGTAAGTCAAAAAGAGAAAAACAATTATCATATACTAATGCATATATATGGAATCTAGAAAGATGGCATTGATGAACCTATTTGCAGAGCAGCAGTGGAGACAGAGACATTAAGAACAGACTTATGGACACGGCTAGGTGGGGCGAAGGGGAGGGTAGGAGGTATGGTGAGAGTAACATGGAAACATACATTACCATATGTAAAATACATAGTCAATGGGAATTTGCTGTATGACTCAGGGAACTCAAATCAGGGTTCAGTAACAATCTACAGGGGTGGGATAGGGAGAGAGGTGGGAGGGAAATTCAAGTGGGATGGGACATGGGTATATCTGGCAGATTCACGTCGATGTTTGGCAGAAACCAATGCAATACTGTAAAGCGATTATCCTTCAATTAAAAATAAATTTAAAAAAAAATGAGCAGAGCAACTGATAAACATTTTTTGTGAAAGAAGATATAAAAATGGCTGACAGGCACATGAAAAGGTGCTCAATATCACTACTCACCAGGAAAACACAAAACAAAAGTAAAATGAGGGACTTCCCTGGTGATCCAGTGGTTAAGACTCCACCTTCCAACGCAGGGGCATGGATCCGATCCCTGGTCGGGGGAACTAAGATCCCACATGCTGTACGGTGCTAGAGGAAACCTGAATACTTTCATGCAAAAAAAAAAAACAACCCAGCAACAACTAATCAACAGTTCAGTTCAGTTGCTCAGTCGTGTCCGACTCTTTGCGACCCCATGAATCGCAGTACGCCAGGCCTCCCTGTCCATCACCAACTCCCAGAGTTCACCCAGACTCACGTCCATCGAGTCAGTGATGCCATCCAGCCATCTCATCCTCTGTCGTCCCCTTCTCCTCCTGCCCCCAATCCCTCCCAGCATCAGAGTCTTTTCCAATGAGTCAACTCTTTGCATGAGGTGGCCAAAGTACTGGAGTTTCAGCTATCATTCCTTCCAAAGAAATCCCAGGGCTGATCTCCTTCAGAATGGACTGGTCGCATCTCCTTGCAGTCCAAGGGACTCTCAAGAGTCTTCTCCAACACCACAGTTCAAAAGCATTAATTCTTCGGTGCTCAGCCTTCTTCACAGTCCAACTCTCACATCCATACATGACCACAGGAAAAACAATAGCCTTGACTAGATGGACCTTTGTTGCCAAAGCAATGTCTCTGCTTTTGAATATGCTATCTAGGTTGGTCAAAACTTTCCCTTCAAGGAGTAAGTGTCTTTTAATTTCATGGCTGCAGTCACCATCTGCAGTGATTTTGGAGCCCCCCAAAATAAAGTCTGACACTGTTTCCACTGTTTCCCCATCTATTTCCCATGAAGTGATGGGACCGGATGCCATGATCTTCGTTTTCTGAATGTTGAGCTTTAAGCCAACTTTTTCACTCTCCACTTTCACTTTCATCAAGAGGCTTTTGAGTTCCTCTTCACTTTCTGCCATAAGGGTGGTGTCCTCTGCATATCTGAGGTTATTGATATTTCTCCCGGCAATCTTGATTCCCACTTGTGCTTCTTTCAGTCCAGTGTTTCTCATGATGTACTCTGCATATAAGTTAAATATAAGCAGGGTGACAATATATAGCCTTGACGTACTCCTTTTCCTATTTGGAACCAGTCTGTTGTTCCATGTCCAGTTCTAACTGTTGCTTCCTGACCTGCATACAGATTTCTCAAGAGGCAGGTCAGGTGATGGCTGTCTGGGGAGGCCTTACAAATAGCTGTGAAAAGAAGAGAAGCGAAAAGCAAAGGAGAAAAGGAAAGATATAAGCATCTGAATGCAGAGTTCCAAAGAATAGCAAGAAGAGATAAGAAAGCCTTCCTCAGCAATCAATGCGAAGAAATAGAGGAAAACAACAGAATGGGAAAGACTAGAGATCTCTTCAAGAAAATAAGAGATACCAAGGGAACATTTCATGCAAAGATGGGCTCGATAAAGGACAGAAATGGTATTGACCTAACAGAAGCAGAAGATATTAAGAAGAGGTGGCAAGAATACACAGAACTGTACAAAAAAGATCTTCATGACCCAGATAATCACGATGGTGTGATCACTGACCTAGAGCCAGACATCCTGGAATGTGAAGTCAAGTGGGCCTTAGAAAGCATCACTATGAACAAAGCTAGTGGAGGTGATGGAATTCCAGTTGAGCTATTTCAAATCCTGAAAGATGATGCTGTGAAAGTGCTGCACTCAATATGCCAGCAAATTTGGAAAACTCAGCAGTGGCCACAGGACAACTGATCATACCTTGCACCATATACAAAAGATAACTCAAAAATGAATAAAAACCAAAATGCAAAAACCTAAAAAGAATTTAAGGGAAAAAAAAACACACCACAATGAGATATCACCTCACACTGTTAAAATGGTTTTATCAAAAAGACATTTGGCAAAGATGTGAAGAAAAAAGAACCAAAGTGCAGTCTTGGTGGGAATGTAAACTGGTGTAGTCATTATGTAAAGTAGAATGAAATTCTTCAAAACAGTAAAAACACAAATACTATATGATTCAGCAATCCCATTTTTGGGTATACATCCAAAGGAAATGAAAAGAGAATCTTGAAGACATACCTGCACTCCCATGTTCACTGTAGCATTATTTACAAGAGCTAAGATATGGAAACAACCTGCGTGTCCATTAGTGAATGAACAGAGAAGATGTGAGATATTATTCAGCCATAAAAAAGGAAGGAAATCCTGCCATTTGCAACAACAGGACTAGACCCCGAGGACAATATACTAAGTGAAACAGACCAACAAATACTTTTTTGGTATCACTTATATGTAGAAATCTTTCAAAAAGTTAAACTCAGAGAAATAGTAGAATGAATAATAGTTACCACAGATTGGTGGGTGGGGGCAAATATAGAGAGGTTGGTAAAAGGGTGTATTTTCAGCTATAAGAAGTTCTATTATACCTTTAAAAAAAAGATGAATAAGTTCTCGAGACCAAATGTAAAATATGGTGGCAAATGATAACACTATAGTATTACTAAAATTTGCTGAGAGAACTTAAATGTTCTAACTTTAAAGAGAAAGAAAGGTTGAGGATATATTAAGCAATTAGTTGGGATGAGGAGCAGAAGCAAAATCCTAAAACAGCAAAGAAGAATTAATATATGACCTGGTAACCCTACTTATAGAAATATACTCAAAAGAATTAAAAATAGCTACTCAGCCATACATATCTTCATAGCAGTACTATTCACAACACCCAAAGGTGGAAACAGTCCAAATATCCTTCAGTGGATGAATGGCTAAACAAACTGTGGTATATACATAGAACAGAATATTATTCTGCCATAAGAAGGCTTGTGACACAAGTCACAACATAGATAAATCTTGAAAAAAAGCTAAGTTAAAGAAAGCAGACAGGAAGCCACATATTTTATGATTCCATTTATAGGAAATACCCAGAAGAGTTATATCCATAGAGACAAAATGCAAATTGATGGTTGTTACAGGCTGGTAGGAGGAGACACTGGGAGCAACTACTTAATCCTTTGGGATATAAAAATGTTTTAAAAATTAGAGGCAGTGGTTGCACTACACTAAATGTCAATGAATTGTTCACTCTAAAATTGTTATCTATGTTATGTCAATTTCATCTCAATAAAAATTAAAAAATTTATAATTTAAATGTTTATAGATGCTTTAAAAATGTAGTTAATGAGTACTTTAAGGAAACAGATCTAAGCCTATACCATATCTTAGAACTTGTACCCACTCAATATAAGATTATTTTAAATTATTTCTTAAGACTGGGAGGACTTCCCTGGCAGTCCAGTGGTTAAGACTCTGTGCTTTCAATGCAGGGGGTGGAGTTCAATCCCTGGTCAAGGAACTAAAATCCCCATGCCAAAATAGAAAAAAAAAAAAAAAACTCCTGGGGAAGAAATTTGTATGTCATAGATCATAAGACAGAGAAAAAAGATGAAAAACAACAACCTCCCAATAGTCATTTCATTTTTGTTTACACTTCAATTCTCTAAACATGTAATTTGATAGTGGGAAATTAGGTATATTACAAGTGAAAGAATTTAATTATGATATTCAAAAGGCAAAAATTTTTTAAATGCTGGCCAAGTTTAAACTTCAGCTTAAAAAACTAAAAACAGCATAAACATATCTATGCTCAAAATGACCTTGCACACTAATAGGCCATGATCATTTCTTACCTCGCTATCTAAGAAATCAGAAAGTAGTTTCAGAACATTCTTGGCTATAGCTGTCTCTTCTTCAGATTCTTTTGACTCTTGCTCTTCATTGGAGTTTATTTCTGCACCTTCCTTTTGAGTAGCTTTGATTTTTTTAGTTTTAAATGGTTCAAATCCAAATGTCATCAGTTGGTCAAAGACTGCCTTTAAAGCACTTATTTTTATTGTCACATCATCAATTTGCAAAACCTAAATTGAAACAACATCCCCCACCAAAAGTAAATTAGGTACACTTTCATTCTGTTTACACAACATAAAATTAACATATATCTTAGTCTAATTTCAACAACAGTGTCAAGTCTACATATAATATTTTTAAAAACTTAAAATTTATTCTAAAGTTATTGTTATTTATACCATGACGCTTAAAGAGTTACATTTCTTTCAGAAAAAGTTCATCAGTCAGTAAAAATTTCCTGACTGGAGTCAGAATTATATTATTTGTTCCTTTTATATATAAAAATGTGTATGTGTATATGTTCAACTATGATTTTATTATGTTTTCAAGATCTAGAAAAACTGTTCTATTATATTGCAATTGTTTAGGGCCATCTACAAAAACAAAAATATTACATCCTAACTAATGAAAAGCATTTACTAGAATATCAGTATTCCTCTAAGCTATCAAGCTTCATTAAAGACAAATTTTTTTCTTATTAGTGCAATAAATTCATATTTCATTAATCATCAATTCAGTTTTCATTGCACTGGACTCCTTTATAAAAGGAAATAAATCACAAAACCCAGCAGTTTGTATGAGTATCCTAAGTTAAGAAAACTGAATTCCTATAAACTAAATTTTAAAAAAGCCATGAAAAAAAAAAGAGTTGAATGTTTCTACTATGAAGGAATTTACTATTAGTATGTTCTCTAATGTACTTAAATTTTGGTCATTGATATGCTTGATGGATTGATAAGCTGTACAGCTTAGCCCATAGAATGAAAAAGAAAAAAAACACCAACAGGTTTGTCAAATAAATGAATTGAGAAAAATGGCTCAAAATTACAAAACTTAATTTCAAGATAAATCTATTACATTTTCTTATGGCAAGACTTGCAAATTTGCCAAATCCAAATGCTTATTTCTAAGAATGTACTGTCATGACCATTCTCTACAAATTTTAAACACACTACTCTCTCAACAGCATCTTGGCTTTCCTTGCCCTTTTCAGTCCTTTACTGGCTCTCAAAATTGGATATTTTTTAAAGAAAGATTTTAAAATTAAGTAATTTCCCTCTTCTGCCTTTCTAACAAGTGTGGATATATTTCTTAAATCAGTTTCTGCTAGTCAAACTTGATTAAAAAAAAAAAATGATTTCTTACTTTACCAAAATACAGCTCTTTTCCCTTAATCTAAAATCTTCCAATGATAGCTCTGAAAATACCTTTATAAACAACTGAATCTGCTGTGGTTAAATTCTTTTGATTGCAAATCCCTTTGAAGAGCTAATAAAAGTCCACCCCAGAATAACATTCAAAACATAGGCAAAATTTCATATACAATTTATTTTACTGCATTTGTATCTGGTATCACTCACATTTTTAATGTACAAAAAATTATACTGTTATTTTTCAGACAAACATTAATAGCCAGTCCCTGAAAAAAGTTCAGAGATAAAAGTTAAAAAAAAAAAAAGGTCAATTTTAATTCCATGACAAGGCTACTATTAACTATTTTGATTTGATATTAAGGTAAAATTATGAAATGGTCTTGGTAGGGAACATTCATTTATTTTTCACAGGAACTTGATTTTGGCAATTCTTTTCACTACAGAAAATTATACAGGAGAAAACAGCGCTCCTATAGCTCTGTCAAATGGGGGATAAGTTTAGTATTAAATAACTTCCTAGTGCTCCAGGACACTCTTAAGCATTAAATTCATATTACATTTCTTCTAAAATGACCAAAACACTTATTATTCATGTTGCTGTCACACTGTTAGTCACTCAATTATGCCCTACTCCTTGTGACCCCATGGACTGTAGCCCCTTAGGCTCCTCTGTCCATGGTATTCTCCGGGCAAGAATACTAGAGCTGGGTTGCCATTTCCTTCTCCATATTATTGATGCTATATCAACAAAAATTAAAAAGATCAAAATTCACATTTCAAATTTAAAAGTCAAGTGCATGACTATACCTTTGGAAAGAGTTCTAGGCTATTTTTTTTTTTGCTGCAGTACTAGAAATTTTATATAATTGTCTAACTTTAATCTCCTCTATCAGCATTCCAATTTGAAAACAACTTGTAAATTAGAAGTACTCATAATGGTATATAGGGCATCTTGATGAATGTTTTACCTCATTTTTAGAGTCAGAAAGCATGGTACTTAGTAAGCTAGACATAAATGAACCCTTCACTATCAAATGTTCTAGTAAGATTTTTCTTCCACTTAAAAAAAAAAGTAATGACTAGGGGTCAATCTTGGAGAAGGCAATGGCAACCCACTCCAGTACTCTCGCCTGGAAAATCCCATGGGCAGAGGAGCCTGGTGGGCTGCAGTCCATGGGGTTGCTAAGAGTCAGACACGACTGAGCAACTTCACTTTCACTTTTCACTTTCCTGCCCTGGAGAAGGAAATGGCAACCCACTCCAGTGTTCTTGCCTGGAGAATCCCAGGGATGGGGGAGCCTGGTGGGCTGCCGTCTATGGGGTCGCAGAGAGTCGGACACTACTGAAGCGACTTAGCAGCTTCAATCTACACTTAGCAGGGGTCAATCTACACTTCACTACCCTTCCTCTACAAAGCCAGGAAATTGAAGTTGAGAACTTACTCGTTTAATTCTCAACAAAATCTCTTTGAAAATGTAGGATTTTATTTCCTGGGCATCTATAAAGCCAATAAAATTCACAATAGTCGATGGGACTCCTTTTAGAATTACTAGTAGAATCACTGATGCCAATACCTGCTGATTTAAATAGTAATGGGAATTTATTTTACATCTTGGAGCAAAACCAGATATATGGCTAAGTGCTATAAATGATTCATCTGGACAAAGTATAAAATCTTTCTCCCAGTTTGAAAAAAACTGTACACCATTTTAAAGATAATACATGACATTCCAAGTTTCCAAAAGAATCTCACATAATAGAAATTTTACTCTGATAATGAGCATGGGATGATAAATATAAACAAAGCAACATTAGGAATTTAATCCTTGCACATTAAATGATCTGATTAGATGCAAAGTACTCCAAAACAGGAAATTATAACCAAACACTGAAATTTCTGAGAACTATCTTTTAAAAAAAAGTATGGTTTCAAATTTTTTTCCTTTGATACAAGTCACAAACAGTTTGACCATTTCCAGAAGACACGACTTACCCACATCCTCCCTAACTGTATATGCTTTCTTTTTCTTGGCAATATCATATGCAACATTAAAGGAAGTTTCATTTGGGCCTAGCTTTACTTGGAAAATACACTTCCCTCCATCTCCCCACATTGTCACAAAAGGACAGTGTGATTCATGTAGCACTTGGTGTTGTCAAATGTAATGGAATAAAAAAGCTGCAAGGTATTTTTGTGCATATTGCTTGCCAACAGGTAAATGGGAGCACTTTTCGTGTTAACTTGCAAATAACATGTGACAATAAGGATTATCATTTTTAGGAAGATTATTTTATTTAAGACTCAACCCAATCAATAGTTGAATTTCCCCCAAGATCAAAATTTCCTTGCAGCTTTTTTATCCCACTACATTTGACAAGAGATGGAGGGAAGTATATTTTCCAAGTAAAGCTAGGCCCAAATGTTAAAAACAGATGTCCAAAGGAACTAAAAAGTCAAATGCATTCCACTGATACACTAGACTTAATCCCCTCTTGTCTACTCAATAGCACTCAAGCAGCTGAGCACCCTCTTCCCTATATTTTCACTGTTTTCGTTTCACGTGGGTCATTCTCATTAGGGTACAAAACAGGCTTTAATTTTCTCCATCTTAAAAAAAAATTCAAACCAAAAAAACTTTTTTTACCCCATATCCTCTCTTGCTACCCCTCCATTTCTCTGTTACTCCTAACAAAGTAAAATCTTGAAAGAATAGTCTACACTGGCTATCTCCAATCCTTCTCCCTGAGAAGGATTGGAGACAAAAACCCTCCACTCAATAATTCTCTCTTTGGATCACTCCAATAGACTTTGACCTTCACATAAACTACTTTCATGAAAGTCACCAAACACTGCCTTACTTGCCAAAAATGGTCAACCATGAAGTCGTACCAACCTGTCACAAGCATTAGACAGTTGGGTCATCTTGGCCTCATTAAAATATCATCTTCACTTGCTTTCTAGGACATCACACTTTTCCCTAACTATCTACTTCACCTTGGTCTTAACTAGTTCCTCATCTCCCTTACCTTAAATGTTGTCTGAGCCCTAGAGAACTATAAAGTTGAAATCTCTTCTCAAACTACATGCATTTGTCAGGTAACATCCAAACTCTAGGCATCAGATACTATTATAGAATAAAGACTCCCAGATCCATGTGCTCAGTCTGGGCCTGTCTTCTAGCTCCAAACCCACATACAAATGTCTATCCAATATACACCCACTTGTATGTGATGGACAGGGAGGTCTGGAGTGCTGTGATTCACGGGGTCGCAAGGAGTCAGACACGACTGAGCGACTGAACTGAACTGAACTGTACCTCCAATTTCAAACTTACCATGTCTAAAATTGAACTCCTTATCTCATTTACCTGCCATAAAATCTGTTATTCTGTTTTCCTTATCACAGGAAAGGGTAACTCCATCTCTCCACCTATTCTGGCCAAATTCCTGTTTCCTTCCACTTCTTTTTCTCACATGTCACATCAGATTCAACAGCAAATTCTACAGACATTGTCCTTCAAACTTAAACTACCATCACTTCCCATAACCCCAAAAATCTTAACACTGGTCCAGGTCATCAATATCTCTTTCCTGGATTATTACAATACCTTATGAGTACCCCTGCTTCCATACTTGTATCCCTGTAATTACTACTAGGGATCTGCAAACTATGACTCATGGACCAAATGCAGTTTGCTGCCTATTTTTAAACAGACTCTAAGTTAAGAATAAAACTGTACATTTTTAAATAGTTAAAAACTAGTATCTCATTATGTGCTAAAATTATATGAAATTAAATTTTGGATTTCATAAATGTAAGTTTTATTGATCTACAACTACACCTAATAATATATCTCACCTATGGATGTTTTCAACCACCACAGCAGGGCAAGAGTTCAGACAGACCATACGCCCTGCAAAGTCTACAATATTTACTCTCTAGACCTTTATAGAAAAGGTTTGCCAATCCATGGTCTAATTAACACTACACCCAGTCAGAGCATAAAAATCCTCTACTCAAAATCTTCCAATTCCTTCCCATCTCATTCACTGTGAAGCTACATCTTTATAGACTGCTGCTCCTGCTGCTATCTCACGTCAGTCGTGTCCGACTCTGTGCGACCCAGAGACGGCAGCCCACCAGGCTCCTCCGTCCCTGGGATTCTCCAGGCAAGAACACTGGAGTGGGTTGCCATTTCCTTCTCCAACGCATGAAAGTGAAAAGTGAAACTGAAGTCACTCAGTCGTGTCTGACTCTTAGCGACCCCACGGACTGCAGCCCACCAGGCTCTTCCATCCATGGGATTCTCCAGGCAAAAGTACTGGGGTAGGGTGCCATCGCCTTCTCCGCTTTATAGACTGTTGCTGTTGCTAAGTCGCTTCAGTCGTGTCCGACTCTGTGTGACCCCAGAGACGGCAGCCCACCAGGCTCCCCTGTCCCTGGGATTCTCCAGGCAAGAACACTGGAGTGGGTTGCCATTTCCTTCTCCAATAAATGAAAGTGAAAAGTGAAAGGGAAGTTGCTCAGTCGTGTCCGACTCCTAGCGACCCCATGGACTGCAGCCTACCAGGCTCCTCCGTCCATGGGATTTTCCAGGCAAGAGTACTGGAGTGGGGTGCCATTGCTAGACATCCCTAAAGACATGGATGTCAGCTACCTACAAACTCTTTCTTCTACTATTCTTCCCTTTGCTCAGTCTGCCCTAGCCATATGAGGTCCTGCTCCTTGAACATGTAAAGCAAAGTCATACTGCAGGGCCCCCCACTGCTCTTCCCTCTCTTTGGAAACTTAACCCAGATCTACACAGTTCATTCTCACTCGTCTCTGGTAATGGCCCAAATTTTGACTTATTAGTGATGTCTTTCTGGATCAAACTACTCCCACTCCCTATTCCCAGTCTTGATTTCCTTCCTCTGCTTTTTTCCCATCTGACATACTATTTACTGTTTATTTTCCACTGTGTATTTCCTCTGCAACTTTTATCTTGTGTTTTTCATTACCTATTTTATTTTTTCCTAAGTTAGAATAATGCAGGGCATATTATATGCACTCAATATAATTTGCTGTATGATTAATTTTAAAATAACCTTAAATAATTGACATTTCATCTTCTACAAAAAATTTTTAATAACAGAAAAATCAAAAGATTAAAAACTGAGTTCCTAAAAGTCATCCATCATCATCAACATCAATAAGCCCTGGAATAGATTAAACCTATAATACTAGCACATTCAGACATATTGAGTATTTATTTCAGTAAGTATAATCAAGATTTTAATCACGTGATAAATCTTACCTGCAAGAGTAATACAAAGTGTTTACTTGCAAAATCCTGATTCTGCAATCCACAGCATCCCAAACACAATACAGCCAAATTTCTTACTACAGGATGAACATTTATTATTCCAGGAAGAATCTAAAATGAATTAGAAATTAAAATAATTTTGACTAGAGGAAAAAATTTAAAACAGTATATTAAAAAGGTGGTCAAAATGAAAATTTCTGTAAGACCTCATAGATCTACTTTTTCCTCATAGATCTACATTTCCATATATAGTCTATTAACTCAAAAAAGTAAATAGTAAATTGCTAAAACATAAGAATACAGTCAGAGCAAAATATAGTCCTTATATTCCCTCCACCTGACAAAACTGATTCAATGGCTTCCCAGTGCTCAGAGAGACATGTTGTGTCTCTTTGTGTAGTCCATATTGTGTAGCCTTTCCCGGTATCATCTCATACCACACTATCCCTTGCTCTTGTTTATTCAATTGATCTGATTTCAATGTCTCCCAATTGGTGCTATCCACTAGGGACATAATGCAAGTCACATATGCCATTTTAAATTTTCTAATGGCCACATTACATTTTATTCCAAAATAAATAAACTATTATCAACACATGTAATCAATATTTTAAAATCAAGATAATATTTTTAGGTGTGGTTTCAAAAATATTTTATAAAAGTGAGATAACTTATGTTGCTTGTACTAAGTCTTTGAAATCCAATGTATTTTTACATTTATAAATATATATATATTTAGAATAGTTTTTAACAGTCACAGGTTTTTAATATCCACATGTTGCTGGTGGCTACAGTATTCACAAGAGTAAATCTACCATTCTTCCCTTCCTTTTTCACATACTTAATATGCCCACTCAAATATCACCTCAAGGTCACCCTCCATGAACAGATGAAACTCATTATCTTAAGTTAACATATGACCATAAAGCTTTTCTTCATAGCAATTATCAATGGCATAAGCTTTCACTTGTTTATTTGATTCATGTCCCCTCTCACTTGACCAAAAGATCTACCAAGGGCAGTCTACATGTTTTGTAAATCATGTATACTCTATCCCCAATACTGAGTGTATAGTACATAATACACTATAATAAACAATATTATTTATATTTATTATAAAATTATTAATATTTACTCACTTTCATTTTTAAAGCACAGTAATTCCATTAAAATATTATTACTCCTATATCTAAATACCTTACTCTTCCAATCTTTAGACAGATTACTTTTATATATTTAAAATCATTATGACCATTCAATTTTGTATTCTTTATTTTCTCAATATTATATGTGTTTTCCCACGTATATATATGTCTTTGTAACTACTGTTTCAATTGTGTAGTTAATTATACCATAAATTATCATTCTCCTGCAACAGAACCAGACATAAAGCACACAGCAGAATTTTAAAATATCACTTTTCACTAGAGACATCTTCTTCCTTAAAATTAAAACTAAATTCTGGAGATTTAATAGATCTAGTTTTAATCAGCTCTGGACTGTTGTAAACAACAATCAGATTTCTTTACTATATTGACAAACTCATGACAATCCAAGGAACTAGATTTTAGATCACAATTGTTGGCTGTTTTTCACTAATCCCAAGTGAAAAAACCTTGGGGAAAATCCTGGAAGAGCTTGGATACATTTAAAATTTGCTATGGATAAGCAGCAATATTAAAAAAATACTCTAAAGCTGCATGTCTAATACCATCACCATTAACCACATGTGGCTACTGAATATTTGAAATTTGATTTGTCCAGATCGAGATGTGCTTTAAGACTTAGTATGAAGAAAAGAATATAATTTTTATATTGACTAACTGATGAAATTATAATATTGGGGGTATATTGAGTTAAATATATTAAAATTAATTTCACATGTTTCTTTTTAATTTTTAAATGCAGCTACTAGAAAATTTAAAGTTAACAGGTGGTTTGCATTATATTTCTATCAGACAATGTTGTTCTAAGGCTTGCAGAATTTATATCCCTCTCCTGAGTAAAATGGAGATTACCTATGAAGGGTTTCTTTAGTAAAAAGTCTCTTAAATATGCAGTAATAAACAAATTCCTTACACAAGGCTTACAATGTAACTTTCTCAGTCTTTCTACACGGTAAGATTCTGGTACTTTAAATATTACTATTGTATCTCAGTATTCCTCTTACTATTCAAAAAATTAAGATATTCTGCATCTCTTGCCAGTATAATTTTTTCAAACTTTCTAAAAGAATAATTATAACTTACATACCAGGTCTTTTACATGCATTATCTTAATTTAATTCTCACAATATGAAGCAGCCACTACATTATTTCTTTCAACATACCAAAGATTCAATGATGCCATCCATGGTTGCACCTATACCTGTTGAAGTGGACATCTGCTTCAATAGTTCATAGCATAAAATAAGACACTTCTGTAGGGTTTCAGCATCATTCTAAAACAAAACACAAGATATTCTGCGTTAGTAAGAATACAGTCTGCCCACCTCTCAAATATTTACTTTCTTAGAGTTTTTTTGTCTAAGACATGTTGTCTCTATACACATTCCCTGAACAACTTTAACCATTCACATAATTTACCATTTATGAGCTAGTTCAACTATTTTCTAAACTTTCATTTTCATATAGAAAACTGCCATAAGACATTTCCTCTTGTACGTCCAACAGGCTTTTTAAACTCAAAATGGCCAAAAGGGAACTAATTACTACCCACATCCCTCCTCCCGAGCAACATCCATAAATACTGCTGCCATCTACCCAGCCATCCAAACCAAAAGACCTAGGATACACTCCTGACTCACTGCTCTCCCTATTACTAATTTCAAAATATGTTTCAAATCCATGACTTCTTTCCATATCCCCCATCATCATGTTCAGACCACAATCATCTCAATACTACATTACTCTAAGTCTTCAAACTAGTATGTCTGCATGAAATGAATTTCCTGAGTAACAGTGATCTTCATAAGACATAAATCTCATTTTTAGTTCTACACCATGATCTTTAAAAGGTCAACGTGGTCAAACAGATGCCAAGAGTAAACATCAACATTTTAAGACTCACTGAGCTAAAATGGACAGGAATGGGTGAATTTAATTCGATGACCATTGTATCTACTACTGTGGACAAGACTCCCTTAGAAGAAACAGAGAAGCCCTCATAGTCAACAAAAGAATCTGAAACGCAGTACTTGGGTGCAATCTCAAAAATGACAGAATGATCTTGGTTTGTTTCCAAGGAAAACCACTCAAAATCACAGTAATCCAAGTCTACGCCCTAACCACTAACTCTGAAGAAGCTGAAGTCGAATGGTTCTATGAAGACCTACAAGACGTTCTAGAACGAACTCAAAAAAAGATGTCCTTTTCTTCACAGGGGATTGGAATACAAAAGTAGGATGTCAAGACATACCTGGAGTAACAGGCAAGTTTGGTCTTTGACTAGAAAATGAAGCAGGGAAACAGCTAAGAGAGTTTTTCCAAGAGAACGCACTATCATAGCAAACACCCTCTTTCAAAAACACAAGAGACAACTCTACATATAGACATCATCAGATGGTTGATACCAAAATCAGATTGATTAACATTCTTTGCAGCTGAAGATGGAGAAGCTCTACAGAGTCAGCAAAAACAAGACCGGGGGAGCTGACTGTAGCTCAGATAATGAAATCCTTATTACAAAATTCAAACTTAAATTAAAGAAAGTAAGGGAAACCACTAGGCCATTCAGGTATGACCTAAATCAAATTTCTTATGATTATACAGTGGAAGTGACAAGTAGATTCAAGGGATTAGATCTGATACAGAGTGTCTACAGAACTATAGGTGGAGGTCTGTAACACTGTACAGAAGGCAGTGACAAAAACCATCCCAAAGAAAAAGAAATGCAACAAGGCAAAACAGTTGTCTGAGGCAGCCTTACAAATAGCTGAGAAAAGAAGAGAAGTGAAAGGCAAAGAAAGGGAAAGACATACCCAACTGAATGCAGAGTTCCAAAGAATAGCAAGGAGAAATAAAAGAACCTTGTTCAGAGAACAATGCAAAGGAACAGAACAAAAGGACAGAAAACACTAGCTATCTCTTCAAGAAAACTGGAGATACCCAGGGAACATTTCATGTAAGGATGGGTACAATAAAGGACAGAAATGGCAAGGACATAACAGAAGCAGAAGAGATTAAGAAGAAGTGGCAAGAAAAAAACAGAACTATACAAAAAAGGTCTTAATGACTGGGATAACCACAATGGTGTGGTCATTCACCTAGAGCCAAACATCCTGGAGTGTGAAGTCAAGTGGGCCTTAGGAAGCATTACTACGAGGAAAGCTAGTGGAGGTGATGGAATTTCAGCTGAGCTATTTAAAATCCTAAAAGATGACACTGTTAAACTGCTGCACCAATGTCAGCAAATCTGGAAAACTCAGCAGTGGCCACAAAACTGGAAAAGGTCAGTTTTCATTCCAATCCCAAAAAAGGGCATTGCCAAAGAATGCTCAAACTACCACACAATTGTGCTCATTTCATAAGGTAGCAAGGTAATGCTCAAAATCCTTCAAGATAACCTTCAACAGTACATGAACCAAGAACTTCCAGATGTACAAGCTGGTTCTAGAAAAGGCAGAAGAATCAGAGATCAAATGGCCAAAATCCACTGGATCACAGAAAAAGCAAGAGAATTCCGGAAAAACATCTACTTCTGCTTATTTGACTACGCTAAAGCCTTTGACTGTGTGAAGTATAACAAAGTCTGGAAAATTCTTAGAGATGGGAATACCAGACCACCTTACCTACCTCCTGAGAAACCTGTATGAAGGTTATGAAGCAATAGTTACAACCAGACATGGAACAATGAACTGATTCAAAATTGGGAAAGGAGTACATCAAGGCTGTATATTGTCACCCTGCTTATTTAACTTCTATTGCAGAGTACATATTTTGAAATGCTGGGCCAGATGAAGCAGAAGCTGGAATCAAGACTGCCAGGAGAAATATCAACAACCTCAGATATACACATGATACCACCCTAATGGCAGAAAGCGAAGAGGAACTCAAAAGCCTCTTAATGAAGGTGAAAGAGGAGAATGAAAAAGCTGGCTTAAAACTCAATATTCAAAAAACAAAGATCATGACATCCCATCTCATTGCTTCATGGCAAACAGATGAGGGAAAAATGGAAACAGTGACAGACTTCTATTTTCTTGGACTCCAAAATCACTGCGAATAGTGACTGCAGTCATGAAATTAAATTAAAAGACACTTTCTTTTAATTTCATGAAAAGCTATGACTAACCTAGACAGTGTATTAAAAAGCAAATGTCACTTTGCCAATAAAGGTCCACCTAGTCAGAGCTATGGTTTTTCCAATAGTCATGTATGGATGTGTGAGTTGGAACATAAAGAAGGCAGAGCACTGAAGAATTGATGCTTTCAAACTGTGGTGCTGGAGACTACTCTTGAGAGTCCTTTGGACTGCAAGGAGATCAAACCAGTCAATCATAAAGGAAATCAACCCTGAATACTCTTTGGAAGGACTGATGCTGAAGCTAAAGATCCAATATTTGGCCACCTGATGTGAAAAGCCGACTCACTGGAAAAGACTCATGCTGGGAAAGATTGAAGGCAGGAAGAGAAGGGGAAGAAGAGGATGAGATGGTTGGATGGCATCACCAACTCAATGGACTGAGTTTGAGGAAACTCCAGGAGATAGTGAAGGACAGGGAAGCCTGGCATGCCGCATGCAGTTCATGGGGTTGCAAAGAGTTGGATACAATTTAGCAACTGAACAACAACATGATCTTTGGGTAAGGCACAATTTTTAAAAGATCGCTTATACAAGGCCTTACATGAATTGGCCCTTAATTTTTCCCCCAGGTTTCTCTCTTACCTCTTCCCGTCAATTCTATAGTCACATGGACCTTAAGTTTTTTAACATAACAGGCACTCTTTAACTTCTGGGCCTTCACACATGTCACTCCATCTGCCTATAACATTCCTCTAACTCATTGCAGAGAGATGACAAGAGTTCAGTAAAAGCACAACGAAAGCCACATGCCTGGGTCTGAATCCTGCTAACCTCAGGCAAGTTACTTGCCTTCTATAAAATGAGGATAATTGTACTAATTCCACTAGGTCATAGTGAGAATCAAATGAATTCACACTCATGAAAATCCCCCTCTGCCTACACACACATACAAAAGAATCCTGTAACTACTAGCTTAAAAATTATTTTTCAAATCTCAAGTTTAAACATTTATTCTTCTGGAGAAGTCAACACCACACTATGTGGTTTAGATGCCTCTCCTACCCTTACCTGACTATAGCATTTATTACACTATACTGTGATTATACTGTAGCAGATTCATAACCCTTAAATAGGACAAATGAACACAGAAATGGTCAAAGCAAGTAAACAGATAATATTAATCATGACAGATCACCTTAGTTAAAATTTCTCTAATTCAGATCTGCAGTTTATATCATTTTTCAGTTTCCATTTTCAATTTTTGCTTTAAATTTTCTCCTCAAATTTAAAAGCCCACTGAATTTGTCAAACAAAAGAAATAACTATTAACCATGAAAATAAAATGCAGGCATATCCATTGGGAAGGTGGGGTGTTAACAGCAGGGAAGTCTATGGCTACAGAACTCAATGACATATCTCACAAAACTCCCCTGTACAGTAAACTCTTCTCTATCCAGCTTTCTCTTCATGAGAATAATCGGAGGCCATTACAGAGTACTGAGAAGAGTTGCCCATGCTATACAGCAGGTTTTTATTAGTTACCTAGTTTATATAGTATCTCATTTAAAATAACAAAGTTACTTAGCTTTTTCTAAAACCAAAGAGTAATTAAACTTTAAAAAATATGTTTAACAGTATTGTTACTATAGACATTCTTCTAGCAGTGGAAAGATCATGAGTCTTCCACAAATAAGTGAAACATGCATTTTCCTTTTCTAAATCATTCAAGACAAACTAAAACAAAAAACAAAGTGAAGGAAACCACTGGAAGGCAATTTTCCTTGGCAAGCAAGAAAGACTTTAGATCCTAGGGATTAGCATGACAAGGGAGCAAATCAAATCAAGTCCTAGCTATAATAATTAAAGTTCATTAAAGCTTTTTGAAGTCCAAAACAGAAAGGAACTGGCAGAAAAATATAATTTTCATATTATTTCATGGTACTGTTAAAAATCCTTCCAAAGGGAATATATTCTGGCAGCTAAATTAAGCAAACAAGGTTTAATTATGATAATTAATAGCAGCTGAAATTTACTGTAAAAAAGTTATCTATACCTTCTCTATGTGGACTTCTTTCATTTCATGTTGCTCTGTCTCTTTCAAAAGGTTTATTTTGGCATCCTCTAATGCTTTTATTTCTTCTTTTAATTCTGATGCTCGATGAAAATCCTGTAAGGTAATGCAATTTTCCAAAGAGTCTTTTGCCTCAATAAGTTTAACTTTTATTTCAGCCATCTAAGAAAAGATATAAATTGTATAAACACCAAACAAAAACGATTAATACAAAATCTGTAGCAAACTAAACAGTATTATTAACATCTCAACCATCTACAAGTTTAATCAGTCGGGCACATATAGAAAAAGTTGTAGTCTTCCCGAAACAGACTGGAAAATCTTTCAACTCACATAATCTGATAACATCTTGATAGTCTCATAGTTTAATAGTTAACTATAATTTAACTTTGTGAGAGAAATTTTGAAAATGTACAAGAAATAAAAGACTTGCACACGTACATTCTAGTCAAGTATTTCTTTAATTTAGAAGAGAGTTACCTTAAGCTCTTTCTTTCTTGCATCAGCTGGATCATTATTAACAGCAACAGTAACAATGGGTGCCCGAATCTCTGAGATAATTTCTGTAACCTGATAAATTATAATTCAGAATAAATGTTTTAATATATGTTATACAACAGAAAATGACATTCAACTGTTACACGAAACTCCAAACAGTATCCACAATCTTTTGAAAAATAGAGCAAAACATATAAGCAAAAATGGCACACATTCTATTTCCTACACAATTTTATAAAAAAATGACCAAACAATACAACTGACTAAAAAACTCTTAACATTATGGGAAGGTAAATAGGCATATAGACACTGAAGATAAATTCTTTCATACAGTGCTTAGAAACAGAAAAAAAAATGAAAAAAGCCTGTAATCTTAGGTACCATAAAATTAAAATTTTCTGCCTCTAATCCTCAACTCCCTCTGTTGTTAAGCTACAATGGGAGTGGAACACAAAAATAAGAATACTCGTTAATTCTTCCTTTGGGTGCACAAGGCAGAATGACAGCAAACTAAACACTTTCCTTTCAGAGACACTAGGCACCGGAGTTGGCACATTCAGGAAAAAGTTGCATCCCTAATGAAGGTACATTAAACAGGTGCTGTATAACCACTAATTGGCAATGTTGTAGAAGGAATTTATATATTATCTGTATAAGGAAGGGCTGGAAAAGACAACCTTTGAATTAACTTGTGATTTACAATTTTATGAAAATCAATGATACAAGTCTGTTTTTTAGAATACCCCAGAGAAAAATAACAGTACTTGAAAATAGTAATATAAATTTTAAAAAATAAAATATTTTATTTATCTAAAAAAAATAAAGATACTTATTTTTAAGATACTTATTTATCAAGCACTTTACCAAAAATAAAGATACTTATTTACCAAGCACTTTATGAAAATTATTTCATGGAATAATAAAAAATATTGTTATTCTTACCTTGCAAACAAATAAAAATTCTAAATTAAATAATTTGGGTAAAGTCACAAATTTAGAAAGTGTCCAATGGGAAATGAACCCGAAGTGAAGAGGAACTAAAGAGCCTCTTAATGAGGGTGAAGGAGGAGAGTAAAAAACTGGCTTAAAACTCAATATTAAGAAAAATAAGATCATGGCACCTGGTTCCATCACTTCATGGCTAATAGAAGGGGAAAAGGTGGAAGCAGTGACAGATTTCCTTTTCTTGGTCTCTAAAATCACGGGGGATGACTATAGACATGAAATTAGAAGACAACTACTTTGTGGGAAAGCCATGACAAACCTAGACAGTATATTAAAAAGCAATGACATCACTTTGCCAACAAAGGTCCATATAGTTGAAGCTATGGTTTTTCCAGTAGTCATGTGCGGATGTAAGAGCTGGACAATAAAGATGCCAGAGAGCCAAAGAATTGATGCTTTCAAACTGTGGTGCTAGAGAAGACTCTTGAGAGTCCCTTGGAAATCAAGATCAAACCAGTCCATCTTAAAGAAAATCAACCCTGAATACTCTTTGGAAGGACCGATACTGAAGCAGAAACTCCAAAACTTTGGCCACCTGATGTGAACAGCCAACTCACTGGAAAAGACACTGATGCTGGGAAAGATAGAAGACAGAAGAAGAGGGCGACAGAGGATGAGATGGTTGGATGCATCACCGATTCAATGGACATGAATTTGGGCAAACTCTGGGAGATGGTGAGGGACAGGGAAGCCTGGTGTGCTGCATGCAGTCCATGGGGTCACTAGGAGTCGGAAACAACTTGGCAACTCAACAACAACAAATGTATAAATTCAGCCGGCTCTCAAACCTAGCAACCAATGCCTATGCCACGCCTTCCCTAAACTGCTCCATTTCAAACTGAATCAACACAATGATAGGCACAGTAAGAGAAGAAAAGAAATATTTTTTAAAACGTGTGTGTGAAAGGGACTGGGTTTTAAGAAATTCAAAAGCTTCACAAAGAGACAAAACTAAAACAAAAGCAATTAAAGACAAATAAAGCCAAAAGTACTGAAAACACAATTAACACTCAATGTTATTGACCAGAATCTTTTATTTCTATCACCAATGAAGAAAATTACTTACAATTTGTATTCTCTTATTATCATCTATAATGATGTGGAGCAGTCTCTCAACAAGAAAAGAAATTAGGGATATTGGGGTGGTAGGTAGAGTAAGAATCTCCTGTAAGATACCCAGCAGTCGTTTCCTAAATTCAAGAAGAACTATTTTAATTTCAATACAAAAAGAGAAACACATTATATTTCAAACTATTCTGCAGACTTAATTTGTCTTAATTCTTTTTTATATTTATCTTTGGGTACAAAAATATATGTATAGACTTTAAGCCAAAAATTCAAATGCTGAAAAAAAAAAATTTATAAATGACCCTAATAATCTTTCATAAATCAACATGATGAAATGACAAAATACCATAAGTGATTCAAATAATTTATACCATATTTATTATAGAGAGGACTAATAATACTAACAAAATTTTAAGCAAAAACCTGCAACTTTATTGTTTATTCTGATGAAACTGAATTAGAAACTCATATTTCCATATACATATAACAGAAGAGAAACAGAGACAGTACATATTTTCACTTATATACTCCATATATGTATTATATATACAAGAGGAAAGAAAAAACTTCATATAATATTTTAGAGACCTAGGTTAAATACATTTAATCATATGGTAATATGACTGTATTTTAACAAAGACTATTAGGAGAGCAAATTAGAACAAGAGTTAACATTTAAATGTACCTTCCTCCTTCTTCATTGGTATCCAAAGACTTGATAATTAGAATTAATTGTTGACCTATGAATTCTTTTGTCATCAAATTGCCAATATAGGAAAAATCACCTCTCTGTTCTTCATTAACAACTGGAATGCTTTGAATATAACTAAAACAAGCACAATAAAATGTAGAATTTGTTACAAAACATTGAACAGCTCCCCATTAAGTGAGAAAAGGATCATTTTATACCCTTATCAGTCCCAAGATCTATATATGGACATTTTATACCATGTGATACTAATGCGATTTAGAAACTAAATTGTGTTATTGTCATGAACTTTCATGAACTTACTGGCTTGATTCAAAAGAACTTGGAAATATATTTTCATTAAAAATACATTTCCTATGGGAAATTTTCAAAAGGTACGTATTTATATCTCTTAATATAACTAATTATTTCAATGTCACTAGTATTCTCAATTAGAAAGTTCTAAATCTCTGCTTCAAAGATACAATTATTCAGAAAGAGCCTGTCTTCCCTCATCATCCTTAATCATTATTTTGTTTAAAAGAATAATAGTATAAATAAAAATTATGTTACCCATGAACACAATGACCTTTTAAAAAAATTAGAAAAAAACAGATAGCTTCATGAATTTGTATTACCTTGCTTGAGGGCTTTCCTGGTGGTTCAGATGGTAAAGAATCTGCCTATAATGCAGGAGACCTGGGTTGGATCCCTGGGTCAGGAATATCCCCTAGAGAGGGAAATGGCTATCCATTCCAGTATTCTTGACTGGAGAATTCCATGGAAAGAGGAGCCTGGTGGGCTACAGTCCTTGCTTAGGGTCCTATTAACCACTATACTTATTCTAGTATAATTGCTACCAAGCAAGCACTGTCAACCACACTTTTACTTTTATTGTGTGTGTGTGTGTGTGTGTGTGTGTGTGTGTGCTCAGTTGCTCAGTGGTCTCTGACTCTTTGTGACCCTATGGACTGTAGCCTGCCAGGTTCCTCTGTCTACGGGATTATCCCAGCAAGAATACTGGAGTAGTGGGTTGCCATTTCCTCCTCCAGGGACTTCCTGACCCAGGGATTAAATGTGCATCTCCTGTGGCTTATGTATTAGCAGGCAGATTCTTAACCACTGAGCCACCAGGGAATGAATCCCTTTAATTTTTTACTATCACTGCCTAAATTAGTCATTTACAACCCGCACCTAGGTAACATTCAAGAGCTTACCAGAAGTTCTTTTTTTCCTGTGGAACAAAAAAAGCTATTTAAAAGCAAAATAAAGAAAGAGTTTAAATAGATCATGAGTTTAAACTTACACAACCAGGTGCCATTAGGTTGGAATTTATGAAATGACTCATTAGAAAAGACCCTGATGCTGGGAAAGACTGAAGGCAGGAGAAGGGGACGACAGAAGACAATAGTTGGATGGCATCATGGATTCTATGGACCTGAGTTTGAGCAAGTGCCAGAAGATGGTGAAGGACAGGAAGCCTGGTGGGCTGCAGCTCATTAGGCCACAAAGAGTCAGAAACAACTGAACAACAACAATGTAGATGAAAAATGTGTCATTTTAAACTGTCAACAAAAATCCAGTTACAGATACTGCAGAATTCTGTATGACGAATAAATGAAATGACTCATAAAATTACAGCCAAGAGTAAATAAAAGCTCATCAATTCACAGCAATGATATTAGGAACTTCAAACCTATCAGCCACCTTTTGGAATCTGGCAGGAAACTAAGCAACAGCTACAAAACTGATAATTATCAAAATCTATAAATCAGTAGAGTTGCTGATTTCTGACAAGCTAAAAAACCTTCACTCAACTTTGGATCCCTCCTTACTTTTTCATCCAGCTTCAGCACAATGCATAGCATTAAGATTCTGGGTATCTTCAAAAATAAATTTAGAATAGTTATTTCATTAGTAATTACAAATCCTGAACTGCATAATAGAACTTAAAATGGACCCAGCGCTTTTAATTATCATGAAATCATCTATTCTCAATCATTTTTACAGGTAATCCTTATAATGAAGAGACCACTCAAGAAAGTCTTTTCTAAAACTAAGAATTTATATTTAAGCTTTCTAAAAACTGTATGTGTCCCTTTTCCTTACTCAAATTTAATAAGCCTCATTTAACAGCCCCAATTTCTCTCTTTATGTGAACACCTCAATTAACAGGAAATTGTTTCCTATTAGCATTCAGAGTCACTGACTCTTCCTGTTACAAAATGTTACAAAATGCCTGAAAATTTGAGATCAAGAAACAACTTTTCCATTTCATTTTGCTTCTGTTCCTGAGAAAACTATTCCTATCTAATGACATTGCTCCAAAAAGAAAATCATCCTGTTTAAGTATTATTTCAATAATTAAATATAATCTTTAAATCTTTTCATAAGTGAAAAAAACAAGTTGATTCAAGTAAATTAATTAAAAACTTACAAAGCGACAAAGGATATATAAAAATCACTGATCTCTCAAAATCAGAACTGAACTCTTCACAAGAATTAATCTGTGAAGCAGTCTGAGATGTTTTCTCTTTGTTATTTAAATATTTAACATATCCTCATACTTTCTTGTATTTTCTCAATCTATGAGCATTTATTACTTTTATGTAAACATGTGTTATTTAACACTGCATCAAAAACACTCCTTTTGGCCCTTTGCTGTTCACCTGAGCTATCACAACATAGTTAATCGGCTATTTGTTGTTGTTCGGTTGTTCAGTTGTGTCCGACTCTTTGCAACTCCATGGACTGCAGCATACCAGGCTTGCCCTGTCCTTCACCATCCATATCCCAATACAAAATAAAAAGTTAAAAAAAAAATCATTTCTTTTTGGAACATTTCAACATGGCCCAAACTGCATTATAATGAATATTCCAATTAAAGCCTGAAGAAACTACCATTAAAACTCTAAGTAGATTCCCACGTTTCTCATGTTACTATGAGTTCAAGCTCTAAGTCTTCATATTGGCTCACATTTAAGATATTTTTAAGTTCAATGTTTTGCATACAAAATTCAAACACATTCTTAGCTTTGCTCTCTAAACTTCTATGTGGAGCCACTATAAGCAAAAGCTTTCCTGGTGGCTCAAATGGTAAAGAATCTGCCTGCAATGTGGAAGACCTGGGTTCGATCCCTGGGTCTAGAAGATCCCCTGGAGAAGGGAATGGCTACCTACTCCAGTATTCTGGCCTAGAGAATTCCATGGACAGAGGAGCCTGGCAGGTTCCAGTTCATGGGGTTGTAAAGAGTCAGATAGGACTGAATGACTAACACTTTCACTTTCATAAGCAAAAGCATAATTCTGTATTCCCCCCAAAAAAGAATTCATGCCCATAATTCATACTGTATGAAAAGCTTTTTTAAAAAATGCATCAAAACCAGGACTTCCTGGTGGTCCAGCGGTTAAGACTCTCCGCTTCCACTGAAGGGGGCACAGGTCCACTCCCTGGTTGGAGTGGATCCAACCAGATCCCCACAAGGTGCAGTCAAAAAAAAAAAGGGAACCAAAATCATGAAGTTAAAAAATCTACACACCAATATTCATTAAAAAAAATATATATATAACCTTTGGCCCAACAATTCCACCTCTTGGAATCAACTCTACAAAATCCCAAACAAACATAAAAATGTAAAGAAAGTTTAAGACACCTTTATCAGTGAAAACTGAGAACATCCTAAATGTCTATCAACCATCAAGAGAAGAGCAAATTAAATATTACCACCATACTATGAAGTTCCATGCTGTTAAAACTGTGATAGATTTGTATCTACCAATATATAATGATCTCAAGTATCAGTAGTTTTAAAAAAAGCAAAGGTATGTATAGTCTGTGTTATAGTTTTAAAATTATGCATTTAATGTGTGTCTCTAAATGCAGAGAAAGAGGGTTTGGAATTGTATGCCCCAAACTGTTTAAATATCAACTCTATGGAGATTGAGGAATTAGGAGATAAGAGGAAACATATTTATTCTATGTACTTCTGTATTTGAATTTTTGACAATGCATTCATGTTTTACTTATACAAGTTTACTTGTATAATTGTAAAGTGATCTAAGTAGAAATCAGGGTAATTCAAATAAATAAAAGATATTTTGAAAAAACTTTCTAACAAACAAAAAGCCAAACAGTAACAATTTTAATAAATACTAAAACAGGCCACAGGGATCCACCCAGTCAATTGGAAAACTATTGCTTGCCCATGCACCAGATCCAGCCTGTTCCTTGTTTTTTGTACAGCATCAAAGCTAAGATTTTTACATCTTTATATGACATACATATAAATACATAAGTAAAAATATGTACATGTGAAAATTACATGAAATTCAAATTTTAGTGTCCACAAAAGTTAATGAAAGTTTTATCAGAAAACAGCCAGATCTATTCATAACATATTTTGTGGCTGCTTTTGCAGAGTCACAGCAAATTGAGTCACTGTGAGAGAGACAGTATGGCCCACAGAAATATTTACTAAATATATTTACTACCTGGCAGTTAGAAAAGCTTTGCCAACAAATTTCAAAAGGGAGTACACCGTTGTCAACCTTACAAAAAGTGTTCATCATCACGTCTGAACAATTTTAAGAAAATGTCCCAAAACATACTGACTTTGGTCTTTTAGTATACTGAGCAGCACAGGATATTCTCTAGAGTCTCAGTGTGCATACCTATTTTTCCTTGTCTGTCAAAAAAACTGGATTTTAACTTATTTTTAATCAAGCATGGCTCTGAGGGAGGGGGCTGGAAAGTTAACACACAACAACACAAGTACAACACAAGCACAGTCCAAACCAAAGGAAAATATTTTACCTCAGTAAATACTCTGCATATACTACAGGCTCTGGCAAAATCTGCTCTAAAAATTCTTCACCTTCTTCTCCTTTTGATTTCAAATGTTCACAAAGGACACGCCAATACAAAGCAAATTCAGGAGTTAATGTATCTGCTGGAATCAATTTCCTTCATTTAAAAAGCAAAGAATAAGATATCTTAATATCCAGTGAATATTTGAACACAAAAAAAATTTGAACCGAGTAGAAAACTGGGAATAAGCAGCTTTGATTTATAACCACCACCTCTTTAATTGCAAAGTCATTAATTTATCCACACAAAAAAGAATGAAGATAGTTAGACAAAAAGGAAAAAGAAAGTCTCAAATAAGCAAACATAACAGGGATGCATGCTGTTGGACTTTTCATGGTAGGCCTAATGCAAACATAAAAGTAATAAAACAAAACAAAAAATGGAAAGTAGTCTAAGTGGTGAGTTCTTATATAATGAGGAAAAAAAGGGAAAAAAGACATTCACCAGAGCAAAGAAAACCTAAGAGGTCTCAGTAAAAGATACCGATACAATCTTAAGTAATGGTAAAAGGGACTACTTTTAAGTACAGAAGTTCATCAATTATCATATTTCAAATAATGAGCACTTTATATACCTGCCGTCATTATTTTTACAGATTTCTGCCAGTTCATTAAGAGGAGTCATGGAAAACAAGGCATTGAGAACAGAGACTGCTACTTCAGAAGAATTTTCCACATCCAATCGATGAAGCAACTCTAATATATTGCCTTCAGTAAAACGTAACCAGCCTTGGAGAAGATGCTTCTGCATTGCTTGTTTCACAGCATCTGTTAAGTCATTGGAAACATAGGTGAACCAAGTCCCCCTCTAGCTTCCATCTCCTATATTTTTTGTGCTTTAATTAATTTTTATCAGATCAATGTTAACATTTAAGTCAATATTTACTACAAAAGTGAAACCAGACAGAGACAAAACAAAGCGTTCTAAAGAAAAAATTAAAAGAATGATATCACAAGTCACTATGATCCTCACTTTCAAGTGAAAATGGAAAAGGTCAGAACCAAATATATAACCACTACCACAGCCTAATATTTGTGCATTCCTTCTCTCATTGAGTTCATTGGGCTTCAGATGTTAGACTATATATAATACCTATTATTTCACTTGTTGCCTGACTTCATGTATTATACAACTGATATTTGCAGTAGTGAATCATACAGGCAATATCACTGAAAAACCTTATTCTTAGTTTTTAAAGTCATCCTAGTTATTAGTCCTTCAAACTCAGGTTTTCTTGCTGTGGCAAAATTAAGCCATTGGAGACTTCTCATGGGGTTTGGAAATTTAAAATATATCATTCCTCATATCACTGCAGTAAGTCAATTCTCCAATTGTAAAAGAGAAAAGGTGGGAAACAGGGAAATTACACTGGTCTGACCATTTCTACTTGTTTTAGATGTACAGAACACATTCATAGCAGGATATACACAAAAGGGATAAGATAGCATTTTTTTTTAAAGAGAGAGGGCTGAAAAAGAGATTCTGCCCTACTGCTGACGTAGGTTATTTTTACAGCCTTAAACTCTAGTTTCTCCATACACCAAACACAGAAAAAAACAAACTGAGCTACTTCTAAGAACCAAGATCTTGAAAAATGTCTTCTATACAATACACCTAGATAAACTTGGACAGGCTGTGGAAATGATAGATTTACCTGATCTATTAATAGGACACTCTTTCCTAAACCTTTTAGTTTGACTTCAAAATCTACTAAAGTTTTATGTATAAAGATGTTTAAATTACCTGATCGGTCATTGAGACCTTGTTGAAGGAGCATTACTCTCTGAGCAATGGACAGAGCTCTCATGTGAACCTTTTCAGCTAAAACCTTTAAGAGACAGCAAAAAATGGCCATTAAACTCAATATAATTTATGCATTTTATAACTAGTAATATCTCCTTCACCTAAGAAAATTATCTACAATCTCCAAAAAAATTAATACCTGGCAACACAATAATGCGATAGGATTCTACCTAAATTATTTATACTCTGTCCATAAAAATCTCAATTGAAGAAATTTTACATGCCAAATATTTTTCAAAGGTATTTTAAGAATATGGCTTCTTGTCTTTTTAAAAACAGGTCTACACAAGACACTGGACTTACTTACCTGATAAGCCAGCTTTCTGACAGTTTCTTTCACATCCTTGGTGCGCCCAACAATTTTTGGCAAAGTCTTTGCTGATGGCGCAATACACGATAACACTGCCCGCCTAACTTCTGGATTTGAATCATTTTCAATCAAAGTAGCATATGCTAAAAATAGAGTAATACATTTTAGTACAGCAACAAAACATTTATTTAGCCATAGTCATAAGATAGCCCATATTTCATAATCTTTATAATGATAAAACTACTATATTTTAGTCTTACACATTTAATTTTAGCTGAAGATTCTTTTCTGCCAACATCCTTTGAAAAGGACAGAATGAGAAAGCAGTCAATGGACTGGGCATAAAGGCTAAAACTGAAAACAAATAACCCTAAAAATCATGAAAAATCCATCATTCAGATTATGTCTTTGCTACTCAAGATTTAGAAAAAAGTCTAAGCTGGAAGGCAGTTTATTTTAAACTAATATGGCTTTTATAAAGAGGTCATTGTTTTAATCTTTAATGAACCTAAAAAGAGAGAACTTCTGGTTTTGCCGAACAAAATTCATTTCCTGTATTTAAATACTTACCTCTAGATTTTCCTCAGCTTTATCATCAAGTATATGTTAACTATTAAACATACATATTTTACACATTATTATGTCCTTCATTTAATACCAAAAAATAGCAACTACCACGAGTTATTAAAATTATAAAGATAGTAAGAGACAAAGAGAAAAACAAATCAGAAGAGTCCCCAAAAGAAGCCTAGTCATACATAAAAAAGTGGAATACGACTCTCTTTACAAGCCGAGGTAAAGAAAGATTTCTTAAATAAAATAAAGTACAAACCATAAGAGATTGGTAATTTTGACATTAGGAATTTTTCCAAAAAAAGACATAGTGAAGTGAGTGAAATAATCCATCTAAAGTAGGAAGATCTACAATCCATATAACCCAATGGTTTCCCCTCAGAATATATAAAGAACTCCAATTAATAAGATAAGTCAATAGAAAAATGAGCAGAACACATTAACAGGCATTACACAGAAGAAATAAAATTGGTTGCTAAATATTTGAAAAGATGCATAACAACGACATGATACATATAACCAGATAAACAGAAATTTAAAAATATGACAATACCAAACATTGGAAAGGATAGGGCTCAATGAACACTTTTATAGTTATTGGAAATATAAACTGATAAACTGTTTTGTAGAACACCTGCACCTTATCCAATAAAGCTCATGACATATACCAACAAGTCAACCCTTAGGTATACATCCCAGAAAAATTGTGCACCAGAACCCATGTATAAAAAAGTTCATAGCAACAACACTGTATTTTAACAGGGAAAAAAAATGCAAACAACTAAAAGGTCCATCAATATCAGAAACAATATAATTGTCTTATACTCATACAGCAGAATGTTATAAGTCAGCAAATAAATATATCAACACGGATGAATGTTAGAAATAATGTTGAGAGCACAGAAATATATAGTATGATTCATAAAACATACAAAATGATAGACAAAACTTAACATTATTTAGAGGTATATACATGTGGTTGGGCTTCCCAGGTGGTAGTAAAGAATCTGTCTGCCAACGCAGGAGATGATCCCTGGGTCAGGAGATCCCCTGGAGGAGGAAATGACAACCCACTCCAGAATTCCTGCCTGAAAAATCCCATGGACAGAGGTGCCTGGTGGGCTACAGTCCATGGGGTCGCAAAGAGTCAGACACTACTGAGTGACTGAGAACACACACACATGTATAACTGTTCAAACAAACAAAAGGCAAGAGAATAATTAAACAAAAATTCAAAATAATCATTAATTCAGAGGGAGAGTGATAGAACTGGAGTGGGACCTAAGATAGGCTTCAAAGGTACTGATGATATTCTTTCTTTTTTTAAGTTGGATGGTGGCTACTTGAGTTTAAGATGTTTCTTAATATATGTTTCAAAATCATATTATATATGTGTACATATATATGAACTATACTCTTCCATAATATGTCATAAGAAAATTCATCTGCTGAGAATTTAACAAAATCAACAAAACTGAAAAAGGATTTAGGGAACTATACATACCATTAACCACTGGGCATTCATCATCTTTGGGATCCTGAAGGCGTGAAAGAGCAAGAACTGCCTGTATCCTTACATTTGGAACTTTATCTTTCAATCTAATAAGCATGGCTTCATTAATTTTATCAAACAAATCATCATCAATCTGGGCATTTTCTGGCATATTTCCCAAGAGCTTGTTTATGAGCTGGCACGCTCTAAATCTAACTGCATTGCTGTTTGCTTCATGAGACTAAAACAGAAACAAATCAAAATTTACTCCAAGTCACATACCATTATCAACTTGCAAAAAAAACCTTGATCCATAGGCATACTAAATACACATTCCATACCACAAAGACTCAAAATATAGTCTAAAACATTCACTAAATTACAAAAGCATATTCATTCCTCTTTGTAGGAACTCTCACTTCTAAAATAGAGAACCCATTTAAAACAAATGTTTGTAAGAATTGGCTTAGAATGGTCATTAAAAATTTAATGCAGAGCTATTTTTAAAAGTCCACATTTTAATCTTAACGACAGCTCTAATATTTCCTTTACATTTCTCAATTATCAGATATTTCATTCCCTAAGATGCACAAACTCCTATGGCCCTTTTAAAATAGCAAAATTTTCTATACTATTCTCCTGAAATTCTAGTTTTCCTATACCTTTAATAGAAAAGTAAGCAAATAATTTAAAATGCCACCATCCTCCTCCTCCTCTTCATCATTTTCCATATCTGATTGGTGAAATGAAGTAACAAACTTTGCGGCAAATTCTATTACTCTTTCCACAGCTGGTTCTCGTTTATAGACCACCATAGCATATTTAAGGTAATGAACAAACTCCTCATGAAAATCTGTTTTGTCATCCACCTGAAAGAGAAAAGAAACTGCATGGATTAAATCCTTTTTTCTCAACATTACTCTAAAACGCTGAAAACACCAGCCCTACCACAAACTAAAATCATTATTTAGTAAACTCTCACTTATCCAAACCATCGAAATAAATCTGCACAAATCTCTCTCTAGAGAAATGTACATCTCCCAGGAAGAAAACAACGTTAATTTTGACAGTGAAAAGAATTCTTCCGATATTTTTTTCAACACTCTTTAATTCTCCATATGATGCCTTGGTACCGGTTTAGTAAAAATTTGCTTCTTTATGAACAATCCAAAATCAATAACAGCGTCTGCATTTTACCAAATTACCTTTAATGTGCGTGGGCGAGTAGTCGCTGCAGTTGCGTCTGACTCTTTGCGACCCTATGGACTGTAGCCTGCCAAGTTCCGCTGTCCATGGAATTCTCCAAGCCAAGAATACTGGAGAATACCAGGGCAAGAATGCCATGCCCTCCTCCAGGGGATCTTCCCGACTCAGGGATCGAACCCGCGTCTCCTGAGGCTCCTGAACGGCAGGCGTATTCTTTACCGCTGAGCCACAGGGGAAGCCCATTACCCTTAATATTACACAGCAATTCCTTTCCGATAACAACTTTCACATCCTGTCTCATATCCTCAAGCCCTATTATACTGACATAATTTTTCTAGCACCTCAAGATAATTTATTTTCCCGAAATCCATTGTCCTATTCGTCTCAAGGCTTCATTCAAAAGGAAGCAAACAGTATTTACGTGACTAGGAAGAGTCTGGTGCTAACAATTAATTTGCTAATTGGTGATTTCATGCAATTTCATTGTGGCGCGAGGTTTAAGTAATCAGATGTGGGCGGTGACCAGAAGGACAACAACCGTTGAGCCACCGCGTTCAGGACCCAGGATGCAGCCCTACACTAGGTCGCCCCGGTGCGCGCAAACATTTCTCTTAGATTCGCCGCCAGAGAATTAACGGTCCACGCCGTAGGCCTCTTCGAACCAGGTCTGAAAGGTTGAAGAGCCTAGAGTCGTGGTGAGATTAGTCGGGAGGGTAGCGGGAAGCCCCTGGGAGAGAGGCCGGGGAGGGGAGAGGCGGGGGCTCCGGACCGCGGGCGGCCGCGCTTACCGAGCCGTAGGTGCGGTTCAGTGCCACCACCAGCTTCGCCTGGTTCTGGTGAGGCTGCTGCGCCAGCTGGAAGGCCTCCTTAATCGGCAGCAGTCTCTTCTCCTTCCCCATGGCGCCAGTACCCGGCCGAGACAAACCCTGTTCACGTTCGCCTACAGCTGGCCAGACGGACCACCGTCCGCATCTCCACTGGGAGGCAGACAGTCGAGGGCGTGGTTACCGCCAAAGCGTTTAAACAACTCCCGCGGGAGAAGGAAATACCGCGAGACTACCGCGAGTGCGTAGAGCGGCGAGAGCTGGAAGAGATGAATCCACCGCCTTCAACATCGCGGCTTGGGCGCATGCGCTGAGGGTCTTTTAAGCCGTTTTAATAGGGGGGACTTGGCGTTTCTAGAGAAAAGGTCATTGGCTACCCCGGAAGAGATATCCGCTGGGAGTGCGAACCCTGTGGAGATTCGACTATTGGAGCCGAGCTGGTGGCGCTAGGCCTAATCGGGTCTTGCGGCTGGGGGTGAGGCGAGGAAGAAGAAAGAATCCTCCATGGGTGAGAACAGGGACTCTGCCTAGGGGAAGGATCCCTGCTCCCCCTAAAGGGGAGGAGTTCGTTTGGAGATACGTGGAGGAGGGAAGGCTGGGGCGCCTGGGAGTGCTGCGCAGCGCACCGGCTTCTACTGAGAAAGGAGATGTTCCGAGGTCGTCTAATGTAGGCGAGCCGCTTTTTAATTCTGAGCGGTTGTCCTAATGGTCAATGCCCACATCTGATTCCTTAAACCTCTCCCCACAGTGAAATTGCTGGTGGAGAGTCTGCAAATGTGGGAGGCAGTTGGGGAAGAGAGGCACGAGTTAATTTAGATACAGCTTGATGTAGATGTACGGGCTTTGAAGGCCTGGTTTACAAACGTGCATGTTGATTAGTCGCTAAGTCGTGTCCAACTCTTTGCGATCCCAGGGACTGTAGCCCGTCAGGCTGCTCTGTCCGTGGGATTTCCCAGGCAAGAATACTGGAGTGGGTTGCCATTTCCTCCTCCACGGGATCTTCCCCACCCTGGGATCTAACCCGCATCTCCTGCTTTGGCAGGAGGGAGCCACTGAGCCACCAGGGAAGCCCCACAAAGGTATCTAAGGGCAATGTTTTCAACAAAGGAAAACACAGATTGGAAAAGGGTATAGAGATTAAGATAAATTGCCTTCAGAATTTTTTTTAATGGAATTATTTCAGGTAGAAATCAACATCTCCATACTACAGCCAACTAAAGAATTAGATTACAGTGCTTCATGTACGCCTTTTTCCTATCAAACTATCTTCCCTCCCCAGCAGTAATGGACTTACTTCTTTTTTTGGGGGGGGGGTGGAGATTTTCTTAATTTACTGTTAACTTTTGTGTGTTAATGACATATGAATAAATCTATGAATAAGTATACTGTATTGTTTTCATGTTCTAACGTTATATGAATAATCATATGGAACCTGCTTTTTCCCATAACTGTTATTTTTGAAGTTTATTCATATTGATACTTTCATAACAGTAACTGAACACCTTATGGACCCTTTGTCTAGGAAAAAGTAATCAGTGATTGATCTAGGAAGGAAAAGGAAAATTTTACTTAAGGCAACCTGAGGATTATAACCCATGAGGTAGTCTTTCAAGAAGCTCTGAGGACTGTTCTGCCCTATAGAGGTCTTAAGCACGATTATATATGTTTTGGAGACGAAGGGTGACTGTCAGCGCATTATTGACAGTTTACACAATCCAGATCTATGGGTGTGAAGAGAGTAGTAGGTCATACGAGACCCCTTACAAGATTGAGAAGGAAGGTTATCTTCTAGGAGTTCTGATTAGTGCAGCTACACAACACACACTAAAGGGGAGGAAAGAGGCCCAAATGGAGAAAAATTTTACGTTTTAATTTTTCTTTTCTTGCCATGAAATTGTATTTTATTTCATTACCTTTTATGCCAAGACACTGTTTTAAGCACTTTACTTCATTTAATCCTCAGATACAACCCTTGAAACTACTTTCTGCTTTTTAAGAAGAGGAAACTGAGGTACAGATAGGTTTCTCTAATAGTCTGTTGTTTGAGTATGCCATAATTTGTTCATCCATTCCCTTGCTTCATAGTCCTAATTCCTGAAATATTGTAGGTATTCAAATGCTAGTTAAAATAATAAATATGGTAGCAGTTGGAGTCCCCATAATTTCAAAATTATCAAAATGTCTAATTTCTGAAAAGGCAAGATGTGTGGGTACTTTAGGTTAATCAGCTGAGGAAAATCATAGAGGTTTAAGAGTACATGGAATATGCTTGATAACAATTATAATCTCACTGTAGATTAAAATGTAGAATATCTAGATAGCTGTGGTGAAAGAAACGTAGAAAGAGCACTATTTTTTTTAACCAAGTATATCCAAAATAGCATTTCAACATGTGTTCAACATAAATTGAGAATTATTTTACACTAGCCACATTTCAAATGCTAAATGGAGCTAGTGGCTGCAGTATTAGTGTAGAACTATTCTTACTTTGGGAACCACTGAACTTACCATTTGTTTTTCATCTAAAATCAATTGGTGAACTAAAAGTTTGAACAAACTAATATTTGGAGGCATTTTTCTTACTTTGGAGCCTTTTATTGCTCATGCTTCCTTATGCTTTGGGTGTCTGCTACCTTTGTTGCTTTTTTAACTGTGCAATTCTGTTATTTCCTTTACCATATTTTATTGGATTATCTCATCACAGATTCATACCATTTTATCAGTTACTGAAGGGTGAGGCATTGGCCACCAGAGGTCAGCCTAACTATCTTGATTAGCTCCGTGGAGGTGAGGTTTAATAATGTGTCTTTGTTCAGTATTTTTTTAACATAATCTGAAAACTTTTTTTAAAAAGATACTGGATTACAAAAATGTCAGTTTTGGAATGGTAGAAGATAGTTGCAAACCATATATCCCATAAGGAGTTAATAGAAAAAACATATAAGACTCATACAATTCAATAGTGAATTAATAATAATAACCTAATTAAAAATGAGCAAAGGACCTGAATAGACAGATTTTCCAAAGAACACATGCAAATGGCCAACCACTATATGAAAAGGTGGTCAACATCATGAATCATCAGGGAAATGCAAATGAAAACCACAGTAAAGTATCACTTCACATCTGTCAGAATGACTATTAAAAAGTCTAAAGATAACAAGTGTTGATGAGGATGTACAGAAAAAGGGACACTGATACATGTTGGTGGGCAGCAATATGAAAGTCCCTCAAAAAAGTAAAAATAGAACTGTCATATGATCCAGGAATCCCCCTTCTTGGTATATATCCAAAGGAAATAAAAGTACTATTTCAAAGATGTATCTGCATTCCCATGTTTATTGCAGCATTATTCACAGTAGCCAAGATGTGGAAATAAGTATCCATCAATGAGTAAATGGATAAAGAAGATGTAACATTTATATACAGACATGATTCAATCTTTAAAAAAAAAGAAATTCTACAATTTACAGCAACATGGGTCAACCTGGAGGACATTCTGCCATATGAAATAAACCAAACAGACAAATCCTATATGATCCTATTTACATGTGAAATCTCAAAAAGTTGAACTCACAGTAACAGAGTAGAAAGGGAGTTATCAGTGGCTAGCAGGTAAAGGCAATGGCACCCCACTCCAGTACTCTTGCCTAGAAAATCCCATGGATGGAGGAGCCTGGTGGGCTGCAGTCCATGGGGTCGCTAAGAGTCGGACACCACTGAGCAACTTCACTATCACTTTTCACTTTCAGGCTTTGGAGAAGGAAATGGCAACCCACTCCAGTGTTCTTGCCTGGAGAATCCCAGGGATGCGGGAGCCTGGTGGGCTGCCGTCTATGGGGTCGCACAGAGTCGAACACGACTGAAGCGACTTAGCAGCAGCAGCAGCGGGTAAAGGAAATAGGAAGATGCCAAAGCATACAAACTCTGGGACCTAATGTATGTTGTGGTGATGATAGTTAATTATGTATACTTGAAATACTGAGAGTAGATTCTAAGTGTTCTCATCACATCACATGCAAAAATAAAACAAACCTGTGAGGTGATGAATATGTTCATTAGCTTGATTGTGGTAATCATTTCACGGTGAATACATATCTCAGGATACCATGTACATGTTAAATATGTACAATTTGTCAATCATACCTCAATAAAACTGGCTTTATTTTTAAAAAGATGCTATATTAAACTCACTGCCTTTCGCTTATTTGTGTCTTGACTTTTAATGCTATTGGGGAAAAGAAATTGTAGCAATTAAACTAAGCAAACTAAAGAATTTGTATAGTAAGGCTATTTCTGAAATTACAGAAAAACCATTCTTAAGGTAAATTTTACATGGGAGTATATAGAGTGATTAATTCAGTTTTTATGTTTTTTGTTCAGTTACTTTATCATCATATACATATACATGTTGTTGCTAAGTCGTGTCCAACTCTGCGACCCCATGGAGTGTAGCCTGCCTGGCTCTCTGTCCATGGGATTTCCCAGTAATTCAGTTTTGATATGCCTATAACTGCTTCTGCAATGGCTGAGACAGTAAAGAATCTGCCTGCAATACAGGAGACCTGGGTTTGATCCCTGAGTTGGGAACATCCCCTGGAGAAGGAAATGGCAACCTACTCCAGTATTCTTGCCTGGAAAATCCCATGGACAGAGGAGCCTGGCAGGCTACAGTCCATGCGGGTTGCAGAGAGTCGGATACGACTGAGCAACTAACACACTCTAGTGCCTGTGGAATGTAAGAGGTTAACAGGATGGGTTCACTCTAGAATTTATAGATGCCTTCAAAAAACTTTGTCTTATTTCTGCTACAGTAGAATGAGCCTTTTAAAGAATGCTTTGAATAGCACAATAACTAAAGTATAGCCAATTAATAGTCTTGCAGATGGAATCTGGTTGAATGAAAATAGTAAAACTATGAGGACAGAAGAATTAAAAGCTAAAACCTATCTCAATAAAATACTTACAATACATTTATAATTTTTTTGTTTTCAGATTGAAGTAGGTAATATTATAAACTTTTTAAAGTATTCTTAAAAATGAAGTTTAAGTTACAAGCAATTCCCTTTGTATGGCTTTAATAGTATCTTTGTTGATCCTGTTTTTAAATATTATTTCATATGTCTATATATCTTTCTCATACATGTATATTAAAATTTTCATATTTTTGTCTCCCTAAAATGAAAGTAAAACATGCTTGTGTAGTTAACTTATAACAGGCTCTACCATTCTCTCATTAATTTTTTTTAAAAACTTGCTAAGCCCCTAATATGTGCCACTGCTGAGAACTAAATTAGATAAAAAAGAATGAGTAGAAGCCAGAGAAATATTCTCTTATTTTATTTGGCCATGCTGCACAGCATGTGGAATCTTAGTTCCCAGAGCAGATATCTAACCTGTGTCCCCTGCGTTGGGAGCATGGCATCTTTACCACTGAACTACCAGGAAGTCCCAGAGAAATGTTCTTTAGATGAACATTACTGACACAAAGCCAGCCCTTATCACCTCTAGACCCTAGAGATGTTACAGACTTTCATTTTGAAAATCATTCTTACAGAATGGCATAAGTGGAATGTTGATACTTTGGTTTTGCTTATTTCATTTGTTGTTGTTCAGTTGCTAAGTCATGGCCAACTCGGCAATTTAACCTATGCTTTTAGTGCATCTGTGTTGCTATGTATACTTCTAATGTGCTTTCATCACATGTTACCTATCCATTCCTCTAGGGATGGAAACTTTGAATGCTTCTAATTCTTTACCATCAAAGGTGAAGCTTCAGAATATATGTTGGTTTTCTGGAGATTTTCTCTGTTATATAAACCCAAGAGTAGAATTGCTGGATCCTGAGATGTGCAGATAGTCTAGCTAAGTAGTGCTGCCAGATTGCTCTTCAGAAAGGTTCAATTCAGTTCAGTTGCTCAGACATGTCTGACTCTTTGCAACCCTATGAATCGCAGCACGCCAGGCCTCCCTGTCCATCACCAACTCCTGGAGTTCACTCAGACTCACGTCCATCAAGTCAGTGATGCCATCCAGCCATCTCATCCTCTGTCGTCCCCTTCTCCTCCTGCCCCCAGTCCCTCCCAGCATCAGAGTCTTTTCCAATGAGTCAACTCTTTGCATAAGGTGGCCAAAGTACTGGAGTTTCAGCTTTAGCGTCATTCCTTCCAAAGAACACCCAGGGCTGATCTCCTTCAGAATGGACTGGTTGGATCTCCTTGCAGTCCAAGGGACTCTCAAGAGTCTTCAGTCCAGTCTATAATCCCACCAATAGTGCTGGTTTCTAAAGGAATTCCTTCAGTCTTATCTATCTTCCTAATTTTTACCAAAATAATAGAATAATGTGATATCTCTTTACTCACATAGAGTTAATGGCCTGTGGATTTTTTCTTCTGTAAACTGGGTGTTTTTGTCCTTTGCCCATTTCTTTATTGAGATTGCTACCTTTGTTGTTGATTTGTAATTAACTTCTTTCTTGATGTCTTTACTTCAGTCCAAAAAGGATTAATTTTGATGTGATTGAACTCATCATAGTTTCTCTTGTGCTTTATGGTTTGTTTTTTTTTTAAGAAGTCCTCTGCTCCTAAGTCACAAAGATATTCTCCTGCATTATATTCTAGTGAATATATAGTCTTCTCACTTAGATCTTTAATCTCTCATGAGTCCTCTTTTGTATGTGGCATTATATAAGTAACTTTTATTTTTCTTCATATGAGCCAGATTTACCAATATTATGTGCTAGATGGATTCATCCCCCCTTGATTTATGTGCTAACTTTTTATTACATTCTAAAATTTTATGTGGCTCTATTTCTGAGCTTTGTTCCATTGGACTATTTGTTCGTATACTCCACCAGAGAAGCCCTGTTCTTATACTAACTCTACCTTATTTTAATTTCTGCAGCTTCTCTAATATGTGTTAATATCCTGTAAGCCAAGAACCTCCTTTACTCTTCTGTTTAAATAGTTGATGTAGCTATATATGGAATTTTATTCTTAACATATGAGGATTGCATGAATTAATTTGGAAAAAAGTTATCTTTATAGTATTCATTTGTTCCATCCAAGAGCATGGAATGTCTGTTTATTTTAAATTATCTGTGTCCTTGATTAGAATTTTACAGTCTTCTTTGTAGAGGTCTTGCATATTATTGATTAGTTCTTAAATCCTTCATAGGGTTGGTCTGAGTTTTTTTTTTTTTTTTTTCTTTATTGTGAAAGTGTTTATGTAATATATTTTATGGTCCGTATTGCTGGTATAGAAGTTAAGAGTGCCTGTGGTCAAATCCTATCATTTTGTAGATATAGGACTCTGGACAAGTAGCTTAAACCTCATGTATAAAATGGGGACAATAAAAGTACCTATCTTACAGGATTGTTAGAATTTCAGTGAGTAGTATTTGTGCAATTCCTAGAATGCTGCTGCTGCTGCTAAGTTGCTTCAGTCGTGTCCGACTCTATGCGACCCCATAGACAGCAGCCCACCAGGCTCCCCCGTCCCTGGGATTCTCCAGGCAAGAGTACTGGAGTGGGGTGCCATTGCCTTCTCCAAATTCCTAGAATAGTATTTGGCAAAGAGTAAGTGCTATATAAACAAATTAATGAATATTCATAGGTTAATCTGTGAATTAGAAAAGAGATTCAGGAACCATGTTGAGCTTTTTTGGTAGCTCTAATAGTTTATATCTTAGGGGTTTTTTTTTAATTTGGATGACCATATCATCTGTAAAATAGTAGTTTTATCTCTTTACAGTTCTCACCCTTTTTAAAAAATAATAATAATGTTGACTAGGACTTCCTGCCTGGAAAATCCCATGGATGGAGGAGCCTGGTAGGCTGCAGTCCATGGGGTCGCTAAGAGTCGGACATGACTGCACGACTTCACTTTCACTTTTCACTTTCATGCATTGGAGAAGGAAATGGCAACCCACTCTAGTGTTCTTGCCTGGAGAATCACAGGGACGGGTGGGCTGCTGTCTCTGGGGTCGCACAAGAGTCGGACGCAACTGAAGCGACTTAGCAGTAGCAGCAGGACTTTGGTACTTTGTTACACAGTATCAGTCATCAGGATCACCCTTATGTGATTCATTTTTAAAGAGAATATATCTAAATTTCTCATTTAGGATAATATTTGCTGAAAGTTTTTGGTAGATAAGTTTTACCATGATGAGAAAGTAGCTTTCTCTTCCAATCTGGTAAAAGTGTTTTGTTTTTTTAAGTCATAAATAGGCGTTGATCAAAAACTAAGAAGAGTTAAATTTCCACAATTGATAAAATTATCTCATTTTTTCTGTTTTATTACTATAGTGATTTATATTTATAAATTTATGAAACTGAGATGTTCTTGCTTTCAAGCTCTACATGATTATGACATTCTTTTTTTCTTTATTACACTATTACATTTCGTTAGGTAGTATCTGAAATTTTTGCAAGTAAAATGAGCCTGTATCTTTCTTATATGCTTCATCTCTAGATTTAATTAATGTTTTATTATCCTCATGAAAGAAGCTAATCAGTTTTATGCTTTTTTGCTTTTTTCTGGAACAGTTAATATAAAATATGTATTAATTTTCTTGGAAGTTTAATGGAAGTCTCTTATGAGAGTGGTGTTTTTAATAGGCAGTTATTACCTTTTCACTTTGTTTAATACTGGTCTGTTTTATTCAGGTTACCTATTTCTTGTATGAATTTTAGTATTTTATAAATCTCTTTCTTGATAAATCTCACCAGTTTTGTTTTTCTTATTCATAGTTTCAGAAAACTGTCTTTCAGTTTTATTAATCTATTTTTCTGTTATACACTATTTAATTTCTGCCTTTATTATTTCTTTTCTGCTTATTTTGCTGTTACTTTTTTCTGTTATCTTGAATGCCTAACTTGTGGGTATTTAAACTTCCTTATTTCCTCACAAGTGTATTCAAAGCTATGAATTTCTTCTAGGTACTGGTTCAGCCATGACCCACAAATTTTGCCTTGTATGGTTATATTACCATTCAATCTTATATTTAATATATTTTATGATATCCATTTTACTAATCCATGAGTTATTTAGTTTCCTAACCAATAATTACTTTTAACAGCTACTTTTATTGCACTATGGTCAGACAATTTAAATGAAATTGACCCTTTGGAATCTAGTTATGCTTTATAATTTAATACATGAAATATTTCTGTGTTTGTGTTTTATAGTTCCTAGAGCATATTAATATTTTTAACTGTTTCAGAATGCTTATATCTCTGTTTATATTCCCCCCTCAGTTCTATTAGTCATTACCTGAGAAACTTTAAGGATGTGCTTTTAGGTTCATAGACATTTATTATGAGTATATCACTTTTATTCTTTCACTTTTACCTGTATTATAACATCCATCTTTGTTCCTTATATTTTCTGGTTTGAAATATTTTTTATTGGGTATTAAGATTGCTATCTGAGCTTTATTCTGGTCCACAGTTACCTGATAACATCTTTTTTCATATTTCTGGTTTTGACCTTTTTGGGTCTTTTTGCTTTAAAGTATGTTACTGAATCTTATTTTGTTTTGTCAATTCATTCTGAGTGTCTGTCTTTTAATTATGAATTTAAGCTGTTTATAGTCATTGTAATTCCTGCTATTATTAAAATTTATACCTGCCATGATCTGTAGAGTAGTCATAGGACCACAACCTCTGAGTCCCAGCAAGAGTTCTAACATCTAGAAACTACAATGGGGACAGATCTCCTAAAATTAATGCCAAGAAGCACCTCTAAAGATAAAAAGGTACCTTTTACAGCTCCCTATTTGGAGTTCGGAGCATAAGCAATCTGCTTTGGTAGATAATTATCTGGTCTGGGTGAACAGGTGAAGTCGCTCAGTCGTGTCCAGACTCTTTGCGACCCCATGGACTGTAGCCTACCAGGCTTTTCCATCTAGAACTGCATAGTAAAAAACAAACTAGTCCAGGCATGTACCAACAAAGGATTAAAGTGACCCCAGGCTCTCCTTCCCAATTTTGTCATGGTAGGAGCCAGTCCCAGTTGGAGAATCTGCCTAAGTTTATGTGCTGAAGATGGGAAAGCCAGTAAGGCTTCTTGCTTAGCATCAGTGTGCTTGGATACTCTATGAAATTAGATGGATAATAATGTTACCCAGTGCTTTCAAGCTTTAATATCATGTCTGGAGTCTTCTCATTCACAGGTTAAGGCTACCTTTGCAGATGGTCCAGCAACTAAGTCGCCAGTTTCCAAGGGCATTTGCACCATCTATGGAAAACATCGGATCGTTGCACACCAGACAAATCCTTGGCAACTCATCCCACCATCCCCCTGCACAAAAGTTACTGCACCAGCTGACAAAGAAGGCAATCACTGAGTTTTTTTTCATTACCAAATAGATACAATATCTCTGCCAACAAAAAAGAGTACACAAAGTGTCTCTTCATGAAATCGCAACCAGTTGAGACCATGCTAAGCAAATCAGCTTGTCTATAGGATGACCTCTTCTTTTCTTCAGTAGCCAGGATTTGAAGGAGAGACTCTGACCTGTGCCACTGGTAAGTGACTAACTTTTACACACTGAACTGGTGCTGAGAACTGAGCTGTCTTCTTTGTAAGTGAAGAATATACAACATAATCTTGAAGAACTGTACAGTGTCGCAAGCCAGAGGCATACTATGTGTGTATAACAGACTAAGAAACAAGTGAATCTTATTGAAACAATTTCTCATCTTTTGCTTTATTTGCCAGTGTCAGTGTTTTGCTGGCTTAGATTGTTACCTTTTTCTGGTACCTTTTTTCCTATACTGTTGGTCTATTTTAATGGGTCCTAGAAATCCCTCTCCTGATCCCTTATCAGAATCAGAAAGTGAGGAAGAAGAAAACACTAACTACCTAAATGAGAGTTCTGGGGAAGAGTGGGATTCCTCTGAAGAAGAGGACCCTGTGGTGCCCAACCTAACACCTCTTGAGAGTCTTGCCTGGCAGGTTAAGTGCCTTTTAAAATATTCTACAACTTGGAAACCTTTAAATCCTAATTCCTGGTTATATCATGCTAAACTCCTGGATGCTAGCACACCAGTCCATATACTTCGAGAGATAGGTCTGAGACTCTCTCATTGCTCCCATTGTGTACCCAAACTGGAACCAATTCCTGAATGGCCTCCTCTGGCTTCTTGTGGAGTACCACCTTTTCAAAAGCCCCTTATAAGTCCCAGCCGGCTTTCTAGAGACCATGCCACTCTAAATGGAGCGCTGCAGTTTGCCACCAAACAGTTAAGTCGAACATTGAGTAGAGCCACCCCCATACCTGAATACCTAAAACAGATTCCTAATTCCTGTGTTTCTGGTTGTTGCTGTGGCTGGTTAACTAAAACAGTTAAGGAAACAACCCGCACTGAACCCATCAACACTACTTATTCCTACACTGACTTCCAAAAGGCAGTTAACAAACTCCTAACTGCATCACTATAAAAAACCCACCCACCATTCATTCTCATCTCATGTTCCCAGATGAGAAAGGAACACAGTTAACACAGCCCACAGTTGAGAAACAAATGTCTTCTCAAACTATGCCCTGTCTTCAGAAGCCAAAGTACCATCCAGTACTAAATACATACCCCAAGAGTCCTGTAACTCAACTACAGAAGATGTGCAGTTCAAGCATTCCCTTTGAAAGACCCTGTGGATGAGATGAGAACTTCAATAGAGAATTGGTTAAAAGGGACCTTTTTACAAAAAAAAATAAGTTGACTATTCTCCACACTCAGTTCTCCCCACAATTTACTCTGCTTGTCTAATGGACTTAACTAGATACCTAATTATTAATGGGAAGGAAAAGTAGGCCAGTATCCCATTGGTTACCCAGCCTTCAGAATAGCCATTGTGGAAACTGGTAAATTAGCTACTGCTAATAACACCTTTCTGAGCATACTTTTCTCTAAGCTAAGTCGCTTCAGTCGTGTCCGACTCTGTGTGACCCCATAGACGGCAGCCCACCAGGCTCCCCCGTCTCTGGGGTTCTCCAGGCAAGAACACTGGAGTGGGTTGCCATCTCCTTCTCCAATGCGTGAAAAGTGAAAGTGAAGTCGCTTAGTCATGTCCGACTCTTAGCGACCCCATGGACTGCAGCCCACCAGGCTCCTCCGTCCATGGGATTTTCCAGGCAAGAGTACTGGAGTGGGGTGCCGTTGCCTTCTACTTTTCTCTAATACTCATTTTCAGAGAGGTTCTTGAATTAAATAGAATAACTGGACAAAAGAAAATGGTAGGACTATGGATTTACCTCCCAGTTTTATATTGATAGTCCTGCATAGGGCACCCTTTAGGGGTTCCTATTTGAGGGGAGGGAGTGCAGTGCAGCAGTGTGTAGTCACTTGGTTGTCCAACTGCAACCCCGTGGACTGTAACCCACCAATGTAGTAGTAGCCTACACTACTTCAGACGTATTATTGGACCTGCAGTTACAGCATACACATTTTATAGGCTCCCGCCAGGCTGTCTCTAGATGAACTGGCTTGTAAGATCATGTGTGTGTGTACTCAGTCTTGTTTGACTCTGCAACCCCATGGACTATAGCCTGCAAGGTTCTTCTATCCATGGAATTTTCCAGGCAAGAATACTGGAGTGGGTTGCCATTTCCTACTCCAGGGAATCTTTCTGACCCAGAGATGAACCTGCATCTCTTGCATCTCCTGCATTGGCAGGCGGATTCTTTACCACTGCGTCATGTGAGAAGCCTTATAAGATCATACATGGAGTTTAAACAGACACTTGCTCTGTAGGGAATATATTTCCTGCATCCTGGTATCTAGACTTTAGTTGGTAGCAAATTAAACACATTCCAAAAGACCAATAGGAAAGAAAAGCATTTATGCTAGTGGATGAAAGTATTTTATCTATATGTTTCCTGGAGCAGTATTCATGCACTTTCCACATCTATTGCAAACTTTTTAGGAACCCTTCTAACTTTAAAGAACTTGATTGCAGAAAATCTCAGCCTAACACAATCTGAAGTGTTTCTGTGTCTAACTTTATATTTTTTTCTGGTTGAATAGAAAGCATTCATAGCCTTGCAAATGAGTCTTGCTGTGTCAAAACATAGAAATCAACATACATAAAATGTATGAGGCCAGTAAGTCTTTTCACACACCTATAATTAAGAGGAAATCTGTATGTGATCCTGGTTGGCTGGGCATCTAAAGGGAATCAGAAAATAGATTGTTAAAGGTATATATATATATCCTTCCTTATTTTAGTTTTGCTTTTTCCTGTTCTCCATAATTAAGTGCTGTATACAATGTGGCATCAAAAAATGGAAGCATTAATGGAATCACAAGTTCTATAAATGTATAGCAACTTTGAGAAAGAAGAATGTTTCTAACCTAATGAAAAATTTCTACTGAGCCTTAGTTGTTTCATCTTAAGGAAAAGGAGGGAATTATAGTGGGTAGAAAAAAATATTTGTTAATGGAAAATTACTGAATTGAAACCATATGTTAGTATAACTGACTGTAACAGTAACTGCTCCTATGTAGATATTCTATGAAATTGTTTTTTTTTTTAATGTTACAAAAACATGTTTCTTTTTTTCAAAGGGGGAGGTGGAAAGAAGTAGGGAGATCTGAAAATTAAAATATGTTGATGTTTATGTAACTGTAATATGTTCCTTTTTCTGTGTGTGTGCATGCGTGTGTATAAAAGTGCCTTGAACACATGAGCACATCTTTGCTGTTCATTCCAAAAGGAAGCCTTTTCCCAGCTTCCCAGCTGAATAAAGCAATAGCTTTGTACATGCTGAACAGAGTATGGTTATTTGTTCCTAACAAAATGAAATAGATTCTACTTTGCTTAAGGCATATTCAACATTCACTAAGTGCTAAATAGAGTCCATAGAGATACAGTGGATCTCATAGGAGATGACTTGGCTGTCCTAGGAAAGAAATATAATTGAAGAAAGTGTTAGATATTCAGTCCAAACCTAGGTTTGAACCCATTTGTTTGTATATATTAAGTAGTTTCAGGTTGCACAAAATGATAGGTACCCGAATAAGCCTTAAGACTTTACTTCTTTTTGTGTGTCATGAGTGTGGGTGGGGCTAGGGGTCAGTTAACTACTTTCACACTCTCTCTCTCCATGGGCCTTGGTTAAATTCAGTCACCATAATTAGGATTAAGAAGGATGAGTTTATTCTCTATTTATTGAAATATTTATCAAAGAGGTGGGAAAAGGGATTTCTAAACCAACAGACATCAGTGTTACTTAAAGGTATTATTCTTTCTTGGTGCAAATAGTCTCTTTTTGTTAAAGCAGTCCAGGAAACTTGAGCCCAGAAGACCATAATCATGTTTTTTTAAGCCAGTCAGCTTCCTAACAGAAGGAAGAAATCTAGACATGGCAGGAAGAGGATAGATATTAGGTCACCTTTAGGGAATTATCTTGTTGGGACTCCTATCACAACTATCCATCTAAAAGTTTTTTCTTTATGATGAAAATAGTGTTTTGATACTAGACTAGATTCTTAAAGCAATTAGGACTTTAGTTCTAGTCAGTTGGGTTGTTTGCTTACTGATAACATAAATTATCTTACATCTCTAACAAACGATATTCTTCTTTTGTCTCCATTGTTAGAGAACCTCAGCATCTTTTGGAGCAGCCCATTAGTTTTAAATAGAGATATAGTTGTTCATCTAATAACATTATGGAGTGACTACTATAATTCAAGATATTACTGGGAGCACAAAATTAAGATACATAAGAAGTTAGTTTCAAAATGTATTGAACCAATGTGAATTACCCCAAGGCTTTTGGCTATTAGTGCTTATTTACTGTGAGCTAGAGTCAGGCTCCACCCCACTCCAGTACTCTTGCCTGGAAAATCCCATGGATGGAGGAGCCTGGTAGGCTGCAGTCCATGGGGTTGCTAAGAGTCGGACACGACTGAGCGACTTCACTTTCAATTTTCACTTTCATGCATTGGAGAAGGAAATGGCAACCCACTCCAGTGTTCTTGCCTGGAGAAGCCCAGGAATGGGGGAGCCTGGTGGGCTGCCGTTTATGGGGTCGCACAGAGTCAGACACGACTGAAGCAACTTAGCAGCAGCAGCAGAGTCAGGCTCACAGTAAATAAACTTACTCCTTACACTGGCTAGTAATTATTTGAAAATGAGACAGCCATCTAAGCATAGTGGAAATTCACATGGAGAGCACACCCCAACAATTAAACCCCACAAGAGGTAGTCAGATAAGGGAATACATAAAATGAATAGGTATCTTATACACAGATTTAAATTGTATATACTGAATTCACAAGGCAGTGGCACACAAAAATGAAGACCCGAAGTGTTTTGCTCATATGACTGAGGTATATATGTAAAGGCCCAAAAAGTCTGGACTTCTCAGACTTCATGAGACAACTCTGTACAAGCCGCTGCCTTAATATAAGTCTACAAATGAGCAGTATCCATTGTACGGAGGGGAATCGAAGGAGCTACACTAACTGACACCAACCACCAGGTATTGTGTCTACTTGGCTGTTACCAAAGGAAAGTATGGTGTGTCTTTGCCAGTTTTGAAACAAGTGTAGTTAATGGCTACATGTTTGAGTCTGATCCTTGTATACAGTCTTCTAATCTGTTTCTATTGGTGGCAGCAGTGGGATTATGTTCTATAAAATTTTTGTAAGTAAGACTAGGGAAGGAATGTCACAGTGATGTGATCTTCCCAGCTCTTCTTGGCTGTAAGAGCTATGACCAGCCCTGAATTTTCAATAAGGTATGGAAAAGGAAGACTTGATTTAAAAATAATAGTAGAGTTCCCTGGTAGTCTGGTGGTTAGGATTTAGTGCTTTCACTGCTGTGACCCAGGTTCAATCCCTGGAGAACTGAGATCCCACAAGCTTCAGGGTGTGTCCAAGATAAAAAATAATAATGATAATTTAAAATAACAGTGTAGCAGGCAGACAATACTAGATTTGTTGCTTCTAAACTGTGGAGTCAGTTTAAAATGTTAACCTTGCCAGTGAAGACCCACTCTCAGATGGACTAGAAATAAACATTTCATTTTAAATGTCAGTTCTGAACTTAATCACTTTTTTCCAGCCCACACATGACATGAAATAATCCATTTAGTTCCAAGAGAATTTTGTTAATTATTCTAAAATATTCAAAAATGAACTATTTTGTGGCATAGTATAAAAATTCTCCCTTTCTACTCATATCATCACTAAAGTAAAAACCCCTTAATATTATGTATAAATACAAAAATGATACCTTACCCTATCTCATCAACCATGTTCAGGGCTTAGGTTGAATCAGAACAGGGCTACAGTGACGAGCATCAGAATTGAGGCAGAAGGGCATTGATAAAACCAGTCCTCTACCTCCTCTAAAACCTAAAGACTGGCTTTTGCCTTTTTTTTTTCTCCATGTTGAACATAGACCACTGTGAAGAACCTCTCCTCACATCCCCTGCAGCTTCTGCCTGTGGTTGATCATTGCTTACTTCTCATCAACACCAGCTCATAAACCTGGAAGTGACCTTCAACAGCCAGGCAATATTTACCAAATTCATAACTATGATTTTGAATGTTAATAAAATGTTTATTTTCTTCTTTTTAAATCCTATAGCACCCATTGAAATGACACTATGGAAAGATACTTTGAGATAATTTCCAGAGATGAGAAATCTGAAGAGAAAAATTAAATGACTTGTCCAATCCCATACAAAATGTTTAAATATTTAATAATGCACTTAAAACACAGTGTGTATAAAATTATACAATAAACAATTCAAACTCTCAAAAAAAAAAATAAAATGTTAACAACAGCTTAGTGTTGGAGCATAAAGCAGTAAGTTGTCTGGAATTCAGGAAGTTTATTTGGGAAAAAATATATGCACCTGAAACATGATATGAAAATTCTTGAAAATATTTGGAAAGTTATTCTCTGTTTCCTAGAGTAGGACATAACCAGTATTCATCAAGGAGATCGGATCCCAGTCAGCCTAACAAGGTTGTTAACTGAGTTCCTAGTATACACAGAAACTGAGCTGGTGTGGTATCAAATTAGGTATCAACAGAAAACAGATGGCATCTTAAAATGAGTTGCAGCTTATAAATTAAAGAGCTGATAACAGTTAGGGGGAAGCTATTATATTTGGGTTAACTACTAAACCCATGTTTCATGCTACTCTTCCACCATGGTGTCAGCTTATGAGACCTGACACTCCAGGACATCAGCTAATGTCTTGCTGTGTATCATCTAGGCAGTGGTCTGATTGGGGTAATTTCATTTGAGAGATACACAAATAATTGAAACAGTCCAAGAGTATGGCCATCTTCCATCAGAAAAGACTTGATTGGCTTTGTGATGATACCCTGAGGAACCAGACTGGCTTGATAGAAGGAGAGCTCTAGTGACACGGGGCTAACCATGCTACCTAGATAATCCAAGTTCCTATAGTAATTGAAAGCATTAATTTTTGTCACAGCCAAGGCAGTCTATATTGCAAAGTGGGTATGTATGGGGTTGCCCATGGCTACCAGCTTGGTAGTAATGTAGATTTTTAAAATATTATTTGCCCGCATCGGGTCTTAGTTGCTGCATTCAGGATATTTAGTGTGTCGTGTGGGATCTTTTCTTGTGGCATGCAGGCTCAGTAATAACAGTGCACAGGCTTAGTTTCTCCATGGCATGTGGGATCTTACTTCCCGCTCCAGGGGTCGAACCTTTGTTCCCTGCATTGCAAGGCCAGATTCTTAACCACTGGACCAGCAGGGAAGTCCCAATAATGTAGATTTTTCCCGGTGGCTTGAATAGTTTTGGTCCAGATCCCCAGTTTCCTTCTTTATATCCAGCTTTTCTATGGTGGTCATTTTCTACTTATATTCTGTCTTTAAATATCTTGGATTGCCAGTCTTAGCAAATAAAAATACAGGATGCCAAAATAAATTTGAATTTCAGAAAAAAGATATAGGGGTCATACTTATTTTAGAAAAAAAATTAGTTATCTGAAATTCACATTTATGTGGCATCCCATATTTTATCTGGCAACCCTATAAATGTGTTAGTAACACTGGTTAAGTTTGGATTGTAGTCATGTATTTGTTCCCAGGAAACACACCGGTTCTTTCCATTATGTACTGTTTTTTTACCTGCTAATACTTGATAAGGGAAGAGGGAGGCTAACACATAGTTGACCCAAAGTTTATTGTTAAGAGATAAAAGAGGAAGCCTAGTTGCAGATATGAGAGTTTTTAATAGGAGACACATTGTCTTTGGCTAAAATTCTCACATAGCCATTAAAACATTTCCAGATGTACAAATGTTCGAAATAATGTCTAGATAATCGGTCGTTTAGGGGTTGTCTGTTGTTTTTTGTTTGTGTGACTTAACAATTACTTTCTCATTCTCTTTTACCATGAAGGGAAAGATTAGGTGCACTACTTTTTTTTTTAAACACTTGATAGGTAGCACAATTCTCACAGCCACTCTTCATCTCAGAAAAGATCCACAAATATGGAACACCTATCTTTTTCTTCCAGAACCCCGCAAAGAGTCAAGGATTCGGAGTCACTAGGTGCCCTGAAAGGTGAGGTTGAGGACCAAAGTTGAAAACAAGGGGATTATTTGAAAGTCTATTTTTGTTCTCCCTTTGTAGCCAAGCAGCTTTCTCTTTTTCTAGCAGAAGGCTGGAGACTTATTCTCTGGAGAAATTCAACCAAACAGATTAGAGCTGGGATCTGGGGGGAGAATGATGGTGGTAGTGAGGTATGACACTGAAAACAGGATGATTGAGAGATCAGTGTTCTGAACATTATAAGCCTTCAGTGTTCTTTCACCACCTTGCTACAGAATGTGGCAGCTGGGCTTATACACACGGCATCCCAAGCCTTCTGGAGAGATGAACAATTTTAAAAAACAGCTTGCCACTTGATTATTTGTTACAGTGAAGCTCAGAGTTCACAACCCTACTCATTCATACATGACTTCTCAGTCCCTTGAAATAATGCTAAGCTACTGGTATTAATATATATTTGGTTAACCTCTAGTAAGTATATAAGATAATCAAAACAAACCAAAAATAAGGGGAAGAAGTTCCAGCTGAACTTAAACTTTTGTGTGGAGGCACTAAACCATAATAGACAAAGCAATACTCAGGAAAAGAAAATGCGGTCAGTGTTGTTCAACTAAAAATAAAATTTTTCCAATATATAAAAAAAGAAAGAATGCTAAGCTGACAGCCAAGAATCACTATATATACAGAAATAACTTCAACAATGAAAGATGAAGACCAAAACAAAAGTACCTGGAAAAGAAAAGAAAGCAGAAAACATAAAGTCCCCAAAGATGCTATAATATTCTCAGAAACAGCATATCTTGCATCCATGAAAATTAACACAGTGCTATAAAAGATGAACAATCAGAAAAAAGTATTAGAAAAATAGGAGAGCCAAAATTAAATATGAAATGTGTTGGGGGATAAGTTGAAGAAATTTCAGAAAATAGAACAAAAAAGCAGAGGTAAAAATAGCAAAGAACCAAAAAATTAGATCAGAATGGGGCACAACATCTGATTAATAAGATCTCAAAAAGGAGAGAACAGAGAAAGGAGGTGATAATAAATAAGAATATCTCCCCAACATGTAGGACATGTGGCTCTTACTGATAAAATGATCCACTGAGCGCATGGTACAATGAATCACCCACACACACATGCAAAGTCATATGATGATAGTTCAGGATGCCAGTTGTTAAGATCCTTACAAGTTTCCACAGAGGGATAACAAGAGTTACATAAAAGGATGTTTTCAGAATGGCATTTTGACTTTTTGATAGCAACACTAGAAGATGCTAGAAGACTATAAATGCAGGGTCTTCAAATCGAAGAGAAAAAATTATTTCCAATCTAGTATTCTGTCTAGAATTATAGACAGTCCAATCAAGTATGGGGCTAAAATAAATGTTAGATTGGCATGGTCTCAAAATTGTATCTTACCATGTACCCTTTCTTAGGAGGCTACTGAAGGATGTGCTTCATCAAAACAAAGGAGTAATCTAAGTAAGAAAGCATGGGATCCTGAAAATATAAGATCTGACAAAGGAATGCAATGAAAGTCCCACGATGACTACTGTGTCAAGTAAGTAGGGTGGAGGTTTGAGGAAGTAGGTCCCTAGGAAACTTGGAACAAAGTGTTTGAGTACATGGAAAGTATAAAAAGAAGTGCAACAGATGTTAAGACAAGAGAAAGTATAAAAAGATAAGCACAAGGGTAGTGAGAATAATGATAAAATGAGGCAATTAGGAGTCGGACACGACTGAGCAACTGATCTGATCTGATCTGAGGCAATTAGAAGTACACCAAATACACATTTTTGAATAAGTGTTTCTGTATCAAAAAAATAAATTGAAATTTTATTTCTCAAAATGTAATCATTACAATGTTGATAGTCAGATTTTAGAAGTTTGACATTAAAGACACAGGAGAATTGTAGCATTGTCAGTGATTAAATTGCTCCTTCAGGCATCATACTCCACAATTGCAATAGGTGCTCACCTTCAAAAAGATGTGCCCTGCAGAAGATTTTTCCAGAAAGAAAAATTGTTTTCAATAACTTGTCTTGTGAAAGGAACTATGCCCCTTGCTTAGACAAATCTCAATTTTTTTATTTAAAGAAATAATGCATAATACATAGCAATAATTTCAACAAGCTTTTTGTTTAAATTTTAGCCTCTGTAGACTCAAAAGCATAAGGAATGATTTACTTCTTTACAAATATTTTGAAATTACATACTCTTTTTCATCTTCTGTACTATTTTTGCTATCAAGATATAGTTATTCCCATATAATGCTTTAGATTTTTTTTCTATGTATTATGATTGAGGTTTTTTCCTGTACTTTGTTTACATTAGTATTATATAACTAAGAATAAATTTTGATCTAATTGCAAATGATTATCTGTGGTGATGTGTTTTTTCTCTGTCATCAAATCTATTGAGTAAACCACGCCAGGACAATTTGTTCATGTGCCTTTTCTATTTTTTAAGTAAGGGATAATCATAAGTACAGGGAAGGACATGAAGTGCAATAATCACAAGTGTACTTGATTTTTCACATAGTGTATACTCTCATATTAAGATGTGTACACTCAGATTAAAGTCCAAAAAATTTCTGATTACCTAGTGTCCTTTTCCCTATTTATACCTGCCCCAGAAGGTTTTCTAAAGATCAATTTGTTTTGCTTTTTCTCAACTTATGCAAATGGACTCATCCAGTATGTGCTGTTTTACACTTGTATGCTTTCATCAATATAATATCAGCGATTCATCCAGGTGTTTGCATGTATCCACTGTTCATTTTTTTTAATTGTTGTAGACTGTCCCATTGTATTCATATGCAATTATCTGTTAGGTGAGATTTGAGTATTTTCTAATTTGTGGCTATTACAGATAAAGCTGAAATAAATATATTTCTGTGCTTTTTCTGAGTATATGCACACCCATTTCTCTTGGGTCCTAGGAGCCAAACTGCTATGTCATAGAGTAAAACTGTCAAATACTTTCCAAAGTGATTGTATCATTTTATGCTCTCATTAGCAATATATGAAAGTTCCAATTACTTTACATCCTTACAAACATTTGTTATTGTCTATCCTTAATTTTACCGATTCTGGTATTATATAGTAGTATCTCATTGTGACTTTAATTTACATTTCCATGATTTGCAGTATTGCTGCTGCTGCTGCTGCTAAGTCGCTTCAGTCGTGTCCAACTCTGTGCGACCCCATAGACTGCAGCCCACCAGGCTCCCCCGTTCCTGGGATTCTCCAGGCAAGAACACTAGAGTGGGTTGCCATTTCCTTCTCCAATGCATGAAAGTGAAAAGTGAAAGTGAAGTCGCTCGGTCATGTCTGACTCTGACTCTTAGCGACCCCACGGACTACAGCCTACCAGGCTCCTCCGCCCATGGAATTTTTCAGGCAAGAGTACTGGAGTGGGGTGCCATTGCCTTCTCCATTTGCAGTATTGAGTACCTTTTCATATGCTTATCATCAGCCATTCAGATACCGCTTTTGAAAGTACGTATTCAAGCCCATTTCTAAATTATACTGCAGTTATCTTTTTATTAGGGATATGTTCTTTATATATTTTGTACACAAGTTTGTCTGTCAGATATATATGTGTGTGTGTCTTACAGACATCTTTTGCCAGTCTATGCCTTTTCTTTTTACTTTCTTAGTGGTATATTATGAATGGACATTTTTAATTTTTATAAAATCCAGTTATCAGGTTGTTTTTCTATTATTGTGAGTGCTATTATTCTATTATTCTATTAACAAACCTTTGCCAACCTGAATGTTCTGAAGCTATTCTGTGGTTGTTTTTTTTTTTTGAAGACTTACAGTTTTAGCTTTCACTAAGTCTGTGATCCATCTCAAGTTAGTTCTTCATATGAGCTGAGGTAGAAAGGAATTGTCTTTATTAAAATATTCCTATTACAACTATTTTGAAATTTAATTACTTGGAATAATATTTTAAGTACCTTATTTTTCTCTATTACTTTCTTCCTTTTTTCACATTCTTTAAATTTTTTTAATCCAGATTATTTCCCAGGTGGTGCTACTGGTAAGGAACCTGCTCGCCAATGTGCAATGCAGGCGACATAAGAGAAGTGGGTTCCATCCCTGGGTTGAGAAGATCCCCTGGAGGAGGGCGTGGCAACCCACTGCAGCAGTATTCTTGCCTGGAGAGTCCCATGGACAGAGGAGCCTGGCAGGCTACAGTCCATAGGGTCGCAAAGATTCAGACATGACTGAAGCAATTTAGCAAGCAGAAATCCAGATTATAGTCATTTATCACAGATGTAGTTTATATATCTTTGGAATTTGTCCTTTTCATGAAATTTGAGGTAGGAGAGTTGACATTCTGTTTTTCAGTTATCCTCAAAAGACTGAAGAATTCCAAAACTGGACTTTTTCTTGAAAATTAATTATCTAAAATGGTATAAATCACTAAAATCTAATAACACTTCTTTGTTTAAAATTGTGAATTTTAGTATACCAGTTCTACAGCTATTGGAATTATAAACAGTTGAGTCTATTATTCTGCCCTGTGTGTATATGCATGCTAAGTTGCTTCATCCATGTCCAACTCTTTGCGACCCTATAAACTGTAGCCCACCAGGCTCTTCTGTCCATGGGATTCTCTAGGCAAGAGTACTGGACTGGGTTGCATGCCCTCCTCCGGGGATCTTCCCCACCCAGGGATTGAAACCTTGTCTCTTATGTCAGCAGACAGGTTCTGTACCACTAGTGCCACCTAGGAAGCCCATTCTGCCATGCACTGTCATTTAAATGTTTTTAAATGTCTTATGTGGGAGACCTGGGTTCGATCCCTGGGTTGGGAAGATCCCCTGGAAGAGGGCATGGCAACCCACTTCAGTGTTCTTGCCTGGAGAATCCCCATGGACAGAGAGTCCAGCAGGCTACAGTCCATGGGGTCACAAAGAGTCGAACATGACTGAGCAACTAAGCACAGCATAGCACACACGCGTTTTATACATTTAAGGTAATCTTCTAGACATTATCTAGTCTAATATTCATGCTCATCTGTTTCCTTATTATTCAACTACCAGAAAGTTCTCAATATCTGTTTCTGTACGTAAAATGAATAGTTTTCAAATCAATTACTTTCATAACTTTACTTTTGCAATATATACACATTAATATCGTAGCAGATTAATAGAATTTCAGTACATAAAATACATTCATTCAATTGGTCCTTCAGCAAATATTTTTTGACCGCCTACAGAGTGCCAAGAATTACTCTAATCACTGGTTTTATCAGTCAAGAATTTCTGCCTTCACGCAGCTTACATTCAAGTGTGGTTTTTCACTTCAACTTATATCCTAAATGTTTACTTGTACTAGAAAGTGAATATTCAGATATTAACAGTAAGTCTGAATTATTTGTAATAGATGATTCTGTGTCCATCATGTTGTATCACTTTTCACATCACATCACTTTTCACAGTGTAGAGTTCTTATGAAAAATTGCTACCCAGCCAGAAGTTGTATTTCCAGCCCCCTTTATATCTTATTCAGTTCTTGCCTATAATTAGCTTTTGCCAATAGAATGACAGCAGGTTGGCATGTCAATTCTAGGATCCAAAGGTATTTTAGTAGTTGATATACCTTCTCTGTTCTTTTTGCGTTTTACTGGCTAGAGGCAGATGACTATGTGGTCCTGGGTTCTGGAGGATCTTGGAACACAAACAGATCCAACCTCTGATTCACTTTAGATAGGAAAAGGGTCCAAAGACAAGTAACTCAGACTTTCATGTGAGCCAAAAATAAACTTTACTGGGTTAAGCTACTGAGATGTGGGGTTTGTTTATTTTAGCAATTAACATTACCATAACTAATACACTTGCCTTATTAAAAATACAGATGTTGTTAATCTGAATAGGCTGATGTTCATCTGGAAAAAGAACCATTATCATTGATCTAGTATAATTTCAGAGTTGCCAAAAATCATATTGAAAGAAGTTGTCGGCTATTCAGTCTCCCAAAGGGCAAGGCAAATGCCAAAGAGCAAATTTGGCTGAATATTGAGACCAACACAAACTTAAATCTATCCCTAACAGTTTGTGAATAAAAAAGGAAGAATATGAAGACAAAAAAGAATGATTGTATAAGAAAAGTAGGAATAAGTTTGAGCACACTTTAGTCCATGAACCATATTTATATAGTTATTATATTAAGTGAATACTATTCAAATTCTGATAAAATAAGACTAAGGAATATAGAAGGGATATAATGTAGGAATTCCTCATTCAATATGATAGTAAGTGTAAAAGGTGTCTGGAATTCAAATATATACATGCTTTTTATGCTCATATAGGAATAGAATTTGTTGCTTCTCCAGGAGTGGAACCAGTCACTAGAAACGGAGGTGGGAGAAAGGCTTTTCATCTTTCACTCTTGAATATGGTACCATATGGATACATTACCTATTTTAAAATACATTTTTAATAAATGCAAAATTTTATGATTAGCTTGTGATAATTGATCAGGGAATAAATAACTTTACTAAATTTCAACAAAATTTCAGCAAAATCCTTTATGAATATTGGTATGTGGGATTGAAAAATTGATAACCATAATTTAGTAAATACCTTTAATGATATCCTTCCATTGAACCTGTGAAGTTTCATATGTTTTCAGTTATAGCAGCTATTAAAATCAATGTTGAAACTGAACTTAGAATTACATCAGAATTACAATAGCCTAAAATGATAATGGAGAAGGAAATGGCAACCCACTCCAGTATTCTTGCCTGGGAAATCCCATGGACGGAGGATCCTACTAGGCTACAGTCCCTGGGGTCAAAAAAGATTCGAACACAATTTAGCAACTAAACAAAATAATAAAATTAAAATTTTGTAAAATGTTGAAGCATATTCAATTCAATTGCTTCATCTAAAATACTGTAATATTATATCACAATATGTTAATAAAATATACCAAAATTTTTGTCTAATAATAATTTGAATTCATCCATTAGTAGTCTCTTTTCTGTGTATTTTAATAGCATATATAAAATATTAGTACAGAACAATACTGAATCATAGGTTAAGAAATACATTATTAGGAATGGATGGTCAAAAAGTTTCTACTGATAGGCTGTGGAATCAAACTTTAGAGACATTTGCTGTGCACTGACTGCCATGAGAGCTCTGAGAGAGCATCTCTGACCTGAGTCACCTGGTCAGAATTCCCTCAGAGCTCAGCCTGAGCTGAGACTTGAAGGCTAATAGGATGTGAATAGGAGAAGGATGCGGAGGACATTGTAAAGCAAGATGACATAAACAGAACTATTAAGACTTATTTAGGACATTAAAGCAATTCTTCAAGTGGGGCCCGGTACCATCCATACCAGCATCACTGAAATGGTTGTTTAAGATGCCTTACTGAAACCTGAATGAAAATTTCTAACGTACGGAGTCAGAATTATTCATTTTTATCAAGATCAAGATGACTTTTATGTTTACCAAAATTTGAAAAGTTCTAAATCCCATGTGCATATTCTAGTTGATACTTTGATTTGTATTGCAGAGACACCAAAGATGACCTTACAGAATAACAAAAAACAAAACAAACAAAGACAGTGGTCAATTCCAGAATGGGAAATTGAAAAATGACTTGGTTAGGTTGAAAAATTCAACCATAAGTCATCCCTATTACAACAATTAATTCAGTTAAAAAATATTTTTTTGTTTGTTTCCATTAAGTGGAGAGCAGGCTTCATTGGTGGCTCAGATGGCCCAGAGATACATATACTGTGTTTCTGGTCATGCAGAGCATTACAGAGACACAGAAGTTATCTAAGTTTTGGTTTGCTTATGTGGTACCCTGCACAGTAGCAATTCCATCTTGGTCTAGAAAGTTACTTCAACATGTGGAAGAAAGCCAGGCAAAAGCAAGTGCACAAAAAGTTTAATTCAAAAAATAATAATGTTAAATTCCAACAACCAATCAATTTGTAGAAATGTTTCACCAACCCTAATTTTGATTTTATTTTACTAGTAAAATACAAGTAATCAAACAAATGGTGAGGGGAGACACTCTTCACCTTTTAAATTGGAAGATATTTCAAGATCACTAGCAACAGTGTTGGTAAGGGTATGGGAAACACACATTGTTGTGCACTATTAATGAGTGTAATTTGGAATAACTATTCTGAAGAACAGTATAAGAAAATATATCAAGATTTAAAATTTGCTTACTCTTTAAAGTCAGGTTTTCCCAGGAATTACTCCTATGGAATTACTTGCACATCTGTGCAAAGATCCATGTAGAAAGGTTTCCTGATGCAATGGTAACCTCCAAATTACCATTTTGGCACTCTATTCAGACACTAAATTACCATTCACGTACTCTATCCTAGATGTCATGGACAGGAAATTCTTACAACTCAAATTAAGATGCTCAAATCCCATAATTTATTGAACCACTTTTAAACAGAAGTCAATTAGTGAAGATTAAGACATTTAGAATACAGTGCCAGGGAGGTAGGAGGACCACACCACCTGAATCCTGGGTTATGCAGTCTTGTCCTGTCTGCCGAAGCAATCTTGACTTCTGAACATGCAGTTATAAGAACCGCAGTTGAAGTTGAAAGAGGGGCTCAGCAGGGTGGGGGATTCCTAGATCAATACGTGCTTGCTCTGTTAGAAATGTGCAGAAGCAAGTATGCCTGGTTAACGGCTTGCTAATAGCTATGTTCTTTATCTGGGTTTCTAGGGAGGAATATTCACTAGGGTCTGACTCTTTGCGACCCCATGGACTGGGGCCTGCCATGCTCCTCTGTCCACGAGATTTTCCAGGCAAGAATACTGGAGTGGATTGCCATTTCCTTCTCCAGGCGAGCTTCCCAACCCAGGGATCAAACCCGGGTTTCCTGCATTGCAGACAGAGTCTTTACTGTCTGAGCCACCAGGGAAGCCCAGATCCATTTACTAGCTGTATACAATTGGGTACTTAGCCTCCCTTAGCTTCAATTTTCTAGACTGTAGAATGCAGATAATAAGTGCCTTAGTAGGGGTGAGAACATGTGCAAAGAGCATAGTGCAATGCCAAGATCACATTAGTGGACTAATAAATGCCTTGTATTAGACAAAGCATTTAATCCTCTTCTGCCCTCTATGTGATTCCTGATAGTGTGAAAAGACCTACTAGTCACAGTGCTAGAAAACCTCCACAAACTGCAAAGGACTCTTTCCAAGACAGACGAGCTCATGGTACCTTAATTGCAATCCAACAAAGCCTGATAAGGGAATCTGCTTTCCCCACTGTGTCCCACTATAAAGTTGAAAGTATAATATACCCCAGACTTAATAAGATCATTATTAAATAACTAAAACTTGGAATTAGAAAGGAGTATTACTAAACTGTAGTCTGTATAAGATCATTGAGAGCAGTGTTTCTCAATCCTCTTCACACCCAGTATCATCTTTTCTGTAACATTCATGTTATTATCTTGAAAGTCATAGACAATTTTTCAAGTTAGTAAACACATTTTAAATATTATCAGTATAATAAAAGGAAAGCAAAATAATTAAATAATATGTATTTCAATATAGAAATGCTCTGGCTTGATGAACTTTATGACATAATGTAGTACTCAGATGCTTGCACATATTGGCTAATGTGGCAGTTACAAGTGTGTTGTGTGTGCATGCTCATTTGCACAGTTGTGTCTGACTCTTTGTGATGCCATGGACTGTAGCCCACCAGGCTTCTCTGTCTATAGCATTCTCCAGGTAAGAATACTGGAGTGGGTTGCCATTTCCTATTCCAGGGGATCATCCCGACCCAGGGATTGAAGCTGTGTCTCTTGCATGTCCTGCATTGGCAGGTGGATTCTTTACCACTGAACCACCTGGGAAACCCTACCAGTGTGTTGTATCAACAACCAACTACCATGAGCCACAAAGCCATTGTTGATGTAATTTTCCACAGAAGTAAATAACTTTTGATAAAGTTCTGATCAAAATGGGTATTTTTCCTCTAGTTTACAAAGTGGTTGAATTCCTGTAAATTTTAGTATGTATTAAAACCCTGCAGAAAATACTCTAAATATGGAATTAGGTAGGCAGCTCGCTTAAAATGTGGATTCTGAAGCCTCATCTTCAGAGATACTGACTCTGTAATCTAAGAGTCTACATCAGCCTCCAGGTAGAGATTCTGATTCAGGCATTCTGTTTTCTAACTGAATTGGGGAAGGGGTGGTTGTCCTGCAGAAGGAACCTAGATGGTAAACTAGGAACCAAAACCCAGGTTGGCCATGCCTACTGTAAGGTAATAGGGCGAGAGTAAGGAACTTAGAATTAAGTTGTGTCTTAGAAATAACAAAGTGGTTGAATTCCTGTAAATTTCAGTATGTATTAAAACCCTGCAGAAAATACTCTCAATATGGAATTAGGTAGGAAGGTCACTTAAAATGTGGGCTCTGGACCCTCATCTCCAGAGATTTTGACTCTGGAATCTAAGATAGGACTAAGAGTCTACATTAGCTTCCTGGTAGAGATTCTGATTTTCAGGCATTCTGTTTTCTATTTGAATTGGGGAGGGGGTGGTCTAAATAGCCTTTTTGATCAGAACTTTATCAAAAGTTGTTTACCTCTGTGGAAAATTACATCGTCAGTGGCTTTGTGGCTTATGATATTCGGTTGCTGATACAACACACTTGTATGGTAAGCGAAAGAAGACAGGATTCTGGTTCCGGGAGGAGGGTGGCCACGTGTGTGGATGAATCATTTCACTTTCCCTAGGAACTGTTTATTTAGACTTTCAGCTCCATCTGTTACCCAATTACTACTCCATTCCTCTTTGCTTCCTTTCCCACACCTGCTATCATCCTGTCTAACTCTGTCTTTGACTTTTCCTGTACCCCCCTACACCACACAGTCCCTTGCTACATACCCAGATTTCTTGTCCCAGATTTCCGTCACCAGCTTCTCCGCAGCCCCTTGGCTTCTTCCCTTTGGTAAATCTCCGGCAATTCTCCCGCAACATCCTCGCTCCTCCTTAAAATGGGAGAAGGGAGGCTCCCACCCTCAGCCTAGACAGGGGCCCAAATCGTTTGCCCGGGTCCCCGCCATCTCCTCGCGTCCCCGCAATTTGCTTTCCCCACCCCGCCCCTCTCGGCATCCTGCCCCCGCCCATCCCCCACCCCCCACCCCCCAACCTCCGCCCTCAGCGCCGAGATCCGAGGCTCCGGAGTAGCTGGCTGAGGGCACCCGTCAATGTGCCCCGTCCCTCGCCACCCGTTCGCCCACAGCACTTCGCCAGGATCCCCCTCCCCAGATCAAACGCCCCCAAGTGCCCGAGGCTGAAGCCGGCTCTTCTTGTTTGGCCTGGGATGCCTACCACGGGCGGGGGCCGTTGCCGCTGAGTCCGGAGCCCGGCTGCACCCACGTGTCCCAGAGCGCGGCGCCCGGCCAGCGAAAACCTCTTAGAGGCCAGCAACTCCTCATCTCGAAAGCTTATTGCAGGCTAGACCCGCACCGGCCCCGGAGCGGCTAGCGAATCACGAGCCGCAAGTGCGGGTCCTCGGCGCCTCTCCGCAGGGTGCGGGTGCCCGGAGAGCCAGCGAGCGAGCGAGAGCGCGGGGGCAGACAGGGTGGACGCGCGAACAGCGGGAAGGAGGACACCCAGGGGGAGCAAGAGCCAGGTGGCGGTGCAGGCGGCGGGACTGCAGTGCCACCTCTCCGAAGAAAGCCCACAAGCTCACACGCCCGCGCGCACAAGCACGTGCACATCGTGGGCTGCGAGAACCCGAGCCAGCAAGAGCCTTTTGAGTGCCGGTCGCGTTTCAGCGATGGCTTCTGCCCTGAACAGCAAAATTCACGCTCCCGGGAATTGCCCGGGCTCCAAAGCCGATGCCCGCGGTGGCGCCGGCTGGAGAATGGACTGTGATCCTGAGATGCACGTGAAAATGTGCAAGAAGATCGCCCAGCTCACCAAGGTAAGATGAGGCGCTGCGGGCTGGCGAGATATGCGCCCGGGGCGCCGGGGGCAGGGAAGGGAGTGCGGACGCACCCAAGGGAGGTCCAGGCAAAATCCCAGCTGAAACTTTGTCTCGGAGGCCATGCGGAAGGGAAGAGGCCTTAAATCTTGGTGACCTTCTGGAGGCACCGTCCTAGAGCAGTTGAGAGAAAGGATCCTTGCCAAAAAACTCCTACAGCTTGCACGCCGAGCAGGTGGTCAGTGCTCCCAGGGTGGGAATGTGAATCGAGTTGAATCAGTGCTGGGGTGTGTATGTGTGTTTCTTTGCAGGCTCTGCTCAAATGATTGTGCCTGAAATGTTGTGATTTCATTCATCACAGTACTTTACCTGCGGGGAGGAGGTCATGTGGGCTATTTAAATATTTGATTCATTTATTCCTTCATTCAGCAAATATTCGAGTCATTTGTTGAGTGCCAGCAGCTTGCGTGGCACCGCGCTAAACCTGGAAGGCTGCCCAGGGGACTTACTATCAAACTGGCTGCAGACGTGTGCAGAGCCTAAATGGGGAAATGAACGATTCACCATTTAATTACGGGATTACAAAAGACCTTGGGAGGTCAGCCAGCCCATTCTCCTACCTCATCCCAGGGCCCTGATTGAACCTCTAGGGACCGTGCTGCCTTCCTTATGAAGACCAGCAAAAGATGTCACCCTGTCCTTTGTTAGCCCCCTGCAGCTTCGCAATTAGGAGTTGCTTGTGACAGGCACCCCTCCTGTGCCTGGCATGTAGATGGAAAACATCCCTCTCTGTCTTTTATACAAGGTCCCCCAGTGCCTGAATTGAGCTATTTGCCTTGGAGTTTCCTTTTGATCTCGTAATTATTCCTGATAACATGCTTGCTAGTAAAACATTGGGTCCAGATTCTGTGTATGGGACATGCTCTCTTCCCCAACTGTCTCCCTCCCGCTTCCAACACCCACTTTTTTTATAGCATCACAGGCATTTTCCTCCTCGCCAGAAGGAAGAGAGCACAGAGGTCTGAAATTGGGCACTAGCTGCCTTCTCAGGCCCTTCCCTTAACTTCTCCACATTTTTTGCAAATGAGCCTGTATCCAAACAGTGATCTCTTGAGTCAAGGGTGGAAAAGGGGAAATGGAGATACTCCTTGGAGGCCTTGGCACATGCTGCTTGGCACCACTGATCTAATTTCCAGTCATCCAAATAGTAACGTCGACCCAAAAAGTATTGATTTGAGGTGTTAGGCACAGAATAAAGCCTCTTATCTGTCTTCAAAGAAACTAAAATATTTTTGGAGAAACAATTTTGGAGAAAAAACAAAAAGACACTACTCTGTAATCAGTTGCTAAATTGGATATTTCAAGTTGTGAGTGCTCTAGAGGTAGAAACAAAGGTTAAGTCATTATAGGCAAGAACAGTTAGGAGAGGTTTTATGGAAGAGATGAACCTTGAACTCAGTTTGAATTTATGGAGTGCCTACTGAGTTGGACCATCAAGAAGGCTGAGCACTGAAAAATTGATGCTTTTGAATTGTGGTGCTGGAGCAGATTCTTCAGAGTCTCTTGGATGGCAAGGAGATCAAACCAGTCAATACTAAAGGAAATCAACCCTGAATATTCATTGGAAGGACTGATGCTGAAGCTCAAATACTCTGGCCACCTGATGCAAAGGGCCAACTCACTGGAAAAGACCCTAATGCTGGTAAAGATTGAGGGCAAAAGGAGAAGGGGACAGCAGAGGATGATAGATAGATAGCATCACTGACTCAATGAACATGAATTTGAGCAAAGTCCAGGAGATAGTGGAGGACAGAGGAGTCTGATATGCTGTAGAGTCTGACGTGTCCAAAGAGTTGGACACAACTTAGTGACTGAGAAACAACAGCTATGTGCCAGGCACTGTGTTCAATATTAATGGCATACAACTGAAAAAGATAGGGCCCCTGCCCTTGTGGTGTGACAAATGTATAGAAAGATCATTTGAATATAACGTGGTAATGGTAGTCACTCCACCCATTAATATTTTGGCATGATTATTATTTGCCAAGCACTGTGAAGAAAGCATCCATGATCCTATGGCATAGTAGGCAGTGTTTCTCAAAGTATATTCTGTTTTGAATATAGAAATTCAAAGTTGAAATCACAGTTGATTTTTATTGTGTCATGCTTGCTTTATCATTTTCCATGCTAGTTGTTTAAATTAGACCCTTTCAATATGGATATTGATATGCTACCTTTCTTCTGGTTGTTTGTACATCGTATTTTCCATCTCTTTATATTTAATCTTTCTATAAGTTTTATTTTGTTGTATTGCTGATAGGTGAATTTAGTCCATGTGCGTTTACTGTGATTACCAATATATTGGGGCTTATTTTTCCATCATATTTTGTGCTTTTCATTTACCATCCTTTTTCTCCATCTCTGCTTTCTATGGGATTAGTTAAATGATTTATATTCCCTCATTTTCCACTGTTGGTTTGAGGGCTTTAGGCATTATTCCTATACTTATCAACATTATGTTTAGTTTTCCACATACATATTTAACTATAGTTTTTCTAATATGACCAACCTAGATAGCATGTTAAAAAGCAGAGACATTACTTTGCCAACAAAGTTGCATCTCGTCAAGGTTATGGTTTTTCCAGTAGTCATATATGGATGTGAGAGATGGACTATAAAGAAAGCTGAGCACTGAAGAATTTATGCTTTTGAACTGAACTGTGGTGTTGGAAAAGACTCTTGAGAGTCCCTCAGGCTGCAAGGATATCCAACCAGTCCATCATAAAGGAGATCAGTCCTAAGTGTTCATTGGATGGACTGATGTTGAAGCTGAAATTCCAATACTTTGGCCACCTGATGCAAGGATCTGACTCATTTGAAAAGACCCTGATGCTGGGAAAGATTGAGGGTAGGAGAAGGGGACAACAGAGGATGAGATGGTTGGATGGCATCACCGACTCAATGGACATGAGTTTGGGTAAACTCCAGGAGTTGGTGATGGACAGGGAGGCCTGGGGTGTTGCAGTCCATGGGGTCACAAAGAGTCGGACACGACTGAGCGACGGAGCTGAACTGAATAAAGTTATCATGTAATTCTTTCTTCCTGAAAGAGAGCTTTGCATACTTCGGCCATTTAATAGCCCTTCCCTTTCCTGTCTTGTCATTGTTGTCTAGATTTTTTACCTTTAAAATTTTTAATTCATTTTTATAGTTATTTAAATTTACTGATATTTTGCTGATTCTTCTACCCCCCCCCCCCCCATGTTTTTTTTTCTTGAATCCATGGCCTTCTTTTTTGGTTCAGTTTTCTTCTGTCTGAAGTTCATCTGTTAATGGTTTTTTCTGAAGGGGTCCTAGTGGGCGAAGAAATCTTCTGTGCATTTGAAAATGTATTTATTTTGTCCTCCCGATTGTTTATTTGCCCATAAAAATCTTCTGAACACTTATTTTTCCAAGGCACAGTGTTGGTAGTGTTCCATTACCATAGGTATTAATTGCTGCTGATAAAAATCCTCAGTTCAGTTCAGTCGCTCAGTCATGTCCGACTCTTTGCGACCCCATGAACTGCAGCACGCCAGGCCTCACTGTCCATCACCAACTCCTGGAGTTCACTCAGACTCACGTCCATCGAGTCAGTGATGCCATCCAGCCATCTCATCCTCTGTCGTCCCCTTCTCCTCCTGCCCCCAATCCCTCCCAGCATCAGAGTCTTTTCCAATGAGTCAACTCTTCACATGAGGTGGCCAAAGTACTGGAGTTTCAGCTTTAGCATCATTCCTTCCAAAAAAATCCCAGGGCTGATCTTCAGAATGGACTGGTTGGATCTCCTTGCAGTCCAAGGGACTCTCAAGAGTCTTATCCAACACCACAGTTCAAAAGCATCAATTCTTTGGCACTCAGCTTTCTTCACAGTCCAACTCTCACATCCATACATGACCACTGGAAAAACCATAGCCTTAACAAGATGAACCTTTGTTGGCAAAGCAATGTCTCTGCTTTTCAATATTCTGTCTAGGTTGGTCATAACTTTTCTTCCAAGGAGTAAGCATCTTTTAATTTCATGGCTGCAGTCACCATCTGCAGTGATTTTGGAGCCCAGAAAAATAAAGTCTGACACTGTTTCCACTGTTTCCCCATCTATTTCCCATGAAGTGATGGGACCAGATGCCATGATCTTCATTTTCTGAATGTTGAGCTTTAAGCCAACTTTTTCACTCTCCTCTTTCACTTTCATCAAGAGGCTTTTGAGTTCCTCTTCACTTTCTGCCATAAGAGTGGTGCCATCTGCATAGCTGAGGTTATTGATATTTCTCCCGGCAATCTTGTTTCCAGCTTGTGCTTCTTCCAGTCCAGCATTTCTCATGATGTACTCTGCTTATAAGTTTAATAAGCAGGGTGACAATATATAGCCTTGACGTATTCCTTTTCCTATTTGGAAACAGTCTGTTGTTCCATGTCCAGTTCTAACTGTTGCTTCCTGACCTGCATACAGGTTTCTCAAGAGGGAGGTCAGGTGGTCTGGTATTCCCACTGCCCATCAAATTTTCATTTATTTGTAGCTAATCTGCCTTTTCTCTTGATGGCATTTGCATGTGTTTATTTTGATGTTTAGCCATTTCATTATAACTCCCTAATTGGTATTGAGTGTACTTTCTACTGAAGACTCATATGCTGTCTTTAATTCTGAAAATTATCAATGATTTTCTGTTCAAATATTGTTTTTCTGCCATTACTTCCTTTCACTTTTCTGAAACTGCTATTAAGTGAATTAAGGAAGCCTCTCCATATTCTGAAATGTTATTAAAAATTTTTTTGTCTCTGAATCCTGATGATTTCCTTAATCATGTTTTCTTGTTTGCCAATCCACTAAACAGTTTGTCCAATCCAGAGTTTTTCCCATCTATAAAGTTGTATAGTTATATTTTCATTTCTAAGATTGCTGTTCTTGCTTCCTTTCTGTCTGATTTTGGTAACTGCTTAATTTGTATAGCTTTATTGAAGTATAATTTACATATCATAAAATTCATCTAAGCATACAATTCAATATATTTTAGTAAACTTACAGAGTTGTTGCACCATAACCGTAATCTAGTTTTAGAACATTTCTATCATTGTCCTTTGTATCCATCTGTAGTCAATCCCTGTTCCCACCCCCATGCCAAGCAACCATTAATCTCCTTTGTGTCTCTATAAATTTGTCTTTGTCAGACTTTTCATGTCAGTGAAACAATGCAACATGTATTTCCATCTGGTTTTTTCACTTAGTTGCTAAATCTTAGCATCGTGTTTTGAGGTTCATCAATTGGTGTAGCGTCTTATGTCATTCATTCATTCCCTTTTATTTCACACTAGTATCCCATTGTATGGATACTAATGATCATATTCACCAATTAATAGGCATTTGGATTGTTTCCACTCTGGGTCTACTATGAATAATGCTGCTACAAACATTACATTCCTACACACACATCTTCATTACTTTATTTTATAAATAAGATAGAGAAAATAGTAAGAGAACAAGTAATAGAACAAATGGGACAAATGGTTAAGAATAAGAGAATCTGAGTAAAGGTAAGTGTGACGTTCTTTGTACTGTTCTTTTTCTGGCAGTTTTTCCCTAAGTTTGAAATTCTTTCTAAATAAAAGTTTAAAACAAACAAAAAGCATACAGTATCCCAGACCCCATCTTAGAAAGTAAGGAGTGGTGACAGGGATTGCTGTTTTCTAAAGCCCCTCAAGACCTGTAACATTCACACAGGGTTGAGAATCACTGGTTCAGTATAGCCAAAGGTTTGAATAGTAGAGCAGACACAGAGGAGTTAATTGGGAGAGCAGGAGGTTTCACTTCCATTTCCTATTATAGCCTGTGGGATACTTTGGTCTTGAAAGCATCAGGCAGGTTTGCTTAGCCCTGTCCATTCAGCCAGTCTCTGCTTTTCACCCGCTCAAAAATCTGCAGCTGATTTTTCCTTTTGTAACTTTCTCTACATCCTCTTATCCAGAAGTGTTGGCATCCCTCATACCCAGAGATTTTCCAATTCCCACTTTCAAGGTGGGATGGAGTGTCTTGCCCCCAAAACAAGTTTAACAAATATCCTTTTGTATTAGAACACAAAAATGAGTGGGAAAGCACATGCTCCCTCTCCATCAATCATCCCTCAAACTGAAGGCTGAATCTTAGGAACCCAGCCCATAAACATGACTCCATACACCCACGAGACTACCTCTCATTGGGAGTTATGAGAAGAAAAGTATCCAGGAGGCAATAAGCAGTCCTCTTAGTGCCAGAAGCTGCCAAGCTAAAAGTATAAGGAGTAAAATAACCCCAAGAGAACCTGTCAGTCATCCTTCCAAAATGATGTCTTCCCAGGTCTCAGAAGACCCTATAGGGGCTACGGTGAAATCAAGTGGCTGCAACTTCTGGACATTAGTGATGCCTTATGATTCCCTAGTGTTTGCATTCTTTGTAAAGCCCTTGACATGCTTACTCATCCTCCGGGAGCACAGCATTTCTGCATGGCAAGGAGATGAGCATGGTCAGTCTCCGTCTATTTATAAGAAGAGGTACAGTTCTGGGAGGGGGAGGAACTGCCCTGGCCCAGCTTGTGAATAGGTGGGTAAATATTGAGAATCCAGCTTCCCCATGGATATAAGCCACATTCTCTAATATTATTCTTCCCAGGTGGCTCAGTGGTAAGGAATCCACCTGCCAATGCAGGAGATGCAAGAGACACACGTTTGATCCCTGGGTCAGGAAAATCCCCTAGAGGAGGAAATGGCAACCCACTCCAGTATTCTTGCCTGGGAAATCCCCTGGACAAAAGAGCCTGGCAAGCTACTGTCCCTGGGGTCACAAAGAATCAGACATGAGTGAGCATATACACAGTATATTTTGATCTCAAAACAGCCTTATGCCTTGGTCTTATATTTTAGTTAGTTTAGCTTTCCTAAAGACCTGCCACACAGATCTTAGGATGAGTTCAGTTTTGAGGACTGTGGTAAAGTGTTGTAGTAAGAATGAATTCTGTCATTCAAGAAGCATCCTAATTTGAGAGCAGGGGCCTTTTGAGTGGCAGTGTAGTTCTTATCTGTAGATCCTTCCTTCCTGCTGTGAGAAGGTCTGGAGGTCAGAGTCAGCACTCCCAGCATAGTAGCATGACCAAACCAAGGGAACTGTGTCTCCCCACATCCCAGAACCTTACTGAAGTCTGTGGAGACACATGAGCAGAGACAGTCATATTGGATGTTGGGGGAAAATAGTGGATTGTTTAGGGATGGGGTAGGGAGATACTGTTATGGAGAATAGTCCCTGAGTAAAAAGTCAGAAATACTAAGGAAAAAAGATTATAATTTCTACTCCAGGTTATCTTTTAAATAAATTTAAGTTGGATTTATTTCTAGAGGGGTGCTTCTTACTCTTATTTATATAATAAATATAAATAAAAATTAAATATGAATAAAAACGAGGACACCTGGAGAGCTAACAATTTGGGGTTTACTCTTAGAATGATCACTTTTTGTGGCTGTTACCAGCTAAAATGCTGTCTCTTCAGAGATACCTTTTCTGGCCAACCTATCTGTAAATGAGAAAAGTAGTCCTTTCTTCCTTGGTGATTTGTTGTGAGGGTTCACCAACTTAAGGAATGTAAGGAGAGCATCTCACCCCGGGCGCGGAACTATCATAAGCCTGATAAATGTTGGTTTCTTCCCTTCCTGAGCTAGAAGAATTGCAGAGGGACAGGACCATTGCTCAGTTGTCAAAACCAGCAACTAGGAACAAAGCCAGCCCTTTCCTGGACTGAGAGGCCAGGGCAGCGGCCCAGCAGTAGGAGTGATGCCTGCTACCACACGAGTCCTCGGCAACAGGTTGCCACTTGAGCCCTGGGTTTTTGTGGCTTGAAGCTATTGAAGTTTTATTGCATTGCTGACTCCCTTAGCTTCTCTCCAAATACCCTCCTGCCTGCAGGAGCTTGTGTGGGGACAGATGTTTAAACAGTTCCATACCAGTTTGCTTTAGGATTCTAGATTTGAAAACTGCAGATCTGTATTAACAAGCCCTCTCTGTTGGAATCTTTTAATTTAATGAAGTGATTTGTGGTGTACAGACAGCTATCTCACAGAAATCTTTTTGCCAGAAAATAGGATGAAGGACAATTTAAATTGGATGTCTTTAAACCCTACTAAGATACCTCCACTTTTGCATAACACTCAGATCTCTGCACTTGCCACCCCAAACCTTGCTCCAATTCTTTCTCCGCACAGCAGCCAGAGTGATGCTAAAACTGAATAACACCCTCCTACATTGCTGTAGAACGTTGCAGCCGCTTTGGAAAACAATCTGGCAGTTCCTCAAATAATTAAGAGATTTATCATAATGAACCAGCAATTCTACACCTATGTATATACCCAAGAAAAACTAACTTATACGTAACATTCAGAGCAACATTATTTGTAGTAGCCAAAAATGGAAATAAACTAAATGTCTATCAACTGGAAAACGGTATGAATAAAATATGGTACAAAGTACGGTCAGGGGCAGTGAGTGAGGGCTGCAAGGTTTCATTTTGGTGCAATGAGAATATTCTTAGGTTGACTGTGGTCATAGTTACACAATTCTGTGCATGTGCTGAAAGCCATTGAATTATACAGTTTAAATGGGTGGATTGTATGGTCTCAATAATTATATCTCAATTAAGCTGTGAACATTAAAACCAACAAAAACAAACTGAATTTTCTCCCTTTTGAATCCAGTTCTGAAGCAAGTCCTGATGACTTTACCCCATAAATATAAAAGATCATCCGCATTTTTGCCTCCACCCTAGTCTGAGCCACCTTCACCTCCTTCCTTCAACCCTTCTGGGGCTCCTCGTGGTCTACCCTCGCCCCCCTCACAGCAGCAATAATCATACAGAATAAACAAAGAGCATGACATTCTTCCATTTAGAACCCACAAATGGCTTCTCATTTCACTTGGAATAAAGTTTGTTCACCTAAGTGAATTCTTCAGTATGGTCACCTGAGGTGTCTGCTGTCCACTTCTCAGCGTCATCTCCTCCATCACACTGGCCTTCTTTCAAAGCCTTCAGACGCTAGTGCCACCTGGAGCCTTTGTCCTTGTGGCTTCTTCTGCCTGCTCCTGGCTAGGCTCATATGTCTCTTAAGGGAGGAACTCCCTGCTCACCTATACCATGAAATTCCCTCAGCTCCATCTGCTGTTTCCATTTTTTCCGTCCATCTGTTCATCTGTTTATTGCTTTCTGTTCCCTGCCAAGGAAGTCATCCCTTGAAAGCAGGAATTTCTCTCTGTCCCGTTCTCTCCTCTACACCCCAATGCCTGGAACAGCACCTGGTTAGTGATTGTTGCTCATCAAGTGTTTGTTGGTGGGCTAAATGAACAAAACTCTTCCTGGACCTCCCACAGCTCTTAGGTAAAAATATCACATTTCAACCATAGCCTGCAAACAGCCATCTCATGGGACAGTGGGGAGGTTTCTTTTTCAAGGACAGAACTCAGGAGTTACTAGCATCTAATTTCAAGTTTCATAAAGGCAATAAACTGGCATATCTGATAAATAAATGGACTTTCTCCATCCCCTCCCAGGTCAACTTCTGACTTAGTCACTCCTAGCCCCTCACCCAGAGAAGGCAATTGGCAACCCACTCCAGTACTCTTGCCTGGAAAATCCCATGGACGGAGGGGCCTGGTAGGCTGCAGTGCATGGGGTCGCTAGCAGTCGGACATGACTGAGTGACTTCACTTTCACTTTTCACTTTCATGCATTGGAGAAGGAGATGGCAACCCACTCCAGTGTTCTTGCCTGGAGAAGCCCAGGGACAGGGAGCCTGGTGGGCTGCCGTCTATGGGGTCGCACAGAGTTAGATACGACTGAAGCGACTTAGCAGTAGCAGCAGCAGCAGCCCCTCACCATCGGAGAAGGCAATGGCAACCCACTCCAGTACTCTTGCCTGGAAACTCCCATGGATGGACAAGACTGGTAGGCTGCAGTCCATGGGGTTGCTAAGGGTCGGACACGACTGAGCGACTTCACTTTCATGCATTGGAGAAGGAAATGGCAACCCACTCCAGTGTTCCTGTCTGGAGAATCCCAGGGATGGCAGAGCCTGGTGGGCTGCCGTCTATGGGGTCACACAGAGTCGGACATGACTGGAGCAACTTAGCAGCAGCAGCAGCCCCTCACCATAGACACAGGATTAGACCAAGCTCTCCAATTGATCAAATCCATATTCCTTCAGGACACCAGAATTATGGGGCAAAATATAAAAAGAAACCTCAGTGACCAATCATACATAAAATATCCATTTGAGAAAAATAAAAACCACAGAGAAACAAGAAGAAAAAGATTTTAAAGTATCCCCAATCTATAGTAACTGCAGTGATATAATAACTAATACCATTTTGTATAGCCTACTCTATGATTTCCCATACATATATAGACATGCCACTTTTAAAAATATATCATTCATAATTATTGTGTTACCTGGAGTTTTCCCTCTTTAGAAGTAAATCTAGAACTCGCCAACATAATTTTAATGGTTGTGTTAAAAATATTCCATTGTATAAATGTTGTATAATTTAACTTCTTTCATTTGAGATACTTTTACTGAGTGTTTTTAAAAGTGCCAGGTAAAATCCCTTATCTCATGGAACTTACAGGCAAAACAAGTAGAAAGAAACCCTCAAATACAATAGAAGCCCTCATATTCAATGTCATGTGAACAGCCTAGCACATACATAACATTTTTTTAAACTTAAAACAGGGGTCAGCAAACTATGTTGTAGGCCAGATCAGCTGCCCATTTTTGTATGGCTTGTGAGTCAAGGATAGTTTTTACATTTTTAAAAACTTGGAAAAAATACAAAATAAGAACAATATTTGGTGACACATGAAAAGTATATGAAATTCAAATTTAATGTCCAAAATAAAGTTTTATTGGAACATAGTGATGCACATTCATTTAGAGATGGTCTAGGGTAGCTTTTGTGCTGAAATGGCAGATTCGAATCACTAGGACAGAGACTTGCTAAAGCCTAAAATAATTACTACCTGGTCCTTTACAGAAAAAAGTTTGAGGACCCTTAATTTAAAACACATAGATGGATATTCATTCACTAATTATTTCATGTGAGACTCAGTTTCAGTTCTTTGGGATGGCCTGCTGTCTGGCATTTCACCTTACTTGTCTTATATAAACTATACCCATAGTTTACTATAGTTAGAGTGACATTTTAATTTGTCATACAAACTGAGACACTTCTGAGAATGAAAGGCCCACTAAATCAGATAGGGCACTGTAATTAAAGGTATAAACAGGCACTGTCCTGGCCTGACCATAATGCATCAGTTTTTTTTTGTTTGTTTGTTTGTTTTTTATCATTTTGGTGTCTTTAAGGTGGAGAAGGAGAATCTAAAACACTTGTGAAACAGTATGGGTTCAGAATCCTTTTAAACCTTTAAAACTTTTCACTTCTTCATCATACCTAATTGAATACCGTTTTTTTCCTCTAGCAACTCACCTTTATCAATAAATGCCTTATCTTTCAAATTATTCAGCCCAGTTTTCATCAGAACAACAACTTACTCTTATATTCATATATAACTGGCTTAGTGCGGTGTTAAATCACATAATTACAATAGCAAATACAACTGGCATAAACAAGTGACTGTGAGAGCAGAAGCCTGGTGGCTTTCCAGAGGAAGAATGAAGAGTATTAAGTTATCCACCTGTTGATTGAATGGAGACTGGTTAAAACAACCTGTTCTTATTTAAAAATTGAAATACGGTTTTGATATGTTACCAAGCAAGAAGTATGAAAACACTGAACAATCTGAGGGATCAAGAAAAGTTTCCTGAAGTACATAGGGACCATGATTCATGGATATTTTGGTTGATTATGGTTTCTTATTGTTAAAATCATTGTGATGTGATTTGTTGTTAAAATATTGTGATGGATATTCTTGAGATTCTATCCTTGCATTTTTACTAGATTATTTCCTTGAGGTAGATTTCCATGAGCAGAGCTCATGTTTGTTACAGGTAGATTCCCATAAAAAATATTAGGAAAATTGGAAGAAAGAGACCTGGAGAATATTTATCAATTAGTTAAAAACAACCTAATAAACAAGATATATGGAGGTCCTAACTTGTTGACTACAAAGCTTGCCATTTAAAAAGGCATTTACTACAACTGTCTTCTATAATCTGAACACTGGAACAGTTTCAAGTGAGCGGCTCTCATAGTTACAGAGACAATGGCATAATTACTTTCAAACCATAGTGGTGTAATAACAGGCCCAGGCTGTCAGCTCACATTATAACTTTAATGGACCTATTTGAAGTTACTCACTATATTCTGAGCCTCCAGGGTAAGAGGATACACCTGGAAAAGGCTCCCAGGTTCCTCGAGGTATTAGAGAAACAAGCAGCTCTTTCACAGCTCGGAGGCCAGTGGCACCAATAACCACACCAGCAGTTCTCCCTGGTCTGACCCTGATCGCACTGGAAGCCTTTCTCTTAGTTGTGGAACCTTCAGAACATGAAGCAGAAAGACCTTCTTGTGAGTCTTCGATGTCTTCATCAGGAATAATGTTGTTCCAAGTCTTGTGAGGCAGGGTGGCAGAGAAAATTTTCCTGAAAAGCTGCTGAATCCTGACCAGCTAGCATTATAGCTTTACCCCCTTAAACGTCATGCTCTTGTTTTGTTAAAAATCCAAGTCCAAGAGATTATTCAGTCTTTTACAGCTTTGTGTAATTGTACACTTGGCAGTTGCTGTCTTCTCATTATAAGCCATGGTAGACCCAAAATAGCCTTCCAATAGGTGTCAGATCCCTGGAACCTGTGATGCTGTAATACTTTATTTGGAAAAAGGATCTCTGCAGATTAAGTGTATTGAGATGAGATCATCTTAGATTACCGGGATGGGCCCTAAATCCAATGACAAGTGTCCCTTGAGGAGAAAGGCAGAGCGGGGTTTGAGACAGAAGAGAAGAAGATGCAGAAGAGAGGAAGGCCACATGAAGATGAAGGAAGGGTTTGGAGTTATGCAGCCATGGGCCAAGGAACACCTGAGCCACCAAAAGCTAGAAGAGACAGCATGGAGTATGGCCTTGCAGTCACCTTGATTTTGCCTTCTGACCTACTGTGAAAGAAAAAGCTCTGTTTATTTTTTTAAATAGATTTCAGGTGTACAGCGTTATAATTCAACATCTGTGGTCACTACCAAGTGACCACAAGTGTAGTTGCCATCTATCACCATACATTTGGTGTGTGGTGATAGGCGGCATTCACCCGTCTCACCCACCCTCTCCAACCCCTTCCCCCCTGGTAACTACTAATCCATCCTCTGTGCCTATGAGTTTGGTTTTATTTTGTTTGTTCACTTGTTTTGTTTTAGATTCCACATGTGAGTGAAATCATACAGTATTTGCCTTTCTCCACCTTATTTCACCTAGCATAATACCTTCAAGGTCCATTTGTTGTTATTGTTCAGTCACTCAGTCAGATCCGACTCTTTGCAACCCAGTGGACTGCACACCTTTACCGTCTCCTGGAGCTTGCTCAGACTCATGTCCATTGAGTCAGTGATGCCATCCAACCATCTTGTCCTCTGTCACCCACTTCTCTTCCTGCCTTCAATCTTTCCCAGCATCAGGGTCTTTTCTAATGAGTCATCTCTTTGCATGAGGTGGCCAAAGTATTGGAGCTTCAGCTTCAACATCAGTCCTTCCAATGAATATTCAGGACTGATTTCCTTTAGGACTGACTGGTTTGATCTCCTTGCAGTCCAAGGGCCTCTCAAGAGTCTTCTCCATCACCACAGTTCAAAATCATCAATTCTTTGGTGCTCAGCCTTCTTTATAATCCAATTCTCACATCCATACATGACGAGTGGAAAACCCATAGCTTTGACCATATGGACCTTTGTCATCAAAGTAATGTCTCTGCTAAGGTCCATTTATGTTGTTCCAGCTGGAAGAATTTCATTCTTTCTCATTGGGAAGTAGTATTCCACCCTGTGCATCTTTATTCATTCATTTATGGACACTTAGACTGTTTCTATATCTTGGCTGTTGTAAACAATGCTGCAGTGAACATAGGGATACATATATCTTTTCAGATTTATGTTTTCTTACTCTTCAGATAAAAACCCAGAAGTGGAATATCTGAGTCATATGGTAGTTCTGTTCGCAATTTCTTGTGGCATCTCATACTGTTTTATGCAGCAGCTACACCAGTTTACAGTTCTACCAACAGTGGTGGGTTCCCTTTCCTCCACATCCTCAACAGTATTTATTTCTTGCCTTTTTAGTCAGAGAAGGCAATGGCAACCCACTCCAGTACTCTTGCCTGGAGTATTACTATTTTTAGTAATATCCATTCTAGTAGGTGTGAGATGATATCTCACTGTGATTTTTATTTGCATTTCCCTAATAATTAGTGATGTTGAACATCCTATGTACCTATTGGCCACCTGTATATCTTCTTTGGAAAAATATCTATTCAGTGCCTCTGCTCATTTTTTAAACCAGATTGTTTGCCTTTTTATTGTTGAGTTGTGTGAGATGTTACATATTTTGTATATTAATCCCTTATCAGATGTATGATTTGAAATTATCTTCTCCCATTCAGTAGGTTGCCTTTCCACTTTGATGATGGTTCCTTTGCTATACAGAGTCTTTTTAGCTTGTTGTAGTTCCATTTGCTTACTTTTGCTTTTGTTTCCCTTGCCTTTAGAGTCACATCCACAAAAATATCACTAAGGTCCATGTCATTAAGGTTACCACCCATGTTTTCTTCTAGGAATTTTATGATTTCAGGCCCTACATTCATGACTTTAATCTGTTTTGACTTAATATTTGTGTCTGTTATAAGATAGTGTCTAATTTCAATCTTTTGCTCGTGGCTGTCCAGTTTTCCCAATACCATTTATTGAAGAGACTGTCATTTCTCAACTGTGTGTCAGGACTTTGCTTAATCACTTCCAGTGATAAAGATACCACACTCCTAATGCAGGGGGCACAGGTTTGATCTTTGGTCGGGAAACTAGGATCCAGCATGCTGCACAGTGCAGCCATATAAATAAATGTTTAAAAATAAATAAAACTGTGTTCCTTGCTCCTTTGTCATGAATTAATTGTCCATTTATGTGCGGGTTTATTTATGGGCTCTCAATTCTGTTCCATTGATCTGTGGTTCCACTGATTTGTGCCAGTACCATATGTTTTGATTACTATAGCTTTGTAGTATAGTTTGAAATCAGGGCGTGTGATACCGCCAGCTGTGTTCTTGTTTTGCAAGGTTGTTTTGCTCTTTGGAATCTTTTGTTTCCTACAATTTTTAGAATTATTTTTTATAGTTCCATGCAATATGCCATTGGAATTTTGACACGGATTGTATTGACTCTATAGTTTATTTTGGATACTATGGACATTTTAATAACGTTAATTCTTCCAAAACATGAACATGCAATATTTTTCCGTTTATTTATGTTGTTCTTCAGTATCTTTCATCAGTGTCTTACAGTTTTCAGTGTACAAATCTTTCACCTCCATGGATAAATTTATCCTTAGGGATTTTGTTCTTTTTGGTGCAATTGTGAATCGGATTGTTTTCTTTATTTCTCTTCTTGTTAGTTTGTTATTAGTGTACAGAAAGGCCACAGATTTCTATATATTGGTTTTGCATCCTCTGACTATACTGAATTCATTTATTAGTTCTAATGGGCTTTGGTGGAGTCTTTAGGCTTTTCTACATATAGTATCATGTCATCTGCAAATAATGATAGTTTTTCTCGCTTTTTGATTTGCCTAATTGCTGATGACTAGGACTTCCAATATTGTGTTGAATAAAAGTGGCAAGAGTGGGCCTCCTTGTCTTGTTCCTGATCATAGACAAAAAGCTAAAAGCTTTTCACCTTTGATAAAGTTCTGTTGTTTTAAGCTATGAGTTTGTAGTAATTTGTTATAGCAGCCATGGGAGGTGAGGCCACTGGCTAACTTTAACAATATCCTCTTCATCATCAAAGGCTTCTTCCTTCTCAGACCCTTAATGAGGTTCTTGCCTCTGATAATTGTCAGAATCAACCAGGCATCATTTCAAACAAAAAATTAGACCAACGAATTAAAACTTTTGGGTGAGGTTCAGGCAATATGCATTTTGAAAACTCCACTGGTGACTATGACTTTAACCTGACTCTGATATCACAGTAGGCCCTTGGCCTTTGGTCTATATAATAGGTCCATGTCCGTTGCCCAGGCCTGAACTTGCTCTGTCTGGTAGCAGAAGATTGAATGAGAGATTCTTATTTCTTCTACTTCTCTAGGAGGTCTTTAGGCCTTTAGGTCTTTCCTCTTCATGCTGCCAAGTGCGTCTGTTCAAATGTTAGTATTAAACACAAATGGCTAGACCTACCTGCAGCACATCTAGTTTGGATGATCATGGCTGAGGCCCAAGAATTTGCATTTTTAACCAAGTTCAGGTGATGCTGCAGACTCCAGTTTGAGATGGCCTTTAGGATTCTCAGGGCTCTCTCTTTTACCTTCCCCCCATTTGAACTTCTAGCAGCTTCTAGCATAGTGCCCTGCTGTCAATACTAATAATATGAGTTGAGTTACTTTGAACTGTTAAACCCTTGATGACAAGGACCTCGCCTTATACCTTTTAAATATATCTTTAGCACCTCCATTAATGCCAAGACAGAGGGGGTGCCAGTAGGAGACATACTAAAGGGTGAGTGTGCCAGTAAAACTTTCATCCATAAATGATGCAAATGCATCACTGGGTGCCAGCACATCACAGGAAATGCAGAAGGATGCCAAAATGGTAGAACGCCTCCACCCCCTCCCTTAAGGGAGGTATTGCACGATCCTCACTGGCTGTTTCCAGTTGCAGGTGTGACTTGGAAGAGGTTGTGAAATGAATGAATGAACAATAAACTGCTTTGTGAAGGAGGGCACCACTGGTTGATGTCAAGGCTTTGGTTTTACAGGTTTGGGGCCAGAGCTGAATTGCTCCGGACAGTAAAAGAAAGATTAATCTTCCCTCAGCAGTGCTGCTCCATCTTTCTCATGTTTCATTCAGTCTCTTAAATAGGCATTGACCAATTATAAGTTTGAAGGAGTGACAGATGTTAACCTGCTAGGTTATCCACGTGTCTTGGTCTAGCTTTGCGGTCTGCTGATGATTTTGTTATGATTAGAATTACAGAAGCATTTGTGGGTAGAGTAAGGATTTATGCAGATAGGATATGGGGGGTGGGTAGCATGAGGAGAGATAGCTTTATATTTTGAAGACAAAGTTTATTTAAATCATAGTTTTGGGTAAATCAAACCAGTTTTAAAGACATGAAAAAGAACCTGTTACTAGTTTTTGTCCATTTTCTTTCCAGGGTGGTCTGCCCTTGAAGCATACCCGCCCCCAAACATCTGCTTTTCCCTGCACTTGCAGACTCATTAATGGGAACTTCCCAGAGAAAGATCCAGAAATAGCAAATTCCACTAAAAGGCTTATCATTAAGTACAATACAGCTCTTTATGTGGGGGAAGGGTGGCTTCTGAATACGAGTCCATTAGGGCTGTGGGATGGAAAAAATGGGTCAGTTTTCTTTTAAGGGAGAAATTAATACAGCAAGCAAGAGCCAGCAATACTGTGACATTCATCCTGCACAGCTTTTCCTCTTCATGCAGCCAAGTGCGTCTGTCCAGACTTGCTATTCCTGTCCTCAGGCCCCTGGGGCAGGGCCTATTTGTCCTGAAGAAGCCTATCAAATTGTCTGGCGACAGCCTAAATAAACATGAGCAAGGAGATTAGAACTGAATAGAGGGTGTGTGTGTGTGTGTGTGCATGCATGCACGCATCCTGAATGAACCAGGAAAGCAAAAGTTAATCAGTAACTCTTTCACTGACCTCTTTCCCCTTTGTTGGGTCCGAATGTCAATTCCACAGGAGGTAGCTTCTAGCCAAGTCCATGTGGTGCTGTCCCCAGAGAAGAGCTGATAAAAGAAGCTTGCTTCAGAAAGTGTAAGAGTGAGTGCTTGAAAGGACCGTCCAGTGTCCAGTCTCCTCCTGGCAAACTGATACACAGGGCTGGGTGGGCTCTTGGTAGTTGAGGTTGACTAGCACTGAGCAAGTGGGAGTTGGGAAATAAGCATCCTATTGAGAGTATATGGGGACACAAAATCCAGAAAGCTTAGAAAACATAGGTATGAATCAGGCACATGACTGCAGTGGGAGAGCTGGTCAGTTGTGTGGGCCAGGGCAATGAGGGGTTCCAGAAGGTGAATGATTCAGAATTCAAGAGAGCTGTCAGAAAGAATTGGATGTTCTGCCCAAATTCAGCAGGATTCCCAACTAGTTGGTGATAGACATGAAGACTCAATTCTCCAGAAGGAAGAAATTGGCAGAGGGCTAGATTCTTGGCAAATGACACAGAGAATTTAAGGAGCTTGTAAGACATTCAAGGAGGAGATGTCTTGCACTACAGTTGAGGTCTAGTTGTGCTAGATTGGATTTTGCATTATTGTTCAGTAAATATTCACTCATCCCTAATGCCCTCCTGTATCCTATGAGCAGAGATTCTGTCCTCTTCCCATTGATGATGCACTTAGATTTGCTTTGGTCTGTGGAATGTTAGTGGAGAAGGAAACAGCAACCCACTCCAGCATTCTTTCCTGGAGAATTCCATGGAGAGAGGAGCCTGGCAGGCCACAGCCCATGGGGTCACAAAGAGTCGAACATGATTGAGCAACTAACACACATACACACACGGGACATTAAAGTGTATACACAGGCAGAGGCTTTAACTGTGTTTGTGCAGTTTGGTGATCACCATGAGAAAAGCATGCGCTGACTGGTCTCTGCCCCTACAGCCTAGTGCTAGTGAGCAGACCTTAATCCAGCTCCCAACTCAAGCCAAGCCCAGACCATACAGGACCTGAAACGCAGGGTAGATGCACTCAGCCATGCCTGACCACAGTTTCCCTACATGAGAACAAATGCTTCTTGGTGTAAGTCATTGAGTTTGGGTGGTAGTTTGTTATGCAGCATTATTGTGGGCAGTCCCTGACTGAGACTGTAGGGCTGAAATTCAGAAAAGATATCTCGACTAGTGATTCAGTTTTAGAAATTATCAACTCTTAGAGGATAGTCTGTTTGTTTATTTATTTCCTCATTCATTCAGCAAATATTTAGTAAAGGTTGATTCTAGACTGGGTACTATTCATTGGTATGGAGGAGACTGTCCAAGATCTTCATGGAAATAGGTCTCTTGGCAACTTTCCAGGGAGAATTTGCAGAGCAAGAAAGTGCTGTCAAAAACAGAGCCTTAGGGATTGCTAGCCCATAAAAGAGAGTCTGTTAAATCCTTCTGAGTGTACCAGAAGACACAGGTGAAGGTGGTATTTCATCTGGGAGAAGAGGCCCTCAAATAGGAACGTTAACTGGTGGTTGGTGCAAAGACAGAAGGTGGGTTGTGATCTTAAAAAAGTCATTATAAGTGCTCTTTGATGGCCTGAGGGTCATTAGAATGATGGGCCAGGGTTGGGTTCTGACAGTCATGTGTTGACCTCTGTATTAGTCAGCTTGGGCTGACATAACCAAATGCCACAGATGCTGTGGCTTGAACATCAGAAATTTATCTTCTCACAGTTCTGGAGGCTCAGAGTTCAAGATCAGGGTGCTGTTAGTGTGAGGTTTTTATGAGGGATCTCTTCCTAGCTTGTAGACAGCACCCTCTTATTCTGTCCCCACATGGACTTTCCTCTGTGCACACATGGAAAGAAAGACATCTCTGGTGTCTCTTCCTGTTTGTATAAGACACAAGTCCTGTCAGATTAAGACACCACCCTTATGACCTAATTTAACCTTAATTACCTCCTAAATGGCCCTCTTTCCAAACACAGTCACACTGGAGTTTAGGGCTTCAACACAGGAATTTTGAAGGGAACCTAATTCAGTCTGTAACGGTATCAGGAGACTTTGTTCTGGTTCCGTCCTTACCACTGCTTATACCACCCCCTTGAAGTTTCCCCAGGACTCCCTATCCTGATCTGAAAGGCATAGTGCCCACCTCATCTACCTGCCTCAGGATTGCTGCAAAGAAAAAGTAAAATACAAGGAGATACAATTCCTTGTATCTCTGGGGCACAGCAGGGGTACAGTCAAGGTTTCCTTAGTTGCGAAAGGGATCCTGGATAACCACCATTACCAAATTCTGTCCTCTCTTTCCCTGTGGGTCCTAGATGGGTATCTGTTTTCATGTTGGCTTTTCATGCCTCTTCCCGGCTGCTTTTGGTTGCCTTCTCCATGTGTCCTCCTTGGGGAGAGGAGCACCTTAGAATTTGTATGTGAATTCTTTATAAACCATGCATGTCATGATATTCTGAGATGTTTATAGGTCACAGTCTGATATAGGGAAAGAGCCCTAACTATGCAGTTAGCCAGGCCTAGATTCATATCATGGGTCAATCACAGACAGTCTAGAGCCTTAGAAAGTTACCTAACAAATTACTTTGATTCCTCACCTGACAAATATTGAAAGCAATACGACCTAAGTGTGTGGCAAGTGAAGTGAAAGTGTTAATCACTCAGTTGTGTCTGACTGTTTGTGACCCCATGGACTTCAGCCCTCCAGGCTCCTCTGTCCATGGAATTCTTCAGGCAAGAATACTGGAGTGGGTAGCCATTGCTCTCTCCAGGGGATCTTCCTGACCCAGGGGTCTAACTCAGGTGTCCTGCATTGCAGGCAGATTCTTTACTGTCCCAGCCACCAGGGAAGCCCAGCTGTGTAGAGATGGCAACTAAAAGACATAGCAAATGGATATAAAACACAACAGTGAATGGCTGAAAACTTCCTTGACTTAAGAACCTGGATGCCTGGTATCCATCTTTGAGCTACTTGCTGAGCTATGATACTCTGCAGTGTGACACCCCTCCCAACATTGCAGCTGGTCTGCTGCCCCAACCCCTATAGAGATGGTCCTTGGGAAAGTTAAGTTGATCCAGCATTGTTCACCACTTGGCAATGTCTCCAGAGGCAGAAAAGCACATCAGGCCCTTGAGCTGATCCCTTAAGGGAATGAGTCCCATGGAAGCAGGAATGTGGAGCTAGAAGGGTCTAGGATAAACAGAAGCCAGCTCCCTGGAAACCCAAAAGGTGGATGATGCTGGGATTCCCACTGTATGTTTACTGGAGGTTCAAGTCTCATTTCCTTTGAATCTCAGGGACAGGATAGGATGGAAGCAACCTAAGTGTCTATCAACAGATGAATGGATAAAGAGGTATGTGTGTATGTGTGTGTGTGTATATATATATATATATATATAAATATATATACATACACACACAATGGGAATTTTACTCAACCATAAAAAATGAAATTCTGTCATTTGTAACAATATAGATGGACCTAGGTGGTATTATGCTTAGTGAAATAAGACAGAGAAAAAGGCTTTATCTTAATACATATGTGAAATCTGAAAAATAAAACAAATAAATGAATATAACAAAACAGAATCTGACTCACAGATATAGAGAACAAACTAGTATTGCCAGTGGGGAGACGAAAGGGAGGAGGGGCAAGATAGGGATAGGAGACTGAGAGACACAAACTACTATATATAAAATAAATAAACTACAAGGATATATTGTTCAGCACAGGGAATATAGTCAATATCTTATAATAACTTTAAATGGAGTGTAATCTATTTAAATATACTATTTGTACACCTGAAACTAATGTAATATTGTAAATCAACTATACTTCAATAAAAAAAGGATAGGATAGGATGCTCAAGCTGATAGTGCCCAGGTTTATATTGCCTCTGAGGAAAGATAAACTGAGTTTAGTCATAGCTTCAGAAGTTTGCTCTGTAAATCAGCTCCAGATCTGTGGTGGTTGTGGTATGTACAGTTCATACTGCTGCAGAAGCTTGTGTCATCTGCACACGTAAAGTATATTCACCCCAGAAGGCACTAGAATTCAGCAAAATCCATTAATTCTTTCCCATGTTCCCAATGTGTCTAAAATCTCCTCTCTATACTACAACAGCATTGACTAGTTTCATAGCAGCATTTTTGAAAACAGAGCTTGGTGTGGAACCTTGGCAGTTTCATAAAATATTTCACACATTAAAAAAATACATTGTCCCTATATGCAAAGTTCAAAAAATAAGGATAAAATGAGCACATGTATTTACTATTCAGCTAAAGCATCCAGACATTATGAATAACTGTGTGTCCCTTCCTAATTGTTTTTCTTCCCCTCCTCCCCAGAGGTAACCTCCGATTAAAATTTTTTATTTGTCATTTTCTTGCTTCTCTTCAGTGTTTGCTACATTTCTCTACACACTAATAAACAATATTTGTGTTTTTTTTTCATTTTTATATAAATGGTATGTTCTCTTGGAACTTGTATTACTACTTAATATTGAGAGTTTCATTTTTAAACATAGATAAACTGATTTTAGGGCTTCCCTGGTGGCTCAGTGGTAAAAAATCCACCTGCCAATGCAGGAGATGCGGGTTCAATCCGTGGGTCAGGAAGATCCCCTGGAGAAGGAAATGGCAACCCACTCCAGTCTTCTTGCCTGGGAAATCCCATGGATAGAGAAACTTGGCAGGCTACAGTCCACAGGGGTCACAAAAGAGTCGAACACTACCTAGCTACACGATAACAACAAAGCTGAGCTTAAAATGCATTATTGTTACACTTGGGAGTAGTTCTGAACTGACCAAAAGAGGCTGAACCACTTTTTCTCCACATGTTTCAAATTATCTTTTATTCCTATTTGTATTGAGCTTACTTGACATTTTACTCCCTTAAATCAGGCAAGTCATTCCAGTGGACAGAAAATGAAGTCCAGCAGCAGCACCAGCGTGCAGCGTAGGGAGACACAGGAAGAGAAGCATGTTGTTGTGATCCCTGCACCATTCGCAGCTGTCACTCAGGCCTCCTCCCACTAAGTGCCATTTAACAGCCTCCAAGAATCTTATTTATCACCCCCTTTGCTTCACTGTGGGAACACCCGCACTTATGCAATAAAAATGACAACTCACCCTCCTGCAGATGCTTCAACAGGCACCAGAGGTCAAAGCCATCTCTTCCTCTTGCCTTGGAAAAAATTGCACCTGTCACATTTATGAAACAGATACAGGGAAAAAAAAAAAAGAAAGAAAGAAAGAAACCCAGCCATCAAAATTATCTTCACAACAACAGACAGCTCCTTGGCTACAGAGAGGCAGCTTTCTGGCTGGGTCGGTTCTAGGACGCATGCGCCCATACTGAAAGCAATTATGGGCTGTTTGAAATTTCAGCTAAATATACTGCAGTCACTGATATTGAGTAAATGATTACTGATGGCTAAATTGATGCTAAATTTATCATGAGATAGTGCTGCTTCTAAAAACATATAGGCTAAGCCCCTTTTAAGATGAGTTGTTATTTAAATATAGCATAGAGTTAAATTAGTACTGTCTAAAGGGGGTAGGTTTTAGTCCCATCCGTTCCCGGAGCTGTTGATGACCTGGAGATGATTTAGTTGATTTTCCCAGTTCACACACTGGAGAGTTGGGAAGCTAAGGGGCTGCTCTGAGGTCACACAGCTGGTAAGTAGCAGGAGAGGGTTATCTTTAGCTTTGGCTTTGGTGTAGAGTTGGAGGTCCTGTGAGACATCCAAGTCAGGTGCCAAGGAGGCAGTTGGATATTTTTTATGGTCCTATAGGAGAGAGTCAGGGTTTGAGTTACAGATTTGAGGGTGAACAGTGTTGAACATTTCACTCCCACATATTTCAACCCTGATTCTGCCAAGTGCTGCAGAGGCTGAAAAGCTTAGAATTATATTTCTCAGGATCCCTTACAGCTGGATTTCTTGATGTGATTCTGGTGATACCAATCATGTGCTCCCCAACAAGACATTTATTGTCACTTTTATATAACTTCTACCATGAAAGTTTCAAGTATATTTACAACATTTCAGTACACTGTTTCCCTGTTGCCCAGCTTTAACAATGATTACTGACTTATGCTGTTTGCTTCATTTGAACTCATATCTACTCCCTGCTTCTATATTATTTTAAAGCAATCTCAGAAGTATTTCATCCATAAAACTTTAGGTGTATATCTTTGGAAGATAAGTATCCCTTTTTGTAGCATATCCTTAATATTCAATACCATTATCACACTGAAAAAATTAACAGTAAATCCTTCTTGTAGTAGTTGTATTGTTTCATAGTGTTGTCTCATAAAATTCTTACCATTTTCTTTTCACATCAGGATTCAAATGGTATTTTGCAACTCAGTTGATAAGTCTTTTAGGGTTCTCTTAATCAATAGTTTCACACACACACAGAAGCATATTCCCCTCCTTGTAAAAAAAAACTGAGTTATTCTAGAGTTTCCAAAAATTTTAATTTTGCCAATTGCACCCTTGGTGCTTTTTTTACATGTTTTTCTGTCACTTACATTTCCTTTAAAATGGTGGTTCCGTTTACAAGACTGATTAGATTCAGGCTCAGTTTTTTTGGTAAGAAAACTTAATAGAAAGTGCTGTGAACTTCACAGAAATCCTTTAAAGGGAGGCAGAAGGGTCAGAGGCATAGTAGGAGATGTGGTTGTAGAAGTAGAGATTCAGGGGACTCGAGGAAGCGGCTATACACTACGGAAACTTCACAGTGGTCCTGCTGCTGCTGCTGCTGCGAAGTTGCTTCAGTCGTGTCCGACTCTGTGCAACCCCAGAGATGGCAGCCCACCAGGCTCCCCCATCCCTGGGATTCTCCAGGCAAGAACACTGGAGTGGGTTGCCATTTCCTCCTCCAATGAATGAAAGTGAAAAGTGAAAGTGAAGTTGCTCAGTCGTGTCCGACTCCTAGCGACCCCATGTACTGCAGCCTTCCAGGGTCCTCCATCCATGGGATTTGCCAGGCAAGAGTACTGGAGTGGGTTGCCATTGCCTTCTCTGATAGTGGCCTCTAGAAGCTGGAAAAGGCAAAGAAACAGATTCTTTTCTGGAGCCTCTGGAAGGAAGGAATGCAGTCCTGCTGACACCTTGCTTTTAAGTCTTCTGAGTCCCAGAGTGCGAGATAATAAATTTGTGTTGTTTTAAGCCACTAAACTTGTGGTAATTTATTACAGCAACAATAGGAAACTAATAGCGTAGGTAAATAACAGCTTAGCCACTCAGTCGTGTCCAACTCTTTGTGACCTTATGGACTGTAGCCCGCCAGGCTCCTCTATCCATGGGATTCTCCAGGCAAGAATACTGGAGTGGATTGCCATGCCCTCCCCTAGGGGATCTTCCCAACCCAGGGATTGAACCCATGTCTCTTATGTCTCCTGCATTGGCAGGCAGGTTATTTACGGTTAGCACCACCTGGGAAGCCCAGACAGGCTTTTACCCATCTCCAAAATTATAAATTAATATAATATATGAAATAAATATAACTAAATTAATCCATGGTTTCTTCTAATATTTTTATGGTTTTATTTTTATTTTAAATTGTTACTCTATCTGGGTTTAGTTTTGATATGAAGAGTAAAGTGGGGATTCAGTTTATTTCTTTCCAAATGGTTAGCCAATTTCTCTATACATTTATTGAGTAATTCTGCCATTCCCCATGGACTTGAAATGCCATCTTTACCATTAACTTAGCAATCAGGACTCTCCTCTGTTCTAATCATCTATCTATTTCATATTTAGGACCAAGCTATTTAATTATTATAATTTTATAATAAGCTTTGGGCTATATTATAAAAACTACTGATAGGGCTAGTCCACTCCTGCTACACTTACTTTACAAAATAGTTCCTGGATTTCACTTTTTAAATTTTTGATGTGGATATTAGAATCAGGGTGTCTGGCTCTACCCAAAATCCTGTTGATATTTGTGTATGATTGCTTGTGTAGGACTGCATATGCATTAGTTTAGAGAGAATTTACATATTATAGTATTAAGTGTTCCTGTTCAAAAACACAGTAGGTCTTCTCTTTTACTCTTATGTCTCACAGCTTTCAAGTTTTCTAGATCTAAATTCTATGCATTTCTTCAATTTGTTCCCTTGTGTGTTGTGTATATTTGCTGCTATTGTAAATAGAATATTTCCTTCCTTAACCTTTCTCAGCTGGTTATTTTGTATAATTGGGAAAACTATTGAATCATATATTTTAATCCTAGTCAATTTTTAAAGGCCTCCAGGGAGTGACAGCCAAAAAGCTCTTTGGGCAACCAATCCCAGCATTTAATAACCTCTGAATTTGACAACAAGAGAGCAGATTTTAGTAAGTAGGAAAATTGCCTTATTTAAAAAATAATGCTGTGTTCCATTTAAATACATTTTAGACATTTTATTTGAATAAAATATACATACAGAGCAGTTTTAAAAGCCTGTTTTAATAAAACTTGGTCTTAAAAATTTCAAGCTGATTTATTTATTCTTAAGACTTTTGTGCTAGGTTAGGAATAACCTGAAAGTGAAAGTCAGTCAGCCATGCCCGACTCTTTGTGACCCCATGGACTTTATAGTCCATGGAATTCTCCAGGCCAAAATACTGGAGTGGGTAGCTTTTCCCTTCTCCAGTGGATCTTTCTAACTCAGGAATCGAATTGGGGTCTCCTGCATTGCAGGCGGATTCTTTTCCTGAAGGAACCCCTGATAACAATGAGGAGACAGAGTCTAATGAGTATGGCATAACGGGGGAGGCATTGGAAGCCTGCAAGGGGTGCAGTGGAACCCACAGGAGGGACCTCAGTTGGGTAGGGGGGACGAAACCTCAGGATAGGGGTCAAACAGATGTGAGAGGAAACTGCACCAAAGCCCAGCTACCAACGTTGAAAGGATATTTTGGTTTTGCTAACTGAAGGATGAACAAGAAAATTAAAAAAGCCTGCAAGCAAATTAGTAGTAGCTGCTCCTTTCAAGGGCAAATTGCTGAGGTTAAGAGAGGAACTCAGGAGTCGGTCACACCGCCTGCCAGTGAAAAAGCCATGCGTTGCTTTCATCTTCACTGTTCTTTTAATTTTAATAAGTGCAGCTATCTCGGATTCGGTATAGGCCAAAGCTTATTTGCAGTGATATTAGATTTATGATTGTAGCCCTATATCAGCCTGAAAATTCATTTGTAATTCTCATTTACATGCCTGACTTGTAGAAAGTGTCTTTATTTCTTTTTATTTTTATAACATTTGCAAGTTTTAAATAGTGAACAGTTGGGATAACCTGGGCATCCTCTTGAGGATGCCCACAAAGGGCTTCCCTGGTGGCTCAGACGGTAAAGAATCTACCCGCAGTGAAGGAGACCCGGGTTCCTTCAGGAAGATTCCCTGAAGATGGCTACCCACTCCAGTATTCTTCCCTGGAGAATTCCATGGACAGAGGAGCTTGGCAGGCTGCAGTTCATGGGGTCACAAAGAGTTGGACACAACCGAGGGACTAACACTTTCACTTTTTCACTTACAAAGTGAAATGGGAATGTGGCCTCCTGAGATCCCCAGAAGTTCCTTCCCACCTTAAAAGGTGGCTGTCTGTGAGCAAAACAAAACCCAAAAAGTTGTTATTATTTGTTTATTCATCGATCTAGTTACCGACTGCCCCTCCATTCACCTGTCCCATTCACTCACTCACCCCACCTCCCACCCATCCTCTTCATTACTTCTTCACCCATGCAGCTTCTGACCAGCCCCTCCTCCACCCATCTGCTCTCCCCCCCACCTTCCTATCCATTTACTCACCCATCCACCCACGTCAGACATGGGTTTGAAATCCCTCTTGAAACTCCAGTTCCCAAACCCTTGTTCTTTCTCTTGTATTATAGTACTCCCCTCCCAGCAGGGTACAGTGGCACTAGTTCCAAGAGGCCCTGCCTCTCCTAGCTCCCTGCAGTTCCTGGTCTGGACACCTCCAGGCTCAGTCCTGCCCACTCTGACCCAATGAACACAGCCAATCATTGTGTATTAAGAACTGTTACTTTTTACAGTGGCCTTGGAAGTCATCTGCTTCTCTGAGCTCCTGACTCCCCCGAGGAACAACTTCTATCCCACTATTCCTCTACCTTTCTGGACCTGCTTGTCTGGATCTAGAGGGTCCAAATCAGCTATCCAGACTCCCTGATTTCACTACATCTCTTTGGGACTGTGTCTGGGGCTCCCGGAAAGCCAGTTGGTTGCAATTGTGGAAAACACTGCAGTCTTCAACATCTAAAGGTGTGTTATCTCACATAACAAGAAGTCAGGAGGTAGAGCCTCTCCGTAGCTGGTAATTCAGTGTCTCAAGGATGTCACCACAGGTCGTGTGCTTGCCATCTTCATCTTATGCATGTCAATGCTTTCCTCCCCTAGAGTTCCACACTGGCTGTTCCAGGCAACACACAGAGACATGACATCTCCTGAAGAAGGACATTGTCTCCTTTGTGCTTCTTTTATTTGTAAGGAAATCTTTTCCAGAAGTCCTTCAGATGTCTCCTTGGGTCCTCTTGGCCAGGACTGAGTTCCATGCCCAAACCAAAATGAGTCATTGATAAATGAGACAAAACTATAAGGCCTGACTTAGACCAGGCATAATTTGCCATAAGTCACTCCCTGAACCCATGGGAGAGGACAGCTGAATGAAATTGGGTTTTTGTTGACAAGGAAGGAGGCAGAAAAGGATGTTGTATAGGGACTATCGAAACTTGGACTTACAGCTCTGTGTTTTTCATTAGTTAGGGGCTGTTTTCTTCCCAGGGGGACACTGGGTTCTCAGAGGCTACTCCCTATCCCTCGGGGCTGCTGGGTGTCAGGGGGGAGACACTTGGTGATGTCTGAAGCCATTTTTGGTTCTCACAGTAGAGTAGAGAGGAGCTATTGGCATCTGGGATGCTGCAGTGTCAAAGTGCCGAGACTGAGAAATCTTCCATTAAAAATATGAGAAGGAAGCATGATGAACGGAAAGAATAAAACTGCTTTTATGAAGGTTAAAATGATTTTTACACAATTTTTTAAACATCTGTAATTCTTATTTGTAATATCTTAGTGGCATCTCCGGGAATCAAGGGCCATGGGATTAAAAGACATCCATGGGAAGTAAATCAGCAATTTTTGCCAACAGACTTGTAAAGCTTAAAGAACAGGAAACACACAACAATCGTGGGGGTGTGGTGATGTAGACATTTGTTTAGGCTGGTAACAGTATGAAATATTCTCATTGTTCTCAAAAGCAATTTGACAATGTGTTGATAACTCTTCAAAGCTTTCTTATTCTTTCATCCTCAAAATCGACATCAGAGAATTCATCCTAAGGGGAAAATCCAAAGTGTTAAAAAAAGCTTTAATGCAATTCTGTATTCTAAGCACCGTTATTTACAATGAAACATTGAAAATGACTTTAATTTCCAACAATAGGTGTATATAGCAGTAAAATATGATAGAGGTTCATGGTAGAATTTTATGTCCACATTAAGCATGATGTATATGAACAAAAAAATCACTCATAATGGTAAATGCAAAACTGAGGAAATGAAATTGATTGCATACCATGATCATAGTTACGAAAATAAATATCTTAAAACATATACATATAAAGGCAACCTTGGGACTTCCCTGGTAGTCCACTATCTTAGACTTCATGTTCTCCATGTTCAGTCCCTAGTCAGGGAACTAGATCCCACAGCTGTAACTAAAGATCCTGCATGCTACAAATAAGACTTGGCACAGACAGATAAATAAAATATTTTTTAAAAAGGCAACCTGACAGGAAACGCATCCAAATGTTAGCCAAACTATTTCTTTGTACCAGTGAGGATACAGGTGATTTTTATTCTTTGTCTTTCTTCAGGTAATGCAACTATGTTTATTTAAACTTATTTTGTTCAAGGCAACAAATACTAAATGTACAGATTGTACAACAATTCAATATTTAGATCTATTTCTGTTCTTTTTTTTTTTTTTTTTTCTGATACCTTCTGTCTTCCTTTTTCCTCATTTCAAAACTTTTCCTGAATAAGGTACATTGGCAGTAAGAAATTTATAGATGTACTTCAGAGCACCCTTAAACCTCTAAAATTATAAGATATATGTACTCTTTTTTTGAAAAGAGTCTTTTAATTGGGAGTACTTTTAAATAATAATAGTTCTTTTGATTTATTTTTACCTTGATCCTATACTGCTTTGATAACAAGAAAGAAAATCATTTTAAAAAATTTTACAGGGGATTGAAGCACAAGGGGCAAAACCATATGTCAAATTGAAGGACAACTATGGATCAACGTTAGGGACTATCAGTGGACCAGAGGATCTTGATCCTCACTTCTGACCTGGGATCAACGGGCTCAAACGCCCTCACTGATAGATGGGTCCTTTGTATCTGGCTAACCCTGACAGACGATAGGGGATTCCTGAACCAATTAGATGCTCATTCCTGGGGCTGTGAGAAGCCTCAGAATACAGCAGGCACCTCTGGGAGCCAGAGCAGAGATCCCGAGGCATCACAGAGAGTTTCCAATCTAGTGCCATTCTAAATTCAGTCCCCTATTATGCCACGAAAGAAAAAGCAAGTAGCATTTACTACTTCTGACTCTCAACTTTCTGTTGACCTTGTGTTTTCTCAAGATAAGAGGGCTGTTCTCTAAATTTCTGTAGTGATGGTCTCTGTCGATATCACAGGTGTTGAAAGTGAAGTCCAAGGTGGTAAATGAGATAATCGAGAAAGTCTGCATTCCTTCCCTTGGTCTTCTCTTCCATTGCCAATCAACTCCAGGACTCCTCAGTTCCCCAGTCTAATGTGATCTACATATACTGATTGTCTTCACCATGTTACTGACTGGGGGACAAATTCTTTCTTACTTTTTATGGCCTGCTGCAGAAAATCACCACTTTTGAGAAATCATCTTGGCCCACCCCAGCCCCCACCATGCATGCAGAACTAATGAATCTGTATAGCTTCTCACAGCACACTATAGGTTCTTAGTAAATAATCATTGTAAAACTTAAGAAAGAATGTAGATTTTCTTCATCATGAGTTCTCATTTCTCAATTACTCTGTAAACTAACAGCATCAGTCATAAGGGAGTTTAATGCAAAAGCAGATTCCCAGGACCTCCTACCCTTCTCTTGAATGAAGCTGTCTTTGGGTTGGGTCCAGGAAGCTGCCTTTTATAACATACCCCCAGGGGACTTTTCTGCACACTGAAGTATAAGAACCATTGGCTAAGGTAAAATAATGCTTCAGGCCAGCTTTCAGCCAGTCTCTGAAATGTTTATAGCCATCTGAAACTTTGCTCAGAAATATTTACTTGATAAGACATTACCAAAAGCGGTGGGGGCGGGGGGTGGGGGTGGGGGGAGGGTGCATAAAGATCAAAAGAAGCAATGAACATAGGCTCCAAATAGTTGTGGATTAGAGACCTAAATGCTCAGCCAATTTTCTCTTCTCTCATGAAACAGGTATAAGCTTGTAGTATCCCCCAAGCAGATAGAGTTTTAGAGCTGGAAGAAATCCAGTCCAATTCCCTTGATGTTATATTGTATCTTCCAAATAATGAACACCAAGACAAATTTTGACATGGAGGAGATTTATTGGGAGAAGAGTCTGAAGAATGGGAGAGGGAACAGGACTAGACAGGGAGCACCTACTGACTGCGGTGCAGCCCTGACACCTATAAGAGGTGAGAAGGAAGGAAAGATTGGGTAGAAAAATCCACAGGCTGCAGTCCAGCTAAGAAAGGGTCTTGGCCAGGCTGATGAGGGGCTGCTGAGCAGAGAGGGCACATTAGAGGAGTCTTGGGTTGGTTAGAAATAGCCAAGCCCTCTGGACTTGGTTGTTGGGTAGAAGCAGCTTTGTGAGGGTGGGGGGTGGAAAGGAATCATTGCCTTGGTGGGACTGTCACAGTGAATCTAAAGGTACCAACTGACTATACTCCACACATCAAGTTCTTGGAAAGACAGAACTGGACAGTGGACCCCTGCCACATGCTCCATATCACAGTTAGTATAGTTCAGTTCAGTTCAGTTGCTCAGTCGTGTCCAGTGCTTTGCGATCCCATGGACCACAGTATGCCAGGCCTCCCTGTCAATCACCAACTCCCGGAGTTCACCCAGACCCATGTCCATCGAGTCGGTGATGCCATCCAACCATCTCATCCTCTGTCGTCCCCTTCTCCTCCTGCCCTCAATCTTTCCCAGCATCAGGGTCTTTTCCAATGAGTCAGCTCTTTGCATCAGGTGGCCAAAGTACTGGAGTTTCAGTTTCAACATCAGTCCTTCCAATGAACACCCAGGACTGGTTGGATCTCCTTGCAGTCCAAGGGACTCTCAAGAGTCTTCTCCAACACCACAGTTCAAAAGCATCCATTCTTCGGTGCTCGGCTTTCTTTATAGTCCAACTCTCACATCCATACATAACTACTGGAAAAACCATAGCCTTGACGAGACGGACCTTTGTTGGCAAAGTAATGTCTCTGCTTTTTAATATACTGTCTAGGTTGGTCTTAACTTTCCTTCCCAGGAGCAAGCGTCTTTTAATTTCATGACTGCAATCACTATCTGCAGTGATTTCAGAGCCCCCAAAATAAAGTCATCCACTGTTTCCACTGTTTCCCCATCAATTTGGCATGAAGCGATAGGACCGCATGCCATGATCTTCATTTTCTGAAAGTTGAGCTTTAAGCCAACTTTTTCACTCTCCTCTTCCACTTTCATCAAGAGGCTCTTTAGTTCTTCTCTTTCTGCAATAAGGGTGATGTCATCTGCATATCTGAGGTTATTGATATTTCTCCCAGCAATCTTGATTCCAGATTGTGCTTCTTCCAGCCCAGCATTTCTCATGATGTACTCTGCATATAAGTTAAATAAGCAGGGTGACAATATACAGCCTTGACATACTCGTTTCCCAATTTGGAACCAGTCTGTTGTTCCATGTCCAGTTCTAACTGTTGCTTCCTGACCTGCATATAGATTTCTCAAGAGGCAGGTCAGGTGGCCTGGTATTCCCATGTCTTTCAGAATTTCCCACAGTTTATTGTGATCCACACAATCAAAGGCTTTGGCATAATCAATAAAGCAGAAACAGATGTTTTTCTGGAACTCTCTTGCTTTTTCAATGATCCAGTGGATGTTGGCAATTTGATCTCTGGTTCCTTTGCCTTTTCTAAAACCAGCTTGAACATCTGGAAGTTTATGGTTCACGTATTGCTGAAGCCTGGCTTGGAGAATTTTGACCATTACTTTACTAGCATGTGAGATGAGTGCAACTGTGCAGTAGTTTGAACATTCTTTGGCATTGCCTTTCTTTGGGGTGGGAATGAAAACTGACTTTTTCCAGTCCTGTGGCCACTGCTGAGTTTTCCAAATTTGCTGACATATTGTGTGAAGCACTTTCACAGCATCATCTTTCAGGATTTGAAATAGCTCAACTGGAATTCCATCACCTCCACCAGCTTTGTTCATAGGGATGCTTCCTAAGGCCCACTTGACTTCACATTCCAGGATGTCTGGCTCTAGGTGAGTGATCACACCATCATGATTATCTGGGTCGTGAAGATCTTTTTTGTACAGTTCTTCTGTGTATTCTTGGCACCTCTTCTTAATATCTTCTGCTTCTGTTAGGTCCATACCATTTCTGTCCTTTATCGAGCCCATCTTTACATGAAATATACCCTTGGTATCTCTAATTTTCTTGAAGAGATCTCTAGTCTTTCCTATTCTATTATTTTCCTCTATTTCTTTGCACTGATTGCTGATGAAGGCTTTCTTATCTCTCCTTGCTCTTCTTTGGAACTCTGCATTCAAATGGGCATATCTTTCCTTTTTGCTTCTCTTCTTTTCACAGCTATTTGTAAGGCCTATGATGCAGGTATGACCGAAATCAAATTCCTTATGATTATACAGTGGAAGTGACAAATAGATTTAAGGGACTAGATCTGATAGACAGAGTACCTGATGAACTATGGATGGAGGTTCGTGACATTGTAGAGGAGACAGGGATCAAGACTGTCCCCAAGAAAAACAAATGCAAAAAAGCAAGATGGCTGTCTGAGTTAGTGTAGAGTAAGGACTAAATTTTAGTCCAGGATTCTTTTATTCTGCAAACTATTATTACTTTAATGTCTAACTATATCCCACACCCCCAACTATTATAGGCTTGAATCGATATTTAAAAAAAATTTTTTCTTAATTTATTTGTATTTATTTATTTGGCTGCTCTGGATCTCAGTTGTGGCACTTGGGATGTTCAGTCTTTAGTTGTGGCATGTGGGATCTAGTTCTCTGACCAGGGATTGAACCTGGGCTCCCTGCATTGGAAGCCCAGAGTCTTAACCAGAGAAGTCCTATGTAGGTTTGAACTTAATCTTGTGAATTCTAGAACTAGATCTCATGAGAGGTAAAGAAGGCAAGGCTGGTTAAGTAAGAAAAGGAAAGGGAGGGATGCAGAGGGGATTGAAGGTCTTTGGGGGAAAGAGTGAGACAGCTGACTAGGGTCACAGTTGGTCTGTTTGTCTATACAGCAAGCTTTCCATTTCCCCCATTTGGAGAACCCCTCCTGCTCTCCACGTGGTTCTCAGAGAGCTCTCAGTCTTGGTGCTCTACTTCCCATCCCAGCCAGGAGCACATGACCTAGGTGGCTGGAATCCTTAGGATTGATATTCAAACTTTGGGAGAAAGAAATTCTCTTTCTGCTGGAGTAACAAAACTCTGATTGCAGGAAATAGGGAAACTGATGATGGTCTTTCTTGTTCTTTGGGGAGAGGACCTCTGGAGAATGGAGACAGGCAGAAGTGAGCAGGGATGAGAGGTGAGTAGAAAGAGAATGTATGTGAGTCATGGGCACATTGAGGCCTGACCCAGCTCTTCCCTCTTCCCTGTATTCTGGGAGGCCCTTCTCAGACATGTGAGTCAGTGTGCTTGCTTCCTTTTACCTGACTATACTAGGCAGATTCTAACATGGCCCCCAAATTCTCAGCCCCTGGTATATACACATCTTGTCTTAGTCAATCAAACACCAATCTAGGTTTCTCTGGAAGAGGTTTTGCAGTTGTTACTAAGGTTCAAGTAAATCGACCTTAAGATAGACAGAATAGGTGAATCTGACCTAATCACATGAACCCTGAAAGCCCAGTCTAGAGATTACAGTTGGAGAAAGCAGAGAGATTTGAAGTATGAGAAAAACTCAGTGAGGGAGATGGAGGCACCATGTACTAAAGAGTGCAGGTGGCCTCTAGGAGCTGAGAGCAATTCCAGATAACAGTCGTTTAGCCATAAGGAGGTGAATTATGCCAGCAGCTTGAATTAGATGAGAGACAAATTTCTCCCCAGAGGCTCCAGATGAGAACTCAGCAGGCAACACCTCAGTTTCATTGAGCCCTTGAACAAGAACCTAGCCACATCATACTTGTCTGTTTGTGGTAATTTCTTTATCAACTTGTGGTCACTTCTTTATCAACAGTAGAAGATGAGCACACTTGAATTCATTTTACTTACAACTGAAGAAGTCCCGACTGAAGAGTGGGGAGAACATAGTCCCCCTTCACTCTTTGGAGCCTCTACAAACTGTTGTTCTTCACTCTGCTTTTCTTGGGTATGAATCTGCTTAATAATGGCAGCTGCTGTTGACTAGTGTGATGGAAGAACCCAAAAAAATATTTTGATAGGGACAAAGGGAGTACGAAATGGCTCTTGGTTCTGAAGTGGGCTAGGGAGGAAGATTACCGGGGGAATGAAGATGGGGAAAAAGACTGGTGGGACCTGGAAGAGACATGTGTCCTAATGAATCTCCCTGCTTCCACCATTCTCAACAGCAGCCAGAGCGATATTTATAAAATGTGGATCAGGTCACACTCTGAGCTCTCCAAGGCTTCCCGTCTCACATGGGGTAAAACCCAGAGTTCTTCAAGAAGCCATGGGACCTCCACAACCCAGCCCTTCACCTCTCCTGCCCACTCTTTGCCCTCGCTGCTCGCTCTGCCCCAGGCAAACTGGCCTCTGTGCTACTGCATCAGCCCGACCACATCCTTGTGCCTCTGGGACTCTGCTGCTACACCTCTGCCAGGTGTGCTCTTCCCTAACGCCCTTCATTCATTACTCTCCTGTGTCCATCTGCTCTCTACTCAAATGTTACTTCCTCAGTGAAGCCTTCCTTCCCTGCTGTGTGTAAAATTTTAACTCCACCCCTCAAGTGTTCCTTCCTTGCTTTATACTTTTTCTTTGCATTAATTACTTCCTACCAGATTGTTTATTCCACTTATTTCACGTGTTTGTTGTCTGACTCTCTTACTTGAATGTCAGCTTCAAGCACACAAGGATTTAGATTTGTTTTGAGCATTCTGTATCCCCCATAATGAAAACCATGACCAAAAAGGGGATGTGTGCATAAGGAGAGATATATTTTGCTTCGTAAGGGTGATTTCTTTCTCTTTAAAAGAAATTGGTGGTAGGTAATATGATCTAGCAATCCCACACCTAAACATGTATCCAGAAAAGACAAAAACTCCAATTCAAATAGATACATGCAGTGTTCATAGCAGCACTATTTACAGTAGCCAAGACATGGAAGGAACCTAAATATCCATCGACAGAGGAATGGATAAAGAAGATGTGGTACATATGCCCAGCCATAAAAAAAGAATGAAATAATGCCATTTGCAGCAACACGGATGGCCTAGAGATGAAGGTGAAGTAAGTCAGACAGAGAAAACACACCATGTGATATCACTTATATGATCATAAATGATATCCATATGGTATGTGAAATCTAAAATACAGATGGACTTACAAAACAAAAACAGACTCATAGACATAGAAAACAAACTTATGGTTACCGAAGGGGATAATTTGGGAATATGAGATTAACAGATGCATACTACCATAAATAACCAACAAGGACTTACTGTATAGCACAGGGAGTTATATTCAATATCTTGTAATAAAACTTTGAAAGTGAAAGTTGCTCAGTCGTGTCCAACTCTTTGCAACCCCATGGACTGCACAGTCCATGGAATTTTCCAGGCCAGAATACTGGAGTGGGTAGCCTTTCCCTTCTCCATGGGATCTTCCTAACCCAGGGATTGAACCCAGGTCTCCCTCATTGCAGGCGGATTCTTAACCAGCTGAGCCACAAGAGAAGCCCAAGAATACTGGAGTGGGTAGCCTATCCCTTCTCCAGTGGATCTTCCTGACCCAGAAATTGAACCAGGGTCTCCTGCATTGCAGGCAGATTCTTTACCAACTGAGCTATGAGGGGAGCCCAATGAAACTGTAATGGGAAATAATTTTTAAAAGAATATAGATATATAACCAAATCATTTTACTATATGCCTGAAACCAACACAATATTATAAATCAACTATACTTCCGTTTTAAAAATAGGAAGAAATTTGTGGAGGATATATTGTTTAAGGAAAATAGTGAACTGGCCATTTGTTCCCTATAGCTACAAAAATCCAACACAATGGACCATATGGCTTTGCAGTTCACTTTCATGGAGAGCAGACAGTGAAGACTGCTGTGATGGAAAAAGAAATACATGATATAAAACATAAACCCCCCATGAGGCTTTATGATACAAAGCACCTGGGAGCCTGGCTCCTGATGACAGTTATCATTTATAAATATCAAATAAATATAATCATGAAAACACTCATTGCTCCCAGCCAACTTCCAGCTGGGCAGCTGCCACTCTTCCTTGTCTGTTTATTGTCACCTGAGCAATGAGGCCAACCTGACATCAGAACTCTCCCAAAAGCAAAATTGTTTGTGTTATTTCAAGAAGTGAGGGGTATAAACAACAGCACAACTGGGTCTTAAAAGCTACAGTGAAAAATTCCTAGCTACTCCCAAAATATGCCCTGAACTATAAATAGCTACATATATTTTATGTATGTGTACATAATGTTTCTTTTTTTATTGTGTTTGTGATGCGAGCCATTTAATACAAACCCATTTGTTTATGATTCATCAGACCTTTCCCACTCCAGTACTCTTGCCTGGAAAATCCCATGGATGGAGGAGCCTGGAAGGCTGCAGTACATGGGGTCGCTAAGAGTCAGACATGACTGAGCGACTTCACTTTCAGTTTTCACTTTCATGCACTGGAGGAGGAAATGGCAACCCGCTCCAGTGTTCTTGCCTGGAGAATCCCAGGGACGGCGGGGCCTGGTGGGCTGCCATCTATGGGGTCGCACAGAGTCAGACACGACTGAAGCGACTTAGCAGCAGCAGACCTTTCTCATGGACAAAGACTTTGTGCAAGACACAATACAAGGTACAGGAAATATAAAAGTGAGCAAGATAAATGGGTTCAGTTCAGTTCAGTCTCTCAGTCGTATCTGACTCTTTGCAACCCCATGAATTACAGCATGCCAGGCCTCCCTGTCCATCACCAACTCCTGGAGTTCACTCAAACTCACGTCCACTGAGTCCGTGATGCCATCCAGCCATCTCATCCTGTCGTCCCCTTTTCCTCCTGCCCCCAATCCCTCCCAGCATCAGAGTCTTTTCCAATGAGTCAACTCTTCGCATGAGGTGGCCAAAGTATTGGAGTTTCAGCTTTAGCATCATTCCTTCCAAAGAACACCCAGGACTGATCTCCTTTAGAGTGGACTGGTTGGATCTCCTTGCAGTCCACGGGACTCTCAAGAGTCTTCTCCAACACCACAGTTCAAAAGCATCAATTCTTCGGTGCTCATCTTTCTTCAGTCTAACTCTCACATCCATACATGACCACTGGAAAAACCATAGCCTTGACTAGACAGACCTTTGTTGGCAAAGTAATGTCTCTGCTTTTGAATATGCTAGCTAGGTTGGTCATAACTCCTTCCAAGAAGTAAGTGCCTTTTAATTTCATGGCTGCAGTCACCATCTACAGTGATTTTGGAGCCCAGAAAAATAAAGTCTGACACTGTTTCCACTGTTTCCCCATCTATTTCCCATGAAGTGATGGGACCAGATGCCATGATCTTCGTTTTATGAATGTTGAGCTTTAAACCAACTTTTTCACTCTCCTCTTTCACTTTCATCAAGAGGCTCTTTAGTTCCTCTTCACTTTCTGCCATAAGGGTGGTGTCATCTGCATATCTGATGTTATAGATAAATGGGTTATTTATTAGTTAATTTATTTATTTGGCTACCTTGGGTCTCAGCTAGCTGTGGCATGTGGGATCCTCGTTGCCTTATGAAGGATCTTTCATTGCAGCCGACAGTCTCTAGTTGTGGCTTGTGGGAGACAGACTTTTAATTAGTTAGCATTAGGTTCAGCTACATATATAACAGAAAAATCCAAACAAATGAGAGGTTTTCTCTCCCTTACATAGAAGAGAACCAGAGGTACAAAATCACATGTTGGGATGGAAGAGTCATGCTGTCTGAAGTCAGGCTTTTGTATCTTTCCACTCTGACTTGCCAGCTGCAAAGTTTCTTCCTCAACATCAACTTCTGGTCCAAGATGACTGCTGGAGCTCCAGCCATGACAATCCTTTTCCACGCTGCTGGGAGGAGAAGGACAAAGATATGTGCAGCCCCTCATATTTAAGGAGGCTTTCTGGAAACCTACATAATACTCTTTCTAACATTTCATTAAGTACCACTTAGCCATGTGGCCACAAACAACTGCACAAGGGTCTGGAAAATAGTGTAAATTAGCAGGATATCAGCTAAAAATTGAGATTCTTGGGATCAACAAATTGTCAAGCAGGACACCATGCTCTGGTTATCAATGCTCAGGGAGGACCCCGATTATTACTACATGGAGGAATAGCAGAGATCATCCCTGTGCCACCCACAGGGAGTGGAAGTCCAAATGCTTCTTCCCATAGCATCTTGGTGTCTGAGTTGCCAAGGAAAACACAACATTGTCAAGCATTGAATGAATCAACCCTTTACTCACATTGAGAAGAAAGAGAAAGATCAGCGCCAGCGGTGCGTACTAGTTCCTCTGCTGGCGGATGTCACACATTAATGAATATATAGAAGAAATAAGTATTAACCTTTGATATTAATCACACTGGACCTTAGGCTAAGTAAATTCTTCCCTTAATTAAAACCCACTACACCCTCACCCTATAGGAATGTAACTTTATTTGGGTGGCATCTGCTTTAAGAATAATCACCCCTGGAGAAATAAGTGTCCTGGTTGACTGACCGCTGTCACAAGGAGAGGGTCATAAATTGTCAGCAGGCCCCCTGGCCAGAAGATGATGTAACAACCCTAAGACCTCTGTATACATTTGTATGAAGCCACCTGACTTTGATAAAAGTCAGGACTGCTGACCCCGTGTGACTTCTGCATAACATCTCAGTGTATAAAAGTAGACCATGGAAAATAAAGAATTGGGATCAGTTTCTCGAAATACTGGTCTCCCCATGTCGCTCTCTCTCTCTCTCACTCTGGCTGAGTTTCCATCTGGAGCGCGGAACCCACCCTGCTTACTAATTATGCCTGGGCTTCTAAGATCCGACCGGGGAGGCCTCAGTGTCTCCTCTCCTTTGGGAGAACGGAAGGACGCCTGCGGCCTCCGTAAGTGGTGCAAACTTCTTGTCTTGAAGTTTTATTGGTCTCCCGCGTAATCCAAGCTACTCAGCCTCTTTTCTCCACTGAATTTTCCTACTGAGCTATCCTTATTCTATTACTCTTTATATCTTTAATTAATATCTAATTGAAGCTATTGTATCCTGATCCTCGCCGAAGCCGTCTCCCCTTCGAATACCCTGGATCAGCCGGGGCTGGACCCCGGCAGTAAAGTAGTCATATCCTGTCCTAATGTCATTTTTCATTGCTTCACGGTTGTTTTTTTATGTACTTGTTGCTAAATTGTGAGTTTCCTGGGGCAGGGACCGTGACTTCAGTGTGGTCGCTCTGCTCCTTCATGATGCCTGAGGAAGGGAAGGGCTTATGTAAATGGAAGTTGTTGAACTGAAGCTGAATGTGAGCTAGATCAGAGAGTAACAGAGTCTGTAGATAACACCTGAGGAGACAGAAGTGGGGTTTCCTGGGAGTCTCATGGGCTCCGAACTTAGGGTCTTCTGAGACCCGTTATCTTTCTAATGAGGGACTTTGAGATTCAGTGAAAGGAACACTGAAAATCAAGAGACTAAAGCCCACTTGTGACTCTTCTACACAAACTGTGTGACCATGTAGAAAGCAGCAGACTCCTGGGGCCAATGTTGTCTTATTTATAAAATGAGAAAGATGGTCTTGGTGGTATTTTGTTTACAGTCTTAAAATTCTGTGAATATACTCATCTTGCTTTTTGACATTTCATTGATTCCTTTGAATCTCTGTTCAACATTTGAGTAGTGTCACAATCTGGTTTCATTTTTAAAGGTCATTGTATTTATCTTGCACCACTTAAAAATTCAACAGTAACCTTTTCAATTTAAACTGAGGGAAGACTCAATTTAGAGAAAAGAGCATTGGACTGAAAATCAGGACACAAGCTCTAGTTTCCATTCTGCCCTAATGGGATGAAGGATATTGGCAAAACTGCTTAAAATCTTTGAGCCTTGGCCTCCTCATTTGTATGTATAACACAGCCGGTGTAGATTTGGTAAAAGGCAAGATCGGACTTTCTAAGGTACTAACACAGGGGAAACAGCCTCTCTTTTTTCCTGTTAGTAAGACAATCATCTGTGCTTTAGCTAAGCGCATGGCAGCCCAGCCAGAGACTTCATCTCCCCACCTTCCTTATGGCTCTGAGATAAAGAGTAGGCCTATGGGTGCTGAGAGAAGTATATACATCTTCCAGTTTATCCCCAACCTAAGCACAGTTTGCTCACCCTGGACCTCTTCTATCTGGGCCCCAAATTGAGCCCAGATAATGGAAGCTACAGGTTGATGCAGGTTGGGGATGGCACAGCTGAGAGGTAATAAACCAGAACCTTCCCCCCAGTTCTAACCACCACTGGCCTAGGGACTGTTTTGAGAAAGAGAAAAATAAATTTCTACTTTATTTAATCTTCTGTGTTTTGGGGAGTCTTTTGTAGCAACTTAGTCTGCACCTTGTCAATCACAGAACTATGATTCCCTTTTACTTAGTTGGCACTATGATTTTCTTTAAATGGCTTACATAGTGGTTGAGAACATAGGCTCTAGAATAAGAATGGAACAGAATCAATGTTGGTTTGGTTGCTTTTCAACCCCAGAACCTCAAGAATGTTATCTAATATTCCATGCCTTCGTTTGACAATATGTATAGTCAGGCAACATTGAAACTTACCTGTTGGGATTATTGTGAGGATCAGATGAGAGGAAAGTATAGAAAGCCATGACCTCAGTGTTGGCATCTTGTAAACCTTCAAAAAATATTCATTCCTGATACTGATAATTCGTTAAAATTATCAGTATTATCTGGATCATCCTTACTGTTATCACCAACATCATGTATTTATATGCTTTTAAAACTGGCTCTCTCAACATCCTAGACTTTGGAAACCCAGTCAGAACAGTCACCCAACCTGAACTGAGCACTCTAGGACTCTGTATATCTGTTTGACACAGGATGAATTTAGTACCATGCATGAGTGTGTGTCCCAAAGACACCTGCTGCCTTTGCATTTAGTCTGCTTGTAGTGTCAACTGCAGGGTGAGCATGGTGTTTGCTGCACCCATGGTTTTGCATGTTCAGCATCCTCTCAGGACCCAGAGCACCTGAAGTGAGATAAATGAGAGGTTGAGTTGAGGGTGGTTTCTTTTTCTCATCATCCTTACATGTGTTTTTTGGATTATTAAAAAATGCCAATGACAAGGATCTAAGGAAGAAGCTTTAAACATTACCGTTCATGTGAAAATCTTTTCTTCTTAATCAAGTATGATAATGAATGTAGAAAAGCCATGTGGTAATTGGTTCATATAGTTTGGGGATTTAAAAAAATATTTAAAAATTTTCCTTTTCAGTTCAGTTCAGTCACTCAGTCGTATCTGACTCTTTGCAACCTCATGGACTGCAGCACGCCAGGCTTCCCTATCCATCACCAACTCCCAGAACTTGCTCAAACTCATGTCCATCGAGTTGGTGATGCCATCCAACTATCTCATCCTCTGTCATCCCCTTCTCCTCCCACCTTCAATCTTTCCCAGCATTGGGATCTTTTCCAATGAGTTGGTTCTTCATATCAGGTGGCCAAAGTATTGGAGCTTCAGCTTCAGCATCAGTCCTTTCAATGAACATTCAGAACTGATTCCTGGGATTGACTTATTTGATCTCCTTGCTGTCCAAGGGACTGTCAAGAGTCTTCTCCAGTACCACAATTCAAAAGCATCAATTCTTTGATGCTTCTTTTCTTTGATCATTTTAATTAACCAAATAATACAAACTTTGTAGGAAATTAGGAAATGAAAATAAGCAAAAATTTTAATAATTAAAATCCCCTATGGTCTGATCTGATGGTTCTACCACTTAGAGATAACTATACTAGAATGCTGAGATGCTTTCTAGTCATAAGTCAGCATTTCCCCCTCGCTGTCCAGGACAGCATTCGCCCCCTATGCCTACACATCTGGCCCAAACTCTCTCCCCAGAATTCTTCCTCACTGTCACCATCCCCTGTCCTCCTACCCAGCAAAACCTGTGTGCACTGACTGTGAGATAAAAGGAGCTCCAAGCCCTGAGCCCTCCAAGCATTTATTCTCCTGTACTTTTGACACTAAACTCACAGTGTCAAAACCTAAAGAACTCCTGGCCCAGGGACTTCACTGGTAGCCCAGTGGTTGAGAATCTACCTGCCAGTGCAGGGAATATGGGTTCCATCTCTGGTCTGGGAAGATCCCGCATGCTGCAGGGCAACTGAGCCCATGCGCTGCAACTCCTGAGACTGCCCACCACAACAAAGATTCTGAGTGCCACAACTAAGACTCAACGCAGCTAATAATTTATTTATTTATTTATATTTGTAAGTAAATATTTGTTTAAAAAAAACCTCCTGGTCTAGTATGTCCCAAAATATATAATGAGGGACATCAGTTGGAATTATAATTTAAAAAAAACTTGATGACCAACTGCTGGGGTAAAGACAGCTAAACGTATACCAGAGCTGCACACACTTCAAGCTTATTCAACCTTGGACTCCCTTGTTCACGTCCATTCCCTCTGGGAAATATCAGTTTAGTTTGTCTATTTCATTTACTAGGAGAAGAAACAGTTTTCTCAGAGAGATTAGACGACTTACCTAATGTCACACTGCCTGAGAGGAACAGAACTCGGCCTTGGGACTCAAATCTATTGGCAGAAGGCCCTGTGCTTCCTCCAAGGTCCCACAGAGTCTTTGTTCTGCACTATCTTTCCATCCAGAAGTTTTGCATACACCGGTGTGTGTGTACCTGCCTCTTGTTTCCTCTGTGAGATTAGGGACCAAGTCCTAATGTTTTGTTCCTTCTTCACCAGTTCTGAAGTTGATGCTCAGTGAACCATATTGAGTTTCCTCAGAAGAGTCAGAAATATCAGCTGTAGTGGACATCTGGTCTTGCTGACACAGCCTGCATTCTTTTTGATAACATAGTTCCATTTTCCTTGAGATGCTGACCAAGTACCCTACTTCAGTCCTCATCCATGTGGTTAAGGCAGATAAGCACCATTCTCTTGGATCCCATATGACCTGAAATTAGTCAGTTAGTGTATTCTATTCCTTTGCCCACAGGAATTAGTGTTAGACCCATGACCCTGCCCAGGTGAATAGAGTCAACTTGAGACTCTTGTTGGAACTGTTGACAAAGAGGACTCTCTTTCTGGGAGTGTCCTAAGCTGGCAAAATGTAATCTTGATGCTACCTGTAGCTGCTTTGCCAAGAACCTACCAAGAAGAAAGCCAACTCAAAGAAAAGCAAAACTGTGAGATGGAAAAAGATAGCCTCGATGACACTATTTAAGAGCCTGGAGCTATCTATACCTGAAGCTAGCTCTGGGTTTTTCAGGTACCTGAGCCAATAAATTGCCTTTTTCCCAGCCTAATGGATCTGGGTTCCTGTTTTTGTATCTAGAAGAGTCCTTATTAGTAAATCAGGACAATTCTAGAATTTGGTTGCTAAAACATAAAGATTTTAAAGGGAATTTCACATGTTTTCACTGGACAATAAGCATCAAGTCAAGACATACTGAAGGGGATTATTCCGTAACTCCTGGACCTTTCTTTCCTTTTTAATAGCAAAGAAGGAGTTTTCAGGAATATGTGTTGCATACATTTTCTACCCATGAGAACTGGCAGACTTTATAAGACTGGCTAAGGGAATTCAGCTAAGAGAAAGAAGACTGTCACCATTAGTGAAAACAGAGATGATTATATATTTAATTTTATTACCACAACCCAACCTGGCTAATTCTTAGATACCTCCAGTTTGTATAACTGCACAGACAGCTATTGGATTTGAACTTAGTGAAAAGAACTCTGGATTCATGGTCTGACACATATTAGGTGCTCACTAAATATGTATTATTTTTGCTATTTTCTGACTTTATCACTTAGGGGCAGTAAAAATCACAAAATTGCATTTTTTTATCAGTTAGATGGGAATATTAATTGCTTGCTTTCTTCCAAGACAGTCCTGTTTAATTTCCATGGCACATAACACATCTGAATGGTGTACCCCCTTTGTCGTATGGACTTTTTCATGCATTTTTCCCATCACTTATTCATTCATTTATCCTCTGTTGAACTCTAGACCAGGGATTCTGCAAGGTGGTGAGGATACAGTGGTGTATAACAGTCCCTGTTAGCTTATTTCAACAATCTTTCACAGAGGTCCCACTGTGTGCCTGCTGGTTGCCTGGTCCGGTGTTTGGCATCTGGACACAAAGTTGAGAGTAAGTCATGACTCTGTCCCTACAAAGCCAGCAGGCTCCACAGTGGAGAGTCCCCCACAGCCCATGTCCTACCCTCAGGAACAGTGGGGCAGGAAAAGGATGAGAGCCACTGTGGTAGGTGATGAGGAGCCCCTGGGGAGTATTAAGCAGGAATGTAGTTAGTTCTTGGACTGGGAAAGAACACTTTAGTGAGGCAAGGGATGAAAGGGGGCCCTAAAGTAGAATAATCGCATAAAGGTGATTTGAAGGAAATGATTCCAGAAATTTTTAGGCAGTATGGAGAGCAGGCGTGCCTTCGGCTTGACAAAAGGCAAATGCTCTTACTATTGTCACGTGGTTATTTCCAGGAAAGGTTAACTCAAGGCTGAGTTTAAGAGCGCATTTCTGAAAGCAGACAGTGGCTGCACCCAGCATGGCCTGTGGCTACCTGTCTCCTGGATCAAAGCCTCAGGCAGCACTGGGCACACTTCATTACATCCACAGCAGCAACAAGACAGCCTTAAACATCCCCCTCACGGAACCAAGGTCCTTAATGGAAAAGACAACACATATACCACAGCCAAGCTGCTCAGACCAAAATAGGCCAGCCAGGAGGAGGCAGGGCCACCAAAACTCAGATCCCCAGGAGGGAGGCCTCAGCACTTCCACTTCCTTGTTAGAATGTTTCTCCTCGCAGGGCTTGCGTCTCAGTTTTAGACACATGTGGATTAACTGATGTGGAACAGTTTGATGGTACAGCCCTATCCTCCAAAAAAAAAAAAAAAAAGAGTTTTTTCTGATTATGTTAATAATTAAAGTGCACGCTCATATAGAAAATTGGGGACTACACAAACCTGAAACTATCACAACATTATTAATCGGCTATATCCCAATATAAAATAAAAAGTTTTTTAAAAAGTCACTCAAACTACCACAAGGGCACAACTCTTTCTGTCTGAGTCTACCTGTGTGTCTGTCCACACATACTGTACTCTTGTTTCCTTCTAATAAATACTTTACTTGTTTCACTAAAAAAAGAGTTTAAAAAAAGGAGAAAAATGGATACCCTTCACTATTACCATTCAGAGATAACCTTGGTCATGTTTTTAATACATTCTTGACCTTTTTCTATGTTGATGTGTGTGTTTGATTTTGGAACCATGTTGCATCCTCACTTTTACATCCTTTTTATTTTAATTTAGAGTAATTTAGTTCTGACATTGGGGTCCCTGATTTGGGAGGCTGGGAAGGGCTCTGTTCTCCTGTAAATACGCTCCGTAGTACCAGTCGGAGACAAAAGATGCTCTGATTACTTACTCAGCCTTGTGTTTGATACCAAACACTGGACCAGGCAACCAGCAGGCACACAGTGGGTCCTCTGCGAAAGATTGTTGAAATAAACTAGCAGGAACTTGACACAAGGTGGCCCTTCTGTTTCTGGCGTGCAATTTAAGTGTGCAGCATGCACCCATCACCCATAAATTGAGAATAAAACTCTCCATTGCTGTACTCAAAGCCACGTGCTGCCAGAACACAGAAATTCAGCCATGACTGCAAGGACAATTTGCAAAGCTGACCCACATGTAGTAAATGAATCTGTGGGTTTTAATGTGGTATTTGGACAAGACTATGTCACTTGAAACATATTGTTTGAGGATTATATAGATGGTACAATAAATGGATTGGAAAATGTTTAAAGAGATTATCCCACACACACACACAGAGAACAGTGGAGAAAATAAGAATCCCCTTTAGAATGCACATTCAATATATTTAGTTTTCATTCTGTGGGATTTACCTTGTAAAGATGCTTTGTGAACTGTAAAGTGCTGTGTAAATGAACATTAGCACTCAGTGTGGTATCGTTTGTATGGAACAAATGGATATGTGTGTCCATATAGATGCGCACAGAAAATCTGCTTTCAGAGTTTATAAATATTGTAATAATTTATAAATTATTATAAATTTACATTTATAATATGTAATCTAAAGCAGGCAAACTTGAAGTGCTGCTCTTTCTGCTATAAAGTTCACACGATTTTGTTTCTTTCTGTGGTTATAGATTTTGATGCTCTTATTTGGATTACCTCTCTGTTAAAAATATTTCGTGTGAGAGATATTAAGGTTTCTTTGTATTGATTTTTAAATACTTTTTTGTATTGATTTTGTTCACAAAAGAAGTATTGCAATACATATGCATAACTATTGACTAGGTTGAATAACCAAGGGCACTAACCCTAGTCTTTGCATTCTAAGAAACTGTAAACAGTCGTTCAAGCTTCAAAAGATGGTCCCTTTCCAGGTCCCTCATCTTTTTGTTTGATTGTTTGTTTTAAGCTTTTCTTTTAAAAAAAATTTTATTGGAGTATAGTTGATTCACAGTGTTGTATTAGTTTCAGGTATACAGCAAAGTGAATTGGTTATACATATATCCACTCTTTTTTTTTTAATTCTTTTCTTATGCAGGTCCCTCAGCTTATGCAGGTGGTGAAACTCTCTGGAAGGCAGACAGACTTATATCTGTGAGTGTTGGCCTCTGTCAGTAAGAGCAGGAGCTCTCATTAAGGGAGGGTCTCTCAGTAAGAGCATCCTGCAGAGACTGCCCTTACCTTTCAGCTAAGTCTCAGTCTAAATTGGCTTGGGAGACAGTTGAGCTTCCATTATTCAGAAGCTTATGCCTCACAGCTCAATGCCATGTGCAGCCAATTGCCTACAGCTCTCTGATCAGTAATGGTGAGATTTTAATCAGTGTTTTGGACTCCATCTAGAAATACATTCCAAGTCCATTTGCCTGCAAGTGCCCAGCCTTTTTTAGGACCTGTTTTAATCCATTTCCATAAAGGAAGGAACATTAACCACATGACCTCTGCTCTTCTCAGGAGTTTCAGCACCCACATGCAGAACTTCCTTCTTAAGATTTAGCTAGTCCTCTTTCTGACTTTGTGTCAGGGAAGTTGGGGCTCCTTTGTGTGCAGGGCCATGAGTCAATGACCCTTGCCCTATCCATGTTCTGGCATGCTGTGCTTCTGAGGTGGGATGGCGTGGACACACCCCTAGTCATGCCAGCTGGAGAATCCTCTGGACTTTTTCCTCTCTCCCATCCCACACCTAGTGAGTCAATGGCCCTGCCACTGTTCCTCATTGGCAGCTCTTGATCCACACCCCTTTCCCCTGCTCTAATTCCAGCCTTTACCCCAACTCATTCCCCTGTTCTCCGTGCCCCCAATCACATCCGGACTCCAAACTGAAGCCAAGGCAGTGGTCCCCAAACATATGAAATAGGGAATGTCTTAATCAAGTTTCTCCAGAGGGACAAGACCAATAGGATATATATAGAGAAAGAGACTTCTTATGAGAAATTGTCTCACATGATTTTGGAAACTTAAAAGTCCCAAATAGACCATCTGCAAGTTGGAGATCCTTGGGTGCTGGTGGTGCAAATCCCAGTCTGAATCTAAAGGCCTGAGAACCAGGAAAACCAATGGTATAAATCTTAATCTGAGGACAAGAGAAGACTTGCATTCCATCTCAAGCTGTCAGGGTGAATTTTCCCTAACCCAGGCTTTGTTCTATCCAGGCCTCCACTGGATATTGAAGAAGGCCCACCCACACTGGGGAGGGCAGTCTGCCTTACTCAGTCGACAGATTCAAATGTTAACCTCATCTAGAAACACAGACACACCCAGAATAATATTTAACCAGATATCTCAGCCCCTCATGGCCCAGTCAGGCTGACATGTAAAATTAACCATTACAGAGAGTTTTATTCCCTGTAGTTTCAGAAAGGCAGAATCTTGTAAGAAAAGCTTCCTACATGGCACAGAAGCCAGAGTTCCTTCAGGTATGCACCCATTTGCTTTTAGAGCCCAAGGCCCTGAGCAACCAGATGTTAAAAAGGCAGGTCCTGGCTTCTCCCTGCCCCAGACCTGCCACATCTCTGGGCAAGGTATGGGAGTCTGCATGACCACATGCAGACTACATGCTATGTATTCTATGTCTACATGCTGCTTGCTATGTAAACAGGATAAAGTCCAAACTCCTTCACATGGATGGTGGACTGTTTAGTGTCTGACCTCTGCCCACCTGTCTAGCACTGGGTCATGGTGTTCCCCCTTTCCTGCCAATGTCCCTCACCAGGCTCTGACCAGGAGGACTCCCACTGCATACCTCCTCCCAGTCCCCCTGATTTCATGTCTTTGTGCTACTTCTTGGTCCTGACATTCCCCCCACCTCTATGTTCTTCCTCTTTCTCTTCACTTGGCTGATACTTGCTCATATTTTCAAACCCAACTCAAGAATCCTCTGCATCTGATACCTTCGTGCTAGGATAAAGAAATATTTCATTCATTCAACAAATAGTTACAGAGGCCTTTCCACATGTCAGGCACTATTCTGGGATCTAGTAGTGGACACAACAGACAAAAGAACATACCTGCACATAACACTTATTCTCAAGAGGAAGACCAATAAGCAAATTTTTAAAAAACATGTAAAATATATGATATGTCAGATAAAGGTGACATGAAGAAAAATAAAGCAGGATGAGGTATGGGGAGAGCACTGATTTGGGGAGTAATCAAGGCAGGTCTCACTGATGAGGTGGCAAATGAGCAGAAACCCGAAGGAGAACGGTTGTCCCAGAAGAAGCAACAATATTCATGGAGATACAGTGAGTGAGTATGATTGCATGATTGAGGCATGGCAAGGATGTCCATGTGGTTGTAGTGAAGGGAGTGAGAAAGAGAAGAGGATGACGTGAGCTCAGAAAGGTCGTGAGAAGCCAGAACACGTAACCTTCCTTTTGGCTGTTGTAAGGCTCTGACTTGTCCTGCGTGGTTAATCATCAGAAGGTTTGGAACAGTGGGGAGACATGATTTGACTGAATTTTAACAGACCTTAGATGGCAAAGTAGAAACAAGGATCGAGGTCATTGTAATGGTTCAGGTGAGAGGTATTCGTGACTCAAATTAAGGGTAGGATGGGATGGTGAGAAATGGCAAGATTCAGGATTAGATGCTGGAATGCATTTGGAATGTCAGAGACAGATTTGGGACACAGATAGCTGTAAACTTTTTATTCTGGTAAAATATAAATAACATAGAATTTGTCATTTTTAAGTGTAAAGTTCAGTGATGTTAAATACATTCACCTTGTTGTGCAGCCGTCCCCACCGTCTGTCTCGAGAACTTTTTCATCTTCCCGAATGAAAACTCTGTACTCATTAAACACTAGCTCCCTGGTACCCTCTTCTTGCAGCCCCTGGCAAACAGCCTTCTACTTTCTATCTCTGTGAATTTTACTACTCTAGGTACCTCATATAAGTGGAATCATATACCATATCTGTCCATTTGGGACCGGCTTATTTGACTTAGCTTAATATCTTTAAGGTTCATCCATGTGGTTGCGTGTGTCAGAATCTTTCTCTTCTTAAAGCTGAGTAATATATCATTGCAGGTATATACCACATTTTGTTTATCCATTTACCTATCAATGGGCACTTGGGTTGTTTCCACCTTTTGGCAGGTGTTAATAATGCTGTGAACATGGGTGTACAAGTATCTATTCAAGTTCCCGTTTTCAATTATTTTGAAATTGAAATTCCAAAATGGAATAGCTGGATCACATGGTAATTTTGTGTTTAATTTTTTGAGGAACCACCACACCATTTTCCATATCAGTTGCACTATTTTATGTTCCCACTCACAATACAGCTGCAATTTCTCCACATCCTCATCACTTATTTTTTGTTTTTTGATGATGATCATCCTAATGGGCATGAAGTGGTATTTCATTGCAGTTTTGATTTGTATTTTCCAAATAATTAGTAATATTCAGCTTCCTTTCACATGTTTATTAATAGACTCCAAAATTTGACCTAAGCAGCTGAAAGAAGGGGTTGCCATGGAGCAAGATGGGGATTAATGTACAAAGAGCAAGTTTTGAAGGAAAAATCTCCAGAATTAAATTTGAGGTGCATATTAGATAATGGGGATATTGATAAGCAACAGGACATAAATCTGACATTCAGGTGACAGGTCCAGCCTAGACATATAAATTTGACAGTCACTAACCAAAAGAGCGTACATAAAATCATGAGATTGAATGAAATCTCAAGAAAATGTTAGTAGAGGAGAGAAAGTCTGAGGCCTAAGTTCTGGGGCCCTTTTATTTGAAGGATGGGAGATGAGGAAGAACTTGCCAATCAGATGAGAAGCACCATGTTGAGTGTGTAGTAAAAGCTGTAAAAATACCTAATGAAAGAATATCACCAGTTTTTTTCTAAACAAACTTATTTTTCTGTTTCTTTTAATTTGGGGATCCAAAAGGATTTGGGTTTCAATCCTAGCATCTGTATTTTTAAGCATTATTTTATTTATTTTATTATTTATTTTTAGCATTGTCTTGGCAATAATAATGGGCTTCCCCAGTGGCTCAGACAGTAAAGAATCTGCCTGCAATGTAGGAGACCTGGGTTTGATCCCTGGGTTGGGAAGATCCTCTGGAGAAGGGAATGACAATCCACTCCAGTATTCTTGCCTGGAGAATTTCAAGGACAGAAGCACCTGGCGAGCTACAGTTCATGGGTTTGCAAAAAGTCGGACATGACTGAGCAAGTACACTTCGCAATAATAGTAAAAATAATGACAAAATTTCTTGATGTTTACTTTGTGCTAGGAATGCTGCTAAGGGTATTAGGTTCAGTGTGTCATTTTAATCTCCAAATAAGTCTATGAAATAGGCATTTCTCTCCCAAGTGACAGAGAATCAGAGAAGTTCAATAATGCCCTCAAGGTTACAGAGTTAGAGAGAGGTAGAGCTACAGGTCCAGCAGAATCCAAAGCCTCCTTTTAAACACCATGCTTTATAAACCCTAGATGTTAAATTAACCCCGCCCAACGTCAGTTTCCTCATCTGTAAAATAAGTATGAGAATGTCCACTTTGTAAAACTGTTAAATTTATTGACAAATAATGTATCTATTACCTGACCCAGAGAAGGTTATATTCTGAGGGCACTTGATAAGTATTATTTCCTGTTTTCCTTTTCCATTTTACTTCTGACTCATGCTGCCAGACTCAATGGAGACTTTCCATAGGATCTGATGCTCAGAATTCATTAATTATAGCTTTGTTAAACCTACAGTGCATGCATGCGTGCATGCTCAGTTGCTCAGTTATGTCTGACTCTTTGTGACCCCATGAACAGTAACCCACCAGGCTCGTCTGTTCATGGAATTTTCAACCTTTAAGACCTTAACAGGTCCACTGCAGACATTGTCTCTGGAATCAAACCATTAGCGGTGGATTTCTAAAACCCTTGGGAAGACATTGCAACTTGCTCAGTATTGCTCTTGACTGCTGAATTATTCATGTCCCTTGATGGATTCTGAAGTTGACTTCCTCCTGAGAAGGATTCACAAATGAGACTTGGGCCAGCTACTTGAAGTTTCAGTTGAGTAAGAAGGTGGTGAGTGAACAAAAGTGAGCAGGTGGCAGAGGAAGTGTTGCCAAGTGGCCTGTGAGGCACCAGGAGCAGAAGGGTGGGTATATTCAAAATCTACTCAACAATTTCATGTGCTGAGGGTGGGGTGGGGTGGGAGGGTGGGCCAGATTATGTTTCCAAAAACAAGGGATGTTTCTTTTTGAGGACATAGTGTGAGAAAGAAGAAGAAGAAGAAACATTTAATAAGTACCTATTTTGTGCCAACACATATTTAGATGTAATACTACTTGATCCTCAAAAAAAAAAACAAAAACAAAAAAAAACTGGGTCTGGATTATCTCTCTTACAGGTAAGAAACTGAGGCTTCAAGAAGTGAAATAACATAAGCAATTTTAAAAAGAGTTGAGAAGTATGTCTACCAAATAGAATTAGTTTGTGAACGACAGAAAACCCAGTGCAATCCGTGTGGAATCACTGCAGGGCTGGCATGGCTTTCCACTGTGTTAGAGACCCTGGCTCCTCTTATTTCTTGCCAGCCTTAGCCTGTGGTGTCCCCTTCAGCATCCAAAATGACTGCTTGGTAATAGGAGGTTCACCCCAGAAGAAATAATGACACCTCTGTTTATATTCAACTGGACAAAGCTTGGTCACTTAGCTGCTCTGAGTTACAAGGGAGGCTGAGAAATGTGGCAGTGTGCCCATAGGAAAGGTAAGGGTTCTATTTCTAAGGATTAAGGAGAAAAACAGATACAGGACCCACCAGTAACCTCTGCTCCTAGGTAGTTAAATCTAGGTCTTTTTTACTCCAGAGGATCCCTCCTCCACCAGTTCTTCTCTATTGCCTTCCTTAAGAGAAGTGCCACTGCCCCAGAAATCCCTGTCAGGCTAAAAGTGTCCTGTGGGCAACCATGATAAGAACAGCCAGGTCCCATAGGTTCTTTTTGTGAGCCAGGCACTATGCAACATGCAGTAGAGCACTGCCTCATTTAATCCTTCAGTAACCTCATTAAGGGGTTTCCCAGGTGGTACAGTGGTAATGAACCCACTTGCCAATGCAGGAGATTCAGGAGACACGGGTTTGATCCATGGGTTGAGAAGATCCCCTAGAGCAGGACATAGCAACCCACTCCAGTATTCTTGCCTGGGAAATTCCATGAACAGAGGAGCTTGGCAGGCTACAGTCCATGGTGTCACAAAAAGTCGGACATGACTGAGTGGCTGAGCAACTGACCAACTGACTGAAACTCATAAAGCAGGAACTTCATTCTCCCCATTGTACAAATGAGGAAATGGAAGCCAGCAAGATTATATAGCACACCCAAGCTCACACAGAGAGCAGCTTCTGGATCCATACATTGTATGGCATCCACACAATGGCAAATAGGATCTACATTCAGGCAGCGCATACTCCAAAGTCTAGTCTTTTACTTGTTGTGCTTGTCTGTTTCATGTGTATTCCCATTCAGGGCATCTGCTTCTGCAAATCTCTCTTTGGAATCCTATTCCTCAGTGTAGTCACAATGCCCTATTTCATGGAATAACCTTTTCAAGGATGCTTTGTTCTTCACATGAGAAAACCCAATTTATGTTAAGATTTGACCTGGCACAGCTTGACTCCATTGAAGAGAAAAATCAGTCTTTTTTTTTTAATCAGTTGGAATATCAGGTGTGCAGAAAAGTTAATATAGCGCATCTGAGATTGCTTCTCCTTAGCTGGCCTTTTCGCAAAGTTGCTCTTGGCTGCCATCTGGGAACTTGGATTTCCAGAGGGTTTCCACCACCCACACTGATAAGAATATCTCAGCAGGCCTTAACTGTCTGCAAACAGTTTGACTTACGTGAGCACTTACTTTCCTTCTGGGAGTCTGAAATTTTGGTAATGCCCAAGAGAAGTTATCAACCTGACTGTGCTGTGCTTGGTCGCTCAGTCGTGTCCAGCTCTGCAACCCCATGGATTGCAGCCTGCCAGTCTCCTCTGTCCATGGGGATTCTTCAGGCAAGAATACTGGAGTGGGTTGCCATGCCCTCCTCTAGTGGATCTCCCCAACCCAGGGATCGAACTCATGTCTCCCGCATTTGCAGGCAGATTCCTACCGTCTGAGCCACCAGGGAAGCCCAAGAATACTGGAGTGGGTAGCCTATCCCTTCTCCAGTGGATCTTCCCCACCCAGTAATCAAACTGGGGTCTCCTGTATTGCAGGTGGATTCTTTACCAGCTGAGCTACCAAAGAAGCCTGTCTACCTGACTAGCCCTGAATAAAAACCTTGCTAAGTCTTCAGTAAGCTTCTTGGTAGGCACTATTTCACATGTGTTGTCACAACTCCTTGCCAGGGAAATTAAGTAAATCCTGTGTGACTCCATTTGGGAAGGATTCTTACAAGCTTTCATCTTGTTTTTCTCAAGACTCCCCGCCACCCTCACCACTGCCAAGCTTGTTTTCTACTTGCTGATTTTGCTTTGTATCCTTTCTCTATAATTAATCATAGCCATAAGTATGACTATATGCTGAGTCCTGTGAGTTCTTCCACAGTGATCATAGCTGTTGTAACAAATAAATGTCAAGGCTTTAGATAGTTTATTTCTTGTTAGTGCAGAAATCAATACCAGTGCTCCTGGTGAGCAGGTGGCCTTCTACTCAGTCACTGAGGACCCAGGCACTTTCCATCTTGCACTCCACAATAAGTTGGCAGATGGAAAAAGGGACTGTGGAAAGGACATGCCTCCTGGTTAACCCTCCTCTTAACCCTAACCCCAACACTGGACCTGACATGACATACATCCACCTCAGGACACATTCCACTTGTAATCACTAGTCATGTGGTCCCTGTGCATCCCACAGATGCACGGGGACTAGGAAATGGCTCTTGGCCTGGTGGCTATTTCTCTGCATCAACTCTGTGGAAAGAAAGCATGAGTCTTTGATGACTGGCAACAGTACCATAATAGATACTTATTATGAACCTACCCTGTGCTCAACTTCATACCAAATGCTCTGAGGCAACATGAAGAAGTCAGTTGTTCATGCCTATACAGAGGTTGACATATTAACGGGAACTGGTCACCCCCAAGGATGAGGAGGCAAGGTTCCCCTTTTCTGGAAAGTCTTCCACTACACCATTCCTCTGTGCTTTGCTAATAACTAGTGCTGATCACTTTCATAGCACTTAGTGCACTAAAACCCACCATAATCTTATCTGACTCTCCCACTGAAATATATTTTTGAGATCACAACTTCAGTTGACTTATTGATCAGCATGTATTTCCAGTACTCAGCACAGAAAATGGCACATCTGAGATATTGGGTAAATGCGTCAATGAATGAAAGCTCAAGCAGAATAGTGAGATGCAGTGCAGTATCGTGCTGTGAGCACGAGTTAGTCAAATCTTCTTATCCCTTGTGACCTTGCAAAAGTTGCTTAATTTCTCTGAACCTCAATGGTTCATTCTTAGAATGGGGACAAAGATACCAACTTGGCAGGGTTGCCATGAGGATTTTCTGAGATCCTAAATGTGTATTCGGCACATAGCCCTGTTTCTGCCTTGTTCCTAAAGTTACAGAGAACAGTTTTTCACCAGGGAGTACGATGTTAGCTGTGGGTTTTTCATAGATGCCCTTTATTGGGAGGAGGGAGTTCCCTTCTCTTTCTTGTTAAGTCAGTGTTTTTGTCAAGAGGAGGGATTGGATTTTGTCAAATGGTTTTCTTCTGTCTGTTGAGACAATCTTGTGGGTTTCACCCTCTATGCTATTCATGTGATATCTCACATTAACTGATTTTCAGATGTTAAATCAATTTTGCACTTCTGGGATAAATCCCATTTGGTCATGGTATATAATACTTTTTATACATTGCTGAATTCTGTTTTCTAGTGTTTTGTTGTATTTTGTTTTGGTTTGGTTTTCAGGGGTGCGTTCTGTGTCCCTAAGTGTTTCAGACCCTTTGCTTGATTCCCATGGCACTCCCCAGAAGCCCCTAAGGAACTCCTTATTGGTTTCTCCTTGGGACAATATCTAATAAATCACTTCCAGTCAAATCCTGTTCTCAGGTGCAGCTCCTGGGGATCAGCCTGAGTCACTGCCAGGGTCAAGGCCCTCTGTGGTCACTGTGGCCCTTCACACACACCCACACCCCTCCGGCTAACCCAGCTCTGTGACTTTTCCCTCAGGTGATCTACGCCCTGAACACCCGCCAGGACGAGACCGAGGCGGGCATGGAGGCACTGCGCGAGGCCCACCAGGAGGAGCTGCAGCAGGCGGTGGCCGAGACCGAGGCCAGGCTCCTGCAGGCGCAGGGCCGCGTGGGCGAAGAGGAGGCCCTGCGGCAGCGCATCCAGGCACTGGAGAGTGCCCTGGAGCTGCAGAAGCAGCTGACACAGGAGGCACTGGCCCAGTCGGCCTCTTGCAGGCTGGAGACCCAGGAGAGGGAGCTGAGGGTGGAGGCCGAGCACGCCGAGCGGGTGCTCACCCTCTCCAAGGAGATGCTGGAACTCAAGGCCGACTATGAGAAGAGGCTCCGGCACCTGAGTGGTCACGAGGCACCCCGGTGGGACCAGCTCACCCAGGAGGGTCCCGAGCCCAAGGCCGAGCCGGGCTGCGGCCCCGAGATGCGGGAGGTCCTGCTGGAAGTGGAGCGGCTGCGAGCGGAGAACCAGCAGCTGAGCAAGGACTACGCGCGGAAGGCCGAGGAGCTGCAGGCCACGTACGAGCGGGAAAACGAGGCGGTCCGGCAGGCGATGCAGCAGTCTGTGAGTGAGGCCCTGTGGCAGTGGCAGGAGAAGGAGACCGACCTCCGGAAGAACTTCCAGGCCCAGGAGGCAGCCCTGCAGGCCCAGGTCCGGAAGCTGGAAGGGGATCTGGAGCACAGAGGCCGCAAGATTAGTGACCTGAAGAAGTATGCCCAAAAGCTGAAGGACCGCATTCAGGTAAAGCAGGGGCTCTTCCTACCTCCCAAGTGTGAGAATAACCATGGCCGGTAATATGAACACCTACCACTCATCAGGCACTGTGACTTCTGCCAAAGTGAGCATTATTACCTTCATTGAGTTCAACCACATTTATTAAGGAAATATCTATTGAACACCTACTATGTGCCAGGCCAGGGCTGTGTTCAGGAGACACATGGTAGGCTGGACTTGATCCCTGTCCTTTGAGAGTGGAGAGACTTACAATTTACAGATGAAAAGGTAAAACTGAAATTGAGAAGCTTAAGGAGGATCGTAGCTGGGCACACAGCTGAAAAGTGTTTGAACTCAGTTCAGCCTAATTCCAAAGCCCCTACTCACTCCATAACAACTTGCCTGTCCTAACGTCCTTGAGGCTTTATATTTGTGGAAAATTGGACCAGTGACAAGTTAGTTATGTGAAGCCCATCTCTAAAAGTAACAGCAGCTAGTATCTTTCATATTTCCTGAGCATTGTTTTCTGTCCCATTTTATCTCATTTAATCCTCACTACAGAAAGGCTGAGGTTTCCCAGGCTAGTGGTAAAGAACCCACCCGCTAATGTAGCAGATATAAGAGACACATGTTCAATCCCTGGGTCCAGAAGATCCCCTGGAGGAGAGCATGGCAACCCACTCCAGTATTCTTGCCTGGAGAATCCCAAAGACAGAAGAGTCTGGCGGGTTACCATCTATAGTCACAAAGAGTCAGACATGACTGAAGCGACTTAGCACAGCACAGAAAGATTAAATAACTTGCTGAACACCACACAGCCAATCAGAGGATGAATCAGGATTTGATGAACACTGAGCTGCTGAATTCCAGAGATTAATGGTACATGCTGTGCATTTACCCACTTTTAAGAGCTGATGTACATAGGATGTGTCTGCACAGAACCAGTGAAATGACACCCTGTCTCTTTGTTTAGGACCTGGATGTGCAGCTCAAGGAGGCTCGACAGGAGAATTCAGAGTTGAAAAGCACGGCAAAAAAACTTGGGGAGAAGCTGGCCATTGCCAAAGATAAGCTGATGTTGCAGGAGTGTCATGTGACACAGAAAACCGGTGAGATGCCCCAACTGGTTTCCTTACAGAGCAAAAGTTGGCCACCAGGTTGGCTTGGCACTGCTTGCAGCCTTGAGACTGTTAAGGGAGCAGAATGGAGGGCAGGGCTCTTTGATCTGACCTGCCTGGTGGTAAGTCCCATCATGCAGGACATAAGCAAGCCAACACCCACAGCTGCCACAGATCAGATATCTAAAAGGCATGATGCAGAAGGATCTCTGGCTCCCAGATAGTTCTCCATCCAGTCCACCATAGTGCCTGAACTTCTCAGCTCTGGCTTTTCCCTAGACTTAGTCAACACTTTATACTCCAACATCTTTCACACAGTGATGATATTGGATGTTCCCAATAGTTTTGTGAGTTAGGTATTGTCAGTATCCCATGTCACAGATGAAGAAATGAACCAGAGAAAAGTTATGTGGCTAGCTTAAGGCCAGCCAGCTGGCTGGTGATAGTGTAAGATACACAGGTTATCTGACTCCAAAGTGCTTTCTTTGAGATAAGGTTAGATAACATCATTGACTCATTGGACATCAACTTGAGCAAACTCGGGGAGATAGTGGAGGACAGGGAAGCCTGATGTGCTGCAGTCCATGGAGTCACAAAGAGCTGGACATGGCTTAGCGACTGAACAACAACAAAAAAGTGCTTTCCACTGAGCTCCCTCATCAGAACGTTCTTGAATATAGTGTGATCAGTTTGACACTGGGATATATAACAAGGGCACAAAACATAGGCTCTGCCTCCAGGGAGATTATGGGACTGTTACTTTACATGCTTTCATATCATGAGTGCATCCCAGGCAGCAGAGGAACAAGATGTCTGGGAAAGAAGAAATCACTTTGGGCTCGAAAGTGTGAATTGGAACCAGTGGGTATGGTGGTCTTAGAAGTAAGGCATAAGTACCTTGGGGAATATGGGAAGAAACTGAGCAATTCTGCTGCTGCTCCTAAGTCGCTTCAGTCATGTCCAACTCTGTGCGACCCCATAGACGGCAGCCCACCAGGCTCCCTCGTCCCTGGGGTTCTCCAGGCAAGAACACTGGAGTGGGTTGCCATTTCCTTCTCCAATGCATGAAGGTGAAAAGTGAAAGTGAAGTCACTCAGTCGTGTCTGACTCTAGCGACCCCATGGACTGCAGCCTACCAGGCTCCTCTGTCCATGGGATTTTCCAGGCAAAAGTACTGGAGTGGGGTGCCATTGCCTTCTCCGGAGCAATTCTAGTCATATTTAATTTTTGTCTTATACTTGAAATCTCTTTGAATTTAAATCCTTTGAATGTACATATGTTCAGGAACATCTTCAATTTTTTAACCTATGTAAAAGATGACTAGTTTTAGAAGGGAGGGCAGGGCAACTATGTGAACTCAAGATGCTGCTTGGGCAAAGGTGACAATCACCATCTTGACCATACTTGAGGCCAGAAGGCCATGGAGCAGGGTTTACATAGGGGAGTTGAATAGCAGAATGGTAACCTGCAGAGGCCTCCGGCACAAGGCCCAGGCCAAGGGCATTCCCAATGATGTTGAAACTTGTGCTTACAGGTGACATGAAGACAGAGAGAGTTTCAGAGAATGAAGTCCTAAGGAAAGAGAATAATTTGGAAGCCTGCAGTCTCCATCCTCAGCAGGACCAGAACTTTGCCAAGGAATGTCCCTGCAGAAAAGGAGGCACAGATACACAGGTAGTGTCTGACCCAGCCCTGGGGATGCAGCAGTCACAGGGGGCTCTGCTGGAACAAGCTTCAGAGGGAGGCCAGCCCCAAACCATGATAGGTCTACTTGGAAGCAACAGGTCCCATAGTTTCAAGGCTGAATGTGTAGGTGTGAATTTCCAGCCAATGTCCTGCCAACTGCATGGCATTTGAACTAGGAGACTGAGAATATAGAGGAATTCTTCCAACTCCTTATCACCAGCTCCTGGGAAACTGGAAACTTGCTTAAGATTCCTGCTATATGCTCCCAGTCAAAACAAAGTTTTTTGTTTTTTGTTTTTTTAAAGCGCTATAGTGTGGGCTGGAATACCTGATCCTATGACAATATATGCATTACTCCAAAAAGTCCTTTTCCGATGGTGAATAAAATGGAGTTTCTTACAAATATCAAACATATCATCTTATAAATTTTACTGTACTTTGTGATACATGCTTTAAATCAGTAATCAACATTGTAGAAGTTGCACAAAAGAGAAATGGTGATTTCCTGTTCTCTCTACCCTGGTAGTTTTACAAGCCCTTTTTCTTTTCATAGACCAAGAAAGAAGCATGCATTGAGACGGAATATATGAAGCAAAAATATGAAGAAGACCTTCGCAAAATCAAACATCAGACAGAAGAGGAGAAGAAACATCTCAAAGACCAGCTGATGAAGCGCCTAGAAGACTTGGTGAAGAAGCACACGGTGGAAATCAAGTCAGTTCGCTCATCGGTGGAAGCTGAAAGGAAGAGGCTCCAGAAGGTGAGACTCCATTCCAGAGATACCGTTCCTTTTTTTCTTCCTTGCCTCTGCCTCCTTCCTTTCCTGTTTGTTTCTTCTTTCCTTCCTCAAGCATTTATTGAACTCCTATTGTGTACAGATCTCAGCTAGTTCTCTGACCAAAGGAAGTTCAGTGTCTTCTGGAGGAGACAGGGCACTCCAGGACCATGAGACAGTAGGGCTTAGCGTCATTAGCGTGGGGTGGAATTGTGTCATATGAGTGTTTAACTTAGGGAAATTCAAATCCTCTATTCTGCAAAAGCAGAGAGAAATAAAATGAAGCGAACACATGGACCTGGCAGACTGCCTGGATTCAAATCCCAGCTCTGCCACCCTCCAGCTGTGGACAGTTGAGTCCCTCACAGAAAATCTCTGTGGGCCCCAGGTTCCTCATTTATAAAACAGATGTTGATAATAGCACCTAACAGAGTAGCTGCAAGGATTACATGAAGTAATCCATGCGAAAAAACAAAGCAGATCATAGTTCCTGCAGTGTAATAGGCACTAGATAAATGCAGGTAATTGATTAATCACTGGGTCGGCAGCAGGAGAGAAGTTTCTCAGCCTGTGAGTACTGCTCCAAATTCCCACTAAAGGAGGTGCTTTCTGCTGAGAAGGAACGCAAAGCCTCATCCCTCGTGTTTGCTGAGGAAAGCAAATAACATATGTATTTGAATGTTTTAGGAGAAGAGTGAAGTAAATCAGCATTATTGTAAGCATAGGTGGTGCTGTAATTATTATAAGAAGGCTTCTTTCTAATCTAAGAACTTGCATTATCAGCTCTGAGTTTCCAGTGAAAGAGAATCATATATCACTGAGGAATGCAGTGTGTGGTGGTGAAAAGTAGTAGATACTCAATAAATATGTGTTGGATAAATAAATGGACTCATGAAAGACTAGTACTGGGTCCAAGTCCTGACTCTTTGATTAGCTTTATGACCATAAACTGGTCACTTAACCTTTCTAAAAATAAAGATAATTACTTTAGGGGCTTGTTATGTGCATTAAATATGGTTTTGTATATAAACTATTAGCTCAGTGCATAAACATGTACTCAAAGTTTGATAAACAGTGGTTGTGATTAGTTACCATGTGCATTAGATGATGTCATGTGTGATAATATTAGTGCCCACTATACTTTATAAAGCACTTATTCTTAAGAACACATTTAATCCTCCCAACAGGGTTACAAAATGAGTGTTCATATTGCCATTTCAGAGATGAGAAAACTGAGGCTCAAAGATGTTATATATCTGCTCACACAGACAGTGAGTGGTGCAGCCACATTAAAACCCAACAGCCTGACTCTGGAGCCCATGATTTCCCATCCCTGCACAGGATGGGAAGCAGCTGTATTGAAAGCACTTTCCTCCCGATGAGCAGCAACTGGTTGCACAAATCCAGCCCTCATACAGCTGAACCCTCTTTCTATGCTGAGCCGCAGTCAGTGGGAGGGACGGTTACTCTCCTGGAGCTACAGGTTGCCCTGGTAACCTGTCAGCCAAGCCTGACTCTGAGTGTAGAAATTCCATTTCAGCTCTAATCAGGGGCATGGATCCATTTGGGAAATGAATCATGTAGAAATAAATTGCATTTCCTCCTGTTTTTTTTTTTTTTTAAATTATGATCATTTCTACAAACTGGGGACATAAATTATATAAATTAGGCCATTTAGACTAGAGGAAGGTAAAACCTTGAAGAGGCCCCAAATCAGGTATTCATGGACTAAAAATAGATAACTGTTTCCCCTGTAGAGTTAAGAGGGCACTGTTTCTTTGGGCCCTTGAGTACAAGTGTGTTATGTATCCTGAATGCTACCTTAACCTGAAAAAGATTCTACAGGAGAAGGGCTGGAGTTGACCCAGAGGGCCTATCTGCCTTCCCTGTCGAGGATATTATTACTTAATCGTCACAGACAGAGCAGAGTACATGTCCTATAATTAGCATTTGCCCACACATTCTTAGAAGACCATGGAAAGGTTTATTGAGTCCCTACTGAGCTGTGTTAGACACTGCTGCATTCTACACCTCATTTGTGTCACTTATGATTCTGGGTGTCAGGCATCACAAACCCACTCTAGGTGCTTTGGGCAAGAAAGGAATGTAGTAAAGGGCAATGAGAAGCTTTCTGGAAAACCAGGGAACCAGGCTTGACAGCTACTCAGTCAGTGATAAGGAAACATGCCTGCCACCACCTCTGAGGCCAGACCTGCCATGTACACAGCGGACAACCACCAACCACGGGCCCTGGACGTTGCCTACAGAACTGCACTGTCTAATTTGGTAGCCCCTTATGGTTATTTTTTCTATGATCCAGCGGATGTTGGCAATTTGATCTCTGGTTCCTCTGCCTTTTCTAAAACCAGTTTGAACATCAGGAAGTTCATGGTTCACATATTGCTGAAGCCTGGCTTGGAGAATTTTGAGCATTACTTTACTAGCGTGTGAGATGAGTGCAATTGTGTGGTAATGTGAGCATTCTTTGGCATTGCCTTTCTTTGGGATTGGAATGAAAACTGACCTTTTCCAGTCCTGTGGCCACTGCTGAGTTTTCCAAATTTGCTGGCATATTGAGTGCAGCACTTTCACAGCATCATCTTTCAGGATTTGGAATAGCTTAACTGGAATTCCATCACCTCCACTAGCTTTGTTCGTAGTGATGCTTTCTAAGGCCCACTTGACTTCACATTCCAGGATGTCTGGCTCTAGGTCCGTGATCACACCATCGTGATTATCTGGGTCGTGAAGATCTTTTTTGTACAGTTCGGTGTATTCTTGCCATCTGATGCTGGGATGGATTGGGGGCAGGAGGAGAAGGGGACGACAGAGGATGAGACGGCTGGATGGCATCACTGACTCGATGGACGTGAGTCTGAGTGAACTCCGGGAGTTGGTGATGGACAGGGAGGCCTGGCTTGCTGTGATTCATGGGGTCTCAAAGAGTCAGACATGACTGAGCGACTGATCTGATCTGATCTGGTTATTTACATTTAAATTCAGTTCAGTTCAGTTCAGTCGCTCAGCCATGTCTGACTCTTTGTGACCCCATGAATCGCAGCACACCAGGCCTTCTTGTCCATCACCAACTCCCGGAGTTCACTCAAATTCACGTCCATCAAGTCGGTGATGCCATCCAGCCATCTCATCCTCTGTCGTCCCCTTCTCCTCCTGCCCCCAATCCCTCCCAGCATCAGAGTCTTTTCCAAGGAGTCAACTCTTCACATGAGGTGGCCAAAGTACTGGAGTTTCAGCTTTAGCATCATTCCTTCCAAAGAAATCCCAGGGCTGATCTCCTTCAGAATGGACTGGTTAGATCTCCTTGCAGTCCAAGGGACTCTCAAGAGTCTTCTCCAACACCACAGTTCAAAAGCATCAATTCTTCGGCACTCAGCCTTCTTCACGGTCCAACTCTCACATCCATACATGACCACTGGAAAAACCATAGCCTTGACCAGATGGACTTTTGTTGGCAAAGTAATGTCTCTGCTTTTCAATATGCTATCTAGATTGGTCATAACTTTCCATCCGAGGAGTAAGCGTCTTTTAATTTCATGGCTGCAGTCACCATCTGCAGTGATTTTGGATTAATCACAACTAAATAATATTTTAAATTCAATTCCTCAGGTGAGCTAGCCATATTCCAAGTGCTTAATTGCCATATGTGGCTAATGGCTCCTGGAATGGATAGCACAGTGCTGAAGGACTTCTACACATAAGCTGCACTGTATTTTAGAATATTTCCATCATCCTGGAAATGTCTGTCAGTCAGAGCTGCTATAGAATGGCTGGCCCTGCTGACCCTGGGAAATGTAGTTGCCGGATCCTTTTTGTTTCAATGACTCCAGCTTGTACATATCGATGGCTTCCGATTTGAAATCTGGGGTGAGTGTGTCTGATGGTCACATGCCCTCAGTTCTCTTTGGAAGGGAGTCTGGGAAGGTAAGTCTGACATTTTCTGGTTCTGTGGTGGGAGGACGGCTCTGATGTATCAGATAGAGAATTTCTCAAACATTCCGAGAAGGAGCAGATGCTGTGCAGCTAAAAGGAATGACAGCTCTCCAGTCCATGATTTATCCCGTACCTCAGCTCTGTAGGCAGGGGTTGCTTTCCCATTTCGCAGATGAAGAACCTGAGAAATAAAGTCACTTTAATATCACATGAATTGAATGTGAATCACGGAAGCATAACCTTTGCTCTTTGTCTATGTAGTAAGCCTTTAGGTCTTCACCCTGCCAGCATCCCTTTATGGTTTATTTATCATTCATTGAATGCATAGTTGGTGTCTTGAGCAATGCAGGGATATAGGAATCAGCCATGCCTTCGAAGAGCTCACCATCTAGTAGGAGAAACAAGATATGCACTCAAACATCAGTCAAGTCAGTGTGTAAGAAGTGCTGTGCCTGGGGAAAGAGCCTCATTGTCAAATCTTGAATAAGTTAACCCAAACCATTCTAGGCCTCTGCTTTCTAATTTCAATAATAAATATGAATGTGAATGATTTTCTCAAAATTTTCTCAACTTTTTATTTCTACCAACTCCCAAAATACTCTTTGTTATTTAAAAATACGTAACTTAACTTCCAAATATTTAGAACCATACCAGATATCTCCCTCTACATGAATCAGCCATAGGTATACATATATCCCCTCCCTTTTGAACCTCCCTCCCATCTCCTTCCCCATCTCACCCCTCTAGATTGATACAGAGCCCCTGTTTGAGTTTCCTGAGCCAAACAACAAATTCCCATTGGCTCTTTATTTTACAGGTGGTAGTGTAAGTTTCCATGTTACTCTTTCCATACATCTCACCCTCTCCTTCCCTCTCCCCATGTCCATAAGTCTATTCTCTATGTCTGTCTCTCCATTGCTACCCTGTAAATAAATTCTTCAATACTATTTCTCTAGATTCCGTATGTATGTACTAGAATACGATATTTATCTTTCTGTTTCTGACTTATTTCTCTGGTAGTCTAGGGTCTTGGAGTCAGTGCTCCCACTCCAAAGGCTCAGGGCTTGATCTCTGGTTGAGAACAAAGATTCCACAAGTGGTTTGTTATGGCATTAAGTGAGATTAAAACAAATATCCAAGAACGAGAAACCAAAGATGAACCCCAGATAAATGGCAATTACAAAATCAGGCAAATAATAATTAAAAATAAGGGAATACACACACACACACACACACATATATATATATACACACTGATGAGCAAAGTCAACACAGTCCAACAAAAATAAAGTACAGCAGATAGACCCAGCAAACAAAGGAAATAAAAAATTATATTTTTTTAAGAACAAATTTAAGAACAAAATTAACTAAAGCACAAACTGGAAAACAAAAGTAAAGCAAGGTGCCAAGTGGGGAATGAAGCAATGAAAACAAAACTAACAAATATGTAGAGAGGAAAGAAAAGAAAGAAAGAATAGATACGCAAAGTTAAATAGAAGTAGATGAAGAAGATTTGTATACATTAAAGTTTAACTGCAAGGGGAAAAGAACAATAGGAAAGGCAAACAAAGGAATAAATGTAGAAAAAATATAATATGTTTAAAAAATTAAAATTATAAAAAAGAGGAAAGAAAAAGGGTTGGGGGGGGGGACTCCACAGAACTGCAAAAGCCCAAAGTAGAGGTAGAGGTTTATAACCACAATAAATAATGTGACTGAGAAAAAAAAAGCTCAAAAGCTTAATTAGATTGCATAGTGCAAAAAAAAAAAAAAAAAAAATCGACAACTAAAACAGAGGGGGGAAAAAGGAAAAAAAAATCCAAAAGACTCTACAGAACAAGTCAAAACATAAGAATAATAAATGTTTTTCTTGAGTCACTGCTGACAGTCTTTTCCCTCACTGGGGTCACAGTCCACCTCACCTCCCTAGGATGCCCTCCAACACTGTGCTAATCACTGGACCTGCTGTGGGGGCAGCTCGGATTCTAATCTGGTCCTACTCCTGTGTGTTCTTGCCTCCAGTGTCCACAGCTATCAGAACTATTGTGTTTTCTTTTGTGGGAGCTCTCAATGATCTTTTATATAGTCCATAGGCACAGAGTTTGCCTAATTGATCATGTGGATTTAATCTGAAGCTTGTACGACTGGTGGGAAGGTTTGGGGTCTTCTTCCTTAGCCACACTGCCCTTGGGTTTCAATTGTGGTTTTATTTCTACCTCTACATATGGATCGTACACTGGGGTTTGCTCCTCAGGCTGACCCGAAGGACTTGGGTTTGCCCCTGTGAGGGACGGGTGTGGAGGTGGTGCAGCTGCTTGGGTCGCAGGGGTTCTGGCAGCACCAGGTACTCAGGGGAGTTGGCGGCTAGGGCAGCAGGAAATATAGTGCTCTAGAAGGGTATGGCAACTGGTATTGGCCAATACACTCCAGTATTCTTGCCTGGAAAACTCCCCTCACTGACAGAGAAACCTGGCAGGCCACAGTCTACATACAGGGTTGCAAAGAGTCTGGACACAACTGAAGCGACCCTGTGCGCATAGATGCAAGACTTTTTTTTGCCTATGGCAGCTCTGCCCAGTGAGAGTTGTGCATGGAGGTGGCACAGTTGCTTGGCTTGCAGGGACCCTGGTGGCGCCAAGTGTGCAGCGACACGGACTGCCTCTGCTGCAGGAGTTATGGCCCTGTCAGAGGCTTTTTTTGAGCATCTTGTAGCTGGTGATCAGAAGGCCTCTTTGGCCAGTCTTTCTCCGTAGCTCCGCCCATTCAGGCACTTAGAGCAACCCCTTGCCTGGGGTCCTTCTCTGTTGTTCCATGTGTCAAGCACAGAGGGGCTCCCCTGGCTGGGGTCATACTGTATAGATCAGTGCAGTGCCGCAGGCACTTGAAGGGGTCCTACTCTGTAGTTCAGTGCATCAGGTGTTTGATGGGCCAGCCTCTGTAGTGTTCAGATACCAATGCTGGCATGTGGGGAGAGAGAGGCGGTGGTGATGGCTCCGCCCCCTACGCACGACTCAGCAGTATCGCCTTGCTTCCATGGCCGCCCGGCTTTCCTCCACAGGCATTTCGCACCAGTCTCCTCCCTCACATCCCCTTGATCTGTCTCTCCGCAGTCAACAGCAGCCCTCGCTTTGAGATTGCTCCACAATCCCTAAACTCCAGCTCCAAGCTGCTGCGCCTTCCAGGGGACCTGCGTCCCTGTCCTGGGTATGTATGGCTGCGGCAAGGACTGTCTGATTCTCACTCCATTTAGGCTGCCACAGATCAGCTGTTTCACTCTCAGCCTTAAATGGTTCCCCTCTGACTCAGACAATTGCCCCAATGTTTCGTTCCCCCACCCACCGAAGGCAGGTCCAGTTTTTCCCCCATTTCCTTCGTCCTACTGAGTTTTGTGTGGGTCTATATATTCTTTTCTGCTCATCAGGTCCTCCTGTCTGCTCTCAGCTGGTGTTCTGCATGCACTTCTGTGTCTGAAGGTGTATTCCTGATGTATCCATGGAGAGAGATGTACTCCACGTCCACCTACTCCTCCACCATCTTATTCTCCTGACTTCATTTTTGAGGTTATTTTGCTGGATATAGAATTCTAGGTTAACAGTTTCATTCTTTGAGCACTTTAAAGATGTTGTTCAATTTGGGGTTTTTTTGTTTTTGTTTTTTGGTTTGTATTTTCATCAAATGAAAAGCTGGTAGCCACTCTTACCTGTTTTCCCCAGAGCATGGTGTGTCTTTTGTTTTGTGACCACTTGTAAGATTTATTTTGTCTATCATTGGTTTCTACAATGATTATAGTATGTCATGGTATGATATTCTTTGTGTTTTTCTGTTTGAGGTTCATTGGAATCTTCAATCTATGGGTTATAGTTTCTTCTGTATTCATATTTTGAATTGAAGTATAGTTTATTACAATATTGTCCTGTGGGTTATCATTTTTATATAGTTTGGAAATTATAAGATCATCTCTTCTGCCTCCCCACTCTGAGTGACGTTTCAGGCTTAGTACTGGTTTACTCTTTCAGCTGAACTTTACTATAAATACATACCAAATAGTAATTTTTCTTCTTGAAAAAACGTAACATGTTTTCCTTTAAAATGTGAACTGAAATCTCTGCTTGGTGATTTTCTGTGGTTGTGTATTTGTTTTTCCCATCACAGTGGCTCCTTTATGTGTCTTTTCTTAAATTGCTAGTAACTGTGGACAATCTAGACAAGAAAGCAGAAAAATGGTGGAAGTCCTGCTTTTGCCTCTTATCAGCCTCTGGATCTGCTCTGTGTGAAATGGATGCAATAAAGCCATTTTCCATGAGTATTTTGAGAGTTGAATGAGAATAGAGCTTATGAAGTATTCTGTGAATCCTATGAGTTAATAGCTCATGGAGTCTTCTTGCTGGGGTGGGATGCAACAATTTATGTGTTTGAAAGCAACTATCTCCTTTTCCCTTATGTTCTTGTCTTTGTAGCTGCTTTTTCTCTTTACTTGAGTTAGGAAGAGACTGTTAATGATTCCTGTTAAACTCCTTAAGGTCACTTTGGAATGAGCTGGACATGGTCATGCTTCCTTTTAATCTGTGTTTTCCATGTGACTCAGAGCTCTTTGTTTTCTGACAATAAACCACATATATTCTGCACCTAAAATGTGGCTTGCTAATGCCAAAAATTACTGCAGATATCAGTTATTTCCATCTGTGGGGAAATTTTTTTCCCTTTAGGTCCATTTGTCAAGGCAACAGCTAAAGCTGTGATTGATTACATGTACCCCAGAAAATTAGGCTATATAAAATTAGAAATAGCCACTGCTTTATGCTAAGAGTCTTTTTCTCAGAGGATTTCACTGCGCTGTTACTGCGAACATGCTTTGGCAGAGTTAGCAAGTGTCTGCACCAATAAACACATTAAACAAAACTTTTGTTCAATAAAAGACTCTGTGAATGAGGGCTAAATAATGAAGTCAAAAATCAGAATTTTTGCTGAGAGGATGGCCTTATTTCTGATGGTTGTTTAAGTTATCTCAACTTGTTTCAAACAAAAAGATAATTTATCTATTGTCTTTAGAAAATGAACTTTCTGAAACAGCAAGCCCTGCAAAAGGAGATGATGGGTTTACTGAAGACCCTGTACATGGCTGCTGCTAAGTCACTTCAGTCGTGTCCAACTCTGTGCGACCCCATAGACCGCAGCCCACCAGGCTCCCCTGTCCCTGGGATTCTCCAGGCAAGAACACTGGAGTGGGTCGCCATTTCCTTCTCCAATGCAGGAAAGTGAAAAGTGAAAGTGAAGTCGCTCAGTCTTGTCGACTCTTAGCGACCCCATGGACTGCAGCCCACCAGGCTCCTCCGTCCATGGGATTTTCCAGGCAAGAGTACTGGAGTGGGATGCTATTGCCTTCTCCGTGTACATGGCTAAGTGTCTGCATCATTTGACCCTTACAATCTAATCACATCCCTCTTTTTCTCTCTTATATGACTGACCCCAAAGACAACGCTAAGTGCAACCCCAGGGCTACTAGACTGGCCTGTGATTGGTCCCATAGGAAGTGTAAACATGTCATGTAGATGATCAGTAGCAGCATCTTTTTAGATGCTCAGGTTAGAAATCCAGGGGTCAGAAATTTAGAAATCAATGACTTCTGTCTCATTATTCATGCTCAATCAGCCATAATGTCCATTCATTCTGTAGTTGATCCTTGAACAATGTGAGAGTTAATCCAAGTATAATTTATAGTAGGTTGTTTGTGTCTCCAGTTCCTCCACATCCTCTGACCATGGACTATATAGTGCTGTAGTATTTACCATTGAAAAATGTTCACATATAACTGAACCCACACAGGCAGGGAAGAAGCACAGCCAAGCAATCATCCTTTCCTGAGTTCAGATCTTGACTCTTCCACATACTGGCTGCATGACCCTGGGCAAGTCATTTTGACTTCTTCAAGCTTCATTTCTTTATTTGTATAATGAACTTTAACAATACTACCTAGCTCATATGGATTTCATGAGGATCAACGAGATGATCTGTGAAAAGCGCTCAGAAAATGGTGCACACTCAGTAGATGTCAGTTGCTAATATGTCCGTCTACTCACAATTAGAGCATAAAGGTCTATAATCAATTGTCAGCATCCAACATGACATCTACTGCATTATAGCTGTTGACTTTGCTGCCTGTCTTTTCCACACAATTGTGAGCTCCTGGTGAGTAGGCATAGTGTCATTTTATTCCTAGCTTCAGGAATAGTGCCAAATATGTGGTGCTGCTGCTGCTGCTACTGCTAAGTCACTCCAGTCGTGTCCGACTCTGTGTGACCCCATAGACGGAAGCCCACCAGGCTCCCCCATCCCTGGAATTCTCCAGGCAAGAACACTGGAGTAGGTTGCCATTTCCTGCTCCGATGCATGAAAGTGAAAAGTGAAAGGGACGTCGCTCAGTCATGTCTGACTCTTAGCGACCCCATGGACTGCAGCCTACCAGGCTCCTCTGTCCATGGGAATTTCCAGGCAAGAGTACTGGAGTGGGGAAACACATGGTATGTCTCAATAAATATTTGGTGAATGAATAAATGACTTAATGTCTACCTAAAGTTCAGCTGTTTGGCTCTAGGTAAGTGATCACACCATTGTGCTTATCTGGGTCATTAAGATCTTTTTGTATAGTTTTTCTGTGTATCACTCACCTAGAGCCAGACATCCTGGAATGTGAAATCAAGTGGGCCTTAGGAAGCATCTTAGGAAGTGAACAAAGCTAGTAGAGGTGATAGAATTCCAGTTGAGCTATTTCAAATCCTAAAAGATGATGTTGTTAATGTGCTACACTCAATATGCCAGCAAATTTGGAAAACTCAGCAGTGGCCACAGGATGGGAAAAAGTCAGTTTTCATTCCAATCCCAAAGAAAGGCAATGCTAAAGAATGTTCAAACTACTGCACAATTGCACTCATCTCACACAGTAGCAGTGTAATACACAAACTTGTCCAAGTTAGGCTTTAATAGCACACGAATCAAGAACTTCCAGATGTTCAAGCTAGATTTAGAAAAGGCAGAGGAACCAGAGATCAAATTGCCAATATCCATTGGATCATAGAAAAAGCAAGAGAGTTCCAGAAAAACATCTACTTCTGCTTTATTGACTACACCAAAGCCTTTGACTGTGTGGATCACAACAAACTGTGGTAAGTTCTTCAAGAGATGGGAATACAAGACCATGTTACCTGCCTCTTGAGAAATCTGTATGCAGGTCAAGAAGCAACAGTTAGAACTGGACATGGAACAATGGACTTGTTCCAAATTGGGAAAGGAGTATGTCAAGGCTGTATGTTGCCACCCTGCTTATTTAACTTATATCAGAGTACATCATGTGAATGCCAGACTGAATGAAGCTCAAGCTTGGAATCAAGATTGCTGGGAGAAATATCAATAGCCTCAGATATGCAGATAATTCCACTCTTATGGCAGAAAGCAAAGAGGAAATAAAGAGCCTCTTGATGAAAATGAAAGAGGAGAGTGAAAAGGCTGACTTAAAACTCAACATTCAAAAAACTAAGATCATGGCATCTGGTCCCATCACTTCATGGCAAACAGATGGGGAAACAATGGAAACAGTGACAGACTTTATTTCCCTGGGCTCCAAAATCACTGCAGATGGTGATGTAGCCATGAAATTAAAAGACACTTGCTCCTTGGAAGAAAAGTTATGACCAACCTAGACAGAATATAAAAAAGCAGAGACATTATTTTGCTGACAAAGGTCCATCTAGTCAAAGCTATGGTTTTTCCAGTAATCATGTATGGATGTGAGAGTTGGGCTTTAAAGAAAGCTGAGCACTGAAAAATTGATGCTTTTGAACTGTGGTGGTGGAGAAGACTCTTGAGAATCCCTTGGACTACAAGGAGACCAAGCCAGTCAATCCTAAATGAAATCCTGAATATTCATTGGAAGGACTAATGTTGAAGCTGAAACTCCAATACTTTGGCAACCTGATGTGAAGAGCCAACTCATTAGAAGAGACCCTGATGCTGGGAAAGATTGAAGGCAGGAGGAGAGGTGATGACAGAGGATGAGATGGTTGGATGGCATCACTGACTAAATAGACACGAGTTTGAGCAGGCTCCAGTAGTTGGTGATGGATGGGGAAGCCTGGCATGCTGCAGTCCATGGGGTCACAAAGAGTCGGACATGACTGAGCGACTGAACTGACTGAACTGAAAGTTCAGCTAAGAGGAAAAGAATATTTCATCCACTGCTCTCAGTTCAGTTCAGTTCAGTCACTCAGTCGTGTCCGACTCTTTGCGACCCCATGAATCGCGGCACGCCAGGCCTCCCTGTCCATCACCATCTCCCGGAGTTCACTCAAACTCACATCCATCGAATCGGTGATGCCATCCAGCCATCTCATCCTCTGTCATCCCCTTTCCCTCCTGCCCCCAATCCCTCCCAGCATCAGAGTCTTTTCCAATGAGTCAACTCTTCGCATGAGGTGGCCAAAGTACTGGAGTTTCAGCTTTAGCATCATTCCTTCCAAAGAAATCCCAGGGCTGATCTCCTTTAGAATGGACTGGTTGGATCTCCTTGCAGTCCAAGGGACTCTCAGGAGTCTTCTCCAACACCACAGTTCAAAAGCATCAATTCTTACGCACCCAGCTTTCTTCACAGTCCAACTCTCACATCCATACATGACCACTGGAAAAACCATAGCCTTGACTAGACAGACCTTTGTTGGCAAAGTGATGTCTCTGCTTTTCAATATGCTGTCTAGGTTGGTAATAACTTTTCTTCCAAGGAGTAAGCATCTTTTAATTTCATGGCTGCAGTCACCATCTGCAGTGATTTTGGAGCCCAAAAAGATAAAGTCTGACACTGTTTCCACTGTTTCCCCATCTATTTCCCATGAAGTGATGGGACCGGATGCCATGATCTTTGTTTTCTGAATGTTGAGCTTTAAGCCAACTTTTTCACTCTCCTCTTTCACTTTCATCAAGAGGCTTTTTAGTTCCTCTTCACTCTGGACACTTGCAAAATTTCACCAGACATTAAGCTAGATCAAAAAGGGTAGGAATCTATAAGAATTGCCCTACTTTTAATTCATTTATCTCTTACTATTAATATGTAACTAGAACTATGCTAAGCTTGTATTAATAAGTAATGCAATGAGTCACAGAGAGGTTAGGAAATTTGCTCAAGGTCACAGAACTAAAATGCAGCTGCACCACTCACATGAGCTCCAGAATGTTCTTTTATCTGGATCTACTTTGCACTAAGACTGTGAGGCTGTGGGGAGGGACTGTGGAAAAATACTTTGTGAATCCCATCGTTTTGACTAACGTAAGGTTGCTGTTGAGAAGACCAAAGAGGAAATTTCATTCTGCTTTTGATATTTCCTTGCATCTGAGGATGTATTTGGCTTTCTGATTCATGGAACTGTGAGAATTGTGTCAATAACGAGCATTCTCTTTTCTTACTTGACACTACAAAACTTAAAGCCAGGGACTTTACCCTGCCCTCCCCCAATATATATTAGCCTTTGTGGTGTCAGTTTAGCACCTGTTTTTTTTTTTTTTAACTTTCTCATATATTTCTAATTTATATTTTTTTATGGAGTTTATGACTCTTGTGAGCTTCTTTGAACCCCTTTGGGAATAAGGCAGGGTGTGTACTGTTCATGTTTTTATGGATTGTGTGGTTAACTCTTCTATTTATCATTTAGGAAGTAGAAGCACAATTGGAAGAAGTGAAGAAGAAATCAGAAAATGAAATAAAGCAGCTAGAAGAAGAGAAAGCAGCCCTAAGTGTGAAGCTCCAGAATTCACTGCTAGAAGTAAGTCCTGAATAAATGCTGTGCTTGGGAGTGATGGTTCTGGACTCCAGGAGTTTTTGATTAACTAAGGTGCCAGGAATCTCAGGAAGTCGCCCTGACTTTCTTACATTTAGCATCCTTGCAAGGAAGAAAAAGAGTTTAGCCTGACAGGAAGATGATCTCAGGGGCATAAATTCAGCTGCAAGTAACAGAGAGCCTGATTTATAGAGGCTTAACAAAGAGACACTTAATGCCATACGTAAAAGAAGGAGGCAGGAGGCTGCTGGCGTTGATTCTGTGACTAAATATCAGATCTGGAAAATCTGCAAAGCTCTTGGTCCTGCCATCTCCCCACCTCCCGGCAGTTTTCTGGGCAGTAGATACTTCTGCCTTTGTGGACTCTTTTCTTCATCAAAAAGAATTTTTAATTTGTAACTGCCTTGCCATAAAGGTGAATACAGCAAGGCTGCGTTTTTTCCTTTGAATTTTGAATGAAAACATGTTCATGATCCCTAAATGTATCATAGGTCCCTGATACTGCATGTAGGAGAAGTTGGCTCAGATTCCCCTTGGTTGTGAGAATGACTGTCACTGACCAGTTGTCATGTCCAAATTTAAAACAGGAAACGAGTAGGGGCAGGGGTGACCAGGCCTGCCTACTTCATTAGGAAAACAAAAGGGTGTAGGAAGCCCCTAGCTGACTCCTACTCCCGCTGGTAACATCTGTGCCACGTGGCTAGCCTGGGAAACCAAGGATTTAGCCATCAGGCCTCCATGCTGGAGGCCAGCCAGAAGAGTGGGATATGAAATGGATGTGAACCAGCTGAACTATGGGGTTTGCTTCTTGGGCCCATCTGTCCAAACCACCCAGGGACCAAGTTCAAAGTTTAAAAGCACTGTGGACAGTATTACTGGGGAGAAGAACTTGCCACTGGACTCTATTCATCCTTCAGTGCTATTAACACTGTGCCAGAACTCCTGGGCAGTTTTTTGCTGTAAGTTCTACCTACCTCATAGTGATTGTTAGGAGAATTAAGAGTGACCCAGAGGGATGGAATGGGGAGGGAGGAGGGAGGGGGGTTCAGGATGGGGAACACATGTATACCTGTGGCAGATTCATTTTGATATTTGGCAAAACTAATACAGTTATTTAAAGTCTAAAAATAAAATAAAATTTAAAAAAAGTAATAAAAAAAGATTCAAAATAAAAATAACAAACTTATTTCAAAAAAAAAAAAAGGAGAATTAAGAGTTAATACTGTAAAATGCTTAGGTCTGTGCCTGACACAGAGCAAGCACATCATTAATGATGGTCTTTTTATATTTTACATATGTCTATTGAATGTTGTTGTGATTCTAAGTGTGCATCTGTCTGCTCCATGAGATGACAGCTCCTTGAAGGCAGGGACGGTATTTTACCTTAGCATCCTGCTCTCAGGCTGTTTCTTCTCCTCCGCACCTTACGCCTAGCATGGTACCTGAGGAGCAGTAGTTTCAGCAACATCTGAGTTTCCTTTATGGTTATTAGCCTTGTTCTTCTCAAAGTATAGAGCTGGGAAACCAATCTGTTTAATTTATACTCTACGTTTAGTTAGTTAATAATAACATCATAATTAAGGCCTTACAAGGTAATAGGATGCAGGTAATAGCATCCTGTAGCCACCCTTCTCTCATTATCTGTATAATTCTTAAACATTGTTCCTTTTCTTTACCAACTAACTTTGTAAAAAAGAAATAGGGTGGCCTTCCGGGAATGGTATGAAAACCAGTGGAAAGCATGCTATAGCTTTGATATAGTTATATGGACCTGAGTAATTTAAATGGAAGTGTTGGATATTGTAAACATGCCAGGTTCATTGGCTTCTGGAGGAATTGAGCAACTAGCTAACTAGAAATGGCCCCTCAAGAAGCATGTCTGGGATTTGTCTAGTGAGACACTGTCCTCAGAAGTGATTGACTCAAAGGAACAGGCTCCCAGATTAATGACCACAGCCAGGTGGTAAGACTGCTTCATCGCTGAATATTTCTGTTCTTCTATTTTAGGTTTTAAGGCTGGAAGAATTTATCCAACAGAATAAGGCATGTCCCCCAAGAGGCGATGAAAAGCCCCAGGAATTGGACTACCAGCACTGCAACATTTTAGAGACCCAGGTAACCTCTAGCTTTTTCTGCTTTAATTAAGGATATTTTTCTTCTCCTTTTCAGCACTTTGGTGTCCCCAGTGACACATGCTGGCATTAATGGGCCCTTTTATTTCCCCTCTCAGAGCTGCCAAAATGCCTGGGGAAAAAAAATCATTACAAAATCAATTTGCAACAACCATGAAGAAAATAGAGTTCTGAGTAATTATCTGCATGGTTTGAAAAAGAACAAGGCATGTCAGATAAATCTTCCCTCCCTCTCTGGGAGCAGCCTGGCTGGCAGACAAAGGGGCACTGGACTAGAGTGGGGTCTTTGGTTCTGCCTGGAGCATGAATCCTAACAGTAATCACAATGCCCCCTTGCCTCCCTCCGCATCCACATCCATATCTGTGATATCTGTTACTCTCACGGTAGCCCTCCCACATGATGCTGCCCTTTTGTAAGGGATAGTGCTTCGGATAGAATCTAGTTTCTGTTTGTCTCTGTCAAGCTCATGCTAGGCTGTGTTCTTTCCCTAGGGTTGCCATAATGAATTACCACACCCTTGGGGCTTAAACCACAAAAATGTATTGTCTCACAGTTTTGAAGACTGAAAGTCCAAAATCACAGTGTGAGCAGGGTTGGCTCCTTCAGGTGGCTCTGCGTAGAGTCTGTTCCATGCCTCTCTCCAGCATCTGGTGGTTGTTGGCCTTGGCACTCCTTGGCACTCCTTGGCACTCCTTGGCTTGTCACCACATCACTCCAATCTCTGCCTCTGTCATCACACGGCCTTCTTCACGGTGTGTCTCTGGGTCCTCATATGGCCTTCTTATAGGGACGCTAGTCATTGGATTTAGGACTTACCCTAATCCAATATGACCTTATTTTAACTAATTACATCTGCAAAAGCCCAAGTTGCAAGTAAAGTCACTTCTCTAGGTGCTGGAGTTAGGATTTCAATGTCTCTTCTTGGGGGCACAATTTAACCTAAAATATAGGCACTCAGTTAACATTCCTTGCATAATGTCAGAAACATAAATACTTCCTGTGAAGTTCATGTTTGAGTACCCTGACCTGAAGGACCCTCTTGGTTCCTATTTCAGCTTGCCTCTTAATCTTTATACCCAGCACCATAAAAAATCCATTGCCTAAATTTCATATATTTTATTGCTGCCTCAAATTTTCAGTCCACTTTAGTCTCCAGGTGGGAAAACACTATGTAGGTGAGTCTGAATCTCACTGCTTTGTCCTCATCCATTAATCCACCCATTTCCCTGTGCCTGCGTGTCTTCAGAAATTACAAGTTCTCTTTGTTGATTCCAGTCCTGTTTTGCAAACAACAGCCCTACTGGGACAACCCATACTTAACCTTAACCACATATTCACCAGGATAGAAATGAGTCAAAAATCTAGTGGCTATGGATTTGAATAACAATATTGGTCAGTTATACAGCACTGTCTCCATTCATGACCTCATTGGAATTTGTGTAACCCTGTAATGTAACCATTTTACAAAAGAGGGAAATGAAGGACAGAGAAGTTAGGTGACTCATTCATGGTCACAGGAAGATAAGCGGCCGAGACAGGATGGAGCTAGGTCTGTGGCTCTGATCCTCCACTCTTCCTGTAAGAGTATCAACACATGTTCAGAATGCCTTCCAGATAAAATAGGCTATAGTTATATGTCTGGGGATTAAGGAGAGTGGCCAGGACTCCCCGCATTTCCTCCTCTGACACCCAGCTGTGGGGGAAATTCTTGAGCAGTCCCCATTGCCCCTGCATAAGCTTGGAGGAGAAATAAAGGAACACAGGTACGTTTATCAGCAGGGCTGGCCCTTCCTGACTGAGGCCATCCCATCCTTTCTGAAAATGTCTACTTGCAGAACATGCAGGTATTTTCATTCTCTGTAAGTTTCTCAAGAATCAACCTCATGAGCTAGCATTCAACAAGAAGAACTCCTGGCCCTAGGGACAGCTGAACTTTTCACCAGTACCCTGTGGGATTTCCCAGAAAGGTTCTTCCTCAAATATTGGAGAATTTCTCAGATCCTCAAAGTGACTGTGGTAGGGAGATGGGACAGAGTTGGCTGGGATTTTGAGTGATGAGATTCAAATTAAAGGAAGGTTGATAAGCTAGAAATAAATAATAATGAAGCTCCAGAAGATTACACAGCAGGCTGTATTTTCAGGAGGGAACACACACACACACACACACACACACACAAATTCTAGGTATGTTCCAGGACTGACGTACAAGGGCCAGAGCTTTCACTGCAGCTCAAGGTCTCTCAGCCTTGGCACTTGAGTTTCAGACTGGGTGACTTTATGTTGTGGGACTGCCCTGTGCATTGTAGGATGTTTGGTAGCACCCTTGGCCTCTACCCACCAAATGCCAGTAGCACTCCCTTTGCAATCAAAATGTCTCAACCAAAAACTTCTCCAGACCTTGATAAATGTTTACTTAGGACCATAATCATCCAATTGAGAACCACTGCTGTAGCTGAAAAGGCAAGTCCTAGAGAAGTTTAAGGGCTACAGTCCATGGGGTCGCGAAGAATCAGACATGACCGAGCAACTATACACACAGAAGTTTAAATACAAGTGCACATTGAAAACCTTGGTTGGTTCATCATGAAACTCGGCTCTCATCTGACCCTTCTGGGTCTAGACAACAATCCCTCCAAGAGCTCAGTTCTAGACAGAAGTAAAGAAGGAAGAACCTTCATGAGTATCAGTTCTGCTTGATCAACTCAACATGTATGTTATTCATTCGTTCCACAGTCATCTGTGAAACAATGACAGAAACAGTACATGGAAATGCTCAGTAGGTGCTAACTCTTACCATTGAAGGATTGGCTAGGTCCAGTGCTATGAGAAGCTTGAGCTTTGATAGATTTGCTGCATTGCACTCCATCCAGGTTGTCAGTGTACCCCCACGGCAGCGCGTGCAAGTGTCTGTTTCCGCACAACCTTACCGACACAACAGGTTACACAACTTTCTGAACCTGGTCAAGCTATATCAGAGAAAATGTATAATTTAGTTCAGATATTTTTGTCCAGCAAAATCTATGCCAACAAAGCATGTCAAAGCTTTGCCAAGGCCCTAGAGGTACAGGGTCCAGGCCGTGTGGATGGTGTGTGAGCAGCGCACTGCGGTGCAGCCAACCCTGCACCCACACGGGACACAACAAAGGTTGTTCCCAGCTGTTCTGCCAGAGCGTTTCAGTGAGTCAAGAGAGACATAAATAATAAGGCCGACTGAGAGCCGACTCTTCACTCCATTCCCAGAATACACAGAGGGAGGGCTGCCAACCCTGGGTGTGACTCTGTCCCCACCATAGACAGCTGAGACTCCATTGAGCCTTTTATCCTGGCCTCTCATGTCTGGCCTCCTTGATTCTCTTAGGTTCACAATGTTCTTCATTAGTTTCCAGAAAGTCATGTGACTCTTGGTAATTTTCACAGAAACTTTTTTTGTGGAAGTTTCCGGTGTCTGGGTGAGCCGGGGACAGAGAAGGGGTGAAGTTTTCATAGATCCTTGCCTGCACCTTCTCCAGAAGAAACAGGAAAGTCATTGGTGGTCATTATTATTCAAGTCATTTCGCCTCAACAACTATTTCTGAGTGCTGTCGTTAAGAGAGGCCCAGGGCTGGATGAGTAAGGGTGGTCTTCAGAGAGCTCCATTTCAAATGCAGGAAGTAAATATTATATAATTACCTCTCTGGCATCAGTTTCCTCACTGTTGCTACTGGCAAACAGATCAAGTACCAAGAACATAGTGCTGTACACAGTCCCACACAACAACCCTATGAGGCAAGTATTATTATCCTCGCTTTGCAGATAGGGAAACTGAGGCCCAAAGAGGAACACCAGTGTCCAAATTACAGTTCTGTACTGCTTTTCATTAGTAAAGTGGCAGACATGATTCCTGTCCTCCACCCCAGAGACTTGTAATAAACAGAAGAAAGCACATAAAGTCACTTTTCAAAAGTGTTAAAAGAGTCTATAACGTAAGGTGACTTTGTAGTACCTATTACAGTCCCCCGTAATCATTTCAGCAAAACCCCATTGCATTAGGTGTTCTATTTTTAAGATGTACATAATGCTGCCTTTGAAAAATTGTCAAATGAACTTGAGAAAGACTTTCAATATTTCCTTCCTGAAGATTTCCTGGGCGTGGGTGTTCCTTTAAAATAGAAACAACCCAGATGAGGTTCACTGCCTAGAAGATGAAAGATGAAGACCTAATGTGACTGTGGGTTTAAAATAACCAGCCATTTGCTTGGGAGGAGTTGGGAGGAGGCTTTTGCAGTGGATGGTTAGGGGAGAAGCAGAGCTATTTATTTTCTGTGCATACTTTAGTGATGGAGAGAGTCCTGGACAGAACCTGAGAAATGCCTGATGGGGAATGCAAGAGTGTGAATTAGGGGCGATTAACTCAGGATACACCCAGAGTGGCTCAGTGTTGGTCCTGGGAGGCACTCACTGGGATCCCAAGCAGAAAACCAGAAAAGGGATGCTGGAGAGTCTGCCCTATTTGAAATTCACTGAAATGAGTATTGGTGAGCTTGAAAGTGCTCTTTCAGCCTACTGTTCATTTCCACGGTCAGGTTCATTTGAGAAATATTCAGATGGCACCCCAGTTCCTTTGGAATGATACACTTTGACCCAAAATACCAGGTACAGAAAGTGGGGTGGTGAAGGAGGTGAATGCTTGCCATTTATATGGTCTGTTGGTCCCCTCTGCTGAACCATTAGTTTGTTGAAATCAAGAATTATATCTCTTATTAATCTCTGTCTTTCCAGCACCTAACATACCCACATGTGGCAGATGGCAGATGTTTGCACCTCCTTGCATATTAACTGATCCATGACATGCCAACTGAATGAATGGAGCTGAGGGTACTGTTTCAAGCTGGATTAGGAACACCTTCAAAAATTAGCCTTGGCCAGAGGATGATTTAAAGGAACACTGCTGCTGCTACGGCTGCTAAGTGGCTTCAGTCGTGTCCGACTCTGTGCGACCCCATAGACGGCAGCCCACCAGGCTCCCCCGTCCCTGGGATTCTCCAGGCAAGAACACTGGAGTGGGTTGCCATATTTGCAGGGAGCGAGAGGACTCATTTCCTTTTGCGGGGAAGGATATCCTTGTCTTTGGTTTCCAGGGAGCTGGAAGCAAGTGAACAGAAACAGAAAAGATTACTGAGTATTTCTCCCCATTGATTTGGGAAGCAGCCTTCATCTATCAGGTTGATTTTAAGTGTCTGATTTGCAGATACTTTGCAGCAATACGTTCGTTTCACAGTTTGAACTCACCCAGTTAGGCCCTGATACTGGCAGCTGGTGATCACGCTAACACAACAGAGTACCAGTGCAGTCACATGGAAGTCTGGACTTTTCTGACCTCAGACCCCCCTCTGCAGCACAAGGACAGGGTTGTCTTCATGCCACCTCCCTGGGTTGCCGGCGCCCATGAGTTACTGCATGGAAATGCAGGGGTGCTACACTGTGGGGAGCTGCTGTAGTCATCTGAGTGCATCGTCAGCCTCTTTTAAGCATCTTCTGTCCTCTCTTATTTCTGGACTCCTGCCCAGGATGCCTTTAAATAAATCAGTGGTCGATAAGGTAGCCCAGAAATTACATCCTGCACATTCTCTTTCACAGTCTTCACAGTGGCTCAGAGTGCATTTGAAATTCTTTTTCATCTTCATAACTGTCATGAGATCTTTGTCCATTATTCATGTTGCTTTAAGTTCCTTCTCCCTTTTTCCTTGATCAGTCTTAGCAGTAGTTTGATGTGTCTTTTCAAAAGGCCGGCTTTCAGATGTGCCGGTCAGATCTGTCTTTTTCTATGCCATTAATTTTGTCTTTCATACTTCTTTCCTTCTACTTACTTTGGGTTTATTATGTTATCCCTTTTCTAACTTCTTAAATGTTCTATAATAAATACACTTAAGGCTATAAATTTCCCTTTCAGTGTATGTCTTTAGCTGTATCCTAGAGTTTTGAAGTTTATCTCACTTTTTAAACCTACTTTCTTTACTGTTTTCTAAATTTTTTGCATTGTCATTAGATAATGTGGTCTATAAAATGTCAACATTCTAGCTATGCTGAAATTTGCTCTGTAGCCTGCTGTGGAGTCAGTTTTAAAAAAATATTTCCTATGTGATAGCCAAAAAGTATATATTCTGTTTGATTGTTAAAGGTTTGTTGTTGTTGTTCAGTCACTAAGTCATGTCTGACTCTTTGTGACCCCCATGGTTAAAGCTTATATATTTAAACTCTAGTTCTGGTGTTCACTGTATGACCTTGGGCAAGGTTCATCACCTTTAAAATGGTATGATTCTCACCTCATAGAGTTGAGGGTGCACACTAAGCATTATATAAACATTAACATTGATTATTGTTCTTTTTTAGCTACTAGTTTCAGCTTATTAATCTTGTTCAAACCTTCCATTTCCTAGCTTATTTTGAGTACCTGATATATGAGTCTCTGAGAAGTGTGTATTAAAACCTCCCATTATAAATTTGCCCATTCTTCCCTACATTTCTGAACATTTTGCCTTATGTTTTCAAGCTCTGTTGCTAGGTCCCTATAAGTTCATTATTAGAGCTTTATAGTGGTGATTCATTTTACTAGGCTTTCCTGATAGCTCAGTTGGTAAAGAATCAGGCTGCATGCAGGAGACCTGGGTTCAATTCCTGGGCCAGGAAGATCCACTGGAGAAGGGATAGGCCACCCACTCTAGAATTCTTGGGCTTCCCTTGTGGCTCAGCTGGTAAAGAATCTGCCTGCAATATGGAAGACCTGGGTTCAATTCCTGGCTTGGGAAGATCCCCTGGAGAAGGGAAAGGCTCCCTACTCCAGTATTCTGGCCTAGAGAATTCCATCAACTGTATAGAACATGGGGTCACAAAGACTCATTTTACTAGGGTAGAGATATTCATGTTGAACTGAGTCAATTCTTATTTATTGTGATTACTGGTACCATTAGGATTGTTACATCTTAAATAAGAAGAAGTGGGATTTAAACATAGGCAATTTGCTGCCAGAGCCCAAGTTTTAAATGAGGGAAGGTCTCTTGGTTGTGGTGAGTGAAGTGAGGAAGCTAGACATGTAAATATCACAGGGTAGAGCATTGCAGGCGGCAAGAACAACCAGTGCAAAGGCCCTGAGGAAAGTACATGCTTGTTGTTTGTAGGAGGTAAGACCAAGAGTTCAGTTCTGGACATGTTACAGTTTGAGAAGTTTATTAAGCATCTGAATGATGTCTGGAGGGCAGTTGGATATACAAGTCTAGAGTTTAGGGGGAAACTTAGAAATGGAGATAAACTGTTTGTCGTTAGTATCCATGGAACTAGATGAGACACTAGGGAGTAAGACAGAAAAGAGAAGTCCAAGGACTGAGGTTTAGGGCAAGAAAGGAGGAGGCTTTAGCAGAGGAGACAAAGAAGGAGTAGCTGAGAGAGAGGAGGAAACCCAGGAAAGGGGGCTGCGTGGAGGAGGGAAGGAACAGATATTCCAGTTCTGCAGAAAAGTTCGATTAACTGAAGCCCATGGAGTGACCACTGGGATTTGGCAACATGGAGGTCCTCATTGGCCTTGACGTTGGTGGACTTTCATAGACATTAGAGTACACAGAAGGCAACCAGAGCAGTTTCATTCTGTGTTGGGGAGGGAGGGGAGCCCAAGGCCCCATCTTCCAGTCTCAGCTTTGCCTCTCTTATCACCAAAGGCATCTCTCATGGTCCCTGGAGTCTGGTTTGAAAACCAGAGATGTAACCAGCCACTTTGTTTTACAGCTGATGAAGCTCAGGGCCAGAAAAACACAAGACTGGCAGAGACACATAATTAGCAGAAAGCCCAGGTAGCAATTTATTATTATTTAATGAGATTTCTCAACAAAGAGATCTATCCTAGCCTGTCTTACACTGTTTTCTGTGGACAGTGGTTACTGTAACAAGTAGAAGAATCAAAATAAGAAAGTCTTCATTTTTCCATCTCTGCTGAAAGAGGAAATGATAACATGAACAAATTCTATTGATAGAAAATTCCGAAGCCTCATTATTAACTCATGATTTCCATATTGTCCTCCCACCATACCCCACTTCTCAAGGCGTCTGATCAAGTTCCATGTTTTCTGATCCTGCATTAGAGGATGCAGCAGACGGCCACCTGTACTATGAGTATAATAATAATAGCAGTTGCTCACCCTTATAGACCAGTGGCTGTTGCTGGCACTGTTCTCTGATCCCCACAACAGCCCCAGGGTTGCATTTCATTTCCATTCCTCTCTGATAGAAACCCTGGACAAGCTACGTGCTTTAGTTTCTCTCTCTGTGCTTTACTTTCATCAGCTGCATGACATGCTTGCTAGACTGAAAAGCAGGATACAGGCATCAGGGCTGACACTGCTCCTGAGCCAGGCAGTGGGCTCAGCACTGAATCATCACAGGCCTGAGAGCTGCGGGGATTGCCGGAGGCTCTTTCTCCTTCGCTCTCTGGTTTGGTAAACCACAGGTTGGCTCCAGGAACTTTACTTTAGTCTCATCTTACAACTGTTTTTCCCTTAGGATCCATGCTTGAGACCGAATGAACCTTCTCAGACGCTGCCCAGAGGAGAGGAATATCAAGATAAGTTAGTGGCTGAAGAAGGAACCAGCAGCGACGAAGAGGAAAGGTACAGGAGGACAGGCAGGCTTCCGAGGGCTCCAGTGAATGAGAACTCACACTTGAAGGATTCATTCATTCATTCTGTCCTCACATATTTGTCACTGCCCCATGCATGAAGCTTAGGGAGGGAACAGAAATGTCTTGTGTGCCTCCAGCACATCTAAGGACTTTACCTGAATTATTTAATTGTCATACCAACTCAGAGAGACCATTTTATAGATTAAGAACCTAACACTCAAAAAGGTTAATAAACTGCCCCAAATTCAGACAGACCTGGACTGGCCCAAACCTCTGCCTCCTGTTCTTCCAAGTGTTCTTTTACTAAGTGAGGGACATGAGGGAGCTTTGTCACAGAGAGGAACTCTCCCTCCTTTATCACCTATATTAGCTTTTGCTGCTCTAACAAACATTCCCAAAATATCAACGATTTTAGCTCATCAGTCAGCTATCTTTATTCTTGGCTCTGCCAAGCTCTTCTGGTTTTATATGACTTTGGATCCTGACTAAGAGTCTGATGTTATTGCTCTGCCCCAACCATGGATAGAGTTTAAGTCTGTTCAGATGCCATCCCATTCTGGGACCAAGACTGATGGATTAGCCTCTATCCAGGGCATGTTGTTGTCATGGTAAAGGGAAAAAGCTCAAAAAAGCTGATGAAAACATGCAGTGCCTCTTAAAGCCTACACTCAGGACTGCACAGTCTCGTTTTTATCCACATTCCATTGGTTAAAGCAAGTCACGTGACCACAAACTAATACTCTGAGCAGAAGGTAATATGCTCTCCACAGGTCTTAGTTTCGGCTGCTATAACAAAATACCATACAACAGAAGGTTATTCTCACAGCTCTGGATGCTGGGGATCAAGGTGCTGGCCCATTCAGTTCCTGGTGAGGACTCTTCCTGGTTTGCACATGGCCATCTTCTTGTGTCCTCTCATGGAGAAGACAGAGGCAGCAGACAGTGTGGGAGGAGGTCTCTCTTGTGTCTTTTCTTACAAAGGCACTAATCTCATCATGAGGGCTACTCTCTCATGACCTAATTACCTCCAGTGGCCTCATTTCCAAATACCATCATATAGGTGATTGAGGTTTCAACATGTGAATTTGGGGAGACACAATTCAATCCACAGCATCACATAAGGCAGTTGGTATTTGCTGAGCAATAAAGATCTGTCACACCAGCTCACAAGTTTCTGATACAGTAGGTCTGGGTATATCCCAACTCTGTGTCTTTTGAGAAAGCTTCTCAAGTGATTCTGAGGCTACCACAGTTATACTTCACTTCCCCACACTAATGAACAGCTGTGTGGGGTCCTGACAGATGACATGGAGTCCATGCTACCATCTGGTAGCTCTTCAAATAGTCCTGGTGAGAGCTTTCTTCCTGGCTTGCACATGGCCATCTTCTCATGTCCTCTCATGGAGAAGAGAGAAACAGTAGACGATGTGGGAGGAGGTCTCTCTTTTGTCTTTTCTTATAAAGACACTAATCTCACCATGTGGGAGATTAGTTGTCCTAGTCTATTTGGACTGCTTAGCAAAATCCCATAGACTGGGTGGCTTATGAACAACATAAATTTATTTCTCACAGTTATGGGGGCTATAAAGTCCAAGGTCAAGGTGATGGCCGTTTCTGTGTCTGATGAGGACTCACTTTCTGGCTTATAGAAGGCGTCTTTTCATTCTGTCTTCACAAGGTGGACGGGCAAGGGCCTCTTTTATAAAGGCATTAATCCCATTCATGAGGGTCTCACCTTCGTGACTTAATCACCTTCCAAAGGCCTCGTTTCTTAATACCATTAGATTGGGCAGTAGGCTTCAAAATAGGAATTTTGAGGGGACAGAAACATTTATAAGCTAGAATTGAGGAAGCAAAGCCTACACCCCTAAATCATATCAATGGCAGTGTTAGGTACCCTATAGTCCTGTGAACTCTCTAGCTAATAATACCTGCCCAGCTCCCTCCGGATTCTGTCTTGGGATCTATGAGATGTGTAACCATAGCAGTTAAAGAGCACAGACTCTGGAGTCGGGCCTCCAGACTAAATGTGGGTGCTGTCACTTACCCCTGGAAGCTACAAATCTTATTCTGTTCAAAACTAACACAGGGAAAGAAATAATCTTTACTGTGAAAATACTGGCAGGGATTTCAAGAAGTTTCTAAGGGGCCCAGCTTGGGTCATTTGTCCATCCCTGAGCCAGTCATTCTGGCCAAGGAGATGTCTGGCTCTGATGGACCAGGTATGTGTCACATGCCCTTCCCATGGGCCAGTTAAGGATGAGGACAGAGTTAGCTGCATCTGAACCTTGTGGACTAAACAGGATCACTATGGAAAGAGAAAAGGCTTCCCCAAGGAGAGGATGCTGGGCAGACCAACAGTAGGTGATCACAGCAACCTTGTCTTTTCTCCTGTGTAGCTTTGTTGGTAAGGAGGTTACTCAACTACAGAAGAAAATGAGGAGATGTGGGGTCTGTAGGCTTCTTTCATGGGGGTTTTAGTTAGAGTGTAAGAACTGAGAAGTATAGAAAGATCTACGGTCAGAGGCTGAAGAACAGAACAAACACATTGGTTCTTTAGGGGTGAGGTTGCATATTCAGTAGTTAACCCCTTGAAGGTTGCTTGTCAGAGAACTTTTGGCATAGTGGGTTTTCCATTGGCTGTTGATTTAAGGTGGGGGTAGCAGGTCGGATGGGCTTTCCTGGTGGCTCAGCGGTAAAGAATCTGCCTGCAGTGCAGGAGACCTGGGTTCAATCCCTGGGTCAGGAAAACCCTGGAGGAGGGCATGGCAACCCACTCTAGTACTCCTGTTTAGAGAATCCCATGGACAGAGGAGCCTGGTGGGCTACATTCCATAGGGTCACACAAAGTTGGACATGACGGAAGCGATTAAACAGCAGCAGCAGCAGGTCAGAATCAACTTCAGTGGGAGCAGGGAAAGTCAGAAGAGTCTGCTATGACTTGCTTGTGAGAGATGGTAGGATAGGATCAGCTTTTTAGGATACGAGGGAATTTGACACAAGAGAATAGAGTAAGAGAGGGAAATTCTCATTAGTGGTGTTCCCAGGAATGATGATGTGGTAAATATAATAATAGTAAATATTTACTGAATGCTGGATTAACCCATTTAATTTTCATTAGGTAGATACCATTATTGAAGTACTTCATTTTAAAGATGAAGGAAACTGAAGAACAGAGAGGTTAAGTGACTTGTCTTTCTACTTATTCTGCCAGTAGATGGTAGGATCCAGATAATAGCCTCTCTGGCTCCAGAACTAATGTTTTTAACTACATCTCAACTTAGGGCAGCTGTTCTTATGCCATATGAAGTTCCACAGTTTTCCTGTTTTTCTAAGATCACTCTCTCCTTTAATACTCAGTAAAACGACTGAACTTGCACTTCCAGCTGTGGCAGGGTAACTGGTACTAGACTTGCCCTCTTTCTGTAGACAACTTTAAAAGTGAGCAAAATAAATAACAACTCTTTTAGGAACAGGACAATATGCAGAGAAGGACCATGTTCTTTAGAAGAGAAACATGAACTGAATCCCATAATCACTCCACATTTTCTCCTGCCTCTCTGTCTGGGGACAGTGCCAACCACAGTGCAGAGAAGTGGAGGTAAGTTGAGCTGAGGAAGCAGACATCAGGGCTCAGGGCTGCTAGAGCAGCTGGAATTTGTAAGGTAGGGTACCAGAAGAGGAGATACTAAGTGAGGGTATAGGGGACAGAAATCTATAAGAATTTTCCATAGGTCCTTGCCAGGAGCTTGAGTGAGACTCATGAGGCCTAGGAGTATGCTGCTGCCATGGTGCTGAGGAAAATGAAGGTACTAGAGATGGGATGCTAGGAGACATTGGATTCCAAGATCAGCCACAATGAAAAAAGCCTTTCTGAGCTCTATGAGCATTGAGTTGAGACCTCAGAAACAACACATTAGGAGTAAGAAACACACCCTGTGATAAGGGCCACACCCTAGAACAAAGGACAATGTTGAACTATACAAGCTCTAAAAAAAGACAAATCCGGGCATAAAAAGATCAGAAAGAGCCTTGAGTAATTTAACTGGCTGTCATAACAAAACTAACCACTTTTGAAAGGAATTCATAATACAGATTCCTACTATTATATTATCCACAGTATTGAGCATTTGATGAAAACATTATAAGACATGCAAGGAATCAGAACAGTATGACTTATAATCAAGAAAAAATCAGCTAATAAAGCCTAAAATGACCTAGATATTGGAATTAGCAGACAAAAACTTGAAAGCAATTATATGAGCTATTTCAGGGAAATGTTATAATGAGTGAACAAATAGGGAATTTCTGCAGAGAAATGAAAACCCTGAAGCAATGGAAATTCTAAAGCTGTAAAGTACAATATCCACAATGAAGACCTCATTAGATGTACTTAACAGCAAATTAAAATCACAGACGAAAAGTTTATTGCTCTTAGATAGATCAGTAGAAACCCTCTTATCCAAAGAATGAGGGGGAATTTTTTTTTTAAATGAAGAGATCTTAGTGACTTGTGGGACAATATCAAATAGTCTTACATGCATATATTTGGAGCCCACATGTAAAAGGGAAAGAAAATGGACCAGGAAAAAATATTTGGAAAAAATGACCAAAAATTCCCCCAATTTGATGTGGGACACAATTTACATATTCAAGAAGCTCAGTGAACTCCCCACAGAATAAATCTGAAGATAACAATGCCTAGATACATTATAGAAAATCTGTTGAAAACAAAATATATCCCCCCAGATCTTACAAGCAGTCAGGTTTTTAAAAAGACAAATTACATACAGGAGACAGTTGGCTTTTCATGAATACTAATGACAACTGACTTCTCATCAACCTTCTAGGCTCATTTTGTGATGAAAGCCAGAAAATGAAGCAATATCATTAAGGTTATAAATGGGGGGAAAAAAAAAACACCTGTAAAATCCTAATTTTAAGTCCAGTGAAAATATCCTTCAAAAATGAGAATGAAATAGAACATTTTCAGGTATATAAAAGGTAAGAGGACTTTTCACCAGTTAAGCTGCAGTATGAGAAACAGCAGTTGAATTTATTAAAGCTGAAAGGAAATTACAGCAAATTTAAAGTTGGATTTACAGGAGAAAATGAAGAGCATCAGAAATGGTAAATGTATAGGTAAATATAAAAAACTACTGCTTTTCTTTCTCTTTAATTTCTTTAAAAGACATATAACTGCTTAATAATTAAGCAGTATATTATGAAGTTCACATTGCATATAGTTGAATAATATATGACCACTAGCACAAAGAATGGGGATTAATGGAATTATAGTATTGTAAGGGACTCATATTTTATATGAAGAGGTACAATGTTAACTCTTAAGTAGGTTGTGATAAGTTAAGGATACAAGTTGTAATCCATAGAGCACCATTAAACATTAATACAAAGAAAAGCTTAAAAAATCCAATAAAAGAACTAAAATGGAATCATAAAATGTCAGGTAGGTAGATAGAAAAAAGAACAGAAGAACGATAAGAAAAGGAATTGGGAAGTTAGAAAACAAATAAGATGTGGATTTAAACCCAATCATTTCCATCCTGATCATGTAAATGAAACAGAGACATCATTTAAAAGAAAGAGATTGCCAGAGTGGATCAAAATGTCCTAGCACGTAGGACATTTACTACATGCTATCTGCAAGAGAGAGATTTAAGTATATAAGACACTGTTATGGCATGAATTGCACTGCCCCATGCCCCCCTCAAATTCATATGTTAAGGCCCTAATCCCCAATATGAATGCATTCAGAGATAAAGCTTCAAATAGATGATTGATTTAAATGGGGTTATTAGAGTGGCCCTCACCCAATGTTTCCTTGTAAGAAGAGGAGATTAGTGCACTGGTAAAGCAGACAAAGGGACAATCACATGAGGACACAGGGTGATGGAAGTTGGCTATCTGCAAGCTTCAGAAGAGAAGCCTTAGAAGAAACCACACCTGCTGACTCCATGATCATGGACTTCTAGCTTTCAGAATTATGAGAAAATTAATTTCTGCTTTTTAAGCCCTTCAGTTGGTGTTATTTTATATGATACACCTTATACAGGCACAGATAAGTTGGAAGGTAAAAGGATAAAAATAGATATACCATGCAAATACAAAATGTAAGGGAGCTAATGTGGCTGTATTCATGTCAATGTAGACTTCAGAACAAGAAGTATTACCAGTGTTTAAAAAGGGATGTTTCACAACAGTGAAGTGGTCAATTCTTCTGGAAGACATCACAATCCTAAATATGTATTATGTAATACTGCTACTGCTACTGCTGCTAAGTTGCTTCAGTCATGTCCAACTCTGTGCGACCCCGTAGACGGCAGCCCACCAGGCTCCCCTGTCCCTGGGATTCTCCAGGCAAGAACACTGGAGTGGGTTGCCATTTCCTTCTCCAATGCAGGCAAGTGAAAAGTGAAAGTGAAGTCGTTCAGTCATGTCCGACTCTTAGCGACCCCATGGACTGCAGCCTGCCAGGCTCCTCCGTCCATGGGATTTTCCAGGCAAGAGTACTGGAGTGCCATTGCCTTCTCTGGTATTATGTAATAACAGAGCTTTAAATAATGAAGCAAATACTATGAGAACTAAAGGAAGAAATTTACAATCATATCTGAGATTCTGACATCCTTTTTGGAATATTTGATTGAATGACTATACTAATATCAGTAAGGACATAGAAGATTTGAACTACACTATTAACTAACTTAATCTATTTTATATCTGTAGACAATATGGTGAAAAACTACAGAATAAATTTTTTTCAAGGCACTGAAAACATTTGTCAATATAGACAAACTAATATTCTTCATGAATGCAAAATCCTCAACAAAATGTTTGAAAATATGAAGCAGTGTATAAAAAGAATAATACAGCATGACCAAGTAGAGTTTATCCCAGGAATGTGTGGTTGATTGAACATTTGAATGGCAATCATGTAATTCATCATATTAAAAAATAAAGAGAAAAATAAATAATCATATCAATAGATGCACAAAAGCATTAGACAAAAGTTAACATCCTTTCATGATAAAAACTCTTAAATCCATGAATAGAATTTCTTCAGCCTGAAAAAGATCATGTATGATAAACATGCTTAATGGTAAAATATTGGACACGTTCCTCCAAAAACTCAGAATAAAGCAAAAATTCTGCTCTCACTACCTATCATTGTCCTGAAGGTCCTAGTCAGCTCTGTAAAGCAAGAAAAAGAGCTACAAATTAGAAAGGAAGAGTAAAAATGTCTTTATTTACAGACAGAATGATCATAATTGAATACTCAGTGTTGTTAAGAACATAATTTACTCTGAATTGAGATATAGATTCAGTTCAATCCCATGTAAAATCCCAATAGCCCTGTCTGTAGAATAAACTGCTCTGAACATGGTTATATTTAGCATAGCTTCCAGAAGTTTGAAGATAACCTAAGAGAATTAAGATGCAAGGAAAGAAACCTTTCACTTTATTAAGTACTTGACTAATTTTTTATTTGTATTAATATACAATTAATACAATGTGCCAGACATAGAGTTAAGCATTTTTTAAGATATTTACTGTATTAATCTTTATTACAATCCATGTGAACGGTACTAATATTAACCCCATGTTTTGGAAGAAGAAACAGTTTAAAGAGCTCAGACAAAGTAACATAACCATTTACCAGTAGTAGAGCTAGAATTTGAATCTGGGCAATCTGGCTCTAGTGTCCATGATCTTAACAACTTTGCTACACTGCTCTTAACATCCTGCCCTTCCTTTCAGGGGTCCCCTCTGTCTATGTTGCTGGGCCTTTTTGCCTCTGCCAAGTCAGAGTCCTTCTTATCATGGTCTTTCTTCACAGTCCAGGGCCCTAACTCCCTAACCTGTGGTCCTCTGGCCTGATGTGTTTGCCAGAGGAAGCAAAATGTCATTGACCTCCCAGCAATCTCTGCAGAGATGCCCACAGTGCGGCATCCTTTTACACTGTTAAACAGGATAAATACTTAACTTTACAATCAGCCCATCGCATTTGAATTTCTCAGCTGGTTTAAAAGCTCAGAACTGAGTATAGAAAAGTCTCCTCCAAAAATATTTGTCAGCATCTCTTCTAGAATGCAGAAACTACTGCAGCTTTAAACCAGCATTGTCTTGTCCCTGCTACATACACAGAAAGGCTATTTATAATCCTCCTGTGTATACTTGGGAAAAGCCAGTTAAAGCCATGTGTGCTTTGAAAAGTGTAAAGTACTGTATTCAAGTAGAACATCATTTTTTGTTATTTTTTTCCACATTCATGAAAAGTTGTGAAATTAGACTACAGAGACCTCTTCTTTTGAAGCTTCCAGGGACCCCATATAAGTAACTCTAAGCTCTCAGTCATTCTGATAATTGATCATTTATTAAGTACCCACTGAAACAGGTATCCAGTGATTCCAGCTGAATATTGACAGTCTCCCAAGTGCAACAGCACTTAGAATTGTATGTCAAATAGCTTTTTCAAATCTAGGAGAGATGTCTCTCATTCCATTAATGCCATCAGAGCTCCCTCCTCCCAGTCTGAGAGGCTGGGATGTTAGCAGGGTGACCATGTCATTTCCAAGGTGGCATTTTTGTGATTTTGACCTCCATATCTTCAAAGGATCGAAGCACCCATCAAGGAGGGAGGTGACCTGCAGCCTCCATTGGGCTCTTTGCCAAAGGAGAAGGCACCAGAAATCCAGCGTCTGCAGGAGGAGTGGCAGAGCCAGAAGGCCAGATTGCAAGCCCAGGTAGAAGGATGGCCTTGGTAGGGATGCACCCTCATGCTGAGTGAGACCCTGCCTCTCCCGTATTCTTGCAGACAACCTTGGAAATGCATGTGGGGCCCAATTCTTGTCCAAGCTGGGGAGGGCAGTCCAGGTCCAGGGCAAGGTGGGCTTCTTGGTTCTGTTCATTTATTCATTTAACACCTGCTATGAGCCAGGAACTCTTCTAGGTGCTTGTATATTATCAGTGAGCAAACCAGACAAAAGTCCTGCATTACAGGGCTTGTATTTTAGCAGAGGAGGTGGACACTGACAATAAACACTAGACATAAAAAATAAGCACTTACAATATTAGAAGATGTTAAGGGCTTTAGCAAAATGAAAAAACTGAGCAGGATAAAGAAGATTGAGTGGCTGTCTGGTGATGAGGGGTGGGTATAATACCAAATAGGATTGTCAGGGAAAGCTTCTATAAGAAAGGGAGAGTTGAGCACGTGGGGCACACAAGGGAGGCTGCTGTATAGATCTCTGGAGTGTTTTCTGGTCCCCTCTTGATTTCTCTTGGATGGAAAACATCCCAGCCCTTCTTCTCCGTCCCTGGTATCCATGGCTCTAGCTGAGGAACCCCTGGGAGGGCCAGCTGTCCCCAGGTCCTTCAAGCTTGCTGCTTCTACCTGCCTCAGCATTCCCATGGGTAGGGGAGGCTCATGTGGGCTGTGGAGATGTTCAGAAAGCTTTGATGTTTAAAGAAAATCCCAGGCAGGGTGAGGGTCCCAGCCTGAGGTTGGATGCCCTGGTGGGCAGGTCTCACAGATGCAGCAGGCCCTGGAGCAGTGTGCCACAAACTACAGGGAGGACCTGCGGGAGCTCAAGCAGCTTTCGGACCACGAGCGGGAGCAGCTGCGGCATGAGCTCCAGGAGACCATACAGCAGAATCAGGCAGCGAAAGCCCAGCTTGAGGCTGCCCACAAGCGAGCTCTCTGCATGCTTGAGAAGGCTAAAAACCAGGAAGTCAAGGTAAAGGTGTTAACGATCACGTCCACTACCTACTACTGAGCTCTTGCTGTGCAAGCACCTGCTCAGCATTTTGGAGGGAGCCTGTCGTACAATATCTCCAGTCCCCATATTCATCTTACAAGGTCATTATTATCACATTCCCTTTTTCTGGATGAGGAAAGAGGCTCAGAGAAGTTTGGCAACTTGCTTAGGATCACACAGCTAGTAAGAGGCAAGACAAGGATTCAGACAGACTCAGGTCTGTTGAACTTCTGGTCATCTGCACATGACTTTTATATCATAAGACCAACTTCTCTTTCATGACTTGGGCAATATCCTGCAAAAGAAATACTAAGAGCCTCCAAAGGGAAAAATTGATACCAGACTCAAAGTACTTGAATTCAAATGTCATCAAACATCTCAGCAGCAATAGGGAAGCTAGAAGATAATGAAGTAATTCTGAGAAATTCAATTAAAACCATGAATAAGGGTGAGAACTGAATAAAAATATCAGGCACATGAAATATTAGGAAAATTACCTCCTATCATCAGTTTATGCCTCTCAGTTCTTCAGTACCTACTTGTGATAATGATCTGTATTCTTTAAGCATTTCTGCTCCTTTACAGAGCACAGTGTTAAGCTTTGTCAGTAGAGGGCACTGGAGGCACCTTGCACGAGGAAGGAGGCTTCCCTCCCTGGTACTGGAAGGTGCATGTCTGCTGTTTCTGGCTTCCACTGCACACCTGAACAGTGTCTGGGGTGTGTGAGGATGTTGATGATACTCTGCCCCAGTGACCTCACAATAATCTCACAGCTCTGGCCCAGACCCAGTGACTACCTTCCTGTGGCCTTGTGATGTGGACACCACAGACTCCGTCCTCACACTTGCTGACCCTGCCTCTCTCTGAGTTCCTGTCCATTGCCTGCTGTCACCTGTACCCCAGAGGTTTGTTTCTTGCAACTCTCACAAAGCAAACACTGTCTGCTCCGGCAGCCCTCACACCTGCCCTGGTGCCCCCATTCCCTCTGGGCACCTGCCCACCTTGGTTCACCTGCACAGGTGGAGGGTTGCTCCTGCTTGACTCCGGCCTGGGCAATCCAGCCATCTCCACCAGTGAACTACCACCAACCTTCCCCAACAAGGTCTGGATCCCAGGCTGGGGAAGGGCTCCCCATTCCAAGCTTTCCCTTTCTTGGATGGTCTCACTCAGCCTCAGAACACCCTTCAGAGTTCTTTTGGCATCTTCCATACACTTTTCCTCAGGAAGTTCCTTGAGGAATATCCCACCAAAACAAAGGAACACACCAAAAAGGAGGGAATAAAAGAGATCTAGCATACAGGGAATCTAGCACAGGAGAAAGGTTTCAGGAGCCCAGCGGTGCCACTAACAGAGCCTAGACTGGAGTCTAGACTGGAGCATGAGGACGGAGGGCTCCAGAAGAGATGCCCCCATGGAAAAATAGGCTTGATGGCTTCTCTGATCGATTTGGCCATATGAAAAATTGTAGTGAACATATTTTACAAAGCTTTTAGAGGTTGTAGGAAGACTTGGCCAAAAATCCAAAAAATAAATAAATAAATAAATAAATAAAATACCGTAGTTATTAATGCAAGGAAAAATAAAACTTTGGATAAGGTAGACTTTTTATTTGTTTCTTTATTTTTGGCTGTGCTGGGTCTTGTTTGGTGCACGTGGGCCTTCTCTGGTTGCAGTGGGGGCTACTCTGGAGTTGCGGTGCACAGACTTCTCATTGCGGTGGCTTCTCATGTTGCCAAGCACAGGCTCTAGAGCACACAGGCTTCAGTAGCTGTGGCACACGTGATTAGTTGCCCTGAAGCATGTGGAATCATCCCGGACCAGGGACTGAGCCCACATCCCCTGCATTGGCAGGTGGATCCCCAACTACTGGACCACCAGGGAAATCCAGGGTAGATTTTAATCATTATAATTTATTTAGCTCAGCAGTAAATGGCATTTACTCACAAGAAGGAAATATTGAATATATTTCACTGTATTTAAAAAAGAAATATAACAATATTTGAGGAATGGAAGAGAAAGAATGTATTAGACCAAAATCCTCATAATAGAAAGACAATTTGTAATTTCTAAAATAATCAAGTTAAAGCAGAATGGAGATACTGTCTTATTATTGGTGGTAAATATCAGAAGAAAGAACTAAAAGAGTTCCAATGGCTACCTCCAATAGACAGGATGCAGAGAGAAGAAGAAAGAGGGCTGGGAGGTGCTACTTTTCATTTTTAAAAGTGGTATTTGGCTCTTTATACTGTGTTCATGCATTGCCCAGATAAAAATATAAAAGAAGCTTTTAGAAAAATGAGAGAGAAAAGAATGAGATAATGTATATGGATTGCTTGACACTTAGTAGGTGTCAGAATTTGTGAATTCCTTTTCTTCTTTTATTCTCTTAAATCTTTCTCCAGCTTTGCTTTCAGTCTGCAAGAGCTAAGGCTGCCAAGTTCCCCACATTATTCACTGCTGGGTCATGCTGGGTCATGCTGGCCTTTGTGTTGGCTTGAGCTTTACCCCTCAAGGCCAAAGGCTTCAATTCCTTGCAGGAGGCAGAGGAAGCATAGAGGCCTGTGGTGGGAGAGGCGGGAGTGTGCTCTGTCCATTGGGATGACCCACAGTTCTAAGCCCCAGTCCCTAGCAGCCATGGAACCAGATTCATGGAGTCTTCATTACTGGCTCCAGTCTACTTGGGGTGGTTCCAGAATGAGACCAAAGTGTTTGAAATTCTCATTGGAGATGGTAGACATATGATCATTCCTAATACAGGATAGTGATTGAGAGTGAGATGCCTGGGTTCAAATCCTGGGTCTGCCACCTACAAGGAAAGGGAGCTTAGGCTTCCTTGTGCCTCATGTTCCCTATTCATAGAGTGAGGCTAGTCACATGTACCATACAGAACCACTGAGAACATCAAAAGAGAATTCACCAGAAGTGCTTAAAGCAATACATGACTAACAGCAACCCCATAGACTGTAGCCCACCAGGCTCCTCTGTCCATGGGATTCTCCAGGGAAGAATACTGGAATGGGTAGCCATTCCCTTCTCCAGGGGATCTTCCTGACACAGGGATTGAACCTGGGAATCCTGCATTGCAGACAGATTCTTTACTGTCTGAACCACCAGAGAAGCCCCAGGGCAAACAAAAAGTTGGAGCAATTTGCCAGGGATGAATGTCTGGCTTGATATAAAATCTGGCCAGTAAACCTTGCATGATCCTCACTGCCAAGGACTTCTGAGCCAGAAGGCAGGCAAGGCTGACCTAAAAAGAGATTGGCTCCATTTTTTGCAAACCTTTGCTTCAATCTCTCCATTCACATTTCTTTGGGATTAAAATGTCACCAGTTGGAGTGCTCTGAGCCTTGCAGCAAGTGCAAGAAAGGGAAAGTATCAGAGAGTTTGAAAAGCACAAGACTTTTCTGTCTAGATAAACTCACCAGGGGACAACTGAGTTTCCCATGGTAGGAATAAGACTGTTTCTCCCCATTTGCTGGGGAGCAGCGAAGCAAAGACGCTGCTGCCTTCTAGAAGCTGCCATGTCTGCTTTTCCTAATGGGAGCCCCGTGCATTTGATGCAGTCCCATTTCTCACTGTTCCTGGAGGTTGCTTGAGGGAGCAGGAAGGGCTTGGGCCCTGGATACCGTCACCCATGGGTTACAATCCTGCACCCACCATTACTGGTTTTCAGTTAGGGCACTTTAATTTTCTGAGCGTGTTTCCTCCTAATCCTGTATCTTTTCTGTGTGACCTTAGGAAAGCTAATTCATCTCTCTCAGCCTCAGTTTCCTCACCTGAAAAGTGGGATGTGTTAACCGGAACTCTTTGTTGCAAAAGTAATAGAAACTATTAGTTTCTTGTTGCTGCTGTAGCAAAATTACCACAAACTTGGTGGCTGAGCACAACACAGATTTATTATCTGACAGTGCTGGAAGTCAGAAGTCCTAAAATCAAGGCGCTGACAGGGCTGTGTCCCTTCTAAAGGCCCTAGAGAAGAACCTGTTTTCTTGCTTTTCCTAGTTAGTGTCTGTCTCTTTCCCCCACCTCCTAACACCAAATCCCCAATGATTGTTCCAGTTTTGAACAGCTGTCTACTCTGGTCCAGTCAGCTGTGAACCAGTTAGGTTCACACAACACAAAATGGCTGCTGTGGCCAGGTCCTTACTGTCATTCCAGATGAGCAGGGAACAGTCACTGTAGCCTGATAAGCCCTCCATCGGGGAGCGGCAAGTGCTCAGGGACACCCCCGACAATGAGGAAGAATTAGGCAAAGGGGACAGGTCTCCCCCTCTGTGCCTACTGTCATGCCTCCTTCCTCCCACTTGTGCCCACAGGCCACAGAAGAACGCTTGAAGAAGGAATCCAGCCACAGCCTCCAGATCCAGCACCAGGCGCACTGGCTGGAGATGCAGGCCTTGGAGGAAAAGGCCCGGCAAGAGCTCCAAGGGGAGTTGGAGAGGATGCAGGCTCAGCAGGCACTGCTGTTAGGTATGCATCAGCGGTGCACCCATTAGGGGTTGGGGCAGCAGGGTCGGGGGTGGTAAGGACCAGGGTGACTCTCCTGGCTCTGCCACCAACCAGCTGCGAGATGTGCATCAGGTCACACACAGCCTCGTTTTCCTTTTCTATGAAGTTAAATTGCACTTGTCTCTCCATCATAGAAGTGTTGTATGGATTTGATGAGATATTAAATATAAAATGCTTAGCATATAAATGAGCCCAGTTAGTGCAGATAATATTATTATCATTATCTTCGTCATCATTACTGAGCATTAGCCAGATCTCAGCCTTTGTGAGAGTTTCATGAGATGGTCTCAAACTCTCATTCTAAAGATTTCTGTAAATCTGGGGACTTAAGCCCCCAGGATTCTGGGTGTGCCTCTGCTTCTTTCCCTGCCTTCACATTCTCAGCAGGAAGCTCACCTCCTCTTCAGTTTTCACAGCAAAAACTTGTCACACAAAGCATTCTGGAAATTTCCAGAGGCAATAAAGATCTCCAAAGTCAAACTGCCTGGGCTTGAAGCCTGACTCCGTTCAATGTGCACTAGCTGTGCAACCTCTGGCGAGTTGCTTAACTGCTTTGTGACGCAGTTGCTCGTCTGTAAAATGGGAATAATAATAGTATCCCCTTCATTGGGCTGTTATTACAATTACATGAGTATATACATGGGAAGTGCTTCGAATAGCGCCTGGTAAATGCTGTATAAATGTTCACTGTCATTACTGCTGAATATTCCACCTTTACATGGCTGACTGTAAGGGGCTCTGTCTGTTTCTGTAGATCATCTCTCTCCCTCGTTTTCTCCTTTACTCTCATCTTTTTTCTCACTCTTAAGAGCAAGACAGATGTTCTCCTTATTTCATGTCTAGCATTAAAGACCATATAGACCTTTTAAAAAATTTCTTCAAACCCTGACAGCGCTCTCCTTAATAGAGTTTTCAGAGGAGTATTTTTTTTACCTCCATAAGTGAATAAGATCTACTTGCTGCTTGATTTCATTAGACAATATGACGTGCTCACTGCATGTCAGCACATCAGCCCATCATGTTTCCAGATGAAGGAGAGAAAGAGTCCCACAGATTTCCCAGTTAGCAGCTACCCTGGAATGGAGGTGGCCACGTGGGAAATGCCAAAGTTTCAGCATCTTAAAAAGACGCATTATACAAGATAAAACCCAGGTTGTACCATACTTCTCAGGAACCAGACTCCCCAGACTGAGATCAGGCTGGACAACCCTGATGAGTCCAACACCCCACAGCAACCATCTTTGCTGCCCCGTCCCTGGCCTCTCTGTCCCTACAGCAGCCTGGTCCTTACCTGGATGAAAGATTCCAGAGAGACCCTGGGGACAGACTGGCATGCTCAGCACAAGTCCCAGGAAGAAAGGGCTTTGTGGACTCTGTAATGATGATAGCAAATCGTGGGCTTTGTGGGTGGCACTGGGTGGGGGGAGCACAGACCACCACCGGCTGATACTAGGACTTCCTGGTCCAAGTTACTCCCCTCCCATCATCTGCGTGAGACACACCTGACATGTGGTATAGGTCACTGTGTGAGAGGCGGGAAGGGTGAGTGTCCACCGGACTGCCTGACGCACTGCAGTGGGTACCTAGATGTGCTGGTTGAATAGGTGGATGGGCAGGTGGAGGGATGGGGGTATAGATGGGTAAATGAATGGATGGTGAGGAAATATGAGAAAAGAGGGGCAGGTAATGAATGAACCCTCTGTAGTTCATGCTTTGCTAAAGGGTTTTATTACACATATTTTTGTGATGAAGGATTTCAAAAATCAGGTTGTGTTTAAGCTGTAGAAATCACTCTATTAAAATCCTAGAGGAGAAGGAAGATGATGAAATAAATTTTTCAACAGAATAGTATCAGAATAATTAAACTTTTATATGTGTTTAAATACTGTCCTTTCAGGGAAGCATAGTAAACTTGTGGGAAATCTTTTACAACTGGGACACTTTTATAATATCATTAATTTTCACTCTAAACATCTTTTATTTATTTTACAAATATATGTTGAGCACTTGCTCTATACTGAGTCCTGTACTATGTATCTTATGGTGTCTGGGATTATTGAAACAATGTTTCAAAAATAATTTGCAATAACTAAAATATAAAGTCTCAAAAGTCCATAATGGAAAATAAAGTATCAAATTTACTAGCACTTGAAAATCATATTCTCTTTAAAAATTAATAACTCACTGAATACTGTCTACTCCATCAGAAAATGTTCTTTTTGAAATGATTATTTTATTTGCCTTTTGATCATGCTGGGAAGTGTCACACTATCAGAAATCACCCACAATCCTCAGAGGAGAAATTGTACTTCCTGGTTGTACTGGTCCCTGAGTTAAGGAGGGCATGTACATTTCTCCTGGATGATTCTGGTTTTCATAATGACTCTGTTGGGATGGTATGCCATCCCCTCCCTGCTGTCCACAATCCAGCTAGGAACTTACATCCATGAGAAGGAGAACCTGTGGTTGTTTGTCTCCTTGAGAATTAGCATAAATATATGTCAACATTTCCAGTTTGAGACCTGTACTTCAAGAAGAGGCCACTGGGTCTATGCTAATTCCCTGTTCTTAATTTTCTGTCTTGGTGCTGAGGCCAAGTGTTGCCTCAGGGTTCAGCTCTGGATTCAGGCTGTCCCACCCCCGATCCTAACCAACCAGCAATGGTTAAGCAGGTGATTCTGAGGGAAGAAGAACCACGGGAAGTGTTGAATCCTGACACTATGACTTATTAGCAGTATAGCTCTGGGCTGCTCAGCCTTTCTGAGGTTCTGGTCCTTCATCATAAAGTGGGAGGGATAATACTGGATAGGATGGTTGTAGGGTTTCACTGAAAACACTTTTTAAGGGCTTAACACATTTAGTACTCTATAAATGGTATTATTGTTGCTGTTCTCTTGAAACAGGTAAGTTTGGGGAACGTGAACCAACACCTGCAGCTGCTCCCCACCCCAACCCACCCCAGACTTTGGCCTCAGCATGCCCCTGACCTTCCACTGCTCTTCCTTTTGCAGAGTCCCTGAGGCAGGAGCTGGCAGAGCAGCGGGCTGCCTGCTCTGAGCACCAGAAGGACCTGGAGGTGCTGCAGACTGAGCTGAGGGCCCTGGACAGCATGGGCAGACGGCAGGCCATCACACAGTGTCCAGGGGACAGCGAGGACCATGCTGGGACTTCAGAGGTCAGCACCCCTGCCCTGCCCACACCCTTCTTGGAGCAGCATCAGGGAGAGGTTCCAAGTGCTCTTTCACCCCCTCTCCTTCCACAGGCCTGGGGGATACTTCATGAGCCTGCAGGTTCCCATCTCTGGAAAGCAAAAACAAGTTTTAAGTACAGCCTGTTATTTTAAATTCAGATGAAATAGCCTCTCAGGGTGTTGGTGACAGACAGGCGCTAGAGACAGCTCCTCTGGGTCACTCCATGGACCTGCACAAAATTTCTCAGAACACCTCACCAAACAGACTCCTGCCTCGATGTCCCTTGTTCCCATGAATGGGGGATGTCTTTCTGTCACCAAAGCTCTGAACTTTCTGGTCAGACTTGGCCCATCATTTTACTCTTGCCCATCCATAATTCCTGCCTTGCTGGGTAGCACAGGGACCCCCTAACAACCCAGACATCTCTCCCCAGCCCACCACATTGGGCCTCAGGTATCCATCTAAGGCACCCCTGTGTAAAGCCTTCAGTGGCTCCCTGCTGCTATCAGAATAAGCTCCCAGTGCCCAGTCTGATGTTGAAAAGCCTTCAGCCACTGGCTGCATTTCCCTCTCTGCTCTAAACGTGGCCTCTGCCTCCTGCCTCAGTGCCTTTGCGTGTGCCCTCCCCTCTGCCTGGGACCCTTCCTCCCTTTTCAGTGCCCAGCTGATCCTTCCAGGCTGGGGGTCTCCCATCCACACCCATGACTTCTCTCCACCCTCTGAGTGCCTGGAGCACTTCCCGTTACTGCAGCTCAGCTGGCACCCGCATCTACTGCCTGTCCTGTTAGGGACCCATCACTACATGGATATCCTTGTTTCCTCGACCGGACTATAAGCCCTTTTAGAACAAGCCATGTCTGTCCATCTCAGTCCACCCCAACCCCAGCACTTGGCACACAGCTCTGCACACAGTAGAGTCTCCACCAGAGTACGCAAATGGCCATGACTAGTTGGTGTCCCAGCCCTGCTGAAGATCAGAGGAACATGGGGATCATTCATTCCAGATCTTGCTGGTACTGAGAATCTGAACACAATTTCTGTGTTGAATGAGAATTATTAACAACTGATATATCACAGTGAGTTCAGCTCAGTTGGTAAAGTCTGGTGCTGCTGCTAAGTCACTTCAGTCGTGTCTGACTCTGTGACCCCATAGATGGCAGCCCAACAGGCTTCCCCGTTCCTGGGATTCTCCAGGCAAGAACACTGGAGTGTGTTGCCATTTCCTTCTCCAATGCAGGAAAATGAAAAGTGAAAGTGAAGTCGCTCAGTCATGTCCGACTCTTCGCCACCCCATGGACTGCAGCCTACCAGGCTCCTCCATGCATGGGGTTTTCCAGGCAAGAGTACTGGAGTGGGGTGCCATCGCCTTCTCCGTGGTAAAGTCTAGCAGAGGAAAAACAGAACATGATCCATTAAATGTTCTAGATTGGTGGGAGCCACCTGGACCTATGGTAGGGGACAGGGGAAGTGTGGGATGGTGACAGCTGGTGGCTGGAGGGTTCAGTGATAGGCCCACTGCAGTGAGTGACAGGCTCACCTGAGGGCTATGGCTAGAGACTCAGGCTGGGTGGATGAGACAGTACCTGGTCATCAATGTGCCGGCCTCACCTACATCTCACTGGAGGGAAGCCCTGAACACTCATGGAGAAACAGCAGACTCTGGATGATCTCCCACACAGAGAAGAAATGTATTCATAAGAAGGAATAACTCCAGGCAGCAGGAATGAAGGGGCGGCAGTGAGGGGGCAGGCAGAATACAAGGATGCACTGATGGATACCACTGCAGGTAAGTGGTGTTCCATCCACTGGGATCTTCTGAGAGCCCCATGAAATAATTCTCAAATCTGTCCCAGCCAAGGACAGAGAGGGATGGACTTACCCGTCAGCTTCTCTCTCCCTCTAGTCAAGGGTGGCCCCACAGAACCTTAACTCAGCTCTTCCAGGCCATGCAGATGTGAGTGCCAGGTGATGCCCATGAGTGTCCCACACCATGTGCGCCCCAGGGCTGGAAGCAAGAAGTATGGGGCCTGGGCCACGCATGCCCCCTCTGCAATGCTGTTCGGTCTTCGTGTGGAAGGAACAGGCACACAAACCTTCAGGCACGTTTGCGTGGCCTTGAAAACTGCTACATTCACCATTCGGGGATTAACTGTGCCCCTGTTTAATGTTGCACATAAATCTTTATATTTCTGTCTGGACCTTGGCATTTCAAGCATCATTTCACAGCAGGCATTCATTTGGCGCCTACTGAATTCCAGACACTGTGCTAGGTGGTATAGAATTGGGAAGATTCAAGTGGAGATGGCTCCTTCCTTTTCTCCACCTGCTGGTCTGATAGAGAAAAACAGCACTTCAGCAAACCAGTGCACTTATGTGTAACCTCTACACAGATGGGATCTGGCTCTCAGAGAAAAGAAAGCTCATTGCCTCTCCCCCAAGGAGATGAGAAAGTATCACCAAGGCAGGAATGATTGGGTGTGGAGGGCACCCTAGGTATAAAGAGACGGGTGGGGGCAAGTGTGGGGCAGTGGATTATAACTGCGGTGGCCTCAGAATCACCTGGGAAGCTTTTCTCAGAAGACACAGGGCTGAGATCTATCCAGACTCACTCTTCCAGAATCTTGGGAGGAGGTGTGATAGATCTTTATCTTTCAACAAATATTCACTCTCCCCTTCCTCTGCCCTCTGTGGTGTTGCCCCAGATTTACATGTTGAAACCCTAATCACCAATATGATGGAATTTGGAAATGAAACTTTGGGGGATAACTAGTGAATTAATGTCCTTACAAGAAGAGACATGAGACATCCCCTCCCCCCCACCCGCCACACACACACATAGACTCCACAGAGGTGGAGTGTTGGGCTTGTTTTGATTTAAGCCACATTCTTGGCTCACCAGAATCATTCGACTTTTCGAGAGCCAAATTTGACCAACTCTCAAAGCTGAAAACTTCAAGAGACTAGACATTAGCTCCTGAATCAAGTGCGGAATTTGGGCTCTAAGCTGGGTCTTTGCCGCGGTACATCTATGGCCCTTGTCTGCCATTGAGCCTCCTGCAAACGGTTCTTGTGGCTGCTTTCTCCCCAGAAGGAGGGCGGCCCGGGCCAGGCGGGCTCCCCCAAAGGCAAGAGCGCAGCGGAGCTCCAGCCCAGCGAGGGATGCAGCCTCCGGGAGGAGAACTCGCAGCTCAAGGAGGCAGTGAAGCGGCTGCAGGCCGAGGTGGAACAGCACCAGCAGGAGGCGCTGCAGCTCCGCGACCAGCGCAGGTCGGTCTGAGGCTCCCAGCTTCCCTCCCTCCCTCTCTCCCAACTCTTGCCCCTTAGTGAGCCTCTGGGGTTTAAGATTAGGTTACACCTTCGGCATCTTCCCAAAGAAAAGACTCCCTAGTAGCCAGGACTTCACTGGTGTTACTCCTTTGACCCATGGAAGGTATCAGTGGTCTAGGAATTCTAGATCTCAAAACTGCAGAGAATAAGCCCTGAAGTAGAGGGAGGGGTCGATGCTGGGTTTACCCTATTTCCCTACAGATCAGGAAATTTATGGAATCAAACTTAATACCAAAAGTATCCTTAAAACCAGCCTTAGGGAGACGGTGCAGTGGCATAATTTAAAAGACAGTGCTGTGTGCTCCTGTTAAGAGTTGTGTGACCTTGGACAAGTCTGCTAACCTCTCCTACCTGTAAACTAGGAAACATTACCTCTCTTGGGGCTATTGTAGATGCAGTGAAACATATAGGAAGATTCTTACCACGGACTGACCCTGGTACTTGGTAAATTGTAGTGATAACTATGATTTTCTTATCTAGCTTGGGTAGCCCTTTTTCCATCCTGAATTCACAGCCTTTTTTCACCTTGATGGAAAGTTTATAACTACAACTTTAATTTTGTTAATGGATATAGGACTTTTCAGGTTATCTGTTTCTTCCTGAGCAAGCTTTGGTAATTTGTATCTTTGAAACACTAATCCATTTCACCCCAGTGTTTGAATGTCCCTGCTGCTGCTGCTGCTGCTAAGTCACTTCAGTCGTGTCCGACTCTGTGCGACCCCATAGACGGCAGCCCACCAGGCTTCCCTGTTCCTGGGATTCTCCAGGCAAGAACACTGGAGTGGGTTGCCATTTCCTTCTTCAATGCATGAAAGTGAAAACTGAAAGTGAAGCTGCTCAGTCATGCCAACTCTTAGCGACCCCATGGACTGCAGCCTACCAGGCTCCTCTGTCCATGGGATTTTCCAGGCAAGAGGACTGGAGTGGGGTGCCATTGCCTTCTCCGTTTGAATGTCCCAGTTTCCAGCATAAAGATCAAGTGAAAGTTGGCCTGAGGTCATCTGAGGAATAGCCATGAACCTACTTGCCAAGGTGGAGCACCTTAAATTCAATTAGGGACTCACCATTTAACACTGGAATAAAGACACTGGACCAGAGTAGGGGTTCCTAATTATTTCCGGTTACAGCTTCCTCCAAATGAGGAAAGCAACAGTCCCTCTCCTGGAGAAGGGTATCCTTACACAAAAATATGCATGTACTTTTGGAAGGTGTCAGGCTCTTCAGGCTGGTCTGTGGATCCCTTAGTGTCCCACCCCAAGGTTAAGAAAAGTGATATTAATAGCTGATGGTCAAATATATACTTTGTGCAATGGGCTGTCCTGGACATGGATTAACATGTTTCATCCTTGCAATAACCCTACAAGGTAGCCCCTATTGTCAGTCACACGAAGAAACTGAGCCAAGCCTAGCTTGCCCAAGGTCACACAACTAGGAAGTGATGGGGGAGGTCATGGATGGACACTGGTAGCCTAAATGCTGTTCTCTTAGCCACTCTCAGACCCTGCCTTTCCAGACTGGACTGCAGGTCTCCCAGCTCTCAGAGTCCCAGTAGTCGGCAATTCTGATTAAGAATCTCAGCCTCCAGGCCTCCCCACCTGCTCCCCAGTGTTTTCTGGGACTCCTTTCCTGAGCTGTCCTCCCACCTTTCCCCTTGAAGGCTGCCCTTTGTGCTCAGGTCTTTCATGGAATGCTGGGGTGGAAGGTGCTGAGAAGGTGTCCCGCAAGATGGGTTTATCCTGGTCCCCACAACTCAGAGAACCCAGGTCTCCTTCCCACAATGTCCTGACCTCAGATTCTGCAGGCCACCCAGCAGAGTGGGGAGAAACTCCAGTACCCTAGAAGTTCAGTTGCTAGACGCCTGGCAAGCCCAGCTGTGCTTCTCCTCCCACTCCCCACCCCTACCCCCATCCCTTCAGGCTGCTGGAGGAGGATCAGCAAGCCCAGCGAGCCCGGGAGGTGGAGATGCTGCGCCAGGAACACCGGAAGGAGATGCAGGCCATGGTGGCTGATTTCAGCAGTGCTCAAGCCCGGCTCCAGGCCCAGCTGGCTGCCCTGGAAACCGAGTAAGTGAGGCTTTGGCCCCAGGCTGGGAGGGACTTGTAGATGTACCATTTTGCTAGGGGGACCAACTCATCCAGTGTCCCTGGGACTCTCCTAGTTTTATAACTAGAAGTCCTGAGTTCCAGAAGCGCCTCAGTTCCAGGCAAACTGGGAAGGTTGGTCACCCGTCCTTTTATGAGAGACAACATTCCTGTCTCATGCAGGGCACTGTTAATCTGTGAGGAATGAGCATGGTTTAACCCTCACACTTGGAAGAAATCAGAAGGATCAAGGCTGCTTTTTTTATGAGCATTTCCCCCCTAATATGCATCATCTCATTTAATCCTCACAGCAGTTCTTTTTTTTTTTTAAATTAATTTTAATTGGAGGCTAATTACTTTACAACATTGTGGTGGTTTTTGCCATACATTGACATGAATCAGCCATGGGTGTACATGTGTTCCCTATCCTGAAACCCCTCCAACCTCCCTCCCCATCCCATCCCTCAGGGTCATCCCAGTGCACCAGCCCTGAACACCCTGTTGCATGCATTGAACCTGGGCTAATGATCTATTTCACATATGGTTATATACATGTTTCAGTGCTATTCTTTCAAATCATCCCACCCTGGCCTTCTCCCACAAAGTCCAAAAGTATGTTCTTTACATCTGTGTCTCTTTTGCTCTCACAGCAGTTCTTAAAGGTAGAAGCTTATTCCCATGGACAGATTAAGAAACCAAGAGCCCTTCTTGCAAGCATTCATCTATTCATTCAACAAATATTTGTTAAGGGCCTTCTGTGTGCCTTGCACTGTTTTAGGTTCTGGAGTTACAGTGGGAATAAAACAAAAACTGTGCTTTCATAGCACTCACAAATTCTAGATGGAGATTCTGACAAAGAGTAAACAAACAAATATTAAACTTCATAACTGATAGTGAAAATGCTATAAGGAAAACAGGATCACTATCTGGAGTGCCAAGGGTGGGCAAGGAGGTGACATTCAAGCATAAGGAGGCATGGAAATGAGAGCGATATTTGGACCAAGAGCTTCCAATCAGACAGAACAGCAAGTGCAAAGGCCCTGGGGCCTGCCTCCAAGACCAAACAGCCAGAAGGCTTAAGTGGAATGAATGGGAGAGTGATGGGAGAATGAATGGGAGAGAGGAACTAAGGTTGGCAGAATAGCTGGGAGGGATAGAGAAGATGCTCCACTGAGTGAGAATGGGTTTGGGTGTATTTGTGTGGAGTGCATGGGGAAGCCCTTGCTTCAGAAGCAAGGGCTTCTGATTCACCTTTTAACAGGGTCATTTCTGAGTGCTGAGAAGAGAAGAGACTGGGGGATCAGGGTTAGTGACAAGGTGACCAGGTCAAGCAGCACTAATAACTTTACATGTCACCTGTCTTACCCTTAACTTGTGCTTTTAAAAACTGTCCCCAACTGTCTCCAATATAAAGCAAATCATCCAAAATCTGGAGTAGGTTTTACCATCTACCATCTAATGGGTTCTTACCCATGTGCCAGGCATACATTATCTCATTGAATCCTCACAACCACCCAGTTTCATGCCCATTTTAAAGAAGGAACTGAGGGTTATGGGCAAAATACCCATTCCATAGCTAGAAAAAAGCAGAACTGGGTTAAGAGCCCGGGTCCTCTCACCCCAAGCCCTGGCCTCTTATCAACTAGTCAGTGGATCACCTGCAGCCCCCCTCCCTCCACCACCGTCCAGAGGTTATTTCTCTCCAGCTTCACACTGAAAGGGCTGTGAGTACCTGCTACCCCCCCTATTTTGCAGAACCAGCTCATGCCGTGCTCTCTGGCCACCAGGAGATGGCGATGGAACCACATCTGTATTAGCACAACCTGCTGTCCTTAGCAGCAGTGGGGACATTTGCCAGCCAAGGCCACTTTCCCCAAACTTCCCTGGTTCTTGAAGCCCCGGTGAATGTGACATGTATGTGCACAGATCTTTGATTCCTGGGCCCTACAGCCCAGTAATGACACATGTCAGACTGGGAGTTGGGGTCCTGGGCTCCATCCACCCGGAGCTCTGCAACCAACTCACTGGCTGACCCTGGGCCTCAGTTTCCCCCTTTGGTGAACAGCGAGTGGCCAGCCAGGCCAAGCACATGGCAGCATCCCCATCATGTCCACATCTCCCTCCTCGCAGTTGAGTCATTGCAGCACGGGGGCTAACTGCATGCCTGCTTGAAACAGACTGAAAGATTCCGGAGAGAAGCCAGGGAAGAGGGCATCCAGGCCGGAGGACGTTCAGCTCATAGGCCGTCTGCAGACCCGCTTGAAGGAGAGGGAGGAGATCATCAAGCAGCTCACGGTGAGGCTTCAGGGGTGTTCGCTTTAGTCTGGCACTTCCCTGGGGGCCTAAAACTGTATTCCTGATAACCTGAAAACCACCTTACAAAAGGTCCTTGGTTATTGTTTCCCTGTTATATAAAATAATACATGCTCACTAGAAAAAATTAACACAGGAAAGTAGAAAGCAAAAATAATCACTCTGCTCCCAAGTCCTACACCATCTGCCTGTTTGTTGGTATTGGTTTTGCTAACCTATAGAATTTGGGAAAATCTAGAATGACTTGGACCTCACATCCTTGTCTCCTCACTTTGACCATTGCTTTAGGATTTGTCCAGCCTTCCTGTGCTCCACGCTTTGGTTCAAAGTTCTCTATAAGCCAGCTCCCAGTGGTTTACATTCAGCTCTGGGGACGTTGGCTGATACACTTGCTTCTGTCAGCGCGGCCCACATGGGTCAGCTAGTTAGCCACATGAGAAGTCTAGCCACTTCCCTGTGTCTCTCCCTTTGCCACCTTGGTCCAGGCCCCACTGCCTCTTACAATGAGAGCCCTTTGGACTCCCCACTCACTCCAGCCTCACCCTACTCTGCTGACCTCACAGCAACCAGGGTAATCTTATTAAAATATAAGACAGATCGCAGCACAGCTCTGTTCAGTACTACCTATGGCTCCTTGTCCTTCTCAGAGTAAAATCAACGGTCTTATAGTTGCTTACACAGCTACACATCCTCCTACAACATACACACACACTTGTAACTCACACCCATCCTTGCACCCTCCTGCTCCCCAGGCACACTGCTTCATGTCAAGATGATGAGGAAAACTTAACCACTAACTGAAAATTAGATGATACTAATAAGGAATTGGAGAAGGAAATGGCAACCCATTCCAGTATTCTTGCCTGGAGAATTCCAGGGACAACAGAGCCTGGCAGGCTACAGTCCATGAGTCGCAAAGAGTCGGACTTGACTAAGCGACTAACACACAATAAGGAATTGTTTGTTAAGTGTGACAGAAGCATCATGGTTATATTTTGTAAAGAGTCCTTATCTCTTAGAAATACTTATCAATGTTTTTAGAGATGAAATTTTACAACTGGAACTTATTTTAAAAACAAGACATCTGGAAAGAAAAACAGTGGAAAATGACACAGATAAAGATTGACCATATAGCGATTGTGTTATTGTTTAGTCAAAGTCATGTCCAACTCTTTTAGACTGTCTAACCCCATGGACTGTAGGCCACCAGGCTCCTCTGTCCATGGAATTTCCCAGGCAAGAATAATGGAGTCGGTTGCATTTCCTTCTGAGATCTTCCTGACTCAGGGATCGAATCCACATCTTTGGCATTGGTAGGCAGATTCTTTACCACTGAGCCACCAAGAAGACCCATATAATGATTGTACCTGGGTGTTTTTTTTTAATTTTGCCTTAGCTAATAACTTTCTGCAGTAGACTTTTCTCAGATGCTAAGAGTACCTGGATCTCTGCTTTCCCTAAGGCATTCCAAATAAGCTTGCCCTTTCCTTTACAAGAGGGGCTGGGGACACAACCCCAGAAATAAAGGTGCTTCCTCAAAGCCTCAGTGGATTGTAATTTGATTCCCACTGACTTCCCCCTTTCCCTGATCTTTCTTCCTCTCTGTAATCTGCCCTCACACAGCCATCTTGCTTCAAATCAAACTCAGCGTGCTGTGTAGTTAGGCTCATTTAGACTCAGTCGTATTGTTTTTCCAGGAGGAGAGAAGATTTCACTATGCAGCGCTCCCCAGCGCAATGTCCCATCGGAATCGATCCTTCTCTTTCAATCCTCACCCAGGGTATTTGACCCCTTCCATGAAGGTAAATTGGTCCTACTGGTTCCAATGCATTACATAATTCTGCTGGCTTCATTCTTCCCAAAGATAATGGTAGCTTATTTATCAACAGTCTGGCATTCATTTAGAGACATATTCATTGAAAATAAGACCCTCAGGAGATAGTACAAATTACTAGCAAACTGTTTATATCTGACAAGGCAGATTATGTATAATTTTTATGACTTTTTTAAATTTTCCAAACTTTTTATATATGTGTCACTACTAATAGTGGCTATATCTTGGTGACAGGAAGGAGAAGGGCAAGAATCCTTCACTTCACTTTTTCCTTTTATATTTTTGCAATGTATTACAGTGAGAATAGTCACATCCAGATTTCTCATCTGCTATCACAAAATCCTAAAGCACTAAAAATTTTCTATTTTTTGGTAATTCATTACCTCCAGTTGAATTCATGTGAGGTCATTTATAATTTTTATATATCCCTCTTCATGTGACAAAATGTAAGGTTCACTCCAGAAATATTAATGTATTTGAGGACAGTGTGGGCCAGCTTCTGCTGAGGGTGCCTTTTAAAATCTAAAAACTTTAAATTAAAACATACATTTGCTGCCAGAAGTTTTGGATAGAGATTGTGAGCCTTTTTTAAAGCACAACTAAATGCTTTAAAAAAGAACATGCAATATATAAATAAAAGTATTGTCTCTGGCTCACATAATTCTGGCATGGCAGGCTTACCTACTTTTACAATAATGCTTCTTTTAGGTGGCACTAACAGGCCTTTCTTTTAATACCAACAGAAAAAGAAGATGGAGGAAGTGCCCAGCCGCGTGGTCAGTGTGCCAAACCTCGCTTCCTATGCTAAGAACTTTCTGAGTGGTGACCTGAGCTCCAGGATCAATGCCCCTCCGATAACTAAGTCACCCAGCTTGGACCCAGGCCCCAGCTGTGGCCGGCCCTACAAACCCACGCCATCTCTAGATGTGCAAACTGCCACAAGGTAGGGGGCCAGAGCTGGGCTTCCCAGGTGGCGCTAGTGGCAAAGAACCTTCCTGCCAACGCAGGAGATGTAAGAGAGGTGGGGTTGATCCCTGGGTTTGGAAGATCTCCTGGAGAAGGGCATGGCAACCCACTCCAGCATTCTTGCCTAGATAATCCCATGGACAGAGGAGGCTGGTGGACTATGATACATGGGTTGCAAAGAGTCAGACACTACTGAAGTGACTCAGCATGCACACAGAGGGCCAAAGCTATGATTCCATTTTTCTGTAGACAGGAGGGAAATTAGAATTCCTTTCTGGCACCTGTTAAATACTCAGCATTTGGGCCGATACAAAGAATAATAAAACAAGCCTTGCCTTGGACAAATTGCAACTCAGCCAAAAAGAAAGATTATCTATGAGAAGGGAAATAGGTCATTCTTTAGAAGAGATACTATTCCTGATAACAAGTTCCAGAAAGCCTTTTATTTTTTTCTTTTCCATGGACGAGTAGACAGGGGACACTGAATCACTTAGCCGATGACTTCAGAGTGGTTCACACAAACGATGGGCTGTCATCATCTGGCCTTGCGTCTGGATTCAAATTCTGGTCCTCCTCATTCTTAGCTTGTGTGGCTTTGGGCAGCTCACTTGACATCTCTGTTTCCTCATCTCTAAAATGAAGATAATATACCACTTACCTCTTCAGACTCATGTGAAACTAAAGGAATTAATCCATAGCACATGCTCAGCACAAGACCTGGCATAGAACTATTCAGCAATTTCCCACTATTATTAAAAGGTTATTTCTCAAGATTCATTATATAATCTTGTAATTTTATTCTTAATCTGTGGGTTTGGTTGATCACGTATGGTGCTCTCTGATACTGCTTTGTTTTCCAGAAACCCTTACAGCGTGCTTCTCTTCCAGAAATGTGTGATTTCCCCTATTATTGATTTTCCTTCTTGCCCAATTTTTGTTCAGAGCTAAATCTTGAATCATGGACTCTGAGTTTGCTTTTCAGAAGAGGCCTCTTCTGAAATGTTCCTTTTCCAAAGGCCCTGCCTGCCCAAGACTATGGACAAAAATGAATGTGGAGCTGGAAGGACCCCCTGCCAATCATTGAGCAAGTCCAGCCCTTTGTTTCGAAGCTGAGGACACTGAGGCCTAGAATCCCAAGCACATGGTCTATTAACTGCCAGAGCCAGAGCTGGCCTGATCCTGGCCACTGTTCATCTCATTATCACACACCTTTTTAAAAGCTGTGTTCCCGCTGTTTTATAAGAAGCTTCACAAGTACAGATAGAGACTTTTCAGATAGGAACACACTGTACTTACTTATCATCTCTCTTTTTCAGTTTATTAGACTAATTTCACAGCCTCACTGAAAGGCCAGAGCACATTAGGTAACTTTTGAAGAGGCCATAAGTGTAATTTTATATTCATTAACCATTTCTTCTTTTACTTTTTTTTGAAAGGGGTTTATTATTTAATTTGTGCCTGAAATAAATAGTAAATGTTGCAGACTTCTCTGGGAGCCAGAGGTTGAGTCCACCTGCCAGTGAAGGAGACATGGGTTCAGTTCCTGGTCTGGGAAGATTCCACATGCCATGAGGCAACTAAGCCCATGCACCACAAGAGAAGCCCCTGCAGTGAGAAGCCCGCACACTGCAACTAGAGAGCAGCCCCTGCTTGCCACAACTAAAGAAGGCCCCATGCAGCAACCAAGACCCAGCTCAGCCTATATATATATTTTTTCTTTTAAATAGTAAATGTTGCAAAATATGCCTCATTCATGTTAAGTGAAATAATGGAGAGCATTGTTTCCAGAATGGAATTAGATGCTCTCTCATCTTAATCCTCCACAACTTGTTTCTAGCTACCAATATCAACCCATCACATTCTATATCTTTTTAAGAGTAAGGTGGTAGTTATCTTTCCCTGAAAAGATGATGGCATATTAAGTTGTTTACTGAATAATTTTCAAAACCATCTAAGAAAACTTGTTTGTTTTTAGGACACAAGATGATGATACAGCCCAACCCAAAGAAGTCCAACAGAAGCAAGGTTCAGCACACCAGGAATGGTTTACCAAATATTTTTCTTTCTAAACTGATCCTTGGGATAGCAGAAAGAGGATATTTGAAAAACATTTCTTTTGAAACACCTGACTGAAGGAATGAACTAAAAAGCCAACCAACCAAATAACTTGCTTGTAATATGATTTACATATATAGCTAAAACAAATTCTTACATTAACATTTCATACTATTTCATTGTGATGATAAGATGAAACAAGCCAGTGTTGTCAGAAAGCACCCAGAGGGAAATATTATTAATGTTACTGATGACCTGTACATGATATTTCTAGTGTCCATAAGATTGCACACCACCTTGTGGAATATCAGACTTTGTCATTTCCATGGTCTACTTTGAAAGTGGTTTCATTTTTCCTAGGATCTTCACTTTAAAGTGTTTCTATGTAAATAACTCCAAAATGCACACGTAACCTCAATAGGAAGGGGAATAAAACAAAGCTCAGAATAACCAGGAAAGCCAGTTTTTAAAAACCAAACCAAACTACTAGTAATGGACTATAGCAGACATTGGCATAGTTGGAGCAAATATTTTGACTTCCTAGGTCCAGGATATGAAGATTACAGAGGGTGTAACACCTACCTCAAAGGGGCTTTTTGAGGTTTAAACAAAATATGGGTAATAATTCTAATCATGAATTGTAATTAAGCTTTGCCAGGATTTTTCTGTGAATAACGGAGCCTGACCCTGTCATACATCTCAACCTCAACGACTGTGGCATCAGCTTGATTGTGACTGTTTCTAGAAGTTCTTTGAAGTCTGTTCTTTGAAGTCAAAGACCTACTGAACCTCTAGTCTTGCCTCATGGTGTGTTGCTTCCCCATCGCATGGATGCTCAGTAGATTAAAGGGAACTGGGAATGGCCGTTCAGTGCTGACCTTGCTGTCAGTCCATGCTGAGTTGTCTGATCCTCTGATTGAGCACTGCAATTTTACAAACTCAATACAACTTTCAGTGGGAAAAATATATCCTCAATCCTTTGGTGCTGGCCCAGCAGGTGGCCTATAAACAGTTGTCTATTCCATGCACTGTCAAATCTTTGCTCTTTGAATAAAACTTTAAACAACTGGGCAATAAAAATGGTTGTGACTTGTACTGATTTTTCAGAGGTGAAATTATACAAAGGCTGAACTTGGAAACAGGGAGTTCACATTAACCTCAGTCAGATCATCTCCAATAAAATGTAGCTGCTCATGCACTTGGGTCATTTTGAAAGAAATGCAATTACAACTCAGATTCACAATTTGAAAGTAAATTTACTACCTAATTAAAACATGTAGCCCAATAACATACTTTTTTTAAATGCAAATACTTGTTTCCGTCTGTGTAACATGTCCTGTTACTTTTCAGTATCAAGTATTTTTTAGTTTTATTTCATGCTTAGAGTGAACATTATAGAATAGTGTTTTGTGTTTTAAAAAGAGTACATACAGGTAGTTCTATTTTTGTTGAAATATTTTCCCATGATGACTAACAAAGGAGGCTATTTAATTCAGCACAACACATGCTACAGAGATAGAATTTTATTGAGTCCCCACATCAGTTTTAACTCCTCGTTGCATGTGACTAAAAGATCATACTAAATTTCAAGATTATACACAAATAATTATCTTTGCTAAGTACATCTTGGCATGCATCTATCATTTTTTCTTTAGGATATATTCCTTGAGTATTGAAATAAAGCATCAAAGGATATGCCTAGGCTTTTTGTGTAATACTACCAAATTACCAAAAATTTCTAGCAATTTACACCTTCACCAGCAGGGAATGAAATTCTACCTCTCTGTACCCTAGATAATATTGATAGATAATATTAGATAGATAATATTAGAGATAATGGGGATGACTTGGAGGTGAACAGCAGACATGAAGAGAAATGAACTGATTCAGAATTGACTTAGGAGGAAAAACAGGGTATCTCTTTAGGCTATATTATAACAGAGAGGAGGAATGAATGTATTCCTGGAACAAACCTGGAAAGGAACATTTCCCAGTTGCCAACTGCTTCTTAACTGGGGGAGAAAAGAGTGAAGTTGTGCAACCAGTGGCTGCACACTGCACGCCTGAGCCCTTAGTGCTCCAGTATCAGTGCAACAGCAGGTGCAACTGGGGCTGCTTGCTATATACTTGGTCTCCAGCCTCTGCCTGGATTCTGCAAGGGCAAGTCTGGAAAAGTAAACAGAGCTATGATTGGGACCAGTTTCCTAGCATCCTTCAGGTTTCTAAGAAGAGCACTAATCTCCACCATCATCCCCAAGGTGCAACGCTGGTTTTGATCTGCTGCCTCCAACTAGCTCCTCAGCTGTCTGTTCTCCCCCTGCAGGGGAAAACCAAAGATGCTCCAGGAACTCATAGAGGCCTTTGAGTATTAAACAGTTATTCTGTCATTGTCCCTTTGCTGAGTCGAGACAGTGGAGTGTTAACCAGCCAATTCCACCGTTCTTATATGCAACATTGAATCTGTGCATTAACAAAAGTTCCCTTCCACTGGGAAACTTGCCCAGGAAAGCACTGGTAAAATCCTCAATGAGGCCACCCTCTTGTGCTGGTAACTGGAACTCACATCCCACTCAGGATGGATCTTCCTGCCAGTTGGACAGTGAGTGAGCCAGTCTCCAACGTCGCCCCTCTGTCGATTCTCTCAGACTGTGCTCACAGCAGCATGTCAGTCAGGCCCTCCAGGAGGAGTACACTGAGACAGTTGGAGGAGCAAAGACCACCAGAAACCTAGCTATAGTTGAATGAGTTGGGTTTTTTATTTGTTGGAATAGAGGAAGAATGTCCATCATGAAGAATCATGGGGCTTCTCAGAAAGTGTTTTAGAAAGATCCTATTGTAAGATTTTGGCACTGAATAATTTCAAGGAGATTCTAAAAGAACAGGGTTTCATTCCAAATTGGATGCTGTCAGAAAGCAGAGGAAACTCTATGACTGGATCTTATCTTACTCCAGTAGTCATATACAGATGTGAGAGCTGGACCATAAAGAAAGCTGTGTGCTAAAGAATTGATGCTTTCAAAGTTTGGTGCTGGAGGAGACTTTTGAGAGTCTCCTCGACAGCAAGGAGATCAAACCAATCAATCCTAAAGGAAATCAACCCTGATTATTCACTGGAAGGACTGATGCTGAAGTTGAAACTCCAATACTTTGGCCACCTGATGTGAAGACCTGACTCATTGGAAAAGACCCTGATGCTGGCAAAGAGTGAAGGCAGGAGGAGAAAGGGATGACAGAGGATGAGATGGTTGGATGGCATCACCAACTCAATGGACAGGAGTTTGAGCAAACTCCAGGAGATAGTGAAGGACAGGCAAGCCTGGTATGCTGCAGTCCATGGGGTCGCAAAGAGTTGGACATGACTTAGCCACTGAACAACAACAGTGAAGGCCGACTAGAGATAAAGCTGCAAATGGTTAAAAAATAAAGTTGCAGTCACTTTTTTTTTAAGCCAGGACAATGTTTGGTATTTGAGGGGTGGCAGTGTGACCTTTCTTTTTCCCTGTGCTTATACAGAGTTGTGAAGTGGTTTGTTTTGCTCTATCATGGTCTCAGAGCAGCTTTGTCTAGGAGGCTGGTTCCCTTAGACTGCTTCTGTCTCACAGGAGAATAACACAGCCCAGCAGTGCTGAATCAGTGTCTGATGTCAGGGCCAAGTCTCCCCTTGTCTCAGGAGAAACACCTGTGTTGAATTAAGGGGAGGCAGGAGGCAGGAAAACGCTTCATATTTTGATACAGAGTTGACACCTGTAGAGAGAGCCAAGGAAGGTTTGGGCAAGAAGCTTAGATAGCAGCAGAGTTAGGAGAAAAAGCCTTGGTCAGGCTGAGGAGCTTCAGAGCAAGGACTGACTGCCCATTAAAGAAGTCCGTGTTGGGCAAAAATAACGTGGCTCCACTACCCCACCATGCCTGTCATATCCAGGAAGAGCAAGGCCTTTGAGAAAACTGAGCAGGGCTCCTTCGTGGCCTCCAGAGGCCCGTGACCAAACCCTTAGGAATGTCGACATTTATAGGCTGGGCAGAAGAGGAAAGAGAAAAGTTAAGATGTGTTAAAGAGAATGAGTTCAAAAAAAGATGATAAAGTGTCAAAGTGAAGCAGGTGAGAGTATGTGGAGGAGCTGGAGACTGAATGAGGGGCCAGGCAACTGGGTGGCGCTCAAGTATCACGAAGGGAATGCTGCAGATGGGAGACCAAGAACACTGGGCTGCAGGGAGTGACCTGCAGACCAGAGCCCGCAACGGGTTAAACCCAGCAGAAGGCAACTGGCCTGGCCTCACATCACTTGAGGAAAGGCTTGTCTTACACAGTGTAAATGCTTCGGCAGATGGAACAGGAAGGGAATAAAGATGCCCTCAAAATGTGGGTGGGTCTGTCATCCCTTGAGAGAAGGTGAGAGAAATCCCAGCTGATACCTCATTATTTTCTGCTCAAAGGAGGCAGCATCCTAGAGGGTATTCTGTGTTTGTTGACCAGCAAAATACATCACGAAAAATGAAAAAGATATTTAGTGAAATGTTATTGACAGAAAACTTTTTGAATTTAGTAAAGAAATCATAATAACTGGTACACACATTAATTCAAAATATTTTTAGTAAGCACCAAATAGAACAGTTTCTGAACTTTTCACTAAGAACCTCTTCATTACTGAAAGAATGTCTAAAATGTTATCGGTTAGGTTTTTAATCAAGAAATCTAAAGCTGCCAATCAGAGTTTCTGACTGGCATAAGGTGATCAGGTTAACAACCTTGAAATCAGATAATGTGATTAATTTAAAAACAACTTTTAAAAGCTTTACCTATACACTCTGACTGAAGGAATTCATTGGCCTCAGGCTATGTACCATACACAAAAGCACAGGAAAACAAGTACTACATACAAAAAATAACACATGGTCCCTCTGTATTCAGAGAGGAATAATGCCTACTTTTCATGAGAACAAAGAGACAGATCACTAACCCCAGAGGGAGAACCAAGCAACGCTGGCAGAAGAAACAAGAGGTCCTGTGTCCTGGGGATGTGATGGAGGGCCTTCAGAGGCTGTGGAGACCAGGTGGCATCCAGGCCAGACGGAAACTTGAGTGGATGTCAAGGTGGGTGGGGCGGGGCCTTCAAGACCAGAGAAAACAAAGTCAGCCAAGACACTGAGTCACAGAGGTACTGCCTGTTCAGAAGACAGTGCTGCACGGGTTGTGGGTGATGGGGTGTAATCTAATGAGGGACTGTAAACAACAGAGAAAGGAAAGCCTTATCTAAGGAGACAGGGCACAATGCTGGTTCGTATTTCTCAACAGTTCAACAGAGAAACTGAGATGGCCTTTGTGGCCAACAGAGGGTCAGATATCTTCCCAACACCGAGTCTCCTATGCACCCTGCAGCCCACCTCCCACTTCAAGGTCCCAGTCCCTTGGAATCAACACCATTAGCAAGAACCCTTGTTAATAAAAAATCTGCTCCAAAAGAGCAGAACACACAAAACTTAAAACTCAAGAGATGATCACACAAGTTCATAGTCACCAATGCCTCTGCTGAGAGCAGGGTCCACTGTGTTAAACTGATTCATTATTGCAGAAGTGAACATCACTAGCATTATCACTGCTCCCACCACTGCACCCCAAACGTAAACAAACACTACACAAAAGATAAACTTACCCCAAATAAAAGTCAACATTAATTTAAGGATACTACTGGATTTCTAAAGCATTAGGGGACTGCAGTACAGTAACAGTCACGACACTAAGCTACGATATTATAATCCTCTTCCTCTTCTGATCTATTTATAAAGCATTCTCACTGGAAGTTTTACACTGTGCATTAGACTCCTCTTCTTGAAGTAGTTCAAAGTCTTGAAAAACAGAAAAGTTGCATATTTTTATATACTGCCATTGAACAGTAAATTATCACGAAAGCCTACAACCAAAATCCTCATCATCTGATATGCAGCTCAGATCATATCATACAAACTAATCTAAAACTGGAAATACAGAGAGATTGAGTCATACAAAAATAAAAACAATATAAAAGCAAGCATTAAAAAACACAACATAAAAGAAATCTGTAAATAGCATCACACTAACAGTCTTAAACTTTGCTAAAGACAATATACTTGGTTTACCACAGCAATAAGCATTCTATAAAGTACTCAAGAAATAACACTTACAAAAATAGGGGGAAAATTTTAGGTGAGAGCACAAAACAAAAATCATCTCATTCTCTGGCAAAGAGTTCTCCCAAAATGTCAAGTCTACAAGAAGAGATGTTTAGCGAAACAGTATCTGGGCTGACTCCGGCACCAGCTAGTGTTCGGGTGCCTTTCCTCAGGTTTGCTTCATCGGTGCAGGGATATTTGCAGACGCCTGCTCAAGGTAGGCCAGGGAGCCCTGGGGGATGTCGGCTGGCTTTTTGTGCTGCATGTTGATGTCCTCCAGCACCTGCTGCCAATGTCTTAGTTTTGTCAAGTGCTTCTGGACCAGAGCATCCTTTCGCTGCAATTCATTCCTCAGTTCTGAGACATCCTACAAATGAAAGCAATCAAAGCAATAAAGTCAGAGCAAACTCATGAAAAATGAACGTAATTCCTGATTAGTTAAGAGCGCTAAGAAGTAAATTCAAAACAGAATCAACTAAGCCATACTAGGCCGATTACTCTGCTTAGCTGCATAATTTGAATAACCCAAAGCAACTCTTTCCACGAAAGATGCCTGCTTAACACTGAGTTACTTCTAATTCATGTTCTTTTAATAAGTAATACAACAAGTCACAAAATTCCAAAGTACCAAAGGGCAGCCAAAAAAAAATCAGTCTCTTTTTTATCCTGGCCTCTGGGCACCCAACATTTCTATATCCAAAGCCTACTGTGAGAAGAATCTAAACACTTGAAGATCTGAAACACATATTAACTGTTTTAAAAGAATTCACAGCTACCATTCTATCATTTCAGATTATGAAGTAGTAAACCCTAATTTTTAAGAGTTTTTTTTAACGAATAACAGTATTAAAATTCTGTATTAAGACCTGGCCTTGAACATACCTATCACTCAGGTATTCAAATCAGGAAATGATTTCATATGGTGAATTATAGGAATATCATCTTCTTACCATTCACCTTCTTAATAGCTGGTATCAAAGAACAAAAACATTTTGACTGACTGCTCAGCTTGTGGGAGAAGTTACTTTAAAAATTATTAGAAAATAATGATTCTAATTTAGTTTTTTCCATTGAAGGAACTGCTGTGTTTGGGGCAAGAAGATTCTTCTCTTCCACACTGCAGGGAGCAGACCCTGGCTCAACCCACAAAATGCCATTAATGACAACCTCAATATATTTCCAAGACTCTGGTTTCAAACAACTGAGATAAATGAAGTCTTGAGTTTCAAGCAGCCCGGAACGAACACTGACTTTTTGATCCCTTGAACAAAACTGCCTAGAGCCCTTCCTGTGTGTAAGGCGCCAGGGGCACACAGACTAGTTTCTGTCCAACAGGAGCTTCTCATCTACGTTAACGGCTTCTCAACGTTTTCAAGCGGTAGAATTTTTTTTTTTAAAGAAAAATGTTCCACAGAAACTAATGTATGAAACAAGTAAAGGCTGTTCTGTTTGAAGCCCTGCTTTCCACCCCCACCCCTAAGGTCCAGGTTGTCATGAACACTGACAACCAACATTTTACACTCAAGCTATGAAGCCCCACTGTAACTAGTTGGCAAATGGAGCACCTCAGCTTAAGTGTATATGGAATTTTGACAACATTTGTTCTTCCTTAAACTTGGGAAGAAAGCTGAGCTTATACCTCTTTGATAACTTGCTCTGGTTTCTGGACAGATAACTGCAATCTTTTTTGTAGGAAAAAACATTCTGTCTGTCTTGCAATATCCAGGAATTTCTGGATACACTGGTCAACACCTTAAAAAAAAAAAAAGACCAAAATATTAAATTAAGAAAAACACTAGACACACATATCTCTCTCATAAATGAACAGTCAGAATATCAGATGGGATCAGGGGTTCTAATCCTGCTCACAGCAATAATATTGACCACCGACCTCCTATGTATTAACCAACATTAAATAGCAGATAATCCGTGCCATTTATCAAGTGAATGAGAGACCTACCAACAGTACAAAGTTCTTCCAAAGAAAGACAATGCAGAGATCCAGCAATTAACAACCCATTGACCAGGGACATATAAATGTCTTTCGTTACCCAAACGTTATTGACCAGAGATGTTTCAGTCTTTGCTTACATAACAAAACACCAGCCACACACATTCATTTCTGTGAAAACCCTCTGGTCAGTAATGTGTTAACATCACGATTTCCAGTTGAAATTAAACATTTAAAACACAGTACAAAGACATCAAAAGTACCTCTCTGGGGACAGAACTTGGGACGAGGAGGGGGAACACAAAACTCAGTTCTTTAAAAGCAGTACACACTATTGGCCTTCTCTGTCTTGGTATCAACATGAAAAGCTCATTCATTTTAAGTGGTTCATTATGAGTGACATGAACAAAAATCAGCGGTATATAGATTGACTACACAAATCTTATTCCTGGAAAAGTTCTCTCAGGATATAGCAGGATTGAAACATACCAAATGTAAAATCAGCAATGAGGGAATTCTTACCAGTTCGAATTTCTTCCTGATCTGTACCATTGACATAATCTTGACTCACCAGAGAAGCAAAGCAAGCCTGTGTGATCAAAATATCACAAAAGAAAAAAATGTCATTCACACATCAAGAATCTTACTTTAGAGTAAGAAATAACTTCTCCTATGTCCTTCAATTAGTTGACAGCTTCTGGGTTTGCATACCAAATGACAAGACATTGTATCAATGAAGAAACTTGGTAAACTGAGCCCATTAGGCCCACAGAGGAAGCCGGTATTTGCAGGCACCCCTATCTGGTCTCTCTCCCACTGCTGCTCCTTTCCCGGCTATCTCATTCCACACAAGGGCCTGGATCCCTACTCCAGTCCCATCTGTAGCCCCTCCCTCTGATGCTTACATGACACGTATCATCACACATCCAGGAATCACGTCAATTGTCACCTCCTCAGAGGCTATCCCTGTCTACTCTTTCAAAATGGTGTCCCTCCTGCTCGTGCTCCAACCTCAAGCCCTGCTTTATTGTTTTTAACTTGGTTAACTGATATTGTGCCATTCTCTCAGTTCATTATTAGCTGTGCCTTACTAGCAGCTGGGTATTTTGCCTGTCTTACTGTTTGGCACAATGTGGATGCTCAATAAATACATGTTACTGACTGATTGGACAGACTAAGAGAAAGGGTATTATATGAACAAACAAGTCCTAGTAAAGAAACATAGATCTAGGCGCACAGGAGTTCTGTGAAAGGGTAACTCTCAAGAAATGGACAAAGAAGGGCCATCACAGTACAGAAAGGCCAAAAAGAGAACCAGATGGCAGCTGGGGTGGGGATGGGGGGGTGAAGAAGAGAAATCTCAAATCTCAGGAAAGCACGGACCTAGTTTGCTAGTAAGCATATTACACTAGGTGTAGGTGTGAGGCAGGCAAGTCTAGGTTCAAATTTAGGCCATCAACCAAATGTGAGAGCCTTTCTCCTGCCTGCAGTTACCCTTCAGAAAAATCAAAGGATTTCTCCAGGGAAAATCCTCTAACAATCAAGAAATTGGAAAAACGACTGCCCATTCTGTGTATTACTTTGAAAGGTGACCCCTACTGGATTTGGGATGTAGCAGGCATGCACCTGCTTTGTGAAACCTGTGGCTACTGGAAAACATCTCATCCAGGAAGCCAGCCAGTCACAAGCTGGCAAAGAAAGCTGGGGCTGCTCCTTCAGAGTCAGCAGAGCCACCAGAGAGGATGGGAGGAAAACTCATCTCAGGAATTTTAGTTTCCTCTTTCCCCTTAAAAAAATATAAATAAATAAATAGATAAATAAAACATAATACACATACGAATATTTAGCTGATGAAAATAAAAACACTAACTTAAAAAGGTATCTGTACCCCATGTTTATTGCAGTATTTATTCACAATAGCTGAGATATATAGAAATGACCCAAGTGTCCATCAATGGATGAAATGAGTAAAGAAGTTATGGCATACACACTGAAATATTCAGTCATAAAAAAGGACACAATCTTGCCATTTGTGACATGGCTGGACCTGGAGGGTGTAAGTCAGCCAGAGAAAAACAAATACTCTATGATCTCACTTATATATGGACCGTAAAAACACCACCACCACCACCACCACTAAAACCAAGCTCGTAGATATACAGAACAGATTGGTGGTTGCCAGAGACAGGTGATGAGATAAGTGAAATGGGTGAAAGCTAAAAGGCAGGAACTTCCAGTTATAAATTTAAGTCATGGGGATTTCCCTCCTGGCTCAGTGGTAAAGAATTCACCTGCCAATCTGGGGGACATGGGTCTGAGCTCTGGTCTGGGAAGGTCCCACGTGCCATGAGACACCTAAGCCCGTGCGCCACAACTACTGAGCCCATGCACCCCAACTACTCAAGCACGCAGGCCTAGAACCGGTGCTCCACAGTAAGAGAAACCACGGCAATGAGAAGTTTGCACACCCCAACTAGAGAGCAGCCCCTGCTCCCCACAACTGGAAAAGGCTGTGCGAAGCAATCAAGACCTGAGGAGACCCTGTGAAGTCATAAACGAACAAATAAATCTTTAAAAATAGATAAACAAGTCATGGGTATGGGATGTACAGAGTAATTAAAAAAAATTTTTGTAACTATGTATGGTGACAGATATTAACTAGACTTACTGTGGTGATCACTGTAATACATACAAATATCAAATTGTGTTGTACATCTGAAACTAGTATATGTCGATTATACTTCAATTTAAAAAAAGAAAGAGAAAAATCTCCCAGACTGGTGAGGCACTGATGACCCCAACTATATCCAAGTTGTACTTGTATATGGATGTGGGAGGGAGGAAACATTACATATTTATATAATTACCATTTGGGGCAATATTTGGATGACACACCATCTATTACTATTCTGACTTAAAACTTGTCATATGCAACCAGAGTGAAAATGAGTTTCAGCAAAACTCAAAGTCTGGGTCACCTCTGCCTCTATCTCTTTACCCCCCAGCTTTCCTCCTCCTCCCTCAGTCCTTAGTACCAACCTCCCCTACTGTAACTTTTAAATAACTCCATATCAGCTCCAAGAGACCCACTATGTCAGGACCCTTTAAGGGTGGAGCCCAGTGGAAAGGACACAGGACATAATGATGGACACTGCAGTCTAGACAGGATGAGCACGTAACACGCAGGAACGTAGGAAAGGATACTCAAGGACGGGACCAAGGATGGAGTGAGACAGGAAGAACCTATTGAGAACCAAGGAGGGTCGCCCGATTGGGTATAGGCAAACTTCCAGTCTGCGTGCCTCCAGAAATGTCAAGGTGACGCATATTCGCCAGCCTGAGCTTGCGTGCTAAGTCTCTTCAGTATTGTCCGACTCTGTGCGACCCTATGGACTCGTAGCCTGCCAGGTTCCTCTGTCCATGGGATTCTCCAGGCAGCCTACTAGAGGAGAATTCCGGCCACGACGCGATGTGGCCGGACTAAAACAAGTGACCTAAGTTCTCTGAACCCGGTTTCCTATTTGTAAGCGGGTGGAGATATCGCTGAAACAGATAACCTGCGCACGCGCAGCATGCCTTTCGGGGGCGGGGAGGCTGGGAACACAAACGCCCACGTCTCATCTTACCTCGAAAGATGACTCCAACTCGTCCACCAAGGTACTGTTAGAAGTTCTCGGAACGCCTGGCGTGGCCTGAAGAAGCGAAGCCTGGCCCAAGAGCCCCGGCGGAGGTTGTGGAGGTCCGGGTGGCTGTCCAGAGAACATGCCGCCCAGTGAAGCCGCCATTTTTAAAATGGCGGGTGCCTGGAGCCGCGGTCCGCTGGTCACGTGACATAACTGGTCATGTGACAGTGTCCGGGGCGTGTTGGCGTCTGTTGGATGCCCGGGAAACAGTTCGTTTGGTTCTTTGTTTCCAGCCTCACAGGCAACCTGGCTTTTACTTTAACCTTGAGAATCGAAGGCTAGGATTTAACATAGTTGTGTGGAGAGGAGACTCAATAAGTACAGCGGAGCGCGTCCTCCTGCGGAGTCAGGTATTCCTGTACCAGTCCCGCCTTCGCTCTCAACTCCTGAAATTGCTTTGGCCCTGGCGCTTTCTCTGGGCTCAGTTTTACCCATTGGTAGAAGGGAGGTGCGCATTCATCCCGCAGACATTTATTGAGAGTTTCACTGTGTGCCACTTAACTAATCCAGTCACTGGGGATGTAGCAGGAATAAACTGGAAAAATGTCCCCTGAATTCCTTCTGGGGAGATACAGGTAACAAAACGACTTAACATTGTTGAGGCCCCCTGTCTATGTGCTGGGCGCTATTTGCTTTAGATATTTATGGTTACGTTAAATAAAGTCACTATGCTAGTTTTAAAAAAAAAAAAAAAACATTTGCTTATTCATCTTTCCAGAAGCTAAATACTTTTTCACTATATTTAACTTTATGGTTATCCAGTTCATTTGTTGAGTCATCTGTGAACCAGGTTCTATTTAATGATCTGGGGGTTACAGTAATCACCCCAACTTTCTGCTTTCGGAGACTTTACCGTTGCTTTGTGGGAGAGAGACGGATAAGCATGTACATATATAGAGTGGTATCATGTAGAGATAATTGTCAAGAAGGAAACTAAAGCTCAGTAAGGGGATGACTCCCTGGAGCATGGCAACCCACTCCAGTATTCTTGCCTGGAGAATCCCCATGGATAGACACGCCTGGCGGGCTACAGTCCATGGGGTGACGACGAGTCGGACACAACTAAAGCAGCTTGGTATGGCAAGGCACAATCCTAAAACAGTTTTGAGGACTCCAAATGTTTTTGTTTACATGAGGTATATTGGGCAATATTTACCTATTAAAAAGGTAAGCATTAAAACGGAGACTTTAAAAATATATATTGGTGTAAAAATAAGCCTATTATATAACAAATGTTCCAATTTAAAATGTAACCATTTTATAAAACCAAAAATAGAATGGAAACATTTTGCATTTTACTCTTGGGTTTCCAATGGCCATAGGACTACTTGAAGTCTAGATTTCTTAACTTCCGCGATCTTTTAACACTACTGTGTTCTAAACCACTACTCTCTTGGATTTGCTGCTGTCTGAAGCCACGCCTCTCTGCAAGCCATGCCTTGTCCTTAGTGATTCAGATGCAGATTACACCACCTGTCTCTGGAAGTTTTATGGCTCTGCCAAGGTTTTCTGAATACCTGGTAGCAATGAGAACTAAATTTCATCTCAGCCAGATTAGGTAAGCACAGGAATCCAGGAATATGGTCATTCTGTTTGTATCCCACACACTAGTAAACACAAGAGTTCTTTTTTTTTTTAATTTATAAAAAGTTGTATTAACAAATTCTATTTTTTAATTTATATTCTTTTATTTATAAAAAGCCTTTGACAGGCTTCTATCAAATCCCAACTTGGTCTTCTGAATCACATAGAAGAAATCTAAATGTTTTTCCTTTCACAAGTCAGTAGTTCCCCTTCATCATTTCCATCTTTCCTGCTGAAGTAGCTTCTGGACATGGATGCCCGGAGAAACCTGTTTACACACTATCCCTAATTTTAATCAAATTTAAATTCATGTTATTTATTAACATGGCTATGCATAGCCCTTTCTGTAAGCCAGTTTAGACACATTATACCATTTACATAATATAAAGAAGGCAGAGCACTCAAGAATTGATGAGTTTGAACTGTGATTGCTCCCTTGGACAGCAAGATCAAACCAGTCAATCCTAAAGGAAATTAACCCTGAATATTCACTGGCAGATCTGATGCTGAAGCTCCAATACTTGGCCACCTGATGTGATGAGCCAACTCATTAGAAAAGACCCTGATGTTGGAGAAGATTGAGGGCAGAAGAGGGGTAACAGGATGAGATGGTTGGATGGCATCATTGACTCAAGAGACATGAATTTGAGCAAATTCTGACTGAATAACAACCACCATCCATTTACATATCAAGTTTTTAAAATACTCAGTTCAGTTCAGTTGCTCAGTCATGTCCGACTCTTTTCGACCCTATGAATCGCAGCACGCCAGGCCTCCCTGTCCATCACCATCTCCCAGAGTTCACTCAAACTCATGTCATTCGAGTCGGTGATGCCATCCAGCCATCTCATCCTCTGTCATCCCTTTCTCCTCCTGTCCCCAATCCCTCCCATCATTAGAGTCTTTTCCAATGAGTCAACTCTTCGCATGAGGTGGCCAAAGTACTAGAGTTTCAGCTTCAGCATCAGTCCTTCCAATGAACACCCAGAACTGATCTCCTTTAGAATGGACTGGTTGGATCTCCTTGCAGTCCAAGGGACTTTCAAGATTCTCAAAATGACTCCAATTAAAGAGAGCTTTATTCTAAATCTGCACAAATGGAATTTTGATTGGTTGAAGTTCCAGGTGGTGGAAGTAGTCTACCCATTGACAGTCCCTTTTATAGCCCTCTTATTTCAAATAAATTCCACATCCATTCAAGTCCCGGAAGTGAAAGCAAGCATTACAGTGAAACAATTAAGAATGCCAGCTCTGGAGGCAGACTGTCTAGGCTTAAATTTCTGCTGTCCCACTTATTAGCTTGGTGATGTCACTGGCACGTTACTAACCCTCTCTTGTGTCTCATTTTCCTCCTCTGTAATGTGGGGGTAATGGTACCTGCCTCACAAATTCATCACTAAGTGCCCCAAAGTTATTAACATTGAGAAAATACATTTTTCATCATATCCCAATTTAATTACTTAGTTTATGTAACACAGCCAGAAGAGACAAATTATACTAATAGCATCACTGGGTTTTATAGTAATAAAAGTGAATATGAGAGCCACACCAGAGAGCACCAAAAGTTGGATTTATTGTTTCTGACAATCACACAGCAACTTTTAGTTTGTTCATATTCTCAGCATCACAAATCTCAAATACACTTTTGCTTCTCAATTAAAAACATATACTCTGAAAAGTGATTAGATAGCTTTTAAAAATCATCATTTTATAGACTATCTTAAAAATCTTTGCCAAGTAAGATACTAGCTTTACCTTTATAAATCTCTGCATAAAATGAAAAGGCATACAAATTTCATTTCATTCTGTTTTTAAATACCATCTTTTGTTTCCCTTAAAAGATTTTTATCTATTCATTCAAAAGTATTCTGAAATTCCACTGCCCATTTAAGACAGAATGAAGGCATTTTAGAGCATCTGAACTAAGCACTGTCTTGACTGAACCGAAACAGGAATTCAATCAGGGTCCTCGTGGGCCTCCCAGCCATGCCTTTGCGAAGATAAGGAACCTCATCTTTGTTGGTCATCACACCTGCTATGTCTAAATGTGCCCACTTAGGATGAGTCACAAATTCTTTCAGGAATGCTGCAGCTGTACACGCTCCTGCAGATCTGAAGAGAAAGACAAAAATCAACATCTAACCCCATTAAACGTACACTGAATGTTCTATTAAGATCCTCCATTCTTGCTAAGTGACTTCTATGATTAGAGAGCAAAGTCAAGCCAATGAGACCTTTAAAGAAGTTAACCCAGAAATCGATACCTATCTTTAGACACAGCTTTAAGCATAAAGGATAAATTCTTTTTCCTGTGGTAATGACCATATTGTCCATCTCCTTCCCTTACCATTTGCTTAAAATGACCTTTAGATTTGAAAATGCAAAAACTGAGAACCAGTTGGGAACCACCTTGAAAATAAAAGACAGAAATTAGTGCTTATGAGCACTATATTGAAAAGAAACTGGATACCTAAACCTTTGTGAAAGATTAAAACTGAAAATGCTCATTTTGGCAAACAATGATTGTAAAAATGTACTTTTATAGTTTATTTTACATACCTATATTTTCCAATGTTATTAACATCAGCAAGTTGGCAATCTATAACCTGTCTTGTGTAATGTTCAAAGAGAGGCATCCTCCAGACACGGTCTCCCGTTTCAATGCTGGCCTAGAGAACAAATAGGTATGACAGTTGGCAGAATAAATGAAGCAGGTTCTGACCTGTTACTCTAAAACATGACAAATACAACAGATTCCAGAATTATTTTAATTAATTAAAAAGCTTAGGAATTATAGAAGAAGCCAGGAATGCTATAGAACAGTCCTACAAAATTGTAGGGCATTTGCTGAAATTATCAAACTAATATTATGGGTCTCAGTTTAAATGAATAAGCTGGTATCCTGTAGTGCAGACAGGCTTTGCTGGTTTAATTAGGGTGAACTAGTCTTCATGATGTTTGTGGCCTTGGTGTGCCTAGAACTATACTACTAAAGGCCAGATACTAAGATAAAGTGACCTCATTAATTCATGTCATTTACATACTCATTCATTCATCCATCCATCATCTACTGAACTGCTAAACACCAAAAGGGGTTGGGGATCTAAAGATACTTAATATCTGAGTCATCAAAGGGCCTAAAGGCTAGTAGGAGAAATGGGTAAAGGTTGTTGTGATAAACTGTGGTCAACAGAAAGAGCCACAAGTGAAAAGTCAGGAAGCAGCAATGTAAGCTGTTTTTGAGACTCCAGAAGAGTAACTAACAGAAGAATCCACCAAGGGTTGAAAGTGACTACCTCCAGGAAGAGAGGGTGTAGGCTGTATAAACTGCTGACTGTTATTTCAATGTTTATGATATCAGAAGGACAGTGTGTGCCTGGTACAGAGGAGGGGAGAGGCCCCACATACTACCTGGAAGGAGACAACAGGGCTGAGTTTCTCCCAGAGGCTGGAGAAGATAGAGAGGGGCTTCACAAATGGCAAGATGACAGAAGTGAAAGGGAAGCAGTTTAAAAGAAAAGTTTAGGACCTTAAACCACATCAAGAATGTATTCAGGAACCTTTTGTATTTGTCCCTGCTGGTACACAGTAAGCTCCCATTAATTACTTGTTGAAAGAATGAGGTGCCAGATGGAGTTGTTTCATAGCCAAGTGGATGCTCAGGGCCTGGGGCTTAGGATAGACAGCAGCCAGAGAGGTGCCAGCTGAAGCCATGGGAATAGACGGGATTCCTGATGAACACTGTGCAGAGTAAGAGCATGAGGTCCAGGACTGAAGTCAACCAAAGGGCCAGGCAAAGGAAAAATCTGGCCAAGGAGGCTGAAACAGAAGTCATCAAGAAAGGAAACCAGAAGAGAAGACTACTGTGGAAGCCAAGAGCAGGGTGTCACCAAGAGGCCAGAGGTACACGCTGCCTCTGGACAAGCTAAGGGAGGCTAACAGAGTGGTGTCACTGGGGAAAGCTGATGGCAGTGAAGAGTGTGGGGGTAGTGATGGGAAACTGCTGTGAAAGGGCTGGGTGGAGGTACAGAGCACAGCAGTAGAAACTGTCGTCCTCACTGTCCAGTAAGGAACCCGAGCAAGCCCTATTTACATACTCTCCTATTTGACTCATGACATGTGTTCGTTAAAAGGCCATTCCTTCTTTTACAAAGCTATCCTCATACCCTTTTCTACATCAGGGGTATTTTTAAGTCATGTTCACTTCATTCTGAGAAGGAATGTGGCATCATATTTATCATTTTTAAATATTTATAGAAAAGCACATTGAATCAAGTTTATGGAATCATTTCAAAGATAATTCTACAACATAAAAATCCCTGTAACTCAGGGTTGAAGAAATAAAGCATTCTAAGGCTAGAGGAATAAAATCACCTCCATTATTTAGGTGTTTCTTTGTTATTCTTACCTCAAATAGTTTGTTCCACAGCCAAGAAGAGTTGGTAAAGACCCCAGTGGCACCAGATCCCAAAGCTATGTCCATGGCACCTGCAAGACACAGCCCTTCAGGTCAGCATCCGGTCTCTCCTGGCAAGATGGGTTTCTCTACTGCTGTGCAGGCCAAAACTTTAGCCTTTAACACTATTTTAATGTCTCCCTCATTTTCAAAAAAGATGATGTTGGCAAATCCTTACCGTATATATTTACTAGCTTTTTAGTTTCTCAAGTTAGAATTCACCTTCAATTATTAAGGAAAATGCAAAAAAGCAAACATCAAATATCACCAATTATCTCATCCCAGGGATAACCATTACATATTTTTAATATTTCTTTCCAAATTTCTTCTAAACTAAAAGCAAAAACCCATAACTAAGACCACACTGTACATGTCCAAGTGCATGTTCTTACTCTTATGTTTTAAATGTTTATTCTTCTTTTATAAACAAATTCATTAGAAGTATTCTTAATGATTTTACAAGTCCACTACATAGAGGTACTGGCCTACCTCATTTTATTACACTCCGTTTTACTGTAATTTGAAGATGCTGCATCTTCAAAGGTTTGTGACAATCCTATGTCAAGTAAGCCTATCAGAGCCATTTTCCTAAACCATTTGTTCACTTTGTGTCTCTGTCACATTTTGGTAATTCCTGCAATATTTGGAACTTTTTCATTTATTTGTTACTGTAATCTGTGATCAGTGTTCTTTGACGTTACCACTGTGACTCTCAGAAGGTTTAAAAGATGGTTAATTAGCATTTTTCAGCAATAAAATATTCTGAATTGATATGTACATTGTATTTTTAGACATTATGCTACTGCAAACATAACAGTGACCCATATGTAAAAGCCCGTGATTCTGCATGATATTTGGGCAACTCTGTTTGGGTCATTTGTTCCTTGGGCTTTTGTTACTCTACCTCCCAATTATCTCTCAAACCTATCCATTTCCCTTCACCATGGCTACCACCATCATCTACCACTGGACTATGGTAATAGTTTTAAAAAAAAATGTACTGTCAAAAACTTCAAATATACACAAAGCAAAGAGAAGAATATAATGGACATACAAGGACCCATTAACCATCATCAATGATTATCAAGTCATGGGCAAACTTGTTTCACCTGCACTCCTAGATGCAACAGATAATACTGAAGTCAAACACACTCATTCTTAACACACACGCTTACACATCTACAGTCAATAACCACACACCGTTCACCAGCCCACCTGGCCTGCCAACCTCTCCTTGGTCCCTCTCCCTTGTGGTTGGGACACTGTTGGCCAAGGACCCTTCTGCAGAGCAAACTATCTCATAGTTCCCACTCATAGCTTCCTGCTGCACTTAGCTGCAGACTAAATCCTGCAACATGCCAAGGCCAGCAGGGGACTGGTGCCGACCAGGACGTGGGTCCCAAGTGTCTTGACCGCACCACACTCTGTTCCTCTCTGTCCTGTTCATTACCGCCCCCACACCCCAACCTGGAGGGGTGCCTTCTGTGGGATGCTCTTCCTTCCTTCCTCCACCCGGTGATGCCTCCTCCTTCAGACTCCAGCTCAAGCAGCACTTCTCACAGTGCCTGACTTCCTGTACCAGTCAAATTCCAGATACACAGGCTCTCATGAACTCCTTTTAACTTGGCTCCTCTATGCTGATCAGTGTGATGATCTGCTGACTGCCACTGTCCAAGGGATGCGGGCCTCACCTCTGTATGTCCCACCTCCATATTCCCAGCCATTCACAGGAATTAAATAGGGGCCAACTGAGTCAATAACTATTCATGACACCTACTACATCCCAGATACTATGGTGGGTGCTGGTTACTCACTGCCTGTGGTCTGTCTATATGACTGGGTGGGATACATGTTCAATTACACATACACACTCATGAATACTTTACTTTTCAAGTTAGTGACCTTTTCTGTATTTATTCACTTGTCCTTAAAACATTCCTATCAACTCCACAAGAACCTTGCATCAGTGTTTGAATTTCTCAGAGAGAAGATAAGCACTGGCCACGAACAAGAATGTGATCTGATCTCCTCTCTTAAAGGAAGAGAAAATGGGAGACATAAATATTTAATGTGATCCAACAGGGACCATGGCGCTAGAGATGATTTCATTACATATCTCAGAAAACAATTATTTTCTACACAATCACAGAACTAGTACCACCATCAGTTTCAGAAGTGCCATTATTGGGGGCACACTTCCCATTTTCTTTTACAAGGCACTTTTGAGGTTAAATGCTAACTCATCCGTGTTACCAGAATTTCTCAGAGTATGGAAGAAACATCAAAGCTCCAAGGAAGGTGCTGAAGTGACCACTCTCATTCCATCCTAAGCACAGGCATTAAGAAAACGAGAGGTACCATGCCTGAATGGCACCCACTGAGCAGCCACTGCTCCTACAGTCTGCTACAGGCCCGCTCTTTAAAGGTCAATAACATCAGTCCAGTGTGTGCCAAGCCCAGGCACAACCACCTGTATCATCTCATTTAATGTACACAGGCAACCCCCGCCCCCAGCCCCTGCCAATGAGGTGCTATTATACCACTTTTACAGATGAGACCACTTAGACACTATCAAAGTCACATGCTCTTAAGAGGCAGCACTAATTTTAAAATGAGGTCTTCTCCTTCTAAAAGCTTATGTTCTTTTTCCTGCTAGGAACTCTGGTTGGAAACGTTCTCACCCTCTCCTTTAAATCCCAGCTCCTGGAACTCAAAAGGTACTCAATCAGTACTTGGGGAACTACAGCGAATCATCAAGAGCCTTCAGTGAGGACAATGGCCGGGGTGACCTGAAGGCTCACCTATGAGGCTGCCCTTGGTAATCTAGATCCAACTTTCACACCCTCTCATACCCCCAAGCTTGGGGAAAAAAAGGATGGGGGGGGCGCGGGGAGGCACTGTGACCCTCATTTACACAAAGGGAGTACTACCACCCACCTCAGCATTGCACCTCAAACACCAGCCCTAGAACCTCATTGTTCAGCTTAAAGTGTTTACTAAGCTGAACAGAGACAGAAGACCATAAAAATACTATAACGCCAACTTAAAAAAAGAGGAGTCTTTAGCAGATGAATCTATGGACTATTGTTAGAATCACATAAAAAAGAAATATGAACTGATTTTCTGTTAAAGGCTCACATGACCAGAAGAATTAAAATCAAAAGATGAAAATGATCTGAATTTTAATCTTAAAAGAGCTAGAGACACAATGAATCCCTAAAGTAAACTGCTGGATGAAAGATTATGAACATTGAGCTTTTGCAATAAGGTAATGACCACTATCATCCCTTTAGACATTTATCACTACCCCATAGAGCTGGTGGTCTAGCCTGTCGCATGCCAGCACTGTATTAAAAGAGGCTTTTCAGAAACTCCTTCCGATCTTCAAAACTCTGAGAGGTAAACAGACGTGTCCCCATGTACTGATGTTTGAGGGTGTCAGGGAACCAGCCCAAGGTTGGTGGACTAGGAAGTAGCACATCTGGGAGCCACCCCCGTGTTGGCCTTAAAGTCAACGTGCTTCACACAACAAACACATTACATGGCCCCGTCTCTGATACATGACCCTGCCATTCCCACCCCCTCACCCCAGTGTTTTTATTTCTGTATAAATTCAAATACAAAAGTTCAGAAAACACTCGGGCACGTCAGATACATCCTTTGCACCTCATGGACTGTGGCCTGCCGGGTTCCTTGGTCCGTGGCACTTCCCAGGCAAGAATACTGGAGTGGGTTACCATTTCCTTCTCCAGGGGATCTTCCTGACCCAGGGATAGAACCTGAGTCTCCTGCTTTGGCAGGCGATTCTCTACCACTGAGCTACTTGGGTAGCCCATCATGATTAATAAAAGCAACTACTGATTTGGGAACTTATCACTAATCTTTTCTGAGCTGTATCAAATGGCAACCATAACAGAAAACATTGCTTTGTATCATTTTTAGCTGTCACTGTGGATGGGCTGATCTGAGCCACTTGTTATTTCTTTTTTTTAAAGTATAGCCTGGGATGTTTCGAAACCACTAAACCTAAGATTCAAAGCAGTTTACAACTGCAGAATAATTCTTTTGGTGAAAGATCTTTGAATACAAATGGAGCTCGCCAGATTTCAGCAAAATAATGAATGCCCTAAGTACAATGTGTGCACTCGAAGGCAACAAATGAGACTTTCTTCAAACAAAAGCAGGAAAAGCACACTGTCTGACCTGTCAGGGTGGCGGCATTAATGATGACCTTTGGGTTAAAAGTGTGAGCGTAGCAGAGCGCATCGGCCAGGATAAGTCTCCCCTCAGCATCGGTGTTATCCACCTGCAAAGAGGAAAGTCAAGAGACTAAAAGGATAAGATGATACAAACAATGAATACAAAATCTAGACACTCAGAGCAGTGTTCAGTTTAGAAGTATAAAAACGCTGCTGTGATGTTTGTCATCAATTATAAAAAATATACTACCATTAAAATAGGAATATATTTACTCTGAAGAGCAAATATAATTTAATAATCCCTGTATCAGAGCTGATGACTGAATGCTGATGACTTTGGAGGCTGAAATAAAGAGAAGTGTCTAGTTCACATTATCATTAAGTTTATAACAGGAGGGGGAAAATGTCAAGATTTTCAAAAACAAAAAGGCGAAAGAGTTGAAGAAAGATACACTAAAGCAGCAGCCTGGATCTCCAGACCAGAGAACTCTTGGAACTGCAGCAACTTCAGCTATATTAGATATAATATATTTCTTCTTTTAAATACGCTTAGTCATTATGCGTAGTAGTGCATGCAAGCATGTGCCCAGCAGAGGATCTGCTGCCACATCCCCAGATGCAGTGCTCACGATGCAGGACTTGTTTTCTTCGCAAACACTTTGCTAAACGGAAAAAGTTACCACATCAAAGGTGTATCCAGAAAACAGCCTGTACTTTTCCCACTTTGCCCTGCTCTGCAGGGCTGGCTGCAAACTCATAAGCTGTGTATATAGCATACAGAAAGTAGGGGGAACAGTAAGGTAGGGAAAACAATCTTAAAATTCCCATAAAGAAATACCTTTGACTACACGAAAAGCTACTCATAATAAAGGTACTGCCCTTCCCTAAATGGGGCCCGCACTCTGCACCCATTCAAGGCAAGGAACAGCAGAACTCGGAGGCTGTGTCTTCTACCTACAAACCTGTATGGTCTTCCCGTTCCTGGCTCTAACAACATCCCCAGGCTTGTTGGCCTTCCCACTGGGCATATTTTCACAAAGAGGAGCCAAACCTGTTTTTTTTAAAAAAAAAAAAAAAAAAAAGAATACATGAAGGAACATGGAGTGTGCTATGTCCAAATATGCCACCCATAGGACCAAGGTCACAGTGGACCCTCAAGAGATGCCAGTCACAGACATCACCTTGACTAAATATTTGAGTTTAGCATCACCAATGACTCAGGTGGCATTACATGCACCAGTGACAAGAAGTACACATCACTCTTTCCAAAGAAGTCTAATTCTATCACGAAGAAATAACCCAAACAAATCCAAATCGTAGAATATCACAAGATAAACTTGAACCTTTAAAAACTTCCAAGAAAGGGGCAAAAAAGGGGGTGGGGTGGGACTAGGTTCTGGAGTAAAGAAAATTGAAGGGACATGATGACTACATGCAAGGGGTAATCGTTGAGTGGCTCCAAGATTTCAAAACCAAATAGAAATAAATGCTTGTGTACACAACACACACATAAAACTAACATTTTCTGGACAACTGGGCAGTTTGAATTTGGTTACTGCACCAATCCCTGGGAATGATAATGGTATTATCATTACATAGAATGTCTCTGTTCTTAGGAAATAAGCAGAAGTATGCAGGGGTGACATATCATGATGTCTGTGACTCACCTGTAAGACAGACCTGGACCACAGTCCAACTTTCTCGTGCAATGGAGGTGACACTGGGCAAGCCAATTCAATCTTAGTCCCAACCTCTAGGTCCCCCTCTGACACATGACAAACCTCCAGCATTGTGTCTGGCATTCTGAACTACAAAAATCGCTGCTGCAAACGGAGGATTTTTTCCGTCCAAAGCACTTTTTCTGCATGTCAAGGCGTTTAATCGGTTGCAGCCCTATGAGATAATCACTACCCTACTTATCGGGCCTTTTCAGTTGGAGTAAACTGCAAACTTGACATTATGTGCCCCTGACTGCTAACCACATTTTGCAGAAGTAAAACAATCAATTCTAGTTACTGCCCATAATGCAGAATACATTTAACTCTGCCAGTTAAGACAACACTTAGCTAAACAAAGAGCTTCTGCCTGATGAAAACCATTTAAAAACCATCTCTTGACCTTTTCAGATTAAAGGGAACCATGTTTGTTGTCTCCATTCTACCACTTGACTGGATTCTAGAAGCTCTCCAAGACAGCCGCCCACGCACCTACAATGTTGATGGGCAGGTCGAGCTTGGCGGCAGACACGATGGCTGAACAGATAGTGGCAGCTCCTCCCATGTCGGCCCTCATGAGGTCCATGTTTGCAGCAGCCTTGATGGAGATGCCACCACTGGGGGAAAAGGACAAGGTACCATGTTAAGAGCAAACGAGGGGGCTAGAAGCACTCTCAAAAAGTGTGGGGTGAACTACCTCATACAAGCACCAAGAAATTTCCAAATTGAGAATCTGAATGATTTCACCATTTAAAAAGATAATATTATGGTTTTCATAAAAGACACAAAGTAATTCCAGAAATACGGGAGGTTGGGGGTGCATCTTGGTTCATTTTATTTCTATCTGAATGAAATGTTAGCACTGCCACTGGAAACATTACTACATCATACAGTCAATGCTGCTTAAATCCTGTCTGAGCTCTGGACACTCATGTAGACTTGTCTTTACAGCAAATTATATGAATTGATCAACTTATTGAACCTGAAGGTCACAAGCTGTTAGGGAAAACAGACAAGTTCACAGAAGACTGGTAGGATCCCCTTTCAACTCCTAGGAAGACACAGGAGAAACTGGTTCTGACAGTCCCAAGGTACACCAGATCTTGCAGATAGCAAAATACAACCCACAGGCACAGGAAGACGCTAGCCCAAAGCCTTGAGACAGTGCCTAAACACAGGGGCAGAGAAAGGCTTCAATCCACAAGAAACCCAGGCCACTGCCCCAGCAGACTTCTGGAACCAACAAGGGACTTCTCTGCTCCTGGTTTATAAGAACCCAGGGTGACCTGCTTCACAGGCTGGGCAAGGAGGCAGGGGCTCTGACTTTGAGCTCTAATTGGATTCTGCTGCTGACTTGCCCTGCTGACAGAGAGTCAACTCCTTGCTCTGACATCTGCTCACCTTAGAAATCAGGCCCTAATTCTCACTCACCTCCAAATCACTTGATAGTTAGATGGTTGTCATTTATACACCTAGAATTAAAGATTATCCATTGGCTCAGAATAAGAAAAGTACATTCCTGGTCCAAGAAGTCCAGATAACCCCATGAGGGCAAGGGGAGCATACTGGTCCTTCTATCTATTTTTAGGCTGCTTCCACTCAGGGGGTTCCACTCTTACCTACAGGACAATCGTTCTGAATAACCACCAGTTATCTTTGCTTACTTTTTAGATTCCCCTCCAATCCATCCATTTTTTTTCTCCTACATCCATCCTAGTTGAGGCTCCCACCATCAATGATTCAGATGCTTGCCTAGCTCCTATATATCCAAGTGTCCTACAGCAGCCTTACCCCTTCACTTTATTACCCATACAACTAAGAAATGTTTACAAATAGATGGAAAAAAAAAAAAGATAAGCAGAAGAACCTCAAATGCTTTTTAGAAGTATATATAAAAATTCAAAATAGGTCACAGCCTTAAAGCCTAAAACCTTAAGACTTACTGAAGGACACAAGTACTTGGCATAGATAATAATTTCTTAAACACGGCAGAAAAAAGTATAAACTATAAAATTAAAAATTGCTAACTACACCTCACTGCAAATAAAAACTGCTCTTCAAAAGACACCACTTTAAAGGATATATATCTGGAATATATATTTTAAAAAACATACAACTCAGTAAGACAAACACTCCTGTAAGTGTTTTGCCGAAGGCAAAAGACTCGAAGAGATACTTGACTAAAGAAGATGTACCAACGGCTAATCAGCACATTTTTAAAATGTTAAACATCATTAGTTAGAGAAATGCAAAGTAAACCTCAAAGAAATACTACTACACGCTCCCTGAGTGACTAGAACTAGAAAGACGGACGCCATGAAGTGCTGGAGAGGACAGGGAACAACTAGAACCTTGTACACCGATGGTAGGAATGCAAAATGGCATAATCACCTTGGAAAAGTTTGGTAGTTTCTTGTAAAGTTAAACATGTAGTTATTATACAACTCAGCCCTCCTCTCCTAGGTGTTTAACTAAGAGGAAGACAAACATATCCACACAAAGCCTTACAGATGATGCTGGCTTTTATAATTAATAACTCAAAACTGGGACAACCCAAATTTCCGTCAACAACGATTGGATAAACAAATGCTGGTATTTCCCTACAATGGAATATGACCAACAACATGGTTAAATCTCAAAGATAATATGCTGAGAAAGAGGCTGGTCTTTTTATTAAAAGAGTCCATGTAAATGAATTTCTAGAAGAGGCAAAAGTAACCTACAATAACAGAAAGATGACCGGTCATCTGAGGTGGGGGTGAGAAAGGGGATGAGTGCAAAAGAGCACGCTCCAAAATTCCCAGGGGAGTTTTTGGGGCCTTGGAGAAATGTTTTATTTTCATGATAGAGGTGGTTGTTGCAGGGGTGCACACATTTCTTAAGCTCACTATACTGAACACCTAATGGGTGAAAACTGAACACTCAATAAGTGAACTTTACTGTAAATATATATATTTCTAAGGTCATTCTTTCCCTCTGCTAGACACCCTTCAGTTACTTTCAACTGTTCAAAGTCCAAAATCTAACCAGATCCAGAACAACCCAGTTTCTGCCAACGTCGCCAGCTGTGCCTCGATCCCTGCCCCAGTCATGTGCTATCGTGGCCGCCCTGGCATTTTTTTCAGTACTAGGAATTTCCCCTCTTTCTTCCCATCCGCAGCCTTCACCTGGCTCTTTCCCTGACCTACTCCCCACAGAACTAACTCCCTTATCCTTCACATCTTAAGCTAAAAATGTCACTTCTTCTAGGAAGCTTCTCTAAACCAAAAAGACTAGGTTGAGCACCCTTGCTAAATATCCCCATAACAAAAAGTTGAAATACAGATTTAAGTGAACAACTTCACCCTGAGCATAGAAGTTTTGCATTGACATTACCCCAATGATAGTATAAAACTGTCACAATTAGCAAGACATTTAAGAACAACTTTCATTATCTAATTTTTATTTGCTGTAATGTTTCTTTTTATTTTATTTTTGGCTGTGCCATGGGGCTTGTGGGATCTTAGTTCCCTGACCAGGGGCTGAACCTGGGTCCCAGCAGTGAAAGCACTGAGTTCTAACCACTGGACCACCAGAGAATTCTCTGCTGTAGTGTTTTATAAAACACACTTTAATACAACAGTATATGCACATGATATATATAAATATGCATATTTTTCAATGGTATGAGCTCAAATCTTTTACTGATGGGCCAAATAATGATCATTTGGAGACCAATGCTTTAAATGAGAGGAAGTGAACCACTGAAAGGAAAACACAGGAGGCACTGCAGTCTGCTAGTATAAGGAAGACCACTCTGGTGGTCAGATCTGCCCAGGACACAGGCATCACAGTACCTAGAAACTCTCTTGTAAGGGCAGGATTCATTCACATTTCAGATGGAGTTCTTGAATGGGTACAAAAACGTACTAGGGGACATCAAAATTTTATAGATCTTTAGCAGCATTTTCCAAAGCAGTTTCTATGGACCATGATTTCCTGAGACACAAGTTCTCTTCAAAAGGAAATTTAGATGTTAATTATATTTCAATTAAAAACAAAAAAGATTTAGAAAACGCTGTGTTCTATACCCCCAAGAAGTACTACAGTTGAAACAAAATAAAAAACTTATTCGTTTTATCTAACCTAGACTTTTAATCAAGTAATCTTTTTCAAGTTTCACATTTAATTAGCATCCCAGAAACCAGTACTCAGTAGCAAATGCTTTCCATGGGAAATACTGACTCAGACCATCTTTTCCAACTCAGTTTCTCCCTGGTTGAAATAGCCAGAGTGAGCTTCCATTTCTAAGGAACACTTATGGTTTAAGGCAGGGATCCTCACCCTCAGGGATCTAATGCTTCATAAGCTGAGGTGGAGCTGATGTAATAATAAAATACTCAATAAATGTAATGCTCTTGAGTCATCCCAAAACCATGCCCCACCCCCCAGCCCCCCAGTCTGTGTCTTCCACGCAATCGGTCCCTGGTGCCAAAAAGGTTGGGGACTGCTGGTTTAAGGAGATTAATGAAAGCTAGACTGGTCAGCAAAAAATGTCAACTGAAGTAAGCAAAGGGAAGACAGCATGATCCACACAGCTGCCTCACCTTATCCAGCTGGAAATTTTAACATCCCCGTAAAAGAATCAAAATGTATGGCAGTATTAGTTATGGAGCTTTCAAACAATCATTTAACCTGAGTCATGATTGCCTCACCTGCAGAACGTCCACAACGCCTAGCTCCTGGGGTAAGATCAGGGCTAATATATGTAAAATGCCCTAATACAGCCTCTGACACACAGTGTGCATTTTATAAGTGGTGACCTAATACATTTAAAGTAACACATAAGATCTGACCAAACACCATACTTCTGAACAAATCACACACCAAATAATACAACTACATACAAAGCATTCACCAAAATACAAAGCATGGATACAATAAATAAGTACCTGTCAAAGGTAATCCCCTTCCCAACAAACACCAAGGGAGGTTCACTTGCATTGGGACTGCCTTTGTAGTGAATTTCCAGGAAGACTGGAGGCTCTTCGGACCCTTTGGCCACACTTAGAAATGATCCCATTTCCTGTTCCTCAATCCAAGACTTGGGTCTACAAGGCAGGAAAAGAAAAATGTAAATACACATTGCTCTATTTCAATAACTTAGAATAAAGTCATCTGTGTGTAAAAAACAGTATAACATACAAGCTCTTAAAATACATACATGTTAAGTTCTGAAAATATATACATGTTAATGCTTCAATTATCACCTCCTATCTTCCAACAAAGGTTCGTCTAGTCAAGGCTATGGTTTTTCCTGTGGTCATGTATGGATGTGAGAGTTGGACTATGAAGAAAGCTGAGCACCGAAGAATTGATGCTTTTGAACTGTGGTATTGGAGAAGACTCTTGAGAGTCCCTTGGACTGCAAGGAGATCCAACCAGTCCATTCTGAAGGCGATCAGCCCTGAGATTTCTTTGGAAGGAATGATGCTAAAGCTGAAACTCCAGTACTTTGGCCACCTTATGCGAAGAGTTGACTCATTGGAAAAGACTCTGATGCTGGGAGGGACTGGGGGCAGGAGGAGAAGGGGACGAGAGAGGATGAGATGGCTGGATGGCATCACTGACTCGATGGATGTGAGTCTGAGTGAACTCCGGGAGTTGGTGATGGACAGGGAGGCCTGGCATGCTGCGATTCATGGGGTCGCAAAGAGTCAGACATGACTGAGCGACTGATCTGATCTGATCTGCTTTCTGTATATTCCTGGGTCAGTCACTTGATTCTGAATCTGTTTCCTCATCTACAAAATAAGATTAATGACACCTCCTTCAAAAGATTAATGACATCTCCATCAAAAGATTACTTGTAGAATTATAGAAGAATTCACGTATGGTATGTAATATGATGTCAGGTAACACTGCATAGTCAAAGGCTAGGGGCACAAAAGAGCTTTGTATTGATTTCTGGCCACAGTAATTAGGCCAAGGGAAGACTTCTACCCTCCTACAGACAGACCAGAAACAACGTCATTCAAGAAATGTTCCTCTGGCACCTGCCTAGCCAGAGGAGCTAAGCAGGTGAATGAAATTGTTGAAACTATTAAACTAGAACTTCATCATAGAGAGGGAGGGAATCCTCTTGGGGTTGGGAGGGAATGCCCAACTTCAGAGGGAAAAGAATATAAAAATGGAAGGTATGACAATTAAAAGAAACTCACTTCAAAAGAAGCGAGGCTGTATAATGTGGGCATTTTTAATCACAAACCTAGTACTTGATGTTTTATTAAAGTCCTGCCCTTCTGGAAGTACAGTCTGTACCTCTTTGATTTACACCCACCTAACGCTAGAGTGAGTTTGATGCAGCTGCCTCAATTTAATAGGTTACATTCTGCCCACCTGACCTGCCCCATTTCTGGCTGAGTTTCCTTTGCTCCACCTCAAGCCCTGTGGTTTCCCAAGGCCACTGCATAGGTGCTTCTGCCCTGCTCTCTCATCTGTTCACCTCCCTGAACTGCTCAGGCACCATTTTTGTTGGCAAACCTTTTCAATTCTTCCACAATTCTCCCCAGCTCTCTGCTCTTGCAGCACCCCCTATACCATTTCCCTTCCTATTCCTTCCTGCAGAGCCCTCAGTTGTCTGAGGACAAGAACCACCCCCCATCTTTGTATGCCAAGTTCCAGGTGTACAGGAGGTGCTGTTACTGAAGACATGTGGCCACACGGCCACGATCTGCTGACAAAACGTAGCTCTGGTGTCTCCTTAAATAAAACAAGGAACAGTCTTCACCAAGACACCTTTTTAGAGACTAAACATTGCCACAGAATACACAGCAACCATCCCAGAAATTTTATCAAGCTCCAATACTGCATCTTCTATAGACGGCACATTTTCTTTATCTAGATCACAGAAGTTTCCCTGAAAAAAAACGTGAATTCTAATCACAATTAAATAGTGAAGAATCCTTTTAAATGTAAACACCCTTGATTAGCAACTTTGATAGTAAAGGATTCTTTAGGTGAAGCAAGTATCTATCAAGTTACTTTCATTATAAATCCCCAAATACTTAGACTTGGTTTGCTTAAGATTAGGGGGAGTTCCCAAGGATGGCATAAAGCCTAGAGGTGCAGCGTTTTAGGTTCAACAGCAAGGCTGCTGACAACAAACCTCAGGACAGCCAGGGAACACCAGCTCTGATATCTGATCTAGCTAAGGGAATCTACCAGGCAGTTCTCATTCCATGCCAAGGAGGGTATGCTATGTTATTCACTTATGTCAAAAAAGAGAAAAGACAGAAAGAATTCACCAAAACTAAACACAATATGTACACTCCTCAAAAAGGTAATAGTTACAATTCGATCCAATAATTCAATTCCTAGGTACATGCCCAATAGATATGAAAACATATGTCCACACAAAACCTTGTACACAAATGCTCACAGCAGCATTATTTGCAGTCCAAAAAGTATGTGCTGTGCTTAGTCACTCAACTCTTTTGCAACCCCATGGACTGCAGCCCGCCAGGCTCCTCTGTCCATGGGGATTCTCCAGGCAAAAATACTGGAGTGGGTTGCCAGGTCCTCCCCCAGGGGATCTTCCCAACCCAGGGATCAAACCCAGGTCTCCTGCATTGCAGGCAGATTCTTTACCATCTGGGCCACCAGGGAAGTCCATCCAAAAATGTCTATGAACTGATGGCTGGGGAAAAGGGAAATGAAGAGTGGGTACAAGATTCTTTTTCAGGGTAATGAAAATGTTCTAAAATTGACTGTGGTGACGGCAGCACAACTCTGTAAATATACTCGAGATTACGGAATTGTATATTTTACATGAGGGAATTGCATGTTATATGAATTATATTTCAATGAAACTGCTACAAAACACATACAAAATGTAGTGTGACGCCACAACACTGTCAAAAGCAGGCAAGATATGACAGAAATAAATCTCAAACTGAAGAACCCTTACCCCTTCTTGTGTGTGGCTGCCAGAGGGTCACTTTACCTCTCTGGTCTCAAGTTAATTCTCTGAATGGTGAGAGAGCTGGATTTTAGGATCTCTGAAGCTCCATCTGGCTCTAGCATCATATGAGTCTATGGTATAATCCTGAATTACCTGATGAAGACGTCTGTTTTAATACTAGCACTTTTGAGATTCTCCTCAACAATTTCGGCAAATTTGGTTGGCGTCATCTCGTTGGCAGGCGTCTCCATCAAGCGGCGTGCCAGGTTCTGCCCAGAAGCAAAGAGGACGCCTCTCTGCCAGGCCTCCTGGTCCTCACTGGCAGAAGAAAACACAAGGTCACCGTCAGACAGCCTCTCAGAACACTGACCACAGCCTGCAAGGAGGGCTCTTACTGAAGACAAACGAAAAGTGATGGATAGAGGGTGCCCACATATATTCTTTGTAATCTGAACCAGGGAGGCAGCTGTTATGGTTTATAAAGAACTGGAAAGACTTCCCTGGTGGGTCCAGAGGTTGAGACCATGAGTCTCCACTGCAGGGGGCGCAGGTTTGATCCCTGGTCAGGGAACTAAGGCCCGGCATGCTTCATGGCATGGCCAAAAACAAAAATAAAAGCCAGAAAACACGACCCCCACTGAGCCAAGTGAGAGAAGACCTAGAATCACCTTCTGTATGAAAAAGGGGTTGGCCTGATGGACCTCTGAAGCCCTAAATCTGCTCCCCAATCTGACAGCAGATGTGTTCACAGAAAGGCCTGAAGGACTGCAGAATGAGCTCCCCCTGGTCAGTCCTGCCGGAGAATTGCCAGCTTCTGCCTTCTCCCTGTCTGGCTTGGGACCCTGAACTCCGACCTGCCGGAAATCAGGGTTGGCTTCACAAAACAAAGGATGTGGGCCAACTTTCCAGGACCCTGGCTCTTCTTGTGCACCACAGGAATTAACACACGTGGTGTGGGGACGGAAAAAACAACACTCATTGTTTACAGAGTTCACCATGGGTTTTGCCTTCTGATCATAAAAGTCACATGAGATCTGATTCACAACTCTACTCAACCAAAGAGGAAAATGATTTCTGTCACTTCATTGAGGTCACCCAACCAGAAAGTGAGAGCTGGCTTCAAAGCCAGGCTGACGGGTCGCAGGGCCTTCATTTTCACTCACTGTATCACAGGTGCCAACAAGACCCCCGTTGTCCCCTGCCACGTCTCCTGAGGGTCTCACACTGTCTGCTCCTGAACCCAGAACAGGGCTGGAGTATAAGTGGTGCTCAAAAAATGTGCCCAAAGCTGAGTCTCCCACTAGACTAGGAGGGCAGGGACCGGATCCCGGCATCTGCTTATTTCTGGCCTTTAGCACAGAGCCCGCAGGTGCTAGGTAGATGGAAGTGATCTGCATTAAAACCTTCTGGGACCCTTCTGTCATCTTGTTCTATCCCTCCTCAGGGGGCCAACCAGGAATAGTTTCCTAGGAACCAGCAAGCACGGAGAAGGGATCTAGAGAGTCGGAGGGAAACACACACAGGAGCAGCCAGGAGCAGAAAAGAGGCAGAGTCATCATACTCCTAAACTGACGAGGGCCATGAGAGAGCCACAGACAAGCCACGAGGCAGTGCCGGCCACTGAAAGGCAGGCAGCTCATGTCCAGGAGGCCGTGCCATCAGCACCCAGGCAATGGACCTGGTCCTCGTTTCGTGCCATCACCTTCCATGGAGCTTGGCCGACACCACCACCTTCTTTTTCTGCTTCAGGTCATCATACTCATAGAGCCCGAGCACCGCTCCTTCCGCAGCCGCCTGGGCATCTCCGCAGGGGTCCACCTCCACCGACGGGATCTCCAGGTCCTGAATCTGTCTGCACCCCGCTTCACAGGGCAGAGGAACCAGAAAACCAGAGTCAGTCAGGGACCCCTCAGAGGACAGATGGCAGAGACTTAGGGTGGGGTCCTGAGAAAACATCAAGACTGAGGTTCAAATCCCGGCCCTGACGCTGATCTTTCTGAGCTTTCACTTCCCTTTCCATACAGTGAGGACATGCACACACCTCACATAGTAGTGGGAAGACAGAATGATGGATAAATGATTGGTCTACCTCACATGGTAGTGGGGGGAAAGAATGATGGATTAAATGATTGGTCTACCCTGATGGCTCAGACGGTAAAGCGTCTGTCTACAATGCGGGAGACCCGGGTTCGATCCCTGGGTTGGGAAGATCCCCTGGAGAAGGAAATGGCAATCCACTCCAGGACTATTGCCTGGAAAATCCCATGGACAGAGGAGCCTGGTAGGCTACAGGCCATGGGGTCGCAAAGAGTAGGACACGACGGAGCGACTTCACTTTCACTTCACCTCACGTGGTAGTGGGAGGAAACAATGATGGATTAAATGACTGGTCTCACTCACAAGGAAGTGACGGCTATTTCAAGTACCACTTCTGAAACACTGGGGCTCCCTGAGGAAGCGTCCCAGTCCTAGAAGCTTGCCTATTAAAAGTGAGAGAGCAGTGATGACACTGCAATTCCATCCAAGGAGCTGAGCAAAGTCCATTATTAACACAGCGTTTATTAAGATCGAGTCAGCAAAATGCCCCAAATAAAAGTTAGGAAATAATCACCCAACATCAACTTTGAAAGTACATTTAACAAGCACATATGATATATGTGGGGTCACAGCACAATCCAGCTAATGATCCCCGCCTCAGCGACGGTGTTCTAAGCTTCTTTAACCACAGTCTCCTCGATGAAAGCCTCATCCTGCCACTCAGCCCTGACAGGACCCAAAGGCACCTACTCCAACTCTTCAAACTGTCCATGTGGCAAACTGGGACAGGCACACACCTCTGTAACTAGTCATAAATAAGCACTTTGTACTTTGCATCCATTTTCTCTGATGTGTAAATAGTTATGACTCCATGTGATTTAAAAGTGGGGCAACACCATGGATACATTACAAAAAAAGAAAAAAACAAATCTACCCACCAGGACTTTCTGGCTAAAAAAGAGTTCTAAGGCCAATACTGCAAGAGGGAACAAATGGTACTGAAACCCTAGACACAAGCTAAAGAAATATAAAAATGAAATTCCATAACCTAACCTTCTATATCTAAAGTAAGGCCAAGCATACTGGGTAAGGAAAACTGAGTATTTGTTGAGAGTTATTTGTATGAATGTGGGAAGGATAATGATGGTAAGAGGACAAAAAGAGCTGAGATTGATAATCTTACAGAGTGACCCTTAGGAATCTTTAACAACAGTAAACTTCAAAAGTTAAAGAACCTGCAACAGCAGCTCTGATGTTTTCTTTGCCTTCATGCCAGTTCTCCTGTTCATCAATTCCAGCATTCTTTTTGCCAAGGCCAACTACCACCACGCTAGGGAAGTCCTGTTCCAAAAAGTACAAAAAGTCAGCCACTTTGATCTTTAAAGCATCCATTTCTAGCATGAAATGGTATATGACCTTTCACACAACCACCTTAACATCCGCACAGGACGAAATTTGGTTGTTTTAATTTTTTTAAGCCCTGACATCTTGGTAAAGTTTTATAACTGTGTGTTGGAAAGGCTGAGTGACGACAATCCTGCAAAGGTCTGCTTCTGTAAGACAGGGCTACTGAACCAAGAAAGCCTATAGACTGAGGAATATGAGATGCAGTACTTTTCGACAGCAGTTTGCCTCTTGACAATTTAACCAATGCTTGTGGCTTAATACTGGGATAAAGCTCATTCATAATCCCACACACAATTTTCCGTATAATGGTACAGCCAAAGTACTAGGCACATATAGGTGTTCACTGAGGGTTTGCCAAATAAACCTTATCTTCATCTCATACCTCATGTAGACCATAAAAGGTTCGGGTTTTGCCTGCCTTCAGGGGTGGTCCAGATCTGAAACAAAAAGAAATAGTTGTGTTAAAAAATATAGTTTGCTCTGTCCCCTTGTAAAGTGACATAAACCAACTGTATTATTACAGTGGTCTGATGCTTCTGCAAATTTGCTACTTATGTTATCAAAAGCAGAACTCTCTCAGAAATCTCTCAGATTTCTCAGATGCAGCACTTCTAATTCTAGCTCAAAAACTTCCAGATTAGATTTAATGCACTTATTTTAAAACAATGATAGAAAGCAGTGCCATGGGTGGGTAATGCAGAGAAGACTGAGCACTGGATGGAGGCTGACCTCAATCTTAAATCTAATAAAAGATGTAAGTGGCTGACTTGACTGCACTGTGTTTAGCTTGGAGGATTTTTGTGATTTATCTACAGATGGGATACCAGGCAATTTCCAAACAAAGCAGCTGGCAATACACAAGTATAGCCTAAGAACTGGATGCACTGGTACCATGCAGTCAGGAAGGCCAGGCTGTTCTGTACTCGAACAGGTTAGCTTCTGGATTAATGAATTAATCAAAGCACTTCAGGGAGCTGTGGAAGGGTAAAGGATTGGTAATTGACAGGGGATGCAAATTCTGTCATCCAATAGTTAGACAATTATTCTAATTATTAGGCTACATCTATCAGATACTAATAGGTTATCTCTAATTCAAATAATATGCAGTTGCAGTGGCCTATGTTGACAACTGTTTCTGTTAAATTGCAGCCCATAGCTGAGAAGGAGTTGAAATGCAAACCTTTTCCTACCTTCCCCATTCCCTGACTAATCCAAGAGTAGTTAGAATCTCAGGCCCCCACCAGATTTACTGAACTGGAATGTGCATTCTAACTACACCCCCAGGCAATTCACGTGTCCTTTAAGATTTGAGAAGCCCTTGAAATTCAAAGCTAATGATGCAGCCTTCTGAGGCTATCTGATCTAGCCCAGAACAGGCTATTCCCCCCAAGTGAAGAGGAGTTAAAGGGGTAGAGACATTGGAAGGAAGCAGGTGGGAGGTGGGGTGGGGAGAAATGAACTGAAGCCAGGAGGGTAGGCTGAGGAAATCTGGTACTTTCCAGATCCTTCTGGGTCAGCCTCTCGCAATACCCTGGTGATTGGGTTGAAGTAGCCTGATTTCCCAGAACTGTGAACCACAAAGTACCAATATACAATCAACAGACACTTACTTTCACTTTCACCAAGAACATCCTGGCCAGTGTATTTCTGTGCATTTTCCTCCACCAGAACACAAAAGACATTCTCTTTCACCTTCAGGCATTAAAAAAATTGAAATCCAAAGATGAATACGTACATGTTCAAAATTTCTCTCAGCTTTCCAGACACCGATTTATTAAAATTCTCTCCTGCACTTGTAAACTGAGGCTCATCTTCTTTTTCTTTGCTATAGATTCCTAAAACAAGGCCCTGAGAAAAAGAGAAAAAAGGTGTATATAAGTAGAGTAGATCCCAGACAGGGACTCAAGGGATCCCAAATTCCAGAAAAAGCTAATCATTTCAACCAAACCATGTCCCCCTCAAGGACAAAAGAACAAGGCCAAAAAAGCAGCAGGTGCTGAGCAGTCAACTACACTCATATCCTGCCTATGTGTTTCAAACTCCTGCTAACACAACAGCCAAATTACTACCTGTCCTGGTCTTAATGGTCCCTCTCAAGAGCTTTCACAACACAGAGGGCTTTTCCTTCACTTTCTGCAGAAACAGCTCTCTGATCTCTCCCCCTTTCCATCCAAAAGCTGGTCATAAAATTTCCCATGAGAAAGTTTCTTTCCTTGTACCAGCAAGAGAACATTCTTATCATCAGAGACTGATGATTAGATTTGGGAGTCAATACCAAAAGGGACCTGTACAAAAAACCTATTAAAATAACCCTCATCCTCCCTTAGTTTTCCCCACATATTTCCTAGTACCTGTCTCTCAACTGACTGCCCCTAGGCTCCTTTGCCTAATCACATTCCCACAATTTCTCATTCTCTGTTTATAAAGGTATATAAGCTTTGGGGCCTATAGGCTTCTTCCGGTCTTCTCCCTTTTGAAGACTGGACACATAAAAATATGAAGTAAAACTTGTATGCCTTTCTCTTGTTAATATAATCTGTTTTAGGTCCATTTCATTCTTAGTCTCAGCCCTAGAATCTAGGTGAGTAGAAGTAAGTTTTCCCTCCTTTACAACTTTAAATGCAAAAATGTGCAATATTCTGGGATACTATCTCGATAAAGCCAAGGGCTGCATTTGCTGATACTAACAAGTTCTCTGGCCAACTCATAGGCTGGAAGAGAGGAAAAGGATGCACCTTCACTGGGAGGGTCAGGGACATACAACACTCTCTCAGCACTTAGTGGCTTATCCTTCATCTCCTTGAGCCCCAGACTCCAAACACCTGAAACAAGGAAGTAAACCTAGGAATCACTGTTGACCTCTGCACAGCAATTTATGACTTTAAAAATGTGCTCTGACTTAGGGCACCTTTGTAAGGTGGAAAGAACATGTAGTCTTCCCACTTGACAGATAAGGAAACCGAAATCTGGTCTGATATACTAGCCTGGGGCCAACAGAACCGGGCAAGAATCCAGATGCCTTCCCTCACTGTCCTCTGTGCTTTCTACAAAATCACACTGGTACTTAGACAAAATCATGTCTTGTCTTTTCTATTAAAAAAAAAAAAAAGGCTTCCTCTGTGTTGGTAACCTTCCCAGGTTCTAACTTTCCTAAGGCTGCCAACTGCCTGGGGTTCCAGGGAACCAAGTAGGGAACTGATCAGACAGAATACACACGTTACCTGAGCAGGATGTATTTCCATAGTACTGAAAAGAACAGGGGACAGACCTCTGGTCCCTCAGCCACCCTGAACTCAAGCCCCATCCAGAATACTTCTAGCCAGGGACAGTCCTGCTGGCTCTCAAGCCTGACTCCCACGCGTGTGCTCCTCCCACGGAGCCGTTTCCCCTTTCCAGATCCCCCTACGACCAAATTTTAGTGACCTTCACAATGGGGTTTCTTCTGCAGGACACTTCTTTTAATCTCACGAACAGACGGATCTCCCTGCAAAGCCCTTTTCCCTAGAGAGACGTTATTTTTCTCTAGAAACCCTTCCACGTAGTTTACTCCCGGAGGACCTGTGTTTTCCTGGTCTTCACCTTCAGCAGAGGAGAGAGGTCCTGGTATGGAACCCGAGGCCAGTGACTATCTGACTCTAGGGCATTTCACCTCACCAATACTTGGGCATCCTCCTAGCTAAGGTGGGAACAATCCTGGCGCCGTCATTCCCCGGGTTACTGGGAGGACTGAACAAAATCGCAAAATAAAAGCACGGTACAGAGTTGGAGCTCAGGTAACGGTAGCTATCTATCTATGGCTATCAATCTCTCGTGCTCAGAGTTCGGATCCTAGCACTTTCAAGCAAAAGAAGAAAGAGCGCATCCCCCGCACTAGCCTAGTAGAATACTGGGGGGTCTGCAGCCTCGCGCAGCCGGTTGCCAAAGCCGAGCTCGGCAAAAGCAAGGTATTTTCTCTTTAGTCGATGTCTGCGACTTGGCTCAGAAGCCCGGGACACCGCGGCTTCGCCCCGCCCCCAAGTCCCCGTCGCCCGTGGGCACGACTCTCGCGGCGGCCCCGGGGCGAGCCGCTGCCTCTCACCTTCGTCATGTCTGCAGCGGCTGGACCGGGTGCCCACAAACGCTTCACGCTCAGATGTCGGACGGCGACTCGCGCGGCAGCCGGAAGAGGCAGCAAGAACATCTTTTCGGCTCGGCCCCCCGTACCGCCCTCCACCGAGCACGTGGCGACGGGAAGGCGGGCGCGCTCCTAGAAGCCGGGCTTTGGGGGATGGCCTGCGCGCGCCTAGGGGTGGGGCAGGTGCCAAGGGGCGTGGCGTGCGTACGCCAGGGGCGCGGCGGGAGGGCGTCAGTGGGCGGGACTGTCGGGTGAGGGCCAACGCGCTAGCGGACGAGCACGCGTGCGCCCAAGGGGCGGGGCGGGCCTGGTCGACTGGGTGGTGCTGAGATAGAAGCGAGACGGTAGCGGGCGCTTGCGGGCCAGCCCTTTCGGACTGAGGCGAAGAGGTGGGGCTCTTGGGGGAGCGCGCAAGAGAGGGGCGGAGTCGCGGTTGTGCTGTATACCAAGGGGCGGGGGTGGAGGCGGGGCACCGAGGAGAAAGGTTACTCGTAGCTTTAGAACAGAATTGAAACTGCGTAGTGAGGACCTTCCTACTGAGTAATTTTTATTATTTTGCTTTTTTTGAACTTTTTTTCTGAACTTCCATCTGGTCCAAGGGTTCAACATTGTAGGCAGTTAGCCCAAATACAGTTTTTTGAAAAAAGAAGCTTTGCGAAAAGCGCTCAGTATTTTAATATATATTTTTTTAAAAGAACTCTTACATTTTTAATTGTATGAGTAAAATATGGTTGAATGGAACTAGGAGAACACGACGAAGCTCAAAGAGGGATACAAAAAATATCCTTACTGTTAACACCAGTGTCTGAACCCAATGTTTGCTGGATCTTTTTACTGGCACAAGGTGGGCGAGGTCCACGAACTAGAAGTGATTAAAGTCCCGGCCTCAGTGCCGGGACGGCGAGAATGTCTATTTCACTGTACAAGGGCCGGACACAACAGAGATTTGACTGTCTATTTTTGAAAAGGTTGGACAAGTTGGGCATAGTAGGTGCTCTTTGACTTTCACTTCCTTTAGATAAAGAGTTGCATCACAAACTCAGTAAACTCAGCAAAATTCACCTATGTTCATTTAAAAGAGACATTTTGTTCCAGTGAACTTAAGCTGCAGTTTCCACAGCCAGAAATTTGCTAAAACCTGCTCCTGAAGACAATGGCACCCCACTCCAATACTCTTGCCTGGAAAATCTCATGGACGGAGGAGCCTGGTGGGCTGCAGTCCATGGGGTCGCTAAGAGTCGGACACGACTGAGTGACTTCACTTTCACTTTTCACTTTCATGCATTGGAGAAGGAAATGGCAACCCACTCTAGTGTTCTTGCCTGGAGAATCCCAGGGGCTGGGGAGCCTGGTGGGCTGATGTCTATGGGGTCACACAGAGTCGGACACGACTGAAGTGACTTAGTAGCAGTAGCAGCCTTCTGTGTGAGTGGAGAGAAGGGCTCTGTGAGCTTCAGAGGTTGCTGCAGAGCCGTAAGTTACATTTGTGTCTATCCCCTTTCAGCAAATTTTGTCCTCTTCATTTTGTTTGCTGTTCCTACCAGAGAGGATTTGTTTCCTGGCATGCCCTCACTTACTTTCCTCTTTGCTGGGTCCTTACCTTACTGTTTGCATATTCACATGCCTGATAGAATGAGGGAGAACAAATGTCACAGGCCTCAAGTAATTTTTGTCATTACTGAACAGTATTATTGGCCACTTTGGGACGCAAGATTTAGTCATCCATTAAACCCTAAGTTCACAAGGTGTTTACTATGTTTTTCTTTTAGAAACCATGGGGTACAACAGAATGTAAGAGTCCCTAGCCTGAAAGACTATTACCTAGTAGAGGCAAGATATATCATGACTGTAAAGAGATACAAATAGACACTTTTTCCATACAGTTTATAAGCACATATACTTCCTTCTGTCCTTTTCTTTGCTTGACCAAGACTTTGGTTTGGTGCCATGACTTCCAGGAAACCTTCGCTGACGTTCCACACTTGGGTTATGTGCTCTCCCTTTGCTTCCAAAACAGCCTGTCTCAGAGTATTGATCTCCTGTATTCTCCTTGTCTGTTTCCCCTAGGCATCTTGGGAGCCATGGCTTTCATCTGTGAACTTCAAGTGCCTAGATCTAGAATTCAGACTGTGGTTGCCACATATATAAGGTGTTCATAAAATGTTTGAGTGAATGTGTGATCAAGGTCTACTGCGTGCAGCATTGTTTATTAAAGAACAGAACAAGTCCCATTTATAGCCTTCAAATAATAAATGCAAAAACAGAAAGTGCTTGAAAGGAGCCAGTAGAATGAGAAGGATATAGATGATTGAGGAGGACATTAGGATATGAAGGAGTGTGTGGGAGGTCATTGGCTTGGCTTAGAGTGTAGGGATCAAGCTTGTCTGCTGCTGCTGCTAAGTTGCGTCAGTCGTGTCTGACTCTGTGCGACCCCATAGACGGCAGCCCATCAGGCTCCCCCTTCCCTGGCATTCTCCAGGCAAGAACACTGGAGTGGGTTGCCATTTCCTTCTCCAATGCATGAAAGTGAAGAGTGAAAGTGAAGTCGCTCAGTCGTGTCCGACTCTTAGCAACCCCATGGACTGCAGCCTACCAGGCTCCTCCATCCATGGGATTTTCCAGGCAAGAGTACTGGAGTGGGGTGCCATTGCTTTCTCCAAGTCAAGCTTGCCTAGAATAAAAGATTATAAAAGAGAGTGATGCTGGATTAAAGAGGATCTTGAAAGGCTAGAAGAGTTTATTATTGATGTGGGAGTCAACATGGACTCAATGTTCTTTGTAGAAGCTGGGGCAGGGCGAAGTTATGAATTAGTACAGTTGATAGAGATTAGAGTCAAGAGTGGAGAAAGACCAAGCAGTGTGGAAATTGTGCTTTGGTGAAAAACTAGGTACTGTCTAGTGAGATTTGAGAAGATTCCTGTGGATTATCTGATTAAGATTCTGCAAAATTCTTTCACAGCTCTGTAAATTATGCATTGCAATATGCGCCTTGTCTGTAGATATGGAGATTATGTCTTGTCTAGTAGAAGTTGTGGGGGCGGCGGGGCAGGGGGGGTTGGGGGAGGGGTTGGGAGACCAATCTTGTCTCTATTTGCACATTCATTTCAATATTCCTGATCTGTAAATGTGTCTGTCCTCAGAATTTTCACTTGAACCAGTTATACCAATTGTTTCCTCCATAAATTAAAATCTTTAACATGTATTCATTTTTTATATCTGTATGTCATTTTTTATAACTGTATAAGTCACGATTTTAACTATTTTTGAAAATTATCTTTTAACAGCAGGTAAATTGGCCAGAGGCATGAATTTTTGATGGAACTTGCCAGATAACGCCATTTGGAAATGGATCACAGAATCAGCTAGATACAGCTTGTGAAAGTGGCAGAATATACACCACTAGCCTGTTTGGGGCCCTCACACTTCCCACTTGCTTAGGAAGAAAGAGGCTGTGAAAGTGATGGGGAGTTTAATTATAAATGCTGACTCTCAAGTAACAATGGGACACTGGAGAAGAAAGTAGATGGAAGAAAGTCCAGTGGGATCTTGAGATGACAATGCAGACTCCCACAGCAGGAGTCTGAAGGTTTCCCTAAAGAAGCTGTCACAGAGGGAAACAAGCAGAGGGAAAGGACAAAGCCTGTGGAAGACACCATACGTCAAGAGATGCAAGAACCCTGCTGCTGCTAAGTGGCTTCAGTCGTGTCCGACTCTGCAACCCCATAGACGGCAGCCCACCAGGCTGCGCCATCCCTGGGATTCTCCAGGCAAGAACACTGGAGTGAGTTGCCATTTCCTTCTCCAATGCATGAAAGTGAAAAGTGAAAGTGAAGTAGCTCAGTCATGTCCGACTCTTAGCGACCCCATGGACTGCAGCCCACCAGGCTCCTCCGTCCATGGGATTTACCAGGCAAGAGTACTGGAGTGGGCTTCCATTGAACTCTAGACAGAAGAATAAGTAGGAAGTGTTTAGGGAGAGGCAAGAAGGGATTGACCATCTCAACATTCATGAGTAACAGTCATTCAGCACCTCCCCTTCCAGAGTGGAGTCTGAAATACTGAAAGCAGGAAACATGCCTGAGGGCCATTGTTACACATGCTTCAGCAAAACAAAGGAGCACATGCTGAGCCTGAGACAGAAAAATATTTCCACATATGGTAATAAGTTCAGCACAGACCCATGTGGAATCTTTGTCTCTCTAGGGAGGTGTTGTAAGTGCATGGCCCATTCTTACCTGGTGAAGCTTGGAAAAACTGCATGTGTGAAATTGCGTTTTGCAACATTTAGTGCAGAGTTTTCATCCTCGGGGTCATTTGCTGCTGAAATGTCAGCTGTCACCTCTCCCTTCCAGTTAAGAGGAAGGGTAAAGACAAAGGGCAAACCACCCACTTCCAGCTGAGTCATTCCTTTTAAAGAATGCTTGGGAAGCTCCACTCAACAAGTTTTGCTTAATTCCAGTCGCCCTGCCTATCTATAAGAAGGGCTGCTACCTAGGATAAGATCTGAGTTCTAAAACTAACAAAGAAAGGGAGCCTGGACATTGTTTACATAACATCTGCCCACATAGTAATTGCTATCCCTCAGATCCCAGTTCAGACTTGCATTTCTCGAGAAGCCTTTTTTTTGCAATGAGGCATTTAAGATCTTAGTTCCCTGACCAGGAATGGAATCCATGCCCCCTGCAGTGGAAGCATGGAGTCCTAACCACTGGACCATTAGCCAAGTCCCAAAAGACAGTCTTTCTTGATGCCTCTACTTAGATCAGGTTCCCTTGGTCTATGCTCTTTAACACTGTAGAGAAGATAAATTTTTTCCTCTATTTTTTTAGGATCTATGTTCTGCTGTTCAGTCACTAAGTCATGTCCAACTCTTTGGGACCCGATGGACTGTGGCACGCCAGTCTCCATGGGTTTCTTCAGGCAAGAATATTGGAGTGGGTTGCCATTTCCTTGTTTAGAGGATCTTCCTAGACCAGGGATTAAACCCACATACTCTGCAAGGCAGGCGGATTCTTTACCACTACACCACAAGGGAAACCCTTAGGGTCTCCGGCTAGACCTAAAACAAGCTGACATGACCAACAGGAGGAAATCATACAAATTTTATTTTGTCGTTATTTACATGTGATGGAGACTTCACAAGAAAAATGAAGACCCCAAGAAGGGCTGAGAGCTTATATACTTGTTTATGTTGAAATCAATGCAATTGCATTGTGTATTATATGTGTTGAGTAAATTCATTGTCATGTACAAATCTAAGTTAAGTGCCCTAAAATCATATATGTGAAATTTATGTTTTAATAATCCTATAAGACACATTTCAGTTGGAAGGAATCTCACAGGGAAAGATCACTGACAAACTTATTTTCTGAATAAGATGATAATAGCTACTACATATTAAGAATCTTTTATGAGCAGAGAGGCTGAATCTATGCTTAATATAGATTTTTTTTAACACTGATCTTATTTCCCATCTCCTTGTCTTTTTGTTCTATGAATTTCTTCTCTCAAATATTTTAATATTTGATTTTAAATATTCAAGAGCTCTATCGTTTCTCACTCTTGCAGTATTTACTAATATTTTCTTTAAACATTAACTACACTTTATCTGAGGGCTTCCCTGATAGCTCAGTTGGTAAAGAATCTGCCTACAATGCAGTAGACCCTGGTTCAATTCCTGAGTTAGGAAAATCCCCTGGAGAAGGGATAGGCTACTCACTCCAGTATTCTTGAGCTTCCATGTGGCTCAGCTGGTAAAGAATCTGCCTGCAATATGGGAGACCTGGGTTCAATCGTTTGCTTCTGCTCTCTGAATTGTCTCTATTTCCTCTGAGTTCCTATTTCTTCTTTGTTTTGGTCTTTGACTTTAATGTTGGTGCACTTCCTCAAGAGCATGGTGATCTTTGGCTGTCTAATAATAATTGAAACAGAATACTGGATGGCATCACTGACTCGATGGACGTGAGTCTGGGTGAACTCCGGGAGTTGGTGATGGACAGGGAGGCCTGGCGTGCTGCGATTCATGGGGTTGCAAAGAGTCGGACACGACTGAGCGACTGAACTGAACTGAACTGAACTGAAAGTCTAAATGCAACTTCATGAAAAGACCTTGGCAATTTGCAGCCATCACTTTAGGGTGATTAGGTAGCACCCTGTCATCTCATTGTGACATCCCCAAATGTCAAAATCTATAAGCTTTTCCCCTTGGATCTTTTCTCCCCAAAAAGGATTCTTCAATTTTTACATGTGATGGAAGCCTTCACAAGAAAAATGAAGACCCAAAGAAGCAGTTAGGGCTGAGAGCTTATATACTTGTTAATGCTGTTGAAATCAATGCAATTGCATTGTCTGTCCTTCAATAGCCTGACTGCTAGTTTTTTGGAAGCAAGTCAGAAGGAGGAATGTCTTGACAAATATAATTTAATTCACACATTTTGACTGCATTTATTTTTATTTAGGTGCCTCCTTCCCCCAGTTGGACCTGTGACCCCCAAATCTGGAGCATCTCTGACTCAACCCCTTTAAAGAGAAAATCCAGTTTTCTTTTTTTAACTTTTTATCTTGTATTGGGATATAGTCGATTAACAATGTTGTGATCATTTCAGGTAAACAGTGAAGGGACTCAGCCATGCATATACATGAATCCATTCTCCCCCAAACCCTTTTCCCATCCAGGCTGGCACATAACATTGAGCAAAGTTCCATGTGCTGTACAATAGGTCCTTGTTGATTATCCATTTTAAATATAGCAGTGTGTATATGTCCATCTCAAACTCCCGAACTATCCCTTCCCCCCAGCAATCATAATGTAGTTCTCAAAGTCTGTGAGTATTTTTCTGTTTTTACAAGTGAGTTCATTTGTATCATTTCCTTTTAGATTCCACATATAAGGGATGTCATAGGATTATTTCTCCTCCTCTGTCTGACTTATTTCACTCAATATAACACTCTCTAGGTCTATCCATGTTCCTACAAATGGCATTATTTCATTCTTTTTAATGGTTGAGTAATATTCCATTGTATATATTTGCCACCACATCTTCTTTAGCCGTTCCTCTGTCCATGGAGATTTAGGTTGCTTCATGTCTTGGCTGTTGTAAACAGTGCTGCAATGAACATTAGTGTGCACATAACCTTTCGGATCATGTTTTTCTCTGGATATATGCCCAGCAGTGGGGAAAATCCAGTTTTCTGCTCAGTTGGAGAATATGCATTTATGTGGAGGAGGATGAATATAATATGTGAAGATCTATTGAGATATTATTTAAGACTTCAGATTATATTCTCTTCATTTCTGTGTAATGTGGTCTTATGGTTGCTCTGTCAATTAAGAATTAAGAGGATGGTTCTCAATGTAACTGTATCACAGACTGAATAATTTATTACTCCTCAGGCCACATATACGATCCTGAGAAAAATCCAGTGCTTATGAGACAGGTAAAGGAAAAGAGACTGAGAAGGAGTAGCCTGAGAGGAAGGAAATAAACATACTGATTAGATGATGAGAGTGGTCAGCAGGTCAAATGCTGCTAAAAGGTCACTCAGTAAGAATAAGGACTGAGAAGAGCCCAGTGGATCATGCAAAGTGGAGGTGATATTTACCCTGGCCAAAGCAGTTTCAAAATTCTTCCATCCTCAGCAGTTCCTGTGAAAGTGTAGGTTAGATCATAGCAGACTGTTCAAAACTCACCAAGGTCTTCACAATCTCTTACCTTACAGACTACAGTGTTGGACAAGTAGTTGGTCTCTCCACTGCCAGCCAGTTTTCTCCTGGGCCTCATCTCCTTCAACTTTCTCTACTCTATCAGACTTGCCTCCTTGCTCTTTCTTGATAAATCCAGGATCGCTTTTGCTGTTCAGGATAGCCTTTGCATTAGTTGTTTGCTTTTCCAGAAATGATGCTCCCAGACTTCTTCCAAACTCACTCCCTTGCTTCCTTCAGGTCTTTGCTCAAATGTTGCCTTTTTTGAGGCCTTACTCAACACTTATTTAAATTACATTTATTTCCACTCAAGCACTATCCCTCTTCCCAACTTTGTTTTTCTTCCTAACATTTATCACGATTGAACGTACAGTTTTACTCACTTTATTTAGTGTCTGTCTCCCCCACCTTCCCTCAAACATAAGCTAGATGAGGGAAGAGATTTTGTTCATTCACATGTCCCAAGAACTTAGAACAGTACATACAACATAATACGCACTTAAATATTTGATGAATACATTAGTGAATCGCGTAATGGTGCAAAAAAAGGTAGATATGGAGAATATAAGTTAAAGAAAATATCTTCAATACACACAATACACGGAGTTTCACCCTCTCCACTAAAGGGATACATCCAAATTTAAATATTTGTGGGATCAGAATATCATGATCAGAGTTTTAGTAAAGTCTTCTAATATATAAACAGTATTCCAGTATAATTTAGTTTATGCACTAATTATGCCAATCTGATATTTTAAAATGAGTTAACATTCTTAGATGAGCACTTGATTTATTATAAAAGTAAAATGTGAAACAATAGAGACAGTATAGTCTTTTTAATAAACAAAGTCTTGATTTTAATAAACTGGATATCTGTATGGGAAAAAGTTTTGACATATACCTTATGTCAAACACAAAAATCTTTTCTAAGTAAATTTGAAAGGTAAAACAATAGAACTTGTAGGAGATAACATAGGAGACTATTTCATGAATTTGATGGTAGGCAAAGATCATTCTTAGAGTACAAAGAGCTCTAACAATAAAGGAAATGGTTGATGAATTCAATTACAGTAAAATTAAGAAATCCTGTTCAACAAAAGAACATTGAGAGAATGAAAAGGGAAACCATAGCATAGGAAAAGGCTGGTTCCAAACAGGAAAAGGATGTACGTCAAGGCTGTATATTGTCACCCTGCTTATTTAACTTATATGCAGAGTACATCATGAGAAATGCTGGGCTGTAAGAAGCACAAGCTGGAAATAAGATTGCTGGGAGAAATATCAATAACCTCAGATATGCAGATGATACCACCCTTATGGCAGAAAGTGAAGAGGAACTCAAAAGCCTCTTGATGAAAATGAAAGAGGAGAGTGAAAAAGTTGGCTTAAAGCTCAACATTCAGAAAACGAAGATCATGGCATCTGGTCCCATCACTTCATGGGAAATAGATGGGGAAGCAGTGGAAACAGTGTCAGACTTTATTTTTATGGGCTCCAAAATCACTGCAGATGGTGACTGCAGCCATGAAATTAAAAGACGCTTACTCCTTGGAAGGAAAGTTATGACCAACCTAGATAGCAAATTGAAAAGCAGAGACATTACTTTGCCAACAAAGGTCCGTCTAGTCAAGGCTATGGTTTTTCCAGTGGTCATGTGTGGATGTGAGAGTTGGACTGTGAAGACAGCTGAGCACTAAAGAATTGATGCTTTTGAACTGTGGTGTTGGAGAAGACTCTTGAGAGTCCCTTGGACTGCAAGGAGATCCAACCAGTCCATTCTGAAGGAGATCAGCCCTGGGATTTCTTTGGAAGGAATGATGCTAAAGCTGAAACTCCAGGACTTTGGCCACCTCATGTGAAGAGTTGACTCATTGGAGAGGACTCTGATGCTGGGAGGGATTGGGGGCAGGAGGAGAAGGGGATGACAGAGGATAAGATGGCTGGATGGCATCACTGACTCAATGGACGTGAGTCTGAGTGAACTCCGGGAGTTGGTGATGGACAGGGAGGCCTGGCGTGCTGCAATTCATGGGGTCGCAAAGAGTTGGACACGACTGAGCAACTGAACTGAACTGAACTGAACTGATAGATGTAATCAGCAAAGGATTTGTATCTAGATAAATACTGTTTTATAAACCAGTTGTAGACAGTGCAAAATGAAAACGACTCTGGAACCAGACTGCCTGTAGCTACTTCTTGGTGTGACTTCAGACATGTCATTCAATGCTTTTCTGCCTTCCATTTCCTCACTAAATGGGAGTAAGAGTATACCCATCTACAGTTGTTTTGAGAGTTAAATTAATCAATATAGATAAAACACTTTGAGAAAAGTTTTGCACATTAAAAGAGCCCAACTGAAGTTAACGATTATCATATGTCCTCTGTGTTTTCAAATAAAGGTGCAGAGAATTTAGAATTTAATGTGCTTTCATTATTAGAGTGAGTGTCATTGATGTACCTGACATGCTGAGACTTCACATTTCTTATTACACAGCAGCAGTGTATGTGTGCATGTGCACGCAAGTGAGGTGTAATGCCATTAAATGTCACCCAGCCCTTCCATAGTAAGTGGGAGGCATTCTGGCTTAACCACCAAGCACCTGCGATGAACTTGGTTATGTTCTCCTTCACCTAATAACTGTGACAGCTTTATAATATCCTTAAATAAAATCACAGCATTAACTGCATAATTGTGCGACTCACTGCTTCTACCAGTATTCGGACAGTTTGCTTGCGAATTCATATGTAATTACTGGAAAATATAAAATCTCTTACATTTCAGGCCTAACCTTACCATGTTAAGAGTTTACATTTGTATCAATGTTTCTCTGTCTTAAATAAAATGCTTTCCTCAATTCTATCATTTCCAAATGGGTGATACTGTGAGTCACTGTTCTCCTCTCTGGGTAGTAGGGAGTAAATTTCAAGACACCTCCTGCCAGAGAAACATCTTTGTTGGCTCTGATTCACTAGGCAATTTTCTCAAAGTTGTGCCCTAGCTCATCTGGGTTTCATTGGCATCAGAAGCCCTTATAAAGCCAGCACATCTCTGGAACTGTTCTAATTAACCCATCATCACTCCTTGGAGGATGGTCTTGATACTGACCAGGGTCTTGGCCTTCCTCAATCAACAGAATGCCATGGACAGAGGAGCCTGGCGGGCTATAGTCCATGGGGTCACACAGAGTCACATACGACTGAGTAACACTTTCACTTAAAGAAATTGACTAGAGGCCAGAAAAGAAATTCAGTCAAGGTTTTATGGGGGGCCCTGCTGCCCCAGGAGGGAGCAAAAAGAAGGAACAAGGGACATGCTCATTCCCTGGGGGCCATGGTGGGGGCCAGCTTGTTCTTTATATGGGGTGAGGATAGGGGTATGTCCAGGAGTTGGGCCAGAGGGATGGCTTAAGTGGTTTGCCACCCCTTAGATGATGTTGTGTGCAGGGAGTAGGTACAGTACCCTGATTTTGCTCCTGGCTCTTCAGAAGTGGTGGTTGGGTATTTTGGTCATTTGTATCTTTCTGTCCAGAATTTGCCCCAACTGTTTAGGCACACAATTATTTTAGTCCTTATAGTTTCTTTGTATTTTGTTGCTGGAGGAGAGATTTGTCCAGGTGCAAGCATTGCAGCAAAGGGTCCCAGGCCTCAGTCTGTCCCAGTATGAATATGAAATATTCATTAACAACCAGGCCCACCATTCTCAAAGTGTGATTGTGGTTCATGTTTGGAAAATTCACCTGGGCTACTTGTTAAAAACATAGATTTCCAAGTCCCATCCCAGACCCTCAGAATCAGAGCCTCTGGGAATATCAAAAGTTTACGTTTCTAAAAAAAGCTTTCTAAGTGAGTCTAAAATTTGAGAACTATCACAATGTATTTCACTGAGTCCCATAGAATCTGGTTCTAAAATTAGAAAATTAACACCCAACAGCTTGAGTAGGATATAGCAAAATACAAGTTATGAAAATGGAGGCTGGTTGAATCCAGGTAAGGATTAAATTCAAGGAAGAAAGGATGTGTGAAGAGGGTGGAGGAATGCCCAGAACACTGTGAGTCCTGCACTTGTAGTCATGATTTTCTTGGAGCTGAGTGAGTATTTTACCTTTTTTTCTGAGAAGTGAGTTACTAAAAAAAAAAAAAAAAAAAGATTTATTTAATCATTATCAATTCAAACAAAGAATAAAAATATAACTGTTTCTATATCTCAAGCACTATTTAAGATCTGAGTACTCTTATCTTTTGGCAATGTTTGATAAATCTATAGATTCAGATATCTCTGTGCTTACATCTGAAGCCCCAGGCTGAAGGTCCTTCTAAGCTTATTAGTTAACAAGTCTGTCTTGGTCATGGGCTTCCCTGATACCTCAGTTAGTAAAGAATCTGCCTGTAATGAGGGAGACCTGGATTCTATCCTGGGTTGGGAAGATCCCCTGGAGAAGGGAAAGGCTACCCACTCCAGTATTCTGTCCTGGAGAATTCCATGGACTGTATAGTCCATGGGGTTGCAAAGAGTTGGACACGACTGAAAGACTCACTTCACTTCACCTCACCTTGGTAATGCTTTTTTCCATTCATTCACCACTCACTCGTCTAACTATGGGTTAGGTGCTCTAGAAGACCTAACTTCAAATACGTAGAATTACTGGGTCTGGGAACGTAAACGTAAAATGTAGTATGTGATTCAATGGTTCTTGGGTGAGACCCCAAATTCTGCATGTCTAACATGTTCTTAGTGATGCTGATGATGCTGGTCTGCGGATAACATTGATAACAGCATTGCTTGTTTAAAAAGCCCTGATTTCTTTTTGGCCTCCAGAAAGACTTTTCTAGACTCTCTGGTCCCTGGATATATCTGACCTGTGCTACTGGTAGAGGCAGGTGAAGACTCCATACTGGCAACGCAGTATTGGACTGTGTTCTCAGAAGTTCCTGACATGAATGCTGTGTCGGCTGCTTTTGAAAGATAAAGACCCTCTCCCTTTCATACTTAATCCAGGTCTCAACTACGAATCTCTCCAACCAGATAGTTCTTTCTCTGGGAGAATAAATTTGGAATTCTGGCCTGTCTGCCCCCATACATCTCCTGAACTGTTGATAACAACCATGACTACCTTTAAACATCTTTTAAATCTTCAATGGCTCAGTGGTGTCTGAATCCCACTGTAGTTGCTTTTCTTTATTTTCCATTTTTAAAAACAATTATAATTGACAGACAATATCATAGTGGCCCTTCTCTTTCCTCAGTGAGTCTGGCTAAAGGTTTGTCAGTTTTGTCAGTCTTTTCAAAGAGCCAATTCTTTGATTCATTGCTCTTTAAAAAAAAATGCTTTTAAAGTTTCAATTTTATCTTCTTGGAGAATAATCTTCCTTTGTAATATAAGTGACAGGCCTGAGAAATGCTGTGAGGTGCATTTTTTTTTTGTTTGTTTTTATTGTGAGGGTCTTTAGTGAATAAGAACTCTCATTTCTTTGTTCAACAGTCTCTTCATCTTTATATACTTCCAGAGACAAATTGTTCCCAGTAGTTAAGTAGTTTCAAATAAACTTTCTCTCTAATAAAATATCACAGACCTAAGTGTATTATTAAAGTTGTCAATGTGTCAACTGTATACCATTCACAATTTTTCCAATTGCAAAATGATTTTTTTGAAAAGCAGTTTAATTCCAGTTTGGTTTCTGCAATTTGGATTAATTAAAGTTCTTTACCATTTAGACACTATGTTTTCTGTGGGCTCCATAAGTTGATTCTAAACTATCAGCTAGGAAACTAAGAACAAATGTGCACATGTGTGCACACACACAGACACACACATACACACACACACTCAGGAATCCATCTTCTTCTTCTCTTTCTCCATCAATAAATTTCAATGTGGTAATTTTGACTATCAGCCAGCTTTGGAAATTATTGAGATGGTTTCTTGTCCATCTATATACCTAACTTATCTGTCCATTATCCTCTTTTCCTTACTCTAAAAAAGATTTAAGCTACTGTCTTAATTAAATATAGTCACTTAGGAAAGTAACCATTTAAGAAAATAAATAAAAAGATCAATAATGTAATAGTTAATCTTCTTTCCCATAGTTTTATGTTTTCCAAATTTTCTTGCCATGTATTAGTACAATTATAATTTTTTAAAAGACTGAAATTTTTATGGATTAAAAAATTTGATGGAGTTACTTATGAGGGTTGCCCTACTTATATACTATTTCATACTTAGTGAGTTATCAGTTAACCAAGTATTTTTATTTTTAGGACTGTCTGTTCTCCCAGAGGACTAGAAAAGAAAACTTTCACACCTATTACTTTATAGATTCCTGGTAAGATAGAAGACCTCTGAAATTCTATCAGTTTCTGTTCTTTGGGGTTCTGCAACAGCCTCTGGAGGAATGATGCATATTATCTTTATAGCCAACAACGTTATATAAAACATAAAAAGGGCTTTCCTTCTTTGATTGGAATTTGAAATTGTAATCTAGCATGTTAGAATCTGTGTTAGAAGAATCATTTAAGGCTCCCTGCCCAATCAGCAGTAACACCCCAAGTATGTTAGTCACTCAGTAGCGTCCAACTCTTTGTGATCCCATGGTCTGTAGCCCCCCATGCTCCCCTGTCCATGGAATTCTCCAGGCAAAAATATTAGAGTGGGTTGCCATTTCCTCCTTCAGGGGATCTTCCCAACCCAGGGATCAAACCCAGATCTCCGATTCTTTACCGTCTGAGGCACCCGGGAAGCCCGAGTGAAATTTATTTATTGCAGTGGATTGCTTCCCTCTAATGGTGAAAAATAGTCATACCACTTCATTTTTAGTGTTTAGGTTCTTAGCCTCAAGTAGTTTACAAATTATTTCACACCATTGTTTGCTTTGATTACGATTATTACAATCTATGCTTTTGTGATAATATCACATGATACTGATGCCAAAACCATTAACTCATGATTTTAACAATCAAAGCAATAACATCTAAGAAGTCGTAGCTCATTACTTCTCTGATTTCTTTCTGACTCACTAAACGTTTCAAATGAAACAACTTAATTCTGATTTATAATACTTCTATTGTTAAAATCTTGCAGAAATGCATGTAATTGTTACATCAGCCCTTATCACTAGATAGCATTATATATCAGTATAATTAAGTTTTTAGAAACACAAATTGCCATCATGTGGATATAGCCTTTGGTGATAAACAGAACAAAACGAAGGATTTGGACAGTTTACCACCAGATCCAGGATTTGATAAATAATTCACGCCTACAAAACACTTTGTCATTTTGAGGCAAATTGCTCTTAGGAAACTCAGTAAACTTTACTAAGTGAACTCAGTAAAGTTTCTAAGTCATCCTTTGATGTTCCTTTCATTTGAACTCAACAACTTTCCGAGGTAGAAGGGAAAGCATTACTATCCCATCTTTTCTTTATTTTTTTTTTCTTTAAAAGTTGAGGAAACAAGCTCTGAGAGCACACAGGATATCAGTCTCAGAAATGGGTCAAGAATCATGTTTCCCACTCTGTGAAATGTTTCTGACTCAATATTCAATGTTCAACTGTGCATTTTCCACTCATGGGCTCTCAGATGTAACTCAGCCGGAATGTCTCCTTCTTCAGGATCTCTGCTACATTTGAGTGCCCTTGCCCCCACTAAAGGGGACGAAAGAGGAGGGTGAGATGGTTGGATGGCATCACCGACGTGATGGACATGAGCTTGAGTAGGTTCCAGGAGTTGGTGATGGACAGGGAAGCCTGGCGTGCTGCAGTCCATGGGGTTGCAAAGAGTCGGACACGACTGAGCGACTGAACTGAACTGTCCCCACAAGTCTCATCAAATAAGAAATCTAGCAGGCCTTCTAGCCTCTTCCTTCTCTGTCCCCACTTGTCATCAACAAGTCTTGCTGAGTTTTCTGACCATCGTCCACCTCCTATTATCCCTTTGTATTACTGTCCTAGAGTTTCCATAGCAAAGTTCCACAGATTGCTTGGCTTAGACACCAGAAATCTATTTCTCACAGTTCTAGAGGCTAGATGTCTGAGATCAATGTGTCAGCAGGGTTAGTTTCTTCTCTTTGGCTTGTGGCCCACTATCTTCTTTCTGTTTCTCCACTTGGTCCTCCCTCTGTCTGTTTGTGTCCTAATCTCTTCTTTTAAGGACATCAGGCATATTGGATTAGTGAATGTGTGTGTGCTAAGTAAGTCACTTCAGCCATGTCAGACTCTTTGTAACTCTATGGACTGTAGCCTGCCAGGCTCCTCTGGCCATGGGATTCTCCAGGCAAGAATACTGGAATGCCAGGCCCTCCTCCAGGGGATCTTCCCGACCCAGGGATCAAACCTGTGTCTCCTGCATTGCAGGCACCTGGGAAGCCCAATGAAGATTAGGGGCCACCCTAATGATCTCATTTTAACTTAATTACCTCCTTAAAGACCCGTTTCCATGTGCAATCACATTCTAAGATCCTGAGGATCAGGACTTCAACCTAAGAAATTTGGGAGGGGGGCACAATTCAGCCCCTAACAACCCTGTTACTGTTCTGAACTGGCTGAGGGACACCTCCCTTCAGCCCTACACTGTACAACACATTCCCACCTGGATGCTCTGCTCTAGTTCACCTTCCACAGAGATCAATCCAATATACAAGTCTGATTGTGTAAGTTCCTTTGTTTCTAATCCTTCACCCGAGCCCCTATTCTTTGACAAGACAAGGGAAGACCTGGCCCTGCCTTTCTCACCTGCCTCTTCTTTCCACACCTCTTGTCTGGCCCTCAACCTCCACTGATGCTAAAATACTTCATGACTAGGTCATGTTGCTTCATGCCTCAATGCCTTGGCTTATATTTATGCCCTCACCCAAGACCTTTTTCTTCATCTGCCTGCCTCTTGCTCATTCAAAATGTACAGAAAGTGGGAGCCTCATGGTTCCTGCCGGCTGATAAAGCTCTGGCCCTCCGAGTGACCTGCAGGCATGAGCACATCTTGGTGCTTTATGAATAACTGAGTAGGGGAAGATCCATATCATTCACTGTGGAGACAGTTTGTTCAGGAAATGATGATTCAGGTCTGACGCCTGGAACTTGCCCCTCCAAACAGCTCTCCCTGACACAACGGCCCTGGACCAGGTGGCTTGTATTAGCCCCTGGGCAAGTGAAGCTTCTTCCTGGTTTTACACAGACACCCCTGGTTCTTCCCATTTATGGTTGCTTATATATGTATTTCTATTTTATATACATTTTAACTTAGACTCATACCTGTGAAGTTGGTACTCATTTGTGGAGATGTCAATTTATATTACCAGGGGATGTAGCTCAGTGGTAGAGCGCATGCTTCGCATGTATGAGGCCCCGGGTTCAATCCCCGGCATCTCCAGGTGGTTCTGTTTGGGCTTCCCTGGTGGCTCAGATGGCAGGAGACCTGGGTCTCCTAATTTATATTTCCTTTTCCCCAATCCTTTCTCTTTGCACGTTCCAGCTAATCTCAGGCTCCACATCTTGAGGCTTCAGTGGGGGATTGGGACAATGTGGAACACCAGGGGGCTATCACAGTGGCTTTACTGTCCAGTGATTTTCCAGGCTGTAAATCATGCCCAATATGCTTGATCAATGAGAGAAATGGCTCTGCTTTCACATTTTAACCAACTCCCACCTTATTGTAGCAGCTCATTTAACCCCCTCTAACCTTTTAAATGGAAAAGGCAATGGCACCCCACTCCAGTACTCTTGCCTGAAAAATCCCATGGATGGAGGAGCCTGGTAGGCTCCAGTCCATGGGGTCGCTAAGAGTCGGGCACGACTGAGCGACTTCACTTTCACTTTTCACTTTCATGCATTGGAGAAGGAAATGGCAACCCACTCCAGTGTTCTTGCCTGGAGAATCCCAGGGACAGAGGAGCCTAATGGGCTGCCGTCTATGGGGTCGCACAGAGTCGGACACGACTGAAGCGACTTAGCAGCAGCAGCAGCAACCTTTTAAAAATAATACCATGTAAGCACTTCCATGCCAGCAACTTTATTGGAAATGTTACCCCCACTCTGCCATGTGATTGCTAGTAATGATTTTATTTACAAACCCCACTGTCACCCGTGTGAAGCTGTGTCAGGAACCAACTTTGCCCATCCCCCAACCTCCTATTATAATCAAATGGAATATTTGTGTTTCATGTTCCTGGTGTGTAAACTGCCCAGACAATGTCCTATTCATCTTTGTGTCCTCAGGACCCAGTGCTGGACACAGAGTCATGTGCTCTATGCTCCCCAAACGTCTACTGCAAATAAAGTTAAAATAACCAGCTCTATAGGACAACAGGAGAGGAGTGTGCAAGTAAATATTTGGAAAGAGTTTTAGGGAGAAGCCTCTGGTAAACGAGGTGTGGACTGGAGATGAAGGTCAGATGGAACAAGATTAGCCAGGGGTTGATCATCACTGAAACTAGGCAATGGGACTGCATTATAACAGTCTCTCTCTGCTTTTGAATATATTTAAAATTTTCCCTAAAAAAAAAACCCACCAAAAAAAAAAAAAGACCCATTTGTTTATAAATAAGCACAAGAAAGACAGCATTTTTCTTTTTCTTTTTTGGATTTGTCATAATGGCCCTTAGTTGAGGAACAAGGCAGTGACTACCATCTCTCCTGGGAGAAGCCCAGATGAGAATGTCACTGGTGTGGCTAGTCAGCCCTTGAGGTGGCATCACTGTTTCCTGAGAATAAAACCTTCATTTGGTAATAGGAGGGAAGGGTTGAGTAATAAAGTGACTGTTGTTATTGGCTCAGCTTTTGTAAGCAGCTTCATTTTTAATGATGGTGTGAGTGGATTACAGGAACTGGTGGGATTGTCTGAAATGTAGAACTGGAATTTACCATTGCAGGGGGATGCCATGAGATTCGACACTGGTATATTCATTAGAAGTTACAAAGAAGACAGTGAGATAGAAATAAAAGAATGGATTTGGTATTTTATGTGAAGAGAGGGGGAGAAAAATCAGTAAATGATGTATACTACTTGGGACATGCAGATGGCATCCAAAAATTACAAGGTTGGACATTGTGCTACAACATCGATGAACTTAAAAGTATTGGGATAAGTGAAAGAAACCAGTCACAAAACCCACAAATAGTATAGTTCCATTTATATAAAATGTGCAGAATTGGCAAATCCATAACACAGAAAGTAGATTAATGGTTGTCTAGGGTTAGGCTCGGAGAAGGCAATGGCACCCCACTCCAGTACTCTTGCCTGGAAAATCCCATGGATGGAGAAGCTTGGAAGGCTGCAGTCCATGGGGTCGCTGAGGGTCAGACACGACTGAGCGACTTCCCTTTCACTTTTCACTTTCATGCATCGGAGAAGGAAATCGCAACCCACTCCAGTGTTCTTGCCTGGAGAATCCGAGGGGCGGGGACCCTAGTGGGCTGCCGTCTATAGGGTCGCACAGAGTCAGACACGATTGAAGTGACTTAGCAGCAGCAGCAGCAGCAGCAGCAGCAGGGTTAGGTTGGGAAAAGACTGCTAACAGGTACGAGGTTTACTTTTGGGGTAATGAACTTGTTCTAAAATTGTAGTGATACTTGCACAATTCTGTAAATTCACTAAAAGCCATTGAGTCATACACTTTAAATGACTGAAGTTAATGGTGTGTAAATAATTCTCAATAAAGCTGTGAAGAAATGTTGGGGTTTGGGGATAAGAGAATTTTTAAAAATCATCTTATCCTGTCATCATGTACTTGCATTATCCTTTCCAGAGACAATACACAATGTATTGTGACTGAAAGTTAAAATCCAGCAAGGATGTATCACATTCACCAATGATAACACATTTTTACTAAAAACCCCAGAGAATGTGTTTCTGATACTCCCAAATTGAAGACTCTTGAAATTAAGTTCAGTCAGTTTTTCATTAAATGCTTTACAGTTAAGCACCTAATGGTGCGGGGTGTGTTTGGTTTTCTAGCAGATGCTTCATGGTCTGCTGCCACCTTCTTTTTCCTCTGTTGCTGCATCAGGGAAGAGGTTGACAAGTAGAGCTCTTAAGCTAGCCAGTCCTCCAGGGTGGGGGATCAGTCCCTCATCCCAAATAGGCGTTGTCATTCTCCCCAGATCACCACGACAGCCCAGTCATTATTGTAATTGCTGTTCCATTGTAGTTTAGATGATAGAATGGTGTCAATTTCTTGATTTGATCATTGAATTGTAGTCATATAAGAGAAAGCCTGGTGGCTCGGTTGGTAAAGAATCTGTTTGCAATTCAGAAGACACGGGTTTGATCCCTGGGTCAGGAAGATTCCCCTGGAGAAGGGAATGGCAGCCCACTCCAGTATTCTGGCCTGGAAAATCCCACGGACAGGGGAGCATGGCAGGCTACATATAGTCCATGGGGTCACAAGGGTCAGACACAACTTAGTCAGACACAACCACAAGAGAATGCCTTAACATTTTGTTTAAAGAGGTAAAGAGGTAAGATGTCTGCAACACACTCTCAGTTGACTGAGCACAACTGTATGCTCGCACACAATGGACACACATGTCTCTAAGGAGTATGGTACCCCTCCCTGGCTGTACCCCTTGTGATAAAAGGGGCTGATTGAATTACTGGGAAGCACCTGATTTATGGGGACTGATTTAACAATAGGAGTCATGTTACCCAAGATACTGATTGAATCAGTGCCAGCACCTCCCCCGCAACAAGGACAGCGAGTATGTATGCAACCGTATATAGAATATGGGTACACAAAGTTCCTGTGTACATAATAACAATTGTGTATGTAATATGTGCCCACAGAGGTACTTTGGGTACACAATCATATATACAACAGTGTATATGTAGTGTCCACAAAGAAACTTTGGGTACCCAATGTGTATACACAACTGTGGACACATAATACTATGTGTCCACATAATACTATGTGTCCACAGAGCGACTTTGTGCACACAATACATATACACAACTAAGTACCACAGGTGGGTGCCCAGGCCTCCCCTTGGGCATTCTCCCATGTCTCTGTCTCTTCTTCTAAGGATACTAATCAGATTTGGACCTGTTCTAATGACCTCATTTTAATTTCATTACATCCACAATTGACAATTTACAAATAAGTTCTTATTTACAGGTATCGGGGAGTGGGACTTCAATATATCTTTCCAAATTAATTAATTAATTATTTGGTCCTGCTGCACGGTTTGTAGGTCTTAGTTCCCACACCAAGGACTGAACCCACAGCCTCAACAGTGACAGTGCAGAGTCCTAACCACTGGACTGCCAGGGAATTCCCAATATATCTTTTTAGAGGGCATGATTCAACCATAATATCACTCATGGCAGGGAAAAGGGGACAAAGACTTAAGCCAGTTCAGGATAGGGAGTTAGAACTGAATGTCTTGCAAAACCTGAAAACCAAAGGGGTGCAGGGATCTTAGGCATTCTGGCAACTCTGCTGCCTGGAACAGTCTTAGCCTAGAGTATACATGTGCTCATTTGTTTAACTGGATAGAGAAATAAACGGACACAGAGTGAAAAGAAGAGAGAGAGGAACAGACTGAGATAAGGTTGGAGAGACTTAAGACATTCACTCCCTAGGTCTTCAGAGACCACACCCAACTCTCCTGTTTCACAAAGTGGGTGGGGATGGTTCTCATATTTAAATTCCCTCCTTGACCCCAAAACCTCTTAAATTTGTGACTTTAACCCCTAATAGTGAGGGAGAGTTTGAATGGGTCTCCCAGAACTCAATAGGTCATCTTTTGCCCATAAGCCATCTTTGAACTTTGTTTTCATCGCTTTTTAAATAAATGCAGGATGAGGTATTCCTTCTGCTCCTGCACTCCCAGTTCAGAGTGTTCTAGTTTACACTGTGATGCTGTTAGTAAGTTTTACATTTTTATTTATCTTTTGTAGTAAAATCATAGTCTGTTCACTCAAAATTTGTAGCAGGGACATAAGCTGGTCACGATATTGGGCACTGTGGCAGGAACAAAGAGATAACATGCGAGGCATCTGCCCAATGGAGCCCAGTTAGGGAGGCAAGTATGTTGCAAGGAGTGTGAGTGCCCTGAGGGCGATGGTCAGTTACAATCTTGCTACTCAGTGTGGTCCCTACCCCCTCACCTCTCCACCCCTCCACCTCACCTGCATAATTAGCACTGTCTGGGAGCCTGTTAGAAATGCAGGACCTCAATCCAGCTCAAGACCTGTATCAGAATCTTCATTTTAACAAGATTGCTAGCAGGTGACATATATGCACACAGGAACTTTTGTCCAGGAGAGAGAAATGCCTTCCCAGTAGTGTCCAAAGATAATATCAATTCAACCATCATCACCAGAACAAGCGGAGAAGGCAATGGCACCCCACTCCAGTACTCTTGCCTGGAAATCCCATGGACAGAGGAGCCTGGTAGGCTGCTGTCCATGGGATCGCTAAGAGTTGGACATGACTGAGCGACTTCACTTTCACTTTTCACTTTCATGCATTGGAGAAGGAAATGGCAACCCACTCCAGTATTCTTTCCTGGAGAATCCCAGGGACCAAGGCCTGGTGGGCTGCCATCTACGGGGTCACACAGTCAAACACGACTGAAGTGACTTAGCAGCAGCAGCAGCAGGACCAGAACAAGGCCCTGTGCTGGGCACTGGGGACCTAGAGAAGAAAGAAATGTGTCCTTGCCGTCAAGGAGCTTGCTGTCTATCTGGGAAATAGACACACAACTATAGGACTGGAGCAAAGATAGGGAATAGCCAAGTCTGCTTTACAGATGAAGTGGCTCGAGATGCTCAACTCTAGTGCTAGTAGAGGCATCATTTGTTCTAAGAAAACTCCTTATAAAGCCTGCAGAGTTGATTCAGTGCAACACCATTCAATTTCCTGTAGGTTCCAAGTAACATAAGGTCTTTCTAAGGGGATCATCTTTGAGGTGGGGTTTACAAAAAACAAACAAACAAAAAGACAATAAAAACACCTTAAAACATATTGCACAGACTTGTTTAAAAAAATTACTTTGGATTGTTTAAAAAAATTACTTTGGATGTTTACTCTACCACACTGACCTACCTGTGCTTTGAATATGCCAGGTGCTCCGAGAAGGCAATGGCACCCCACTCCAGTACTCTTGCCTGGAAAATCCCATGGATGGAGGAGCCTGGTAGGCTGCAGTCCACGGGGTCGCTGAGGGTTAGACACGACTGAGAGACTTCACTTTCACTTTTCCCTTTCATGCATTGGAGAAGGAAATGGCAACCCACTCCAGTGTTCTTGCCTGGAGAATCCCAGGGATGGGGGAGCCTGGTAGGTTGCCGTCTATGTGGCCGCACAGAGTCAGACACCACTGAAGTGACTTAGCAGCAGCAGCATGCTTTAAAGTCTTTGCATTGCCTAGATGGTCTCAAGGCTAACTCTCTCACCTCCATTTAGTCTTGATTCAAATGGCACATTCTCATTGAGGTCTGCCAAGTCTATCTTATTTAAACTTTCAACTCATTCTGTCCCTTACCTTGTCTATACCCATAGCTCATACATAGTATATAATTGTACTTGCTTGTTATTTTCATTTTTCTATTGTCTTCCTCCCTCTCCAACCTTCCTCAAAGACTATAAACTTCCACATATCAGAGAAATTTTTAAATTAATTTTGTTTACTGATGAATCTTAAATTCTTATTAATACAATAGGGCCTAGCAGTGTGCAGAAGTTCATAATATTGTGCTAAGAGTATACCTTAACCCTTTCTTCATTTAGTTTCCAAAAAACCTCTATTGGTCTCATTATCAATAATTTCTCTAAAATACTTATTTGAAATATAAGTATTCCACCAGATAACTCTACAATTGATTGAGCTTCAAAAAATAAACATTTAGTAAGTCTTTACGGGTGGAATCATCAAAGTGATCATTGAAATGATAGAATCCTGGTACTATACTTGCAATATTACCAATATTCTTTAAATCTTGTAAACTGCAAGGCCTTTTAAAAACAGCAACATAAGAATACATGTAAGATGCAGTGAGTTCTTAAAACCATCATCATTTTCTTTCTGGGTTTCTGTCTGGTAAGATGATAATTCTTCTGTGCTAAGTGTGTGTTCATCTCTTTACCTAGTAAGAGGTCCTGAACATAGGAGCTTCCATTCATCAGCAACTTGCTTTATTCCAAGTGCTGTTCTAGGCCCTGAGCACATGAGAGTAAATCACATATGTGTCCTGCCACCAAAGAGTTAGTGGGAAGAAGGGACACAAAAGAAGTACTATATTATGAAGGAAATAAAAGTCAGAGGGGCTGCAGCAGAGAACATGAGGGTGAGAGAGAGAGGAGAGCAGACCAGACTGAGATTAGCCCGGGGTCCTGCGTGATGTTAAGGCTGGAAGGGCAACGGGGAATGGTTCTAAGTGGGGGAATTACGGCTGTGCTGCAGAAAATAGAATCCGGGAAGGGCCGAGTTTGTATAAGGAGACCACCTGGTACAATGTCACAGGGGTGCAGATGACACTGGTTGACTAGGATGTCCACTGGGAATTGAAAGGAAAATTGTTTTGTTTTTTTTTTTTTAAGTTTAGATAGTAGAATAAACAGGATCTGTGATTGCTAACATGTGGAGTAACGTGGTTGTTGTTTAATTGCTAAGTTGTGTCGGACTCTTTTTTGACCCCATGGACTGTAGCCCACCAGGCCCCTCTGGAGTGGGTTGCCATTCCTTCTCTAGGGGATCTTCCTGATCCTGGGGTCAAACCCATGTCTTCTGCATTAACAGGTGTATTCTTTCCACTGAGCCACCTGGGAAGCCCCGAAGTACCTTTAGGGGAGGGGAAAATGCAATCTTCCCACGTACTTGGGTAAGGATATGAACAGTTGTAAAGCCTTCATAAGATGACTTAAAGAGGTCATGGGAGGAGCCTAAAAATAATGTGCATATGCTAAGTTGTGACTGACTCTGCAACACTCTGGGCTATAGCCCTCCAGGCGCCTCTGTCCATGGAATTCTCCAGGCAAGAATACTGGAGTGGGTTGCCAAGCCCTCCTCCAGGGGATCTTCCTCTAAAAGTTATGCAAAGTGGATTTTATTATCTCCATTTTGCAAAAACAGTGCTTAAGAGGAGAATAAACTCCCTGAAGATCACAACAGCCAGAAGAGGGAAAGCTGGAATTCAAATGCAAACCTATCCTATTATAAATCTTTCTTTTTGACACATTAAGAAAGTGTGAAGATGTAGACAGGTGCCTTGCCACCAAAGTGAGGGTAGAACTAACCCTAGGATTATTATACTCAGCCCATGTTCAAGAGATGAGCTGGTGGCTCAGATGGTAAAACATCTGCCTGTAATGCAGGAGACCTGGGTTCTATCCCTGGGTCAGGAAGATCTCCTGGAAAAGGGAATGGCTAAACACTCTATTATTCTTGCCTGGAGAATCCCACTGGACGGAGGAGCCTGGCGGATACAGTCCATGGGGTCACTAAGAGTTGACACAACTGAATGACTAACACTTTCATCTCTTTAACCACCATAAAAGAACATTTTCCCTCTTGTCATTTACTTTTTCTGTCTATGATTAGAAATAGTCTTTGTCAAGTGAGCTTTGGTCAAGTCCAATATTCCTGAATTAAAAAAAAAAAAAAAACTTAAGGTGTATTGAGGATGGACCAGCGCAGCTGCCAGGCTGGGGAAAGGGAGGGAGGGTGGAGGAAGGGATGAGAGTTGACGTTAGAGTCGGAAGCCGCTAGAGGGCAGCAGAGCACTGGCGGAGCTTACCTGAGGCTCCCTGTTACACCTCCAGGCTCTGAGATGGGGTTGCCAAAACCCAAGGAAGGGCCCAAAGAAGAGGGTTGGTTATCCTGAGCCACTAACTCTGGCTCAAATTGCCTCGCCTCACAGAGCGGGCAGAAATCTGCCTTCGGCATGTGATGGGGACACTTCCAACGTAATTGGGTTGCCCAGTTGCCTGAGAGGCTGGCGGACTGTGAACTGATGCCCTTTGTTTCTCTAGAGGCAGGATTCGGGACCGACAAATACCTGGCTTGACTCTGGCTTGCCTAAGTGAGTGTTGGTGTCTGAAAAACAAACGGGCTGGGATTTGTGAATGTGGAGCTTGTAAAAGCCTTGGTATTTAGGCAGGCGGGCTGTGCTTCTCTTTGCCCTTTCTTTCTCTGGAGAGTTCTCCCCAAACTTCCTTCTTCCTTTTCCATCTGAGCCTCTTCCTCCTGTCCCCACACCCCTGCCTGGTGGATTGTAGCAACACTCAAATACAATACTTGTATAATTTACTGTTTCAGCAGGTTGTACTTAAATCTCCAGAGTTCATTCATTCTGCATAACCTAATTTTTTGTAACTTGTGTCCAGCATCTCCCATTTCCCAGGCAAGTTCCTATCTATGAATACTTTCTTGTGTTTTGTGAGTTGGTCTTTAGTAGATTTCACACATAATTGTGTGAGCTTCCCTGGTAGCTCAGCTGGTAAAGAATCTGCCTGCAATGCAGGAGACCCAGGTTTGATTCCTGGGTCAGGACGATCCCCTGGAGAAGGGATGGGCTACCCACTCCAGTATTCTTGGGCTTCCTTGGTGACTCAGCTGGTAAAGAATCCACCTGCAATGCAGGAGACCTGGGTTCAATCCTCGGGTTGGGAAGATCCCCTGGAGAAAGATTAAGGCTACCCACTCTAGTAATGTAGCCTGGGGAATTCCCTGGGGTCACAAAAAGCTGGACACAACTGAGGGAATTTCACTTTCACTTTTCACATATAATTGAGATAATATACTATTTTCCTTTTGGTGTTGACTTTTTTCCAGTTAATATGCCTTTCCAGTTCACTCATATTGTCCCAAATGGAATAATGTCCTTTTTTGTTGTTTTGTTTTTTCTTTTTTTAAAAAATTATTTATTTTTACTTGAAGGATGATTGCTTTACAATATTGTTGATTTTTGCCATACATCAACATGCATCAGTCATAAGTAAACATATGTTCCCTTTCTCTTGAACCTCCCTCTCACTTCCCACACCTCCTTTTTTTTTTAAGGCTGAAGAATATTTATTCTTGCTATGCTATGCTAAGTCACTTCAGTCGTGTCCGACTCTGTGCGACCCCATAGACAGCAGCCCACCAGGCTCCCCCGTCCCTGGGATTCTCCAGGCAAGAACACTGGAGTGGGTTGCCATTTCCTTCTCCAATGCAATGAAAGTGAAAAGTGAAAGTGAAGTTGCTCAGTCGTGTCCGACTCTTTGCGACACCATGGACTGCAGCCTACCAGGCTCCTCCATCCATGGGGTTTTCCAGGCAAGAGTACTGGAGTGGGGTGCCATTGCCTTCTCCGATTTATTCTTATACATCACATTTATTTATTTATGCTAGACACCAGGGAAACCATAATAGGATGGCACCTCAAATTTCTAGATGCTTAAATAAAAAGTAAAACAAAAACTGATAACATTAAATTTTAGTGACAATGGAGAGAAATAAAAATTACCCTGTATAGCTTATGGGATTTTAAAAAAATACATCCAGTTAGGGAAACTGATTGGCTTTTACTTATAAACTTAAATCTTTATGTTGTTGTTGTTTACTCGCTAAGTCATGTCTGACTCTCTGCGATCCTGTGGACTGCCGCCTGTCAGGCCCCTCTATCCATAAGATTTCCCAAGCAAGAATACTGGAGTGGGTTGCCATTCCCTTTTCCAGGGTATCTTGCTCACTCAGGGATCGAACTCGGGTCTCCTGCATTTGCAGGCAGATAGATTCTTTACCGACTGAGCCACCTGGGAAGCACCAAGTCTTTATGTACCCTATTAGAAAAAGTAAAAGTAAACACAAAGCAATTAACTTCTAGAAACAACTCTCTAAACTTCTAAGATAGTCTTTTACTTTCCATATTCCTCCAGCTATCTATGGGTAGCTTCTCTTGTATGCAAACAGTAAAAAACAAAAATCAATGATAGAGAAACAGAAGAAGAGAAAGGTGAGTCCCGGTATCTACATCCTCTTGGTTATTATGAAACCCCTAGTGCCCAAATCCCAGGGCATTGTGAAGATTAACTTCAATAACAGCCGTGAAGTTTCAAAACAATGCACTGTAACCTACTTGTAAACACTTGTAATCACATAGTAGATGTAAGTAGTCATTGCACTAATGACTATATTATATTAATATGTATTATATTACAATATTAAATTATATAATTATATATAATGTAATTTAATACATAGAATATTATATAAATAATAGAATTATAACATTGTAATATAATATATTATACTATTGTTCTGTCACTCAGTTGTGTCTGACTCTTTGCAACCCCATGGATTCCAGCACACCAGGCTTCCCTGTCCATCACCAACTCCCAGAACTTGCTCAAATTCATGTGTCCATTGATTCAGTGATGCCATCCAATCATCTCATCCTCTGTTGTCCCCTTCTTCTCCTGCCTTCAATCTTTCCCAGCATCAGGGTCTTTTCCAACAAGTAGGGTCTTCGCATCAGATGACCAAACTGTTGGAGCTTCAGTTTCAGCATCAGTCCTTCCAATGAATATTCGGGGTTGATTTTCTTTAGGATGGACTGGTTTGACCTCCTTGCAGTCCAAGGGACTCTCAAGAGTCTTTTCCAGTATGTTGTTTTCCAAAGAGACTTACTCAGATGTTACAGCCTTTATTAGCCTTCTGTAAACTTTAAAGTGTCAGCCAAACATGTGATTCTTCAAGACCGCAATGGTGGTCTTTAGTGGAACCAAAGTAGTTGTTTTGAGATAAGGTGTAAGGGGCTGAGCTGAGGTGTGCCTTCTTTCTCTAGTGCTGCAAAAAAAAAAAAAAAAAAAAAAAAAAAAGGATCTGGGGAGCAGTATAGACACAGGAAGAAACTTAATAAAGATGCCAATTTGTGGGCCCCATTCCAACCTGCAGAATCACAGTTTCTTCCTTGGGTACTGGAATGCTTTGTATGCCTATTAAAGTTTGAGAGGCAAGATGCTTTTCACTCTAGGCTTACAATAAAGATGGCATGGCAAGTTTTAATTACTGCTGTCACCTGTGACCTCCTTTACAGATTCTGTTGGTCTGGAAGGGTGCATTTTTAACAAATGAAGTATAGTTGACACACAGTATTGTATTGGATTCAAGTGTAATATAGTTTCAGGTAAACAACATAATTTATAGAGATTACAAATAAATTTGTTTTAATTACATTCTTTTGGCAATTCCAAAGTGAATACAGGGTTATGCAAGAGGGCTGGCAGATATTTTCGTGGTATGAGGCTTGAGTCCAGCTTTTGGTTTGAGGAAGGGTAATAGAGTCTGTGTGGGTGGGTCAGGTCAATGCAAACCACATGCCCCATTGCTGTCACTGCGTGAGTGGCTAACCGGCAGACAGAAGGGTATACGAAAACGGAGAAGGAGAATATCATGTTTTGGCCTCCAGGTGGGAGCTTATCTTTTTCTGAATCTGTCAGGCGACAAAGGATAGGGGAGTGTGGACTTCCTGCATTTTAAGGGCCTCCTGCCCCTGAGCGTGCAGGTAGCAGGTGAAAGTTCTGTGCTGATGCCTTCAAAGATGTACAGGTGTGATTTCCCTTCATACTCTCGCCTGAGAAAGAAACCTAGAAATGGAGGAGGAAGAGGAAGAAATGGCAGGTTCTCAGGTAAAATTTGTGATCTGGATCAGCAGCTGTGTCCTTTGTTCTTACTGAAATCCCATGTATTTAGAACTTACTCACTTTTACTTCTATACCTCTGGTGGGTCTCCCTAACACATTTGTTTTTAATGCTTTTGCTTTTCTCCTAATGGTAGCCAAAGTTAGATCTTTAGGATATTCCTCTTTTATATCCCATTGCTTCCTCTCCAATTTCTCCATCCAGGCTTCCTTTTCAGCAGGGGTCCCCAAGCTCCAGGATCTAATACCTGATGATCTGAGGTGGGGCTGATGTAATAATAATAGAAAAGTGCAAAGTAAATGTAATATGCTTGAATTATCCCCAAACCATTCCTCTTTGACTTGGTCCATGGAAAAATTTTCCCATGAAACTAGTCCCTTGTACCAAAAAGGTTGAGGACCACTGCTTTACAGTATAAAGAATTCCCACCATGAATTACTGATGTGCAAATGTTGAAAATGTTCCCTTTTTGTCTTATTGATTTTGGGATATGTTGATAACACAAGATTCCCATTGAATGTGAGGTTGGGTCCTGGGATAGCAGTGAAGAAGGAGAATATATAATATTTAGGTCCTGTCTGGGTGCAGTATCAGTCTACATAGACAAGGATAATGAAAATGAACCAATAGAGCTGATTGCTGCTGCTGCTGCTAAGTTGCTTCAGTTGTGTCCGACTCTGTGAGACCCCATAGACGGCAGCCCACCAGGCTCCTCCGTCCATGGGATTTTCCAGGCAAGAGTACTGGAGTGGGGTGCCATTGCCTTCTCTGAGAGCTGATTGCTATATGGATAGAATAACCCAATGTTCTGAAAAAGAAAGAGAGCTCCCAATCGCATCAAGGAAAGACTTCCTGTTTAAAATACACAAGAGGACATGATAGTTACATGTGGTTTAAATATGTTTAACCCTGTTCTCATGATTAGATGAATATTTTTTGGTTGGCTTTTTTTTTTTTTTTTTTTGCAGAACTATCCCAGCAATAATGATGTGCACATTGGTCAGCAGATATCAATCTGTCCCATTACAGCTAATGTTAATTTTGTTCACCTGATTCAAGAGTTCTGCCAGATTCCTCAACTGAAAAGCTAGTGTTGAATCCCTAGGATAAGTAACATGTTCCTTTTTGTTTTTAATAAGCAGATTTTGCTCTTCCTAAGCTGAACCCGGTCACTTTTTTTTAGGCAAAGGAAAGAGCCCTTGGAGGTGAAGAAAGGGAGACAACAGTCATTCACCAAGATAGTTGGGAATGAATAAAGCAGATAGCACAGGGGTGATGTCTAAAGGTGAAGGAGGGCTAGGATATAAAATGTTATGGAAGTTCTGATTCAGTGGAAATTAAATTAAGAAGCCTAGAGTTATGTCTGTTGCTGTCCACAGAGGCACATTTCCTGCTCCACTCATATCACGCTCCTAAGTTATCTAAGGGGAATTTTCCTTTTGCTCCAGTGATCATCTATGGCAATCAGAATGAGAGCCAAAGGCTTCCCCATGGCTCATGTGGGCCTGCATCTTCTGACTCTTTTTCTATTGCTTTTGGGGGCGTGAAAAACTCCGTGTATATACAAAGTTCTTTTATGAACTTTCTGTTAGGTTTCTCCTCCCTTATCTTTGCAGGCATTTGTCTCCTAGAGGCACTTACATTCTATTACAACACTAGAACATGAGACAGACTGTCCCCCATTCAAGTCTATGTAAAGCACGCTTCCCTATGGAAGAGACCCTGTATTAGGTCCAGAAATGAACCTGGGAAGCCTGGGAATCCTGGCCTCACAATAGGATACCCTGGGCCACTTTGTTAAGATATCATTGATCCTGGGCCCTGCCAAAGACTAACTGACAGAGTATGTAGGGGAGGGACACAGGGTATGGTAGTTCTAAAAAATACACAAATGTTCCCAATGGGGAGTCAAGGCTGAAAATGACTTTGGTGAACCTTGCTCACCAGAATTTCATGTCTGTACAAATCACTTATGAATCCCATTAAAAACTGATAGGGGGTCTCACACTCAGGTGTTAAGACTCTTCAAGTCTGGAATGAAGGTCTTTAATTTACACTTGGAGCAGCCACTGAAGTTGCTTCCCCCAGACCTCATTTTCTGCAGCATTAATTTAGGGAAATCAAGAACAGTGTCTGAGTGCTTTACACACAACCACCCTATCTGAACACAAATACTGCTTGTTCCCAGTGAAGATCACTAACAACTTCTGAAAAGATGACATTCTTGGCTCTTCACTTTTGAATTGAGTGGGGACTAGAGAAAGCAGGCCTGAGCAAGACCATTATGGGGAAACATTTGATCATTCATGAAAGGAATGTTTCTTGAGGCTCTACTGCATGCTCACAGGTAGGTGAGGATCACTGCATGCAGGACACTGTACTAAGATCCTCAGAGTTGATTGTCTTAATCTGCTGGGTATTCTATATTGGGAATTGGGTGTTTTTATGTTTATCTTTCCCAGGGGGATTTAGATGTCTGGCTTACCTTCTTGGGAATAGAGATTATCTTTGTCTCTTCTCTTTGCTTATCACTGATGGTAAAGATAAAATCCACCCACAAACTTCATATCCTTTGCTCTCCTTTTCCTGAGTCAGAGCATCAGAAATTGTGAATGCCAGATCCATTCACAACAGTGGCAGCGTTTGCAGGAACTCTGGTCTCTGAGCTACTCTGAGAACAATGACTGAGAAATGGGAGCAGAGCCATGGTAAGACTTCTTTTTTTGTTTGTGTAAGTGGTCATTTAAAAAATAATCTGAATTGACATTCCCAATTAGACTCTGCAAGTCTGATTTTGGAAGAGGGACTATATTCTGGGTGGAAATTCTAGAGCAGCAGAGCTGTGCCTGCAATCTTAATCCTGAAGTATGAAACAGGAATCTGTGGCATCTGATGGACTGCACTAGAGATGGGATTGACCAGTGCCTTATGCATTTATATTATTCAGGGTGATTCTGGATGGCTAGTCCCTGATTCCAGTCTGTTCTTGGCTTGTATGCATTGTTCAGTTCAGTTGCTCAGTCGTGTCTGACTCTTTGCGACCCTGTGAACTGCAGCACGCCAGGGCTTCCTGTCCATCACCAACTCCTGGAGTTCACCCAAAGCCATGCCCATTGAGTCAGTCATGCCATCCAACCATCTCATCCTGTCATCCCCTTCTCCTCCTGCCCTCAATCTTTCCCAGCATCAGGATCTTTTCAAATGAGTCAGATCTTTGCATCAAGTGGCCAAAGTATTGGAGTTTCAGCTTCAACATCAGTCCTTCCAATGAACATCCAGGACTGATCTCCTTTAGGATGGACTGGTTGGATCTCCTTGCAGTCCAAGGGACTCTCAAGAGTCTTCTCCAACACCACAGTTCAAAAGCATCCATTCTTCGGTGCTCAGCTTTCTTCACAGTCCAACTCTCACATCCATTCATGACTGGAAAAACCATAGCCTTGACTAGACGGACCTTTGTTGGCAAAGTAATGTCTCTGCTTTTGAATATGCTGTCTAGGTTGGTCACAACTTTCCTTCCAAGGAGTAAGCGTCTTTTAATTTCATGGCTGCAGTCACCATCTGCAGTGATTTTGGAGCCCCCCAAAAATAAAGTCAGCTACTGTTTCCACTGTTTCCCCATCTATTTGCCACGAAGTGATGGGACCGGATGCAATGATCTTAGTTTTCTGAATGTTAAGCATTAAGCCAACTTTTTCACTCTCCTCTTTCACTTTCATCAAGAGGCTCTTTAGTTCTTCTTCACTTTCTACCATAAGGGTGGTGTCATCTGCATATCTGAAGTTATTGATATTTCTCCCAGCAATCTTGATTCCAGCTTGTGCTTCTTCCAGCCCAGCGTTTCTCATGATGTACTCTGCACATAAGTTAAATAAGCAGGGTGACAATATACAGCCTTGACGTACTCCTTTTCCTATTTGGAACCAGTCTGTTGTTCCATGTCCAGTTCTAACTGTTGCTTCCTGACCTGCATAGAGGTTTCTCAAGAGGCAGGCCAGGTGGTCTGGTATTCCCATATCTTTCAGAATTTTCCACAGTTTATTGTGATCCACACAAAGGCTTTGGCATAGTTAATAAAGCAGAAATAGATGTTTTTCTGGAATACTCTTGCTTTTTCGATGATCCAGAGGATGTTGGCAATTTGATCTCTTGTTCCTCTGCCTTTTTGAAATTCAGCTTGAACATCTGGAAATTCATGCTTCACGTATTACTGAAGCCTGGTTTGGAAATTTTGAGCATTACCTTACTAATGTGTGAGATGAGTGCAATAGTGTGGTAGTTTGAGCATTCTTTGGCATTGCCTTTCTTTGGGATTGGAATGAAAACTGACCTTTTCCAGTCCTGTGGCCACTGCTGAGTTTTCCAAATTTGCTGGCATATTGAGTGCAGCACTTTCACAGCATCATCTTTAGGATTTGAAATAGCTCAGCTGGAATTCCATCACCTCCACTAGCTTTGTTCGTAGGGATGCTTCCTAAGGCCCACTTGACTTCATATTCCAGGATATCTGGCTCTAGGTTGGTGATCACACCATCATGATTATCTGGGTCATGAAGATCTTTTTTGTATAGTTCTTCTGTGTATTCTTGCCACCTCTTCTTAATATCCTCTGCTTCTGTTAGGTTCATATGCATTGTTAGTGGTATGCATCGTATGCATTGTTAGTGGTACTAGATTCAAGTCCTCATGAGTTTCACCCGCAATCCTTGTGTGTGCCTGTGTGAAGCTCTGGGCTAAAGAAAAGGCAAAAAATGGAGAAATTGTCAAACCCCCTTGGAATAACAACACAGGTGAGAAGGAAAACTGGTCTGTGCTACAGATTGCGGTACCAACTTGCTTAAACTGTGAATTCAGGTGTGTGGGCTTCATTAAAATGGGATTCAAGACTGGTGATCTTGAGTGCCAGCATGGTGAAGGGAGGAGAATATGACTGGATGTTTGGGCCCTGGGAGGGGCTGGTGTGTTCCAGAATTTCCCTGTGCATTGCTCAGCATGTGGTGGGAGACTCTGATAGTGTGGGCAGTATGGTGTTACCATCAAGGGTGATGTCTGGTCAACTGAGGGTATAGCTATGCTGGTGTATTGTTGGCATGAGTGAACAGGGGCAGGGAGATGTGGGGAGAGGCTGCAGCTGAATGGGGTTTTGAGGGACTAGATGAAGAGAGTGTTCAAAATGAAATATGGCACTGTGTGTTAAAATATTAATTTATGCATATTCAAATTTTAAAGAGCTAATTTGAGCCTATCTGTATTCCTTCCTAATAGTCTCAAAGCAAAGATGGTTAGGAGCACTTTATCTGCAGGAACCAGGGAAAGGTTTTTGTAGAGAAGACACCAAATCAAAGCAAGGATAATATTTGACTGTATCTTAACCAGTCACTTTGGTCTTGGAAAACCTAGTTGGCTGTGTGTGATTGGTTATTTTTAATTTATCTTCTCAGATTTAAAGTGCCTTGACTCTACATTAAGTTTTGTTTGCTTAAGAATGAGAGTCACCTCAGCCTAATGGTCTCCTTGTTTAATTACTTCAACATTGGAAACACTTTAGGTGAGATATTATACTTTCTCTTTTGCTCATGCAGCTTGCTGGATCTTAGTTACCTGATCAGGAATCAAACTTAGGCTCTTGGCATTAAGACGGCAGAGTCCTAACCATTTAACCAGCAAGGAATTCCCTTTACTTGGATTTATTGTTTAAATATTTTATAATCTCATATTTTATAATTAAATTTGTTCTTACACTTCATAGTTTTTTTTTTTTTTTTTTGCCACTGCCATAATGTATGACCTCACATTTAGCAGTTTAAAAAACATTCTACAGTTCATAAGTTAGAAAGCCAGTGGCCTTGGCTGGGCTTTCTGGTTAGGGTCTTACAAGGTCAGAGATCAGGGTGTCATGAGGCATAGGTTCTTATTTGCAGCTTCCCTGGGAGAATCTACTTTAGGACTATTCAGGTGCGAGGCAGAATCCATTTCAGTCCGGTCGTTTCCACGATCACACCTTGCACCCAGTGGCCCTGAAGGAGAGAAGAATGATTGTGTCATTGTTTATTCGTTTGTTTCTCTAAACCTTTACTGTGTGTTCAGTTGAAGGGGTCATCACAAGTATTTTATGTAAGTGAGTTTATTACCTCAAGGTCTCAAATCAGGAACTATTGACAATTAGCTTATGATTTGAATGCAAGTCATGGAGTTAGTGAGTAGGAGGAAAAATTAGTGACCCTCAGTCCACCCGCTGCATCTCGAGTCACCCCTCCTCCATCCCTGTACTCCATCCTTCTCTATTGCTCTTTGTGACCTCAATATCCCTGCCCCTGTGACCTCTGGATATCTCCAGAACTAATCCTTCCCCTTCTAGACTTTATTGCTCTCCCACTTCTCACTTCCATCCTGTGCATTTTAGATGTCCATCCCCATGGGCCCTCTAGCCCCTGGATTCCAGACCTCTCAACCCAGCCCTCCTCTCCTTCTATTGCTTCCAAACCTTTGATCATTCATATCCTCATTCTGTTTGTCCTTTTTTCCTCCTCTCATTCCAATGACTTCTCATTCCTTTGGGTGTAAGCTTTGGTTGTACATTTAAAATATTTCTTGTTTTCTATGAGCCTGGGCTTCCCAGGTGGCTCAGTGGATAAAGAATCTGCATGTAATGCAGGAGATGCAGGCAGTGCGGTTTCAATCCCTGGGTCGGGAAGATATTACTGTAAACTTTGCTTTTAGAATCGCTTTTGCTGTGTCCCATAGATTTGGACTGTTTTTTTTGTTTTCATTTGTTTCTAGGTTTTTTTTTTTTTTTTTAATTTCCTCTTTGATTTCTTCAGTGATCCATTGGCTGTTTAGTAGCATATTTTTTAACTTCCACGCTTTTGTGTTTTTTGCAGTTATTTTCTTGCATTGTGCATTTCATAGCATTGTGTTTGGAAAAAAAATGCTTTATGTAATTTCAATTTTAAATTCGCTGATTGTCATTTTGAGGCCCTGCATGTGACCTATTCTGGAGAAAGTTCCATATGCCCCTGAAAAGGAAGTGTATTCTGTTACTTTTGGATGGATGTGCTATGTATGTGTATATATATATTTATATATGTATCCGTCTGGTTTAATGTGTCATTTAAGGTCAGTGTTTCCTTATTGGTTTTCTGTCTGGATGACCTGTCCATTGTCTTAAGTGGGGTTTTAAATTTCCTTGCTTTTACTGTTACTGTCAATGTCTCCCTTTAAGTCAGTTATATTTGCTTTATGTATTTAGGCGCTCCTTGTTGGGTGCATAAATACTTAGGTTTGTTAGTTCTTCTTAGATTAATCCCTTGATCATGGTGTATTGCCCTTCTTTTTCTCTTTTAACAGTCCTTATTTTAAAGTTTAATCTGTCTGGGAGTTCCCTGGCAGTCCAGTGGTTAGGATTCGGTGCTTTCACTGCCATGACCTGGGTTCAATCCCTGGTTGTGGGGAACTAAAATCCCACAAGCTTCTCAGCAAAAAAAAAAAAAAAAAGGCTGTTTTTAAAAATCACTTAAAATTTTAAATACTCTAGTATGTGGAGCATGAAGCACTTATTGGAATATACTAAAAGATTCAAAAAGATACATGCACCCTAATGTTCATAGCAACATTGTTTAAAGTTGTCAAACTACAGGAGCAACCTAAATGTCCATTACCGATAAACGGATAAGGAAGATGTAGTACATATATACAATGCATATATACTACCATTTGCAAATTTGCCATTTGCACCAACATGGATATATTTGGAAGGCATTATGCAAAATGAAATGTCATACATCGAAAGGCAAATACCGTATGATATCACTTATATGTGGACTCTAAAAAATATAATAAATGAGTGAATATAACAAAAAAGAAACAAACTGACAGACACAGGGAACACATTAGTGGTTACCAGTGGGGAGGTGGGAGAGGCAAGACAGGGGCTGGGGAGTGGGAGGCACAAACCACTGGGTGTCATATAGGCTCAAGGATATATTGTACAACATGAGGAATATAGCCAGTATTTTATGATAATTGTAAATGGAAAGTAACCTTTAAAATTGCATTAAAAATTGAAATAAAAATATAAAAGATACTAGATTCTCAAAGAATATTTGAAAAAGTGGATATGCTTTTCTCTAATTTTTACCTTAATGAATACACTTTAAAGATGTGAGGAAGTATAAATACTTAAGTGGGGTGGGGAGAACAAACTGTGGCACCACAATTTATAACACAAACACATAGACACACAATAAACAAAAAGTTCTGACCTGTTGGTTCAGTTGTAATGTGCTTTATTAACATAGATCACAATTTCCTTTGTGAATCATCAAATATTCATTCATGGCATCATTTTCAAAGACTTCTGACTATTCCCAGCACAAAATGTTAATTCCCCATTAATGCCTTTGGTTTATTTTCAAATAAATCTGTGATGCAAACAACTCATGCTCTGGATCTTTGGGGTTATGGAATCTCAGCTCACCTGAGGACAGGTAGTCATGCCTCACTCCCCAGTAGTCCTTTGGGTCAAGTGGGCCCTGAGAGGACAGGGGGCTAAAGGATGTAAGGACTAAGAGTGCCTTTGAATAGATTTGTACAGGCAACCCCTCACATACCCTAAACCCATCATGTGATTTCCACCAACCTGGGAGCATCCCTTCCAGGCACCAGCAAGGCCACACTTATTCCAGGAGGGGCTCAGCCCCTAGGAATCAGGCTCAGGGAACCTGCACTTCTGGAAGTTCTTAGCCCGAAACTTCATGCTACTCAGTGGTCTCAGGTGTGCTATGCCTGATAGCTCTAGCCCAGTGCTACTGAATACGGGTCTGAGGGAGTCACATCAGCACAAACAAAAAACTTGTTAAATATGCCATTTCATGAACTCCACAGGAGAATCATAGTTAGACTGGGGCCCTCATTCCCCCCAAATTTGTGTGCACTTTAAAACTTTGGAAGAAATGTTTGCTGTGTGGTTCCCACGCAGTTTCCCATTAGTATTCCATGATGAGGGTTTAGTAATAATACCTGTGCCCTTCCCAGTGTGTATTGATCATGGTGGGAACATCTGCATTGTTTCAACACCAGGTGATTCTAAGTTAGGCTCAGTTTAAGCACAAGGGCTATGGGGTACATGGGTGAGCGTTGCTTCCAGTCTACAATCCTTTTCCGTTTGGGGAAGCATTGGTGGCTGCTCTACATGGGATGAGACGGGCAGGGCGGTGTAGCCCCCTTACTCTACGCTGTAGCAGAGTCTGGGGGAATCTGTGTGAGGGGAGAGCACGTGCAGACAGGAAAAAAAAACCTCACAGTTTTTTCTGTGAGAAAAAACCTCCAGAAATGAGCTCCATGCAGGAGCTCATTGTTCCTGAATCTTTTTCAAAAGGTTGGCGTTTCTGGGTTCTTTTGCCTGTGGGTGCGGTAGGAACAGATGCAGGAGCTGTGCGGACGCCACTGAAGTCATTCTCAAGATACTAATGTGGTTCTCAGCATGACATCGATGAGAAAACAACGCAGAGCGGAAAGAAGAGGAGAAAACGGCAGCTTCTCAGGTAAATGTCCTGTCCTGGGTCAGAGGCTCTGTCTGCTTTTCCTCCTGAAATGTCATGGATTGAGAACCTGTAAGCCTTTCATTTTCTACTTCTGATGTTCCTGTCTAGTGAGGCTGTTTTCCACTTCTTTTTTTTTTTCTTCGTAGATAGTCAAAGTCAGCTCTTTACTTCTGCCCTGTGTTCCAGAGTCTTTGCTCATTGTCTGCATCCAGGCTCCCCACAAAGCATGGAAGACTCTCAGCATGAATTAATGACCTTCAGTTATTAAAATTATCCCTTTTGTGAAAGGGCAACATGAGAAGGCATTAATATCCAAAATTCCCTATGCGATAATTTTAGATGTTGAGATGCTAGTGAAGGGGAAAGTGGAATGATTACTCTACACCTGAATGTAACATCAACTTATCACAACAGGGTTAAGAAAACACAGTTTTAATTGGGATGGCATTAGTGGTCCATTTAAATCAAAGTTCTGGGGAATTCGATCTGTATATTGATAAGAAAGACTATTTAAATACAGTATTCAAGTCAGAGAATATGGGAAGTATATGTGGACTGAAATTTGCATTAAATGACATTTTTTCCATGGTAGTTTCAGATTATGATTTTCTTATGTATTTCAACCCAGAATACTACTACATCAGTGATTATGTGTCTTGAGTCTTTCAGTCCTGTGATTATCATTTGTCCCATTACACCTGAGGTTTACTGGTTCTGGTGCTTTCTGCAAGATTCCTCTGCTATGAAGCTTGTATAGTTTATCTTTAGTAAGAGTTTGGTGTGATTAGCTGAGAAGTGTGCATAAACCATTATGGTAAATCTGGAAACTCCAATCTTAGTTTTCCTTTGCTTGTAGTTGCTTTGGAAAATGAACATGGTCACCTTTGTTTATTAAAGATACTAGCTTTTCAAATGGAGATTGTAAAGAGTTAAGGCTTGCTCTTGTAAGTTTCCATCATACTCCAGACTTCATGCAATGGACATACTCTCCTTTATCATTTCTTTGTATTTTCAAAAAAAAGTTTACAAGAATCATATTATTAATGTATGATTAGTTAAGTTTCTGAAATATGCTGCTGCTGCTGCTGCTAAGTCACTGCAGTCGTGTCCAACTCTGTGCGACCCCATAGATGGCAGCCCACCAGGATCCCACGTCCTTGGGATTCTCCAGGCAAGAACACTGGAGTGGGTTGCCATTTCCTTCTCCAATGCAAAAAAGTGAAAAGTGAAAGTGAAGTCACTCAACTCAATTGATAAACACTTTCAAAGACATCAAAGATTCAGAACCAATAGCTCTAATTTATTTTATATAATTGTGTGCATGTCTCCCCAAGTGTATTTATAAAATGTAAATCCCTGATATTGAATAGAACACCTTTTTTAGGTGTTCTAGGAGATCTTCTATGTCTTCAGAGAACTGATCAACTTCACCTTCTTCAGCATTGGTGGTAGGGGCATACACTTGGATTCTGTGATCTTAAATGTCCTTTCTTGGAGACGAACTGAGATCATTCTGTCATTTTTGAGGTTGTACCCAAGTACTATATTTTGGACTGTTGTTGATTATGAGGCCCACTCCATTTCCTCTATGGGATTCTTGCCCACAGTAGTAGATATAATGGTTTTCTGAATTAAATTTGCCCGTTTCCGTCCATTGATTCCTAAGATGTCAGTGTTTATTCTTACCATCTCCTGCTTGATCACATCCAATTTTCCTTGATTCATGGACCTAACATTCCAGGTTCATATACAATACTGTTCTTTGCAGCATTGGATTTTACTTTCATTACCAGACACATCCATAACTGAGCATTGTATCTGCTTTGGCCTAGCTGCTTCATTCATTCTGGGTCTATTGGTAATTCTCCTCTGCTCTTCCCAAGTAACATATTGAATACCTTCAGACCTGGGGGACTCATCTTTTGGTGTCATATCTTTTTGGCCTTTTATGAAGTTCATGAGGTTCTCATGGCAAGTATACTGGGGTGGTTTGCCATTCCCTCCTCCAGTGGATCACATTTTGTCAGAACTCTCTGCTATGATCTGTCTGTCTTGGGTAGCCTTGCATGGCATTGTTCATAGCTTCATTGAGTTACACAAGCCACTTTGCCATGACAAGGCAGTGATCCTTGAAGGGGGTATATATCAATATAGATGCAGATGTCATATCTGTATTATCCATTTATTTGTTGAAAAGAACTTAGGTTGCATCCATATCTTGGTTATTGTGGATAATGCTGCAGTAAATATAGGGGTGCATATATCTTTTCAAGTTAGTGCTTTTATTTTCTTTGGATAAATACTCAGAAGTGGAATTGATGAATCATACAATGGATCTATTTTTACTTTTTGAATATTGTTTTCCATAGCGGCTGCAAAAATTGTATCCCCACTAACAGTTCACATATTCCCTTTCATCTACATCCTCAAGAAGACAGTAAGTTGAAAATATCCTCTTTTTGATGATAGCCATTCTAAGAGGCCAGAGAAGGCAATGGCACCCCACTCCAGTACTCTTGCCTGGAAAATCCCATGGATGGAGAAGCCTGGAAGGCTGCAGTCCATGGCGTCGCTGAGCGGGGAGCCTGGTGGGCTGCCATCTATGGGGTCGCACAGAGTCGGACATGACTGAAAGTGACTTAGCAGCAGCAGCAGCATTCTAAGAGGTGTGAGATAGTATCTGACTGTGGTTTTGATTTGGATCACACTGATGATGAGTCATGAGTACATTTTCATATGCCTATTGGACACCTGTATGTTTTTTTTGGGGAAAAAAATCTATTTCCTTTATCTCTCCATTGGAGAAGAGCATGGTAGCCCACTCCAGTATTCTTGCCTGGAGAATTCCATGGACAGAGAAGCCTGGTGGGCTACAGTCCTTGGGATCGCAAAGAGTTGGACACGACTAAGCGACTCTCACTCACTCGCTCACTCACTCACTCACTTACCTATCCATATTGGATTTTTTGGTTTCTTGTGGCATTTTATGAGTTTTTAAAAAATGTATTTTGATTGTATACCCTTTATTGATTGTATGTTTGCATTTTTTCCCCATTTGGTATGTTGACTTTTCATTTTGTTGTAGAAAAGCTTAAGTTTGATTTAATTTTGGTTAATTTTTGCTTTTGTGCTTTTAGTCTTGTATCCAGAAAAATAATCATCAAAACCAATGTGGAGGAGTTTCTTACATTTGCTTTTAAAACTTTTATGGTATCAAATCTTAGGTTCAGTCTTTCATATTCTTGTTAACTGTATTTTCTTCTTGGTGCTATTGTAAATAGGACTTTTTAAACCTTTTCTGATAATTTCTGTGTTAGAGTGTACAATTACAAATGATTTTTATATGCTGGTTTTGTATCCTGCAGCTTACTCTATTTATTAGGTTGAATAGTGTTTGAGAGGTGATATTTTAGGGTTTTGTTATAGAAAAATGTCATCTGCAGAGAAAATCTAGCTTTATCTTTATGATTTGGATTTAGTTTTCTTGTTTACTTGCTCTGGTTAGGAGTTCCAGTACTCTGTTGCATCAAAGAGGCAAGAATAGGTAAGCTTGTCTTGGTCCAAACCTCAGAAGAAATGTTTTGTGGATTCATAATTCAATATACTGTTAGCTTTGGGCTTGTCATATGACTTTTAATGTGTTGAGGTATATTCCTTCTATAACTTTCTTGAGTCTTTATCATGAAAGGAAGTTGAAAGATGTCAAATTTTGTCAGATTTTTCTGTCTCTATTAGTAATGATTAGTAGATCATTACTACTACTAGTAGATTAATGATTAGTAGATAATGTTTTCGCTTTATTCTCAATGTAATGTGTCACATTTATTGATTTGCATATGTTGAGCCATCCTTGCATCCAGGCATAAATCCCACTTGATCATGGTGAATGATCTCTTTAACGTGCTGTTGAGTTTGGTTTGCCAGTATTTTGAGTGTGTGTCATCTATGTTTTTTAGGGATACTGATCTGTACTTTTCTCACAGTACCCTCGTCTGATTTTGATATTGGGGTAATGAATGTCTCAGAATGTGGTTTGAAAGTGTTCGCTCCTCTTTTTGGAATTCTTGGCTTTAATTTCTCTTTAAACATTTGTTATAATTCACCAGTAAAACCATTTGAATTTTATTTATTGAAATGTTATTTATTAAGAGATTTTTCAATACTGTTTCATTCTCTCTACTCGCTGCTGGTCTGTTCAGGTATTCTGTTTCTTAACTATTTAGCTTTGGTAGTTCGTATGTCTCTAGGAGTTTGTTTTTTCCTAAATAATCCAACTTGTTTGCATCTGATTATTAATAATCTCTGATTTCCTGTATTTTGTAATTTGTATCATTGTAATGCCTTTATATGTGTGTGTGTATGTGTATATATACGCACACATACATATATGTATATATATACACGTTCTCTCTTTCTTAGTTATACTAGTTAACAGTTTGTTGATTATGTTTTTTTCCAAGCCAAACTCCTCAATATTATTTCTCTTTCTACTATTTTTATAACCTTTATTACTTTACTTTTATTGGAGTATAGTTGATTTATAATGTTGTTAGTTTCATGTATACAGTAAAGTGAATCTGTTATACATATATCCACTATTTTTCAGATTGTTTTCCCATATAGATCATTACAGAATATTGAGTAGAGTTCCCTGTGCTTTAGTGCAGGTCCTTCTATTACTTTTATAACTGCTCTAATCCTTGTTATTTATTCCATCCTGCAAACATTGGGCTAAGTCTGTTCTTTTTCTAGTTCCTTTAATTGTGAAATTAGGTTCTTTAATTCGGGTTTTTTTTTTTTTTTCCAGAGATAAAAGATTTTTATTACTTATAGCACAACAAACATGAGCATAGTATTGTATTGATAGTCCCTTCCCATTCGTTCCCACTGGGATGACACAGAGGGTCCAGTTGGATGCTATGCATGTACTCAGTTATGTTATGTGGAGGAACACTGGATTTGAGGACCCCACTACCTTTAAAATGAGAGGTTAGCAAGCTTCCTGTTAAAGGGAGAGACATTACCTCATTTCTCAAGGCTGTTCATTAGAAACACACCCCTAAGAAATGGCTCAGGTGAAATGCTGTCAGGGCATGCATTCTTTTCCTTTTTTAAAAATTGAAGAATAGTTGACATATAGTATTACGTTAGTTTCAGATGTACAACATAATCATTCAGCATTCAGGAAGATCCCCTGGAGGAGCAAATGGCAATCCATTCCAGTATTTTCACCTGGAGAATCCCATAGACAGAGGAGCCTGGTGGGCTATGGTCCACAGGATCTCAAAGAGTCAGGCACAAATGAAGCGACTTAGCACACACACACATATTACAAAATGATCACTGTAAGTCTAGTAACCATTTGTTCCCATCCACAGTTATTTCAGTATCATGAACCATATTCTTTATATTAAATTCTTGTCAATTTTTATTTTATAACTAGAATTTTGTAATTCTTATGTCCCTTCAACTATCTTGTTCAGTACCCACTCACCTCCCCTCTTGCAATCACCAATTTGTTCACTGTGTCTGTAAGACTGTTTTTGTTTTTATTTTGTATGGTGTATATATATGTATTTATGTGTGTATCTATATATGTGTATATATATGTATGTATAATGTGTTTTATGTGTATTTTCATATGTATTTTTGTATATATATATGTGTGTGTGTGTGTATATATATATAAAATCAGTTTTTATCCATTTATCTATTGTGAACATTTAGCTTCTTACCATATTTTGGGTATTGTAAGTTATGTTGCAATGAACATAAGGGGTGTGCATATATCTCTTTGGATAAATAACCAAACTGGAATTTCTAAGTCATATGTTTTTATTTTTTTATGTTTTCAGAACCCTCTGTAATGTTTTCAATAGTGGCTGCACTGAATTACATTCTTAGCAACAGCACAGGTGAGTTCTCTTGTCTCTACATCCTAGGCAAGCCTTTTTAAGTGCCGTCATTTTGATGATAGCCATTCTAACAACTGTAAGGTGATATCTTTGTCGTTTTTTGATTTACATTTCTCTGATGATTATTGATGTTGAGCATGTTTCCATGGTCCTTTTAGCCATATGTATTTTTTTTTTTTTTGGCAAAATGTTTATTGGACTCCTCTACCCAATTATTATTTTATTTATTTCTTAAAAAATTATAGTTTATTTACAATATTAGTTTCATATGTACAGTATAGTGATCCAGTAATTTTTATAGGTTATAACTTGATTAAAAGTTATTATAAGATAATGGCTATAATTCCCTGTTCTAAACAGTATTTCTTTGTTGCTTATCTATTAACATTTTATAGATAGTAGTTTGTACCTCTTAATCCTATACCCCTAACTTACCCTTCCCCACTCACCTGCCCCCATTGGTCACCACTAGTTTGTTTATCTATATGTGAGTCTGTTTCTCTTTGCATATACATTTGTATTATTTTTAGATTCCACATATAAGTGATGTAACACTGTTTTTGTCTTTCTCTGACTTACTTCATTAAGAATAAGATCCTCGAGGCCCATCCACACTTCTGCAAATGGGAGAATGCTCCTCTTTCTGTGGCTGTGTAATATTCCACTGGACGTACATGCCGTATCTTCTTTGTCCATTTGTCAGTTCATGGGCATTTGGATTGCTTTTATATCTTGGCCATTTTCAATAGTGCTGCTATGAATATTGAGGTTTATGCAACTTTTTGAATTAGTGTTTTTATTTTTTCCTAGATGTGTATCCAGGAGAATTATTGATGGATCATATGGTAGTCCTATTTTTAGTTTTTTGAGGCACTTTCATCCTATTTCCCATAGTGCCTGCAATAATTTTCAATCCTACCAATAGTGTACAAGGGTTTGCTTTTCTCCGCATGCTCTCTAAAATTTGTTATTTGTAGACATTTTGATGATGATTATTTTGACAAGTGTGAGGTTGACATCTCATTGTTTTGAATTGAACTTCTCTAATAACTAGTGATGTTGAGCAACTTTTCATGAGCGTTTTAGCCATCTGTATGTCTATATTAGAAAAATGTCTATTCATGTCTTCTGACCATTATTGATTGTATTGTTTGTTCTTTATGTGTGTGTGTGACATTGATTTGTATGAGCTGCTTATGTATCTTGGATATTAACCCTTCATCAGTCATATCATTTACAAATATGTTCTTCCATTTTGCACTTTGAATTTTTATTTTGTTGATGGTTTTCATTGCTGTGAAAAAATTCTTAAGTTTATTTAGGTCCCATTTATTTATTTTTGTTTTTATTTCTTTTGCCTTAGAGACCAGATCCAAAAAAAAAAATTGCTACAATTTATGTCAGGGTTTTCTGCCTATGTTCCCTTCTAGGAATTTTATGGTTTGGTGTGTGACATTTAGGTCCTTAATCCATGTTGAACTTATACTTGTGTATGGTGTGAGGAAATGCTCTAATTTCATTATTTTACATGTAGTTCTCCAGTTATCCCAGTATCACTTATTAAAGAGACTGTCTTTTCGCCTTTGTATATTCTTGCCTCCTTTCTAGTAGATTTATTCACCATAACTACGTGTACATTCCTTTTTGGGATCTGTATCCCATTGATCTATATGTCTGCTTTTGTGATTATTATAGCTTTGTAGTCAGGGAGCATTCTATCTCCAGCTTTGATCATTTTTCTTAGAATTGCTTTGCAATGTGAGTGTTCTGTTGTTCTATGTTTATTTTAGAATTGTTTGTTCTAGTTGTGAAAAATGTTATGGGTATTTTGACATTGGGATTGTTTTAAATCTGTAGGTTTCTTCAAGTAAAATGGCTGTTTTTTAAACGATTAATTCATCCCCAACCAAGAGCACAGAATATCTTTTTACCTGTGTCAGCTTCAATTTCCTTCATCAATGTCTTATACTTTTCAGTATATAAATCTGTCACCTCTGTGGTTAAATTTATTCCTAGGCATTTTATTAATTTTGGTATAATCCTAAATGTTTTATTTCTTAATTTCTCTGATAGTTTATTATTTGTGCAGAGAAAAATAACAAATTTCTGTATATTGTGTATACTTCAAGTTTACTGAATTCATTTATGATAATATGTTGGTGAAATCTTTAGGGTTTTTTCTATATATTATCATGTCATTTGCAAATGGTGACAGTTTTATTTCCTTCACAAATCCCATTTTTTACTTCTGTTCTTATCTTTTTGCTGTAGCTAAAGTAATTAATACTGTGTTGAATAAAAGTGGTGATAGTAGGAATCCTTGCTCCTGTTCTTAGAGGAAATGCTTTCAGCTTTTCACCATTAAGTATGACGTTAACTCTGATTTTGTTATATATGCCCTTTTATTTATTTATCTATTTATTGCCTCACTACACAGCATGCAGGATCCTAGTTCTCAGACCTAGTTCTCAGGGCTTGAAACAACACCCCCTGCAGGGGAATCACAGTTTCCCAACCACTTAACCATCTGGGGAGTTCATTCCCTTTATTATGAAAAAAAGGTATGATGTCTCTATATTAATTTTGTTGAGAGTTTTTGTAATAAATCAAATTTAGAATTTTGTTGAATTTTGCCAAATGTTTTGCTTGAGGTATGAAAATGATCATATGATTTTATCCTTTGTTGTGCTAATCTGGTATGTCATTTAATTGATTTGCATATATGGAATCATTCCTGCATTCCTGAGATAAATCCCATTTGATCATGGTGTACGATTCTTTTAATGTATCGTTGAATTCAGTTTAGTAATATCTGGCTGAGGATTTTTGCATCAGAAATATTGCCTGTTCAGTTCAGTTCAGTTCAGTCGCTCAGTCATGTCTGACTCTTTGCAACCCCATGAACCGCAGCACGCCAGGCCTCCCTGTCCATTACCAACTCCCGGAGTTTACCCAAACTCATGTCCATTGAGTCGGTAATGCCATCTAACCTTCTCATCCTCTGTTGTCCCCTTCTCCTCCTGCCTTCAATCTTTCCCAACATCAGGGTCTTTTCAAATGAGTCAGCTCTTCGCATCAGAAATATTGGCCTGTAATTTACCATTTTGGCTAATGTTTTTACCTGGTTTTCATATACGGGTGATGCTGGCCTCAGAATAAGTTTGGAAACAGTCTTTCTTCAATTTTTTAGTATAGTTTAGAAAGGATAGGTGTTATTAATAACTTTCTTTTAAATGTTTGGTAGAATTTATCATTGAAGCCACCTGTCCCTGGACTTTAGTTTATTGGGAATTTTTTTATTATTACTGATTCAATTTCATTTCTAATAATCTGTTTAGATTTTTAAATTTATTCCTAATTCAATCTTGGAAGATTTATATTTCTAGAAATTTATCTACTTTTAGATAATCTAATTTGTTGGCATATAATTAATTGTATTAATAGTGAACTCTTATGATATTTTGTATTTCTATGGTGTCTGTTATAATTCCATCTCTTTCATTTCTGATTTATTTGGGCTCTCTCTTTTAACTTCTTTTTTTCATCAGGCTGTGTGGGATCTTAGTTCCCAAATCAAGGATCAGGCCCCTGCCCCCTTCATTGGGAACACGGAGTCTTAACCACTGGACCACCTGGGAAGTCTCAGGCCCTCTTTTTAATCTCAGTTATTGTATACTGTATTTTTCAGCTGTTTGGCTCTTTTTTTTTTTTTTTTTTTTTTTTAACATATTTTTTCCTGTTTGTTGAAGTTCTCATGTCCGTCTATTCTCCTGACGTGGGTGAGCATCCTTATAATCATTACTTTGAACACTTTTTTCCCCAGGTAGACTGCTTGTTTCTATTTTATCTAGTTCTTTTTCTGATGTGTCTTATTACTTCATTTGTAACATATTCATTTGTTTCTGTATGTTTCTTATTTCTCTGTGCATTTCTATTCACTAGGTTCAGTTCATTCCATTTCGTGGCCTTAGACACATGGCTCTATGCAGAATATGGCCTATAGGGCCCAGCACACCTCCCCTCTGGCCAGCAGAGCCAGATGCTCCAGGGGTGTCCCCTCTGTGGGTTGCATGCACCTTTCTGTTACAACAAGGCCAACTGCTGTAGACAAGTTAGAAGGCTGTGTTGGATGCTGCTCTAAACTGATGTGAGGCCCTGCATTATGTGATTATGGTGGGTGTGCTGGAGGCAAGGCAGCCCTCCATGATGGGTGGCTGTGTGGCGCTCCAGGGGCACAGGTGGACAGGGCAGGCCCCAGTGTGTCTGGTTGCAGGGCCTTGTGGTGCAGGAGTGCTGGAGGCATGGTGGTCGATGGGGCAGGCCCTTGACACTCATCAGCTACAGGGTAGACTCTAAATGTGGCCTGCCAGTGTCCATCCCTAGCTGGAGTCCCAGCTGCCTCTTGCTTTTCTAAGAAGCGCTCTGAGATGCACAAGTAGGTCTGACCCAGGTGTCTTTCAAACCACTGACTCTGCACAGGGACTGAGAACATGAGAGATTGTGTGCGTGTCCTAGGAGGGCAGGGTCTGTTTCTTGCAGCCTCCAGATCTCCTAAAAGTAAGCCCGGTGGGTTTTCAAAGCCCTCCCTGTGGAGGACCTATGCAGTTGTGATATCTTCAGCTGTGAGTCACTGTTCTGGAGCTGTAGGTTCTAACTAGACTGTTTCCAGTCCTCCTACTCACCTTGTGGTTTCTCCTTCATATCTTTAGTTGTAGAAAATTTCTCTGCTAGTCTTCAGGTCATTCTCAGAGATAATTTCTCTGTAAGTTTAACTTGTGTGTGTCCATGGGAGGAGGTGAGCTCTATCATGTTGATCCCCTCTAAGAATTTTTTTAAAAATATATGCATTTATCACTGTAAACATAACTCTTCAAATTGAATTGTTTTTGTAGTATTCCATAAGTTTAGGTACTTCAGATTTCCAATTTTGTTTCAAGATTTTAAAAATTTCCCTTTTGATTTATTTTGTATGCATTGGTTGTTGAGGAGCTTGTTGTTCAATTTCTAAGTGTTCTTGAATTTTCCATTATTTCTCTTAATACTGAATTTCATTTTCATACCATTGTGGTTGGAAAAGATATTTGATATGATTTCAATCTTCTTGGGTTTCTGAAGACTTGTTTTGTGGCTAGGCATTTGATCTATCCTAGGAAATGTTCTATTAATATGTATACTTCAAAAGAGTGGAAATTTTGGTGCTGTTGAGTGGAATGTACATATATGCCTGCCTGGCTGTCAAGTATGCATTCAAATTCAGTGTTTCCTTTTTGATATTCTGTCTGGATGATCTATACAGTGGTGACAGCTGCATGTTGATATTTCTTACCATTATTTTATTTCTGCACATTTCCCCTTCATGGGTGTTAACATTTTCTTTATATAATATGTTTAGCGACTCCAATGCTGAATACATACATATTTATAATTGTCATAATTTCTTGATGAATGAATCCCTTTATCATTATACAGCCTTTGTTTCTTTGAGAGGTTTGACTTAAAATCTTTTTTACCTGATAGTAGACAAGTCAGGTAAATATCATTTGCATGAAATATCTTTTCTCCCCAATTATTCAACTGTATCCTATATATGGCCTTAAGATTCATGAAGTCTCTTGTATACAATATAAAATTTTTTAATCCATTCAGTCACACTTTGGATTTTTAAAGTTGAAGTATAGTTGATTTACAATTTTACATTAGTCTCAGCGGTACAACATATATAGATTATGTTCTACTTAAAGTTATTACAAAATAATGGCTATATTTCCCTGTTTTGTACAATATATCCCTATTTATTTTCTACATAGGAGTATTGGATTAGGAGAAATGACTGTCTTACCCTCCCCGCTTCACAGTTCCAACCAGTAACCACTAATTTGTTCTCTGTAACTCTACTAGTATTTTGTTATTACTATATACATTCCTTTCTTGCACTTTTTAGATTCCACATATAATTGAGAACATAGAGCTTTCACTAGCTTATTTCAGTAGGTATAATACACTCTAGGCCCAGTCATGTTGTTGCAAGTGGCAGAATTTGCAATGACTAATAGTCTGCACACTACATCTTCTTTATACATTGATCTGTTGATGGACACTTCCATGCTGTTTTCTATAGTAGCTGTTAACAGTTTACATCCCACCAATGGCATAGCAGGCCTCCCTTTTCTCCTCATCCTCTTATTGTTGGTAGACTTTTTAATAACGACCATTCTGACAGGTGCAAGGCGATACCTCATTGTAGTTTTGATTTGCTTGTCTCTATATGTACATTAGTTGCTCAGGCACATCTGACTCTTTGCAACTCCATGGACTGTAGCCCTCCAGGCTCCTCTGTCCATGGAATTCTCCAGGCAAGAATACTGGATCAAGTAGCCATTCCCTTCTCCAGGGGATTTTCCTAACTCAAGGATTGAACCTGGGTCTTCAATTCAATTCAATCTGCTAGGTGTTGCAGGCAGATTCTTTACCATCTGAGCCATTAGGGAAGCCCCTTGCATGTCTCTTATAAGCACTTAATATTCACAAGCTTGCAAGACTGTAAATGACATTGGCACTCAAGAAATGCCCTGGGGTAGATAATAGAAGAATTCAAAACAGGGCAGACTCAAGATGCCAATTTCAAGAGGTAAATTTTACTCACAAGGCTTAAAAAAAAAAAGAGTAGTTGAAAAGATGCAAAACACTGCTAATTATTAGAGACATGCATGCAATAGAGACAAGTCCCCTGTAGCCTGCCAGGCTTCTTTGTTCATGGAATTCCCAAGGCAAGACTACTAGAGTGGGTTGTCATTCGCTTCTCCAGGGGATCTTCCTGACTCAAGGATTTAACCCAGATCTCCCACATTGCAGGCAGATTCTTTACCATCTGAGCCACCAGGGAAGCCCTTCTTAGATTCTGTACATTATTACAGAGTGTTGGGTAGGGTTCCCTATGTTGTATCATAGGTCTTTGTGGACTATATATTTTATAAGTACTATTACGTACCTCAGAGAAGGCGATGGCATCCCACTCCAGTACTTCTGCCTGGAAAATCCCATGGATGGAGGAGCCAGGTAGCATGTAGTCCATGGGGTTGCTAAGAGTCGGACACGACTGAGCGACTTCACTTTCACTTTTCACTTTCCTGCATTGGAGAAGGAAATGGCAACCCACTCCAGTGTTCTTGCCTGGAGAATCCCAGGGACGGGGGAGCCTGGTGGGCTGCCGTCTATGGGGTCGCACAGAGTCGGACACGACTGAAGTGACTTAGCAGTAGCAGCAGCAGCAGCAGCAGTGTGTATCTATGAATACCCACATCTTTTTTCCCCTTGCTTTTCCCCTCAGTAACTATCAGTTTCTTAGTGTTTGAGTCTGTTTATCCCTTACACATGCATTCAGGGGTATCAATGTTTAGATTGTAAGCGATATAATATATGTGTCTTTATCTTTCTCCATTAAGTATAATCATCTCTAGTTCCATCCATGTTCCTGCAAAAGGCATTATTTCATATTGTTATGGTTGAGTAATATTCCATTGTCTGTATATACAACTTCTTCATCCCTTCATCTGTTGATGGATATTGTTGTTGTCTCCATGATTTAGATATTGTAAATAGAACTGCACAGAATGTTGAGTGAGTATGTGTTTTCAAATTCTGGCTTTCACCAGTTGTATGCCCAAAGTGGGACTGCCAGATAATTTGGTAGATCTAGTTTTGGTTTCTTTAGAAACCTCTATATGGCTCACCACAGTAAACCAAGGTGGTCGTTACCAGTTTACATTCACAGCAACAGAAAAGGAGGGTTCTCTTTTATCTTTGCCTTCTCCAGCATTTACTGTTTGTATACTTTTTAGTCATGGTTATTCTGATGACAGGTGATACTTGCTTGTACTTTTGATTTACGGTGAAGACGGTGAAGATCGCTCAGTTGTGTCCGACTCTTTGCGACCCCATGGACTGTAGCCTACCAGGCTCCTCCGTCTATGGGATTTTCCAGGCAATAGTACTGGAGTGGATTGCCATTGATTTGCCTATCTCTAATAATTAGTGGTGTTGAGCATCTTTTGAGGTGGTTTTTAAAATCTCAACCCTGTTAGTTAAATTTACCCTTTGAAATTAACCTCTGGAATGTTGTCCTGATGAATTCTTTTTCCATACCTCACCCAGGATATTTCATGAGGGACAATGTCATTTACAGCCATGTAGGACTCCTGACTATTCAGGACTCAGAAGCAATGGTTTTAGAGTTACTATTATGGGAAGCATCGACAAGAAGGCAGCACTTTTTCATGCCCAACTTTGGCTAATGGAACAACCAGAGACTTAGTGAAACTGTGCTTCCTGGGTTTTCATTTGGAATGTCTTTTACCAGAAAAAGGCTCAAGGGCTTTTGTCTTTTAATTTCTTCCCCCCAATCCTTTACCTCTGGGACAAATCTGAACACCTGGAAAATTGCTGGCTTGAGATTGCTGTCTTAAATGGTGGTAGTGGTTTAGCTGCTGGTTGTGCAGGCTTGTTGCAACTGTACGGGCTGTAGCCCACCAGGATCCTCTATGCATGGGATTTCCCAGGCAAAAACTAGAGTGGGTAGCCATTCCCTTCTCCAGGGGATCTTCCCAACCCAGGGATGGAAACTGCGTCTTGTTTGGCAAGTGGATTCTTTTCCACTGAGCCACCTGGGAAGCCCACTGTCCTAAATTGAAGAGGCTTTTAAAAGAAGGAACCTGTAGTAGGGATCTACACCTCCGGGAGACCTGGAGAACAGCTAGCTTTTCAAAGTTCTTAGAGGCCAGGGGCTCCCCCAGGCTTTGGATGCATAAGCTTGGTTTGTCTCTTGGAAGGCCCAATTGCATCTGAAATTGTGTTCCCACACAGAGGGGAAAAAGCATGACAGGCCTGAAAGGGGTCTCCTCCCTGAAGCCCAGGACATTGCAGCCTTGGGATCCAAACCTGCTCAGGCTGCAGGAACGTGACACCAGTGAGGGAAAGCAAGGTTAGAGAGGAGTAGAGAGTGCAGTTATCTCTTCTGTTACTTTTAATTTTTTATAGTAGTATCCTTGATTAATGTTTTGTTTGTTTTATGTGTACAGTAAAGGGATTCATTGATACATCTACACATGGAATTTTTCAGAGCTTCTGACCCATACAGGTTATTAAAGCATGTTGAGAAGAATTCATCGTTATAGATTAGGATTTTGTTGATTCATTTTATGTATATATTAGTATAAGTTTCCTCCCACCTGCAAATTTATTTTTTCTTCAAACCATTTCCCTTTGGTAAGTGTAAGTTTCTGTTTTAAGTTTCTGAATCTCTTCGCTAAAGTACCTCATTGCTGTGAGTGTTTCAACTGCACCTCTAAATGATATCAGTAATGTTTGTCTTTGTCTAATTTATTTTAGTATGATCATCTCTGGGAAAATTGTTGCTGAGAAGGACAATATTTCATTTCTCTTTAGGGTTGAACAAGTTTCATTTCTCCCTGTACCACTTCCTCCTATTCCTTTCATCTTCCCAAGGACATTTTGATTTCGATGCCTTGGCTGTTGTAAACAATGAGTGCTTTGTTGAACATTGACGTACCTGTGTCTTTTGGAATTAAAGTTTTCTCCAGCTGTATTCCAAGCTTAGAAATACCTGATCAACTCACAACTATATTTCTAGTCTCCTAAGGAACATCCATTGTGTACCTGTTTCAGCTCTATACACTATGGATTTTATCTGAGAGTGTAGGAGTACTGTTCCCCAACAATTTTCCAAGGATTTGTTGTTTGTGAAAGTTAAAATGATGATTACTCTGACAGGAAGGAAATGATATCCTGCTGCACTATTCAATTACTTCTCCTTAATCTTTATCGGAGGAGATAATTTTATTCAAGTCTTTCTGTGTTTCTTTAAACTTGTTACTTTTTTAAAAATTTTATTTTATTTTTAAACTTTACATAATTGTATTAGTTTTGCCAAATATCAAAATGAATCCGCCACAGGTATACATATGTTCCCCGCCCTGAACCCTTCTCCCTCCTCCCTCCCCATACCATCCCTCTAGGTCATCCCAGTGCACTAGCCCCAAGCATCCAGTATTGTGCATTGAACCTGGACTGGCAACTCGTTTCATACATGATAAACTTGTTACTTTTAAATACTGAGTTATATTTATCTGTTGAGATTGGCTTCAGGAAAGCTGTCCTGATTTGCATTATTTTTCCCATGATTTTCACCCATTGAATATCTCTTGAGACCCAGTGAGTGACTTTTCCACCAAGCAGGCTGGTGAATATTCAGACCCCAGGAGCAGGGGATTGACACTAGCAGTTAGAAAAACATCCACAAGGTGGCAGCACTTTTTCATGCCCAACTCTGGTGAGGAAAGCCGAAACCTAGTGTGCCTGGGCTTCCAGGATGGTCATTGTGAGTACACCTGAGGGCGTCTGTCTTCCTTGGGCTTCCTTCTCAGCCCTCACCACAGGAACAAGTCTGAAGGCCTGCTTCAAGGTTCCCTGGAGGGTGTGGTCCTGCCTAGGGGAGGTCCTTGAAACAAGGAAGCTGCATTCAGAATCTCCATCACCTGGAGAGGAGAGCAGCTGGGTTTTCTAAACTCCTTCTGCCCAGGGGCTCCATCAGTATTTGGGTGCACTAAGATTGGGTTGGGTCCTGGCTGGTCTATCTGCATCGGGAAATTTGTGTTCCCATGCAGAGAGGAGCAAGAAATACAGGTCTGAGAGGGGCTCAAATGCTGGCACACGCTCCCTTCCTCCCTGAATCCACCATATTTCAGCCTTGGGATCCCAGCCTGCTGAGGCAGCAGGGACGTGATGCCAACCAGGCTAAAGGCCTTTAGAGAGGAGTAGAGAGTGCAGTTCTGTTTTTTTTTTTTTCTTGTTTCTTCTCTGTTCCACTTTAAAAGTTGTAGAAATATCATTGATGTACAGTGTGTTGTTTGTTGTATGTGTGCAGACAGGCAATTCATCGATACATCTACACATGTCATGTTTTTGGAGCTCTCGCTCTGATGCAGGTTATGGAAGCATTATGACCACCCTTCCTTTTACTCTCAATTACATTTAGTTGATATTGTCTTTTTTATGTGCATTAGTATGTGTAGATTATTCATGCCTTCAAATTTCTAATTTTTCCCCCCACCTTTTCTCTTTATTGAGCTGTAAGTTAACGTAAATAAGTCAATTTCTCTTTTGTACTCTAGTTCACTTAGCTGAGCTTTCTATTCAACCACAAAGCAGTAACACAGGGTATCTGTCTTTGTCTCATTTATTTTATTTCATCGTTTCATATATGGGTCAATCCCTGTTGCTGAGGCGGCTATTAGTTTATTCTTCCTTATGGCCCAGTAAGATTGCATTGTCTCTCTGGACAAGTTTTTCCCATAGTTTTGACTCTCCCTGGATCTGTTCCCCGCTTCCTTGACTTGTGTGCTTGAATAGTGAGCACCGTAGTTAAGGTTGCAGTGCTTGCCTCTTTGGGGATTAAGATTTGCTCTGCCTATCCAGGCATAGAATTGCCCGATCCTCTGATACCTTGATTTTTTAGTGTCATCCTTCCTAGGGTAGGCCTTTGACACAAGAAGTTGAAGTAAAAGATAGTTATCACCTGCAGACCTGGAAAGCAGCTGGGTTTTCCAAGTTCTTGTGTCCACAGGTACCACCATGACATGAGTCCACTAAAATTGGGTTGGCTCCTGGCTGGCCCATCTGCATAGGAAAATGTGTTCCCACCCAGAGGGGAGCAAGAAATATAGGCCTGAAAGACAGCTCAAATGCTAGAACCACCTCTACTTCTCCCTAAATCCCACCTTACTTCAGCCTTGGGATCCAAGCCTGGTCCGGCTGTGGGGACTGGACTCCAACGGGTTTTAAAGTTGTTGTTACAGGAAATGGCCACAAGGTGGCAGGTTTTCCTCATGCCCCAATCCGGTTACTCTGGCAGGCAACTAGAGCCTCGCTTAGTCTATGGTGGTGTTGCTGGTTTGTAAATTGGAGTTGAATGTCTCAGAACAAACACCCAAGGGCTTCTTTGTCATTATTTCTTCCTCCTTACCCATCACCTCCTCCCCCTGTCCCGACAAATGCCTGTCTCTGCAAAACTGTTGTGCTGAGGATGCTGTATTCTGTAGGTGAGGCAACTTAAAGAAGGGAGGCTGGAGGTAGGAACTCCACCACTCGGGCGTTTGGAGACCAGGCAACTTTTCAAAGCTTTCACAGCCCAGAGTATCCATCTTTTGGGCGCACTTGACTTGGTTTAGATGTAAAACATCAAATCTGTGAAAGTGCTTCGTAGATTGCTGAGGATTCCTTGAAAGAAAGGTAATATTCCCTGGGCATGTGGTCACTGTCAAGGCGGAACTTGCTTTTCAAGGAGGATAGAGGACTTGCCTGAAGTCTCAGCTGTGAGTGGCAGACCTGGGTCCACTTAAAGCTGCCTCACATTGCTTCTCTCACTGGGTATACTTTGACTTTACACTCAAAAGTCAAAATGATGAAAGACAGTAGCCTGTGGCTCAGTGTTGGGGTGTTGGTGGGAGGGTCTGATGCTTCTTGAGACATCCTTTCTGCTGGTCTTCCACATGTAGTGATTACAGTTCTCCATGCAGAGGCTGTGGGTTCTGATACTTACACAGTGTTTTCATGAAGAACATTTATGTTCTTCTAAGAGCTCTGGGAGGTCAGGACATTCCAGGGACCTAGAAGATAGATGGTGGTTGGTCAGGGATAAAGGTTTCTTGTTTAGTTGCATCTCACAAAAGAGAGATTGTACGGTTCATGATGTTAGGATCATTGGCTAGTATTTAGAGAAAAAATTAAGCTTGATTGCAACCTTGTGCCTTACACCACAGTAAATTCCAGAAATGTCAAAAAAGAGGCAGTAAAAGAATTAGAAAATGAAGGTAATATGAAAAATTATCTTGGAGTGAGGATATTTCACAGGAAGTAGCAAATGTAGAAAAAGAAAGGAAAAGATAAATAAAACTGACTACCTAGAAGATTGAAGGTGGGAGGAGAAGGGAATGGCATCACCGACTTAATGGACATGAGTTGAGCAAGCTCCAGGAGATGATGAAGGACAGGGAAGCCTGGTGTGCTGCAGTCCATGGGGTCACAACGAGTAGGACATGATCGAGCAACTGGACATGGAACACAGAAGTTGAAACGTACATGTGGCATAGCTTACAGAGTCAGAGTCAGAAGGTAATGCAGCTGTGAAAAGTACTGTCAGTACTGACAATGAGCAAAAGCTATTCTGTAGTATAAAAAGAGCTCTTATAGATCTATTTTAAAAAATGACCAACATTTCAAAAGTTAAATGACCAACATTTCAAAGAAAAAATACTAGATACTTCAAAATATCATATGAAAAAGTACTCAACCTGACTAGTAATGAGGGTAGTCATGAAACTGTTAATAAATTGAAACAACAATGAGATTTTTTTTTTCCACCCTTCAAATTGGCCAAGATTAAAAGGTTAGTAGGAAACATTAGGGTTTTTTAAGGCATCTTCCCATCTTTTTATGGGAGCGTCACTGATGCAGTCTCTGGAAGGCTCTTTGGTAACATTTACTGAAATTAAAAATACACATGTCCTGGGACACAGCTATTCCACTTTGGAAGATTTGTTAGAAATATTGTCACACATAAGTGCAAAGACACATTCCAAGGAAGTTATAGCATACATGAAAAGTTGAAACCATCTAAATGTCCACCCAGAGGCAATAGTAGCTACCAAAAAGAATGAGATCTACTAAGGTGGTTAGGAAATAAATTCCAAGATAGATTTTAGAGAAAAAAGAAAAAGCAAGATACAGAAAGGTATGTTGAGAAAGCTCACACTTGAGTAAACAAGTATTTTTTATGGCAGAGAAAACTGGAAAGATACTCAGACACTTCATAGCGATTGCCTATGGAGACAGGATCTGGAAGTCTGGGAAGGGACAGATATTTTACTTTTGCAGTGGGCATTTCTCACTTTCTGTCCTGTTTGGGATTCTTTATGGTTCCTAAATAATGAGGTTCAGTGTCTGATTCTAGTCAGGAAATTCTCAGTCATTATCACTTTGCAGCTCCTCCCCCATCCTTAATCCACTCCTTCTAGAACTCTTATTTGTTTGTTTATTTGACTGCGTCAGGTTTAAGCTGTGGCAAGGGGGATCTTCATTGCGCGATCACAAGGCATCGTTCATTGTAGTGCGTGGACTCTCTAGTGGTGCTGCTTGGGCTCCGTAGTTGCCGTGCACGGGCTCAAGAACACGCAGGCTTCGTTAGTTGTGGCATGCAGGCTCTCTAGGTGTGACACAGGGGTTCTGGAATGCTCCACAGCATGTGTTATCTTAGTTCCCTGACAGGGGACCAAACCTCAGTCCCCTGCATTGCAAAGTGGAGTCTTAACCACTGGACCATCAGGGAATTCCATTTATTGAACTCTTATCCTGTATATTTTGGACTTTCTCATCCCAGCCTCCATATCTCTCAACTGCTCTTTCATATTTAACTTCCTATTTCTCTAGACTACATTATCGTTATTTGCTTCCGATCTTCACTAATTCTCTTTCAATTATGTTTGTATTCTACTTAACCTGTTCATTGAGTTTCTTGAATTTCAAGAACCATATTTTATTTCTGCAGTTATTTAAAAACTATCTTAATAATTTTTTATTCCTTTCTATCTGTTCAATTTCTTCTCTTATGTTACTAGTCTTTTCTGATTTGGTTATTTCATGGTCTTGGGGCAAAGAATGTAGCCTGCCATAGCAGTAAACCAAGGATGTTGTGGCCATCAAACCGTCAGCCTCTGTGGCCTTCCCTCTCATGGTGCACCCTGAGGGGAATTCAGGTTGAAGAAAAACAAGTGGTTGACCCTAGATAGTTAAGATGCATATCAACGGAATAATTTCAGTAAGGCCAGACTCTTCCATAGTCCTACACATAGAAGAGCACTGAGTTATGAACTCGAGAGGCTTGTCTTTATGATTAACAATCATTTTTTGTCTCCACCACTCGGTGCTGGTGGTTGCTGTTTGTTGTTTTCCAGCGAAAAGTCCTGCATATCCTGGCTCCTCCCTTACCTCTTAGGAGCAGCTCCTCAGAGCGGCCTGAGAGGCTGGTTCCTGGACTATAGTCCTCAATAATGCCCTGAATAAAACATAATTCTCAACTTTCAGGTTGTGCATTTTTTTCAGTTGAGAGTCTATATATTATATTTTATAGTCATTATATTATTTTACAGTCTGTGTACTGTATTATCTGATTTCTTGGAGAATATTTATAGTTTCTGCTGAAATAGTGCAGTGTTTTCTTGTGTTTTAAAATTTTGTCCTGTTAGCTCGAGCTCCCTGGTGGCTCAGGTGGTAAAGAATCTGCCTGCAATGCAGGAGACCTGGGTTTAATCCCTGGGTTGGGAAGATCCCCTGGAGAAGGGAATGGCTACCCAATCCAGTATTCTTGCCTGGAGAATTCCATGGACAGAGGAGCCTGGTTTGTTACAGTCTATGGGATCACAAAGAGTCAGACATGGCTGAGCAACTAACACACATGGGAATCCTATAAAACCTTGGCTGAGAGTGAACCTCTTCAAAGAGGATTGGCACTTGTGCCCAAAACTTGTTATGAGTCAAGGACAACCGTTTGTTTATTTTAAAAAATATTATTTATTTATTTGGCTGCACCCATTCTTAGTTGTGGTATATGGATCTTTTCTTTAAATTGAAGCACGAGGGATCTAGTTCCCTGACCAGGGATCGAACCCCCAGGCCCCCTGCATTGGGAGCATGGGGTCTAAGCCACTGGACCACTAGGGAAGTCCCAGGACAACTGTTTATTTTACTTTCTCAGTTTGATGCGGTCCTGGATCTCTATAGGATGGGCGCTGTCCAAAATCCTGACCAAGTAGCATGTGTTCTGCTGAGGCTCCAGCTCCCGTGAGTGGAACTGTGAGGTGAGTGTCCAGGAGGGCCTGCTGGCACCGGTGGTGGCAGCCTTGGGTGGCTACAGGGGCACCAAGGGCATGTGCTTGTTCTATGGCTGTGATTTACTGTGATGAAAGGATGCAAAGAACAGTCGGCCAAGGGGAAAGCACACAGAGTGAAGTCCCTGGGAAATCAGGTACCAGCTCCAAGGACCTCTTCCAGGGGAGTCACGCAGGAAGTGCTCAACTCCTCCAGCCCTTAGCTGTGACGATGCATGTGAAACATCACCTGTCAGGAAGCTTGTTAGTGACTTTGTGCCTAGATTTTTTTATTGGGGGCTGCTCATAAAGTAGCCCCTGTGCCTGGAACAGACCAAAATTCCAGACTTCTGGAAGGAAAGCAGGTGTTTAGCATAAACTATATTTGTACACATAACTTAAACACTCTTAGCAGTTAGAGTGGTGGGAATCCTCCCAAATTCCAGGTTCCCAGATGGCAGCCAAGGATCACAATCTGAGACCTACTATTTTCAATCTTTTCTGCATAGTTTGCTCCCTTGGCCCTGGGCCAAGGTATCTTGAAAGCAAAATTATTATCAGTAGGACCCTAGGCATAGGATGAGCACAATGTTTGGTGTTGATCTCGGTGATGACCCTTAGGGGTTAACATTATCAGTCTTAAGGCTCCAGAAGGCCTGGGGTCTGTGTGCTCGTGGTCATCAAGTAGTTAACATCTCCCACTTGGTGAGGGGTTTTCACATCTGGAAAACAACTCAGGAATGTGCATCAGATACTGTTATCTAGGTACTTCAGAGAGGAACTAAAGCAGAGAATATGGGGGAAGACCCCATAAGCTCCTGCTCAGTTACAATATAATGTCTTTTACTTGGTGATTCTTGTGTTCCACTGGGGCTTCCCAGGTGGTGCTAGTGGTAAAGAATGCATCTGCCAATGCAGGAGACAAAAGACACATGGGTTTGATCCCTGGGCTGGGAAGATCCCCTGGAGACGTGCACGGCAACCCACTCCAGTATTCTTGCCTGGAGAATCCCATGGATGGAGGAGCCTGGCAGGTTAGTCCATAGGGTCGCACAGAGTCAGACACGACTGAAGTGACTAAACACACTTGTATTCCATAACACAGTGTTTTCATGGTTTATTCATTTTGTGCCATGTGACAAGATTCAGCATTTTCAAAACTAAATAACAATCCCTCATATGTATATACTATATTTTCTTTATGCTTTGTTTTTGTCCAATTGCTAAGTCATGACTGACTCTTTGCGAGCCCGTGGGCTGCAGCACAGCAGGCTTCCCTGTCCTTCACTATCTCCCTGAGTTCGCTCAAACTCATGTCCAGTGAGTCAGTGATGCCATCCATCCATCTCATCCTCTGTTGCCCCCTCTCCTCCTGCCTTCAATCTTTCCCAGCATCAGGGTCTTTGTCTACATGTGATGTTTCTGCTTTTTAATACACTATCTAGGTTTGTCATAGCTTTTCTTCCAAGGAACAAGATGGCATCTTTTAATTGTGTGGTTGCAGTTACCATCCACAGAGATTTTGGAGCCCAAGAAAATAAAGTCTGTCACTGTTACATTTTTCCTATCTATTTGCTATTAAGTTATGGGATCAGATGTCATGATCTTAGTTTTTTGAATGTTGGGTTTTAGTTCCAGTTTTTTCACTCTTCTCTTTCACCTTCACCGAGAGGCCCTTTAGTTCCTCGTCACTTTCTGTTATTGGAGTGGTATCATCTGCATATCTTAGGTTGTTGATATTTCTCCCAGAAATCTTGATTCCAGATTATGAGTCATTCAGCTCTGCATTTTGCATGATGTACTCTGCATGGAAGTTAAATAAGCAGGGTTACAGCTTTGACATACTCCTTTCCCAATTTGGAACCAGTCTGTTGATCCCTGTCCAGTTCTAACTGTTGATTCTTGACCTGCAAATGTGTTTCTCAGGAGGCAGGTAAGGTGGTCAGGTATTCCCATCTCTTTAAGAATTTTCCACACTTTGTTGTGATCCACACAGTCAAAGGTTTTAGCACAGTCAATGAAACAGAAGTAGATGTTTTCCTGGAATTCCCTTGTTTGTTCTATGATCCAACAGATGTTGGCAGTTTGATCTCTAGTTCCTCTGCCTTTCCTAATTCCAGCTTGAACATCTGGAAGTTATCAGTTCATGTACTGTTGAAACCTAGCTTGAAGGATTTTGAGCACTGCCTTGCTAGCATGTGAAATGAGCACAATTGTGCACTAATCTGAACGTTCTTTGGCATTGCCCTTCTTTGGGATTGGAATGAAAACTGACCTTTTCCAGTCCTGTGGCCACTGCTGAGTTTTCCAAATTTGCTGGCATATTGAGTGTAGCACTTTAACAGCATCACTTTTAGAATTTAAAATTGTTCATCGGGAGGTCCAATACCTCTACCAGCTCTATTCATAGCAAAGCTTCCTAAGGCCCACTTGACTTTACACTCCTGGATTTCTGGTTCTAGGTGAGTGACCACACCATTGTGGCTATCTGGATCATTAAGACCTTTTTTGTATAGTTCCTCTGTGTATTCTTGCCACTTCTTCTTAATCTCTTCTGCTTCTATTAGGTCCTTGCTGTTTCTTTCCTTTAATTGTGCTGAACTTCCCATGAACGTTTCCCTTGGTATCTCTCCAATTTTCTTGAGGAGATCTCTAGTGTTTCCCATTCTGTTGTTTTCTATTTCCTTGCATTGTTCACTTAAGAAGGCTTTCTCATCTCTCCTTGCTATTCTCTGGAATTTTGCATTCACTTGGATGTCTCTTTCCCTTTCTCATTTACCTTTTGCTTCTCTTCTTTTCTCAGCTATTTGTAAGACCTCTTCAGACAACCATTTTGCCTTGTTGCATTTCTTTTTCTTGGAGATCGTTTTGGTTATTTCCTCCTGTACAGTGTTACGATCCTTTGTCCATAGTTCTTCAGGTACTCTATCTACCAGATCTAATCCCTTGACTCTATTTTCACCTACAATATATAATCATATGGGATTTGACTTAGGTCATGTCTGAATGGTTTAGTGCTTTTCCCTACTTTCTTCAATTTAAGCCTGAATTTTCCAATCAGGAACTGATGATCTGAGCCACAGTTAGCTTCAGGTCTTGTTTTTGCTGACTTTCTAGAGTTTCTCCATCTTTGGCTGCAAAGAATGCAATCAATTTAATTTCAGTATTGACCATCTGGTGATGCCCAGGTGTGGAGTCACCCCTTGTGTTGTTGGAAGAGGGTGTTTGCTATGACCAGTGCATTCTCTTAGCAAAATTGTTAGCCTTTGCCCTGCTTCCTTCTGTACTCCAAGGCCAAATTTGCCTGTTACTCCAGGTGTCTCTTGACTTCCTGCTTTTGCATTTTGATCTCCTATGATGAAAAGGACATTTTTTTGGGTGTTAGTTTTAGAAGGTCTTGTAGGCCTTCATAGAGAACCATTCAGCTTCAGCTTCTTCCGGGTCAGTGGTTGAGGCATAGACTTGAATTACTGTGATACTGAATGGTTTGCCTTGGAAATGAACAGAGATCATTCTGTCATTTTTGAGATTGCACCTGAGTACTGCATTTTGGACTCTTGTTAACTATGAGGGCTACCCCATTTCTTCTAAGGGATTCTTGCCCACAGTAATAGATATAATGGTCATCTACCATTAAATTTGCCCATTTCCATCAATTTTAGCTCACTGATTCCTAATATGGTGGTATTCATTTTTGCCATCTCCTGCTTGACCACATTCAATTTACCTTGATTCGTGGACCTAATGTTCCAGGTTCCTATGCAATATTGTTCTTTATAGCATCAAACTTTACTTTCACCACCAGACACATCCATAACTGAGTGTCATTTCTACTTTGGCCCAGCCTCTTCATTCTGTATGGAGCTATTTCTCTGTTCTTCCCTGGTAGCATATTGGACCCCTACTGACCTGGGGGCTCATCTTCCCATGCCATGTCTGTTTGCCTTTCATACTGTTCTTTATGCCTTCATGTATTCATAAACATTGGGCTGCTTCCACTGTTGGTGATGTTGTGAATAATGCTACCATGCACCTGGGTGTGCAAATATTTCCTGCAGATCCTCCTTTGAAGTCTTTTATATATATATACCCAGATATGTGATCATGTAGGATCATGTGTTATCACCAAAATCTTGGCTTTCTCTGCCCAATGAAGCTGAATTTAAAAAATTAGAGAATTTGGAGGAAATAGAAGATGGGTTTAATTCTTAACCAAGCAAGGGGGAAATGGAGCAGGGTAGTACCTCAAGAACTGTGCCCAGATCCTAGGTGATCAGGAAAGACTTGATGTGGCCTGATCTCATAGTCTTAGGGTAAATGGTAAGATTCAAATTAATGAAGGTCTTGTATCTTCTTCTTGTTGCTTTGTTTCAAAAGTCGTAGCTGGAGTCAAGTATACAGGCATTTGAGTCTGTTTGTCTCTCCTGGTTTATTGTAATGTGGTCTTCTTTCTGAAATAGGGAATCCAACCAGTACATCATAAAGGAAATCAGTCCTGAATATTCATTGGAAGGACTGATGCTGAAGCTGAAACTCCAATACTTTGGCCACCTGATGTGAAGAACTGACTCATTTGAAAAGACCCTGATACTGGGAAAGATGAAGGCGGGAGGAGAAGGGGACAACAATGGATGAGATGGTTGGATGGCATCATTGACTCAATGGACATGAGTTTGAGTAAACTCTGGAAGTTGGTGATGGACGGGGCATCCTGGCGTGCTGCAGTCCATGGGGTCACAAAGAGTCAGACACAATGGAGTGACTTAACTTCTTTCTGAAATGTAAAAAGAAAGAAAACTACAAGAGGTGGTCTGCAGTAAAGGCAAGCACCAAGTGCAGGATGTAATTAACAGAGTTAAAGGATAATAGGTGCAAAATGTCACTTATGCAGAGTTGGAGGGCAATATTACAGGATTTAAATTACATAGTGTCTGGTTAGTTCCGAGAAAAGCAATCTTAATTACAGACTTCAGATTAGGAAAAGTTAAAGTAAATCTAGGAATGATCAGGCCTGCTCACTCTTCTCTTTATCTTCTTTGTTCTCAGTAAAGGGAAAGAAAAACTCATTCCTCTTTCTTCCTTTTCACTGCAACAGTATCATAATTTTATTTTTAATTTTTGAGAAACCTCCATAGTGGTTGCACCACTGTATATTTCCTTTAACACCACATAAAGATTCCAATTTCTCCACAGCCTTGCCATCATTTGAGATCTCTCTCTCTCTGGTGGCCATCTGAATGGCTGTGAAGTGATACCTCACTGTGGTTTTTTAATCATTACTGATTTTGAGTACTTTCACATTTTTTGTCCACTTGTATATCTTACATGGATTAATGTCTATGAATTCCTTTGCTCATACACTGTGCTATTGTTTTATGATGTTGCTTTGTTGTATGAGCTCTTTATTTACCCTGGACCTTGGCTCCCTATCAGATACATGCTTTGCAAAAATTTCCTCTCATCCCACAGGTAGCCTTTTCACTTCATTGTTTCCTGTAAGGTGACACTTTTTTTTACATATGATATAATCCTATTTGACTTCATTTGCTTTTGTTGACTGAGCTTTTGGTTTCATATCCAAGAAGTCATTGTTACATGAAATGTCATAAAAGTTCCTTCCTGTCTTCTCTTCCAGGAGATTTGTATTTATAGGTTTATCTATAAAATCTTCTATCCCTTTTGAGTTAAAATTTGTATGTAGTGTTATGTAAGGGTCCAACTTCATTGTTTGACATGTAAACATCCACTGTTTTTGGATGCATAAATACTGCAAGAGAGGATACCTGTTCTCTGGTTGCACAACTGATACACTGAATTTATGAGAAAAATCTACTTGTTTCGTTTCCTAACTATTTCCAGTTCTTTTATGTGACCTCATTGTCATCTCTGCTACCTATGAATCACAGCCATTTTCTTACTTTGACTTTGTTATGCACAAAGATGTTGACTAAAAATAAATTCACAAACTGTTAAGTTTTATTTGGGGAAATATGAGAACTGCAGCCCAGGAGACATCAGTTCAGATAGCTCTGAGAAACTCTTCCGAAGAAGTCAGGGGGAAGGATAGTATATATATGATTTTGGTAAAGGGGCGGGAGGGAATACATGCAATCAAGCACTATTTTTTGTAGGAACTTTCTGCTGGTCTTGTCAAACTTCTGCTAGTCTCAAGAAACAATCGTCACCATGAAGGATTTTCGTGCTTTTCTAGATATGAGGAGGTATAAGAATTGGGCTCATAAAATTAGCTCCTGATAATTTCTAACTGAGAACCTGTCACGCCAGTTTTCCCAGAGCACAGAGTGCCTCATTTCTGCTGTCCACCCTGAACTCCTTCAGGGGGTGTTGAAGGTCAGCAGCTGCAGCAGCTCATGATTTAATCCTTGTAGGGTAGACGGCAAGTGCCAATCTGCAGTTAGGTTCTCACTGCTCTCTGCACCCACAGTCATCCATGCAGGCCCTGGTGCTTCTGATGTGTCAGCCAGTTCAGTCGCCTAGTTGTGTCTGACTCATTGTGACCCCATGGACTGCAGCACGCCAGGCCTCCCTGTCCGTCACCAACTTCCTAAGTTTAATCAAACTCATGTCCATTGAGTCGGTGATGCTATCCAATCATCTCATCCTCTGTCATCCCCTTCTCCTCCTGCCCTCAATCTTTCTCAGCATCATGGTCTTCTCCATGAGTCAGTTCTTCGTATCATGTGGCCAAACTATTGGAGTTTCAGCTTCAACATCAGTCCTTCCAATGAATATTCAGGACTGATTTCCTTTAGGGTAGACTGGTCGGATCTCCTTGCAGTGCAAGAGACTTTCAAGTGTCTTCTCCAACACCACAGTTCAAAATAATAAAAGTGAGAATGTTATCCCCACTTGCCCTTCTCCATATCACTGGCCATACCACATGGCCCCTGTAAGGAAATACATGTTCTGTGGAGCACAGGCAAACACGTGAGAAGATTTCTGTCAATGGCTGACATTACCTGAACTCTTTCACAGAGTCTGACCCAAAGAACATTACAAACAGTTAAATGTTTGAGTTGGGGATTGTCGGTTGGTGCACAAAGGCGTGCCTTGTCGAGGACCTCGGCTACACTTGGCCCAGTTCCCTTTCTCTGTCGTGTGAGACCGCTGGTGGCACCCCGTGAAGGGTCGTCAAGTGACTGGAGTGGTTACGATGATATTGATGATGACGTGACTTGCAGTTCTTTGAAATGATTAAGAATAAAATAGTTTCTAGTATAATTGTCCCAGAAAATTGTGCTTATGTTATAGTACTTTTATTTTATAAACTAGTCAGGAAAGTGACTGAGTTAAAATAATAGGAACTGTTGGGCAGGCTTAGGAGAGACAGTGAGGGGAGTACCCCGGAGATGGGCAGAGCCGTGCAGAACAGCTCCTTCCCAGCCCTGCCCAGACCCCCCCACCGGGCTGTGTGCAGGTCTGTCCCTCCCTGGACCCTCCCCTCGCTGCACAGGTTACAGGGCTTCGTTGGCTGTTCCTCCCACATCTCAGTGGCTTGTGCTCACATTTGGCTGAAATAAAAGCAGATATGTGGGAACAAAGACGTATATATTTTGGAGACCTTTTTATTGAATGTAACTGATTTTACAGTGTCCTATTCATTTCTGCTTAGTAAAAAAGTAAATGTTGCTCAGTCGTGTCCAACTCTTTGTGACCCCATGGACTGTAGCCTACCAGGTTCCTCTGTCCATGGGATTTTCCAGGCAAGAATACTGGAGTGGGTTGCCACTTCCTTCTCCAGGAGATCTTCCCAACCCAGGGATTGAATCCAGCTCTCCTGCGTTGTAGGCAGACGCTTTACCATCTGAGCCACCAGGGAAGTCCTCATTTCTGCTTAGAGTCTCATTAAATCCTGAGTTTCATGAGTCATCCCATCCAGTACCCTTCTTTCCATTGCCAGAGATCCAGTTCAAATTCAAAAATGTAAATAAATATGCATGATGTAAAATGATAAACCACATTCAAGCTACTTAACATATCTGTCATCTGACTTCTTTGCATTTTTTTTGGGTGAGAACACTTCAAATACGTTCTTAGCAAATCTCAAGTATAATATGCCCTATATTATCTGTTTCACCAGGCTGTGCTTAGATTTCCAGAACTCATTCATCCTGTATAACTGAATTTTTGTACCATCTGACCAACATCTATTGTCCCCACATCAAGTTCCAGACAATTGATATTCTGCTCTGTTTTATGAGTTGGGCTTTAGCAGATTCCACATACAATTGAGATAATACAGTATTTTCCTTTCTGTGTTGGCTTATTCCACTTAGCATGATGTGTTTCAGTTTCATACATGTTATCCCACGTGGAAGGATGTCCTTTTTTGAAGGCTGAATATTATTCATTCATATATGTCACATTTTCTTTATGTATGGTATACATCCAGGAAATAAGAGTGTGATGCTACTTCAAATTCCTAGCTTCATAAATTAAAAAGACAAAATACAGCAAATATTGGTAATACTAAGTTTTCTTGAGAATGGGGAGGAATTAAAAGTACCATGTACTACCGATGGGAGTATAAAAAATACATCTATTTAGGAGAACTGATTGGCTTTTACTTATAAACTTAAAATTTATCTAACATATTAGGAAAAAAGTGAAAGTATACATGAACACTGAAAACTCTCTGAACTTCTAAGATACCCTTGCTTTCTGTATTCCTCCACACTAGATGTATAGTTAGTTCCTACTGTATGCAAACATTTCTTTAAAACCAATGACAGGGAAACAGAAGGAGAGAGAGAAAGGTAGGTCCCAGGATCTGCCTCCTCCTGGTTATTATGAAACTCCTAGCGCCAAAACCCCAGGGTGCTATGAGGATTACCTTCAACATCAGCCGCGAGGTTTCCTAAACAGTGCACTGTAACCTACTCATAAACACAGATTCTCAGTAGTCATTGCACTATTGACTGTGCACTTGTCATTTGCCAGAGAGATTTACTCAGATGTTACAACCTTAGTTAGCCTCTGTAAACTTTAAAGTCACAGCCAGTGATCCTTTAAGACCACAGTGGAAGGGGAAAGCTACTTACAGGACTTTTCAGGTACTAGGCAGAATCCATTTCATTCTGGTGTTTCTTTCCATGTGAACCCTCCCTGGTCACACCAGGGTGTCCTGGTGTGGGGTGTAGGGCATCGGGTGCCCCTAAAAGAGAGGTAGAATATGGGTCATGGCTTATGCATTCATTTCTCTAATTGTTTACTGTGTATTCGATTGAAGGGATCATCACAAGTATTTGATATAAGTGAGGTTATTACCTCAAGGTCTCAAACTAGAAGCTCTTCACAGTTAGGCTAAGATTTGAATACATGTCATGGGATTAGTGAGGAGAAGGAACAAGTAGGGACCCTCACTCCGCCCGCTGCATCTACCATCACGCCTCCTCCATCCCTCTACTCCATCCTTCTCTATTGTTCTTTGTGACCTCAATATCTCTGCCCCTGTGACCTCTGGAGATCTCCAAAACTAATTCCTCCCCTTCCTGGCTCCTTTATTGCTTTCCCACTTCCATCCTGTGCATTTTAGACATCCATCATCAGGGACCCTCTAGCCCCCCGATTCCAGAGCTCTCAACTCAGCCCTCCTCCCCTTCTACTGCTCCCAAACCTTGACACTTCATATCCTCCTCCTCCCTGCCCTTTATCCTCCTCTCATTCTAATGGCTCCAGCCATTTCTCATTTCCTGTTATGTTTAATGCCCTCAAATATTCAGTCATCAATTATCAAGTGTCCTTAGTTTCTTCATGATCTTGTACTCTTTTCCCCCACTCCATAATTCCCGACTCTGCAATTTTTGGAAACAGTTTGAGAAGAATAGGTGTTAACTTTAAATGTTTGGTAGAATTCACTTGTGAAGGCATCTTCTCCCAGAATTTTGTTTGCTGGAAGTTTTTTTTTTAATAAGTGATTCCATTTTATTACAGGTAATTCATTTAATAATATTTCCAGTTTCTTCCTCGTTCGGTCTTGGGTGATTGTACGTTTCTAGGAATTTGTCCATTTCCTCTAGATTGATTGTCCAATTCATTAGCATATGATTCTTCATAGTAGTCTCATGCTTGTTAGTGTTTCTGTTGTGTCAGTTGTACCGTCCCCTTTCTCATATCTGATTTTATTGATTTTGGCCTGCTCTTTTTTTTTCTTAATCAGTCTGGCTAAGTTTTGTTTAAGTTTTCAAAGAACCAGCTCTCAATTTCATTAATCTTTTCTATTGATTTTCACTCTTATTTCTGCTCTAATCTCTTAGGTTTTCAAAAATTTTACTAACTTTGAATTTTGTTCTTATTCTTGCTCCTTAGAGTATAAGGTTAGGTTGCACATTTGAAATATTTCTTGTTTGCTCTGGTAAGCATGTATCACACTGTAAACTTCCCTTTTAGAACTGATGTTGCTGTGTCTCAGAGGTTTGAATTTTTATTTTCATTTGTCTCTAGGTATCTATTTCCTCTTCGATTTCTTCAGTGATCCATTGGTTGTTGGATCCATGTTGTTTAGACTTCTCATGTTTGTATTTTTTGCAGTTATATTCTTGTAGTCAATTTGTAGTCTCAGAGCATTGCGTTTGGAAAACAAATACTCGATATGATTTCAGTTTTCTTAAATTTACTGAGGATTCTTTTGAAACCTCTCATGTGATCTATCCTGGAGAAATTTCCATGTGCACTTGAAAAGTGAGTGTATTCTGTTTGTATATTCTGATATATATATCACCTCCCTTTACCCATTAATTGATTGATGGTCACTGCGTTGCCCTGTGGTTGTGGGCTCACAGGGTCTAAAGTCGGTCTTTCTGCCGGTGGGTGAGCTGTGTCCTTGATGTGTTAGCTTGTCCAGAAGTGTCCCAGCACTGCAACCTGTAGGCCCTTTGTTCCGGGTAAGGCTGGGTATTGGGTGTATAGCCTGGAAGGAGGATTGCAGAACAGCATTTGCCAGCACTGTTTCTGTGTGTTAGAAGGAACATTTAAAAACGGCTGCCACCAGTGTCTGTGTCCCCAGGGTGAGCTGCAGTTGCCTCCTGCCAGTCATCAGGTAGATCTGCCCCAGGCTCCTATCACATTACTACTTCTTCCCTGGGTCCCAGAGTATGTAAGACTTTTGTGGGTGCCCATTAGGAGTGAAGTCTCTCTTTCCCCCTCCCCTCTGGGACTCCTGAAATAGAGTCTCACTGGCCTTCAAAGCCAAATTCTCTGGGGGCTTATTTTCTCAGTGCAGGACCTGAAGGCTGGGGAGCCCAACGTGGGGCTTGAATCTCTCTCTCCATTGAGAGAACCTCTGCAATTTTAATTACTTCCCCATTTGGGAGTTGTCAGTGTAGCGGTGTGGACCTAACCATATCACAACTCCATCCCTACCACACATCTCATCAGTCCTTCTTTATACCTGTAGTTGTAGAAGGCCTTTTCTGATAGGTTCCAGGCCTTTTTCATGATTATTCTGTAAATATTCGTACTTTTTGTTTACCTATGAGAAGAGGTGGGTTCTGGGTCTTCCAATTCCACCATCTTCTCCCAGCTCTCCAATGTGTTGTAGTTTTGATTTTTTTTTCCTGCAGTTTAATCTTTGAACATTTGACTTTTCTCTGTAATTACTTAACAGAAGGTAGTTTATATCTAATTCTGTGCCATCACTGTTTTGACATGTTATAGAGTTTTTAATTGAAATTTAATTAATATATAAAATCATGTTAATTACAGGAAATACAACACTTGATTCAACATCTGTATACATTGCAAAATGACCAACATAATTAGTCTAGTTACTACCTATCATCATAACAAGTTACAAAATTAACTTTTTTCCATTGAGAACTGAACAGTTAGTTACTTTCTTAGTCAAAATTATTGTACTACCAATTTGGAAGTAGCTGAGTCACCATGGTATACATTTTATGTACATTTTTACACAACTGGAATTTGTACCTCTTAACCCCCTTCACCCATTTGTGCAACCCTCTACCACACTTCCCTTCTGGCGCCATCAATCTATGTATTTATGAGTTTTGTGTTTTAGGTTCCATATAATAGTGATCATACAGTAATTGTCTTTATCTGATATACTTCACTTAAACCTATAATCCCAAGATTTATCCAGGTTGTCACAAATGGCAATATTTCATTCTTTTTTATGGTTGAATAATATTCTAATGTATGTATTGAAATATTCAGACATATGCATATATATGCCTACATGTGTGTATATGTGTATACATACACACATATATCACATCTATATATTCATTTATAGATATTTATGTGTCCAATCTGTGTATATATATATGTGTACAGAAATATTCAGACACACATGCACATGTATATATTCTTACATATTGTTGCTAAGTCGCCTCATTCGTGTCCGACTCTGTGCGACCCCATAGACGGCAGCCCACCAGGCTCCCCTGTCCCTGGGATTTGCCAGGCAAGAACACTGGAGTGGGTTGCCATTTCCTTCTCCAATGCATGAAAGTGAAAAGTGAAAGTGAAGTCGCTCAGTCGTGTCCGACTCTTTGTGACCCCATGGATTACAGCCCGCCAGGCTCCTCCGTCTGTGGGATTTTCCAGGCAAGAGTACTGGAGTGGGGTGCCATCGCCTTCTCCAATTCTTATATATATATATGTGTCTGTATATATATATGTGTGTGTGTGTATACACATATATCACATCTTTTTCAATTCACCTGTCAGTGGTTCTTAGGTTGTTTCCATATCTTGACTATAGGAAATAATGCTGTAATGAACATGGGGTACATATGTATTTTCCAATTAGTGTTTCCTTTTCTTCCAGATAAGTATCCAAAAGTGGCACTGCATTATTGTATAGTATATTTTTAATTTTTTGAGGAATTCCCATACTGTTTTCCATAGTGACTGAACCTATTTACATTCCCACCAACAGTATGCTAGAATTCCCTTTTATCCACATTCTCATCACTGCTTTTATTTTTTGTCTTTTTGATAATAGCCAGGTGTGAGGTTATATGTCATCGGGTTTGATTTGCATTTTCCCAATTTAAGTGATGTTGAGCATTTTTCATGTGTCTGTTGGACATGTATATAGGTATTTACTTTCGAAAAAAGTGTATATTTACATTTTCTGCCCAGTTCAGTTTTTAGCAGGATTGTTTGTATTTTTTTTTTTTTTGCTGTTTTTCTTTTTTCATTATAGAGCTGTATGAATTTTAATATTGTGGATATAAGCGCCTCATTTGTATATGATCTGCAAATATCTTCTGTCATTCAGTAGGTTCTGTTTTTATTCTGTTGATGGTTCCTCTGTGCATAAGCTTTTTAGTTTGATGTCCTACCATTTGCTTTTATTGCTTTCACTTTTTTTGTCAGATTCAAAAAATCATCTCCAAGACCTATGTCAAGGAACTTGCCACATTTACATTTTTTTCTATGAGTTTTATGGTTTTACATTTTCCATTCAAGTCTTTAATCCATTTTATTTTTTGTGCATGGTGTTAGACAGTGGTCCAGTTTCATTTTTTTGCATGTGGCTGCCAACATGTTTTCCCAACAATGTTTACTAAAGAGATTATTGTATTTCTTCATTGTGTATTCTTTGCTTCTTTGTCATGTTAATGGACCATATATGCTTAGGTTTATTTCTTTTCTCTTTTTGTTATGCCAATACTATTTTGTCTTTATTGTCATAGCTTTGTAATAGAATTTCATATCTTTAAGCACACAGCCTCTAGTTTTTTTTTTCTCTCATATTGCTTTCACTGTTTGAATTCTTTTGTAGTTCCATGCAAATTTTAGAATTTTTTGTTCTATGTCTGTGAAAAATGCTACTGATAGTTGGATAGGGATTGCACTGAGCTTGCATATTGCTTTGGGAAGCATGATCATTTTAACAATATAAATTCTTTTAATTCATGGGCAAAGACTATCTTAGCATTTATTTGTGTTGTCTTCAATTTCTTTCCTTTGTGTCTTGTCATTTTTAGTACAGAGGCTTTCATTCTCTTGGATAAATATATTCTTAGGTATTTTTCTCATGTAATTGTAAATGGAATTATTTTCTTCATGTCTTTCAGATATTTTGTTGTTAGTGTATAGATTTACAACTGATTTTATATGTTGATTCTGTACCCTGCAACTTGATTGAATTTATTCGTTCTACCATTCTGGGGAGGAGTCATATACAAGATCATCCATTTTGGGGGGAGTCCTATACAAGATCATGTTTTCTGAAAATAGAGAAAGCTTTGCTTCTTCCTCTCCATTTTGGAGGCCTTTTCATTTCTTATTTTTGTGTCAGATAGCTCTTGGAATTCTCCAGGCCAGAATCCTGGAGTGGGTAGCCGTTCCCTTCTCCAGGGGATCTTCCCAACCCAGGGATCAAAATCAGGTCTCCCGCATTGCAGGCGTGTTCTTTACCAGCTGAGCCACTAGGGAAGCCCTGTTAGGACTAGAGTACTGTCTTTAATAAGAATAGTTAATGTGGATATGCTTGTTCCTGATTTTTAAAGAAAAGCTTTCAGTTTTTCACCATTAGGTATAAGGTTAGTTGTGGGTCTATACCGTATGGCCTTGTTTTGAGGTATGCTCCTTCTGTTCCCAGTTTGAGAGCTTTTGTCAAAAAGGGCATTGAATTTTGTCAAATGGTTTTTCTGAATTTACTGAAAGGATCATATATCAATATTTATTCTTCATTATATTAACATTGCATATCACCCTTATTGATTTATATATATATATAATTTATATACATCTTATATATGTTATATATAACAAAAAGCTTGTGCCAACCTTCCATGCCAGGAGTAGATTCAACTTGTTAATGGTGTATAGCCTTTTAAATTTGCTGTTGAATTTGGTAATACTTTTGCTGAGAATTTTTGCATTTATATCTTAATGGGTGCATTAGAAGCTTTAGTCAAAATTCAGTATCCATTCATGATAAAAACTCTAAACCAACTGGATATAGAAATAAATGTACCTCAACATAAAAATGGCCACATAACAAACCCATGATCAACATAATACTCATTATGGTATTATGGCGAAAAGCTGAAGCTTTTGTTCTATGATCAGAACAAGACAATGATATTACTCTGTAACATTTATTTAACATAGCACTAGATGTCCTGGCCAAAACAATTAGGCAAGAAAAGAACTAAAAGATATCCAATAAGGAAAGTCAGAAGGAAAATTGTCTTCATTTTCAGTGTGATATTATATCAGAAACCCCTAAAGAACCCACCCTCTCCCAATTTTGCTAGAACTACTAAACAAATTTAGGAAATTTGCAGGATATAAAATCAATATAAAAAAGCAGTTGTTTTTCTACATAGGGACAATATACTATCAGAAATATAATTGGAAACAATCCCATTTTCAATTACATTGAAAACAAATACATAGGAATAAATCTGAAAAAGGTGAAACATCTATATACTAAAAACTATAAAATACTAATGAAAGAAATGAAAGACCTATAATAGAAATATGTTCCGTGCTCATGGATTGGAAGAATTTATATTGATAAATTATTCATACTACCCCCAAAGATCTATAGATTCAATGCCATTCATATCAAAATTATAATGGCAATTTTCAAAGAAACAGAAAACAAATCCTAAAATTGTATGAAACTACAAAAGATCTTACATAGCTAAAGCAATCTTGGCAAGATAAACAAAGCTGGAGCATCACATGTTTTCATTTTATTTTATTATTTATTTTTGTCCACACTGTGCAGCATGTGGGCTCTCAGTTCCCTGACCAGGGATAAAACCCTAAGCCCTCTAAAGTGGAAGCATGAAGTCTTAACCACTGGACCAATAGGGAACTCCCTCACTGACCTAATTTTCAACTTTCATGGGTTTGTTACATGGCCATATTTATGCTGAGGTACATTTCCTTCATATCTAGTTGGTTTAGAGTTTTTATCATAAATGGGTATTGAATTTTGCCAAAAGCTTCTAATGCACCCATTAAGATACAAATGCAAAAATTCTTAAACAAAAGTATAACCAAATTCAACAGCAAATTTAAAAGGTTGTACACCATTATCAAGTGGAATCTACCCCTGGCATGGAAGGTTGGCACAACCTTATTGTTAAAGATTTAATAAACCAGTAAGGTATTGGTATAAAAACAGACATTCATCAGTGGAAAAGAAAAGAAACTCAGACATGTATGTTTAATTAATTTATGACAAAGGACCAAGGAGTGTACAATGGTGAAAAGATAGTCTCTTTAACACCTGGTCTTTGGAAAACAACAGCAATATGCAAATAAATCCCCCCCCCAAAAAACAAAAACTGGACACTTCTTATACAATACATAAAAGCCAATTATTAATAAAAATGAATTAAAGACCTAAATTTAAGACCTGAAATAAAACTCAGAAAGGGAAGACTCCTGAACATTGGTCTTGGCAATGACTTTCTCCTGTTGTTGAATTTGATACCGAAAGAAAAAATACACAGAGAGACCATTTCATTCTATAATCTTCTTTGCTACAAAAGAAACCATAAAGAGAGATTAAAAGGTAACCCTTAAATTTGGAAAAAAAGACTTGGCTATTAACCCCTTACTGACATAATTTATAGAACACATAAAGAATTTACAACTTAAGAATTTCTGGCAGTCTAGTAGTTTGGTTCAGTTCAGTCACTCAGTCGTGTCCTACTCTTCTAATCCCATGGACTGCAGCATGCCAGGTTTTTCTGTCCATCACCAACTCCCAGAGTTTGCTCAAACTCATGTCCATTGAGGTGGTGATGCCATCCAACCATCTCATCCTCTATCATCCCCTTCTCCTCCCACCTTCAATCTTTCCCAGCATCAGGGTCTTTTCCAGTGAGTTGGCGCTTTGCATCAGGTGGCTAAACTACTGGAGCTTCAGCTTCAGCATCTGTCCTTCCAATGAATATTCAGGACTGATTTCCTTTAGGATGGACTGGTTGAATCTCCTTGCAGTCCAAGGGACTCTCAAGAGTCTTCTCCAACACCGTAGTTCAAAAACATCAGTTCTTCAGTTCTCAGCCTTCTTTATGGAACAACTCTCTTATCCATAGATAACTACTGGAAAAACCTTGGCTTTGACTGTATGGACCTTTGTCAGTAAAGTAATGCCTCTGCTTTTTAATATGCTGTCTAGGTTTGTCATAGCTTTTCTTCTAAAAAGCAAGCATCTTTTAATTTCATAGCTTCAGTCAGCATCTGCAGTGATTTTGGAAAAGCCCAAGAACATAAATTCTTGGAGAAGGCAATGGCACCCCACTCCAGTACTCTTGCCTGGAAAATCCCATGGACGGAGGACCCTGGTAGGCTGCGATCCATGGGGTCACTAAGAGTCAGAAATGACTGAGCGACTTCACTTTCACTTTTCACTTTCATGCACTGGAGAAGGAAATGGCAACCCACTCTAGTGTTCTTGCCTGGAGAATCCCAGGGACGGGGGAGCCTGGTGGGCTGCCGTCTATGGGGACGCACAGAGTCGGACACAACTGAAGCGACTTAGCAGCAGCAGCAGCAGCAACATAAACTCTGTCCTGTTACCATTGTTTTCCCATCTATTTGCTATGAAGTGATGGGACCAGATACCATGATCTTAGTTTCTTGAATTTTAAGTTTTAAGCCAGCATTTTCACTCTCTTCTTTCACTTTCATCAAGAGGCTCTTTAGTTCCTCTTCGCTTTCTGCCATAAGGGTGGTGGTATCTGCATATCTGAGGTTATTGATATTTCTCCCTGGAATTTTGATTCCAGCTTGTGCTTCACCCAGCCCGGCATTCCTCATGATGTACTGTGAATACAAGTTAAATAAGCAAGGTGACAATATACAGCCTTGACGTTCTGCTTTCCCAATTTGGAACCAGTCCATTGTTCCATGTCTGGTTCTAACTGTTGCTTCTTGACCTGCATATAGATTTCTCAAGAGGCAGGTCAGGTGGTCAGGTATTCCCATCTGTTTAATAATTTTCCACAGTTTTTTGTGATGCACACAGTCAAAAGCTTTAGCATAGTCAAATGAAAGAGAAGATGTTTTTCTGGAATTCTCTTGCTTTTTCTATTTTCCAACGGTGTTGGCTATTAGACCTCTGGTTCCTCTGCCTTTTTAAAATCCAGCTTGAACACCTGAAAGTTCTTGGTTCACGTACTGTTGAACTTAGGCTTCAACAGAGAATTTTGTTGCATTACTGTGCTAGTGTGAGATGAGTGCAATTGTGCAGTACTTTAAACATTCTTTGGCATTGCATTCTTTGGGATTAGAATCAAAACTGACATTTTCCAGCCCTGTGGCCACTGCTGAGTTTTCCAAATTTGCTGGCATATTGAGTGCAACACTTTCACAGCATCATCATTTAGGATTTGAAATAGCTCAGCTGTAATCCCATCACCTCCACTAGCTTTGTTCGTAGTGATGCTTCGTAAGGCCCACTTGACTTCCCACTCCAGGATGTCTGGCTCTAGGTGAGTGATCACACCACAGTAGTTATCTGGGTCATGAAGATCTTTTTTGTATAGTTCTGCTATGTATTCTTGCCACCTCTTCTTAATATCTTCTGTTTCTGTTGGTTTCAGATGAACACAAAAGTGATTCAGTTATGCATCTACACATACACATTATTTTCAGCTTCAGTTTTTATAGACTTTATGGAAACAAGTTGAGTACAATTTCCTGTGATACAGAATCAGGCTAAATTGGTGACCTGTACTATTTATGTATGTGTGTGTGTGTATAAGTTTCAGCCAATCAGAATTTATCTTCTCCTCCCAACATTCCTCTTTAATAAGACTGAGCATGTCTTCTAAAGTCTGAGTCTTCTCATTTGTGAATTGCTACATAAAATCCATCTCCAAGTGTTATCACATGACACTTGCCTTTCTCTGCCATATGTGCTTTCCTTCCTTCCTTCCTTCCTTTCATGTTGCTGAGGAACGTTTTTGTTATGCTTCTTTATGGCTAAGTTTACCTTGTCTCTCTGGAGCAGTTCTTCCTTATCCATTCATTGTCCATGGACATTTTGGCCTCTTAGTTGTCTTGACTTTTGTCAGTATTGGGTGATGGGGGGAATGTTGGGGTGCCTGTGTCTTCTCCAACAGAGGAGGTTTCCTCTGAATGGAGGGCCTGGCATGGGTGTGCCTGATGATATGAATGCTTTTTTTTTTTCCCATAGTTTCCCAAGAAACCTTGGCACATTTGTCCAGGTAGCTCTTTTCATTGCCAGGGACAGCTTAGGAGCTTTCCCTTTACCCGGCGCTCCAGCAGTTATGGATAATAAAAGTGATATTGATAAACCCTCCCTCTGACTGGTGTGAGTTGATACCTCCTTGCCATTTCAGTCCCTTGTCTCTGATCATGAATGATGTAGACTAGGCTCTGCGGGGGCGGGGGTGGTCTTTCTTTCCTGTTTGATTTTAAATGGTGTGTGGGATGTTTCCCTCTTGAAATTGGCCTCTGAAGACTCGTTTGGATTTCAGTTGTTGCAGAACCTTTCCCAGCCTATTTCCTGAGTGCTGGTGTCATTGACAGCCCCTAGGCCTTCTGAATATTCCTTGCCCTGCAGCAGAGGTTTCACTGTTGCTGTTATGAGCCATGTCCACAAGGTGGCAGCACTTCCATCTCCTTAATGGGGACAAAGGAGCCTTAGTGACCCTGGCCTTCTGAGTTGTCATTTGGAATGCCATGTGCCAGAGGAAAGCCTGTCTGACTTCTTACTTGACTTGCGAAAAATGTTGACCGCTGTGTTTGAGGCGGCGCTCAGTTTTAGGGGATGACTTTGAAAATAGCAACTGGCCTAGGGATCCTCATCAGCGGGAGACCTGGAGATCAGCTGGCTTTTCAAAGCTTTTCAGCACAGGGGCTTGACCATACTTGGTATGATCTAGGTTTGAATTTGCTCTTGGGGGATGGCCTGCATGTGGAGACTGTGGTCCTAGGCAGATTGGACTGGGCAGCACAGGTGCAAAGGGGGCTCGTGTTCTGGGGACACCTCCCTGAGTCCCAGGACATTCAGGCTAAGACTGAGCCTGGTTAGCCTGCAGAGATGAGACATTAGCCCTGGAAATGGGGGCAGGAAAGAAGTAGGGTAGGCAGAAGTTCTTGTCTTTTTTTTTTTTTAATTTCTGTCAGCTTTATGTTTAATCTTTCTAGGAATATCCTTGGTTTACAATGCTTGTTTCTTTCAGGTGTATAGCAAAGAGTTTCATTATGCCTTTAAACATACCCATTATTTTCATTTCTGTACCCTTCAGTTCAGTTCAGTTGTTCAGTCATGTCCGACACTTTGTGACCCCATGAACTGCAGCGCGCCAGGCCTCCCTGTCCATCAGCAACTCCCGGAGTTCACCCAAACCCATGTCCATCGAGTCGGTGATGCCATCCAACCATCGCATTCACTGTCCTCGCCTTTTCCTCCTGCCCTCAATCTTTCCCAGCATCAGAGTCTTTTCCAGGGAGTCAGCTCTTTGCATCAGGTGGCCAAAGTATTGGAGTTTCAGCTTCAACATCAGTCCTTCCAATGAACACTCAGGACTGATCTTTAGGATGGACTGGTTGGATCTCCTTGCAGTCCAAGGGACTCTCAAGAGTCTTCTCCAACACCACAGTTCAAAAGCATCAATTCTTTGGCGCTCAGCTTTCTTTATAGTTCAACTCTCACATCCATACATGACCACTGGAAAAACCATAGCCTTGACTAGACAGACCTTTGTTGGCAAAGTAATGTCTCTGCTTTTGAATATGCTATCTAGGTTGGTCATAACTTTCCTTCCAAGGAGTAAGCATCTTTTAATTTCATGGCTGCAGTCACCATCTGCAGTGATTTTGGAGCCCAGAAAAATAAAGTCTGACACTGTTTCCACTGTTTCCCCATCTATTTCCCATGAAGTGATGGGACCGGATGCCATGATCTTCATTTTCTAAATGTTGAGCTTTAAGCCAACTTTTTCACTCTCCACTTTCACTTTCATCAAGAGGCTCTTTAGCTCCTCTTCACTTTCTGCCATAAGGGTGGTATCATCTGCATATCTGAGGTTATTGATATTTCTCCCGGCAATCTTGATTCCAGCTTGTGTTACTTCCAGTCCAGCATTTCTCATGATGTACTCTGCATATAAGTTAAATAAACAGGGTGACAATATACAGCCTTGACGTACTCCTTTTCCTATTTGGAACCAGTCTGTTGTTCCATGTCCAGTTCTAACTGTTGCTTCCTGACCTGCATACAAATTTTTCAAGAGGCAGGTCAGGTGGTCTGGTATTCCCATCTCTGTACCCTTCAGTTCAGTTCAGTCGCTCAGTCATGTCTGATTCTTTGCGACCCCATGAATTGCAGCACGCCAGGCCTCTCTGTCCATCACCAACTCCCGGAGTTTACTGAAACTCACGTCCATCGAGTCGGTGATGCCATCCAGCCATCTCATCTTCTGTCATCCCCTTCTCCTCCTGGCCCCAATTCCTCCCGGCCCCAATTCCTCCCAGCTCAGAGTCTTTTCCAATGAGTCAACTCTTTGCATGAGGTGGCCAAAGTATTGGAGTTTCAGCTTTAGCATCAGTCCTTCCAAAGAACACCCAAGACTGATCTTTAGGATGGACTGGTTGAATCTCCTTGCAGTCCAAGGGACTCTCAAGAGTCTTCTCCAACACCACAGTTCAAAAGCATCAATTCTTCGGCGCTCAGCCTGTTGGTGACCTATTTATATGTGTGTGTGTATAGGTTTCAGCCACTCAGAATTTATCTTCTCCCTCCCTCCCTTCCTTTTTAATAACACTAAGTATGCCTTCTAAAGTGAGTCTGTTTCTCATTTGTGAATTGCTACATACAATCCACCTCCAAGTGATATCACATGACACCTGCCTTTATCCGATGTATGTACTTCTCTTAGTTCCGTCCATGTTGCTGAGAAAGGTTTTTCATTATGCTTCTTTATGACTGTTTACCTTCTCTCTCTGGAGCAGGTCTTCCTTATCCTTTCATTGGTCCATGAACATTTTGGCCTTTTCATTATCTTGAGTTTTGTCAGTATTAGGTGCTCTGGGGAAGGTTGAGATGCCTGTGTCTTCTCCAATGGAGGAGGTTTCTTCTGCATATAGGGCCTGGCATGGGTGTGCCTGATGATATGATTGCTTTATTTTTATTCATAGTTTCCCAAGTAACCTCGGCACCTATGTCCAGGTAGTTCTTTACATTTTTCATTGCCACGAACACCTCAGAACGTTTCCTTTACCCAGCACCCACTCCAGCAGTTATGGTTCATAAAAGTAATATCAATAACCCCTCTCTCCCTCTGGTGTGAGGTGATACCTCCTTGCCGTTTGAGTTCCTTGTCTCAAATCATGAACAATGTAGACCAGGCTCTGGGGGTGTTTTTCTTTCCTGCTTGATTGTAAACAGTGTGACTAAGGTTTCCTTCTTGAAATTGGCCTAAATTGGCATCTGAAAACTCGAATCGATTGCAGTTCTCTTTGGAGTACCTTTCCCAGCCTATTTCCTGAGTGCGGTGTCATTGACAGCCCCCAGGCGGAGAAGGCAATGGCACCCCACTCCAGTACTCTTGCTTGGAAAATCCCATGGACGGAGGAGCCTGGTAGGCTGCAATCCATGGGGTTGCTAAGAGTCGGACACGACTGAGCGACTTCACTTTCACTTTTCACTTTCATGCATTGGAGAAGGAAATGGCAGCCCACTCCAGTGTTTTTGCCTGGAGAATCCCAGGGACGGGGGAGCCTGGTGGGCTGCCGTCTATGGGGTCGCACAGAGTCGGAAACGACTGAAGTGATTTAGCATAGCATAGGCCTTCTGAACATTCCTCGCCCTGCCGCAGAGGTTTCAGTGTTGCTGTTATGAGATGTGTCCACAAGGTGGCAGCACTTCTACATTTCCCCACTCTCTTTAATGGAGCCGACGGAGCCTTAGTGAAACTGGACTTCCTGAGTTGTCCTTTGGAATGCCATGTGCCAGAGAAAAGCCCAAGGGCTTCTGTCATATGACTTCTTCCCCCTGACACTTCACTCGCGACAAATGTCGACCCCTTCCAAATTGCTGTGTTTGAGGCAGCTGTCATTTTTAGGGTAGGGCTTCAAGCCTGGAAAATCCCATGGATAGAGGAACCTGGCAGGCTACAGTCCATGGGGTCGCAAAGAGTTGGACACGACTTAGCGACTTCACTTCACTTTGAAAAAGGCAGGGCTTTGAGAAGGTAACTGCAGTCGAGATCCACATTAGCTGTAGACCAGCTGGCTTTTCAAAGCTTTTCCAGCACAGGGACTTGACCAAACTTGGGATACACTAGGCTGGAATTTCCTCTTGGGGGATGACCTGCATGTGGAGAATGTGATCCCAGGCAGATTGGACTGGGAAGAACAGGTGCAAAGGGGGCTCGTGTTCTGGGGACACTTCCTGGCTCCCTGAGCCCCTGGGCATCCCAGCCTTGAAACCAAGCCTAGTCAGCCTGCAGAGACTTAATACTAGCCCTGGAAAAGGTGGCTAGAAAGAAGTAGGGTAGGCAATGGTGGTTTCCTTTTTTTTTTTTTGTTCCCCTGTTAACATTTAATTTTTCTAGGAATATCCTTGGTTTACAATGCTTGTTTCTTTCAGATGTACAGTAAGGAGTTTCGTCATGCCTCTAAACATACCTATTCTTTTCAGCTTCTGCACCCATATATGTTATTAAAGCCAGCTGAGTTGAATTTCTTCTTGATTTATTTTATACACACACACACACAGGTGTCTATTAATGTACAGGTTTCAACCACCTTCTAATTTATCTTTCCTTCACTCCTTTCTTCTTGGGAAACCCTGGCTTCATTTTCTCACCTCTCTGCACTGGTTTTTGTGTTCTAAATTCATTGATAAGTTTTCTGATTCCACCTTTAAGTGATATCATAGACTGATTGCTATTCTCTGTCTCATTTACTTTACTGAGTTCCATCCATGGTGCTGAGAAAAGCCTTTTTAAATTCTTCTTCATTGCTAAGATTTGGTTGCCTCTCTGTGGCACTTCTTATACATTCGTCTGTCCATGAAAATCTGGGCCCCATCCGTATCATGGCTGTTAGTAACTGCTGTTTGTGGTGTAATCATCAGCTCTGGAATTAAAGAAAAAAATGTGATTTCATGTGATTAATATGAAGGAATGTAGAGAAAAAAGTTTGCCCTTTTGTCCTTCTTGAGAGCCCTAGACCCCTTTCTCCTCTGGGACCCTGGACTTCTTATCAGCCTACCTAAGACTTGACTCTCTCACTATCCTTCCTGTTTGATTGTAAACGGTTTGTGTCATGTTTCCCTCTTGAAATTGGCCTCTTCCATATTTCCCCACTCTCTTCAATGGAGCCGACAGAGCCTTAGTGAAACTGGCCTTCCTGAGTTGTCATTTGGAATGCCATGTGCCAGAGGAAAGCCCAAGGGCTTCTGTTGTCTGACTTCTCCCCACCAACACTTCACTTGCGACAAATGTTGACCCCTTAAAAACCACTGTATTTGAGGCAGCTGTCATTGTTAGGGGAGGACTTTGAAACAGACAACTGGCATAGGGATCCGCATCAGCTGGAGACCTGGAGACCAGCTGGATTTTCAAAGCTCTTCCTGCACACCGGCTTGACGATATTTGAGATGCTCTAGGCTTGAATTTGCTCATGGGGGATGGCATCCGTGTGGAGACTGTGGTCCCAGGCAGATTGGACTGGGCAACACAGGTACAAAAGTGGCTTGTCTTCTGGAGATACCTCCCTGGCTCCCTGAGCCCCAGCACATCCCTGCCTTGAGACCAAGCCTAGTCAGCCTGCAGAGATTGATGTTAGCCCAGGAAAAGGAGTCTAGAAGGCAGTAGAGAAGGCGGTGGTTGTTTTGTTTTTTTTTTCAGTAAGTGTTAATTTTTTTAAGGAATATCCTTGGTTTACAATTGTTGTGTCCTTCAGATGTATAGTAATGAATTTCGTTATGCCTCTAAATATACCTATTATTTTCAGCTTCTGTACCCATAGACATTATTAAAGCCTGCTGATCAAATTCCCCGTGATAATTCAGTAGATCTTCTTGTTGATCTATTTTATACACACACACGCACGTGTCTATTAGTGTGTATAGGTTTCAACCACTTTCTAATTTATCTTTCCTTCACACCTTTCTTTTCTGGAAACCCTGGCTTCCTTTTTTAATGTCTCTGGGTTGATTTCTGTTTCAATTTTATTCATAAGATGAGTTTTCCGAATCCACCTCTAAGTGATATCACAGGCTGATTCCCATTCTCGGTCTCATTTACTTTATCGACTTCCATCCGTGGTGCCAAGAAAGGCCTTATTATCTTCTATTCCATGGCTTCCTCTGTGGTCTCTCTATGGCACTCCCTCATCCATTCGTCTGTCCATGGACATTTGGGCCACGTCCGTGTCCGGCTGTTGTCAATAGTAAGTGTTGTGGCCTGGGGTGTCTGTCCTTTCCAGGGAAGGATGTTTCAGGATAGGGGTCCAGCTGTGAGGATGCCTGAAGATGTGATTGCTGTATATCTTGTTTCCCAAGGATCTTCCATACTCTTCTCCATGTGGTCCTTTACACTTTGAATTTCCATGTATGACAGCTTCAGAGGCTTCTTTTTTCCCTGATGCCCACTCTGGCATTTATTGTTTGTAAATATTTAAGGACAAAAACTGTGTGTGGTGTGAGGGGATACTCCCTTGCCATCTTAAGTGTCTTGCCTCTAATCATCAGCAATGTAGGCCACTGTGTCCTGGGTTTAGCCTGTCAATGTTTTATAATGTGTTACACTGTGAGTGATATTCACCTCTAGAAATTGGCCCCCAAAACTCACCCTGATTTCAAATATTGATGGCTCCCCAGGACATTTTTGGATGTGAGGTGTTGATTGCATCCCCTAGGTGTGGGACTATTTTGTGCCCAGATGCTGAGATGTCAGTGCTTCTGTGACCCAGGCATCTCAAGGCCTTATGGCTGCTTCCTTTGGAACTCGGGTTGAGGGGCTACCACAGCTTTGAAACTGGCCCTCCTGAATTGTGATTTGGAATGCCACGCATCACCAAAAGGCCCTAGAGCTTCTGTTTTCTTCCTTTTTGGCTGTGACTTTTCACGCAAGACAAATTTAACTGTTGCAAAATCGCTTTTGTGAGGGTTCTGTTTTTAGGCAAGGCCTTTTAAAGAGGATGCTGGAGCAGGAATCCACATCACTTGGAAACCAGGACAACAGCTGGTTCTCTAAGCTCTTCCAGCTCAGAGGTTGTACCATACTTGGGATGCACTGTTGCTGCTGCTAAGTCACTTCAGTCGTGTCCAACTCTGTACGACCCCATAGACTGCAGCCCACCAGGCTCCTCCACCCATGGGATTTTCTAGGCAAGAGTACTGGAGTGGCTTGCCATTGCCTTCTCCGTTGGGATGCACTAGGCTTGCTTTTGCTTCTGGTGGGGCGTCCTGTCTCTGAAGGCTGTGGTTCCACCCTAGGGGACCAGGCGTTACCATTGCAAATGGGGCTCATGTGCCTGGACAACCTCCCTTCCCTCCTGAGCTCCAATATATTCCAGTGTTGAGATGTCTCAGGCTGCATGGATGTGACACCAGCCTGGGAAAAGGAAACCAGAGAAGACTACAGTAGGCAAAATTTCCCCTCTGTATTTTACTGTCTCTTTCTCTAGGAGTATCGCTGATTTCCAAGGTTTTGTTGGTTTCAGATGATCTCAAAAGTGATTCTGTTATTCATCTACATAATCCCATTATTTTCAGCTTCAGTTTTTAGAGACTTTATCAAGCAAATTGAGTATAATTTCCTGTGATACGGAGTCTGTGTTGGTGACCTAGTCTATTTATATATGTGTGTGTGTGTACACATTTCAGCCACTCAGAATTTACCTTCTCTTCCCACCTTTCTTCTTTAATAAGACTGAGTATGTCTTCTAAAATCTGTTTCTCCGTTGTGAATTACATGTGATATTACATGACACTTGCCTTTATCCGTCCGTTGAACGTGCATTCCTTCCTTCTGTCCATGTTGCTGAGAAAGGTTTCTTGGTTATGCTTCTTCGTGGCTAAGTTTACCTTGTCTCTCTGGAGCAGGTCTTCCTTATCCTTTCATCGGTCCATGGACATTTTGGTCTCTTCATTGTCTTGACTTTGTCAATATTGAGTGATGTGTCTTGACTTTGTCAATATTGAGTGATGTGGAGAATGTTGGGGTGCCTGTGTTTTCTCCAATGGAGGAGGTTTCCTTTGCATAGAGGGCCTGCCATAGGTGGGCCTAATGATATAAATGCTTTATTTTTCTTCATAGTTGCCCAAGGAACTTTGGCACATTTGTCCAGGTAGCTCTTTACATTTTTCATTGCCATGGACAGCTTAGGAACTTTTCCTTTACCCGGTACCCACTCCAGCAGTTATGGTTCATAAAAGTGATATCGATAACCCCTGCCTCTGACTGGTGTGAGGCGACACCTCGTCGTCGTTTCAGCCCCTTGTCTCTGATCATTAACAATGTAGACCAGGCTCTTGGGGGTGTCTTTTTTCCTGTTTGATTGTTAACGGTGTGTGTCATGTTTCCCTCTTGAAACTGGCCTTTGAAAACGCGTTTGGATTTTACATCTCTCTGCAGAAACTTTCCCAGCTTATTTCCTGAGTGTTGTCATGGACAGCCCCAGGCCTTCTGAATATTCCTTGCCCTGCAGTAGAGGTTTCAGTGTTGCTGTTATGAGTTGTGTCCACAAGGCGGCAGCACTTCCGCATTCCCCACTCTTTAATGGGGCCAAAGGAGTTTAGTGAATCTTGCCTGCCTGAGTTGCAATTCGGAATGCTATTGGCCAGAAAAAGCCCAAGGGCTTCTATTGTCTGACTTCATCCCCCTGATACTTCACTCACAACAAATGTTGGCCCCTGCAAAATCTCTGTGTTTGAGGCAGCTGTCGTTTTTAGGGGAGGGCTTTGAAACAGACAGCTGGCGTGGGGATCCGCATCAGCTGGAGACCCGCTGGCTTTTCGAAGCTCTTCAACCACAGGGGCTTGACCATACCTGGGATGCACTAGGCTTGAATTTGCTCTTAGGGGATGGTCTGCATGTGGAGACTGTGGTCCCAGGCAGATTGGACTGGGCAGAACAGGTACAAAAGGGGCTTGTGTTCTGGGGACACCTCCCTGGCTCCCTGAGCCCCAGGACATCCCAGTCTAGAGACCAAGCCTGATCAGCCTGCAGAAATGAGATATTAGCCTGGGAAATGGTGGCTAGAAAGAAGTAGGGTAGCAGCGATTGTTGTCTTTTCTCCCCCCCAATAGCTTTACATTTAATTTTTCTAGAAATATCTTTTTTTTACACTGCTTGTTTCTTTCAGATGTACAACAAGGAGTTTTGTTATACCTTTAAACATACCCATTATTTTCAGTTTCAGTACCCATAGACATTATTAAAGCTGGCTGAGTCGAATTTCCCGTGATAATTCAGTAGGTTTTCTTGATCTATTTTATATACACACACTCATATATAGGTATCTATTACTGTGTATAGGTTTCAACCACCTTCTAATTTTTCTTTCCTTCACACCTTTCTCCTTTGGAAACCCTGGCTTCTTTTTCTAATGTCTGAGTTGATTTCTCTGTTCTAAATTCATTCTTAAGATGAATATTTCACCTCTAAGTGATATCACAGGCTGATTGCCATTCTGTCTCATTTACTTTCCTGACTTCCGTCCATGGTGCTGAGAAAGGCCTTATTCTAATTCTTTACTGCTAAGTTTTGTCTGTCTAGAGCAGGTCTTCCTTATCCATTCATCTGTCCCTGGACAATTTGGCCTCCTCATTGTCTGGACTATTGTCAATATTGGGTGCTCTGGGGAATGTTGGGGTGCCGTATCTTTTCGAATGGAGGTTCTTCTGCATAGAGGGCCTGGCATGGGTTGCCTGATGATCTGAATGCTCTAATTGTGTTCATAGTTTCCCAAGGAGCCTTGGTACCTTTGTCCAGATACTTCTGTACATTTTTCATTGCCATGGACAGCTTAGGAACTTTTCCTTTACCCGGCACCCACTCCAGCAGTTATGGTTCATGAAAGTGATACCGATAACTCTGTCTGACTGGCGTGAGGTAAGACCTCCTTGCCCTTTCAGTCCCTTGTCTGTCTCTAATCATTAATAATGTAGGGGTTGTTTTTCTTTCCTATTTGATTGTAAGCGGTGTGAGTCATGTTTACCTCTTGAAATTGACATCTGCAAAACTTGTCTTGATTTCAGCTCTCTTGGTATTAGGTTTCCAGGCCTACTTCCTGAGGGCTGGTGTCATTGACAGCCTCCAGGCCTTCTGAATATTCCTTGCCCGGCTGCAGAGGTTTCATGGTTGCTGTTATGAGATGTGTCCACAAGGTGGCCGCAGTGCTGCTCTCCCCCTCCCGGCCCCCACTCTTTTAAGGGGCCAAAGGAGCCTGAATGAAACTTGCCTTTCTGAGATATAATTTGGAATACCATGTGTCAGAAGAAAGCCCAAGGGCTTCTGGAGTCTGACTTCTTCCCCCTGACGCTTCAGTCCTGTCTGTTGTAAATAGTAAGTGCTGTGGACTTGCCGGTGCCTGTGTCCTTTCCAGGGAAGGGTTTTTTCTTGACCGTGGTCTGAATGTGTGAAGAAGTGATTGCCCTGTGGTTTGTTTCCTAAGGCTCCGTCATAGTGGTCCCTGACAATTGGACTGGGCAGTACAGGTCCAAATGGGGTCGTGCTCTGGGGACATCTCCCTGGCTCCTGAGTCCCAGGACAATCCAGCCTTGAGTCCAAGCTTGGTCTGCCTGCAGGTATGTGAAACCGGCCTGGGAAAAGAAGTCAATGCGGATAGTGTAGGTACTGTTTTTTAATTTTCTTTGTGTTCCTTAATTTTTCTTGCTGTATTATTTATAATTATTTTTCCATTCTTTAGTATTTGGTTCTGTTATATACCTACACATAATTGTTTTTCATCTTTTGTTCTCTTTGAGATGATTAAAGCCTGTTTGTAAAATTCCCTTTGCTACACACTGCGTCTTCATTGATGATCTATTTTACATATATGTGGTCCCCACCTTCTAATTTTTCCTCTTTCCACATTGTTTTCTGTTTGGCCTTTTTTTGTTAATCCTTTGAATTTACTTCTTTTAGACATTCATTAAGCTGCATGAGTTTTTCAATTCCACCTCTCAGTGGTATCACATGATGGTGTTCTCTGTATAACTTAGTTCACTTAGTTGGTAATTTGTGGTTCTTCTTTTTGCTTTGATATTCACTATTGCATTCTTTTTGGCTGGGTAAGATTCTAGTTCTCCGTCACTTTCTCTTCATATGTTCATCTCTCCAGGATATTTTGTGTTTCCGTGTCTTGAGTATTATAAATATTGTGTTCTTGGTGATTGTAAGGATCCATGTGCCTTTCAAATTAAAATTTTCTCTAGATATATGGGGAGCAGTAATATTGCCTGATCTGTGAACTTCAGTTTTTACTTAAGGGATATCTTAACCAAAGGATATATGTAGCATCCTTTGTAGTGGCTCTATTATTTTTTTCCCATGGATAACATAGGCTTTCATTTTCTCCACACCTTCCAACATTCATTTGTTGTATAGTTTTCCTCCATGGATGTTCTACGTCCTCTATGGCTTATTGACACTTTTTCATTCATATAGCTTCCTTGAGGAAATACTGGTCTTTCATCAAATGTGGTCTTTCAATCCAATACTGCCTTTTTCAGTGCCATTTTCATCTTCTTTTTGAACTTCTCATTTTGTTTGTATGCTGTCTTTTTGATTTTGCTTTTTGGTCTGTTTATACTTGATGCCACATAGGTTCTGAAACTGTTTGGCCCAGAAATAAACTCTCATATGTTCCATTAATTTTTTAGAGAGGAGACAAGGATATCCAGGGAATGGAAGAGACAGTCTCTTTCACATTTGCTGGTGAAACTGGATAGTCACTTGTAAAGAATTAAAGTGGGCCCTTAATTTCTACCATATACAAAAATCAACTGAAATTGAAGTCTTAAATATTTTGCTTTTGGTGTCAAATTCAACAGCAGCAAAAAGTCATTGCCAAGACCAATGTCAAGGAGTCTTCCCTTTCTGAGTTTTATTTCAGGTCTTAAGTTTAGGTCTTTAATCTGTTTTTATTAATAGTTGGCTTTTATGTATGGTGTAAGAAGGGTCCAGGTTTTTTTTTTTTTTCCATATTGCTATTGCTTTCCAAACACTAAGTGTTGAAGAGACTATCTCTTCACTACAGTATCCTCCTTTGTCATAAATTAAACATCATGTCTGAGTTTCTTTTCTTTTCCACTGATGAATGGTCTGTTTTTATAACAATACCATACTGATTTATCAAATTTTTATAGTTTCGTTGAAAAGTAGGATGAGTGAGGGAGTTCCCTATTGGTCCAGTGGTTAAGACTTCATGCTTCCCCTTCAGAGGGCATGGGTTTTATCCCCGGTCAGGGAACTGAGACCCCCACATGCTGCACAGTATGGACAAAAATAGTAAAATGAAAACATGTGATACTCCAGCTTTGTTTATTTTGGCAAGATTGCTTTAGTTATGTAAGATCTTTTGTAGATTCATACATTTTTAGGATTTGTTTTCTGTTTTTTTGAAAATTGCCATTATAATTTTAATATAAATGGCTTTGAATCTATAGATATCTGGGAGTAGTATGAATAATTTATCAATAATTATTTCAATCCATGAGCATTGAACATATTTCCATTATAGGTCTTTAATATTTTATAGTTCTTAGTATATAGATGATTTTTACCTCCTTTTCAAATTTATTCCTGTGTATTTGTTTTTGATGTAATTGAAGGTGGGATTGTTTCTGATTCTATTTCTGATAGTCTGTTGTCCTTATGTAGAAAAACAACTGCTTTTTGTATATTTTGTATCCTGCAAATTTCCTAAATTTGTTTAGTTCTAGCAAAATTGGGGGGCGGGGAAGTGTTCTTTAAAGGTTTCCAATATAATATGCCACTAAAATGAAAACAATTTTCATTCTCACTTTCCTTCTTGAATGCCTTTTACTTCTTTTCTTGCCTATCTGTTTGGAGCAGGACATCTTATGCTATGTTAAATAAATGTTACAGAGTGGGCATCATTGTTTTGTTCTGATCCCAGAACAAAAGCTTTCAGCTTTTTCCCATAATACCATAATGAGTATTATGTTAATCATGGGTTTGTTATGTGGCCATTTTTATGTTGAGGTACATTTCCTTCTATATGCAATTGATTTACAGTTTTTATCATGAATAGGCATTGAATTTTTCCCAAAGCTTCTAAGGAGTGAGTGAAGTCGCACAGTCGTGTCTGACTCTTTGCGACCCCATGGACTATAGCCTACCAGGCTACTCCATCCATGGGATTTTCCAGGCAAGAGTACTGGAGTGGGTTGCCATTTCCTTCTCCAGGGGATCTTCTCCCCAACCCAGGGATTGAACCTGGGTGTCCCACATTGCAGGCAGATGCTTTACCCTCTGAGCCACCAGGGAAGCTTCTAATGCACCTATTAATACACAAACGCAAATTTAAATATACAAGCAGGTCATGCAGCTCAATACCAGAAAAATAAATGACCCAAAACACTAAACAGACATTTCTCCAAAGAAGATATATAGATGGCTAACACACACATGAAAAGTTGCTCAACATCACTCATTATCAGAGAAATGCAAATTAAAACCACCATGAGATACCATCTCATACTGGTCAGAATGGCTGCAATCAAAAAGAGTCTACAAACAATAAATGCTGGAGAGGGTGTGGAGAAAAGGGAACCCTCTTACACTGTTGGGAATGCAAACTAGTACAGCTACTATGGAGAACAGTGTGGAGATTCCTTAAAAAACTGGAAATAGAACTGCCATACGACCCAACGATCCCACTGCTGGGCATACACACTGAGGAAACCAGAACGGAAAGAGACACATATACTCCAATATTCATCGCAGCACTGTATACAATAGCTAGGACATGGAAGCAACCTAGATGTCCATTGGCAGATGAATGGATAAGAAAGTTGTGGTACATATACACAATGGAATATTACTCAGGTATTAAAAAGAACACATTCCACACCAATGGACAGATCATCAAAACAGAAAATTAATAAGGAAACACAAGTCTTAAATGATACTTTAGATGAGATGGAGCTCATTGATATTTTCAGGACATTCCATCCAAATGCAGAAGAATACACCTTCTTCTCAAGTGGACATGGAACATTCTCCAGGATACCCCATATCTTAGGTCACAAATCAAACCTCAGTAAATTTAAGAAAATTGAAATTGATTCAGGCATCTTCTCTGACCACAATGCTATGAGACTAGATATCAAATACAAGGGGAAAAAACCTGTAATAAACACAAACACATGGAGATAAAATGACATGTTTCTAAATAACCAACAGGTTACTGAAGAGATCAAAAGGGAAATCAAACGATTTCTAGAAACAAATTACAATGAAAACACAACAACTCAAAACCTGTGAGATGCAGCAAAAGCAGTTCTAAGAGGGAAGTTTATAGCAATACAATCCTATCTCAAGAAACAAGAAAAACATGGAATAGACAAACTAACATTACACCTAAAACAACTGGAAAAAGAAGAACAAAACACCCCAAAATTAATAGAGCGAAAGAAATCATAAAGATCCAAGCAGAAATAAAGGAAAAAGCAATGAAAGAAAAGTAAAGGTTAATAAAACTAAAAGCTGGTTCTCTGAGAAGATAAACAATCGACAAGCCTTTAGCCAGACTCATCAAGAAAAAAAGAATCAAATCAACAAAATTAGAAATGAAAAAGGAGAGGTTACAACAGACAATGCAGAAAAACAAAGGATTATAAGAGACTATTATGAACAACTGTATGGCAATAAAATAGATTGAAGAAATGGACAAATTCTTAGAAAAGTTCAATTTTCCAAGACTGAACCAGGAAGAAATAGAAATTATGAACCACCCAATTACAAGCACTGAAATTGAAGCTGTGATCAAAAATCTCCCCAATAACAAAAGCCCAGGACCAGATGGCTTCACAGGAGAATTCTGTCAAACATTTAGAGAAGAGCTAATGCCTATCCTTCTAAAACTCTTTCAAAAAATTGCAGAGGAAGGAACACTTCCAAACTCATTCTACAAGGCCACCATCACCCTGATATCAAAACCAGAAAAAGATAACACACAAAAAAATCTGCAGGCCAATATCACTGATGAGCATAGATGCAAAAATCCTTAACAAAATTTTAGCAAACAGAATTCTGCAACACATCAAAAAGCTCATGCATCATGATCAAGTTGGGTTTATTCCAGGAATGCAAGGATTCTTCAATATATGCAAATCAATCAGTGTGATACACTATATTAACAAATTGAAAGATAAAAACCATATGATCTCAATAGATGCAGAAAAAACCTTTGACAAAATTCAATACCAATTCATGATTAAAGCTCTTCAAAAAATGGGCATAGAAGGAACCTGCCTCAACATAGTAAAGGCCATATATAAGCCTACAGCAGACATTATTCTCAATGGTGAAAAACGGAAACATTCCCCCTAAGATCAGGAACAAGACAATGGTGTCCACTTTCACCACTATTATTCAACATAGTTTTGGAAGTCCTAGCTACACCAATCAGAGAGAAAAAAAAATAAAAGGAATCCAGATCAGAAAAGAAGAAGTAAAGCTGTCACTGTTTGTAGATGACATGATACTGTACATAGAAAACCCTAAAGATAGTATCAGAAAATTACTAGAGCTAATTAGTGAATTTAGCAAAGTTGCAGGATACAAAATAAATACACAGAAATCACTTGCATTTCTATATACTAAGAATGAAAAATCAGAAAGAGAAATTAAGGAATCAATTCCATTCACCATTGCAAGAAAAAGAAATATCTAGGAATAAGCTTACCTAAGGAGACAAAATAACTGTACACAGAAAATTATAATGAAAGAAATCAAAGATGACATAAACAGATGGAAAGATACTCCATGTTCCTGAGTAGGAAGATCAATATTGTGAAAATGACTATACTACCAAATGCAATCTACAGATTCAATGTGATCCCTATCAAATTACCAATGGCATTTTTCACAGAACTAGCACAAAAAATTTCACAGTTCATATGGAAACACAAAAGACTCCAAATAGCCAAAGCAGTCCTGAGAAAGAATGGGGCTGGAGTAATCAACCTTCCTGACTTCAGATTATACTAGAAAGCTACAGTCATCAAGACAGTATGGTACTGGCACAAAAACAGAAATATAGACCAATGGAACAAGATAGCCCAGAAATAAACCTATGCACCTCTGGGTACCTTATTTTTGACAAAGGAGGCAAGAATATACAATGGGGCGAAGACAGCCTCTTCAATAAATGGTGCTGGGAAAACTGGACAACTCATGTAAAAGAATGAAATTAGAACACTTCCTAACACCATACACAAAGATAAACTCAAAATGGATTTAAGACCTAAATGTAAGACCAGAAACTATAAAATTCTTAGAGGCAGAACACTCAATGACATAAATCAAAGCAAGATCCTCTATGACCCACCTCCTAGAGTAATAGAAATAAAAACAAAAGTAAACAAGTGGGACCTGATTAAACTTAAAAGCTTTTGCACAGAAAAGGAGAATTAGCAAAGGTGAAAAGACAATCCTCAAAATTGGAGAAAATAATAGCAAATGAGACAACTGACAAAGGAATAATATCCAAAATATATAAGCAGCTCATACAACTCAATGCCAGAAAAACAAACAACCCAAAAGTGGGAAAGAGACTTAAACAGACATTTCTCCAGAGAAGACATACAGATGGATAACAATCACATGAGAAAATGCTCAACATCACTCATTATTAGAGAAATACAAATCAAGATTACAATGAGATATCACCTCACACCAGTCGGTATGGCCATCATCAAAAAGTCTACAAACAATAAATGCTGGAGAGGGTGTGGAGAAAAGGCAATGTTCTTCCATTGTTGGTGGGAATGAAAATTGATACAGCCACTATGAAAGATGGTATGGAGATTCCTTAAAAAATAGAAATAAAACCACCATATGACCCAGCAATCCCACACCTAGGCATATTCCCTGAGGAAACCAAAATTGAAAAAGATACATGTATCCCACTGATCCTTGCAGCACTATTTACAATAGCTAGAACATGGAAGCAATCGGTGTCCATTGACAGATGAATGATTCATATACACAATTGAATATTACTCAGCCATAAAAAGGAATGCATTTGAGTCAGTTCTCATGAGGTAGATGAACCTAGAACCTAGTATACGAGTGAAGTGAGTCAGAAAGAAAAAGATAAATGTCATATTCTAACACATATATATGGAATCTAGAAAAATGGTACTGAAGTATTTATTTACAGGGCAGCAATGGAGAAACAGACATAGAGAATAGACTTATGGACATGAGGAGGGGAGGCGGAGGGGGAGATGTATGGAAAGAGTAACATGGAAACTTCCATTACCGTATATAAAATAGATAGCCAATGGGAATTTGCTGTATGGCTCAGGAAACTCAAACAGGGTATCTGAATCAACCTAGAGGGGTGGGATGGGGAGGGAGATGGGAGGGAGGTTCAAAAGGCAGGGGATATATGTATACCTATGGCTGATTTCTGTTGAGGTTTGACAGAAAACAGCAAAAGTCTATAAAGCAATTATCCTTCAATAAAAAAATAAAAAAACACATTTGAGTCAGTTCTAATGAGGTGGATGAAACTGGAGCCTATTATATGGAGTGAAGTCAGTCAGAAAGAAAAACACCAATATAGTAAATTGATGCATATATATGGAATTTAGAAAGATGGTAATGATGACCCTATGCGAGATAGCAAGAGACACAGATATAAAGAACAGACTTTTAGATTCTGTGGGAGAAGGAGAGGGTGGGATGATTTGAGAGAATAGGAATGAAAGATTTATATTACTGTATGCGAAATAGATGGCCAGCCCAAGTTTGATGCATGAAACAGAGCACCCAAAGCTGCTGCACTGGGACAACCACCCAGAGGGATGGGACGGGGAGGGAGGTGGGAGGGGGTTTCAGGATGGGGGACACATGTACACCCGTGGCTGATTCATGTCAGTGTGTGGCAAAAACCACAATATTGTAAAGTAATTAGCTCCAATTAAAACAAATTAATTTAAAAAAAGATACAAATGCAAAAATTCTCAGCAAAAGTATAATCAAATTCAACAGCAAATTTAAAAGGTTCTACACTATTATCAAGTGGAATCTACCACCTGGCATGGAAGGTTGGCACAACCTTATTGTTATATATAACATATATATAAATTATATAATATATATATATAAATCAATAAGGGTGATATGCAATGTTAAAATAATAAATATTGATATATGATCTTTTCAGTAAATTCAGAAAAACCATTTGACAAAATTCAATGCCCTTTTTGACAAAAGCTCTCAAACTGGGAACAGAAGGAGCATATCTTAATACAAGGCCATACAGTATAGACCCACAACTAACCTTGTACCTAATGGTGAAAAACTGAAAGCTTTTCTTTAAAAATCCGGAACAAGCGTATCCACATTTACTACTCTTATTAAAGATAGTACTGTAGTCCTAACAAAAGCAATCTGACACAAAAATAAGAAATATAAAGGCCTCCAAAATGGAGAGGAAGAAGCGAAGCTTTCTCTATTTTCAGAAAACATGATCTTGTATATGACTCCCCCCAAAATGGATGATCTTGTATATGACTCCTCCACAAAATGGTAGAACTAATAAATTCAATCAAGTTGCAGGGTACAGAATCAACATATAAAACTCAGTTGTAAATCTATACACTAACAACAAAATATCTGAAAGACATAAAGAAAATAATTCCATTTACAATTACATGAGAAAAATCCATAAGAATAAATTTATCCAAGACAGTTTTGAAAGACTTCTGTACCGAAAACTATAAGACGTGAAGGAAAGAAATTGAAGACAACACAAATGTTAAGATAATCTTTGCCCATAAATTAAAAGAATTAATATTGTTAAACTGGTCATGCTTCCCAAAGCAATACACAAGTTCAGTGCAATCCCTATCAAAATTTCAGTAGCATTTATTACAGAAATAGAACAAAAAATTCTAAAATTTGCATGGAACTACAAAAGAATTCAAACAGTGAAACCAATCATGACAAAGAAAAAACCCACAAAACTAAGGTTTTTAAGATTTGAAAGTCTATTACAAAGCTATGATAATAAGGACAGTTTAGTATTGGCATAATAACAAACACAGAGCAAAGAAATAAACCTAAGCATATATGGTCAATTAATATATGACAAAGAAGCCAAGAACACACAATGAAGAAATACAATAATCTCTTTAATAAACATTGTTGGGAAAACTGGCAGCCACTTGCAAAAAAATGAAACTGGACCACTATCTAACACCATACACAAAAAATAAAATGGGTTAAAGACTTGAATGGAAGATGTGAAACCATAAAACTCATAGAAGAAAATGTAAATGTAAGTTCCTTGACATAGGTCTTGGAGATGATTTTTTGAATCTGACAAAAAAAGTGAAAGCAATAGAGGCAAATGGTAGGACATCAAACTAAAAAGCTTATGCACGGAGGAACCGTCAACAAATAAGGCAACCTACTGAATGACAGAAGATATTTTCAGATCATATACAAATGAGGCTCTAATATCCAAAATATTAAAATTCATACAGTTCATTAAGGAAAAGGCAAAAAAAAAAAAAATACAAGCAATCCTGCTAAAAACTGGACTGGCCAGGAAATGTAAATACACATTTTTTCCCAAAGTAGATAGCTATATAGATGGCCAACGGACACATGAAAGGATGCTCAACATCACTTAAACTGGGAAAATGCAAATCGAAACCACAATGACATATAACCTCATACCTGACTATTATCAAAAAGACAACAAGCGGTGATGAGAATGTGGATAGAAGGGAATTCTAGCATACTGTTGGTGGGAATGTAAATTGGTTCAGTCACTATGGAAAACAGTATGGAAAGTCCTCGAAAAATTAAAAATATAACTACTATACAATAATGCAGTGTCACTTTTGAATATGTATCTGGAAAAAAGGGAAACACTAATTGGAAAATCTATATGTACCACTATGTTCATGACAGCATTATTTCCAATAGTCAAGATATGGAAACATATCTTGAGCCACTGAGAGGTGAACTGAAAAAGATGTGATGTATGTGTGTGTGTATACATGTATATAAATATATATACACACATATATGAGAATATATACATGTGCATGTGTCTGAATATTTCTGTACACATATATATACATAGATTGGATACATAAATATCTATATATAAATGAATATATAGGTGTGATATGTATATGTATGTATACATACAGACATATACACATACACATATGTATAATAATATATGTGCATATGTCTGTGTATTTCTGTACAGTTCAGTTGCTCAGTTGTGTCCAACTCTTTGAGACCCCATGAACCGCAGCACGCCCATTGGACTATTCTTCAGCCATAACAGGATGAAATATTTCCATTTGTGACAACCTGGATAGATCTTGGGATTATCAGTTTAAGTGAAGTACATCAGAAAAAGACAAATACTGTATGATTTCTCATTTATATGGAACCAAAAACACAAAACTCATAAATACATAGATTGATGGTGCTAGAAGGGAAGTGCGGTAGAGGGTTGCACAAATGGGTGAAGGGGTCAAGAGCTACAAATTTCCAGTTATGTAATAATGAACATATAATGTATAGCATGGTGACCTAGCTACTTTCAAACTGGTAGTACAATAATTTTGACTAAGAAAGTAACTGTTCAGTTCTCAATGGAAAAAAGTTAATTTTGTAACTTGTTATGATAAGTAGTAATGAGACTAATTATGTTGATCATTTTGCAATGTATACAAATGTTGGATCATTGCATTGTATCCCTATAATTAACGTGATTTTATGTCAATTAAATTTCAATAAATAAAATTCTATAACATGCCAAAACAGTGATGCCACACAATTAGATATAAATTACCTTCTGTTAAGTAATTACAGAGAAAAGTCAAACATACCAAGATTAAATATGCAGGAAAAAAAATTAAAACTACAACACATTGGAGAGCTGGGAGAGGATGGTGGAACTGGAAGACCCAGAACTCACCTCCTCTCACAGGCAAACCAAGAGCACTTCTTTTTGCAGAGTGATCATCAATGAAAGAGACCTGGAACCTATCAGAAAAGGCCTTCTACAACTAAAGATACAAAGAAGGATTGATGAGGTGTGTGGTAGGGATGGAGTTGCGATATAGTTAAGTCCCATACCCCTAGACTGACAAGTCCCAAATGGGAAATAATTAAAATTGCAGAGGTTCTCTCAATGGAGAGAGAGATTCAAGCCCCACAATGGCCTCCCCAGCCTGGGGGTCCTACACTGGGAAAACAAGCCCCCAGAGAATTTGGCTTTGAAGGCCAGTGAGACTCTATTTCAGGAGTCCCAAAGGGGAGGGGGAAAGAGAGACTCAGTCTTAATGGGCACACACAAAGGTCTTACATACTCTGGGACCCAGGGAAGAAGTAGTAATATGATAGGAGCCTGGGGCAGACCTGCCTGATGACCTTGGAGTCTCCTGGAAAGGCAGGAGGCAACTGCAGCTCACCCTGGGGACACAGACACCGGTGGCAGCCATTTTTGGAAACTTTTGCTAACACATAGAACAAGTGCTGGCAAATGCTATTTTGGAATCCTCCTTCCAGCTTATACACCCAATACCCAGCCTTACCCAGAACAAAGGGCCTATAGGTGCCAGTGCTGGGACACTTCTGGACAAGCTAACACAGCATGAACAAACACAGCTCGTCCACTGGCAGAAAGCCCGACTTTAGACCCTGTGAGCCGACCACCACAGGGCAATGCAAGTGACCATCAATCAACCGATGGATAAAGGGAAGTGATATATATCAGAATATACAAACGGAATACACTCCCTTTTCAAGTGCACATGGAAATTTCTCCAGGATAAATCACATAAGAGGCTTCAAAAGAACCTTCACTAAATTTAAGAAAACTGAAATCATATCGAGTATTTGTTTTCCAAACGCAATACTCTGAGACTACAAATTGAATATAAGCATATAACTGCAAAAAACACAAACACGAGAAGTCTAAACAACATGCTACTAAACAACCAATGGATCACTGAAGAAATCAAAGAGGAAATAGATATCTAGAGACAAATGAAAAAGAAAACAACAATTCAAACCTATGGGACACAGCAAAATTAATTCTAAAAGGGAAGTTTACAGTGATACATGCTTACCATAGCAAAAAAGAAATATCTCAAATGTACAATCTAACCTGACACTCAAAGGAGCAAGAATAAGAACAAAATTCAAAGTTAGAGAAATTTTTGAAAAACCAAAGAGATTAGAGCAGAAATAAATAAGAGACTACAAATCAATAGGAAAGACTACAAATCAAATCAATGAAACTAAGAGCTGGTTCTTTGAAAAGTTAAACAAAATTTAGCCAGATTCATGAATGAATGAAAAAAAAGAGGGGGCCCAAATCAATAAAATCAGATATGAAAAAGGGGAAAGTACAACCGTCACAACAGAAATACCAGCAAGCATGACACTGCTATAAAGAATCATATGCTGATAAACTGGACAATCAATCTAGAAGAAATGGACCAATCCCTAGAAATGTACAATCTAGGACTGAATGAGAAAGAAACAGGATATATTATCAAATGAATGATCAGTAATAAAATTGAATCAGTTATTAACAACAACAAAAAAAACTTCCAACAAATGAAAGTCCATGAGCAGATGGCTTCACAAGTGAATTCTACCAAACATTTAGAGAAAAGTTAACACCTATTCTTCTCAAACTATTCCAAAAAATTGCAGAGTCGGGAATTACGGGGTTGGGGGAAATGGGTGCAAGATCATGAGCAAACTGAGGACACTTTATAACTGATGACTGAGTATTTCAGGGCATTAGTCATAACAAGATATGAGAAATGGCTGGAGTCATTAGAATGAGAGGAGGATAAAGGGCAGGGAGGAGGAGGATATGAAGTGTCAAAGGTTTGGGAGCAGTAGAAGGGGAGGAGGGCTGGGTTGAGAGCTCTGGAATCTGGGGCTAGAGGGCCCATGGGGATGGATGTCTAAAATGCACAGGATGGAAGTGGGAGAGCAATAAAGGAGCCAGGAGTGGGAGGAGTTAGTTCTGGAGATATCCCGAGGTCACAGGGGCAGAGATATTGAGGTCACAAAGAGCAATAGAGAAGGATGGAGTAGAGGGATGGAGGAGGGGTGATGGTAGATGCAGTGGGTGGATGGAGGGTCCCTACTTGTTCCTTCTCCTCACTAATTCCATAACTTGCATTCAAATCATAGCCTAATTGTAAATAGTTTCTAGTTTGAGACCTTGAGGTAATAACGTCACTTATATAAAATACTTGTGATGATCCCTTCAACTGAATTAGAGAAATGAGTGAATAAGCCATGACCCATATTTCTTCTCTCCTTTAGGGACACTGGATGCCAGGTGTGACCAGGGAGGGTTCACATGGAAACAAACCACGGGAATGAAATGGATTCTGCCTAGTACGTGAATGGTCCTGTAAGTAGATTTTCCCTTCCACTGTGGTCTTAAAGGATCACATGTTTGGCTGAGACTTTAAAGTTTACAGAGGCTAACAAAGGTGGTAACATCTGAGTAAATCTCTCTGGCAAATGACAAGTGTACAGTCAATAGTGCAATGACTACTGAGAATCTCTGTGTTTATGAGTAGGTTACAGTGCACTGTTTAGGAAACCTCGTGGCTGTCGTTGAAGTTAATACTCATAGCACCCTGGGATTTGGGCACTAGGAGTTTCATAATAACCAAGAGGATACAGATACTGGGACCTACCTTTCTCTCTCTCCTTCTGTTTCCCTGTCATTGATTTTTAAAGAAATGTTTGCATACAGTAGGAACTGCATGAGGAACACGGAAAGCAAGGATATCTTAGAAGTTCAGATGAGTTCAGAGAGTTTTCAATGTTCATGTATACTTCCACTTTTTTCTAATATGTTAGATAAACTTTTAAGTAAAAGCCAATCAGTTCTCCTAACTAGATATATTTTTTATACTCCCATCGGTAGTACATGGTACTTTTAATTTCTCCCCTTTCTCAATAAAATGTAGTATACCAATTTTTTGCTGTATTTTCTCTCATTAATTTATGCAGCTAGAAATTTGAAGTGGCATCTCACTCTTGTTTCTCTACCACACACTGTAAGTAGAGAAAATGTGACATATATGAATGAGTATTATTCATCCTTCAAAAAAGGACATCCTTCCATGTTAGATGACATGAATGAACATGAAGGACATCATGAAGTGGAATAAGGCAACACAGAAAGGAAAATACTGTATTATCTCAATTGTGTGTGGAATCTGCTAAAGCCCAACTCATAAAACAGAGCAGAATATCAATTGTCTGGAACTTGCTGTGGGGACAATAGATGTTGGTCAGGTGGTACAAAAATTCAGTTATACAGGATAAATGAGTTCCAGAAATCTAAGCCTGGTGAAACAGTTAACATAGGGCATATTATACTTTAGATTTGCTAAGAGATGTATTTGAAGTGTTTCACCAGAAAAAAATACAAAGTCAGATGACAGATATATTAAGTAGCTTGAATGTGGTTTATCATTTCACATTATGCATATTTATTTACATTTTTGAATTTGAACTGGATCTCTGGCAATGGAAAGAAGGGTACTGGATGGGATGGCTCATGAAGCGCAGGACTTAATGAGACTCCAAGCAGAAATGAATAGGACACTGTAAAATCAGTTACATTCAATAAAAAGGTCTCCAAAACATATAGGTCTTTGTTCCCACATACCTGCTTTTATTTCAGCCAAATGCGAGCACAAGCCACTGAGATGTGGGAGGAACAGCCAATGAAGCCCTGTAACCTGTGCAGCGAGGGGAGGGTCCAGGGAGGGACAGACCTGCACACAGCCCGGTGGGGGGGTCTGGGCAGGGCTGGGAAGGAGCTGTCCTGCACAGCTCTGCCCATCTCCGGGGTACTCCCCTCACTGTCTCTCCTGAGCCTGCCCAACAGTTCCTATTGTTTTAACTCAGTCACTTCCCTGACTAGTTTATAAAATAAAAGCACTATAACATAAGCACAATTTTCTGGGACAATTATACTAGAAACTATTTTATTCTTAATCATTTCAAAGAGCTGCAAGTCACTGTCATCATCAATATCATTGTAACCTCTCCAGTCACTTGATGACCCTTCACGGGCTGACACCAGCGGTCTCACACGACAGAGAAAGGGAACTGGGCCAAGTGTAGCCGAGATCCTCGACAAGGCACGCCTTTGTGCACCGACAATCCTCAACTCAAACATTTAACTGTTTGTAATGTTCTTTGGGTCAGGCTCCATGAAAGAGTTCAGGTAACTTCAGCCATTCACAGAAATCTTCTCACGTGTTTGCCTGTGCTCCACAGAACATGTATTTCCTTACAGGGGCCATGTGGTATGGCCAGTGATATGGAGAGAGAAGGGCAAGTGGGGATAACATTCCCCAAATGAAGAAGGAGGGGCTTCAAGTCAAAACCGCTAAGTCCTGTCAAACCCATACATCCTCCTCCTTGCTGCATGGCACATGGTTTGATGCTTGACAGTGGGATGACCATACTGAAACTATGAGAGAATAAAAACGTGTGCACAACGACTGCACGTGACAAAGCCAGAGAGAAGAAGTAAAAGAAAGTACTTTATAAGTCTTCATAACCATTTTATCAGCCTGAGCATCTACTATTCCCTGGGCAAACAGCATCAAACATACATCTTCTTTCTATGCACATGCATTAGTCATTCTTAGTACAGCCGAAAACAAACTACCAGCTATAGAAAATGACGTTCTATCTCATTCATACCAATGTTACATGTGAGCATAACCTGCTACCAATTCCATTGCATCAATTACCACAACCGAAACAAAAACCCTCCTTCCACTCAAGATGGATAAAATGACAACATAGGCTGTGAAAAGTGAGAACTTCTAGCCCAGAAACAAAATAAACTGTTTAAAAAACAAATGCTCACTGCCTCTGACCGGTGGACTTCTCACACAACTAAGTGACGTGTGCTCTGGAACCCGGAACTTTGGCAAGAGCATCACTCTTTCAAGACAATGTGAGGAAGGTCCCTGCCACAGGTGGTCAACTTTCCTGGAAGGCCACTCATTTGCAGGTGGTATTTTTAAAAACTATTTATTTGTTTATATAGGCTGCACTGGGTCTTAGTTGTGGCTGGCGGGATCTAGATCTCTAATGAGGGATTGAACCTGGATTGAGTCTTACCCTCTGGACCAGCAGTGAAGTCCCTAAAGGACATGTAATTTATGTTACAGCTTTATATCTAGCATCCTGTTTTCTGTGAAACCACAGCACATGCCTTGCTGACCTTCCTACTATCATGTCCAAAATGCTTTTCATCTCCAACATCTAGTTCAGCATGTGAATATTTTAAAGCTACATTCACAAAGTTTGTTTCAATCAACACCAACTGTCCATCAAACTGCCACTGATTTAAGTCTGGAGAAATGTAAACATCTCTGTATATAACAGCATCAAGCCTTCAGTACTTCCCAGACATTTGTTTACATCACAAGGACAGAATCTGATGTCCCAGATTCTCAGAACCCCAGCACACTTGCCCAGTCTCCAATATCGTTATTTGTACATCAGAATACACCACCACTAGGTGCCTATGACCTTGGAGTGATTAAAGGGAGCTTCCTTGCAGTTTTCTCCCTCCATTTCCAAGGAACGCTCTAGATTTACTTTCAATAAGTCTTACATGTGTCCAAAAAAACACCATCATCCTATTTGTCAGTTTTCACACATCCCCTAGAGCTAACTGCTACTGCTGCTAAGTCACTTCAGTCCTGTCCGACTCTGTGCAACCCCATAGATGGAAGCCCACCAGGCTCCCCAGTCCCTGGGATTCTCCAGGCAAGAACACTGGAGTGGGTTGCCATTTCCTTCTCCAATGCATGAAAGTGAAAAGTGAAAGTGAAGTTGCTCAGTCGAGTCCGACCCTCAGCGACCCCATGGACTGCAGCCCACCAGGCTCCTCCATCCATGGGATTTTCCAGGCAAAAGTACTGGAGTGGGGTGCTAGAGCTAACTACCTGTCTTAAAACTCTAGTCCACTGAAGCTGTGCCATTCTTACCACAATTAAGTGATCACAGTGCTGCACTTGAATCACTTGAATTTAAGTTAAATTCATCACTTAAATTTCTCATTGTGTCAGAAAAAAACTTAAAGTACACATCAGATTATACAGTGGAAATGACAAATAGATTCAAGGGGTTAGATCTGATAGAGTGTCTGAAGAAGCATGGATGGAGGTTCATATTGTACAAGGGGCAGTGATCAAGACCATCCCCAAGACAAAGAAATGCAAAAAGGCAAAATGGTTTTCTGAGGAGGCCTTACAAATAGCTGAGAAAACAAGAGAAGCTAAAGGGAAAGGAGAAAAGGAAAGATATTTGAATGCAGAGTTCAAAAGAATAGCAAGGAGAGATAAGAAAGCCTTCCTCACTGATCAATGCAAAGAAATAGAGGAAAAGAATAGAATGGGAAAGATAGAGATCTCTTCAAAAAAATTAGTGTTACCAAGGGAAAATTTCATGCAAATATGGGCACAGTAAAGGACAGAAATGGTATGGACCTAATAGAAGCAGAAGATATTAAGAGGTGGCAAAAATACACAGAAGAACTGTAAAAAAGAGATCCTCATGACCCAGAAAAGCATGATGGTGTGGTCACTCACCTAGACATCCTGGAATGCAAAGTCAAGTGGGCCTTAGGAAGCATCACTATGAACAAAGTTGTGGAGGCGATGGAATTCCAGCTGAGCTATTTCAAATCCTGAAAGATGATGCTGTGAAAATACTTCACTCAATATGCCAGCAAATTTGGAAAACTCAGCAGTGGCTACAGGACTGGAAAAGGTCAGTTTCCATTCCAATCCCAAAGAAAGGCAATGCCAAAGAATGCTCAAAGTACCGCACAATTGCACTCATCTCACATGCTAGTAAAGTAATGCTCAAAATTCTCCAAGCTAGGCTTCAACAGTATGTGAACCGTGAACTTCCTGATGTTCAAGCTGGTTTTAGAAAGGGTAGAGGAACCAGAGATCAAATTGCCAACATCCGTTGGATCATCGAAAAAGAAAGCGAGTTCCAGAAAAACATCTACTTGTGCTTTATTGACTATTCACTATCTGTGTATCACAACAAACTGGAAAATTCTTCAAGAGATGGGAATAGCAGACCACCTGACCTGCCTCCTGAGAAACCTGTATGCAGGTCAAGAAGCAACAGTTAGAATTGGACATGGAACAACAGACTAGTTCCAAATAGGGAAAGGAGTAAATCAAGGTTGTATATTGTCACCCTGCTTATTTAACTTATATGTAGAGTCCATCATGCGAAATACCAGGCTGGTTGAAGCACAAGCTGGAATCAAGATCACTGGGAGAAATATCAATAACCTCAGATATGCAGATGATACCACTCTTATAGCAGAAAGCGAAGGACTAAAGAGCTTCTTGATGAAAGTGAAAAAGGAGAGTGAAAAAGTTGGCTTAAAATTCAGCATTCAGAAAACTAAGATCATGGCATAGGGTCCCATCACTTCAAGGCAAATAGATTGGGAAACAATGGAAACAGTGTTTTCTTGGTCTCCAAAATCACTGCAGTTGGTTACTACAGCCTTGAAATTAAAAGACGCTTGCTCCTTGAAAGAAAAGCTATAACCTAGACAGCATATTAAAAAGCAGAGACATTAGTTTCCCAACAAAGGTCCATCTAATCAAAGCTATGGTTTTTCTAGTAGTCATGTATGGATGTGAGAGTTGGACAATAAAGAAAGCTGAGACCCAGAGAATCGATACCTTTGAACTGTGGTGTTAGAGAAGACTTGTGAAAGTCTCTTGCACTCCAAGTAGATCCAACCAGTCCATCCTAAAGGAGATCAGTCCTAAATATTCATTGTAAGGACTAATACTGAAGCTGAAACTGCAATACTTCGGCCACATGATGCGAAGAACTGACTCATGGAGAAGACCCTGATGCTGAGAAAGATTGAGGGCGGGAAGAGAAGGGGACGACAGAGGATGAGATGGTTGGATGGCATCACCAACTCAATGGACACGAATGTTAGCAAGCTCTGGGAGTTGGTGACGGACAGGGAGGCCTGGCGTGCTGCAGTCCATGGGGTCACAAAGAGTCAGACACAACTAGGCGACTGAACTGGCTGACACGTCAGAAGCTACCAGGGCCTGCATGGATGACTGTGGGTGCAGAGAGCAGTGAGAACCTAACTGCAGATTGGCACTTGCTATCTACCCTACAAGGATTAAATCATGAGCTGCTGCAGCTGCTGACCTTCAACACCCCCTGAAGGAGTTCAGGGTGGACAGCAGAAATGAGGCACTCTGTGCTCTGGGAAAACTGGTGTGACAGGTTCTTAGAAATTATCAGGAGCTAATTTTATGAGCCCAATTCTTATACCTCCTCATATCTAGAAAAGCACGAAAATCCTTTATGGTGACAATTGTTTCTTGAGACTAACGGAAGTTTCATGAGACCAGCAGAAACTTCCTACAAAAAATAGTGCTTGATTGCATGTACTCCTCCCTTTACCAAAGTCATATATATGCTACCCTTCCCCTTACTTCTTTGGGACAGTTTCTCAAAGCTATAAGAGCTGATGTCTCCCGGGCTGCAGTCCTCATGTCGCCCCAAACTAAATGCTTGTGAATTGTTTTCAATGGCCACCTTTGTGCATAACAAAGTCAAAGAAAATGGCTGTGGTTCGTAGGTAGCAGATATGACTATGAGGTCACATGAAAAACTGGAAATTAGGAAATAAGTAGATTTTTCCTCTAAGTTCAGTGTGTCAGTTGTGCAACCAGAGAATAGGTATCCTCTCATGCAGAATTTATGTGTCCAAAAACAGTGGATATTTAAGAATGGATGTCAAAGAATGAATTTGGACCCTTATATAACACCACATACAAATTTTAACTCAAAAGGGATAGAAGATTTTATGCATAAACCTATAAATATAAATCTTCTGGAAGAAAAGACAGAGAGGAAGTTTTATGACATTTGATTTACCAATGATTTCTTGGATATGAAATCAAAAGCTCAGTCAACAAAAGCAAATGAAGTCAAATAGGATTACATCATTTGTAAAAAAATGTCACCTTAGAGGAAACAATCAATGAGGTGAAAAGGTTACCTGTGGGATGACAGAAAATTTTTGCAAAGCACGTATCTTATAGAGAGCTAAGGTCCAGGGTAAATAAAAAGCTCAAACAGCAAAGCAACATCATAAAACACTAGCACAGTGTATGAGCAAAGGAATTCATAGGCATTAATCTATGTACGATACACAAATGGACAAAAAATGTGAATGGTACTCAAAATCAGTAATGATTAAAAAACCACAGTGAGGTACCACTTCACAACCATTCAGATGGCCACTAGAGAGAGAGAGATCTCAAATGATGGCAAGGCTGTAGAGAAACTGGAATCTTTATGTGGTGTTAAGGAAAGTACACATTGGTGCAACCACTATGGAGGTTTCTCAAAAATTAAAAATAAAGTTATGATACTGTTGCAGTGAAAAGGAAGAAAGAAGAATGAGTTTTTCTTTTCCTTTCGTGAGAACAAAGAAGATAAAGAGAAGAGTGTGCAGGCCTGTTCATTCCTAGGTTTTACTTTAACTTTTCCTAATCTTTAGTCTGTAATTAAAGTTGCTTTTGTCAAAACTAACCTGACACCATGTAATTTAAATCCTTTAATATTGCCCCCTAACTCTGCATAAGTGACATTTTGTACCTATTATCCTTTAACTCTGTTAATTACATCCTGTACTTGGTGCTTCCCTTTATGCAGACCACCCCTTGTAGTTTTCTTTCTTTTTACATTTCAGAAAGAAGGCCTCATTACAATAAACCAGGAGAGACAAACAGACTCAGATACCTGTATACTTGACTCCAGCTATGACTTTTGAAACAGGCAAGGAGGAGGAGATGTAAGACCTTCATTACTTTGAGCCTTATCATTTACCCTAAGATTCTGAGACCAGGCCACAAAAAGTCTCTTGGTTCCCCTAGGATCTGGGCACAGTTCTCCAGGCACTAACCTGCTCCATTTCCTCCTTGACTGGCTGAAGATTAAAGCCATCTATTTCCTCCATATTCTGTCTCTAATTTTTTAAATTCGGCTTCAGTGGGCAGAGAAAGCCAAGATTTGGTGATAACACATGATGCTACCATTCCATATCTGGGTATGTATATAAAAGACTTCAAAGAAGGATCTGCAGGAGATATTTGCACACCCAGGTGCATGGTATTATTCACAACATCACCAACAGACAGAAGCAGCCCAATGTTTATGAATACATGAAGGCATAAAGAACTGTATGAAAGGCAAACAGACATGACATGGGAAGATGAGCCCCCAGGTCAGTAGGGGTCCAATATGCTACCTTGGAAGAGCAAAGAAATAGCTCCAGAAAGAATGAAGAGGCTGGGCCAAAGTAGAAACGACACTCAGTTACGGATGTGTCTGGTGGTGAAAGTAAAGTCCAATGCTATAAAGAACAGTATTGCATAGGATCCAAAAACATTAGGTCAATGAATCAAGGTAAATTGGACAAGGTCAAGCAGGAGATGGCAAGAGTAAATACCACCATTTTAGGAATCAGTGAACTAAAATGGATAGGAATGGACAAATTTAATTCAGATGACCATTGTATCTAAGATTGTGGGCAAGAATCCCTTAGAAGAAAGGGAGTAGCCCTCATGTTAACAACAGTCCAAAATGCTTGGGTTCAATCTCAAAAATGACAGAATGATCTCTGTTTGTTTCCAAGGCAAACCATTCAATATCACAGTAATTCAAGTCTATGCCCCAACCACTGACACGGAAGAAGCTGAAGCTGAATGGTTGTGTATGAAGGCCTACAAGACCTTCTAGAACTAACACCCAAAAAAGATATACTTTTCATCATAGGGTATTGGAATGCAAAAGTAGAAAGTCAAGATATACCTGGTTCAGTTCAGTTCAGTCGCTCAGTCGTGTCCAACTCTGCGATCCCATGAATCGCAGCACGCCAGGCCTCCCTGTCCATCACCAGCTCCCGGAGTTCACTCAAACTCATGTCCATTGAGTCAGTGATGCCATCCAGCCATCTCATCCTCTGTCATCCCCTTCTCCTCCTGCTCCCAATCCCTCCCAGCATCAGGGTCTTTTCCAATGAGTCAACTCTTCACATGAGGTGGCCAAAGTATTGGAGTTTCAGCTTTAGCATTGGTCCTTGCAATGAACACCCAGGGCTGATCTCCTTTAGGAGGGACTGGTTGGATCTCCTTGCAGTCCAAGGGACTCTCAAGAGTCTTCTCCAACACCACAGTTCAAAAGCATCAATTCTTCAGCACTCAGCTTTCTTCACAGTCCAACTCTCACATCCATACATGACCACTGGAAAAACCATAGCCTTGAATAGACGGACCTTTGTTGGCAAAGTAATGACTCTGCTTTTTAATATGCTATCTAGGTTGGTCATAACTTTCCTTCCAAGGAGTAAGTGTCTTTTAAATTCATGGCTGCAATCACCATCTGCAGTGATATTGGATCCCCCCAAAATAAAGTCTGACACTGTTTCCCTATCTATTTGCCATGAAGTGATGGGACCCGATGCCATGATCTTAGTTTTCTGAATGTTGCATTCTAAGCCAACTTTTTAACTCTCCTCTTTCACTTTCATCAAGAGGCTTTTGAGTTCCTCTTCACTTTCTGCCATAAGGGTGGTGTCATCTGCATATCTGAGGTTACTGATATTTCTCCCAGCAATCTTGATTCCAGCTTGTGCTTCTTCCAGCCCAGCGTTTCTCATGATGTACTCTGCATATAAGTTAAATAAGCAGGGTGACAATATATAGCCTTGATGTACTCCTTTTCCTATTTGGAACCAGTCTGTTGTTCCATGTCCAGATAAAGGACAGAAATGGTATGGACCTAACAGAAGCAGAAGATACTAAGAGATGTGGCAAGAATATACAGAAGAACTGTACAAAAAAGATCTTCTCGACCCAGATAATCACGATAGTGTGATCAATCACCTAGAGCCAGACATCCTGGAATGGGAAGTCAAGTGGGCCTTAGAAAGCATCACTACGAACAAAGCTAGTGTAGGTGATGGAATTCCAGTTGAGCTATTTCAAATCCTGAAATATGATGCTGTGAAAGTGCTGCACTTGATATGCCAGCAAATTTGGAAAACTCAGCAGTGTCCACCGGAGAAGGCAATGGCACCCCACTCCAGTACTCTTGCCTAGAAAATCCTATGGATGGAGGAGCCTGGTAGGCTGCAGTCCATGGGGTCGCGAAGAGTTGGATACGACTGAGCGACTTCACTTTCACTTTTCCCTTTCATGCATTGGAGAAGGAAATGGCAACCCACTCCAGTGTTCTTGCCTGGAGAATCCCAGGGATGGGGGCCTGGTGGGCTGCTGTCTCTGGGGTTGCACAGAGTCAGACACAACTGAAGTGACTTAGCAGCAGCAGTGTCCACAGGACTGGAAGTTTTCATTCCAATCCTAATGAAAGGCAATGCCAAAGAATGCTCAAACTACTACACAATTGCACTCATCTCACATGCTAGTAAAGTAATGCTCAAAATTCTCCAAGCCAGGCTTCAGCAACACATGAACCGTGAACTTCCAGATGTTCAAGCTGGTTTTAGAAAAGGCAGAGGAACCAGAGATAAAATTGCTAACATCCAGTGGATCATTGAAAAAGCAAGAGAGTTCCAGAAAAACATCTATTTCTGCTTTATTCACTATGCCAAAGCCTTTGACTGGGTGGTCACAATAAACTGTGGAAAATTCTGAAAGTGATGGGAATAGCAGACCACCTGACCTGCCTCTTGAGAAACCTATGTGCAGGTCAGAAAGATATATCTGAAGTAACAGGCACATTTGGCCTTGGAGTACAAAATTAAGCAGGGCAAAGGCTAACAGTTTTGCTAAGAGAATGCACTGGTCATAGCAAATACCCTTTTCCAACAACACAAAGGGTGACTGTACACCTGGGCATCACCAGATGGTCAATACTGAAATTAAATTGATTACATTCTTTGCAGCCAAAGATGGAGAAACTCCTGAAAGTCAGCAAAAACAAGACCTGGAGTGAACTGGGGCTCAGATAATCAGCTCCTGATTGGAAAATTCAGGCTTAAATTGAAGAAAGTAGGGAAAGCCACTAGACCATTCAGGTATGACCCTAGTCAAATCCCTTCTGATTATACAGTGGAAGTGAAAATAGATTCAAGGGATTAGATCTGGTAGACAGAGTACCTGAAGAACTATGGACAAAGGATCGTAACACTGTACAGGAGGAAATAACCAAAACGATCCCCAAGAAAAAGAAATGCAACAAGGCAAAATGGTTGTCTGAGGAGGCCTTAGAAATAGCTGAGAAAAGAAGAGAAGCAAAAGGCAAAGGAGAAAGGGAAAGAAACATCCAAGTGAATGCAGAGTTCCAGAGAATAGCAAGGAGAGATGAGAAAGCCTTCTTAAGTGAACAATGCAAGGAAATAGAGGAAAACAACAGAATGGGAAAAACTGTAGATCTCAAGAAAATTTGAAATACCAAGGGAAGATTTCATGTGAAGTTTGGCACAATAAAGAACAGAAACAGCAAGGACCTAACAGAAGCAGAAGAGATTAAGAAGAGGTGGCAAGAATACACAGAAGAACTGTACAGAAAAGTCTTAATGATCCAGATAGCCACGATGGTGTGGTCACTCACCTAGAGCCAGAAATCCTGGAGTGTAAATTCAACTGGGCCTTAGGAAGCTTTACTATGAACAAAGCTAGTGGAGGTATTTGACCTCCAGGTGAGCAATTTTAAATTCTAAAAGATGATACTGTTAAAGTGCTACACTCAATATTTCAGCCATTTTGGAAAACTCAGCAGTGGCCACAGGGCTGGCAAAGGTCAGTTTTCATTCCAATCCCAAAGAAGAGCAATGCCAAAGAATGCTCAAATTTGGGCACAATTGTGCTCATTTCCCATGCTAGGAAGGCAGTGCTCAAAATCCTTCAAACGAGGCTTCAACAGTACATGAACTGAGAAATTCCAGATGTTCAAGCTGGATTTAGAAAAGGCAGAGGAACCAGAGATCAAATTGCCAACATATGTTGGATCATAGAACAAACAAGGGAATTCCAGGAAAACATCTACTTCTGTTTCATTGACTGTGCTAAAACCTTTGACTGTGTGGATCACAACAAACTGTGGAAAATTCTTAAAGAGATGGGAATACCTGACCACCTTACCTGCCTCCTGAGAAACCCATTTGCAGGTCAAGAAGCAACAGTTAGAACTGGACAGGGATCAACAGACTGGTTCAAAATTGGGAAAAGTTGTAACCCTGCTTATTTAACTTTCATGCAGAGTACATCATGCAAAATGCAGGGCTGAATGACTCAATCTGGAATCAAGATTTCTGGGAGAAATATCAACAACCTCAGATATACAGATGATACCACTTTAGAGTGATATCTGCTACCACCTAGCAGAAAGTGACCAGGAACTAAAGGGCCTCTCAATGAAGGTAAAAGAGGAGAGTGAAAAAGCTGGTCCTAAAATCAATCATTCAAAAAACTAAGATCATGACATCCGGTCCCATCACTTCATGGCAAACAGATGGGAAAAAAGTGGAAACAGTGACAGATTTTATTTTCTTGCACTCTAAAATCCCTGCAGATGGTGACTGCAGCCATGAAATTAAAAGACGCTTGCTCCTTGGAAGAAAAGCTATGACAAACTTAGTGTATTAAAAAGCAGGGATATCACATGTCGACAAAGACCCTGATGCTGGGAAAGACTGAAGGCAGGAGAAGAGGGGGCAACAGAGGATGAGATGGACGGATGGCATCACCGACTCACTGGACATGAGTTTGAGCGAACTCAGGGAGATGGCGAAGGACAGGGAAGCCTGCTGTGCTGCAGCCCATGGGCTTGCAAAGAGTTGGTCATGACTTAGCAATTGAACAAAAACAAAGCATAAAGAAAATGTAGTATATACATATGAGGGATTATTATTTAGCTTTGAAAATGCTGAATCTTGTCACATGGCACAAAATGAATAAACCTTGAAAACATGTCGTGGAATACAAGCTCACTTAGTCGCTTCAGTTGTGTCTGACTCTGTGCCACTCCACGCACTATAACCTGCCAGGCTCCTCCATCCATGGGATTCTCCAGGCAAGAATACTGGAGTGGGTTGCCATGCACTCCTTCAGGGAGGGGATATTCCCAGCCCAAGGATCGAACCCATGTCTCTTTTGTCTCCTGCATTGGCAGGCGCATTCTTTACCACTAGCACCACCTGGGAAGCCCCAGTGGACTACAAGAATCACCAAGTAAAAGACATTATATTGTAACTGAGCAGGAGCTTATGGGATCTTCCCCCATATTCTCTGCTTTAGCTCCTCTCTGAAGTACCTAGATAACAGTATCTGATCCACATTCCTGAGTTGTTTTCCAGATGTGAAAACCCCTCACCAAGTGGGAGATGTTAACTACTTGATGACCATGAGCACACAGACCCCAGGCCTCCTGGAGCCTAAGGACTGATAATGTTAACCCCTAAAGGTCGTCACCGAGATCAACACCTAATGTTGTTCTTATCCCGTGCCTAGGGTCCTACTGATGATAACTTTGCTTTCAAGATGCCTTGGCCCAGGGCCAAGGGAGCAAACTATGCAGAAAAGATTGAAAAGAGTAGGTCTCAGACTGTGATCCTTGGAAAGGCTGCTTGCTAGGTTGGTCTCTGGTTGTCATCTGGGAACCTGGAATTCAGGAGGATTCCCACAACTCTAAGTGATAAGAGTGCTTAAACTGTGTGTACAAATATAGTTTATGCCAAACTCCTGCTTTCCTTCCAGGAGTCTGGAATGTTGGTCTGTTCCAGACAGAGGGGATACTTTATGAGCAGCCCTGAGTAAAAACTCTGGGCACAAAGTCACTAACAAGCTTCCTGACAGGTGATGTTTCACATGCATCGTCACAGCTAAGGGCTGGAGGAGTTGAGCACTTCCTGCGTGACTCCCCTGGAAGAGGTCCTTGGAGCTGGTGCCTGATTTCCCAGGGACTGCACTCCGTGTGCTTTCCCCTTGGCCGACTGTTCTTTGCATCCTTTCATCACAGTAAATCACAGCCATAGAACAAGCACATGCCCTTGGTGCCCCTGTAGCCACCCAAGGCTGCCACCACCGGTGCCAGCAGGCCCTCCTGGACACTCACCTCACAGTTCCACTCACGGGAGCTGGAGCCTCAGCAGAACACATGCTAGTTGGTCAGGATTTTGGACAGCGCCCATCCTATAGAGATCCAGGACCGCATCAAACTGAGAAAGTAAAACAGTTGTCCTGGGACTTCCCTAGTGGTCCAGTGGCTTAGACCCCATGCTCCCAATGCAGGGGGCCTGGGGGTTCAATCCCTGGTCAGGGAACTAGATCCCTCGTGCCTCAATTTTTAAAAAGATCCATATGCCACAACTAAGAATGGGTGCAGCCAAATAAATAAATAATATTTTTTAAAATAAACAAACAGTTGTCCTTGACTCATAACAAGTTTTGGGCACAAATAGCAATCCTCTTTGAAGAGGTTTACTCTCAGCCAAGGTTTTATAGGATTCCCATGTGTGTTAGTTGCTCAGCTGTGTCCGACTCTTTGCAACCCCATGGGCTTTAACGCACCAGGCTTCCCTGTCCTTCACTATCTCCCAGAGTTTGTGAAAACTCATGTCCATGGAGTCGGTGATGCCATCCAACCATCTCATCCTCTATTGGCCTGTTCTCCCCCTGCCCTTAATCTTTCCCAGTGTCATGGTCTTTTACAATATGTCAGCTCTTCCCATCAGGTGGCCAAAAAAGAAACCTACTCAGAGACTTAGAAGTGAAATACTGCTTACCAAAGGGAAAAGGTGGAGGTAAAGGGAAATTAGGAGATGGGAAAAACCTATACAAACTAATATATAAAATAGATCATCAATAAAAACCTAACCTACAGCACAAAGAATTCTACTCAATGTGCTTTAATAACCTTTACTGGAGCAGGTCAAAACAATTGGCATGTAGTAGATGTATCACTGAATACCTTGACTGCACACCTGAAAAAAAAAGTGGAAATCAATGATAGTTCAATAATAATTTAAAATTAAACTAACTTAAGTGTGTGTAGGGGATCACACAAGGATTTCCTACACTACCCCTCTTCAGCTGCGGTTTCCTTGGCTGGTGTCACATTCCTGAGGCCTGAGCAGGCTTGGATCCCAAGGCTAAAAAGCTGTGGGCTGAAGAAAAGTTCTTTCTGAAGAAAGGAAGAATCTGCCTGCAGTGCAGCAGACCTGGGTTCGATCCCTGGTTTGGGAAGATCCCCTGGAGAAGGCAATGGCAACCCACTCCAGTATTCTTGCCTGGAAAATCTCATGACAGAGGAGCCTGGTGGGCTGCAGTCCATGGGGTCACAAAGAGTCGGGCACAACTGAGTGAGTAACACTTCACTTCACACTTCAGAAAGGAAATGAGATGTCCCAGCAGGAGGCACCTTTCTGATATATACAACAGGTTCTGCTCTGGATGGGAACACACTGTTCTGTTGCAAAGGGTCGTTTCAAGGACCAAGCCTGTTCTAGTGCACGCAAAGAATAGTGGAGTCTCTGAGGAGAAAAAGCAAGGAGAAGCAAGCTGCTCTCCAAAATTTCTGATGACGTGCATCCTTATTTGATCCTCTTTGTTTAAAAGGCAATGGCACCCCACTCCAGTGCTCTTGCCTGGAAAATCCCATGGATGGAGGAGCCTGGCAGGCTGCAGTCTATGGGGTCACGAAGAGTCAGACATGACTGAGCAACTTCACTTTCACTTTTCACTTTCATGCATTAGAGAAGGAAATGGCAACCCACTCCAGTGTTCTTGTCTGGAGAATCCCAGGGATGGGGGAGCCTGGTGGGCTGCCATCTATGGGGTCGCACAGAGTCGGACACAACTGATGCGATTTAGCAGCAGCAGCAGCATATGAAGAACAACAACCTGAATCAAATGACTTCGTAGGAGTCCGTATTTGTCCATTTATGGGAGGGTAAGGGGCTGCCGTCTCTGGAGTCGCACAGAATCGGACACGACTGAAGCGTCTTAATAGCAGCAGCAGCAAGTGAGGAAGAAGTAGGAAGACAGAAGCCCTCAGGTGGCTCAGATTCCCTAGGGTTCTGGTTTCCCAAGCAACCAGAAATGGGCATGAAAAAGGACTGCCACCTTGTGGATGATTTTTGTAACGACAACAGTCAAATCTGCCTCTGGGCACTGCCGCTGCTGCTAAGTCGCTTCAGCCGTGTCCGACTCTGTGCGACCCCATAGATGGCAGCCCACCAGGCTCCCCCGTCCCTGGGATTCTCCAGGCAAGAACACTGGAGTGGGCACTAAATATTCATAAAGCCTGAAGGACATCCAAGGACACTGGTCCTAAGAAACAATCAGGAGGAAGGAGGCCAGAAAACAAAATGCAAATTAGGATGACTTTCCAGAGGCCAATCTCAGCAGGTAGATATGACTCATACCATTTGAAAAAAAGAAGAAAATTTACAAGTACCCAGGAAAAGAATGTCCACATTGACATCCAGGCAGCAGGACCAGGCTTGGGTGCCAAGGCTGAAATACAGTGGGGTTCCAGGAGGAGGGGTGGCTGTCCCAGCATTTGAGCCCTCTTTCAGGCCTGTACTGTCTGTTCAGCACTGCAGGGGAACACGATTTCCTGATGCAGACGTGCCAGCTTAGAGCCAAATCAACCTTTGTGTATTCAAATAGTGGTGGTGCCCATGGACACAAAAACTTGGAAAACACAAATGCTGTCCAAGTATGCAGCCAGTGCTGATCCTTACTCTAACCCTTTTTAAAAGGCCTGCTTTAGGAAGGACAACACTAAAAATCAAGATAGCAGATGATCAGGCAACTCTAGGCCTGGGTGTATAGGCGGGGCAAATCTTAACTCCAAAAGAGGCAGGCAATGTAACCTTCAGTACAGCACTCACTATTTAAAATGCCCAAGTCACAGACCAATGAACATATCCAAGGAAAGATGAATGTATGAGAAAAAGTGGTAGAGAATTGGAAGCTGACTGAGTCATGAAGAAGAATGAAGTGATATCCACCTTAGCAACAGGAATCAACCCATATTTGACTATACTAAATGGTACTATTCAGTGGCACAATGGAAAAGTCAGAAAAATGAATTACATTAAAAGAGGAATAAACTTATTTCTGTTCATTTATGCTTAACAAAGGGAAAAAGTTGGAAAAGATTAGAAATTTGGAGATGTGAATAATCTACACACAAAACATATAAATACACTATCAATTAAATGTAATTTAGACTAAAAGGAAGGCTGGTGACAAAGCTTTAATAACCTGCATTAAAACAAAAGCTCCAAAAACTTGGCATGTGTAGATTTACCAGTGAATTGCCTGTCTGTAAACATAAAACAAAAAACAGACTGTAAATCAATGACATTACTAAAAAAAATTTAAATAAAATAGAGAGCGGAAAAAAAAAACAACAACAACCACCCTGCACACTCTACTCCTCTCTAAACTCCTTTAACCTGGATGGTGCCACATCCCTGCATCCTAAGCAGGCTGGGATCCTAAGGCTGAAATATGGTGGATTCAGGGAGGAAGGAGGGTGTGCCAGCATTTGAGCCCCTCTCAGACCTGTATTCCTTGCTCCTCTCTGCATGGGAACACAAATTTCCCGATGCAGATGGACCAGCCAGCACAAAACCCAATCTGCTGCTGCTAAGTCGCTTCAGTCGTGTCTGACTCTGTGCGACCCCATAGACGGCAGCCCACCAGGCTCCCCATCCCTGGGATTCTCCAGGCAAGAACACTGGAGTGGGTTGCCATTTCCTTCTCCAATGCGTGAAAATGAAGTCGCTCAGTCGTGTCCGACTCTGAGTGCACCCAAATACTGATGGAGCCCCTGGGCAGACGGAGTTTGGAAAACCCAGCTGCTCTCCTCCTCTCCAGGTGATGGAGATTCTGAATGCAGCTTCCTTGTTTCAAGGGCCTCCCCTAGGCAGGACCACACCCTCCAGGGAACCTCGATGCAGGCCTTCAGACTTGTTTTCGCTGTGAGGGCTGAGAAGGAAGCCCTTGGAAGACAGAAGCCGTCAGCTGTTTTTCTGGGCCAGGACATTCCCAATGACAACCCTGGAAGCCCAGATCCAGTGGGGCTCAGCTTTCCCCAGCAATCAGAGTTAGGCGTGGAAAGTGCTGCCACCTTGTGGACACTTTATATAACTACAATGGTCACAGCACTGCTGCTGGGCACTGAATCTTCACAAGGCCTGAAGGGCTGGGAAGGACCCTGGGCCCACAAGAAACAATCAGGAGGCAGGAGCAGGAGGGGAAAAAATGAAAATCAGGACGACTTTCCAGAGTCCAATCTCAAAAGGTAAGTATGTCTCACACCACGTAAATGAAAGAAAAGGAAAAACATTTAAAATTGCCCAGGAACCTGTAAAAGAATGAAACTAGAACACTTTCTAATACCATACACTAAAATAAACTAAAAATGGATTAAAGATCTAAATTTAAGACCAGAAACTATAAAACTCTTAGAGGAGAACATAGGCAGAACACTCTCTGACATAAACCACAGCAAGATCATCTATGATCCCCCTTCCAGAGTAATGGAAATAAAAGCAAAAATAAACAAATTAAACTTAAGCTTTTGCATAACAAAGGAAACTATAAGCAAGGTGAAAAGGCAGCCTTCATTATGGGAGAAAATAATAGCAAACAAAACAACTGACAAAGAATTCATCTCTAAAACATACAAGCAGCTAGTGCAGCTCACGGAGAAGGCAATGGCACCCACTGCAGTGCTCTTGCCTGGAGAAGCCCAGGGACGGGGAGCCTGGTGGGCTGCCGTCCATGGGGTCGCTGAGAGTCGGACACGACTGAGCGACTTCACTTTCATGCATTGGAGAAGGAAATGGCAACCCACTCCAGTGTTCTTGCCTGGAGAAGCCCAGGGACGGGGGAGCCTGGTGGGCTGCCGTCTGTGGGGTCGCACAGAGTCAGACACGACTGAGGCAACTTAGCAGCAGCAGTGCAGCTCAATACCAGAAAAATAAACAACAAAAAATGGGCCAAAGAACTACACAGACATTTCTCCAAAGAAGACATCCAGATGGCTAACAAAAGATGCTCAACATCACTCACTATCAGAGAAATGCAAATCAAAACCACAATGAGGCACCATCTCATGTAGGGCAGAATGACTGCCATCAAAAAGTCTACAATAAATGCTAGAGAGGGTGTGGAGAAAAGGGAACCCTCTTACACTATTGGTGGGAATGCAAACTAGTACAGCCACTATGGAGAACAGTGTGCGATTCCTTAAAAAACTGGAAATAGAACTGCCATACGACCCGGCAATCCCACTGCTGGGCATACACACCAAGGAAACCAGAATTGAAAGAGAAATGTGTACCCCAGTGTACACATTTTATTATAAACACAGCACTGTTTATAATAGCCAGGACATGGAAGCAACCTAGATGTCCATCAGCAGACGAATGGATAAGAAAGCTGTGGTACATATACACAATGGAGTATTACTCAGCTATTAAAAAGAACTCATTTAAATCAGTTCTAATGAGGTGGATGAAACTGGAGCCTATTATACAGAATAAAGTAAGTCAGAAAGAAAAACACCAATACAGTATATTAACACATATATATAGAATTTAGAAAGATGGTAACGATGAACCTTTATGTGAGATAGCAAAAGAGACACAGATATAAAGAACAGACTTTTGGACTCTGGGGGAGAAGGCAAGGGTGGGATGATTTGAGAGAATAGCATTGAAACATGTATATGACCATATGTGAAATAGATGACCAGTCCAAGTTCGATGCATGAAACAGGGCACTCAAAGCTGATGCACTGGGACAACCCAGAGGGATGGGATGGGGAGGGAGGGGGGAGGGAGGTTTGGAACTGCGGGGACAGATGTGCACTCATGGCTGATTCATGTCAATGTATGGTAAAAACCACCACAATATTGTAAAGTAATTAGCCTCCAATTAAAATAAATTAATTTTTTTAAAGAAAAGAAAATAAAAAATCAAACCACAGACTGTAAGAAAGAAAATATTTGCAAAAAAATTTTTTGCATGGAAAACCCTATGACTGATGCATGTTGCTATTTGTTAGAAACCAAGACAATACTGTAAAGCAATTATTCTTCAATTAAAAATAAATTTATTAAGTTCAAAAAAGGAAGTTGTGGTACATATACAATGGAATATTACTCAGATATATAAGAGAATGCATTTGAGTCAATTCTAATGAGGTAGATGAAACCAGAGCCTATTATATAGAGTGAAGCAAGTCAGAGAAACACCAATACAGTGTATTAAAGCATGTATATAGAATTTAGAAAGACAGTAATGATGACCCTATATGCAAGACAGCAAAAGAGACACAGATGTAAAGAACAGACTTTTGGACTCTGTGGGAGAAGGTGAGGGTGTGACAATATGAGAGAATAGCTTTGAAACGTGTATATTACCATATGTAAAATAGATGACCAGTGAAAGTTTGGTGCATAGAACAGGGCACTCAAAGCCGAGGCTCTGGGACAACTCAGAGGGATGCGGTGGGGAGGGTGTTGGGAGGGGAGTTCAGCATGGGGGGATACAGGTACACCTGGGGCTGATTCATGTTGATGTATGGCAAAAACCATCACAATATTGTAAAGTAATTAGCCTCCAATTAAAATAATTAAAAAAGATAAAATCGCCCAGGAAAGAATGTCCACATGGATAAAGATTAAGGAGAAGTGATTGAATCTTGCACCAGGGTATAATACCCACCAGTCAGAGTGCTTACTGTTTAAACATCCAGGAACGATCAATGCTGGGGAAAGACTGGGGCAGTGGGAAGCCTCTGAAGCTGTTGGAGAAAATGAAAAGTGCAGAGTCACATGCAGAACACTCCGGAGTGTCCTTAAGACACTAAAACCAAGCTATCAGATGACCAGGCAATTCTGTGCCTGGATGTATAGGTGGAGAAAGCCTTCTTCCCAAAGGACTCAGGCACTGCAAGTTCACCGCAGCACACGCTCCTTCACAGAGCCAAGGTAGGAACACTGCAATGGAAAAATGAAAGCACGAGCAGCACGTGATCCAGAATCGTGGAACGTGACTCAGCTGTCAAGAAGAATGCAATACTGTGAAACATTCAAGCAACATGAATGGACCTATGTATAACCAGACTAAATAAAATATATTACACAGAGAAAGACAAACAAAATGGAATGTTAAACGCAATAAAAGATATTAAAGGGAGAAATACACTGAGAAACTGAAACAAGCTTCTGCTTACCAAAGGGAAAAAGTGGGGGGAAAAATGGGTTTAGGAGGTGGGAGTAAACTATACACGATCCTACCTATTAAAATAGGTCATCAGCCAAATGCTAGTCCAAATGCTTTAATAACCTGTATGGGAATGATAATTCCAAAAACTCGGCATGTGTAGATGTATTGATGCACCCTCCATCTATACCTGTACAACAAACACACTGTAAATCAATGATATTCCTATAAAATTCAAAATGCAATAAAGAAAGACCTGTACTCCCTACTCCTCTCTGAACTGCTTCCGCCCCATTGGAGTCCAGTCCCCGCAGCCAGACCAGGCTTGGATCCCAAGGCTGAAGTATGGTGAGATTGGGAGGAGTAGAGGATGTTCTAGCATTTGAGCCCTCTTTTGGGCCTATATTTATTCTCCTCACTGGGTAGGAACATATTTTTCTGATGCAGATGGGCCAGCCAGGAGCTGACCCAATCTTAGTGGACCCATGTCATGGTGGTACCCGTGGACACAAAAACTTGGAAAACAACTGTTCAGGTCTGCAGGTGATGCCAGTCCTTTATTCCAACTGCTTGTTTCAAAGGCCTACCCTAGGAAGGACAACACTGAAAAATCAAGATATCAGATGATCAGGCAATTCCGTGCCTGGGTATACAGGCAGAGCCAATCTTAATTCCAAAAGAGGCAGGCGCTGCAGCCTTCCCTACAGCGCTCCCTATTCAAGCACCCAAGTCAAGCACGTGGAGAGTGTATCCAGGGAGAGATGAAACTGTGACAAAAAGTCCTACAGAGAGACAATGCTGTCTCATTGGGCCATAAAGAAAATAAACTAATATCCACCTCAACAACAGGGATTGGCCCATATAGGAAGCTACTCAATAAAATAAATTAGACACAGAAAGACAGACATCCTGTGTTACTACCTAGTGGACGAATGGAAAACTCAGCTAAATGAACTATATTACAAAAAAGAAATTGACTCATCTATGTTAATTTAGGCTCAACAGAAGAAAAAGTTGGGAAAAAAAACTAGAAATTTCAAGGCGTGAATAATATACACACACTAATACATATATAAAAGACAACATCAACTAAATGTAAGTGAGAGTAAAAGGAAGGCTGGTCATACTGCTTTAATAATCTGAATTAGAACGAAAGCTCCCAAAACATAACACGTGTAGATGTATCAATGAGTTGACTGCACACACATGAAACACACGGTAAATCAATGATATTGCTAGAGCTTTTAAATTGAAACAGAGAAGGCCAAAACAAAAAACAACAAAAAAAGAACTGCGCTCTCTGCTCCTCTCTAAAGGCCTTTAGCCTGGTTGGCATCATGTCCCTGCAGCCTGAGCAGACTGGGATCCCAAGGCTGAAATATGGTAGATTCAGGGAGGAAGGGAGGGTGTGCCAGCATCTGAGTCCCTCTCAGACCTGTATTCCTCGCTCCTCTGCATGGGAACACAAATTTCCCGATGCAGATGGACCAGCCAGCACCCAACCCAATCTGAGTGCACCCCAATACTGATGGAGCCCCCAGGCAGAAGGAGTTTGGAAAACCCAGCTGCTCTCCTCCTCTCCAGGTGATGGAGATTCTGAATGCAGCTTCCTTGTTTCAAGGGCCTCCCCTAGGCAGGACCACACCCTCCAGGGAACCTCGATGCAGGCCTTCAGACTTGTTTTCTCTGTGAGGGCTGAGAAGGAAGCCCTAGGAAGACAGAAGCCTTTAGCCGTTTTTCTGGGCCAGGACATTCCCAATGACAACCCTGGAAGCCCAGATCCAGTGGGGCTCAGCTTTCCCCAGCAATCAGTTAGGCGTGGGAAAGTGCTGCCGCCTTGTGGACATTTGTGTAACTACAGTGGTCACACCACTGCTTCTGGGCACTGAATCTTCCTTCGCAAGGCCCGAAGGGCTGGGAAGGACCCTGGGCCCATAAGAAACAGTCAGGAGGAAGGAGCAAGAGCGGGGAGAAAAAAGCAAATCAGGACGACTTTCCAGAGGCCAATCTCAACAGATAAGTATGATTCATACCAAGTAAACGTAAAAAACAGGAAAAACATTTAAAATCGCCCAGGAAATGAATATCCACATAGATAACGACTGAGGAGAAGTGATTGAATCTTGCACCCAGGGGTATCATTACCCACCAGATCAGAGTGCTTATCATGTAAACATCCAGGAACAATAAATTCTGGGGAAGGTCTGGGGGAGGTGGGAAGCCTCTGAATCTGTTGGAGAAAATGAAAAGTGCAGAGTCACATTCAGAACACTCCACAGCGTCCTTAAGACACTGAATCCAAGCTGTCTGATGACCAGGCAATTCTGTGCCTGGATGTATAGGTGGAGAAAGCCTTCTTCCCAAAGGACCCAGGCACTGCAAGTTCACCTCAGCACACACACTTTCAAAGAGCCAAGGTAGGAACAAGGCAATGGAAAAAGAAAGCATGAACAAAACATGATACAGAAGAAAAGTGGAATATGACTAAGCTATAGAGAAGAATGCAAAAATATGTACCTCAGCAACATGAATGGGCCTGTGTATGACCATACTAAATAAAATATATTACACAGAGAAAGGCAAACGTCAATGTTATTGCGTAGTAGTGAAATGGGCTGCTCAATGAAAGGAATTACACTAAAGGAAGAAATACATGGAGAAGTTTAAACAAACTCTCCAAAGGGAAAAAGTGCGGGAAAAAAAAAACAAATGGATTTAGGAGGTGGGAGTAACCTATACATGTCCATAGCTATTAAAATAAGTCACCAACAAAATGCTAGTCCAAATGCTTTAATAACAATAGTTCCAAAAACTTGGCATTTGTAGATCTATTGATGAATCCCCTGTCTGTACCTGTACTGGAAAACAAACACCACACTGTAAATCAATGATATTCCTATAAAATTCAAAATGCAATAAAGAAAAAGAGCTGAGCTCCCCATTCCTCTCTAGACTCCTTCAGCCCCATTGGAGTCCAGCCCCCACAGCCGGACCAGGCTTGGATCCCAAGGCCGAAGTAAGGTGGGATTTCAGGAGGAGAAGAGGATGTTCTAGCATTGAGCCCTCTTTTGGGCCTGTATTTCTTGCTCCCCTCTGGGTAGGAACACATTTTCCTGAGGCAGATGGGCCAGCCAGGAGCTGACCCAATCTTAGCGGACCCACATCATGGTGGTACCCGTGGACACAAAAATTTAGAAAACCCAGCTGCTGTCCAGGTCTGCAGGTGATGGCCATCCTTTACTCCAACTGCTTGTTTCAAAGGCCTACCCTAGGAAGGATGACACTGAAAAATCAAGATATCAGATGATCAGGCAAGTCTGTGCCTGGGTATACAGGCAGAGCCAATCTTATTACCAAAGAGCAGGCGCTGCATCCGTCACTACGCACTCTCTCTTCAAGCACACAAGTCAGGCAAGTGGGGAGTGTACCCAGGGAGAGACGAAAGTAGGACACAACGTTGCCCAGAGAGACAATGCGATCTGGCAGAACCATGACGAAGAATGAGTGGACATCCACCTCAGCAGCCCGGATGGACACATATATACAAATACTAGATAAATTAATTAGATATAGAAACACAAACATTGTGTGGTAATTATTAGTGATGGGATGGAAAACTCAGCCAAATGAACTACATTAGAAAAGAGAAACTGGCTTATTTATCTTATGCTCAATAAAGGGAAAAGGAGGGAAAAAAACCCAGAAATTTGAAGGCGTGAATAATCTACACACACTAATACATGTATAAAAGACAACATCAACTAAATGTAATTGAGAGTAAAAGGAAAGCTGGTCATAATGCTTTAATAACTTGAATTAGAATGAAAGCTCCAAAAATATAGAACCTGTAGATGTATCAATGAATTGCCTGTCTCTACACAAGATCATGGCATCTGGTCCCATCACTTTATGGCAAATAGATGGGGAAACAGTGGAAACAGTGACAGACTTTATTTTTTGGGGCTCCAAAATCAGTGCAGATGGTGACTGCAGCCATGAAATTAAAAGACACTTGCTCCTTGGAAGAAAAGCTATGACAAACCTAGACAGCATATTAAAAAGCAGAGACATTATTTTGCTGACAAAGGTCCATCTAGTCAAGGCTACAGTTTTTCCAGTAGTCATGTATGGATGTGAGAGTTGGACTATAAAGAAAGTTGAGCACAGAAGAACTGATGCTTTTGAACTGTGGTGTTGGAGAAGATTCTTGAGAGTCCCTTGGACTTCAAGGAGATCAAACCAGTCCATCCTAAAGGAGATCAGTCCTGAATATTCATTAGAAGGACTGATACTGAAGCTGAAGCTCCAATACTTTGGACACCTGATGCGAAGAACTGACTCATTGGAAAAGACCCTGATGCTGGGAAAGATTGAAGGTGGGAGGATAAGGGGATGACAGAGGATGAGACGGTTGGGTGGCATCACCAGCTCAATGGACATGAGTTTGACTAAACTCCAGGAGTTGGACAGGGAGGCCTGGCATACTGCAGTCCATGGGGTCACAAAGAGTCAGACATGACTGAGCAATTGAACTGAACTGATACATACAATAAAAAACACACTGAAAAACAATGATATTCCTGTAAAAATTTAAATGTAACAAAGAGGAAAAAAGGAAAAAAAGAACTGAACTCTATTCCTCTCTCAACTCCTTTAGCCTGGTTGATGCCAGGTCCCTGCAGCCTAAGTTGAGATCCTGAGGCTGAAATATGGTGGGTTTCAGGGAGGAAGGGACGGTGTCTCAGCATCTGAGCCCCTTTCAGACCTGTATTCCTCGTTCCTTTCTGCATGGGAACACAAATTCTCCAATGCAGACAGACCAGCCAGGACCCAGCCCAATCTTAATGCACCCATTTAATGATGGAGGCCCTGGGCATAAGGAGTTTGGAAAACCCAGCTGCTCTCCTCCTCTCCAGGTAACGAGATCTGTAATGCAACTTCCTTGTTTCAAAGGCCTCCCCTAGCCAGGATCCCCTCCAGGGGACCTCCATACAGGGCTTCAGACTGTTCCTGAGGTGAAGGCTCAGAGGGAAGCCCTAGGAAGACAGAAGCCCTCAGGCATTATTCTGGCCCAGGACATTCCCAGTGACAACCGTGGAAGCCCAGATCCACTAGGTTCTGCTTTCCCCAGAACCAGAATTGGGCATGAGAAAGTGCCGCTGCCTTGTGAACAGTAACTAGATGGTCACATCAGTGCTTCCAGGCACTGAAAGTTCACAAAGCCTGAAGCACTGGGAAGGACCCCGGCCCACAAGAGACGACTGGGAGGAAAGAGCAGGGGCAAAAACAGTGCAAATCAGGACGTCTTTCCAGAGGCCAATCTCAGCAGTTAAGTATGGCTCACACCAAGTAAACGAAAGAAAATGGAAAAAAAAAAATTCAACATCACCCAGGAAAAGAACATCCACATCCATAAAGATTAAGAAGTGACTGAATCTTGCACAGGGTATCATTACCCACCAGTCAGAGTGCTTATCGTTTAAACATCCAGAACAATAAATGCTGGGGAAGGTCTGGGGGAGGTGGTAAGCCTCCTAAGCTGTTGGAGAAAATGAAAATTGCATAGAGCCACAAGCAAAACACTACAGAGCGTCCCTTAAGACACTGACAACCAAGCCACCTGAGGATCAGGCAGTTCTATGCCTGGGCATACCGGGGGAGGAAGCCTTCTTTCGAAAAGACCCAGATCCTGCAAGTTCACGTCAGCATGCACTCCTAAGAGCTGATGTACGAACATGGCGATGGAAAAATGAAAGTGGAGCAAAAAGTGATAGAGAGAAATACTGGAATATGACTAAGCCATAAAAAAGAACACAGCAACGTGTACCTCAGCAACATGAATGCACCTAAGTGTGATGATACTGAGTAAAATATAGCACCTATAGAGAGATAAACACAAAGTGTTATCGCATAGTAGTGGAATGGAAAACTCAACAAAGGGAACTACATTACAGGAGGAAATACACACAGAAACCTAAAAAACAAACATAGCTAACCAGAGGCAAAAGGTGGGAAAAACAAAACACCGCCCCCCCCAACCCGCCCTCAAAAAACCTGAAATTAGGAGTTGGGAGAAAGCTACAGACGCTAATATATGTTAAAATAGGTCATCAACAAAATGCTAGTCCAAATGCTTTAATAACCTGTATTAGAACAAACGTTTCAAAAACTTGACATTTGCAGATGTGTCGATGAATCCCCTGTGTGTACCTGTACAACAAAAACATACTGTAAATCAGTGCTATTCCTATAAAATCAAAACACACACACAAAAAGAGCTGCACTCATCACTTTTCTTTCAACTCCTTCAGCTCAGTTGGGGTCCCATCCCAGCAACCAGACCAGGCTTGGATCCCAAGACTGAAACATGGTGGGTTTAGGGAGGAGCAGTGGATAGTCTAGCGTTTGAGCCCCCTTTCAGCCTATTATTTCTTGCTCCCCTCTGGGTGGGAACACATTTTCCTGATGCAGATGGGCCAGCCAGGAGCCAACCTAATCTTAGTGGACCCAAGTCATGGTGGTACCCGTGGACACAAAAACTTGGAAAACCCAGCTGCTTTCCAGGTCTGCAGGTGATGCCCATCCTTTACTCCATATCTTCTGGTTTCAAAGGTCTACCCTAGGAGGGACGACAATGAAAATCAAGATATCAGATGATCAGGCAATTCTATGCCTGGGTACACAGGCAGAGCAAATCTTAATTCCAAAAGACGCAGGCTCTGCAACCTTCACTACGGTATTCACTATTCAAACACCCAACTCAAGGAAGCGAGGAACATATCCAGGAAAAGATGAAAGTATGAGAAAAAGTTGCAGAGAGAGACAGTATAATCTGACTGGGCCATAAATAGGAAAGAACTGATATCGATCTCAGCAACAGGAATGGACCCATATATGAAAAGACTAAACAAAATAAATTTGACTTAGAAACGCAAACATCCTGTGTTACTACTTAGTGGTGGAATGGAAGACTTAGCAAAATAAACTTAGGGCCCAACCCAATCTGAGCGCACCCAAGTAAGGATGGAGGCCCTGGGCAGGAGGAATTTGGAAAACCCAGCTGCTCTCCTCTCCAGGTGATGGAGATCCTGAGTGCAGCTTCCTTGTTACAAAGTCCTTCCCGAGGGGGAACAACAGCCTCCAGGGAGCCTCCATGCAGGGCCTCAGACTTGGTATCGTGGTGAGGGCTCAAAGGGAAGCCCTAGGAAGACAGAAGCCTTCACGCCTTTTTCTGGCCCAGAACATGCCGAATGACAGCCTGGAAGCTGGCACGAAGGCTCAGCTTTCCCCAGCCACCAGATTTGGGCAAGGAATATGCAGAAGGCCTGGGGGCTGTCAATGGTACCAGCCCTCAGGAAATAGGCTGGGAGAACTGAAGTCAAGATGAGTTTTCAGAGGCCACTTTCAACAGGTAAGCATGACACACACCGTTTACAATCAAACAGGATATAAAGACACCTCCCGGAGTCTGGTCTACAGCGTTAATGATCAGAGACAAGGGACTCAAATGGCAAAGCATCACCTCATGCCAGTCAGAGGGAGGGTGTATCAATATCACTTTTATGAACCAAAACCGCTGGAGTGGGTGCTGGGTAAAGGAAAAGTTCCTAAGCTGTCAGTGGTTATGAAAAATGTAAAGAACTACCTGGACAAAAGTGCTGAGTTTCCTTGGAAACTATGAATAAAAATAAGGCAGTCAGATCATCAGGCACACCCATGCCAGGCCCTCTATGCAGAGGAAACCTCCAATGGAGGACACAGGCACCCCAACATTCCCCGCAGCACCCAATACTGACAAAAGTCAAGACAATGAAGAGGCCAAAATGTCCATGGAGTGATGAATGAATAAGGAAGACCTGCTCCAAAGAGACAATGTAAACTTAGTCATAAAGAAACATAACCAAGCAACTTTTCTCATTAACATGGACGGAAGGAAGGAAAGCACGTTTGACGGACAGATAAAGGCAAGTGTCATGCGATAACACTTGGAGGTGGATTTTATGCAGCAATTCACAACTGAGAAACAGACTCAGACTTTAGAAGACATACTCATTAAAGAGAAAAGGTGGGAGAAGATAAAGCCCAAGTGGCTGAAACTTATACACATATGCACACACACACACACACACACACATAAATAGAATAGGTCACCAAAATAGCCTGACTCTGTATCACGGGAAATTATACTCAACTTACTTCCAGAAAGTCTATGAAAACTAGAGCTCTCTTCAGACGCAGGCCAGCCCACCAGAAGCAAAAGCAAGCATAGTGTATCCCAAATATGGTAAAATCCCTTCTCTGGAGGAGCTTAGAGAGCCAGCTGTTGTCCTGGTTTCCAAGTGATGTGGATTCCTGCTCCAGTCTCCTCCTCTAAAAAGCCTCGCCTAAACACACCAGAATTCTCAAGAAAGAGATTTTGCAACAGGTTAAAATTGGTCCCACATGAAGAGCACAGCCAAGAAGGATGAAGACAGAAGCACTTGGGCCTTTTGATGGTATGTGGCATTCCAAATCACAATTCAGGGGCCCGGTGTCACTGAGGTTGTGGTTGGCCCCTCAAACAGAGTTCCAAAGGAAGCAGCCATATCGCCTTCAGACACTTTGGGTAACAAACACTGACGTCTCAGCATCTGGGCAGGAAATATTCCCAAGGCATAGGGGATGCAACTGACACTCATGGTCCTAAAAGGTTCTGGGGGAGCCATCAAAAATAATTGAAATCAGGATAAGTTTTGGGGGCCAATTTCAAGAGGTAAATACCACTCACATTGTAGCAAATTATAAAACACTGGCAAGATAAAACCTAGGACAGAGTGGTCCACATTGCTAATGATTAGAGGCAAGACACTTAAAATGGCAAGGAAGTATCCCCTCACACCACACAAATTGGTTTGCCTTCAAATATTTACAAACAATAAATGCCAGAGTGGGCATGGGGGGGAAAAGGAGCCTCCTAAGCTGTCATAAATGGAAATGCAAATTGTAAAGGACCACATGGAGAAGAGTATGGAAGATCCTTAGGAAACAAGATATACAGCAATCACATCTTCAGCATTCGCACATCTGGACCCCTCTCCTGAAACCTCCTTCACTGGAAGGAACACAGGGACCTGAACGTTTCCCACAGCACTTAGTTTTGACAACAGCCAGGATACAGAAGTGGCCCAAATTTCCATGGACAGATAGATGGATAAGGATGTAGTGCCACAGAGAGACAATCAAATCTTAGCCACAAAGGAGGAGAAAATAAGGCCTTTCTCAGCACCATGGATGGAAGTCAGTAAAATAAGTGAGACAGATGGGCAATCAGCCTGTGATGTCACTTAGAGATGGAATGGGAAAACTCATCCTATGAATGAATTTAGAACAGAGAAATTGACCCAGAGATATTAAAAAACGAAGCCAGGGTTTCCAAAGAAGAAAGGTGTAAAGGAAAGATAAATTAGAAGGTGGTTGAATCGTATACACACTAATAGATACTTCTCTGTCTCTCTGTGTGTGTGTGTGTGTATGTAAAATAGATCATCAAGAAGACCACTGAATTATCACAGGGAATTTGACTCAGCTGACTTTAATAACGTCTAGGGGTATAGAAGCTAAAAATAATGGGTATGTTTAGAGGCATAATGAAACTCCTTACTGTACATCTGAAATAAACAAGCATTGTAAACCAAGGGTATTTCTAGAAAAATTAAATGCAAAGTTTAAGAGGAAAAAAAAAAAGACAACAACCATTGCCTACTCTACTGCTTTCTAGCCTCTTTTCCCCGAGCTAACATCAATCTCTGCAGGCTGACTAGGCTTGGTCTCAAGGCAGGGATGTGCTAGGGCTCAGGGAACCAGGAAGGTGTCTCTGGAACATGAACCCCCTTTGCACCTGTGCTGCCCAGTCGAATCTGCCTGGGACCACAGTCTCCGCATGCAGGCCATCCCCCAAGAGCAAATTCAAGCCTAGTGCATCCCAGGTATGGTCAAGCCTTTGCGCTGGACGAGCTTTGAAAATCCAGCTGGTCTCCAGGTTTCCTTGGCTCCCTATTTCAGTTGCCTTTTTCAAAACCCTCCCCTAAAGACGACAGCCACCTCAAAGACAGCGATTTTTCAGAGATCAACGTTTGTCACAAGGGAAGTGTCAGGGGGATAGAAGCCCTTGGGCGTTCCTCTGGCACGTGGCATTCCAAATGACAACTCAGGAAGGCCAGTTTCAATAAGGCTCCTTTGGCTCCATTAGAGTGGGGAATGCGGAAGTGCTGCCACCTTGTGGACACATTTCATAACAGCAACACTGAAACTGCTGCAGGGCAAGGAATATTCAGAAGGCTTGGGGGCTGTCAATGACACCAGCATTCAGGAAATAGTCTGGGAAAAGTACTGCTCCAGGGAGACAAGGTCAACTTAGCCATTAAGAATAATAAATAAAACACCTTTCTTTATAACATGGATGGAAGTAAGTAAAGCACTTTGACAGAGAAAGGCAAGTGTCATGGTATCATTTAGAAGAGGGATTTATGTACCAATTTACAAATGTGAGATAGATTCAGAGACATTAGAAACAAACATAGTCTTATTTAAGTGCAAGTTGGAAGGAGATGATAAATTTCAAGGCAGCTGAGAACTGTATATTCACACACACTTGCATACACATGTGCACACACACACACACACACACCCAGATCAGTCACCAACACAGATCTATTCTATATCACAGGAATTTCTACTCAAAATGCTTCAATAAGATCTATGGAAACAGAAGCTGAAATTAATGTGTAGATATAAATCCTCTTTCTGTTACTCTGAAACAGATAATACATTGTAAATCAATGTTACCCCTAGAGAAAGAAAAATAAAATTTAGAAACAAAAAGTTTAATCTAGTGTTCTTTTTCTTCCTTTTCTTTTGCTAGTGTCATATCCATGCAGCATGAGCAAGCTTGGGGTCAAAGCTGGAATATGTGGGGCTCGGGAGGAAGAGGCGTTTGTCCCAGCAGTTTGATGCCCATGTGGAATGGTGGTACCTGGTTTCCTCGCATGAAACTCCAATCTCTCGAGTCAGGAGGACCCTCCAGAAGCTAAAGCAAGTGTGGTACACCTCAAGTATATGGTATAGCCCCCTTGCTGGAAGAGCTTAGAAAGCCAGCTGTTCTCCTGGTTTCAGATCATGCAGATTCCTCTTCCAGCCTCCTCCTTTAAAAGACCTCTCCTGAAAACAACAGCATTCAATATAGTGATTTTTTAGAGAAAAGATCTGTGCTGGGTGAACAGTTGGGGGAAGAAGTCTGACGACAGAAGCTGTAGGGCTTTTTGTTGACACATGACATTCCAAATTATAACCCATCACCCCAAGTTTCATTAAGACTCTGGCTGGCCCATTAACCAGAATTCCACAGAAGCAGTGATACTGCCTTCAGAAATACTGACATCTCAGCCTCTGGGGACACAATATTCCCAACACCCTAGAGATTGTAAATGACACTTGCCATCAAAAAATATCCTGGGAGAGCAATCAGAAGAAATTTAATTTAAGATGAGTTTTCAAAGGCCAATTTCAAGAGGTCAGTGTTACAGCATTGAATTTTTTAAGAATAGAAAGGTATAACCTAGTAAACAATAGTCTACTTTGCTAGTGATTAGAGATAAGCGACTTAAAATTGCAAGGAAGTATCACCTCACACCACACAAAGCGGTTATCCTTAAAATATTTACGAACAATAAATGCCAGATTGGGTGTTAAGAAGAAAGAGGACTCCTGTGCTGTTAGTTGGACAGAGGAGCCTGGCGGGCTACAGTCCACGGGGTCGCAAAGAGTCGGACACGACTGAGTGACTTCACACACACACACACGAATAATTCAATGGAGAGTTGTACAGAGTTTCCGTAGGAAACTAAGAGCAGAGCATTCAATTCTTCAGGCATTCTCATGCCTGGGCATACACTTGGAGAAAACTTTTGAAAAGACACTACACCCTACCATTCCCCAGAGCACTCACTGTTGACAGTAGCTAAGACAGTGAGCAGCTGAAACGCTGTGAACAGATGCATGGATACAAGACTACCACAGAGAGACAAAGGATATTTAGCCAAAAAGAGTAATAAAACAAAGCCTTTCTCAGCAATATGGAGGAACTCCGAGATGTCATTCTAATTACATAATTTATAGAAAGACGACCATCTTGTGATATTTTTTACAGGTGGAATCGAAACCTCATACCAACGAACTAGTTTACAAAAGAGAAGTAGACCCATAATTAGAAAAGAAACTTAGGCTTACTTACGGGAAAAGTGAGAGGAGAGGATAAATTAGGAGTTTTTAGAAAACTATATGACTGAAGCGACTTAGCAGCAGCAGAAAACTATACACACTAATTTATATATAGGAAACAGATCATCCGTGGAGACCTACTCTATATTACAGACCGATTCTGTATTGAGTTTTGGTTGACATAGTTTAGTAACTTTTATGGGAAGAGAATCTGAAGAACATGTGTATGTGTAGATATATATCTGAATCCCCTTTTGTACCACTGAAAACAGCAAAGTAGTTGTAAATCATCAATACTTCCAGACATTGATAAAAATATTTTTAAAGAAATTTAAAAAAATAAAAAAAGAACTGCCTACTGTACTTCTCTCTTGCCTTTTTTCCCAGGCTAGTGTCACAAAACTGCAGCCTGAATAGGCACGTATTTCAAGGCTGGAATGTCGTCAAGCTGCGGGAGCAGGGGTGGTTGTCCTAGCACATCTGTGCCCTTTTGACCTGAGTTGCCATGTCCCCTCTGCAGGAAGGACAGTTTCCATCGCCAGATGTGCCCTCAAAGAGCTAAACCAAGCCCTGAGTAAGGTGTAGCCCCTGGGCTGCAAGAGCTTTGAAAAGCCAGCTGGTCTCCAGGCGATTCGGATCCCTACTGCAGTCTCCTTCTTTAAAAGGCCTCCCCTAAGGATGGTGACTGCAGCCATGAAATTAAAAGATGCTTACTCCTTGGAAGAAAAGTTATGACCAACTTTGATAGCATATTAAAAAGCATAGACATTACTTTGTCAACAAAGGTCTGTCTAGTTAAAGCTATGGTTTTTCTAGTAGTCGTGTATGGATGTGAGAGTTGGACTATAAGGAATGCTGAGTGCCAAAGAATTGATGCTTTTGAACTGTGGTGCTGGAGGAGACTCTTGAGGGTCATTTGGACTGCAAGGAGATCCAACCAGTCTGTCCTAAAGGAAATCGGTCCTGAATATTCATTGGAAGGACTGATGCTGAAGCTGAAGCTGCAATACTTGGCCACCTGATGCGCCAAATGGCCATCTCAAATGGCCATTTCAAATGGCCACCTGACTCATTTGAAAAGACCATGATGCTGGGAAAGATTGAAGGCGGGAGGAGAAGGGGACGACAGAGGATGAGATGGTTGGATGGTATCACCAACTCAATGGACATGAGTTTGAGTAAACTCCGGGAGTTGGTGATGGACAGGGAGGCCTGGCATGCTGCAGTCCATGGGGTTGCAAAGAGTCTGACACTACTGAGTTGAACTGAACTGAAGATGACAGCCAACTCAAGAAAGTGATTTTATAGGGGCTCAAATTCATCCTGGGATGAAGGGTAAGGGGGTAAAAGTACAAAGACAGAGCCCTTAGGCTTTTTCTGGCACATGACATAGTGAAAGTGAAAAGTGAAAGTGAAAGTTGCTCAGTCGTGTCTGACTCTCTCTCTACAGTCCCTGGAATTCTCCAGGCCAGAATACTGGAGTAGCCTTTCCCTTCTCCAGGGGAATCTTCCCAACCCAGGGATCAAACCGAGGTCTCCCGCATTGCAGGCGGATTCTTTATCAGCTGAGCCACAAGGGAAACCACAAGGGAAGCCCCCCACCCCAAATTTATAAATCAGGAATCCAAATTTCTCCAAGGCTCTTGTTGCCCCATATGCCAGATTTGGGAATGAAGAAGTGCTGCCGTTTTGTGGACATTTCCTGTAACAGCAACTCTAAAACCTCTGCTGCTGGGCACTGAATATTCACAAGGACTGGTGGTACTAGAATGACAGTGAAAATGAAAGTCGCTCAGTAGTGTCTGACTCTTTGCAACCCTATGGACTATACAGTCCTTGGAATTCTCCAGGCCAGAATATTGGCATAGACCCTCAAGAAATATCCTGGGGGAGGTAAGTGAAAAAGTATTCAGACCAGGACAACTTTCCAGAGGCCAGTTTTAAGGGTAAATATTAGTCTCACTATTTTGAAAAAATTAAGAAAAGAAAAACTACAGGAAACAATGGTCAACATCACTAATGATGAGACAATGACTCAAAATTGCAATGAAGTACCACCTCACACCAGGAACTTCCTTAATGGCTCAGCAAGTAAAGAATCTGCCTGTAATGCAGGAGACATAGGTTCAATCACTGGGTTGGGAAGATCCCCTGGAGAAGGAAATGGCTACCCACTCTAGTATTCTTGCCTGAACGATCCCATGGATAGAGGAGCCTGGTGAACTACAGTCCATGGGGTTGCAGAGTCAGACACGACAGCAAACAAGCACATCACCTCACTCCAGTGAGACTAATTATCATTAGAACATCTACGAACAATAAAAGCTGGAGAGGGCGTGAGAAGAGGAAGCTTCCTATGCTATTGGTGAGAATACAAAGTGTAAAGAGCTACATGAGAACAGTAAATATGTTTTTTTAAATAAAGTAAAAGTAGAGAAAGCAGATGATCAAGCATTTTCACACCAGGGCATATGTTCTGAGAAAACCATAATTCAAAATACCACATACACCCAACATTACTGCAGCACTGTTTATAATAGAAAAGATGTGGTAACAAGGAAAATGTTTAATGACACGTGAATGAACAAAGAAGATGTGACATACAGAGACAGTAGAATATTACTTAGCCTTAAGAAAGAAAGTTATTCATAGCAACATGGATAAATCTGGAGATGATCATGCTACGTGAATAAGTCAGACAGAGGAAGACAATATATCATAATTATTTGTTGTTCAGTCACTCAGCCATGTCCAACTCTTTTTGAACCCATGGATTGCAGCATCCCAGGCTTCCCTGTCCTTCATTATCTCCCGGAGCTTGCTCAAACCAATGTCCATTGAGTCAGTGATGCCATCCAACCATCTCATCCTCTGTTGTCCCCTTCTCCTCCTGCCTTCAATCTTTCCTAGCATCAGGGTCTTTTCCAATGAGTCAGTTCGTCACATCAGGTGGCCAAGTATTGCAGCTTCAGCTTCAGCATCAGTCCTTCCAATGGATATTCAGGACTGATTTCCTTTAGGATGGACTGGTTGGATCTCCTTGCAATCCAAGGGACTCTCAAGAGTCTTCTCCAACACCACAGTTCAAAAGCATCAATTCTTCAGTGCTGCTCAGCCTTCTTTATGGTCCAACCCTCATATCCATACATGACTACTTGAAAAACCTTAGCTTTGACTATATGTATCTTTGTCAGTAAAATAACGTCTATGTTTTCTAATACACTGTCTAGGTTTGTCATAGCTTTTCTTCCAAGGAGCAAGCATCTTTTAATTTCATGGTTGCAGTCACCATCTGCAGTGATCTTGGAGCCAAAGAAAATAAAGTCTGTTACCTTTTCCATTGTTTCCCCATCTATATGCCAGGAAGTGATGAGACAGGATGACATGATCTTAGTTTTTTGAATGTTAACTTTTAAGCCAGCTTTTTCACTCTTCTCTTTCACATTCATCAAAAGGCTTTTTAGTTCCTCTTTGCTTTCTGCCATATGGGTGGTGTCATCTGCATATCTGAGACTATTGATATTTCTCCCAGCAATCTTGATTCCAGCTTGTGCTTCATCCAGCCTGGCATTTTGCATGATGTACTCTGCATGTAAGTTAAATAAGCAGGGTGACAATATACAGCCTTGATGTACTCCTTTCCGAATTAGAACCAATCCATTGCTTTATGTCCGGTTCTAGCTATTGCTTCTTGACCTGCATACAGGTTCTTAGGAGGCAGGTCAGGTGGTCTGGTATTCCCATCTCTTGAAGAATCTTCCACACTTTTCTGTGATCCACATAGTCAAAGGCTTTAGTGTCATCAATGAAGCAGAAGTAGATTTCTTCTGGAATTCTCTTGCTTTTTCTATGATCCAATAAATGTTGGCAATTTGATCTTGGGCTCCTCTGGCTTTTCTAAATCCAGCTTGAACATCTGGAAGTTCTCGGTTCATGTACTGTTGAAGCCTAGCTTGGAGAATTTTGAGCATTACTTTGCTATCCTGTGAAATGAGTGCAATTGTGCAGTAGTTTGAACATTCTTTGGCATTGCCCTTCTTTGGGATTGGAATGAAAACTGACTTTTCCAGTCCTGTGGCCACTGCTGAATTTTCCGAATTTGCTGGCATATTGCGTGCAGCACTTTCTCATCATCATCTTTTAGGATTTGAAAAACCTCAGCTGGAATTCCATCACCTCCACTAGCTCTGTTCGTAGTGACACTTCCTAAGGCCCACTTGACTTCACACTCCAAGATGTCTGGCTCTAGGTGAGTGATCACATTCATGTGATCATAATTACATGTGGAATATCATACACTCACATAGACTCACAGAGAACACACTAGTGGTTACCAGTGGGGACAGTGAAGTGAGGAGGCAGAGACCATTGTCTCTCTCAGTCTAATACCCCTCTATGTATAAAATAAACAAACAAGGGTATCTTGTACAACACAAGAAAATACATCTATTATTTTTTTTCTTTGGTTGTTTTTTTCCTTTGGCCATGCCACAGAGCACATGGGATCTTAGTTTCCCAACCAGGGATCAAACTCACTTCCTGCATTTAAAGCATTGGGTCTTATCCAGTGGACCATCAGAGAATTCTCTGTTTTGTAATAACTTTAAGTGGAACATAATCTATACAAATATTAAATTACCTCTGAGATTAAATGTAATATTGTAATTCAACTATACTTCAGTTTAAATATATATATAACAGATTTTTAAAAGTTTGATTATATACTTTGTATATGAGAGTTGTGTTAACTTTCAGGCCATATATAGGATAAAAATGAATGATCAGATAAAAGATTTTCCATACAAAAATACTTGCCCGACTAGTCTATCATAAGGCACTGCTGCTGCTGCTGCTAAGTCACTTCAGTCATGTCCGACTCTGTGCGACCCCATAGACGGCAGCCCACCAGGCTCCACCGTCTCTGGGATTCTCCAGGCAAGAACACTGGAGTGGGTTGCCATTTCTTTCTCCAATGCATAAAAGTGATAAGTGAAAGTGAAGTCGCTCGGTCATATCCGACTCTTACACAACCCCATGGAATGCAGCCTACCAGGCTCCTCCATCCATGGGATTTTCCAGGCAAGAGTACTGGAGTGGGTTGCCATTGCCTTCTCCGATTATAGGGCATAGGAAGACTTTAAGTCAAACCTCTCAAAAAAACAAAGATATTAATTTATCAAGAAATTATGACAACTATGAATATATATGTATTCATCATTGGAGGCTCTAAATATATAAAGAAAATAGTCACACATATGATGGGGAAAATGTACAGAAATAATGGTAAGAAAAGTCATACCCCACTTTCAACAATGTATGGATCAGGGGTCCCCAGTGCCCCCTGTATAGGAACCAGGCTGCACAATAGGAGGTGAGTGGTGGGTGAGGGAGCAAAGCTTCATCTGTATTTATAGCCACTTCCCATGGCTTGCTTTGTTACCTGAATTCCACCTCCTGCCAGATCAGTGGTGGTATAATCAAAATAATGCACTTGAATTATCCCGAAATGACCCTCTATTCCTGCATCCATGCGAAAATTGTCTTCCATGAAACTGGTCCTTGGTCCCAAAAAGGTTGGGGACCACTGATATTGATCATCCAGACAGAATATCAATCAGAAAGCACTGAACTTGAGCACTTAATATCAAGTGAACCTGACATATATAGTACATTTCACTCAACAGCAGCAAAAGTTCTATTCTTTTTAGGTACACAGAACATTTCCTAGGATAGATGGAATGTTAAGCCACGAAAGTCTTCAAAAATCAAAGAAGATTGAAATCATATCAAGTGTCTTTTCTAACCACAATGGTATGAAACTGAAAATCAATATTAAGAATATTTGAAAATTCAGGAACACTTAGAAATTGAACAACAAGCTTCTGAACAGCCAATGTGTGCAAGAACAAATCAAAATGGAACTTAAAAAATATATTAAAGCAAAAAAAAAAAAAAAACCCCTGGAAATACAAAATACCTAGAAGTACAAAGTATAGAAGACAGGAAAAATTCAATTCAAAGATTTGTGTTTAAAGTGATAAAAGCATCTATTAAAAAAAAGTTCTTGAGAGGGGATTAAGATGATTCAATAGGAAGATACTGAGCTCACCTCCTTTCATGACACACTCAAATTATAACAACTTAAACAGGAATTATCTCTGAGAATGATCTGAAGACTAGCAGAGAAAATTTCCCATAACTAAAAATATGAAGGAGAAACCACAAGGTCGGTAGGAGGGCTGGAAAGTTTAGTTAAAACCCACAACTCCAGCACAGTCACTCGCTACTGGAAGGTATCACAACTGCATAGGTCCTCCACAAGGAGGGCAAGGCCTGAGCCCTCCCTCAGGCTGCTCAGCCCAGGGTTCCTGCACTGGGGAGAAATGAACACAGGAGATCTGGCTTTGAAAACTCCCAGGGCTTTTTTTCAAGAGAGCTGGAGGCTATAGGAAACAGACTTTGTTCTCATTTAGTACAGTTCAGTCGCTCAGCTGTGTCTGACTCTTTGCGACCCCACGGACTGCAGCACGCCAGGCTTCCCTATCCATCACCAACTCCTTCAGCTTGCTCAAACTCATGTCCATTGAGTCAGTGATGCTATCCAACCATCTCATCCTCTGTTACCCTCTTCTCCTCCTGCCTTCAATTTTTCCCAGCATGTGGGTCTTTTCCAATAAGTCAACTCTTCGCATCAGGTGGCAAAAGTATTAGAGCTTTGGCTTCAGCAGCAGTCCCTTCAATGACTATTCGGGGTTGATTTCCTTTAGGATGGACTGGTTTGATCTCCTTGCAGTCGGACTCTCAAGAGTCTTCTCCAACATCACAATTCAAAAGTATCAATTCTTTGGCACTCAGCCCTCTTTACGGTCCAACTCTCACATCCATACATGACTACTGAGAAAACCATAGCTTTGATTAGATGGACCTTTGTCAGCAAAGTAATGTCTCAGCTTTTAAATGTGATGTCTAGGTTGGTCATAGTTTTTCTTCCAAGGAGAAAGAGTCTTTTAATTTCCTGGCTGCAGTCACCACCTGCAGTGATTTTGGAGCCAAATAAAATACTGTCACTGTTTCCATTTTTCCCCATCTATTTGCCCTGAAGTGATGGGACCAAATGCCATGATATTTGTTTTTTTGAATGTTTGAGTTTTAGGCCAGCTTTTCCACTCTCCTCTTTCACTTTCATCAAGAGGCTGTTTAGTACTTCTTTGCTTTCTGCCATAAAACTGGTGTCATCTGCATATCTGAGATTATTGATATTTCACCCAGCAATCTTGACTCCAGCTTGTGCTTCATCTAGCCTGGCATTTCGCATGATGTACTCTGCATATAAGTTAAATAAGCAGAGTGACAATATACAGCCTTAACGTATTCCTTTCCCAATTTGGAACCAGTCTGTTGTTCCATGCTGGTTCTAACTGTTGCTTCTTGTCCTACAAACAGATTTCTCAGGAGGCAGGTCAGGTGGTCTGGCATTCCCATCTCTTGAAGAATTTTCCACAGTTTGTTGTGATCCACACAGTCAAAGGCTTTGGCATAGTCAATAAAGCAGAAATAGATGTTTTTCTGGAACTCTTTTGATTTTTTGATGATCCAGTGGATGTTGGCAATTTAATCTCTGGTTCCTCTGCCTTTCTAAATCCAGCTTGAACATCTGGAAGTTCACAGTTCACGTACTGTTGAAGCCTGGTTTGGAGAATTTTGAACATTGCTTTGCTAGCATGTGAGATGAGTCCAACTGTGTGGTGGTTTGAACATTCTTTGGCATTGCCTTTCTTTGGGATGGGAATGAAAACTGACCTTTCCCAGTCCTGTGGCCACTGCTGAGTTTTCCGAATTTGCTGGCATATTGAGTGCAGTGCTTTCACAGCATCATCTTTTCGGATTTGAAATAGCTCAGCTGGAATTCCATCACCTCCACTAGCTTTCTTCATAGTGATGCTTTCTAAGGCCCACTTGACTTCACATTCCAGGATGTCTGGCTTTAGGTGAGTGATCACACCATCATGCTTATCTAGGTCATGAAGATCTTTTTTGTATAGTTCTTCTGTGTATTCTTGCCACCTCTCTTAATATCTTCTGCTTCTGTTAGGTCCATACCATTTTTGTCCTTTATTGTCCCCATCTTTGCATGAAATGTTCCCTTGGTATCTCTAATTTTCTTGAAGATATCTGTAGTCTTTCCCATCTCTCAGATCAGATCAGATCAGATGCTCAGTTGTGTCCGACTCTTTGTGACCCCATGAATCGCAGCACACCAGACCTCCCTGTCCATCACCAACTCCCAGAGTTCACTGAGACTCACATCCATCGCGTTAGCAATGCCATCCAGCCATCTCATCCCCTGTTGTCCCCTTCTCCTCCTGCCCCCAATCCTTCCCAGCATCAGAGTCTTTTCCAATGAGTCAACTCTTTGCCTGAGGTGGCCAAAGTACTGGAGTTTCAGCTTTAGCATCATTCCTTCCAAAGAAATCCCAGGGCTGATCTCCTTCACAATGGACTGGTTGGATCTCTTTGCAGTCCAAGGGACTCTCAAGAGTCTTCTCCAACACCACTGTTCAAAAGCATCAATTCTTCGGTGCTCAGCCTTCTTCACAGTCCAACTCTCACATCCATACATGACCACAGGAAAAACCATAGCCTTGACTAGACGGACCTTTGTTGGCAAAGTAATGTCTCTGCTTTTTAATATGCTATCTAGGTTGGTCATAACTTTCCTTCCAAGGATTAAGCGTCTTTCAATTTCATGGCTGCAGTCACCATCTGCAGTGATTTTGGAGCCCAGAAAAATAAAATCTGACACTGTTTCCCCATCTATTTCCCATAAAGTGGTGGGACTGGATGCCATGATCTTCGTTTTCTGAATGTTGAACTTTAAGCCAACTCTTTCACTCTCCACTTTCACTTTCATCAAGAGGCTTTTTAGTTCCTCTTCACTTTCTGCCATAAGGGTGGTGTCATCTGCATATATGAAGTTATTGATATTTCTCCCGGCAATCTTGATTCCAGCTTGTGCTTCTTCCAGTCCAGCGTTTCTCATGATGTACTCTTCATATAAGTTAAATAAACAGGGTGACAATATACAGCCTTGACAAACTCCTTTTCCTATTTGGAACCAGTCTGTTGTTCCATGTCCAGTTCTAACTGTTGCTTCCTGACCTGCATACAAATTTCTCAAGAGGCAGATCAGGTGGTCTGGTATTCCCATCTCTTTCAGAATTTTCCACAGTCTATTGTGATCCACACAGTCAAAGGCTTTAGCATAGTCAAGAAAGCAGAGATAGATGTTTTTCTGGAACTCTCTTGCTTTTTCTATGATCCAGCGGATGTTGGCAATTTGATCTCTGGTTCCTCTGTCTTTTCTAAAACCAGCTGGAACATCTGGAAGTTCACGGTTCACGTATTGCTGAAGCCTGGCTTGGAGAATTTTGAGCATTACTTTACTAGCGTGTGAGATGAGTGCAATTGTGCGGTAGTTTGAGCATTCTTTGGCATTGCCTTTCTTTGGGATTGGAATGAAAACTGACCTTTTCCAGTCCTGTGGCCACTGCTGAGTTTTCCAAATGTGCTGGCATATTGAGTGCAGCACTTTCACAGCATCATCTTTCAGGATTTGGAATAGCTCAACTGGAATTCCATCATCTCCACTAGCTTTGTTCATAGTGATGCTTTCTAAGGCCCACTTGACTTCACATTCCAGGATGTCTGGCTCTAGGTGAGTGATCACACCATCGTGATTATCTGGGTCGTGAAGATCTGTTTTGTACAGTTCTTCTGTGTATTCTTGCCATCTCTTAATATCTTCTGCTTCTGTTAGGTCCATACCATTTCGGTCCTTTATTGAGCCAATCTTTGCTTGAAATTTTCCCTTGGTATCTCTGATTTTCTTGAAGAGATCTCTAGTCTTTCCCATTCTGTTGTTTTCCTCTATTTCTTTGCATTGATCATTGAAGAAGGCTTTCTTGTCTCTCCTTGCTATTCTTTGGAACTCTGCATTCAGATGTTTATATCTTTCCTTTTCTCCTTTGCTTTTCACTTCTCTTCTTTTCACAGCTATTTGTAAGGCCTCCCCAGACATCCCATCTCTAGTTTTCTTCTATTTCTTTCCACTGATCACTGAGGAAGGCTTGTTCTTGTTCTGATGGGTGGGGCCATGCTCAGTAAATCTTTAATCCAATTTTCTGTTGATGGGCAGGCCTGTGTTCCCTCCCTGTTGCTTGACCTGAGACCAAACTGTGGTGGCAGTAATGAAGATAATGGTGAAAGTGAAAGTGAAGTCGCTCAGTTGTGTCTGACTCTTTGTGACCCCATGGACTGTAGCCTACCAGGCTCCTCTGTCCATGGGATTTTCCAGGCAATAGTACTGGAGTGGATTGCCATTTCCTTCTCCACGGGAATCTTCCCAACCCAGGGCGCGAACCCGGGTCTCCTGCATTGTAGACAGATGCTTTACCATCTGAGCCACCAGGGAAGTCTGAAGATAATGGTGACCTCCTTCAAAAGGTCCCCTGCACACACTGCGGCTCTCAGTGCCTCTGACCCTGCAGCAGGCCAACACTGATCCATTCACATCTCCACCAGAGACTCCTGGACACTCACAGGCAAGTCTGGGCCATCTCTTGTTGGGGTCACTGCTCCTTTATCCTGGGTCCTGGTGCACAAGGTTTTGTGTCCTCCAAGAATCTGTTTCCCCAGTCCTGTGTAAGTTCTGTAATCAAATCCCACTGGCCTACAAAGTCAAATTCCCTGGGGTTCTCAGTCCCTTTGCCAGCTCCCTAAGTTGGGAAATTTGTTGTGGATCCTAGAACTTTCTTAACAGTGTGGGAATTTCTTTGGTATAATTGTTCTGCAGTTTGTGGGTCATCTGCTCGGTGGCTCTATGGCGGGGTTAATGGTGACCTCTTCCAAGAGGGCTCATGCCAGGGGCTGTGTGACAGTTCTGCAGCCGGAGCCCCTGCCCCTGCAGCAGGCCACTGCTGACCTGTACCTCCGCAGGAGACACTCAAGCACAGTTCTGGCTCAGTCTCCGTAGGGTCACTGGGTCCTGGTGCGCACAAGCTTTTGTTGGACACCCCCCCCCCCCACCCCCACCCCAAGTATCTCTGGTGGGTATGGGGTTTGATTCTAGACGTGATTTTGCCCCTCCTACCATCTTATTGGGGCTTCTCCTTTGCCCTTGGATGTGGGGTATCTTTTTTCAGTGGGATCCAACATTTTCCTGCCACTGGTTGTTTAGCAGTGAGTTGTAATTTTGGAGTTCTCATAGGAGATGAGCACACGTCCTTCTACTCTGCCCTCTTAGGCTCAAAATAGGACACACACAAAATCTTTCTTGTTCTCAGTCCCTGTGCAGACCCAATAGTTGGAAGTACACCTGGGTCATACCTACTTGTGCATCTCAGAGAGCTTCTTAGAAAGGCAAGAGGCAGCCGAGACTTTGATTAGGGATGGACACTGGCAGGCAACATTTTAGAGTCTTCCCTGTAGCTGATGAGTGTCAAGGGCCTGCCCCATCGACCACCATGCCTCCAGCACTCCTGCACCACTAGGCCCTGCAACCAGACACACTGGGGCCTGCCCTGTCCACCTGTGCCCCTGGAGCACCACACAGCCACCCATCATGGAGGGCTGCCTTGCCTCCAGCACACCCACCATAATCACATAATGCAGGGCCTCACATCAATTTAGACCAGCATCCAACACAGCCTTCTAACTTGTCTACAGCAGTTGGCCTTGTTGTAACAGAAAGGTGCATGCAGCCCACAGAGGGGACACCCCTGGAGCATCTGGCTCTGCTGGCCAGAGGGGAGGTGTGCTGGGCCCTATAGGCCATCTCCTGTATAAAGCCATGTGTCTAAGGCCACGAAATGGAATGAACTGAACCTAGTGAATAGAAATGCACAGAGAAATAGGAAACATAGGGAAAAAGATGAGGATGTTTCAAATGAAGTAAAAAGATATGGTATCACTGTGGCGGATTCATTTTGATATATGGCAAAACCAATACAATATTGTAAAGTTAAAAAATAAAATTAAATTAAAAAAATTGTAAAGCAGAAATAGAAAAAAAAAAAATAGATATGGTATCAGAGAAAGAACTAGATGAAACAGAAATAAGCATTCTACCTTTAAAAAGGAAGTGTTCAAGGTAATGATTATAAATGCTCACCCAAATCAGAAGAAGGATAGATGGACATAGTGAGAACTTCAACAAAAAGTAAAAAAAAATATATAAATAAGAATCAAACACCTGAAAAATACAGTAGCTGACAAACACACACATATATACACACACACACCAGAGGGAAACAATATTAGATTATATGATACAGAAGTAGAGATCACTCATCTGGAAAACACAGTAGTGAAAATAACCCAGGAAAGAAAAAAGTGAATTAAGACAATAGATAAAGAGACCTCTGAGACAACATCAAAAATATTAATATGAACATTATAGGGATCCCAGAAAGAGGAAAGGAGAAAAACGAGCAGAGAACTTATTAGAGGATATAATAACTGATAACTTTCCTAACCTGGGGAAGGAAACAGATATCCAGGTCCAGGAAACACAAAGTACCAAACAAAAGATGAAGACAAACAGGTTCACACCAAGACACATTATAGTTAACATGTCAAAAATTAAAGATAAAGAGAGATCATAGAAGCAGTGAAATAAAAGCAATTAGTTTATGGGCAAGGTATTCCCAGAAGATTACCAGCTGACTCTTTAGCAGACTTTGCAGACCAGGAAGGAATGACTGGATGTATTCAATGTGCTAAAAGGAAAATGCCCACAACAAGAATAGTCTACCAGCAAGATTATGATTCGGAATTGAAGAATAGATCAAGAGTTTCCCAGATTAGTAAAAGCTAAATGAGTTAATCACTGATAATAAAGCAACAGTATAAGAAATGTTGAAGGCATTTACTTAACCTTAAATGAATTGTCACTAGTAACAAGAAAATACAGAAAAGTAAAAATCTCACTTGAAAAAGTGTATATAGAGTAAGGGGAGTAGATCAAACCCTTGTTAAGCTTTTTTAAGAATAAAAGACAAAAGCCATGTCTTAGAGGGTACACATAAATCAGAAATGAAAAAGATGAAGTTATAACAGATACTACAGAAATAAAGTATCATGAGATTACTACAATTATACACCAACAAGTTGGACAACCTAGATGTGGATAAATTACTTGAAACATAAATCTTCCAAGATGGAATTAGGAATAAATAAAAAATCTAAACAGATCAATTACTACAAATAAAATTGAATCAGTAATTAAAAAAACTCCCAATACGCAGAAGTCCAGGGCCAGGCGGCTTTCCTGATTCAATTTTACCAAGCATTTAAAGCAAAATTAACACCTGTCTTTTTCAAACTAGCTCAAAAAATTGAAGGAGTGCTTTCTTATTTTCTGAGGCCAGCATCCCCCATATAGGAAAATCAGATTAAGACACTACCAAAAAAGGTAAATTACAGGCCAGTAGTTTTGATGAACATGGAAGCAAAAATCCTCAACAAAATATTAGTAAACTAAATTCAACAAAACATTAAAAGAACCATATACCACGATCCAATGGGATTCATCTCAGCAATGCAGGAATAATTCCATATATGCAAATCTATTAAGTGACACACCAGATTAGCGCAACAAAGGATAAAATCATATGCTTATCTTCATATCTCTAGTAAAAGCATTAGGAAAATTCAACAAAATTTGGTTTATTATAAGAACGAGGTTGATACAGAGGCAACATACGTTTAATACAATAAAGGACATGAGCTTCCCTGGTAGTCCAGTGGTGGAGAATCCACTATTCCACTGCATGGGGCTCAGGCTAGATCCCTGCTCTGGAAACTAGGATCCTGCATGCTTGTGTAGTAAGACCAAAAATAAATAAGTAACATACAGAGCGTATATGACAGAATGAGAGCTAACATCATGCGTAATGATGAAAAGCTGAAAGCATTTCCTCTAAGAACAGCAGCAAGACAAGGATGCCTACTCTCACTGCATTTATTCAACACAGTATTAATAGTCCTAGCCACAGCAAAATGGAATATAATTTGTAAAGGAAGAAAAACTGTCACTGCAGATGACATGATAATATGTAGAGAAAACCCTAAAGATTTCAGCAAATTATTACCATAAATAAATTCAGTTATTTGAAGTACACATAATATATTGAAATCTGTTATTTTTCTATGCATTAATAACAATTTTAGAAATTAAGAAAAAACATTTAAGATTGTACCAAAAATAATAAAATATCTAGATATAAATTTAACCATGGAGATGAAAGATTTATGTGCTGGAAAGTATATGACACTGAGGAAGGACACTAAGTGTTAGTCGCTCAGTCGTGCCCGACTCTTTGCAACCCCATGGACTGCAGCCCACCAGGCTCCTCTGTCCATGAGTTTTTCCAGGCAAGGATACTGGAGTGGGTTGCCATTTCCTTCTCCAGGGGATCGTCCCAACCCAGGGACCAAACCCAGGTCTCCTGCACTGCAGGCAGATTCTTTACCGGCTGAGCTACAAGGGAAGCCCAAGGACACTAAAGTGAAGTGAAGTCGCTCAGTCGTGTCCGACTCTTCCTGACCCCATGGACTGTAATCTACCAGGCTCCTCCGTCCATGGGATTTTCCAGGCAAGAGTACTGGAGTGGGGTGCCATTGCCTTCTAAAGGTGACACAAATAAATGAAAAGATATTCCATGCTCCTGGATGGGGAAGAATTAATATTTTAAAAATAGCCCTATTACTCAAAGCAACCTACAGATTTAAAGCAATTCCTATCGAAATACTCATGACGATTTTTACAGAACTAGAATAAATAATCTTAAAATAAATGTAGAACCACAAAATACCCATATTGCCAAAGCAATACTGAGGAAAAAAAGACCAAAGTTGGAGATAGCATACTCCCTGACTACCAAGCTACAATAATCACAAAAACAGACACATAGATCAATGGAATAGAATAGAGAGCCCAGAAAGGAATCCACACACTTAAAGTCAGTCAGTAAGGAGGAGGCAAGAATACACAATGGAGAAAAGACAGTCTCTTTAATAAATGGTACTGAGAAAACTGGAGAACTACATGTAAACAATGAAATTAAAACATTTCCTCATACCACACAGAAATATAAATTAAAAATGGATTAAGGACCTAAATATAATACACAAAACCATAAAATTCCCAGAAGATAACATAGGCCAAACACTCGGACAGAAATTGTAGTAATATATATGTATATTTTTGGATCCTGCCTCTAAGGCAAAAAATAAACACAAGCAAATGGGATCTAAATAAACTTAAGAGCTTTTGCATAGCAATGTAAACAATCAACAAAATAAAAATTCGAAGGGCAAATCAGAAGAAAATATTTGCAAATGATATGACAAAGGGTTAATATCCAAAATGTACAACTAGCTTCTATGACTCAGTATCACACACACACAAAGAAAACAACACAATTGATAATAGTCATAAGAAATGAATATACATCTTTCCAAAGAAGACATACAGATGGCTTAAGGCCACAAAAATATGGCTCAACATCACTTTAATTCAATGAAATATCAATATCACACCTGTCAAAAGAGCTACCATCAATATGTCTACAAATAACAAATCTAAGAGAGGATGTGGAGAAAAGTGACCCCTTGTACACTGTTAGTAGGATTGGAAATTGTTGCGGGCACTATGGAAAATAGTATGGAGGTTTCTCAAAAAGCTAAAGATAGAACTATCATATGATCCATCAATAACTCTCCTGGGTACATATCTGGGGAAAAAAATAAAAACACTAATTCAAAAAGATACATAAACCCCCAAGTTCAGAGCAGCACTATTGACAATGGCCCAGATATGAAAGCAAACCAAATGTTCATGAACAAATAGATAAAGACAATATGGTGTGTATGTACAGTGGAATATTACACAGCCATAAAAAAGCAAAGTCTGCCATTCAGCAATGTGGATGGACCTCCAGAATATTATGCTTAATGAAGACAGACAAAAACACTTTTTGTGGTATTATTTATATGTGGAATCTAAAATTACAATTGTGTATGTAAAACAGAAACAGACTCACAGATGTATAAACAAACTAGTGGTTACCAATGAGGACAGGTAAGGAGGGAGGGCCAAATTAAGAGGATAGGATTAAGAGGTACAAGCTATATGTATAAAATATCAATAGATATTCCATACAATATATTGTATAGGACATGGAATTATAGCCATCATCTTTTAATAACTTTTAATCAAGTGTAATCTGTAAAAAATACTCAATCGCTACGCTCTACACAAAACAAATATAACACAGTAAATAAACTATAATTAAAAAGCAAATAATTGGGGAGAGGAGCTGAATACATGTTTTGCCAAAAAAAAAAAAAAAAAGAAAGAAAATACAGACAGCTAAAAGGCATGAGGAAACATGCTCAACATCACTAATCATCAGGGAATGCGAATCAAAACCACATAAAAAAAAGTACCACCCAACAGTTGTCAGAATGGCTGCAATGAAAGTGACGGCATTTAAGAAGTGTTGCTGAGGATGCGAGAAGAGAAAACTCACAGCCACCGTTGCTAAAGATATAAAGCAGTGCAGCCGCTATTGAAAAGGTTACAGAGGGTTCTGAATACACAAAAAATAAAACTGCCATATGATTTAGCAGTTCCACTTTTGGTTATTTATCCAAAGAAGACAAAATAAAGCAAAAAACTAATTTAAAGAGATAATATGCACTGTGTGTTTGTTGCAACATAACTTACAATAGCCAATATATGATAGGAACCTAAATGTTGAATGATAGGTAAATGCATAAAAAGTGACTATATATATACATATGAAAATACATGTAACACACATACATGCACATATATTAATAGATACATAAATATACATATACAGAGTTAGCTCTATATATACACATAGACATAAATATGTATAGATATGTTTATACATATGTAGTTATATATATATACTCAGCCATAAAAAGTTGAAGTCTTGCCACTTTTGGTAACATGGATGGACCTAGAAAGTATGATGCTAAGTGAAGTCAGTCATATAGAAAAAGAAATACATGATCTCACTTGTATGTGTAATCCAAAAACAAAACATACAACAACAAAGCCAGTCTTATAGACACAGTGAACAAATTGGTGGTTGAGGGAGAGGAGTTGAGCATGCTGCGATTCATGGGGTTGCAAAGAGTCGGACATGACTGAGCAACTGATCTGATCTGGACAAGATAGCTGAAGGGGTATAGGAAGTACAAAATTCAATTTATAAAATAAAATTTGGCAAGAAGTTAATATACAGAATATGGTTTATGATATTGCAATAACTGTAGATAGGGACAGATGGTTACTAGACTCACATGGTGATCATTTTGTCATATACTTAAAAGCTGAATTATTCTGTGGTAAATCTGAAACTAACATGATATTGTATGTCAATTATTCTTCAATTATAAAAAAGAAAAAGAATGCATTCCCTAGCATTTCACCTGAGCCATTTCTCAGGAGTTTGTAATGAACAGCCTTGAGGAATGAGGTAATGTCTTCCCCTCAGACAAACAGGAAGCTTACTAACCTCTCATTTTAAAAGCAGAAGAGTGTCCCCAAACTCAGTGTTCTTCAGATTAACACAACTGAGTACATGCATAGCACCCAACTGGTTCCCTCTGTCATCCCAGTAAGAACTGGTATAGCAGAACCAATGCAATATTATGCTCATGCTTGTTATGATGTAAATAAAATTTTTTTTCTCTGAAAAAAAAAAAAAAAACCCTCAGGTAAAGAATCTAATTTTACAACTAAATAAACTAGAAAAAGAACAAACTAAGCCTAGTGTTGGCAGAATGAAATAATAAGGATTAGAACAGTTGTAAAAACAATAGAAGAACCTACTCTATAGTACAAGAAACTCTACTTAAAACTCTAATGATGTATATGGGAAAAGAATCTAAAAAATAGTGGATATATAAATAATGGTACAAATAACTACAAAAATAGAAGAAATATTATTGAGTTTTCTTTGGAAAAGATAAACAAAATTGACAAATTGTTAGCTAGAATAATTAAGAAAAAGTATACATATATACACACACACACATATTTAGCATTACAATGATGCCACAGAAATGCAAAGATCAGACTATTATCATAAGCACAGATGCACTATTATCATATGCAAATAACTTGGATTACCTAGAAAAAAAATGGACAAACTCCTAGAAACATGCAACCTACCAAGACTAAATAGTTAAGAAATAGAACATTTGAACAGACCAATAATGAGTAAAAAGAATGAAACAGTACTGAGAAATATTTCAATAAATAAAATCCCAGGATCAGATGGTTTTATTGGTGAATTATACCAAATATTTAAAGAGAAATTAAAGCCAAGACTTCTCAAGTACATTCAGAAAGAGAAGGGAACACTTTCAAACCATCTTATGAGGCATTAATTACCCCAACATTAAGACCAGACAAGGGCACTATGAGCAAAACACAGATCAATATCCTTGAAAGATATAGATGACATATACTCAAAATACTGACAAACCAAATTCAACAGCACATTGAAGGGATCATTCACCATAATTAAGTGGGAATTATGCCTGGATCCAAGGATGGCTCAACGTATGTGAATCAATAAATGTGATACATCATATTAAGAGGATGAAGGGGAAAATGAAATTAACAGATACAGAAAAATTATTTGACAAAATCCTCAACTTCCTTTTATGATGAAGACAGCCAAGAAATTAGTTATAGGGGCTTCCCCTGCTTATTTAACTTATATGCAGCGTATATCATGAGAAACGCTGGGCTGGAAGAAGCACAAGCTGGAATCAAGATTGCTGGGAGAAATATCAATAACCTCAGATAATGCAGATGACACCACCCTTATGGTAGATAGTGAAGGGGAACTCAAAAGCCTCTTGATGAAAGTTAGAGAGGAGAGTGAAAAAGTTGGCTTAAAGCTCAACATTCAGAAAACGAAGATCATGGCATCTGGTCCCGTCACTTTATGGGAAATAGATGGGGAAACAGTGGAAACAGTGTCAGACTTTATTTTTTGGGGCTCTGAAATCACTACAGATAGTGACTGCAACCATGAAATTAAAAGACGCTTACTCCTTGGAAGAAAAGTTATGACCAACCTAGACAGCATATTGAAAAGCAAAGACATTACTTTGCCAACAAAGGTCCATCTAGTCAAGGCTATGATTTTTCCAGTAGTCATGTACGGTTGCGAGAGTTGGACTGTGAAGAAGGCTGAGTGCCGAAGAATTGATGCTTTTGAACTATGGTGTTGGAGAAGACTCTTGAGAGTCCCTTGGACTGCAAGGAGATCCAACCAGTCCATTCTGAAGGAGATCAGCCCTGGGATTTCTTTGGAAGGCATGATGCTAAAGCTGAAACTCCAGTACTTTGGCCACCTCATGCGAAGACTTGACTCATTGGAGAGGACTCTGATGCTGGGAGGGATTGGGGGCAGGAGGAGAAGGGGACGACAGAGGATGAGATGGCTGGATGCATCGCTGACTTGATGGACGTGAGTCTGAGTGAACTCCGGGAGATGGTGATGGCCTGGGAGGCCTGGCGTGCTGCGATTCATGGGGTCGCAAAGAGTTAGACACGACTGAGCAACTGAACTGAACTGAACTTATGGCTCAGTGGTAAAGAATCTCCCTGCTAATGCAGGCGACATGGGTTTAATTCCTGGTCAGGGAAGATCCCACATGCTGCAGAGCAACTAAGCCCGTGCACTACAGCTATTGAACCTGTGCTCCAGAGCCTGGGAGCCACGGCTACTAAAGCCCTTGTGCCCCATAGCCTGTGCTTGTGAAGCCTGTGAAGCTTGCACACCACAGCGAGAGTAGACACCACTTTTTGCAACTAGAGAGAAGCCCACACAGCAATGAAGACCCAGTACAGCCAAAAACAACTAAGTAAAAGAAAAATTTTTAAATACATTAGTTATAGAAGGAATATACCTCAACATACCACATACCAACATATCACAACCCAAAGCTAATAGTATATTGAATTATGAATCATGAAAGCATTTCTTCTGAGTTTTGGATCAAGACAAGTTTACCTATTCTTGCCCCTTCTATGTAACACAGTACTGGCATTCCCAATCTGATCAAGTAAGCAATAAAATAAATCCAAATCATAAAGATAGAGCTAAGTTTTCTCTGCAGATGACATTTCTATATCTACAAAACCCTAAATATGACACCTCCAAAAAACTGTTCAACCTAATTATTAAATAGGGTAAGCAACGGGATATAAAATCAACATACAAAAATCATTTGTGGTTTGACACACTAACAACAGAAACTATCAGAAAAGGTCAGATCAGATCAGATCAGTTGCTCAGTCGTGTCCGACTCTTTGTGACCCCATGAATCGCAGCACGCCAGGCCTCCCTGTCCATCACCAACTCCAGGAGTTCACTGAGACTCACGTCCATCGAGTCAGTGATGCCATCCAGCCATCTCATCCTCTGCCGTCCCCTTCTCCTCCTGCCCCCAATCCTCCCCAGCATCACAGTCTTTTGCAATGAATCAACTCTTCGCATGAGGTGGCCAAAGTACTGGAGTTTCAGCTTTAGCATCATTCCTTCCAAAGAAATCCCAGGGCTGATCTCCTTGCAGTCCAAGGGGCTCTCAAGAGTCTTCTCCAACACCACAGTTCAAAAGCATCAATTCTTCGGCACTCAGCCTTCTTCACAGTCCAATTCTCACATCCATACATGACCACAGGAAAAACCATAGCCTTGACTAGACGGACCTTTGTTGGCAAAGTAATGTCTCTGCTTTTGAATATGCTATCTAGGTTGGTCGTAACTTTCCTTTAAAAAGGTCCAATTTACAATAGCACTGAAAAGAATATAATACTTAGGAATAAAATTAATCAAGAACGTGAAAGATTGAACCTAAGACTTGATACCAAAACGTTTTACAAGAAAATGTAAGAAACTTTTTCACATTGGTTTTGATGATTATTCTTTTGGATATAACACTCAAAGCATAATAAAATGCAAAAGCAAAAATCAACGACCAAGAGTAAATCAAACTTAAATGCTTCCATATGACAAAATAAACAATCAATAAAATGAAAAGTCAACCTACTAAATGGGAAAAATAAATGAAAGCCATATTTTCATTTGGAGGCATACAATCAAAATACATTTAAAAAACCTCAAAAAAAATGCCATGATAAACCAAACAATTCAATGTACAGATGGGTAAAGGAAATAGATTTTTTCCCAAAAAAGATCTACAGATGGCCAATACACATATGAAAATGTGCTCAACATGACTAAACATCAGTACAAAGCAAATCAAAACCACAATAATAATATATTGATGATATTATCTTACAACTGTTAGAATGGCTATCATCAAAGAACCAACAGATAAGCATTGATGACAATGTGAAGAAAAGGGAACAAGTGAACTGTTAGTGGGGATATAATTTTTGTAGCCACTATGGAAAATAATATGAAGATTTCCCAAAAAAAGTAAAAGAAGATCTATTATATGATTCAGCAGTTCCACTTATGGATATTTATCCAAAGAAAATAAAAGCACTAACTTGAAAAGATATATGCACCCCTATATTTACTGCAGCATTATTCACAATAGCCAAGGTATGGAATCCACCTAAGTTCCTATCAACAAGTGAATAGATAAGACATATGTGATATCTGTACCTATACATTTATCTATATATATTGATACATACATACAATGAGTATTATGCAGCCATTAGAGAGAAGGAAATTCTACCATTTCAACATTCATGTACCTTGGCTAAATTATGCTGAACTAATTGTCAAATTCAGACTTAAATTGAAGAAAGTACAGAAAACCACTAGACCATTCAGGTATGACCTATATCAAATCCCTTACGACTATACAGTGGAAGTGACAAATAGATTCAAGGAATTACATCTGCTAGACAGAGTGCCTGAAGAACGATGGACAGAGGTTTGTGACATTGTACAGGAGGAAGGGATCAAGACCACCCCTAAGAAAAAGAAATGCAAAAAGGCTAAATGGTTGTCTGAGGAGGCCTTACAAACAGCCATGAAAAGAAGAGAAGAAAAAGGCAAAGAGGAAAGGAAAGATACACCCATTTGAATGCAGAGTTCCAAAGAATAGCAAGGAGAGATAACAAAGCCTTCCTCAGTGATCAGTGGAAAGAAATAGAGGAAAATAATAGAATGGGAAAGACTAGAGATCTCTTCTTGGAGAAGGCAATGGCACCCCACTCCAGTACTCTTGCCTGGAAAATCCCATGGATGGAGGACCCTGGTGGGCCACAGTCCATGGGGTCACTAAGAGTTGGACACGACTGAGTGACTTCATTTTCACTTTTCACTTTTATGTATTGGAGAAGGAAATGGCAACCCACTCCAGTGTTCTTGCCTGGAGAATCCCAGGGATGGGGGAGCCTGGTGGGCTGCCGTCTATGGGGTTGCACAGAGTCGGACACGACTGAAGCAACTTAGCAGCAGCAGAGATCTCTTCAAGAAAATTAGAGATACCAAGGGAATATTTCATGCAAAGATGGGCACAATAAAGGAGAGAAATGGTATGGACATAACAGAAGCAGAAAATATTAAGAGAGGTGGCAAGAATACACAAAAGAACTATGCAAAAAACATCTTCACGACCCAGATAATCATGATGGTGTGGTCACTCATCTAGAGCCAGACATCCTGGAATGCAAAGTCAAATGGGCCTTAGGAAGCATCACTATGAACAAAACTAGTGGAGGTGATAGAATTCCAGTTGAGTTATTTCAAATCCTAAAAGATGATGCTGTGAAAGTGCTGCAATCAATATGCCAGCAAATTTGGGAAACTCAGCAGTGGCCACAGGACTGGAAAAGGTCAGTTTTCATTCCAATCCCAAAGAAAGGCAATGCCAAAGAATGCTCAAACTACCACACAATTGCACTCATCTCACACACTAGCAAAGCAATGCTCAAAGTTCTCCAAGCCAGGGTTCTACAGTATGTGAATCATGAACTTCCAGTTGTCAAGCTGGACTTAGAAAAGGCAGAGGAACCAGAGATCATATTGCCAACATCCACTGGATTATCGAAAAAGCAACAGAGTTCCAGAAAAACATCTACCTCTGCTTTACTAACTCCGTCAAAGCCTTTGATTGTGTCGATCACAACAAACTGGAAAATTCTTCAAGAATACCAGACCACCTGACCTGCCTCCTAAGAAATGTGTATGCAGGTTAAGAAGCAACAGTTAGGACTGGACATGGAACAACAGACTGGTTCCAAATTGGGAAAGGAGTACGTCAGGGCTGTATATTGTCACCCTGCTTATTTAACTTATATGCATAGTACATCATGAGAAATTCTGGACTGGATGAAGCACAAGCTGGAATCAAGATTGCCGGGAGAAATATCAATAACCTCAGATATGCAGATGACACCAGCCTTATGGCAGAAAGTGAAGAGGAACTAAAAAGCCTCTTGATGAAAGTGAAAGTGCCATCACCAGATCATGGCATCTGGTCCCATTACTTTATGGCAAATAGATGGGGAAACAGTGACAGACTTTTTTTGGGGGGGGGGGGCTCCAAAATCACAGAAGATGGTGACTGCAGACATGAAATTAAAAGACACTTACTCTTTGGAAGGAAAGTTATAACCAACCAAGACAGCTTATTAAAAAGCAGAGACATTACTTTGCAAACAAAGGTCCATCTAGTCAAGGCTATGATTTTTCCAGTAGTCATATACTGTTGAGAGAGTTGGACTGTGAAGAAGGCCGAGTGCCGAAGAATTGATGCTTTTGAACTGTATTGTTGGAGAAGACACTTGAGGGTCCCTTGGACTGCAAGGAGATCCAACCAGTCCATCCTAAAGCAAATCAGTCCTGAATATTCATTGGAAGGACTGATGCTGAAGCTGAAACTTCAATCCTTTGACCACCTGATGCAAAGAGCTGACTCATTTGAAAAGACCGTGATGCTGGGAAAGATTGAAGGTGGGAGGAGAAGGGGATGACAGAGGATGAGATGGTTGGATGGCATCACCAATTCAATCAACATGAGTTTGAGTAAACTCTGGGAGTTGGTGATGGACAGGGAGGCCTGGCATGTTGCAGTCCATGGAGTCGCAAAGAGTTGGATATGACTTAGTGACTGAACTGAAGTCAAAAAGAGCATCCTACAGCTCAACTCCAGAAAAATAAATGACCCAATCAAAAAATGGGCCAAAGAACTAAATAGACATTTCTCCAAAGAAGACATACAGATGGCTAACAAACACATGAAAAGATGCTCAACATCACTCATTATCAGAGAAATGCAAATCAAAACCACTATGAGGTACCATTTCACACCAGTCAGAATGGCTGCAATCCAAAAGTCTACAAGTAATAAATGCTGGAGAGGGTGTGGAGAAAAGGGAACCCTCTTACACTGTTGGTGGGAATGCAAACTAGTACAGCCACTATGGAGAACAGTGTGGAGATTCCTTAAAAAACTGGAAATAGACATGCCTTATGATCCAGCAATCCCACTGCTGGGCATACACACTGAGAAAACCAGAAGGGAAAGAGACACGAGTACCCCAATGTTCATCGCAGCACTGTTTATAATAGCCAGGACATGGAAGCAACCTAGATGTCCATCAGCAGATGAATGGATAAGAAAGCTGTGGTACATATACACAATGGAGTATTATTCAGCCATTAAAAAGAATACATTTGAATCAGTTCTAATGAGGTGGATGAAACTGGAGCCTATTATACAGAGTGAAGTAAGCCAGAAAGAAAAACACCAATACAGTATACTAACGCATATATATGGAATTTAGAAAGATGGTAACAATAACCCTGTGTACGAGACAGCAAAAGAGACACTGATGTATAGAACAGTCTTATGGACTCTGTGGGAGAGGGAGAGGGTGGGAAGATTTGGGAGAATGGCATTGAAACATGTAAAATATCATGTATGAAATGAGTTGCCAGTCCAGGTTCGATGCACGATACTGGATGCTTGGGGCTGGTGCACTGGGACGACCCAGAGGGATGGAATGGGGAGGGAGGAGGGAAGAGGGTTCAGGATGGGGAACACATGTATACCTGTGGCGGATTCATTTTGATATTTGGCAAATCTAATACAGTTATGTAAAGTTTAAAAATAAAATAAAATTTAAAAAAAAAAAAAGAGCATGATATGTGATATCATTTATATGTAAAACAAAACAAAACAAAAAGCTGAACTCATAAAAAAAAAAAAAGAGTAAAATGTGGTTACCAGGGGCTCCTCTGGTGGCTCAGACAGAAAACTGTCCACCTGCAGTGCAGGAGACCCAGGTTCGATCCGTGGGTTGGGAAGATCCCCCTGGAGAAGGGAATGGCAACCCACTTCAGTATTGTTTCCCAGAGAATTCCAGGGACAGAGGAGCCCGGAGAGCTACAGTCTATGGGGTCTCAGAGTCAAACAAGACAGAGCAACTAACACTTTCACTTCCAGGGGACGAGATGTAGGGAATAGGAGAGAAATTTACAGTAAATGATTCCTAAAGATATGATATACAGTATACAGAATATAAACAATGATTTTGTGTTATCGTCTCTTACTAAGTTTAATTATATCTTAATTTTTCTAACCACAGTAAAGAAATAATGATTACATGGTATAATAGAGGTGCTAACTACTGCTACAATGGCATAGTGTAATATGTACACGTGTCAAATCACCATGCTGTACATCTTAAATTCAAATAAGATTATACTTTAAATATATTACAAGGAAAAAGAAACAGTAACCATCATCAATATCAAAACAGATCAAGGAGAACAAATTTTCCAAATTCAGTTTAGTTGCTCAGTTGTGTCCAACTCTTTGTGACCCCATGGACTGCAGCACGCCAGGCCTCCCTGTCCATCACCAACCCCTGGAGATTACTCAAACTCATGTCCATTGAGTTGGTGATGCCATCCAACCATCTTATCCTCTGTCGTCCCCTTCTCCTCCTGCCTTCAATCTTTCCCAGCACCAAGGTCTTTTCAAATGAGTCAGTTCTTCGCATCAGGTGGCCAAGGTATTGGAGTTTCAGCTTCAACATCAGTCCTTCCAATGAATATTCAGGACTGATTTCCTTTAGGATGGACTGGTTGGATCTCCTTGCAGTCCAAGGGACTCTCAAGAGTCTTCTCCAACACCACAGTTCAAAAGCATCAATTCTTTGGCGCTCAGCTTTCTTTATGGTCAAACTCTCACATCCATACATGACTACTGGAAAAACCATAACCTTGACTAGACTGACCTTTGTTGACAAAGTAATATCTCTGCTTTTTAATATACTGTCCAGGTTGGTCATAACTTTCCTTCCAAGAATTAAGTGTCTTAATTTCATGCCTGCAGTCACCATCTGCAGTGATTTTGGAGCCCCCCAAAATAAAGTCTGTCACTGTTTCCACTGTTTCCCCATCTATTTGCCATGAAGTGATGGGACCAGGTGCCATGATCTTCATTTTCTGAATGTTGAGTTTTAAGCCAACTTTTTCACTCTCCACTTTCACTTTCATCAAGAGGCTCTTTAGTTCTTTTTTCCAAGTTAGATGACAGTAAACTGAAAATAATCCACTCAGAGGAGAACAAAGGCAAAGAGTGAAGAATGACTGTGTGATCTAAAAATATTATGAAAAGAAACATTCTATGAATTATGGAGTCTTAGAAGGAAAGGATAGAGACAGAAGGCTTATTTAAATAAATAGTGGCTTTGAATTTTCCAAGTCAGGGGAGAGATTTGCATATCCAAATGCATGAAGCTCATAGGGCACCAAACTTAACTCAAAAAAAAAATTCTGTAAAATACATTACTGTAAAACTGTCAACTATCAAAAGCAAAGATTTTAGAAGAAGCAAGAGGAGAGAAGCTTATAACTTACGGAAGAATCTTCATAAGATTAAAAGTTGCTTTCTCAAAAGAAATTTCACAGGCCAGGAGAGGGTGGGAAGATATATTCAAATTGCTCAAAAAAACAAAACAAAACCCAAAGTCTGCAAACCAAGAATATCCTATCTATTATAATTGTCCTTAAATGAAGAGATATAAAACTCTTTTCAAAAAAGAAAAGGTGAGGGAGTTCATCATCATTAGATCAGTCTTGAGAGAAATTCTAAGAGTTCCTCAAGCTAGAATAGAAGGGAACTAAACAGTACCATGAAAACATATGAGAATACACAATAAAGTTGCAACCATCTATTTCTGCTTTATTGACTATGCCAAAGCCTTTGACTGTGTGGATCACAATAAACTGTGGAAAATTCTGAAAGAGATGGGAATACCAGATTACCTGACCTGCCTCTTGAGAAACCTGTATGCAGGTCAGGAAGCAACAGTTAGAACTGGACATGGAACAACAGACTGGTTCCGAATAGGAAAAGGAGTACATCAAGGCTGTATATTGTCACCCTGCTTATTTAACTTATATGCAGAGTACATCATGAGAAACGCTAGGCTGGAAGAAGCACAAGCTGGAATCAAGATTGCCGGGAGAAATATCAATAACCTCAGATATGCAGATGACACCACCCTTATGGCAGAAAGTGAAGAGGAACTAAAAAGCCTCTTGATGAAGGTGAAAGAGAAGAGTGAAAAAGTTGGCTTAAAGCTCAACATTCAGAAAACGAAGATCATGGCATCTGGTCCCATCACTTCATGGCAAATAGATGGGGAAACAGTGGAAACAGTGTTAGACTTTATTTTTTGGGGCTCCAAAAATCACTGCAGATGGTGAGTGCAGCCATGAAATTAAAAGACGCTTACTCCTTGCAAGGAAAGTTATGACCAACCTAGACAGCATATTAAAAAGCAGAGACATTACTTTGTCAACAAAGGTCCATCTAGTCAAGGCTATGGTTTTTCCTGTGGTCATGTATGGATGTGAGAGTTGGACTGTGAAGAAAGCTGAGTGCCGAAGAATTGATGCTTTTGAACTGTGGTGTTGGAGAAGACTCTTGAGAGTCCCTTGGACTACAAGGAGATCCAACCACTCCATTCTGAAGGAGATCAGCCCTGGGATTTCTTTGGAAGGAATGATGCTAAAGCTGAAACTCAGTACTTTGGCCACCTCATTCGAAGAGTTGACTCATTGGAAAAGACTCTGATGCTGGGAGGGATTGGGGGCAGGAGGAGAAGGGGACGACAGAGGATGAGATGGCTGGATGGCATTACTGACTTGATGGACGTGAGTCTGAGTGAACTCCGGGAGTTGGTGATGGACAGGGAGGCCTGGCGTGCTGCGATTCATGGGGTTGCAAATAGTCAGACATGACTGAGCGACTGAACTGAACTGAAGTATATAGTTAAGGTAACAGTGCTTTAAAATTATTGTATGGTGGTGTGTTATCTCAATAATTTCATAATAATCTAAATAATTGGTTAACTGCAGGTATAATAATTTCAATGCATAAACAATACACAAGGAGGTAAACTCTAACACCATATACAAAAATTCATGGAGGGGAATAAAAGAGTAGAGTTTTTTGCATGTGATGGAAGTTAAAATGTTATCAACATAAAATACTGTTGTATCTATAAGACATTTTCCATAAACCTCATAGAACCACAAAGCAAAAACCTATAGTATATTCAGAAAATATAAAGGGAAAGAAATCCTAACATACCACTACAAAATATCAAAAATTCACAAAGGTAACAAAAGAGGAAAAGGGAAACAAGAAACAACAAAACATCCAGGAAACAATAAGATGGTATATTGATTGGTAAATTACTATAAACACAAATATATTATGTTTTGACTAAAATTTCTAGTCAAAACTCAGAGTGGCTGGATACATAAAAAAAGATCAAACTACACTCTGCCTTTCAGACTCACTTCAGTGTTAAAAACACAAATAGGCTCAAAGTGAAGCTTTAGAACAAAATATTCCAAACACATGGAAACCAAAAGAAAGCAGTGGTAGCTAGAACTAGGTCAGACAAAACAGATTTTAAGACAAAAGCTGCAACAAGAAAAAAATAAGGTCATTATATAATGATAATATTGTCAATTCATCAAGAAGACAATCGTAAATAAATATGCACCAACAGTGGAAGACCTTAAAGTGTTAAGCAAATGCTAACAGATTTGAATAGAAAAGTAGACAATAGAAAAAAATAAGTGTAGCAATCTTTAATATTTGACTTTCAACAATGAATAGACCATCCAGAAAGAAAATCAGTAAGGAGTACTGAACTTGAATTTACACCAGATGTGCTTAACAGACAAAAACAGAACAGTCCCTGCAAGAGCAGCAGAATACATATTCTTCTCAACTGCCCACTGAACATTATCCAGGACAGGTTATATTATGGGTCACTATACAAATCTCAGCAAACTTAAGACTGATATCATACTAAGTATTTTTAGTGATTCAGTTACACACACACATATATACACACACACATTCTTTAATATTCTTTTCTATTATGGTTTATCATGGGATTTTGAAAAATGTCTATTTTTATTTATTTCGTGTGCTGGGTCTGGTTGTGGCATGTGGAATCTTTAGCTGTGGCACATGAACTCTCAGTTGCAGCAGGTAGGATCTGGTTCCCACACCAGGTATTGGACACAGGCCCCCTGCATTGGGGGCATGGAGTCTTAGTCACTGTACCACCAGGGAAGCTCCTATCACTGCATATTGAATATAGTTCCCTGTGGTCTACAGCTGGACCTTGCTGTTTACCCATTTCATATATAGAATCTTACATCTGCTAACCCCAGCCTCCCACTCCATCCCTCCCTCAACCCCTCCCCCTTGACAACCACCAGTCAGTTCTCTATGTCTGTGATTCTGTTTGTTTCATAGATAGGTTCATTTGAGGTTAATTGCGTCATGTTTTAGATTCTGCACAAAGTGATAATGTAAGTTATTTGTCTTTCTATTTACATCACTTATATACTAAGTATTGTTTCAATCACAATGGTAAGAAACCAGAAATGAACAAGAGAACAGAGTCTGGAAATTTTACAAGTATGTGGAAATTAAGCAACACAATTTCTAAATAATCAATGAGCCAAAGAAAAAATTAAAAGTAAAAAACCGAGTCATGAAGAAAATATTTAAAACAATCTAAGCAGACCAAATTATTAAAGAGATTGAATCAGTTCTCAAAAACCTCCCAGCAAAAAAATACCAGAACTAGATGGCTTCACTGGTAAATTCTACCAAATTTTAAAAGAAGAATACTATTTATTTAAATTGGATAAATCTTATAATCTATTTTTTGGATGATACACTTTACATTTTATAAATATAGAAACAGAATGATATAAAATAAGCTAGAGCTATTGGTTCTGAATCTGATATCTCTGAAATTATTTACCATTTGACTTGAGCTATATTTCAGAAACAATACAACTGAGCATACATTAATATGATTCTTATAAACTCTTGAAAATATGAAGACGTGATAAAGCAGAGTATGTCTGTTGCATGAGTGTAGAGTATAATAGAAACTTAAAGAGCAAGTCTTAGCTGATTACAACTTGAAAAGCTAGTATCTTTATTAAACAAATGTGAAGGTGTTCATTTTCCAAAGCAAACTAGAGGCAAAAGAAAACTAGGGGAAAAATTGGAGTTTCCAGATTTATCACAATGGTTTATGCACATTTCTCAGTGAATCACACCAAACCTTTACCAAAGGTAAAATATACGAACTTCATAGCAAAGGAATCTTACAGAACGCACCTGAACCAGTGAACCTCAGGTGTAATAGGACAAATGATAATCACAGGACTGAAGGACACAAGACACATTGTCACTGCTGTGGTATTCTGGGTGAAAATACAGAAGAAAATCATAATCTGAAACTACCATGAAAAAAATGTCAGTTTTACAAATTTCAGTCTACATACACCTCCCATGTTCTCTGATTCTAATACTGTATTTAAATAATCTTTCTTATCAACATACAGAGAAAAATACCTCCTAATTACTTTTCTTTCCCAGAAATTTGATTTATCTGGACCACTAATGCCATCCCATTTAAAAGTGCATTTTCTTAATCCTGTTGTGGTAAGTTGACATTGCATTCAGATGTACAGTAGCCATTCCACTTTCCCTTCTTCACTAGTATCTCAACATCTGAAATTATCCCATAGGGAATTTTGGATATTAATGCCTTCTCATGTTGCTCTTTCACCAAAGGAATAATTTCGATAGTTGAGGGTCACCACTTCATGGTAAGAATGCTCCATGCTCTGTGGGGAGCCTGGATGCAGATAATGGGGAAAGACTCTGAAACACAGGGGAGAAGTAAAGACCTGAGTTTGACTATCGTAGGAAGGGGAAAAAAAGTAGTGGAAAATAGCCTTGCTAGACAGAAACATCAGAAGTAGAAAATGAAAGGCTTACAGGTTCTCAATCCATGACATTTCAGGAGGAAAAGCAGACACAGCCGCTGACCCAGGACAGGACATTTACCTGAGAAGCTGCCGTTTTCTCCTTTTCTTCCCGCTCTGAGCTGTTTTCTCATCGATGTTATGCTGAGAACCACATCAGTATCTTGAGAATGACTTCAATGGCATCCACACAGCTCCTGCATCTGTTCCTACAGCACCCACAGGCAAAAGAACCCAGAAACGCCAGCCTTTTGAAAAAGATTCAGGAACAATGAGCTCCTGCATGGAGCTCATTTCTGGAGGTTTTTTCTCACAGAAAAAACTGTGAGGTTTTTCTTTCCTGTCTGCACGTGCTCTCCCCTCACACAGTGTGCCCCCAGACTGCTACAGCGTAGAGTAAGCGGGCTACACCGCCCTGCCCGTCTCATCCTATGTAGAGCAAACAACGATGCACTCCCCAAACGGAAAAGGACTGAAGACTGGAAGCAACTCTCACCCATGTACCCCGAAGGCCTCATACTTAAACTGGGCCTAACTTAGAATCACCTGGTGTTGAAACAACGCAGATGCTCCCACTGTGATCAATAGACTCTGTGGGGAGGGCACAGGTGTTATTGCTAAACCCTCATCATGGAATGCTAATGGGAAACTGCGTGGGAACCACACAGCAAACATTTCTTTCAAAGGTTTGAAGTCACACAAATTTTGCGGAAATCAGGGCCCCAGTCTAACTATGATTCTCCTGTGGAGTTCATGAAATGGCATATTTAACAAGTTTTTTGTTTGTGCTGATGTGACTTCCTCAGACCTGTATTCAGTAGCACTGAGCTAGAGCTATCAGGCATAGCACACCTGAGACCAGTGAGTAGCATGAAGGTTTGGGCTAAGAACTTCCAGAAGTGCAAGTTCCCTGAGCCTGATTCCTAGGGGCTGAGCCCCTCCTGCATACGTGTGGCCTTGTTGTTGCCTAGTGGGGATGCTCCCAGGTTGGTGGAAATCACATGGTGGGTTTAGGGTATGTGAGGGATCGCCCACAGAAATCTACTCCAAAGTACCCTACATCCTTTAGCCCCCTCTCCTCTCAGGGCCCACTTGACCCCCAGGACTACTCGGGAGTGAGGCATGACCACCTGTCCTCAAGTGAACTGAGACTCCATACCCCTAAAGATCAAGAGTATGATGTTGTTTGCATCACAGATTCATCTGAAAATAAACAAAAGGCAGCAATGGAGGGTGGATTAACATTTTGTGTTGGGAATGAACAGAAGCCTTTGAAAAGGATGCCATGAATGCATATTTGATGATTCACAAAGGAAGCTGTGATCTCTCTTTAAAAAAGCACATTACAACTGAATCAACAGATCAGGATTTTTTGTTTATTGTGTGTCTACATGTTTGTGTTATAAATTGCGGTGCCACAATTTGTTGTCCCCACCCACTTTACATATTTATATTACTCCAGACCTTTAAAGCACATTGATTTAGGTAAAAATTAGAGAAAATCATATCTACTTTTCAAATATTCTTTGAGAATATTGAATCTTTTAAAATTTTTATGTATTAATTAAAAATCTAATACGGTTTTTAAAGGTTATTTTCCATGTACAGCTGTTATAAAATATTGGCCATTTTTCCCATGTTGTACAATATTTTACATTCTTGAGTCTATATTACACCCAATGGTTTGTACCTCCCACTCCCCAACCCCTGTATTTCCCTTCCCACCTCCCCGGTGGTAACCGCTAGTTTGTTCTCTGTATCTGTGAGTTTTCTTCTTTTTTATTATATTCACTCATTTGTTGTAATTTTTGTATTCCACATAGGATGGGATGTTGGAAACGGAAGCAGCTTTTTTAGTGCTTTTGTGGCAGCCTCAGGATAATCTGCCTTAACTTTAATTCAGAATGTATGGAGATTTGAAGTTGTCTCAAACATACTTTTAAGACCACCATTATGTGAGATCTCAGGTAGCTGATCCTCTCCTAGCACAGAAAAAGTCAGTTACCTGTGCATGTGTCCTCAGTGGCTCAGTTGTGTCCAACTCTGTGACCCCATGAACTGTAGCCCACCAGGCTCCTCTATCCATGGAATTTTCCAGGCAAGAATACTAGAGTGGGTTGCCGTGTCTTCCTCCAGTGAATCTTCCTGACCCATTGAACCTGCATCTCTTGCATTGCCAGGCAGATTCTTTACCACTGCACCACCTGGGAAAGCCCCAATTTGCCTGGTTTATTCACAAATGGGTCACAGTTCCATTCCTTCCCAGTCCAAGGGTATTTTGTGATTGGGAAGTAATGTTCAAATTCTTTTGAAAGCTGAGATACGTGATCATGCACCAGCTCAGAGAAAGAAGGCCTTGGCTCAGTCTCTTTCAAATCACTGCTAATGTTTGAAACATGTCAAAAATCCCAGTGTTCATTTGTTGCTTCCATAATTCCAGTTTGGCTTTGAATACAGCCACTTTATCTGCTGACTTGAACAGTTCTCCTCTGAATTGACAGACTGAGTTTGCTGAGCAGGGTATATGTAATACAATTAAGCAAGTTTTGCAACCCATTCTGTGTCCCTGAACCATGCTGCCAGTGGTGACTGTTTTTCTGAAAGAAATCTCTGGAGCAGCTCTTATAGTGATCTACCTTTAGAAAGCCATCTCATTACTGTGTATAAGAGCAGATGTGTGTGCTCTGTGTCCATTTCCTCATAGAGCTGCAAAACGTTGCAAAGTTTTGCAACACACCCTGCAAAACATTTTTTGTCCAAAAAATGGACAAAAATATTTTGGCAAGCTGGCATTTGTCTATGGATCACGCATTATGTAGACTCACATTCAGAAGCAACCTCTTTGACCCAAGTAATGAAACCAGAAGGCTGTCCAGTCATGGCAGCCACTGTCTGTACATCATACCAACACAAAATGACCAATTCAGTTTTCCTGAAGTGTAATCATTCAAAGACTTAAATAGTTCCACGGATGTGGTGTTGGTTGGCAACAAAAGTGCACATAACATACCCTCATGCACATCCTCCTGAAAATAAATCGCACTGAAACAAGAATTGTTGCCTTGTCAGCATTGATAGACTCTTCAACCTGGATTGTGTGCCATGGTGATGCATGCATTAATCCTTGCTAACAGTTGTGCCTCAACATTCTCTGCTATTTTACCAATTCTTCTAGCTTTGGTGCTAGTTGAAAGAGGAACATGTACTACCTTTTGAAATGTAGCCTCTCTTAAAAGCTCGTGACAAATGTCCTCAGGATTAACTCCTCACCAGTAGTAAATGGCTTATTAGCTTTAGCAATGTGGTTAGCCGATAAGAATGATGCTTTCAGTGCAGACAGATTTGATGAAGTGGTGGCCTTCAATAGTCGCTTCTGTTCTTCACATTCACATTTTTCTTTTGAAAAACTCCAAGGGCTTGTTTTTTAAGGCAGGGTGTTTGGTCCCCATGTGGTGAAGCAGTTTTGAAGGTTTTATGGTTTTGACGGATAGCTAGTCTCCACATATTATATTAAGCAGGCTTGGGCAATGTGAATCACCTGTTGCAATAAACCTGGAACTTAAGTAGGACTTGGTATTTTCTTTCAAATGCAGTTTTCTTTTTGTTGGCACTCTTAGCGTCTTTTTCTGTTGCATCATTGGGTCTTTTCCCCTTTTCAAAGCAGCTCCCCAGTGGTGTTTGTTTCCCACTTATTTTTGCTAGGGTTAACTTGTCAGCTTACCAAAATGTGAGCGAGACAAGTGCACAGTGTGGGAAAGAGGCACAGATGGAAGCAGTAAATAAAATAATAGGAGGGCCAAATGCAGACCAAAATGCGATTCTGACTTAAAGCCTGCCACCAAATGCAGCTTAATTGTCACTTGCCACTCATGGATAGGATTATGGTCTCTGTGCAGTCAAACGTCTCTGCTAATGATAATCTGTATTTGCAGCCACTGTCCAGTACTAATATTACCACCTCAGCTCCACCTCAGATCAGGCATTAGATTCTCACAAGCAGTGTGGAACTTAGAACCATTGCATGTAGCGTTCACAGTAGGGTTCATGCTCCTATGAGACTCTAAAGTCACCACTGATCTGACAGGAACAAGCACTCAGGCAATAATCTGAGTGATGGGGAGCAGCTGTAAATACAGATGAAGCTTTACTGGCTCACCTGCCACTCACTTCCTGCTGTGTGGCCTGATTCCTAACAGGCCATGGATCTGTACCAGTCAGTGGACTAGTGGTTAGGGATGGTTGCTCTACCCCATAGGTGATAATTCGAGTTAACACAATGACTTTGCATGCTATAGTTTACCTAGCGCACATTTTCCTCTTGTTAAAGTGATTGGAGCTCATGGCAACCAATTCATAATCTACATTGAGGGTCTATTTCCTGGGGTCACCTTGGGAGCACATCAGTCTATGTTCAAGGAGGAAATGGATGGCATCCTTAAAAAGATGCAACTGGAGAGCACTTAATGAAAGGATTGTTTACCAGGGTAGGGGCAGGGGTAAAATACAACAAGGGATGGTGAGGCAGTTAGGTTTCAGCAACAATGAGAAATTGTTACCACTCATAGATCTGAAGGCTCAAGAGGATGGAATAGTCTTACCAAACCTGGGAAGAGGTCAAGCTCTGAGAAGAGAGGCTGTTGGACACAGGCTGCCTGATAAGTTTTGGCAACCACTGTCCAAACCACAGTTGGACAGGGAAGGAGTGGCAGACTAATACCCTGACCTTTCTCCAATCCCACCAGCTGATTTCCTGGTATGCTGCTTCCCACTGGTCAAAACCAGATGGTAAGGGAGCAAGGATGGTGTGGAGACTATCAATTATAGGCAACTCACCTCTCTTCCATTTCCAGGTAAAAGGAAATGGAGACTATGGCAACCTGAAATATTTTGCTAAGGCAAAAGCTTTCAATATATACACATATTATATATGTTTTATATATAAATATGATGTGAATAATATTTCAGGCCTACTCTCAAATTTCTAAACCTGTTTATAGTTTCATCAATTTTACTAAAAATTTTTGATTAAAACTTTGCAATATTGGCAGATTAGTACAGTTGCAAAGGATGATACAGAATGAAGAGGTGGGAGAAATGACTAAAGTTCTAGAGAAAAATATAATTTAAGATAAGATCTGATCAAATTACCACTCTGAATTAAACAGTCTGACTACAATTTGACCTTTTTACTTTAACTTCCTTTAAGGGGAAAAGCTCAGGAGAACACTTGCCTATAAGTTATTACTTGAATAAGTAATTCAATAATGAATACTTATTATGTTTTGACAAGCATAAGTGTATATAAAGCAACTTGAAAGTGTTCACATTGCATTTGAAATGCTCCAATGTTTAAGAGAGTTAAGATATACTAGCTGAGGGAAAACATGTTTTGAAGTTGATTTATGTTTAGAAAACACTTCAAGGACTCCCTCTGTAATCCAACAAAACCACTTGTAACAATAGTAGTTATAATAGCTTATTGCAAGTACCTCTTTAAGTCTCTCATCTAAATATAGACCCACAGTTTTCCTTTAACCTTGACTGATACATTTTGATGAGGTAGAGAGAAAGATTAACTTGGAAAGATTAAAGAGAAAATGTATATCTGGGGGTAGCCAGGGGTCTCGGACAAATGAAAACAGGCACTTCTCTTTCATATTTCCACTTTGTGTTGAATACTTCTACTTTACAAATAAAAAGATTACTTTACACCTATAACAAAAGAAAGTGATAGCTGTGAGAGGACAGATCAACTGGGAAATTCATGAATTGCATTTTGTTTTATCAGGCATTTCTTCAATATCTGCGACACTACTTAAAACACTATTATCCTATTGAGTCATAGTACAAAAACACTGAGCATAAAAAGTGTACAATAGAAACTCTGGAACACTTAATCTCTTTTTAATATTGAGTCATTTAAGTTTTATGTATGTTTTGTATGTTAACCACTTATTAGATATATGGTCTGCAAATATTTTCCCTCATTCTGTATGTTGCCTTTTCAATTTTTTGATTGTTTCCTTTGCTGTGCAGAAGCTCTCTAGTTTCCCATTAGTTTATTTTAGTTTCTAGTTTATTTTAATTTCTAGTTAATTTAATTTCTAGTTTATTCTAGCTTTTGTTGCCTGCATTTTTAAGGTCTTATCCAAGACATTGTCAAGACCAGTGTCAAAGAGATTATTCCCTATCATTTCTTCCAGGAGTTTCAGGTCTTATATGTTGTTTCAGGACTTAAGTCTTTCATCTATTTTGAGTTAACTTTTCTGAGTTGCGTAAGTAGGAGTCTGCTGCTGCTGCTGCTAAGTCGCGTCAGTCATGTCCAGCTCTGTGCGACCCCATAGACGGCAGCCCACCAGGGTCCCCCGTCCCTGGGATTCTCCAGGCAAGAACACTGGAGTGGGTTGCCATTTCCTTCTCCAATGCATGAAAGTGAAAAGTGAAAGTGAAGTCGCTCAGTCGTGTCTGACTCCTAGCGACCCCATGGACTGCAGCCCACCAGGCTCCTCCATCCATGGGATTTTCCAGGCAAGAGTACTGGAGTGGGTCTAGTTTCAATTTTTTGCATATGAATATCCAGTTTTCCTAGCATAATTTATTGAAGAGACTATTGTTTCCCCATTGTGTGTTCTTGTTGCCCTTGCCAAAAATTCGTTGCCCATATATCCATGGATTTATTTCTGGGCTCTTTGTTCCATTCCACTGGTCATGTGCCTGTTTTTTCTATGCCAAACCTATAGCAATTTTGATTGCTATAGCTTTGTAATATAGTTTGAAATTAGGAAGTATAATGCCTCCAGCTTTGTTTTCTTTTTCAAGAGTGCTTTGGCTATTTGGAATCTTTCGTGGTCCAATACAAATTTTAAGATCGTTTGTTATATTTTTGTGAAAAAATGCCCTTGGGACTCTGACAGAGACTTCCTTAAATCTGTAGATTGCTTTAGGTAGTATGGACATTTTTAATAATGTTAATTCTTTGAATCCATGGGCACAGAATATTTTTCTATTTATTGGTGTCTTCTTCAAGCTCTCTCATCAATGTCTTATCATTTTCAGTGTACAGGTTTTTCACCTCCTTGGTTAAATTTATTCCCAAGTTTTTATTTTTGATGCTTTTATAAATGATATATTTTGTCTGATTTTTAATATAGCCATTCCAGCTTTCTTATGCTTAGTGTTTCATGGTATATCTTGTTTTCCATCCTTTTACTTTTTTAACCTATGTCTCTATATTTGAAGAGAATCTCTTGAAAACAGTCTCTAGTTGGATATTACTTCTCTGCTTTTTAACTGGTTGTCTAGTACCTCTACATTTGACATAATGATTGACATGGGTAGGTTTAAGTCTACCATCTTACTATTTGTTTTCTATTGCCCCTTATACCTTTCTTCTATTTCCATCTTTTCCTCTCTTTTTAACTGAGCATTTCTTAATATAACATTTTAAGCTCCTCTTTTGGCCTATGGCATTTCACTGTTTTATTTCTTTAATGGATCCTTTGGGGATTACATTTTGCATCCTTAGCCTGCACCTTGCATTGATAGAATAACACTTCACATAAAACATAAAAACCATATATAAATGTGCTTCCATTTCTCTCCCCACTTCTTTGTGCTATTTGTGGTGTATCTCACTTCTATACATTACAAACTCCACAACATAGTATTACTCATATTTCAAATAATTCATTTATTTTTAAATAAGTTAAGGAAGTAAAAATGTTTAGTGTTCTTTATTTATTCAGGTAGATTTGAGTTTCTAATTTTGGCATAATTCCCTTTGACCTGAATGAGTTTATTTAACACATCTTGGAGTACAGGTCATCACTTTAGATTATCTGAAAATATATTCATTGGATTAAAATTTTGATGAAAAGTTTTGCTTTATTTCAATTTTAAATTCATAATTTATTTCTTATTTAGCATTTTAAAAACTGCCATTCCAATGTTTTCTGGCTTGTTCTGTTTCTGATGAGAATGTAGTGGTTATTCTATTGTTACTTTCCTGTGTGTATTATGTCTTTTTCCTCTGAATGCTTTGAAATTTTTATTTTTAATTTGGTTTAAAGCAATTGTACTACAGTATGCTTAGATGTGGTTTTCCTTGTGTTTATCCTGTTTGTGGCTTATTCCTTCATCATGGCCAAAATGAGAATTTGGGATTTTCAAAACTAAGTTTTAAAATGTTCAGTTATTACTGAAGAGATGAATGGTTGTCCTAGGGGACATTAGTTATTTGGAGATGGAAAATGTTCTCTGTGTTTTTATTTTTACTGTATTAAATTTGGGGATTTCCTTTACTATTATTTCTTTTAACACTTTTTTTTTTCCTGCTAAAAGTTCTCTTCTGCCTCTGAGATTTCTATTCCACAAATGTTAGATGACTCTACAATATCCTGTAGGCCATTGAAACTCTGTTCATTTTTTTGTTCAGCCTATTTTTCTGTATTGTATATATTTCAGTTTGCAAAGTTTGTATTTATCTGTCTTCAAAATCTTTTCTTTTGTAGTATCCAAACTGCTGTTAAGATATCACAAATCTTTAAATTTCAGATTTATTTTTTAGTTCTGCACTTTTCATATGATTTCTTGTCTCTTTTTTATTTTTCATTTATTTATTTACTGAGATCCCACATCTGTTTACTCATCTATTTGTCTTTGTCTCTAGATTTTTGGCCACTTTTATAATAGTTGCCTGAAATTGTTGTCTGAGAATTCTGACATGTTTGTCATCTCTGGATCTGTTTCTACAGCCTTCTCCTCCTCCTATTTTGGTTATATTTTTCTGATTCTTCACATGTCTAGTAATTTTTAAATTTTCATGCTAGGCAATGGAATGTTACATTGTTCAGATTCTGGATTTGCCTTCCTGAAAAGAATGTTGGATTTTATTCTGGCAAATAATTAATTTACTGGTGGCTCAGCATGTTTTACCTAAGGTTTGGGTTTAAGCTTTGTTACAGCGGGGCCAGATAATCCCTAACGCTAGGGCTGGAGTCCTCCTCCTTCTAAAACTATGATTCTTCTGGGGCCTTAGCCCTGGCTTGTTGGCATTCATTCCATTGTCTCCCAGCATTGTGTATTCTCTGGGATTTCTATTCAGCTCACAGCCCCAAAGTAGCCACTCCTTACTAGGCCTCTCTGAATTTGACCACATGTACACACAAGTACTCAAAGATTCAAGAGAATGGTAGTACAGATTTCTGGGATGCTTTTCTTCTAAGCACCCTTATTTTTGGTGCTCTGAGATGCAAATCGCAGCTACTTCAGTAGTCCAAACTTTAATCTCTGTGTCATATGGTTGGCAAGACTGCTGTTGTCTGTTCAGGCTCCATTTCCCTGGACCACAACTTGGACATTGCATTCCATGAATCAGAATGAACTTGGTGTTCACCTGGGCTTTGTGTCTCTCAAGGATCACAGCCCTGAGCTCTCTATTAACCGAGCTGTCTATTAACCAAGGCCTGAGAAGAGCTACTTCATATGTTTTTTATCCCTTCCCAGTTTCAAAGTTGTTAATTGCAGGAGAGTAAATCTAATATCTATTCCTTCAATCATAACTAGAACCAGAAGTCAGGATTTTCAGAACTCAGTTCATTTCTTGCTCAGTAAATGACTGAATGTCCTCCAAGACATTAGTTATTTGGTGACTGGAAAATATCCTCTAATCACAAAAACACATATTTGTTGAGCAGTCTCTTGTGCCAGGCCTTATGCTAAATGCTTTGCATACATTTTCTTATTCAATCTTGTCAATAAATAAATGAGCTGTGGGTATTCCTATTAACTTCATTTTGGAGATGAAGAAAATATTTAGAATGTATCAAAGAATTGCCCAAGAACCCATATCTGATGAATGTTACAGCCAGGAATTGACTAGGTTAGTAACTTCAGGTTCAGTTCAAAAGCTCAGTCATGTCCAGTTCTTTGTGACCCCATTGACTGTAGCACACCAGGCTTCCCTGTCCATCACCAACTCCCAGAGCTTGATCAAACTCATGTTCACTGAGTCAGTGATGCCATCCAACCATCTCATCCTTTGTCCTCCCCTTCTCCTCCCACCTTCAATCTTTCCCAGCATCAGGGTCTTTTCCAATGAATCAGTTCTTCGCATCAGGTGGCCAAAGTATTGGCGTTTCAAGCTTCAGCATCAGTCCTTCCAATGAATATTCAAGACTGAGTTCCTTTATGATTGACTGGTTTGATCTCCTTGCAGTAACTCCAGGATCAGACTCTTAAAAACCATGCTAGCTTGATTATTCTATTTCTAAACAAATTTATATAACAAAAGCTGTTTTCTCAATGAAAGTTGTTTATTTACTTTCCACAAAGAAAAATACAGCAATCTCTTATTTGGGCTTATTACCTTTGAAATGCCTAATGGATGTTTATAATAGTTACCAAAATATCTTTATTGTAACTCCAAATACTTGAGAATGTGGAAACTGAAATTCCTGCATTTGATTTTTTTTTTCTAAAAGAAAATAATTGATTTCCTTGAACTGGAATAAAATGTGCAGGGCAACTTACTGTTTTCCAAAAAAGGCACACATATGTGTTTTTTAAATTAATATTTTATTTTTTAAAGCAGTTTTAGGTTCACAGAAAAATTGAGCATAAAAAAGAGTTCCCACATGTCCATATGTGTGTGTGGCAGAAAGGGGGATATCCCTTCTAGGGCCAGGAGTGGGCTCTCATCTAACATTTGGAAATGAATTGTCCAAGGAGACACACGTACTTAACAAAGCAAGAGACTTTATTGGGAAGAAGCACTCAAGCCAAGAGTAGCAGGATAAAGGAACCCAGACAAACCGCTCTGCCACATGGCCTGCAGTCTCAGGTTTTCATGGTGATGGGGATACCAGGTCTCTCACCTACCCACCAAATTGGTTGGTCCCTATTTGGTGACTTAGGGTCCTCCCTGGTGGTGTGCTCCTTTTAGCCAAGATGGACTCCAGTGTGAGGGTCAATGAGAGGTTGATCATCTCCTCCCTCTTGTGGCCCCTCCTGAATTCTCCCAGTTAGTTTTCAGCACAGCACCATGTTCCTTATTGTGAGACAACTCAGGCAAGTGGGCAAGGGGGGTGCTTTCTGTCAACAGTTCCCTGACACAAGCAGTGCCCCTCCCCCATCAACATCAGGTACCACGGTGGTACATTTGTTACAATCAATGAACCAACATTGATACATCACTGTCATGCATAACTGGCATTTGGGTTTGCTCTCTGTACTGTACATTCTATGAGTTTTGACAAATATATAATAACATATACCTATTATTATAGTATCATGATTTTCTAAACTAGTAAAAAATAAAAACAAGTAGCTCAGTGCCAAAGCCCATCGGAGGTTCACTTTTACCTTACACTGAGAGCTTCGTGGAAACAAAACAGTAAAGGTGACTGCAGTCTTTGACAGAGGCTGCATCAAACTGAGAATATTGTGTGAAAACACCCACTGAATACTGAACCAGTTGTCAATGACAGACAAGGAAACCAGAAAAAAATAGGCTTTCTTCATTGCTGCGCCCAATGGCTTGTTTTGTCTTATTATTTTATGCCTCTTCTTCCTAAGGCTTTGCTGTTGTTTAGTCTCTAAGTCATGTCCAACTCTTTGTGACCCAATTATGGGGTTCCCACAGTAAGAATACTGGAGTGGTTTGCCATTTCCTCCTCCAGTGGACCACGTTTTGTCAGAACTCTTTACTATGACCTGTCCATCTTGGGTGGCCCTGCCAGCACACCTCATAGCTTCACTGAGTAATACAAGCCCCTTAGCCACGACAAGGCTGTGATCCATGAAGGGGATGACCTTATTCCAATTATTCTCTATCTTTATTACCATTAACCCCAATGCCTCATTTTGCAACTAAAATGACATATTTCTTCCTCTTTTTTGCCCTTTGTCTATAATTGATTACCATGTCCTGTGGACTTTGTCTTCAATCTAGCTCTCTTTCTCTCTCTCATACTACTTTTAACTATACTCTCACTACTTAATAACCAATTAACCCTTTCTCCCACCAGCAATACCCCCCAATCCAGTTCCTCTTCCAGATTGATGATAGTAAGAATGTAAGTTCATCTTGGGCTTCCCTGGTGTCTCAGATGGTAAAGAATCTGCCTTCAGTACAGGAGACCTGGGTTGGATCCCTGGGTCAGGAGGAACCCCTGAAGAAGGGAATGGATACCCACTCTAGTATTCTTACCTGGAGAATTCCATAGACAGAGGAGCCTGGTGGGCTACAGTCCATGAGGTCACAAAGAGTCAGACATGACTGAGTGACTAATACACACACAAGTTCATCTAATTTGATCAGGATATGAAAAATGATGATCTACAAGACAGAAGTTTATTTTTATTTCATATAAATTCCCCGTTTGCATGGGAATGCCATTCTTCAAAGTTGCCAGAGCTCTAGAGTCCTTATGGATCTACAACCCTTTGGATTATGCTCATTGGCATCATCTGAGAAGGCTCATGACAAGGTTGAAATATCTCTATTATTCATTGACACATTTTTGTGTCTTTCAGACTTTCCTTTCCTTCAGTTTTCTATCTCTAATACAGTCTGCTTTCCAACCTTTCATCATGAAAATTTCTACCCACCTCTTTAAGATTAGCTAAAATGCTGTTTCCTCTAGGAAGCTACCCCTTGCATCTCTGGCATCTTGAGGTACCTGCGTCTCTACAGTGCACTCATGGACAATGGAAGCTGTCAGGAACTGAGACTCCCCCACCATCCTTTGGTCTAAACTTCACTTAGAATATACATTGTTAAACATCTGTTTCATGTGCCAGATTGTGATTCCCTCCAGGGCAAGATGATAAGATGATATCTTACTCACAGATGTGTACTTGCCTAACAATATACATGGCACATGAAATGTGTTCAGAGATACTGTGTTAGATTTCTAGGGCTGCCAAAAAATTAGCACAAGCTCAGGTACAACAGAAATTTATTTTCTAGCAGTTCTGGAGGCCAGGAGTCTGAAATCAAGGACTCTCTCCGAAGGCTCTAGGGGAAAATCTTTGCTTGTTTTTTCGAGCTTCTGGTAGCTCTTTGAGTTCCTTGGCTTACATCTGCATAACTCCAGTCTCTGCCTCAGTGGCCTTCTCATTTCTGTCTCTTTCCTTTGTGTATCTCTTGTCATTGGATTTAGGGTCTGCAGCAGCAGCAGGTAATCTGGGATGATTTCATCTCAAGATTCCTAGTTTATCGCAAAGACCTTTTTTCCAAATAAGGCTATAGTCAACACATTTTGGGTGGGTTTATCTTTTGGGAGAGAGGACAAAATCCAACCCACTAAAAAAATGCTTCCTTCATGAGTGAGTAAATGAATGAAAGGGAAAAAATGTACTCTATGTATATATGTATTTGCATGCACAAAAGATGAAAATAACTATTTGTTTTTACATTTTTATTTGTTACCGTCTATCCATAAGTTCACTTTGTAGACAATACATCATGCTTGTTGCCCTGTTCATGTTGATAGAACTGTTAAGTCAAATAATATAGCTGCTGCTAAGTCACTTCAGTCGTGTCCGACTCTGTGCGACCCCATAGATGGCAGCCCACCAGGCTCCCCAATCCCTGGGATTCTCCAGGCAAGAATACTGGAGTGGGTTGCCATTTCCTTCTCCAATGCATAAAAGTGAAAAGTGAAAGTGAAGTCGCTCAGTCGTGTCTGACTTTAGCGACCCCATGGACTGAAGCCTACCAGCCTCCTCCATCCATGGGATTTTCCAGGCAAGAGTACTGGAGTGGGCTGCCATTGCCTTCTCTGAAATAATATAGCAGTTATTTTAAAAAATTGTTCAAAAGTTGTTAAATCAAAAGACACAATTAGAAAAACTATGCAATCATTCTAAGTATACAGCCTTGTTTTCAGACATGACTTTTTCTTTTCTAAAAAAGAATGTTGAAAAACCTGTTTCATACATGGCTTTCTTTTTTTCCCATCGAGTAAGACATAACTTGGGAGGTTACCACACAAATAGAACCAGAGCTTTCAAATAGGCATTTCTACATATAGTCACCTTACTCTTAGTCCCTCAAAACAAGTCTGCTTTAAGAAACAAGGCTTGAGAGACTGACAGCTGTTTCTTCTTGTGGAGAGTTATATTTGTTTATTTTCACAAACAGAACAGGTTGGGAAGTTACAGACCTAGAAAAATATAGTAAAAAGATCCAGATTCATTTTCTGTTTGGTTTTAATATAGTCATTTTCTCTTTCCACTTTCAATGACTGCAGGATTTAATTTGAGTAATGCCACAGGCATGTGGTTTCAAGGAGAAAAAAATAGTTCAAATAGCCATCTCTCTGTTCCTCACTTTGAAAAAAAAAAAGAATAATTTGCTATAGTATATATTGAAAGACTTTTGAGATGTTTTCTTCTTTTTCCTGGCATTTGTGTTCTTTCTTATTTAAATAAATAGATGCCACTATATTTAAATTTTAAAAATATAGTTCTTGAAAAAGGCCTCTTGGCAAAATACAATCATTACTTTGATGTATTTCAAACAAAAGCACAACCAAATTTTGTTATGAAAATAATAAAAAAAGTTTACTACTTTCCTTTATGTTTACCTTCCTTTTATCTCTCTCTCTATATATATATACACATGTGTGTATATATATATATAGGAGAAGGCAATGGCACCCCACTCCAGTACTCTTGCCTGGAAAATCCCATGGACGGAGGACCCTGGAAGGCTGCAGTTCATGGGGTCACTGAGGGTCGGACACAACTGAGCGACTTCACTTTCACTTTTCACTTTCATGCATTGGAGAAGGAAATGGCAACCCACTCCAGTGTTCTTGCCTGGAGAATCCCAGGGACAGGGGAGCCTGGTGGGCTGCCGTCTATGAGGTGGCATAGAGTCAGACACGACTGAAGTGACTTAGCAGCATATATATATATATACACACACATATATATACACATATGTATATACATATGTATGTATATGTATTTATATGTGAGTATATGTATATATATATATATACATATATATATATGTATTTGTTTTTTTAATATCATTACCTCCCAGGTGGTGCTAGTGGTAAAGAGCCCGCCTGCCAATGCAGGAGACATAAGAGACAAGGGTTCGACCCCTGGGTCAGGAAGATCCCCTGGAGAAGGAAATGGCAATCCCTTCCAGTATTCTTGCCTGGAGAATTCCATGGACACAGGAGCCTGGCAGGCTACATACAGTCCATGAGGTCGCAAAGAGTCGGACACAACTGAAGCGATTTAGCATATCTCCTGAGAATGCATATTGAATTCCTTCCTGAGAAGTTCATGGATCTTTATAAATAGCAAATTGGAAACATGGGATACCTAACTCCAAGCCTTTACTTTGCGTACATGGACAGCTGGGGCAATTAGAACACTACTTAATTCTTAAGAAGGCAACAGATTTGGGAAAAGAGAGAGATTTAATTGACCTAGGCATATTCCCTCTATTCAGTTCAGAACTAGATGGATTTGCCCCAGATGTCTCTTTCCTAGCATCTCCTAAAAGTTATCCCTTTATAACACTTCCTTTTTATATAGACCTTCTTCCTTTTTCTTCAAGTCTGTCTTAATTCTTCTACTAAACCCAAGAATCAAAATTGGTCTGATGTCACTTCTCCCCCTAGTACTCATGGCAGACATCACCAATAGATCATGATATTCTTTATTTATATTCTTTATCGCTTAGCCTAAATTTGGTCTCAAACAGAAAGCTTTAGATAACCATTTGCTTGCTCAGAAATTGTACAAGAGACAAAAAGTTTGCCATTTTGCCTTAATTCATGAGATGGGATCCTTTTAGCCCACCTAATTCTTGCCAAATTCCTTTCCCAAAGAGGCCGTATCTTGCTTCTTGTATTGTCCTGCTACCACAACGGTCCCATTAAGAATCACAGTGCCACCCCCTGTCTGCCTGGCTTTCCCTGTACCCTGGATGCTTGCAGGATTGGAGTCCCTGGGACAGAGGCCTGCTTGAATCAGATATGAGATTACCACACCTTTTAACTACTATATCCTGGATTCCATTGTGAGGGTAAGCCTCTGAATTGGTGTGCCTTTTCATTGCCCCTGGACTCCCTCTTCTGGCTTCTGCTCTATTCCCATTGACGGGGATTCCTGAGATCCGGACACACTTTCTTCCGAGAAAATTCCTGTGAAAAAGCCCAAATACCAGTACCAGTTATTTTGTTTGCCATATATGTTTTGTTGGAATAAAATGCAATAATTCTTATGAGACTCTTAGTATGGTTACTAGTCTATAACAGGCACTCAATAAATATCAGCTGCTAAAAGTTCTTTTGTCATCATAATCATTATTACCTCTATTAGAGTCTCCACCTCAACTCCAAAAAGATTTTTTATAGACCAACAAGGAACACGCTTCAAGTCTCAGAGATGCTTTGGCCACAAATGGACTTAGAGACAATCCTAACAAGTATTCAAATTGGAGACCAGAGCCAATTAATAAGACTTGCCATTTACTGATCTCCTGTGTTCCCAGCACTTTCCACATGTCATCTTTTACTTAATCTGCACAAAACCCAGTTGGGTGGGAATTAAAATTCCCATTTTATGGATGAGAAAATGGAGGGTTGGAGTATCCCATGCCCAACAGAAACAATAGATAGTGAAAACAAAATCAAACCTAGCCCTTCTCAATTGAATGTGTTATTTCTCTGCAAACAGCCTGTGTCCTAGAAGCAGAGCTTAATTTCTGGGATTCCAGATAATCAGGTTTTATCTTGTGGCTTGTATGTTTTTGCTCAGCCTTACATGAAGTAAGGCCTGAAACTTTCCTCTGACAACCTACCTTTTGATTGCTTTGTTCTCCTCCTCTAGCCAGACTCCTCGGCCCAGTTATTCTTAGCTACTTTGGTTCTACTGTTTGACCATGATCATCCTTAAAGGCCCAAATCAGGTTTAAATTTTACATTTGGTTTTCTTAGAGTAGTCCAGTCCACATTTACGCTATTTTACTCTCTCCTTCCAATTTCCTTTACCTTTCTAGTACTCTGCATCCATTGCTACACAATTATTGTCCTTAATTATTCCTGTTGTTTCCAGTACTCATTTATTCAGTCATTCATCTACTCAACTACTATATGTTTGAGTATATGTTATCAACCAGACACTGAGTTAGGCAATGGATATAGAGGTATTTAGATAAACAACTATTTGAAATGCCTTAGGATAATTTTAGTGGGGTGAATAAGAAATATACACTAATATCTAGACTATTGTGTTGAATAAGAAAAACACAATGAGAAATAGAGCTAAAAGGATTCAGGCAAGGGAAGAATTACTTCTACCTAGAAGGGAGTAAGGAGGAGACAATGATTCCATTGAACTGAGGTAGAAGACAGGAGGTGTTGAAAGAAAGTGGGTTCTTACTGATAGGTGCTGTCTGAACACAGGCACTGAGCTCAGAGCTAGGTAAGGGACTGTCACAAAGTAACAAATAGCCATGGTTTGTCTGGACATTAGAGTATATCACACAAAGCTGTGAGGATCAGGCACATGGTAGGGGCCCCTAAATACTGTGGGAGGATGTAATGATGTCACTGGGTAGGTAAAAGAAGGATCATATGTTTTTTAAATGATATATAAGAACTGTGTTTTGCATCCCTCTCCCCAAGTACACAGAAAGTGCATTAAGGTTTAAGTCATGATTTTATGTGTCTTTCACATTTCTTTAGAACTTAGCACAAACCTGGACACAAAAGAGTATTTAATAAGTAGAGTATTTAATAAATAGATGATTGAAAAGAAGCAAATTATAATAATAGTTCTATTATATATTTTCCTACAAATAAACTTTCATGTTTATTTGAAATAGAATTTTTTTAATTGAGAAGTTTACCTTCCAATTAGAGCTCATGATATTTATGGGGAAAAAGTCCTTTGCCTCTGAATCAGTACTGATCTAAAGAAAATACTGTCTGGGTGCTCAGTTGCTCAGTTATGTCCAGCTCTTTGCGATCCCATGGATTGTGGCCCACAAGTCTCCTCTGCCCATGGAATTTTCCAGGCAAGAATACTGGAGTGGGTTGCCACTTCCTACTCCAGAAGATGATCTGGACCCAGGAATCAAACCCGTGTTTCTTGCGGCTCCTGCATTGGCAGATGGATTCTTTACCACTGCACCACCTGGGAAGCCCTAGCAGTGTTAATTTCATCTTCAAAAATATTTATTATTATAAGAAGAGAAGCTCTAGACTAACTGCATATAAAAATGTGACAAATATTTATTATATCAACCTCATTTGTTTCTATCATAAATTTTAAAATTTTATTTAGAACAAGAACCTGGGAAATATTCTTATTTTTTAATTTATTTTTACACAATTTTGAAAGATTACTTTACATTTACAGTTATTACAAAACATTGGCTATATTCCCAAGGACATATTGTACAATAAGTATTGTACATATTGTACATATGTACAATTGTACATATTGAGCCTTACACCCAATAATTGGTACCTCCCACTCCATATGCCTATGTTGTCCCTCTTCCCATTGGTAACCACTAGTTTATTTTCTATATCTGTGAGTCTGCTTCTTTTTTGTTATAGTCACTAGTTTGTTGTATTCTATAACAAACTGGTCATTCCACATACAAGTGATATCATACAATATTTGTCTTTCTCTATCTGATTTACATAGCATAATATCCTCCAAGTCAATTAATGTTGCTGCAAATGACAGCATTTCATTCATTTTTATGGCTGAATGGTATTTCATTCTGTATATATGTACCACACTGTCTTTATCTATTCATCTGTTGATAGACACTTAGGTTGCTTCCATATATTGGCAATAATGCTGCTATGAGCATTGTATGTGTATCTTTTTGAATTAGTGCTTTTGCCTCTTTCTAAAATATATATATCCAGGAGGAATACTGCTGGGTCATATGGTAGTTCTATTTTTAGTTTTTTGAGAAACTTCCATACTGTTTTCCACTGTGGCTAGACCAATTTACATTCCTACCAACAGTGTACTAGGGTCTCCTTTTCTCTGTACCCATGCAAAATAACATTTGTTATTTGTGTCCTTTTTTGATGTTAGCCATTCTGACTATGTTATCTTAAAAAGCCATTTATCTATTTTTTTCTTCAAAAGATATTCAATCACTTCACATACTCCTTTTTCTGGTGAAGATCGCTCAGTCGTGTCCGACTCTTTGTGACCCCCATGGACTGTAGCCTACCAGGATCCTCTGTCCATGGGATTTTCCAGGCAATATATCAGTGGGAAAGAATGTTTTCTTGAAGCCATTATCATCAGAACTGGCAGTTTGTACAGGACCAGAAAGTCCAGGAAAACCCATGATTCACACTTTGAACTCCTGAGCAAATGACTGTAGAAGCATCCAGGCTGTTCAAAGACCATAAATAAATAAAAAGTGCCTCTTCTCTCTTCTCCAGGGATTCCCTCATTGGAACTATGTGCATCCTCCAGAGGCCAAAAATCAGGAGCTGAAAGACAGAAAAGAATAGGTCATTAGTTCCCTCAAACAAGTTTCTTTGTGAAAAGCACTTTTCTTTGAGTGGAAAGGGTCCTTTCATTTCAGATTTTATGGTGAAGTGAATGATGTAGAGGTCATTTCCTGATTTCTGTTCCTATGTGTCAGCCTCTGATCGCTCTGGTGAGAGAATGAACTTAGGAAAATGACCCCACATTGTAGAAGGGGAGACATGTTTATATAACTTTTCCTACCTAAAATAAAAACATACTTTTCTTGGACCAAATTTGTTACTACTGGTCAGTTGTAAAATATGCTTTAGGTAAAATGAATTTTCAGCCAGATAATACTTTAAAAGTAACAAGTAATTATAGAGATGTTTGGAACATTTATTTATAACTGGAAATTTTCTTCAGGAAAACTCAAAGTTCCCTCAGGAGAGATGGATGGGATGTTTGAATCTAGCCTATTGCTCTGCCGGTTGAGCAGGTTGTGCTGTTTGCAAATATCTTCTTTTTTAGGGAGGAACTATGTGTTTATTCTTAAAATGTCATCAATATTTCTTGCTTTTTTTCATTTGTCCAACTATTCCTATTGCTTGCACAGGAGAGGACTATGTGTACAGAGAGTTTTCTCTAATTGAGAAATTGTTTGGTCTGACCTTTGGAAAAATAATTACACAGAGTGTCCAATACAGATATTAACATTGGCGACATCTAGTCCTGTAGCAATGCAGGGTTAGGAGAGATTTGTTTGAACTGAACTCATTGCATAAAAGACTATTTAGTTTCCTTTCTACATTCATGAAGGACTATTGTTGCAAAGTGAGTCAACATCCTGCAGCATCCCACAGTGTATCGGGCTGAGACGTTATATTTTCTTTCTCATATGTGGTACTGTCTATAATGTCTCCCTTCTTTCTAAATGTGCTTCCCAGACGGAGTTGGTCTAGCAGTTGTTTGTACTGAGTGGTTTTTTTGGGGAGAGGTGGTTAAGAATAGCAAGTACAAGCACATTATTATTATTTTCAGCCCTCTCTTCAAAAAATGCCATGCACTGTATGTATTTACTTTTATGAAGTAAAAATGATAATTCCTGGTAAAAGTATGCTGTGGCAGATGGGAAAAAGATGCTTTGGTCAGATTCGTGACTAACTATAAGTTACCATGGAAACATAAAAGAACAAGAGAGCACAACACTCTGACTTAAAGGAACTGACTGACCAGATGACAAGGATGTACCTTGTTTCAACAGTGTTACCGCAGGTTGGCCTGATTTTCTGCAGGGATTCAGGGGACATTTTAATATAGCTGGTTTATCCTCTTCATCTCTTTTGACTACACTTGGGTGAGGAGATCTGTATCACAGGGAGGTACCCCTTCATTTAGATAGAGAAAAAGCAAAGTCTTAAAGAATGACTGAGTAATAACCAAACTGTCAAATCACAAATTTGTGGCAAACATGGAAAACCTTCTCCTATTGAATTGATAGAGACCTCTGTTCGTTAATTTTTCAATTCATTAGATAAGAATTTGTGAATTGCCATGTCTGCCTGCTACCACTATTCTAAATAATTTATAACAAGTTATACCACTATTGAATGGACCACTTAAACGGAGGGTGGGTGAATCCATCTAAGATTCTTCTGCCTGTTCTGACAACATTACCTACAACATTACTAAAACAATTAACAACAGGGTACATATCACTTTGTCTACTCAGGATCTTTTTTCTAAGAATCATCCTGTACATCCCTCTCCGCAGTCACACGATTACTGTCCCATTCCTGCACTGTGACCCTGCACTGTGACTCTTTCATCACAGCTGATTGGTTTATTGAGCTCATCTTCTCTGTCTCTGTATCAGCAGCAGTAAATTCTTCATCAACAGGTGAAAGAGTAAAAGATGATTAGACCTAAAACTTAAAAAATTCAAAGCCATAACTGGCTACATGTTTTTTTTTCCTCCTTTGAAACGTAGATCAGGAAACAGAGAGCTGGCATGCAGAGAAAAAGACTGATGAAGCTGACCTGCAGAGATGGATAGAAAAGAGAGATGGAGAGAATTTTAACAATTTTGAGTTCCTTATTTCAGTCTGTTCCTAAAGCCTGGCTGCATTTCTGTCTGTGTTTTATCCATTATCCTAATATCCTTCTAATAAATTTCTTATTTTCTTAGGCTAGCTACAAGGATTCACTTCCTTGTAAGGAAAAAGTACTAATTAGAAGTTGATATAAAAGAAATGGGGTGCTGCAAAAGACAGACCCTGACATGTGGAGCTTGATGAATTCAGATGAGAAGAATTGAGGATTCCATTGCCCTTCATGCAGGACAACGGGGAACCACAGGTATCGTGCTATGGCAAAGCAGGCAGCTAGACCATTCTGCTGCCTCTAGAAACTCAGACTTCATGCCCACTGATGCTGAAGCATTGAGACTTGTTGGCAACTTGGCGGGATGCCTGTATATTTAGAAGCTGTAGGCAATATTGCCTTTAGCAAGGGCTACAGAGACAGGAGCTCCCTTCAGGTAGGCCTATTGGAAAAGCAGATAAGGGACACCAGTTAAGTGCGTAGTCTCATGAAGAAAAGCCATTTTCCACCTGAGGCTAGCTAAGGAAATTCGTGATGACCAAAGCCTAGCTGAATGGCAACTGCCAAATTCCCTGAGACCTACAAAAAAATAAGTGCATTGTTGAAGAAAATGAGGGATGTGGGGTATTTGAAATGGAGCTATCTGGGGGACAGCAAAAGAGTTAGGAAGCACTGATCATCTTTCAAAAAATAAATAAAGAAAAACTTTCTGCTGCAAAGCCCTGGTCAGTCCAAAGACTCAGTGCTTCTCACTGACCAGTATATGGGTGGGAATACAGCCCAGGAGAGGCCAGATCCAGGAAAGATCTGCCCCACTTCACCACCACTGCCTGGCCTATCACAGAACCTGAGGCTGATCCTGTAAACGTCAAAACGAGGAGAAAGGACAGAATTTTCACTTACATTGTAAAGAAGTCAAGAGTATGGGGCCCAGTTTCAACCTGAGATTCATAGTGTGATAGAAAACCCTTCTGTCATTGATACAAGTTTTGAAAACAATATAAACGATCAGCTGACTACATTTTTAAGCGAAGTGTGAAAGTCACTCAGTCGTGTCTGACTCTGCAACCCCATGGACTGCAGCCCACCTGACTTCTCTGTCCATGAAATTCTCCAGTCAAGAATACTGGAGTGGGTTGCCATTCCCTTCTCCAAGTTTCAAGGGAACTGTGTTGCAAAAAAACCACATGCCTTGCTCATAGGACACTGGGCTTTTTCAACCCTCAAACAATCTCAAGAGCCAATAGGTCATGGACTGTTAGGGTGGTATGATCCTCCCACCAAAAATCCTTCTCAATTCTCAGAAATGACCCTTGGGACTTCCCTCGAGTTCCAGTTAAGAATCTGCGTGCCAATGCAGGGTACATGGCTTTGATCCCTGATCCAGGAAGATTCCACATGCTGCAGAGCAACTAAGCCCGTGCATCACAGCAATGAGCCAGAGCTCTAGAGCCTGTGCTCCGCAACAAGAGAAGCCACCACAGTGAGAAGTCCTTGCACAGCAACAAAGAGTAGCCCCTGCTCACTGCAACTAGAGAAAGCTCACTTGCAGCAACAAAGACCCAGAGCAGCTAAAAATAAATAAAATTTTAAAAAAGAAAATAAATAGCCCTGGAAGACTGGACAAGGAAACTCACCCTAGCAGGTAAAACCTAAGGCAGTCAGACTGGCACAAAGAACTCACTCTGATTAAAACTGCTACAAGGTATTTTTATAGATGAGGTCACCAAAGTTAATTTCTTACCCAAGGTCACAAAGCTATTAGAATTGGGCTATGAACACAGGTAGACTAGTTCTAGAAAACCCACACCCATGGCATTCACTGATTCTGTTTTGTCCATCAAGATGAATCTAGAAGATGAATTCTGGTTCTGCCACTCGTAAGTTTTGTAACACTGGATAAACTGCTTAACGTCTCTGTACCTAAGTTTCCCCTCCTTTAAGTGAGGATAACAATACTGACTTGTATCTAAAGAAGCCTCCTCAATGTTTCATGACTAGGTTTTGACAAACTGTGATCAGTTAGATCTCCAAATGGTTTGAAACATTAGATGAAGAAACACTGTGAGGTTTAGACCTGTTTGATATCTTCTAGCAAATTTTATCAGGGGGCTTCCCAGGTGGCTCAGTGGTAAAGAACCCGCCTGCCAATGCAGGAGATGCAGAAGATGTAGGTTTGATCCCTAGGTTGGGAAGATCCACTGGAGGAGGAAATGGGAACCCACTCCAGCATTCTTGCCTGAAAAATCCCATGAACAGAGGAGCCTGGCAGGCTATAGTCTATAGCATTGCAAAGAGTCAGACACGACTGAGCACACAACACACCAAATATCATTAATTCAGACCACTGGAGGATGTGTTTCAATCAGGGAAAGAACTATGTTATCAGATCAGATCAGATGAGTTGCTCAGTCGTGTCCGACTCTTCACAACCCCATGAATCGCAGCACACCAGGCCTCCCTGTCCATCACCAACTCCCGGAGTTCACTCAGACTCACGTCCATCGAGTCAGTGATGCCATCCAGCCATCTCATCCTCTGTCGTCCCCTTCTCCTCCTGTCCACAATCCCTCCCAGCATCTGAGTCTTTTCCAATGAGTCAACTCTTAGCATGAGGTGGCCAAAGTACTGGAGTTTCAGCTTCAGCATCATTCCCTCCAAAGAAATCCCAGGGCTGATCTCCTTCAGAATGGACTGGTTGGATCTCCTTGCAGTCCAAGGGACTCTCAAGAGTCTTCTCCAACACCACAGTGCAAAAGCATCAATTCTTTGGCGCTCAGCTTTCTTCACAGTCCAACTCTCACATCCATACATGACCACAGGAAAAACCATAGCCTTGACTAGACAGACCTTTGTTGGCAAAGTAATGTCTCTGCTTTTGAATATGCTATCTAGGTTGGTCATAACTTTTAACTTATATGCAGAGTACATCATGAGAAACGCTGGACTGGGAGAAACACAAGCTGGAATCAAGATTGCCAGGAGAAATATCAATAACCTCAGATATGCAGATGACACCACCCTTATGACAGAAAGTGAAGAGGAACTCAAAAGACTCTTGATGAAAGTGAAAGTGGAGAGTGAAAAAGTTGGCTTCAAGCTCAACATTCAGAAAACAAAGATCATGGCATCTGGTCCCACCACTTCATGGGAAATAGATGGGGAAACAGTGGAAACAGTGTCAGACTTTATTTTTCTGGGCTCCAAAATCACTACAGATGGTGACTGCAGCCATGAACTATGTTATAGAGTATTCTAAATTTAAATACAGTAGAAAACTCACTAAAATCCTATATGTTATCCAAGTAAACATGACTTAGTTCTTATCCTATTGGAATTGACAATTTAGTGGAAGAGACAGATTAAAGCTCAATATGATGTGACAAGGGCCAATAGTGGTTTACAAAGGAGATCAGAAGGAAAGATGTATTGGGGGGAGATTTGAGAGATGAGTGATGAGGACATTCCAGGCCAAGATGACAATGTGAACAGTCATGTCGAATTTTTAAAACTTCATTATATATTTAAGAGTGCTGTGGTGTATTGTGTAGCAAGCTACAGCAAGACACAAACAGTGGGAGATGCATCCGGAAAGGTAAACTGGATGTTGAACAACATGAACTTCAGGCTTTCAAGTGCACATATGGGCAATGGCACCCCACTCCAGTACTCCTGCCTGGAGAATCCCATGGACAGAGGAGCCTGGTAGGCTGCAGTCCATGGGGTTGCTGAGAGTCGGACATGACTGAGCGACTTCACTTTCACTTTTCACTTTCATGCATTGGAGAAGGAAATGGCAACCCACTCCGGTGTTCTTGCCTGGAGAATCCCAGGGACGGGGAAGCCTGGTAGGCTGGGGTCTCTGGGGTCGCACAGAGTCGGACACGACTGAAGTGACTTAGCAATAGCAATGCTACTAGCATTAGCGAGAAAAGGCCACTAGTGAAACAGTGGGCCTTCATGCCCTCCATGCCTTCCACCTGCCTTTTATCTGTGGAAAAACTTTAGTCAAAGAATAGTTTTAGTCAGAGAAGTGAGAAAATACAGAAAAAAAGACAAATTAGAAACAAATACAGAAACAGTCAAAGGAGAACACATAATAATGGTTTAGTCATTAAGCAGAATCAAGGACCTTTAGTTCCTTCTCAAGGGCTACAGATAATATTCTGAGCCATATCCTGTGAGCTGTCTTATAGATACTGAAATCTCTATCAGGTGGAAAAAGTTAACTACATGGTGACCTGACTGTAGCCATGACAAAAGCTGCCACAATTCCAAGAACTGGCCTTAAGGAAATGGGAACAAACTGCAGCCATGAAATTAAAAGACGCTTACTCCTTGGAAGGAAAGTTATGACCAACCTAGATAGCATATTCAAAAGCAGAGACATTACTTTGCCAACAAAGGTCCGTCTAGTCAAGGCTATGGTTTTTCCTGTGGTCATGTATGGATGTGAGAGTTGGACTGTGAAGAAGGCTGAGTGCTGAAGAATTGATGCTTTTGAACTGTGGTGTTGGAGAAGACTCTTGAGAGTCCCTTGGACTGCAAGGAGATCCAACCAGTCCATTGTGAAGGAGATCAGCCCTGGGATTTCTTTGGAAGGAATGATGCTAAAGCTGAAACTCCAGTACTTTGGCCACCTCATGCGAAGAGTTGACTCATTGGAAAAGACTCTGATGCTGGGAGGGATTGGGGGCAGGAGGAGAAGGGGACGACAGAGGATGAGATGGCTGGATGGCATCACTGACTCGATGGACGTGAGTCTGAGTGAACTCCGGGAGTTGGTGATGGACAGGGAGGCCTGGTGTGCTGCGATTCATGGGGTCGCAAAGAGTCGGACACGACTGAGCGACTGAACTGAACTGAACTGACTATAGGACTGTAAAACAATCAAGGTGATACTGATCAGACGATGATCAATTTCAAGATGCTTAGTCAGAGCTGACTGCCATTTCTGCATGTAGCTCCCTCCCTCAGCCTATAGCTTTGCCCACAGATTGTCAGTAGGGAGAATCAGCCTTGAACAGGAGTGTGGCGTACAGCACCCCCTCCCAATTGCCGGCATCCAAAATAAGATAAACTTTCCTTTCCACAAACTTTGCTTCTTTATCAGCTTTTGAGAGGCCAGCAGTCAGACTCCACTTTCAGTTACACTAGGAATTACTTCAATGAGTAGCTAACAATATTTTAAATTATCCTGATAACTTTAAGGAGACAAATATTGTTAAAATATTTTAAACTAGTAGATTGTCTTAAATTTCTAAAATATTTCCTTTAAATTGTCACTTATGTTACTAATATGCTTACATACTCTATCTTGATCCAGAAACTGTGTTATTATCAATGTTAACAATCAAATGTTATTATTCCAAAGTATCCTAAGGCTTTGCTCATCTTTGTTCATAGATGATCACCAATTTACTTTTTCTTAATCTTATTGGAATTACAAAATTTGCCATGATAATGTCTGAAGCACCATTTCCAAGATTGTATCTTATATAAAAAGTAAACTGTGTCAAATAAATTTGGGAACCAGTAGAATGCACAAAATTAATGGGCTATTGATAGCAGGACCATTCAGGGCCTTTAGTTTGATAATATTTCTTGTGAAACACCAAAAAAGGATGGAGAAAATAGCAGCTTAAAAATTCCATGATAAATATTTACTTTGTGGACCACCTAGTAACCTTTTGAGGAAGTCCTGAGTGGGTTAACCTTTTTGGACCCCTCCAGGTTATCACATAATGCAGGTTCTATGAGCAGCCACAGCTGTTCGCTCCCTGCCATGCACACAGCTGAACGGTGACAATGAATCCCCCTTTCATAGAAAACCCTCCTATAGGATGGTTTGTAGAACAGTAATTAATTTTATTATAGCTTGGATTTTTCCTCTAAACCATTATTTTTTCAATAAAATAAATACTGTCTGCAGGTGCTTATTTTTATAATAACCACCTCTTTTATTTCCAGGTGTTTCTGAGCTTGGCAATTATCCGTTTCTCTTAGTCACAAAAGGTCGTGACAACTAAGAAAATGGAAGGTACTTTCTGTCTTCAGCCATGCATCTCCAAGTTCAAGAAATACACCAAGCTTTATTTTCTTCTGTAAGAAAAAAAAATAAAGTGTGCACTGAGGTGGTGAGGGGTGAAGGTGTTAGGAAGAAGTTTCCATAGCTGGTAGAATCATGGACTGAGAAAGCTTTTAAAAATACTGAGCCCTGAGCCTCATACAAGACTCCCTAAATAAAAATACACAGGCAAGGGCTTGGAATGTGTATCTTTAAAAAGCTTCCCAGTCGATGAGGGTGCCGTTGGCTGGCAGACTGACAGTTTGCGTGTGCGGTGGAGATGTGTTAAAGCTTGTCCCGTGACCTCCTTCCCACTCAGGTTTATGTGGCATTTGAGTCAGATTTACTTCAAATGTTTTATATTGTTTTTCTTTTGAGAATATAATGATATTCCAAAAATCTTTGATTTTTTTCCTCTCCTTATGGATTTCTCTTAATCTGATCATGTATTATATACTGAAGTTTCCTCAGAGAATTTTGCTTCCTTTTTTGTTGTTCTTTTTTTTTCCCTCAATGTATTTTGTGTTTCCTGGATTAAATGATGGGTTTCTTTGTTGTGATACTTGGACTGAGTTCTAGTTATTGGATGTTAGAACTCACTGTGTGTACTAGGTAACTAAAATTTGTTCATCAACTATTCATTTCTTACTATATGCCTGGGGATGGGAAAGGGTATTGAGTGCAAAGGGGCTTGATAAAACTTCATGGTGATGAAAATATCATATCTATTAATCAATTGTGATGGTTCCAGGACTGTATGCATTTGTCAAAACTTATCCAACTCTATGTTATTATATGTAAGTTGCACCTTAATAAGCCTGACATTTTAAGAAGCTCCAAGTGCAGGAGTTGATGCACCTGAGCAGGGCCTGTTGACCAGGAGAGGCAACTGAAGCACAAGAACATCGGGCTGCTCAAAGTCATAATGTGGCATGTGGACCACCAGAGACCACCGCACAGGCTGACTGCTCAGGCTTAGGATCTGAGACCTGGAAGCCTGGATCCTAGCGCCAAGGCTCCACCAGTGGGGACTGTAGGCATGAGCCTGCCCCAGTGAGGTGGAGAGTCCAGGCCCCATAGGACCATGGATAGTGAATGGTGAAGAGCTCAGTGCTCCTTATGCTACTCATGCTTTGCAGAGCTAAGAATCCACATGCTTGGGCAACCTCCTTCATGCTGTTTACAGATATTATATAGCAGTGTGTTGAAACAGATCAGCCATATTTTGGTGGGTTTTGGGTTTATGGATGGGTTGAAAAGAGGAAGAAATGAGATGCAGAGAAAGAGAGGGTATACAGAAAAGATTCTTTGACACACTTATATCTGCAAAATCCAAGAAAGTAAATTCGAGAATAAGGGCGTTGATTAACTAAAGAAGGACATAGGCAGCAGGAAAGAAACACTGTGTAGACTATTCCCAAAGACCAGGAAGGTTTGGCTATTTTCCTCCAGAGGGTAAGTGATGCTTTGGATACAAAGCACAGTTGTGCTTTGTTGTGCATATGTGCTAAGTTGTCTCTGACTCTTTGCACCTCCATGTACTGTAGCCTGCCAGGCTCCTCTGCCCATGGAAATTTCTATGCATGGATACTGGAATGGGTTGTAATTTCCTTCTCCAGGGGGATCTTTCCTGACCCAGGGATCAAACCCACATCTCCTGTGTCTCCTGCATTTGGCAGGTGGATTCTTTACCACTGAGCCACTTGGGAAGCCCTACAGAGTACAGTAGGTTTTGTCGATTTAAAAACTGTTGCTGCTGTTGTGTTTTCTGGGGTACAATAACCAGGTGTTTGAAATTAGACAAGAATGCCTACATTTCTGGGAAGGATTCCATAAAGCAGAATTATGTGTATTTAGATATAAACATATTCATATTTATCACTGAAGAGCAATTATTATGGAAATACTGTAATGAGAATGAATAAATTTATGCTTAATACAATGTAACCACTGAAGCAAGACAGGTTTGAAGGGAGTTGAATGATGTTTTTGATTCTTTGCAGAGTTTAAGTTTGCCAGCAAACCATACAAATCTAGCAGAAAGGCATGGAACAGATTCTTCTTCATTTTCCTCAGAAGGAACCAACCCCTGGACATCTTGATCTTGGGCTTTCAGCCTCTAGCATAGTGAAAGAAAAATTTTATGTTGTTTAAGACACGCAGTTTAAAGTATTTTGTTTTGGCAGCCCTGCAAATATACTAGGGCTATGAAAAAAACAGGCAGTAAAGGGTATTAGGAATCCTTAACAGGGGCCTACTTCACACAGGGCTTCCCTGGTGGCTCAGTGGTAAAGAATCCGCAGGCCAATGCAGGAGACACGAGATGCAGTTTGATCCCTGGATCAGGAAGGTCCCTTGGAGAAGGAAATGGCAATCCACTCCAGTATTCTTGCCTGGAAAATCCCATGGACGGAGGAGCCAGGTGGGCTACAGTCAGCCCATAGGGTTGCAAAGAGTCGGACAGGACTGATCACACACCTTACCCTAGTCATTTTTATATACAGTCTCCAAGAGGTGACCAGTTGTTTTCCTGATCATTCATACCCCTTGCTAGGGAACGCTGAGTTTTGGTCTTCCCTCCTTGCTCCTAGCACTCTGTAAACATCTTCATCATTGTTCCTATAAAATTATCCTGAATGATTTATGTCTCTACTAATCCCACCGGACCGGGAGCATCTCATGAGCAAAGACTCACTCATTCCCCTTTATATTTCTTAATTTCTAGCACATTTTCTGGTACATGATAAGTGCTCAATACACACTCATTAGATAAATGAATGGATATATTACATAAAAATGAATGGAGAATGTACATCATTCAATGAGAATTTAATGTATGTATGCAAGCTTTCCATTATCTTATAATTAATATTCAATATGAATTGAATCTAGTTTGTCATGAATCAAGTCAGCACTGCTTTTCTTCAGTGAGTACAGCAGCAGCTTACCTGGAACAGACTCCCCAGGCATGCAGGCTGGCTGTGGACACACAGGCTCTGAGCGTTTTGACGCTGTGTGAGACTTATGCCTATTTTCCAATCTGAAAACCAGAGATGATAACAGCAGTGCCTACCTCACGGGGTTGTTGGGAGAGTTAAATAGGCTAACACATGTCAGAAATGCTTCTAATAGTGCCTGGCATAGGGTACATGCTCAAAGAGTGCCAACCATTATTACTGGAGGGAAGACTCACTTCAGAAGACTTCTAAGGCACTTAATAATGTATTGGATGGCTCACTACGTGCCTGAGTCACTGTGGATAAAATGCAGGTACAGATTTGTTCTCACTGCTCAGTGACCTGAGAGCCTAATAGGAAAGGCAGAGGTAATAAAATAACTGCAAAATAAACAATTCAATTGTGATCATTTCTGTGAAGGAGAAATGCCTGGTACTTTGAGACCAACAATGGAGGATTTAACTGGCTGGCAAAGTCAGGCATAAGGAACTGAGATCTGAGATGTTTGTGGAAGTTGGCTGGTGAAGATGTGAAGGACAGTATTCCAGACAGAAAGAGTGGCTGTCCAAAGGCCCCAAGGCAGTCAGGGCTTTGGGGGCTTAAGAAAGAGAAAGGAAGTCAGTGTGGTTGGGGTGCAGAAAGTGAGAGAACTGACAAACTTATGGTTATCAAAGGGGAAAGGTGAGGGGGGAGGGTTAAATTAGCTGTTTGGGATTAACATATACACATGGCTGCTGCTGCTGCTAAGTCACTTCAGTCGTGTCCGACTCTGTGCGACCCCATAGGTGGCAGCCCACCAGGATCCCCTGTCCCTGGGATTCTCCAGGAAAGAACACCGGAGTGGGTTGCCATTTCCTTCTCCAATGCATGAAACTGAAAAGTGAAAGTGAAGTCGCTCAGTCGTGTCCGACCCTTAGCGACCCCATGGACTGCAGCCTACCAGGCTCCTCCATCCATGGGATTTTCCAGGCAAGAGTACTGGAGTGGGGTGCCATTGCATTCTCCTAACGTATACACACTACTACACATAAAATAAATAATCAACACGGATCTACAGTATAGCACGGGGAGCTCTACTCAATATTCTATAATAACTTATATGGGAAAAGAATCTGAAAAAGAATGGATATATGTATAACTTTGAATCACTTTGCTGTACACCTGAAACTAACACAACACTGTAAACCAATCATATAAAATAAAAGTTTAATTTTAAGAAGATGAGGGTGTATGAAAACACAGCAGCCACCTCCCATGAACTTTATCAAGTTGATAAAAAACGGTCAACCCTGAAGAATATTAAGTTTCAGTTCAGTTCAGTCGCTCAGTCGTATCTGACTCTTTGCGACCCCATGAATCACAGCACACCAGGCCTCCCTGTCCATCACCAACTCCCGGAGTTCACCCAGACTCACGTCCATCGAGTCAGTGATGCCATCCAGCCATCTCATCCTCTGTCGTCCTCTTCTCCTCCTGCCCCCAATCCCTCCCAGCATCAGAGTCTTTTCCAATGAGTCAACTCTTCGCATGAGGTGGCCAAAGTACTGGAGTTTCAGCTTTAGCATCATTCCTTCCAAAGAAATCCCAGGGCTGATCTCCTTCAGAATGGACTGGTTGGATCTCCTTGCAGTCCAAGGGACTCTCAAGAGTCTTCTCCATCACCACAGTTCAAAAGCATCAATTCTTCAGCACTCAGCCTTCTTCACAGTTCAACTCTCACATCCATACATGACCACAGGAAAAACCATAGCCTTGACTAGACGAACCTTTGTTGGCATTGGACTTCAAAAATAGAGAATCCTTTGGGTATCCAGGCAAATCAGATTGTAAGTTCCCAAGTTAACTTACAAGGGGAAAAAAATGTCAGAATGCTCTCAGACTTCTTGACAACAAAATTGCACATCAAAAGGTAATGTAGCAAAAATCTATAAAATTCTTAAAGAAAGAAAATATGACCCAAAGATTTCCTACAAAGCCAAACTGTATTTCATGTATAAAGAAAAGAGGTAATCTATTTTGAAAATACAAAAATTCAGGAAGCACATTCTTCAAGGTGAAGGCTTTAAAGTCTTCTTGAAGAGTTCATATATTGTTAGGCTTCTTTCTCAGCATGCTGATTTGTAGTCTGTTTTTAAGTACCAGTGGTATCAATCAGGGAGCCTCTAGATCCTTGTTTAAGACAGTGAGAGCACACAGTGACCTGTTTTATAGTTGCTGTATCAATGACTCTGAACATAAAGGAAAAGTTGAGTACATACTTATTCTCTCGGATTTGAATTATTTTATTCCCAATTTTTAAGTAAAGCTAGTTTGTAATCCTCATTCAGCAGCTCACATTTAACTGAAGCTTGTAATTCATTGGCTCTCGAGACATGTAAATATCTTCCTGAAGTGAAGTGTTAGTCTCTCAATCATGTCTGACTCTTTGCAACCCCATGGACTGCACCCACCAGGTTCCTCTGTCCACGGGATTTTCCAGGCAAGGATCCTGGAGAGTGTTGCCATTTCCTTCTCCAAAATTGTCTTCCTATCCACTGGCTAAAAATCACTGACAGAACTCATTCCTCTCTTCTTTTCTCCTGACTTACTACAGCATACAACTCAATAATATTAGAATGTCTCAGAAGACACTGCAAATCTCAAAGCTGTGTCTGAACCTATTCACAGCATAACTGCTGTGAGTTCAATATAAGAACTCACAGTTCTTATATTGGTTGGTTCAATATAAGAACTTGGAATTCATGTGCACAATTGGTATATCACATAACTACATTTAAATCCCTTTGTAACATGCCATATTTCCAGCAATTCATGACCCTTACTTTTTTAGTCCTAACTCCTCCAGGACAACAAAGACCAAAAAGAAAGAAACCATTGGGTGGCCACTTGTGCACTGACCTCAGAACTAGTCCCAGAAGTTGGGTGTCCACACCATGAAAAATAAACACACCCCACCATTGTTGACACTAATTGTGTCCTTCACTTGTATCTTCTCAGAAGAAAAGCCAAGAATGCAATTGCTGTGAAGGACAAGCTCCTTCTCATTGCTGGGGGTGGCCTCTTTACTACAGGGTTGAAGCCCAGCTCTCGCTTGCTGTGAGCTCAGTGCACATGGCCAATGCCTGTACTATTCATAGTGTGTGGAGAAGGAAGGCAAGATTATCTCCTAGGACATCTAGCTTCCATGACTCAGCAGCAAATCTTTTTGCAAAAGTTAAGAGAAAGTAGAATATGTAAAAAATAGGTGAGAGGAGACTAAATGTCATTACTCAGAATTTTCTTTTATGATACGTAATTATCTGTGATATGCCATCACTTAACATAGTTTTACATACTACCAGACTTGTAAGTTATCAACTTTTTGAACATTGACAGAATTGGACTATTGATAGGAAAATATGATACTGGTCACCAGTAGAATAAGTAAGTCTGAGTTACCAGGCTCATTTTACACGTTCTCCTACACTGGCTTCACTGTGACCACATTGGTACTTAGACTTCCATATACCCAAGGCTGACTGCATATACATGGCTTGCTTCCTGAACAGTTGCACAGTTAGAAGGTTTCTGTGCTTAAAGGTACCTAGGCTTGGCTTATGCTCTGCTATCCCTGTCTTGAAATTCAAATTAGAATTAAACAAAGAGATTCATATTTTCATTTTGTACTGAGCCCTCAAATGAGGAAGGTGTTTTGCATATACTATCCATTAATTTTTATTTGTTACTTTGTTATGCTTAGGTATGCTTAGGTGAAGCTTCCCTTGTGGCTCAGATAGTAAAGCGTCTGCCTACAGTGCGGGAGACCCGGGTTCGATCCCTGGGTCAGGAAGTTCCCCTGGAGAAGAAAATGGCAATCCACTCCAGTATTCTTGCCTGGAAAATCCCATGGACAGAGGAGCCTGGTAAGCTACAGTCCATGGGGTCGCAAAGAGTCAGACACAACTGAGCGACTTCACTTCTTCTTCAATTCTGTGCTTAGGTGAAGAAGAGGGATACTATTTATTGAGCAGCTCCCCCAAATCCCAATACATCAAATCATATAAAGAGGGAGATTATTTAACAATTAAAAGCATAATTTAGGGAATTGCATGATTATACCATGAACTATAGAAACAAAATGTATAAATTCAAGTATTAAAAGACAAGGAAAATGTGATAAAAATATGATTATAGTTAAAGACTTTAATTATACGCTTCTGAAATAGGATGACAGTATAGTTGAAAACATTAACAAAGACATGGAGAAAATGAGTATCCCTATAGTAGAGATTCACATTTTTCTCTTTGTCTATGAAACATTTACAAAAATTAATGGTGTGCTTACTCAAAGAAACTTTAAAAAATTAAAAGTTAGGGATTTTATACCTTACATTTGATTTGTTGTTGTTTTTAGTTGCTAAGTCATGTCCAACTCTTTGTGACCCCATGGACTGCAGCACGCCAGGCTTCCCTGTTCTTCACTATCTAACAGAGTTTCCTCAAATTCATGTTCATTGAATTCGTGATGCTACCTAACCATCTCATCCTCTGCTGCCCTCTTCTCCGTTTGCCTTCAATCCTTCCCAGCAGCAGGGTCTTTTCCAATGAGCTGGCCCGTCACATCAGGTGACCAAAGTATTGGAGTTTCAACTTCGGCAACAGTCCTTCCAAAGAATATTCAGGGTTGATTTCCTTTAGGATTGACTGGTTTGATCTCCTTGCTGCCCAAAGGACACTCAAGAATCTTCTCCAGCACCACAATTTGAAAGCATCAATTCATCAGCACTTAGCCTTCTTTATGGTCCAACTCTCACATCCATACATGACTACTGGAAAAATCATAGCTTTGACTACACAGACCTTTGTCATCAAAGTGATGTCTTTGCTTTTTAATACTGTTTAGTTTTGTCATAGCTCTTTTTCCAAGGAGCAAGTGTCTTTTAATTTCATGACTGCAGTCACTATCTGCAGTTATTTTGGAGCCCAAGAAAATAAAACCTGTCACTGCGTCCACTTTTTCCCGTTCTATTTGCCATGAAGTGATAGGATTGGATGCCATTATCTTTGTTTTTTGAATTTTGAGTTTTAAGCCAGCTTTTAACTCTCCCTTTATACCCTCATCAAGAGGCTCTTCAGTTCCTCTACACTTTCTGCCATTAGAGTGGTATCATCTGCATATCTGAGGTTGTTGATATTTCTCCCAGCAATCTTGATTCCAACTTGTGATTCATCCAGCCTGGCATTTCACATGGTATTCTGCATATAAGTTAAATAAGCAGGGTGACAATACACAGCCTTGTTGCACTCCTTTTCCAATCTGGAGTCAGCCCATTGTTCCATGTATGGTTCTAACTGTTGCTTCTTGACCTGAATACAAATGGTTTCTTGGGAGAAAGCTAAGGTTGTCTGCTATTCCCATCTCTTTAAGAATTTCCCACAGTTTGTTGTGATCTACACAGTCAAAGTCTTTAGTCAAAGCAAAAGTAGATGTTTTTCTGGAGTTCCCTTGCTTTCTCTATGATCCAACAGATGTTGTTAATTTGATTCTCAACTCCTCTGCCTTTTCTAAACCCAATTTGTAATCTTGAAGTTCTTGGTTCATACTGCTGAAGCCTACCTAGCTTGAATAATTTTGAGTATAGCCTTATTAGCATGTGAAGTGAGTATAACTGTACTGTAGTACAATTATGAACTTTCTTTGGCATTGGCCTTCTTTGGCATTGGAATTAAAAATGGCATTTTCCAGTCCTGGGGCCATTACTGAGTTTTCTAAATTGGGGACATGTTGAGTGCAGCACTTTAACAACATCATCTTTTAGAATTTGAAATAGCTCAGCTGGAATTCCATCACTTCTACTAAGTTTGTTTGCAGTAATGCTTCCTAAGGCTCACTTGACTTCACACTCCAGGATGTCTGGCTTTAGGTGAGTGACATAGCATTGTGGTTATCTGGGTCATTAAGACCTTTTTTGTATAGTTCTTCTGTGTATTCTTGCTACCTCTTAATCTCTTCTGCTTCTGTTAGGTCCTTACTGTTTCTGTCCTTTATCATGCCCATCTTTGCTTGTAATATTCCCTTGCATTGGAAAAATATTGCCAATTTTCTTTTTTTTTTTCCTTTTTTCCCCCCAATTTTCTTGAAGAGATCTCTAGTCTTTCCGATTCTATCGTTTTTCTCTATTTTTGTATTGTTCCTTTAAGAAGGCCTTCTTATTTCTCCTTGCTATTCTCTGAAACTCTGCATTCAGTTGTGTATATCTTTCCCTTTCTCCCTTGCCTTTCATGTCTCTTCTTTCCTCAGCTATTTGTAAGGGCTTCTCTGACAACCAATTTACCTTCTTTCTGCTTCATGGATCACAGCCTTGTTGTGCCAAAGGGGCTTGCATAACTCAATAAAGCTGTGACCCATGCCATGTATAACCACCCAAGATGGATGGGTCATAGTGAAAAGTTCTGACAAAATGTGGTCTGCTGGGGCAGCAAATGGCAAATCACTCCAGTATTCTTGCTGTGAGAACTCCATGAACAGTATGAAAAGGCAAAACGATATGACACTGGCAGATGAGCTCTCCCAGGTCAGAAAATGTCCAATTTTCTACTGGGGAAAAGCAGAGGACAATTATGATACAATAATAACTCCAGAAAGAATGAAGTGACTGGACCAAAATGAAAATGACACTCAGTTGCAACTATGTCTGGTAGTGAAAGTAAAGTCCAATGCTGTAAAGAACAATATTGCATAGGAACCTGGAATGTTAGGTTCATGAATCAAGGTAAATTGGACATGGTCAAGCAGGAGATGACAAGAGTGAGCATCGACATTTTATGAATGAGTGAACTAAAATGCATGAGAATGTATGGATTTAATTCAGATGATCATTATGTCTATTACTGTGGGCAAGAATCCCTTAGAAGAAATGGAGTAGCCCTCATGTCAACAAAAGAGTCCAGAACGCAGTTCAGTTCAGTTCAGTTCAGTTACTCAGTCATGTCCGACTCTTTGCGACCCCATGAATTGCAGCATGCCAGGCCTCCCTGTCCATCACCAACTCCCAGAGTTCACTCAAACTCATGTCCATTGAGTCGGTGATGCCATCCAGCCATCCATCCTCTGTCTTCCCCTTCTCCTCCTGCCCCCAATCCCTCCCAGCATCAGGGTCTTTTCCAATGAGTCAGCTCTTTGCATGAAGTGGCCAAAGTATTGGAGTTTCAGCTTTAGCATCCGTCCTTCCAATGAACACCCAGGACTGATCTTCTTTAGGACAGACTGGTTGGACCTCCTTGCAGTTCAAGGGACTCTCTTGGGTGCAATCTCAAAAACACAAAATGGTCTGTTCATTTCCAAGCAAACCATTCAACATCACAGTAATCCAAGTGTATGCCCCAACCACTAATGCTGAAGAAGCTGAAGTTGACTTGTTCTATGTAGACCTATAGCACTTTCTAGAACTAACACCCCAAAAGGTATCCTTTTCATCATATGGGATTAGAATACAAAAGTAGAAAGTCAAGAGATACCTGGAATAACAGGCAAGTTTAGCATTGCAGTACAAAATAAAGAAGGGTAAAGGCTAATACAGTTTTGTCAAGAGAACATACTGGTCACAGCAAACACCCTTTTTCAACAACACAAGAGATGACTTTACACATGGACATCACCAAATGGTCAATACTGATTTCAGATTGATTATATTCTTTGCAGCCAAAAATGTAGAAGCTCTATATGATCAGCAAAAACTAGACCTGAGCTGCCTGTGGCTCAGATCATGAACTTCATATTGCAAAATTCAGGCTTAAATTGAACAAAGTAGGAAAACCACTAGGCCAGTTAGGTATGACCTAAATCAAATCTATGATTATACAGTGGAGGTGCCAAATAGGTTGAAGGGATAAGATCTGGTAGACAAAGTGCCTGAAGAACCATCAATGGAGGTTCATAACATAGTACAGGAGTCAGTGACCACAACCATCCCAAAGAAAAAGAAATACATTTGATTAGCATAATCTAATAAAATTAGAAATAAATAATGAAAAAAGCCACCAAAATTTTAATGATGTGAATATAAAGAATCATTACCTTGGAAAATTCAACTAAACAGGAAATCAAACTGAAAATTATATCAAGAAAGCAATGAAGAGGAATTCTTATTCTGAAAACCAATGGAACTAAGATGAAAATCCATAGCTGTGATTGACTTCATTTTTAAAGATTAAAAACCAAAAAAAGGAGCAAAGTACTCATGTTAAGAAATTAGAAAAAGAAGCATAAAATAATCCAAAGTTATTGGGCAGATGGAATTATTTAAATAAAAAGATGAAACAAACAAAGCATAGTGAAAGTTGCTCAGTCATGTCCGACCCTTTGTGACCCCATGGACTACACAGTCCCTGGAATTCTCCAGTCCAGAATACTGATCTGGGTAGCCTTTCCTTTCTCGAGGGGATCTTCCCAACCCAGGGATCAAAGCCAGGTCTCCCTCATTACAGGCGGATTCTTTACCAGCTGAGCCACAGGGGAAGCTCAAATAAAGCATAATAAAATACTAAATAGAAACAAGAAGTATATATGCAAAGTACTGGTTTTTTAAAACAAATGAGATAGCTAACCCACTCTCAGATGAGCATAACTTAGAAAATTGAGGGTAAAAAATACATGACATTAAGAATGAGAAATTACTCAAAGCCACAGATACGGGAAAGATTAAGTTCTCCATAGGAACAAAACTGAAAATCTATATTGAAAATTGGAATCCACTCCAATATTCTTACCTGGGAAATCCCATGGACAGAGGAGCCTGGTGGGCTACAGTCCAAGGGGTCACAAAGAGTCAGACACAACTGAGAAAATAACATATATAGGATGCTATGGGCTTCCCTGGTGGCTCAGTCAGTAAAGAATCCACCTGAAATGCAGGAGACTGCCTGCAATTCATAGATCCAGGTTCAATTCCTGGGTTCGGAGGATCCCCTGGAGAAGGCAACTCACTCTGGTATTCTTGCCTGGGAAATCCCATGGACAGAAGAACCTGGAAGGCCACAGTCCATGGGGTTGCAAGAGTCAGACACACCTTAGTGACTAAACCACAACCACAGGATTCTATGAGCATGATGAAGAAGTATAAGGCTACATACTAAGTTGTTATGAATGGGAACATGATTTATGTGGGAGAGGAGCAGGTTATGTATGATAGAAGGGAAAAATGAGAACCAAAAATGCAAAAAACAAGACTGAACTTAAAATAACCAGCACTTATAATACAGTCTGCATTATGCATTCATGTAAAATTATTCCCACATACAGAAAACAAAAATTTTTTAAAACAGAGGACCAGAGCCTACGGCCAGCATGCAGGTCTTCCAAGAAAAATTCTAACTGAAGGCAGAACATGGAATTAAATCCAGCTCCTGGCCCCAGCCCTAGCCTTCCTTCTGTGTCATTTCTTTTTTCAGATTTTTCATTTCCAGCATAAACTGGTTTGAATTTCCACACAGGACCAGGAGATGGGAGCACCTTTAGGAAGGTGAAAATAGTATGAATGCAGAAAAGCCATGAAGTGCTTAATGGTGTCAGGTTTCCTTCAGTGGTGATGAAAATATTTTGGAAATACATAAAGGTGATGGGTGCACAATATTGTGAATACATGAGATGCTACTGAATTGTCAAATTTTAATGGTTAGTTTTATGTATTGTAAACTTCACCTTAACTTTAAAAAAGCATAGAGAATATTACAGACAAATATATTCTACGTGCTATTTCCGAGCTTAGCTCAAGAGTCACAGCCACTTTGAAGCTTATTCTAAACACGTGGAGACAGGTGTGAGATCATCTACTTTAATTATATTCCTAGGTTACCTTTGAAATCCAATTTTTGAATTTTCCAAAGATACACCTTACCCTCATTGACACAAACTGTAGGCTAAAAGAGATGCAGTCATGTCTGCAATGTTTATGTATTCAGCTGGTAGGTCCTCAGTATTCCAGGAGACTGTGTCCTTCTGAGATATAAACTCCTCACCCATCTTTTTCTGAAAATCCATGCTGTATGAAATTTCCCTAAACCCAGAAGCAGGCCTCCTGGCCCTTGAATACTCTAGTTCAAGACTTATATCCTGGCACTCCTGATGATACTGCCTGTCAGTGCAAGAGACGCAAGAGACACGGGTTCGATTTCTGGGTCAGGAAGATCCCCTCGAGGAGGAAATGGCAATGCACTCCAGCATTCTTGCCTGGAAAATTCCATGGACAGAGGAGTCTGGTGGGCTTCAGTCCATGGGGTTGCAAAGAGTTGGGCACGACTGAAGCAACTGAGCACATATGATGATCATATATCCAGAAAGACCTATGGGGATAAGTACAGACTTCAGAGGTTTGTGTGTGTGTGTGTGTGTGTGTGTGCGTGCGTGTGTGCGCACCTGTGTGTCAGAAAAAGAACTCATACCCACAGCCAATGATGCTTGCTCAACAATGACCACATTCTGGGACTTCCCTGGAAGTTCAGTGGTTAAGACTGTACTTTCACTGCAGGGGCTGCGGATTCAATCCCTGGTTGGAAAATTAAAATCCTACATGCTGTGTGGTGTGGCCAAATAAATAAACAAATAAACAAAACTTACCACATTCTTACTCTACGAAGGAATAAACTCCCCTCAGCAGCTGCGGAAACGTATGCTCAGAATTGACATCTTCCTGCTATATAGGCTCCTCGGCTATCTTATATCAGACTAGAATCCACATTTTAATTTACAAGCTCTTTTCTACCCACTAGGTTAAAATTCAAAGTCCTAGTTCACCATTCTTAAATAGTCCAAGAAAAGGGAAAATCTCCTCTTAGAATAGTACCTTCAGTGGTACTCACCTTCAAGCCAACTGGATATTTTTCCCTCCCACCACTGCATTAACTTAAAATAAAATTGTCTGCTCCCACACAGGCACTGCAATAGCTATCGTAACACTTCCTAACTCCCACTCTACTCTATTGTCTCAAACACAGATGATTTCCCTGGAATAGTCTTTGGTACACATCAGCTTACTACAGTAACTCTTTCTGCAAGAAAAAGTAACTTGTGTAAATTAATCATGAGGGGAGATTTACTGCAAATGGAAAACTAAATACCATTTATTAATCCAATATCTCTGTCAACTAAAAAAGATGCACAATGTGAGAATTGTGAGTTAAGTTTTATTTGGGGCAAAATGAGGACTGCAGCCCAGGAGGCAGCACCTCAGACAGCTCTGAGAAACTTCTCCAAAGTGGTGTGATTTTGGTGAAGGGGAAGTTCAATGCAATCAAGCATTTGTTTTTAAAAAGGTTTTCTGCTGGCCATGAGAAGTAGATGTCATCATGAAGGGCTTTAGTGCTTTTCTAGATATGAGGAGATGCAAGGATTGGGATCATGAAATTAATTCCTGAAAATATCTAACTATCTAAAGACCTGTTGTGCCAGTTTTCCTGGAGCACAGGGTGCCTCATTCTCCACCCTGAACTCCCTTCAGGGCACGTCAAGGGTCAACAGCTGCAGCAGCAGGATTCAGTCTCTGCAGAGGTGATGGCAAATAAATGTCCTCCTTGTTGCTGTTCAGTCGCTGGCAAATACCATTGGCAAGCCAATTTGTAGTTGACATCTCCAACCCAGGTCCCTGAACTTACCTCTTTTTCCTAAAGTTTTTGTCCCTTTCAACTTCCTAATACAGTTTTGCTTTCATTAGTTAACATTCTTTCTTTCCATAGTTGTAATGTCCTTGCGTCCATTTGCTTTTACCACATTCATCGTATATCCTGCCAGTGCTACATTCAGTTTACTGCTGAGATTCTCCATTCCTACATCTGGGTTTTAGGTGCTTCTGGAAGTTACACAAAATCATACAATAGAATTGGTGTCATTACAACTCTTGAGTCTATGTTAGGCATATTTCCAATGCTGAAATTGGAGTTGAGTTCTTTCAAAGTATATCCAAGCTGAGATTAAGGAAGAGCAGAAACCAAGAATCATGCAGAACAGACAGGAGAGGAGCGATCACATAGAAAGCGAGACATAGACCAAGTTAGGGAGAAGAAAGGCTGACCCTGACATTCCAGTTTTGCTGAGTAGCTACAACTACAACTCCCCGTTTGAGGTAGTGTAAGAAAACTGGCTCTTGAAAACAAATGATGCTTCACAAAATAAGCACCTATCCTTCCAGACACTTTGGTTTTTACACCTGCCCCATAGACCATGCCCAAGTTCACCCTGCTGGACAATATGGCTTCTGTTGACCATCACTTTCTCAGCTAACTTATGGATTTGCATTGTAACACAAATTTTCTATTTAGTATTTCTCACCAGACTGCAGATTGTATTCTTTATTTCTTTTTATACTCTTGAATGCCTAGCCTAGCATCCTATGACCATATTCATAGTAGATGATCTCTAGATACTTGGTGAATGAATAAACAAATGAATAAACAATTCATTCTTTATTAGTCTTCAGAAAGGTGATAATAGCAAGACGCTCTAGAGTCTTTGGTCTTCAGAAAGGACAAGAAATCAGAAAGGGGGAAGCCCCAGAGAAGGAAATCTTGTTTTCACCAAGATTCAAAGGAGGACCAGGAGAAAAGGCCAACAGAATGTCATTCCTGAGACAAGGACAGCAGGCAAGCAGGCAAGGTCTTCCAGCTCTCCGGGACTCATTCTATTCAGGATCCTTCTGACCTGCGATTGACATTCAGAGGACCCCAAAATAAAGCTGAGCAGAAATATCTAATTATATTTACGTCTTAAAAGCAGGGGAAAATATATTTGCAGAGCCAAACATTGTTTTACCAGTAACCTTACTACCTGCAATCTAAAAGACATCACATTAGTTTTCTGTTTTGTTTGCTTTGCTTATTTCTGGAACTGTGGTTTCTCTTTAGAATAACTCAAGGGTGGAAACATGTGAATACTCTTGAGTTATTAAAACCACCACCACAGTCTTCAGTTCAAATGTGGCAAATATAAAAGGTGACTCTCATTTCACCAAGCTATGAAAATAATATTTGGGGGATAAAATAAGAAGAAAGAAGCCTCTACATACATGTAAGAAATGCCTAAAAGTGATGTAACCCTTTGCTCTTCAAAGTTCAGGCATCTAAAGAGAAACATCATGCAGCCACACCTTCATTTGGCTAAAGATATGGTTTTAAGACACTAAGCTACTCATTTACAGGTTTCTGCTTAAATTTTCAACCACATTTTAAGCATGAAACTTTGTGGTTCATGAGTTAACAAGATACCACCCAAGAAAACATTGCTGCATGGGGTGTCACTCTTGAGATCCTTGGAGTCGTTGGTCATAGTGGGTTCTCTGTGACCCTCTGCATTTGAAACGCATTGGTTTGCTAATGGTTGGTTTCTGGCTACAGTGGTCCACAAACTGTTTGTTCTTTTTCTATGGTCTGTGAATGATATGCCTCAAGGAATGGTAGCTGATATTCTTTCATTTTCCTCCCTAATTTTCTCACTAAAATGTTTAATTAGTGAAAAGGCAACATATTTATAGATATAATAAAACAGTAGAGGAAAGGCTGTTTTAAATATATGCACAACATATTATATTTAGATACACACACATACACACATATATATATTAAACTATATATTAAGGACACTTTACATTCATACATATGAGTTTTAGGAAACTATACATCTGTGTTTCTCTAGAGTATGATGAAAGTGAACTATCATATGAACAATAATTTTTTTGAGATGTTTCAAGATAAAAGGAATATATGTATGTAAAAATTATAAAAGGAATGTTTAATATTAAGTTTATGTAATCCTAACTCTCTTCCTTTTTCGATGATCCAGTTGATGTTGGCAATTTGATCTCTGGTTCCTCTGCCTTTTCTAAAACCAGCTTGAACATCTGGAAGTTCACGGTTCACGTATTGCTGAAGCCTGGCTTGGAGAATTTTGAGCATTACTTTACTAGCATGTGAGATGAGTACAATTGTGCGGTAGTTTGAGCACTCTTTGGCATTGCCTTTCTTTGGACTGGAATGAAAACTGACCTTTTCCAGTCCTGTGGCCACTGCTGAGCTTTCCAAATTGGCTGGCATTCTGAGTGCAGCACTTTCACAGCATCATCTTTCAGGATTTGAAATAGCTCAACTGGAATTCCATCACCTCCACTAGCTTTGTTCATAGTGATGCTTTCTAAGGCCCATTTGACTTCACATTCCAGGATGTCTGGCTCTAGGTGAGTGATCACACCATCTAGGCGAGTGTGATTGGTAGTGAAGATCTTTTTTGTACAGTTCTTCTGTGTATTCTTGCCACCTCTTCTTAATATCTTCTGCGCTTGTTAGATCCATACCATTTCTGTCCTTTATTGAGCCCATCTTTGCATGAAATGTTTCCTTGGTATATCTAATTTTCCTGAAGAGATCTCTAGTCTTTCCCATTCTGTTGTTTTCTTCTATTTCTTTGCATTGATCACTGAGGAAGGTTTTCTTATCTCTTCTTGCTATTCTTTGGAACTCTGCACTCATATGCTTATATCTTTCCTTTTCTACTTTGCTTTTCGCTTCTCTTCTTTTCACAGAAAGTTATGACCAACCTAGATAGCATATTGAAAGGCAGAGACATTACTTTGCCACAAAGGTCTGTCTAGTCAAGGCTATGGTCTTTCCAGTAGTCATGTATAGATGTGAGAGTTGGACTGTGAAGAAGGCTGAGTGCTGAAGAATTGATGCTTTTGAACTGTGGTGTTGGAGAAGACTCTTGTGAGTCCCTTGGACTGCAAGGAGATGCAACCAGTCCATTCTGAAGGAGATCAGCCCTGGGATTTCTTTGGAAGGAATGATGCTAAAGCTGAAACTCCAGGACTTTGGCCACCTCATGCAAAGAGTTGACTCATTGGAAAAGACTCTGATGCTGGGAGGGATTGGGGGCAGGAGGAGAAGGGGACAACAGAGGATAAGATGGCTGGATGGCATCACTGACTCGATGGACATGAGTCTGAGTGAACTCCGGGAGTTGGTGATGGACAGGGAGGCCTGGCGTGCTGCGATTCATGGGGTTGCAAAGAGTCGGACACTACTGATCGACTGAACTGAACTGAACTGAACTGAATCCTAACTCTATCCCTAACTTTAATCGTAACCATCCAAGATGTGAACTATATTGAAGACTCACAATAGCTGACATTCCATATGCACTATCTTATTGCTCATAAGGACTTTAAAATAGCTATCATGATCTTTGATTAAAAATATGGAAACTGAAGGAATTCCCTGGTGGGATTGGATAAGAATCTGCCTGCCAATGCAGGGGACAAGGATTTGATCTCTGATCCAGGAAGATCCCACATGCTGTGGAGCAACTCGACTAGTGAGCCACAACTACTGAACCAGTGCTCTAGAGCCCACAAGCTGCAACTTCTGAGTCCTCTGGCCACAACTTCTGCAGCCCGTGCACCTAGAGGTTGTGCTCCACAAGAGAAATACCACAAACAGAAGCCCAAGCACCCAACAAAGAGGAGTAGCTGGCACTTGCTGTAACTAGAGAAAGCCTGTGTGCAGCAATGAAGGCACAGTGCAACCAAAAATAAATAACTAATTTATTTTAAAAATATAGAAACTGAGGCTGAGAAGCTAAAATGACTCTTAATTCTAATAAAAGATGAACAGTTATATCAACAATCTAAATTTGCTATTGACTTTTACATTATTTAAAAATGACAGTATAGTAAAAATTGGTGACACATATTTTAATGACAAAACTAATGCTCTCTAGCCCATTTTGGTTTCCAAAACACTTAATAGAAAAGCCCAAACCAGGAGGTAATGGATACTGAACAAAAAGGTACAGGAGTCAGGAAATCAATAGAAAAAGCAATGAATTCCACTGGACTATAGAACATAATGAAGAATTATTATAACAAAATAATATATGAGAAAATGTTTCAGGGAGTCATGCATTAAATTGTGTTGCAGATTAAAGTAATGAAATGCAAATGTTAGTTTAAGCTGAGAAGAGTATTGTACTTTACTACATTTAATACAAAATTCCAATTATCACCTCAGTTCAGTTCAGTCACTCAGTAGTGTCCAACTCTTTGTGACCCCATGAATTGCAGCATGCCAGGCCTCCTTGTCCATCACCAACTCCCGGAGTTCACTCAGACTCACATCCATCAAGTCAGTGATGCCATCCAGCCATCTCATCCTCTGTCGTCCCCTTCTCCTCTTGCCTCCAATCCCTCCCAGCATCACAGTTTTCCAATGAGTCAACTCTTCGCATGAGGTGGCCAAAGTCCTGGAGTTTCAGCTTTAGCATCATTCCCTCCAAAGAAATCCCAGGGCTGATCTCCTTCACAATGGACCGGTTGGATCTCCTTGCAGTCCAAGGGACTCTCAAGTCTTCTCCAACACCACAGTTCAAAAGCATCAATTCTTCGGCGCTCAGCCTTCTTCACAGTCCAACTCTCACATCCATACATGACCACTGGAAAAACCATAGCCTTGACTAGACGGACCTTTGTTGGCAAAGTAATGTCTCTGCTTTTGAATATGCTATCTAGGTTGGTCATAACTTTCCTTCCAAGGAGTAAGCATCTTTTAATTTCATGGCTGCAATCACCACCTGCAGTGATTTTGGAGCCCCCAAAAATAAAGTCTGACACTGTTTCCACTGTTTCTCCATCTATTTCCCATAAGTGATGGGACTGGATGCCATGATCTTCAGTTTCTGAATGTTGAGATTTAAGCCAACTTTTTCACTCTCCACTTTCATTTTCATCAAGAGGCTTTTTAGTTCCTCTTCACTTTCTGCCATAAGGGTGGTGTCATCTGCATATCTGAGGCTATTGATATTTCTCCCAGCAATCTTGATTCCAGCTTGTGCTTCTTCCAGTCCAGTGTTTCTCCTGATGTACTCTGCATACCTAAGTAAATGAAAACCTAAGTTATTAGGGACCAATAAGTATTTTTTAATTGAAATACAGTTGGTGTATGATGTTATGTTAGTTCAAGTGTATTACACAATGATTTGACACTTGCATACATTATAAAATAATCACTATATTAGGGGTTAGTAATTCTTGGTTATATCTGCAATGCTTTTTATATTTCCCAGGCTGCCAATTGTTCAAACAAGAAGTGAGGTCTCCATTCTTACAAACATTTGCAGCAGATATATTTTCCAAGTTCAAACTGTAGTTCCAGCACCATTTTCAGGCTTCCATGGAGGCATGAACAAAATTTTCATATTTTAAAACTTATTTAACAACAAAAATCCATTTAACTAATAAAATTGAGGAGTTGCCATTTAACTTCAATTGAAGGTGATTAATTTGCAATGTAATGACAGGATAAAAGGCAAATATCAAGAGACAAACTTAACAGAATTCTATCCATGCCTTCCTAGTGATGAATATGCTCAACTAAAATCACATGCTTATGGACTGATATCAGTATTTGGCTGGATCTATCTGCATGGAAAGACATTTTCAAAGATGAAGTATGTGAAATTTCACTAACAGATGTCCCTTTGCAATTAATTTTAATGATAGAGAATACCAACAGTGAACATTTTGCAAAGTTTAAGGGAAGAATCCCTATGTGGCATTTTATTTATTAAGCTGCTAACATTAGGGGGTTTATCCACCAAACTGTGTGGAATTTATTGCATCAATTTGTCCTATGTAAGTTCAACCAGAGAATCACCTGATTAAAACAAAACTTTCTCTTTTTGTATTGAGGTATAATTTATATACAACATTATATTAGTTTCACATGTACAACATAATAATTTGATATTCATATATATTGTGAAATGATCACCACAACAAGCCTAGTCAACATTCAAGAACTAAAAGTATTTTTGGCCTTGCCACACAGCTTGAGCAATCCTAGTTCCCTGACCAGGGACAGAATCAGTGCCCCTTGCAGTGGAAGTGTGGAGTCCTAACCATGGATGACCAGGGAATTCCCCCAAAATGTTTTAATTTAAATCATCCCAGTGTATGAGCTGGAATTCAAATTATAGTCTTAACAGTCTCATTGGGGCTTCCCTGGTGGCTCAGATGGTAAAAAATCTTGTCTCATTATGATACATAAATTATGCTATCTGTGATTATATTTTGTACAAATTAAATTTGCTGTGACCTTAACTAGTTTTTTACCCATCACATTAGGAATTTTTTTATCTTAAAGATGAGAATGACTGAGGCTCAAAGTGGTCAGTCAGTTTGTCTTAAGTTACAGAGCCAGAACTTAACCCAAGTATATTTGTCTCTAAGTTTGTCTTTTCGTGGTATAACTCTAACCGATGTCTACTTTCCCATGCAGCTCCCAGTGCAGTGGGGGTGAAGTGCTCAGAGCTGATGTGAGAGCAGTGCAGTGTGGAGGCCTTGGTGTGTTCTGGTGTTCCCCTCCCTGTCCCTGGTTACAGACCTACTAAATGCATTGTGCTGGCCCTTGTCCATCTCTTTTATACTCTGATTTTACTCAAGGTTCAGTTCAGTTCAGTCGCTCAGTCATGTCCGACTCTTTGTGACCCCATGAATCGCAGCACACCAGGCCTCCCTGTCCATCACCAACTCCCGGAGTTCACCCAAACTCATGTCCATCAAGTCGGTGATGCTATCCAGCCATCTCATCCTCTGTCGTCCCCTTCTCTTCCTGCCCCCAATCCCTCTCAGCATCAGGGTCTTTTCCAATGAGTCATGTCTTCACATCAGGTGGCGAAAGTACTTGAGTTTCAGCTTCAGCATCAGTCCTTCCAATGAACACTCAAGGTAGCCACTTAATTAAAGCTTAAGTATCAATGCTCTGATGTCATTATAGCTTAAATTTAAAACTAAGTATGTCATATGTCCATAAAAAGATAGGTACATTAATGTTTACTGTAGCTTTTCTCATGCCAGAAAAAAAATTGGAAACAAACTAAATGTCCATTAACTGGAGTATGAATAATCAAATTGTGGTGTATTTATATAATGGAATATTCAGTTCAGTTCAGTTCAGTTCAGTCGCTCAGTCATGTCCGACTCTTCGTGACCCCATGAATTGCAGCACACCAGGCCTCCCTGTCCATCACCAACTCCCGGAGTTCACCCAGACTCACATCCATCAAGTCAGTGATGCCATCCAGCCATCTCATCCTCTGTTGTCCCCTTCTCCTCCTGCCCCCAATCTCTCCTAGCATCAGAGTCCTTTCCAATGAGTCAACTCTTCGCATGAGGTGGCCAAAGTACTGGAGTTTCAGCTTTAGCATCATTCCCTCCAAAGAAATCCCAGGGCTGATCTCCTTCACAGTGGACTGGTTGGATCTCCTTGCAGTCCAAGGGACTCTCAAGTCTTCTCCAACACCACAGTTCAAAAGCATCAATTCTTCGGCGCTCAGCCTTCTTCACAGTCCAACTCTTACATCCATACATGACCATAGGAAAAACCATAGCCTTGACTAGACAGACCTTTGTTGACAAAGTAATGTCTCTGCTTTTGAATATGCTATCTAGGTTGGACATAACTTTCCTTCCAAGGAGTAAGGTCTTTTAATTTCATGGCTGCAGTCACCATCTGCAGTGATTTTGGATCCCAAAAAACAAAGTCTGACACTGTTTCCACTGTTTCCCCATCCATTTCCCATGAAGTGATGGGACCAGATGCCATGATCTTAGTTTTCTGCATCAAAACAGTGAACTACTGATACATGATCAAACTGAATGGATATAAAAAGTATGACACTCAAAGGAAGAAGTTAGACATAAAGAAGACTTACTGTACAATTTCATTTCTAAAACTTCAAGAGATAGCAGGGACTTCCCTGGTGGTCCAGTGGCTAAGACTCCATGATCCCAAAACAGGAGACTCGGGTTCAATCCCTGGTCAGGGAACTAGATCCGACATGCCACAACTAAAAAAACCTACAGGCCACAACTAAAGATCCTATATGCCACAGCTAAGTCCTGGTACAGACAAATAAATAAACATTTTTTAAAAAGAGAGATAACAAAACTTATCTATGGGATGAAAAGCAGACTTGTGGTTGACTGGCAGACAGAGGGAACAGACTAGGAAAGAATATGAGAGAACTTTTAGAATAAGGCAAATGCTCTGTGTTGACCTGGGTATAAACAATTATCAAGACCCAATGAACTGTTCACTTAAGATCTATGTTGTTTACTATTTTTATTTATACTTTAATTTTTTAAAATACCAAATTTGTTAAAGGCCCCAAGGTTGAACTGGAGTTTGATGTTATTTTAAGCCTTAACAGCTTTGAAACAAATACTAAGTTTATACTAGCTGCTACTGCTAAGTCACTTCAGTAGTGTCCGACTGTGTGTGATCCCATAGATGGCAGCCCACCAGGCTCCCCCGTCCCTGGGATTCTTCGGGTAAGAACACTGGAGTGGGTTGCCATTTCCTTCTCCAATGCATGGAAGTGAAAAGTGGAAGTGAAGTCGTTCAGTCGTGTCCGACCCTCAGAGACCCCATGGACTACAGCCCACTAGGCTCCTCCATCCATGGGATTTTCCAGGCAAGAGTACTGGAGTGGGGTGCCATTGCCTTCTCCATTATACAAGCAAGTATGCTTAATTCACTGCATCAACTCTGCCTTACATGGACACAATCACAGGACCCTGGCCAAAGCATGGTGCAATTAAGAAGGAAAATGAAAAGGCATTCTGAGTTAGATCGTCTAAAGAGTTAAGCTGAAAATAGCACCATGGTTGTTTTTACAGTTGGATACTACAGTAACTACTGTTCTCCATATACATAAGGGTGTTTGAAAGTTTCAAGTGGGTCCGTAAGTTTCTTCCTTAGTGTGCATGCTAAAAATGTAATTCCATTTGTAGAGCCTATAACTTTGGTATGGTTCTAAAGAATAATGTGAATGTGAAAATGAAATAGAAGAAACCTTGTTGTAAGAGGCAGGCAAATTGATTTCCAATCCCCTGGAAATGAAATTAATTCATGTATTTTGGAGCTGATTAAGTATTTTTCATATTTTAAAGCAATGAAAAAAATCTCTCACTTCAACTAAGTTTACACTTACCCCACATGGGAATCTTTAAAAAGTTTCCTGAGAATGTGTTTTTTTCTTTAGTTAAGTTTGCTATCTGTTCTTTGAGAAAGAAAAAAAATGTCAAATGCAGAAATATTATAAAAGGCTTTGTCTGGTGGCTTCTTTTGTCACCTTAGAAAACACTTAGATATCAAAATGCCACTAGTGAGCTTACCTTAGACTCTACACAAAGAAATTATGGACAATTTAAATTTTATTGGGATAACTTTGTATCTTCTTATTGGGATATTTTTGTATCCCTAGTATTCATTTGTCATTGTGCCTAGTACCTAGCAGGTATTGAAAATGATGGATAGATGAATTGATGGATGGATGGATAAGAATTTTGGAGAGTCTATGGCTTACAACATCACAGACTTACCAAGAGAAAAAAACAGCTTCTGTTACTACTGACTTCTCTATATCAATTTGGACCTCATTAAAAAACTGAAATTGAGAGGCTCCTCCCTCCATGGGTACCTTTGTGGTCATTAAGTGAACAAATAGGTCTATAGACTTTGGGTGTATGGAATATTATTGCTTAGCAACAGTGTGTTTTAGAAAATTATCATCTCTCTTCAAATTTTTGGACAAGTGTCTAGATTATGTTAATCAAATTCTCTCTTGAAATATGAATTTTATTCTAGGAAAAAAAATGAAACAAAAAAGATTTTCCCAGCAGTGTCATGAAAGAGCTTTGTGAAGTTCTGAATTTCTGTGCCTTTCTTATGATTAGGCACGGTAAAGTAGTTTCTCTATTAGATCCATCTTTTTCTGCCACTATCTTTGTTCCCACCCCTGCTACCCCAGCTCTCATTGGTATTATGCTTGTAACTTCTCCATGGGCCCCTGAACTGGACAGAGGTCCTTTTACAATCCAGTGCTTCATTTGATACACTCTGCTTCCTTCTTTGCAGCCCTTTAGATTTGGTTGTTCTCAAATAACATGTTCTTTCATGAGGCACCCCCACTCCATTCCTGAACAGAATCTACCACCAAACTTAAAATATCCAAATCCCTGGGGAACTTCTGTCTCTCATGGTGGCCAACACTTCTTCTACCACAGAAGCCATTCCTGGTCTCTCATGGGTGGCGGCTTCTCACTGACACAGTAACACCAACAGAAGGAAAGGCTCTGCCAATTTACCTTAATAAAATACGAACTTGAATGTGGAGTAGGAGCTCTTGAGCTATTACAGGAAAACATAATTACAAGGAGGACTTGACTCTGGTTTTGAATCAGCCTGAAATTGTAGGCAAATCCCTTGACCCCCACCCTACACATAAAGCCACAAGACTGAGGGAGGACATCATCTCCTGATGCCAGCTCATCAGATTTCAAGAAAAACAAGTTCCATGTGTTTTAAAAGATTTTCTAACTTGGTGGATTTATATCACAAAAACTTGAATTTAATGGGCTCTCCAGTCCACCATCCCATAATTATACTATTTTCCTTTTACTATTGGGAATAGTGAACTTAGCCATTTGGAGAGGTTGTTTAATTTTATATCTCTATCAAAATATAATTATTTCTAGGCTTTTAGATACCTGTATGTAAAAATGCCAAAACCCTCACATTTTTGCATCTAAAGGTTATTCTTTCAGAAGAGAGACTTTGTCAGATATCAGGTGAAACAGGCATTTCAACAGTTTTGATGGAGACAGTGATGACAATGACAGACCATGTTTTCCAGAGTTGCTGAATTTCTTGCTTAATCTGAATGAGTTTATTTCTGACTTGGCCTGTTATTAGTTAACTTGTCATTCAGTTCAGTTCAGTTCAGTTCAGTCGCTCAGTCGTGTCCGACTCTTTGCGACCCCATGAATCGCAGCACGCCAGGCCTCCCTGTCCATCACCAACTCCCGGAGTTCACCCAGACTCACGTCCATTGAGTCAGTGACGCCATCCAGCCATCTCACCCTCTGTCGTCCCCTTCTCCTCCTGCCCCCAATCCCTCCCAACTTGTCATTACTTTATTCCATCTGATTTTATTATGAGTTGTTTAATTTTTTTAGATTTTAAAAGTTGAGGAGAGACATAGCACCTTTTCCTTTGCCTCTGAGCATGGCTGTGCCTGGAGAATGCAAGATACAGATATCCATCTTGAGTTTAAAATCTCTTTAAGAAATGTTTTTCTTATGCATTAAAATTTTGAATCTAGATAACTAATATTTTGTGGGGCTTCCCTGGCGGTCCAGTGGTTAAGAATCTGTCTTTTAATGCAGGAAACGGTTCAAACCCTGATCAGAGAACTAAGATCCCACGTGCCACTGGTCAACTAAGCCCATACGCCACAACTAGAGAGAAGCCCATGTGCTACAATGACAAGCCCACATGCTGCAGTTAAGACTTGATGCAGCAGAATAATAGTAATAATAAAGGAATAAAATAAATTAATTAATTAAAAATAGCTGATAATTTATTCTTTAGGGTAGTGCATAGGATTAAGAGTAGGAAGAACTTACATACCAAATTCTGTTATAGTAGGAAGACTTTGTCCACAGTAATGAGTACGAGAAAATCAGTCATTCAGTTTGTCACCCTATATCTAATAAGCTCTTTCTATAGGTGTAGCACCATGACAGCAACACAGAGAATTATTTGGGAGCAGAGAAAAACAGTGAATTAACTCGAAAATACCAAAAGAAAAAGAAAAAATCCTAAAACTAAAAAAATGTTAGGGCAGAGGATCTAGATGAAACCCCAGATACAAGGATAAAAAATCAGCTGGAAGAAAATGAGACCTACACATAAAGATTAGTCTTCCAAAATGGAGAAACTTGCTTGGAAGGCACTGGACCATGGGTATCATGAGGAATCTACACTGGACACATTCAAGCAGAACCTACCAAACTAAATCCAATAAGTGTCCACCATGTGAACAGCTGGCCTCAGCTGTGTTGTAACTTTTACGGCTGATGCAACGGAATGAGCCATATCATACGAAATTACAACATAAGACCACAACTAAAGGCTGGCAGTGATTTGTTTTTTGTGGAATCACAAACTGTCATTATTGCAGGTCATTTCAGAAGGTCCAAGGCAGTGGAAAACCTAAGGAATACCAAAAATAGAACCCTAGCTAGTAACTAAGACTATATTTGTCAATTGTGCAATCCCTGAAATGATGATTTCTGAGAACACATTTCTCGTATTTTGGTGTTTTCATATTTGGTATTTCTAGTATTTTGGTGTTTTTGCTGAAGAATGTGCTGATTTGATAAATATACTAGGTGTTTTAACTTCACAAAGTAAACATTCAGGTTTTTCACGAAGTAATGGAATAATCAAGTAATAGCACAAAACCTTATCATTGGTAAGTAAAAATTTGCCTCCAGCTCAAAACACAAAGAAGGTACAAGAAAATTATTAACTGAAAAGTGAGATCAAAATAATCCTTCAGTCTGTTCACATATAGAAAAGAGTGTTCTTTCCTTACTATGGCTGATATAGATATAGACATGACAGCACTCTGGAAATCATAATTGGTTCCCTTCCCCATTCTCTTAGATATTACAATGGTTCACAGCCTTTCAAAGTTCAATTCTATTATTCCTTAGTATTTAATTTCTCTCCTTAAGAAGATGGGCTTCCCTGGTGGCTCAGTGGTAAAGAATCTGCCTGCAGTGAAGGGGATGCAGGAGACCCGGGTTTGACGCCTGGGTGAGTCTCTGCTGAAGCAACTGAGCACACACATTTAGGGAGATATTATATTAGATTAATTTTTTCTTCTTATTGGACAATAATGGAAAAAATAGGTTGAGAAACACTGTGGTAGATGGCCTTTCAGTCTTCATTCTTAGTTAGTCAGCCATTATTTCAAGAATATTTATTAAATAAATGTCCTACATCAGGCACTGTGATGACTGGTAGGAGATATAATGGTAAATAAGACCTTGATCCTGTTCTCAAAAAATGCCTAACCTATTCAGAGGTCACGAGAGAGAAGCAATCAGCCCTGATAAAGAAGGGAGTGCTTTGGAAACAAAGAAGAGATGCCAACCTAGCCAAAGTGAGGCTAGGAACCAGGACAGGTTTCCTAAAGGATGTGACTTCAGAACTGAGCCCTGAATGACCAGTCAGAGTTAGACAGACAAAGACAGCATGTGTCAGAGCCTAGAGAAAGAGACATGATATATAAGGAAGGAAATGAAATACTTTAGCATGGCTTGAGCTTAGTGTGAGACAGGAAATTAAAGGAACGGGACTGGAGTCATTTGTAAAAATCAATCACAAAGGGTCTTCTATGCAACTCTGAGAAGTTTAAATTTTATCCTGAGGATCCTAGAGTCATGGAGGATTTTAAGCAGATGTTGAAAATATATTACTGAAAATGCATTTTAGAAAGTTTATTTTGGCCACGGTTTGAAAAATAAAGAGGTTCTTGTAGTAGCCCATGTGAGACAACAGTGGTCAAGTAAGATAACAGTTGTAGTGAAGGTGAATGGAAATAAGATTTAAGGGGTGTGGAATTAATAGGACCACAGTGGGGTGGGAGGGGTAAAGGCCATACATGACAAGGATGATATCAAATTTCTAGTATGAGCAACTGGAAAACAGAAGGGCATCTGGGAATTTGAGATAATCTGGGAACTTCCAAGGGGATATTTCCATTATAAGTTTGATATGTATGACCCTGAAGGCAAGAGGAAAATTTGAATTAAAAAAAAAAAAAAAAGCCCAGCAGATGGATAAGTGAAACTATGGGAATGAAAAAGCTCATCCAGAAAGACTCTGGAGAATATGAAGAGGAGATGGACAAGAACAGAAACCTGGAAATAACATTTAAAAGACAGCTAGAGAAAGAGGAGTGCATGAGAGTAGTTGACAAATAGCAGGTGGGGAGGAAAGAGGAAACAGGAGAATACAGTACCATGTATGTGGGAGGGAGATAGAACTCTAAAGAAGACATACAGATGGCTAACAAACATATGAAAAGGTGCTCAACATCACTCATTATCAGAGAAATGCAAATCAAAACCACTATGAGGTACCATTTCACGCCAGTCAGAATGGCTGTGATCCAAAAGTCTACAAGCAATAAATGCTGGAGAGGGTGTGGAGAAAAGGGAACCCTCTTACACTATTGGTGGGAATGCAAACTAGTACAGCCACTATGGAGAACAGTGTGGAGATTCCTTAAAAAACTGGAAATAGAACTGCCTTATGATCCAGCAATCCCACTGCTGGGCATACATACTGAGGAAACCAGAATTGAAAGAGACACGTGTACCCCAATGTTCATCGCAGCACTGTTTATAATAGCCAGGAAATGGAAGCAACCTAGATGTCCATCAACAGATGAATGGATAAGAAAGCTGTGGTACATATACACAATGGAGTATTACTCAGCCATTAAAAAGAATACATTTGAATCAGTTCTAATGAGGTGGATGAAACTGGAGCCTATTATACAGAGTGAAGTAAGCCAGAAAGAAAAACACCAACACAGTATACTAACGCATATATATGGAATTTAGAAAGATGGTAACAATAACCCTGTATACGAGACAGCAAAAGAGACACTGATGTATAGAACAGTCTTTTGGACTCTGTGGGAGAGGGAGAGGGTGGGATGATTTGGGAGAATGGCATTGAAATACGTATAATATCATACATGGAACAAGTCGCCAGTCCAGGTTCGATGCACGATACTGGATGCTTGGGGCTGGTGCACTGGGACGACCCAGAGGGATGGTATGGGGAGGGAGGAGGGAAGAGGGTTCAGGATGGGGAACACATGTATACCTGTGGCGGATTCATTTCGATATTTGGCAAAACCAATACAATATTGTAAAGTTTAAAAATAAAAGAAAATAAAAGAAAAGAACTTTTGAAAGAGGAGAAAATAGTCAGCAGCATCAACTGCTATAGATGCTACCTAGGAGAGTGACTGAAAAGTGCTCACTACAACTAACCAGCAAGAACTCATTGGTTAACCAGAATGAAGTCATTGGTAATATTTACGTGCTAAGTTTCTACAGAATTCTGGGGACAGAGGCCACACTGCTATGGGCTGAGAAATGAGCTGAAGGTGAAGCAGTTATATCATTAAATACTGGTATCTCTTAAGAAACTTGACTGTGAAGAGGAAGAGAAAAATATATGAGTAGCTAGCTAGGTGGGAATATTATGGATGAAGGGGGGTTTTGTTTCTTTGTTTTATGAAAGAAACTCAAACATTAAATTCGGTGAAAGAGAGCCAATAGGGAGAAGTAGATGGTAAACTAGAGAGATAAACTCCCAGGGGAGGCTGTAGAGAGATCCAACCAGATTTAACTTTCATTCATTTATCTTTTTCTAAATCTTTTTTATTCAAAATTTGGAAGGAGACAACTTCAGAAACTTTCCCTTGGAGACAGGAACCACAACACAGAGAACAGTATATAAGTATTCTTGGTTTACTTAGTTTACTGTCTGCTAATAGCATTGTGTGCTAACATATTTGCCTTCTTTAGAAGGGACAAGGAATTCATTGATACATCTCATTATTGTTCACCTGATGTCACAAGATATGAGAATGTCCAGTCTCATGTAAATAACCATAGATGTGGTTTTCCTGACTCTGTAAATAGCAATTTAAATAGATATAGTCCTTGCCCTCTAGAATCTCACAATAAAAAACAGATGACATGGACACACATCACCACCAACAGTACCACACAAGAGAATATGATGGTTCTTAAATAGGAATTTATACTAGGTACAGTTTGGTATTTGTTTTTTTTCTGGCTATGGAATATGTGAAAGTTTTGCTGGGAAATTGAGTGTGGTAAGGAAAAGCATTACTTGACTTTCACATAAACAGGAGAGGCCTGGGAGAGAAGAGGGGAGGGAGAACTTGATTGGATTATAAACGCTAGTCGAAATAAATGTATCTCTAGTGGCTCCCACCACCCAAGCTTATAATTCAATAAGTGATAGCGATTGATTGATTACATACAAGTCCAGAGAAATACTGATGGGAAAATTAGGCAAAAGTTGAACAGGTAAGCCTGGTTGGAGGGCAAAAATGCATACTGGAAATAAAAAGGTTAAAGGGGTATGACACCTTAGATTGGGTAGAAAAGGGTCCAATGATGAAGTATCAAAGAGCAACCAGGCTGATGGTGAGATAGCTCAGTAGAATAACACTGTAGATGGGAGGGTTGATGTCCAAACTACATACTACTTTTGGTTTCAGAGAGAAAGAGTGGATGAGGGAGATATGGAAGGAACAGTAGAAGGGTTTAGTAATAACCAGAATGTTGGCACACCCAGAATTTTTAGCATTTTTCTGATAGAGAAGACAAAACTTTGACATTTCTAATAGAAAATTCTAGGTTATTAAGATTTCAATTAAGAGCTGCAAAGAGACTTCACATGAATCTATATTTTAGAATATTTATCTTCTTCTTTGTTGTTGCTGTTGTTCAGTCACTATGTTGTATCCGACTCTTTGTGACCCCATGAACTGCAGCACCCCAGGCTTCCCTGTCCCTCATTATCTCCTGGAGCTTGTTCAAACTCATGTCCCTTGAGTCAGTGATGCCATCCAACCATCTCATCCTCTGTTGCCCTCTTCTCCTCCTGCCCTCAATCTTTTCCAGCATTAAGGACTTTTCCAACGAGTCAGCTCTTTGCATCAGGTGGCCATCTACTTCTTAGACTTGGCTATTCATAAGTCAATACAGAGCATCTTGAACTCTATATTCTAGCAGGCAAGAAGTAATAAACAATGTTGGAAAGAAAAGTTGGGGGGCAGAGTTTTTAGACTGAGAGAGTTTAACCCAAGGTAAAAAACTAGCAAGAGACAACACCAGGACTTCAGCTCAATCTTTGATTCTAAATCCTGTGGTCACAGAAGTCTGGGGATGGAGAAATAGGCCACAGTAATATTCTATTCTAATATTACTACTATAACCTGGCGAGAAGTAATGAGAACTTGAACAAAGGCAGAAGCGATAAGAAAAGAGGGAGGATGGATTTCAAAGAAACTGTGGAGGAAGCGTTAATAAGATTTGATACCTGAGTAAACACGGCAGGTAAGAAAGAAGAGTACATCACAATGAATGTGGGGTTTTTCCAGAAACGACTCATCAGACAGTGCAACTTAGCTGTGGCATCAATGAGATGAATGCATATTCATGTGGCATCTAAGAGAATCAGTTCATAACAATCTGTTTAAATAAAGACCATTATGATAGTGAGATTTCAACAAAAAGTTTTGTTGGATCAGACGTGATTTAAAAAAAAAAAAAAAGCAGTAAGGATTTGTGATTTTTTTTCTAGCACCACTCCTCAGAATGTTCCAACTAGCATGCATGAATAAATGCGGCCAATTTAGATTAGAGGGTTCCTGGAAAGGACATATCAAGCTTAAATAATTTATAGAAAATAAGAGATTACAGAATATTAGAAACAGGAAAAGTCTTAAAGATCACTTAGTTCAATCATTTCCATTAAAAAAAATAACTAAGTACAGACCTCTACAAATATACAAAAGTGAAGAGCATAGTATAATGAATCTCCACTGACTTATCACCAATTTGATGATTATAAATTTATGGCCAACCTTGTTTCATCTTTTTTCCCCACCCCATGATATCTGTTTCATCCATGAATATTTTAAGATTGAATCTCTAAAAGATGAGAATTCTTCTAAAAACATAATATCATTATACATAAAACTTAACAATAATTTCTTAATACCACAAAATATGCAATTAGCTGTCAACATTTCTGTTTCATAATTTCTCTAGAAATGTCTCTGAAATCTTTTTAATCTATATTTTCCCTTCTCTCTCTTTTTTTCATTTTCTCCTGCTAATAAGACAGAAGCCAGGTAATATGTTTGGTAAACTTTCCCACTTTCTGAACTTTGCTGAATGCATCCCAATGATGTCATTTTAAATAGTCATCTGTTTCCTATAATTTCTCCAGGTATAGAGATTTCATCAGGTTCAAGTCCTACTGATTGGGAAGAATGCTCCACAGGTGACGGAGGAATGATGGTCCAACTGACTGATGGTTAGTTCTTTTTTGGTGTGAAAATTCCCTTATTTTTGAAAGATGGCTTAAATTGAAGTCTTCTTGAGGTTAAGTGGTTCACATGTTGGTAGAACAAACTTTCAGTCTTTTGATTCTCAGTTCTCTAACAACTTACTGAGTGATTATATTGTACCAATTAACTCTGCTAGGAATTGCATGAGATGTGGCTGCACCAATTCTCAAAGATACCCAAGCCCTAAATCCAGAAATCATCCCAGTCTTCTCCACTTCTCTTACTTCTACTGAGTCCTATTACTTTTATCTATTTAACACCACTTTTCTTTGCTCCATTCTTTCCATTCCCCACTGCTACTGCTTTAGTTTAGACTTTTACTGTTGCTTTTCTGGACCACTAAAATATCTTCTTGAAAATCCCCCCCTCCACAACAATCTCACTTTCCTCAATCCACCTCTTCCTTATCAACAAAAGATTTTTCCAAACTTCAATTCTAAATATATTGTTTTTCTGCTTTAATCCTTTGGGATTCTCTCATTTCCACAGTGGAGTCTGTACCCCTTAGTGCAGCCTAAGCCCTCTCCCTCATCTGGCCTCTGCCTATCTGACCAACCTCATCTGTCCCTACATCCACTCACTATATTCCAATCTATTGAATCACTGAAGTTTTTTCAATGTGCCAGCAAGGATACATAGCGATTAAAAGTAGACTCTAGAACTGGACTTGACTTTAGTCCTTAGATTCCCCCATTTATTAGCCATCTAACCCAGGGCATACTTACCATCCCTGGGCCTCATTTGCCTCACCTGTAGATGGGAATAATCTCGTAGAATTGTTTTCTGTGTGGGAAGGATAAGTAAAATTGCACAAATGAAGAACTAGCATGAGAGAACTCAGTGAATACTAGATGCTGTTGGTATGTTTTCCGTATGCTTCCATATCCTTTAAACTCATTCCCAAGAATGTTTTTTCTCTTCCTTCTTGATAACATCTTATCTATGGATAGTAAATTCCTATTCTGATGTCACAGCCCGGCTCCATTGCTCATTTGTCATTTAGAATTAAAACACCATACATTCATAGCACCTCTAAACCTTGTCTATATTTTGACTGCTCTGCCCCAGATCCGTCTACACATGCATGCATGCTCAGTTGCTCAGTCATGTCCGACTCTGTGACCCCATGGACAGGCTCCTATGTCCATGGGATTTTCCAAGCAAGAATACTGGAGTGGGTTGCCATTTCCTCCTCCAGGGGATCTTCCTGACCCAGGGATTGAACCTGTGTCTCCTGCAATGGAGGCGGATTCTAAAATTTTTAAAGACGAAGACAGGATCTGTCTTGGTTTTGGCTCTCCATCCTGGAACATTTGCTTTGCATTGTCCTGGGTCAGTGGACAGTTTAGTAATTTAAAGTTTGGCAAGTTGAACTAAGATGGGGTTGAGTTGAATTTTTAGAGCTTATCCAATTGTCTTTACTATGAGTCTATATCTTTTAAACAACTTTTCTGAAACCAAAGACAATTTATCCAAAGCATCTAACAGGGTGACTGGCACATACGCTTAAAACTAGTATTTATTGATTTTTGGTTTCTCAGGTAGACTTCACAGTTAGAGGAAGGTTTGATGACTGGACAAGCAGAATATGCAAGCTATTAAGCTAAGTTTCTCTTTGCAAATTAAAAAATTCAGTACTTTAGTTTATCAATCAGTTTCTTGTGTGTCTGGTTTCTATGAATCATTTCTATAACAACAGCTCACCCTTGCCAGCTCTAATCATTGTTTTCTATAACCATGGGAAAAAAATTAAATGTGAAAATGAACCGAAAAGAGGTATACGAAAGCCCAAGAAAATACACTGAGGTGACATTTCTTGTACAATGGAAAAGGACCATTTAAGTAGACAGTCTAAAGTAGTTTATTTTACAAAGCAAAAAGTGCAACTTGCTTCTCAGTAGCAGGATTCTCAAAAACTTAGTATAAATTTTATACTCAGCAATATATCTCAGGAAATTAATTATACCAAATTTATGAGTCACTATTTGAATAATATAAAATAATTGATTTTAAAGTATTAATTGCTTATTAGCTCCTGTCTTTTATTATTTAGTTTCTTTTTCTTTTTTTACTAAACTAATAATGTAGGATTGTATCTGATTACAGTAAGTTTTCCTTCCTTTCAACATAGTGAAAATTTGTATAATTATGAAAATTTTAAATAGTTAAATCTCTTGCTATTTATTTTAATTCAAATCCAGTATATTTTTATATATATTCAGAACTCAAACTATTCATCTTCATCTTAACCTTCAATTAAATTCCACAATGCAAACCTCTTGGCACTAGACCCACAGTTCTTGTTTATTCAACTGAGCTTGTGTGTTGAGAAAGTGTGGAAGTTCGGGAGTTTTCTGGTGAGAATCCACATTCTGACATCACTTTGGCCATGACAGTGATTGGCTGTGGGAAGGCAAAAAAGAGTTTATAGCCCACAAGAGCAAGTGAATGAGTGAGTGAGAGAGCAGAGAGAGTATTCAATCTGTGTCACTCACTCCTGGGAGCCTGCCTTCTCACTCCAGCACTGCAAAAGGTAAGGTTTAATATAACAACTTCATTATCTTATAAATCAGGCACTCTGCATTTCACATCTCTGGGCTTGGTTTTGAACATTCTATTTAAATATAGATATTAACACATTGTAGAGAATTGCTATGTAATCTAACACTTGTTTACCATTAAACTAGTACCTCATGTTTTAGATTCTTTTGAAAAGGCTAAGTTTATTAACCTGTGCTTGTAAATAAGCTCTTATTATTATATACATTAACTAGAAAATTATGCTGTCTACTTTCTATCTCTGTACCTTACAGATAACTGTTTTTACTCATTCTAATGCATTCAAGGTAACCTAACTGGAATACCATTTTGCATTTATAAATGTGCCTCGATATATGTTGATTTCTCCATCAGTTCCCTAGTCTGTACTTCAGTTATAAACAATATTTTCCAAAATATGTATTTGGTTTCAAAGTGTTAACATATTATAGCTCTCAAATCCGAATGAAAAAATGCATAGTACTAGGGAAATAAATGATGCTGTTAGTTTATCATACTCTTCCCAATAAAAACTTGCAATTAGATTATCAAAACAGTCCTTTAAAATTTTTGGAATTGTTGTCCGGGTTAGTAGTGGGCACTACAGAGGTCTTTTGCTCTTGCTGAATCACAAAGTAAATAAAATGAGATTTATGTAGGCAGCTGACTGCTGCCTAGGTGAGTCACTTGGTTCTTTTTATATTATTCCTGTTATATTTTCATCTAGTTGTTTTTAAGGTTTGTTATGAGAAATTTTATACTCCAAACTCTTTCTACAGTTCTATGTATTTACATTTTTAGCTCTTTAAGATATTGTAATTATTCCAACTCTTTTCATACAGCTACAGAGCAGTAATCTTCCTGTTTGTTGGTGGGCTCCATCAAGAACGGCCAAATTCAAAGTATTATTCAGAGAACCTCAATAGCAATGAAAGCTTCTTAAACAGACAAGTCCCCTTCAGGGGAAAGTCTCTTTATTCCCATGTGGCCATCAAGAACTAAAGTAGACAGGACTGTGAGCAAGTTAACAAGCAACAAAATCAAAGACCCACTCCACCACAAAGACAAGAGACAGAGGACCCAAGACAGCTTTTCCAGGCCTCTAACCCTTCCCCCTGTGTAATGTTTATTTTAGCTTCAGATACTCAATAAGGATGTGATAAATCATGACCAGTGATGATAAAATGCAGAATCTATTTTCAGATATAGTATATGACATGGATTTCATACATTTTAAATATTACTTCTCCCAGTGTATTTATGGGGAAATTCTGATCACCATTACATACTGCTCTTAAACAATGCAGAGCTGTCACTCTGGAGGACAACTCTCTCAGTTAAGTGTGTTGGTGGCTTTCAGCAAAGTTTGTTCAACTTTTATTAAATTAGGATTTTTATCAAACAAAATAAAAATAGGATAGGATTTCACCATTGCTCTCCTTTACCTGTGAGAAATCTATGTGGAACTGAGATCTTTGCAAGGCTGAAACCCCATGACTGCTTACAAACTACTCCTATTCTGAGTAGGATCTTCTATGCAAGAGAATTGCATCTTCTATTCCTCCATAGAACTGACTTGACTATTACCCTGACCCTGGAAAGGCCCATGTCCATTCCGTAACAATCTCCCACACCAGTGATTATAAGCTTAAATGGAACTGGAGAACAATGTAATTTGAGGAAATTTGCCTCTGATACCCAAGATGAACTCGGATAACTTTTCTCATAGATTCTTCCTTAAATATGGATGTTAGGGTGCTACACGTTGTGAGAATAATATTTCACATATCATGGATTTTTCACACACATAAAAATTCAAGTATTCTAAGATACCCATGGAAAAATGCTCTTAGTCTTCATAGTACAAACAAACTTTTAGTTTAAAAGCTATCTAGATGCTGGAAAGAGCCTGTAGGATAACTGGCATAAAAGTAATCATTCAAATGTATTCAAATTTTTCCTTAGTTTTTAATTATAAACAAAACAAACAGGTCACATAACCACACCAGTTGGTGTCCCATGTCAATGGTATTATAAGGCCTCCTTACCCCAATGTGAAACACACTAAGCATTCAAACTCTGGCAGTGATGAAATGGATATTCATTTACAAATCAGATCAGATAGGTTAAAACTAAATATGGAACTCGTGATTATTCAAATAGATGGATAAAGTCTATCTTCTACCACATACATAGAAGGAAAATTTTAAAACAAAAGCAGAAATTTGGTCCTAGTTAGTCAAAACTTTAATTGGACAAAAAATGAAAACAAATTAAATACATCTCCTAGTATGTGAAGTATGTGAAGAAAAGGTACATTCTTAGTTTTACTCATTAACTTTACCACTTCATTAATTCCAGAAGCAATCACAGAAATGAAGACGGTTTTAATTTTGCTCAGCATTTTGGGAATGGCCTGTGCTCTTTCAGTAAGTTCTTTACTAAAAACCTATAGTTATTTCCATTTTTTGTCTTTTGATATTAAAGAGAGAATATATAGTAATCGATTGCTCTTTTAAACAGATGAAAAATTTGCATCGAAGTGCCAAATTAGACGATTCTGAAGAAAATGGGGTAATTAATTTTAGCATAATTCCTTGGTTTGACTACACTTACTCTCGATTTATTGTACATGAAATATGAATATATCATTTATTGTGTTCATGCAGGTATTTAAGTACAGGCCCCGATACTATGTTTATAAGCATGGCTACTTTTATCCTGCTCTAAAACAATTTGCAGTTCAAGTAAGTATAGAAGTTAATTTTTTTTCACTCCTTATAATTGAAAAGGGATTGAATTTAACTACAAAACACTGAAAATTCAACTCTCACTGAAATTCAGCCAGAAAGACCACTTACTAAAGCAGTCTGTTTTTAATATAATAAAGTTTCTTCCCAAGGTTTCTTCTAAAGCAGAGCTATACACGCACACAGAATAAACTCATTTGGGCCCAGTCTAGAATGATATAATGAAAGCACACGCCACGGAAGATCGAGTTCAGGTGTTTTGACTAATTCACTGACAAAGTGGACAATTTTATCAGCTGTTGACATTTAAGTCAGTGATGCAGCCACGAACTGCCATTTTATAGTAGATTCAATACTGTCATATAGCTGTTTTATATCCAATAACTTAGAGTCCTTTAATTTAGGGGGAAATGAATTCATAAACAACAAAGACCATTACAAAATTCCTGATAATCTGTGGTTTGCTGAAGATTTTCTTAACCTTTGACCTGTGTAATTCACTAGAATAAGAATGGCTCAAGAATGCAAAGGAAAGAGAGAAATTCATGAAGCGAACTAAAAAACTTGTGAGAAAAACAAAACGTTCTTAAAATTTGTAAACAAAAAATAACTAACCACTAAAAATAAGAGTTTCTGTTTATACTGGGTTACTACCTGTGAAGAGGGTTCTGAAAACTAGAGGGTGTGGTGTGGTGCTGATTTTAAATAGACAACAAACCAGCATTGTGCTATTTTTATTACTATACAGTTTGGGTTCAGGGCACCAATTATGCACCATCTGACCCAGGACTTCAGAGACACTAAAAGCAGTCAGGACGCCGAAAACTATGCCTCAGCACAGTGGCTTGGCATAACATCCTGCCATATGTTGAGCTAACCCATTTCTAACTCATACAATGATAGGAAATGATCATTTTAAAGTATTTCTAGCACCATAATAATTATGGGGAATGTGTGTAGCCACAGAAATATGAGCATGGTTGATACAAGCATTGTGGGTTTTCAGAATTGCCTTCCATTCTTTGGTTTGACCATAAATATAACAGTGCTCATTTGAAATTTCGTTGTCTTTCTTAAACTAAATGATAATACATTCAAATTTTGGACCACTTCCTCAACTTTTCTAAAATATCATATAGAGATATTCCTATCTAGAAAATTTTACAGATATATACATGTGGTCCAATTCTAATGTCCACACTTAAAAGATATTAGGAAAGGTTACCTTTTTCCTTATTACTAGACCCAAACTTCATAGATTTTTTAAGCAATCTTTAATATTCAAAATTGCTACAGACTGTATGCAGATAGGTCTATCTCAAGCAATGTAGAATTTGTAAATAAGAGAGTTGTTTTAAAATAGAATTCATAACACAACATTGTAAATCAACTATACTCCAACAAAATTTTTTTAAAAAGAAAAACTAAATTTACTAAATAAGTAAAATAGAATCCAATAAAATATATCTTGCAATCTAACAGTCTGAGCTAGTATTGATGATCTACTGTTCCACTTTACAAAGTTTGATTTCCAAGATGTTTCTCCTTGCATGTCTATTTATATGCTTCCATAGCTCTTAATTATTCATTTTCTTAAGTCTATTAAGTATTTAGTACCCAGATTATCACCCCCCAAATCATTAAGCTTCGTTGGCTTTGACATTCATGTTATATTCAGATGGAATCTTTGTTTATATATAAGCATTTCCAAAATACCAATATGCATGAAATATATTGATTGCCAGGCTGTCAACCTTTTGCAGTTTATCTGCTTGTCTATAGAAATGGAAGTATAAATAAGGTTAATACCCTAAGCATTTTTAATTGAGGAAACTTTTTTTTTATGATAAAATATTTGATCAGTGTGTGAACTCTTAGACAGCACGGACTTTATCTTATATTTGTTTTATCAGACTCATCTCAGTTATCACAGTACTTGACGTGGAAAAACTGCCCATATTTCCAACTTCTTCTCTTGCTATGATTCTGATTATCAGTACAACACCTGGAATGTGTCTTCTGGAATTGAATAAATCTAGTACTCTTGCCTGGAAAATCCCATGGATGGAGGAGCCTGGAAGGCTGCAGTCCATGGGGTTGCTGAGGGTCGGATACGACTGAGCATCTTCACTTTCACTTTTCACTTTCATGCATTGGAGAAGGAAATGGCAACCCACTCCAGTGTTCTTACCTGGAGAATCCCAGGGACGCGGGAGTCTGGTGGACTGCCGTCTGTGGGGTCACACAGAGTCGGACATGACTGAAGTGACTTAGCAGCAGCAGTAAGGATAGAGGTTGGAAGGAGTATATGAAAGACTTCCAGAAGGATCTGTAGGACTTAGTAACAACTTGGTAATAAGGTCTAACTGAAAGAAAGGAAAATAAAAAACTGCTGAGGCTTCAAGGCATTTCAAGCAAGTTTTAAAATTGTCCTTATGTAGATACTAATTGAAGAGTGATGTGGTTGAAGTAGAATGAAAACTAGGGGTGAGGAAGCTTGTAAAATGATTAAAACACTCCCACTGAGTATGATTTCAACACCTTTAGACCATGAAATTTTTGTACCTTGTTTTATGTCCCTGGATAAGTTAAAGAGTTTCCTGGTTTATAGTCTATGGGAACTTGGATAGAATTTTTATCCTGCTGTTGTATGAAAATTGAATAAATCTTAATTACATTAAAAAAACCACTCCTGCTGAGACAAAATATGCTACACAAATAAGCTGTTCTCTCTCTATATAATTTAACTAACAAATAGAAATCGTTTCAATAGAACCTTATGCTTTTTTGACCTCTGGGCTAGGGCAGGCACAGCCATTAAGGTCATGGCAGTGGAAGAGTCAGTCAGTTCTCTTTTCCACCCAAGCTGGCTCAAGGGGAGAAGCATTCCTTTCCTTGGGTGTATGATGTGGCCACCTGAAGAATGAGCCCAACAGGCAGAGACCTGAGCAGTACTGGGACATAAATATTCCCTCAACTGATCTCTCACCCTAAGGTTCTTCTATAGCTATGTTTTCTAAGACCCACTGTACTTCACAAGTCACCAGAATCAAAGATAAATTTGCAGGGCAGAAAATGATAGAATCTTATGTTGGGTTTTTGCTTATACCAAGGAGAAATAGTGGTTGCGGAAAAAGAAGGAAAATTCAATTGGGATTACCATTTCCTTTTAAAAAATAGCAAAGTTGGGACTTCTCTGGTGGCCCAGTGGCTAAGACTCTGAACTCTCAATGCAGGAGGCCTGCGTTCAATCCCTGGTCAGGGAACTAGGCCCTACATGCCACAACTAAGAACTGTAAATATACATAAATATTTATGTATAAATAAATACATAAATACAAAAATAAATATTTTAAAAAACATAGCAAAGCTCATTAACTTTTATTTTTATATAGACTCCTTGGTTTCATTTATTCTCATTCAATATTGAGCTTTCTAGAGAAATGGTACTCATAAATTTCCTAAATAGGTAAATTAATTTCTCTTCTTATATAACTTATATCTCTCATATGAATTTTTCTCTCATAAAGTTTTATAGACACACACACACTTCAATTTAGGAATGGCTTTAATTAGATTAAAAGGTACTAAAATTATATGAAAATTTAATTTCAAATCAAAGTCTAATTTAAATTCACCAGGAGAGCTCATCATTTAAGAAAATCATCCAGGTGGTGCTGCTGATAAAGAACCCGCCTGCAGTGCAGGAGAAAAGGAGACACAGGTTAGATACCTAGGTTGGGAAGAGCTCCTAAAGGAGGGTGTGGCTACCCGCTCCAGTATTCTTGCCTGGAGAATCCCATGGACAGAGGAACCTGGCGGGCTGCAGTCCATAAGTTCGCACAGAGTCGGACACGACTGAAGCGACTTAGCACACAACAACTTATATTTTATAATAAGTCTAATTATCATTTCATTCATATTTTATAAAGAAAATGAAACAATGATATCTATGTTATAGCTTAAGATTTGCCTTGAACGGGTTGGAGAATACAGCCATTGTGAGCTTCAGATTCCTTCTCTGTAAAAAAAAAAAATTGGACCAGATAATCCTCTCATTCTCTCAGAGCTGTCATTCTGCCATTCATTGCTCTAGTTTTTACATACAAAATGTTTCAATATATTGTCAATACTTTCGAAGTTAAAAATGGAGTATTTCAAAGCATATCCTGGTCACTGTAAAATTCTCCTTTTTCTCTAACCTCGTTTCGTATATGTCTAGTCTCCTCATATCTTTCTCACAGTAGCTGAGAACTGTTCTAGGTAAATAAATATATATGTACCTATATTCATATGTGTATGAATTCATGTATACATATTTTTTAGAGCAGTAGTGACTCATCTGAAGAAAATGGAAATGGTGATAGCTCAGAAGAGGAGGAGGAAGAAGAGGTAAGGAATTTCTTCAGTCTTTTTTTTTTCCCATAACAAACCAGGCAGCACAAAATAAATAAATAGGAAACTAGTTTCCTGTAGCTTAGACTCAGCAAATAGCCATTGCCAGCTTACAAACTGCCCCCAGTCTTCTATTTTGGAGAAGGGGGATATTATTTAAATTAAAATTAACTAAAACGACCTGTTTAAAACACTACTACAATTTGGGGTTAAAGTTACCTGTAAGTCGTACATGAATACAAAAGTATCTCTATTTTAACTGGAAGAAATGTTGATTCCGAAAAAAAGGAAGAAAGCATTATTTACATTTATAGATGGACAGAGTGTGGTGGTAAAAGATAAATACATAATAATCCTAAAGTTAGTGCAATACTTGTTTTATGTATTGCACTAATAAGGAATGAACTTTAAAAATTCAATTTGATGAGTGGGTAGTATAAGAAAGTTAGTCTTAGATTCTCTACAGTGTTACTGTGATTCATCTGCCTTTCTTTTTTTTTTTAATGTTTATTTATTTATGGTTGTGCTGGATCTTTGTTGCCGTGGGCAGGCTTTCTCTAGTTGTGAGTGGGGCTACCCCAGTTGCAGTGCTCGGGTTTCTCATTGTGGTGGCTTCTCTTGTTGCAGCGAGCAGGGCCAGTAGTTGAGGCCATGGGCTTAGTTGCCCTGTGGCATGCGGAATCCTCCCAGACCAGGGTTTGAACCCATGTTCCCTGGATTGGCAGGCAGATTCTTAACCACTGGACCAGGGAAGTGCCTCATCTGCCCTTCTTGACTCACACAGTAGGGTTGTTCTTTTTAGTTGGAATTTCATATGTCTTTTTGTCTAATAATAAAATTCATGTCCTTGCAGAAATGCCAAGATGTAGAAATATCTTCCTATACAGTACTACAAATTAGTGTAGTTCATGGCTAAAATTCATCTACATAACCTGGAAATTGTACTAACATGCTTACAGCTGATATCCTTGCCCATGCAAACTACTATTTAGGTACATTTTCCTGGATAGTCAATTATAGCTATCCACTGGTTTGAGAACCTTCTAAATTCAGGTATTCTTAGGTGCTATTTATGAAGGGACAATGACAGTCCAAAATGGATCATGGATAAATGTTTGCTATCCTGAAAACAAAGTGGTGTGGGAACTTTAAAAGTGACAAATAATTAGTTTAATTTTTTGAACCATAAAATAACATTTTCAGTACCATAATTTAACCCAGCAGCTTTTAAAGGAAGACCTTACAAGAATGTCAAGCCAGTACCAGGAAAAATGCCACCTACTGCCTGGAGTTCCACATACTAATCTTACACAAGAACTAAGCTAGGGTAATCCATTTAACTACAGCTGTTTACTGTACAGTGACTGTAAAATTGCCTTACCAGCTAGATTTCCCAATTGGATTGCATACCTTTTGGCAATGGTTCTTCATTTGTTGTAATGGTGGTTGGGGATAGAGGAAGATTAAGAGTCCTTCAGGACTCTGATGAAATCTCACCTACTCAATATTTTCCCAACAGTCTGTGAACATTTCTAGTCCTCTCAGAACTTATCTGCAAACTCCCCATGACCCAGGACACTTGAGACCACAGGTTACAACCCCTACTTTGAGGATTAACAGTGTTGTAATCTCTTTTGCATCTCTTCACGCTGCCCAGCTCAGTTTCTTGTACATACTTAGTGCCAAGTCAATATTTGGTGGTTTGGTTTTAGAACTTCAGAGGAATAAATGCTCCAAATACCATTCATTCAAAGTGATAATGGAAAACTGTGTGAATAAAACTTGTAGTCTTCCATCCTGAAGAGAATTTAGAACGTCTTTTTTCCCCATCTCTTCTCTAAAATTTCATTGGCAATTTAGGTTAAATACAGTGTCCCCAGGAATTGTATTCCCAGGATCAGGTGCTTAGGCATATTTTCTACTTCATGATCATACATTTTTTTCCCCTCTCCTAAATTATCCAGTCTCATCTTTTAAAGTTTTATTGACACATTGGCTTCCGTTGTGGCTCAGCTGGTAAAGAATCGGACTGCAATGTGGGAGACTTGAGTTCGATCCCTGGGTTGAGAAGATCCCCTGGAGAAGGGAAAGGCTACCCACTCCAGTATTCTGGCCTGGAGAATTCCATGGACTATACAGTCCATGGGGTCACAGAGTCAGACACGACTGAGCGACTTTCACTTTCAATATACATAACACAATTATCATAAGTTTGTCAATGATTGAAATTTCAGAAATCGAACACTTTAAGTATTACCCATAACCTATAGAAAAAGCAGCACATGCATTGTATTCCATTCCATTCATTAACCAATCCCCACCAAGGGCAAATGCTAGGATGACTCCTACCAGAAAGATTGTTTTTTGCTCTGTGTTTCATTCATATACCCACATATATGTATGGAATCATGCAGCATATACTCTTTTACATGTAGCCTCTTTCACTCTCAACTTCAGAGACTGACTCATATGATTCTGTAGTTGTAAATCATTTATTCTCAATATCAATATTTCATCATTTCTGTGTATCACAATGTGCTAACCTTCTGTTGATGGGCAGTTAAGGAGTTTTCAGATTTGGCCAAAGAGTACTGTTGTGAATGTTCTAGTACTCCTTCTGGTGAACATATGCATTCATTTCTGGAGGCCACTTTAGCTAGACATGAAATGTGTATGTTGAAAGGTCTGCATATATTCATCCTGAGGAGATGTCACCGATAATAGCTTCCCACAGCCGAGATACTAATATAAACTCCCACTATCCCTATAGGAGCATCCCATCAACTCTACATTCTCATCAACACATGTTTCTTTCAGTCATTTTAGTCATTCTAGTGGGTTAATAATACACTCAAGTACAAATGACTGCTAATTTTTCTATTCAAAAAGATATTTGAGGCCTAGGGCTTCCCTGGTGGCTCCGATGGCAAAGAATTCACCTGCAATGCAGGAGACCCAGGTTTGATCCCTGGGTCAGGAAGATCCTCTGGAGAAGGGAATGACTATCCACTCCAATATTCTTGCCTGGAGAATTCCATAGACAGAGGAGCCTGGTAGGCTATAGTCCATGGGGATGCAAGGAGTTGAACATGACAGAGCGACTAACACACATACATCCATCAAAAGTTTGACCTACTTTCCTTTTTAAGTCATTGCAGCAGGACAACCTTAAATAAAGTACCAGAAAAAGAAAGGGTGTCGTAGGAGAAAATAGAGAATCCTATGAATTGGGAGTCTGGGTCTGTGGTCACGACCCTGCTGCTAATGAGCTGCCATGTCTTTGACCTCATGCTAGTCATTTGTCCCACTGGACCTCAGATTTTCACTTGTGAAACAAGCGTGAAGGACCCAATCTGTATATTTTCCTACCCAAAAAAGCTTTCCTCTTTCTCCCCTAAAAGGTTTAGTCTGTTGGACTAAAGCATATAAACATGAAAAAGTAAATAAACAGTATGATGTTTGTGGAATATTTGACAAAGTTAGCTTGGAGACTGTTTTAAGGTGGACTCTAGTAGTCCCAAGCATTCACTGAAACGGTAAAATTTACGTATCTATGAAACATAGTTTTTTTTTAGTAATAAGAAAAGCTAAATGTGGCTTTTGTTTGTTTGTTTTGAAGTCTTAAAATATAAGATGCCTAGTTAAAGTTATCCTAACATATAATCTCTTTAAAAATGCATTGAAATAAATTCACTTTTCTAGTACTCATTTAAACTAAATAAATTCTCTGTGTATGAATTCCTGACTTTCAATACTAGCTCTGAATTACTTTGGGAGATTAACTCAGTCTACAGTTTATTGCCTAACAACATGGAGTAAAGACAAAACAGTAAAATACTGAAGATGATAAAAATATTCATAGAGAAGTAGTAATTTTTAGAAAACATCTTCCTACAATAACATAATATATCAGTAAGAATTTATTGGAGTTAGCAGATGGAGTTTGAATTTAATGTATTTCTTTTTCTTTAAATACTCTTGAAAGTAAATGAAATACATTCACTTCTTTTTTTTTGTAGTACATAAGACATGCAATTAACTTGTTTGAAGAGAAGGGGTTCCATATAAAAAAAATTCCTTAAAATAAAAACATCCTAGATTTAGTGTCAGCAATTCACATAAATCCTCCTCCTCATCAAAAATCATCATGGTACAACAAAAGGGCTCAATTTTTCTTTTAGTTAGAAAGATACAGTTTCATCATTCACCATAAGAATTTAGTTAATTATTTAATTTATCCAAGCTCACTTTCCTTTTTTAAAGAGTGTAAGTAATAATCTTGCCTTACAAGGCTGCTCTAGGGAATAAGAAAATAAGTCTAAATTTCTCAGCTTATTTGTCAGTAAATACAATAATTAATGTACTATTATGTCATCAGTTCAGTTCAGTTCAGTCGCTCAGTCGTGTCCGACTCTTTGCGACCCTGTGAATTGCAGCACGCCAGGCCTCCCTGTCCATCACCAACTCCCGGAGTTTACTCAAACTCACGTCCATCGAGTCGGTGATGCCATCCAACCATCTCATCCTCTGCCATCCCCTTCTTTCCTGCTCCCAATCCCTCCCAGCATCAGAGTCTTTTCCAATGAGGCAACTCTTCGCATGAGGTGGCCAAAGTACTGGAGTTTCAGCTTTAGCATCATTCCTTCCAAAGAAATCCCAGGACTGATCTCCTTCAGAATGGAGTGGTTGGATCTCCTTGCAGTCCAAGGGACTCTCAAGAATCTTCTCCAACACCACTGTTCAAAAGCATCAATTCTTCGGCGCTCAGCTTTCTTCACAGTCCAACTCTCACATCCATACATGACCACTGGAAAAACCATAGCCTTGACTAGATGGACCTTTGTTGGCAAAGCAATGTCTCTGCTTTTGAATCATAGTAGTTATTAATAAGACTTCAAGAGCCTAAGCTATATATAGTATGATACCAAATAGTCAGATGTGCTGAAATTATTATATAAATATTTTTGAATTGATTAAGTAGAATACAGAATATCTAAAACACACCATAGTGAGGTAAACAGGGTGAAAATACTTTGAATTCCAAGAAGTGAGAACTGCAACTGGCATAAGAGGAAGCAGAGGTGTCAACACTGGGCGACCAGATGGCTGAGGGAAACCATCAGCCATTGTTATTTTCCCAATAATTGTTCATGACTCCAACAAACCTTGAGTTATCTTTCAGCTAAAATAATTTTTTCTTGCTCTGGACATTTTCAACAGGAGACTTCAAATGAAGAAGGAAACAATGGAGGGAATGAAGATTCTGATGAAAACGAAGACGAAGAATCAGAGGCTGAGAACACCACCCTTTCCACTACCACACTTGGCTATGGAGAGATTACACCTGGAACTGGAGACACAGGTCTAGCTGCCATCCGGCTTCCCAAGAAGGTAACAATTCCTCCAAAATGTTCAATCTGCTTTCCTTTTTTTACTGAAGTTCGAGGTTATCCTGACACTATACATATAGTATTTTATATTCTCTTCATTATCTTGATGAAAAAGTAAGAGCAGGTACAATATCCCTGTTTACAAATAAATAAGGAGAGATCTTTCCCCAGGCAAGATCTCTTCCCATGTTCTTACACTGACTTTTCAACATTATCACAGAAGACTAAGTCCAAGCATCCTAACAATGGATAAAAAGTGCTGAGAGATACCATTGCATTTCTGGGAAGAGGTTTCCAAGGCAGAGAGAGCGGGTAGCGAAGTTGTAGAAAGCATCTCCCACAGAAAAGACTTATTTATCAAGTGGCTTTTTCTCCATCGGCATCCAATGACAAAAGTATTTATTCTGAATTTAAAACCTCCACCAGTTCTTTTGTAAGTTAAACTGGTTTCAATTCAAAATTACATGTAATACAAAGATGTCAGTAGAGAAAGCTTGTGTTGGATGAAACAATGGCCTTAAATTTTATGTTTTTCACACCTAGATTTGAATTCCTTTTCCTTATAGGCTGGGGCTACAGGAAAGAAGGCTACAAAAGAGGATGAGAGTGATGAAGAGGAAGAGGAAGAAGAAGAGGAAGAAGAAGAGGAAGAAAATGAGGCAGAAGTGGATGATAATGAGCAAGGCATAAACGGCACCAGCAGCAACAGCACAGAGGTAGACAATGGCCATGGCAGCAGTGGTGGGGATAATGGAGAGGAAGACGGCGAAGAAGAAAGTGTCACTGAAGCCAATACAGAAGGAATCACTGGGGCTGGAGAGACCACTACTTCCCCAAATGGTGGGTTTAAACCTACAACCCCACCCCAGGAGGTCTATGGGACCACCCCACTACCATTTGGGAAAACCACCACCCCTGGGGAGTATGAACAAACAGGCACCAATGAGTATGACAATGGGTATGAAATCTATGAAAGTGAGAACGGAGATCCTCGTGGGGACAGTTATCGAGCCTATGAGGATGAGTATAGCTACTATAAAGGGCGTGGCTATGACAGCTATGATGGTCAAGATTACTACAGCCACCAGTGAAGGCCCGGACTGGGATGAGTTCCCCCATTCTGGGATTTTGTGTGGCTACCGTTTTCAAAGTTCAACTCAGGAAGGTGCAATATAACAAATGTGCATTTTATAATATGGAATGGTGCTACTGTTCCCAAGTGGTTTTCTATAATTGCTTCTGCAAGTCATGGGCTTCTTATTGCTTTTCCCTACTATGTTATTGAAAGGTCGTAAATCAGGGCCATTCATCAAGTGGTAAACCAATGCATGAGATAGTATGTGATTGAGTATTTTGAGGTTGTAGTCCTATAAATAGTAATTTTAATGTGTTTCCACTAACTGCTAAAACATATTCTGTGCAAGAGCTGCTTCTTAGAAGAGATTAGATTCACTAACATTAGTGACACTGTATACAATAAATGTGCAGTTCTTTAATCTTTAGTGTGTGATTAAAGTGTGATTTAAAGTGATTAAATATACTGTCACTGTATATTAGGTTTAATTATCACTGTCATGTATTTTTATGTGACCTGTATGTATATTGTATCTATGGATTTTATCACAAATAAAAATGCAACCCTTCAGATGTGTTATAATTATGAAGAAAAATGAGAGATTCAGGATGGAAAAAGGTGAGACCAGAGGGAGGACAATTCAGCTAAAGGACAAAAGTTTATTTCTACTATGGTTTAAAACTCAGAAAGACTATAGACATTTTCTCATGGATAAATGAACTTGACTAAGATTTTTGACATGTTTGTGGGCAGGGTTGGCCATGTATATCAAGGTAAACAGCTTTTATTAGATTTGCCAGGTTTTATGAATACAAATGTACGATACCTAAATTTGAATTTCAGATAAATAATGAGTAATTCATTAGTATGAGAATGTGCCATGTAATATTTGGCCTTTGTGAACTATTTGGGACATATTTGTACTAAATGAATGATTTATTATTTGAAATTTGAGTTTAATTGAATGTCCTGTGTTATATCTGGCAACCCCATATCTATTTGATTTGGTTTTAGGTAGGGTAGGGGTGGGATGAGGTAGAAAACTCTTACACATACGTCAACCCATCATCTCCTAACTTTTTATTATTAAAAAACCAAGCCTTCAGAAAGGTTGGATAACTAGTACATGAGCACCTAGATCCACCAATGGTTAACATTTTGCCACATTTATCTCTATTTCTGAGTGCCTATCTTCATATGTGTATATATCTTTGTTGTTGTTCAGTCACTCAGTCTTGTTCGACTATTTGTGACCCCATGGACTGCAGCACGCCAGGCTTCCCTGTCCTTCACCAGGAGATAAATATATATATACACACACATACATACATATATACTTTGCCAAACCATTAAAGAGTGATTGTAGACATCATGGAATCATAATGCTTCACCCTTAAATACTTTAGCATTTAGTATTAGAACAAGGAATTCTCCTATATAGCTGCCATATCATTCTCATTCTCAAGAAATTTAACCTAGATATGCTAATATTTTCTAATACACAGTCCATATTCAAATTTTCCCAGTGATTCCCATAATATCACTTATTGCTAACTCAGTAAATCCTCACAAAACTTTATCAGGTAGGTTTTATTGTCATTGCCAATATTATTGACAAAGGGGCTGAGGAACAAAGAGGTTAAGCAGCTTGCACCAGATCATTACGGCAAAACTGAAGTTAAGACATAGATAGCCTAGCTTTAGGATCTGTTTCTTAACCATTAGCCTATGTTCATCAGGAATGCTATATTCATTAGTATGTATTCATTAGGAATGGATGTTAAGCCATGAGTGGGCAGAAAATCTTTAATGATGAGGGCTTGTTGAACAAATAAGCCTTGTTCTCTATCACAAATTTCTTAGAACCAGCTATATTTTATGACTTGAGCCCTAAAGAACATTTCCAAAACAAGGATCCTCTGATATTTTTGGTATACCTTTCTATATAGGCTGTTTGGTATTGTGCAAAATGCATGAAACCTAGAATTAGGTGGGCTTGAATGATGGAGATATCAAGAGCTTCCTTCCTTAGTCTTTGTTCCCTCACCTTCTACATATGGAGTGTACTCTGCTGAGTACACTGTTTGCTGTGTACACTGGATTGCTATTCAGAATCCAAAACATTGTGAGATACCCAGATCATCATAACCTCTCTCCTCTCCAGTCCTTTCTTTTCTGTATCTTAACACTTAGGTGTGTCTGATTGTAATAGAATTACCTGACCATAGAAATTGCCTTTTGAGAATTCATAGAACATTTTTTTCTTGTTCTAATGAATCTTTGTAAGCAAAAACTTTTGATTAGATGGACGCCTTGGGAATAGTGTGATAAATATTTATTAGGTGATATAGGTAATTTTTCCTATTTATTTGTGACATTGTCATAAACTAACTCAATATATCATAGAATCATCAAATCTTAGATTTGGAAAGGATTGCTGAAATCTCTGAACTTTATTATTATTTTGAAGTTATTCACTATTATATAAGACTTCCCTGTAGCTCAAATGTTAGAAGACTGCCTGCGAGGCAGGAGACCAGGGCTTGATCCCTGGGTTGGGAAGTTCCTCTGGAGAAGGGAATGACAATCCACTCCAGTATTCTTGCCTGGAGAATTCCATGGACAGAGAAGCCTGGCGGGCTATAGTCCATGGGGTCGCCAAGAGTCGGACATGACTGAGCAACTAACACAGTCCATGCAGTCTAGTCCATTGCTATATACAAAAATTGGTTAATCTTTTCTTTTATGTTTGTTTGTTTGCTTTGCTTTTGACATGTAATATGGGTGTCCACTATTCTATCTCAAGGATTCAAGTTAGTACACTTCAGTTCCTGAGTGCAGAATGGTGACTGTTCTCCACCATTGCTCAAGCATCTAGGAATCCCCTTCAGGCTTGCAGCATAATTTTTAAAGGAGCACTGTGGCAAGGCCTTCACTTGGAGTATGCAGTGGTAGCAGAGGAAAGATTAAAAGTGAGTCCAGAAACTAGCACAAATGGGTAATCAGATAGTAAGGCCTATGTACCATCAACTACCCAGGGTCCATGGAGATGATGAAGTTCTTGGATGAAGACTAGGAGGTGGACTGGTGAGGGCTATGATTTAACACAGTCCCTGCACACTTGTAGGCTTTCTTAGTGGCTCAGTCAGTAAAGAATCTGCCTGCAATGCAGGAGGAGACCTGGGTTTGATCCCTGGGTCGGGAAGATCCCCTGGAGAAGGAAATGGCAACCCACTCCAGTGTTCTTGCCTGGGGAATCCCACGGACAGAGGAGGCTGGTGGGCTACAGTCCATGGGGTCGAAAGAGTCAGACATAACTTAGTGACTAAATCACCACGGCAAACCCTAATGATGCCCTTCACATCCGCTCTCTCCTCTGTATCATGTAATATCTTCTGCATGGAAGAATCCTCTTGAAATACTTTTCCTACTTCCATGTCAGAGTTCCAATCTCTTCCTGCCATTCTAGCTAGCAAGCCTCCCTGGCCTCTTGCTCCAAATTCCCTTTGATCTTCCCTACCAGAAGTTCTATTTTCTGTAATTCCTCATAGTATCTATGGAAGGCTCACCTGGAAGAAACTTGATCCAAATTATTAAAAAAAGAAGAGGAACATTTTAATTTTTCCCAGAGAAAGATAATCTTTTCCCCCCAAGAGTGAATCAAATGACTCCTTTGAATGGAGAAAAGATAAAAAGTGAAATAAATTATGCTTATATGGGGTGGTGGTGGTAATGAAGTTGGATATTTATACTCTCCTACACATAGAAAATTATTTAATCCTTGTTTAACGGTAGAAAGCAGTCTGTGGCTGTGACTGAGATCCTAGGTGCCAGTCAGTATTTGTTCACCCTTATTTCTCTGAACTCTGGGGGTTTTTAGCCAAGTTGGTGGTTATATAATAAATTCTAATTTCTTCCACTTCCCTTGGAGCTAGATGTGTCCATTTGATTTAAGTTCTGGTGCAGTTAAATGTGTACAAGCTCGTGGTTGTCTCCCTCAAGATAGATGTTATCCTCTTTCTTTTCCTCCCATTTCTCCCTCATGGCTGGAATTCAACCATTGTGGTGAGCCATCTCTGACAGTCTTTGGATGACGAGGTCACAAGGTAGAAAAGGTCTGGCTTTAAGGAGCGCGATACCAGTCCTGGACACCCAACCCCTAGAAATTAACTTCTATTTTTTTTAAGCCACTTTGCTAATGGGTTTCTGTATTTTTTTTTCTGAAAGTTACATCCTAACCCAGTAGTTCTCAAAGTGTAGCCATCAGAACAGCAGTATCAGTATCACGAGAGAACGTGTTAGAAGTGCCAAGTCCGGAACTCCATTCAAGATCTATTAAATCAGAAACGGGAGTGGTGGAGGTGGGCAGGTGATTCCCATGCACCTTAAGATTTAAGAAACACAATTTTCATTAATATAAGTAGTGTTTATTAGACACTTGTTAAGTGTCAGTTGGTTTCTAAGTATGTTACATATATTCAGTTCAGTTCAGTTCAGTCGCTCAGTTGTGTTCAACTCTTTGCGACCCCATGAACCGGAGCACGCCAGGCCTCCCTGTCCATCACCAACTCCCGGAGTCCACCCAAACCCATGTCCATCGAGTTGGTGATGCCATCCAACCATCTCATCCTCTGTCATCCCCTTCTCCTCCTGCCCTCAATCTTTCCCAGCATCATGGTCTTTTCAAATGAGTCAGCTCTTCGCATCAGGTGGCCAAAGTATTGGAGTTTCAGCTTCAACATCAGTCCCTCCAATGAACACCCAGGACTGATCTCCTTTAGGATGGACTGTTACGTATATTACTTTATATATGGACTGTTAGATATATTCCTTTAGGATGAATGTTATATATATTATTTCACTTAATTCTTATAGTCAACTCCATTTCATAGGTAAGTGCACTGAGTTACAGAGATCTTTAGTAACTTGCCTGAGACAATAGGACTGGTAAATGGAGGAAAGGAGACTGGTCCAGGGTTCATGCCCTGGGTACCTCTCAGAGCTTCTTTCTTCATACAGAAAGGATACCCTGTTAAGATAAATGAATCTATCTGGGAATCAGAAGAGGAAACTTTCAATAAGAGCATGTGTAACAACATGACAATGTTTTACTCCTTTGCTCTTCAGAGTTAATATGATAAAACTTTACAGCTTTCATGTCATGCTCAGGTGATCAAAAAAAAATCTGTTTGAGAACAGCAACTGCTAGTAAGCAAGGAAAATCTTTTATGCTGTTGCCAAAATAGGGAAATACCTTGTCCCTTTTGAGCAGTCAAGCATCCCCACATGGCAGTGTGATTCTAAGGGCCATGAAGATCTAACTGCAGCTATTGGGTTTGGTCACTGAAATTCCACAGGTTCAACCAGTAGGGAGACTGAGCTCTGGTGGAGTCAAGTAGTTTACACGAGAGCAAGAGCAGGGTCAGCATGAGGTCCTTTCCCTGCGTCCCTAGTCCCATGGGAGACCCTGAACCAGAGAGGCCAGACGACAGACAGCATAGGTCCTGGGTCATTCTGCTGATGAGTGACCAGCTCTCGCCTCTAGCCAAGGAGATTGTTATTCAGTTTCTAAGTCATGTGTCTTTTGGGACCCCAAGAGACTATAGCCCATGGACTGTAACCCACCAGGCTCCTCTGTTCATGGGCAAGTATACTGGCTGCTGCTGCTGCTAAGTCGCTTCAGTCCTGTCTGACTCTGTGCGACCCCAGAGACGGAAGCCCACCAGGCTCCCCCGTCCCTGGGATTCTCCAGGCAAGAACACTGGAGTGGGTTGCCATTTCCTTCTCCAGTGCATGAAAGTGAAAAGTGAAAGGGAATTCGTTCAGTCGTGTCCAACTCTTAGCGACACCATGGACTACAGCCTACCAGGCTCCTCCATCCATGGGATTTTCCAGGCAAGAGTACTGGAGTGGGGTGCCATTGCCTTCTCCGAAGCATACTGGAGTGGGTTTCTATTTCCCTCTCCAGGGGATCCTACCACCCCAAGGATTGAACCCATGTCTCCTGCTTTGGCAGGTGGGTTCTTTACCATTGAGCCACCAGGGAAGCCCAGCCAAGCAGAACGACTTAAGCTGAGGTCTGCAATTAAACCCTAAGGGGAGGCAGGTGGGGTTAAAATTGAAAGTCATATACTCAGCTGAAACTAGGGAGGTGGATGAGAAATGACCTTGTGGTTATCTCCCGTAAGACAGAGAGGAGGTCTGCCTAGAGCATCTCCTCGGCTGGCTGCTCATCCCTTCTTTCTCCAGGAGAAATCACAAGGCACTTTGCCCAGACTAATGCTGGACTGCAGTCAGTTCTTGCCCATATAGATGCTAATTGGCCTCCCAGCACATGCCACACTTCAGGGGTGGTTGGTCTGGATATTAGCATAGCCACAAGATAACTGCTTCTCAGAGATGACTTTGCCCCTCTCCCTGTGGTCACTCCAGGGCCTATCTCCTCACTTCAAGTCCCTCTTACCTCCTCCATCATGATGCCTCAACCAATATCTTCCCGATCTGGCAGCTAGGATGAGCCATATTTAATCTGAGCACTGAATATCCCTTTTGGCTGCTGCTGCTGCTAAGTCACTTCAGTTGTGTCCAACTCTGTGAGACCCCATAGACGGCAGCCCACCAGGCACCCCTGTCCCTGGGATTCTCCAGGCAAGAATACTAGAGTGGGTTGCCATTTCCTTCTCCAATGCGTGAAAGTGAAAGTGAAAGTGAAGTTGTGTCTAACTTTTCATGACCCCATGGACTGCAGCCTACCAGGCTCCTCCGTCCATAGGATTTTCCAGGCAGGAGTACTGGAGTGGGTTGCCATTGCCTTCTCCCATATCCCTCTTGGACTCTTCGATTTATTATTAAACATAAAGTCTATATACCCTGTCTCTTTTGTGGTTGGCCCTGTTGATTTCCTATCACCCTTTCCTTTCTTAAAAAGATTTTCACATTGCAAAACTAAAGCTTTAGCTTTCCAAATGACTGCTTCTGCTGAAAGTTTCAAGAGCCTATTTCAGAACTGAAAAACCAAATGTTGACTTTCTTTCCATTTGGATTCCTCTTATTAAAAAAGATAAAACAAAACCCAATCCATCTCTAAGTAAAGTGAATCTCTCTGAATGATAAAGAGAAGAAATAACAAAGATATAAAAAAAAGCAGAAAAATACAAATACACTCTTCTGAAAAGGATAGTCTAATGTCGAGAAATGTGAATTTCACTTTAAAAAAAGAATCAACTCTGATCAAAAGGAAACCATGAAACAATCACTTTTGTTTATCCAAATACAAGTACTTGTAAATATTTTCTCCCCTTATATCTTTAAAATCCTCAGTGGGTTAGAAACTCATTAATTTGATTTGTTGTTCTAAGAATGAAAGTTCCATACAAATTTCATTCTTTCGTATTCTGCTTTATTTCAGGAGGCTTTCCTTCCTGTATTTTATAACTCCCAGGATCCAGGAAGATAAGCCCTCCATCAACGTGTGCAGAATTTGTCTTATCTCTTTTTCTAAAATTTTTTTATTGGAGTATAGTTGATTCACAACGTTTTAATAGTTTTAGGTGTACAGCAAAGTGAAGCAGCTAAACATGTACATATATCCACTCTTTTTTTTTAAGATTATTTTCACATACATGCCATTACAGAATATTGAATAGAGTTCTCTGTGCTATGTCTTATCTTTTAAAAAAAAATACAAATTCAACCTTTTTATTTTATTTTAGTCATGGGTCAGCAAACTGTCTCTGTAAAGGACCAGATAATGAATATTTTTGGCTTTGCAGGCCATATGGCTTCTGTCACAACTCCTTAAATCTGTCACTGTAGCAAAAACTGCCATAGACAAAATGTAAACAAATATGCTTGGCTGTGTACCAGTAAAACTCTCTCTATATGCAAAAACGAATGTTGGGCCAGATTTGGCCCACAGGTCAGAGTTTGCTAACTCCCATTTTAGATGACTGTATAAAGTCATAACCCATAACGAATTGATTAATTTAAAATTTTTGTTGTTGTTGTTGCTTAGTTACTAATTTGTGTCTGACTCTTTTATGACCCCATGAACTGCAGGCTCCTCTGTCCATGGGATTTTCCAGGCAAGAATACTGGAGTGGGTTACTATCTCCTTCTCTAACGTATTTCCCAACCCAGGGACTGAATCCCTGTCTCCTGCATTGGTAGGCAGATTATCACTGGGCCACCTGGGAAGCCCAATTTAAAATTTTAGCTGTTGTTAATCACTTTGGATACAAGCCAACTATCAATGAACTCACAAAACGTGTGGTAAAATTTCTGGGATTTGGTACAGCAATCTGTGAGTTATTTCTTTTTTGCAGCCACTTAATAAAATGCTTCTGATACTTCTCCAACCTGAACACATCAAGAATGCTATTTATCTTTAATAAACAATATTGAAGATAATATTTTTATTATCCTAATTATCTTTTGAAATTTCATGACAGATTTTCAGGCATGTCTCACCTTTTAGGAAGAAGGCAATGGCAACCCACTCCAGTACTCTTGCCTGGAAAGTCCCATAGATGGAGGAGCCTGGCAGGCTGCAGTCTATGGGGTCACGAAGAGTCAGACAGGACTGAGCAACTTCACTTTCACTTTTCACTTTCATGCATTGGAGAAGGAAATGCCAACCCACTCCAGTGTTCTTGCCTGGAGAATCCCAGGGATGGCAGAGCCTGGTGGGCTGCCGTCTATGGGGTCACGAAGAGTCAGACATGACTGAGCAACTTCACTTTCACTTTTCACTTTCATGCATTGGAGAAGGAAATGCCAACCCACTCCAGTGTTCTTGCCTGGAGAATCCCAGGGACGGCAGAGCCTGGTGGGCTGCCATCTATGGGGTCACACAGAGTCGGACACGACTGAAGCAACTTAGCAGCAGCAACTCACCTCTGAGTGAGCTGAAGGAAAGCTTAATCTTGATTCTAGCTGTAGGACAGTTATAGAAAATCAACAGCATAACATAAACCATTACTTATGCTGTATAATTCTATGGTTGCAGAATGTGGGCTCAGTACTTGTAATTCCCAGGCTCTAGAGCACAGGCAGAATAGTTGTGGCACACGAACTCCACATGGCCCACAAAAACAAAAATATTTACTATCTGATCCTTTACAGAGCAAGTTTGCTGACCTATGTTAGCAAGAACTATGTGGGATCTTCCCGGATAAGGAATCAAACCCATGTCTCCTGCACTGATAGGTGGATTCTTTACCACTGAGCCACCAGGGAAGCCCCAGTTAAAGAGCTTTTAACCCATGGAGTTATTTTAAGTCCTGATCCACCATATAAGAAGCACCAAAGCACCATCTTAGATGGTGTAGCCTAATTAAGTCTTCAGAGAACTCCTGTACCCACTCTGTCTGAATGTCCCAAATGAGAGATCTAGTAAGGACCACATAGCTGAACCAAGTCACCCTATAGACACTTGAGAGAAAATAAGCAGTGGATGTTTTAAACCACTAACTTTGGAGGTAGTTTGTTACATGCAATAGATAACTGAAACAAGAACAAACAAGCACAGAGACAACCTGGGTTCGTGAAAATTAAGATAGTCATAAGAAAACAGCTAAAGTAAAATGATAACACAATACAGATAAACACGAAGTTTAAAAACTGAAAAGACTAGATATGCCCAAATCAGGTAAGAAAACAGCATGTGTCCAATACAATGAAAAACTAGCTGGTGTACGTCATCATGTTCTCTCTCTTAAGAGGATGCTTGGTCCTGTAAAACAAAATGGCAAGGACTATTCGGGAATGAAAGATATTTCCCCCTTGAGGTCACACAACAAAATTTTACAGCTACTTCCAGTAATGTCACCATGTCCTGAAGGAAAAGTCTGGTGTCATTATAATTACATTTTAACCACACCCTCTGAGTTACACTTTAAGGTGTAATAAGACATCTTTCTAATATAAAAATAAAAGTAAATTATATTGACATATCTTTCTTTGCTAGTAATAGCTGAATTGTAAACAAATAGCCTAGAGCAATGAACACGGCTAGCTTCACGCTGTCCGTGACTCTTTGTGGTTCCATGAGTCTTTGTGGTTCCATATCTGGCTAAAATTTGTATGTAGTTCTGTTGAAATTCCCAAACACCAAGAGAAAAACAGAATAAATCCAAAAATAAACATAATTTGGGGGTAGATGAGAAAGTTGTAAGTGACGTTTTAAAAAGTGACCTTTCTAAAACTCAGGATGGATATTGATCTTCATGAATGAACATATTTAAAACAAGTGTTTCCTTCTGTTAAAAACACAGCAAGCCTCAACAGACCCATTTCAGACTCACTTGTGGAAATCAATAGGGAATAATTCTTCTATGAAATGCTTAAAGCCTTGACAAGTCTTCAGCCTTGACAAGTCTTTAAGGGTCCATATGGTAAAGAGGAGATGCTCAACAAGGGTCCCCCTTTTTCATTCACAACACTGTGAAGCTCCCCGCCCCCACCACCACTGATTCAGGAGGGAAAACTCTTTATATTTATTGTGTATGTAAATGAGAAAATAGAGCATTATTTTAGTCAGAAATATGTATAGTATATACATACCTCTAAAGCCCTGCAATAATACACAAAACTGTATTATATAATGTGTTAACAAAGTGTTGGGAACCAAAATCTCACAAGATAAAAAGAGTTCCTACAATCTTAAGTTTTTAAAAATGTATATCAAAATAATTGGACCTAGAGCACAAGTACAGAGAAGACAGGTGGGAGGTTCCAGAAATAGATGGAAAAATAACAAGACAAAACAAAAACACATAGCTTTTCTCCTAGATGAGGGTCCAGTAACTGAACAGACTGTAGGTTATTAGTCAGCTCATATTTTATATGATTGTTCTCAATCAAGTGAAGAATAAGAAATTAAAAAAATCAGCACAAGATGAAACATGTTTTGTGGACTATTTTTGTCTAAAAATCTCTCTGAAGAACAACTCCATGTGTCAGGCTGGCCCAGGAAAGCCAAGCAAGGTGCATCATCTTGAGCCATGAACCAAGAACCAGAAGAGCGTTCATGTCTATTTCCTGTTCTTTTCTATTCTTTCCTAATTTTATTTTATTTTGTTTTCCGATTAAATATAAATAGTGTGAGGCTAGATAACATTTTTTACTGAACCCTGGTCTTTATCTTTGGTTCCTAAGAAATGTTATGGCAAAACTGTTTATTACAGATAAACATTTAGGAAATTTATGTTGAGTTTTTGAAGCTCAAGCACAATCAGGGGGCAAGTTTTAAGACAGTAGATGTAACATCTCTATTCCACAGAACTTCAGTAAATGCTCTGTTTTTACCCCATGGTTTCTTCTCTGCAAACTTTCAGCCAAAATAGGCTCATTTTTTTTCTCTCTCTCTTTTTTTGCTTTAGTCAATTGTAGGTTCCAAATTTAAAGCTCAAGTTGCATTTTTATTTTTTGAGCTTTGAATTCACTTTAGCTTTGGGAGTGCATATATATTTAGCTACTCCCAGTTTACTCCTTGGTAGGGCCAGTAGCTAAGTCAACTTTTCTCTTAATATTCTATGAATTTTCTCTCATAGAACACAGATTCATCTAGATAGAATTAAACACTTTCTCAACACTTAAATGAAGGGGAAATCTCTTATACTAAATTTTTTTGAAAAGGAATGGCAAAGGAGAGAGAGTGATTTCTTTTCTAGTTCAGGAAATTTCTTTTCTAGTCCTCTTCTATAATAAGAGGACAAAACCTTAAAACATTGCAGACTTTCTAATTGTTATAGAAATTTGTGAATGTGCTATGTAGCTGTATGCTTCTGTTCAGTCTTACAGTTGACTGAACACTATTGGCTGGCCTCTCCGTTCCTTTACTTCCATTTCCTTGTTAGCCTTTTTCTGTATCAGTCAAATCCTTTACTTTTTGATGAAATTCTGGTCATTAATATTTGCGATGTCTAGGGAAATAGCCCACCATATGCTCTTAAACTTCAACTCTATTATTTCTTTCACTATTTCATTGATTATTTTTTTCCCTTATCAAATGAGTCATAAAAGGAAACATGGTAGTAAAACAGAGGACAGAAAAGAGATACAGAAGGATGTCATCTGAATACAGGATTACTATATAATGATGGGAGAGTGGGTGGGATGAGTAGCTATCATGTACTTATCATTTAGTTTAGAATTATGAACATTTGTCAATTTAATGTGTATGCTGATTTTATGAGATAGTACAGTGCAGTGGTTTTCAAACCTCACTTTGGAGTCAGATTGCCAAATTGTAAATTCTGGCTGTTTATATTAGCTGGATATATGACCTTAAGCAAGTCACTTCACATAATTGCTTATGTCTTATCACTGAAATCAGAATGATAGTAACAGTATCTACAATATAGAGTTTTTGTAAACATTAAGTGAGTTAAAGACCACACTAAGAATAATACTTGGATCTTAGTAATCACTTAATGAAAGTTTAGCTTATTATCAAGCTGTCCATTCTCAGATGGAAAAATTGAGGCTTACAGAAGTTCAGTTTAGTTGCTTAAGAAACTGACCACAGCAAACAAGAGGTAAGAGTCAGTATTTGAACTCAGGTCTGTTTGACTCCAAAGCTACCAGTTAAATATCTCCACTGTCAATGACAATGTTCAAATACTCTAAACTTCTTTGTTAAATGGTTGTGAATCAACAGGCGGCCCAGCCCAAGAGCTAAAACTCTAATCCTGGCAAGTGTTGTAAGAACCAGCTTCAGACACTCAAAAGAGGATCTGCAGAATTTGGGAAAGCAAAAATAGGGATTCAGCCTGAACTAGAAAAGAAATCACTCTCTCAGCTAAAGCCACCCAAGGGCTATTGTGCTTGTTTTCTTTTGTTTTTTTGCTGTTTTGAAAATTAGAAGAAATTGGGAGCTTACATTGAAATCTCATTACATACCATTTATAGTATGCTATATGCAGAGTACATCATGAGAAACGCTGGGCTGGAAGAAGCACAAGCTGGAATCAAGATTGCCGGGAGAAATATCAATAACCTCTGATATGCAGATGACACCACCCTTATGGCAGAAAGTGAAGAGGAACTCAAAAGCCTCTTGATGAAAGTGAAAGAGGAGAGTGAAAAAGTTGGCTTAAAACTCAACATTCAGAAAATGAAGATCATGGCATCTGGTCCCATCACTTCATGGGAAATAGATGGGGAAACAGTAGAAACAGTGTCAGACTTTATTTTGGGGGCTCCAAAATCACTGCAGATGGTGATGTGCAGCCATGAAATTAAGACACTTACTCCTTGGAAGGAAAGTTATGACCAACCTAGACTGCATATCAAAAAGCAGAGACATTACTTTGCCAACAAAGGTCCATCTAGTCAAGGCTATGGTTTTTCCAGTGGTCATGTATGGATGTGAGAGTTGGACTGTGAAGAAAGCTGAGCGCTGAAGAATTGATGCTTTTGAACTGTGGTGTTGGAGAAGACTCTTGAGAGTCCCTTGGACTGCAAGGAGATCCAACCAGTCCATTCTGAAGGAGATCAGCCCTGGGATTTCTTTGGAAGGAATGATGCTAAAGCTGAAACTCCAGTACTTTGGCCACCTCATGCGAAGAGTTGACTCATTGGAAAAGACTCTGATGCTGGGAGGGGTTGGGGGCAGGAGGAGAAGGGGACAACAGAGAATGAGATAGATGGCTGGATGGCATCACTGACTCGATGGACGTGAGTCTGAGTGAACTCTGGGAGTTGGTGATGGACAGGGAGGCCTGGCATGCTGCAATTCATGGGGTTGCAAAGAGTCGGACAGGATTGAGAGACTGAACTGATCTGAACTGAACTGAACTGAAATTGTGTTAAGCTATAGGTAGTTCTTGGGCTTCCCTTGTGGCTTAGCTGGTAAAGAATCTACCTGCAATGCAGGAGACCTGGGTTCGACCCCTGGGTTGATAAGATCCCCTGCAGAAGGGAAAGACTACCCACTCCAGTATTCTGGCCTAGAGAATTCCATGGGCTGTATAGTCCATGGGGTCACAAAGAGTCGGACACGACTGAGTAACTTTCACTTCACTCCACTTCATAGGTAGTTTTTATTGTTTGGCATGAGTTAAAAATTATTACACTATCTTTTATTGATGTTTCACGTAAAATTCTAACATAAATTATCCTTCCAGGTAGTATAATATTTTAAACTAAATGGAACCTCCTGAACTCTTGCAATCATGGTTTTGGCAGGCAGACTGGACCAAACAACTGCCCTAAAAATGCTTATTCCAGTATGCATGTGCTACTTGTTTCATTGAAAAAGTCATTGTCCTAAGTTGACCATTTTATAACATTCACATACAAACCCAAACTCTCAATGTTTCCTTCTAAACCACTTCTACAGTTTCCCCCATAACAATACCATAGTGTAACTTTATTCTTCCAGTCGCTCAAAGGGAAAACCTTGGTGCCATCCTTGATTCTTGATTTTCTCTCATAGCCACATCCAGTATATCAGTAATTCCTATTGGCTTTACTTTCAAAATAAATCCAGAACGTGACCACTTCTCACCATCTCTTCTGGTTGAAGTCCCAAATGTCTCATGACCGGACTACTGCAAGAGCTTGCTTGCCAGACTCTGCCTTTTCCTACTCAGTCTCTCCTTCAATTCCTTCTTTGCCCAAGACCTCTAAGGGCTTCCTTCTCAGTCCAGTGAAGTCAGGAGTTTCATGATGACCCAGGGGCACTACATCATCTGCCATCTAATACCCCTTTGGCCTCATTTCCTGCTATTCCCCTTTGCAGTCCATCTAGCCAAACTGACCTCTTTCCTGTCTTGAAATAAGCCAGCAGGCTCTTGTCCCCGAGAAGTCTCCTCTTCTCTTCCTTTTGCCTGGAATGTTTTTCCACTACAAAGTCATATGTCTGCAGGTCTTTACTGAAGGTCACCCTCTCAACAAGGCCTTCCTGGGCCTCTTAATATAAAATTTCACCCAATGTTCCCACTCACAATGCTTGTTATTGTCATCTCCCAGCAACACTTTTTCTTCTTAGACTGAGCCTGTGTCACTACCCAACATAATGTATTTTATTTATTTATGTTGTTTATTGTTTATCTCCCCACCAGCTTAAAAAATCCGTGAAGAGTGGGATTCTTTTTCCTATCTGTTTCGTTCACTGCTGCTGCTGTTTCCTAATGCCTGTTACATAATAGGCACTCAAATGCATTTTTCTTAAATATTGCTGAATTTAAATCAGGCATGATTGAAATTACAAACTTTCTACATAAAAGAATAGCTACAATGTTTTCTATTTGTAAACTCGCGAGTTACTCAGCCAGAACTAATAGTTCTAAAATCACTTTTAATTATTTGACAACATAATATACCAAGCTGAGGTATTTATATTTTCTGTTTATCCCATTTTCTGGAACATTTGATAGCAGCTTTTTACCACAAAAACATTTTTAGATTAAAATTACTCTGCCCCCTATGGTTATCTGTGGGCACTGGTAGCAAATTGTTTTCTAGTGCTAAGTGAGCCAGTGCTGATTGGCCATTGGGTACTCGAACAAACTTTAAATTTCAGCAAAATACCCAAAGACTGCTAATCCTGCAGAAGAAACCAGGTATTCTGAAGGTCAAAGATCCCCAGGTAATGACTCTCTTGATAGCAAATAGCCTTATAACATAGTTTACATTTTTAAGACGCATGCCATTCAGGTAGGAATATTGCTTTTGAGAAGAAATGCATATTGAAAGTATTCTCCAGTGGGCATAACTATGTAATATTTAGTGCTTTGTTTTATAAAAAGAAAGTGTGTTACTAAGCTCTAGAAATGAACAACTAAAATTTGTGGCTTGGTAGCAGTTTTCTCTCTGGTTTGACTACCAATATTATCAATGTCCACGATGACTTGAAGACTTCAATTTTACTCTATACATTTGCTTATAAGAATAAGGATAATATGATCAGAGTTATGCTGTCAAACCTCATCTGTGCTGATATTTCTACTGATTAGCATAAGTCATTAGATACATGGCTTATACTGTCCTGATCTCTAGAACGCTTAGAAGCTAAATCATGACTAGGATTAAGGTTCTTAAAATTGCATTAATTTAGAGGATAATAGCCCAGGATTTTAGAATATATTTAATAGTTTTATTTATTTCACCAAAGTTTTTACTCTGAAATGATTGAAAATTACAACAGTATTTAGCTTATTTTTCCTATTAAAAGTGTTTTTCTCTCAAGTACCACCAAAGAATGGTGTACATTTAAAATTTTCATATTGATTGTAATATGTTTGTGTGGTAGTTAGTAAAATACTTAGTATCAAAACCAACAGATGAGTCATCCAAAGTTATGTCAATTTTCCTTTTCAATCTATTGGCTTTCTAGACTTAAACAAACTCACTGGATTCTTTTAACACATTTACCGAAGTATAAACATATACCTTTATCCATAATAAAATGTTAGTCTTTTAAACATCATTTTGTTGAGCCCAATATAATACTATGATTAGCATTTACATCAATTCCATGTAGATTGTTCTGCAATAAGATAAAAGAATAGAAACTTATTCAAGGTAGTACAGAGTCTGGCTCTAGAGCTACATTGCCTGGCTGCTAATCCTGGTTCTGCCTCTGAACACCTAGGAATTCTGGGACAAATTATTTGAATTTGTGTCTATTTCCTAATCTATAAAACAGGACTGGTAATGCTACCTAACTCCACAGGGTTATTGTTAGCTTAAATAATTGAACACATGTCAAATTTTTAGAACAGTGTTTGGCTCGTTTTAGTTTTCAGTAAATGTTAGCTATTAAAATAGGTATTACATAAATTATCTTGGTCTCCAGGCCACAGGTGGCTCCCACTTCATATACTTTGCTAATGAGTATGAGGATATATATTTGGGCACCAGGCTGATAGCAAACAAGATTTCATTCCTCACAGTGGAGCTTGCTATCCTGGCAGATTCATTTAGTCTGTTATGAGTTGCTATACTAACTTAATGTTATTTTTTAACTGTTTGTTTATTTTAACGACAATAGCTAACCTTTATTGAGCACTTACTATGTGCCAGGCTTTGTGTAAAGAGCTATCTACGAGTTTTTTCATCAGATATAACTACAAATATTACTCACATCTTACAAATGAGGTAACAAAAGTTTAGAGAGTTTAAATGACTTGCTCAGGGTCCCTTGGCTAATAAATAACAGAGCCAAGAACACAAACACAAATCCCACTTTAAAACCCTAGTTCTTAGTTTTGCTATACTTCCTCTCTGAGGCATAGAATTCTGGGTTGATCATTGCTATCAACACACAGGTCCCTGAGTAAGCTGAATACACTTACAAAGGGCTAAAAGAAAATGGTCATTTAAAAATCTTTTTTCCCTCTCTTGTTCAAATTACATTTCTATTGATCTATCTTAAAGTTTACTAACTCTTTGCTTAATATTATTCTGAATTATATAAATAATTCAATTAAATTCTCTCTCTCTCAAGACAAAAGGGAAAAGTTTGGGCTGACAATAGAGTAAATAAATATCTATAAATTCATTTCTATATTGTTTTAATAATTTTGGACAATTTTCACATTCACATTGGAATGATTAAACATATGAAAGCTCTTAAAGTTTCTACACTTAGATTTAAATTATATACAGTTTTTTTTAAACAAAAGGAAATAGACTAATGGACTGCTAAGGGGATGGATGTTTGTATAGACTTTCGTATTTTATTTATTGTTATGGCTACAGTTCATAACTGGCAATACTTTAGGGTAAAATATTATTGTCTTTTTACAGAGATTCTCAAAGATGCAAATCTTCTGTTTGGAACTGCTCCTTTTCAGCCTGACCCTGGCAGCACCAGTAAGCATTTACAAATTCAGTTGCACATCATATAATCTCTTGCTCTCTTTATCTATTTTTCCTTTAAGCAACATCTTTGTAAACTAGTAGCACTTACCTAGTTCAGTTACAATAAAATACCAAACACAGAGGAAGTATTCAACACTTGGCATAAATGTCTGTCACCAAGGAGGCCCTCAATGAACATGTAAGAAGAATTACATGTTGCCTTTGGAGAAGCACCAGAAAAGAATATTTTCAAGAAAACCAATAGCCAGCCACAGTGTTTCAATCCGCTAATGCCAATGAGCAAATATACTCAAATTGTAACATGTCAAAAGAACTTCTCAGTATTTTACCAAAATCTGAAAGGGTTTGACTTGGATGCTCTAAGGCTAAGCAACTAGACTGTATAACTGCGAGACTACACAAAGGAACCAGAGCTTTTCTGTAATTCTTGCAACATTCCAACACTCTGAGATCCTGCTAGTGATTTTCTCTTCATCAGCGAGGCTAAAGATGGAAAGAAGTTCCCCACAGCTTAACCCAAATCAAGCTCCAGTTTCCTTCTGTGTCTTTTCTTCTCCTTGATTCACCCAGATGAACACCCAGGATGTGACTGACTCGTCTTATGAAAATGCTGAGTGTTACAGATATTTTCTGCTGAGGAGACACAGTGCTCATAAGAGAATGTCTGAAAAACATCCTAACTTCTCAGGATAACCTTTTCAGTTGGAGAAGCGTGGAAGCAAGTAGTCATTCTTTGTCAGAGAAGAACTTACAGGTCCTGAGAGGGTGGGTAAGTGACCACTGACAAGCATGAGCCATGCCAGCCGCAGAGGACAGTAGGAGTTGAGAAAACAGGTCCCCTCTCAGCACGCATGCTCCAACAGACCTGTGGGAGTGCATATGGCTTAAAATAGACATCTGCCAGGCCCAATACACACAACTGACTTTGCTCAGTCAGGGCCACAGAGGTACGTGCTTAGGCATGAGAAGGATGGAGTGGATCCTGCTGACCCAGCTCAATCCCACCCGCCGAGGATGGGTCTATTTTGAGCAACACATTCCAAAGAACAACTGCGGCGGTATCTCTGACCATTTTCCAGTAAATGTGCTATGTCAACACCAATCCACTGACCACTGGTCAAGAGAGGATGCCAGTCTTCTTCCTCTGAAGGAAACAAGGCCATCTCCATTTCAGAGCCACGTTCAAGGGCAGAACTGCCAAGTGGGTGGGGAGGGGGTGCGGGAGGAGGAGGGGGGTGCAGATTTCAAGTGAAAGAGGTTTGGCAAGGATACAAAGACAAATTTGGAATTACAAATAGCTATATGTGACGTTTTCTTTCAGATATGGATTCTATTGGGGTAATTATCTAAATTATTTAATTACAGATTAGGGGTATCAGTGTATACTGAGCCACTTACTTATGTTCTGGAAATATAATCCAAATTCAGTGTATACTGAGCCACTTACTTATGTTCTGGAAATATAATCCAAATTCAAACTCGAGGAGAAGAAACGGTTTTCCTCAATCTTCTTTGGGTCTCTGGCTGGATCTGAAAATGAAACCAACAAAGACAGATTAACAGGAGAAGAGAACACAAATTTTTTTTAATAATTTGACATGTACATGGAAGCCTTTACAAAAGAATGAGGACTTGATGAGGGCAGGAGGTTTTTAATACCATTTAGACAAAGTAATAAGATATTGTGAAGAATTGACAGGACAAACAGGACAGGATTAGATAATTCTTATCTTCCTTAATTAGGACTACTAAGATTAGTTTAACAAGATTTGTTTGCATATTCCTCTGTGCCATCTCTAGACTGATAAGAGATTGTCTCTAGTAAAAGAATAATTTATTCCCTACCTTTAGGCAGAAAAAGGGAAATTTTTTCTACATGTTCTATTTCTTAATTGCCTTCGGCTCAAAATAATTTTTATGTCAAAAACACATATTTTGGGGACTTCCCTGGCAGTCCAGTGGTTAAGACTTCGCTTTCCAATGCAGGGGTACAGGTCCAATCACTAGTCAGGGAGTTAAGAGCCCACAAGCTTTGTGGCCAAAAACTAAAAGGTAAAACAGAAACAATATTGTAACAATTTCAAAGAAGACTTTTTCAGTGATTCACATTTTTAAAAGGCATATTTAGGGGTAACATTCTTGTTTCCTTCAAAAACAAAATTTTAAGTGGAAAAGGTAAAATATGATTGTTGGGCCATGCAATTCAATTAATAATCATCAATATGTAATTAGACCATAAAGACTTTGTTATAGGTTACTTTGTTATAAGTTCATGATTTATTATTGTGAACTATATTTAGGTGCTCTATACTCTCATGTAAGTTTTTAACATGTTGCATGTGTGTTCTGTAAGAAGATACTGAATACCCCAAACTGTCATTTCTTTCTTTTGCTTAATAGGTACCTATATCATTTTTTAATATTTTTTCTTTCCTATAGCACTATTTCCAGAACTATTTAAGCTCTTTTGCTATTTCTGAGGAATAATACAATGTTCTAAATTTATATGCACATGATCGCATAAGAACCAACAAAAGGAGAGGGCAATAAAGGGTAGAATTATAAAATATGCCCTTAGGGGATAAAAATTACTATAAAATTGAAAAAAAAAAAGTAATTTTCTTATTTTTTTTTTAGGTAAAATTCTGGATTTTTGATAGTGGAAGTAACAGAAAGCTTAATGGTTCATAGTGTCATTCTATAACTCACATTCTATACAATACAATCTTTCAAAATGTCATTTTCCCTTTCCCTGAAAGAAAAAACTGCCCAGGTGACTGGCAACAATAAAGTCCCCCTCCAGTGTATTCCTTCCCCTTTGGTGCAGGGCTATGGCTTCACTCTTGATGGACCATCAGGAGCATCATATCCTAATTCTAAGAGCAATGATTGAACTTATACAATCAATGCACACACAATCCACACCTCACTCAACTCTGATTTTAGTTCACTGACAGCAAACACTTCCAGTGTGCCAGGGAAAATTTTTCAGTGGATACAAATGACATTTAAGCTTTTTCACTTGGAGGGCCACCCCTCCCAACTCAGCTGTTCTCCCGCACTGCACGAGGTTCTGTAGTAGAGACAGCACTGTCTCCCTCTAGGAAGGAAGGTCAGCACCCTCCTTCAATGCAGAAACAAATGTGATATATGTGCCCATCTTCTTCTGGTCAGAATGATTTTCTATATTGAATAACCCAGTGAGAGAAAAGGGTTTCCCAGGTGGCACGCTGAAGAATCTTCCTGCCAACGCAGGAGACTTGGGTTTGGTCCCTGGGTTGGGAAGATCCCCTGGAGGAGGAAATAGCAACCAACTCTAGTATTCTGGCCTGGAAAATTCCATGGACAGAGGAGCCTGGTGGGCTACAGTCCATGGGGTCATGAAGAGTTGGACACGACTGAGTGGCTGAGCACTGAGCACTGAGTGAGAGAAAAATAAAGGAGACATTTATTGTTTGAAGAAATGAATGAAAGAAGAAATATCTGGTGACGTTTTATTTCTTGTTTCCTTTCAGACATTGCAACCACAGGCTGAGAAAAAGAAGCAAGACTGTGTGGAAGAACAGAGGGTAAACAGAATTATTCTTCTTAAATACACCTCTTCCAGCTCTATAAAGAGAAAAGTCAATATGGGGAAATTTTTAACTGCCAAAATATTCCTGTGTACCTAGAATGGAAATGGAAAATTACACAACATAATTTTGGCACTTTAATTCACACATTGTGTGATACAAAAGAAAAAAGCCTTCTGAATGGGAACTTGTTTCTCTTCATGTGATTTCTTCCTTCAGAGGGATAAAATTCTAGGATGTTGCTATTAGCAAACAATATTTTCCCATGCATGTACATGAGAACAAAGTAATAAATGAGGGAGAAAACAAAGCGAAGTGAGTTAACAAGTCTTTATGAGGAATTCTGTGTACATGGAGTTAGTTTTCACATGCAACCAGAAAGTTAACAAGAACTCTCAGCATTTCATGTCACCAAATTGCAGTTTACTTCTGCTTAGCAGGGTTTCTTCTGGCAGTCTCAGAAAATTCTGTTCTAAAAACTAACAATCTTCTGTTCTCTATCTTAGCTTAAAATTACAAAGGCAAAAACTACAAGCTTAAGAGCCTGAATGTTTATGCTGTGAGTTTTGCCAATTTGACATCAGCATGAATACTGTAAAATCTGCCTTTCTCCTCATCCCCCTGCCTTCTCCTACCTGAAAATATTACCAATTCTCCATATTGGAGAATGGTAAATAGTAAATTGGTAAATTGGTATTGGTAAATTTACCAATAGTAAATTGGTAAATATTACCAATTTACTATCAAATTGACATTTGATAGTAAAATTGATACACTCTCGGGGGAGAGAGCTGTTTGATACTCATGGTCAAGGAAAACCGATTTAGAGACAGAAACAAGCTGCTCTCTTCGGGAACTGGCTGACATACGCCCTCCTGTGGTTATCAGAAGTATTACCATCTGTTAGATGCATAAGTAGACTTCACTGGAGTTAAAAATATCTTGTACTATTAAAAAGAGAGCCAGAAAACTTCTAAATAAGAGATAAATCCACATTAATACAATGTTGTGTTTTTGTAGATAACGTACAAGGGTCACCATGAGAAACATGGGTACTATATGTTTAAGTATGTTTCCACCTCGTCTGGAAGGAAAAACCAAACTGATATGAAGGTAAGCCGAATCCCAGTGATCCTTATCCTGAGCCAGCTCTGGATCAACATCAGGAGAAACTGTAAGGCAGACAGTTCACTTTCGTCTGGTCTGGAGTTTCTGTCTCTCGCTGGTGCTTTTGTCCTTTTCCCCTGGTCCCAGGCTCCTGGAGCATCTGTGCTATGGACCTCTGTGTCCCAGAGTCTTCCTGACACAGACAGGCCCCCTCGTGCCCCAGCCCAAACCCTGCCCTGCTTCAAGACCTGCCATAGCACATGTGATGCTGGTGGGCCCCAGACACCCATGAGTTTTTCATGTTATTGCTTCTGTTATTGCTTTCGTGTTATTGCTTCTGAGTAAAGTAAAGTTTCTCCACAATTCAAAGGCATCAATTCTTTGGCGTTCTGCCTACTTTGCAGTCCGGCTCTCGCAACTGTACGTGCCCACTGGGAAGACACATACTATACAGCCTTGACTATGCAGACCTCTGTCAGCAGTGTAATCTCTCTGCTTTTCATCACACTGACAGGTTTGATCCTTTATAAGGAGGTTTTTTGGACATAATGTATCATATGCTCTTATGGGGGAAGGGATTAGAAGGAAATAATTTTGACCTTTTTTAGGAAAAAGTGACACATTTTAATGTCCCTTAAATTAATTCTACAGATGACACTATCTGTGTCAGGATGCTTAGAAGAGAAAGAATAAGCGCTCTGTCACTGGAATAAAACAATACTTCTTTTTAGTCAGTCCCTTCTTGTAAATTCATTGGCCAAAGAGCTACAAACAGTTTAAAATGCCATCAGCAAAATGACTATTTACTTTTTTCCCAAATCTGGCTTCATTCCCCATAAAAGTAGCAGTTTCCCTTCAGAATGTTATTTTGTTCTGCTCAATATTCTTTAAATGCATCTCTAAGACTTAACATCTCTAAGACTCAGTGTCTTTTAAACTTATTGGTTGTAACAAAATATATGTTGAGTGCTTCCTATTGTGTAAGATATTATGTGAGATAAATGATTGAGAATACTTAACTCTTTCCAGGATTTTAGAGCTAGAAAAGAATAAAAGGTTCTTACAAAAATGATTATAACCTGAAAAAGAAAGTGCTATCTGAGTGGTACCCCCAAAAGTCATGCTTTAGGGCTTGGAGTAGAAAAGATCAGTTCCTAAACTGGTGCTCACGGAAAGCTATATATTTGAAATAATTGAGCTGGAGGATGAGTAGGATTTGAGGAAACATTTATGTGGGAGAGACTATTCTCCATGAAAAGAATAATGTGAGCCAAGGCATGGAGATAGGAAAGCAGGATATAGGAAAGAAGATTGGCCAATGGATGTGTTCACTGTTCAACCATCATACAATCAACAATGCAATCAGAAGTCAACTGGCGTAAGCAAACGCAAAATGACTGACCATCATACACCATAATTTAGAAGTTGTTTAACTTTTTTATAAAAGAATTCTGTTTGATTTTTAAATAAATTTACAGTTATTAGTATACATGTTACTGTTTCAAAAGCAATAAAAGCATCAAATATAAAACAAACCTTCCCCCTTCAGAATAGGAAGGGGGAAAAATTAAGAAGGGATTATTATAGAGTACCTGTTTAACTCCAAAGTTTCTATTAGCAGTGAGCTAATGAACTTGGTTGCAAAGGAAAGTATAGATGTCCAGGTAAAACTTTCCCAGATGCAATGTCTTAGGTCAAATGTTTAAAATACTTTTTATTCTGAAATAACTCATTATAAAGTTTTTGTATTATATTTTCCCTCATCAGAAAACCTTACTTATTTTCAGAATATACCTGCCACTATAAAAGATTAGTAAATAATAACTCCCCAAAATAAGTCATTTCGAATTATATCTTTAAAATACTACACATTGAAATGTCTGTGTACTTCATATTAGCCAGCTTCGTAAGAATAGAAGAAGTGAAGTGAAGTCGCTCAGTCGTGTCTGACTCTTTGCGACCCCATGGACTGTAGCCCACCAGGCTCCTCCATCCATGGAATTTTCCAGGCAAGAGTACTGGAGTGGGTTGCCATTTCCTTCTCCAGGGGATCTTCCTGACTCAGGGATCAAACCCAGGTCTCCCACATTGCAGGCAGACGCTTTACCATCTGAGCTACCAGGGGTGGCTCGGAGAATAGAAGACACCCCCATAAATCATTTTTATCTTGACAATTACCCTCTGCCTCCAACGTTAATAAGATTTATGTATAAAAGCAGGCAGACTTCCAAGTAGAACAGTACTCCTATTTGAGGTTGGATTGGAATCTAGTGACCTAATAACAACGACCTGCACATGTCAACCTGGAGAAGACAAAGCATTCAGTGAATATGGAGGAAACCTTTCCTTTCCCAGAAGGGTTGTACATGAAAGAGGAAATAACCTTAATGACTGTTTCATCAGGAAAAAAAGGGATACTAGTTACTGGTTGCAGGTTAAAAAAGAATTGAAAAAAAATTAGAATACCCTTAAGTGAAATTATCTGACATGAAAAGTAACAAGCAATTAGCTGATAAAATGTTCCAGGATGGACCAGCTGACCATAGGTCATGTGTGTGAAGGACGTGGGCTGGGAGGCTGGGACACCAAACTCTGTCTCTAACTGAATGTTGCATTTGGAGCTCAGATTCTATAGTCTCTTAACAGCAATATATCTAATATAAAAGTTATCTTTTTTCTTGCCTTCACTATTGCATGTCAACATAGAAAGAGAAGCCGCTCAGTCGTGTCTGACTCTTTGCAACCCCACGGACTATAGCTTATCAGGCTCCTCCATCCATGGGATTTTCCAGGCAAGAGTACTGGAGTGGATTGCCATTTCCCCTTCTTCTATTTGGGCACCAGTAGAAGGTTTTTCTTTGTAACTTTTTTCTTTGGCATATTCCTAATCCACGTGATTACATCTCACTCTTAGACACTGCAGCGGACTCCTACCTGTTCTTTCTTAGCTTGATTCCTCCTTGTTACTCTCTTGCTCATACACCATCACTGCCTCTCCATCCTCTATAAAACAAAACCAAATTCTTCTGCCTGAAATTCTGACACTCTGTATGTCTGTGCAAACCCTGACTGAATGTGAGGTCTCTGCCCCACCACATCACCCCCACACTTCATAAACCCTGTAGGACCACTACCTCTGCCATTTAATAAGTCATCAGGTACTGCCTGGAACACAAAACACCAGCCCAACTTCTTATATGTCTCAGTCCCTCAATAAATATCTCTTATTTTGATTTCATGTTATCCACCAGTTCAAAGGTTTATGTAGTAGTGTTATAAATTTTAGCTCACCTTACAAGCTTGAGGTGGAGGGAAAGTATGCTATTTATTTTGTCTATAATTGTTCTGCTGCTCAAGAGCTCTTACCCGTGTGTTAATAAATGGGGAGGGAGTATGCAGAAATTAATTTAAATTCAATCTATTTAAATTAAGTTTATCTAATCTTTAAGTCTTCAGTCTTTTTTGGATAAAAACGCTCAGATCCTCACTTCTGCCATCTCCCCCTAAGATGGCAAGCATGCATACGAGGGAGTCAGGTATGGCTTAACATCATCCACTACATGTGCCCAGGTTACTCGGTCATGTCCAATTCTTTGCGACCCCATGGACTGTAGCCCTCCAGGCTCCTCAGTCCATAGGATTTTCCAGGCAAGAATACTGGAGTGGGTTGCCATTTCCTTCTCTAATCCACTACATACCATATGCCATATGTACACACATGGCTTATACACTAGTGGAGGGGAAGTCATGGCATCCTCAGACACGGAAGGGACAATACTGCTTGCCCTGCCAAGTCACTGGCTACAATAGCTTAGGACCAAACAGTACAGTCTTAGGGTGATGGAGGGGACAGTGGGGATTCAGCCTCTCCTGGATCTCATGGACAAGGTAGATCCCTCTTTGTCTGCATATGTCTCACATTATTCCTAGTATACATGCTCCATCTAAATACATTGCTCCTTTTAGAGCCACTTCACTCCCTCTGGTAAGCTCCTGAAAACTCTCAGATGCTTCCATATCTAGCCTGTGCCACAGAGAAAGAGTGAGTGGGCAAAATCAATCCCAGTCCCTCTTCTTCCTGACCACATTGTTCAAGCTTCTTGCACCTTGGCTGTACCTCAGGTTGGTAAGGTGCTGTCTATGAAGCAGCATCCTTACAGACCTTCTTCCTGAAAAGGAAAAACTGAGGCACAAGCATAAACACTCTTCTTCTCCACTGTCTTTTTCATCCCATTATTCTCTCAGGGGCTTTTCTTATCTGGGCCTTCACTACTTAAACTTATGATCTAGAAGAGTAGTTCTCAAAGTGTGGTTACAAGCCAGCAGCATCAACATCAGCTGGGAACTTGTCATAAATGCAGATTCTAGAGCCTCACCCCAAGCCTACAGAATCACAAGCTTTCTGGCCATTGGGTCCAACAATCTTTGTTCTAGTAAGCCTTCCAAATAGTTCTGATAAGTGCTAAATTTGAAAACTATTGATCTAGACTATCTAATTTGGATTATTACATGACAAAAGAGGAAGAAAATAAAGATAATGATTACCTTTTCAGACAATAACTAGGGTCACTAACAGTTGTTGCAAGATCCTTTGTTTGAATGTCAGAAGCCTAGTATTACCTACATTCTTCTATTTGTATATCCTCTGTAAAAAAAAAGGAAAAAGAAGAGAGGAAAATATTTATACCTTTGAAGACCAGGGCCAAAACAAAGAGAGAGAATAGGGGTGTGGGGAGGGAGAGAGAGAGAGAATAATCATGTTTGAAAGATGAACTCCATTTCACTTGAAATGTCTCAAGGTCACAAGCTGAGGACCATGCTCTGTCTTCCTTAAATTCAGATTCTCCTTTAAAATCAGGCCCTAATTTATATTTCCAAATTTACTTCTCTTCCCTTAGGATTCTCCTTTTTATCATTCTCTTTGGCTTTCACTACTCCAGCCTTATAGTTTTATTCATATTATCTTTCAAATGTTTCCTGTTTCCAAACATTTGAATATGCTACTTAATGTTAGGACAGTTTCACCATTTTCTTTTCATGTATTTGAATCTCACCCACTCTTAAAGCCTTGTTCATTCTTCTTTTTATGTGAAACCTGCTTTGGCCATTTCAAAATTATCTCTACCAACAAATCTCTTTTGAGTTAAAAGATTCTTTTTATTAAGTATCTGGTGAGATTTTAAACATTATTGCCTAAGAATTATTAAATTTTAAAAGCTTAACATAAAATAATCACTTTATATTGAAAATTACACTTTAGCAGGAAGAAAAAAACAAAGGTATTGCTCTTCCCCGTTCTGGCAAGAGAAGTCAAGAGCCAGCACCTAAAAAAAACATCGCCCAGAAAAAAGAGGAAGACTTGTTCCTTCCTAGAACCAATGAAAATAACAAAAGCACAAAATCTCAAAGTCTTTCGGGAAATAAACAGTCAACGAATGAAGACTACAGTATCAGTAGCAAAGAAAATGCCCACAGTGACCTAAAGATGTCCATTTATCCTGAATCGAAGGGGAAGCACAGGGCTGAGGACAGAGACAGTGCTATCCGCAAACTACACAGCCAAAAAGGATATGGTGTAGCTCTCATCAGAAATAACATGTACCACGGAATGGAGCCCGGGACTGTGACTGAACTCCTGGGGGGAGAAAACAAAGAGAACAAACCGAGGAATGTCCTAGGCAAAATTCCAGCAGATGCCAACTATGCTAAAGCCCCCTCACAACTTAAGAATCACCAAAGAGATTCCCAAGCCCAGAATATTCCGGTAAAAAGCAAATCTACCCACCTCACCCAACACAACATGGACTATCTAAAACAGCTCCCCAAAGTAAAAAAAATCCCCAGTGATTTTGAGGGCAGTGGTTACCCTGATCTTAAAGGAAGAGGAGACAATGATCTCTCTCCTTTCAGTGGAGATGGTCCATCTTTCAAGGACATTGCTGGTAAAGGAGATGCTATTGATCCTGACCGAGAAGGTACAGATGTTCAAACAGAGCTTTCCAGCCCAAGTGAAACTAAGACCACCAGTCCTGATGCAAAAGGGCCGGGTTATAATGAGATTCCAGAGAAAGAAAGGAATGGCAGAAAAACTACTGGAACCAGGGGTAAAACAGCCCAAGAGGCAAATACTGCTGATGTAAGCCTAGTGGAGGGCAGCAATGACATCATAGGTGGCACTGATTTTAGGAAACTCCCTGGGCAAGAAGGAAACAGAGTGGATGGCGGCAGCCAAGACGCTCATCAAGGGGAAATAGAGTTTCACTACCCGCGCGTACCCTCAAAAGACCAAAGGAAAGACGGCAGTAGAGATGGAGCTGAAGGTACTAACTATAATGAAATTCCCCAAAATGGCAAAGGTAGCAGCAGAAAAGGCACACAGCATTCTACCAGATATCAAGAGCCCTCAAAGGAAAAACAAAGATTTCCCAGTAAGAGTGAAGGTCAGGGCCAGCTCATTCCTCCTCGTGGTCTTGATAATGAAATTAAACATGAAATAGGTTCCCATAATGGTCCCAATAATGAGGGAACTATAACAACACACAGCAGGAAAAATCATTATGTGCCCCACCGACAAAATAATTATGCACGGAACAAGGGTGGGTCACAAAGCAAAGGCACCTGGGGTTACAGGAACTCCCATTCCAATAGGAGGTTTCGCCCCCCTAAAAAGCATGACAGTAGTGAGTCATCTGACAGTGGCAGTTCCAGCGAGAGTGATGGTGACTAGATCCCAGCAGGATAAAGATTTGAACACTTAGTCATCAGTGACTTAACAGTATAAAGGGGGCCCACTTGATAGCAGATCAGATGAAGGACAGAGTCAGGAATTGAATAAGCCAAGAGACCTGGCCTCCTGGGGAGAACTATTGCTATCTTAATGGTCGTAGTATGAAATCCTCATGATGCTTTATGAAATTTATTCAAAGTTATGATGCTTTTTTAAGGAAAAAAAATCATTAGGGATTCATGGAATAGGTAATATCTGAATAGGTATCATTTAAAAATAGGTTGTATCACAAAACCCTTTGTTGTTTGCTCTGTAGACATGAAAAACAATATGTCTTATATGATAATCTGTAATTAAATGACCTATAAGAAAGTCTATTGTCTGTGGTGCTTCCTTTAAGACTCAACAAGATGAGTTCTGCCTCTGGAAAGGCACTGCTATGAAATTAATCCAGTGACTAAAGCTTGAAAGCCTCCCTTCATCCCACTCTGCTCAAGCCAGTATTTCCTTTTTTCTCTGACCTCCTCTGCTCTAATAAAGATATCCTGCTTCATGTCCTTCTGTGCTTTTTTCTCTGTTGCACGTTTATAATTTCTTCTAGAACAAATTTTACTTCCTGACACAATTGTTCATGTTATCACTTTTCTCAGTTCTACCTCTTTCTAAACAAAGAGGGGAATGGGTTTGCTGGAGGGAAAGAGGGAGAATTTAAGAAGGAGACACACAAATGAAAAACCAAGATAAAAACTTAACTTTGGCAAATATTATTCATTGGCTGATTCCAATCATCTCAAGCCTATTTCTTTTTTCTGGTCTTTAGTGTAGATACTTTCCCAGCTAATGGCCTGTGATACCATTCTGGAAATTAGCCCTAAGCCTCCTGATCAGAAACAGAAGCAGAATTCTGGAAGGCTTTTGCTCTTCTTGGTAAGAGCGTGTACAGTTAGTACCATCCTTCCTCTTTTCTTACCCTATTCTTTGTTTAACATCAACATGATGCCTGGAGGTGCAGCAGCCATTTTGTGGCCAAGAGGAAATGAGATAATAGAAAAATAGAACTATTTCCATCTGCCATTTACTTCCTCTGGGGATAGAACCTACATTGGCAGGCAGGAAAGCACACAGAAACCGGTACTAGCATTTAAGTTGCAGATAAGTAAGTTGAAATTGACCTGCTAGCTTTATCCCAGATTATATCAGACCTTTACATGGTCTGGTCTGATCACATGAAAAACACTTGGTGCTGTAAAGGAAAAACAATGAGCTAACAGAGAGAACAAAGGTTTTCTTTGGGTGATTACAGGCGAGCTCTTCCGAAGGTCGTCTGTCCTAGTCTGCTACCTAGTGGGGAAACTGCATTTCAATTCTCTCGTCAGATTTTAGTTCCTCTGTCCCAGCCTCAGTATTCATGCATATTTATTCAAAACACTGAAAATGTTTGATTTTTCTCATCCATTTAAGAGAAACACTAAATGTGTCAGCATCCATGATGCACTGCTAAGAGATAATGCAGACTGGAGTGATGAGTCCAAAACAGAAGGACCAGAGCTTTGGGAGAACCGCCTGAAGTCAGGCAGTGGATCTCTGCTTCATCCAAATCCAGGTTTCAGCCACCAAGCTGCACTAGCTTCATTGTTTTTTTTTTTCATTTTTAAGTAAACATAGATTTCAAAAATAGGGCAGAAAATTTCAGCCTCACCAAGGTGCTTTCCATGCAACTACTGAAATGGGCACCGTCTGCCACCTTGTGCTCAAAAAGAAAAGATCACTGCAGGCTCTGGAATTTATTTTTATACCTGCTACTCCCTCCAACCTCACTGCATCAGATTTCTCAGCTTGTAAATATCTACTTTGATTTGTTAGCCCTAATTAAACTGCTCTTGGCAACTACAAACAGTTAAGATTCCTGATCCTGTTTGGGATGACATTCAGCTCAGTTGAAGAACACTTACTGAATGACCACATTTTACAAAACTCCATGGGGATCAAAATAAAGAAAAGAGATGTTCCTGGCTCTTATCAAGATTGTAATTTAGTCAGGAAGACAGGCATACAAGATACAAAGTAGAATGTGGTAAGTTCAATCATAGAAAAAAAAAGTAATTAAAGGAGTTCTGTGGAAAAAGATGAACTCTCGCTGAAGGAAAGAGCAAAGATGAGTAAAATCCATCCTCCTTGAGGTATGACACATGCAGAGGGGCTGTTGATAGTTCCAGTGGACAAATGAGGGCTTGACCTTTGAATGCCTTAAATGATACTATATATATTTTAGAGCTTAAGAAAGATCATTCCAACAATAGGACAGGGAGATAGTGGTGATGAGACAGGGTAGGGAGAGTTGGAAGGCAGAAGGCAGGCTGTCAGTTCAGTTCAGTTCAGTTCATTTGCTCAGTCGTGTCCGACTCTTTGCGACCCTGTGAATCGCAGCAGGCCAGGCCTCCCTGTCCATCACCAACTCCCGGAGTTCACTCAGACTCACGTCCATCGAGTCAGTGATGCCATCCAGCCATCTCATCCTCTGTTATCCCTTTCTCCTCCTGCCCCCAATCCCTCCCAGCATCAGAGTCTTTTCCAATGAGTCAACTCTTCACATGAGGTGGCCAAAGTACTGGAGTTTCAGCTTCAGCATCATTCCTTCCAAAGAAATCCCAAGGCAGGCTGTAGGGACAACCAAAGAGCAATCACTGTAATCCCTAAGAAGCAGCCTGGTCCCCTCATTCAGTCTTTAGGACACACCCTCACTCAATCAGGCACTCGAGATGCATTAGTTTTTAAGACACTATGAAGCCTGCATTTCAAAAGCAACATCTAACAAGATGAACTCTGCAGGTCAAGATATTGATACCTAGAATCATTGGCATTAAGATATTGTATTAGCTGGCCCAAAGGAAAAGGAGAAGAAACAGCTGGGTCTGTATGAAAGTCATGGAAAGGGGGGCTGGGAGCAGATAAAGAGGGAGGAATAAAGGCTTAGAAAAAACTTAATGAGAAAATTCGGAAAGAAAGGAAAACAAAACTCCAATAAAATCTCAGGGCCAGAAACCCGGATAAGGACAAAGTAAAAATGGTGAGTGGATTTAGCCAATAACTGCAAGTAAATCTACCATAACTTACTTGGTTTAGACTTTAGCTAGTGAGGACAAGAAGAGCTGAAAGGTAATTCTGTTTTACTAAAAGAATGCTGCTGCTGCTGCTAAGTCGCTTCAGTCATGTCCGACTCTATGCGACCCCATAGACGGCAGCCCTCCGGGTCCCCTGTCCCTGCGATTCTCCAGGCAAGAACACTGGAGTGGGTTGCCATTTCCTTCTCCAATGCAGGAAAGTGAAAAGTGAAAGTGAAGTCACTCAGTCGTGTCTGACTCTTAGCGACCCTATGGACTGCAGCCTAGCACACTCCTCCGTCCATGGGATTTTCCAGGCAAGAGTACTGGAGTGGGGTGCCATCACCTTCTCCGACTAAAAGAATAATACTTTGTAAAGTCATAGAGTTTAGAATAGCAGATACACTCCCTGTTTAGAAATATGGCTACTGCTATACAGGTGACTCTTGAGCAACACGGGTTTGAACTGTGCAGGTCTACTTATACATGGATTTTTATCAATAAATATAACACTACACGACACAGGGTTGGTTGAATTTGAGAATGAGGAACCACAGATACCAAGGGCCAACCATAAAGTTATACAGGAATTTTCAACTATAAGGAGGTCAGTTCCCCATAACTCCACATTGTTTAAGGGTCAACTATATTTGATTTTTTTAAATTAATTAATTTTTTTTGAGGGATAATTAATTGCTTTACAGAATTATGTTGTTTTCTGTCAAACCTCAACATGAATCAGCCATAGGTATACATATATCCCCTCCCTTTTTTAAAAAAAAAACTTTAAATAAATTTATTTTTTATTGAAGGATAATTGCTTTACAGAATTTTTCTGTTTTCTGTCAAACCTCAACATGAATCAGCCATAGGTATACATATATCCCCTCCCTTGCGAACCTCCCTCCCATCTCCCTCCCCATCCCACCCACTAGATTGATACAGAGCCCCTGTTTGAGTTTCCTAAGCTATATAGCAAATTCCCATTGGCTATCTCTTTAACATATGGTAACGTCAGTTTCCATGTTACTCTTTTCATACCTCTCACCCTCTCCTCCCCTCCCCCCATGTCCATAAGTCTATTCTCTATGTCTGTTTCTCCACTGTTGCCCTGTAAATAAATTCTTCGGTATCATTTTTATAGATTCCATATACATGCTTTAGAATAGGATATTTATCTTTCCCTTTCTGACTTCACTCTGTATAATAGGTTCTAGGTTCATCCACATCATCAAAACTGACTCAAATGCATTCCTTTTTATGGCTGAGTAATATTCCATTGTGTATATGTACACAACTTCTCTATCCATTCATCTGTTGATGGACATCTGGTTGCTTCCATGTTCTAGCTATTATAAATAGTGCTGCAATGAAAAATGAAAAATGGGATACATGCATCTTTTTCAATTTTGGTTTACTCAAGGTATATGCCAGTGGGATTGCTGGGTCATATGGTGGTTTTATTCCTAGTTTTTTAAGGAGTCTCCATACTGTCTTCCATAGTGGCTGTATCAATTTACATTCCCACCAACAGTGCAAGAGTGTTCCCATTTCTCCACACCCTCTCCAGCACTTATTGTTTGTAGTCCTTTTGATGAGGGCCATTCTGACAGGTGCGAGGTGATATCTCATTGTAGTTTTGATTTGCATTTCTCTAATAATGAGCAATGCTGAGCATCTTTTCATGTGTTTGGTAGTCACCTGCATGTCTTCTTTGGAGAAATGTCTGTTTAGGTCTTTTTCCCATTATTTGATTGAGTTGTTTCTTTTTCTGGCACTGAGTTGTATGAGATGCTTGTATATTTTGGAAATTAATTCTTTGTCAGTTGTTTCATTTGCTATTATTTTCTCCCCTTCTGAGGGTTGTCTTTTTACCTTGATTATAGTTTCCTTTGCTGCGCAAAAGATTTTAAGTTTAATCAAGTCCCATTTGTTTACTTTTGTTTTTATTTCTGTTACTCTAGGAGGTGGGTCATAGAGGATCTTGCTTTGATTTATGTCATCGAGTGTTCTGCCTATGTTTCCCTCTAAGAGTTTTATAGTTTCTGGTCTTACATTTGAGTCTTTTATTCATTTTGAGTTTATCTTTGTGTATGGTGTTAGGAAGTGTTCTAATTTCATTCTTGTACATGTATCTGTCCAGTTTCCCCAGCATCATTTATTGAAGAGGCTGTCTTTGCCCCATTGTATATTCTTGCCTTTTAAAAATAAGGTACCTATGGGTGCATGGGTTTATTTCTGGGTTTTCTGCCTTGTTCCATTAGTCTGTATTTCTGTTTTTGTGCCAGTACCATAGTGTCTTGATGACTGTAGCTTTGTAGTATAATCTGAAGTCAGGAAGGTTGATTCCTCCAGCTCCATTCTTCTTTCTCAAGACTGCTTTGACTATTCCGGGTCTTTTGTGTTTCTATATGAATTGTAAAAGTTTTTGTTCTAGTTCTGTGAAAAATGTCATTGGTAATTTGATAGGGATCACACTGAATCTGTAGGTTACATTTGGTAGTACAGTCATTTTCACAGTATTGATTCTTCCCACCCAAAAACATGGAATATCTTTCTATCTGTTTATGTCATCTTTGATTTTTTTAATTAGTGTCTTATAATTTTCTGTGTACAGTTCTTTTGTCTCCTTAGGTAAGTTTATTCATAGATATTTAATTCCTTTTGCTGCAATGGTGAAGGGGATTGATTCCTTAATTTCTCTTTCTGATTTTTCATTCTTAGTATATAGAAATACAAGTGATTTTTGTGTATTGATTTTGTATCCTGCAACTTTGCTAAATTCACTGATTAGCTCTAGTAATTTTCTGACACTATCTTTAGGGTTGTCTATGTACAGTATCATGTCTTCTGAAAACAGTGTGAGCTTTACTTCTTCTTTTCTGATCTGGATTTCTTTTATTTCTTTTCTTCTCTGATTGCTGTAGCTAAGATTTCCAGAACTATGTTGAATAATAGTGGTGAAAGTAGACACCTTTGTCTTGTTCCTGATCTTAGGGGGAATGCTTTCAGTTTTTCACCACTGAGAATAACGTTTGCCATAGGCTTATCATATATGGCCTTTACTATGTTGAAGTAGATCCCTTCTATGCCCATTTTTTGAAGAGTTTTAATCATAAATCAGTGCTGAATTTTGTCAAAGACTTTTTCTGCATCTATTGAGATGATCATATGGTTTTATCTTTCAGTTTGTTAATATGGTGTATCATATTGATTGATTTGCATATATTGAAGAATCCTTGCATCCCTGGAATAAACCTAACTTGATCATGGTGTATGAACTTTTTGATGTGTTGCAAAATTCTGTTTGCCAAATTTTTGTTAAGTATTTTTGCATCTATGCTCATCAGTGATATTGGCTTGTAGTTTTCTTTTTTTGTGTTGTTTTGTCTGGTTTTGGTAGCAGGGTGATGGTGGCCTTGTAGAATGAGTTTGGAAGTGTTCCTTCCTCTGCAATTTTTTGAAAGAGTTTTAGAAAGATAGACATTAACTCTTCTCTAAATGTTTGACAGAATTCCCCTGTGAAGTCATCTGGTCCTGGGCTTTGTTTTTCTGGGAGATTTTTGATCACAGCTTCAGTTTCAGTGCTTGTGATTGGGTTGTTCATAATTTGTATTTCTTCCTGGTTCAGTCTTGGGAGATTGAACTTTTCTAAGAATCTGTCCATTTCTTCCAGGTTATCTATTTTATTGCCATATAGTTGTTCATAATAGTCTCTTTAAATCCTTAGTATTTCTGTATTGTCTGTTGTAACCTCTCCTTTTTCATTTCTAATTTTGTTGATTTGATTCTACTCTCTCTTTTTCTTGATGAGTCTGGCTAAAGGCTTGTCAATTTTGTTTATCTTCTCAAAGAACCAGCTTTTAGTTTTATTAATCTTTACTATTGTTTCATTCATTTCTTTTTCATTTATTTCTGCTCGGATCTTTATGATTTCCTTCCTTCTACTAATTTTGGGGATTTTTTGTTCTTCTTTTTCCAGTTGTTTTGTGTCAAGTTAGGTTATCTATTCGATGTTTTTCTTGTTTCTTGAGGTAGGATTGTATTGCTATATAAACTTCCCTCTTAGAACTGCTTTTGCTTCATCCCACAGGTTTTGAGTTGTTGTGTTTTCATTGTCATTTGTTTCTAGAAATTTTTTGATTTCCCTTTTGATTTCTTCAGTAACCTGTGGGTTATTTAGAAACATATTGTTAAATCTCCATGTGTTTGTGTTTATTACAGTTTTTTTCTTGTAACTGATATCTAGTCTCATGGCACTGTGGTCAGAGAAGATGCTTGATATAATTTCAATTTTCTTAAATTTACTGACATTTGATGTGTGACCCAAGATATGGTCTATCCTGGAGTATGTTCCACATGTGCTTCAGAAGGAGGTGTATCCTTCTGCATTTGGATGGAATGTCCTGAAGATATCAGTGAGATCCATCTCATCTAATGTATCATTTAAGACTTGTGTTTCCTTATTAATTTTCTGTTTTGATGATCTGTCCATTGGTGTGAGTGGGGTGTTAAAGCCTCCTACTATTATTATGTTACTGTCAATTTCTCCTTTTATGTCTGTTAGTGTTTGTCTTATGTATTGAGGTGCTCCTCTGTTGTGTACATAGGTATTTACAATTGTTATGTCTTCCTCTTGGATTGATGCCTTGATCTTTATGTAGTGTACTTCCTTATCTCTTGAAATCTTTATTTTAAGGTCTATTTTGTCTGATATGAAGATTGCTACTCCAGCTTTCTTTTGCTTCCCATTTGCATGGAATATAGTTTTCCATCCTCTCACTTTCAGTCTATATGTGTCTTGAGGTCTAAAGTGGGTTTTTTGTAGACAGCATATATGGGTCTTGCTTCTGTATCCATTCAGCCAGAGTGTGTCTTTTGGTTGGAGCATTTAATCCATTTACATTTAAAATAATTATTGAGATATATGTTCCTATTGCCATTTTCTTAAATGGGGTTGATTTTGTAGCTCTTTTTTCTTCTTTTGTATTTCTTGACTATATAAGTCCCTTTAACATTTGTTGTAAAGCTGGTTTGGTGGTACTGAATTCTCTTAACTTTTGCTTGTCTGAAAAGCTTTTTATTTCTCCATCAATTTTGAAGGAGATCCTTGCTGGGTACAGTAATCTTGGTTGTAGAGTTTACCTTTCAGTACTTTAAATATATCCTGCCATATTTCCTTTTGGCCTGCAAGTTTCTGCTGAAAGATCAGCTGTTAAGCGTATGGTGTTTCCCTTGTATGTTACTTGTTGCTTCTCCCTTGCTGCTTTTCTTCCTTTGTGTTTAGTCTTTGTTAGTTTGATTAGTATGTGTCTTGGCATGTTTTTCCTTGGGTTTATCCTGTATGGGACTTTTTGTGCCTCTTGGACTTGATCAACTATTTCCATTTCCATGTTGGGGAAATTTTCAACTATAATCTCTTCAAAATTTTTCTCATACCCTTTATTTTTTCTCTTCTTCTTCTGGGACCCCTATAATTCAAATGTTGGTGTGTTTGATATTGTCCCAGAAGTCTCTAAGATGATCCTCAGTTCTTTTCATTCTTTTTACTTTATTCTGCTCTTCAGAAGTTATTTCCACCATTTTATATTCCAGCTCACTGATTTGTTCTTTTGCTTCAGATATTCTGCTCTTGATTCCTTCTAGAGTATTTTTAATTTCAAAAATTGTGTTGTTTGTCTCTGTATGTTTATTCTTTAATTCTTCTAGGCCTTTGTTAATTTATTCTTGAATTTTCTCCATTTTGTTTTCAAGGTTTTTGATCATCTTTACTATCATTATTTGGAATTCTTTTTCAGGTAGTTTGCCTATTTCCTCTTCATTTATTTGGACTTCTGTGTTTCCAGTTTATTCCTTCATTTGTGTAGTATTTCTCTGCCTTTTCACTATTTTTTTTTAATTTAATTTTATTTTTAAACTTTACATAATTGTATTAGTTTTGCCAAATATCACAATGAATCTGCCACAGGTATACATGTGTTCCCCATCCTGAGCCCTCCTCCCTCCTCCCTCCCCATACCATCCCTCTGGGTCGTCCCAGTGCACTAGCCCCAAGCATCCAGTATCGTGCATCGAACCTGGACTGGCAACTCGTTTCATACATGATATTTTACATGTTTCAATGCCATTCTCCCAAATCTTCCCACCCTCTCCCTCTCCCACATAGTCCATAAGACTGTTCTATACATCAGTGTCTCTTTTGCTGTCTTGTACACAGGGTTATTGTTACCATCTTTCTAAATTCCATATATATGTGTTAGTATACTGTATTGGTGTTTTTCTTTCTGGCTTACTTCACTCTGTATAATATATATATTTTTAACTTATTGTGTTTGAGGTCTCCTTTTTCCAGGCTTCAAGGTTGAATCTTTCTGCCTTTTGGTTTCTGCCCTCCTAAGGTTGGTCCAGTGGTTTGTGTAAGCTTTGTATAGGGTGAGATTTGTGCTGACTTTTTCTTTGTTTGTTTGTTTTTCCTCTGATGGGCAAGGCTAAGTGAGGTGGTAATCCTGTCTGCTGATGATTGGGTTTGTATTTTTGTTTTGTCTGTTGTTTAGGTGAGGCGTTCTGCACAAGGTACTACTGGTGGTTGGGTGATGCCAAGTCTTGTATTCAGGTGTTTTCCTTTGTGTGAGTTGTCACTATTTGATACTCCCTAGGGTTAATTCTCTGGTAATCTAGGGTCTTGGAGTCAGTGCCCCCACTCCAAAGACTTGGGCTTGATCTCTGGTAAGGAACAAAGATTCCACAAGTGGTTTATTATGGCATTAAGTGAGACTAAAACAAATATCCAAAAGTGAGAAGCCAAAGATGAACCCCAGACAAATGGCAGATACAAAATAATGCAAATAATAATGAAAATAATGGAATATACACATATACATATACACCCATGAGCAAAGTAAAAGCAATCCAATAAAAATAAAGTACAGTAGACTGACCCAGTGAACAAAGGAAATCAAAAATTATATTTACCAGTTAAGAACAAAACTAAAGCACAAACTCAAAAACAAAACTAAAGCAGGGTGCCAACTGAGGAATAAAGCAATGAAAATAAAACTAACAAAATGTTGAGAGGAAAGGAAAGAAAGAAAAGAAAGGAAGAATAGATATGCAAAGTTAAACAGAGGTAGATGAAGAGGATTTATATAAATTAAAGATTAATTGCAAGGGGGAAAGAACAGTAGGAAAGGCAAACAAAGGAATAAATGTAGAAAAAATATAATAGGTTTAAAAAAATTAAAATTATAAAAAAGAGAAAAGAAAAAATGTATTTTATTTTTAAAAATATTGTTACCATTGTTATGTTAATAAATTAGTAATAGATCTGAAATAAGTTTAATTTGACAATTTTTTAATTTAAAATAATAAGAGAAGCCTCCAAAAGATCTCACAGAGACAAAGAAAGAATAAGAAATCTATGGTAAACTGGTAATGAAAATAATTATAACCACATAAACAGACATTCAAAATATAAGATAAACTATTTTAGGATTATAAAATTAGAATACTTTTATGAAATAGTCTTCTCTGAAAACATACAACTCCTGAAAAATCTTAAAACTTGAATTTATCACTAACCATAAAAGAAGCTGGAAAATATTATTTTCCAATTACCTCTCAAAAAATCCTCAGGGCCATATGGCTTTATTGATATGTCCTTTCAAACTTTTGACAAATAGATAATTGGTATGATACATGCACTGTTTTGGAAACAGTGGGAAAGATGGAAAGCTGTTCCTTTCATTTTATGAAGCTAAGATGGCCTTAATATCAAACCCTTAAAAAATACAGAGAAAAATAAGAAAACCATAAGACAAACATCATTTATGAACAAAAATTAAAAAAAACCAAAGCAAATTTAATTGTAAAAGTACTTTCAAAGAGTCATTCAATATGATCAAAAGAATTTATCCCAGAATATTAGCAAATCCAGTCTTATAATACATCACAGGTCCTGTAACACAGCACATCAGAAGTTCCTCTCTTATTAAAAAAATTTTTTAATTCATTCAACAAATATTTGAGTTGAGCTGAGTCCCTTCAGTTCACTGTTTACTATGTGCCAGATACTGCTAAAAATGCTGGAGATGCCTTTCTCGAGCTTATATTTAATGGGAGTAAGACAGTAAATAAAAAAAGAATAATAGAATATGTTAGTTGGTGCTGAATGCTGTGGAAAAAATTAAGTAAGGAAAAGTGACAGAAATTGCTATTTTAAATAGGATGGTCAGAAAAGGCTGAATGGAGATAACATTTGGGCAGAGTCCTGAAGAAGGTAAGGGAGCTAGCCACGTGGACCTAAAGGAGAGAAGAGTTCTGGGCAGAATTTATAGCAAGTGTAAAGGCCCCGAGGCAGCACTCTGCCTGGTGTACTGAGAAGAGCAGGAAAGCCAATGGGGTTTGAGAGGATGTGCAAGGGGGCATGGTAGGAGATTAAGCCCAAGCACTGGGGGAATATAAGACCAAGCCTGTAAACGAAGGAGTGAGATGGAAATCCAACTGATCATTGTGAACAAAAAATGCATGACCTGACACCTTAAAAGGATGACTCTGGCTACTGTGGCGAAGAACAGAACGTAGCTCAGTAAAGGTGGAAGCAGGGTAAGGTCTGCAGGCTGTTGTAATAATCTAGATGAGGGGTATGGCGAGAAGTGGTTGGATCCTGTGTGTGTATGATGCTGCCTGAGCTGATGAGATTTACTGATGATTTGGATAGGAGGTCTTAAAAGAAAGAAAAGGAGAACAAATGACTTTAAATTTGGACTGAGACACTGGAAGACTGCAGATTGTCATCTTTGAACACTCAACATCCATTTTCTGATTTTCAAATTATTAGTAAACATGGAATATCAGGAAGGAATATACTCCTAACTATGATAAAGAATAGATATTTCAAAACAGCTAATATTATGAGTAATGGCAAAATGTCAGTGGCAGTCAAGATATAATTTTTTAAAAATAACCAAGAGTTTATAATGGAGAAAAACTGAGAAAACACTTAATATCATTCAATAGTAGACTGAACAAATTGTGATAGAGATATATAATGAAGACAGAGGAGCCATGGGGTCACCAGAGTTGAATATGACTTAGTGACTAAACCACACCACCGCAAAATATTTAGTAGCGCGGTGAAACGACATATTGGTTTAATAGAAGAGGGTACCAAACAGAACATAAAATGTAATACTGTGCATGCATGCTAAGCTGCTTCAGTTGTGTCCAACTCTATCTGACCCCATGGACTTTAGTTCACCAGGCTCCTCTGTCCATGGGATTCTCTAGGCAAGAATACTGGAGTAGGCTGCCATGACCTTCACCAGAATGTAATACTAGCTTTCTTTAAATATATATGAATATATATTTAGAAACTAAGGACTGGAAGGGAAAATGTGATGCATCTCTAAGTGATTTTTTTCTTTACATTTTTCTATATTCTTTATAAATTTATGTATGGAATTATTTTCTTTTATAATCAGAAAGACCATAAATACTATTTTGAAAAAGAAATACATGCAAAAACTGATTCACAGCTTACTCTCACATGCTTTGAGTAAGTGATAGGTGAACAACCAAGAGTGAACTAAAATAATGGAGGCTCCTCACTTACTCAAAACTATATATAATGGGACGTCCATGGTGGTCTAGTTGGCTAAGATTCTGTGCTCCCAAGACAGAAGGCATGGGTTCAATCCCCAGCCAGGGAACTGGATCCCACATTTTGAACTCAGAGTTTGCATGCTACAACTAAAGATCCCACATACTGCAACTAAAATCCAGTACAGTCAAATAAATATTTTCAAAAACTATATAATAATCTCTGTAAGACCATGTGTTGGAGAGTCAGAGCAAAGGCTCATTTTCATTGGCTGCTGGGAGGCTTGGGGGTCCAAGGAGGCTTTCACACCATATTCTTCATCTTCATCAATCCCTCCAATCTCCCACCTCTTGTTATAAAACATGTGAGCCCAACTGAGGGACCTTCCCTGTAAGAGGCTGTTTCATTTCACCAACCTGACACTGGACAGGTTAGAAAGGCAACTTCGTAGGAGAACACTGCGGACTCATGGATTACTGCTTACAGATGCTACTAATTGAAAAGCAGAGACATTACTTTGCCAACAAAGGTCCGTCTAGTCAAGGCTATGGTTTTTCCAGTGGTCATGTATGGATGTGAGAGTTGGACTGTGAAGAAAGCTGAATGCCGAAGAATTGATGCTTTTGAACAGTGGTGTTGGAGAAGACTCTTGAGAGTCCCTTGGACTGCAAGGAGATCCAACCAGTCCATTCTAAAGGAGATCAGCCCTGGGATTTCTTTGGAAGGAATGATGCTAAAGCTGAAACTCCAGTACTTTGGCCACCTCATGCTAAGAGTTGACTCATTGGAAAAGACTCTGATGCTGGGAGGGATTGGGGGCAGGAGGAGAAGAGGACGACAGAGGATGAGATGGCTGGATGGCATCACTGACTCGATGGATGTGAGTCTGAGTGAACTCCGGGAGTTGGTGATGGACAGGGAGGCCTGGCGTGCTGCGATTCATGGGGTTGCAAAGAGTCGGACACGACTGAGCAACTGAACTGAACTGAACTGAAAATTAAACAAGGGACAATCTCCCAGAACCCAAGCCTTTGGGAAACATAAAGCAGCAAGTGTTAGTCACTCAGTCATGTCCAACTCTTTGTGACCCCATGGACTGTAGCCCATCAGTCTCTACTGTCCATGAAACTCTCCAGGCAAGAATACTGGAGCAGGTAGCCATTCCCTTCTCCAGGGGATCTTCCCAACTCAGGGTTAGAACCTTTACCATCTGAGATTCTTTACTGTCTGAGCCACCAGGGAAGACCACCTTTAAAGCAGCACACACTCAAATCAGCCTTTTGTGATGCTTTGCTTCTCGGTGCTTTCACCTCTTGCTCCCTCGGCTCCATCTTTGTTTCCTTGTTGCACTTTCTGTTCTGTCTTACAGAGACATGCGCTGCTAGGACAACCAAACTCTACATGACCTGAGGCTCACTACAGCTCAACAGTCATCAGATTACTGTACACACTGGGGTAAATCGGGGAAGCCCCACCACATACTGGGAAAAGGTTTTGCAAGAGCCTGTCTAAAGGTCCTGTTTGAAGGCTGTCTTGTCAATTTACTTTAAGTCATATTTTCATTTGTTCATAGAAACAATCCAGAAGGCAACTATCTCTGTGTTATAGACTGAAAGCATTCACACAGGGCCAGGTGAACACAAAGGAAGATCTGGACTGTCTACAGACCTAGGAGAGAACTAGGAGACTGATTTGAGGGTTCCTGGGGAGATACTCATGCTAGTGATTTCAAACTTTGGGTTTGTAGCAAAATTATCCGAGCAACCTCTTAAAAATGAAAATCACTGAACCCAATTCATAGCCTTGAAGCACAACTATTACTCTATGATTCACTAATGCAGTGTCTCTGAGATGAACTCCAGACTACCTGCATCAGAATCCGTTCTTTGCTAAAAGTAAGCTTGCCTTCTGCACATGATATATCTGGAGTGTCAGCACATAGAAAAATACCTCATTCTTTTAAAGTGATTGTATAGAATTTCAATGCTTGGATTTACTGTGATTTTTAACCAAAGTCTATTGATGGCCATTTAAATTCAGTTCAGTTCAGTCGCTCAGTTGTGTCTGACTCTTTGCAACCCCATGAACTGCAGCAAGCCAGGCCTCCCTGTCTATCAACAACTGCCGGCGCTTACTCAAACTCATGTCCATAGCTTTAACTAGATGGACCTTTGTTGCCAAAGTAATGTTTCTGCTTTTTAATATGCTGTCTAGATTGGTCATAACTTTTTTTCCAAGGAGCAAGTGTCTTTTAATTTCATGGCTGCAGTCACCATCTGCAGTGATTTTGGAGCCCCCCAAAATAAAGTCTCTCACTGTTTTCATTGTTTCCCCATCTATTTGCCATGAAGTGATGGGACCAGATGCCATAATCTTAGCTTTTTGAATGCTGAGTTTTAAGTCAGCTTTCTCACTCTCATTTTTCACCTTCATCAAGAGGCTCTTTAGTTCTTCTTCACTTTCTGCCATAAGGGTGGTGTCATCTGCATATCTGAGGTTATTGATATTTCTCCTGGCAATCTCGATTCTAGTTTGTGCTTCATCCAGCCCAGTATTTCTCATAATGTACTCTGCATATAAGTTAAATAAGCAGGGTGACAGTATACAGCCTTGACGTACTCCTTTCCCAATTTGGAACCAGTCTATTGTTCCAGGTCTGGTTCTAACTGTTGTTTCTTGACCTGCATACAGATGTCTCAGGAGGCAGGTGAGGTGGTCTTCCCATCTCTTGAAGAATTTTCCACATTTAAGTAGTTTTTAGTTAATAAACTTCTTTGGTTCTGTATCTTTGGATTTAGTAGTGTAATAAACTCTAGTCATGCTAAGCCTATTTTAAGTTTCAGAGGTACACAGAGGCAGCACCAACCTGCATGTTCCTAAAACCAAGTTGTAAGAGCAAAAACCTTCTGCACTTTAAATAAATTTGGCTCTTTGACACTTCATTCCACACACAATGTGCCCTCAGGACGGTTGATTCCAAACAACAGTGGTAGACTAGCTCCAGCAGCATCGTCTGAAGAACTTTAGAATAGAGCAGCCTCATCTCAAAGATTCTACTTTCAGATTCAGGTGGGTCCCAGGAATCCAAAGTCTAGGAAAATTTCCAGGTGACGCTAATGCACAGCCAGGTTCAAAAAATCACTGCCAAGGGGACCATGTTCAAGAGTTTCCAAAATTGAGCGGGCTTTCCTTGTGGCTCACCTGGTAAAGAATCCGCCTGCAATGCAGGAGACCTGGGTTCCATCCTCGGGTTCGGAAGATCCCCTGGAGAAGGGAAAGGCTACCCATTCCAGTATTCTGGCCTGGAATATTCCATGGACTGTATAGTCCATGGGGTCGCAGAGTAGGACAAGACTGAGCGACTTTCATTTCACTTCACTTCAAAATTGAAAAGCAGAAAACAGTCACTAGATGGCAACCTCTCTCTTTCTTTCTCTTTTTTTTTTTTTTCTTAGTTTTTAACACAAAATTTAGCAAAGTCCTTGAGAGCATCTTTTTTTTTCCTTCGTATTCATGATTAAATTCAGAGACATCTCCCTATAGGAGGTTTTTTGTTTTTTTTTTTAACACACAAGCAGGTGCCTGTCTTTTATAATGCCCATATCCCATTGTTTTTGAACTCCCTAATCAAAAACAAGAGCTCTTTTGTTCGAATAGTCCCTCCAGAAACTAAATCCTGCTTTTGTTTGTACACATTTCTCCTATAAAATTCTGAATTTCCTGTTTCCTAAGATAATAATTGGAATTTATCTTAACTGGAAATATCTCTTTTCTTTCTTACTAATGTCTGGATCTCATTAAAGCTAAAGACCATCTGTGCTCAGTTTTGTGAGGCTAATCCACCCAAGAGTCTGAAATGCAGTACTTGGATGCAATCTCAAAAATGACAGAATGATCTCTGTTCATTTCCAAGGCAAACCATTCAATATCACAGTAATCCAAGTCTATGCCCTGACCAGTAATGCTGAATAAGCTGAAGTTGAACAGTTCTATGAAGACCTACAAGACCTTCTAGAACTAACACCCAAAGAAGATGTCCTTTTCATAATAGGGGACTGGAATGCAAAAGTAGGAAATCAAGAAATACCTGGAGTAACAGGCAAATTTGGCCTTGGAGTACAGAATGAAGCAAGGCAAAGGCTAATAGAGTTTTGCCAAGAGAATGCACTGGTCATAGCAACACCTTCCAACAACACATGAGAAGACACTACACATGGACATCACCAGATGGTCAACACCGAAATCAGATTGATTATATTCTTTGCAGCCAAAGATGGAGAAGCTCTATACAGTCAACAAAGCCAGGACAAGGAACTGACTGTGGCTCAGATTAACTCCTTATTGCCAAATTCAGACTGAAATTGAAGAAAGTAGGGAAAACCACTAAACTATTCAGGTATGACTTAAATCAAATCCCTTACAATTATACAGTGGAAGTGACAAATAGATTCAAGGGATTAGATCTGATAGACAAAGTACCTGAAGAACTATGGAGAGAAGTTAAGACATTATACAGGAGGCAGGGAACAAGACCACCCCCAAGAAAAAGAAATGCAGAAAGACAAGATGGTAGTCTGAGGAGGCCTTACAAAGAGCTGAGAAAAGAAGAAGTGAAAGGAAAAGGAAAAAAGGAAAGATATACCCATTTGAATGCAGAGTTCCAAAGAATAGTTAGGAGAGATAAGAAAGACTTCCTCAGTGATCAATGCAAAGAAATAGAGGAAAACTAGAGATGGGAAAGACTAGAGATCTTTTCAAGAAAATTAGAGATACCAAGGGAATATTTCATGCAAAGATGGGCTCAATACAGGACAGAAATGGTATGGACCTAACAGAAGTAGAAGATATTAAGAAGGGGTGGCAAGAATACACAGAACTATACAAAACAGATTTTCATGATCCAGATAATCATGATGGCATGATCACTCACCTAGAGCCAGACATTCCAGGAATGTCTGGAATGACAAGACATCCTGAAATGCAAAGTCAAGTGGGCCTTAGGAAGCATCACTATGAACAAAGCTAGTGGAGGTGATGGAATTCCAGTTGAGCTATTTCAAATCCTGAAAGATGATGCTGTGAAAGTGCTGCACTCAATATGCCAGCAAATTGGAAAACTCAGTAGTGGCCACAGGACTGGAAAAGGTCAGTTTTCACTCCAATCCCAAAGAAAGGCAATGCCAAAGAATGCTCAAGCTACTGTGCAATTGCACTCATCGCACACGTTAGCAAAGTAATGCTCAAAATTCTCCAAGCCAGGCTTCAGCAGTATGTGAACCGTGAACTTCCAGATGTTCAAGCTGGATTTAGAAAAGCTAGAGGAACCAGAGATCAAATTGCCAACATCCGTTGGATCATCAAAAAAGCAAGAGAGTTCCAGTAAAACATCTACTTCTGCTTTATTAACTCTGCCAAAGCCTTTGACTGTGTGAATCACAACAAACTGTGGAAAATTCTTCAAGAGATGGGAAGACCAGACCACCTCACCTGCCTCCTGAAACATCTGTATGCAGGTCAAGAAGCAACAGTTAGAACTGGACATGGAACAACAGACTGGTTCCAAATCGGGAGAGGAGTACATCAAGGCTGTATATTGTCACCCTGCTTATTTAACTTATATGCAGAGCACATCATGAGAAATGCTGGGCTGGAAGAAGCACAAGTTGGAATCAAGATTGCCAGGAGAAATACCAATAACCTCAGATATGCAGATGACACCACCCTTATGGCAGAAAGTGAAGAACTAAAGAGCCTCTTGATGAAAGTGAAAAGTAGAGAGTGAAAAAGTTGGCTTAAAACTCAACATTCAGAAACCGAAGATCATGGTATCTGGTCCCATCACTTAATGGCAAATAAATGGGGAAACAGTGAGAGATTTTATTTTGGGGGGCTCCAAAATCACTGCAGACGGTGACTGCAGCCATGAAATTAAAAGACGCTTGCTCCTTGGAAGAAAAGCTATGACCAACCTAGACAGCATATTAAAAAGCAGAGACATTATTTTGGCAACAAAGGTCCATCTAGTCAAAGCTATGGTTTTTCCAGTAGTCATGTATGAATGTGAGAGTTGGACTATAAAGAAAGCTGAGTGCCAAAGAATTGATGCTTTTGTTGGAGAAGACGCTTGAGAGTCCCTTGGACAGCAAGGAGATCCAACCAGTCCATCCTAAAGGAAATCAGTCCTGAATATTCATTGGAAGGACTGGTGCTGAAGCTGAAACTCCAATACTTTGGCCACCTGATGCAAAGAGCTGACTCATTGGAAAAGGCCCAGATGCTGGGAAAAATTGAGGGCAGGAGGAGAAGAGGGCAACAGAGGATGAGATGGTTGGATGGCATCACCGACTCACTGGACATGAGTTTGAGCAAGCTCCGGGAGTTGGTGATGGACAGGGAAGCCTGGAGTGCTGCAGTCTGTGGGGTCACAAAGAGTCAGACATGACTGAGCGACTTACTGAGCTGAACTGAACTCAGTCCCAGCACCCTGACATGAATAGTCTGCCATTCTTTCTCTAACTTGGCCCATAGAGGAACCTAGATTCTTGAAAGGAACCTCAGAGGTCATCTAGTCCAATGCTCACCTAAAGCTAAAGATCACTTTCTTTCATCCCTAATAGCTAGTCATTTTGCCATTGCTTAAATACTTACATTAACAAGGAGCATACTACCTTGCACTTCTGGTTCTAGGCAGAGTAATCATTTTCTTTCCACCTGACATCTTTCAAATTAAACCTTTTTCAATAACTTTTCATACAACCTGTCACCATGCTCATCACTTCCATTTACCTGGGCACTATGTCCACAGGTCACCTACGCATCTCAGCACACAGTGTGATAGTGACCTCCCTTACTCTGGCCACTCACTCCTGTTAATATAGTCTAGGATTGTGGTAGATTTCTTGACAGCTACAAAAATGCCTGTTCCAGTGCTTGACCCGGCAAACAGGCTGAATTAATATCAGTTTCATTTGCTTCTTGTTTAATTCCTAATGATATAAGTTCCAACCTCTTCCTGTTTTTTGTTTGCTTGTTGCTTGCTCCATTAGAACCAATATCAGACCACCTCTGCCCTTTATACTGTTATTATACAATTTACTTTCAGAAACAAAATGCCTAATGTAATATTTCATAAGTAGCTCAGCTGGTAAAGAATTTGCCTGCAATGCAGGCGACCCCAGTGCAATTCCTGAGTCAGGAAGATCTCCTGAAGAAGGGATAGGCTACCTGCTCCAGTTTTCTTGGGCTCCCTTCATGGCTCAGATGGTTAAGAATCCACCTGTAATGTGGGAGACCCGGGTTGGGAAAATCTCCTGGAGAAGGGAATGGCTACCCACTCCAGTATTCTTGCCTGGAGAATTCCCTGGACAGAGGAGCTGTACTGTTTTATCAATATTTTGGGGGCCTTGGTTTTATGATCTTATATATTAACTATCAAGACTTCCCAGATGGCTCATGGGTCCTACCAGGTTTTTGAGATGCAAATATATCATTACCTTGAGGCATTCATCTCAGCTATTTGCAAGAATTCAAACAGGGTAGAGGGTAGGACAGTGCCCCAGTGCATAATGATGTTGGCTCCCCTATGCTCTTCACTATATCCTAACCTGTAAAACCAGTTGTTGTTGCTGTTGTTGTCGTCGATGTGTTAATGTTCAGTTGCCCAGTCACATCCAACTCTTTGAGACCCCATGGACTGTAGTACCCGAGGCCTCTCTGTCCCTCACCACCTCCCGAAGTTTGCCCAAGTTCATGTCTATGGCATTGGTGATTCCATCCAGCCATCTCATCCTTTGATGCCCTCTTCTCTTTCGGCCCTTAATCTTTCCCATTATCCGGGACTTTCCCAATGAGTCAGCTGTTTGTATAAGGTGACCAAAATACTAGAGCTTCAGATTCAACATCAGTCCTTCCAATGAGTATTCAGGGTTGATTTCCCTTAAGATTGACTGGTTTGATCTCCTTGCTGTCCAAGGGACTCTCAAGGTGTCTTCTCCAACACCACAGTTTGAAGTCATCAATTCTTTGGCACCCTGCCTTCTTTACGGTCCAACTCTCACAACCATTTGTGATCACTGGGAAGATGATAGTCTTGACTATACAGACCTTTGTCAGCCGAGTAAAGGCTCTGCTTTTCAACACACTATCTAGGTTTGTCATAACTTCCCTATCAAGAAACAATCATCTGATTTCATAACTGCAGTCACCATCCACAGTAATTTTAGAGCCCACGAAGAGGAAATCTATCACTACTTCCACCAGTAATATTACTAAAATCAGAACAATGACAAAAACTATACAAAAAATGTGATAGTGTACATTTAAAAGAAATAATACCTTATTTCACCACTCCTTTTCAACATCATATAGGAAGTTCTTGCTAAGGCAACAAAAGTTGGGGGGAAAGGTATACATATTAGGAAGGAGGGCATAAGATTGTTTTTGTTCATAGGAGACATGATTGTCTATACAGAAAACCTGAAAGAATCAACAATAGTAAACTCCTGGAACTAATAAGTAATGATAGAGAGGTTGCAGGGAACAAGTTAATATATAAAAATCAACTGCTTTCCTGTATATCAGAAATGAACAAGTAGAATTTGAAATTAAAAACACAATACCACTTACATTGTTGTTGTTTAGTCTCCAAGTCGTGTCTGACTCTTTTGCAATGCCATGGACTGTGGCCCCCCAGCCTCCTCTGTCCGTGGGATTTCCCAGGCAAGAATACTGGAGTGGTTTGCCATTTCCTACTCTAGGGGATCTTCCTGGACCAGGAATTGAGCCTGAGTATCCTGCATCTCCTGTACTGGCAGATGGATTCTTTCCACTGAGCCATGAAGAGAGCCCATCCACCTGACTTCAAGACTTACTAAAAAGCTATAGTAGTCAAGACAGTATTGTCCTGGTGAAAAACTAGACAAATAGATCAATGGAACAGAATAGAGAGCCCAGAAATAGACCCACATAAACACAGTCAACTGATCTTTGACAAAGGAACAAAAACAAAATAATATAGCAAAGATAGTCTCCTGAGCAAGTGGTGATGGAAAATGAAACATCCACATGCAAAAAATTGAATCTAGATACAGACTTTACACCGTTCACAAAAATTAACTCAAATTGGATCATAAACATAAATGTAAAATGCAAAACTATTATATAACTGCTAGAATATCACATGGGAGAAAACTAAGAGGACCTTGGGGATGGCAATGGCTACTTAGATACAACATCGAACATAGTCCATGAAAGAAATAATTCATAAGCTGGACTTCATTAAAACTGAAAACTTGTGGTATGTGAAAGATAATGTCAAGAGGCTTAAAAAACAAGCTACAGACTGAGAGAAAATATTTGCAAAAGATATGCCTGATAAAGGACAATTGTCTAAAATATACAAAGAATTCTTAATATTCAACATGAGAAAACAAGAACCTAATGAAAAAAATTGGTCAAAGACCTTAACAGATGCCCATCACAGAAGATATCCAAATGATAAATAAACATATGAAAAGGTGTTCCACACCATATGTCATCAGGAAATGCAAAATAAAGCAACATGAATTACCAGTACACATTCTTCTATTAGAGTGGCCAAAATCCACAACACTGACAATACCAAGCCAGCCAGGATGTGTAGCAACAGGGACTCATATATTGCTGATGGAAATGCAATATGGTATAGCCACTTTGGAAGACAGCTTAGCAGAATCTTACAACCAAACATATTCTTATATGACTCAGTAATCACTTTCCTTGAAATTTACCCAAAGGAGCTGAAAATATGTTCACACAAAAACCTGCACATGGATATTTATAGTAGTTTTATTCATAATTGCCCAAAGTGGGAAGCAACCAAGATGCCCTTCAGCTTGAAAGGATATATAAAAGGCAATATATCCAGACAGTGAAATATTATTCAGCACTAAAAGGAAATGAGCTCTCAAGCCATAAAAATATGTGAAGGAAATTTAAGTTCATATTACTAAGTGAAAGAAGCCAATCTGAAAAAAAGCTATCTATGTATGATCTCAACTATATGACATTCTAGAAAAGGCAAAACTATGGCAACAATAAGAAGATCAGTTGGGGAACAACAAGATCAGTTGGGGAGGAGGGAATGAATAGGCAGAAAAAGAGGATTTTTAGGGTGGTGTAAATATTTTGTATAATGCTATAATTATGAACACACACACTATACTTGATCTTAGCCAAAAGGTAACAGGCAAATTTGGCCTTGGAATACGGAATGAAGCAGGGCAAAGACTAATAGAGTTTTCCCAAGAAAATGCACTGGTCATAGCAAACATCCTCTTCCAACAACACAAGAGAAGACTCTATACCTGGACATCACCAGATGGTCAACACAGAAATCGGATTGATTATATTCTTTGCAGCCAAAGATGGAGAAGCTCTATACAGTCAGCAAAAACAAGACCAGGAGCTGACTGTGGCTCAGACCATGAACTCCTTATTGCCAAATTCAGACTGAAATTGAAGAAAGTAGGGAAAACCACTAGACCATTCAGGTATGACCTAAATCAAATCCCTTATAATTATACAGTGGAAGTGAGAAATAGATTTAAGGGCCTCGATCTGATAGATAGAGTGCCTGATGAACTATGGAATGAGGTTCGTGACATTGTACAGGAGACAGGGGTCAACACCATCCCCATGGAAAAGAAATGCAAAAAAGCAAAATGGCTGTCTGAGGAGGCCTTACAAATAGCTGTGAAAAGAAGAGAAGCGAAAAGCAAAGGAGAAAAGGAAAGATATAAACATCTGAATGCAGAGTTCCAAAGAATAGCAAGAAGAGATAAGAAAGCCTTCTTCAGCGATCAATGCAAAGAAATAGAGGAAAACAACAGAATGGGAAAGACTAGAGATCTCTTGAAGAAAATCAGAGATGCCAAAGGAACATTTCATGCAAAGATGGGCTCAATAAAGGACAGAAATGGTATGGACCTAACAGAAGCAGAAGATATTAAGAAGAGATGGCAAGAATACACAGAAGAACTGTACAATAAAGATCTTCACGACCCAGATAATCACGATGGTGTGATCACTCATCTAGAGCCAGACACCCTGGAATGTGAGTCAAGTGGGCCTTAGAAAGCACCACTACGAACAAACCTAGTGGAGGTGATGAATTCCAGTTGAGCTATTCCAAATCCTGAAAGATGATGCTGTGAAAGTGCTGCACTCAATATGCCAGCACATTTGGAAAACTCAGCAGTGGCCACAGGACTGGAAAAGGGCAGTTTTCATTCCAATCCCAAAGAAAGGCAATGCCCAAGAATGCTCAAATTACCGCACAATTGCACTCATCTAACACGCTAGTTAAGTAATGCTCAAAATTCTCCAAGCCAGGCTTCAGCAATATATGAACCGTGAACTTCCAGATGTTCAAGCTGGTTTTAGAAAAGGTAGAGGAACCAGAGATCAAATTGCCAACATCCGCTGGATCATGGAAAAAGCAAGAGAGTTCCAGAAAAACATCTATTTCTGCTTTATTGACTATGCCAAAGCCTTTGACTGTGTGGATCACAATAAACTGTGGAAAATTCTGAAAGAGATGGGAAGATCAGACCACCTGACCTGCCTCTTGAGAAATCTGTACGCAGGTCAGAAAGCAACAGTTAGAACTGGACATGGAACAACAGACTGGTTCCAAATAGGAAAAGGAGTACATCAAGGCTGTATATTCTCACCCTGCTTATTTAACTTATATGCAGAGTACATCATCGGAGCAGGCAATGGCACCCCACTCCAGTACTCTTGCCTGGAAAATCCCATGGACGGAGGAGCCTGGTGGGCTGCAGTCCATGGGGTCGCTAAGAGTCGGAGACAACTGAGCGACTTCACTTTCACTTTTCACTTTCGTGCATTGGAGAAGGAAATGGCAACCCACTCCAGTGTTCTTGCCTGGAGAATCCCAGGGACGGGGGAGCCTGGCGGGCTGCCATCTATGGGGTCTCACAGAGTTGGACACGACTGAAGCGACTTAGCAGCAGCAGTTAGCAGAGTACATCATGAGAAACGCTGGACTGGAAGAAACACAAGCTGGAATCAAGATTGCCAGGAAAAATATCAATAACCTCAGATATGCAGATGACACCACCCTTATGGCAGGAAGTGAAGAGGATCTCAAAAGCCTCTTGATGAAAGTGAAAGTGGAGAGTGAAAAAGTTGGCTTAAAGCTCAACATTCAGAAAACAAAGATCATGACATCCAGTCCCATCACGTCATGGGAAATAGATGGGGAAACAGTGGAAACAATGTCAGACTTTATTTTTCTGGGCTCCAAAATCACTGCAGATGGTGACTCTAGCCATGAAATTAAAAGACACTTACTCCTTGGAAGGAAAGTTATGACAAACCTAGATAGCATATTCAAAAGCAGAGACATTACTTTGCCAACAAAGGTCCGTCTAGTCAAGGCTATGGTTTTTCCTGTCGTCATGTATGGATGTGAGAGTTGGACTGTGAAGAAGGCTGAGCGCTGAAGAATTGATGCTTTTGAACGGTGGTGTTGGAAAAGACTCTTGAGAGTCCCTTGGACTGCAAGGAGATCCAACCAGTCCATTCTGAAGGAGATCAGTCCTGGGATTTCTTTGGAGAGAATGATGCTAAAGCTGAAACTCCAGTACTTTGGCCACCTCATGCTAAGAGTTGACTCATTGGAAAAGACGCTGATGCTGGGAGGGATTGGGGGCAGGAGGAGAAGTGGACGACAGATGTTGAGATGGCTGGATGGCATCACTGGCTCGATGTACGTGAGTCTGAGTGAACTCTAGGAGTTGGTGATGGACAGGGAGGCCTGGCGTGCTGCGATTCATGGGGTCACGAGGAGTCGGACACGACTGAGCGACTGAACTGAACTGAACTGATAATTATGAAAACACATCATTATACAGTTGCCCAAACCCATAGAATATATAACATCAAGTGCCGGGAGCTGGCATGAGGAGCTCCACCCGTGGCAAAGGTCATGAGGAAGGAAGCTCGGCATATGCAAAGGGGGGATCGAGCCTCAGGAGTCCCCCTGGAAATTCTCGAGCATCTACCCCCTAAACCAGAGTCTGCCTACTTTCTGCTTTGTGCTCTCACCTACACCTCTGACTTTACGGGGGGCTGTCCCCCACTACCTCTCTCTGAAAAAAGAGTTAACTTACAGCTCCTGTTAATAATTTCTGGATGTGACAGTGTTTCAACCTACAAATTCCTTTGGAAATCCTCTAGCCTGCCTGAATAGGTTTTTCTGGCCACATGTGATTGTTCAGAGCCTCCCAACTGTGAGAGGCATGAGATGTTCTAAACTGTCTAAATACAGATTGCTTTGAGCAGTTAAAAGATTGATTAGAAATTGTATTGGTGAAGGGTTTTTCACTTGTTGGGCCAATGTTTGCTGCTAAGTCTCCGTATCCCTTACCTACTGTGTCCTTGGCAGTGTATTGATTGATATAATGGGTGTATAGAAATGTAAGTAGTAGCCTCAATGTTTGTAACCTTGAACCCTTGAGTTAATTCTTTTCTTAATTGAGCCCACCTCACCTTTGCCCTATAGGAATGCAACTTTATCTAATGCTTTTGGAGGCTGGCGCCTGACTTTAGAATAATTACCTTTAGAGAAAAATAAGTTTCTTAAAATGTTAACAGGCCTCCTGGCTAGAAGATGATGTAAATCACCTAAACTTTTGCATATGATAAGTCTGAAAGCCTGGCTTCGATTAGGATCAGGGACTGCTGTCCTTGCATGACTCTCCCCCTTCCCCCATTATCCTCTATGCACAACTTAAGGTATAAAACTACTTTGGAAAATAAAGTACGCCTTTTTGTTCACCGAAATTTGGTCTCTCCATGTCGTTCTTTCTCTCACCTTCTGGCTGAATTTTTCCTCTGGGGCGGGGAAGCTCGTCAAGCTTACTAATTTTGCCTGGGCTTCTAAGATCTGACCGGGGAGGCCTTAGTGTCTCCTCTCCTTCGGGAGAACGGGAGGACGCCTGCGGCCTACGTAGGTGACACAAAATTCCTTATTTTGGAATTTTATTAGCTTTCCTCGTAAACCAAGTTATTCAGCCTCTTTTCTCCACTGAATTTCCTCACTGAGCTATCCTTATTTAACCACTCTTTATAGCTTTAATTAACATTTAAATAAGCTGTTGTTTCCTGATCGCTGAAGCCATCTCCCCTTCGCCAAGGTTGAAACCTAAGGTAATATATACATTTTGAATGATGTGTCAATGTAGGTTGATCCTTGGTAACAAATGTACCATCTGGTGAGTGATGTTGATAATGGGGGAAATTATGCACATAGGTGGAGGGAGTATGAGGGAAATCTCAGTACTTTCCTCTCAATTTTATTGTGAACCTAAAGTTGCTCTTTTAAAATTATTTTAAAAATAACAATAATAGATGACTTCTACTTCAGTGAAGATAGATTAGAGGTACTTTTCCCTATTCCTCTTGCTAAGCACAACTAATATATATGGACATGTGTTACAAATATAATGGACATACATATAAAACAAACCAGTGAAAACACTGAAAGGTGGAGAGAATTAGGCAGACTAGTCAGGGACCATGGGACCCAAGGAATGACAAGTTATTAAATTCCCTGGGTTTTCTTTTTGCTTTCTATATCTCTGACTTGGAGCTGAAGATATTGACAACATAGCAATGCCAACCAGAGTAGACCAAAAAAGCCCCAGCTGAAGCCTACACTCTGTGGTCAAAGGAACTGGAATGGGGTCACCTGGCAAGACTGAAAATTTTAGGCAATAATGGCTATACTTCTTAGTTATTTATTTATTATTTTTGGTTGTGCTGGGTCTTCATTGCTGTGTGGGTTTTCTCTAGTTGTCAGGAGCATGGGCTGCTCCTCAGTGCAGTTCGTGGCAGCTTCCCTGGTGGCTCACATGGTAAAGAATCTGCTTGCAAAGCAGGAGACCTGGGTTCAGTTCCTGGGTCAGGAAGGTCCTCTGGAGAAGGAAATGGCTACCCACTCTGGTATTCTTGCCTGGGAAATCCCATAGACAAAGTAGCCTGGTGGGCTACAGACCATGGGGTCACAAAGAGTCAGACATGACTGAGTGACTAAGACTGTCTCTCTTGTGAAGTACAGGCTCTAGGGCTCTCAGGCTTCAGCAGTTGCCGCTCCCAGGCTCTAGAGCACAGGCTCAGTAGTTGTGGTGTATGGGCTTGGTTGCCCCGTGGCATGTGGGATCTTCCCAGATCAGGGATCAAACTCGTGTGTCCTGCATTGGCAGGAGGATTCTTTACCACTGAGTCACCAGGGAACCTTAATGGGTATACTTCTGCCCCACGTCCCACACATACAAGCAAAGGGGAGCCCAGATTTCTATGCTCAAGAGACTATAACGAGGTACCCCAGTGCCCAACCCCACCACAGGATGGAGTCAGAGAAATCTAGAAAGGGAGCTGAAACTTTCATTTCAGCCTGCCTGTGGGGAGCTGGTCCTGTGGTGTCAATGGAGACCAAGTGGGAAGCCTGGGTCCACTCCCACCCAGCACCTTCCTGCTGAGGTGATATAGGGGAGATTTACTAAAGGGTTAAGACATTCACTATCACCCAGCAGTGATCATGCTACCCACCCAGGGTGCCAGTGGAGACCACATGGGGAGCCAGAAATCTCACTCCTGCCTGCAGTAATGCTGAACCACAGACACACAACACTGAATGTCCACAGAGCCCATGTGAGAAAACTGGGCTTCCATCTCTCCCTGACCCTGACGAGGTAGGGCATACTACTCACTGGCTGCTGTGGAGCCACAGAAGGTCAGCTAAAACAGAAATGAAATGAGATCTAGAGTTTGAGAATATATTATAAAAATATCTAGGACTCAACCAAAATATCCTGAACCAAATGAAAAAAATACATGCCATGAAACAATAGATGGCAACACAGAGATGACAGACATGTTAGAATTACCTAACAAATAACTTTAAAGCAATCATCATAAAATGCTTCAATGACCAATTAAATCAACACTTTGCACAAATGAAAAACAGAAAGTCTCAGAAAAGAAATAGAAGATATGAAGAACCAAATAGAACTTTTAGAACTAAACAATATAATAACTGAAGTAAAAAAAAAACTCAGTGGATGAGCTCAATAAAAGAATAAAGGGGACAGAGGAAACAATCAGTGAATACAGAGAGAAAATAGAAAAAAAGTGGAAAGACTCTAAGAGACCAGTGAGACTATCATATATGTTGAAACCTAATCCCCAGTGTCATGGTATTAGGAGGTGGAGCTTTCAGAAGGCAATTAAGTATCCACAAGAATGGAACTTAGTGCCCTTATAAATAAGACCCCAGAGAGCTCCCTTGCCTCTTTTGCTTTGTGAAGTTACAGGAAGATTCTTCTTCTTCCTGTAACTTCTTCTTCTACGAATCAGAAGTGGGCTGTTACTAGGCACTGAATCTGCAGGTGCCTTGATCTTGGACTTCCAAGCCTCTAGAAGTGTGAGAAATAAATGTTTGTTGTTTAAGCTACCCAGTCTATAACACTTTTTTATAGTGGCTCAAACAGACTAAGACAATGACTATCATAAACTTCTACAGAGTACTCTCAAAAATGTTTGCAACAAAACATTATGATACAAGTTTAATAGGTGAACATGACCACTTACAGGAGAAAACTCTCAAAAGATGTGGTATAATTAGTAGAATAAAAATGGTAAAGATCTACAGAGACAAGACCCAGCTATATAATTTGTGAGGCCCAGTATAAATGAAAATGCAAGGCTTCTCATTCAGAAAGCAGGGGGAATTGTTATTAAAGGTACTAAACTAGAAAACACCTTCTTTTCTCCTGTACACATCATCTGCTCAAGAGCAGGCTGCATTGTCCCATCAGACTTGACTTTAAAAACACAAGTTCAAAGATAATTATTAAGAATTTCAAGATGGCAACACCAGCGCATTAAATCAAGTGTGTGTCCCTTTTAGGTGTGGGTCTATGTGACAGCACAGCCCACCCAGCTGCCCATGGAGCAAGCCCTGCAGGAGGTCACTGCCATTCAGATACTACTAGGCTCTACTGATGCATATAAAAGCTAGAGACTGTCTTTATTTCTTCTTTTTTTCCCTATAAAAACTTCTTATGTTTTGTTTTTTTAATTAATTAGTTTTAATTGGAGACTAATTACTTTACAATATTGTAGTGGTTTTTGCCATACATTGATATGAATCAGCCATGGGTGTACATGTGTTCTCCATCCTGAACCCCCCTCCCGTCTCCCTCCCCATCCCATCCCTCAGGGTTATCCCAGTGCACCAGCCATGAGCACCCTGTCTCATGCATTGAACCTGGACTGGTGATCTATTTCACATATGTTAATATACACGTTTCAATGCTATTCTCTCAAATCATTCCACCCTGGCCTTCCCCCAGAGAGTCCAAAAATCTGTTCTTTACCTCTGTGTCTCTTTTGCTGTCTCCTATATGGGGTCATTGTTACCATCTTTCTAAATCCCATATATATGCGTTAATATGCTGTATTGGTGAAAAACTTCTTATATTTTAAATAGTTGTTTCCTTATAGATAAAATAGAAGAAGATTTAGATGAGATCAGGTGCATTCATGGTGGTATGGCTGTAGACAGAATAAGACGTGATCAAGGATGCTAAGAAGAGGTGTTTTAGTTGGGCATAAAAGTAAGACATTTTAAGTGGGGTGAGAGGCAGGAAGGCTCCTGGAGATAGTGTCTTTCTGGCTAGCTTACTGAGGTCAGCCAGTCAGTCCAGGACATGGCAGATTATTTTACCTCAAGTTCAAACCAAACATTTCCCATGTAGGTGGGTTTCAGTAAACATCCTAAAGCCCACTTTATACAAAACTTCATGGAAACACAGTAAGACAGAACTAACATCTCCCAACCCACTCTCTCCCAACACATCATCCCATTCCACCTCATTTCCTATGCTTCCTGTGGCTGCCATGTCTAATTCAGTAGACAGTCACAAAAATGCTGCCTATTAAACAACCTGAGGTTAATTTATTTTTTCATCATGTTTTGGGTTTTTGCCAAAATACACATGGGTGAATTGAAGGAGTATACTAGCTCTAAAACTAAGTTCCTTTAATTCCCTGAAGCATTTCAAGTGAGTGCTTTCTTATCTTTTCAATGATAATTTTCTCCCTGGGAGAAAACCACTTAGTTAATTGTATGCCCTATATTCTTTATTATATACTTTATATTATTATATACTTTGGCCACCTGATGTGAAGAACTCACTCATTAGAAAAGACCCTGATGCTGGGGAAGACTGAACAGAAGCAGAAGGGGACAACAGAGGATGAGATGGTTGGATGACATCACTGACTCAATGGACATGAATTTGAGCAAACTCCTAGAGATAAGGGCTCTGCTGGTGAAGAATCTATCTGCCTGCAATGCAGGAGACTCTAGTTCAATTCCTGGGTGGGGAAGATCCCCTGGAGAAGGGATAGGCTACCCACTCCAGTATAGTTGGGCTTGCCTGGTGGCTCAGATGGTAAAGAATCTGCCAGCAATGAGGGAGAACTGGGTTTGATCCCTGGGTGGGGAAGATTCCCCTGGAGGAGGGCATGGCAACCCACTCCAGTATTCTTGCCTGGAGAATCCCCATAAACAGAGGAGCCTGGAGGGCTATAGTCCATGGGGTTCCAAAGAGTCAGACACAACTGAGTGACCAAGTACATAGCCTGGAGATAAAGAAGGACAGGGAAGCCCAGCATGCTGCCATTAACGGGGTTACAAAGGGTTAGACACAACTGAGCAACTGAACAACTAAGCATGGAATTAATTACATACTGAATACAGCTTAACAATATAACATAATGTGTAAAAGTTATGTATAAATATCCCCATCTTCCCCCCAAATGAAGCCAATTTTAGATGTAAATCTTGATTTTGATGCAGTTTCCTAATTAGTACACAATAATTCACAGTGTTACTCAAATCTGGTATATGTATATGTTGAGAATATCAGCATGAGGTTACCATATTTCAAACCCATTCATTTCTGGACCCATTTGTGGTACAGCACAAATTTCCATAAATCATTTTGAAATACTTTCTGAAATTCTTGAAAAAGTTTCTAAACAAAGCAAACTTTAATTGCTATTAATATTAACCACCTAATAGTATAGGAAAAACTGGGGATATCATAAAATCCATTTTTAAAATATCAAGTATTTTTTTCCACTTCCACATAATTCTTCTATCACTTCAATCATATTGATACCATCTGAATCAAGGTTGGTATCACAACTATACTATCTCACATAACTATACTACCTCACAACATAGGTTTAAGCAAAAATGAACAATATTTGTTGTAAGGGAAATAGTAATTATTAAAATATAATCTATATAATAAAATGAAATCTTAGAATGATCCTAAGGAGGAAAACTCTTAGAGAAATGAGTTGAATTTTCCATGACTCTTCTCAAACAGAGAAGAGGCAAAGAGAAGGAAGAAGTTTTAACAGTAAGGACTAAAATTTCCCCAAAGTGAGCATGAGGTAAAAGGTTTTCCAGTCACAGTGAAAATAGAACTTGCTGACAAGGTCATGATCACATCAGACAATGCACAACTGGGAAAAAGAAATTTACAAAACCATTATTTATTTTTAACTATACAACTTGGAAAGTTTCCAAACTATGTCTGGGAAGTCCCTGCTTGCCCTTGACCATTATATTGCTCCTTTTCTATCTTCTATCTCTTATTCCTCTACCAACACATATGCCAACCTAAAGCTAGCAAGGAGTCCACATACATGAGGTAGTTAGAATAGCCTTAAACCCACAGAAGCAGAGTAGACTGGTGGTTGCTGGGGGTTGGGGGAAGAGGGTAAGTGGAGAGTTGATTTTTGATGGGTGCAATGTTTCAGTTATGAAAGATGGGTATAAAACATTGCTCCTCTAGTTATCAACATTGTATCATACACTTAATTTGTTAAAAGGCTAGATCTCATGTTAGAAATTCTTACATTTTTAAAGGTAGTAAGAAAGCACTTAGTTGTATTTAATTCTAGATGTACTTTGCTCCTTTAATTTATAATATATTAATATAATTGATTCAGGTGGCTCAGGGACTTATCATTGGTAAGACATTCCTTATTAAATGGACTAGAACATCTGTGCTCCTAATATAAGGCAAAAATCCTATGCCTTTTTGACCTTTGAGGTCTGGCACTATTTCTGAGAAGTCTAATTTGGTACTTGTATTGAAATCCATTTAACAAACATCCTCATACTCTAGTACAGTGAAGTAAATCTTCCCTGATAACAAAAAGACTTTATTTACAATACAATTGATGATTCTGAGTACATCACTCACAGTGGAAAATGGACCATTCACCTGAAGGAGGATCCTATCATTTTAAGCTAGTAAGTAGAACAAGATGGACTTGAACCCGTTTCCCAAGAATGACATTGATTTTTGCAGTAAGATATCTGTAGGGTCATTTCTCTACATCATCAGAAGACACGACTCCTTCCTGACATTATATCTTTGGATTTCTCTGGACTGGTGGCATTCATACAGATGGGTATTCAAAGTTGAATAAAATATACTTGAATGTCTTTGAGGCAGCTTTAAAGAAATGAAACACACACCCAATAGACCATTCAGCCTAAATGACTCTGGAATAATTACATAAACTCCATAACCCAAATAAAGTTCAGGGTTCATGAGACCCAGTCTCTTCAGGTCCTGCTTTCAAAGAAAATCAATTGTTGTGGCTTCTAAATAACATGGGCTTAGGGAGCTGCATTATTGGAGTGTTCAAGAGAACCCATGGTGGTGGCATTTTGTAGCACTGATACAAGATTGACTCTTTGATGCCACCACTAAAGTTCAAAGCAAGTGTAAATCCTTACTTCTTTAGACCAGGATCAAAGGGATTTTATTCACAATCCACATTAATACTTTTTAACCCTCTTTCCCCAGTTCTCTTGCATTCATTTCCTTTCTCCCCACAGATCCCTCAGGTGTTTCTTGCACTCATAATGTTTTCCCTGAAGCCAATTTACTTATTAGCTTTTTTCATTTGGTCTCTTTTCATTTTCACTGTACATACTAAATCTCATCTTTTGATTCACAACCTCTCCCCACCCATAACTTCTTCCCAGGCTTTTGCATTCTGAATTACTCTAGTCTATATCTGTTTTGCAGTTTTCTCTTTATTACTGCATCCCCCAAGATGAAATTTTAGACATATTTTCCCTAGCTCCTTCTCATGAAAATTTAAAAAAAAAAATTTATCCATGTGTTTATTTTATTTATTATTGACTCTGCTGGGTCTTTGTTGCTCTGCAGGCTTTTCTCTAGTTGCAGTGAGCTGGGGGTCAGGGTTACTCTCGAATTGTGGTGCTCGGGCTTCTCATTGCCATTGCTTTTCTTGTTGCAGAGCACACCCGCTGGGGTGCACGGGCTTCAGTAGTTGTGGTACATGGGATGAGTAGCTGTAGCTCCACGGCTCTAGAGCACAGGCTCAATAGTTGTGGCACACAGGCTTAGTTGCTCCACAGCATGTAGGATCTTCCTGGATCAGGAATCAAACCTGTGCCCCCTGTATTGGCAGGTGGGTTCTTTACCACCGAGCCATCAGTGAAGCCCCTCTCCCATGAAATTAAAAAAAAATTCTCTAAATAAACCCTAAATCACAAAAGAGTAAGTCACTCAGGTGACACATGCTCTGCCTCTTCATAATACTTCAGAGGCATCCTCTTACCCATCATCTCTCCCCACTAACATTATCTGTTTCTCTAGACTGGAAGCCAGTGGTGGAGTGGGGAAGAGAGCACTTTTTAATATATTTATATTCACCATGGCTTTTAGTATGGTACATCGAGTTTTGCTGAATGGGCTGAGTTTGGCTTTAAAACTGAAGCCAAAATGAATTCTCAGTTCCATATATTTCTCATTTTAAGAAGTAGTCCTGGGGGAAATCCAAGTCCAGTGGTTAGGACTCCAAACTTGTACTGCAAGGGGTGTGGGTTAGATCCCTAGTCAGGGAGCTAAAATCCTACACACTGCTCAGAACAATCCCCCCCAAAAAAGGTAGTCCTGCTTTACTTCTGGTCCTCAGCCTCTTCATCCATCAACTAAAAGTAAATAAATCTCTGTTTCTAGTAATAAATTTCTTAATTCTGATTAAGATTTCCCTGAGAGGCTGTACTTTTCAAATTTCTTTGGCTCCAACACATAGAAAGCATTACATTTCACATCATGACCAAGACTAAGTCCTCTTACACACACATAAAGAAGTCTCACAAAACAATGTGGGATGTATTCTGCTCATTTTTATCTTATTTCTTAAAATTATAGTTGTCATCCGCTAATTTATTCTCAAGACACAATAGTGAACTGGGATCTGCAGTTTGCAGAACAAAGAATGGAGGTCGAGAGCAGCTGTGAGGTTTGAATCAGAGTCAGAGATGGGGCCAAACTCGGGCAATTTGCTCTAAGAGCTATGTGCTGCTGAATAAGTGATTTAGCCGATGCAGGCTTTGGTGCGCTTGCCTTTAAGACAGAAATAATAACAGTACTCACCTCAAAAGACTGTTGTAGGGGAATAAATAAATAATGCATCCACGGCCCTTTGTTCAGCATATGGCAGAGTGCTAGCTGTTGTTAGCTCTTACAATTTATACCTTGAATTTCTTTGTGAAACTTGGAGAAAGACGCATGTGCAAGTAAAATATAATATTTGTATTTTAGTCACTCTGCACTTAATTATACTCTATAATTTTATGCCCTATTTCATTCAATAATTTTATGTGCCTGTAAATCTTGTCTTCTTGGCTGTGTTTTAACTCTCTATTCTGGGGCTGCTCATGAAGTTTTTCCTCTACCACATGTAGCACTGAGCCCAGAGCTGAGGTTCAAGTTCTATAAAGTTCACATCCAGCTACTTTTGCAAATGACTTTTTATAAAATGTAAAGGAAAAGAATAGCATAAAATAGACTGGGGAATAGGGAAAGGAGAAAATTACTTGCAGCTTTGTATTAATTCCTCCAGCAATGGCCAACATTTATCTTAAAACACTTAGTTTTCATTACTATAATATGGAACTTTTCCTAAACAGTAACTTAAAATAAATATGAGAACCCCAAATCACAGAATCATGGTGTTTTGAGAAGTACCACTTAGAGCGAAAATGTCTTATGAAAACAAGCACTCTTTACTTGTTTTGCCCTCATAAATCAGGAAGCGGTATTCTAAACCAATGTAGAAAAACAGTGAAAAACAGTTTTTTAAGATCACAAAATTCTATATTGCTATACTCAGAAGTCTAACAAGGCTCCTCCCTAATGGAAGACTATGACATTTTGGTATTATACCAAAAACACATGTTTTTATGAAAGCACTTTATACATATAACAATAGTGTTAAAACTGATAATAAAATAAAGTGGGTCCAAATTATGCCAGAAAGAGTAAAATGAATAATTATTCACTGAACACCTAAACTAAATATTGTGGGGAATCCAAAGAATTAAAAGATGCTCAAGAAGTTAGCATCTGCTTGGGCAACAAAGACAAATACATATAAAGTCTTCCTTAACAAAATGAATTAAATGATATGTTGAGATAACATGAGAGCTGGCAGAGAGGCATGGATGCTAATTGAACAAGGCATGGCCACTTGTTCAAGAGGGGCAAAGATTGCAGAAGTCCCGATGATGAGGGACTACTTTCTAGAGTGAAACTGAAGACTTGACATCAACTAACCTCCACAGCCACCCTTGTGGGAAAGGACTGGTATACTCTGTCTATGCCAGGAGAAGCCCCTGCCAGGAGGAGCTAGTTAAAGCATTACTGAGTATGTTGAGTTCTGAACTCAACCCTTGGCTGGACCCAGGACATAACAGGGCAACAGAATGCTTCCAAAATTCTGATGACTTCTGTTGTTTACAAATCGGAAAAGAATGATATACTTTAGAGTCTGTGGGTGCCACTCTGGCACCCGTAGAGGATCCACACAATTCCCTCCCTTTTTAAATATAGTAGTTGTGTACTTAGGACTTGGGGTTGGACACATGTTAAAATATGACACAAGTCTTTCCTGAGGGATAGCTCAGAACAGCCAGTTATAATTATGTAAACACTGAAAAATGTTACAAAGGAAGTGAGAGGTTTACATATTAAAATGAACACTGGCATTACCAATGGTACGCAAATATAATTTAAATCTATTCTAAGAAAAAGTCCAAGATGTATTCCAATTGTTTCTGCCAGATTTTGCTCTTACTTTGTACTAGACTTTTTAAAGAGTAGAAAAAGTCTTAAAGAAAGATTTGGGTTTTATATTATTCAGGAAGATGATTTTCTATTAATAATTGTCCCCTGGTGGCATCTGGAGGCTTAGCAAGAATAATGAAGACAATGGGACTAGTGATTAAGCATTATTTTATTGGTTTTTCAATTTATCCTTCTTTGATCAAGGCTTCAGGGACTTCCTGAAGTTGACAACCACAGAGGCCCACCAAAGAGGAAATGAGTTGGAACAAAAACAAACCCAATAGTTGGGAGGATAATTTGCAGTTAAATATAATAAGTATGTATCTAAAATTACTCTGAACCATACTTTAAAAAACATTAATAGCTAGACAAACTAATCAAATAAAAATTTGTTGGCTTTGGAGTAAACATACAGCCTTTCCATTTTTTTTTTAATTTAGTTATTTACTGCAGAGTAAAATCACAGAAAAGAAGAAACATTATCTGTTTGAAGGTTTAAGCAAACACTTTCTGTGTTTGCCTAATTTGAGTTCACACTGCAAGAACTGACCAGGTGCTCTGGGCTATGGGTCTTGTTTCACAAAGCAAATGCCCTAGAAAAATGTCAGGAATGTGTTCCTCTAAATGACTACACAGGTATTCAACAATTTTGTCCTTTAATTTAAAATGCAGGAAAGTGAGCTGACCATAAACTCAATATGAATCAAAGGTGGGACATGTGTCAAAAAGCTAGGAATTACTTTAGCTCACAAACAAATACTCTGGCCAGATTATACCTGTCTGAAAAAGTTAAAAAGCTAACATGTATTAGGTATAGATATTGTCTATTTTTACAAAGAGAATAGCACTTAAAATGGAAATTGGAAGAAAAGATTTCAGCCCAATAAAAAGGAGTTTTCAATTAAAATAGTTGATCTTGCAAATTAGTAAATCCTCCGTGCCTCTCTCTACAGGTTTAAACAAAGAATGCAAACTTCTCAGGAAATGTTAGAGTGGGGATGAAAAGTTACAACAGAGATGCTAAGGATTTGAAATTCTAAGCATGAAAAATTTTATATTCCATGTCTCACTAAGTCTTATGAACACAATCTAAAACTTTCAATTCAAGCAAAGTTGCTAGAACTCACAGAAATGGAGAAAATGTATTACAGGACTATGGGAGAGTAGAAGTTTTACGGGAAATTGATTGAAAATACCTATTATACCAGTTCCTCCATTTGAAATGTATTTAATCAAATAGAAGTTACTAAATATGAGCATGATCATACTTACTGGCTGATTTATTTCAAAAAGCATAGTATTCTGTTACTCTTTTGAAATCTAAAAATACCCTTCCCCTTGAATAAATAAAATATGTTATTTAGACATAATAGTGAGGGAACATGTAGGCTTGACTTTGGTTTAAACAGCAAAACAAAGCATCCTGCTTTTGCCAGTTACAAAATATGGAAAATTGTAAGCAGTACTGTTGGTTGCACTAATCATAAGACCTAGTGTTTCTATTTTTCCCCTCCTCTGCATACTGCTTAGACTTGTTGCTTTCCTTTGCTAAATATAGCTAGCTTCCTGCTATTTTCACAGCCAACTGGAGAATTTCATTAGGAAGGTGGAAAGCTAACACTGTCACTCCGATGAGTAAAGTGGTCAGCTGATATCTCTCCTTGCTCCAGTGGAAAAATTTACAATGACTAGAGGTGCTGAGAGGCAGAGTTTCACTAAAATAGCCACTTAGTGCAATAAGCAAAAGGTAAAAGGTGTTAGTCTTCTTGTCACTGTTTTCTTTTGGCAGGCAGGTGTTAAAGCTCCTGTTGGCTCAGAGTACAAAAGAATATAGTCTTCTCTTCTTGTTCAAACCTCATCTCAAGGGTGATTTCATGCCTGTAGCCTTATAAAATATGATAAGTGATCACTCTTCCCTGATTCAGTGCAGTTCAGTGAGTCTCTCATCTACCAATTAATCCTATAAGTTTTCAGTGACTTCTCACTGACTGCAGAATAAAGGCCACACCTCTAAACCAGGCTTCAAGGCCCAGATACATTTTCTAACCATACCTGCTTGCACTTCCTCTCTAAGTGAACCCTTAGTGCCAACCAAAGAAGTCTGCTCGCCTTTGTCCAAGCACATCATTACATCTTTGTCTGAAATGCCAATCACACCTGTCCTACCTATCCAATGTACCAAGTCAAGCTCAGTCTCCTCATCTCATCTCTGATCATTCTTTCTCCAGTTAGAACTCATTGGTCCCTCTATCACTTACATAATATCATGCCCTAATCCAGTGTTCTGACCTCCTTCCAACTGACATGAATCATCAATGCAAAGAGCTAAAGTTCCTAACTATTGCTCATTGCCATTGGTTAATAATGCTCAAGATTTAAAGCGAGATTGACCCTCATGATTTAATGACTGTCAACTGTAAGATTCTGCATATGCACTAAATGTCCTTCCAGAAATACTGAACTTCTATCAAATTATTTTCCCCATCTTATCTAAAATTATAGATTACTTATTAGGTTTTATTTTTCTTTTAAAAAGTATTTTCATTTTTTAAAAAACTGTAGGATTGTACACAATTCATAGAAACAGACTTCTACTTCCTGCTGGGTCACAAACACTGAGTTCACAGACTGTAAACTCTCCATATGAGTACACAAAGGTTTACTTAATACTTTCTAAAAATGTCACAGCAGTTCACTTGCTAGGATGTAAAACTGATCAGTCTTCTGCTAAAGGAAATTGAGGGTTTTCCCCCTTAGTTTTTATTATAAATAATATTTTAATAATTTATTCATATATCCTTGGAAATTTATCTATAGGATAAGTTTCTTAGAAGTGGAATTTCTAGTTCATAGGTTTTCCTGCATTTTTGATTTTGAGAGATCTTGCAAAATTATACTTTAAAAATACCAACTAACTCCCTAACCAATAACTTAAAAGTTGTTTTGGTGCTTACTAGTTGAATTAATTCATTAATTTTTCTTATGACTTAAAGATATTAATGTTCCAAATTATTAAGAAGAAATACATTACTTTGATTCTTGTATTTCAGGAACACATGACCTTAATTCCAAGCCCATGCAGATGTGTCAAGGAACTTGTTGATAAAAGTCGACAAATTTATGGTTACCAAAGGGTAAAGGGGAGGGGTGGGATAATTAGCAGTTTGGGATTAACATATACATTCTTTAGGTAGCTCAGTGGTAAAGAATCCACCTGCCAAGCAGGAATCACAGGTTCCATCCTTGGTTCGGGAAGATCCCTTGGAGAAGGAAATGGCAACCTACATCAGTATTCTTGTCTGGAAAATCCCACAGACAGAGGAGCCTGGTGGGCTACAGTTCATGTGGTTGTAAAAGAGTCAGACACAATTTAGTGACTAAACAACAGCTACTATATATAAAATAGATAATCAACAAGGAGGACCTACTGTAGAGAACAAGGAACTATATTCAATATTTTATAATAACCTATAATGAAAAAATCTGAAAAAATAGATATATATGTAAAACTTTGCTGTATATCTGAAACTAACACAACATTGTAAAGCAGTTATACTTCAATAAAATAGTTAATTAAAATTTAAGTCTATAAACATTAATTCTAAGTTGTACCTTAACATTTGTGAAAAATTGAGAATTCTTTTTTTTTTTTTAGTTTCCTCTCTTTTATTGTTTTTTTTTTTAATTTAATTTTATTTCTTAGCTTTACAATATTGTATTGGTTTTGCCATATATCAACATGAATCCGCCACAGGTATACACATGTTCCCCATCCTGAACCCTCCTCCTTCCTCCCTCCCCGTACCATCCCTCTGGGTTGTCCCAGTGCACCAGCCCCAAGCATCCAGTATTGTGCATCGAACCTGGACTGGCGACTCGTTCAGGTCCTGATTCTTGTTGGGAGAGGGAAGAACAGGACATAAGTCATTCTATTACTAAACAGAGATTAAAAGTCAGTAAAATAATACCATTATTCTTCAACTCTAATGAATTAATAGGTATTTGTTAACCTTACAAAAATGGAGATAGCCAGGAAATGTGTGCCTCCTGATGAAAGCACTTGTAGAAGTATATACTGAAACACTTATAAATAATATGACATGATACCTGGCATATGCCTCAAAATACCCTTGATGGGAATAGAAGTGCAGAAGAAACAAGATTGGCTAAAAGTTATTAATTGCTGAAGCTGGTTGAGAGGTACATGGAAGTTTGCTTTGCTATCCTCTGTATTTTCTGTAGGTTTGAAATTTTCTACAGTCAAACATTTAAAAACAGACAAGGTTTGCATTAAGATGTTTTGGAATATTCCTTCCTAACTACTAGGATGCATTTAAAGAGGGTCGCTTTAGGAAATTTGAATGCTCTCACATGATGGCCACAAGCTTCACTAAATGCCCAGAGGCTCTTTTCCAAGCACTCTGCCTATGATTTCAGGCAAGAGCAGAACAAGAGTTAGATGGTATGGAAAACATACCACCAAGTTGGATCATAAGCCAAATGAAAACTATAATTAAGGGAAGGAACTGACTATCCTCTTTAGCTTTCAAAATGTTTTTGAACTCAGAAAGGAGCACGAATGGTGCTCCAGCACAAACGTGTAATCTTTGGCGCAGACAAATGGATGCTTTTGTGGACAATGACAATGTAGAATTTGTCATTTCCTTCACATGGAATTTCTTTGGTTACACCGTCTCACCACATCCTTCCTTAGGGGTCCTCTTTTTCCTCTTCCACTTTATACATTCTCCTCCCACTTCAAACTTGTACCAAAGTAAGGAAAACATACTAGTTTCTTTGCCCAGCTATAGAAAAATGTCAGTGTGAGAAATTACCTTTCAATTCATAAAACACTGGATTACTTCTGACCAGTCTTGTTTATTTATTTCTTTATTATTTATTTGGCTGCACGTGTCTTAGTTGTGGCATGCAGAACCTAGTTCCCTGACCCAAGATCAAAGCCAAGCCCCCTGCACTGGGAGCTCAGAGTCTCAGATTCTTAAAATGGACCAGCAGGAAAGTCCCAGTCCTCTTTATTAATCAACTCTTTACTTATGATGCTGGGAGGGATTGGGGGCAGGAGGAGAAGGGGACGACAGAGAATGAGATGGCTGGATGGCATCACTGACTCGATGGACGTGAGTCTGACTGAACTCCAGGAGTTGGTGATGGACAGGGAGGCCTGGCGTGCTGCGATTCATGGGGTTGCAAAGAGTCGGACACGACTGTGACTGGACTGAACTGAACTGAACTTACTGCAGTCAAAGCCCCAGACTGATTAGTTTATCAGAAGGCTGAAAACATTGCCCCTCTACAAGTTCACCATTGTTTACCAGAGTATTCCTAGAGAAGGAAATGGCAACCCACTACAGTGTTCTTGCCTGGAGAATCCCAGGGACGGGGGAGCCTGGTGGGCTGCCGTCTATGGGGTCACACAGAATCGGACACGACTGAAACGACTGAGCGGTGGCAGCAACCAGAATATTCCATCATTTCTTTGTTTTTTTAATTAAAACTCAACATAGAGTGACCTTGAAATGTGCCTTTATTTCTATTCAGTCATAACATTACTCCTTCAGCTTCATCATTTCATTAATTATATGTAATGGTGGTGGTTTAATCACTAAGTAGTGTCTGACTCTGGCAACCTCATGAATCTAGCCTGCCAGGTTCCTCTGTCCATGGATTTCCCAGGCAGGAATACTGGAGTGGGTTCCCATTTCCTTCTCCAGGGGATTTTCCTGACACAGAGATCGAACCCTAGTCTCCTGCATTGCACGTAGATTCTTTACTGACTGAGCCACTAGGGAAACCCAATTATGTGTAGGGGTCATTTAGGAATCTTGGAGCTAGAGCTCAGGAAGTATGTTCTAAATCTCTGAAAACTAGCAAGATATTCCAAAGCTAGTATAAGGGAATAAACCCAGGAGTTGTACATGTTAGTCCAAGGAAAGAATCTTCCCACAAAGTGACTTAAAGTCTCTACTTTCATTGTGTACCTTTTTTGCTTTCAAACTTTCATGCATTTTAATATGTAATTTTGTCTGTTGGTGGGTGGGTGAAAATATTATTCTAAATCTTAATGCAAAATTTTTAAATTATAATTTACTTGGTTATCCATATTATTATGTATATCACTCCCTGTCTGCTCCTCGAAATAATGAATTTATCAGCCTATTCCCCTATTCAGGAATTTATTACCTGGGAAAGTTGGAATATACACTAACATTAAAAGTCCTCAGAAATTCAGCAGTAAAGGAAACTATTTAGCACAGTTTTCCTAAACTTACTCACCTTTTTACTTGTGAGATATATTAATATCCTGAAAATACATTTTAGACTTGTGAATCTCCCTCTCGATCACTTTAGGAATACTTTGGATTAAGGAAAAGCCAAAAGAAAGGGACAGCAAAGATGAGTAAGTTGTTTCTTTGAACATTTTCATGGGACTTTTATTTTAGAAATGAATACATGGCATATTCTCTTCTGGGAAGATGGCATGGTCATACTTTTCCATACTCTTCCCACTAAGGGAAACTACAAACTTTGGGCATTATATATAAAATAAACATAAGAAGACTGCAAGGCAGACTGGCTAGGGACCTTGGGACTTGAGAAACAACACAGTGGTTAAGTTCCCTAGGGTGTGTTTGTTTGTTTTTTTTTTTTGTCTCATACATTCCAGACATGAAGCTGAAAATCCAGCAATCAAGAAAGGCCAGTGGGAACAGACTATAATCCCCAACAAAAGTCCTATCTCTCTAACCAAAGAATGAAGCCAGGGTAGTCTAGCCAAACAGAAAACTTTCAGCCGATAACCTCTCTGTGTGCTGTGCTGTGCTTAGTCGCTCAGTCATGTCCAACTCTTTGTGACCCAATGGACTGCAGCCTGTCAGGCTCCTCTGTCCATGGGGATTCTCCAGGCAATAATACTGGGTTGGGTTGCCATGCCCTCCTCCAGGGGATCTTCCCAACTCAGGGCTCAAAACCAGGTCTCCTGCATTGCAGGCAGATTCTTTACCAACTGAGATACCTGGGAAGCCCAATAACTTTTCTACTCCAATCAAATGCCACAGAAAAACTGATGTCCCACTCCTTTCTTCACCAGCAAAGACTCAGTAGGAAGCCTAGGCTTCCACCCTCGAGAGGCTGTGACAAGGCATATTAATCCTTCCATCAAGGTGGCATCTGAGAAAGCCAACTAGGAAGCCAGGGCTTTCATCTGCATTAATCTATAAAGAGCCTCCACACACCCCTTCCCATGGTGTCATGGGGGCTCTGTGAGGCATCTGGATTTCTACCCCTTCCCAGTAGTAAAGAAGTAGTACTCCTTCACCAGAGGAAATCTCATGGAGATTCAAGACTTTGACCACTGTTCAGCATAATGAGGCCACCACCTATGGGGTCACTGGAGACCACATGGGAAAACAGGCCTTTCCAGTGACAAAAAGGAGCCTCTAATACCTTTCAGAGTATATATGTGTGTGTGTGTGTGTGTGTGTGTGTGTGTGTGTGTGTGTTCCAATGGGAAACCTGGGTTTCTATCTCTACCAGACAGTAATGGGTAGAAGTTTTCTTTGCTGGAAAAAAAAAAAAAAAGGTAACAGTCCCCAAAAAAAGCCAATTAAAAGAGAAGGTTTGAAAAAGACACAGTCTCATAGCATAATCTGAAAATGTCTAATTTTCAACTAAAAAAAATCACTCATTATACCAAGAAACAGGAATCTCAAACTGACTGTAAAAAGAAAATTCACAGATACTAACACCAAGATGATGGAGCTATTAGAATTATCTGACAGAGATTTTAAAGCAGCCATAATACAAATGCCTCAGTGACCAATCACCAACACATTTGAAACAAATGAAAAAAAAAATCTTAGTGAAGAAATTTTAAAAGAACAAAATTAATTTTAGAACTGAAAAGTGCAATAATCCAGACAAAAACATCAGTTAATGGGTACAAAAATAGAATGGAGAAGATAGAAAAAAGAATCAGTGAACTGGAATATGGAACATGGAACAATATAAATTATTCATCTTGAATAACAGAGAAAAAATGGAAAAACAAATAAATAGAGCCTCAGGAACATTGGAACTATACCAAAGGAACTAACATTTGTGTCATTAGTGTTCCAGAAGGAGGGGAAATTTTTTTTAAGGCAAATTTTAAAAGTACTTGTAGAAATAATGGTTGAAAATTCCCATATTTGGCAAAATATAAAAACCTACAGATTCAAGAAGCTGAATAAATGCCAAGGTACATCATAATTAAACTTTTGGAAACTAGAGACAGAGAAAACCTTGAAAGTAGCCAGAGAGAAGAGACACTTTTGTATGAATGAGAAAAACAAGTCTGATGGCAGATAATTTCTCATCAAAATTCATGGGGCCAAAAGAAAGTGGTATGTGAGCCTACAATTATCTCAAAACAAAATGTTTATTTTTTACAAATCAGTCACTGTGATACACCACATTAATAAACTGAATAATAAAAACCATACAGCTCTCGAATAGATGTAGACAAAGCTTTTGACAAAATTTAACATCCATTTAAGATAAAAACTCAGAATAACGTGGGTATAGAGGGAACATACCTCAACATGATAAAGGCCATATGTGGGAAGCCCATAGTGTAACATCATACTCAACAGAGAAAGGCTGAAAGCATTTCCTATAAAATCAAGACAAAGATAAGGTGACTTACCTTCACAGCTTTTATTCAACATAGTATTGGAATTAGCCACAATAATCAGACATTAAAGAGAAATAAAAGGAATTCAAATTGGAAAGGAAGAAGTCAGATTGTCAGTGTTTACAGATGACATGATACTATATGTAGATAATCCTAAATACAGTTCGGTTGCTCAGTCATGACCGACTCTTTGCAATCAAATGGCCTGCAGCATGTCAGGCTTCCCTGTCCATCACAGACTCCCGGTGCTTGCTCAAACTCATGTCCATTGAGTCGGTGATGCCATCCAACCATCTCATCCTCTGTCGTCCCCTTCTCCTCCTGCCTTCAGTCCTTCCCAGCATCAGGGTCTTTTCTAGTGAGTCAGTTCTTCACATCAGGTGGCCAAAGTATTGGAGCTTCAGTCCTTCCAATGAATATTCAGGACTGATTTCCTTTAGGATTGACCTAAAGGTCAATAATACATAATCTTAAAGATTCCCCCCCAAAACTACTAGATCTCATCAATGAATTAAGTTACAGAATTCTCCAAGCCAGGCTTCAGCAATACGTGAACTGTGAACTTCCAGATGTTCAAGCTGGTTTTAGAAAAGGTAGAGGAACCAGAGATCAAATTGCCAACATCCAAGGGATCATCAAAAACCCAAGAGAGTTCCAGAAAAAATCTATTTCTGCTTTATTGACTGTGCCAAAGCCTTTGACTGCGTGGATCACAATAAACTGTGGAAAATTCTGAAAGAGACAGGAATACCAGACCACCTGACGTGCCTCTTGAGAAATCTGTATGCAGGTCAAGAAGCAACCATTAGAACTGGACATGAAACAACAGACTGGATAGGAGTCTAACAGATAGGAAAAGGAGTACGTCAAGGCTGTATTTTAACGTGTATGCAGAGTACATCATGAGAAACACTGGGCTGGAATAAGCACAAGCTGGAATCAAGATTGCCGGGAGAAACAACAATAACCTCAGATATGCAGATGACACCACCCTTATGGCAGAAAGTGAAGAGGAACTCAAAAGCCTCTTGATGAAAGTGAAAGAGGAGAGTGAAAAAGTTGGCTTAAAGCTCAACATTCAGAAAACGAAGATCATGGCATCTGGTCCCATCACTTCATGGGAAATAGATGGGGAAACAGTGGAAACAGTGTCAGACTTTATTTTTCTGGGCTCCAAAATCACTGCAGATGGTGACTGCGGCCATGAAATTAAAAGACGCTTACTCTTTGGAAGGAAAGTTATGACCAACCTAGATAGCATATTGAAAAGCAGAGACATGACTTTGCCAACAAAGGTTCGTCTAGTCAAGGCTCTGGTTTTTCTTGTGGTCATGTATGGATGTGAGAGTTGGACTGTGAAGAAGGCTGAGCGCCGAAGAATTGATGCTTTTGAACTGTGGTGTTGGAGAAGACTCTGGAGAGTCCCATGGACTGCAAGGAGATCCAACCAGTCCATCCTAAAGGAGATCAGTCCTGGGTGTTCGTTGGAAGGACTGATGTTGAAGCTGAAACTCCAATACTTTGGCCACCTGATGCAAAGAGCTGACTCATTTGAAAAGACCTCGATGCTGGGAAAGATTGAGGGCAGGAGGAGCAGGTGACGACGGAGGATGAGATGGTTGGGTGGTATCACTGACTCAGTGTACATGAGTTTGGGTGAACTCCGGGAGTTGGTGATCGACAGGGTGGCCTGGCATGTTGCAGTCCAAAGAGTCGGACACAACTGAGGGACTGACAGAATTCAAAATTAATATATAGAATCTGTTGCATTTATATATCCTACTAACAAATTGTCAGAAACGGGAATTAAGAAAATAATCTTATTTACAGTTGCATCAAAAAGAATAAAGTACCTAATAATAATTTTAATCAAGGAGGTAAAAGACTTGTTCCTGGAAAACCACAACACTAATAAAAGAAAATGAAGACAACACAAACAAATAAAGAGACACACTGGCCTTATGAATTGGAAGAATTATACTGTTAAAATGACCATATGAAAAAAGACAATCTACAGATTCAATGAAATCCCTATCAAAATTTCAATGGCATTCTTCACAGAACTAAAACAAATACTTCTGAATTTGTATGGAAGCACAAAAGATCCAAAATAGACAAAGCAGTCTTGAAAAGAAAAAGAACAAGAAAGAAGATTTCAACATACTACAAAGTTCCAGTAGTATTAAAAAATATGTATGGTAATGGCACAAAAACAAACGTATAGAACAATGGAACCGAATAGAAAACCCAGAATAGCCCTCACTTGTATGCAGGTCAGTAAGCAACAGATAGAACTGGACACGGAACAACAGACTGGTTCCAAATAGGAAAAGGAGTACATCAAGGCTGTATATTATCACCCTGCTTATTTAACTTATGTGCAGAGTACATTATGAGAAATGCTGGACTGGAAGAAACACAAGCTGGAATCAAGATTGCCGGGAGAAATATCAATAACCTTAGATATGCAGATGACACCACCCTTATGGCAGAAAGTGAAGAGGAACTAAAAAGCCTCTTGATGAAAGTGAAAGTGGAGAGTGAAAAAGTTGCCTTAAAGCTCAACATTCAGAAAACAAAGATCATGGCATCTGGTCCCGTCACTTCATGGGAAATAGATGGGGAAACAGTGTCAGACTTTATTTTTCTGGGCTCCAAAATCACTGCAGATGGTGACTGCAGTCATGAAATTAAAAGACACTTAGAGACATTACTTTGCCAACAAAGGTCCGTCGAGTCAAGGCTATGGTTTTTCCTGTGATCATGTATGGATGTGAGAGTTGGACTGTGAAGAAGGCTGAGTGCCGAAGAATTGATACTTTCGAACTGTGGTGTTGGAGAAGACTCTTGAGAGTCCCTTGGACTGCAAGGAGATCCAGCCAGTCCATTCTGAAGGAGATCAGCCCTGGGATTTCTTTGTAGGGAATGATGCTAAAGCTGAAACTCCAGTACTTTGGCCACCTCATGTGAAGAGTTGACTCATTGGAAAAGACCCTGATGCTGGGAGGGATTGGGGGCAGGAGGAGAAGGGGACGACAGAGGCTGAGATGGCTGGATGGCATCACTGACTCGATGGACGTGAGTCTGAGTGAACTCTGGGAGTTGGTGATGGACAGGGAGGCCTGGCATGCTGCGATTCATGGGGTCGCAAAGAGTTGGACACGACTGTGCGACTGAACTGAACTGAACTGATACAATCAACTAATCTACAAAGGAAGCAAGAATATACAATGGAGAAAAGACAGCCTCTCCAATAGATAGTATTGGGAAAACTGAACAGCTGCATTCAACATACTCACTTTTCCACACCATATACAAAAATGTGCTTGAAATAGAAATAAAAACTTAAATTTAAGACCTGAAACCATAAAACTCCTAGAAGAAAACACAGGCAATAGATTCTTTGACATTGATCTTAGAAATATTTTGGGGGGCAGGTGTCTTCTGAAACAAGAGAAACAAAAGCAAAAATAAACAACTGAGACAACATCAGATCAAAAAGGTTTTGCACAGTGAAGGAAACCATCAAAAAAACAAAAGTGTAGCCTATTGAATGGGAGAAGATATTTGCAAATGACAGGTCTGATAAGATGTTAATATCCAAAATATATAAAGAATTCATACAACTCAACAGAAAAAAAAAATTTTTAATAGATATTTTTCCTAAGAAGACATACAGTTGACCACAGACACATGAAAAGATGCTCAACATCACTAATTATCAGGGAAATGAAAATCAAAACCACAATGGAATATCACCTCATACCTATCGGAATGGCTATTATCAAAAGCAGAATGAATAACAAGTGTTGGTGAGGATACTGAGAAAAGGGAACATAAAGTGGTACAGCTAGTATGAAAATCAGTATGGAGGCTCAAAAAATTAAAAACCTAACTACCAAAGGATACATCAACTCCACCTCAGTGTATTTTTCTGAACAAAACAAAAATAGTAATTTGGAAAGATATATTCACCCCTATGTCCATTACAGCATTACTTAAAATAGCCAAGATGTGGAAGCAAAGTGTCTATTGATAGATGAAGGATAAAGAAGATGTGAGATATAGATATATATCATATATGTATCATATGTGCATACATATATATAATTTATATATGAAGTTACTTAGCCATAAAAAGAATGAAATCTTGCCGTTTGTAACATGGATGTATCTACAGGGTATTAAGCAAAGTGAAATAAGTCAGACATAAAAAGACAAATGCTGTATGATTATACATGACATTTCTCCAAAAGAAAACATACAGATGACCAATAAACACATGAAAAGATGCTCAACATCTCTCATTATTAGAGAAAAGCAAATCAAAACTACAATGAGTTATCACCTCACACTGATTAGGATGGGCATCATAGGAAAAAAAAAAATCTACAAACAATAAATACTAAAGAGGATGTGGAGAAAAGGGAATCATCCTGCACAATTGGTGGGAATGTAAATTGATACAGCCACTATGGAGAACAGTGTGGAGTTTCCTTAAGAGACTAGGAATAAAACTATCATATGACCCAGCAATCTCACTACTGGGCATATACCCTGAGAAAATCATAATTCAAAAGATGCACGTACCCCAATATTCATTGTATCACTATTTACAATAGCCAGTACCATGGAAACAGCCTAGATGTCCATCAATGGATGAATGAATAAAGAAGTTGTTATATATACAATGAGATACCCCATGCCCCTAAGCCCGAGGCCAGGGGCGGCGGCCGGGAGGAGTAACCCCAGGACCGAGGAGCCATGGCTGTGCGGACGCAGGAGGGCCTAGAGGAGCTATCCCATGTTGAAGGTCAGGAAGGGTGACGGTGAGGAGATACCCTTCGTCCAAGGTAAGGAGCAATGGCTGCACTTTGCTGGAGCAGCAGTGAAGAGATACCCCACGCCCAAGGTAAGAGAAACCCAAGTAACACAGTAGGTGTTGCAAGAGGGCATCAGAGGGCAGATACACTGAAACCATACTCACAGAAAACTAGTCAATCTAATCACACTAGGACCACAGCCTTGTCTAACTCAATGAAACTAAGCCATGCCCGTGGGGCAACCCAAGACGGGGGGTGGGGGTGGGGGAGGGTCATGGTGGAGAGAGCTGACAAAATGTGGTCCAATGGAGAAGGGAATGGCAAACCACTTCAGTATTCTTGCCTTGAGAACCCCATGAACAGTATGAAAAGGCAAAATGATAGGATACTGAAAGAGAAACTCCCCAGGTCAGTAGGTGCCCAATATGCTACTGGAGATCAGTGGAGAAATAACTCCAGAAAGAATGAAGGGATGGAGCCAAAGCAAAAACAATACCCAGCTGTGGATGTGACTGGTGATAGAAGCAAGGTCTGATGCATAGGAACCTGGAATGTCAGGTCCATGAATCAAGGCAAATTGGAAGTGGTCAAACAAGAGATGGCAAGAGTGAATGTCGACATTCTAGGAATCGGCGAACTGAAATGGACTGGAATGGGTGAATTTAACTCAGATGACCATTATATCTACTACTGCAGGCAGGAATCCATCAGAAGAAATGGAGTAGCCATCATGGTCAACAAAAGAGTCCGAAATGCAGTACTTGGATGCAGTCTCAAAAACGACAGAATGATCTCTGTTCATTTCCAAGGCAAACCATTCAATATCACAGTAATCCAAGTCTATGCCCCAACCAGTAATGCTGAAGAAGCTGAAGTTGAACGGTTCTATGAAGACCTACAAGACCTTTTAGAACTAACACCAAAAAAAGATGTCCTTTTCAACATAGGGGACTGGAATGCAAAAGTAGGAAGTCATGAAACACCTGGAGTAACAGGCAAATTTGGCCTTGGAATACGGAATGAAGCAGGGCAAAGACTAATAGAGTTTTGCCAAGAAAATGCACTGGTCATAACAAACACCCTCTTCCAACAACACAAGAGAAGACTCTACACATGGACATCACCAGATGGTCAACAGCGAAATCAGATTGATTATATTCTTTGCAGCCAAAGATGGAGAAGCTCTATACAGTCAGCAAAAACAAGACCAGGAGCTGACTGTGGCTCAGACCATGAACTCCTTATTGCCAAATTCAGACTGAAATTGAAGAAAGTAGGGAAAACCACTAGACCATTCAGGTATGACCTAAATCAAATCCCTTATGATTATACAGTGGAAGTGAGAAATAGATTTAAGGGCCTCGATCTGATAGAGTGCCTGATGAACTATGGAATGAGGTTCATGACATTGTACAGGAGACAGGGGTCAACACCATCCCCATGGAAAAGAAATGCAAAAAAGCAAAATGGCTGTCTGGGGAGGCCTTACAAATAGCTGTGAAAAGAAGAGAAGCGAAAAGCAAAGGAGAAAAGGAAGGATATAAACATCTGAATGCAGAGTTCCAAAGAATAGCAAGAAGAGATAAGAAAGCCTTCTTCAGCAATTAATGCAAAGAAATAGAGGAAAACAACAGAATGGGAAAGACTAGGGATCTCTTCAAGAAAATCAGAGATACCAAAGGAAATTTCATGCAAAGATGGGCTCAATAAAGGACAGAAATGGTATGGACCTAACAGAAGCAGAAGATATTAAGAAGAGATGGCAAGAATACACAGAAGAACTGTACAAAAAAGATCTTCACGACCCAGATAATCACGATGGTGTGATCACTCACCTAGAGCCAGACATCCTGGAATGTGAAGTCAAGTGGGCCTTAGAAAGCACCACTATGAACAAAGCTAGTGGAGGTGATGCAATTCCAGTTGAGCTATTCCAAATCCTGAAAGATGATGCTGTGAAAGTGCTGCACTCAATATGCCAGCACATTTGGAAAACTCAGCAGTGGCCACAGGACTGGAAAAGGGCAGTTTTCATTCCAGTCCCAAAGAAAGGCAGTGCCAAAGAATGCTCAAACTACTGCACAATTGCACTCATCTCACACACTAGTAAAGTAATGCTCAAAATTCTCCAAGCTAGGCTTCAGCAATATGTGAACCGTGAACTTCCTGATGTCCAAGCTGGTTTTAGAAAAGTCAGAGGAACCAGAGATCAAATTGCCAACATCCGCTGGATCATGGAAAAAGCAAGAGAGTTCCAGAAAAACATCTATTTCTGCTTTATTGACTATGCCAAAGTCTTTGTCTGTGGATCACAATAAACTGTGGAAAATTCTGAAAGAGATGGGAATACCAGACCACTTGACCTGCCTCTTGAGAAATTTGTATGCAGGTCAGGAAGCAACAGCTAGAACTGGACATGGAACAAGAGACTGGTTCCAAATAGGAAAAGGAGTACATCAAGGCTGTATATAGTCACCCCATTTATTTAACTTATGTGCAGAGTACATCATGAGAAACGCTGGACTGGAAGAAACACAAGCTGGAATCAAGATTGCCAGGAGAAATATCAATAACCTCAGATATGCAGATGACACCACCCTTATGGCAGAAAGTGAAGAGGAACTAAAAAGCCTCTTGATGAAAATTAAATTGGAGGGTGAAAAAGTTGGCTTACAGCTCAACATTCAGAAAACGAAGATCATGGCATCCAGTCCCATCACTTCATGGGAAATAGATGGGGAAACAGTGGAAACAGTGTCAGATTTTATTTTTCTGGGCTCCAAAATCACTGCAGATGGTGACTGCAGCCAAGAAATTAAAAGACGCTTACTCCTTGGAAGGAAAGTTATGACTAACCCAGATAGCATATTCAAAAACAGAGACATTACTTTGCCAACAAAGGTTTGTCTAGTCAAGGCTATGGTTTTTCCTGTGGTCATGTATGGATGTGAGAGTTGGACTGTGAAGAAGGCTGAGCGCTGAAGAATTGATAGTTTTGAACAGTGGTGTTGGAGAAGACTCTTGAGAGTCCCTTGGACTGCAAGGAGATCCAACCAGTCCATTCTGAAGGAAATCAGCCCTGGGATTTCTTTGGAAGGAATGATGCTAAAGCTGAAACTCCAGTACTTTGGCCACCTCATGCGAAGAGTTGACTAATTGGAAAAGACTCTGATGCTGGGAGGGATTGGGGGCAGGAGGAGAAGGGGACGACAGAGGATGAGATGGCTGGATGGCATCACTGACTCAATGGACGTGAGTCTGAGTGAACTCCGGGAGTTGGTGATGGACAGGGAGGCCTGGCGTGCTGCGATTCATGGGGTCGCAAAGAGTCGGACACGACTGAGCAACTGATCTGATCTGATATATACAATGGAAAATTACTCAGCCATAAAAAGGAATGAATTTGAGTCCATTGAACTGAGGTAGATGAACATAGAGCTTGTTATCCAGACTGAACTAAGTCAAAAAGAGAAAAACAATATCATATATTAACACATATATATATGGAATCTAGAAAAATGGTACTGTTGAACTTATTTTCAGGGTAGGAATAGAGATGCAGAGATAGAATCAGACTTGCAGACACAGTGGAAAAAGAAGAGAGTGGGATGAATTGAGAAGTAGCATTGAAACATACACATTGTTGTTGTTGTTGTTGAGTTGCTAAGTTGTGTCCGACTCAAAGCCCCATGAACTGCAAAACATCAGGCTTTCCTGTCCTTTATTATCTCCCTGGGTTTGTTCAAACTTATGTCCATTGAGTCAGTGATGCCATCCAACCATCTCATGCGTTGTCACCCCTTGCTCCTCTTGCCCTCAATCTTTCCCAGCATCAGGGTCTTTTCCGGTGAGTCATCTCTTCCCATCAGGTGGCCAAAGTCCTGGAGCTTCAGCTTCAGCCTCAATCCCCCCAGTGAATATTCAGGGTTGATTTCCTTTAGGATTGACTGGTTTGATCTCCTTGTTGTCCAAGGGACTCTCAAGAGTCTTCTCCAGCACCACAGTTTGAAGGCATTAATTCTTTGATGCTCAGCTTTCTTTATGGTCCAACTCTCACATCCATCCACGACTACTGGTAAACCATAGCTTTGACTATATATAAAAATTAGCTAATGGGAAGTTGCTGTATGACACAGGGAGCCCAGTCCAGTGCTCTGTGATAGCTTAAAGGGTTGGGATGGAGTGAGGTAGGAGGAAGGTTTAAGAGGGAGGGCACATACATAGGTCTATGTCTAATTTGCACTCATGTATGGCAGAAGCTGATGTATGGCAGAAATCCACACAATATTGTAAAGCAGTTATATGCCAATTAAAAATAAATAAATTTTAAGTAAAGAAAAAAGATAATTTTGAGACTTAGAGACAGTGAATACTAAGAAAAAGCAATTTTAATTCAAGGAAATTCTGCCCCTATCAACTATAACACAAAATGAAGCAATTTTATAAGATCTGTTTTTCCATGTTCCTTGAGAAAGAGTTAAAATACAACCATGAATTCTTAATCTATTAAATAGTACATCCCACTGATATTCAATTCTAGTTAGTATGTTTAAGGACATTAAGTTATTATTTATCTTAGTAGAATATTTCTGAAATAAATGAAGGAGGCTGACTTGGTTAGAGTAGGCAATTTAGGGTAAGGAATTATGAATAACAATAAAATTTGCATATTAAATAGAAACACACTAGGTATTTATAGAATACTAGTTTCTTACGTAAGCCCACATTTACTGAGAGGTTCCTTGTGTGTCACTCATTGCACTGGGATCTACAGGCAATCCATGAATCATTAAACAGATTGTTTTCTAAAGATATATTTATGAAACTGTCTTTGAGTTGTGTCATTATATGCATTTTTTTACATAATGTGTTAAATGTGTTATATCTATTAATCAACAGATATATACAAAATCAACATGTACAACAAGATATAAACATAATCAACATATACAAAACATACCACTTACACATTTATATAATATTTTTATTGATTCCCTGGTGGCTCAGATGGTAAAGAATCCACAAGCAATGAGGGAGACCTGGCTTCAATCCCTGGGTTGGGAAGATCCCCTGGAGAAGGGAACAGCTACCCACTCCCGTATTCTGGCCTGGAGAATTCCATAGACAGAGGAGCTTGGCAGACTATGGTCCATGGGATTGCAAACAGTGGGACACGATTGAGCAACTTTCATTTCACTTTACTTCAAACATATAACATATATACCTAAGAAATCCGAGGAAGGCTGAAATAATTTTATAAATATATTTTATATGTGTATATATAAATAAATAAACATGTATATATATGTGCACACATATAATTCTAGAAAACAAAAAATACTCTACATCATACCTATACAAATTTTGCAAACCAAATAAAAAGGGTGAAAGCTTACCTAAAAAAATACCTGGATACAATCATTAGAGAAAAAGAAAAACTAACATTTTGTAAAACTTTCATTCCATTTAAAACTCACAACCACCCATGAGAAGATCATCATATTTATTTTACCAGTGAGGAAATGAGACTCAAAGAAAGTAAGGGACTGACTTAAGGTCACAAAATCGGCAAATAACAGAGCTGAAATTAGATTTCAGGTCTTTTCATCTTCAAGTCTCTGCTTTCTTCATCACAGTAAATTGTATTATAATACAGGCAAATAAGAATGTTTTAAATGTGTGAAAGTATCTGAATATGCTGTAATGGAATCCTAAAATGATCCCATGAGTTCAGAGGGTAGATGTTATTCTATGCACTTTACAATCAATGAAACAGACATGGGAAAAGGATAATGACTTACTCAAGGTCAACTGGCAAATCAGGGCTGAAGTCAGGGCCAGAAGCCAAATCCCCACTTTACTGGGCTGGAGCTATGTTTCACAATGTCATACCCTCTCTGGTGTCCCTTTAAAATACAAAGTTCATGACAGGCCTAGGAGCTGTTGAAGGAAAATCCTCACCAGCCTCAGGAAGTGGCATTGAGCTGGCAGGAGAGGGTGGCACAGCTATGACTCAGAGCTAACAACGTCCCAGGAGGGCCGGGAAACCCACCCTTCAGGTGAAGCAATAAGCCACATCCTTGACTATTTCTGTGGAGACTAGAGGAGGTCCCCTAGGACCTTCTTTAAGCACTGCTCTTTGACCTAAACTTGCGAATTTCAGTTGAACAGAAATACTTTTCCAAGAATTGTAACTAGATACCCTTTTCTTGACTTCTTGACCTGCAAGTGTTCCTCAGCCCTGTGCAGTTTTACATGACTCTCTCTACCCTGGAAAAGCCTGTCCTTTCAGGATAATCACACTATTCACAGTAGTAAAGTTCAGGTAAGAAGAAGAAGAACATAAGAAAGATAAAATGAAGAAGATGAACAGAGAAGGAGCTAATGTTTCAGGGCTCGGTCTATGCCAGACATCATGCCAAGTTCTTTATATGGATAAACTCATTCAATCCTCACAACACACTGTGAGGTAGGTGCCATTATCATTACATAGAGAGGCTGTGTAATTTGCCTAAAGTCACACAGCTTGATAAAACTAAGGTTTGAAGCCAAGAGACTCAAAAATTTTAACTCTGCTGGATATGATATCATTTAACCATCCAGCTTTTATATCCTTGTCTAGAGAGTAAACAACTAATGACCCATACTTATAAGCTGAAACTACTACGTGTTGTTGCTCAGTCGAAAAGTCATGTCCAAATCGTTGCGACCCCATGGATTACAGAATGCCAGGCTTTCCTGTCTTTCACTGTCTCCTGGAGTTTGCTCAAACTCATATCCATTGAGTCAGTGATGGTATCTAACTATCTCATCCTCTGCTATCCCCTTCTCCTTTTGCCTTCAGTCTTTCCCAGCATCACGGTCTTTTCCAGTGAGTCAGCTCTTCGTATCAGGTGGCCAAAGTATTGGAGCTTCAGCTTCAGCATCAGTCCTTTCAATGAATATTCAGGGTTGATTTCCTTTAGGATTGACTGGTTTGATATCCTTGCTGTCCAAGGGCCTCTCAAGAGTTTTCTCCAGCAACACTCTTTGAAACCATCAAATTCTTCAGTGCTCAGCCTTCTTTGTGGTCTAATTCTCACATCTGTACATGACTACTGGAAAAACCATAGCTTTGACTATATAGACCTTTCTTGGCAAAGTGATGTCTTTGCTTTTTAATATATTGTCTAGGTTTGTCATAGCTTTCCTTCAAAGGAGCAAGTGTCTTTTAATTTCATGGTTGCAATCACTGTCTGCAGTGATTTTGGAGCCCAAGAAAATAAAACCTGTCACTGCTTCCACTGTTTCCCCATCTATTTGCCATGAAGTGGTGGGACTGGATGCCATGATCTTTGTTTTTTGAATGTTGAGTTTTAAACAAGCTTTTTCATTCTCCCCTTTCACCCTCATCAAGAGGCTCTTTAGTTCTTATTTATTTCCTGTCATTAGAGTGGTATCATCTGCATATCTGAGGTTGCTGATATTTTTCTGGTCAATTTTGATTCCAGCTTGTGACTCATCCAGCCTGACATTTTGCATGAGGTACTCTGCATGTAAGTTAAATAAACAGGCTGACAATATACAGTCTTGTCATACTCCTAACCCAATTTTGAACCAGTTGTTTCATGTAAGGTTCTGTTCTTGATCTGCATACAGGGTTCTCAAGAGACAAGTTAGGTGGCCTGGTATTCCTATCTCTTGAAGAATTTTCTACAGTTTGTTGTGATCTACACAGTCAGAGTCCCTTGGACTGCAAGGAGATCCAACCAGTACATTCTAAAGGAGATCAGCCCTGGGTGTTCTTTAGAAGGAATGATGCTAAGGCTGAAACTCCAGTATTTTGGCCACCTCATGCGAAGAGTTGACTCATTGGAAAAGACTCTGATGCTGGGAGGGATTGGGGGCAGGAGGAAAAGGGGACGACAGAAGACGAGATGGCTAGATGGCATCACCGACTCAATAGACGTGAGTTTGAGTGAACTCTGGGAGATGGTCATGGACAGGGAGGCCTGGTGGGCTGTGATTCATGGGGTTGCAAAGAGTTGGACACGACTGAGCGACTGAACTGAACTGAACACAAAGGGTTCTGTGCAGTCAATGAAGCACAAGTAAATGTTTTTCTGGAATTCCCTTGCTTTCTGTATTCTACAGTGAATGTTGGCAATTTGATCTCTGGTCCCTCTGCCTTTTCTAAACCCAGCTTGTACATCTGGAAGTTCTTGGTTCACATACTGCTGAAGCCTAGCTTGAAGGATTTTGAGCATAACCTTACTAGCATGTGAAATGAGCACAATTGTCTCATAGTTTGAACATTCTTGGCACTTCTTTGGTATTGGTATGAAAACTGACATTTTACAGCTCCATAGTCACTGCTGAGTTTTCCAAATTTGTTGGGATATTGAGTGCAGCACTTTCACAGCGTCATCTTTTAGGATTTGAAATAGCTCAGCTGGAATTCCATCACCTCCACTAGTTTTGTTCATAGTGATGCTTCCTAAGGCCCACTCGTCTTCACACTCTAGGATGTCTGGCTCTAAATGAGTGATCACACCATCATGGTTATCTAGGTCATTAAGACCTGTTTTGTACAGTTCTTCTGTGTATTCTTGTCACATCTTATTAACCTCTTCTGCTTCTGTTAGGTCCTTACCATTTCTGTCCTTTCTGTGCCCATTCTTACATGAAATATTCCTTTGATATCTCCAATTTTCTTGAAGAGATATCTAGTCTTCTCCATTCTATTATTTTCCTCTACTTCTTTGCACTGTTCACTTAAAAAGGCCTTCTTATCGCTCCTTTCTTTCCTCTGGACCTTTGCATTCAGTTGGGTGTATCCTTCCCATTCTCCTTTGTCTTTCACTTCTCTTCTTTCCTCAGCTATTTGTAAATCCTCCTCAGACAACCACTTTGCCTTCTTGCATTTCTTTTTGTTTGAAATGGTTTTGGTCACTGCTTCCTGTACAATGTTAGAAACCTCCATCCATAGTCCTTCAGGTACTCTGTCTACTAGATCTAATCCCTTGAGTCTATTAATCACCTCCGCTGTATAATCAAAAAGGATTTGATTTAGGCTATACCTGAATGGCCTAGTGGTTTTCTATACTTTCTTCAATGTAAGTGAATTTGGCAATAAGGAGCTCATGATCTGAGCCACAGTCAGCTCCACATCTTGGTTTTGCTGACTGTAAAGAGCTTCTCCATCTTTACCTGCAAAGAATATAATCAATCTGATTTCAGTATTGATCATTGGGTGATGTCCATATTTAGAGATGTCTCTTGTATTGTTGGGAAAGGGTGCTTGCTATGACCAGTGTATCCTCTTGACAAAACTCTGTTAGCCTTTGCTCTGCTTCATTTTCTACTCCAAAGCTAAACTACCTGTTAGTCCAGATATCTCTTGACTTCCTACTTTTGCATTCCAGTTCCCTATGATGGAAGGACATCTTTTTTTGGTATAGTTCTAGAAGATCTTGTAGGTCTTCATAGAACTGGTCAACTTCAGCTTCTTTGGCATTAGTGGTTGGGGCATAGACTTGGATTACTGTGATACTGAACAGTTTACCTTGGAAATGAACTGAGATCATGCTGTCATTTTTAAGACTGCACCCAGGTACTGGATTTCAGACTCTTTTGTTGACTGTGTGGGCTACTCCATTTCTTCTAAGGGATTCTTGCCCACAGTAGTAGGTGTAATGGGGATCTGAATTAAATTCACCCATACCTGTCCATTTTAGTTTATTGATTGCTAAGATGTTTCCTCTTGTCATCTCCTGCTTGACCACATTCAATTTACCTTGATTTATGGACCTAACCATGGTGTGATCACTCACCTAGAGCCAGACATCCTGGAATGTGAAGTCAAGTGGGCCTTAGAAAGCATCACTATGAACAAAGCTAGTGGAGGTGATGAAATTCCCATTGAGCTATTTCAAATCCTGAAAGATGATGCTGTGAAAGTGCTGCACTCAATTTGCCAGAAAATTTGGAAAACTCAGCAGTGGCCACAGGACTGGAAAAGGTCAGGTTTCATTCCAATCCCAAAGAAAGGCAATGCCAAAGAGTGCTCAAACTACCGCACAATTGCACTCATCTCACACACTAATAAAGTAATACTCAAAATTCTCCAAGCTAGGCTTCAGCAATATGTGAACCGTGAACTTCCAGATGTTCAAGCTGGTTTTAGAAAAGGCAGAGGAACCAGAGATAAAATTGGCAACATCCAATGGATCATCAAAAAAGCAAGAGAGTTCCAGAAAAACATCTATTTCTGCTTTATTGACTATGCCAAAGCCTTTGACTGTGTGGATCACAATAAACTGTGGAAAATTCTTCAAGAGATGGGAATACCAGACCACCTGACCTGCCTCTTGAGAAACCTATATGCAGGTCAGGAATCAACAGTTAGAACTGGACATGGAACAACAGACTGGTTCCAAATAGCAAAAGGAGTACATCAAGGCTGTATATTGTCACCCTGCTTATTTAACTTATATGCAGAGTACATCATGAGAAACACTGGGCTGGATGAAGCAGAAGCTGGAATCAAGATTGCTGGGAGAAATATCAATAACCTCAGATATGCAGATGACACTACCCTTATGACAGAAAGTGAAGAAGAACTAAGGAGCCTTTTGATGAAAGTGAAAGTGGAGAGTGAAAAAGTTGGCTTAAAGCTCAATATTCAGAAAACTAAGATCATGGCGTCTGGTCCCATCACTTCATGGGAAATAGATGGGGAAACAGTGGAAACAATGTCAGACTTTATTTTTTGGAGCTCCAAAATCACTGCAGATGGTGATTGCAGCCATGAAATTAAAAGACGCTTACTCCTTGGAAGGAAAGTTATGACCAACCTAGATAGCATATTCAAAAGCAGAGACATTACTTTGCCAACAAAGGCCCGTCTAGTCACTGGTTTTTCCAGTGGTCATGTATGGATGTGAGAGTTGGACTGTGAAGAAAGCTGAGGGCTGAAGAATTAATGGTTTTGAACTGTGGTGTTGGAGAAGACTCTTGAGAGTCCCTTGGACTGCAAGGAGATACAACCAGTTCATTCTAAAGGAGATCAGCCCTGGGTGTTCTTTGGAAGGAATGATGCTAAAGCTGAAACTCCAGTACTTTGGCCACCTCATGCGACGAGTTGACTCATTGGAAAAGACTCTGATGCTGGGAGGGATTGGGGGCAGGAGGAGAAGGGGACGACAGAGGATGAGATGGCTAGATGGCATCACCGACTCGATGGACATGAGTTTGAGTGAACTCCGGGAGCTGGTGATGGACAGGGAGGCCTGGCATGCTGCGATTCATGGGGTCACAAAGAGTTGGACACAACTGAGTGACTGAACTGAACTGAACTGAACTGGACTGATGGACCTAACATTCCAAGTTCCTATGCAATATTGTTCTTTACAGCATTGGACTTTACTTTTACCACCAGACATATCCACAACTGAGTGTCAGATTTCCACTTTAGCCCAGTCACTTTATTCTATCTAGAGCTATTAGTAATTGCCATCTGTTCTTCCCCAGTAGCATACTAGACACCTTCCAATCTGGGGGGTTCATGTTTTGGTGTCATATCATTTTGCCTTTTCATACTGTTCCTGTGGTTCTCACAGCAATAATATTGACTTGGTTTGCCACTGCCTCCTCCAGTGGGCCACATTTTGGCAGAACTCTTCACTATGACCAGTCCATCTTGTGTGGCCCTGCACATCATGACTCATAGCTTCATTGAGTTATGCAAGCCCCCTTCTCCATGACAAGACTGTCATCCATGAAGCTACTAAACTACTTCTAGTATCATTAATACCAATAATCACAGTCAATATTGTTTGTGTACTTGTCATTGCTAAGTACTTACAGCTATTATATTTAATATCTGTAGCAATTTTTGAGGAAGGTATTATTATTACAGTCAATGAGCAAACTGGAAAATTGAGATGAAGAGACATTAAGTAACATCTATTTCTGCTTTATTGACTATGCCAAAGCCTTTGACTGTGTGAATCACAACAAACTGGAAAATTCTGAAAGAGATGGGAATACCAGACCACCTGACCTGCCTCTTGAGAAATCTGTATGCAGGTCAGGAAGCAACAGTTAGAACTGGACATGGAACAACAGACAGGTTCCAAATGGGAAAAGGAGTACGTCAAGGCTGTATATTGTCACCCTGCTTATTTAACTTATATGCAGAGTACATCATGAGAAACACTGGGCTGGATAAAGCAGAAGCTGGAATCAAGACTGCTGGGAGAAATATCAATAACCTCAGATATGCAGATGACACCACCCTTATGACAGAAAGTGAAGAAGAACTAAGGAGCCTCTTGATGAAAGTGAAATTGGAGAGTAGAAAAGTTGGCTGAAAGCTCAACATTCAGAAAAATAAGATCATGGCATCTGATCCCATCACTTCATGGCAAATAGATGGGGAAACAGTGGAAACAGTAGCAGACTTTATTTTTGGGGGCTCCAAAATCACTGCATATGGTTACTACAGCCATGAAATTAAAAGACACTTATTCCTTGGAAGGAAAGTTATGACCAACCTAAAAGTTAAAAGTTAAAGTTAAATTGCTTGCTCAGTCATGTCCAACTCTTTGCAACCCTGTGGACTGTAGCCCACCAGACTCCTCTGTCCATGGGATTCTCCAGGCAAGAATACTGGAGTGGGTTGCCACTTCCTTCTCAAACCTAGACAGCATATTAAAAAGCAGAGACATCACTTTGCCAACAAAGGTCCGTCTAGTCAAAGTTATGGTTTTTCCAGTAGTTGTGTATGGATGTAAGATTTGGACTATAAAGAAAGCTGAGTGCTGAAGAATTGATGCTTTTGAACTGTGGTTTTGTAGAAGACTCTTTAGAGTCCCTTGGACTGCAAGGAGATTTTAAATTAGTTTTTACTGTTGCATAGTTGCCTACAAGGAGATCCAACCTATCAATCCTAAAGGAAATCAGTCCTGAATATTCATTAGAAGGACTGATGCTGAAGCTGAAACTCCAATACTTTGGCCACTTGATGCAAAGAACTGACTCATTGGAAAAGACCCTGATGCTGGGAAAGATTGAAGGCTGGAGGAGAAGGGGACGACAGAGGATAAAATGGTTGGATGGCATCACCTACTCAATGGACATCAGTTTGGATAAACTCTGGGAGTTGGTGATGGACAGGGAGGCCTGGTGTATTGCAGTCCATGGGGTCGCAAAGAGTCAGACACAACTGAGTGACTGAACTGAACTGAACTGAAGATAGTAAAATCCAAGAAGTATAATTACAGTACTATCAATTTAAAAAAATTATTTGTTTATTTATTTTTGCTGCACTGGGCCTTTGTTGCTGTGTGTGGGCTTTATCTAGTCACAATAAGTTGGGGCTACTCTCTAGTTTTGGTGTGTGGGCTTCTCATTGTACTGGCCTCTCTTCCTGCAGCACATGGGCTCTGAGGCACTCAGGCTCAGCTGTGGTGCATGGTCTTAGCTGCTCCTCAGCATGTGGAATCTTCCTGGACCAGGGATTGAACCTGTGCCCCCTGCATTGCCAAGCTAATTTTTAACAACTGGATCACCAGGGAAGTCCAGTACTATCAATTTTTAAAAATTTGCTTTTTAAGGAGAATCTTTGATCAGTTAATAGGACCAAGTTTATTCATTCAAGAATCATCCACTCAACTGTTTTAAGAGTATTGTTCTAACCAGCTAAGTGAACTAGCTCTTGACAAATCCAGAAAAGAAATATAATAGCAATCATTTGAGAACATTTCAATAGGAAAATATCAGTGTTTCATATGCAATTGAGTTTCAAGAGCTCTACAAGGTACCCACTGACAGCAAATTTTTCATATCTCCTCCTTAGCACATCATATTCCACATGGTAATTTGCTATTTACTTAAAAATACTAGAAAATTATCAAATCTACTCACAGCCAAAATAAAATAACCTCGATATTTCAAAATGTATTACACCTAAAGCATTAACCTTGTCTAAAAAAACAGGGTAAAACAGACTTTCCACTGTGTTTGGGTACTGAGATTCTCAGATCTAGGACCTCAGTATTCCTATACTTTTAAAGAAAGCAGGAAAAATGTTTAATTGTAGCAGTAGTTTCCTATTACTCTGGGCAGTGGGAGACTTCTTGGGGAAAAGAATGAATTTGGCACAAAACATAATGGGTCTTCTAGCTGTGCAAAAGTGAACGTCCAGCCTTCAGTTAGAGAGAGAGAGCTCTAAGTCTTCACGTAAAAAGCAGTCTTCAGTGCAGACTGAGTTCAACAATGATCATGATGAGGAGGAAGATAACTGGAGGGCTGGCATGCACAGTCCATTTCCCTTGGGACTGAAGAAACTAGGACATGAGAACTGATACATAGCCATCTGGAATAGCACCTGGACTGCCACCAGCAAGAAGATGGGGCCTAGAAACAAATGACTTTCAGCGATGGTGTGAGGCTGACAGATGTTACAAGAACCTTGAACTTATATCTTGATCTAATACAGAGTTTCATGGTTTTCTTTCTTTTCTGCATTTTAATTTCCCTCTGTCATGCATGAGTCTTCTGCAGAGCTTTGCTAAATGCAACTACCTGGTGATAGTTATGCTTTGGGGAAGTAAGGAAGTAGCTTACATCCACAATTGGGGAAAATCTATAAGGGGACAAAAGAAGACTGGAAAGTCAGCTCAATGGTAAGAGGTGACAAGGGAAATAAACGGCCAACAACAGTAAAACAGATAGAGTAAGAGAGAAAGAATCTGATAAACTGACTGGATTCCTATGGCCATGTCTGATGGGAGTAGGAACCATTTGAGTTTTAAACAGGAGATGCCTGAAGGCATCTTGGATAGGTTTACTTACATTTTTTTTAACCTTAAAATTTTCTGAATTATTTTTATCATGAGCAAATAGTCACTAATGGCTCTACTATACACACATTGTAGAGCCATAAGAATTCCATGGACTGTACGATCCATGGGGTCGCAAAGAGTCAGACATGACTGAGCGACTTTCACTTTCACTTATCACTTTCTTACACACATAGTTGCCTTGAGGAAAATAGGGTAGACTACACTAGTAACAGTTTGATCCCTGAGTCAGAAGATCCCTGGGTGGAGGGCATGGCAACTCAGCCCAGTATTCTTGCCTGGAGAATCCCATGAACGAGGAGCCTGGCAGGCTACAGTCCATAGAAGCGCAGAGTTGGACATGACTGAAATGACTTAGCACGCATGCATGTATGCATTCTAGTAAGAGCATTTGGTACAGGGTTAGAAAGCCCAGGGTTAAAATACCAGTTCTGTCCTTTATTCTCTCAGAACCTCAGTTTCAGTATCAACATAACATGAACAATCAAGTTGTTTTTGTTCAGTCACTAAGTCACATCCGAGTCCTTGCAACCCCATGGACTGCAGCATGCCATACTTCCTTATCCTTCATTATCTCCCAGAGTCTGCTCAAACTCATGTCCATTGAGTTGGTGATGCCATCCAAAATCATACCAAGATTTATATGGTTTTATGGTTATATGATGAAATCAAGTATTAACAATATATATTAAGTGACAGTATTTTTTTTTAATTAGAAATGAAAAAATCTAAACAAGATGCAAAAAATTAAATGTTTAAAAAGGAAGGGTTAACTGAGGAAGTTCATACAATCATTCATTCAGTGCTATGGCAAGTCCATTAATGTTGTATTTACCATATGTCAGCAAAAACAATACCGGAAACTGTCCGTCTTCTTTAATACTAACTCTCTAGTTGCAGTCTCTCTTTTTTTAAAAAAAATATGTATTCTGTATCCTATGAACATTTTCCTAAAAAAATAAAATAAAATAAAGGAAATAAAGAGTGGCCCTCCCCAAAATATTGAACAGTCAAGTGTTCCTTTGCTCTTGGTCTACCAATGCAAGAGGAAGAATTGCTCTCTTTTAGGGAAAACATAGCTTTTCTTCAAAGGCATTAAGGAAAAAGAGAATATAAATTGGTTGTGAATCTTACGTTGGTCTAGCACACTTGCTTAGAAATCTGTCTTATTTTTCACACTCATCTTACCTGAGCTCCCCAACACCACCTATACACACAAAAGAAACCTGTCTTCCAGTGATACAATTTTGAAAAACTTTAGATCACTCAGCAAAAAAAAAAAAAAAAAAATTAAGAAACCAAGAGTTTTTTAAGTGAATGAATCTTCATTCTGAATACATCTTAAAGGATACAGAGTGGCAAAATAAGTCTTCTCATCTAGAACTGAACTGTGTGCAAAGAGAAAAGAACAAAAGAGCAGCAGCATTTTCCTTCTTATGTTAGTTTTAAAACTGTTGGTAAGATCTTGCCTAGTTTAAACTGTATCCAAAGCAGACGGTGAGCTGCCCACACAAAAAACTAACAATTTAAAATTCCTACCTCCCTTTTCCTCCTTCAAGTTTAAAAAGTGACCAATATTAATTTCAGTGTTCTGCATGGTTATTAAGTCCCAAGCCACACTGGCTGGTGAGAAACAAAGAAAGAAAAGAGCCATTATTCCAGGCAGACCAGACAGTCTCACAAATAGCTCCAGAAAAGTCAACCAGTTTATGATGTTCACTCCTTCATGAGTCAGAAGAAAACGGTTCTAACTATCCAGCTATGCAAGTTTGGGGTGCCAATTAATTAGACAAGTAAACAGAGTGTACTTAAAGGAGATAAACGATCAGTAGAGAAAGTATAGTCGGGTAGGGAAAGATGGGCCAACTTTTCCTCTTCTGCTGAAAATGCGATATAGGGCCCAGTGAGCCTGGGATCAAATGGGGTTCTCGCCTTGTCTCCTCCCCATGTTATTGCACACTGCAGGCCACCCCACTGCATAGTTCTGCCCTACCTTGCTGTCACAGGTCTTTCTTTCTGCCTTGCCTTTCTCCCTCATCCCACTTGCTCTCTGCTTCCTCTCCTTCCTCCCAGTAGAAACTTCCCACTCCCACTTTCCTTCAACCATAATGGACATCTCCCCCTCCAATTCGCCCCAAACATTTTATATTTCCATTGTATTACTTCCCCTCATTCTTCTTTCTGAGTGTTGACCTAGGGCAACCCCTGTTCCTCTGCATGCCACGTATATAACTGCACATTTGTCTCCTTGCTTCATCTTTCTTGGCGTGGCGTGATGCTTAGTCGCTAAGATGTATCCAACTCTTTGTGACCCCATGGGATATAGCCTGCCAGGCTCCTCTGTCCATGGGATTTTCCCAGCAAGAATACTGGAGCATGTTGCCATTTCCTTCTCCAGGGGATGTCAGTGACCCAGGGACCTAACCCACATCTCCTGCTTGGCAGACAGATTCTTTGCTACTGAGCCACTAAGAAAGTCCTTTATCTTTCTTTGTCCTGCCTTATTCTTGGCTTCGAAAGTATATGGTGTATGGGAGACAGGAGGAAGCTGAACTTATTAGTAAAAGATTATACATTAGAAAATAGTGAAATATATGATGTCTGTTTCATGTTCAAAGCACCCCCAGTAAATGTCTTATTCTCTCATCAGAATCCAAATCAGATCTATAGAGAAAAAATTTTGGAATTTATTAGTATTTCTATTATTTTCTGATGCAGCATATTCTTAAAAGTTTCTGGGTTTTGCCCTCAAAGCTAAATTTGAATATCAGTTTTGCCCCCTGTTAACTTCTTGATCGTGACAATCTCTCTGAACCATAATAAAATAATAAAATTAATTATTTCTTAGAATTATAATATCAATTGAGTATCCACAATAAAGTTTGTGTGAAGATTTAATGAGATGATGAATTTAAATTTCTTAGTGCTGTGCCTGGCCTGTGGTAAGTCAGGATGTTAGCTATTGTGAGACAAGTACTAGAGTAAGGATTTAGTGTGTGTTTATTATATTTAATCCAGACACTAGCCCTGGGATTTGGACATTATTATTCTCCCATTTTAATCAGGGAGGGAACAGGTTTAAAAAGGTTATTCACTCAGCTGGATTGTTAATAAATAGTGACAGAGAAAATTGACAAGTCTATTTAACTTCTCATCTGTGAAATGGGGATAATAATATCTACCTTACAGCACTGATGTCAAGATTAAGTTAGCTGCTGGAGCATATAGTAGTCATTCACTATGCTTTCATTTTCCTCTCCTTTCTGCCATCACGTAACACTGTCTTTTGCATTCAATCCAATTAAATAAAAAAGTATTAATGTTATTCCTTAGTATCACTACCCCCAAAAAGATCCAACTTTTGCCAACAATTTTTTTAGTAGAACTATTCACATTCCCATATAGAGCATGTTAATATTTAACTACCACATTGCCATATTCCCAAAACAAAGATAAATGCAAACTCCCAAGTTTACCATTACCTATTGACCATAATAGATATTTAGATGGTAAACCAAGTAGCAACTTACTTGATTTACTCAGATTCAACATCATTCTAAAAAAAGATATGGATATATAATCAAGATTGATTTATTCTTTAGAATTATTTTTAAAGGGCTCATTTTTCCTTTTTAACGCATTCTAAAATCATTACATTTTAAATTTCCCCAACCCCTAGGCAATTCCCAGCCTCTTGTTTAAATTATTTTCTCCTGAAGTATCCTTCTGAGGTCAGTCTTAATCCTTATTTGTAAGTCTGTGAAGGTTTCCTGCTACTCATTGAATTAATTGCAAAATTCTTAATCTGACATTCAAAACCATCCAAGACCTTACTCAAAATGGATTTTTCTGCCTTAATCTCACTCCCTGTTGTGTGTATCCCATCCTGTACAATACTGTTCCCTAAAAATGACCACTCACTGTCTTTACTCATGATATTCCCTTTATCTACAATCTTTCCTCTCCAACTCCTGGAAAGGGGGTTAACCTCTTGACCTCTTTCTGTTTTTTCCAAATGTTTTCCAGAAACATTTTGAACACTTTAATTAAGTTTATTCTTTAATACCTTATAGCTTGTGTCACTATTTTGAGTAGTATCTTTTTTTCTAATATGTTTTCAAATAGATCACTGCTTGGTAAAAGAATATTACTGATTTTTATATGTTGGTCTTGCCTCTAACAAGTGTGCCAAATTCTTTAATAAGTCTATTGCCAGTTTTCTATGGAGTATACATTATTTTTATAATAAAACCTAAAAAAATAATAGTAGCAATCACTCTCATACCACTAATACATATGGGAGCTGTTCTAAATGCTTCATATGGGCAAACTCATTTACTCTTACTGAAGTGCACTTTTATTTTTAACCCTCATTCACAGATGAAGAAAAGGATGCATTAAAAAATGAAATTATTTGCAAGAAGTCTCCAAACCAGGAAGTAAGAGAACTGCAATTGAAGTCCTGTTAGTTTAGCTCAAGTATCCATATTCTTAATTTTAGGGCATATTGTTTACTCCTATGAAGACGGGCCATGGAGTCAGAGACCTGAGTTTAGGTCCTGGGTCTTCTGATATAGGAAAGTCACTGCCTTTCCATGACCCATTTTACTCATCAGGAACGTGAAGTGAACAATAGCCACTTACAGAGTTTTCCTAAAGACTCAGTGAGAAAGTATGTGATGGCATTCTATTAAGTGTAGCATAGAAATAGGGTTACAGATACCATCATTTCCTTCTCTCTCCAAAGATTCTTAACTGCTTTTTTTGTTAAAATCTCAACCATCTGGCTCTGAACTCCCAAGAACTCTGTATTTTTCTCTTGGTAGTTATCATGTACTTTCTTGCCAACCATTTGGCCCCAGTCTAATCTTCTCTGCTGGACTATATCCTACTTGAGGACAGGAAGTACACCCCATTTATTTCAGGCTCCCCACAAAAACAGTGTCTCGTCTTACACGTTGAATTTGCTCAGCAAATGCATGTACCTGAAAGAATTTTCAAAATCACTGGTTGTAAGAAAATGTAAATGTATCTAAGTCTGGTAATTGTTTACAAAATAATGTTTTCATCTCAGAAACACAAATTTACATAGAGGTAATCCTGCAAGAAAATCATCTTGCTTTCCATTTATACACTGTGGGCATTCATATGGTCTATTTACTACAAACCCTTTGTATTTTTACATAAAAATTACTTATATTCAATATCCTATAAGAAATCATAATGGAAAAGAATATGAAAAAGAATATATATGTGTATAACTGGAACACTTTGCTGTAGATACAAATTACCTATTAGCTTTCAGGTTGAAAAAAAAAAAAAAGTCCCTGGTGATTTTATGTGAAAATGGGTTAATCCTAGTGACCTGCTTGGTTTTCATTCACAGGAGACAGTGGTTGGTGGAGGGAAATAAAAACAGGGAAGCTATGTTGAAATCACCGTCAGAGAATGAGAAGCCATCTCTGAGTAGAGCAGCCTGCCCTGCATCACGCCCAGAGAAGCTGACTCATTTCCTCTTCTCCCCGTCATCACCTCGGAAGCCTTCTCCCCTTACTCCACCTCTCACTGAAACCCACCACCCTTGCCATTGATTCAGTGAATCACAGGAGGAAAATCTAAAGTAAGAGAAGAAATAAACTTTCTTTTTTATAATTAGAGAAAAACAAATGGAACTCTCCATTGGAAAGTGTCTTACAATTATTAAAAGAGTTTATTGGACTACGCAATAATCTTTTCTTAAAAATCTTCTTGTTGGGTTATAACATGTACCATAAAGTTCACAAATGGTAAGTATGCAACTCAATGAATTTTTACATATCGGCAAGATGCCAGTTCATACATATGTGTGTACATGTGTGTAAAAAACATGTAATCCCACCCCAGATAAAAGATAAAATATTTCCAACACACAAAAAGACTCATATCCCTTCCCAGTCAATAAACACCATTTGCCTCCACAGAGGTAACTATTCGGACTTCTCTCACCACAGATTTGTTTTCCCTATTCTTGAACTTCCTGTTATTGAAATCCAGGATACAATTTTGTGTCTGGTTTCTTTCACTCAGCCTTGTGTCTGTCTATGAGATTCATTTCATATTAGAGTGTATATCAGCAATTTGTTCTTTTTTATTGCTATTGATCATCTACTCTATTGATTTTGTGAATAAAGGTGCTGTTACGAAGGTAGTACCATAAACACTAATGCATATCTTTTGGTGGATATACAAAGACTATGCATTAGCCTGTTACCTAATCTCCTACTTACGCTTCTCTACCTCAGCCCCCAGCATGCCAGGACTCTCCCCAGGTCTTCTCAGTCACTGGATCCCTACAGAGCCTTCAGTGAATCCCCACAGTCTACAGAGTTAGTTAAAACTCAAACCAGGCCTTCCAGGCCCTCTGTGATTTGCCCATGTCCTACCTTCAGGCTTATTTCCTGAATAATTTCAAGATTTATTACCCTGCCACAGTCTCCAGTCAAAACACATAACTCACCTTTCTCCACACACACCTCAAAATTATTTATGAGCATACCAATCCCTCCTTATTCAGAAAGTATTTTCTCACCACTTGTAAATTAAGAATAAATATTTCAAATTTTAAAAAACGGTTGGTCTCAGATTATTTTAAAGGCATCTTCCTGATATGACATTATGGAGAGGTTATAAAAAGTAACAACTTGAATGGAATTTTCCATTCAGTCTGGAGGAAGTTAGAAGCATACACCTGGGACAATTTTACACTCAGGTTCAGGTTATGGTTTGGGGAATACCAGTTCTGCCATTTCCTAGCTATGTGACCTTGAGTAAGATATTAGTTTTCTCATCTGAAAACTAGAAGCAAAAACTTTCTTCATAGGGTTGTTTTGAAGAATAAGTGAAATATTGCATAAAAACTACTTTAAAAATGATGACAGCCACAAAGGAAGCACAAAATAAATAGTATTTGTCATTATTAATAAAGAAGCTGTACATCATAGAGGTTAAGAGTAAGACATTGGGAACCAGATTACCTGGGTTCAAATCTCAGCCCCACCATTTACTAGTAATAAGACTTGCACACATTGCTAACAAACTGTGGCAGTCTCCTTGTACATAAAAAGATAATTACAGTAGAATCTTCTTAAAGAGGCTATCAGAAGGATTCAAAAACTCAGTATATGGAAATGCATATATTTTCAATGCATCTGCCACACAGTAAGTGGTACATAAGTCTCAGCAGGTGGTGCTAGTGGTAAAGCACCCGCCCCTGCCAATGCAGGAGACACAAGAGACACGGGTTCAATCCCTGAGTCAGGAAGGTCAGCTGGAGGAGGACAGATGGCAACCCACTCCAGTATTCATGCCTGGAGAATCCCATGGACAGAGGAGCCTGGCAGGCCAGATCCATAGGGTTGCAAAGAGTAGGACACAACTGAAGTGACTTAGCACAGCACAGCACAAGTCTCAGCCACTCATAGAGCTACCATTATTATGTATCAACACTGCCATAACTAATATCATTAACAGAACACTATCATTCTTATAAATTTAAGTCTTGATCGATAAGAAAAACACTAAAGGAGATTAACATAGAGATAGAGAACGTTTTAGAAGGGTCATTCCAAATGAGAGAAATTCTGTAGAAGCAGAATCGTAGACTCCAAAGTAACAGTAGTTTGAACAGAGTGTAGCCAATGAGATGTGGGAAGCCATATTACAAAGCTGTCAGTGTCCAAGGTGAATTCATGATTCAAAATGGGCATCTCTGAGAGTCTTCAGTTTTAACTGATGGGCAACAGGCAGAAGGTGGTGCCAAATCATTCACACTGATGCCATCTCTGCATCTTGAGACCCAATATCAGCTTCACCTTTAAAGCTTTATTATCTCAGGAAAGTGGCTAACGCTAGCTTCTAAACTGTTCCAGAGTAAGTCATACTTTCTGAAGAAAAGTAACAAGTTAACAAGAGATGGAAACTAGAGTTCAATGTCTATAGTGGAAAAAATGATTACTTATTATCTTATTACAATTTCAGATAAACAAACTGAGATAAGAGCAAATTCAGTAAGTTGCCTATGACCAAAAGCTCAGTAGGAACAAAGACAGGATAGAAATTCACAAACTTGAATCTAAAGCCTATGCAATTCCAACACATAAAGCAAACTTTAAAATTTTTCTGTTGGTAGGGATTTCTTAATAACTCTCAACAGAACCTCTTGGAAAAATAAGTTCAGATAAGAAATTCCTCCATTTTAGAGTCAATGAAATAAAAGAAGCAGTGACTTCAGGGTCTATTCTTTCTGCGAACTTCTCTGGAGTAGAGCTTGCTGGCTAAAAAGAAATGCAGAGTGGAGGAGGCCAGACAGGAGTAAACTTGGGCCTGCCTTCCACAACAACCTAATTCTCTGATGAGAAGAAACAGATGGACTTCTCAAAGTTGAGCAATAGTCTCTGAAATCTCTAGGTGATGCATATGTATTGCAGGAAGAGGGATCCCTTCCAGGGCCCAAACAGGGGCTCTAGTCTAACACTCAGAAATGAATTCACACATGCTGACAAAGTAAAAGACTTTTTTGGGAAGGGGTGCCCGGACAGAGAACAGCAGGGTAAGGAAACCCTGGAGGACTGCTCTGCTGGATGACTCACAGTCTTGGGTTTTATGGTGAAGAAGACGTGGCAAGAATACACAGAAGAACTTACTAAAAAGATCTTCATGACCCAGATAACCATGATGATGTGAACACTCACCTAAAGCCAGATATCCTGGAATGCAAAGTCAAATGGGCCTTAGGAAGCATCACGACGAACAAAGTGGAAGTGATGGAATTCCAGCTGACCTATTTCAAATCCTAAAAGATGATGCTATTAAGGTGCTGCACTCAATACACCAGCAAATTTGGAAAACTTAGCAGTGGCCACAGGACTGGAAAAGGTCAGTTTTCATTTCAATCCCAAAGAAAGGCAATACCAGAGAATGTTCAAACTACTGCACAACTGCACTCAGCTCACACACTAGAAAAGTAATGCTCAAAATTCTCCAAGCCAGGTTTCAACAGTACGTGAACTGTGAACTTCCAGATGTTCAAGCTGGGTTTAGAAAAGGCAGAGGAACCAGAGATCAAATTGCCAATGTCTGTTGGATCATCGAAAAAGCAAGAGAGTTCCAGAAAAACATCTACTTCTGCTTTATTGACTATGCCAAAGTGTTTGACTGTGTGCATCACAACAAACTGGAAAATTCTTCAAGAGATGGGAATAGCAGACCACCTCACCTGCCTCCTGAGAAACCTGTAGCAGGTCAGGAAGCAACAGTTAGAACTGGACATGGAACAAGAGATGGGTTCCAAATCGGGAAAGGAGTACATCAAGGCTGTATATTGTCACCCTGCTTATTTAACTTATATGCAGAGTATATCATGTGAAATGCTGGGCTGGATGAAGCAGAAGCTGGAATCAAGATTGCTGGGAGAAATATCAATAACCTCAGATATGCAGATGATGCCACCCTTATGGCAGAATGTGAAGAAGACCTAAAGAGCCTCTTGATGAAAGGGAAAGGGGAGAGTGAAAAAGTTGGCTTAAAACTGAACATTCAGAAAACTAAGATCATAGCATCTGGTCCCATCACTTCATGGCAAATAGATGGGGAAACAATGGAAACAGCGAGAGACTTCATTTTCTTGGGCTCCAGAATCACTGCAGATGGTGACTGCAGCCATGAAATTAAAAGACACTTGCTCCTGGGAAGAAAAGTTATGACCAACTTAGACAGCATATTAAAAAGCAGAGACATTACTTTGGCAACAAAGTTCGTCTAGTCAAAGCTATGGTTTTTCCAGTAGTCCTATATAGATGTGAGAGTTGGATCATAAAGAAAGCTGAGTGCCAAAGAATTGATGCTGAAGCTGAAACTCCAATACTTTGGCCACCTGAGGGGAAGAACTGACTCTCTGGAAAAGACCCTGATGCTGGGAAAGATTGAAGGCAGGAGGAGAAGGGGACAACAGAGGATGAGATGGCTGGATACCATCACCGACTCAATGGACCTGAGTTTGAGCAAGCTTCAGGAGTTGGTGATAGACAGGGAAGCCTGGTGTGCTGCTGTCCAAAGAGTCAGACATGACTGGGTGACTGAACTGATTTAGTTTGCAGGTTTTCTCTGACTCAAGAGTCCTTCCTGGTGGTACACACATTGCTCAGACAAGATAGATTCCAAGAAGGATTCTAGAAGGTGATAGGACACATGGTATCTCCTTTTGACCTTTCCTGAGCTTTTCTGGTTGGTGGTAACTTATCATTAATAGTTCCATGTTCCTTAGTAGGACCTCCTGTCATAAAATAACTCACACACATGGTTACTGTGGTGCCTGGCCAGGGTGGACGGTTTTGGTCTGTGTTTTCCCTAACATAGGTAGCTTGAGGGCCCTATTGTCACATCTGTACCCTTAGAATCTTTCTAGGTCCCATCACCCACCTTATGCCCCCGACTTCACCAAATTTTTCACTTTTACTGAATCATTTTTTGTTAACATACTAAAAGAGAACAGATTTGAAGGGCTTCTTTGGTGGCTCAGTGGTAAAAGAATCTGCCTGCCGATGCAAGAGACACAGGTTTGATACCTGATCTGAGACGATCCCCTGGAGAAGGAAATGGAAATCTACTCTAGTATCCTTGCCTGGAGAATCCCATGGACAGAGGAGCCTGGTGGGCTATATTCCATGGGGTTGCAAAGAGTCAGACACGACTTAGTGACTGACCAACCAATCAACAAAAGATTTGAAATGCTCATTTTTAAAAAAGATGACATCAGTATTCTACTTTAGGGTTGGAAACTTTCTCAATAAGCCCTGCTGTGACTTACAAATGTTAAAATGAAACTTCTTTTTTAAATGTCTAAAGCACTATGTTTATTTATAACTTTCAATCATTAACTGAAGCATTAATCTGCTTTAATGGATTCTGTGTTAAATATTGCTTAGAGCTCATGATCATTTTGGACAGAGTCACAAATACAGACATAAAAGGGGGAAAGATAACTAAACAGAAAAACTGCATAATCTAAATATCCCCAAAACTGTATTGTATTCAGGAAAAGTGATGAAGGCATTTTGTGTGGTGGTTAAGTGAAACAAATTAAGGATGAGCCTGTGAGTGGCAGAGGCAATGGTCTTATTACTACCTCTTTTGTTTGGCAGGAAATGCTTCAGGGAGGGTAGTGGGGTTTTAAGAAAGGAAAAGAAGATTTAGAAGAGTCCTATTCAAGAAGTGTCACTTAGAATAAAAGTTTCAAGAAGATAGAGGATGATAATTAGTCTGTAAAAAGGGAACTCCAAGGTCACTTCAGAAAACAAAGCAGTTGGACATATTTTATGTGAATACATCACCTCTCATGGGATCTCATTTCTCTGTGCTCACTACTCCTGGTCCAGGGTTTTATTTCATTTTTAGGATATTGACATTTTCCGAGTAAATTAGTCATTTCCATTGTCCATTCCTAAATGAGACTGCCCTTACTGTGTTTAAAATTAAATAATGACAGTTCAGTTCAGTTTAGTCGCTCAGTTGTGTCCGATTCTTTGTATCCCCAAGGACTGCAGCACTCCAGCCTTCCCTGTCCATCATCAACTCCAGGAGTTTACTCAAATTCATGTCCGTAGAGTCGGTGATGCCATCCAACCATCTCATCCTCTGTCATCCCCTTCTCCTCCCAACTTCAATCTTTCCCAGCATCAGGGTCTTGTCCAATAAGTCAGTTCTTTGCATCAGGTGGCCAAAGTACTGGAGTTTCAGCTTCAGCATCAGTCCTTCCAATGAATATTCAGGACTGATTTCCTTTAGGATAGACTGGTTGGATCTCCCTTCAGTCCAAGGGACTCTCAAGAGTCTTCTCCAACACCATAGTTCAAAAGCATCAATTCTTTGGTGCTCAGCTTTCTTTATAGTCCAACTCTCACATACATACATGACCACTGGAAAAACCAAGCTAAATTAAAACCTCTCCCAAATTTCCATTTCCTGTATACATATAGGGAACATCTGTTGTATTATTTTCTATCAACTTCCATTTTCAAGTGTTTTCTTCTTGACAATATGAATTCAGTGAAGCTAAAGAGCAAAAATGGTGCTTCTTTGTTGAAGTCCCATTACACCTGCTCTGTGCATATTGCTTAAATATAAATACTGGTGGAATATAATTATAAACTCAAAATGGCATATTTATGTCCTTCAGTGGAAACCCTAATGTTTTCCATTCAAATTTATGAATGTTGCTGTGCTTCATATTCAACCTACTATAATTCAACTAGAGATTATACTGAAACACATGAATTTATCAAGGGAGGTAGTTAAGAACATACACCTAAAATTGCCCTTGTTTTTGGTTAATATATCCAACCTTGTGAGTATGTAACTAGATCATATGTAGTATGGAAAATATTTCAACTTCCTCCTCAGATATTTTTTCTGCTGAGGAAAGAAAATGTGTAGTTTAATTTCAAAACAGGGAAGTCAAAATTTGCTAGAATGGGGCTAGAATTATTGCAAAATGTTCACTACCTATTCAGATGGTTCTGCTGTAAAGATGATCAGGAAATATAGATTCTGAGCTATAAATATTCTCAGAGAACCATGAAGCATATGCTTTTAATTTGTGCTTGGTTGGCTTATCCATCAGACAGGAAAACATCTTTGGTTTTAAGAGGTTTGAACAGATGCCATAGAGTAAGTTCCCATTTCTGAGTGTTTGTTGTCATTTTGGTTAGTGAACTCCACCTTCCAAAACAAAAATGAACACTATACTTCAGAGGCTGCCCTTTCAGCCCAGTTTTAACATTTAAAGAAGAAAAAAGGAAGGAAATCTTTTTGCCTATCTGCCATATAGATGTGTTTTTAACCAATAATTCAAAAAATATTGTCAACATTTTATATAAGCCAATTATGGCATCTTTATACAGCTCTTTAATTTTGGAGTTAATTCAATCTTAGTTTCTTTGCCTCTTTGCCCCATCATGGTTCCTGTTGTACCCTAGATCTGCCTGTTTTGTATTTAACTTCACACAGCACCCATTAATCTGATTAATGCTCCATTTGATCACTTTTATGAGTAATGTCTTTACAGCTTAAGAAAAGAGGGTAATTGTGGTTGCATCTAAAAGCTAGGCAGTAGTTGCCACTTAATGTAGGAAAAATTGGGTCAAATTATGGGAAGTCGACCATGCAGATTGGCAAAGCCTCTCTCAGGCCTTTCATTCTTCAATTCTGCCCCATTTATGTCTTCCCACATTTATACCGTGTAAGTTCTAAATGATGCAAGAATCAAAATCTTCTATAGGATTTCTGAAAATATAAATATTATTGTGAGCAAGGGCAGACAGAGTCTTGGTAGAATTGGGGCTTGATCTAGACCATAAAGAATGGAATGATTTGAGAAGGTAAAAGAAGGTTGAAGGACATGTGCTTTAGATGTAAAAGCAAAGAGCAGGAAATGAACTTGTATCAGATAAACAGTGAGAGGCAGGGCTGAAGAGATAAGGGCTTTATTGTTCAGGTTTCTGAGAACCTTATGTCTGAAGTTCTTCTGTTGACTATTTTCACTTCTTGATTAGTGCTGGAGGACCCCTTAAGCTTTTCCCTAGGGCAAAAAACAACTCTCAATTGTCTGCATGAGAAAGTAAAAGAGCAGAGCATTTGGATTTCCTAGATAGCTACTAGCCAATGGACATTTTGGAAATGTGTCAGTGCCTTAGCCCCTTGTCTAGTCTTCCAGATGCACTCTGTTGAAAGAGAAGGAGGGAGGGAGGGAGAAAGAAAGGAAGGGAGGGAGGCAAAATGGCCACATTTGTATAATTAGTGACAGCTATCAATCTTTATTTCAGATATGAAGGAAAACAGCACAGAATATAGGAGGCATGGCGATACAGTCATGTAAGTGATTCTTTACTAAATGCAGCAAAATGTGCAACATCAAACAGTTTTGTCTTTTTCAAAGCAATCCTATTGAAAGGCTGTGTGATTATTCAAAGATGCTTCCATTTTTCAAGTCATTTTTAGAGCCCTTCTTTTTGAATTATTCTGGGAGCCTGAGGCACAGTCTTCAGATGAGCTTCTTCCCCAGAGCAAACCCTCCACCCCTGCCTCCTGCCCTCTGCATCTTGTGTGCTGACTCTTCCCTGCCAAACTGGTACACCTCCCTTTGCTCTGCTCTTGTATTGTCTATCAGTTCCATTCCTGTCCCAGCATTCAGGCAGTGCAGGGTAGGGGCAGAGGATGGCTTGAACCTGGGAGATATACTAAATTATGACACAAGAAGAAGACAAATAGAGAGATGACAAAGATGTGAGAGAACTCAAATGGGTAATCAAAACATCAACCACAACCAAAAAGTCCTTTTGCAGTGGGTGAGTAGCTACAATGCTGTGGGAAATGAATAGAACATATGCCACAATGCAGGGGAAACAGCACAGACACTAAAACCTGTGGTGAGAGATACTAGAATTGTAAACTAAACATGATAAAAAATATTGATAAGTTAGAAAAGATACATGCACCCCACTGTTCATAGCAGCACTGTTTATAACAGCTAAGACATAGAAGCAACCTAAATGGGTAAAGAAGATGTGGTGCATATATACAGTGGAATATTGCTCAGCCATAAAAAAGAATTAAATAATGCCATTTGCAGCAACATGGATAGACTGAGAGTGTCATACTAAGTGAAGTAAGTCAAACTTAAAAAGACAAATACCACATGATATTATTTATATGTGGAATCTAAAATATAAGACAAATGAACTGAAAAAACAGAAATAGACTCACAGATACAGAAAACAAACTAATGGTTACCAAAGAGGAAAGATGGGGGTGGGGGATAAATTAGGAGCTTGGTATTAACATATACACACACTATTATACATAAAATAGGTAAACAACAAGGGCCTACTATATAGCTCAGGGAACTATATTCAGTATCTTGTAACAACCTATAATGGAAAAGAATCTGAAAAAGAATATACATATATGTATGCATAACTGGATCACTTTGCTGTACACTTGAAACTAACACAACATTGTAAATTAACTATACTTCAATTAAAAAACACTGAATGGATGCAACTACAGATTATCACACCCAAGTGAAGTAAGTGAGAAACAGAAAGACAAATACCACATGATATCACTTATATGTGGAATCTAAAATAAGACACAAATGAACTTATCTATGAGAGAAACAGAATTAGGGACATAAAGAATAGACTGGTTGTTGCCAAGAGGAAAGGGCTGGGAGAGGATAGGAGTGGGAGTTTGGGATTAGTAGATGCAAACTGGTATGTATAGAATGGATTAACAGCAAGGTCCTACCGTTTAGCAGAAGGAACTATATTTAATAGCCTGTGATAAACCAAACTGGAAAAGAATATGAAAAAGAATGCATATATATGTATGTATGTATAACTGTGTTACTTGGCTGTACAGCAGGAATTAACACATTATAATTCATCTATATACTTCAATTAAAAATTATTAATAAAAAATATTGATAAGGGAGTATTAACAAGGGAGATTCTCCCTCTTCCCCACCCCTCAAAAATTACCAATTGATTCCTGACTTATCAAGCCAATTTTTTATCCAATTTCTCTGAAGTAGTCCATCTCTGCCAAACTCTTTTCTAGCCTTTTGGAATGTATAATTGGCAAACAGAACACTACAGAACCCAATAGCCAAGAGAAAGGAAAAGGCTTAGCAAGAGAGGGGGAATTGGAGCTGGCAAATGAGAATCTGGAATGTCAAAGAGAATGAAATGTGGAGGAATAAGGGTCCAAGAAAGAGTCCAAAAGACCATTAAGTTCTATACACTTTAATGCTCTTCAAGGTTTTCAGTTAATAAATTGAACATCTTTTTAGGGTAAGAACCGTGCTCCTTGAACAGACTGTCACTCTGAGACTCGACCACATGTGACATAAACAGATACAACCACTACATTGTTCAAGGCCTATAAATGATGAGCTACCCACATGTGCTTTCTCACAGGGTAGTAAGGCAAGTGGTGTTGTGGCTGGCCAGGCATGGACATAGGCACTGTGCCCATTACCTAAACTATGAGAACAGACTGCTGACTATGAATAGGCACAAACAAACCCCTATGCATCAGTGCTTTGAAGTCCATGGACCCTTCCAGGGTAGGACCTAGGACAAGAGACTATGGCATCACTGATATCAAGTCAATTCATTCCCTTCTTTGGTGAGTTCAGTCAACCTCAATTGGGGAAAATCCAGTTTACACACATGCCTACTTTTTTAAGACTCTCATCACACTTATCCCAAACCACCTCTTCAGCTCATAAAATAAAAAAAAAAAAAAAGAAATTTACTTCTTGAACCCAGTAGGCCTGGAGTTGGAGGGCATCTTTACAGTTTTCACTTGGCACATTTGTCTCATTATAACCCTGGGCTGTTACATCTACCATGACCAAGAGGTAGAACCATAAAATACTAACATTATTTTTTCACTAATCAAAATACAAGTGAAAGTAAATGTGTTATTTCCAGAAGGTCACCATCGATGATTTTATGTTAAATCCAAATATGCTGACCTGTTCCAAGTATTTCTGAAATAATTTTTGGAAGTGACATTCAGAGATATTTTATGAGCACACAAGAAAGTGTCATTTTATACTTACACCTCATTAATTGTATTTGGTTGCACTGAGTTTTAGTCATTTTCAGTATTACATTCATCCCCAGGGTATGAAAACTTGCCATCAAAGACTATATTCAAAGAATGAGAAACAGCTGAGGGGTCAAGTGAAAAGGGAGAGTTTAATCCCATTTCAAGTACTGCTAACCTAATTTAAATGTGAAAAGTAAAGAAAGAGAAAGTGTTAGTTGCTCAGCCATGTCCAACTCTTTGGGACCCCATGGACTGTAGCCTGCTAGGCTCCTCCTGAAGACCAACTATAAAAAGGAAAATACTAACTTTGAAAGTCTATGTTTTGGGGAGGGAGAAGACTTTTTAACACATTTTCATTGAGCTATAATTCACATAGCATAAAATTCCTTGAAAGTGTACACTTTTTAGGATAGTCACAGATTTGTACAACCATCACTACTAACTAATTTTAGAACATTTTCATCACCCTAAAAAGGAACTCCATTCCCCTAGCAATCATTCCTCATTTCCCCTCACTCCAGCCCTGGTAGCCACTAAGGTGCTTTCTGTTCCTATGGATTTTTCCCTATCTGGACGTTTTATTTAAATATAACCATAAAATATGTGGGCCTTTGTTATCCTAAAATCACAGTCTTCAGTGGAGAATGTTGATACCAACTTTAGTCTTTCAATGACAAGAAAAAACAATTTCCTGAGTAAATTTTCACATAGAACTATAAGTAATAAAGCATTTTGCAATCAGGCAACCTTTTATTCCTAAATGTCCATAACATTTAAGAATAGTCATCAAGGGACTTCCCTTGTGGTTCAGTGGCTAGGACTCTGTGCTCCCAATGAAGGAGACCCAGGTTCAATTCTGGTCAGGGAATTAGATCCTTCCTACATGCCACAGCTGAAGATCTTACATGCTGAAACAAAGATTGAGGATATTGCATGTGGCAACTAAGACCCAATACAGCCAAAAAAAAAAAAAAAGAACAGTCATCAGGTTATCAGTTTAAAATAGTTTTTGAGAGTTTGGTTTTAAATAAAAAATGATAAAGAACTTCATTCAGTGTTAAAGCATGTTGGTGACAGAATGCAAAAAAATTTCCCGATTCTCAAATTGAAATGTATTCTGTACATGTTCCTTAAATATAACAAAGAACCTATTGACCCACAAATTTGTTTAGAATTTCTTCCATCGTATCTCCCTTATGATAACATATACAAGATAGTCATCCAGGAGAGTGAATAAGGATGAGAACACGATGTTCAGAAAATAAAATGAAAAGGCTAATATAATTAATACTAATAACTAAAATTCTAGTGGAAGGATCACATCACAGGCTCACAACTTCATAAAATAAAAAGAAGATAAAAATATTTTAATTTCCAAAAAGTAAAAGAGAACTTTTAAATATAACTCAATATTAATTTTCAAAAGGCATTAGAGTTAAAATGCTGCTCATATATTAGGGTGGAATGACAAGGAAATTGTCATTCGGTTCTTCCTTCCTCTTTCTCCCATCGTGCTCCTTGCCTCTGTTCTTTCTCCTACAATCATTAGATGCTGAGAACATTTATTGGCACTGGAATTCAGCCAGGAACAGGTCACCTGGAACAAGTCAGAGATAGTACTTGATCTGCTATCTTCAACATTGCTGGGAAAACATATTAATCAAGTTTGAAGGATATAATTAAAAGAAAAAAATCAATTTTTATTTTTCACTCAAATGACAAAAGTAATCTTAGTCTAAGTGATTGTTAAGATTTTCAGTCTCTGTACCTTACATTAAAAATATCACATCTCTTCTTCTGAGATGACATCTGATTGCTAGTAATCACATTTAAAAATTTTTCTCATAGATATAATCCAATAAGGATACTGCTAGCATGACTGCTAATTCTGTTTAGCAGAAGTTTTTACTATTTTTGCATCTTCATTCTTTTAAAAGCCAAACTGCTCTTTTTCTGTCCAAACCAGAAATATTTAGATTTTTCTAACTTTAAATTTGAAATTGTTAACATGTACTTTCATTCTGAAATATGTCAAGTCAAAAAGATTTGATAGAATGAGGTATCAGTATACATTTCATCAGCCCTTTTCTAGGGCTTTCATAGCAAAGTACCACAAATTAGGGGGCTTAGAACAACAGAAATTTCTTGTCTCACAGTTTTAGAGACAAGAAGTTGAAATCAAAGTGTTAGCAAGGCTATCCACCCTCTGAAATCTGTAGAGAAGGATCCTTTTTGGCCTCTTTCTGGAGCCTTTGGTGGCAATCATTAATGTCCCTTGGCTTAGAGATGCACCATTCCAATCCTCCATCATCAAGTGGCCATTTTCCCTCTAGACAGGTTTGTCTCTGTGTCCAAATTTCCTCTTTTTACATATTGGATTAGGCCCACTCTAATGACCTCCTTTTAATTTGATTACCTCTATAAAGAACCTATTTCCAATAAAATCACATTGTGAGGTACTGAACTGCAACATAACAATTCAACCAATAATGGCCCCCAACCAAACTGATACATTTTTATTGACCATTGTGTTAAACAACTAGGCTTACTGAACCACTCTACTGTGCACTGTGTAAATCAGGTTTTTTTGGTAGAAAGTTTTACGGACTTTTGAAAGTCAATCTAAAAATTCTACAACTATAATTTTTCTCCATTGTTCATGAAGAAGAGTCCTGAATTAAATACAAACTCTTAGGTCCAATTTTTTTTTAATGTGGAAATTTCCATCACTTTGAAAAGAACTTGACAACACCAGAAAATTAATAAAGGAACATTACTACAGTACAGAACTAGATTTATTTTTTTCTTAGCATGATCTATTCCTTTATATCCAAATGACTTCAGCATCTGGTTATGATGAGAAAGGTACAGTTAAGGCACTGGGAAATGTTAAGTTAGCTCTACCATGAGGAAGAATAATGGTAAACAGTTGAGTTTAAAAAACATTTATCAAGTGCAGTTGTGTGTAGCTATACCAGGCAGTGTGAGGATGCAAAGTTGACTACAACATGGGCCTACCTTTAAGGAATTTATCTCCCCAAAATAAGAAATAAAATAAATGTTAAGATATATATTACACAAAATATTTTTAAAAAACAGAGGAGGCAAAGACAGATTCCAGTGGAAAATGAGAGAAAATAAAGTAGAACTTTTAAATAGAAGTATATTTCCAACAGTCAAGATAGAATAATAGTGATTAAAATAGCTGTTTTAGATATTCCATGGCATTAAGTATTAAAATAATAGTATTTTTGTGGTGGAACACTGTAACTTAGATTTTTTAAACTGAAATCTTAAATTTTCATGTCTTGAGAAGTAGCCAAATGATTAAAATTTTGAATTGAACCAAGCATTCATTTTTAAAAACATTTCCATTTCCCTATAGTACTCATGAGGACAAAGAAAATCACAATGGACAAAGCAAGCATCTATAACAAGATGATTTTTACTCTATCTCAAGAACCAGAAGTATGGTAGTATTTAAGTTTATGTAAGTAATTAAGAATCAGAATTTCTATCTATACATAATGAATTACAGAGATAAAGATGACCCAGAATTCTTTATTTGAAACAAAAACTAGAGCTGACTATCAATTGAAACATCTTCAAATACACACTGGAATATGCCCTTATATATGTTAAAGTTTTTCACAAAGATGTCTTTAAAGTTATTAAACAAGAAATGGAGTTAATGGACAACTTCTGTTTGGAGTTAGCATATAATTAGAGCTTTACCATTTCCATGCTAGGGCAAGGTCAGAAGAGTTACAAAAATAACTCAATGTTGGTACAATTAATGGATTTTATTGTTAAAGATTGTAACAGTTTTAAATCATACTCATTTTCTTCATTTTTATTTTGTTAGTTTCATTTTTATTTCATTAGCTTTTTATACAATATTTATTTTAATAATTTTTATCTGCTGATATAGAGTGAGAGTAGTGGTAACCAGGCTGAAAGGTAGGTGGATGCCTGATTGCAGAAGCTACAAAAGAATTCTAATCTGAGCATGATTAGAGTGTAAGGAGTGACATGAAGGCAAAAAAGAGAGCAGTAAGGTAAGAGATGCAGAGACCAAATGAAGTAGGTCCACTGACACTTTTATCTGAATCACAGTCAGTAACACACTGGATGGTGATGTACAAGAAATGGCTGGACATACTGAGAAAGACTGTGCCATGCATGGAGTTAAGTCTGCATTACCAACCACCTCGTCTTTGGTCCATTTCTACATATTTCACTGTCCCCATGTCCCAAAGAGAGCTTTTCTTTTTCAAAGATTTTTTTTAAATTCTTGACTGAACTGTCCTTTTAAAATTTTACTTGTATGTATCACTGGCTCCTCAAATTCCACATCTAGAAGCTAACCCATCATTCCCACCCACAGCCTATACACACGCTATTCCTCCTGGATTCCCCGTCTCACCTGTGACAGTTCTGTCTTCCACAGCACCCAAATGAAAACTTCAACCTTTCCTAGTTGGTCACCCAGTCCAGTATAATTCACCTTCCAAGAATGCCTAGAAACTACTCTTGTTTTCCATTACCACTGGTAATCAAGACTCTTGCCTCTTCTTGCCTGGACAATATGATCATTCTAAATGGGTTTCCCTGCTTTGGATCTTCTTCCTCCTCTCAATAATCCACTTTTCATCCTGCTACTAAAAAGACTTTTCTTAAATGCAAATATGACTTCATTAGGGCTTTGCTTTACATCACTGAATATATTTTCATTTGTCTTCAAAAATTAAGAAAAACTCCTTAATGTGAGTTATAAATTCATCCAGCTTCCAGCCCCTGCTCATGACTAGAGCTTTCTCTCCCACTGTGTTCCCATGTGTGTGTGTGCTAAGAGGCCAACCTGCCAAACTGGTGCCTTGTAATATCCTGAACAGCCCTTGTCCTGTAACAGCCTTTGTTATGCTATTCTCTTGCCTAGAATGTCCTTCTCTGGGTTCCCCCACTGTATTAAATTTCCTGTTGCTGGAAATGTACACTGATACCTCAAATTATCACAGACTTAGTGGTATAAAGCAACTTTACTTTCATTTCTCTCAAACTCTGGAGACCAAAAACTGAAATCACTTTCACTGGGCTAAAGTCAAAGTGTCAACAGATCTGGTTCCTTTAAGGAGCTCCAGGGAAGAATCCATTTCCATTCCTTTTCCAGCTTCTGGAGACCATGAACAGCCCTTGGCTGGTGTTCCCTTCCTTTCATATGACTCTAGCTTCTTGTTTCCATCTCCTGTTCTGTTGTCAAATCTCACTCTGCCTTCCTTTTATAAGGACACTTAGGATTACATTTAGGAACCGCCTGTATCATCTGGGATACTATTTTCATCTCAAGATCCTTAATTTAATTCCATTTGCAAAATTCCTTTGCCATAGAAGGTAACATTCACAGGTTCCAATGATAGGACCTGAGTCAGCCTATAATGCCTAATTTTTTTTTTTCTCTCTCCACCTTTCTAGACATAGTTTAAGTGTTTTCCTCTCCTCTGGGAGACTTTCTTAGATTCTATTCTCCATTACTATCCCCAGTGACTTACAACTGGGTATATCTCACTAAGATGCGCAACTGTCTGGATTTGGCTGGAACGGAGGGGTTTCCCAGTCAAAACCAGGACTGGGCTTTCAGTGCTAAAACCAGAACACTACCAGGCAAATGGGGATGAGTCAGTTACCCTAAGTCCTCATTTTTCTTCCCACATCACACTCTATTTAGCACTCATCACTCTGTATTAGATTTATAATTCTCAGTTCTCTTTCATACTCTTTTGCTAGACTACGGGCAGGAATAGGCTGCTTTCCTGCAGATCTTTATGTCTCAGCTTCTGGCACACAGCAGATAAGCTAATGAATGTTAATGGAGTTTGTGGCTCAGCCCTGCAGTGGCAGCCAATCTAGGCAAAATGGAAATTTTTATCCTGTGACTAGAACAAAAACAAAACAGAACAGGACACTAAACACCCATATGGTGTGCTATATTCCCTTGGATATGTTTTCTTCTCTCATCTGCACTTGCAAATTTCAGTTAAACTAGACACAGTTCTTTGCAAGAATCCAAATATTCACATTGCAGAACACACTGTCTTCAAATAAACACAGGCTCTATTTATAGCTGTTTGCTTTGCCACTTTCTGGTCTTGACTGTTTCTTGAATGCTCCCTTGCCATAAACAAAGCAAACTGAAAAGAGATTTTCTGGGCATCCTATGAGATTTCTTTATTCTCTTAAACATTGATAAAAAAAACTGACCCGTTCTGGGAATTTACATCCTTGCTGTCAGCTGGAGAACCAGAGCTGTGACTCACTGTGATATCACTTTTCATTACCTACATCCAACTTTGTTCACCTTTACTTAAATTCCTTGGGAAAGGTGCCCTGCATCTTTGCCAGAGTTAATGGAAATGTAACTGAGTAAATATTAGAAAGTGAGATTCAGACAAAGACATCATTTAGCCAAAGCCATTAATTCTACAGTGTCTGTTGAGAAAAAAAATTTCTATTTCTGAATAGTAAATATATTTACATCCTGATATCAGTTATAACTATCCTGATAGTCATAGCTATGATTGGAATGATTTCCATTCCAATCAAATGAATGGAAACCCTGGACAGAATAAGAAAGGGGGCAAGAAAGAAATACACTGTTTGCCTATATTTTTAAAAAGAAAAAGTAGAAACTCAAAACCTATTTGTGTTGCACAGAAAGCTGTGTAAGAAGAGACATTCCTGATGAATGAGAAAATGGAACTTTTAAATGAAGACTGACCATATTTTATCAATATATACCTAGATCTACAATGATAAGCTCTGCCTTTTATATGGAATGGAATCACATCAACAAAAGTAAAGAATTCAGTATAAATTAGAGGGAAATATTTGGAAAAGCCTTCCCCCTGCCCAAAATATAACAATGTAGTTAAAAATAGATATATTTTAGTTTGGAAAGATATCTTAAACTCTGCTTAAGGTTTATAAATCTTGTCTTCAGCATGCAATAAGAGAAGAAAGCTTTAAATGATTTTCCTTAAGAATATTATAGTTAAGTGAATTAATTTGAATTCTTCCCTGAATAGTGATAATCCATAAGGAATAAGATGGAGCTACTCAAATACAGCCACTGAAGCCCTGATTTGAATCCTGGTTGACAGCTCTTTAAGTTCACCTATTATTTACCCACAAATAAGTCACTACAATTATAACTTACCTCTAAACCCAGTGATGAGTCATCTATCAAAAGACGACCAATTGGTTTTTACTACCTAGTGACATGCAAGGCTGAAATTTAAAACCAGCTCTATAGAGAAAACCACATTTTTTCAGTTTTTATTGTTAATATATGAGGATATTAAGCTACTCAAAAGGAAATGTCTCCTCTCTTTTTCTACAGTCTGGCTTTCTGCTTACCCTGCTCCATCAGATTAAAATTGAAAACTGAGATTAGTAAAGCTTGTTTAGATAATCTCTCTCATCTAACCATGAAATAAATTGGAAGGCTCAACTAAGGACATGTTAAATGTTAACTTTTATCAGGAATTGAGACTGAAAGTTCTACCAGAACAGGGAAGTTACGTTGTGTGAACCCACAGTTACTGCCCTCTATTGTGTTTACAGAATACGGGGTAGCATTAATAATCCAAAATGGCTAAAAATCCACACAGGATTTGTCTTCACAATATTTTTTGTTTTGATTTTATTTTTTTGATTTCTGATTCTCTAACTAGGTGAGGGTTTTACTGCTCTGAGTCCCTAACATCTTATCTTAGAGCTTTAGGATTTTAGAGTTGGAAGGGATCATGTAAGGCAGTGGCTCCCAGATTTTTAAATTACATTAACTAGTAAAAATTTCCTTAATTTGGTAACTGGTTTAAAGTTGCCAACTTTGTATTTTTGTCTTGGTACATTAAAAAACAAGGCAGAACAAATAACTACCAACTATCATCAGCATCACTTCATAAAAGAAAGAATATTTCCACTCCAAAAGAGAGTAGAAGGCTATAAACTTGAGGGAAGAGAGTGGGAGAGAGAGAAAGATATACTTGAAAACATTTGATTATCTTAAAAACTTATCAACTGCTTTTCCTTTTTATAAGAGACTGGGTAGAATTTTGTCCAAAATGAACACTAATCCACAGACTACAGTTTGAAAACCAATGATCTAATTTCCTCTCCTAACCTTCAGCTGAAGAAATTAAAACTTGGGGTCACTTAGCCAAGTTCTCTGTATTAATTACAGTTAGGGGAGAGAGAGAAAGAGAGAGAGGGAAATTTATTTTAAGGAATTGGCTAATGTGATTGCAGGGAATGGCAAGTCCAAACTCTGAAGGCCAGGCCATCAGATGTGAGTCAAAACGTTGAGGCAGAATTCCTCCTTCTTCAGGAAACTTCAGCCTTTGTTCTTAAGACCTTTAGCTGATTAGATGACGTCCACCTATGCTATAAAGAGTTCTATTTTACTTTTTATTTTGATTGTGGAAAAATATACATAACATAAAACTTACCATTTTAACCATTTTTATGTGTCCAGTTCAGTGCTGTTAGGAACATTCACATTGTTCTATACCCATTACTACTACCCATCTCCAGAACTTCATCCTCCCAGACAATCTGATTTACTAAAAGTCAACTGGTTATAAAAGTCAATCATATCTTTAAAAAAATACCTTTGCAGTGACATCTAGACTTGTGTTTGACCGAACAACTGGCCACCATACTCTAGTAAAGTTGATACAAGAAAGTACTCATATCAGTCACAGACTTGATTAGTTTTGGGTGACCAAGTCTCCTGACTTCGTTTAGTATGTATTTTATCCTTCTCCACCTAACCCCACTCCATTTATGCTAATGCTACTTCTTTTATATAACATTAAAAGTCATTTACAGAATTAAACAAGATGGCTTATATTTTTTAAACCTGATAATACCAAGTACATAATAAGATTATAAAAACTAAGACTTTATTCTTAGATCGGTAATGATTTATAAGTTATAGTTATAGTGCCATAGTGTAATACATTCCCATATTCAAAAGAAAAGTAACAATTTAAGGCAGTGAACTAATTTATCAAAATGACAGGTGATGCAAAAATTAAAATATTTTATGATAAATTTATTTTATTTTTATAGTAAAGCTATTTTAAAAGCATTATGCAAAATTATATGGACATAGTTATCTCAAAAAAATAAATTATATATAAAAATATGTCTGAAAGATATAAAGCACTATTCTAAAATAATAATGGTTATATCTGATAATAACATTATAGATATATTTTTCCTTTTAATACTTTTCTTACAGTTTTTAGTCTTTTTAACAATGTTCATGATTTCACTTTTTGTAATCATAAAAATCAACTATACTTTTAAACCCAAAGAATAAAAATAAGTCTAACATTATGTTTGTGTCAGTATGTTATGCCAACATGCTCTTAAATTTTTTTCTAAATAACATAGATGTGTCCATTCAAATAAGTTGACATTTTCATTTTGGTTTCATCTTGGTTGAATGGTTTGATGAAAGTCCAAATCACATGCCAGTGAGCAAACTCACTGACCCACATGACCCTGTTCTGAAAAAAATTTTTTAACTATATAATTGTGTTTCACAAACATTGAGGAGCAATAACTTTGGGAAGGAGGGAGTTTGGGAAGTTGATCATTTCTTGACCAACATTTGTGTAAAATGCATGTGCCAGAAATTCTAATGAAAAAAAGGAATCTGACGTCAAACATTTCAGCCAATTATACTTTGTACTCTAGAAACACTTCCACGGGGAGGAGACCATCAATTTGAGTGGATGTGTATTTTCTGTTTTCACAATGCAATGTAGGCAGATTATAAAGTAATAAATGTGTATGCAACTGTGTGAGTTTTTAATGTTTAAATGTGAATAATAAGGATCAAGCTTGTTGTCAAGTTAATGGAACTTAGAAGTCAGACAGAAAATAATGCATTTTATTTCACTTCCCATGAGTCAGTTTTTAAAAGAATTAAAAGCTCAAACAACTAAAAAGTTTACAGGAAAGAAAATGGAATCAACAGTGTCAAATTCTGTCCTGAGTTCATCTCATATTAAAGAGCAAACAGATGCCTGGCCGTGTTAATAGAACTATGGATCACAGTAATGAGTAGCCTCTATGAAGATTAAATGGGTTGTTTTTTGTTTTCTTTTTAGTATTATTTATTTTAAATTTTATCACAAAAATTTTAAAAAGAAAGAAGAGTACATAAGAGTAGAAAGGAAGAGTACAATATAGTAACAGTTGGGAATATTTGCTTTGCAAGTTTCAAAAATTCAACCCAAGTTAGCTTAAGGAAAAGGAGAACTTATTGCTTCATATATCTGAAAAATCAAGGGAAGTGCTGGCTTCAGCTGTGGCTGGATCTGGGAACATATATGATGTCATGAAAACCTGGTCTCTCTTAATCTCCTGAACCTGCTTTCCTCCATTTTATTTTATTTTTGCTGGAGTATAGTTGCTTTACAATGTTGTATTAGTTTCTGCTGTACAGCAAAGTGAATCAGATACATGAATACATAGAACCCTTCTTCCTTGGATTTCCTTCCCATAGGTCATAACAGAGCATTGAATAGAGTCTCTTCCTTTTAAATTCTGTTACTCGTTCTCATTTGAAAACAACAGAAAACAATTATGACTAGTATAAGCAGAAATTTTTATTAAAGGATTTTAGCTAGCTCACAGCATCATCAGAAAGACTTGAGAAACTTTTAGCCAGAAACACATCCCAAGAGAGGAATAACAGCAAATTCTTCATAGAGCACTTGTCCACATATGGTCGACTGGGAAACAAAAAGAAAGATGATAAATCATCTTTTAAATAGCAAAATACCAAATCTCCCTCACTAGCAGTTACCTAGAATCTTATTAAATATCACCAATGACAGGTATCACTCTCTGTAGAATCTACAGTATGTAGGTAAGATAATGGATTCTGGAACCAGATTGTCCTGGTTCAAATCCCAGCTATTCTACTCAAACAACCATCTGACTTTGACCAAATTACTTAACATCCTGTGCCTCAGTCCTTTATTTGTAAAATGGAGGTAATACAGCCAATGGACAGCCATGTGGGCTTCCCATGTAGTCCTAGTGGAAAAAATAATCTGCCTACCAAAGCAGGAGACATAAGAGACCTGGGTTCGATCCCTGGGTTGGGAAGATCCTGTGGAGGAGGAAATGGCAACCAACTGCAGTGTTCTTGCCTGGAGAATTCCATGGACAGAGGAGCCTAGGGGGCTACAGTCCATAGGGTTGCAAAGAGTCGGACTCAACTGAAGCGACTTACCATGCATGCACACAAGGAGAGCTGTGTCCACATTTCCAAGTAGCTTCTACGGTTTAAGGCTGGTCACAGATTTGCTGTCCACAGACAAAGGTGTTTTGTTTACCCAGTTGACTTACTCTCCTCACTCATGTCATGTGATTCCAAGGAGGAGCCTCCCCAAGCCTCTTACACAAATCTGTTAGTCACAATACAGTTGCAACTGAAAGACAATTTAGTACCAATGCACTTTTATTGTCAGTTTCCATATTTGACTTAGCAATTTTTAGTTTTTACTAAACTGTTCTCATCATGTTAAATATTGAACCTGTGGCAGCAAAGCTGATTACATTCATATGTACTATGAGAAGTACATTGTTGTCCCCTACCATAAAATCATTGTCAAGCACCTTGAGTGGGGAACTGTCCTAGGCAGTTGCTATGCATCAGTGAACAAACAGAAAAATATTCCTTCTCTCCTAGGGCATATATTTCAACAAGGAAGTAAGAATGATATGAAAAGATTTCAGAAAGTTCTTTAAAATATCATGAATCGATGCTGTGAACTGAGATAGCAGAATCCAACAAAACTAGGACATGGAATCCAATATATTCAATAATTCACGTCTGACTCATTCTGAGTTACTGCCAGTACTAAGGAGCTACTGAGATTGCTCACAAATAAATAAAAGAGTCAATCTTTCCAGTTCATCTAATAACCATTCATTGCTCATTGAAATTCTGCAAAGAAAAAAATCACTGTGGATGCCTACTAATTAAGTAACTAATTAATAAAACTCTCCCTGCCTCACAAATTCTGATTAAAGTCAAGCCCACATCAAACTCATATTAGTAAGTTCTGCTTATGTTACTCATCTTGATTTTGATGGCTTGTCTAAGGCTAAGCAGTTAAAGTAACAGCAGTTCCTAAATGATAGAAGTTGTCATTAGACAAATTGGTTAAAATAGGTTCACATTTTTAGGCGTGTATTAAGTTATACACAATTGTGATCAGAAGCATCACTCAAAAGCAAAGAAAGTTTCTTTTCATATGAAAAGAAATACTTTGTTTAATGTGTGTAGGGATAAAATAGTCTTCTAAAAAGATGGTTAAACTGGTTAACTAAAAGATTCTTGATTCCTGAATACCTTGATTAGATAAGTTTGGCTATCCATATTTGATTAGCAGTGGCTGGAGAGAGATAAATTGTTCTGTATGATAAATAAAGACCAATGTTTATTTGTAGGGGTCTGAAAGACAGGACATGAGAATCAAAGAAGAGAGGTAGAAGACGGGCAACTAGGATGAACAAATCTCTGGTAATGGGATAGCTAGCTTGTGGGGACTTGATTATTTTTTAAAGCCTCTTCTTTTTATTGTGTCTTTAATAGACACAACATATATGAAATATAAATGTAAAATTCAATGAATTATCACAAAATAAATTCCCATATAGCCACCACCTGAACCAAGAAGTAAAATATTATGAAACTAAGAGTTGATTTTTTGAAAAGATAGACAAAATTGACAAACTTGTAGCTAGACTAAAAAAAAAAGACTCAAATAACAAAAATCAGAAAGAAAAAAAGAGTAATTACAAAAATAAAGAGGATTATAGGTATCTACTATGAACAATTATGTGCCAACAAATTGGATAACTTAAAATAAATGGATAATTTATTAGAATCAGAAAGAAATTTAAAAAAAAATTTGAACTGACCTATAACCAGTAAGATTTAACCAGTAATCAAAATTCTCCAAAAAACAAAGATCCAGGACCAAAAGGCCTCAACTGTAGAATTCTACCAAACATTTAAAGAAGAATTAATACTAATCTTTCTTAAACTCTTCCAAAGAATTTAAAATGAGAGCACACTTACAAACTCATTCTATGAGGCCAGCATTACCCTGATACCAAAGCCAAAGATATTACAAGATAAGAAAATTATAAACCAATATCCCTGATGCACATAGATGCAAAAATTCTAAACAAAAAAATACTCAGTAAACCAAATTCACCTTAAAAGGCTTATACACCACAATTAAGTGGGTGTTATTCTTAGGATGCAAATATGGCTCAACCTACAAACAATAATCAATGTACTACATTATATTAACATAACAAAGGATAAAAATCCCATGATCATTTCAACTGATGCAAAAATAGCATTTGACAAAATTAACATGGTTTCATGATAAAAAAACATTCAACAACTGAGAGTAAAAGATTACCTTAAATAATGATAGTCATATATGATAAGCCCACAACTAACATCATATTCAGTGGTGAAAAACTGAGAGCTTTTGCTCTAAGATCAGGAACTAGGCAAGATGCCTACTATCACCACTTTTACTCAACACAGTGTTGGAAGCCAAAGTAGTTAAGCAAGAAAAAGGTATTAAAGGCAAATAAATTAGCAAGGAAAAAGTAAAACTACTTCCATTAAGAGATGACACAATCTTGTTTGTAGAAAAGCCCAAAGACACTGCTGCTGCTGCTAAGTCACTTCAGTCGTATCCGACTCTGTGCAACCCCATAGACGGCAGCCCACCAGGCTCTCCGTCCCTGGGATTCTCCAGGCAAGAACCCTGGAGTGGGTTGCCATTTCCTTCTCCAGTGCATGAAAGTGAAAAGTGAAAGTGAAGTCACTCAGTCGTGTCTGACTCCTAGCGACCCCATGGACTGCAGCCTACCAGGCCCCTCCGTCCATGGGATTTTCCAGGCAAGAGTACTGGAGTGGGTTGCCATTGCCTTCTCCACCCAAAGACACTACACACACACAAAGCTGTTGAACTAATAAACAACTGCAACAAAGCTTTAGGATAAAACATCAACACAAAAATTACTTGAATTTCTATACAATCTGAAAAGTAAATTAATAAGACAATCTTATTTTTAATAGCATTAAAAAAAGCTATTTAAGAATTAAATTTAACAAGGTGAAAGTCTTATATACTGAAAACTACAATATATTGCCGAAAGAAATTAAAGAAGCCCACAAATCAATGGAAAGACAGTCTATGTTCATGGATCAGAAGACCTAATATTGTTAAAAATGTTCATAGTATTCAAACTGATTTACAGACTTAATACAATCCCTGCCAAAATGCTAATGATGTTTTTTGCAGAAATATGATGAAAAATCTAAAATTCATATAGAATCTCAAAGAACCCTAAATAACTAAAGTAATCCCCAAAAGGGAGAAGGCAATGGCACCCCACTCCAGTACTGTTGCCTGGAAAATCCCATGGATGGAGGAGCCTGGTAGGCTGCAGTCCATGGGGTCACTAAGAGTCAGACACAACTGAGCGACTTCACTTTCACTTTCCACTTTCATGCATTGGAGAAGGAAATGGCAACCCACTCCAGTGTTCTTGCCTGGAGAATCCCATGGACGGAGAAGCCTGGTAGGCTGCAGTCCGTGGGTTCGCACAGAGTCGGACATGACTGAAGCGACGCAGCAACAACAACAATCCCCCAAAGGGACAAAGTTAGAGCCTTGCATTGTTTGACTTCAAACATATTACAAAGTTTCAATAATCAAAACTGTGTGGTACTGGCACAAAAACAGACACATAGACCAATGGAACAGAATAGAGAGCTCAGGTATGGTATATTTAAAAGTTGTTAAATCCTAAGAGGTCTCATCATGAGGGAAAAGATACATTTTTTCCTTCTTTTAATCTGTTTAAGATGCTGGATGTTAACTAAATTTATTCTGGTTAATCACTCCATAATATATGTAAGTCAAGTAATTATACTGTACATCTTTAACTTATACACTGTTATGTGTCAATTATATCTCAATAAAACTGGAATAAAAAGTAATAGAGAGCTCAGAAATAAATTTCACATATATACTCAAATGACATTTAACAAGGGTGCCAAAACTACAATGTGAGGGAAGGATAGTCTCTTCAACAAATGTGTTGGCAAACTAGATATCCATATGCAAAAGAATGAAACTGGATCTTTACTGTATATTGGGTACAAAAATCCATTCAAAATGGAATAAAAACTTGAAACTATAAAAACCCTAGGAGAAAACACAGGAGAAAAACCTGATGGTATTGGTCTTTGCAATGATTTCTTAGCTGTGACATGAAGACACAGGCAACAAAAGTAACAGAGACAAATGGAACTACATCAAACTAAAAAGCTTCTGCATGGAAAAGGAAAGTATCAACACAGTGAAAAGGCAACGTACAGAATGGCAAAAAATATTTGAAAACAATTTATCTGATAAGGGATATCTCAACAACAACAAAACCACATAACCTGATTTTGAAATGTGCAAAGGACTTGAATAGACATTTCTCTGAAGAAGATATATAGGTGGGCCAACAAGCATATGAAAAGATGCTCAACATCACTTATCAGCAGGGAAATGCAAATGAAAACCACAATGATATCAGCTCATATCCATTAGGATGACCACCATCAAGAAAATCAGAAAGCAACAAGTACTGATTAAGTTGAGGAAAATAATAGAACCCACATGCACTGTTTTGAGAAAAAAATTATCTGGTCACTATAGTCTTGAGTATACTTATCTTCCATTGTGGCAGATGATGCCAGACTGTTGCCCAAAGCGACCGTACCAGTTTACAGTCCCATCTGTTTGGGGACTCTGTAATCATCCTATTGGTCTATTGTCAATTCTTGCACCAAAAAAAAAAAAAAAAAAAAAAAATTCAATTTTGTCACTTAACAGTAAATCTTTCTATCCAACAAAGCAAATCCTTTCACCTCATTTTTGTTCAATAGTATATACTCTGTGTCTTAGTGTTTCCATTTGCATCTTAGATTCACCTTTTACCAAATAAGCTCTGGGAAACAATAATATGACCAATAACAGCAATCCCAACTATGTTTAATTTCATGAATATATAACAATACTCACTGGTTATCTATGGAGGGTATTAGGGCACCAACAGATAATTTTGAAACCTATTAAATAAAGGGAAAAAACCAAGCATTTAACAACACTTTTCTAAGTGAACTGTATCTCAAAGTAACCCAAGAGTTCATGAAAGTTTTTTATAGAAGCATTGCAGCTAATAAAGGAAGAAGTGTCAAAGAATTACAATATCACCATTTTGTAACCCCTAAAAAATAAATGTTCAATGACATTTAATATCACAAAAAGGACACATCTGGGTGTGGTGCATCTTCGAACACCACCACCTATGAAGTGTTCTCATGAAAGGAAACCAGAATCTGATCAAGACTATGTCAGTTTCTGGGAAACACTGGAGAACTGTTAAAAGGCACCACAGAGATTCAACTAACAAATTCCAGGTTGCTAACATTCTAGTGTACCAGTTTCTTCAACAAATAAGTTGTGGGGCTGGAAGGGCAGGAGCAAAATAGACAGGGGAATTTATATATTAAAAGATACTTCAGACATTGTTTTGGGTAAAAGTTCTTCACAGGTGTTTCTGAAAGTCTTGTGAGCAGAGATATTAACTGGTTTTTGTTGTTGTTGTTGTTCTACACTATATTTCAAGGATGTTTTTATAGTGTACAGATTTGGAAGACTGAAATAGTGTCTCCTTCCAGAGCAGAGAGCAGGGTATGGTTTGTGTCCACTACAATAATGACAATGTCTCCCTCCATGTTTGTGGCTGGCAGGTTAGCTTACAGCTTATTACAAAATTTTCACATTTCCTAAACTTGAAGTTCTTCATCTGTATACTACGTACAGTGTGTACACTGTCTATGTATGATGTCTGTCTGGCCACTCCAGAGAGGTAAAGAGAAACGGAGGGAGAGAGAGAAGTATCTAATATACAAATCTGTTTGTTTGAAACAGTATGCAATTCCTTTCTCCTCTGGTAGTCTACTATAGCCATTGAATGATGTGGTTTTGTATAGGGAGGAAAGAAATATAAATTGGCGAAAGGATTAAATATCACATCTGGGTCATTATGGTGCAGAGTGTTTATTAAAAAATATTTACGACCTAAAAGCTGAGAGTTATGTTTTAGTCAGCAGACATATTGAGGACTCAAGCCCAAGAGTCAGCATTGCAAATAACCCTGGGAAAACTGCTCTGAGGAGGTGAGGGGGGAACTAGAATATATAGGAGTTTTGCAACAAAGAGCAGGAGGTAGAAACAAAAGATTACTGTTAATAAAAGAAAACTAGATGTCTCAAGTGAAGGAATTTAGCGGCTTTTCTATGTGTGGGAAGATGCAAGAGTCTGGGCTGAGTGAAGTCATTCCTTTGATATGCACCTCAGCTTTCTGGGCCAATATCCTGTGTTTTCTCATCCTGAGTTTCCTCTGGGCTCACCATGGGGAGTGGCTGCAGTCTGATGATTGCTGGATGGCAGGTATTCTTTGTTTCCTTCCTGAGTGCCCTCAGGGCTCACCAGCTCACTGTTGGCAGTCATTGCAATCGCTGATGACTGTGACATCCTTTGTTTACTGATATGGCAGGCAATATTTTATTTCTCAAGAGCATGAGAACAGGAGCCCAGGAAATGGAAGAGTTCCTGAGAATTCACAGAAATGTTGGCTAGAGCTTTGGATATCCTCACTACATGAACCTCTGGATGGCATTTGGGTTCAAATATAAAGAACCATGCAAGTGACATGCTATTCAGTTCCTCGCCTGTTCTTTACCCATGCATTAAAAAACTTCTTTTGTTTGTGGTCATTTTAAACTGTGCTGCAAACACAATTATAAGAGCAAGTCAAAGTTAGAGATAACAGAGCAAACTGAGAGGCTTCTGCTTAGATAGATGAAAAGGTAAGGAGGATGCTTCTAAGTCTGGTTTCTGTTTCTGTCTGTTTTTCTTTAAATTTATTTATTTTTAACTAGACTGAACTGAACTGAACTGAATCGCTTTACAATATTGTGTCCATGTTGATAAGCCAACTTATTTAGCATTCAATAACAGTTTATCCTTTATAGTTTGGAAAACACTTTAAAAAACACTTTACTAAAGCACTTTAGAAAACACTTTACGAAAATTTCTGTGTGGAAAAACAACTTCATTCTTGCTATTCTTATGTATTCTAGTCCCAAGTCCCTTTTCCTTATTGAAACCTCTGCATTTTTAATTTTTTTAAAATATCTTCGGTCTTCCTAGAAACTTAACTCATATTACAGAACAGACTACAAACTACAGCAGTGCAGACTGTATTGGAGGTAGACAACTAGCAGACTGCTTTAGAAATTGTCTGGATCTGGACAGAAGACATCCATAATAGACTTAAAAATGTTTCAACACTTTTACCAGAATAGTTAGGCTATCAGAAATAATATGTGGTCTGACCAGAGAAATAAAAATTTGGCAGACACTTACTTGGAAAAAAAAAGCCTTCATGAAACTGAATAAGCCACACATCAGAACAAAATTTAGAAGACGCCAATACAAATATATTCTTTCTTCTCTAAAGACAAAATAATTCTTTATTAAATGTATCTGTATAATGAAATTGTTCTGCCAACATGATCTCTACCACTGGAGATTTAACTTCATGTTTACCCACTGTGTTCCAGGAAATGCATGCTTTTTAAGATGTTGATAGGATTCTCATAAAAGTATTTTCTATGCTGATCAATTTTGGTAGCTGTACATCCACCTCCTAGAAATTCACAATGTACATATTAAAGTCTCTAGGAATCCCTACAGTAAAGAAATGGGCTTAACTCAGCATTTAGCAAAGTTATTTTGGCCACTGAATTATCGAACACTTCTAATATCTTACTGAATTGCTCAGCAGAATGTTTGGAGAGAAACTGTAATTCAATATCCGGAAGCAATTCATTTCCAAGCCCATTTTGGGTGAAGAAGATAAGAGACCCAGAATTATTTTTCTAGGAGTTTTGGATCTGATTAGTTGAGAATGTGCTCACTAGCCCCTCTCTGATGGCATTCTGTCTTCCATGGCTTTTTTTTTTTTAATCAGCGTTTTTTAATTGAAATATAATGGATTTACAATGTTGTGTTAATTTCTGCCATACAGCAAAGTGAGTCAGTGAAATATATATTCTTTTTAAAATACTTTTCCCATTATGGTTAATAATAGTATACTGATATTGTGCTATACAGTACAGCCTTGTCCTTTAGCCATTGTATATATAAAAGCTTACAGATTCTGTTTCTGTTTCATAGTCATTTGTCAAATGTTAGATTCTACATGTAAGTGATATCATGTGGTATTTGTCTTTTCTCTGTCTGACTTATTTCACTTAGTATGATAATCTGTATTTGCATCCACATTGCTGCAAATGGAATGATTTCATTCTTTTTTATGGTTGAGTATCTCATTGCATTGTTGTGTTCAGTAAATCAAATGGGGAACGGATCCTGGCATATGGATATCAGAAGTCACAGGTGCTGATTCTGCCACCAGTAATTGTGAATCCTTGAGGAATTTAAAACCTCTGAACTTCTGTTACTTTATCAATAGAACAGAATTAATCCCTGATTTTTTACTCAGTATCAACAAATATTAAAAGCCAGTTCTCAGGAAATTTACATTTTAGAAAGGAGGAGGGGCCAGAGGAGGGAGAAAGAGAGAGGGGGGGATAAATAGATTTTATAAATATAAAAATAAATAATAAAATATCAGCTAGTGATAAGTTCTGTAAGAAGAGTTAATATGGGATGGTGTGATAATACCTGGATGACTACTTTTGATTGAACGGTTAGGGAAAGACCCTCGGAGGAGATGATATTTAAACTGAAATCTGAATGACAGGCAGGCAGATATTTGAGATGAGACTCTCAGGAGAAAGAGCAGTGAATGGTCTTGGAGAATGAGGCAGAAACCAGATCAGGGATGGCTTTGCAAGTCATGCTATTTGGATTTTATTTCAAGTACAATAAAAAGCCACTGGAATGTTCCGAAGACAGAAGTGACAGGATGCATCCAACTTATATCATAGCATGTTTATAAAGATTAGATGAAGTATTGTATATGAATCAGTCAGGGTTCCAGGAGAACATATTGAGACCAGGTAAGCTGAGGAGAATTTTTAAAAAGAGACCATTTGCCATGAGTAAGTTTTAGGGAACAACCCAGAAATATTTCTAGTTCAGGACCTGTGTGCTATTAACAAGGGAGCCCAAAGTCTACGAGGACTGGCTAACCAAACCCAGAGAAGGTAGTTACATGGAGAATGTCAACTGAAAAGAACTTCAAGAAATGGACTTAGACAACCTGCAAGATCAAAAAGGAAGGAAGCCACCATCTCATGCTACTCTGCATCTTACTGGCTCAACCCATTCAGGAGTCAGAAGTAAAGAAGTCCATTGATGAAGATCCACACAGAGAACGATGCATGAAGATGGAGAAGCAGCAGGAAGTACCTAGCACTCTCCACTCCTCTTGCCTCTCAGCATTCACTCCTGGCCTTTGCCCAGGTGAAAAACTTGTGTCCCCAATCCGTTACCATCCCTTCGAGGTCAATTCAGTCCTGTCACCACTTGCAACCAAAAATGGTAACCACAAACAGTGTTCTTCATAAACTGAGTGGGAGGAAACATGCAGAAAAGAAACAATTATTATATGGCAAAGATGTTGCAATCTCTGCTTCTGTAAATGGTCACTAGATCTAAATTGTTAACACAGTGACTTTCTTCCAATCCTTAGTCCATGTTTTCCCTGTCTTCTTAAAGCACATTGGTTGGATGGATTCTTAACCTAATGACTTGAGTCAAATCTTTAGTCCTACAGGACCTGGGTCCTTTAGAGATCCTGTCTTTATCATATTGCCAGTTTTCTATTGCCAAGGGCCATGGTGTAATAGGGTCCTAAGTAGCTAAGAGTCCACTTGGGTTCCAGAAATAGTTCTCATCACCCTGAACTGAATAGCAATTACTCAATCTCCCCTTGATAATCAGGATCATCACCCCAGAGAGTACAATAACCTCTTCTCTATCTATTGCTTTAGTAGTCTAAAATGGCCAGAGGGAAGACTCATTTTAATTCAATGGAATTATTATTGAATTCCTTCATGGATGCATCCCTCCCTCTCCAGTACTATAAATCCACTCAGACCAAGGGTGAACAGACAGGAAGAAAAAATTCCCCAAATTATACATTTGGTGTAATAGTTAGAAAGTCCATTCTCAACTCCAACTCCCAGATACATGGAAGATAGTACCTTATATTGGACCTGGATTAAGGTGTTTACTGAACCTTGTACACAGAATCCTTACTTCTTAGGACTTTACTCATGATGGTGCCAAAAATGAGCCTTCAGATGCCATCCCACAATTCCAGGAGACTAACATGAACACCATGCATGGTACCATATTGAGAGCAAGCCAATGGCCTTTGGTACAGGTGAACTGGACACATAGAGATGCTGTCGACAAATCAGCCTTGATATGAGTGTACCCCTGTTTGTGAGCCTACACATAGTCTCCATTCTTGTCATCATATCTACTTAATATATCTCCATTGACCAATCATATTAAAGGGAAATAGGCTGACTGACACCCTGAGGAGTTATCATCTTATTCTCTTAATTTTCAAAAGCACTCATCTACCCGTATGATACCCTCTAGTGGACCTTTACATGGAACACAAATATCCCCCCACCTCTGCTATGCTGAAAGGCCTATCCACATACCTCTCCCCAGACCTTGTCACCAACATTCCTATGTTCTACTTCCCAAAGCCTTAACTGCTGGCCTACCTAGTTTATATAAATTCATACTGCAGGCTAGCTCTCCTTCCATATTAACTGGACAATCAGATGACTGCTTAAAGTTCTGCCCGTTGAAAATACTGTCTTTCATTGCTGTCTTTCAGTGCCACTCCTCAGTGAGGCTATACATGGTGACTATCCATTTCTGTGTGATGCTCACATACTATGCATTCACAAACCACCCTCTTTTATCCACTTTCAGCTGGCCATAGAGAGCTCCCCATGAGACTGTAGGTGTCATTTGAGGGAATGGCAGGAAAGCAGTAGGAGCAGTGACCATGGGAGTCTAAGCTACTCATTCACACCATTTATTTATGCTTTCTGACTCTCCTTGGCCCTGTCTCACATACACCATTTTCATTTTATATTGGAATGGTACATACATGTCTACATTATTGTGCAATGGATTAGGTGCAATGTTCTCTAAACAGGCAGTTCACAAAGAGCAGTTTGGGTCACATTTTCACTTACATTCAAGGATCAGGTGTTCAGTCTTTACCATGCCCAGTAGCAAGTTAAAAGATATTTTTCAAGTGGAGAATAGTTGTCAGAAGAGGTCAAGTTTTCCAACCACATAAGGGTCTGGTATGGTTTTTTCCAGTGGTCATGTATGGATGTGAGAGTTGGACTGTGAAGAAAGCTGAACGCCAAAGAATTGATGCTTTTGAACTGTGGTGTTGGAGAAGACTCTTGAGAGTCCCTTGGACTGCAAAGAGATCCAACCAGTGCATTCTGAAGGAGATCAGCCCTGGGATTTCTTTGGAAAGAATGATGCTAAAGCTGAAACTCCAGTGCTTTGGCCACCTCATGCGATGAGTTGACTCATTGGAAAAGACTCTGATGCTGGGAGGGATTGGGGGCAGGAGGAGAAGGGGACAACAGAGGATGAGATGGCTGGATGGCATCACTGACTCGATGGACGTGAGTCTGAGTGAATTCCGGGAGTTGGTGATGGACAGGGAGGCCTGGCGTGCTGCGATTCATGGGGTTGCAAAGAGTCGGACACAACTGAGCGACTGAACTGAACTGCGGGGTCTGCACTGTGAGCCTAAAGGAAGCCCTGTACACCTCTGCCTGAAACAAATGCTTAACGCCATCAGGTCTAACAGGTCACAAGTGTGACCAACACAGTCTTGCCAAATAGCCTTTTTTGTTTTTCTTACTCCAACCTCTGCTCAAAACTGGCAGCATTACACATTTTCCAATAAATGGTAAGACTAGCATCTCCACATGTGGTATATGTGGTCTCCCAGATCCAAAGAGGTTCAGAAAAAGGTGCCTGTTCCTTGGAGTGAACCATGTAAGGCACAAGGACTTACATCTCAGTTTAGAAGGGGTATTTCAATACATCCAAGATGACTGATACCTAAGAAACTCCACCTACGTGACAGGTCCTTGAAATCAGCAGTTTTTCACTCTCCCTCTGACACATATCTCTTTTAAGATGGCACATAGATGCTTCATAGTTTCTGTTCACTAGGTCCAATAAACATAATTTCATCAAATTAATGCACCAGCATCATGTGCTATAGAGTATCAAGAAGATTGAGTTCCCCTTGAACCACATTATAAGAGGACTGAAGTGGGCTGACAGAGATTAGCTAGCCTTTAGGCAAGTCAGTATTCTCCTATCCCTGTTTCTAGAAAGTAAAGTACACCTTACGAATTTAGCTGATAGTGATGCCAAAAAGCATTTACTAGGTCAACAGCTATGTACCAGGCAGGGGACTATGGTTATTTCTTGCTTGAGTGAAGATATACCATCCAGAATTGCAACTGCAACCACATTATCATCTTCTTATATCTGTGATGATCTACAGCCATTAATAAAGGGTAAAATATAAAACAAAATCTTAATGAATTTCCCCCACTGCTAAATGGACTTACAAGCAAAAGCATGCAATGCCCAACTGGAGTGGACAATGGCACCCCACTCCAGTACTCTTGCCTGGAAAATCCCATGGATGGAGAAGCCTGGTAGGCTGCAGTCCATGGGGTCGCTAAGAGTCAAACACGACTGATCGACTTCACTTTCACTTTTCATTTTCCTGCATTGGAGAAGGAAATGGCAACCAATTCCAGTGTTCTTGGCTGGAGAATCCCAGGGACAGGGGAGCCTGGTCGGCTGCCGTCTATGGGGTCGCACAGAGTTGGACACGACTAGAGCGACTTAGCAGCAGCAGCAGCAGCAAAAGCATGAAAAGGTCATTTCCTCAAATAAAAATAATACCTGGCCTCTTTTTCATGAATGCTGGGATCTCTTGCCCAGGTAGGTGTTAATATGCTGTGAGTTCAGGCCTAGAGTAGTAAGAAAGTAAATTGCCCTGTTAGTGGTTGGTGGAGATCTTGGACTTTGAGGTCAAAGGGAGGTCTGATCTTACTCCAGGAGACAGTTGGTTTCCTTGAGTTTAAAGGGATGGTTAAGTGGTGGTTTCCATAAGAAGTAGAATTCTGTATTTTATCCAGGGTAGCACCCTTGGGAATTGCCAGACCTCTGAATGGAGTGGCAGCATGGATCTGGAACTAAGCCACGCAGCACCCGCACATCATGCAGCGAGGATGTGGACAGCCAAGCCAGTGGAACTTCCCATCTGGGAATGAGAGTAAAAGCTCCGGCACAGAGCACATCCATGGTGACTAGAACGGACTCAAACCCGAGGCCAGGTCTTGTGTAATCCCAAGAGACAAGGAAAAAAGGTCCATGAAAAATTCTTAGATTTGGATATCACATTACTCTGGCAACCTGCAGCTGAGACAGACTGCACATATTCAGTAAGATTCTTACAGGTATTTTGTCTGAGTGTATAAAGCATGTTGACACCTTGATATAAAAATACACAGAAAGCAGACTCCTAACCATACTCTGACAATGTGTCTAAACCCATGGATGATAATGCAGAAGTGAGCTAATGACAATGGGACAGCCCTTTGTTTTCCTTCTCTTTGTCTGTCACTCTTGCTTTCATGCTGCTGCTTCTCAAGTCTTTTCATAATAGTCATAACAGTCATGTCAACATACCAATTTTAAATATAGTTTAAAGAAGTACTACTATTGGAACACTGTATTCAAAGGAGAGGTTGATCCCCTGCTGCTCACATCCCTTGGATCAAAAAAATCTTATTTTAAAAAGAACTAAAACTAAAATATTTTGTATAATATTTTCACAAGGAATATTTTTTAAATCACCCTCGCTAGAAAAACAATGTAGCTCACTCCATCAGGACAGAGTTAATTAAAGGCAGACTTCTCTACACACTTTGAGAAGTAATTTGCCCAAGGTCTGTGGCTTTCTGCATTATTCTAGCTCCAGCACAAAGAAAGCATTCTCTGCTTGCCTCTTGCCAGTTGCATAATGGCTAAAAAACTAGCAAGAGAATTTTCAGCCCAAAGTTGGAAGCTATGTTTTATTGGATTTTAAAAACACCCTTAAAAACACCCAAGAATTACATGTTTTTTACAAAGTCAATGGTTCCTCTCTAGTTGGCAGAACTAATGGCATCTTATTTAACTCAATAGATGTTATTCTTGCAATCTACCTGTCTGCTCACATTCTCCTCTTAGGGTTTGAAATGATGCAAATCCCTAAAGAATTTTTTTTCTTCTAGATCAATGAATACTTAAGCATACAAAAAACTGCAGAATCATCCCAAAAATAACTCTATAAAAAATATTTTTTAAAATCCTACTGCAAGATACTCATGGAAACCAAGAACATTTAAATTATGGCCATTATCGATTCAAGAGTCATGACATTCCACAAAGGAAAAAAGAAGAAAAATTGGCATCTAGGTCATTATATGGTACAAGCTGGGATGCTCAGGGGTTTAAAGGGAAAAGACTCAAAATGCCCCCTAGAAGCTTCTGTATACATATTTTTACAATTTATTCCCATTCGTTCTCACTTTTCTACTTGTGGCCCAATAATGATGTAATAGGATCTGGAAACATCATTCATCGAAATAACAGGTAAAGGTTTTTTCATCAACATCAACTCATACATGGTACAAGTTATGGCAGGAGGTCACTGCTTTTTGGGTCTATAAGCATCAAAATTTTGTTTTAATTTAACTAAAATACTATACTCTGGTGTCTCCCTAGATCATGAATGTTCAAAACACTTGGAAATAGTGTTCTCTAGGATGTTGTCCAGAGAAGTTAGAGGTCCAGTGCTGGATACCTCTAAGAGGTGTTTGTTTCTAATATGTACCTTTCCAGCTTTTGCAAAGAGTAGTCCATGTTTGCCTCCTGGGACACCACAGCCTTAGAGCTGTAATAAGCAAGTATAAGAAGGTGATTTCTCTCAGGATTCATAGTCAATGTTTTAAAGCTTCCTTTCCTTCCTTCAGCCAAAATTTGAGAAAATTTATATGCCCTTAAAAGTTGCAAATGAAAGAGTACCACTAAAAACAGCACAGTGGGAAGCACTGGTAGAGGAGCTTTCAAATCTACTATCAGTAAGGGAACTGAGTAAACAGATATAAAATATGACCCATGAGAGCCCTTCTATGATTGCTTTAATTAAGTAGTGTCCTAATGAACCTAAAATTAGTGAAATGTATTAGAATCAGCACCAGATGCCTCACTCTTAGCTTGCTGACCAAGAAATGAGATCCTCAAAGTTCACACTGGTGCTAACAATATAAAATGTATCTTCAATAGATGGATAAAGGACACTTCCTTCTTTTCAGAATTTATCTTCTCTGTAGTACTCTTGTTGGCAGGAACAGTGTGTTGCAGGTTTGGGGGCAGTTCCTTTGCAAAGAAAGAAGACTTCAGTGGTAATAGTCATTGTTGATTAGTTTTTAGGGGGGAGGGTTCTGCTTTCTCCCCATGAATAGCAATGTGAATTCAAGTTTGATGTAAGACCTACAGTAACCCCATGTTGGCAAATATTTTATGATTAAAATGAAAACACATAGATTTTACGTCTGAATTGATGATGGAATCCTCTGAGATTAAAAAACAATACAGAGCAAAGTTTCAGTTTCTAGTTTCAGGGTGACCATATCCTGCTTTGTTACTGACAATTGCCTGCAATTCATCATCTCCCCCAAAAGGACTGCATAGGCCCACAGTTACTGCACCAAGAAATGCTAACTTGTTTGTTCCCATTCTCCATTTCCAGCCACACCACCCTCATAATTTCTGATTCCTGTTGTTACATAAATTTAAAATGTAATCAAACTCATGTGTCTGTGTGGTAGGGGAAGGGACAGTAAATGAGTTGGGAGTACTTCTTCCTACCCATCTGTCATCAACCTTAAAAGACTTGATTGATTAGTTGAATTGTTTGTTTTACTAGAAAAGACTTACTAAAAGGAAGTCAAGTAATGTTATGGGTTGGGTAAGGCTGGTCAAGGCAATGTACTTGACCAGAACAGCATTCCTTTAAGAAAGAGCTCGCTACTTTCTTCAGGATCATGTCTGTGTTCTTCTAAGAACAGACATGTATGATCCATCCTAGTTGCACACTGGCAAGGCAAGTCTGAATTAAAGCAAAAGATGTCCACTTGTAGGTACCTCCCATCTAATATAACCAATTTAATCAAGTCAAGAGCAGAAGGATGTACAAGTGAAACCAAACCCAGTACTTGAACAACTTCACAGAACAGTATCAGAAGATCTAGTAAAATATATCAGATTAAAGACATCTTCTCTTCCCAAACTCACTACAATGATCATAAAAATACCAAAACTTGTAAATTCAGAGAGAGAACATAGAAGATGAAATAAGGCTGGACCAAAGATGCTGACCCATTAGAAGACGGGAAATAGAAGGAGTGGTAATAACTGAAATGGCTGATACAGGAGCGGCATCCGAAGGAGGAAGTATGACAGTCCTGCCAGGATAAGAAAGGCCCAGGGCACTGGTTATTGACGGTGGGATAAGGTGTGAGGTTGATGGCAGGAGACCAGTTGAAAGCCAGGTAATTTCCTCCACTTGGTTGATCAGGGCAACTATTCCTCCTTATCCCCACCACCTACACTGCAACATGTAGACCAAAGGTAAATTTCCTGGAGACATTCAATCAGAAAGGCTTCAGATTGGAAACACTGGCTTCAATGAGTATGCAGAGACTTGGGGCTGAAAGTGAGATTAAGTGAAGTCTGCTTAGGTTTTCATTGCCTTCTCCCATGGAAACTTCTCTCTAGTTTCAAATGCTGGGAGCCAGAAATGTATCTACCATGAAAGTGACTGAAGGACTCCTCTCTGGAGATATTAACTAGCCACAAAGAAAAGAGCTAGAGTTGTAGACATTAAGGAGTATCCCAGTTTTAAAAAAGCACTTCAACTCCCCAGTCAAGCTCTGATATGTTAAACAACAAGTCCTGCCCAAAGGCAAGAATGTCCAATCAGAAAGGGAGTAGAACATTGGTGAAGGGCTCAGATTCAAGTATCCCTTCCCCCTAATGGCCTTGGCTAATATTTAACCTCCCTGTGCCTCTGTTTCTTCATGTGTGAAATGAGGATAATAATGATTTCTTTGTCGTGGTTACTGTTGTTGAGATAGGTGTTAGTTAGCCACCCACACACTGGGTGATGTATTCATCAATAACACAAATGCATTGTCTCATGGATCTGGAGAATAGAAGTCCAAGGTCAAGTTTTTGGCAGAGTTATTGCCTCTGAGGCCTCTCTTCTTAAGATGTAGTCGACCACCTTCTCTCTGAGTCCTCACATGGTCTTGCCTCTATCTGTGTCCATGTTCTAATCAGCTCTGTTTATAAAGACTCCAGTCATATCAGATTAGGGCCTACTCAAACGCCCTCATTGAACTTAGCTACCTTTTTTAAAAACCTTGTCTTCAAATACAGTCACTTTCTATCATCCATATCACCATACAATTCATACTTTGGTATTGTTTTTTTTTAATTAATTTACTTTTTATTGAAGGATAATTGCTTTACAGAATTTTGTTGTTTTCTGTCAAACGTCAACATGAATCAGCCATAGGTATACAAATATCTCCTCCCTTTTGAACCTCCCTCCCATCTCCCACCCCATCCCACCCCTCTAGGTTGATACATAGGTTGATACAGAGCCCCCTGAGCCATACAGCAAATTCCTGTTGGCTATCTATTTTACATATGGTAATGTAAGTTTCCGTGTTACTCTTTCCATACATCTCACCCTCTCCTCTCCCCATGTGCGTAAGTCTATTCTCTATGTCTGTTTCTCCATTGTTGCCCTGTAAATAAATTCTTCAATATCATTTTTCTAAATTCCATATATATGCTTAAGAATACAACATTTATTTTTCTCTTTCTGACTTACTTCACTCTGTATAATAAGTTCTAGGTTCATGCACCTCATTAGAACTGACTCAAATGTGTTCCTCTTTATGGCTGAGTAAATATTTCATTGTGTGTATGTACCACGACATCTTTATCCACTCATTTGTCAGTGGACATCTAGGTTGCTTCCATCTTCTAGCTATTGTAAATTGTGCTGCAATGAACAATAGGATACATGTGTCTTTTTCAATTTTGGTTTCCTCAGGGTATATGCCTAGGAGTGGAATTGCTGGGTCATATGGTGGTTTTATTCCTAGTTTTTTAAGGAATCTCCATACCATCTTCCATAGTGGATGTATTAATTTATATTCCCACCAACAGTGCAAGAGTGTTCCCTTTTCTCCACACCCTCTCCAGCATTTATTGTTTCTAGACTTTTTGATGATGGTCATTCTGACTGGTGTGAGGTGATATCTCATTGTAGTTTTGATTTGCATTTCTCTAATAATGAGAGAGTCCCTTGGACTGCAAGGAGATCCAACCAGTCCATTCTGAAGGAGATCAGCCCTAGGATTTCTTTGGAAGGAATGATGCTAAAGCTGAAACTCCAGTACTTTGGCCACCTCATGCAAAGAGTTGACTCATTGGAAAAGACTCTGATGCTGGGAGGGATTGGGGGCAGGAGGAGAAGGGGACGACAGAGGATGAGATGGCTGGATGGCATCACTGACTCGATGGACGTGAGTCTGAGTGAACTCTGGGAGTTGGTGATAGACAGGAAGGCCTGGCGTGCTGCGATTCATGGGGTCGCAAAGAGTCAGACACGACTGAGCGACTGATCTGATCTGAATAATAATGAAATGTTGAGCATCTTTTCATGTGTTTGTTAGTCACCTGTATATCTTCTTTGGAGAAATGTCTCTTTAGGTCTTTTTCCCACTTTTTGATTGGGTTGTTTGTCTTTCTGATATTGGGTTGTATGAGCTGCTTGTATATTTTGGAACTTAATGCTTTGTCAGTTGTTCCATTTGCTATTATTTTCTCCCCTTCTGAGGGTTGTCTTTTCACCTTGCTTATAGTTTCCTTTGCTGTGCAAAAGATTCTAAGTTTAATCAGGTCCCACTTGTTTACTGTTGCTTTTATTTCTGTTACTCTAGGAGCTGGGTCATAGAAAATCTTGCTTTGATTTATGTCATCAAGTGTTCTGCCTATGTTTTCCTATAAGAGTTTTACAGTTTCTGGTCTTTCATGTAGGTCTTTAATCCATTTTGAGTTTATCTTTTTGTATGGTGTTAGGAAGTGTTCTAATTTCATTCTTTTATATGTAGCTGTCCAGTTTTCCCAGCACCATTTATTGAAGAGGCTCTTTTTGCCCCAATGCATATTTTTGCTTCCTTGTCAAAAATAAGGTCCCATAGGTGCATGAGTTTAATTCTGGGCTTTCTATCTTGTTCCACTGGCCTATATTTCTGTTTTTATGCCAGCACCATACTGTCTTCATGACTGTAGCTTTGTAGTACAATCTGAAGTCAGGAAGGTTGATTCCTCCAGCTCCATTCTTCTTTCTCAAGACTGCTTTGACTATTCTGGGTCTTTTGTATTTCCATATGAATTGTAAAAGTTTTTGTTCTCAGTTCAGTTTAGTTCAGTCACTCAGTTGTGTCTGACTCTTTGCAACCCCATGAATCGCAGCACGCCAGGCCTCCCTGTCCATCACCAATTCCTGGAGTTCACTCAAACTCATGTCCATTGAGTCGGTGATGCCATCCAGCCATCTCATCCTCTGTCGTCCCCTTCTCCTCCTGCCCCCAATCCCTCCCAGCATCAGAGTCTTTTCCAATGAGTCAATTCTTTGCATGAAGTGGCCAAAGTACTGGAGTTTCAGCTTTAGCATCATTCTTTCCAAAGAAATCCCAGGGCTGATCTCCTTCAGAATGGACTGGTTGGATCTCCTTGCAGTCCAAGGGACTCTCAAGAGTCTTCTCCAACACCACAGTTCAAAAGCATCAATTCTTCGGCACTCAGCCTTCTTCACAGTCCAACTCTCACATCCATACATGACCATAGGAAAAACCATAGCCTTGACTAGACGGACCTTTGTTGGCAAAGTAATGTCTCTGCTTTTGAATATGCTATCTAGGTTGGTCATAACTTTCCTTCCAAGGAGTAAGCGTCTTTTAATTTCATGGCTAGAGTCACCATCTGCAGTGATTTTGGAGCCCAGAAAAATAAAGTCTGACACTGTTTCCACTGTTTCCCCATCTATTTCCCATGAAGTGATGGGACTGGATGCCATGATCTTTGTTTTCTGAATGTTGAGCTTTAAGCCAACCTTTTCACTCTCCTCTTTCACTTTCATCAAGAGGCTTTTTAGTTTCTCTTCACTTTCTACCATAAGGGTGGCGTCATCTGCATATCTGAGGTTATTGATATTTCTCCTGGCAATCTCAATTCCAGCTTGTGCTTCTTCCAGCCCAGCGTTTCTCATGATGTACTCTGCATATAAGTTAAATAAGCAGGGTGAGAATATACAGCCTTGATGTACTCCTTTTCCAGTTTGGAACCAGTCTGTTGTTCCATGTCCAGTTCTAACTGTTGCTTCCTGACCTGCATACAAATTTCTCAAGAGGCAGATCAGGTGTTCTGGTATTCCCATCACTTTCAGAATTTTCCACAGTTTATTGTGATCCACACAGTCAAAGGCTTTGGCATAGTCAATAAAGCAGAAATAGATGTTTTTCTGGAACTCTCTTGCTTTTTCCATGATCCAGCAGATGTTGGCAATTTGATCTCTGGTTCCTCTGCCTTTTCTAAAACCTGCTTGAACATCTGGAAGTTCACAGTTCATGTATTGCTGAAGCCTGGCTTGGAGAATTTTGAGCATTACTTTACTAGCATGTGAGACACGTGCAATTATTTTTGTTCTAGTTTTGTGAAAAATGTCATTGGTAATTTGATAGGGGTCACACGGTGAATGTGTAGATTGCATTTTGTACTATAGCCATTTTCACAATATTGAGTCTTCCCACCCAGGAACATGGAATATCTTTCCATCTGTTTAAGTCTTCTTTGATTGTTTTCATTAGTGTCTTATAGTTTTCTGTGTACCATTCTTTTGTCTCCTTAGGTAAGTTTATTCCTAGACATTTAATTTTTTTATTGTTGTTGCAATGGTAAAGGGGATTGATTCCTTAAATTCTCTTTCTGATTATTCATTGTTAGTATATATAAATGCAAGTGATTTCTGTGTATTGATTTTGTATCCTGCAACTTTGCTAAATTCATTGATTAGCTCTAGTAATTTTCTGACACTATCTTTAGGGTTGTATATGTACAGTATCATGCCATCTGCAAACAATGAGAGCTTTACTTCTTCTTTTCCTATCTGGATTTCTTTTATTTCTTTTTCTTCTCTGACTGCTGTAGCTAGGACTTCCAGAACTATGTTGAATAATAGTGGTGAAAGTGAACACCTTTGTCTTGATCCTGATCTTAGGGGGAATGCTTTCAGTTTTTTACCATTGAGAATGTTTGCCATATGTTTATCATATGTGGCCTTTACCATGTTGAGGTATGTTCCTTATATGAGTTTTAATCATAAATGTGTGCTGAATTTTGTCAAAGGCTTTTTCTGCCATCTATTGAGATGATCATATGGTTTTTACCTTTCAGTTTGTTAATATGGTGTATCACATTGATTGATTTGTGTATATTGAAGAATCATTACATCCCTGGGATAAACCCAACTTGATCATGGTGTATGAGCTTTTTGATGTGCTGCAAAATTCTGTTTGCTAAAATTTTGTTGAGGATTTTTGCATCTATGCTCATCAGTGATATTGGCCTGCAGTTTGTGTGTGTGTTATCTTTGTCTGGTTTTGGTAGCAGGGTGATGGTGGCCTCATAGAATGAGTTTGGAAGTGTTCCTTCCTCTGCTCCTTTTTGAAAGAGTTTTAGGATAGGCATTTGTTCTTCTCTAAATGTTTGATAGAATTCTCCTGTGAAGTCATCTGGTCTTGGGCTTTTGTTTTTTGGGAGATCTTTTATCACAGCTTCAATTTCAATGCTTGTGATTGGGTTGTTCATAACTTGTATTTCTTCCTGGTTCAGTCTTGGGAGATTGAATTTTTCTAAGAATCTGTCCATTTCTTCCATGTTATCCATTTTATTGCCATACAGTTGTTCATAATAGTCTCTTATAATCCTTAGTATTTCTGTATTGTCTGTTGTAACCTCTCCTTTTTCATTTCTAATTTTGTTGATTTGATTCTTCTCTCTCTTTTTCTTGATGAGTCTGGCTAAAGGCTTGTCAATTTTGTTTATCTTCTCAAAGAACCAGCTTTTAGTTTTATTAATCTTTACTATTGTTTCTTTCATTTCTTTTTCATTTATTTCTGCTCAGATCTTTATGATTTCCTTCCTTCTACTAATTTTGGGGATTTTTTTGTTCTTTTTCCAGTTGTTTTAGGTGTAAAGTTAGGTTGTCCATTCGATGTTTTTCTTGTTTCTCGAGGTAGGATTGTATTGCTATAAACTTCCCTCTTAGAACTGCTTTTGCTGCATCCCATAGGTTTTGAGTTGTCATGTTTTCATTGCCATTTGTTTCTAGAAATTGTTTGATTTCCCTTTTGATTTCTTCAGTAACCTGTTGGTTAAGAAACTTGTTGTTTAATCTCCATGCGTTTGTGTTTCTTACACTTTTTTTCTTGTAATTGATATCTAGTCTCAAAGCATTGTGGTCAGAGAAGATGCTTGATATGATTTCAATTTTCTTAAATTTACTGAGGCTTGATTTGTGACCCAAGATGTGGTCTATCCTGGAAAATGTCCCATGTGTGCTTGAGAAGAAGGTGTATTCTTCTGCATTTGGATGGAATGTCCTGAAGAAATCAATGAGATCCATCTCATCTAATGTATCATTTAAGACTTGTGTTTCCATGTCAATTTTCTCTTTTGATGATCTGTCCATTGGTGTGAGTGTTAAAGTCTCCTACTATTATTGTGTTACTGTCAATTTCTCCTTTTATAACTGTTAGTGTTTGTCTTATCTGTTGTGGTGCTCCTATGTTGGGTGCATCAGTTCAGTTCAGTTCAGTTGCTCAGACCCCATGAATTGCAGCACGCCAAGCTTCCCTGTCCATCACCAACTCCTGGAGTTCCCTCAAACTCACATCCATCGAGTCAGTGATGCCATCCAGCCATCTCATCCTCTGTTGTCCCCTTCTCCTCCTGCCCCCAATCCCTCCCAGCATCAGAGTCTTTTCCAATCAGTCAACTCTTTGCATGAGGTGGCCAAAGTACTAGAGTTTCAGCTTTAGCATCATTCCTTCCAAAGAACACCCAGGACTGAAATCCTTTAGGATGGACTGGTTGGATCTCCTTGCAGTCCAAGGGACTCTCAAGAGTCTTCTCCAACATCACAGTTCAAAAGCATCAATTCTTTGGCGCTCAGCTTTCTTCACAGTCCAACTCTCACATCCATACATGAACACTGGAAAAACCATAACCTTGACTAGACAGACCTTTTTGGCAAAGTAATGTCTCTGCTTTTGAATATGCTATCTAGGTTGGTCATAACTTTCCTTCCAAGGAGTAAGCGTCTTTTAATTTCATGGCTGCAATCACCATCTGCAGTGATTTTGGAGCCCAGAAAAATAAAGTCTGACACTGTTTCCACTGTTTCCCCATCTATTTCCCATGAAGTGATGGGACTGGATGGCTTTAAGCCAACTTTTTCACTCTCCACTTTCACTTTCCTCAAGAGGCTTTTTAGTTCCTCTTCACTTTCTGCCATAGATATTTACAATTGTTATGTTTTCCTCTTGGACTGATCCCTTGATCATTATGTAGTGTCCTTCCTTATCCCTTGAAATCTTCTTTATTTTAAGGTTTATTTTGTCTGATATAAGGATTGCTACTCCAGCTTTCCTTTGCTTCCCATTTGCATGGAATATAGTTTTCCATCCTCTCACTTTCAGTCTATATGTGTCTTGAGGTCTGAAGGGGGTTTTTTGTAAACAGCATATATGGGTCTTGCTTCTGTATCCATTCAGCCAGTCTGTGTCTTTTGGTTGGAGCATTTAATCCATTTACATTTAAAATAATTATTGAGATATATGTTCCTATTGCCATTTTCTTAAATAGGGTTGATTTTGTAGATCTTTTTTCTTCTTTTGTATTTCTTGACTCTATAAGTCCCTTTAACATTTGTTGTAAAGCTGGTTTGGTACTACTGAATTCTCTTAACTTTTGCTTGTCTGAAAAGCTTTTTATTTCTCCATCAATTTTGAAGGAGATCCTTGCTGGGTACAGTAATCTTGGTTGTAGAGTTTTCCCTTTCAGTACTTTAAATATATCCTGCCATTTCCTTCTAGCCTACATAGTTTCTGCAGAAAGATCAGCTGTTAAGCATATGGTGTTTCCTTTGTATGTTACTTGTTGCTTCTCCCTTGCTGCTTTTCTTTCTGTTTAGTCTCTTTTAGTTTGATTAGTATGTGTCTTGGCATGTTTTTCCTTGGGTTTATCCTGTACGGGACTTTTTGTGCCTCTTGGACTTGATCGACTATTTCCTTTTCATATTGGGGAAATTTTCAACTATAATCTCTTCAAAATTTTTCTCATACCCTTTCTTTTTTCTCTTCTTCTTCTGGGATCGCTATAATTCGAATGTTGGTGTGTTTGCTTTTGTCCCAGAGGACTCTGAGGTGATCCTCAGTTCTTTTCATTCTTTTCACTTTATTCTGCTCTTCAGAAGTTATTTCCACTGTTTTCTCTTCCAGCTCACTGATTTGTTCTTCTGCTTCAGATATTCTGCTCTTGATTCCTCCTAGAGTATTTTTAATTTCAGTAATTGTGTTGTTTGTCTCTGTATGTTTATTCTTTAACTCTTCTATGCCTTTGTTAATTGATTCTTGCATTTTCTCCATTTTGTTTTCAAGGTTTTTGATCATCTTTACTATCCTTATTCTGAATTCTTTCTCAGGTTGTTTGCCTATTTCCTCTTCATTTATTTGGACTCCTGTGTTCCTAGTTTGTTCCTTCATTTGTGTAGTATTTCTGTGCCTTTTCATTTTTTTGGCTTATTGTCTTTGAGGTCTTGTTTTCCCAGGCTTCAAGGAAGGTTAAATTCTTTCCTTAAAGAAATTTGAAATTTTTCTTCCTTTTGGTTTCTGCCCTCCTAAGGTTGGTCTAGTGGTTTGTATAAGCTTTATAGAGAGTGAGATTTGTGCTGAGTTTTTGTTTGTTTGTTTTTCTTCTGATGGGCAAGGCTGAGTGAGGTGGTAATACTGTTTGCTGATGACTGGGTTTGTATTTTTGTTTTGTTTGTTGTTTAGACAAGGCGTCCTGCCCAGGGTGCTACTGGTGGTTAGGTGATACTGGGTCTTGTATTCAAGTGGTTTCATTTTTGTGAGTTCTCACTACTTGATACTCCCTAGGGTTAATTCTCTGGTAGTTTAGGGTCTTGGAGTCAGTGCTCCCACTTCAAAGTCTCAGGGCTTGATCTCCCAGACAGGGACGTAGATCCTCTGGAAGGTGCAGTGGCTGTGAGCTGGAGTTTAGGGATTGTGGAACAATCACAGGGCGAAGGCTGCTGTTGACTGTGGAGAGACGGATCAAGGGGATGCAAGGGAGAAGATTGTGGTGGGAAATGCCTGTGGAAGAAAGCTGGGCAACCATGGAAGCAAGGTGATCTGTATTGTTTTTCAGTTAGGTTTTCTCCTAGAAGAGGATGATTATTTATATGAAGAGTTTGAAGCCTGTATGTTAATTATTGCTGAATATTTTTTAAATTTTCAAAAATTAATAAATGTTACACTAAAGGAGAATTTAAAATGCAAGTCTGAGCACGTCACCACTCTGCTCAACATCCTTCTTTGGCTTTCCACACAGCTTATCATGTACATTTAGAGGTGGAATCAATCTACACATCCTCATTCCTACAGCTTCACTCTGCAGGGGTATGTTGGAAATGTTCAGAAGAATTCTGCCACATGTATTAGCAAACATATGTAAAAGCAGTTGTTAGCAAACATCTATAAAAACACACTCACTGATAAATGTTTTGAGAAAGAAATGAATCATACTTCCTTGTTCTGTTGAAATTTTCTCATGGGGAATTCTGTTAAAGAATCATGCCAATGAAAAGATAGTTGAACTAACATTTCTAGTCCAGTCTGCTCTTATCTTTAGGATAATACATAAAAGAAGAACTACTTTCAGGAAAACATTTTGTTCAGAAAGTACCCTCTCCTCTTATCCACACTGTCTTGAGGTACAAAGATCATCATGGGAATTTTAACATATTACCCAGGTCTACTAGTTCTTAAAAAATGTCTGTGTAAGCAATGAATCACTGTAGCACTGGATATCTAGAATTTCTGAGACAAACCATAACTTGAATGGAACGTCCCAACCCTGTAGAGTGGGAATGTTGTTAAGACAGTGTTATTTTGTAAAAGAAACATTGGAATGAATCCTTGTTCATGTATTACTTTCAGTTTCTGGGTAATGACAGCAGTATCATGGGTAACATTTATGTGAAAGGACAATCAGAGGTAATATTTATATGGGCACCAAGTTGTGGGATGACACATAGAAGATACGTCATCTCGTTAGCAGAGCTCTCCTTCATCCTCTTCCAAGCAGAATTCATTGGATACTCATTTGTTTACATTGTATCATTATTTTATCTCTCAACACATTGCACAGTAATCAGTTCAGACCCTTGCCATGCCACTTACCCTTTGTGCAACCCTGGGTTGGGAAGATCCCCTACTGAAGGAAATGGCAATCCATTCCAGTATTCTCGCCTGGGAAATCCCACAGACAGAGAAGCCTATCGGGCTGCAGTCCATGGGACTGCAAGAGTCTTAATGACTAAACATGGGGCTGTTAGTAGGATTTAAGCATTCAATAAAAATTAGCTATTGATTATGTTTATGCCTCTCTTCTCTATCATGATGACTTAGGAAAAAAGGAATTCAGAAGAACCAAGAATTTAACTTAGATACCTATAACACAATGATTTTTTATTATAGGTGGATTAGGTCCCAAAGTTCCAGTTCTGGTGACATTTTAACTGGGCCCTAATGACACATACACAGAAATGCATGAAAGGCAATATCAGCACAATCAAAAGTTTTGTTCTTAAACCCCTCTTCAACCTGTGTTTGTTTCCTTTGGACGCTAGCCACCGTGTTTCATTCTCTTGTCTCTCCTACTGGGTTTTTCATCTTGATTCACCTTTTGAACTGTCTCCTGGTTCATGAATGTTTCATTTCTTTCCCAAAACTTTCACTGACTTGTGGCTTCCTGGAATAGTGTCTCATTATTTACTGTCCTTTGGCACTGACCCAGCACTCCTTCCCTTCAGGGCTTCCCACCAACCACTGAGCCCCTCCCCCTGCTGTGTAGGACCCTGACCGGCGTGACTTTTTTCACCCTGCTGAAACCAGGAGGGGCTGGCCACAACTGCCAATAGGCAAACTGATGTCAACTAGGATGGGAAAGTAAAATGCAAAATTACTAACAGTAATCTTAGAGGATTATGAGTTAGGGATAATCCCCCAAATATTCTTTTTCATATTTAGAAAGAGTCAAGAGGAACATAAATTTGGACAGATCTTACGGTATCCAAATATTGAAGACAAGACTTAACAGTGTCGAGAATTCCAAACTCTTTTGAGAGTTTGAAAAGTGGAAGTCTCTTATTTCAACTATTCTTGTGCAGTACAGAGTGGAGACAGTAGAACCTGGCAGACAGAGATTAAATTCAGATTCTGTCACTAAATAGCATAAGACTGAGACTCTCATCAATTAACTCTCGTCTGTAGTTTAATAATATCTACCTTACAGGAATGCTGTAAAGATTAAAGACAATATAGATCAATTGTTCAATAAAGACTTCTTGAGTGATGAGTCCGAGAGTGCCCTTGAATTGAAAAGGAAGTCTTCAGTTCCAAGTGGAATTGAAGGAAGAGCTGTCAGGAGAGACTGTGGATGGAGAGGCATGATGAGTCAGGTGTTACTTTGACTTATTGATGATGGGTAACGTTATGCAATGGATAAACTTTTATTTTTTAAAAAATCCTGAAATGCATGTATTAGCAACTGACAAGGTATTCCCTTTTCTCTGAGTTAATTTTTATGAATTCTTTTTGTAACTTAAGTGAATAAATTCAAGAGAAGATATATGAGTTGGAAGAAGGAAAAACTAAGCATCTCAGCCAACTCCATCCCATCCACTGGGTCTTGAGGGAACTCTGGGACAAGGAGAATAATCATATGTGTTCCTCACATGTACAAAGACTGATGGAGTACTGCCATAGAATTTATTTATATTGGAGGAGAAATTATACTTTTGAAACTTTCACCTGAGCTAAAAAAAATGAAATCTGAAAATAAGACATCATTTTGTTTCAAACATACAGAGAGGTTTTTTAATGGAAAACAAAGTTGTTCTGCTTTAGAAAAGGAACTGAAATTTGGGGATTGGAAAACTGGCAATAGAACATAAAAGAAAGGACTTGGGAAATAGTAGACTTAATTGTGTCCTCCTCCCTCCAAATTCTTATGTTGAAGGCTTAAACCCTCAGAATGTGACTGCATTCTTATGCTGAAGGCTTAAACCCTCAGAATGTGACTGCATTTGAAGACAGATCTTTACAAAGATGATTCCATTCAAATGAAGCTGTTAGGTAGGCTACATTCTGACCAGTGTCCACAAAAGAAGATGGGATTAAGACACAGGAGAGTCCCTAGGGATGCATGCACAGAGGAAAGGCCCTGCCAGGACACAGGGAGAAGATGGTCATCTGCAAGCCAAGGAGAGAGACCTCAGGAGAAATAAAATCTGCCAGCACCTTGATCTTGACTTCCAGAGCTCAGAGACAATAAATTTCTGTTCTTAAGCTACCTGATCTGTGATATTTTATTCTGGCAGCCTAAGCAAACTAATATGAGAGACAACAGGGAAAGGTCAGGAGATGGAGGGTGAGGCCTTGACCAGAAGTGAAGGCAGAAAGCCTAAGGAGACAAAGCCAGTAAAAAATGGTGGATGGATGACAAATAGAGGCCATGATAGGACCATGATGACTCCTGTTAAATTTTAATTTTTGGCTTGTAGTCAATAATGTATCGCCACTATAAAACTTTGAAACTTCAGCATGGTCTGCTAAATATAAATGCCTTGTGTTACTGTTATTTTAGTCAATAAAGGAATGGAGCAGAGTTCAGAATGGAGAAAAGTGACTCAGAGAAAGGACTGCAGTTGCAAGAATCAAGAGAGAAGTTAAAAACTAAAAATTCAGCAGATCCAGGTATCAAAGCAAGAGGAGACAATGGAGATTTGACGACATCCAAACAGCCGCTCCTGGAGTCGCTGGTATAACCTGACCATACTAAACAAATACCCTGTGGGAAGATACATTTCTACTCTAAAGAGCCCAGAGGGATTTTAGCATTCCTGGAAAGTGAATCTTAGGTAGATATGAAAAAAAAAAAAAAAGTTTAATACGTAGTTACCACTTGGCATATTACTTCACACTGAATTTCACATTAATGCAAGACCCACTGACTGAGCCCAGATTCCTTCTGAAAAGCTTCAGTGAAGTAGATAGTCAGCATTGTGCTACCATAGCAAGAGCAGAAAATAGGCACTTAGGTAATATGTGTTGCATCTCTACTTAGGCTTCCCTGATGGCTCAGCAGGTAAAGAAACCACCTGTAATGCAGGAGACACAGGAGATGCAGGTTCAATCCCTGGTTAGGAAGATCCCCTGGAGGAGGAAATGACAACCCACTCCAGTATTCTTACCTGAAAAATCCCATGGACAGAGTAGCCTGAGGGACTATGGTCCGAAGGTTCCCAAAGCATTAGACACAACGGAGAGACTAAACACAACCTTGATTAGACTAATGTCTCAGCACTCATCTTTCAGCACTCATCTTTGTCTTGATAGATTGCCACATAGTCACTAATAAATAAATATCCTAGTACATAACCAAGAATAAATATCCTAGTACACTGATATAAAAGATAGTGAAAAGAATGAAAATGGACTGAAATGATTCTCACATTCTAAATACTTCAGTACCTCTAAAGCACAATTAGATAACTGTCTTGTCTAACATATAAAATAAAGCACTGTTTAACAGACTACTTAATTTTACATTTTACTTTATTTTCCCAGTCAGCTAAAGAAGTGTTTCTATATAAAAGGAATAGAATTTTCCATCTAGTGACCACTTTTTTTGAAGAAGAAAATTTTTTTATTATTGAATTTTGCCTCTAGTAATTACTATTATAAACAATGACTTTGGGGTGCTCAAGAACTGCTCTTGTTATAATTGTAATCTTTGTCAGTTTAGGTTTTCCAGTATAATTCCTAACTTCTAAAATGGGAATGTGGATAGTACAAGTTTTGTCAATTCAGCAAAATGTACATATATGCTGTGGTGAGGGTTTCATCTTCTTAATGCTATGCTTATGGGCAGGAAAAAAACAAAGTTTGCCAACAAATAAACTGTCATTATCGCTTGGTCAATAGTAGACTTTCCTAGACTTCTGTTCAACTACTTAAACAGGAAGTTAAAGAGACAAGAGCTTTCTTCACAAACCTAACTTTATATATTTGAAAAAAATGTTTAAACTAGAAACCAAAAATAACTGCTTATTTAGCTCCAAGTTACTTTCCAAATTTCTATACCTTATAAGGTATTTGACTGCATTTTACAAAGGAGTATGCTTTCCATTATTTTCTAAAAAGACAAAAATTAAGTTTTATAACGACCAAATTTGAATATAAGTACATTGATAATTAACAGTATGAACACAATCCACTACTTTAATACATTTATCATTATACAATGTTATATTGCATATTTATTTGTTAACTTTATTGCAGTTAGCTTTGTCACTAAAATTCAGACTCTGAAGGCAGAGACTTTGTATGGTTCACTGCAGTTTTGTTAACGGAATGAATGAATTTCTGATAGTTATTAGTACGCGCTTGTATATCACATTCCTTTCGTTCTAAAAATAATTAAATTAATTGCACCATAAAATTAAGCTACAAAATTAAATATTTCTGTCACTTCATGACTACAAACCTTAACAAAATTAATCAAAAGATATTTTGTGACCACTTTGGGTACATTGCTTATATATTACTTTTCTATGTTCAAATACATAGGCAGAAAGTAGATGACATAGTAATAAAGATCCTTCTTAAGACCATACATCTCTCAAAATGATGAGATAACAAAAGGATGCATTTTGTAAAAATGTGATTATCTTGTCTTGAACTTTCAGTATATTTTTAAATGGAAATGCATCCAAAAAATTCTATACACATTATGAACAAAACTAAACTTTTTAAGTATAAATTTGAATTGACAATTATCCTTTTCTGTTTCAAGCTTTCCAGTAATTAACAAATCATTTCTGCATTATCTTCATTATACAAAGCATGCTAAATAATATGGATAAAACTACTGTGTCTAGTCAAGCACTATAATCCAGAAAATAATGATGGGGAACACGTGTATACCTGTGGTGGATTCATGTTGATATATGGCAAAACCAATACAATATTGTAAAGTTAAAAAATAAAATGAAAAGCTAAAAAAAAAAAACCATTTGACCAATGAAATTAGATGTGGTACAGTCAGGCTCTCTTCTTTTATTTTTGGGGAGATCAGGGGATATGCTGTGGCCAGTGGTTTGGCTGGGTGATCAGGGACTTGGAAGAAACATGATTGGGAAACTGGGGGCAAAGAAACTGGGGGAAGAGATATATGGATCAATTACCAGAAGAGCGAAAGATTGTGAAGGTATTTGTGTCCTATGTGAATGCTCACCAGCAGAGGCATACGTAATAACCAGTAGCAGAGGATGATGTGTTCTGTCGACACCAGTCAGCCACGTTCTCTAGTCATTGCTGTAATCACCCAGTGGGCTCATTAGCATGCCTGGAGGTTATGCATGGGCTCAGCAGCACGGATTCCCATTCACCAAGGCCCATCTGCTATGCCCACTGCTGAGCGTCTGATCTGCAGCAGCAGAGACCAATGCTGAGTCCCCTTATGTTGCCACTCCCCCAGGGCAATCAGCCAGCTCCCAGGTAGCCAGTTTATTACACTGGAACATTTCCATTATGGAGGTGAAAAGTTGTTGCTGAGCCATGAAAGACGCCAGGATTCTTGGCAACCAGAGGGGAAGAATTCAATTCAGGGCCACTGACGAGGCTTGATCACTCAGAGCTTTTCTGTAATAAAAGTTTTATTAAAGTATAAAAGAGAGAAATCTTCTGACATAGACATCAGAAGGGGGCAGAAAGAATGCCGCCTGATAGTCTTTAGCCAGATGTTATACAGCTACTAGCAGTCTGCTAATTGGAGAAAGGAAATGTCTCAAAACTCAGAGACTGGCACCAAGCCCCTCAACCACAACATGCATTTTGAGATAACATTGGCACAAGGTGAGTTGTCCCGGGCCATAAAATGACTGACATGAATCTTGAAGAAAGGCAGGTTTCCAAGCAAATGGAGCCTTCCCTAAGGTTCCCTTCTGCTGTGAATGTTCACTGAGTTCCAGTCAGATTGGCCTGCAATCAGCTCCTCATGCACACCCACGGCCCTTTCTTTCCTTGGGGCCTTTGTGCATGCTGTCCTCTCTCTCAAACATTCTTTCCTCTGTTTTTACAGCCAGTTCCTGCCCATTCTTTATATATCTACTCCTCAAAGAGGCCTTTCTTGAACATACTATCCAAATAACTTATTTGTAATTACCAAATCTGTTTGTTTAGATTCACTCGCTGTATTATTTTTTTTTACCTTTTCTCCCACCCTCATCCAACTGAGAGGGAGAAGAGATGTGAGTTACCATAAAAGGGGCATTTTTAAGTTCTACAATAACTTAGATAGAAATACTACTACTCTGAGGATGGCCTAGAAAAACTGCGTAGGAGAGATGCTGCTCCTTGCACACAGTGAGTGAGATGGCATTCCTCCTTGTCCAGGTGGCTCATGCAGTGTGTGAACATTCAGGACAAAGGGAAGAGTTGTCCCACGTGAGTCTAACTTCCTGTCTTCTGTTAGCTTTGTAATGTTGCTGCCTAGTTGTCAATCTCACTACCTTCACTATGTTCCTTTTTCTTTCCTCTGTTCATAAACTAGTTATTAAAAAGTTGTGATTCATCTCATTTACCTTAGCTGTTCTGAGGCTTCATCCTTCTGAGTGTTTGCAAAATGGCACAGTCACATGGGAGGCAGGAGTCCAGGAGCAGTGGTGCAGTCACAGATCCACAGAATATGTAAATAAAGCCAGAAGAAAGAGTGAGCCGCCTGAGAGAGTAGTACTGAAACAAATACATTAACATATGTAAAGAAGACAGCCAATGGGAACTTGCTGTATGATGCAGGGAACCCAAACCTGGTGCTCTGTGAAGACCTAGAGGGGTGGGATGGGGAAGGAGGTGGGAGCACAGTTCAGGAGGTGGGGGACCTATAGCTGAATCATGTTGATGTATGGTAGAAACCATCATAATATTGTAGAGTAATTATCCTCCAATTAAAAATAAATTCTAAAAAGTGGTACAGAGTGTCATGGGAGGTGGGAGTCCAGGAGCAGTGGGTATGGTAACAATTCCACAGACTGTGTTAATAAAACCAGGGGAAAGACAGTGAGATGGGTTTTTTGAGCCCCTCCTCAGGCCCAGGCACATAATGACTGTTCACCCGCATCGCTTTTACTCACTACCATGTACTCTCATTTCTGGTTCTGTAAATTTTGCTCTACATTCATCTTTAATCAATGTTCTCTGCTACCACTGCACACGTGAGAAAGTGAGGGCATTAAACTACTCAAAAGCCACAGGTGCTTCCCAATTCTAAGGAGGAGGTATTGGTGTCAAAATACGGCCTGTGTTCTACCTAAAGTGCTGCAGGTATATCAGTGGGTTCACTGTAAAGAGCTGCTCAACACTTAACGAGCTCAAAATCACTTCCCATATTTTCCTAGATTCATGGGACTATCCCACTGGCTTGGAAATTTGTTCCAGTCAGATGAGTTGTGAGAGATGGAAACACCAGCTTATTTGAGCCACCAAGCATTAACTTTGTTCTAGCAGGGGAAATTATGACTGTAAGGTCCCTGACAGTATGTACACGGTTATTTACACTCTCCTAAACTTGAGTGTATTTACAAATAGTGCCATTTAGCTATTTTTAGTTAAGTCTTTCATTTCCACAGTTCTCAAACAGGAAATCCTGCATGGACCTGATCCACCATTAAAGTCATTCTAGCAGAACTTGGTCAAAACCTAAAAATTTGTGTTTCAATGATGATAGTGATAGACTGCATGTCCACTCAAAATGCAGGTGGCAGCCTTTATTGCTGGGTTGATATTTGTTAATATGAAGACTGAGACTACCACCCATCAGAAGGAAGGAAGGTGGGGGTAGAAAGAGGGAAAGAGAGAGAAGGAAAGTTTCTATCAATTGTTTTCTATCTAAACACTTTTTAAAATTTTCATTTTCACTTCTTATGGAAAAGGTGATGTTACTCAGTTAAGACATGTGCTTATTTTCCTAAATAGCTCATAATTTTCCATCGGTTAAAAAAAAAAGTCATTTGACTTAGTAGGCTAAAAATTCTCAAGAAGCAGAGGGAACCTAAGATGAGTATTAATCACAGTCTCAGACCTAATGTATGTCCAGCTAAATGTGGTGACTTTTTTTGCTGCAGATTACCCAATCCCAGTTATTCTGCTTTCTTTGCTACTATAACAGAGAGTCACTTTTTTCTTCAAGATGTACGTGCAGAATGTGCCTGTAGAAAGGAATTTCATTTTTTAGTGTTTTAAATGTTTTTCGGCTACTATCTATTTGTCAAATCTCCCAGCTGTCAATACAGTGTTTGGTTGTTTTTTTTTTTCTTCTCCTTGGGCTTGTAAGCTAGAAATTATAAACCAACATAATTTTTACATCTAATATCATATATAAATGTATGCATTTATCTAAAATATATTTTCTATGCTTTGAACTTAACACAGCTCTAAAATCACAGGTATCACTTCTGAGCTATAATAATGTTTAGCTTTTATTGTTTACTGAATTACAGGTGATGGTCTAAGCTGTATATGTAGGCACACATTTAATCCTCACAACAGAGTTCTGAAGGAGGTGTTATTTCTGCCCCTACTTAACAAAGGAGGCCCAGAGAAGTTAACTTGCTCAAGATGCCTCAGTTAGGAAGTAATCAAAGCAGCGTAACAGCAAAGCTCTTGTGGAAAATGGTACACTGTATGGCAATAACGCCTTGGGACATTTAAGAAAGGCATTTATATTTGATGCCAGAAAGCAGTGAGTGGATCTGTGACTTACACAAATTCTAGTTCAGGGTTTGACCTTGCCTAACAGGTCAACTAACAAGGCCCTTAGCTCACAAGATGAAAGGTAAATTTCCTGGAGTAAGGCATTTTACACTTATACTAACCAAGGCTATGCGTGTACCACCCCTCCATCAGGTTTGTGCCATTGCTGCCCATTTGTCAAGGACACTGCATTCACTATGTAAGACTTTCCTTATCCTTTGAGGGCAAACAAAGAGTTCACTGAGAGGTTGTGATTATTAATATTTACAATGTCTATAACAAATATCATTTCCTATATTGTCTAGGGCTTATGATTTCACTCAAATAACTGAAACATGTTCCTGAACCTACAGGGTTATGAGCAACATTTTGAGAAAATAGATTTTTTTAATCCCCCTTTAATCAAAGCTATTGCCCTTCTCTCCAAGAGGATAGCTTATTATCTGATTCCATGTCATCTTCCTATTTTTCCCCTTATCTCTGAACTCCTTTTCCCCTTCCATTTTATTCTTTGTTCTCTTCTCCCTTACATATTCATTTTAAGGATTATTGATCTAGAAATGATAGCATCCCCCCTCCACTAAAAAGAATGGAATTGTCTATATTCCTTAAGAAAATAATGGAAGACTTTGTTTGAGGCCAAGTGCAGGTTCATGCTCTACTAGCCAAACATTCTTATGAATCGTTTTCTCTGGAAGATCCTGATCCAGAGCCTCTTGAAACAGAGAAATCATTAGTGCTATAGGAACAGTTGTTCACTCATTTATTTGAAACTCCGTGAAGATGATGTCAAGGAGAAAAGAACATGGATCTTTAATTTTCTGATATTCTCTTAAAAATTTCCATGTTCCCTGTATCGAGCTAGGTCTATCTGGAAAACTAGAAACCAGTACATAAAACAGAAAGACTTTAACACAGGGCTACCATGAAAGATCTGAGAAGCCAAACAGGCTCCATGAGGCAAACCCTCAGGGGCCACTGCCCTCCTGAAACCAGAGCAGAGAATGGGAACGGCAAGAGAGCCCAGGGCCTGCGGCCACCAGGGGAAGGCTAAGGCCAGGAGGAAGGCACGGGTTCTGTCAGAGCTGCTGCCCAATGCAGAGAACGAGGAGAAATCCCAGGCTGCTCCCTTCTTCCAGCCTGCCTATCTCCTGTCAACACCATCCTTGGACTTTTGAAACTAGCCAAAGGCAGGATGATGCAGGGGCTGGGGGGATGTGCTTGGGAATGCAGCCTATGGGGCCATTCTCTCTGATTCAGAGCTGAGCCCAGAGAATGAGAGGACTGGAGCTGACAGCAATCAGGTCCTGGACGGCACACACTCCCGTTCTATCTTCCACTTTTCTGTGGCTACACATAGTCATCTTTTCCCCACCAGAGAGCTATTAGTCAATCTAAAAAAAGTGGAACTTTAGAACTCATGTGGTAATTGGTCAGTCATCCAATCACATTACATCATCAAGATAAATTTCAAGGAATAATGTGTTTAAAACTGCAAAAATGTCTCCTAAATCAATGTACAAAGGACCTTGACACAAAGCTCCATCTCTGGGACATTTATTGAAATTTAGTTGCAGACTATTTCCTTATTGAGTTTTGTTTTTCTATTTTCCTGGAAAATAGTTATAAAGTCAAATTTGGCCAACTTATACTGATAAATCATATTCTGCAAAATACCATTTCTTTTTTATACTTCCACAAAGAGATTTCAATGATTATTTCAGAAGGGTAGAAAAGTTGATGAAGATGCAAAGAAAATAATGCAATGTTTGAACTCTAAAGTTTTTTTTTTTTAATTTCTCAGTTTTCAGAAAAACATTCTAGTCTTAAGCATTCACTGCTGCTAAGTCCCTTTAGTCGTGTCCGACTCTGTGTGACCCCATAGACGGCAGCCCACCAGGCTCCCCCATCCCTGGGATCCTCCAGGCAAGAACACTGGAGTGGGTTGCCATTTCCTTCTCCAATGCATGAAAGTGAAGAGTAAAAGTGAAGTCGCTCAGTCGTGTCCGACTCTTCGCGACCCCATGGTCTGCAGCCTACCAGGCTCCTCCATCCATGGGATTTTCCAGGCAAGAGTACTGGAGTGGGGTGCCATTTCCTTCTCCAATGCATTAAAGTGAAAAGTGAAAGTGCAGTCGCTCAGTCATGTCCGACTCTTAGCAACCCCATGGACTGCAGCCTACCAGGCTCCTCCATCCATAGGATTTTCCAGGCAAGAGTACTGGAGTGGGGTGCCATTTCCTTCTCCAATGCATTCACTATAGTTGTAAATTAAATTATAATTTAATTATAAATTAAAATTTATCATTTTAAAAACTTCGTTGTTCAGTTACTAAGTTGTGTCTGACTCTTTGCAATCCCATGGACTGCAGCATGCCAGGCTTCCCTCTCCATCACTGTTTCCCAGAGTTTGCTCAAACCCATGTCCATTGAGTCAGTGATGCCATCCAACCACCTCACCCTCTGGTGTCCCCTTCTTCTCCTGCCCTCAATGTTTCCCAGCATCAGGGTCTTTTCCAGTAAATCGGCTCTTTGCATCAGGTGGCCAAAGTATTGGGGCTTCAGCTTTAGCATAAGTCCTTCCAATGAATATTCAGGGTTGATTTCCTTTAGGATTAACTGGTTTGATCTCCTTGCTCTTCAAGAGACTCTCAGGAGTCTTCTCTGGCTCCACAATTTGAAAGCACCAATTCTTTAGCACTCAGCTTTCTTTATGGTCCAACTCTCACATCCATACATGACTACTGGAAAAACCTTAGCTTTGACTATATGGACCTTAGGCAGCAAAGTAATGTCTCTGCTTTTAAATGTGCTTTCTACAATTGTCATAGCTTTTCTTTCAAGGAGCGTCTTTTAATTTCATGACTGCAATCACCATCCACAGTGATGTTGGAGCCCAAGAAAATAAAATCTGTCACTGTTTCCACTTTTTCCCCATCTATTTGCCATGAAGTTATGGGACTGGATGCCATGATCTTAGTTTTGTGAATGTTGAATGTTAAGCTAGCTTTTCCACTCTCTTCTTTCACCCTCATCAACAGGCTCTTCAGTTCCTCTTCACTTTGTGCCATTAGAGTGGTATCATATGCATGTCTGAAGTTGCTGATATTTCTCGCAGCAATCTTGATTCCAGCTCATGAGTCATCCAGTCCACCATTTTGCGTGATGTAGTATGCATATAATTTAAATAAGCAGGGTGACAATATACAGCCTTGATGAACTCCTTTCCCAATTTTGAACCAGTCTGTTGTTCTCTGTCCAGTTCTAACTACTGCTTCTTGACCTGCATACAGGTTTCTCAGGAGGCAGGTAAGGTGGTCTGGTATTCCCATTTCTTTCAGAATTTTTCAATTTGTTGTGATCCACACAGTCAAAGGCTTTAGCATAGTCAATGAAGCAGAAGTAGATGTTTTTTCTGGAATTCCCTAGCTTTTTCTATGATCTAATGGATATTGGCAATTTGATGTCTGGCTCTTCTGTCTTTTCTAAATCCAGCTTGCACATTTGAAGTTGTCAGTTCATGTACTGTTGAAGCCTAGCTTGAAGGATTCTGAGCATTACCTTGCTAGCATGTGAAATGAGCACAATTGTGTGGTAGTTTGAACATTCTTTGGCATTGCCCTTCTTTGGGACTGGAATGAAAACTGACCTTTTCCAGTCCTGTGGAATCTGCTGAGTTTTCCAATTTGGGTTAAAAAAAAGGACAAAACACCCAAAACACCAAATTCAAATTTAACAAGGCTTCTTTTTCTTATATTTTCATTTGCTAAATCTGGCAACACTGTCCCAGGATTAAATATTCTGTTTTATCATGGTTTAAAAATGGCTTAATTATCAAACATACTATAGAATATGAGATTAGAATAGAATAGAGATTGCTACCTAAAGAGATTATCCAGGCATCAGAAAATAAACTAGTATCTATCATTCTTATAAATAATTTTAATAAGTTTTATGAATAAAACAATTTAGTTCAGAAGCAAATAATCCAATAAATAAATAGGAAACAAATCTGTGACATTTAGGAAAGTTATGTTTGAATCCTGATCCTATGATTAAGTGAACATATGCCATTGGAATACCATTTATCCTCTATAACTTTATAAAATTGTTCTAATTTCTTTTTCTTGGAAGAAAACAAAGACACAGATTAAACTATTAAATTTCCTTTATACTCATTCCTCTCTCACTCCCTTCCATAGAAGTAATCACTGCTATAGTATGAATACTTTTTGTCTTTTCAAAATTCTATATTGAAGCCTAATCCCTAGCATGTAGACTTTAGGAGGAAGGGTCTTTGGGAGGTTCTTAGGTCATAAGAGTGGATTGCTTATGAATAGTACTAGAGATCCCAGAGAGCTCCCTAATCAATTCTGCCATATGAAGACACAGCAAAAGGTGGCCATCTATGAACAAGGAAGTGGGCTCTCAGCAGACATCTAATCTGCCAGTGTCTTGTCTGGGACTTTTCAGCCTCCAGAACTGTGAGAAATAAATCCCTGTGTTTATATGCCACCCAGTATTGTTATAGCACCTTGAACAAAGACAAATCATTGATCTGTATCATTCCCAGCATTTTGTGTGCATTTATAGACATACATGTATTTATGCGCATGTCATTTTTTATTAAAAAAAAAACAAAAATATTTCACACATTATTCTGAGACTTCATTTTCATTTGTCTTAAATGCCTAAAATTATTTATTTCATTTCAGTAAATAGATAATACACACAGGTGACAAGCAGACCCTAAAATGACCTCTCTAGGATCCCCAACTCCTGGTATTCATGCCCTCAAGTAATTCCCTACCCTTGAGTGTGGGATGGTCTAATGACTTGTTTTAGCACAAACAGGCAAAGAAGTCCCACAGAAGTATACGATGTAAAATTTTGACTTCTGTGTTGCTATCAGACTCCTTCTATTGCCTTCTCAGCTTGCATGCTTTGATGAAGAAAGCTGTCATGTTGGGAGAGGAACAGAGGCCTCCAGCCAACAAACAACTATGAACTGAGGCTCTCAATCCAAAAGTTCTCAAGGAGCTGAGTACTGCCAATAATCATGTAAGCCTGGAAGCAGATCCTTTCACAATCAAGTCTTCCAATGAGACTCCAGCCTCAGCCAACACTTCACTTACAGCTTGTAAGGGCCCTGATACAAGGGACCCTGCTAAACCATGCCTGGCTTCCTGACCTACAGAAACTCCGAGGTAATAAATGTGTGTTATTTTAAGCTTCTAAATTTGTGGTTATATTGCTATTCAGTAATAGGTAACTAATACACATACAATGCAAAATTTAAAAGCCATACAAGTAAGGTCTGTGAAAATTTAAGTCTCCTTTGCATCCTTGTCTCTAGCCAATCAGATCCCTTTCCCACAAACACCATTGCAAGATCAGTTCACATCATCAATGTGAAAGCACTTTAAATGTTTACAAGACAATAAATAAAGGTATTAAAATAGTTTATACTAAAATTCCCAGATTTACAAGAGATACTAAGATTTTGAGTTGCTGGAGAGTAGGAGCAACAGGTGTCATTATACAATTATCTCACAAGGGATCATATGGACAAGGCAGAAAAAGTGACAGATAGGTTTCAGATGAGCACAAGGAAGAAGGGCTATTTACACACAACAGAAATTCCAAGGACATGTACCAGATTGTATCCAGCGAACAATTGCTCATAATCAGAAAGAGTTCCAAGGATCATTAAACGCTTGTCTTTAATACAGTTGGTTCAGTGTCCTGTGCTCACTGTAAAGCAGGGCATTATGAGGATGAGGGAAAACAAAATAGAAAGCATTGTATTGCATGATTAAAGCCAGGTACCTACATCAGACACCACACATGGAATACTGTTCACAGCTCAAAATTGGCTTGAAGTAGCTAGAAATGACAGGGCTGGAACTAGGGTGAGAGACTGACTCACATACTTGAGTTAAAGAACAGATTTTAAAAAAAAAGATCTTTCCTCTGGAACAGGAGTGAGCCCTTAAAGGGACAGATGGTATTAAATATTTTAAGCTTTGCAGGCCAGATGGTCTCTATTCCAACTACTCAACACTACCTTCGTAGCTCTAAAGCAGCCATGAAAAGTGAAAGTGAAGTCTCTCAGTCGTGTCTGACTCCTTGCGACCCCATGGACTGTAGCCTGCCAGGCTCCTCTGTCCATGGAATTCTCTAGGCAAGAACACTGGAATGGGTTGCCATTTCCTTCTCCAAAAGCAGCCATAGACACTACATAAATAAATGGGCATGGCCATGTTCCAATAAGACTTTATTTACAAAAATAAGTAGTGGATTTGGCCCAAGAGCTTGCTGAGAGATATCTGGAAAGGTATAACAAAAGGTAAATACAGTTGAAGTCTTTCAGTTTGGCACCTGGTTAAAATCAGATACCAAAAAGTCCCCCAGCTCATGCCAATTCCCATGATGCTTTCTGAATACAGACGCTTTCTGAATACACTGATTTGACTATATTTGAAGATACCTTTCTTTGTTTTATTTTTTATTAAAGTATAGTTGATTTACAATGTTGTGTTAGTTTCTGGTTCACGGCAAAGTGTTTCAGTTATGTGTATATATTCCTTTTCATATTTTTCCTTTATAGATTATTATAAGATATTGAATATAGTTCCCTGTGCTGCTCAGTAGGTCCTTGTTGTTTACCTATTTTGTATATGGTAGTGTGTATCTGTTAATCCCAAATTCCTAATTTATCCCCCTCCCTTTTCCCTTTGGTAACCATAAATTTTTTCTGTGAGTCTGTTTCTGTTTTGTAAATAAGTTCATTTGTATCATTTTTTTAGATTCTACATATAAGTGATACTAAATGATATTTGTCTTTGATTTACTTCACTTAGTCTATGATAATCTCTAGGTCCATCCTTATTGCTGTAAATGGCATTCTTCCACTCTTCTTCATGGCTGAGTAGTATTCTACTGTGTGTGTGTGTGTGTGTGTGTGTGTGTGTGTGTGTGTGTGTACCACAGGAGATACCTTTTTATTTGAACTGAGACTGGTGCTCTGATCTCCATTTTTAGTGATTTTCTGCTCATCTAGAATCCAAGCAGTCTTAGAACTAGAAGAGAGCCACAAGTTAAGAACTACCCCTCCTTTTCTCAATGCCCTGCCCTGTTACCATTCCTCTTCCAGGTACTTGGGAGATTCTAGGACTATAACAATAGTGTTAGATCGGGAAATGCTATCTTTAATAGAGGGCTCCTCTTTATCTTTTGGGATTCCTACTACCTATTTTTTTTTTCAAATAAAATTTATTATTAGCTGAACAGTATACACAATCCACATTTTAAAATTCTGTTGACTAAATTAGTGTTTCTAAGCATTTAATACTAAATTATGTTGCTTCAAGGCAACTAAAATTAATATTTATAAGCCCACATATATAATGACATTTTCTCATTTTCTATTTTTCTGCTAAATTTACTCCAACATCTGTAAGTTTTATTAATTTCATAGCATTTTCCCCAGATTTCTCAAATATTTATTATACCTTTTTATGTTTCATGGATTTTTGTTTAAAAAAGGAAAAAGACTCCAACCCTTCCTATGAAAGAGCCACACACAGACTGCTTTATGTTCACACATACCTGGTACAGTGGAATAAAATTTAACTGAATTTATTTCCCAATCCTAGTTCTCTTGTTCATGTGGTTAACACTCAGGAGAGAAGATAGGATCACCAGATATATCACAGTTGCCCAATTTAATGAAAATACTATGAAAGTAAAATATATTTTAGGAAAATAGACTTCCTGTGTGTACGATTCTTATCTTTTTCTTTAAAAAGAAATTAAATGCTTTCATTAATTTACATCCCCAAGCATTCAAAGATTATGAGGTTTAAATGAAAGTGTGTCTCTTTCATCTTTCTAAATTCAGAATACTATCACCTCTAAAACACAAACTAGATCCTTAAGTGACCAAGCTTGATGAAGCAAGATATAAGTCTAAAATCTTACTAGAGGTTAAGACACCACAATTTTACTTGTGTCTGAACCAACTCCACATAAACAAAAATAAAGTGAAACCCCAGCCTGAGACATTCTGGTACTGTCTAAAAGCGGGAAAGGGCTGCTCTCCTGACCCCAGCCTCCACTTCCTCCCAAACTAGACGAGTGGGTGTACCAGCTCTGCTGAGATGCCATAGGCCACCGCTTTCACTGCCTCACTAAGAACTCTGGCTCACCTCCTGGCTAAGCTATGATCCACAGACCAAAAGACCACTAAGGTTTGGGGAATATCAGTGAAATATACAGGAAAGTGTCAAAACTCCAGCTCCCAACCATAGACGGTTTCTAACTTAATCTACCGTTTCCTCTAATTATGGTCATCTCTATAGTGGGAACCATGGTAAAATGTTTTAAAACTCTTCAAGTTTCCTTGAATTTACCACTTACACAATATTTAATCTGGTAAAAGGCAACTGAAACTAAAATTAATCTATAAATACATTCCTAGCAGGGAAAAGAAGTCATCCAAAACCTTCAGAGGATATGACTTCAAGTCCTCAAATATAACTAGGTAAATTGATTTTACTTTCATCCCTACTTGCCCACCCACCCCTTGATGAACACAAGGCCCAAAAGCAAAAGGTACCCAAACAACACTAATTAGTCATCTAATTAAGAAGTAAGAGCAAATGATACTGTGCAAATAGTCAGAAGTTCCAATATCAATTTATTATTTATTGGGAGATAACTGTAGCCTCTCTCTTTTCACAGGCAAACTAACTGAATATTTAATAGAGCTTGCGGTATAGTCAACAAAGACCTCAGGTTCCCTGGTTTCCAACATCGGACTCTATTCACTAAAACCTGTACCAAGGCTAATCCTCTTCTGTTAAAAGTGGGAAAAACAAAAATAGACAATCAAGAGAAACCTGTTAACCTAATCACTTAAAATATCTACTGATACTACACATCATCTCCTTTTAGAATTGATGTACTTAATGTATAAAGTAATTAACTCCAATTTTAATAGATGAGAATTTCACAAGGACTAATTCAGTGTTTTAGAAATGGGGAATCAAAAATGAATAGAAATTTAAGTAAATAGAAATTATAAAATAGAAATCATATATATATATATGTATAATATATACATATGCGTCATGATACCACAATTTAAATCCAAACTTGTGTGTTTAATGATCTGCCACACAGATGCTAACATTCAAAAACTATGGACTGAGAATTTAATGTGTACAGGGTTGTATTAATCTGTTACACCTATTATTGTAACAGGTAACAGGGATATATGGTAACAGAAACATGTTTTTCCTTCATAGAGTATCCAATACCAGGGTCTCTAGTCAACAGACAGTTCAAGCTATCTCCTCCTTGGATTTCTGCCCTCCAAAAATGCTTCAGAGTTCTTTCCATTCAGCCAAATGGTGAAGAAGACTATGAAGGAGACATACTTAGTTTTGAGGCACTTCAGCTTAAATGTGAAACATACAACTTTGTTTCACATTTCACTGGCAACAGCTAGTCACTCAGCCACACTCAGCTGCAAGGAAGGCTGGGAAGTATAGTATCAGCTGGGCAGCTGCTTCCCAGCAACTACTTGAAAATTATGAATCTTCAGTGTACAGCCAGCAGTTACTTACCACAACTATTATGGTAGGTATATAAGTGCTTAGTCATTCAGTCATGTTGGATTCTGCAACAGTATAGCCTTTCAGGTTCCTCTGTCCATGAGGATTTTCCAGGCAAGAATAGTGGAGTGGGTTGTCATGCTCTCCTCAGGTATCAGTTCAATTCGGTCACTCAGTTGTATCTGGCTCTTTGACACCCCATGGACCACAGCACACCAGGCTTCCCTGTCCATCACCAACTCCCAGAGCTTGCTCAAACTTATGTCCATTCAGTCAGTGATGCCGTCCAACCATCTCATTCTCTGTCATCCCTTTTCTCCTCCTGCCTTCAATCTTTCCCAGCATTAGGGTCTTTTAGAATTAGTCAGTTCTTTGCATCAGGTGGCCAATTTATTGCAGTTCCAGCTGCAGCATCAGTCCTTCCAATGAATATTCAGGACTGATTTCCTTTAGGATTGACTGGTTTGATTTCCTTGCTGTCCAGGGGACTCTCAAGAGTCTTCTCCAACACCACAGTTCTAGAGCATCAATTCCTCAGCACTCAGCTTTCTCTATGGTCCAACTCTCACATCTATACATGACCATTAGAAAAACCATCACTTTGACAATATGGACTTTGTCAGTAAAGTAATGTCTCTGCTTTTTAATATGCTGTCTAAATTTGTCATAGCCTTTCTTCCGAGGAGCAAGCGTCTTTTAATTTCATGGCTGCAGTCACCATCTGCAGATTTTGGAACCCAAGAAAGTAAAGTCTCTCACTGTTTCCAATGTTTCCCCATCTGTTCGCCATGAAGTGATGGGACTGGATGCCATGATCTTAGTTTTTTGAATGTTGAGTATAAAAGTACTAAATGTAGTAAGACATAAGGCTAACTATGAAATATGCCTTTGTCTAGATTTTTGGTCCCTGTCAAAATATGATGAGTGATTCACTCAAAATTTAGCTAATCAAAACAACTAATATTTAAGGTCATCATATGTATTAAGTATGGGATTCCCAGGTGGCACTGGTGGTAAAGAACCCGCCTGTCAACACAGGAGACGTAAGAGAAGTGGGTTTAATCCCTGGGTCAGAAAGATCCCCTGGAGAAGTGGGTTGCATGGCAACCCACTCCATTATTCTTGCCTGGAGAATCCCATGGACAGAGGAGTTCAGTCCATAGGGTCAAAAGAGTCAGACACAACTGAAGCAACTTAGCACACACACATGCAATGATATTAACCCACAATCAGTAATCATTGAACTGCTGATTCACAACAGTGTGATTAGCAGAGACGTACTAACCTTCTATCACACTGTGTGGCTCATGACTATACCATGACGTTAGCTGCATAGCATATGTGGAAAAATAAAGCTTTACATTTTTATTAGATTTGAACCTATTAATGAAAATGTTATTCACCCTCTAAAGGATTTCTCATCAATATCATTGTAACTTACAGCTTTTGCTGTATGCTTGTTTTTTGTTTTTTTTTTTCAAGAAAGACTGGTCAAAGTTGAACGCTTCTAATTTTGATTCACATCTTAGAAGTTAGTCTCTCAAAACTACAATTCAAAAAGATACATATATGCCTATGTTCACAGCAACACTATTCACAATAGCCAAAACATGGAAACAGCCTAAATGTCCATCTGTAGATGAGTGGATAAAGATGTAGTACATATATACAATGGAATACTACCCAGCCTTAAAAAATGAATAATGCCATTTGAAGCAACATGAATGGACTTAGAGATTATCACACTAAGTAAATTAGAAAGAGAAAGATGAATACCATATCATATCACTTATATGTAGAATATAAAATATGACACAAATGAACCTACCTATGAAACAGAAACAGACTCACAGAGAACAGGCTTGTTGTTGCCAAGGGGGAGGGAGGAAGGGGCGATTGGGAGTTTGGGGTTAGCAGATAAAAACCATTATATAGAGAATGGATAAACAAGGTCATACTGTACAGCACAGGGAATAATATTCAATATCCTGTATTAGGCCACAATGAAAAAGAATTTTTAAAAAAGAATGCATAAATATATGTATAACTGAATCCCTTTGCGGTACAACAGAAATTAATACAACATTGTAAATCAACCATGGTTTTTTTTAAATAAAAAGATTCCTGATGAACTATGGACAGAGGTTCGTGATATTGTACAGGACACAAGGATCAAGACCATCCCCATGGAAAGAAATGCAAAAAAGCAAAATGGTTGTCTGGGGAGGCCTTACAAATAGCTGTGAAAAGAAGAGAAGCAAAAGCAAAGGAGAAAAGGAAAGATGTAAGCATCTGAATTCAGAGTTCCAAAGAATAGCAAGGAGAGATAACAAAGCCTTCCTCAGCGATCAATGCAAAGAAACAGAGTCAATCAATAGAATGGGAAAGACTAGAGATCTCTTCAAGAAAATTAAGAGATACCAAGGGAACATTTTATGCAAAGATGGGCTTGATAAAGGACAGAAATAGTATGACCAACAAAAGCAGAAGATATTAAGAGGTGGCAAGAATACACAGAAGAACTGTACAAAAAAGATCCTCATGACCCAGATAATCATGATGGTGTAATCACTCACCTAGAGCCAGACATCCTGGAATGTGAAGTCAAGTGGGCCTTAGAAAGCATCACTACGAACAAAGCTAGTGGAGGTGATGGAATTCCAGTGGAGCTCTTTCAAATCCTGAAAGATAATGCTGTAAAAGTACTGCATTCAATATGCCAGCAAACTTGGAAAACTCAGCAGTGGCCACAGGACTGGAAAAGGTCAGTTTTCATTCCAATCCCAAAGAAAGGCAATGCCAAAGAGTGCTCAAACTACCGCACAATTGCACTCATCTCACACGCTAGTAAAGTAATGCTTAAAATTCTCCAAGCCAGGATTCAGCAATACTTAAACCATGAATTTCCAGATGTTCAAGCTGGTTTTAGAAAAGGCAGAGGAACCAGAGATCAAATTGCCAACATCTGCTGGATCATGGAAAAAGCAAGAGAGTTCCAGGAAAACATCTATTTCTGCTTTAATGACTATGCCAAGGCCTTTGACTGTGTGGATCACAATAAACTGTGGAAAATTCTTCAAGAGATGGGAATACCAGACCACCTGACCTGCCTCTTGAGAAACCTATATGCAGGTCAAGAAGCAACAGTTAGAACTGGACATGGAACAACAGACTGGTTCGAAACAGGAAAAGGAGTACATCAAGGCTGTATATTGTCACCCTGCTTATTTAACTTATATGCAGAGTACATCATGAGAAACGCTGGGCTGGATGAAGCACAAGCTGGAATCAAGATTGCTGGGAGAAATCTCAATAACCTCAGATATGCAGATGACACCACCCTTATGGCAGAAAGTGAAGAGGAACTCAAAAGCCTCTTGATGAAAGTGAAAGAGGAGAGTGAAAATGTTGGCTTAAAGCTCAATGTTCAGAAAATGAAAATCATGGCATCTGGTCCCATCACTTCATGGGAAATAGATGGGGAAACAGTGGAAATAGTGTCAGACTTTATTTTGGGGGGCTCCAAAATCACTGCAGATGGTGAGTGCAGCCATGAAATTAAAAGGCGCTTACTCCTTGGAAGGAAAGTTATGACCAACCTAGATAGCATATTCAAAAGCAGAGACATTACTTTGCCAACAAAGGTCCATCTAGTCAAGGCTATGGTTTTTCCAGTGGTCATGTATGGATGTGAGAGTTGGGCTGCGAAGAAAGCTGAGCGCCAAAGAATTGATGATTTTGAACTGTGGCGTTGGAGAAAACTCTTGAGAGTCCCTTGGACTGCAAGGAAATCCAACCAGTCCATCCTAAAGGAGATCAGTCCTGGGTGTTCATTGGAAGGACTGATGCTGAAGCTGAAACTCCAATACTTTGGCCACCTCATGCAAAGAGTTGACTCATTGGAAAAGACCCTGATGCTGGGAAGGATTGGGGGCAAGAGGAGAAGGGGATGACAGAGGATGAGATGGCTGGATGCCATCACTGACTTGATGGACATGAATTTAGGCAGGCTCTGAGAGTTGGTTATGGACAGGGAGGCCTGGCATGCTGCGATTCATGAGGTCGCAAAGTCGGACATGACTGAGTGACTGAACTGACTGAACTGAAACGTCAATTCCTCCTCCGTATTATATTCCAGAGTCCCCTAGGAAGCCTTCTTGCCCAGAATGGTAGAACTAACCGCTCCCTCCTCTGGGCCTTTACTTACCCTAAACATATTACATTCAAAGTTTTTGTAAAGAGTGAATATAATCATGTATATAGAAGTGACTGCACAGCAGATGTCTTCTATTATAATTAACTGAAAAATTAAGGTCATAATACTGAATCCATAGATTGTTAAGCATATTAAACATAATATATACTTTCAAATCTAGTACATTATAGGTGTTCCATGAAAACCTATATAATTCCAATTCTTATTATTTTGAATAGGTCTCCTTTTAATGAACAAAGGCAGAAACTCTGGAATTACTCTTTGTTACTATAGAGAAGATAAATTACAGGGAAGTATTTCTCACAGAAAAAACAAGCAGAAATTTGCTAAGCATGAAATGGGTGAAAAGAGGAGAGGAATAGGTCACAAACTTTGATTCTCGAATAATTTCATCATGTATAAAGTGAAATTAGTAGGTTTCTAAACCATTCTTATCCACAGATGCTTTAAAATTAAGAGGATACGAGTGTGGGAAAGGAAAATCTAAAAACAACACTAGATTATGCAGAAGCCTGATGTTCCTGATCTGTTTGGCAATGAAATTGCCTCCTAAAACCACAGAGGGCATCTTCCAGGAAAGAAACAAGACAACCTTTTCAGTTACTTTGTCCTTGATCTCCTATTCTTGGTGTAAAAGAATCTGAAAGAAATTCACATAACCCATATTGAGAAAAATGTCTCTAGAAAACTCATTTGGGGGGAGGTAAGAATATAAAATTCTCAGACCATCAAAGATTGACTTATTAGAGTCATATGTTAGGAGGTATTTCTCTACTCTTTAAAAAAAAGAAAGGTTTTACTTGTATTAATATTATTATAAAATTATATATAAATTTTTATCCATGATTTAAAAGATATGAAAAACACATGATAGTTTACTAAAAAATACCCTTAAGACTCTTCAACTTTTCACATTAGGGATTCTTTGTGTTTAAATCTTCCCCTTTTACTGATCGACCTATTTGCAGGGCAGGAATAGAGATGCAGACATAGAGAACACGCTTGTGGACACAGCAGAGGAAGGACAGAGTGGGATGAATTGAGAGAGTCGTGTTGATATATACACCCTACAGTGGGTAAAACAAATAGCTAGTGAGAGGTTTGCTGTGTAACACAGGGAGCTCAGCCCAGTGCTCTGTGACGACCGAGAGGGGTGGGATGAGGGGCAGGGTAGGAGCAAGGCTCAAGAGGGAGGCAATATATGTATACTTATGGCTGATTCACACTTTTATATGGCAGAAACCAACACAGCACTGTAAAGCAATTATACTCCAACTAAAAATAAATTTTTAAAAAATCTTCTTTTTCTGGTTTTTAACCTGAACTTCTCTTACAAGCTTGACATCATCTCTGTTTTTAAAACCTGTTTGTTTTTTCTATTGTTTTGGCAATATTTTATTACTCATGGGCCTATAAAAAAACAAAATTGCAAACTATTAGAGCTTTTAAAAATCATCTCAATTAACTTTATCAAGAAATCTGAGACCCACACAAGTTAAAGAGCTTGGCCAGAACCACTTAGAGAATGAAAGAGGGGGCTGGCTCTTCAAAGTCTGCAATAGCATTTTTAAATGTGTATATAAGTTGTTCTGAGGACCCAGCAGTTGTGCAGCTCTCTGGAGCTGATAGTAAAATTAAGTGTTAGTTGCAGCCCCCATAGGTGTAAGCACTATTAAAGTAGTGTTCCTTCATTCACTGTTGCCCATTTACTGAGTACTGAGTGACTTCAGATCAGTCGCTCAGTCGTGTCCGACTCTTTGCGACCCCATGAATCGCAGCACGCCAGGCCTCCCTGCCCATCACCAACTCCCGGAGTTCACTCAGACTCATGTCCATTGAGTCCATGATGCCATCCAGCCATCTCATCCTCTGTCGTCCCCTTCTCCTCTTGCCCCCAATCCCTCCCAGCATCAGAATCTTTTCCAATGAGTCAACTCTTCGCATGAGGTGGCCAAAGTACTGGAGTTTCAGCTTGAGCATCATTCCTTCCAAAGAAATCCCAGGGCTGATCTCCTTCAGAATGGACTGGTTGGATCTCCTTGCAGTCCAAGGGACTCTCGAGTCTTCTCCAACACCACAATTCAAAAGCATCAATTCTTCGGCACTCAGCCTTCTTCACAGTCCAACTCTCACATCCATACATGACCACAGGAAAAACCATAGCCTTGACTAGACGAACCTTTGTTGGCAAAGTAATGTCTCTGCTTTTGAATATGCCATCTAGGTTGGTCATAACTTTCCTTCCAAGGAGTAAGCGTCTTTTAATTTTATGGCTGCACTCACCATCTACAGTGATTTTGGAGCCCAGAAAAATAAAGTCTGACACTGTTTCCCCATCTATTTCCCATGAAGTGATAGGACCGGATGCCATGATCTTCATTTTCTGAATGTTGAGCTTTAAGCCAACGTTTTCACTCTTCGCTTTCACTTTCATCAAGAGGCTTTTGAGTTCCTCTTCACTTTCTGCCATAAGGGTGGTGTCATCTGCATATCTGAGGTTATTGAGATTTCTCCCAGCAATCTTGATTCCAGCTTGTGTTTCTTCCAGTCCAGCGTTTCTCATGATGTTCTCTGCATATAAGTTAAATAAGCAAGGTGACAATATACAGCCTTGACGTACTCCTTTTCCTATTTGGAACCAGTCTGTCGTTCCATGTCCAGTTCTAACTGTTGCTTCCTGACCTGCATACAAATTTCTCAAGAGGCAGATCAAGTGGTCTGGTATTCCCATCTCTTTCAGAATTTTCCACAGTTTATTGTGATCCACACACTCAAAGGCTTTGGCATAGTCAATAAAGCAGAAATAGATGTTTTTCTGGAACTCTCTTGCTTTTTCCATGATCCAGCAGATGTTGGCAATTTGATCTCTGGTTCCTCTGCCCTTTCTAAAACCAGCTTGAACATAAGGAAGTTCACGGTTCACATATTGCTGAAGCCTGGCTTGGAGAATTTTGAGCGTTACTTTACTAGCATGTGAGATGAGTGCAATTGTGTGGTAGTTTGAGCATTCTTTGGCATTGCCTTTCTTTGGGATTGCAATGAAAACTGACCTTTTCCAGTCCTGTGGCCACTGCTGAGTTTTCCAAATTTGCTGGCATATTGAGTGCAGCACTTTCACAGCATCATCTTTCAGGATTTGAAAGAGCTCAACTGGAATTCTATCACCTCCACAACTTTGTTCGTAGTGATGCTTTCTAAGGCCCACTTGACTTCACATTCCAGGATGTCTGGCTCTAGGTCAGTGATCACACCATCGTGATTATCTGGGTCGTGAAGATCTTTTTTGTACAATTCTTCTGTGTATTCTTGCCATCTCTTCTTAATATTTTCTGCTTCTGTTAGGTCCATACCATTTCTGTCCTTTATCGAGCCCATCTTTGCATAAAATGTTCCTTTGGTATCTCTGATTTTCTTGAAGAGATCTCTAGTCTTTCCCATTCTGTTGTTTTCCTCTATTTTTTTGCATTGATCGCTGAAGAAGGCTTCTTATCTCTTCTTGCTATTCTTTGGAACTCTGCATTCAGATGTTTATATCTTTCCTTTTCTCCTTTGCTTTTTGCTTCTCTTCTTTTCACAGCTATTTGTAAGGCCTCCCCAGACAACCATTTTGCTTTTTTGCATTTCTTTTCCATGGGGATGGTCTTGATCCCTGTCTCCTGTACAATGTCACAAACCTCATTCCATAGTTCATCAGGCACTCAATCTATCAGATCTAGACCCTTAAATCTATTTCTCACTTCCATTGTACAATCATAAGGGATTTGATTTAGGTCATACCTGAATGGTCTAGTGGTTTCCCGTACTTTCTTCAATTTCAGTCTGAATTTGGCAATAAGGAGTTCATGGTCTGAGCCACAGTCACTTTCACTTTTCCCTTTCATGCACTGGAGAAGGAAATGGCAAGCCACGCCAGCATTCTTGCCTGGGGAATCCCAGGGCGGGGGAGCCTGGTGGGCTGCCATCTCTGGGGTCGCACAGAGTTGGACACGACTGAAGCAACTTAGCAGCAGCAGCAGCAGCAGGAAAATACAGATGCAAACATGAATAAGACCCATATGGACTCAACCATAGCACCCACGCATTGTATTGATAAGCAAGAACTATATGCTCAGAATTAGTTGCTGTGGATGGAGAGTTGAGTGCTTACTCATTAACACTTTATTGAATATTTATTTACTCTATAACAATTCTATGGGTCTAAAATGAAACTTTTTTCTGTGACATTAATGTTTACCAATAGACTATTTTTTAAGGAGATGAATTTTGTTGCCTAATTTATTGAGCAATAGGATACAAAGTTTGGGAGATTTTTTTTTTTATATATTTCTTAAATATTCTAATTTCATGTCTGAACTTTTAAAAATAACTTCAAACGAGTTCCTTTTATGGCTGAGTAATATTCCATTGTATGTATGTACCACAACTTCTTTATCCGTTCATCTGTTGATGGACATCTAGGTTGCTTCCATGTCTTGGCTGTTGTATACAGTGCTGCAATGAACATTGGAGGACATGCGTCTTTTTCAATTATAGTTTTCTCAGGGTATATGTCCAGTAATGGGATTGCTGGGTCATAAGGTAGCTTTATTCCTAGTTTTTAAAGTATTATCCATACTGCTCTCCACAGTGGCTGTATCAATTTACCTTCCCACCAACAATGCCAGAGAGTTCCCTTTTGAGTCAGGTATAGTGAGGTGGATGAACCTATTGCCTGTCATACAGAGCAAAGTAAGTCAGAAAGAGAAAAACAAATATCATATATTAATGTATACATATGGAATCTAGAAAAATAGTACTGATGAACCTATCTGCAGGATAGGAAAGATCCAGACATAGATAACAGACTTATGGACATGGTGGTGGAAGAAGAGAGTGGGACAAATTGAGAGGGCAGCATTGAAACACACACATGGCCATATGTAAAGCAGGTAGTTAATGGGAAGTCACTGTATAACACAGGGAGTTCTACTAGGTGCTCTGTGACAATCTGGAGGGGTAGGATGGGGGAGGGGGAGGGCTCAAGAGGGAGGGGATATATGTATACTTATGGCTCATTCATGTTGTATGGCAGAAGCCAACAAAATATCGTAAAGCAATTATCCTTCAATTAAAAACAAACAAAAAAAACCCTTATCATCAACCCTTGCTTCCCTCCAATAAATAATTCCCTTCTTCCCTAGACTACATATGAATAAATAATTGAATAGTAGGCTTCCAATGAAATATAATTCCCAACTTCTCAATGACAGATAGCAATGGCACAAGATCAGCTTTTTATCTGAACCTTTACTCAAGGGAAAAAATATTTACAGAGCTGAAAAAGTCAAAATTGTTGATTATACTTAGTAAAATATAATTACAAATATCCAAATAAACTAGAAGTCAATATAATAAAGTCCACCCAAACTGGATACAACTGGACACAAATTTTCTTATTATATGAAAATTTTCATGTAATTTGTGGGAAGAAAACATAATGTTCTTTATGCCTCCATACATCCTCTTACAGTGTTTATATTTTATGATCACAACTCACTCTCCATTTCAGTTTAACACTAAACTTATTCCCTTTCTGGATACAAATTTTACAAGGAATTTGATCATGTTGACCTTTTGGTTATATTAACCAAGGATTAAACTGATTCAAGAATGGAAATAGTGTGGAAATGCTACAGATCAAGCCTCTCTGATTCAAGTCATTCAACATGCTAATTCCGACAGCTGGAAAACCTTACTCAGGAAAAAAAAAAAAGTGTCAGCAGCATGTTTGACTATGAAAAGCTGGAAGCAGGAGTCTCTTCAAAAATCAGAATGGGGATTCCTCAGTGTCTTAGTGTCAAGAACCCGCCTGCCAATCTAAGAGACCTGCAGGTGCAACTAATCCTGTGAGCCACAGCTATTGAGCCTATGCTCTAGAGCGGGGGGAACTGCAAATACCGAAGCCTGAGAACTCGAGAGCCCGTGCTCCGCAACGAGACGCCACTGCAACGTGAAGCGCAGACATTACAACTAGAGAAAAGCCCAGCAGCAACAAAGACCCACCTCGGCCAAAAATAAATAAGTAAAATTATTCAAAACAATTAGAATGACGCACTATACATCTCATACTTTACAGAACCGTCTCTACCATAAACCATTTTATCCTCTCATCTCTGAACATGCCAGACGTGTTCTTTAACCATGAATTCACAAGCCTTTACTCTGAGTGAGCCTTGCGATCAGTAACCTCTTGAGCGAGTGTGTTAAACAGGGAAGGAGTCCATAGCTTACACCTGGCGTCGCGGAAGACAACACAGCAGAAAAGAATGTTTTTCTTCTCATGTCCTCTGTGTCCCCTGTTAATGTGTAGCGGGTCATTGTTGGGAAATATATCCTCACCTGACATTCCAAGAAATGGAGGGCCTCACGGTTGTTTTATGGCTCAGTCATTAAATGCATGAACGTTCCATCCTGCCGGAAATCCCTGATGCAGCCAGGCTGTGAAGTCCTTCTCAGAAACGCTGCCACCGTGTGGTAATTTGGAGGTATGACCGGAAGAGCCGTATGGGTCATATGGTTCATCTCAAGATGGCTGGGCTCCAGCAGAATCTATTCCTATAACTTTCTAACTTCCTATTAAATCATTCCCGTGGGCACAGAGTAAACCATAGTGAATCCTGTGGAAATCTTGGGTTTTTTTTTTAGAATGTGTGCGCTTCCCTCCACTACATTGACAATGTGACAGTTATGTGGGTAATGTGTTTAAAGGGAAACAACAGTTTTTAAGAGCAGAAATAAGAAATCTGTTTTTGCAACTTTATGACCTATGTGTTTTATATTTTATAGAGATAGCTGCCAATTGAGTTATTAAAATGTGTGTTTAGAACCCACAAATAAAAAACATCAATTTATTTGAAATGCATCCAATTTAAAAGAGACATATTCCACCTGCTCCCCACCCTCAGCCCGCCACCAAATACCTACAAACCTATGGATTTAATCAATTAAATTTTGATTTTTTAAAAAATTATTTTTGATTAAATAGTCAAAACATTATTTAATTAATATTTATATTAAAAGCAAAATTGGGGGAACTTCTCTGGTGCCCCGGCATCTAAGACTCCACACTCCCAATGCAGGGGGCCCGGGTTTGATCCCTGATCAGAGAACTAGATCCCACATGCCACAACTAAGAGATCCCACATGCACCTAGCACCCGGTGCTGCCAAAGAAAAGTTTTCTAAAAAGCAATTTTGGTAAATAGGAGCTGACATCTTACATAGGGCCATTTATAATAAATAGGCCATTATAATAAATAGGACCATTTATCTTTACTCTCACGTTTTACATGATTCTTACAATGGAAGTGCGAGATAAATGAATAGTGCAATCTCCATTTCGCAGCTGAGAAAGGTAGATGAAGAAGTTAAGTAATCTTGAAACAATTTTAAATGTTTAAAATGAACTCAGAGCTCTGCTACCCCTAACTTCTGTTCCAATATTCAACCTTCATCCATAATTTTCTTTCAAACACCTTTTAAATGCCCAGTAAAGTTTTTTTTTAATATAGAATTTTTATTTTCTTATTCAGTAACCAATTTTATATATCCTGAGAGAAAAATTAGAAAATGACAATTAAGAAATCTAAGCCAGTCCTTCAGAGACATGCAAATTATCCTGTTGACATACAGTATAAAAATCTTATATCGGATCTCATTACAATAAACCATTCCATTTAGAGTTAATACAAATCATGACTACCTTTTTCTCCTAAAAATCTTAATAATTGTTAACATACAATTAAATATGGTTAAAATATGCAGGGTATTTGCAAATATGTGGGAGGTATTTTTAGTTTTACACATTCTAATTCACTTAAATCTCTCAAAAACCCCAGGAACTCTGCATTTGACAGATGAAGAAACAAGTATAGATAGGCTAAATGATTTGCCCAAGGTCACACACCTAATTTGTGCAGAGCAGAATTCAAAGCCACGTGCTGGCTCCTGAAACAGCACTTTCAAGCAGTAACCCTGCTCGGTCATAAACTGCTTTACCTCTGCCACACTGAGAATAAATTACCATTCTTTTATTTTATATAGCAGTTATCAGATCAATCAGCTCCAAATAATTCAAACCATGTAACAAAAATCCATGTCCTTGAAAGTCATTGTGAATCCAATTTAATGAACGTGACTGGGGATTTTAATGTTTCTAATGCCATTTGTCTAAATGACAAGCTGCTGCACGCTTGAAACTCAAAATGAAGCTTAAGTAAAAATGGAGGAAGGGTATCTGAACTCTTTGTATGTATCTGAACAATAGCCTGGTACCTCTTAAATAAGTATAATTCCGTTGCATATATCACATTAATCTGTTATTTAAACCAAAAGAAACAAGACTATTCTATTTAATTTTATCTAGGACTAATTTAGATAATATTTTCTTCTAACTCAGAAATAAACCCTTTTCCCTCCCTCTACGTTTTCATGGGTCCTCTAGATGCCCTTCCAGGATGCTGGAAGTCAGTGCTATGAATGAAAAAAGATAGTTAATGATATTGTCCATAAGTAATGTTTTAACTTTAACTAGCAGGGTAGTGGGTGTTTGTGTGCGTGTGCGCGCGTGTGTGTGCATGTGTTCGTTCTGTGACCACAAAACCAGAGGGGGAAGTGTGGGAGCAAGTGGGCTGGGTAGTGGCAAAACGCCCCATGACACATCTCTCCGCCCCCTGTGTAGGTGGAGAGCATCTGGAGCAGCCTTTAAATTCTGGGAGATCCTGGTTGTCAGCAGCAGGGAGAGCAGGCCAGGAGGGCAGCACTGAGCCCTGCATCAGCATCACAGGGCACTGGACTCTTCTCGCCGCCGCAGACCAAGGTAAGCCTGCAGTTTGCTACAGACTCCTGTCCTCTCTGTGCGCTGCCTCATTTCATTGGAAAGGTCAATTTGTAAGGAAAAGAGTATAATGGTAAACGCTGTTAATCAGACTTGAGTTGTTCTTGTCTTTTGAATATGCATGCCAGATCCAGGGCTGATGCAGGAAAGGTAGCTGGTTATTTTGAAAGACAGTCGAATATAAAACTTGAAAATATTTCCATGGAGTCCTCAAAAGAACTGAGACTACTTTTTTCAGTCAGGAAATAAAAGAAAAATTCTATGCCCTTTTGGGATGATTGTATATACATCATTTTAAATGGATAAATGACCATGGGACATTTAAAAGGAAAATGCTTTTTAGTATTCATATAACCTGATGTTAATGCTAATTTTTAATGATTTGATTTATCCCTTTTTCAAGGAAAAAAAAAAAAAAAAACCCTTTCTGAATATTTTCACCTCTGTATTTAGCTATTAAAATTTCACCCAAATATCTATATGATACTGTTTAGACTTACAAATAGAAAAGCTGTTGACTTCAGTGTTTTCTTTTTCATTTCAAACTTTTAGAATACCTTGACTTACTAACTTTAGAGACAGCTACATTTCACCTAACTAATACCTTTTAAATAATTTAAAATCACATTTGAAATGCATGTTGGAAAATGAGACAGCAAGTTTCTCTTTCTTATTTTTATCTTCTCTCTTCATGTTTTTCTTCTCTGAAAAGTAAATATTCTCATTCTTGCTTTATTATTTTAATTCAATTACTGCTGATCTGTTTTTAGGTTTAGATAGCTGGAGATATCAGGTAGTAATGGTGTAATCTCTGAAACTCTAAATGTTAAAGTCGAATAAATATAGATTTGTAAAATTCCTCTCTCCCTTGCCTAATAGTGAGAGATGGAAAATAGAGGTGGCAGTACAAATATTAACTCAAAAGATCATAATATTAAAAAGAAATTAGTGGAGTGTTTCCACACAAAATACATATTTATTTGTGATGATTTTGTAATGTGGTAGCCTAAAAAAAGTATCACTGTTTTGACCTTAGAAAAGATAAAATATTTCTTACAAAATATTTTGCAGGAAAAATCATTACCATGAGAATTGCAGTGATTTGCTTCTGCCTCTTGGGCATTGCCTCCGCCCTTCCAGTGAGTACAACTGAATCTTTTTTTTTTTTTAATGTCCTTAAAATAAATGAATTGTGTGTTTCAATGCTGTTAGAAACACATTCACACTGTAATCTTTCTTCACCTTTCTATTTCAAAGGTTAAACCGACCAGTTCTGGCAGCTCTGAGGAAAAGCAGGTAAGCATCTTTTTGGTTTATTATATAGTTATTTATGCAACTGCTGCAAGATGTACTACAAACATATGACAATTTTACTTATTTGCACAAATAAAATAACTGTTAAGTATTTATTGCGTGCCTGCTATGGTTCTAGTGCAGTACCAAGCATAGAATTGCTTTTAATTAATACAGTCTCTTAAAACTAAACTAGATTTCTTAATACAATAAAATGATGCTTTAGGTCGATCATTTCTATAAAATGAGTTCTGTGAAGTTGTGTGACTTTTGTTTCCATGAGTCAACTTAGTTCTAGAAGTAAAAAAATCCATCTTTCACTTTACTTAATGGCAAGCTAAGTTTAAAATTCACTTCACATATTGGAGAGTTGGCATACCCATAATATTCACAGTATCTCTGAAGATATTTGCTAAGAAACCCATTATCTTAAAAAAAAAAAAAAAACAGCATATTTATGCTGTTTGTATCTATTGTGCTTATCAGACAACTTTAGATTTTTCTAACCAAACATAAGACCAAATCAAACTCTTCATAATTATTCCACCCAGCACCATAGATGTACCTGTCCCTCCACAATAGGTGAAACCATGCCAGCCAAACAACAAACGGGTATTGTCCCAAGGAGCTTGAACAAAAAGGCACACAGGGTTCAATTCCAGATAAACAGAATAAAGGCCAATATAGAGCTGTCTGAGGTCACTGCAGTTAGATTGCTCAATGAAGATGTTAGGAGAAGTACTGCAGTGGGTGTTTGGATATGCAAATAGGCATGTGTAAGTGTGTCTGTTTTCCAACTGATCTAAGAACACAAGTATTGAATCCCAATAATAAGCCAGAAAATTAACATTTCCAGAGAAAATAGAGGTCACAGTCTTTAAGGCAAGAATTAGTGCCTTTTTAATAGAATAAAATATGGCACATGAAGCTATGGCAGTGTAAGTGGTTAAATGTTAATTAAGAGATAAGTGGAGAGCAGAATCTTCTAGAATCCTAGAAATGTAGAGCTAGTAGGAAGTATGGAAAGTCTATAAAGAGACACCCCTGAAGATGAAAACACTGGTTATCTATGAGTGATATGATTACTGAGCAATTTTAGTTTGTTTTTCTTATCTGTATGCTCTTCATATTACTTTTTAAAAGTTATAAATTTATCTTATAAATACAGATAAAGAATGATTACATCTATCATCAGAAAATATATTAAGTATATATCAATTATAACATTTCTGTAAATATTATATATATATTTATATAAATACATATTTTAAAGAAAAAAATAGGAACCTTTGAACTCATCTACAGCAATAGTTTTCACATTTTTTAGTTAAAGAAAACCCTTCTTTCAGCAAAAACCTTCATAGAAGTCCAATATGAAACTGCTCTGGTTAGAGCCAGACATGGGGAAACTCAACGTGCTACTAACTAGTTTCCTTCCTTTCTTCCCCTCCTTGCCTGTGAAAGAATTCTTGGAACCCCTAGGGTAACTCTTCTCAGTGACAGAGATGTGAAGTGATTGCCCTGGGCCATGCAGCCCACCAGATGACACTTATTCAGAGCAATTTCCACTCCTCTGCACCAGCATCTTATTGCCATTTCCCAGATAAACAATTTGGCTGAGTGAAAGACCATTCCATTCATGTCTTTGGCAGCTTACAACAAGAGAACTTGTATGCAATGGTGTTGATATTATATTTCTGCACTGTCCACAGGTAGCCATAAACACATGTGACTGTTGGACACTCACAGTGTAGCTAGTGCCAGAGAAGATAGTTTTCTTTATTAACTTAAATAGCCATGTGTTTCATGGCTAGAGGATACCATTCACGACAGCACAGCCTGAGAGTTTCTTCTTCCATAGAGGAAGGAAAAAAGGAAGACCAGTGCTAATTAAGGGCACCTCTGCTTTAGTTGTGTTTCATCTGAGGAATTTCAGCTATCAGACATAGAACAGGAAGGCAGTGTATCATCAGTGTGAGGAGCCATTGGATTTAAACCCTGGCTCTGCTACTTACTATCACTTAACTTTATTGTGGGCTTCCCATCTGGTGGCTCAGATGCTAAAGAATCTGCCTGCAGTGCAGGAGACCCAGGCTTGATCCCTGGATCAGTCAGGAAGATCCCCTGGAGAAAGGAATGGCTATCTACTCCAATATTCTTACCTGGAGAATTCTGTGGACAGAGGCCGAAGGAATAATAATAATGATGATGATACTCATCTCAGGATTAAATGAATTAGTATTTATAAGTCACTTTGAAAGTGTGCCTGACTTACAGTAAGTGCTATGTAAAAGTCTGTTAAATGAATCTATCAGAAAGAATAAATTATGAAAGGTATCACTAAGGTTCTAATTGACTAAATAATGCATATTATGCTTATTTGTCAAGATTGGGGAAGAACAGTTGTTATTTCAGCTTATCACTTAGAGACCCCTGTTTCTTTAAAAAATAAGAAGAATGACAAATATGCAACTCTCTTTTGTAGCTTAACAACAAATACCCAGATGCTGTAGCCACATGGCTAAAGCCTGACCCATCTCAGAAGCAGACTTTCCTAGCACCACAGGTATTTTTCATTTTAATTAATTCTAAATATTAAAATTCTCACAATTAAAGAACAACCACTCCAAAAAATAGCCACCAAGCAGGCCATTTGGGCTGGTTAAATGGATCTTCCCTACCTGTTGGGCTTCCCTGATAGCTCAGTTGGTAAAGCATCTGCCTGCAACTTGGGAGACCCGGGTTCAGTCCCTGGGTTGGGAAGATATCCTGGAGAAGGAAATGGCAACCCCCTCTAGTACTCTTGCCTGGAAAATTTCCATGGACTGAGGAGCCTGGTAGGCTAAGAGTCAGGCAGAACTGAGCTACTTCACTTCACTTTCCTGCCTGTTTGTAAAAGTGAGCTTAGGACACCAGTTAATCTGTCAGGTTGTCTTCCGGCTTAATCCTTCCACAATGAGGCTAGAAAAATAAGACCTGCTTTGGATGGAAACAGCTAACTTTTGAGTAAAAAAGTTAAGTTGTATGATGTGCACTGATTTGTGTCTTTCTTCTTCAGAATTCTGTGTCCTCTGAGGAAACTGATGACAACAAACAAAATGTGAGTTTTTGCTTTGATTCTGATGTCTGTTGTGCCTTAGACTCAGGAAGGCACTCTTTCTCCTAATGACATTGCCCAGGTTCAAATTCTGGCAAAATTCCACTAGCAAACCCTCCAGGAACTACTTTTTATTGGGACTATTAATAGGCATAAGTTAAATTTGCTTTCCTTAAGATTCTATTTGAAGATGCTGAGAATCTATAAGAGAAGTTAGATAAATGACCCAGGATATTTGCAAATCAGAAGTGTAATAGACATTAACTGAGCTATAGTTTCTACACATGGATAAGAGAGTCACCTTTTGATTATCCAGGCTAAAAGGCAGGTGATTTTAGTTTTGGGGGTGTGCATTAATACATGGATTCTCTGATCCCCTGAGAGTTTTCATTTCAAATAGAAAAGGTAATCTCACAATTATGTATCTGTATTTATTGGATCATTGAAATTTGGTAAATTAGTGTTTAATATGAACAAGGAAAAACAGTGTCATTGATACAAATATTATAACTCATACGTTTGGCTTGAAAATATCTATGAAAATCGTTTTTATGAGAAACCAAGAAAAATGCCTTAGAATAGGATTCCATTTACCCTTGTGTTAAAGGGGAAATTGGAATAAGCTCATTTTAGCATTTAAAAGCCATTAAGTGCTTTGTTGTGAATACAAAGATTCTAAAACTAAATAAAGATAGTAAAATACTAATGCACTGTTGAAGCCTAAGGGACAGTAAAAACCCTGACACCCATTTTTCTGGCCATCTTGATTTCTAGACCCTCCCAAGTAAGTCCAATGAAAGCCCTGAGCAAACAGACGATCTAGATGACGACGATGATGATAACAGCCAGGACGTCAACTCTAATGACTCCGACGACGCTGATACCACTGACGACCCTGACCATTCCGATGAGTCTCACCATTCTGATGAATCTGATGAAGCTGATTTTCCCACTGACATTCCAACAATCGCAGTTTTCACTCCATTTATCCCTACGGAAAGCACAAATGATGGCCGAGGTGATAGTGTGGCTTACGGACTGAAGTCAAGATCTAAGAAGTTCCGCCGATCTAACGTTCAGGTAAATCTTGAATAGACACATCAGATGGTTATAATTAGAGCCCAATTCTAGGAAACTAGAGTCTGCGTGCTCACTTACGTGTTCATTCAGCAACTATTATTACTTTATGATCACTGAATACAAAACCTTTCCCACTTGGTTTTTGCATTCAAGTCCATATAATTTCTCCTTAATTTTGTCTCTCAATCACAATGCAATTTTTCCAAATCCTGCTTATAAAGCACTTATTGTATTCACTTTTTTTAATTTAAAAAGACTTTGGAAAAGAGTAATTATTTTCACAATATAGTGGTCATATCTTGAAGTTAAACACATAAGAACTGGAGAGTTGCAAATCACACTGACTTTATAGTCAAAGGATCTGGATATGGCACATAGCCTTGCGATTTACTGTTGACTTTACTTTTAACTTTCAATCCATTTTCTCTTTATGTAAAACAGATAATGAGACCTACCTCATAGATTTCCTCATATACATAATTCATGTACTTATTAAACTAAAGGAGATGACATAATGAAAGAACTTGGTTTTTTAAAAGGTAGCATGCTATATTTTCTTTTCTTTTCTATTTTTGCTTCAGCCAAATTTAGACATTTTTATAGAATACTTTGGTGTGGAAGTTAGAAGGCATTAGAGAATTACAGTGCTTCCCTCCCTAGCTGTTCACTGAATTCTTCTCCTGTTTGTGCTGTGATTCAGAGTCCAGATGCCACAGAGGAGGATTTCACATCACACATAGAGAGTGAGGAGATGCATGACGCACCTAAGAAGACGAGTCAGCTGACTGACCACAGCAAGGAAACCAACAGTAGAGAGCTTTCCAAAGAACTCACGCCAAAGGCCAAGGATAAGAACAACAAGCATTCCAATCTGATTGAGAGTCAGGAAAATTCCAAGCTCAGCCAAGAATTCCATAGCCTTGAAGACAAGCTAGACCTAGATCATAAGAGTGAAGAAGACAAACACCTGAAAATTCGCATTTCTCATGAATTAGATAGTCCCTCTTCTGAGGTCAATTGAAAGGAGAAAATACAATTTCTTACTTTGCTTTTAGTAAAAAGAAAAGGATACGTTAAAGCAGGGTGGGAGACAATATGAAATGCATATTTCTCAGCTTAGTTGGTGAATGTATATGTGTGTAGATCTGGAAACAGATCATGTTTTTGATCATTAGTTTAATGTGTGGCTTCATGGTAACACCCTTATAAACTAAAAGCTTCTGGGTTTAGTCTATGTTCTTTCCACTTACAAAATGCAAACCATCACAGCATTTTAATGTTTGCTACCCTTTTAGGAATAGAAATTCATGTAGAAGCAAACAAAATACTGTTACACACTTTTAAGAAAGAATATAAAATTTCATGTCACTATGATCTTTTGTTTTTTAAATTAGTATATATTTTGTTGTGATTATTTTTTTCTGTTGTGAATAAATCTTTTATCTTGAATGTAATGAGTCTGGTGGTATTGATTGTGTTTCTTATTTGGTTTCCTACAGTTGCCTAGCAATTATAAATGTAATCATTTTAATTACATTAATATGCTGGACATAATAGAGAGCAATCTAAGACCTTCTGGGTCAGTTATACAGACTCTGACTGAGCTAAAGTTCCCGTCGAGGAAAGAAGAGTCAAGCAGGGGTTGATATTCAATCAGGAATGCTCCAACCATGCAGGGCTCCGTGGGTCACTTCCACTCTATGAAAGCCACCTTTTTCTAATTTTCACAAAGCTAATAAAAAGTTAATAAGGGCTTCCCTGGTGGCTTAATGGTTAAGAATCCTCCTGCCAATGCAGGGGACATGGGTTCAATTCCTGATCCAGGAAGATCCCACATGCAGCCCAAGCACCACAACCACTGAGCCCACATGCCTAGAGCCTGTGCTCCACAACAAGAGAAGACGCCACAAGAAGCAGCTCCTGCGCTGCAACCAAGAATAGCCCCCACTCCCCACAACTAGAGATGGCCTGCGTGCAACAACAAAGACCCAGCAGCCAAAAAACATAAATAAATCTTTTTTAAAAAAAGAAAAGCTAATGAGTGCCTAGATGCAACAACAAATCAATTTTACTGTTTTTTCTTATCATTCTCCATCAATTCTCTCAATATTGGTTTCTTGCCCTTGGATGACAACTTGATAGTTCCCATAGCTATTCTGATCATCTGTAGATATTGAACAAATAGTCCTTTTTTTATTGGAAAAAACCTAATGCAGTTTCAGCTAATACTCAAAATTTTCAACTTCATTCAAAACTAAAAGTTCTGGAAACCTGAAGTGGAGCATGTGCCTTTATTTCATGCTTTGCTCCTCTGCTCTTCCTAAAACTAGAAACCCCATTGGAAAATTTTTAATTCTTTATTAAACAACTCTTGGGATAAAGTGGAAAATTTTAAATTGCAGAATTTCTTTAAAAGTGTTGTAATGAAATGTAAAGTCAATAGAGTACAGTTAAACTGGTGATCAAAGAAAATCTATAGCCTTAAATTCTTGCAGCAACAACAAAATAAAAGAATGAAAATAAATATATAAATACATTGAGTTCGCATCTTAAAAATTAGAAAAGAACAACAAAGGAAAAGAAAGCATAAGGAAGGAAATAATAAAGTTAAAAGTAAAAGTAATGAGGTAGAGAACAGAAAAGCAATAGAAACTAATCAATCAAAATGCTGATTCTTTGTTAAAAAAAAACAAATCAGCACAACAGATAAACCCCTAGCTGACCCGATAAAGGAAGAAAGGGAAAAAACACAAATAAGAAATAAAAACAAGGAGATAACCAAGGACATGACAAAATTTTAAAAATCAAAAGTGACTCACTTTGTACAAGTCAAACAGAAAATCTAGGTGAATTGGATTATTTCCTAGGAAAATACAATTTACCAAAATTGACTTTGCTAATCATAGAAAACACAAATGGAAATTTTCTATAGTGGAAAAAGAAAAAGTTATCAAAGAACTATCTATAAAAACTAGGCCCAAATGATTTTACAGTGGAATTTTATCAAAACTTCAAAAACTAGATAATCTCAATACCATTTAAATTGAGGCAGAAAAGGAAAACTCTCAAATGACCATTATAAAACAAGTATTACTTTGACACAAACCTGGTAATGATTGCAAACACACACACACACACACAACTATAAATCAGTCTCACTTGTGACTGGCAATGGGAAAATCCTAAATAAAATGCCAGCAAACAGAATCTAAAATCAAGTTTAAAGAATGCATCATAATCAGGGGGATTTATTTCCAGACAATGATGCTTCAGTATTAGTAAATTCATTCCTATAATAGACCATATCATTAAATCTAGACAGAAAGCTGTCATATGATTAGATCTCCATCCGAATACTAGCATCATTATTAATGGAGAAGCATTACATATTTCCATTGAGAACAAGTACCAAGTAAGCTTCTCCTTTCTCTCTGCTATTATATAACATAGCTTTGGAGATAAAGCTAGCAATTATAAGCATTTAGAGGCATAAGAAGTGAGAAATAATTTATGTTTTTATGTAAACTAATACTACACTTAGAAAACAGGGAATAAGTACTAAAAATAACAACTAACAAGTTCTGTAAGGAAGCATGATATAAAATTTAGCTGAAAGCATATTTACAAAAACACTAAGTGATCATTTAAAATATATAATGTTATTAATATAGAAACAAATAAAGATAAAACACTTAACAGAAAATGTGCTAGAACTGTTTTGGAAAACTGTGAAACACTCCTGTAAACCAAAAAAAAAAGAGGCCTGAAACAAATGGAAAGGCTCTGTTTATTCTCACACAGGAAAATCCATCATTAACATATCAATACTCCCTTCATAATATATAAATGCAATGTGATTCCAAATAAAATAAGTCATTTTTTCCCTGAAGCTATGCAAGCTAATTCTATAATCCATATGGAAAAGTAAACATACAACAATATGAAGGAAAATCCTGAAAAATAAAAGCAGTAAGCGAGAACTAGCCCTAACAAATATTAAGACCATAAAGCCTCCCTAATAAAAACACTGTGGTATCAGCAAATAAATATATTTGTTGTTGTTCAGTTGCTCAGTTATGGCCAACTCTTTCTCACCCCATGGACCGCTGCTGCCAGGCTTCCCTGTCCATCATCATCTCCTGGAGCTTGCTCAAATTCATGTCCATTGAGTCAGTGATGCCATCCAACCATCTCATCCTCTGTCACCCCCTTCTCCTCCTATCTTCAGTCTTTCCCAGGATCAGGGTCTTTTCTAGTGAGTCAGCTCTTTGTATCAGGTGGCCAAAGTATTGGAGCTTCAGCTCCTTCCAGTGAATATTCAGGACTGATTTCCTTCAGGATTAACTGGTTTGATATCCTTGCTGTCCAAGGGACTCTCAAGAGTCTTCTCCAACACCACAGTTCAAAAGCATCAATTCTTCGGCACTCAGCCTTCTTTATGGTCCAACTCTCACATCCATACATGACTACTGGGAAAACCACAGCTTTGACTAGATGGACCTTTGTTGGCAAAGTAATGTCTCTGCTTTTAATATGCTGTCTAGTTTTGTCATAGCTTTTCTTCCAAGGAGCAAGCGTCTTTTAATTTCATGGCTGCCGTCACCATCTGCAGTTATGTTGGAGCATAAGAAGATAAAGTCTGTCACTGTTTCCATTGTTTCCCCATCTATTTGCCATGAAGTGATGGGACCAGATGTGATGATCTTCATTTTTTGAATGTTGAGTTTTAAGCCAGTTTTTTTCATTCTGTTTTTTCACCTTCATCAAGAGGCTCTTTAGTTCCTCTTTGCTTTCTGCCATAAGGGTGGTGTTATCTGCATATCTGAGGTTATTGATATTTCTCCTGGCAATCTTGATTCCATCTTGTGCTTTGCATAACGTATTCTGCATAGAAGTTAAATAAGCAGCTTGACAATATACAGTCTTGACGTACTCTTTTCCCAATTTGGAACCATTCTGTTGTTCCATGTCTGATTCTAACTGTTGCTTCTTGACTGAAATAAATAGGTAGAGTGAACCAAAAAGCAAGCTACACCATATCTACTGATGCTTTGATCCTGCACTTTCCAGCTTCCATAACTGTTGGTATTTGTAAGGCACCAGTCCATAGTAGCCCAAACAGACCAAGACACCACCATCCTTGTTGTCATCATTAGTCAAGTATATTGGACTCCCAATATACTTGCTTTAATATTCAGTTCATCACAATAAACTGTAGGTAATATCTTTATTAATTGTTACGGTGTACCAAAGAAGACAAGAACCCATTTCCCATTGGTTAAGTGATTTAGCACTATACTCAAATCCAAGGACATGACCAAGTTAATCCTGAAACTGCAGTTTTGAATGGTGGTACCATTAAAGACCATCCTCTGCACTGTATCGGTTAAGATTCAGTGAGAAGACAAGGAACACATCGGTTATTTAAAAAGGGAAAATTTAATATAAAGACTTATTAACAAGAAGCTGGGGATGAACCAGAGGACATTAAAAAAAAAATCACCTTAACAATACCATAGGATTACCTGCTTGCTCAGTTATATCTGACTCTTTGCAACCCCATAGACTGTAGCCTGGTAGGCTCCTCAGTAGATGGAATTTTCCAGGAAGAATATACTGTCGCTATAAAAAGGAACACATTTGAGTCAGTTCTAATGAAGTAAATGAACTGTTATATTATACAGAATGAAGTAAGTCAGAAAGAGAAAGACAAATATCATATATTAATGCATATATATGGAATCTAGAAAGATAGTACTGACAATCCTACTTGCAGGGCAGCAAAGGAGACACAGACATTTGGGGCACCATAGGGGAAGGAGAAGGTGGCATGATTTGGGAAAATAGCACTGAAACATATACATCATCATATACAAAATAAACAGCCAGTGGAACAATGTATGATGCAGTGAACAAAAAGCCAGTGCTCTGTGGCAACATAGAGAGGTAGGATGGGGAGGGAGGTGGAAGGGGAGTTCAAGAAGGAAGGCATATATGTATACCTAATGCTGATTCATGTTGATGTATGGCAAAAAATATTACAATATTGTAAAGTAATTATCTTCTAATTAAAAAAAAATTTTAATTAAAATTAAAAAAAAAGAATACTGGAGTGGGTTGCCATTTCCTCCTTCAGGGGATATCCCCAACCCAGGGATTGAACTCATGTCTCCTATGTCTCCTGCATTGGCAAGCAGACTTGTTTACCACTGCACCACCTGGGAAGTCCACCCTAGGATTGAGAGTACTCAGGAACAATTTGGAAAGAGGGGCCCTCTCCCCAAGGCTGAGATTCAGACTTCATTAAAGAGAATGTAGCTGTAGCCCAGGGGATAACGGAGCAGTTTGTGGTGTTACCCTGGGCCAGACCTGGTCCATAGCTGGTGGGCTGAAGTTGTCAAACAGGGCACTTCCCACTGGAGTGCCTAGGTCTGCTCAGGAAACTATGGGCCATGACTGAGCAGGAGACTGAGTAGGAACTGCCTGCCAGCATGACAGCAAAACCAGCTGGAGAGTGAGCTGCACTGAATGTTCTGCAAGCACATTACGGCAACCTTTCTTTAGAAGCAAAAAGAGAGGACCTACACAAGCGCGAGCAGCCCGTTCCTGCGGTGTCCTTCCAGTGCCCTCTGCTGACGAAGCCTGCCATCGTGCCAGCTGGCAAAGGAAACATGCTGACAAGGTCCAACTCCATTATTACAAAGCACAGCAGAGGCAATGGCCTCTGAGAAGGACAGCAGTCAACTGAGCGCTGTCACAGGCCTTGGGAGGAGGAAAGGGTTATTCCTGTTCTTAAGCAAAATGAGTTAAAAAATAGGCCTGGAAAATCGCTTTGATGATAAAAGCAAGGAATCATTCAAAGACAAAATGAAATCATATACAAGGGACAAAAGAGCAGACTTCAAGGAGACTTCTATTGGCCAAAACTGGAGTAATCTGAGACTAAAAAGAATAATGGAAGTAATAGATTATAACAAATTGAATTTCTTAATTCCATTAGTATACAGTGAGACTGTAAGAGAGCATAAAAGAAAGGTCTTCTTTGTAGATGAATGCCAGTTAATAATAATAAATGTAGAGGAAAGAGAAAATTACAAACTCATTTTGCAACCCACAGTGTAATATTGATTCAGGAAATGATCACTAATGAATGTTAAAACTCATTGCAGAGGTTATTGGGAACAGGAAATTCGACTGGTCTCAGAACATTACTCTACTAATTACTAATTCCAAAGGAAGACGATGCTTTTAACTAGAAAGATTTACTACTCACTCTCTTCATCCAGTAATCAGACAGCTTCACTAATGGAACTGCTAAATATGTGCCTTCTGCTGCTGCTGCTGCTAAGTCACTTCAATCGTGTCTGACTCTGTGAGACCCCAAAGACGGCAGCCCACCAGGCTCCCCCGTCCCCGGGGGAGTGGGTTGCCATTTCCTTCTCCAATGTGTGAAAGAGAAAAGTGAAAGTGAAGTCGCTCAGTCCTGTCCGACTCTTAGCAACCCCATGGACTGCAGCCCACCAGGCCTTCTAAGGTGATCCAATAAGAAGATATACCATCACCTATGAAAAAAAATTTTCAAAAACTGTTTAACTGATTCAAATCAGAAGAAAACAGAACACATCTAGAAACGGAACTGTTCAGTTATACAACAGGCCTCAACTTTCCAAAAAGTAGAGTTGCCAGATAAAATACAGGACACTCACTTATATTTGAATTTCAGACAAACAACAAATCATGTTTTCGTATAAGCATAGGGCATATGATAATAAAAGATGATTCATTGCTTTTCTGACTTTCAAATTAACTGAGCATCCTGAGCATATTTTTATTTTCTAAAATTGTTCAATCCTACCCACACCCCCAAAAAAAGTCAATGTGATGAGAGAAAAAAGAGGGAGAAGATGAGAGAGGATGCTAGATTAAAAGTTCAAACAGGCATAGCCAAGGGCAAAAAAAAAAATTTTGATTGACTCTTAGATTAAAAAAGAAATAAAGCTACAAAGCACATTTGAGGAACAATTATGGCAATTTGAATATACACAGTATGTTAGGTGATTTGTGGAATTATTAATAAGTTTCTTAGGTGTGATCATTGCATTACATTTTTGAAAGTGGTTCAGGCTTTATTCTTTAATCAAATATTTAGGGGTAGATTTAGGAAAACCTCTAAAGCAATCTTGAGACAGAAAAGCAAAGCTGGAGGCATCATTTCCTGATTTCAAACTATTTTATGGTACTGGCATAAAAAGACGCACACCAATGGAACAGAATTAGGAGCTGAGAAATAAATATATGGTCAACTAATCTTTGACAAAGGCACTAAGAATACTCAATAGGGAAAGGATAATCTCTTCAGAAAATGATGCTAAGAAAGCTGGATGCCCACATGCAAAAGAATGAAATCAGATCCTTATACCAAACACAAAAATTAACTCAAAATACATCAAACAGTGTATTATAGTGCTGGTGGAAATGTAAATTGGCACAGCCCTTAAGAAAAAAAAAAGGAGGTTCCTAAAAAGTTCAAAATAGAATGAACTAACAATAAGCTGTATGAACTAACAATCCCACTTCTGGATACATATCGAAAGGAAATGGGATCAGGATCTCGAAGAGATACCTGCATTTCCATGTTCACAACAGCACTATTCACAATTGCCAAGGTATGGAAACAACATGTCTATTGACAGATGAATGGATAAAGAAAAAAGGGTATGTACGTATACAGTGGAATATTATTCAGTCATTAAAAAAAACAAGGCAATCCTGCTGTTTGCAACAACATAGATGAACCTAGCTGGAGGAAGGCATGGCAACCCACTCCAGTATTCTTGCCTGGAGAATCCCATGGACAGCGAGCCTGGCAGGCTATAGTCCATACGGTTGCAAAGAGTCAGACATGACTGAAGCGACTTAACACACATGCATGCATGCAGATGAACCTAGAAGACATTATGCTAAGTGAAATAAGACAAGACACAGAAGACACATACTATATGATCTCACCTATACACAGAATCTAAAAAATCCAGACTCAGAACCAGCCATTGCCAGGGCTGGGGTCTGACAGAAATGAGGAGATGTTGGTCAATGGTACAAACTTTCAGTCACAGGGTGAATAAGTTCTGGAAATTTGATGCACAGCAAGGTGATTATAATTAATAATACTGCATTTAGTTGAAATTTGCTGAGAGTAGATCTTCAGTATTTTCACCATGACACACATCTACCCACAAAGTAACTATGTGAGCTAATGGGTTTGCTAATTAACTTGATTATAGTAATAATTTCACAATAAATAGGTATATTAAATCATCCTATTGTACAACTTTTAAAAAATCACATCATACAACCTAATTATATACAACTTTTAATTAAATCAAATCACAATAATGCTGAAAAAAAATGTTAATAGATGAAGCCCCTATGTTCAGAGACGATCAATATAAGGAGAAAAAAGTAATAATCATAAAAAATGCTACATCATTCTCTTTGTTTTATGTGTTTTCCTTATAAACAGATTCATTTTTAAAAAATGATTGCAATATTACTGTCAAATAAGTAGAATTAAAAAGCAAATAGCACACAATGCAGCTCTAAGTTTATTCTGTATTATTAAAGGTCCAATAAAAATAAAACTATTATGAACCATCACACACCAAATAACAGGAAGACAAAATGTTACATAATAAAAACTATTACAATCACAGTAAATAATTGATGAAAACATAATAATAGGAAAACCTAGATGACCTTGGGTATGATTATGACTTTTTAGATAAGATACCAAAAGTGTGATCCATGAAAGAAAGGATTTCTAAGTTGGACTTTATTAAAACCTAGAAGTTCTGCTCTGCAAATGATAAAGTTAAAAGAATAAGAAGACAAGCTACAGATCCGGAGAAAATATTTTTAAAAGACATATTTGACAGAAGACTGTTATCCAAAATATAAAAAGAACTCTTGAAACTCGACAATAAGAAAACAAACAACATGATTAAAATATGGTCCAAAGACCTTAACAGATATCTTACCAAATAAGCATATAAAAAATCTCCATATCATATGTCAGGAATTCAGTTCAGTCACTCAGTCATGTCCGACTCCTTGTGACCCCATGGACTACAGCATGCCAGGCTTCCCTGCACATCACCAACTCCCGGAGCTTGCTCAAACTCATGTCCGTTGAGTTGGTGATTCTATCCATTACCTCATCCTCTGTCTTTCCCTTCTCCTCCTGCCTTCAATCTTTCCCAGAATCAGGGTCTTTCCCAAGGAGTCAGTTCTTCGCATCAGGGGGCCAAAGTGCTGGAGCTTCAGCTTCAGCATCAGTCCTTCCAATGAATATTCAGGACTGCTTTCCTTTAGGATTGACTGGTTTGACCTCCTTGCTATCCAAGAGACTCTCAAGAGTCTTCTCCAACACCATCAGGGAAATGCAAGTTAAAACAATGAGATACCACCACACACCTATTAGAATGGCCAAAATCCAGAACACAGATGACATCAAATGCTGGCAAGGATCACTGTTGATAGGAATGCAAAATGGTACAGCTACCTTGGAAGACAGTTTGGTAGTCTCTTACAAAACTAAACATACTCTTACCACCTGCGTTTGTGCTCAGTCATGTCCAACTCTGCAACCTCAGGGACTGCAGCCCACCAGGATCCTCTGTCCATTGGGATTCTTTAGGGAAGAATATTGGAATGGGTTGCCATTTCCTACTCCAGGCTCCAGGGTATCTTTCCGACCCAGGGATCAAATCCACATCTCCTGCATTGGCAGATGGATTCTTTTACCACTGTGCCACCTGGGAAGCCCCAGTTCTTACCCCAGGATACAGCAATAGCACTCTTCGGTATTCACCCAAATGAATTGAAAACATAACCACAAAAACCTGCACATGGATGTTTATAGCAACTTTATTCATAATTGCCAAAACTTGGAAACAACCAAAATATCTTTCAGTAAGTGAATGGCTAAATAAACTGTACTTTTTCAGCACTGAAAAGGAATGAGCTATTAAAGCCATTAAAAGACACAGAGAAAAATTTAATGTGTAGTAGTACTAAGTTGGGAGAAGGCAATGGCACCCCACTCCAGTACTCTTGCCTGGAAAATCCCATGGATGGAGGAGCCTGGTGGGCTGCAGTCCATGGGGTCGCTAAGAGTTGGAGACGACTGAGCGACTTCACTTTCACTTTTCACTTTCATGCATTGGAGAAGGAAATGGCAACCCACTCCAGTGTTCTTGCCTGGAGAATCCCAGGGATGGGGGAGTCTGGTGGGCTGCCGTCTATGGGGTCGCACAGAGTCGGACACGACTGAAGCGACTTAGCAGCAGCAGCAGCAGCAATACTAAGTGGAAGAAGCCAATCTGAAAAGTGTATGACTCTTAACTAGATGACATTCTGAAAAAGACCAAACTATGGACACAGTAAAAAGATCATCCCTCATGGAGGGATGAACAGGCACCACTCCGAAGATTTTTACAGCCGAGAAACTATTCCATATATGCTAAAATAAGGGATATAATACATGTCATTATGTGCTGTGCTATGCTATGCTTAGTCGCTAAATCATGTCTGACTCTTTGTGACCCCATGGACTGTAACCCACCAGGCTCCTCTGTCCGTGGAGATTCTCCAGGCAAGAACACTGGAGTGGGTTGCCATGCCCTCTCCAGGGGATCTTCCCAACCCAGGAATTGAACCCAGGTCTCCTTTATTGCAGGCGGGTTCTTTACTGTCTGAGCCACCAGGGAAGCCCAAGAATACTGGAGTGGGTAGCCTATCCTTTCTCCAGGGGATCTTCCTGACCCAGGAATTGAATCAGGGTCTCCTGCATTGCAGGTGGATTCTTTACCAGCTGAGCACCAGGGAAGTCCATATGTCATTATACACTTGCCCAAAACCATATAATGTACAACACCAAAAGTGAACCCTAATATAAACCCTAGATTTTGAGTGATAATATTGTACCAATATAGGCTCATTAATTGAAATTCATGCATCATCCTGATCAGTATGTTTATAATTGGGAAAGCTAGGCAAATGTGTGGGCAAGGGTTAGATGGGAACTCTGTATTTTCTTCTCAACTTTGTGTGAAACTACACTGACTTAAAAAATACAAAGTTGTTAAATACAGGGAAAGAACATAACAGTAGTAAAAAAATTTAATGTATCACTTAGATTCACTTAGAAAACGTGACATACTCAACAGACTATTTTGACTAGATGTTCTAGGCTAATGAGTTTGTAGGTTAATGAGTTTGGGCAAGTTCTGGGAGATGGTGAAAGACAGGAAAGACTGGCATGCTGCAGTCCATGGGGTCGCGAAGAGTCGGACAGGACTGAGCGACTGAACGACGATGAACCCAGCCCCATTACTGAGGCATGACCCTTCTGAGGTTTCTACTCAACACCCATGGATTACAAAGTTTCTCTACTCTGGACGTTTGAAGAATTTTAAAAATTCCCCATTCCATGAAAGCACTGAGAATTTTTTTACCTGCTGGTAGTTTAGTCGCTAAGTCATGTCCAACTCTTGCAACCCCATGGATAGAGGAGCCTGGCAGGCTACACTCTCTGGGATTCTCCAGGCAAGAATATTGGAGTGGGTTGCCATGTCCTTCTCCAGGGGACCTTTCCAACTCAGGAATCGAACCCGGTTTCCTGCATCATAGGCAGATTCTCTACCAACTCAGCTACAAGGGAAGCCCCAAATTTTTATTCATTTTTTAATTTATGTTTTTGGCCATGTGGCATGTGGGATGTTAGTTCCCTGACCGGGGATCAAACCTGCATCCCCTGCATTGAAAGCATGAAGTCTTGACCACTGGACCACCAGGGAAGTCCTGGTAATTCTTCCTTTTGCCTAGGCAGATTCTTCAAATGCTTTGAAGACTTCAAAGGAAACACCTTGGACATCTCTGGAGCTCTTTGTGCAGCTCTCTCCTCTCTGGTATGCTGTGACTTCCATAAACCTTGGCTTCCCCAAATTCTCAACTTACTCTGCCTTTTCAATGAAGGAAGACTGTACTGTAGCCTGGAATCATGCTTTAGAGAATTACTGGAGAAACCGTAGGAACCATGTTGTTTAGTTTTCTTCTTTCAAGGATTACTATTCATCACCATCTATTGTCCAGTGTTTGAAACCATTTTTCATAAGTTTTAATTGGTTATTTATTTATTTAAGGGAAGTGGGTAAATATGCTTCTGTTGCTCCATGAGGTCCAGGAACAGAAATCCTTTAAAAATAATATTAACTTAAAAAATAAAAAATGAATGAAAAAGATCAAATAAAATACATGGCCAGGCAGAAATGAAAAGTGAGTTGGCATAATTCATGAAAAGAATTAAAGATTTAAAATGAATAGCTAAGTAACATTTAAAACTACAAAAATATGAAAGGTGGAGTAAAATGAGGGACAGGATATGTAAAAATCCTATTGAAAACAAAACCAGAAAATGACAAAAGGAGAAACCATTGGAAAGAGGATAATATGTAAATTAAATAACTTCAACATATACATAATTGGTATTCCTGGATTAATGGAACAAAACAAATGAAACAGAATATTTCAAAAGTATAAAAGTAGAAAGCCTTTCTAAAATACATGAAAATCTTGATTTACTGATTAAATTGTACAGTATTTTCCAGAAAAAAATTATGCAGAATGATCAACCCATATATATATTCTTGGAACGGAATTATTTTAAAAACTCACTAAGCAGGTAACTTTTGGACAGAAAAATCAACTCATATGAAAGTTGAGTTGAGAGAAAAATGTGGGTTTAATCGGACCTCCTACTTCTCCATAGCAACATTTAATGACAGAGGAAGGTGGAAGAATGTTTCCAGAATCCTGAAAACAAGAGAAAAAAAAAGAAAGATTGAGCCAAAAATATTGTGCCCAGCCCATTTGTTTTATGTTTATGGCAACAGAAAAGCAGTCTCAATTTTGTACAGATTCTGGGAACAAAGAAGCATTAATGAGCCCTTCTTTTAAAAACAAAAAAAAAAAGAAAGAAAGAAAAGAAACTACTTAATAAAAAAATCTATCCCTAAAGGACTAAATCAAGAGAAGTAACCCAAACGGGGGCAACTCATATTTTAAAAGTACTGGCAATGATTACTGAGCATATCTAAATATAAAAAATAGATATTATATTTATTATTTAAGGAAAAAGTGAAAGTTTATAGACTGGCTACATAAAAGTTACTATCCATTTTAAAAAGTGTTCGTGGAGAGTATACATTTGTTAATATACTTATCTTTCAGAAAAAGAGTCAAAGATTACTGAAAGATTGATGAATTAAAAAATAGTTGCTTGCTTCATTAAAAAAAAGGTGATTGACATTAAGAGTTTGTAAATAATTTCAAAATATCATTTAGACAGAAACCCAACATAGATCACTAATGCTCTGTGATAAACTGATGAGCAGCAGCCCTTTATGGGTTAGACCAACATAGGGACTGAGAGTGTCATTCAGTAAAATTAAAATATTAAAATTTACAACTTCAAAAGATCTTATATAGCCAGTGAGGGAGAATGTGAGGGTAGCTATCATAACCAAACCAGGAAGGAATTAGTAAAGGTTAAACACCTGAGTCAAAGGAACAGAACAGATCACCTAGAAATAAACTCATGCATATGTAGCCCATTTTCAGTAATGGTGCAAAGGTGATTTAATAGAGAAAGGATAGTCTTTTTGCTAACAGTGCTGGAACAATTGCATATCCATATGCAAAAAACAGAAACAAACCCACCCTCCATACTTCACATCATATACAAAAATTATCTCAAAATGGATCATATGCCAAAATGTAAAACGTGAAATTATAAAACTTCTAGAAGAAATATAGGGGAAAATGTTCATGGCCTTAAGTGAAGCAAAGATTTTTAAAATATAATATCAAAGTTTCACAATCCATAGAAAAAAGTTATAAATTAGACTCTAACAAAATTATGAAGTGATGCTATTAAAAATACTGTAAGAATTAAAGATATTTTTAAAAGGCCCTTTGGAAATTACAGCAAAGATTTCAAAGATATTAAAAAAGAAAAGTAGGGTTCAGCATCCTTTCAAATCTCTAACTTCTTAACCCTTGCAGAGTGGCCTAGCCTACTAGCCATCCCGTATGCCCTACTTAGCCGATTTAGCTCAGATTATCAATTGTTCATATAGCATCTTACCCATATCATTACCACAACCCTTACCAGTCTGTATGATCTACTTCTATTCAAATCTATTAACTAGAACCATTTCAAGTGCAAGGGACAGAAACTGTAACCAAAAATAATCAAAAAAGAAAGTACTGGTTATTAAAGCCCAGGAATAGATCTAATTTCAGTGCGGCTTTCACGGGCTCAAAAGATGTCATGAGAACCTGGTAATTCTCCACCTCCTAGGACCCACCCAACACACAATCAATTAGAATCCCTAGGAGCTAGACTCCAGACCCTTAAATAGCAACCAGAATAAAAACAACATCAACAACAACAGCAAAAACCTTTCATATAGCACTCACTGAATAATTGCTTTATCTGTGTATAGCTTGTCCTTGCAAGCTAATTACAAGTGTTATAGGCAAGGACAATTTCTTTTGCACTCTAATGACATATAAAATTATGCTAGATGGATATAAAGCATATATTCTGGCAAGTCTGATAAATCTGGGAAAGCTGTAAACATCATCCGTGTTGGCATCGAAAGGCTCTGGAAAAAAATCTGACATCCTTTTGGAAACCGAACTAGTGAAAACAGAGCTATATTCAAAATTTTTGAAAAACTACACCCAAATTGTAATAGTGAAAAAGTTTAAAATGGTAAAGAGAAAAGCTTCACACAAAATTCCAAAGAGCTCTATTATTGATCCTATATTATTCAAAATTCTTTTGACTGTGGATAAAGACATATATATATATATATATATATATATATATGCATCTGACAAAACTGAAATATAGTAAATTATAAAAATGTATTTTACAAAGTTCTTGAATAGCATGGCCACCCAAACATTATCACCAGTTCAATTTTGGTATTCTTCCAGTCTTCACCTTATATATTTTTATGTATATATATTGTTGGCTTCTATTTTTCCCCTGGCATAAACATTTTGGCTGCCAACTTGTCTAGACTTACATCCTTACAACTCCAAATCTAGTGGGAAGAAAAGCTTTTCTTTTCCAAGAGCTCGAAAAAAAATTATGATGCCCTGATTTCCATTGGACAGAACCATCTCCCATGCCTGTTCTTAAATACCATTCACAGGTGTCAAGGGGACGATATACCCTGGTTGGCCAAGCCTGAGACCCACATCCACCACTTAGGAGCTTAGTGATGGTGTCGTCCACATCTGAGGAGCTCATGGACTCAGAATGGGAGAGAGGGTGGCTCCCCAGGAAAATCTGATTACTGCTATAATAAGAAAGGGAACTGACTTCTAGGCTGCTAAACTACAAATGAGCCAGGGTCTCTGCTCCCCAGGGACTACATTCCTACTCGGAAAAACTACTGTGTTAACAGATAGTTTCAATATAAGGTGGTAAATGTTGTAATAAAGGTTTGCAAGATAGAGAGACAAGTATATTCAAACAGCAAGGCCAAGATTGTGGCTAAAGAAGTTTCCAAAAGGAGATGACGCCTGACTAGATTCTTAAGTCTTTACCAGGTTAGAAGAGGGCTTGGGAGTGATGTAAAGATGTTTGTTTTTAGGGGGAGAGAGGTTCAAGAGGGAGGGGACTTATGTATGCCTATGGCTGATTCATGATGATGTATGGCAGAAACTATTACAATTTTGTAATTATCCTCCAATTAAAAATAAAATAAAAATTTTAAAAATGTTTGTTTTGTCTTTTTATTGAGGTATTGTTGGTTTACAATATTATATTATTGTCAGGTATAAATGGCATCCTTGACTGAGGAGACTTGATCCTCTTGAAGGCAGGAATCATACCTTATCTTTGCCTTCCCAGAATTCCACATGGTGCCTGATGACTAATCTGTGTTTGATGCATTTATTAACATTCCCTCATTATGTCTTCAACAAAAACTGTGCAGTAATCTGTAAGGTTGATATTTAATCTCATTATTCAAAGTCAGAAACAGAGGGAGAGATTAGATCATCAAAATCAGAGTGCCAACCAACAATGGTGCCATGGCAACCCCCCACAGAGGCAGGGACATATCCAAACCAAACTACAGACATGAAGAAGAATACCACAAATCCAAGCCTTGCCTTAACAGAGCAGTAAAGTGAGAAATTAAATAAAGTAAACATTTTAGTATGCTTGGCAGTTCTTATAAAGCCCCAGACACCAAATTTTCTTCTAATGATTTCAGATGTCAAGTGATAAAAACTTATTTTAAAATGTTCTTGAATAAATAAGGACTGAAGAAAAAAATTGAGAGAGAAATATGTTTGTTTGGGTGAGTTGCTAAGCAACCCCACACATGCCAGAGACTCCTTTTGGATATCCTTCTGAAGGTGGAATCTGTGGGACCAACAGTACTTTGGCTTGGGTCTGTTTCATTGGTTCACACTGGAAAATTAAAGCAAAACAGGAAACAAACAAGCAATTCTAATAGTTCTGAAGTCAGAGGTGTGGAGAATACTAAGTATTAATTAAGCTGGACTATTTTGAAAGTTGCCTTTCAGATGGCTTCTGAGTGTCCTCAGTGGCATTAACATTAATAGGTGAGGTTTTATAAGTGTGTCCCCAGAAGAATCAACCACACAGATGAAATAAAACCAAGTTGCATTCAGGCTATATTATCTATTCCACACAGCGTTTTAGGTCCAGATGCCTGGAATTTGTAATATGGCAATAGAACATAGCAACCAGAAGAAAAAAAATATGAGTTGTGCATCTCATTTAATTTAATAAGGGATAACTTCTTAGAAAAACAGAGTTTTACAATGGGTACTAAAGGAAGAAATTCTGTGAGAAAAGAAATTTACAACCTCAAGGCCTGCTTGAGCAAAAGCTAGGGAGCTCTGAAGGGGCAAAATACGTCAAGGTAAAAGCAGAAAGAGAATATTGGTAAGCCGGAAAGAATAAATAAATATTTGAGCAGGAAACGTATTTGACAGCTGGGGAAAGGTTTATAAAGACTAAGATAGAAATTAGTACTGAAATTCCTGGAATGTAAGAAAAATCTTCACTGCTGACCTGATACTAAATTATATTCTCTTGTCTATTGTTATTTAGACTCAGTGTGTGTATCTCTCCAATGAGATTATAGCTCCCTGAAGGATCTGCCCAGATAGTATTTTGTTTTGTATATTCTAACTAAAATAATAATGTTACTTACTATGTACAGTTAACGCACAGAATTTGAACCCACAAATATTCTCCTCCTTATGTCTCTGGACTCTAAGCCTGCTAGCAGAAAATATTCATAGGAAGAGCAAACAAAAAATGAATAGGCAGAAACTTATTGTCTTCTAAACCTTGAACTCTGGAAAACCAAAATATCCTTGGGGGTCAAATATCACAAAACTGAAACCAGCATTTTGAGCTGGGAATATGATAGCTTCATGTGGGCATAAGCTATTTCAAGGGCCCTTGGAGCCCAGAGGAGAAATGGTGTTCTGCAAAAGTTAAAAAGAGATCTACATGAAGAATTAGGAACTCACTGTCAGAGTCAGCAATCTAGCTGTGTGGCTTAAATGATTGTATCTGACTAGATTCATTCATTCCTCCAACCAATCTGCAGGGAATACAAGCTCTGTAAGGGTGGGGCTTTTCACTGGTGTCATCGTTTGACTCTCTCCTGGTGTTGTGCCTGGCACCTAGCAGATGCTCACTTAGTATTTGTTATGGAATCCTCTGTCCTGGTCATGGAGTGGCCATCTCAAGAAGTTCACTGTCTGGTTAGGACAAAGATTTCCCAACATGCATTTATCACAGATGAAAACATTTATCATGAATAAGCCCTAAGAGTGCATAAGGCTTATGCTTGAGCATTTACCCTGTGCCAGGCGGTGTTCCACATGCCCTTACATGTATAAATTCACCTAATCTTCACAACAACCCTGTGAGGTGAATACTATTAGTATTTCCATATGCACAGACACAATAAGGTTAAGCCACATGCCCAAGGTCACAGCTAGGATGCAGCAGAGCAGGAACTGAAGCACGGTTCATAATTAGCACACTGTAGGCACAAAGAATTAGTCAGACTTAAGGACCACTGATGTTTCTTCTAGACCTGGATTGCAGATGATGGTACCACTGGTGATAACAAACCACTAGAAATACCAGGGAAATGTTTCATGAAACCCTATCCATTTGGAACATATTGGGACTTCTCAAATGTAGGGTGCTCCAGAATTCTTCAAGAAGATACAGAATTTTAGGCCTGAAATTCTGAAGCTTCTGAATCAATAAGGTTAGTGGGGACGTAGAATCTGTATTTTTAATAAAGCATCACACCAATGTTAATAATCATATTTTAAAAAATACTATACTAGACCTATTTGGGCATGATTTAGCAGTTCAACAACAAGACCTATTCTACAGTAGAACCCTTTGATTGAGATTCTGCCCTCTTTTTTCAGGCCTGGCTCTCCTCTGGCGAGATGTCTGTTGGGATTTCTTTGACTACTTGACCTGATAATGCTCCGCTGGGGGCACTGACATCTTTAGAAGCTCCTCAGATGACAGGCATCACAACCCTTACCCAAGACAATTATTTCTGGTTTATTTATCTATCTTCTCTTGATGTAGCTCAGATGGTAAAGAATCTGCCTGCAATGCAGGAGACCTGGGCTCAATGCCTAGGTCAGGAAAGATCCCCTGGAAAAGGTAATGGCTACCCACTGCCGTATTCTTGCCTGAATAATTCCATGGACAGAGGATCCTGGTGGGCTACAGTCCATGGGGGTCACAAAGAGTCAGACATAATTAAGTGACTAACACACTTTTCTTGAGGGCAGGGGCTGTGTCATACTCTGCTCTACATGTTAGCTCCTAATTCAGCAAGAAATGTCTTCTAAAGGAATTGATGGGCGGCATGAACCAGGCCAATGATTCACATCCACCAGCCCTACCCTTGAGAACATTATAGTTAAGTGAAGGATATAGATACCTGCAGATAAACTACAGGAATAGATGATAAAAATGGCTGTGATTACCTAAATAAAAGTAGCATTTGATGAGGGCACAGGGAACCAGCAAAAGGTGCTGCATAGGTGGCTGTATGGGGTGGGAAACCATGCTAGAAGAGTAGACTGGGAGCTTTAACGGGCTGAATTGTGTCCCCCTCAGAAATTCCTATGTTGAAGTCAAACACCCTCCCCTCCCCTACCAGAGCACCTCAGAATATGACTGTATTGGAAATTGGGTCTTTTTGAAAGGTAATTAAGTAAAAAATGAGATCAATAGAATGGGCCCTCATCCAGGAATCTGACTGGTGTCCTCATCAGTTCAGTTCAGTTCAGTTGCTCAGTCATATCCAACTTTTTGCGACCCCATGAATCACAGCACGCCAGGCCTCCCTATCCATCATCAACTCCTGGAGTTCACTCAGACTCATGTCCATCGAGTCAGTGATGCCATCCAACCATCTCATCCTGTCATCCCCTTCTCCTCCTGCCCCCAATCCCTCCCAGCATCGGAGTCTTTTCCAATGAGTCAACTCTTCTCATGAGGTGGCCACAGTACTGGAGTTTCAGCTTCAGCATCATTCCCTCCAAAGAAATCCCAGGGCTGATCTCCTTCAGAATGGACTGGTTGGATCTCCTTGCAGTCCAGGTAAGAAGAGGAAATTAGGACACATGCACACAGAGGTAAGGGCATGTGAAGAAGCAGGGAGAAGACAGCCACCTACAAGCCAAGGAGAGAGGCCTCAGAAGAAACCAACCTTGTCAACACCCTGATCTGAGACTTCCAGCCTCTAGAATTGTGAGAAAATAAATGCTGTTTGAGACACCCAGACTGTAGTACTTTGTTATGACAACCCTAGCAAAAAATATAGGAGCAGATTGTGAAAATTTACTGTCAAACTACAGAAATTAAATGCTATCCTTTAGGCTGTCAGAAGCCTCCATAGAGGTCTAAGCATCAATGTGACAGGAATAGGTTTGGTTCCAGAACATAATTTGGAAACAGTAGATATCAGGAGAAGGAAGGTGGAGTTGGCAGATCCATTGTTCCAATGAAGAATAAAACAAGCTCTAAGGGCCCTGGACAAAAATCATTGACAATAGGAATGAGTATCAGAGGTCCTATCCGAGAGATATTTGTGGGGCAGAAGACAGTATGGGGAAAATGAAGTGTAGGACAAGAGTAGGTAGGTGAGGATAACATGAAGTGTAGTTTGGGTAGTTGAGGGATGCCTCAGATCTCAACCGGGGATACAGAAGGTGAAGCAGGCTTAGAGAAGAGGTGAAAAGATAATAAATAATAAATGTCGTTTGGGATGAATGAAGTTTGAGACAACTGCAGAGTGTCGAGCTGGATGTGTAGGATTCCACTAGTCACGGGTGGTGGTGTGGTGGGAAGGGATCGGCGGACCTCACGCGGAGCACCAGCCATTCAGAAGCCCCAGGACCATATTCTTGGGGTCCCCACAAAGTGTGGAGAAGGAAGCCAACCAAAGAGACCATCCAAAAAGCAGCAGAATTCGGGGCGAGGAGGGCCGCCCTCCAAAGGCCAAGGAAGTCAGCGCTAGGAGTTTGTCAGTATTGACAGTTTTCAGATGAAGGAAAGATTTTGCCCCTGGTGCAGACATCAGTTCAGGCTGGATCTCGTTTTTTCTCACTATCTCATAAAGTGGTTTACCTCTCTCCCCGCACTTTGGTCAATCGAGGTAGAAGTGACTGGCGGGTAACGGGGACCCAAGCATTATCTCAAGTCACGCAGGCAGTGACAGCTCCTGAAACCCTTTCCCTGCGGGCAGGCAAGGGGGCGGGTCAGCGACTCGCACCCCGCCCGAGCCCTTCCACTGGAATGGAATGTGGGCGCCCGCGCCCGGGCTCTGGCTGCACTTGGAACTCCGGCCCGGACGCCGCTCCCAGAGCGGGCCGCCTGCGGGGGCGGCTTCCTCGCGCCTCCCCCTGCAGCGCGCCGCGGCCGCTGGGCGAGGCGAGGCTAGCGGGAGGCGGGCCGAGGGGGCGGGAGAGGGACGCGGGACTGCGGGGAGGTCGGGGGCGGGGAGCAGGAGGCGGCGGGCCCAAGGAAGAAAGGAACATGGCTCCTGCGGCAGGCGGCGCCGAGGACGGCGCGCGGCGAGGGCTCCCCGGGCACCAGTGACCGCGATGGTTAACTCGAGCCGCGTGCAGCCGCAGCAGCCCGGGGACGCAAGGCGGTCGCCGGCCCCTCGAGCGCCGGGCCCCGGGCGGCTGATGGCGGGCGGCGCGATTGCCGGCGCCGGCCTCGCTGTCCCGGGCGGCCTCCGCGAGCAGAGGGGCCTGGAGATCGAGATGGAGCGCATCCGGCAGGCGGCCGCGCGGGATCCCCCGGCCGGAGCCTCGGCCTCCCCATCTCCTCCGCTCTCGTCATGCTCGCGGCAGGCGTGGAGCCGCGACAACCCGGGCTTCGAGGCCGAGGAGGAAGAGGAGGAAGAGGAGGTCGAGGGAGAAGAAGGGGGAATGGTGGTGGAGATGGACGTAGAGTGGCGCCCCGGCAGCAGGAGGTCGGCCTCCTCCTCGGCCGTGAGCTCCGCGGGCGCCCGGGGCCGGGGGCTGGGGGGCTACCACGGTGCGGGCCATCCGAGCGGGAGGCGGCGTCAGCGAGAGGACCAGGGCCCGCAGAGTCCCAGCCCCGCCGGCGGCGGGGACCCGCTGCATCGCCACCTCCCCCTGGACGGGCAGCATCCCCGAGTGGCCTGGGCCGAGAGACTCGTTCGCGGGCTGCGAGGTAAGAGCGCGACCCTCAGCAGCTGATGCACAGACCAGAACTGCGGGTGCTGTCGGAGCCATTCCCGCTGAGGGCAGCTCTCCCGGGCTCCAGCTCGCATCCCCTTTGCGTCCCCGCCTCCCTTGGAAGCGTCTTCCCCACCTCTGCTAATTCTGCTCTATTTCCGGTACCTAGCGCGGAATTCCACGGCGCCCTTGTTGGTGCAAATTTATTGGATACCTCCTTCTAAAAGAAGATCTGTCATCTTATGTTTGCCTTTGGAAATAAGTGAAAGTCGTATTAGAGTAAAGAGGGTACATCTGAAGATTTTTTTTTTATCTTGTAGGGGGAAAAAATATTCTAAGACAGCTAATGGTGGTTGCAACTGCATATTTGCTAATTTCACTAAATAAAAACGAAAATTCTGTGCTAGCACCCATGGTCTTCCACTGGCCTGGATGCCCTGTTGCCCCTTATCCCGTTCTGGAAAGGGTAAGCAACAGTGTCCCGGTTGTGGGAGGAGTGTCATTGGGTAGTCACTGATGTTGTTTTGGTGATGTCTGTGGTTGTTTAGGGGAGAGGGAGCTGTTGAGAACACTACGAATAGAATACAATGCTTAGGAAAACAGTTATTTGGCCATTTCTAAGTCTAGGCATTTTTTTCCCCTAAACAGTTGCAAAGTAAATGTTAACATTGTTTGAAAAACTTGAAAGTATGTTTTTAAATAACTAAATTAATGTTCTTTGACATTCCAATGAAACAGTGAAGTCATCAGATACCAGCTGTGTGGAAATATGTCAGTTTGGTGCACCCAGCTCTCCAAAAGGCAGGAAAGGAATTTTCAAAACTTGCCAGTGCCTTTTAAGAAGACACAAATTTTCCAGGAGCAGATGGGATCCTGTTTTTGCAAAGTTTTGTCAGAGGCATCCTTGGAAAAGAGTTGCATTTGCTCTTACCATCCAAATGATTTTAATCTCTAGTTTTAAGAGTTTTTTCAGTCTCAGTCTTTTGAAATTCTCCCTTCCCTTCCGTTCCTGTCAGTTTTGAAAATCTTGCACAAAAAACTATCCAGGTATTTTCATAGCAATATGATTAATACCAAGTCAGGCTTGTACCTGAATCCCAGTTCTACCACACATTGACTGAATGACCTCTAGCAAACTGCTTAACCGCTCTGATCTCCAGTTTTTTTTATTTTGTTTTAAAAAAGACATAATCATAATACTTAGCTCTTGACATGGGAAAATTAAATGAGACGAGACATAAAATATGTAGCAAGTCTGCCATGTTGTGAGTGCTTCATAAGTAGAGATTAAATCATGGATTTCTACATTTTGGTGCTCTTACGTAGTGATTATGCTAGTTTAATTGATTCAGGGCATGGTGGGGATCAAAAGATCCTTTTTAGTCACCTGTGTGAGAAGATTAGTGAAAAAACTCATTAATACTTTTTTAAGGTTCCAAATTGTATTCAAACAAAATTTATATTATTTTACTTTGTACTAATTGTGCTTTTTAAAATATTCACTGAAATGAGGGGTTTCTTATAAGTTAATAAGTAATGTAAAGTCATGATCCTTTTAACTCAGCTTAAGTATTTAATAACACATTTCATATTGTCTGAAAAAGCTCAGTAATGGAATATAACTACGTGAAATATGTGAATGCATATGTAAGTTTATTTCTTTTAAAGAAAAGTTTCAGAAAATTTACAGTGAATAAAGTAATAGTAAAACTTCTGGTCCAACTTTATCAATGGTTGATAAGATCTCCTAATCTTATCAATTAGGAGAGTAGAATCATGAGAATCTTTTTTTTATAGAAAATTTTAGAAATAAATTTTATTACTTTGTGAAGAAATATAATTGATATCCTTGTCACTTATTAAATAACCTTTGTTAGATAATTAGTAGTACCTACTGTGAAAATAGACTGTGCTAGTTGCCACCAAAAAAAAAGAAAGAACTAAAATAATATATCACCATTTACCTATGGACGGAAACCCAGAAATGTGAAATGAGTAACCATGAATAAATTGTGATTTTTTTCCCCTCATAGGATATTGTTATTGTTGTTTAGTCACTAAGTCATGTCTGACTCTTGTGATCCCATGGACTAGCCTGCCAGGCTCCTCTGTCCATGGATTTTCCCAGGCAAGAATACTGGAGTGGGTTGTCATTTCCTTCTCCAGGGGATCTTCCCAACCCAGGGATCAAACCTGAGTCTCCTGCATTGGCAGGCAGATTCTTTACCACTGAGCTATCAGTGATCGAACCCCCGTCTTGGGATACAATGACAGAAATCTTTAGTGCATTATATAAGTAGTGCCCAGGGTCAGAAGTGGAGAAGGAAATGGCAACCCACTCCAGTGTTCTTGCCTGGAGAATCCCAGGGATGGGGGAGCCTGGTGGGCTGCTGTCTATGGGGTCGCACAGAGTTGGACATGACTGAAGCGACTTAGCAGCAGCAGGGTCAGAAGAGAGAGAGTGACTTGGAATTTCTAAAGATAGGAGCCAAACTCAAGTTTGGCGTTTTCAGGCGCTTCCCTGGAGGTCTCACATCAGACTTCCTAACCTTTGTTTGTCATTTATAAAATGGAAGAGTTGAACCTAATCTTCAAGTTCCCTTCTAGCTTCAGCATGTTGTTTAATGACACGAATCTGAGTGGGAAAACAAATGATCATTTCTCCTTGGACACTGAATAGATCTATTCTCTTAGCAGGAGTAAGATGGCAAAGAAGAAGTTTGAGGCCTGATTATGGAAAGCATTGTGTCTAACCAAGGAATTAAGAAATTACCTCTAAATATTAAGAAGCAGTTGAAAGTTTTTGAGCAGGAGCAGAACATGCCAAAAGGGAATATGAGTCAGGCCTCGTGCTGTGCAGGAGCGCTTACAGAGGGAGATAGGGAGGCAGGAGGACGAGGTAGCGGGCAGCCAGTGAAGGGGAGGTGATGACCTGGACCAGAGGCAAAAAAAGAAGGCTAAAAGATCGAAAGACTGCTCCAAGCTTAAAAGCATCTCCAACTCAATGATCTTGTTTACTTTTTTCTTTGCAAACACTTTTTAACGCAGAGATAAAATTTGAGACTCTATATGAGTTATCAGATTTTCTGAATTTCCAAAGTTGAATGTGTTTTATGGATGTATCAATTTATTAAAGTCACTTTCTGTTTACTGTTTCAGACATACGTCATCACTGTCCATGTCCAGAACTTTTTCATCATCCCAAACAAGTCTGCCCATTAAATACTAACTCCCAACTCCCCTTTTCTTCCCTGCCCTGCAGCCTCTCTGTCTCAATGAATTTTCCTGTTCTGCTGCTGCTGCTGCTGCTAAATCGCTTCAGTCGTGTCCAACACTGTGCGACCCCATAGACGGCAGCCCACCAGGCTCCCCCGTCCCTGGGATTCTCTAGGCAAGAATTCTGGAGTGGGTTGCCATTTCCCCCTCCAATTTCCTGTTCTAGGTACCTCATATTAGTGGAATAATACAGTTATTGTCCTTTCACATCTGGCTTATTTCGCTTAGTATAATGTTTTTTAACATTTATCAATGTTGTAGCATGTATCTGAACTTCATTTGTTTTGATGACTTAATAGTATCCTCTTGTATGTATACAACACATTTTGTTTATCCATTCATCAGTTGGGAGAAGGCAATGGCACCCCACTCCAGTATTCTTGCCTGGAAAATCCCACGGACGGAGGAGCCTGGTAGGCTGCAGTCTATGGGGTCACTAAGAGTTGGACACGACTGAGTGACTTCACTTTCACTTTCCTGCATTGGAGAAGGAAATGTCAACCCACTCCAGTGTTCTTGCCTGGAGAATCCCAGGGATGGGGGAGCTTGGTGGGCTGCCGTCTATGGGGTGGCACAGAGTCGGACACGACTGAAGCGACTTAGCAGCAGCAGCAGCATTCATCAGTTGATGAACATTTGGGTTGTTTCTACCTTTTGGCTATTATGACTTTCCCTGTATTTTTAATCCAACCCTCACTCCATAATTTCTTCCTTTTCCCCTTTTTATTTGCACTATAATTGTGAACAAATGAGACTTTGTATTTTCATTGTGAGGGGATTTTGTTTGAGGGAGGGCTGTTACTCTGTGAGGTATGATAAGACTCTGCTAGTAACAGAATTTGTGCAGTCAACAAACATTTATGGAGCATCTCCTCTGTGGTAGGTACTAGGGATACAGAGATGAATAATATAAGGTCCCAATTCCCAAGGAGTTTAGAGTTTAGTAGGGGGACCACAGATGTAAGTAAATAATTGCAGTGCCAGGTCCCAGATATGGCGGGTACCCAAAGAAGAGAGGACCAGTTAGTTCTATCTGGGGAGGTTAGAAGTAAAACTAGAGTAACATTTTGAAGAATTCAGTGAGGGGAGTTGGGAAGGGAAGAATAGCAGAAGTAAGACCAAGATGGCTGGTACCTCATTGGTATTAATACTTTTTCCTATAGACAGACAGTGAGGGCTTCAAGCAGGGGACTGATACAGTCACATGCCAATCTGAAGATGATTCTAGCAAGGATGTAGGGAATGGGGTGAGTGGAGAACAGGTTAGGAAAAGGTGACAAAGGCTGCAGCCAAGGATTGTGAGCTGGGATGGAAGAAAGCTAGATTAAAGAGAGGCAGAACCCATCAGAATTGTGGTCCAGCCCCATGTGAGGGTTATGAAAAGGGCCTATTCTAAAATGAAACCCGTGTTTCTGACTTGGTACCATTAACCCACCTATTTAGCCACAGGGAAAACAGTTTTCTAGATAAAGGAAAAAAGACAGAAATCTCAGTTTGGGGCATGTGAGTGTAAGTTGTCTGTGGAATATGCATGTAATCTGTGACACATTCCTGTCTTCACCTCAGGAGGAGGCTGCCTAAGAATTGGAGGCTCAAAAGTCAGTATCATTTAAAGTAGCAACTGACTGTTCTATAGAAAATGGACCAATAATAAAAAGTCACTTCCCTTTCTGAAGGTGTCCAAACAATTCAAATGACTATTAGAAAGGATTGTATTCATCTTTCTACGCAAGGTCCACATGTGTCCACAAAAAACGGGATTCTTTTATGACATGAATCCAATGAGAATTCTGTCGGGCTATTCACAGTGACTTCAAAGTCTGCATGGATTTGAGTCTTCACACCAACTTAGCATCAGAAGTAGGATGTCTCCCAAATTTGAACCTATTTCTGAAACCATAAATGGGCCTTTTCCAACCACTCTAAATGCTGTACACATATAAAATTTCTTATTCCCAGAGCAACCCCATGGAGAAGTACTCTTATCCCGTTTCCAAATGAGGAAGTGAAGGCTCATGGTTTGAAGTTAAGGTCTCATAGCTCCTAAGGGCTGATGCTTCATTTAAACACAGCTCAGACTCCAGACAGAGAAGGCACGGGCAACCCACTCCAGTACTCTTGCCTGGAAAATCCCAGGGACGGAGGAGCCTGGTGGGCTGCCATCTATGGGGTCGCACACAGTCGGACACGATTGAAGCGACTTAACAGCAGCAGCAGCAGACTCCAGACCCCCCACCACACCTTGTCATGATCAAGGAGTCCTGAGGAGGTTAATGCATTTCAGATGAGACAGAGTTAATGTGAGGCAAAAGATCCACACTGAATCTTTTTACCATAGAACTGAGAGATATTATATTAACAAGATGAGATGATATGATCACTGCAATTAGTTTCAAAATAATTGAGGAGGACTTCCTTGGCAGTCCAGTGGTTAAGGCTCAGTGCTTCCAATGAAAGGGGCTTCATCCCTAGTCAGGGAACTAAGAGCCTACATGCCCTGTGGCATAACCAAAAAAAAAAAATACAAAGAAACAACAAAAAAAATTGAGGAGTCGGTGAGGATTTTGAAGAATCAAGGTTGGTGTGGAGTTGATGGTAATTGTTAAAGCTGGGTGAGGGATACATGAGAGTTCATTATATCGTTCTCACTGTGATATTTTTTATAAATTGCAAAATAAAAAGGGCTTAGAAGCATTTGGGCTTCCCTGATAGCTCAGTTGATGAAGAATATGCCTGCAATGCAGGAGACCCCGGTTCAATTCCTGGGTTAGGAAGATCCTCTGGAGAAGGGACAGGCTACCCTCTCCAGTATCCTTGGGCTTCCCTTATGGCTCAGCTTGTAAAGAATCCACCTGTAATGCAGGAGACCTGGGTTTGACTCCTGGGTTGGGAAAATCCCCTGGAAAAGGGAAAGGCTACCCACTCCAGTATTCTGACCTGGAGGATTCCTTGGACTGTACAGTCCAAGGGGTCTCAAAGAGTCGGATACGACTGAGAGACTTTCACTTAGAAGCATTTGGATAAAAGAGTTGCAAAATGGAATTTTTTCAAAATTTTTTTTTGGCTGCGCCACACAGCCTTTGGGATCTTAGTTCTCCAACCAGGGATTGAACCCATGACCCTTGCATTGGAAGCCTGCAGTTTTTTTTTTAAGATTTTTTTTTTGTAGACCTTTTTTTTTTTTTAACGTCTTTTATTGAATTTGTTACGATACTGCTTCCGTTTTATGTTTTTTGACTGCAAGGCAGGTGGGATCGTAGCTCCCCGACCAGAGATCAAACCCACATCCCCTGCATTAGAAGGCAAAGTCCCAACCACTGGACCACCAGGGAAGCCCCATCAAAGTCAGTTATGTTGGAGACATTTTTGCTGTTTTGGATTATCCATCTCAGGATTCCCCATATGCATATTAATAAGGAACACTATTTAGGTAATGTGCTCTGACTTTGGGCTCTGGCATTGACTAAGCACCTTCTTACACAGGAAGGAAATTGCGTATTGTCCCCTGTCTTCTCAGATCACAGTCTCCTAACAGATGGAGACACGTTATCTACAGAACGTGAGTACCTTTAGGTACTCCGTCCACAGCTGGGACAATGATGGGAAAAGACAAGAGTTACTTTTGAAGAATGCTGCCATTTTGGACTTGAACTCTACCATTAACCATTCCTATTGTATCATTCTTGCTAAACACGGGAAACATGTTGGCTATAGGACAGCTATTTTTCCCATTTGTAGTTGCAGCCATTTCTTACCCATCAAGATGTGAGGGGTTCCCTGTATCCGAAGACTGACCCTACATATATACACCCAATAGGGAAACTGTATGAAATTTTTATAGCAATACATATTTGAGGAGGTAGGTAGAGTAATTTAGAAAAAGTAAATGCATAGAAATACATTTTTATAAAATATAAATAAAAGGGCTTCTTTTTGTTTGAAATGTTTCCTTCAAGGGCTAGAATTAAATTACTATCAACTCTTGCAAATTTAGCTTAAAGAAAATTTGATAGGAGTTTGGTTTTTCTATTTATAGGTCAAGCAAAACCATTTGTAAATATTAAGAACTATGACTTTTCCTTAGTGCATAATTGTTTATAAACCATGGGAAAGAGTGAAATCACTGACCAAGTGAAGCAAGGCAGCCGTCTCTCCTGATGGTCAAGGGACTAGCAATTTCCACTTATGTGTATATTTTAGGCCTGGCCTCCAAAAGAAATACACTCAAAGAAATGGTGTGGTCGTGTCCAGGGCTACTGAGCCTAATATTTGGCTGCCTCTGTGTTATTCTGAGTTGTAATTTTCCATGTCATCTAAATTTGTAATAATTCTTTAATATGATAGAGTTTCGGCGAACAAACATTCTACTTGCTGCATTTCTTCTGAGTGAGTAATTCCCTGACAACTACCAGATCTTGGCAGAAGCAAACCTGGTCATAAGTTATGCTCCACTTTTGGGGTGGTGAAACCCAGGACGCGTAACACAGTGTCTTTGAAGGCAGATGCTGATTTTTCCAAAAGAAATTTGGGAGAGAAAAAGAAAAGGAAATGAAATACCCCAATTTAGGAGTAGAACTAATGTATGATTATAAGACTTAAAAAGTACATAAACACTAGAGATGAAGTCATTTCTTCCGAGTGCAAGACCATATACCATTCCCCCCATTCTCTGTGGCTTGATTGTGGCGTCAGTGGCTGTGTGAGTTTCCATGAGGAAGGGGTTAAAGTCTGTGGACTCAAGTGGGAGGCAATTTGCCATTAACAGCCGAGTTAATCTAACAAAAAGGATTGAGAGGTTTGTCTTTTTTGGAAAATGCTAAGGCTCTTCCAAGTAACTAGTAATGTGACTTGACCACATTGTTCACTAGCGGGGGTTTGGACGGCCACCATGTCTGTCTGCTGGCCGCGTCCAAAACTGCGGGATCTCTCTCCAGCCAGCTCACCAAGGCTTATGTCATCTTTGCTCAGCTGGCCCAACACTTTTTCCATCTGCTAAAATATGGAGCACGGTTGCTGATTTTACTCTTTCTCCAAAGAGAGAGAGAGAAGGCGGATGAGTTGTTGCTTTTAATTTAAAAATCATCTGCTAATTGAAATTTTAAAAATCTGTTCAGCTAAGCATATTTAGTGTAATCACTCAGCGTTGAATTTCTTAAAAGGCAAAAATGGGTACAGAGCAGAGATTTTATACCAGTGTGTTAGAATATTGATAGATGTTTCCACGATGAAGTGATGCTCCAACCAGGACTTCTTTTTATCAGAGGTGACCTAAAAGGTATCCTTTACAATGTAGTTACTTAAGAGGATAATTAATTTAGTAGTATGATAATTCCTCCTGCATATAGGAAGAGCTGATATGTATGCACAATTATTTAACCTCCTTTCACAGGCTGCCCAAATTTCCTCTTCTCTTTCTAATTTTTTACTAAGATATTTTCTAATGAGGTTGGGAGCTTAGACAGTGATCAGATTGTTGCCTTGTGTTTTGCACATCTTGTGGAGGTGAGACAGTGGAGACTGATGTATTCCCAAATTAAAGGTACTTCTACTAAAACCATTTCTCAGTTTTTTTAGAGCATGCTAAAAAAAAAAAAAAAGAAACAGGAAAACCCTTAAAGTATACTATTTTTATGTATTTTTTTCTTTCACCATTCATGAGATTTTTGAAAAATAAAATGACATCTTTTATTATTATTTTAAAGGTCTCTGGGGAACAAGACTCATGGAGGAAAGCAGCACTGACCGAGAGAAATACCTTAAAAGTGTTTTACGGGAACTGGCCACATACCTCCTTTTTCTCATAGTCTTGTGCATCTGTAAGTAGAACATTTCCTTCCAATAGAGGAAAAGTTTTGAAAATATTTGCCCTGTCAAAATCATGACTAAAAGGACCTATGGATGCACCTAAACAGTTACTTCAGAAGTTCTCTTCTCTGTTATTAATTCTAGTTTAGAATTTGGTTAAGTTCTCATCTCTCCTCAGATAAACGTTGATCAAAATTTGGCATTATCTGATCGGCCACTTTATTATCAGCTGTGACCATTTTCGCTATGACATGCACGGAGCAGACACCAAGACGCCCAGATATCAAGGAACCAAGTAAAAGGACTTTTGTGTTAGATGTTTGAGCGATAATTATAGTGTCAGTATCACTACGTCAGTTAGTGTAAAGTCTGTAAAGGAATTGAGTATGTAGTTTAACTTTCAGAAAATACATATAGTGTCACCTAATATTGCTTTTATGGCTCTATATATTTAAAAGTCCCCTTTTTCTGGATTTGGATGTGTTGTGTGAATGCCTTCATTCTCATTATTTCTTCAAATCTTCAGTAACTGTGGATTTTCACTCTACAGGAAACTTACTGCAGACTCATCTCCTTCTTCTTTCAATACATACCCACATCCTCTGAGAACTGGGGAGGGATGCCTTAGCTAAAAAACATGTCTTTGAAACCATGTGCCTCAAAATCCAGAAAGTCACAGGCAATGGATTACCTCTGAATCAAAGGATGATGATAGAGTGCTGTCCTGTCCCATCTGAAGCCCTTTATGAGAACAGAGAGGAAACAGGTTTATGACCAAAGGCCCTCTTAGTATATTCCTCAGGGAAAGGAGTTTGTTCTTACAGTGTCCACTAAGAAATGCTTAAAAACCGACACTATTCTTGGAAAGTATCCCCTTCTTTGTAAGTGGAGAGAGTTAGGATTTAATCAATACTTTAATAATGCCATTCTTATTATATTAAAATTGACCACCTTGAATTTAACTGAGTGCTAAAAGCTTCCTTAAAAAATGGTTTTTTTTAACTAGATTTATAAGAAGATGTGTAAGTTGAACATAAAAGATTAAGGAAACATTTAAGTTTTGATATTTGTAATTTTAAGAAATTAAATATTGATTTATTTAACATCCCCACACAGGTTTTTATTAATACTAGTAAGCTTTTAATGAGCTTTAACATAGCATGACTTCTTACACTTTCTGAGACTTTGCCTATCCACATGGGAACTTAAGGGGGTGGGGGAAGTTAGTTAAGCTAAAAAGTGTATATGTATGAGGGGCTTCCCTGGTGGTTCAGTGTTAAAGAATCCCCCTGAAATGCAGGAGACACAGGTTAGATCCCTGGGTCAAGAAGATCCCCTGGAGAAGGAAATGGCTACCCACTCCAGTATTCTCACCTGGGACATCCCATGGACAGAGGAGTCTGGTGGGCTATAGTCCATGGGGTCACAAGAAAGGTGGACACGACTTAGCAACTAAACAACAACATATATGTCTGAACAACATCCATTTTCTTGCTTTTTTCTACCTAATTATCTGAAAATTTCTGTTATTTGTTTAGGAAAAAATCTTTCATTACTTCTGAAAACATGTGTTATCTAGGCAGTGCTGAAAATCTACAAATGATCTATTTAGTTCTTTAAAGGTTATAAAGCAAGAGATGGGATATTTTGAGCTTTTATGTTCTATGCTGTTAGATCTTAGAATAAATACTAAAGGCAAGTTTGCTTCCACTGTAGAAATGGTGCTTAAATATTAAACTATGTTGTTTTTGTCCAGTCACTCAGTCATGTCCAACTCTTTGCAACCCCATGGATTGCAGCATGCCAGGCTTGTCTGTCCTTCACCATCTCCCAGAGCTTGCTCAAACTCATGTCCATTGAGTCGGTGATGCCATCCAACCATCTTGTCCTCTATTGTCCCTTTCCCCTCCTGCCTTCAATCTTTCCCAGCATCAGGATCTTTTCTAATGTGTTGGTTCTTTGCATAAGGTGGCCAAAGTATTGGAGCTTCAGCTTGAACATCAGTCCTTCCAATGAATATTCAGGACTGATTTCCTTTAGGATTGACTGGTTTGATCTTGCAGTCCAAGGGACTCTCAAGAGTCTTCTCTAATAACACAGTTCAAAAGCATCAATTCTTTGGTACTCTGCTTTCTGTATGGTCCAACTCTCACATCCGTACATCGCTACTGGAGAAACCATAGCTTTGGCTAGACAGACCTTTGTGGGCAAAGTAACGTCTCTGCTTTTTAATATGCTGTCTAGGTTTGTTATAACTTTTCTTCCAAGGAACAAGTGTCTTTTAATTTCATGGCTGCAGTCACCATCATCAGTAATTTTGGAGCCCAAGAAAATAAAGTCTCTTACTGTTTTCATTGTTTCCCCATTTATTTGCCATGAAGTGATGGGACCAGAAGCCATGATCTTCATTTTTTGAATGTTGAGTTTTAAGCCAGGCTTTTCACTCTCCTCTTTCACCTTCAAGAGGCTCTTTAGTTCTTCTTCACTTTCTGCCATAAGGGTGGTATCATCTGCATATCTGAGGTTATTAATATTTCTACCAGCAATCTTGATTCCAGTTTGTGCTTCATCCAGCCCAGCATTTCACATGAGGTACTCTGCATATAAGTTAAATAAGCAGGGTGACAGTATACAGCCTTGAGGTACTCCTTTCCCAATTTGGAACCAGTCTGTTGTTTCATGTCTGGTCTAACTATTGCTTCTTGACCTGCATACAGGTTTCTCATCAGGCCAGTAAGGTGCTCCGGTATTCCCATCTCTTGAAGAGTTTCCACAGTTGTGATCCACACAGTCAAAGGCTTTGGCATAGTCAATAAAGCAGAAGTAGATGTTTTTCTGGAATTCTCTTGTTTTTTCTATAATCCAACAGATATTGGCAGTTTGATCTCTGGTTCCTCTGCCTTTTCAAAATCCAGCTTGAATATCTGGGAGTTCTCAGTTCATGTACTGTTGAAGCCTAGCTTGGATAATTTTGAGCATTATTTTACTAGCATGTGAAATGAGTGCAATTGTGAGGTAGTTTGAACGTTCTTTGGCATTGCCCCTTTTTGGGATTGAAATGAAAACAGACCTTTTCCAGTCCTGTGGCCACTGCTGAGTTTTCCAAATTTGTTGGCATATTGAGTGCAGCACTTTAACAGTATCATCTTTTAGAATTTGAAACAGCTCAGCTGGAATTGCTTCATCTCCACTCACTTTCATCATGATGCTTCCTAAGGCCCACTTGACTTTACCTTCCAAGATATCTGGCTCTAGGTAAATGATCACAGTTCATGGTTATCTGGGTCATTAAGATCTTTTTTTTGTATAGTTCTTCTATTTATTCTTGCCACCTCTTCTTAATATCATCTGCTTCTGTTAGGTCCATACTGTTTCTGTCCTTTATTGTGCCCATCTTTGCATGAAATGTTTCCTTGGTATCTCTAATTTTCTTGAAGAGATCTCTAGTCTTTCCTATTCTGTTGTTTTCCTCTGTTTCTTTGCATTGTTCACTGAAGAAGGCTTTTTTTATCTCTCCTTGCTATTCTTTGGAACTCTGCATTCAAATGGATATATCTTTCCTTTTCTCCTTTGCCTTTTGCTTTTCTTCTTTTCTCAGCTGTTTGTAAGGCCTCCTCAGGCAACCATTTTGCTTTTTTGCATTTCTTTTTCTTGGGGATGGTTTTGATCACTGCCCCTTGTACAATGTCATGAACCTCCGTCCATAGTTCTTCAGGCACTCTGTCTATCAGATCTAATCCCTTGAATCTATGTGTCACTTCCACTGTATAATTGTAACGGATTTGCGTTATGTCATACCTGACTGGCCTGATGGTTTTCCCTACTTTCTCCAATTTAAGTATGAATTTAATTAATTTAAGTAGTTCATGTCTGAGCTACAGTCTGCTCCCAGTCTTGTTTTTGCTGACTGTATAGAGCTTCTCCATCTTTGACTGCAAAGAATATAATCAATCTGATTTTGATATTGACAGTTTGGTGATCTCCATGTGTAGAGTCGTCTTTTGTGTTTTTGGAAGAGGATGTTTGCTATGACCAATATGTTTTCCTGGCAAAACTCTGTTAGCCTTTGCCCTGCTTCATTTTGTACTCCAAAGCCAAACTTGCCTATGACTTTAGGTATCTCTTGACTTCCTACTTTGCATTCCAAATACTAAACTATAGTGGCCTTAAATTTCAACAGGTAGATTAGAATCATTATTATTACTGTTTTTTTCAACATAGCACATATTCATACACATCTATTATGCAAAATACAAAAATTTGTATAAGTAAGTCTAAAATTTCAGTGTTCCCCCAAATTGCCTGAACATCAGAATCATTGAGAGAATTTTTTTTTATAATTATAGCATGCCCAGATCTGCTAGGTCAAAGCCTTCCAGCTGTGGCTCAGAGAAGTGAGTTTTCAGATACACTGACGAGGTTTGGGAACTAGGCCAGATAAATAAACTAAATAGCTAGCTAGAGTTTTAGGGAACAACCTTGTCATATAACTAACTTGTCATTTCTTGTTTATTTTAGAACTTTTATGCTTTTTGTTCTTTTTCATACTCATCACTTTTTCTTATATCAGCTACCCTTTTTTTACATCCAAGTTTTATTTTCAGAATATTATAGAATCTCTGGTAAGAGGGAATTTTGGCAGTCATGGATCAAGCCTCCTCTGAATGGTAAAATTCCCTCCTTTGCCTGGCAGCATCTTTCCCAAAAGGTCAGTCATCCTGCCTCTGACTGAGCAAGAGTTCTAGATTAAGGAATTGACTCCTTTGAAATAGTTCATTTCATTTTTCTATGGCTGTGTTGGAAAGTTCTTCCTTATGCGAAGCCAAAGTCCATCCTCATCTAACCTCCACTCTTCGTTCTACTCTCCAAGCCCACCTAACACCAAGGACTTTTTCCTTGTCTCTCCTCCAGCCCATCAGAAGTTTGGAGACAGACATTCGATCTCCTCCAAGTCTGCTCTAAGTTAAACCTTTCCAGTTCTGTTAACTATTGATCATGTGATTAGAGACATACTTTTAAACAACCCACGTGATAGAAATTTCCTGCAGTTTATCGTAGTCTTTGAACGTACAGCACGAGCCTCACCATGAAAGAGTGGAGACATGGGGCCATGGGCATTCTCATCCAAATACTACATCGCAGGCCGTGCATCCTGGCATTGCCTGACTCTTTGGATACATCATTCCTTAGTCTCTTCACCACAAACTATAAAGCACTGTGTCCCCCAGCTAGTATTTGAGTATTTTTCCTGGAATGTACTGAAGGTCTTCCCTTTCAGCCCTGTGCAATTTCAGCTCATTAGGATCTGTTCATTCCAATCTGTTGAAATTATCTTGGATCTAGATTCATCCATCTCATGTATCAGTTAGCCCTCTCAGCTTTACAGCATCAACAGAGTTGATATTATCCAAGTCCTTATCCTAGTAAATTAATAAATCAAAAATATTTGGTCTAAGAACATCAGTCCATTAGTCAAAGCTCTTTGGGTGGAGTTCACTGAATTATATTATCTTCTAGCTCAGACTGCTCATGAAATAAGAAAGATTTTTTCAAATGCTTACCTGAGTAACTCCACCACTCTTCTGATCTGTCAGCTAGTCTATCAGCTGTTGACCAAGTTAAAAAGCAAGTGAGGATAAGTAGGCATGATTTACTCCAAGCAGAGCCTTACTGGCTCCTAGTGATTGAGTCCTTTCCCTTTTGTTCAAAATCATCTTTTTAATTACCAGTTTTAAAATCTTACCAGTGATATCAATATCAAAAGACTACTAATAATATCCATCTCATTACTCTGTGGGCAAATAAGATAAGTACTTATCCTTGTGCCTTGCATATTAGAAGCCCTTTATATGAGGTAGATAGGGTTCGAGAAGGCAGCCTAAATAGTAGGAAATGTGATTCTTTGGCATCGCAAAGATCTAGGTTCAAATCCCACCACTTATACTCTAGGTAAACCTGAGCAAGTTATTTAACCTTTCTGAGCCTTCATTTGCTCATCTGTAGAGTACTTATTTTGAAAGATTCTTATTTTAAAAGTGGCAATTAGGAGTAATACACAAAAAGTTCTAGGATGCTGTCATTTATTATATTAATAATAGTAAATAAGAGCAAAATTTGTCCCAAAGATTATTGACAATGGCTGACTTCTCTCATCAGTAGGTTCTACAGAACTGTAGGTTCTAATTGATTGAACATTCATTTGGAGCAGTTACGTGCCCATAAAGAGCTTATTTTCCACCTTAGCAGTGTTGGTTCTAGCCCTTATGGCTTTAAAATCAGTCTGATTAACCAAGGGGATAGGAATACCATGGAAATACCAAGTATTCCCACTTTCCCTGTCATTTAGATTTTATTCTTTCTTGAAACCTAAGACTCCTATGAATTGATCATCAAAGTACTTACATATATGCTGTTGTTCAATCCCTAAGTTGTATCTGACTCTTTGTGACCCAATGGATTGCATCCTGTCAGGCTTCCCTGTCTTTCATTATTTCCCAGAGTTTACTCAAGCTCATGTCCACTGAGTCCATAATACAATCTAATCACCTCATCCTCTGCCTCCCCCTTCTCCTTTTGCCTTGAATCTTTCCCAGCATTAGGGTCTTTTCCAATGAGTTGGCTCTTTGCATAAGGTGGCCAAGAACTGGAGCTTCACTTTAGCATCAGTCCTTCCAATTGTTTAAATCTCCTGTGTTTAAACATAATAATAGAAATCACACGAGAAGTTGAGTCAACATCATAGAAATTAATAATTTCTATACATCAAAGGAACAGACAGAATTAAAAGGCAGAAAACAGTTGTAAAGAATACTTACAAGAAATACGACAAAGGCTTAACGTTTTAACATGTTTACTATCCATCAGTCACTGAGAAAAACACTAAGATTACACTAAATATTTTACAGAATAGAAAATAAAACCTATTTTACAGAGTAGGAAGTATAAACAATTAATGTGGGAAAGTCTTTAATCTTAACTCTCTAGTAGCTAAAGAAGTAATGAAAATGGAGAAAGAAACAACATAATCATCATCCAGTATGATATGTCCTAGGGCTTCCCAGGTGGTGCTAGTGGCAAAGAAGCTGCCTGCCAATGCAGGAAACATAATAGCCAAGGGTTTGATCCCTTGGTTGGGAAGATCCCCTGGAGGAGGACATGGCAATCCACTCCAGTATTCTTGCCTGAAAATTCCCCATGGACAGAGGAGCCTGGCAGGCTACAGTCCATAGGGTCGCAAAGAGTCGGAAATAACAAGCCACAGCATGCACACACGCGTGTCCTAGGACAGGAAGGGCCCTTTTAAGAAGAAACCTAGGAACCTCCATTTCTTTATCTTTGAAAGAAGGAGACTTTGCCTTATATTCTAAAAAAAGAAATAGTATCAAATTCACACATTGTACACCTTAAATTACACTAGTAGTATTTGTTAATTATATGTCAATTAAAAAGGGAATGAATGTTTTATTTTACTTGTAAAAATCTTGTAAGCATGATAGTATACAGATCAGATCAGATCAGATCGGTTGCTCAGTCGTGTCCGACTCTTTGCGACCCCATGAATCGCAGCACGCCAGGCCTCCCTATCCATCACCAACTCCCGGAGTTCACTCAGACTCACATCCATCGAGTCAGTGATGCCATCCAGCCATCTCATCCTCTGTTGTCCCCTTCTCCGCCTGCCCCCAATCCCTCCCAGCATCAGAGTCTTTTCCAATGAGTCAGTTCTTCACATGAGGTGGCCAAAGTACTGGAGTTTCAGCTTTAGCATCATTCCTTCCAAAGAAATCCCAGGGCTGATCTCCTTCAGAATGGACTGGGTGGATCTCCTTGCAGTCCAAGGGACTCTCAAGAGTCTTCTCCAACACCACAGTTCAAAAGCATCAATTCTTCGGCACTCAGCCTTCTTCACAGTCCAACTCTTACATCCATACATGACCACTGGAAAAACCATAGTCTTGACTAGCTGGACCTTTGTTGGCAAAGTAATGTCTCTGCTTTTGAATATGCTATCTAGGTTGGTCATAACTTTCCGTCCAAGGAGTAAGCATCTTTTAATTTCATGGCTGCAGTCACCATCTGTAGTGATTTTGGAGCCCAGAAAAATAAAGTCTGACACTGTTTCTACTGTTTCCCCATCTATTTCCCATGAGGTGGTGGCACTGGATGCCATGATCTTCATTTTCTGAATGTTGAGCTTTAAGCCAACTTTTTCACTCTTCGCTTTCACTTTCATCAAGAGGCTTTTGAGTTCCTCTTCACTTTCTGCCATAAGGGTGGTGTCATCTGCATATCTGAGGTTATTGAGATTTCTCCCGGCAATCTTGATTCCAGCTTGTGTTTCTTCCAGTCCAGCATTTCTCATGATGTTCTCTGCATGTAAGTTAAATAAGCAGGGTGACAATATACAGCCTTGACGAACTCCTTTTCCTATTTGGAACCAGTCTGTTGTTCCATGTCCAGTTCTAACTGTTGCTTCCTGACCTGCATACAGATTTCTCAAGAGGCAGATCAGGTGTTCTGGTATTCCCATCTCTTTCAGAATTTTCCACAGTTGATTGTGATCCACACAGTCAAAGGCTTTGGCATAGTCAATAAAGCAGAAATAGATGTTTTTCTGGAACTCTCTTGCTTTTTCCATGATCCAGCAGATGTTGGCAATTTGATCTCTGGTTCCTCTGCCTTTTCTAAAACCAGTTTGAACATCAGGAGAGAACCCATGCAGATTAATTGTTGACAACCAGGTCAGTGAAGTGGAAGTCAGTGGGTTAATCATCACACTGGCAGGAGCTAATTCCATTTCTGGTGACAAGCATTCAGCTCCCCATGGAGGTCCCCATAGCAAACGTACAGTTTTAAGTTCGCAGGCTCCCATCTGTGGGAAGTAACTACTGAAGACCCACTGTGCCTGGAAAGCTGTTTGTCCTTTTTGGTAAACTAGACAAAAGCTACAACAGCAAGAAATGTATATCCACATGTAAATATTAATTTAAGCATGGCCTTTACATGCATAGCTTTCTGTTTATTTCTTCGTGGTAACTTCTTTGTAAATATTACATATCCTTCTCTCGTGTTTTTTTTTTTTTAAAGCTACACTACTTAATACATGCATTCACTAAAGCACTTGCATTGACAACCTCTGTCCCTCAGATTTCCATCACAACTTGTTACTTACAAGTTCCTTTGAATATTAACCAAGACTGGATTAAAATATTTGGGAGTTTTACTATAATTCACTCTTTTAGTGACTAAATTTTACTAACTTTTTCTGCAGCTTCACTCTACCTCCTGAAAGACCCTCACCCAGGTCACCAGGGAGCTCTTAATTGCCACATTTTATGGGCTGCTTTTAGCCTTTCTCTCACATCTGGTCCCGTGGCATTTGGTCCTCTAGAAACTTCCTGCTTGGCTTCTGTGACTCCGTCTCTTTCTGTATTCCTCCTTGCTCTATTCATTTTCTTAATTTTTTTCTTCCCAGAATGTGTCTAGACAGAGGATTTTCTGTGACTGAGTCTTTGGCTTTCTCTTAAAGGGATCTTTTCCACAGCTACAGGTGGTCCTGTGTGCTGCTGCTCCCAAGTGCCTCTCAACCTCTCGAGTGAACTACAAACCTCATGCCGACTTTCACTGGACCCTCCCCTGCTGCATCTCACAGGCATCTCATCCTTAACATTCCTCAACCTGGACTCATTATCCTGCCCTTCCAAACATGCTTTGCTCACATTCTCTAACTAGATTTAAGTTAATTAGGTTACTTAATATTAATCTAATTGGATTAATAATGCCCAAATATGGGCATCATCCTAGATTCTTTCCCTCACTCTTCTCGTGAGATTGTTCCACATAATTCTTCCTCTATGGTGCTTTTCAAATCTGTCTTCTTTCATACATTGCTGTTATCCTTTTTAACCTTAATCGTCTCTTTCCTCACTTATTCATTTATTGATTCAATGGACTGTTCAGTAATTTAATTAAAAACATATTAGCACTAGCTTTAGAGGCGGTAGTAAGTGATAAGAAAGACAATTGGGAAGAGGGTTTCCCTGCAGAGAAGGCCTCTCAGACCTGAAGCAAGAATGGGAGCCAGTCAGTTGAAGAAGGGACAGCAAGAGTGAATAGTATGAGGCAGCATAGAGTTCAGAACATTCTGGAAGCTGAGTGCAATGACTGGAGAGAGTGCCATCAGATGAGGATGGAAAGGTGGTCAAAGGTCAGGCCCTGCAGGTCCAGTGGGCTTTGGTAAGGGGAAACCAGGGTTTTGAGTAGGGGGCTGACAAGATATATTTAAATTTTAAGAAGATGGCCTTGAACACCATTGGACCACAGGCTGGACAGCACCCGATGTCTGGACTTTGAACTCCCAGGTACTGCCTCCAGACTTCCGTCTCTGACCCAGATTAAACCAGGTCATTCTTCCATCGAACATGCTATAATCACTTCACCTTCCAGATAAAGTCTGAGTCTTTATGTAATAGATTTCACTGTATGGTCTTTGCTTACTTTTTCTAACCTTCTATTCCTTTTGAATATCTGGTACTTTCTGCTCAGTTCAGTTCAGTCACTCAGTCGTGTCTAACTGTTTGCGACCCCATGGACTGCAGCACTCAGGGCCTCCCTGTTGTCCATCACCAATTCCCAGAGTTTACTCAAACTCATGTCCATTGAGTCAGTGATGACATCCAACCATCTCATCCTCTGTCGTCCCCTTCTCCTCCCGCCCTCAGTCTTTCCCAGCATCAGGGGGTCTTTTCCAGAGAGTCAGCTCTTCGCATCAGGTAGCCAAAGTATTGGAGTTTCAGCCTCAACATCAGTCCTTCCAATGAACACCCAGGACTGATCTCCTTTAGGATGGACTGGTTGGATCTCTTGCAGTCCAAGGGACTCTCAAGAGTCTTCTCCAATAGCACAGTTCAAAAGCATCAATTCTTTGGTGCTCAGCTTTCTTTATAGTCCAACCCTTACATCCATACATGATACTGGAAAAACCATGGCCTTGACTAGACGAACCTTTGTTGGCAAAGTAATGTTTCTGCTTTTTAATATGCTGTCTAGGTTGATCATAAGTTTTCTTCCAAGGAGTAAGCGTCTTTTAATTTCATGGCCGCAATCACCATCTGCAGTGACTTTTGAGCCCAGAAAAATAAAGTCTGTCACAATTTCCACTGTTTCTCCATCTATTTGCCATGAAGTGTTGGGATTGGATGCCATGATCTTTGTTTTCAGAATGTTGAGCTTTCAGCCAACTTTTTCACTCTCCACTTTCACTTTCATCAAGAGGCGCTTTAGTTCCTCTTCACTTTCTGCCATAAGGGTGGTGTCATCTGCATATCTGAGGTTATTGATATTTTTCCCAGCCATCTTGATTCCATCTGTGCTTCATCCAGCCCAGTGTTTCTCATGATGTACTCTGCATATAAGTTAAATAAGCAGGGTGACAATATACAGCCTTGATGTGCTCCTTTTCCTATTTGGAACCAGTCTGTTGTTCCATGTCCAGTTCTAACTGTTGCTTCCTGACCTGCTTACAGATATCTGAAGAGGCAGGTCAGGTGGTCTAGTATTCCATCTCTTTCAGAATTTTCCACAGTTTATTGTGATCCACACAGTCAAAGGTTTGGCATAGTCAATAGAGCAGAAATAGATGTTTTTCTGGAACTCTCTTGCCTTTTTCATGATTCGGTGGATGTTGACAATTTGATATCTACTTCATCTGCCTTTTCTAAATCCAGCTTGAATATATGGAAGTTCACAGTTCATGTATTGCTAAAACCTGGCTTGGAGAATTTTGAGCATTACTTTACTAGCGTGTGAGATGAGTGCAATTGTGTGGTAGTTTGAGCATTCTTGGGCATTGCCTTTCTTTGGGACTGGAATGAAAACTGACCTTTTCCAGTCCTGTGGCCACTGCTGAGTTTTCCAAATTTGCTGGCATATTGAGTGCAGCACTTTTACAGCATCATCTTCCAGGATTTGAAAGAGCTCAACTGGAATTCCATCACCTCCACTAGCTTTGTTCTTAGTGATGCTCTAAGTGCAGCAATCACGGATGGAGGTTCATGACATTGTACAGGAGACAGGGATCAAGACCATCCCCATGGAAAAGAAGTGCAAAAAAGCAAAATGGCTGTCTGAGGAGGCCTTACAAATAGCTATGAAAAGAAGAGAAGTGAAAAGCAAAGGAGAAAAGGAAAGATATAAGTATCTGAAATGCAGAGCTCCAAAGAATAGCAAGGAGAGATAAGAAAGCCTTCCTCAGCGATCAATGCAAAGAAATAGAGGAAAACAACAGAATGGGAAAGACTAGAGATCTCTTCAAGAAAATTAGAGATACCAAGGGAACATTTCATGCAAAGATGTGCTCCATAAAGGACAGAAATGGTATGGACCTAACAGAAGCAGAAGATATTAAGAAGAGTTGGTAAATACACAGAAAAACTGTGCAAAAAGGATCTTTATGACTCAGATAATTATGATGGTGTGATTACTCACCTAGAGCCAGACATCCTGGAATGTGAAGTCAATTGGGCCTTAGAAAGCATCACTATGAACAAAGCTAGTGGAGGTGATGGAATTCCAGTGGAGCTATTTCACTGGATGATGATGATGTATGAGTGCTGCACTCAATATGCCAGCAAATTTGGAAAACTCAGCAGTGGCCACAGGACTGGAAAAGGTCAGTATTCATTCCAATCCTAAAGAAAGGCAATGCCAAAGAGTGTTCAAAATACCACACAATTGCATTCATCTCACACGCTAGTAAAGTAATGCTCAAATTCTCCAAGCCAGGCTTCAGCAATACGTGAACCGTGAACTTCCAGATGGTCAAGCTGGTTTTAGAAAAGTCAGAGGATCTAGAGATCAAATTGCCAACATCCGCTGGATTATTGAAAAATAAGAGACTTCCAGAAAATTCTGGGAGTTGGTGATGGACAGGGAGGCCTGGTGTGCTGCGATTCATGGGGTCGCAGAGAGTCGGACACGACTGAGCAACTGAACTGAACTGGAACTATGGTGAAGGTAATGAAGATAATGGTGACCTCCCTCAAAAGATCCCAGGTATGTACTGTTACAATCTGTGCCCCCAACCCTGCATCAGGCCACCACTGACCCACGCCTTTGCCGGAGACTCCGGGACAGCCACAGGCAAGTCTCCTGTGGGGTCACTATTCCTTTCTCCTGGGTCCTTGGTGCACAAGATTCTGTTGTGCCTTCCAAGAGTCTATTTCCCAGTCCTGTGTAAGTTCTGGCAGCTCTATACTGGGGTTGATGGCGACCTCCTCCAAGAGGATTTATGCCGTACTGACACCCAGAGCCCCTGTCCCTGTGGCAGACCACTGCCGACCCGTACCTCCACAGGAGATGCTCAAACCTAGTTCTGTCTCAGTCTCTGTGGGGTCCGTGGGTCCTGGTGCACACAATGTTTGTTTGAGCCCTTTGAGCGTCTCTGGCGGGAACAGGGTTTGATTCTAAACGCGTATTCGCCCCTCCTACCATCTTGCTAGGGCTTCTCCTTTGCCCTTGGATATGGGGTATCTCCTCACAGCCACTCCAGTGCCCATGGTCTTACTGGGGTTTTTCTGACCTTGGACGTGGGGTATCTCCTTATGGCTGGTCCAGCAAAGTGCAGCGCCTGCTCCTGACCTTGGATGTGGGGGTGGGGGGTGGGGGGGCTTCTCTGGTACTTTAACCACATCAAACTACTTTACAAGTCTCAAAAGGGTTTGGACTGTGCTGTCCCCTTCCTGTTGGTCCATTTAGTTCCTCTTCATCCTTCAGGATCAGCTTGAGAGCCAGATCTCTGGAGAAGCCTTTATCAACCATCCCCCCTCCCCGAAGCGTGTGCCCCTCAGGGTGGATTCTCAGACTAGTTCACACACCTCTCCCTCAGTGCCAGGAGGCAGCAAGGCAGCGGGAAGGTGCATCTCAGAGATGGCACATCAATGTTCCCACTCAATGTGGATGACTTGGCCCATTTTCATTTTCTCTCACATTCACTAGTACTTCTTTTCCTTCACTGCCTGCTAAGTCGCTTCAATTGTGTCTGACACTTTGCAACCCCATGGACTGTAGCCCACTAGGCTCCTTTCTCCACGGGATTCTTCAAGCAAGAATACTGGAGCAAGTTACATGTCCTACTCTAGGGGATCTTCCCAATGCAGAGATCAAACCCACATTTCTTACGTCTCCTGCATTGGCAGGCAGATTCTTTACCACTGGTGCCACCTGCAAAAGCCCCTTTCCTTCACTAATAGAGAGCTTTTCCTAATATGACAACTGAAACTGTGCAAGCCTGAACTTTCTTTGATTTCTGTGTAGTACTTTGCATGTGTAAGCACTTTTTAGTTTGTAGAGACCCTTCAAATATCTGTTGCTATTTAATTTCCACCACATCCCTGTGAGGATATGGTACAACCAGAGCTAGCAGAGAAGTCACGTTTCCTGTTAATCGTGATGGCGTTACTCCCTCTGTTGTAGATCATCTGGAATACTGAGACTAAGGCACATATACATTACATCTGGTATATTTATATTTGTGTGACCGTTTTTTATTTCTTGTTAGGCTGGCCCAAGAATTATTAAGAGAAAACATTTTAATTTCTACATGGTTGGATTTTATCTGTATCTTTGTTCATCCTTTAAGAACAAATTTCTGCATTTATGGTTAAAAACTATTGTTTGGTTGGTTTGGGGAGGTCTCTTTGATGGGGATTGTTTAGAGGTTTTTGTTTGCTTTGGGTTTTGGGGCTTCAAACAACAAAAATACTCTGGAGGCTAGAAGCCTGAAATCAAGGTGCCTGCAGAACCAGGCTCCCTGTGAAACCTTCAGGGAGTTTTCCTTGCCCTTTCCTCACTTATGGTGGTTTGCCTGCAGTCTCTGGTATTCTTGGTGTATAGCTGTATCATTCTAATCCTCCATCTTCACAGGCCTTCTCCCTGGGTCCTTTGTTCACATGTCCATCTCCTTATAAGGACACCTGCCTGGTTGACCTTTAAGGATTTGCAGGTGTTTTCTTTGTGGCCTAGAATATTCTTAAATGTTCCATGGAGATTCAAAAAAAAACGTGAGTGATCTCCTTTGACGCAGTATTAAGTATGATATATATACATTGGGAATTCTCCAGGCAAGAATACTGGAGTGGGTAGTTGTTCCCTTTTCCAGGGGATCTGCTCAACCCAGGTATCAGACCCAGGTCTCCTACATTGCAGGCGGATTCTTGACTGCCTGAGCTCCAGGGAAGCTCATACATTAGGTCATCTATTCTATTAAAGCCCCTACTATCCCTTGACCACTTTTATCTTTTTTTCTCTATCAAAGTTTGAGAGAGATGAATTTAAGTTTACAACTACTATTATGGTTTTGGTAATTCCCTTCTATGTATCTTGGTATTGTATCTTATGTATATTGATATTGTTATTCAGTACATAAAAGTTCACTATAGTTAAATTATTGTCTAAAGTATCAATTATCAACATAAAATAATCTTTCACTTTAACTCAGTACTCACCTTATAATCTCCTTATCAGATCATTGTACCACTTCACACCTTTTGTATATTTAATACATATTTTCTCACTCCTTAATTTTTTAATTCATTTTGAATGCACCTGATAAAAATTCCAAAGATATATTTAAAATTTTTAATTCATATTTAAGACTTTGTCATCTAGTAAATTTAACCTCTTCATATTTCATGCTTTTGCCCAATATTTCTCCCATCTTATTTTTTCCTCTCTTTTTATGCTTTCCTGTTACTTTTCATTTTCTTTTCTTGTTGCTGTTGTTACACTGGAAATTTTCTCTTTGCTTTTTATTCCACTGATTTGGAGTTTATACAGTGCAATCCCCTTTATATAGTTTTAGTATTTGAGCCAATATTGTTTCAACCCTGTTAAGAATAAAATGGTATTTATAACCTATTTTGAAATGAGGTCATGTTTTAAAAGAGCTTCAGTTAGTTTACATGCTGATTATTTGGCGATACTGTGATAGTATTTTTTATTCTGGCTTATTTCTTAGAAAATTGATTGAGAGTTAAGGACTTAATGGCAGAAAATATGCATGCACATAGGGTATATATGTGTTCTTTACCTTATATTTTAAAATATTTTTTCTCCTTTTCTGAGCTTCATTTATGGTTGTTTCATGCTATAACTTTTTTTCTGTACGATTCAGTTCACTTAAAGAGCATATGTTACCTTCCAAGTGGGCTTTCCCTATCAGAGACTGAAAGGAGAAATGATGTAACAGTCTTACATTTCTGTTATATTTAACAGTATGCAAAATGTGTGTTAACATGCATTATTCCAGGTAGACTACACAAAAAGCCCTAGGTGTTATTATTCCTAATTTCTAGACAATAAACTCAAGCTCAGTAAAGTTTAATACTTGTCCAAGATCCCAAGATACTGAAACCCACAATTAAGAACATCGAGGCTGACTTAAGGGTGAAGCAAATCTGAAAGTCAAACCCAAATCATTCTAACTCCAAATCCTAAATGTCCTTTAGCTACAGCCTAGGTAGACAAGTGGTCATGTATGGATGTGCGAGTTGGACTATAAACAAAGCTGAGCACCGAAAAATTGATGCTTTTGAACTGTGGTGTTGGAGAAGACTGTTGAGAGTCCCTTGGACTGCAAGGAGATCCAACCAGTCCATCCTAAAGGAGATCAGTCCTGGGTGTTCATTGGAAGGACTGATGCTAAAGCTGAAACTCCAATACTTTGGCCACCTCATGGGAAGAGTTGACTCGTTGGAAAAGACCCTGTTGCTGGGAGGGATTGGGGGCAGGAGGAGAAGGGGACAACAGCGGATGAGATGGCTGGATGGCATCACCGACTCCATGGAAGTGAGTTTGAGTAAACTCCGGGAGTTGGTGATGGACAGGGAGGCCTGGCGTGCTGTGATTCATGGGGTCGCAAAGAGTCGGACATGACTGAGCTACTGAACTGAACTGAACTGAGGTAGACTTATGGTGAAGCTGACCCCTGGAGTGGAGTGTGTGGAGCTATCACTTGATAGCTGCCTGGCACAAGGGAGGGGCTGAGTTTCTGTTTGCTGATTCAATGTGTTAGAATCATCATCCCCTTCAATGCTAGGTGGCCTTGTGCCTCTGGATGTCCAGCAGGTGGCGCTGCGTAGCCAAGAGGCTGTAAGAATTTCAAAAGCAGTCTATTAAAAATAGAGGCCAATAAAGGAGATACATTTAAAAATCAATGGCTAAATATATACATATCCATATACGTGTGTATATATATATATCATATATATATGATATTTATAAATAAAAGCATTTAAATAGTTTGTCATAATTCTTTTTCAACAACCAAAAACCCACAGGTAAAAAATTTAAGCATGATCCACATTAACCAGCCAATCCAAAGCAAATCGTGATTTCAAGTTAACTGAAAAAAAGTCAGTTTAATAATTGTTTAGTTGACTATGGGGAGTCTCCACACCTCCTCTTGAGTGTGGTATCTGCTTTGGATCTGAAGGCCATTGTAGAGTACATTGTACTTTGTTCACCCCTGTGTGGGGACTGGTAGGCAGCGCACCCCTTGGGGACACCATGAGCTCCTCTTCTTGAGGACAGAGATCACATGTTGCTCATCTTCATGTACAACATCTTGTCCCATCAATGTGAGTGGATTAAAAGTCCAAACCTGTAACTCTGGTCCAGTGTGGTTTTAAGAGGTGGCAGGCCATGTAATACTGAAAGAGGAGTATTCTTGTCCTAATTAGTGGGTCATAGGATGATGACATGGACGGAGACTAAGGTGAGGGACTGGAAGGTGTCCCTACCCTTCTTGATACAGCGCACGAGCAATGTTTTGTCTGTATTCATTGCTCCACTGACTGCTCGAGTTGGACTTGCAGACTCATTCATGTTTGGGTCACTATTATCCACTCCTCTTTTAATTCTCTCGTATACTTGGGTGGGAAAGGGGACTAGGTGAGGGAAAGATTTTACTAAATACCATTTAAACCCCAAATCACTTACTATGAGGTTTTAAAATGCATTTTATGCTGTCCCAAAGATTGTTACAGAATCAACTAAGTATTCATCACTTCCTGAGTGTTGAGAACTGTGGTCAAAAGATGTATAAAACCTCTGTGATCAAAAGAAACGAAGAAGTATTTCCTTCTTCTCGAAGTATATAGGCATGCTTAGGTATTATAGTGTATTATACTGTAGTCCGGAGACGGCAATGACACCCCACTCCAGTACTCTTGCCTGGAAAATCCCATGGACGGAGGAGCCTGGTAGGCTGCAGTCCCTGGCGTTGCGAAGAGTCGGACACGACTGCGCGACTTCACTTTCACTCTTCACTTTCATGCATTGGAGAAGGAAATGGCAACCCACTCCAGTGTTCTTGCCTGGAGAATCCCAGGGACGGGGGGGCCTGGTGGGCTGCCGTCTATGGGGTTGCACAGAGTTGGACACGACTGAAGTGACTTAGCAGCAGCAGCAGCATACCTGTAGTCATTAGAGTTCAGCACAAGACAGCACTCATTAAAGTGTTGAGATTTTTTAACAGATTTGTTGTAGCAGTTTGGTTATGGAGGAAGAGTCACCATTACTAGACTCTTAAGTGTCAACCATTGTACTGGATGAATTTTAGTAATTTTTTTTTAAGTATGAAAAACTCCCATGAGATAACTCATTATCTCCATCTTATAGAAGAGGAAACTGAGGCTTAGAAAGTGTAAGCTACTTGTACAGGTTACAAGCAACTTGTACAGGTCACAGACCTGATTTGTACAGATCAGATTCAAATCCTAATCTCCTGTGACCTACTCAGACTATGATCTCCCCACCTTTCTCCCAAGAGCATTCAGAATGGGCTGGTAAGATCGGCAAGTCTCCATGGCAGAGCTGTGACTTGAGTTTAGAGTGTGCCATACAAGATCAGGTGGGTGGATGGGAGGCAGATGTGTCTGTGTTAGTCAGCATCCCAGAAGGAAAGAGATGGGAGACGCAAATGGTAATTAAAGAAAGTTTAACAGAGGGGCTGTTTACAGAGGTGTGGCAAGGTTACAAGAGTCAGCAAGGGGACATGAGGTGCTGGGAAGGATTCCCACCTCCAGGCCTGAAGGGACAGGAGAGGGAATGGCATGGCGTGAGGCCAGCATGACTGGAGAAGAGATGCCCCCAGCAGCTGTGGCCACAGTTAGAGGGTCCTGCCAAACTGCATCCAGGTAGTGAGGGAGAGGGCAGAGGGGGAAACCAACTCCTGGGTCCCCAGATCTCCTGTCCTGCCTCCTATTGACTGAATGCAGGGGAACCCAGTGGTGCGGTCTGTAGGGGTCATCTGTAAGGCGCAGAGAACAGCAGAGAAGAATGGAGAATTGATCTGAGAATAAAGTGAGATTGGCCTACCCATCCTATTGTGGAGAGAGTGAGCAGCAGCCCACAGCAGGTGGATGAGAAGCTCCAGTGGCCTCTGCTGGGGGCATCAGACTCACTGGTCTGGACAGTGTTCCAGGAGGTGGTGGGAAGTGAAGTTGAAGGGCACGTTAAAAGTCCCAAGCATCAAGATCAGAGACGCCTGATCTTAATCTGATATTCAGTAGTAAGCCAATTCTGTTTCACATAAGCCAGTGTTAATTTATTTCTTTTATAAGCCATAGAACTGGGGAGGAACCCTGGGAGAATGATAAAGGGAAGGAAGGCAGGATGGCTGTCTGCGTGTCTACTGAGATGGTGTGACCGAGTGTGCTGGGTCCTTTGCACACTTCATTTGGCTTGTTCTGTCTTCCAGTGACCTATGGGATGATGAGCTCCAGTGTGTACTACTACACCCGGATCATGTCACAACTCTTCCTGGACACCCCGGTGTCCAAAATGGAGAAAACTAACTTTAAAACTCTTTCTTCAATGGAAGACTTCTGGAAGGTATTTGCAAATGACCTCTTTATCATTGAAAATTGTTCATTTGGCTTCATAAATTCAATTCAGTGGTGTCTACAGATCTTGCATGCACTTAACCCTGGGTGAGATGCTATAATTATGGTGAGTTGTTACCACTTCTGTTGAGAACCTTGCATGTACCTTGTCTCATACCTTACCTTATTTAACCCCCATTGTAACCTAATAAGGTAAGTACAAAAATCATGTCCCAGATTGTAAATGAAGAAACTAACATGCAGAGTGCTTACATGTGGCTAAGAAGTAAGAAGAATGGACTTCTCTCTGGTGTGACAGAGACTTCCTCACCCTAGGTTGTCATTCATTCAGTCATTCATGATGCAGTAAATACCTGTTGAGTATCTCCTAGGATATAAGGCCTATGAGGGCAGAATTTGATTGTTTTGTCTAGTTTTACTTCTGTTTTTGTCTCTTTTGTTGATGGTGGCATGTACCCCAGAATAGGGATTCATGTGCCTAGTACAAGGCAGGCACATTCTTTCAAAGATCTCTAATGTAAAATTCAACCCATCCCCTCCCCAAATTGTCACAAATTCCAACATTAACATTAGAGGATAAGCAATAAGCGATATCATAGGAAAAATATTAAACTGATCTCGAAGTTATATCCAGAATCTAAGAATATGGGAAGGGAATTTGGAGAGAAAATGCTTGTTTCCTCCTGGGGAAATACTTTCTAACATTCTTCTTATACTCTGGCGTCACAGCTGTTGATTTAAAAGATAGAGGAAATGGATCACAAGAACCAGAGTACACTAAATAATGCCTAAAAATTCTTGGAATCAAAAACCACGTATATAAATCTTCCCCATTTCAAGAAAGCAAAACATTCCATCTCAGTTGACCCTCTGATAAAGATAAGACACTGGGAAATAACTCAGTGTGACAAAAGTGTGTTTGTCATCCCTAGAGGCAAACTAAGATGTCTCACATATACACAGTTCTGTGATGATGAATGCCAAACTCTAAAAACAGAGGAGGAAGAGGGGGTGGGGGGCTAAAGGGTTCACAATATGACAGAAAACTCCAGACAATTTAAAGATCCACCAGGTAGCAGACTGGTAATCAAAGCAATAGTCTTTTATCTCTGCAATGATAATGCACCAGGATTACTATGTGGGATACTATTTTAATAAGGGAAAGTGAAATTGATCATGGTTATAGATTTATGCAAATGACATCCCCCCCCACCCCCAGCCTTTAGAACTAGGGTAAAAAAAATCCAAGTTACTATTTATGAAGTGCCCACTCTGTGCCAGGTACAGCAACCACACAAAAGATAGATATTACAGGGACGTTCCTGGTAGTCCAGTGGTTGGGACTTCACTGCAGGGTGTGCAAGTCCGATCCCTGGTTGAGGAACTAAGATCCCACATGCCACGTGATGTGGCAAAAAAATAAAATAAAAAAAGATAGTATTACAGATGCTCAAGTCCTCGCAGCTAGCAATTAAATGGTGGAGCATGATTGGAGCAAGATCCAGTTCCTCTGACAGCAAAACCCACTCTTGTCACTCTGCCCTGTTCACAGAGTTGTCAAACTGTGGGTCACACAAGCATTCCAGGAAGAAACAAGGCCGCCTCTGAGCTTGGAGCTTTTCAAAATTGTTGCCTTTGCTTTCAGTTCACAGAAGGCGCCTTGTTGGATGGGCTCTACTGGAAGACGCAGCCCAGCAACAGAACGGAAGCCGACAACCGAAGTTTCATCTACTATGAGAACCTCCTGTTAGGGGTACCACGTATACGGCAACTCAGAGTCAGAAATGGATCCTGTTCCATCCCCCTGGACTTGAGAGATGAGATTAAAGAGTGCTATGATGTCTACTCGGTCAGCAGTGAAGACCGGGCTCCGTTCGGTCCTAGAAATGGAACTGCGTAAGTGTCTGTGGCTTGTGGACCTGGGCCCTGGCTTCTCATGGACATTCATTCCGTCATTTTCTGACCCCTTCACCAAGGAGAATTTGCCTTTAATGCTTATATTTAAGGCTGTGGCAAAACTTTGGCTTCTCAAGTTTTCTCTACTTTTTACATGCTTCAGCTTCCACATATATATTTTTCAAAAGGCTTAATTATTGACCCCATCCCCACAGGCACAAAGCTACTTGGGTCTTCAGAGGTTCCTTTTAAGATGCCTGGATCCTGTGTTTATAGATCTAGTGCCATGATTCACTAGATGGTTACTAGGAAGTTCTTTTGATACAGAAATTCTTTTTTATTAGCTGTTAGAAATAAATTTGTGTTTCGAGTACAATTATTTAAAGTGTATAATAAGTTTTTGAGGCAGTTTTTCTGTCTGGTTTAAAACCTGTCCTCAAATGTGTGTTTATGATTTTGAGTACATATCTACATTGTGTGTATTTGCAGGGATTTTTTTAGTGTTCTTTGATAACCATACTTAAAACATCTTGTGTATCAAGGGAGGGCAGTCATTATTTCTAGAATTATTATAAAAAGTGAGAAGAGCTCTCAGACTGTCCCAAGGTGGATCTCTTGGGTCACGGGCCCTGGGTAAGTCACTATGGTTAGAATTTTCTTCTAAGCTTTATTACACTCTTTGAGTTTCTCTAGATCCCTTTCTTGGAAACCAAGACACCAGAATCCGTATTAGTTGACACACTTGCGGGCAAACACCTTTTCTGTAACCAGGTTCTTTGTCATTCATCCAGTGCACACCCTCTTTAATGCCCCGGCCTGTAATAAACAAAATATTACACATCAGATTTAGAGTAAAGGGACTGAATCCTCAAAACACAATTTTTCCAGGTTGTGAAAAATGATTTTGTTCTCTAATGCTCCGTTTTCTAGTTCCTGCAAAGTATAAGCATGTGTTTAAACTGTGGCTCCTTATCTCATATTTTTATTTATTTATTTTTTCTTATCTCATATTTTATTTCATGTCTTGATAAGAGAGATGTATGCAGCCTCTACTCCATGCCAGGTGCTATTTAAAAAGTGAACTCATGCATTGTCTCCTCTACTTTTCACAGAACAACTTTGACATAGGTGTCAGTTCCACTTTATGGATGAAAAGATGGAGGCTCACTTACCCAAAGCGTTTCCGCTAGTAAATGGAACCATGCTAGGATTTAACCAGCTTGACTCCAAAGTGTTTCTTCTGTGATACCACATTGCTTCTTCCATACTAATTGTGTTACTCTGGTGGTTGCTGTTGCCCTAAGCTTCCTGTCAGAATTCAAGCTTCTTGATGGCAGGGACTCTGTTTTGTTCAACTAGTATCTTTCCAAAGCTTTGAACAGTACCAAGTACATCCAAAATGTTCAGTAAATACCTGTTGGATACACAATGAATTAGTGATTTTCCATGCAGGGTGGGCTATGAAGGGGTCCTTCCTGTGTAAATACACACATCTAAACCATCCCTGGTCCTGCCAGAATCTAAGTTATTCCCATTTTGCCTTCCCTTCATCACCATACTTCTTGAAAGAAGAGTCTTCACTGCTTCTTCCTTTTCATTACCATTGATTCACACCCTAACGCTTAAGCCTTTGCTTTTGCCATCTCTCTTGGAAGCTATTACTGGGCTTGTTCTATTTGCCGATCTGCTGATCTATTACCAGCCTAATCCTCATCAACCCCTCTGCAGGATATGGTCTTGTTGATTGCTTGTTCTTTTGACTTTGGTGAGTGATAGTGAAATAGAGTTTCTCTTAATTCTACAACTCCCTTCCTCTCTCTTATTTCCAGGTTCTATATTCAGATCTCTATCTTTTCTTTCTTTATACTCTCTCCTTTGGTATTCAGATGGCTCCCATTCTCTTCTCTGTTTGATGATTCATTGTTTCTCCAACAAATATACTGAGTGTTAACATGTGCCAGGCATGTTCCCAGTGAATTCTCCCTTTTCTAGAAATGCCCTTGGTGCTGGCTGGAGTGAAGAAGCAATGTTCTGTCACTGCTAACATTCGAGTGATAGAGGATGAGTCTGCATGCTACCTGTAGCTCCTGTCATTCAAAATGCCCCAAACTGAACTCATCACTTTCTTGTTGAATCTGAACTCTCTCCTGTACATGGCACCACCATCTTTGCATTGCCCGTAAAGAGACTCAAGTCATTTTTCAGAGGTCTCCTCTCACTTGCTCCAAGTTCCAAATCAGTGCCAGGTTCTGTTGATAGTCACTGCCGTGGCCGTGTCAGTTCTCCCTTTTCCTTCCCACCTCACTGCTCTAGTTCAGGCCTCATTGCCTCTTGGTTCTTGTAGGGACAGCTGCCTCAGCTGTGCTGGGGTCCACGGGACCACCCCAGGTTCAACAAGTTGCTCAAAGAGCTCCCTGATTCAGCATATATTCACAGCTACAGTTTATTGCAATGAAAGGATATATGCAAAAGCAGAGAAAGGGACAGGCATGTGGGGCACAGTCTGGAGGAAACCAGGTGCAGTTTGCGAAGGTCCTCTCCTAGCGGAGTTGCGGGGACACGCTTCCTTCCTCCAGTAACACACTGTGACAACTCATAGGAAATGTTGTCTGTTCAAGGTGCTCATCGGAGACTTGGTGCCTGCCCTATTTTACTGGGTGCTGGTCACATAGGCAGGCTCTGCCTGCCACATCCTCAAATCCCAGACTCCCAGAAGCAAAGCAGGCATATGCAGCATAAGCTACCTTGTTTGTGTAGAAGCCTAGGTACCTCAAGCCACTGTTTCTGGTCAGAGCAAGTGTTTTATCAGTGTAGGGAGCTATTTACCACCTAAATTCCATATACCAACTGAGGACCAACCTTGCAAGCAGGGCTTTTTAAGAAATGGTGTTCTAAGACCCGCTATGTTGACTCTTTTCTGCCCATGAATTCTCTGTTCCTCACCACGTCAGGCTTGTCCACAGCTACCAGAGTAACCCTGTTCTATGCCTCCCAGAAACCTTCTCTTCTGTGACCCTGTGAGGCCTGCCCCTCACTGCCTGACCACAGTCTATCTTTCAGCCTTCTCTTCTTCATCATATGGGAGCCAAACCAAACTACTGGCAGATACCTTGTACTTCCTTGGCTCTGAAAGGCTTGGGCTTAAAAATACCATCCCCATCTCCCTGTCTGAATCCTGCTTACCTTCCACAGCCTATGTTCAACATGTTTTCTTCCCAAATCCTTCTCTGATTCACATTTCTCTTCATCACTGAAGCTTCAAAGACTAGCTTCCCTCAGATTGGTCCAAGAAATCTCTCTATGCTGCTTCTTTGGTTCTTATTATCTGCTACCTTGTATCTTCATGGTTTAATTACAGCTTATAAATTTGGGAGAGAAAGGATCTTGGTTCATCATTCTATCCTCATTAATGCCAAAGGATCATCTGCTTCCCAAGAGCCTCTGTAAATGTCTGTGGATTAAATTACTGATGCTCTGTGGAGTCTCACTTAGTTCAGTTGCTGCCAGTGGTACTTGATGAATTTGTACCTGTTTTGGCTAGAATTTTTGGGAGGCCTCAAGTCATCTAGTCCCAAAGTTACCCTGTGAAGGCAACCATATCAGCTGAGGACTAATAGAATAGACCTCGGAATACAGACAGTTCTGGGGTAGGTTTCTGACTTCACTGTAAAAAGATTGGAGACAGAGCTGACCTCACTAAGCCTCAGGGCCCTTATTCCTAGAAGGGGGGTAATAGCTATTTGAGAATTATGTAAGAAAACACAAAGCACTGTGGAAAGCACATTACCCAGCTTGATGAGACTTGCATTTATTTTTTATCAATACCTATTCTATCTTACCAGGAACCAGTTATCTCTGTAATTGCTCCAAGTGTTCCATTGATTTTACCTGTTTGTTTTGTTTTTTAATTAGTTGGATCTACACAAGTGAAAAAGACTTGAATGGGAGTAGCCACTGGGGAATGATTGCAACTTATAGTGGAGCTGGTTATTACCTGGATTTGTCAAGAACAAGAGAGGAAACAGCCGCTCAGGTTGCTAACCTCAAGAAAAATGTCTGGCTGGACCGAGGAACCAGGGCAATTTTTATTGACTTTTCAGTGTACAACGCCAACATTAACCTGTTCTGCGTGATCAGGTGTGTATGAAGAGCACTCATTCCTTCCGGTTCTGTGTATTTGTAAAAACATCCTAGTCTGGATTTTAAACCAGAAAACCATTGCCTGCAGTTGTCTCCATGAGAGTGTCAAGGATCAGAACTGATAACAAGGAAGGATGAAAACCAAAAGCTTATTGGGATGGGGACATTTAGGGGAAAGGAGTTAGGTTCCCTGAATATTGCAAGTTAGGAAGAACCTTAAGTCTGGTCCAAGTTTATCCCAAAGCTGGAACTTTCTCAGATAAAGCACTGTGTTTTGCTAGCATTTATCCTTTCCCATTATGAAGATGCTCTGTTACCAAGGAGCCCTGGCATCAAAGCTTGTCTCACTTTCCTGAGTTTCCCAGTCTCATACAATGCCCCTGCTACCACAACACAAGCACAGTAGTCAGGGGCTGTGCCTGGGTTGAGCAGGATGCCTAGGTATCTGCTCCCACTTAAAAAGATTTATCAAAGACACATAAAGTTCCTTCTACCGATTCTGTGACGTCGCCATCGCGACCACTCTGCTAATAGTGAGGAAACTAACAAAAGATCTCACTAGCTTGTTTGGGCCTCTCCTTCATCCATTCATTCAACAAACCTTTATTAGACACTTAGTATATGCCAGGCACTGTTCAAATCTTTTGGCATGCATCAGTGAACAGAATAAATTTCCCTGTCCTTGTAGAGCTCGCATTCAATCAGGAGGAGATAATAAATGATAAACAATAAACCAAAGAAGCAAATAGCATGTTAGAGGGCAGTGTGCTATAAAAAAGCAGAACTCTGGAGATTCAGCATCCACCCACTTTAATCCTCCTTGTGCACATGGTGCAAGGTGCAAACACTGCCAACATGAATTACTTGCATGTTTGTTTGTGTTGTCTGTGTTGTGTGCTCGATTGCCCAGTCGTGTCTGACTCTTGTGACCCCACCAGGCTCCTCTGTCCTTGGAATTTTCCAGGCAAGAATACTGGAGCAGATTGCCATTTCTTGCTTCAGGGGATCTTCCCAACCCAGAGATCAACCCACATCTCTTGAGTCTCCTGCCTTGGGAGGCAGATTCTTTACCACTGCGCCATCTGGGAAGCCCTGCACATATGTTTACCCACCAGATAATAAGAATAAATTGTTATAGTAGCTTTATTTTTGAGACTAAACTCAAACTCTACATTATATAGCCAAGTGGATTTTCCCAGAATTTATATCTAACAACTTTTATCACATTAAATCACATTGTAATTTACATTAAATCAAGTAATAGATATTACTAGAAATGAACGAAAATTTGCTGCAATTATTATTGAACATCTAATGAATCTAGTGAGAACAGAAAGAGGATAAACACAAGCAAGCAACTCTGATTGACATTTAAGGAAGTAACATATATATAGAAGGTATAAATGAATATGTCTCACTTCCTTCCCACACTTCAAGAGTGAATCTTTTCAAGGCAGTTGCTTCATTTTTCTGCATTGTTGCCTCAGTATCTGGAGGGGTTGACCATGCAGAACCAGAACAGGCAGAGAGACATGACTCAGCACACAGAGGCCACTTCCTGCCCTTGCGAGTTTACACTGAGGCTGTCACAAGGCTTTTCATTTCAGTATTGCTCTCTGGTTTGTGGTTCTCACTCCTACTCTCTAGCACATCAAATAGGAAGGAAACAGGATACTGATACTATGAAGGAAGGAAAATGTTTCACGTTGCTTTGACCAATTCTAATTTGCTATAGTCCCTGCGTGTACTTGAGTGTTGCTCATGCTTGAGCCTTAGATACTCAGGTTCTAGACGTCCTGTCCTGTCCATCCTGTAGTGGGAGAGATAGTTATGCCTAATAGCTGACTTTATGTCTTTTAAAAAGTCTTAAAGTTAAGGGTCTAGAGAGTCTATTTCTAGTGTAAAGGGAAATTGTACCATTAAGTGAATCATTTTACCTTCTCACTGTGACACCTGCAAAGGTGAGTTTGGCAAAGACGCATCTTCATTTCAATTATGATAAAGCACCAAAGACCAGTGCCTTCAGTGTGAGTGTAAAAACATATGTTACTGATTCAGACAATCAGACATTTACTAAGCACCAATTCACTATAAGGTTCTAGGAAGTTCCAATAGCAGAAAGGTTTTCCTAAGCAAATAGTCAATGCTGATTCACCAAATGCATGAATGAGAAACTCGGTCCCTTTCTTTATCTGTATACAAAACAGACATCCTACTTCTCAGCTGGGCCATAGGTGTTTTGAAAGATGACACAAACTTCTTATGTTCTTCATGGCCCATTTGAATGACTTACATTTAATAGAAGTCTGAGAAAGGCTTGTTTGATTAATTTCTGCATTTAAAAAGCAATTATACAGCATTCTGAGTAGTATGACTACCAGAAAAGTAAATGGGAGAGTGAGGAGAAATAATCTCTTTGGTCTGGAAGGATTTGGGAAGACAAGATTTGTTCTTCTTGTGACACGGAATTCTACAAGGAGGGGGTTACTGGCTGTGATAAGAACATTTTGTCACTTGTTTGGAGTGACTTGTGGTGGTCATCCCAAACTAGGATGACTAGGGTTTCCCAGATGATGCTAGTGATAAAGATCCCACCTGCCTATGCAGGAGATGTAAGAGTTGCAGGTTTGATCCCTGGGTTGGGAAGATCCCTTGGAGTAGGAAATGGCAACCCACACCAGTATTCTTGCCTGGAAAATCCCATGGACAAAGGAGGCTGGCGGGCTACAGTCCATGGGGTTGCAAAGAGACACGATTGAGCGCACACACACAATTGGGGTGACTTGTGGTTGCAGTTTTATTACCTTCTAGTGTAGGGACAGAGTAAATGATGTTCTTCCCTGACTGCATCCATGTGTTGTTTTTGATGTTATTGTTTAATTGTTCTTTTTACAATGCAGGTTACTGATCGAATTCCCAGCAACAGGAGGTGTGATCCCATCTTGGCAATTTCAGCCTGTAAAGCTGATCCGCTATGTTACAACTTTTGATTTCTTCCTGGCAGCCTGTGAGATTATCTTTTGTTTCTTTATCCTTTACTATATGGTGGAAGAGATATTGGAAATTCGCATTCACAAGCTACACTATTTCAGGAGTTTCTGGAATTGTCTGGATGTTGTGATCATCGTGGTAGGTTGGAGAACAACACCAAATCTCCTCTCTGTTATAGAAGCGTGTTAGAGTCTCTGCTGTCCTCACTATTGTGGGTCTTTATCTTCCCGAAGGAGAATCTAAAGTTCTCCTCTGTGATAACAGCTTCAGTGTTCCTAATTGTCTCATTTTGCATGAGTAACCCTTCTGCATATGAAGTGGAGAGGCATTTGCAATAGGCTGTTGTTTGGCCAAACTAATAAGAAGAATAGCTTAGTAATTCATATTTGGCTTTGGCATGCCATATGAGATGTGGGAGAGATTACAATGTTTTGTTTATTCTGTTTTGGTAGTGGTGTAATAGGTACATTTGCAAAATCCTACACATGATAGAATTTTAAATATTTGGATAAAAATAAGTACAAACAGAATTGTAACACTTTCTTATCACTTGCATAGGAGTTTTAATATTTTATTTCTTGTTGATATCATGGAAGTTGAGACTAGTTTTTTGGCTCAGCAGCCACAGAATTTTGCAAGTATTTTCTTGGAAACTTGCTTCCCTATGCTATTGTTGTTATTTTTTTTTAACTCTTAGTACTGACAAGACAACAATTCAGACAGTGTGCTTTTATAAGTACAGGAAACAGTTACTGGAACCCTACTTCTCCTTTGAAACCTTTTCTGACCCTGTAGAAATAGGGCATACTTTCTGTGAAGCTTATATCAGAAAAAGAAATTTCTTCTGTAGATAGAGATGAGAATCTCAAAACTTGGAGTCACATAATGACCCAAACTCTCATAAATTCTCTTTCTTCTCTTTTCTCTCTCATTCTCTATTTTGAGGGAAGAGTCTCAAGGAAATTCAGTGTTTTTCTATGATACGATATTGATGGGCTTCCCTGGTGATTCAGCTAATAAAGAATCCGCCTGCATTGCAGGAGACCTGGGTTCTATCCCTGGGTTGGGAAGATCCCCTGGAGAAGGGAACGGCTACCCACTCCAGTATTCTGACCTGGAGAATTCCATGGACTGTCTCGTCCATGGGGTCGCAAAGAGTCAGACACGACCAAGTGACTTTCACTTCACTTTACTTCCGTATTTTTATAAACATTTGCCCTGGGCAGAGCTAAAACAAAGGACACCTAGTGAGAGTTAGTAAAAGTTATTTTTAAATTCAGTCAGCCATTTTCTTTCAGCTAAGTCTATGGAGAAAACACTTATCAGTGTATTCCAAAAAGCTCAAAGGAAATATTCCTACCACCAGTGCAAAAAATACTAGGTCAAGACTGGGACTCCTTTACAGAGAAGAAAAGGAAGGTGGTGAGGTGGTCTTTTTCATCTGTAATTGGCAGCCAATCAGGTCTTGACTCTGATAATCACCAAGACAGCCGTCCCAGTAAGGGCTGATGAAGTGGTCTGTGACCATGAGAAGAAAGAGAGAATGAACAGCAAAGGTCACGGCACTTGCCACAGCCCAGCTGCCCTGGATTCGGGATCTATGTGAGGGCCAGACATTTATGGTTGACCCTTAGCACTTTCCACACATACACGTCCATCCAGAGGTGATGGATGCAAGTAGGGCCCAGTATTCCCCTCAAACCTGGTTTTATAGCCCAGAACCAAAGCGGATATGAAGAGTCGTATGGTCGTGAGTTAAAGGACAGAAACAGGCAAGGGGCCCTCTGGGCTACATCTTCCCACTGCAAGCTTCTCAAGCCCTCTGTGCCCATCATTCCCGCCGTCTAAGACCAAGCTCCTCCTTTCTTCTCACAAGCACTCCTTTTAATATGTCTCGATTTACCCTTCACCTGTGTTGTGTGATGTCAGCTTCTTCGAAGGTTTTTGTACTATTTGTCTTTGTGTGTTTATTTGCCCTTGAACCAGAGTATAAGTTTCTCGAGGACAAGGTTTGTACTTCTTACTTCCATTTGTTCCTCGTGATCCCTACCACAGTGCTGTAGGTTTAATTATCTATGTATTTGTTGAATAAAGGAAAGGATAGATGGCTAGAGAGTGAGGAAATAGCCCCACAAATGAAAACAGAGAGTGAGATGAGGCCTGAGAAAGCAGAAGAGTAAGTGATTTAAAGGAAGGTGGCAGAAAAAACAGAAGGCGTTCCTGTGTGATTTGTTTTGTAATGAAGTGACATCTCGGGTGTGTGCACACACACGTGCTCTCCTGAAATTCTGTTTCTAACTAAGGAAGTGCAAACAGTGTATGTTCCCTTTTTATGGCAGTGTTTACTGCTTTCTCTCTGGGTGTGTGAGTGACTTTTATGAATGCCATTGGGTGAATAGAGTGGTGAGCCCTAGAACTAATACACTGGTGAAGGAAAATAAACTAGTGATTTTAAGGTGAGCTATAGATTTCTAGAACACTGTAATAAAATCTTTATTTAATCTTTTGTTTTCCAGCTATCAGTGGTCGCTATAGGAATTAACATATACAGAACATCAAATGTGGAAGTTCTGCTACAGTTTCTAGAAGATCAAAATACTTTCCCCAACTTTGAGAATCTGGCCTACTGGCAAACACAGTTCAACAACATAGCTGCTGTCATAGTGTTTTTTGTCTGGATTAAGGTAATTTATAAATTTCACGTTCAGATTTTTAATATTTTTTCTTCTTTTTGTTAGTGTGAGTCACAGAAAGTGTTGAAGGACCTGAATTTGCTTCTGTGGCCAAATTGAAGTAACCAAAGCTGCTCCATGTATTATGACTGAAACAAACGAGCAGGACTCTCATGATCGTTTATCTTCACTGTTGAATGAGGCTCCTGGTTTCTTGCACTCTTGCAAGAATGTATTTGTAGGTTTTGTTTAATAAATGTATTAAGAGCCCTTTTCAGTGTGTCTGCTGGCCTAGGGCACCTGGCTATACAGAGACAGAGACAGGTTCGAATTTTACCTGATGTGGGGTGACCAGGTGAAGGAAAAGAACTAAGAAGGGGGAAGGGTGGGGAAATGGAGGGGAGAGAGACTGCATTGGAAATGTTCTCTGGAAACATTGCCTCCTTTCCAGGTGGAGGTCTTAGGGAAGCTTTACCTAGAATTGAGATTGGACAGACACCTCCTCCAAGTAGTGCCTTCAGGACTCATTTCCTTCTTCTCCTAAAGCGTCACGTGCATTTCCTTGTATGTGAAAGCGTGAGTCATGTCATATACAATAAGCCTCAATTCTGGAGATGCAGGAAATTTTAGTTCTTAGACAGCTGCCAGACTGTCACCAGTTAAGTTTTGTGATTGTCCATCCAGATAGTAACTGCTATTAGTCACAAGTGACTAGATTTTAATTTAAAATTTAAAGTTGTATTGAAGAGCACCTTTATAGAAGGGACTTTCCAACAGTTACTTATTTTTTGGAATGGTATTCATAGCTGGAAGGCCTGAGATTTATCAGGGGGTTTAGACCTTGTCCTGAGTCTCTCATGCCATTTTTTCATTTACATATTTGTTCAAGAGAAACCATCACTAACATACCAAGCCATTATCACAAACTGTAATAATAATCACAATCTCATAGAAATACTGCTGGGAGCTGTATTAAGTAATGTTACAACAACCATCAAAAATGTTTTGTTATGGCCAGAAACAGTTTATAAGAGGTCTTTAAGTAAAATGCTAGATATTTTCTTTCGGTATGTGCCTCAGGCTGAGTGTTTAATTTAGTGCTTCACCTGTGAATATTTCACTCCCAAGACCATGGGAACCATTAAGTTCTTTAAGGCAGGGATCAGAACTCTACTTCTAATGGATCTCTCCACGTCCTTCCACCAGGGCTCCTAGCTAGAACTGTGTGGGATTCATGCCCTCTAGGCTGGAGCTGCCCAATTTGGGCAGCGTCCTCAATGCCTTGTCTACAAAAATGTGCAACGTGGCTGTGCAGTCAGAGCCTGGTGCAGATCCTTACTCTGTACCCTGGCCAATGCCTGGCACACAGTTGATGCACATTAAATAACAGTTAATAATATTCAATAAGTATTTTCTGGAGTTTTTTTTAACTAGTGTTTTTTTTTAGGTTAACTCTTTTTGTTTTTGTTGGACTATAATTAATCTACAGTGTGTTAGTTTCAAATGTGTAGCAAAGTGATTCAGTTATATTTATATTCAGATTCTTTTCCATTATTCCTAGAGAAGGGAACAGCTACCCACTCCAGTATTCTGGCCTGGAGAATTCCATGGACAGAGGAGCCTTGCAGGCTGCAGTCCATGAGGTTGCAAAGAGTCACACATGACCGAGCAACTTCCACTTTTCCATTATAGGTCATTGCGAAATATTGAGTATTGCTCCCTGTGCCTTACCTAGCTAGTTTTCATTTGTGGGTTTTTTCCCTTTTATTTTAGTCTTTCTAGGGGAAAAATATCAATGATCATTTTAATTATAATTAAACTTGTTTTCTCTGTGTTTTAACCAACATGTGAAATATAAGTGACATGAGGGCAGGGGCTTTGCTCTGTTCACTGGTGTATTCCCATCTCCAAGAACAATGCCTGGTATATGGTAGTCCCTCAACAAATGGGATAATATAAGTTGCTGGATTTGAAAAAAAAAAAAAAAAAAACACATCTTTTTTGTCTCTCTCTTTTTTTGTTGTAAAATATACGTAAAAAGTCTACCATTTTAACTACTTTTAAGTGTATAATTCAGTGGTATTAAGTATCTTCACAGTGTTGTGAACCATCACCACCCTGCATTTCCAGAACTTTCTCATCATCCACACTGCAACCTTTTTATCCGTTCAACACTAACTCCCCATTTTCCTCTATCCACTCAACACTAATTGTTTCTCGTTTTCTGCAGCTCCTGGGAACCTCTATTCTTCTTTCTGTCTCTATGAATTTCCCTACTCTAGGTACCTCATATAAGTAGAATCATGTAATATTTGTCTTTTTGTGTCTGGCTTATTTCACTTTAGCACAGTGTTTTCAAAGTTCATTCATGTTATAGCATGCATCAAAATTTCATTCTTTTTTAGGGCCAAATAATGATCCGTTGCATGTATATACCACATTCATCTGTGGTATATTTTGTGGTAATGGGTTATGTGGTATATTACCCATTCATCTGTGTATATTTCCCCTCTCTTTTGCAGCTCTTCAAATTTATCAACTTTAACAGGACCATGAGTCAGCTCTCTACAACCATGTCTCGGTGTGCCAAAGACCTCTTTGGCTTTGCAATTATGTTCTTCATTATTTTCTTAGCATATGCTCAGTTGGCATACCTTGTCTTTGGCACTCAAGTTGATGACTTCAGTACTTTCCAAGAGTGTATGTAAGTATATATGAAATTAAGAAGACAAATTTAATCAGAGAAAACACTGCCTTCTCAAGGTTAAAGAAACCTTCATGGTGGCTGTGTAACTACCAAGTGTTTAAAAGTAGTGGTTTAAAATGAGAATTAATTCTCTTTTCAAAAACATTAACCCACCAATGCAATTATGACAATAATTTCTGAAATGCTAATGTTTAAAATAGAGCCTAAAAATACCATAGTAAGATAGAGAATAACAGTTATCATAAACCAGCTCTGTCCCAAAGAATGAGGTCTTCTCAACACTAAATGCAGATGGTAGCATTTAAGACAATTTGCCTCTATTTTTATACCTATCAAATATTGTTGCCGTACATTTAAACTTCAGCTTATTTTCTAAGAAAAAAAAAGCTATTTCTAATATTCAAGGAGAAGCACAAACCAATACAGAAATTTTCAGGTTTTGTCCCAAAATTCATAAACATAATATTAGAAATAGGTAAAGTAGCCAGTATCAGACTTCCATGGCCTGTACAAAGAAGTTAGTTAGGAAAGATGATGGTCATGATAATAGAAGTTAATAGGGCTTTGTGTACAAGAATGCCTAAATAATGGTACTGTTTCATGAAAGTTGGGAATGGAAACAATTTTACTGATTAAGACCCATTATCTGGCAACACACAGCAGTTCTTGACCCCACTTTAAGTGCATTGAGAATATTGGATCTTCAAACACATACAATTTTGGCTATCCTTCAAAAATCTTTTTTTCTTAAGAGATTTTAAATTCATATGCAGGGTGACCATTGTGAAGATTTAGAGTTGTCATCTTTTACCTAGATTATGTATTAAATTCTTATAGTCAATTGCTTTATAAGTCATCTAATAATAATTATTATGTTTTCTTTTTAACCAAATGAAAACAACATATTTTGCATGAAAGCATATTATTTTTATTCTAGAAGGCTTTTAATTGCTCATATAAGTAGCAAGAGTTTTCCCAAGGGGTTGACAATCTTCTGTTATTTGGCAGCTTTCCACATTGATTTTTAAAAAAGGTCCAAAAGTATGAAATTATCTTTTGAGCAATGTTATGTCAAAAGAATGCTGGACACTCTTTGTTTTTGTATTGTGGTGTTGTGTTTTGTTTTGTTTTTATAGCTTCACTCAATTCCGTATCATTTTGGGTGATATCAACTTCGCAGAGATTGAGGAAGCTAATCGAGTTTTGGGACCAATTTATTTCACTACATTTGTGTTCTTTATGTTCTTCATTCTTTTGGTATGTACACTTTTGTTTATAGTGAGGTGATTTAAACTTCATAAATCACCATCATAAATCATCATCTCTTCTTTTCTTTCACACTGTATTCTCTATCAGTTTTTTAAACACCTTGAAAGTAGTAAAAAGTAAATATTAGAAAACATGTTTTGTTTTATTTCTCATTCATTCACAGTTTTAAGTCTTTACCAAATATCTTTTCCATGATCTTTCATCTATATATATGTACTCAATTTTAAAAAAAAGTAAATCAAGTGCAGACTTATAGTTACCTAAAATAGTGCTTTGCCTAAGAAGTAGAATATGCTTATACACTTTTTTTTTTTTAACACAAATGTCAGCACTTTCATGATCACTTGCTTGCATGACTTTTCATTTCTCTCCTTCTTCTTTTCTTTTTTAAAAATAGAAAATGACAGAGCAAGCCAGATGCAGGGTACCAGGAGTGACCTTTGAGTGAATTGTTGCTTGTCTAGGTCAAGATAGGTTGTTTTAACTTATTCATGTTTCATATACCTAGAGACTGCATGCAAAAAATATTTCAAATTTTATTTAAAACTAAATCTCACAATGAATGGAAGTTGTTTTAAATTTTATTTTCAAAAATATTCCTCTTATTCTCTTGGTTTGGTACAAATTCAGATTTTTAGCATTTTGGCCTTTAAGTTTTTTTGAACGGCATTTTGTGCTTCATCTTAGCATTTATTTATTTATTTAACATTTATTTGTCCACTCCACTAAGTATTAAGTTAGCTTAACCTGGGCTGTGGGTATTTTTCATTTTAAACACTATCACTTAAGATTTTCCTTATATTAACTATATCTTAAGAAAAAACAATGTTTCCATTTTTAATTGATTTTGTAAAGATCCTTTGTATAAAGTTCATTAATTCAGTTGTAGGAGCTCCAGAGTTGGTCCAGGTATTTAGTGGTCAAGTATATGGTGTTTACTGATTGAAAATTAGATGTACTTTAATTGGACTGAAGGAATCAGGAATAGCATTTATATCTTGCTGTCTGTACATATCATGATTAGTTTTAAACTTAAGCCCCTTAAAAGTTTCTGTTTCCTGTCATATATCAAAGAAAAAAATAGAAGAGTAAGCCTTTGTCACTCTCTTACATTAGTAATATTTTGAATTCTGAAGCATCTGAATCCCAGAGTCTCTACTAAGAGAACAGAAGTCAGGAATTAAGAGTTCTGCGGCAGACCCTTTAGTTGACTTCAGGCCACTAAGTTTTCTCTGTACATCAGTCTGCCAGAGAGAGACATGATCATGGCAATTGGAAATGCTCAAATGTGGACATATTTGAATGTTGGCTTCTAACAGGCAGTGCCTCCTAAATTGTTCAGTCATTTTATCAGATCAATGCCTGAAACATGAAAAGCTCTTAGTTTTTGTCTTTATACTGAAATATTTATTTGTACTACTTCACGAAAAGGAATTGTTCTCCCTGTACCCTCCAGAGAGAGGGGAGGCTACTGTCAATACCAATCTTTTTTTTTTATTCCCTGTAAATGGCAAGCCAAGGGCAGGGCTGATCACCATTCTGAGATGACTGCCAAGTGTTAATCTATTGCCCTCACTTAAGAAACCACAGTGGTGTGAGCTGGAGCAAAAGCCCCTCCATCAACAAGGAAAGACCTCCTATTCAAAGTCCGCCCCTCAATCAAGTGACACAGAATGGAAAGGCCATGAACTTCCTCTCCCCACACCTTCCAAGAACCATTCTAGCCACTTTCCATTTTTTTAAATCTCTTCAGAAGACGCACACTATAATCCATTTCAACTGACATTTGCAGGCATTGGTTATTGATCATTTGGAAAAGAGACATAAAACATTAGACGCCTGTGTGGGAAGAACGAAGGTGGGTGACAGTCCACCAACTGCAGCTGTCTGCCCTTATTATTGAGCATTAAGCCACAAACTTCTGTGTATTTTATATTCTGTTCTCATTTCTGATTCAGAATCCTAAATGATATTCCTCCTTAATTCATAGAGATTTAGTAGCTCATTAAAATAATGGAGCTCTGATTTGTTTATTCATCAGTCATCAAGAAATATTTATGGAGCCACCACATTTCAGGCAATATACTGGGTACTGGGGATGCAGGTAGTAAGGAAAATAGATACCAACCCTCCTCTTAGACGATTCTGTGGACTTGTATGGAAAACAGACATAATACACAGCTGTATAGTCACAAACCATAGTTACATGCTAGAAAGGAAAACCAAAGGGAGAACATGTTAAAGAAGGACCTTGTCAATTAGGTGTGATACTTTGAGAAAATCCACTGGAAACAGGATTGGAAATGCAAGTCAGTATAGAGGGGGAGGGAAAAGTCAGGAAAATGGACTAACCACTACTGAATGATAATAATAGCTGTAAATAATGGAGCTCCTGCCATCTGTTAATTCTGTCCTAAGTCCTTTACATAGATGAACTCATTAATCCTTACCACAGATCTGTAGTGGAGATGCTACTATTTCTCCCATTTTATAAATGCAAAAACAAATAAATTTTAGAATGAAGAAGGGAAGAATGAATATAGTCTTGGCAGTGCCAAGATAGAAACCCAAGTTTGCTTGCCTTCAAAGTCTGTGTCTTTTCCACTGAGCTTTTCTTGACTATCTTTTCTGCTAGGCCTACCATCTTTCTATTTGCAGAGATCTTTTTAACTACTTTAAATATGTTCTGCAAACCTCAACTATTATAACAGTATTTGAAATAAGCATAGACTCCACTTGTCTGGCTTGACTACTGAAATTTGAGAACCTATTTAGAGTTCTACACCTCTAATAATTTACGTCAAGTGAAAAATGTACAGAACATAGATAAGCAAAAGTAATAAAATACCCCCACCATTCCTAGGTAAATACATTAATATTTTGTTGTATTTCATTCTTGTCTCTTTTTGAAAAATATTGCATTTGTAAGTAAGAATATATATTGCATTTTTATTTGCCATAACAAAGGAAAAACTAATTTTCCCAAAGAATTTGGTAGCAAAACTATTAATTGATGACTTCTTGAAACAGATTGTTTTAAAAAAAAGGTCAAATGTGTCAAGTTTTAGATTGATGTTTACAAAATATATTTAGGTTTCTTCTTTAATCTCTAAATTTCTTTGATTTACAAACAGAATATGTTTTTGGCCATCATCAATGATACTTACTCTGAAGTTAAATCTGATTTGGCCCAGCAGAAAGCTGAGATGGAACTCTCGGATCTTATCAGAAAGGTATGACAAGCCCTAATTCTCAGAATCATTTTATTTTCTACATGAAATAAATGTTGTTTCAGCCAGATTGCCAGATCAACATGATCCACTGACACCATTTAAAATAAAGAGTAGGTTGCTATGTTCCAGGAATAAGTTAAATGTTCTCTACGTTGGAGATAGGGATAGATACACTGCTATCTTGGATTTAAATTCTGGGAATCCTTTAATGCCCTAGAATTGAATTCTCAATAATCTCTTGCCTCTTAAGAGCTTAGCTGCTGGGTTCATCCTCTTTATTTATTTTGACACCTTCTCTAGTCAGCTCTCACTTTTAGATCCAGAGTTCAGAATAAACGGGAAGAGAAGATTATATAAAGACATTTCCCCTTCTTCTATCTTAATTTTGATTTTTTAAAAAAGAAAAGTTTTAGAGGCAAATATTTTGTTGTTCACACTTTACCCTTGACCTTCCAGGGAAGTTTTAAAATAGTCAAAGGAAGAAGTCCTTGGATCAAGTCCACAGCCTAATGTCCTGAGAACTTTCACCTACGCACCTTCTCAGGAAGTGTTTAATTGTTAAATGGAAGGGCAGGACAGGAAAGCTGGGCAACTTTGTTCTTCTCCATGTGACTTCTTGTGACTTTTCATTTGAAGTATAAAACTTCAGCAACAACAAATAACTACATCTGAAGTGCACAGCTTGTTGCCAGTCATCATCCTGCTGGATACAGTGGTTCCTTGACCATAATATTTTTCTGTTTGGTTCAAACCACAGGACAATGTTGTCTGTGAATCATGTTGAAACAGAGAATTTCCGCTTTGTAAAACAAAGACCCCTGGACAAGACCTAACATTTGTGTTATCCTGAATTTTACATAACAGTTGATTATATTCCAGCAAATCCCCAGGGTAATTACAAGCAGTCTTTACTGTGCTCTTTGGGTATGATGTGCACAATTTCAGTGATTTCAGTTAAATAACACCAGCCTTTCAGCACAGTTCAAATTTCAGTTATTGCAATATACTGACTGAGAAGTCACATACAGTACAAACTTCACTTTCAGTTATCACAGTATATTTCAGTTATCATAGCATGTTAACTGTGAATAATAACAGGAAGGACAAACTTCACTACCAGCTCTGTAAGTCATTACATAAATAACAAATGTGCCTCATCATCAGTGACTCATAATGTCACTTAGTCAAAGGTTGGTCCCTGAGCATCTGCTATTCAGTTTATGCACAAAGTTTATAGTCATATTGCCTCCTTATCTCCCAGTGATAAACCCATGTGACATTTTATAAATATGCATAATTAAAGGAGAGACTAGGCCAGCAAAGAAGAAAGTATAGCAAAGAAACAAAGAATGATAACACTGGAAGTGAAATTAAAAACATTGGATTTTTAGAAGAAATACGTAGCTGGCCATGGGAGTGTTGACATTGCTACCTCTCAAGAGCTTGAGAGCAGCCAGAAGGACTAGTGAAGGCATGTTTATCAACATAAATGAAGAAAGAGATTGTGACAAATAGGATGAAGATGTCTTGATGCTGGCAACTAATTTCACATTAAAGGGACTCTCAGAGATATTTCACGACTTTGGAAGTGCAAGGGATAAAATGTTGGAAGCTGATCCAGGTTAAGAAAGGGTTATAACTCATCAAGACGTAGAAAAGATGCTCACTTAATAGTGTATGTTATACAGTAACAACAAGAAGGCAATTATTATTTGGAGTACTCTGAATAAGTTTTTTATGAAGAAATAAAACTTCAATGTTTCTACTGTTTAAAATGTCAGTGTACTAAAATAATCATTTTACTCTTTTTTAAATTTCCTCATAGATTTGTAGCCTATACCAAGGGAGTTTTTAATGTTTTAACAAAAATTTCAAAGGTCACAGAACAGTCATAATTTTTCCCGTTGATTAATTAACATTGCTTCCCACAGTTGTACTGTCTTTTGTACAGCCCCGTGCTGCCCTGTATAGCAAGGACTGCTGTGTATAGTGAAAAATCCTCATCTCCTTGTTATTGAAGTGTTTTTACACTCATGAAAGGAAATTATCAACTGTAAGATAATATAGAAAATAATCTATGACTCAGGTTTCTTAGTTTTCTTAAGAAATATTGCACATTCCTACATACTCTGAGGCAGACAGCTGTGGAATGTACTGACTTTCGTCCTGTACACTAAACTTGAATACAAACCAAAAGATCCCTAGTTCTTCATTTACTGAAAGACCTGACTCCTCCCACATGAGCGTCATGGAAAACTCAGGATGCGTTTGTCATTCATCCCACCCACACCTGTTTTGTGGTCCATTTATGTCAGATACTGTTCTGGTCACTGAGTTTACAGTAGTTACCACTGTAATTGAAAGGCAGAACAAATGAAAAAGGAGGATAAACTAAAACAGTCTTTCTTTCCGGCAGGGTTACCATAAAGCCTTGATCAAACTAAAACTGAAGAAAAATACTGTGGATGACATTTCAGAGAGTCTGCGGCAAGGGGGAGGCAAGTTAAACTTTGATGAACTTCGGCAAGATCTCAAAGGGTAAGAATCTCAATTTGCCAGTGCTGGGAAAGTCCTTATGTAAAGATAAACCCTTAGTGCTAAGTCTCCTTCTAGCTCGAGTGCTCATAGAGACACGTTTGTTTCAGAGGTAAGTGTCTTTCTGGAATGTATTCTAAGAGGAGGACAGCCCTGACTCAGCAGTTTCTCCTTTCCTCCCACATGTCAGTGTGTCTGTGTTTGGGATGGATCGTGTGCATGGATGAGTTCATCTGTAACCTCTCACTAATTTCAGGAAAGGCCATACTGATGCAGAGATTGAGGCAATATTCACAAAATATGACCAGGATGGAGACCAGGAACTGACTGAACATGAGCACCAGCAGATGCGAGACGACTTGGAAAAAGAGAGGGTGGGTCTGGTTTAGGAGAACATGATTGGTTCAACACCTGCAATATTTCAAACAGCTTATTAAGTAGTGGGTTATTGGGAGCATATGTGTCTCTCTCTCTTTCCCTCTCTCTTTCCATTGATGTAGTAGTACCCTGCCTACTCCAAAAAGGATATATAACACCATAATATATTGAAATGTATTGTTTGCATAAATGTAGAAAAATAGAGTGAAGCAGAACAAAACTGAGATATAAAGGCAAACCTGAATGAAACTAAAAAACGCACTTCACAAAAAATATACTTTTTTTATTTTTATTTTTTAATTTATTAATTGGATGATAATTACTTTATAATGTTGGTTTCTGCTGTACAGAAACATGAATCAGCCATAAGCATGCATATACCCTCTCCTTCCTGAACCTCACTCCTGCTACCCACATCCCACCCCTCTAGGCTGTCACAGAGCACCAGGTTGAGCTCCCTGTCATGCCTAATAAGGTTGAGCAGCAGATTTAGCCCTAAGCTTTCTAGTAACCCATTTGAGGAAAACTTTGAGTAGTTATATACTTCACAGTGTCCATGAGAATGGGGAAAAAAGATTTCTCAGAAGAGATAAATTTAGTTGTTCTTTAAATTATCATGTATAATGAAATAAAACTAACCACTGCCTTCCATTTGAATATTTACTATGAAACTGTTAAAAATAAGCTTACATGAGCTTTTATAATCAGAAAAAATAATTTAAAGTTTTAACATTAACTTTAAAAATAAATAGTTAAACAAACCCCAGAAAATTCATGCTAATTGAAATACAGAGAATGCAAATGAATGTTATACAAAAGTTAGTTCCTATGAGGAGACAATATAGAACAGTGGTTTTGAAATGCTGCTCCACAAGACAATGCCCGTAAGTGGAAAAACTTCACCAGTCATAGTGAAGTATGAGCAAGAAGACAATGAATAATATTTTCACATGGCTGTATTTAGTCAAAATTCTTACTCTGAGATGGTATCCTTCCTTACTTCATAGCTATTACATGTGTTCACTTTTATGAAAAGGTGAAAACATATTTCTTCATTTACTTTTTTCTCTGCTTTTCTGTATTTTTACTGTTCTTTCTTGTCCAGACAAGGAGTTAGCAACTTCTTGCTGGTCATTAAAATCTATTTTGAACATTTGCCAATACGTGAAACTGAAAAGTGTGAGGATCACAGTCTGGTGTTAACCTCACAGGAATCCTAGGTAAATGGCACACACCCCTTTCCCGTTCGTCCCGGTCCTCCATGAAACTTCTGTGGGGCCCTAGGGTTCCCGCCCGTCACTCAGTGATCCCGTGTTCTTCAGGAGGACCTGGACTTGGATCACAGCTCTTTACCACGACCCATGAGCAGCCGAAGTTTCCCTCGAAGCCTGGATGACTCTGAGGAGGAGGATGACGACGACAGTGGGCATAGCTCCAGAAGGAGGGGCAGCATCTCCAGTGGGGTTTCTTATGAAGAGTTTCAAGTGTAAGTATTGAGGAAATGATAATTCGAGTTGACAAGGGGCTTCCCATGTGGCTTAGCTGGTAAAGAATCTACCTGCAATGTGGGATACCTGGGTTTGATCCCTGGGTTAGGAAGATCCTCTGGAGGAGGGCATGGCTACACACTCCAGTATTCTGGCCTGGAGAATTCCATGGACTGTATAGTCTGTGGGGTCACAAAGAGTCAGACACAACTGAGCGACTTTCACTCACTTATTCACTTGAGTTGACAAGAGTCAAAATGACACTAACTAGCTTTTCCCCCCTCTCTGATTTTCCATAACTAATTGTCAGTTCTTTTTAATAAATATTATTGGTGTTCTTTTTTCTTTATGAAAGTAATTTATTTATTATAGGAATTTTTCATTTCATTTCTTATTCTTTTCAACTCCAGAATTTTCTATTTAGTTCCTTTTAACAATTTCTCTTCTTCCTTGATTGATATTTTCTATTTGATGAGGTGGTGTCATCACACTGCCCTTTATTTTTTATTTTTCTACATGACTTAGTTTAGCTCTTTGGATATATTTATAAGAGCTATGTGGACTGCTTTGTCTACTGAGTCTATCTGGGCCCTCTCAAAGGCAGTTTCTGTTGCCTGCTCCCCCCCGCCCCCCCCGTGTTTGGGTCACATTTTCATGTTTCTTTGTGTGTCTCATAATTTTTTTTTGAAAACCGGAGATGTTAAATAATATTATAAATACTTATAAATTCCCCTTCCCCTCAGAGCTTGTTTTTGTTGTCATTTGTGTATTTGTTTTTTAGTGACGTTTGTTTCCCCCACATGGTGAACCTCCAGTGTCACTTCTCAGAGGTCACAGCCCGGACCACGCACACAGTTATCCTGGGGAGACAGGACTTGCAGGTCTTCCCCTGGGCTCTCTGTTAAGCCTTCTGCCTCTGTTGATACTGCATCTGCCTCTTCAGTTCTCATAATTGTTGGCTGATTGGTCTGTGATTTTCATCAGTGCCTTGGGATACAAATTGCTCCACACTCTGATCCAGTGAAATTCAGGTGCCTTCTCAGGGGGAGTTTTTGAAGCCAGTCTTTGGCTGACTTCTCTCTCCTGGTTCTCTCTGGTAAACTAGCTGGTAAATGGTTTAACTTGATGATCTCATGAAGTGACCAGCCTCCTCTTAACTGCTTATCACCACAATCTCCACTGTTTTCAAGAACACTCTTAGGCTTGAATTTCTGCAAAGTTGTTCCAAATAAAGCCAGTTCACTTAGGGAAGCTTTGGAGCTCTGTTCTGTGGCCTGACTGTCCTTCCAGGCAAAACCTTGGTGTCACTGTTCCAGAGCTAGTGGGCCATTTCTCTCACAGTGACACCCCTGTTTCATGAATAAGGCATGAGCCTTTGGTGTTCTCAGCTTGCCTTTCCGGGCATGGAAAAATCTACCCTCCAGCTGGAAGTTGAGTGGAAGAAAAGAATCCCATCTCTTCAGCCATTCTTGTCTGAATTAGAGTCTCTGCAGTGTAGATTTGGAGGTGGAGGTACAAGGGTGAGAAATACTGACAGCCTGACCCTTTCTGGGAAATAAGTATAGCCCTCCAGTAGACGCTGACAGGAGAGGGCTGAGTGTTCTTTGCTGACCCACCCCTGGAGGTGGTAAAGAATCCCCTTGCTGATTCAGGAGATGCAGAAGACACAAGTTCAATCCCTGAGTCAGGAAAATCCCCTGGAGGAAAGCATGGCAACCCACTCCAGTATTCTTGCCTGGAAAATTCCATGGACAGAGGAGCTTGGTGGATTACAGTCCATGGGGTCATAAAGAGTTGGACACGACTGAGTGAGCACGCATATGCCCCTAGAAGATCTCTGTCACACAGAGATAGGGAGCAGGAGAGAGAGAGCAGATTGTAGTTCAGATATTACTAAAAAAAAAAAAAAAAAGCTTCTTATTGTATGCCCTTAAGAAAATTTCCAGAAATTTTTAAAAAATTAATAATTTTCAACAGTTAGGGTTGTTTCAATGGGGAGAGGTCCTCCAGGGCCCTCATGCTACCATTCCAAAAGTTTTGTCTCCTTTTTTAAAAGTATTTATATAACATTGTGTTTATTCAAAAAAATGGGATCATAAGTGAGCATACTGTTTTCTAACTGCTTTATTTACATTATAAATAATGTCATTCTATTTCATGATTAGAATGTAAACATCATTCTATTGCATGAAACATTCTGTCACAGTATAATTTCTGGTGGCTTCAAATTTTATTGTGTAAAGAAACAATAACATATTTAAGCAATCTTCTATTAATTTTTAACAATTTTAATGACCTACTATTACTAAGCAGAACCCCAGAGAATATCCTTGTAGTCAAAAATTACACATATACTTATTTCCTTTAAAACTTCTCAAAGGACAGCCTGGATGGGAAGTGAGTTTCAGTGAGAATAGATACATGTATATGTATGGCTGAATCCCTTTGCTGTTCACCTGAAACTATCACAACATTGTTAACTGCCTATTGTTGTTTAGTCACTAAGTCGTATTGGACTTTTTTTGTGATCCCATGGATCATAACCCACCAGGCTCCTCCGTCCATGGGATTTCCCAGGCAAGAATACTGAAGTGGGTTGCCATTTCCTTCTCTAGGGGATCTTCCAGACCCAGGGATCGAACCCTTTTCTCCAACATTGGCAGTTCCCCCAATATAAAATAAAAAGTTAAAAAAAAAATGGAATGTCTGAAAGATAGATAGGCATACCTTTTATGGTAGACATACTTCTGATAAAATCTTGACTCGCAAAAGAACTGTGCCAGTTGGCATTCCTACCAGCAATGTATGAAAAATCTGTAAAGTTCTAGACTATTTAGAAAGTGTTTTAGGTTATAATATTGTTTAAGGAAAAAATCTTAACATTTCTGTTTGATAAGACAACTGGGCTGAAAAGTCAACAACACAAGATGTTTTGGTCCCTCTCAACTGTGGTTTCCTACAGCCTAGTGAGACGAGTGGACCGAATGGAGCACTCCATCGGCAGCATTGTGTCCAAGATTGATGCTGTGATAGTGAAGCTTGAGATCATGGAGCGGGCCAAACTGAAGAGAAGGGAGGTGCTGGGAAGGCTGCTGGATGGAGTGGCTGAGGTTAGTGGTCATCTGAAACAGAAACACCCTGATTTTATAAAATATCAAGGTCATAGTTTAAGTAACCCTTAATCTAAGAGGATGTTTTTCTCCATACGTGCAAATCAGTGCAGATAAAATGGTAATCCAGAGCTGTTGCTTTCTTAATACTCTTCACACTGATGATACTGCCTTCACTGGAACCTCCCCTAAAAAAAAAAAAAAATTGCTCCAGTGATTCTGAGAATTGTTGTTAAGACTGGTATTGTTCTAGCCTTACCTAAGTGGGATTATTGGATCCCCAGATTTCCGAAGGCAATTCCTAAATTCACGAATATACATCAGTCCACCTCAACACCTTGTTTTCTTTTTCCTTCATTAGGATGAAAGGCTGGGTCGTGACAATGAAATCCACAGGGAACAGATGGAACGGCTTGTGCGAGAAGAGTTGGAACGCTGGGAGTCTGATGATGCAGCTTCCCAAATAAGTCATGGTTTAGGCACACCCTTAGGACTAAATGGTCAGCCACGCCCCAGGAGCTCTCGCCCTTCTTCCTCCCAGTCTACAGAAGGAATGGAAGGTGGAGGTGGAAACGGGAGTGCCAATATTCATGTGTAGGACATGTGTTCTTAATAGGTGAGAAGGTGCCTGTTCTGAGTTGCCATAACAAGTACACTATTTATGTGCCCTGACCACCATATGATGCTGGTCTTTGTGACCAATCATTAATTCTTCTGCACTTTAATTTATTTTAGATAAACTTTGCCCATGATCAAAGAAGATGTTTCTTTTTCTCATATAAGAAATTCAGATGTAAATATTGAGTACAGAAAAAAATTCTTTGTAAAGTATATTGAGTGGTGTGCCCACTTGTTACCATGACTGAGTCTCCTCAGTTGACAATGAAGTAGCCTTTTAAAGCTAGAACTGTCAAAAGGCTTCTGAGTTTTATTTCCAATCACGAAAATCAGTATTGTCATTTTTGCTAAGTGTGTGAAGGAAAATAGGGGCATTCCTTTCCACTCAGGCTTAGCTCATAGGCTTAATGCATAGCTTTCTTTTAAGAAAGGAGGCTTCTATTTTAACTACCTTCCTGGGGTACACTTTTCTAAAAGATGAATTGGAAAAGAATCCCAAACCATAGAATGGGTATGTAGTCATTATGCTAGAATTTGTATGAATGGTTATGATAATTGTTGAACACTATGTTTTTTTGTTATTTTATATCTAATGCCTGTGGGACTAACCATTTCACTTACTTTTTACACTATTTTCACTCTCATTTGAAGTGAGCTGCATGAAACCATCAAAGATCAATTGTGAGTTAAATGAAATTTCTCACAATAACATAGGAAAATTGGAAAGAGCCAAATCACTAAATTTGATGTTTTCCTTAAAATTAGTTCAGTATAAAGATTTATCTGTATAGTCTTTTGCTCATGTGGCTGAACTTATTTGCAACTAATCTAGGAAGATAAACTTACTAAAATTTTTAGGATGTATCAAAAGTTTTGATTCAGCAAATATGTTCATTTTAAATGAAATATTAAGAAATTTGGAAATTCGTATAAAATATTATAAAACTAAGACTTGAGTTTTAGACTGTTTTAAGAATACAGAACTCAAATACTCTTGATCCTGCATTTCAAAATTAGAATTTATAACCTAAGTGGGATTCATTTTAATGAAAAAGAGTTTTGGTTATTGAAAGTTCAACCATCATCAGAAGGTATCAGCCAAAGTTTGAGTTTGCAGGGGTTTTTATCGCCTCTTTTTTTCATTAGGAGAGGGGCTCACCAAATTTATGGGGAAGAAATCTATTTCTTAACAAAAATTAAAAATCTTATTTTTCAAAACTGTTACATATGCTGACCTTTTGAGAGCTAATGAGACAAGCAAGAGAGAATGCACTGGTGAATAATTCTCACTTGGAGAATAGCAGAGAGACCTGTTTCTCATACTATAGCTTAAATTCACATAGTTGCTTATTTAACTGGTAGACTTTGTCAGTCAAATTTTCAAAGAAAACATGAGCAAAAAAACCTTTTTAAGCTGTCTTCTACAGAAGCGATACAGATTGCATTTCTTTAACAGTTGTTTCTTATCGCTCGTCTCCATCTTTGCTTTCTTTTGAATATTTTTTTTGAATAAAGTTCTTTATTATTAGGTACTAAAATTTGCATTCCAGGGATATTGAGTGTACATATTTATGTATGTGTGCCATGTTGTTACATGTAAACAAGCTTCAGTTTGAAGTGCAGCTATTATGTGGTATCCATGTGTATTGACCATGTGCCATATACCAATTATGGTCACTAGAAAGTCTTTTTATGATACTTATTATTATTCTGTGTTTTCATTTCACCTGTAAAAATTTGCAGAGTTCTTTCTTTTTACCCATATGTTACATTTTTTTCTTCTTTAGTCATGAAGAATTCCCACCTCATCCCTCCCCTATCATCTTCCTCTTTATATTGGTACCATTAAGAAACTGTTACATATGTAAGTCTCAATAATTGGGAATTTCATTAATGTGTAATACTGAGCACTTTACTTCTTAATAAAGACTTGATATAATAGCAGATGTAAGAGTTGGTCTGTTTCTTAAGTAGAAGCAGTTGGGTGATTTGTTTTCTGTCATGAGACTAACAGTAAAAGCTCAAACCTTGAAAAAGGTATCTTTTTATGTTCAAAAACAACAATGGACGCATTACTTTTTCTGTAGGATGTACCTCTAGTAAATTATTCTAATGACTACATAGTATTTCCTAGTGTACAGCCACCACATTGTACTTAACCATTCTGATTGGCTCCAATATTTCTGCTGTTTCAAAATCTTTGTTCATAATTCCCTTGCTGACTTTTCATTCTTTCCTCAGTGGGTACATGAAAAGAGTTGGAATGTTGAGTCCCTGGCACATGTTTAATTTTACCCAGGACTGTCAGGTCGCTCTCCAGAATAAATGCAGCAGTCTACAATTTCACTGCTGCTGCTGCTGCTGCTAAGTCACGTCAGTCGTGTCTGACTCTGTGCGACCCCATAGACGGCACCCAACAGGCTCCTCCGTCCCTGGGATTCTCCAGGCAAGAACACTGGAGTGGGTTGCCATTTCCTTCTCCATACAGTTTCACTACATGCATCAAAGTACCAGTTCTACCCACACCCTTACCAGCATTGATACCGTCCAGCTTCCCAAAATCTTTGTAATGGAATGGTTTTGAAATAAGATCTTATTCTATTTGGCATTTCTCTGATTCTTAGTAAGACTGAACACTGCCTTATATAGTTGTTCAACATTTGGATTTCCCTTTTTGTAAATTGCCTGTTCACATCTTTAAAATAGTAGACTTTGATCTAACAGGAAACAGGTGTGTTTTTGTTCGGTACCCATTTTTCCATTGAGTCATGATCTTTTTTGTTGATTAGCATAAGTTCCTCAATGTGGCTTAATTATTAATCCTTTATTGGTTTTGGACTCAATATCTCTCATCTGACTAATAATTGTTTCGAGGTTTCCTTAGTTTTCATGTAGTGATACTTGTTACTTATTTGTTAGTTGCTCAGTCGTGTCCAACTCTTTGTAATCCCATAGACTAGCCCACCAGGCTTCTATGTCCATGGAATTCTCCAGGCAAGAATACTGGAGTGGGTTGTCATTCCCTTCTTCAAGAGATCTTCCCGACCCAGGGATCAAACCCAGGTCTCCCGCACTCAGGCAGATTCTTTACCATCTAAGCCACCAGGGAAGTTACTTATCACTACATGTAGTGATATCTGTCAAAAAAATTTTTTTTTGCTTTATTGTGTTTGGGGATTTTAAAGAGACCTTTGTAAGGTCACAAACTTATTATACTTATAGTTTTATTTTCACATTTAATAAATCTTAAAGAGTAACTTTGCATAAGGTCCATAGGAATTTTTTACCATATAATTGAGCCAGTTTGTCAACACGCTATTAAATAAGTCCTTTTCCTCATTATTTCATGGCATCACTGATATATTTCAGGTCATGTTAATATACATGTGTCTATCTTTTAATCCTTTAAACTGGTCTATGAATGTTCCTGTACAGTAATTTTTATTATTGAGTTTGTAGTGTGTCTTCCTTCATATGTGCTAAGGTTTTCATATATATTCTCCTCTTTGGCCCTCATTTTATCAACTAGGCTATTTTCATCAACAGTTATTTTTCCATATAAATGTTAGACAGAGTTTGATGGGTTTCTAGGCATGTGAGTTGGGGAGGAGGAAAGAGAGGAAAAAAGTCCTGCTTAAATTTAATTGGAATTGCACTGAACATATGTTTGGGGAGAATTGGCCTCTTTATAGCATCAGAAACATAACTCCTAGTTTTTATTTATTTGGCTGTTCCAAGTCTTAGATGTGGCATGTGAACTCTCATTTGCAGCATGTAGGATCTAGTTCCCTGACCAGGGACAGAGCTTGGGTCCCCTGCATGGGAGCACAGAGTCTTAGCCACTGGACCACCAGGCAAGTCCTGATGTAACTCTTCATTTATTCAGAACTTCCTTAATACCCTCTAAGTGTTTCTTTAAATTTCTTAAAGATTTTATGCATTCTTTAATGATTTTATTGCTACCATAAACAGTATCTTATCTTCCATTAAATTTTCAAGTTTGTTAATGATGAGATAAAGGAAAATTGCTACTTTTTTACAAATTAATCTTACATATGACCATTATATCTACTACTGCAGGCAGGAATCCCTCAGAAGAAATGGAGTAGCCATCATGGTCAACAAAAGAGTCCAAAATGCAGTACTTGGATGCAATCTCAAAAACGACAGAATGATCTCTGTTCGTTTCCAAGGCAAACCATTCAATATCACAGTAATCCAAGTCTATGCCCCAACCAGTAATGCTGAAGAAGCTGAAGTTGAATGGTTCTATGAAGACCTACAAGACCTTTTAGAACTAACACCCAAAAATGATGTCCTTTTCATTATAGGGGACTGGAATGCAAAAGTAGGAAGTCAAGAAACACCTGGAGTAACAGGCACATTTGGCCTTGGAATATGGAATGAAGCAGGGCAAAGACTAATAGAGTTTTGCCAAGAAAATGCACTGGTCATAACAAACACCCTCTTCCAACAACACAAGAGAAGACTCTACATGGACATCACCAGATTGTCAATGCCGAAATCAGATTGATTATATCCTTTGTAGCCAAAGATGGAGAAGCTCTATACAGTCAGCAAAAATAAGACCAGGAGCTGACTGTGGCTCAGACCATAAACTCCTTATTGCCAAATTCAGACTTAAATTGAAGAAAGTAGGGAAAACCACTAGACCATTCAGGTATGACCTAAATCAAATCCCTTATGATTATACAGTGGAAGCGATAAATAGATTTAAGGGCCTAGATCTGATAGATAGAGTGCCTCATGAACTATAGAATGAGGTTCGTGAAATTGTACAGGAGACAGGGATCAAGACCATTCCCATAGAAAAGAAATGCAAAAAAGCAAAATGGCTGTCTGGGGAGGCCTTACACATAGCTGTGAAAAGAAGAGAAGCGAAAAGCAAAGGAGAAAAGGAAAGATATAAACATCTGAACGCAGAGTTCCAAAGAATAGCAAGAAGAGATAAGAAAGCCTTCTTCAGTGATCAATGCAAAGAAATAGAGGAAAACAACAGAATGGGAAAGACTAGGGATCTCTTCAAGAAAAACAGAGATACCAAAGGAACATTTCATGCAAAGATGGGCTCGATAAAGGACAGAAATGGTATGGACCTAACAGAAGCAGAAGATAAAAAGAAGAGGTGGTAAGAATACACAGAAGAACTGTACAAAAAAGATCTTCATGACCCAGATAATCACAATGGTGTGATCACTCATCTAGAGCCATACATCCTGGAATGTGAAGTCAAGTGGGCCTTAGAAAGCATTACTATGAACAAAGCTAGTGGAGGTGATGGAATTCCAGTTGAGCTATTCCAAATCCTGAAAGATGATGCTGTGAAAGTGCTGCACTCAATTTGCCAGAAAATTTGGAAAACTCAGCAGTGGCCATGGGACTGGAAAAGGTCAGTTTTCATTCCAATCCCAAAGAAAGGCAATGCCAAAGAATGCTCACACTACCGCACAATTGCACTCATCTCACACGCTAGTAAAGTAATGCTCAAAATTCTCCAAGCCAGGCTTCAGCAATATGTGAACCGTGAACTTCCTGATGTTCAAGCTGGTTTTAGAAAAGGCAGAGGAACCAGATATCAAATTGCCAACATCTGCTGGATCATGGAAAAAGCAAGAGAGTTCCAGAAAAACATCTATTTCTGCTTTATTGACTATGCCAAAGTCTTTGACTGTGTGGATCACAATAAACTGTGGAAAATTCTGAAAGAGATGGGAATACCAGACCACCTGACCTGCCTCTTGAGAAATTTATATGCAGGTCAGGAAGCAACAGTTAGAACTGGACATGGAACAACAGACTGATTCCAAATAGGAAAAGGAGTTCATCAAGGCTGTATATTGTCACCCTGTTTATTTAACTTATATGCAGAGTACATCATGAGAAATTCTGGACTGGAAGAAGCACAAGCTGGAATCAAGATTGCCGGGAGAAATATCAATAACCTCAGATATGCAGATGACACCACCCTTATGGCAGAAAGTGAAGAGGAACTCAAAAGCCTCTTGATGAAAGTGAAAATGGAGAGTGAAAAAGTTGGCTTAAAGCTCAACATTCAGAAAACGAAGATCATGGCATCCGGTCCCACCACTTCATGGGAAATAGATGGGGAAACAGTGGAAACAGTGTCAGATTTTATTTTTCTGGGCTCCAAAATCACTACAGATGGTGACTGCAGCCATGAAATTAAAAGACGCTTAGTCCTTGGAAGGAAAGTTATGACCAACCTAGATAGCATATTGAAAAGCAGAGACACTACTTTGCCAACAAAGCTTCATCTAGTCAAGGCTATGGTTTTTCCTGTGGTCATGTATGGATGTGAGAGTTGGACTGTGAAGAAGGCTGAGCGCCGAAGAATTGATGCTTTTGAACTGTGGTGTTGGAGAAGACTCTTGAGAGTCCCTTGGACTGCAAAGAGATCCAACCAGTCCATTCTGAAGGATATCAGCCCTGGGATTTCTTTGGAGGGAATGATGCTAAAGCTGAAACTCCAGTACTTGGGCCACCTCATGCGAAGAGTTGACTCATTGGAAAAGACTCTGATGCTGGGAGGGAATGGGGGCAAGAGGAGAAGGTATGACAGAGGATGAGATGGCTGGATGGCATTACTGACTCGATGGACGTGAGTCTGAGTGAACTCCAGGAGTTGGTGATGGACAGGGAGGCCTGGGGTGCTGCCATTCATGGGGTCGCAAAGAGTCGGACACAACTGAGCGACTGAAGTGAACTGAACTGAACTGAAAATGTATTGAGCACATCCTATGCACCAGGTACTTCTAGTAACTTCACATGTATTACTTTAATCTTCACACCTCTGTGGAGGTAGATGCTATGAGTATCCCTATTTCATGGATCCCTATTTCATTAATCAAGTCCACAGACTTGATAAATGGAGAAAGGAAAAAGGGGGAAGTAGTGGAAAATTTTGCATAAGTAACTGTAAAGATAAACAGTTTTGCACATGTTTGGCTTCTGCACGTGTTTGCAAAAGTGACACCCCGCCCCACAGTTTGGGCGCTGGTACTATTGTAGTATGTTCCAAATCTCAGCAAGGAAATGTTACTCATCTGTCACAAATTACTGGGCTAGTCACAGTTGCTGAAACTCAAGTTTCCTCATCTGCAAAATGAAGTCAGAACAGCTTGAGATTTTCTGAACAGTGTACAGCCAAGCCCAAAGTCCTTAAATCATTCCCTTTAATCACTGAGATGATGCCTCAGCTTTACTGCTTGGAAAGGGGGGCAAACCGAGAGGCCACATCCTCAGTGGACTAGAGCAGTCCTCCTTTCAGCTCTCATGATCAGAAACCCATGCCTGCTGTTTTGTGGGGTTTCCAGGTAAAAGAATGATTCTGCAGGTTAAAAAGGTTTCAAGATCCAGTGATGATAGTGAGCTCATGTAGTTCTAAATGTGATTCTGATACTTAGGTGGATACAAGATAGATGGCTTAGAACACAGACATTACACAGTGATTATTGCATCAAGATCAAATCATCACAAATGTAAATTAAATGGTCTTAACTCTTTATTCAGTCTTGCCTGAAAAATCCCATGGACAGAGGAGCCTGGTAGGCTGCAGTCCATGGGGTCGCTAAGAGTTGGACACGACTGAGTGACTTCACTTTCACTTTTCACTTTCATGCATTGGAGAGGGAAATGGCAACCCACTCCAGTGTTCTTGCCTGGAGAATCCCAGGAACAGGGGAGCCTGGTGGGCTGCCGTCTATGGGGTCGCACAGAGTCGGACACTACTGAAGCAACTTAGCAGCAGCAACTCCTTATTAAAAGCTTCAGTATTTCCCAAAAAATCACCTGGAATTTCCAGGTCCACTCCTCAGAGATTCTAAGTCAACAGGTGAAAAAAACAATAGTTCTTCCTTCCTTTTTTCCTTTCTTACATAAGCATCTCAGATGATCTTGATTCTTATCAGGCAAGCTTAGGAAACCCCACCCTGCTGCTGCTGCGTCTCTTCAGTCATGTGCGACGCTATAGACGGCAGCCCACCAGGCTCCTCTGTCCTTGGGATTCTCCAGGCAAGAATATTGGAATGGGTTGCTATTTCTTTCTCCAATGCATCCATCATGTTAAGTCGCTTCAGTCGTGTCCAACTCTGTGCAACCCCATAAACGGCAGCCCACCACACCAGACTCCTCTGTCCACAGGATTCTCTAGGCAAGAATATTGGAGAACCCAGTATTCCCGTTTTTTGTTTGTTTGTTTGTTTTGCTGTTACCCTAAGTAACAGCAAAAAAAAAAAAAAAAAAAAGGAGAAAATGTCTATAAAATGGGTTACTTCGATTTAGAATATAAGTATTTTATGTTCATATTGCTCAGTGGCGACAAAAGGTTACAATCACCATGTGAGTCAACCATTTTTTAAAAAATGTGTATATAGAGACAGAAGGCCAGGAGGTACATTAAGTTGGTAGCCACGTTTGGCTGAGTTCCAGTATTTTTCCTTCGGGCTCTTTAGTCCACTGAGGATAAACACATATCCTTGAGAGTGAGGTGAGGATACTGATTTTCTCCTGCACTGTTGTTTTTTTTTTAAAAAGATGCTCAGTTGTGTCCGACTCTTTGTGATCCCATGGACTGTACAGTCCATGGAATTCTCCAGGCCAGAATACTGGAGTGGGTAGCCGTTCCCTTCTCCAGGGGATCGTCCCAACCCAGGGATTGAATCCTGGTCTCCCACATTGCAGGTGGATTCTTTGGCAGCTGAGCCACCAGGGAAGCCCAAGAATACTGGAGTGGGTAACCTATTCCTTCTCCAGCAGATCTTCCCAACCCAGGAATCAAATCTGGGTCTCCTGCATTGCAGGCAGATTCTTTACCAGCTGAGCTACCAGGAAAGCTGTTGCAACTATTCAGGTTAGCTTAACGAATTCCTATGAATGGAATAGATATCCTTTGAATTAGTCTTTTTTAAAATTAGTCTTAAATCCTCAGGCAGAGAAGGCAATGGCAACCCACTCCAGTACTCTTGCCTGGAAAATCCCATGGACGGAGGATCCTGGTGGGATGCAGTCTATGGGGTCGCACAGAGTTGGACACGACTGAAGCGACTTAGCAGCAGCAGGAAATCCTCAGAAATAAATGAATGTTGGCTATTATTTTTACTCCTTCAGTTGCTCTGTAGGGCTTTCAAAGAAGAGTGCAAGACGACTTGCTCTGGAAGGTTCTGTGGCATCTTGGATGTTGTTATAAAAAAGGATGGAAGGAAGGAGGTTATTCATGAGTTTAACAACCTGGTGGCTTTTATTTTAAATGAAAGTAATTTATTTATCCTTTTCATTATCAACTAGTTCTTCTGACATGCAAGAAAATCAAAATTCAAAAGAATATAGACATATTCTGAAATAAATCTCTGTAAAAAATCTTTTATTTTCTACTTTATAAGACTTGCCCTTTCACTTACATTTTTAAAAAGTATTTATTTGACTGCATTGGGTCTTAGTTGCAGCCTGAGGGATTTTAATGGTGTGCAGCTTGCTGGTTTGTGGGATCTTAGTTCCCTGACAAGGGGTTGAACCCACATCCCCTTCACTGGAAGGTGGATTCTTACCCACGGGTCTACTGGGGAAGCCCTTTACTTTTTAAAATGTTCCTCAACTTAAAAATGGTTAAGATGGTAAATTTTATGTGTTTCTTACTAATAATTTTAAAAAGAAAAAAGATAATTATACAAAAGGAGGGTAAGTAGGACAAGATATATTTAAATTCTTACTACTTTTAGAAGTAGGTATTAATATTTTGGCTTTATCTCTTTTGTTAAGTATATTTTGTATATAAAGTATAAATATGTATTTCTGTCTGTACACAGAGAACTGTGTAATATGTTTCTTCCTGTGTAAGGAAGAGAGAACTGTGAGTAAGCCAGGGTTATGTAAAAAGAAAGAACTATACCAAGAAGAGGAAAAAACTCAACCCTATCAGTTCAGTTCAGTCACTCAGTCGTGTCCCACTCCTTGCGACCCCATGGACTGCAGCATGCCAGGCTTCTCTGTCCATCACCAACTCCCAGAGCTTGCTCAAACTCATATCCATGGCGTCAGTGATGCCATCCAACCATCTCAACCTCTGTTGTCCCCTTCTCCTCCCAACTTCAATCTTTCCCAATCAGGGTCTTTTCTAATGAGTCAGTTCTTTGCATCAGGTGGCCAAAGTATTGGAGCTTCAGCTTCAGCATCAGTCCTTCCAATGAATATTCAGGACTGATTTTCTTTAGGATTGACTATTTTGATCTCTTTGCACCCCAAGGGACTTTCAACAGTCTTCTCCAACACCACAGTTCAAAAGCATCAATTCTTCGGCGCTCAGCTTTTTTATAGTCCAACTCACATCCATACACAAATACTGGAAAAACCATAGCTTTGACTAGACGAATCTTTGTCAGCGGTCCTATAGTCACAAAATAATCAGGTAAAAAGGGGGTGTGATGATCTATTACAAGATGATGTATTAATCCAATGTCATAAAACAAGAAAAAATGTTCCTTAAAGTCCAAAGATGAAACTATAATGCTATGCCCCTGGATTGATGTTGCAGCAACATGGCGGGGCACCCACTGACACGAAATGATATTCCAAGATGACCGGTCATAGCGGGTCTACACACTGTTTCCTCAGCTTCACTTACTTCCTCCAATACTGAAAAGTATTTACTTTTAAAAAGGGAATAAATTAAACAGAATATCCTGAACTGCATGCTAGAACAATTAAAGAATACTAATGGAAAAGTAGTGAAATCTGAATAAAGTGTATAGTTTAAAAGTAATGTACCAATGTTAATTTCTTAGTTTTGACATGTATCATTGTACACAAAATGTTAACATTAAAGGAAGCTGGGCAAAAGATATACAGGAACTTTTTGCATGATTTTTGCAACTTTTCTATAAAACTAAAATAATTACAAAATGAATAGCTTATATTAATAACCTATTCCTTTAATAAGGAAGTGGGGGGCTTAATTAAGGATATATTTATACACACAGAAACACAAAACTGAGCTGTAGTGATAATCTGATAGTAGCAACAGACAGGAGTGCACAAGTGTCATTTCAAAAATAATCCAGAGAGAAAGGAGAAGTAGTCTTGGGAGAGAAGCCCAAGGGGGCTTCTGTGCACTAATAATGTTCTATTTTTTGATACGGATTAATGGTTGTATAGCTGTGTTCCTTTTATAATTCACTGGACAGTACCTTTTCTTATAAAAAATGTTTAAAACACTCCCCTATTACTGGTAAATGTTAGAATAAAGAGAAGATGTGTAAATATATGAGGTGTATATGTAGGAAAGTAAAAACCCTGTATAGAGCCAGTTGTAACAGTTCTTCTATGAGAAGTCTAAAATTGTCAGAGCTGGGAAAGATCATGGGAATTACCAAATCCTGCCGTGGACAGTTCTTTACACAGGTAATCCCGGCGATTACAATGCAGCAGGGCTCAAAGGACCCTGAAATCTGTGTTGGAGCAAAATTCCTCAAGAGATTATGAGGCACACCAAGATTACAGACTACTGAACTCAAAAAGGGTAAGTCGCCAGAATCCTGGCCCTCTACACCTGGGTCCAAAACCCAGCTAAGACTCTTGAGATACTCTAATTCCACTAGAGGGAAACCTTAGTAAATTCAAATAACCTTAAAAAGCTTATCAAACTGCTTTCTATTAGAAAGGCTTTTTTATCTATATATGACACTGTGTTTTTCCAGCATGGTTTGGATTTCATACTTCTACTACAGCATCAATATATTTGTTATTTATTATTTATAAGATAATAGAGGACATAGGTTTATATAATATTGAAACTGGAGGGCAACTAACCTGCCTATTCATTTTAAAGGGAAGGATACCAATACCAGATATATTAGTAACTTGACACACGTTTCTAGAACTCATTTCTTTTTCAGGTCAATAAATTAAAGTAGATTTCTTTCCTATGGTTACCATCTGACAAGATGAACTAATATGTAGTACATAATATCACTAGTTTATGACTTGGGTTTTTTCAGGTATAATTTAGTTCATTGTGATTTCTATAAATGTTTCTGTTGAAAATAATTCTTGCTTTACAACAGTATGAGGCAAGTGAAAAGAAGACAACCAAAAATAATAAAACACATTGGCATAATATAAGTAAATAAAAAGATGAAAACAACCAAAAAAACTTCATTGGATATGAAAATCAAAAAGTCCCTTTTTAATTGGGGGTAAATCACTGAAATTAAAGAGGAATTTAAGAAAATTTTTTAAGGAATAACAATTTCAGGTAGGCAATTGTAAGGAAGATAACAATCATGCATGCCAAGGCTACGTGATTCTTCCACAGGCCCCAAGGTGAGATATCGATGCCCTGGTTTGTCAGAAATTCTTCGCCAGTACATCTGAAATTCAACAGAAAAAGAATATAACTTCATTTTTAGCATCTGTCAAATTTTACTCAATATATTCACTGTTCCTTAAAGAAACCTACAGGTTACCAAGTCTTAAATTACCATCCCTTCATTTATAATAGAAAACAGTTTTAGAGGGTTTTTGTGGTGTGTGTATGTGTATGTGGTTTTAGCTTTATCGTTCTATTCTATTGGGATATAACAGGGGTTCACAGGTCAGTCATATGCATCATAAAAATATACAGAAAATAGTCATTGAGTGCTTATAATTCTGTTAGATACTATGAAGCAACCTGCTTATAATAGTTTGTGGATGTATGTGTTTAGTTGCTAAGTCATGTCTGACTCTTTGCAACTCCATGGACTGTAGCCCCCCAGGCTCCTCTATCCATGGGACTTCCCAGGCAAGAATACTGGAGTGGGTTGCCATTTCTTTATCCAGGGGATCTTCCTGACCCAAGGATAAAACCTGCATCTCTTGTGTCTCCTGAATTGGCGGGCGAATTCTTTACCAGTGTGCCACTTGGGAAGCTCTCATATGATAGTTTAGTTAATCCCTAAAACAACCCAAATTTAAAAGATGAGGAGACTAAAGTTTAAGGAACTTGGTCAACTTCACAGATTCACACTTTGAATCAAGTTGCTAGTCTCCCCAAATAGGTTGGTTTCCAAGTCTATGATGCTGCCTGCCTCTCTTCAAAGGACAGAAACATTTATCAAGTAATTTTTCACAAACGCCTGATGGGGAAAGTCTCAGCTTTAGCAGATGATACTGAAGGCACTTACAAAGATGACCAAAGCTGTTTTTAGGGCTCATTACTCGCAAATCAGCCATACCAAAAAAAAGAAAAAACACAGGCTGAGAGTTCTAAAACTAGGGGAATAGGTGAATAGAGGTCTCCTACCAGAGTCACACTCTGTCAGCTCTTACACCAAGACTGGAATGAGCATCACAGATGCTCGGCTCTAAGACATTACCAGCAGGTCAGATTATCAGGTATGCCTTAGTGGGAGCTGGAACAGAGCAGAATAGGATGGAGTAGCCCTGATTAGGGGGGTTCAGGATGGGGAACACGTGTACACCCGTGGCAGATTCATGTTGATGTATGACAAAACCAATACAATATTGTAAAGTAATTAGCCTCCAATTAAAATAAATAAATTTAAATTAAAAAGAAAAGAAAAGCAGCTGGTATTAAAAATATCTGGCACAACCATAATTATTACCTGATTCCATTTTTCTGCTACTCTTGGAATTCAGCAGATTGAAAAAAAAATGTTATACTCATATCAAAAGAAAGGGAGTAGGCAGGATAAGGAAAGCTTCTCTTCATAGAGGTTTTCTGGCAATACTTCTAAATAGCAATTTGTCCTATTATTAAGAATTACTTCTAACCCACTTGAATATTCATGAGATTTAGGATACTAGCATTCTCTTTTCTCTCATTAATTAATATATCAAAATCAAACCATTAACAACAATCATCAAAAGGAAATGTTACTTAACTTTAAAATAATACCTTTATTTCTATTAAAATCTGTTTTTCTTATTATACTGAAAAAAATGAGATTCCCTTCTCAAGCTTACTGAAATATATGTTCCTTTCTTTAGAGGAAACATCCTTCAGTAGGGAGAATTCCAAGTCAGTCAAAAAAAAAAAAAAAAAGTTGTGCAGACTTTGATTCCATGTTGTCTCCTGGATACAGGAGGAAGAGGCAAGAGCCAGACTGGGGCAGGAATATGTTCCCTCCCACTCCTAATGCCGTTTTAGCTCTTACTACTAGCCATGGGTTGGGTTTCCCTGGTGGCTCAGATGGTAAAGAATCCACATGCAATGCAGGAAACCTGGGTTTGATCCCTGGGTCAGAAAGATCCTCTGGAGAAGTGAATGGCTACCCATTCCAGTATTCTTGCCTAGAGAATTCCATGGACAGAGAAACCTGGCGGGCTACAGTCCATGGGATCACAAAGAGTCAGACACGACTGAGCAACTAACTCTTTCACCCTGGCCGTGGGTTGAGCTCACAGGAATCCTAAATTCATGGGTCCATACACTTCATATAATCCATACAGTTCCAGTACTGTTAAGGCTTGGTAAAAATACCAAAGCAGCTCTCATTTCAAACTCAAATGTTCTGAAAAATAGAAATCCAAACCCACAATCCAAACTGCAAAAGGATCTTTTAAAAGACCCCAAACAAGTAACACATAAGAAATGGTTCTCCAAGTAAAATACAATTTTGACCTAAATAGAATACCCAGGAGTTGTAGAGCACTTTTTCATGCATTAGTGGATAACTCACTTTATAAATGAGAATATTCAGACTCAGAGAAGTCAGTGTGTGAAAGGATTCCTCAGCCCAGTGGTATTTCTGTATCATACCACAACAGTAAGCAAACCCATTGTGACACTGAACGCAAACTTACATTGCATAGCTACAGGTATTGTTTGTTGTTACATTGAGTCCTGGGCAGAAGTTTTGTCCCAAAAATTCATTATGCTGCAAAGCCTATAACATAAGTGGGAGCAGGATAAAGAAAATAGTTTTAAATGTCAAAAGGTTTCCAAAGAATTATTACAATTATGTCCACTAAGTTTAATCTCTGTTGTTATCTCTAAAAACAAAGTTTCACATTCACAGTCTTTGTCATACCAAAGCAACTAAAATTATTTTTCCTGGCAATCAAGAGGCCTAGGGTTGGGATTTGGGGCTCTGATACAAAAACCAAGAAGAGAGATCTCTGGCTATATTATTCCATAGCTCTTTCCTTCTTCTCTCCCCATTTTTATAACCCCATAGTACTATAATCAAAATGATACAGTGATACTCAATGACTATTGTTCATTTATAGTAACAATCTTTGTATTTTTCTTGTTTGTTCTCATCAAAATCAGTTATAATTCTTAGGAGTTAGAAATTTAATTTTACTATATTAAGGCACATTTTTCTCTGGAGTTGATTAGCTTTCTAAAGTCAATAGTAGCTGTGAGTATGACATGTTTTTTATTCTAATTTCCCTTTCAATTTAAAATACGTATTCTAGGCCTTCATCTTCTCATTAATTTCTTTGATGAACTGAAACACTGTATTTTTTTATATCAATTAGTCAATCTTTGTCCGTAACTATGAGTTATCCCAATTCTTCAGCTCCCTCAGACGCAAGGTGACTAGAGAAATCCCAGGTGATTATCAACTTGACCCAAGGCTTAATAGGAAACTCTCCTTCATTGTCCTAAAACTTGCACAGCTCATGGCCAAGGACATGAGAGGCTTTATTCTGGTTGTTTCCAGCATGGGGATAATGAACCAGCACGGTGACAGATAAGGAGAACATACCGCATAGCCGTATCGAGGAATGCTCAAGTATTGAAGCCATGACAACCAAGACACAACGGTTTTGAGATTTACCAACAGCCCTGAAAATATCTACAAAAAACAAATACCAAGAATCAGATCTGGTGCCGTGATTTCATGAAGAATTCTAGCAAATAGCCTCTTTAAGTCCCTGACAGTCGGGTGAATACTGCTAAGGACAACTCTTCTTTGAAATTCTTTCCACTACTCTGAAGACTTACCCTATCCTCTTTGTACGTGTATATCTTTCTGGAGCTGAGGCTGTTTAGGGATCTAAATATATTTATAATATACATTTTATTTAATTGAGAGATTTCTAATTGTTGAGGCTTTTACTTTCTCTGTAACTGCACACAATGGAAAGTGAATAGTACTGATTTGCAATGATACAACCAACTATATATTCCCACCAATAAACACACCTGAATGTATCCTGAGCACCTCACGGCCCCAATTTCTGTAACACAGTAATATTTGTTATTTACAAGGGTTTACATTCTATCTCTGTATGACTTTAGGAATAATTCTGGGTTCAGTTCACATGCTTAAAATAACCCAAAGGCTGGAACTGGTACACAGCATAATGTGGTAAAGCACAGCATAAAATATGGTCAATTCCTTAATTTAAAGCTGCAAAAAGGAGCATTACAATGAAGATTCCAGAAATAACCGCTCCAGCAAGAGATGGGTACATGAGAAAATGTTCACATAAAACACTTTCTAACTGGCACAAGGTATGCTGGGATGGACATAACAATGACAATGTTCCTGGTGTGACCACATAGCTTTGAACTTGACCTAACCAAGTGCGTAATGCATAACACACAATATCTGGGTAAAATATAGTCTTATGAGTAGTTTCTAAAGTTTTATATATAATACAAATCCTTAAATAATAACAAATCAAAGTATCTAATATATAAAATAAAACATTTTAATTTTGAAGAACACCTTATATATTATATGACACTATAGAAAACATACATAACGTTGCCCATTTTCTCAATAATGGTTAGATTGGCAGTTTTCAAACTCAATAACGGAAGAATTAAACTTTGGCAAGAGTTTGTGCTAATACCTACCTTTTAAAGACATGTACTGCTACTCTACCAGAAATGGCATGTGTATGAAGTAAAGAGGCTACACGTTTCTGTTTATTTGATGTTTGTGGCAGAAAGTAGTAACTGGTTCCCTTCATCTACTGATTCATCTTTGTGTGTGCAAAATGTAGGGCCATGTAAGGTTAGGATTAAGTAACTATTTTCAAAAGGTAAAGAGAAATATATTGATACAAAGAAATGTCAGGAACCCAGAAAGGAGAGGTCCTAGTACTGGAATTTTTCAGTATTTTTAAAACACTCCTTTTCAAAATCTAGGAGGGGCCCAAGACAGACCCATGCACATGTTGCTCTATTTTCATGGAACTTAGGTTTCCCCCTCGAGAGTAGTAGATCCAACCAAACCATCTTAGCTGCCAGTTAAACAAGCCAGCAGTTCTCTCCCACCAGCAGGAAAGTCAGACAATGGACCTGTCATTTTAACAGTTTTTTTTAAATTTTAAAAATAAAAATTTTTCGGGTTTTCAAAGTTCCAATTTATCGAGCTTTGCTGGTATGTCACCAAGAGGCCTCTTTTTAAAGCTCATTAGTAACAATACATTGACTAAGGTTCTAATAACTGTATTAGAACAGTAGCAAAGCTAGCTGGGTGAGATCAAGAAAAAGCTGATACATTCTCTAATAATATAAGCTATATTTCAATATACAGCCTCCTTGAAGCAAAGAGTCCGATGTACAGAATCCTCAAGCAGATCTTACAAGATAGGCAAGTTTGGGGGTAGGAAAAGGGGAAATCATAATGCCTCAGGGAAGCACAGTTTGTACTTACCATCATAAACACAAAAGAGATGGTCATGAGCAGAGTTGCTATAGATACCACACTCTGACCTGCTGCTATAGCCAGTGCCATGGAACTAGCTGAATAAGCCACAATCATCAGGGTCAACATCATGATGAAGAAGGCCTCCACCTTTGGTTTCAGTCCTTAGGGAACAGAGAGGGGGTTAATCCAACACTGTCTATCAGGGACTGTTTATTATTTAAAAAACATTGTAATACTTTGAAAAACTACTATCACAGTGAAAAAATTCATCCTTCATCCAACCACACAATATAACCGTACAAAGTTATATGCAATTTTCTTTTTTATGCTCACTGTATAAGCACTTTTCCATGTAATGCTCTTGCTTCTTTATTTGTAATTATTAATAATTTATGAGTGCCTGAGATGGAGAGCTGTAAACAACTAGCCAGAATTCTACTGCTTTCTCTTCTAAGAAGGAAACTTGCCAAGAGCACATTCATTTTACCTAGACATCACATTACTCACTCTTTGCTATAAAAGCATTATATGGTAATGCTCAGGATTATATGGTAAGGTCAGGATTATATGACCACTCAGTGGTTTTAAAATCTGGGGGAGTGGGTCCATAATCCAAGTCTCCCAAGACAAATCACCCTATGACTCTGGGATTGAGGGTGGGGTTAAATAAGCTTCATAAGACTGCTTTATAAACTAAAATGGGCTAACACTATGGGTCAAACAAGAATCTGAAGACTTCAGAACAGCCATAAGGACACCAGATAGGAATTTAAGAATCTAAGTTCTATGCCTGATTCTTTATGATACACCCTCTTATTTGTAAAACAGAAGTTTAAACTCAATCAGTAGTGCCTTGTCAAAAAAGAAATATTTTTGGAGTGTGTATATATCTGTGTGTGTGGGCATCTGTGTATGTGAGAAATAAAAGAGAATTCTGATACAATGAGCCTGGGGTATAGTCTAAACAAAATGCACAAATCAATCTTTCTACATCTATCAAACAAATATTTTATTACCAGTAAGCCCCAGAAGTCACTATCTTCATTATCTTTATATATTCATACACAAAAATAAAAATATAAATAGGTAAGTAATAAATATCCCAGCTCCAGCTCCTCCTACATAGTTTAAAGTAGTTTTAGGAATTATTTCCATGTTTGTTGTATATAACACACAGTATGTCTATATGTATAGTTTTATAAACAGTTTTAAAAGTTACTTTGGAGAAAGCCTTGACAAAAATCTCCTAGGAGAACAGTTATTTCAGAATACGCATAATGAACAGATGCTTCCTAATCTCAGGACTCGATTTATAGTTTTGAGAACCAAAGCATGTTTACAGAAAGTCCCCTCCCATCCAAGACTAAAGACACACATCTTTTGTCTTATTGCTTACCTAACAAGAAGTATGTTATACAAGTAAATATAATACTTGGTAACATCCTCATGGGGAGTAAATCAGATAACAGTTTTCCAAAGAAGTAAGATGACACTCTATAGTATCCACTGATATATTCATGTCTAGAAACAAAAATTCACATCATACAACCTACATTAGTTTAAGACCAGGAGATTAAACCATTTGCTATACAGATGTCCTCCCTGCTATACAGATGGGATTGGTAAAGAATCTGTGGGCAATGCAGGAGACGGGGTTCAATTCCTGGGTCGGGAAGATCCACTGGAGAAGGGACAGGCTATGCATTCCAGTATTCTCGGGCTTCCCTTGTGGCTCAGCTGGTGAAGAACCTGCCTGCAATGCGGGAGACCTGGGTTCTATCCCTGGGTTGGGAAGATCCCCTAGAGAAGGGAAAGGCTACCTACTGCAGTATTCTGGCCTGGAGAATTCCATGGTCTGTATAGTCCACAGGGTGGCAAAGAGTTGTACACAACTGAGTGACTTTCACTTTCATACAGATTTCCACTGCTACCAGAAGTCTAATAGCTACTGTGTCCCCATCTTCAAGGTTAGCCTACCACCCTTCTTCCCGATCAGCATCAGGCACGTCTCACGTGTGCACCTTCCCTGGGATATCATCCCCCAAGGCTCTGTGCAATGACCCCTCTTGTCATTGCAGAACTCCCTCTGAATGCTGGCCAGTTTGCCTCTGAACACCCACTCTGGGGGAACAGGTCCTGCATCACCTCCCTTTCTCCTGACCCTGGCTCTCTTTGAAGGCCAGCCTGTCAGGAGCTCATTTCAGTGGTTCCTTTCTCCCTGCTTCTAACTATGAAGAAGGTGCTGTTGCTGTTCTCTAAGCCTCAAATGCAGCTTTGGGTCACTCATCTCTTTTACTTCTTCCCCTCTCATGATAAAAAAATAAAATGACACTTCTTTCCATGATCATGCCTGCCAGCCACAGTGCCTGCCAACCTGTCAGTGATCAAATTCTCTTTTCACCCCTCTTAGATTCTAGATCCCTCCTTTTCCTGAGATCTTCCTCCTGTAATTCCAAACTATTCCACCAAGATCTTCATTCTTTCGGTCTCTAATGATTCCTTTCCTTAACATGTAAATACGCAAATCTCTTCCAACTATGAAAAACCGAAGAAACAAAACAGCTTACACTTTTTAAGGCTGCTCTCTGGCTCCTTCATTCCCCCTTCCACTGAAGACTTGGTCTGTATTCTTGGTCACCTTTACCTCCTCACCTTGAATATACTGTTCAACACACTACCTTCTCTCTACCAAGTCCTTCAAACTTTTCTTGTGACAGTGATCACAACCTCTTATTTGCTAAAAACAAAAGATCCTTTTCAGCCTCTTATTGCTTGCTTTCTCTGCAGCATGTAGATTTGTGGACGGTGCCCTAATCTTGAAACTCCTTTCTCCCTTTTGTATCAGGCCCCATGTGCTCATGGTTTTCCTCCCAGACTCTGGCTGCTCTTTCTCAGTCAACACTGGTAATCCCCAGGAACCAAGCCATGGCCCAGTTCTGGATGTGACCAGTCTGACCAGCAGCCCCATTCCTGAAACAGAGACCTACTCACATAAACAGCTTCTTCTCCACCACCAGGAGCTCCACGGCTGACACACTGCTGAAACACTGATTGGTCGTCAGGAAGAAGAGCACCCCGGCTCTGTGATGTGAGAAAGGGAACAAAAGCCAAAGCACTGCGGTCAATTAAACATTCTCAGGTCATTCTTCTTCCTGCAAAATTCTTCCCTCAGATGATATCTTAACACATTAAACACACAACCGTTCTGGTTAAAACAGAGAGGGAAGCATGAGCCCCTCAGGTCACTCCCATACCCCTGCGTCTCCATAGTGGTACCCTTGGGACTCCACATAGCACAGTCTGAAATTCACGACCAAGTTTGCTGTAGATTGAACTGCATCCTCCCCAGGTCCTATGCTGAAGCTGGAATTCTCGGTGTGATGGCATTTACAGATGGTGACACTGGGAGCTGGTTGGGTTTAGATGAGCTCATGAGGGTAGGGGCCTCACTACAGATTAGTGGCCTCACTATGGATTAGTGCCCTTAGAAGAAAAGGAAGAGACCTCAGAGCTCTCCTTCTCTGCCATGCAGGAACATAGCAAGAAGGCAGCAAATATGAAGAGTATCCTCTTCAGAACCTGATCATACTGGCAACCTTATCTCCAGAACTGCGAGAAATGAATTTCCGTGGTTTAAGCCACCGGGTCTGTGGGTCTTTGCACCAGGGCTTCCCAGGTGGCAGTAGTGGTAAAGAACCTGTCTGCCAATGCAGGAGACATAAGAGACATTGGTTTGATCCCTGGGTTGGGAAGATCCCCTGGAGGAGGGCATGGCAACCCACTTCAGTATTCATGCCTGGAGAATCCCTGGGATAGAGGAGCCTGGCAACTAGAGTCCATAGGGTCGCACAGAGTCAAACACAACTCAAGCAACTTAGCAAGAACACAGTCTGTGGCAGTCAAGCTGACAATTAAGTATTCCATAAAAATACTATCACCTTGGATTTTAACTAACAATATGCCAATTATAGTTCTTAAAGTATGAACAGAGAAACAGTGAGACAAATAAAGCCTGCAAAGGTTAAAAACCTCTATCAGCCACTTTTTAAAAAGTCAAGTAATGAAAAAACGAAGATAAGGCAAAGCGAAAGCCAGTGGAGGGAAACACTGACCAACACCTGATCACACATCCATTGCACGACCACCAGCACAGCCTTGATACTCTCCTTGACCACCCCCTGCTAATGGGGTCTCTTTCTAATGAGCTCAAAACAGAAAACAAAAAAGAATGCTCATACAGAAAAAATTAATTTGTGTACCTGGGAGAAAAAGAAGATTATTAATGCTTCTCTGTCAGTAAAATAATAGAAGTTTAAAAAGGAAAGTACTCAGTTAATCCACGCTTGGATAGATACATGAATTTTATGAAAGCATGCCAATACTCCTGAAACACTGCTGAGCTTTCCTTCCTAACCAAGTGATCTAATTGACATTGAGAATGTGAGTTGAAACTAAAAGAGATGCGGTGACATGTCATTTAAATGATACAAGAGAATTTTTAAAAAGGTAAACCCAAGTATATGACCTTAAAAAAAAGAGTCTGTAGACAGTCAGTAATTGTTTTCAACACTTCCTCCTCCCAAACTAAAGAGCTTAGGGACTGGGGTTGTTTTAAAAGTAAATGTTTATACAATAAAGAAATGGGAAATAGCCAGGCCTACAACACAAGCAACTATGCTACTTGTGAAGCTAAGTGTGCTACTTGCCATACACAAATAAGCCTAACATCAGCGTGAAAGGTGCGTTCAGAAAGGGGGACACGGCACTATTCAGCTCATTTGCTCAGTGTTACATCTAATAGCACAATAATGTTCACAATGATTTTGAACTAGCACATAATGAGATTTCTTCTAAATCACAGGACAATTTATTTTATACTAAGTAATTTTATTGTTAAAGAATTTAATGTATTCCAGTTCTTTCCAAGGTGGCAAGTCATGTCTGTAATATCTGTCTATTGATTCAAATATTCTTAAAGTAACTTTTCCCTTAATTAATTATGATTTGTTTAGCTATCTCCACAGCTCTGTAAGGTAGTTGTTAGGTCACAGAGCTCATATTCTAGACATGATTATACAGGTTAAGAAAAAGAACACAGAGAACATTTTTCTGGAATAATTCACTCCCAAAAAGGAGAACCAAACCACAGTGGCCTCCAGGGCAACTTCAAATGATAAAAAGTGGCAGTAAGCTTAGGTCAAAGATACAAATTAAAATAGCTCCAATGCTCTATTTTTCCAGAAAACATTTGACGAAACAGTTAAGGATCTTCTATATTTCTGGATTCTTTTACCAAGAGCTTTAATATCCAGATTTCTTAAATTCCACTTGAGGACAGGTTTCCCAATATTCTTTTTCCAAATGCTTCCTGCTACACAACACAAAAGCCCCACAGGCTCTAGATTCCTGTGATTACAGGAATCTGTGCTTTGTGCTTCACAAAAACACAGCATCTACAAAGGGTACACACTGCCTATTACTAACAAGTTTCCAAACAGGTCAGAGAAGAGCCCATCCTTCAGGAAAGATAAAAAGAAAAACAATGACTCTGATAACTCTGGAAAGAAAGAAAATGAAACTCCAATAGTTATCTCATGATCTGCTGCCACATAAGAGATATTTTACTTTACCTGAGGCACTGACTTTTATGCTTGTTCTTTCTTAACAGTCACCCTTTCCCAAATATCAAAACAGATTCAACTTAAGCTACTGCAACTTTGCCTAATAGTGAAATGGGGATAAAACCATCCAACCTTCTGGCTGGAAGGGTAACCTGAGGACCCCAGATATAAAGCCCAGAGGACAATGCCTGGCCCAAAACAGCTCTTAAAACACAAAGCCAAGGAGAACTCTACAGTCTTCCACTCTGCTCAGCTCCTTTATTCAGACTATGCTGCTAAGTCACTTCAGTCGTGTCCGACCCTGTGCGACCCCAGAGACGGCAGCCCACCAGGCTCCCCCGTCCCTGGGATTCTCCAGGCAAGAAGTCTCATCAGGAAATGTAGCTTTAACAGCTGTTGTAACCAAAACCAGGTAAGGTAGTACTAACCCGACAACAGAAAAAACTTGAGTCCCAACCACCACCCCATGTCAAACAAATCAAAAATCAAAAAGAAATTAACACAGATGAAACAAAAGAAAAAAACCCCAGATAAACTGGACTATGTCAAATTTTAAACTTTTGTGCATCAAAGGACACAACAACTGAAAGAAAAGACAACCCACAGAATGGCAGAAAATATGTGCAAATTTATATCTGTTAATGGTTCATATCTAGTATATACAAAGAATTTTACAGCTCAACAATTTTTAAAAGCCCAATTAAAAAGATGGTAAAAGAACTTCAATAGGGCTTCCCTGGTGGCTCAGTGGTAAAGAATTGGTCTGCTAATGCAGGAGACACAGGTTCTATCCCTGGTCTGGGAAGATCCAACATGCTGTGGAGTACCTAAGCCCATGCACCACAATTACTGAATCTGTGCTCTCGAGCCCAGGAGCCACAGCTACTGAAGCCCAAGTGCCCTAAAGCCCACGCTCCACAATAAGAGAAGCCACTGCAGCAAGAAAGTCACACATCGCAACTAGAGTAACCCCACTTGCCGCAACTAGAAAAAAACCCATGCAGCAACGAAGACCCAGAAGAGCCAAAAATAAATAAATAAATAAACAAAATTTTAAAAAAGAACTTCAACAGACATTCTTCCAAAGAGGATACATAGATGGTCAAGGCACATGTGAAAAGATGCTCAACAGTACAATAATCATTAGGGAAATGCAAATCAAAACCACAGTGAAATACCATCTCCCACTAATGAAAACAAAACAAAAAAATAAGTGTTGGTGAGGTTGGGAAAAAACTACAGGCCTGAGCACTACTGGTAGAAATGCAAAATGGTACAGCTGCTATAGAAGAGAGGGTGGCAGCTCCTCAAAAAATTAATGGCATTACCAAATGATCCAATAATCTCACTTCTGGGTGTATATCCAAAAGAATTTAAAGCAGAGACTCAAACAGATATTTACTTGAATATCCATATTCATAACAGCATTAATCACAAAAGCCAAAAGGCAGAAGCAACCAGTACCCATGGTCGGATAAATCAATACACAAAATATGGTATATCCATACAATGGATATTATTCAGTCTTTAAAAAGAAATTCTGACACATGCCACAACATGGACGAACCTTGAAGATACTATACTAAAGACAATAAGCCAGTCACCAAAGGAAAAATACTCTGAAATTCCAATTATATGAGGTACCTAGAATACTCAAATCTAGAGACAAAATGTATAACAGTGGTTTCCAGGGGTTGGGGGAAAATAAGGAGTGGGAGTTGTTGTTCAGTTTGGGAAAATGAAAAAGTTCTAGCAATGGATGGTGGGGATGGTTGCACAATAATGTAATTAATGCCACTGAAGTGTACACTTAAAATTGGTTAATGGTAAATTTTATGTTCTGCCTAGTTTAGCACAATACATATATATATGTTATATAAGAATATGAAAACTCTCATTCAGCTTTCAGTTCACTGACTCGTCCTACTCCTCAGTGTACCCTGTGCTTGTTTCAAATTCAAATTCTTAATGTAATTTCATAAACTTGAAAGAAAAGTAACCACATACTCTCAAAATCAAGACCCAGGTTTACTCACCTGTTCTGAATTCCTGCAGGATCATTTTTTAGATCATAGAAAATGGCACCTATAACCAGTCCCAGGAAGACTGTCACAATTAACTTTTCAAAAAGAAAAAAGAATTTCAATTAAAGGTAAAAACTTAACACACCCTTTATTATTAAAATATATCTGGCTACTTAATCAAATCTATCCACTGATACAGATATTTTAAATGGCTTGAACACAGTCCTCAGGAAAATATAAAATGTACATGTTACTGGACTGCTTTTTGAGTTAAAGTAAAAATAACTTATTCATGTGTTCAGGAGACTGACAGGAAGACAAAGAAGAAAAGCTAAGATTCCCAGCATTTTAGCCGGCACTGCCAGTTCATGGTCCAGTTCAGGCTTTGGGGCCTGGGAAAGACGCACAGTGAAGCAGAACAATGCAAGCACCCAGAAAAGTAGTTTGGGGGCAAAATAAGGAGTTCTGGCCTAAACTCTCAACCTTTGTGCTAATGAAGACGCATAGTGTGATATTTCAAGAGGTTCCAATAAAAACAGGATATCCTTACTCTTAACATGAAAAACCAAATGAAAATACATAAAAATTTTAAAGTACACTTAAAAAAATTCTAACAATGGAATTTTACACAATAAGGAAGTAGGGGTAAGCTGAGGTCATCTATCCGACCTGGGGAGCCCACGTCTACACTGGAAAAGTGCTGTGTCACTGTCACCAAAGCATTCAGCCAGCTCTTGCTGAGGCACCGAGTGCTTCCATTACCCACCCTCCTGTCACTGCTCCTCCAGCAGCCTCAGCCCAGAGGCTCTACCACCAACAGCTGGACTAAGCTGCCAAGTCTTCGCCATTCTTACCCACCTTTGCTGACTCCTAAGAGTGTTTGATGACTCCTAAGAAACTTCTAAATGTTCAAGCTGGTTTTAGAAAAGGCAGAGGAACCAGAGATCAAACTGCCAACATCTGCTGGATCATCAAAAAAGCAAGAGAGTTCCAGGAAAACATCTATTTCTGCTTTATTGACTATGCCAAAGCCTTTGACTGTGTGGATCACAATAAACTGTGGGAAATTCTGAAAGAGATGGGAATACCAGACCAGCTGACTTGCCTCTTGAGAAACCTATATGCAGGTCAGGAAGCAACAGTTAGAACTGGACGTGGAACAACAGACTGGTTCCAAATAGGAAAAGGAGTACATCAAGGCTATATATTGTCACCGTGCTTATTTAACTTATATGCAGAGTACATCATGAGAAATGCTGGGCTGGAAGAAGCACAAGCTGGAATCAAGATTGCTGGGAGAAATATCAATAACCTCAGATATGCAGATGACACCACCCTTATGGCAGAAAGTGAAGAGGAACTAAAAAGCCTCTTGATGAAAGTGAAAGAGGAGAATGAAAAAGTTGGCTTAAGCTCAACATTCAGAAAACGAAGATCATGGCATCTGGTCCCATCACTTCATGGGAAATAGATGGGGAAACAGTGGTAACAGGGTCAGACTTTATTTTGGGGGCTCCAAAATCACTGCAGATGGTGACTGCAGCCATAAAATTAAAAGATGCTTACTCCTTGGAAGGAAAGTTATGACCAACCTAGATAGCATATTGAAAAGCAGAGATATTACTTTGCCAACAAAGGTCCATCTAGTAAAGGCTATGGTTTTTCCTGTGGTCATGTATGGATGTGAGAGTTGGACTGTGAAGAAGGCTGAGTGCTGAAGAATTGATGCTTTTGAACTGTGGTGCTGGAGAAGACGCTTGAGAGCCCCTTGGACTGCAAGGACATCCAACCAGTCCATCCTAAAGGAGACCAGTCCTGGGTGTTCATTGGAAGGACTGATGCTGAGGCTGAAACTCCAATACTTTGGCCACCTCATGCGAAGAGCTGACTCACTGGAAAAGACCCTGATTATGGGAGGGACTGGGGGTAGGAGGAAAAGGGGACGACAGAGGATGAGATGGGTGGATGTCATCACTGACTCGATGTACATGAGTTTGGGTGAACTCCGGGAGCTGGTGATGGACAGGGAGGCCAGGCGTGCTGCGATTCATGGGGTTGCAAAGAGTCAGACACGACTGAGCGACTGAACTGAACTGAACTGAAGAAGACTGGATAAACATCACTTTTGTGTTTAAGATTTTTAAAGTTGATAAAATGTCTCGTAAAGATATTTTTATAAACAAAGATTTAGGGTTATGTTATAACTTATATAAGGAAATTATATTTATTATACTTTTAATTAAATTTTATTAAATGTATAAAAATAAAGATATAAGAGATGATCATCCAAAGAAAACAAAATATCCTACCATATATGTTGGAATCTTCAGAGTAAAAAAAAAAACCCCAGCACTGCAACAGTGCAATGGTATCAAAGCTTGTAGTAACTTGTCAAGAGACTTTTGGCAAGAGGCAAACAAAACTGGAAAACAAGATCATGATCTGTGAAGACTAGCTTGTGAAGACCAGAGTCTGGAAAAAATATGATTTAAGATGTACTTTAAAACTTCCTTGCTAAAAAAACACAGTCAGAAATTTGAAAAAAGAAAAATTTTACTACCCTGGCTTATCTTAATTACCTTCAAAATGTACTATATTTCATGTCAACAGATCAACTCCCAAAATAAATAATGATGATCCCATTAGCAGGTGTGCATGCACATGTATACTAATCTATACTTTCACACTGTAAAACTCCAAGAATATTCAGACTTTTAAAAGAGGGCACTCTACATGCTTTGCTTCTTTTGCATTCAAACTTAATAACATATTAACAGACTGTCAGTTTTAGCATTAAGATGTTTCCTAAAGGTTTCAAAGCGCTAAAAGTATTTTCAAGGAAAGTTTTCAAACACTGACAAAGTGATTAATCTCATAATTTTAGCATGCTTTTGCAAGATGTGTCTATGTTATTCCTTTTTCCATTAAGCAAAAGAAAACAAACAGGAAGACTAAACTTTGCTCATTGGAACAAAGAGACTCTATCCTATGAGTTCTGTGCAGCTGGAGTCTTTTGAACAGAAGGGGGAAAAAAAGGAAATTTCCTAAATATGTAATTCTAATTTTGTTCAACTGTATTTAGCAACATTTTTCAAGGTGAATTCTAAGGGATGTTTATGGCTGTTGCTGAAAAAATTAATCCATAGTCAAATGTTAAATGTGCTATTAGAAACTATGACCCTCCCAGAGACATGATAGTATTTTCCCAATTGATTTGACCAGGAAAACTTTGGGACATTAAATGAATATTAAATCTTATATAGAAAATCCATTCATTCCAAGACCTTCCAAAGACAACCTTTGGTTAAATGCATTACCAAAAGCAAAGTCTAGCTCATGTAAATGACTAGTTCAAAAGTAACTATTGCTATAAGACTATCCACACGAGATTTATCAACAGGAAGCCATAAAATATTTTAATAGCTCCACATTCAAACACTTAGAGAAGTAAAAGACAGACTCCCAAGATTAAAAAACCCTAAACCGAAGTCAGCAAGCTATGGCCCTAGGCTTATTTCTGTTCAGTCCATGAGCTAAAAATGGTTTGTGGGTTTCTTGGACCATTTTTTTAATTGCAAAAAATACATATATATTTCTTGTCATGTGAAATTCATATACAATTAATATTTCAGTGTCCATGAAAAAAGCTTTATTGGAACAGAGTCATGTTTATTTTTTAAATGTATTTATGGCTACTTCCTTCCTAAAATGGCAGGGTTGACTATCTGAGACCAAGACCATGTGACCCACAAATCTTACAGTATTTACTCTGATCTTTTACAAAATTGGTTTGCCTATTTCTGGCTTAAGCTAACTTTCCAGGACTGACTCATCTGAAAAAAGAGTTTCCTCCCACAGGCAGATGCTCAGGGAAAAACAAGATTCTGTCCTTGTTCTGTGAGATTATCACTGCTTTGAACATTGTTGGGATTCCTGTAGCGGAGTTGAGTTCACTGAGGAGGAAAGCAGCTGAACATGCAACCTGGAGACACTAGGCCTGCCTGGAGCTGGCATCTGAAGAAAGCCCAGCACCAAAAGATGCATAAACCTGGTGTACTATTAAAAATAGCCCCACATTCTAATCACCCCTGCCCAGAACTACCACATAACGTCATTTCCTGGTATTAGCAGGGGGATCCCCTTGGATATCAAAATCTACAGATGTTCAAGCCCCTCATATAAAATGGAGTCATATAGTCAGCCCTCCACATCTGTGAGTTCCTCCAACCTCAGTAGGTGCAGAACTTGCAGATAATGAGGGCCGACCATATGTGACTTGGACAAGATATTTAGAAACCACTTTCAGAAGCAAGAGAAATTTCTTTTCCAAATAAAAAAGTCTAATACATAAATCACACTAAAGAATCAACACTCATATCATTTTACTGTTGAACAATAGATAATGAGGTTGACATTATTGACAGAAGTTGTTCCCAAATAACATCAAATCTACTAAAAGAATTAAAAAGTATCCTTGACTGAAAGTATATAAAACTGTTCATGTTCTGACAAATGCCAAATAACAAGTTAAAAGTGTCTGGATTAATGAGCAATATGTCTTGAAGGATATAGGCTCTCGAAATTAATACTTAAAAGGCAACAGTACCACAGTATGAAAATGATGCATGTATAGTAAGAAATCAGTGATATTTCATTAGAGCCAACAACATGCCATCTTTCAGTACTCAGTAGAAATTCAATGAAAATAAAATCAGCTACTCCCAAAATAACTGGTTAAATTGACTTCCTTAGAAAGGATGAAAAAAATGAGGGTTTTGGATGACAGAGGGCTTAAGAATAACAGAAAAATCATAAAGGAGTAATCATCAACAACTATCAATGAAGTCAGGCAAAAGAGAAAAAGGAACATTAACTCAACTTAATTAAGAGAAGGTCAGTCTGACAGTGAAGAGTCTTACTGAACAGAATTCCAGTCTGCTTACTACCTTCATGTTAACTGCACACTGTTTTAGGTATCTAGTGCTCTCCTAAGATCAGAACACCTAAATGAGGAAGGCTGATTAGAAGGGACAGCATCTGTAAACAGGCTCTTCAAGAAAACAGTGAGAGGCCCTATCGCTTTCAGGCGCATTTGGCAATGCCAAGCTGAAGGTGTCCCTGGCCACCTGATGTAAGATGCAAACCAACCAACCTCTTTCCTTTCTTTCCCTCTTCCCTTCCTTTCTCATTTCCTTTCTCTATTTCTCTGCTTAAACTCTCTTCCCAGCCCCTTTTACCATCTGACATGCTATTTATTTCTATATGAATTTATCATCTGTCTCTCCTCATAAGAAAGCTCCCCAAGAGCAGGGATTTTATTTTTGTTCATGGCTATATACAAGCTCTAAAATGCAGCACATAATCAATAAGAACTTTTTGAATGCATCAGGAAATGAACATGTGCAGCCATCAAAAAACCACAAATGTGGTCAAACATTTTCTTTACTTAACAAGTTTTGGGAAAAAAATTTTTTTTTCTACAAAGATTATCCATTACAGCTTGTCTGAACCAAAAAAATTCTGAGTGGGTGATCAAAAAAAAAACCCCACTAAAAAATAAGTCTTTCTAAAAGTAAAAACCTAATTAGGTTTTGCTTATTTCTATACCCTAAATGGAATGGGGATAAATAAGTATAGCGTGGGCAGAAGATAAGCATAATGTCCCCAAAATGAGTATTTTACAGCATAATTAGAAGACTCCAGTAGGTTACCTGAGCTATAGAAGCCTGGGGATTACCCAGTAAATTTTTGAATGAACGCCTGGAAATCCATTTGAGCTGATGACAGAAGGAGGTGGCATAAGTGACCTCCTTGTAGGATGAAAGCTTATTCCTTCTCTGATCCCCTGAGAATTTATCTAATTCAACTTTTGTTTCCTTGAAGAAGGAGGAGTTGATGTAAAACTCAGCTAATTTTTCTATGAGTGGAGTATCTTTTTTGGAAGGCTCTTCGGTCTCGTTAGCTGTGGAATAAAAGCAGATAAAAAGGAAACATTATTTTAAAAACAACAGCAGATTTAATCCATTTTTCCACAACCCCTTTCTTAGATTTTACTCTAGCACCTTCATTCTAAAGCTCAAGTATAAAAAAATTATGGGTTCTTTCACTGATTTACAAGGTAAGAAAACAAACTAAATTGGCCTCCCTCCATAAACTTAGGGATACAGCAAATTCACTGACCTTTTCCTAATTATAATATTTGGACCCTAAATCTTTCAAAATAGACTTCTCACAATTTGGAGTTATAATTCCTAAAAAAAAAAAAAAAAAAACACCTGGTCCTTGCTTTTTACAATGAATAAATGCATAAATTGCCAAGTTTCTTATTTCAAAACACTACACAGTTGGCCCTCTGAATCCGCAGACATGGAACCCAGGGATATAGAGCGCCTATAGAGGGATTGAGCATCCTTGGATTCTGGTATCTACAGGGCATGGGGGGAGGGGCTTCTGAAACCAATCCTCCATGGAAACCAAGGGACCACTCTGTAAACAATGGGCACTTCTTTTAAAATGGGAACTCTTGTTAGAACTGACACTGTCCTATCAATGCTCATTTACAGATTAAATAAATAGCACTCTCACAGATGAAAAAAATCTGTGTTGACTGATGTTATTAGATTGAAAGTTTGTGTGTACCCAAAATTCATATGCTGAAACCCAATCCCCAGTGTGATGGTATTTGAATGGAACGACTTTGAGGGATGATTAGGTCACGAGGCTGGAGCCCTCAGGAGGTGGGATTAGTGCCCTTATGAAAGAGGCCCCAGAGAGCTCGACTCCTACCACCTGAAGAAGCTATAATATGGTCGTCCATGTATGAACCAGGAAGCAGGTCCTCAACAGACACTGAATCTGCTGGCACCTTAATCCTGGACTTTCTGTCTCCAGAATTGAGAGAAGAAAATGTCTATTGTTTAAACCATCTGGTCTATGGTATTTTTGTTGCAGCAGCCAAACAAGCTAGTACAACCCATATCAGAGGACAGCAGTAATATAAATTCAAACAGCCATGGTTTAATAACCACCACATTGCTAAACTTTAGCCAACTCAATTAAAAAATAATCTGTGATTCTCAACAGATTTGCTTACCTTCATCACCTATGTCTTCTCTATTTAACACCACAGCAGAAGAATCTCCATTAATGATGTCCAGGAAGAAGTCTGCAGGGTTATTATAGGGCTCACAGTGGAAACCTGCAAAAGAAGGTAACTCAGGTACACAAAAATTGATAGTCCTGGTAAATAAAGACTGTTTTAGAGAGTGAGGAGGTGCTGCTAGGGAAGACAGAATCTAATAATTTCTCTCTCATTTTTCTTCTCTCTCCTCCCCTCATTAATTTATATTTTCTTTTTATATATTTAATCACACAATATTTCAACAGTTTTCTGACTCTTTGCAAAACAACATACTCCAAACCAACCTTGGACTATTAGAAAGTCTTACATTAGAGCTTGGTCCTTACCCATCATAATTCATGAGACCTGAAATAGCTAGCAATATGCTCTGGTGCTTATCAGAACTTCTTCAAAAATCTAGACATGGGTCTAAGGAAAGAAAACACATTGAAAAGCCATGGAAAGACTAACATTCTTTAAAGCAAGGCAACAAGCAAAGCCAGCTAAGGCACAGGACTGTGTTTGGGAGAGGCCTGGGGCATGTTCTGTTCTTCAAGTTCACTAAGAGACTGCTAGAATGCTAGTACCCACTTCAGCAATGATTATTTCTGCCCCTACTAAATTCAGGTCCAAATGGTTATTTATTATGCTATTATAATTCCAATATAGAGAACAAATCACCAGAACAGCATTCTCAAGAGAATGTAGCTGGGACAGCACAGTTGAATGCTTACCTTTGACCTCTCCTGGCACTATAACAGGGAAGAACAAATCTGACTCCATACTGGATCTATTTCTTTTACTTTAACCTTTGTATTCTATTGCTTTTGCTACAAGTTAAGAATGTTGCCTGTAGCCTGAAATATATGGGATAGCTCATTCTCCAGGGTCTGATCTCTAAAGGTATAACACTTTTCCATTCATATAGAGATAAAAAGTTCCAGAACAAAGAATAACATTTGTCTTGTTGGAGGTTTATAGGAACACCATGACCAGACCCACACAGACAGATGCAAGAACAAAGGATTCCAACACCAACAAGTTTGCAGCAATCAACCACACCCCCTTTCCTTTTAGTATAAAAGAAGCCTGATTTATAACATGGGTAAGATGGTTCTTTGGGATGCTAGCCCATCATCTTCTTGATCTGCTTGCTTTCCAAATAAAGTCGCTATTCCTTGACCCAGCAAATTATCTCTTGATTTATTGGCCTGTTGTGCAGCAAGCAGTATGAGCTTAGACTCAGTAACAACCTGATCATCTGAACTCAGCTTTGCCTATAGTCTAACCCTTAGGTTCATCTCCCCAAAACTCTAGACCCATGTAGACTTAATTTTAAATGATAGAGATTAAAAAAAGACATTTTAAAATATGGCTGGCAAATATTTTACACTATATTTGAAGTCATGGAGCATCATCTATAATCATATCCAAGTACCTCTAAAACAAAGTAGACTGCATGAGTCATTTAAAAATTATATATTTCCATTTTAAATAGAATCAGGCAGTCCAGAACCATCAGAAATGTTGGCCCATTGAAGTCAGACTTATGACTAGCCATTGTATTGACAGGTAAGTTGCATACATGCTAAATCCACAACCTAATATCACTAGAAAATTAAATATAATAGCATCTCCATTAACCCTCACCAAGGAAAACCAATATCCCATGTAAGGGAAGAACATGATAAACCTTAATCTGTATTAGCTAAGAAGACAAATAACTTAGGGACATTAGATCTTTCCAAAAATATCTATCTAACAGAAAACTGGCCATGAGGTCAATATATTTATTGAACTGTTAGGGGAAGGTCACCAGAACTGAGGACAACAGATATAGCCCCATTAGAAACACACACACACACACACAAAAACATATGTATGCATGTGCATGTACTCAAACAGGACAAAAAAGAGACATAAATAACAAACTGGCACTGCAAAGTAAAAAAAAAAATTCTAACACCAAACTAACCGAAGATGTTTCGGAGCAGTGGAAACTGTGATATATGTATATCTACTCAAAGATCAAACAGCCCTCCAAGTGACTCCTTTGTTCTCCTTTAGGATACTATTAATGAAGGATCTTACAGCACAAAAAAGGCAACCATACCAATGGCTCCAAAGTAACCCAAGGCCTCCTGAGCAGGCCCATGGAACATTAGTCTTCCTGAGGCCAACAAGGTGAGGCTATCAAACAACTTGAAGATGGAATAACGAGGCTGATGAATGGAGAAGATGATTGTCCGTCCTTGTTTAGACATCCTAAATTAATAGTGAGAAGATAACAATGAGTCATTAAACATCTGAAACTTACATTTCTTGGTAACATACTTTATTACTCCTGCCTTTAGATCATTTATTCCTCATTCAACTTGATTGTCTCTTACTAACTTCTCATCTTATATAATCTATCTGATAATTAGGGAACCTAAACTCAATGTTTTCATGAAACTAGGGTTTCTAAAGTGTTTTCCATGGGCAATCTAGAATCAATCAGAATATTAATTAAAAATGTATATTCCTGGACAGTCTACTCAGACCTGCTGGGTCCAGGGAAGCATATTTTAACAAGCAGCCAGGTAATTTGTAAGTACACTCAAGTTTGAAAACTTATTATGAACTAAATCTTAAAACAATGGTCATATGTCCCATCCTTATTGATCATTTATTTAAGTCTTCTGGCTCTTTCGGAACTAGTTTTCAATTCTCTGCCTTAATAATACAATTAACATTACTGAGTACTGACTATATCTTTTTTTTTTTTAATTTTTTTCCTTACAATAACTTTATAAATCTTGATTTTTAATTTACAATATTGTATTGGTTTTGCCATACATCAACATGCATCCACCACGGGTGTACACGTGTTCCCCATCCTGAACCCCCCTCCCACCTCCCTCCCCATACCATCCCTCTGGGTCATCCCAGTGCACCAGCCCCAAGCTTCCTGTATCCTGCATTGAACCTGGACTGGCAATTCGTTTCTTATATGATATTATACATGTTTTAATGCCATTCTCCCAAATCATACCCCCCTCCCTCTCCCACAGAGTCCAAAAGACTGTTCTATACATCTGTGTCTCTTTTGCTGTCTCGCATACAGGGTTGTCATTACCATCTTTCTAAATTCCATATATATGCGTTAGTATACTGTATTGGTGTTTTTCTTTCTGGCTTACTTCACTCTGTATAATAGGCTCCAATTTCATCCACCTCATTAGAACTGATTCAAATGCATTCTTTTTAATGGCTGAGTAATACTGCATTGTGTACATGTACCACAGCTTTCTTAGCCATTCACCTGCAGCTGGACATCTAGGTTGCTCCCATGCTTTGTTTTTATAGATGACCTCATCTAAATTCTCACAATATTGTTACAAAACAGTACCAATAATTTTACCTTTATATAACAGATAAGACTCAGAGAACTAAGCAATGGCTCAAAGCATCACAGTTAGAAGGGGCAGGCTGGGATTTGATCCCTGATCTAATACCATGGCCAAAAGATAGTAACTCCTATCTTCATACAGGAGCTACTACTTATGGAAAGAAGAAAGAAAAGCCAAAATCACCACTTAAAAACTATTACTGAGAACAATAAACTACTATTATTACTAGTAGTATGAGAAGAATCACATCGATTTAAACATTTTCTGAGTACTATATGCTAGCCATGGATACAAGTTTGTTCTACCTCAAAAAGACCAATTGTTTTGATACAAGGAGGAATAAAAGTAGCTGAAGGTGCTTTGTAAGCCTAATAGGAGACTATAACCCATCTGAAGCTGATGTAAGTAGTGTATCAAAGGGACTGACAGGGAAAGAAGGTGGAGAAAGACAGCAAACAAAATGTGCCATAACATGATCTACTTCAAAAACTGCAAGTACTTCAGTGTCATTGCAGAGCTGAGGTGTATGTGCAGAGGCAGGGACTGGAGACTGCAGAAAAGACAGCAACGAAAACCAGGCCCATGATGAATCCTGTCACTCAGAGTTGGCTCATTAGGCAGTAGACAGTTAAGGAGCCAGTAAAGGATTGGAAGCAGGGAGGTGGACTGGTGTGAGAACTCTGTTCTCCATGTGTGGTCTGAGGTATCAGTATTAGTATCCCCTATTAGAAATGGAGAACCTTGGCCTCCCATTCAGAGATCTAGAATAAGAATCTGCATTTTAATAAGATCCCAAGTGATTAGTATACACAGTGGAACTCTAGACAAATGAAGTTAAAGCTCTCCAATGTGAGGAAAGATGCGTGTGAGCTAACTAGTCCAAAACATAATGAAGCATAACACAGTATGATATTCTATGTCAAGTCATCATTGCCAAGAAAAAAAAAAAAAGCAAAATGGCTGTCTGAGGAGGCCTTACAAATAGCTGTGAAAAGAAGAGAAGCAAAAAGCAAAGAAGAAAAGGAAAGATATACCCATTTGAATGCAGAGTCCCAAAGAATAGCAAGGAGAGATAAGAAAGCCTTCCTCAGTGATCAGTGCAAAGAAATAGAGGAAACAATAGAATGGGAAAGACTAGAGATCTCTTCAACAAAATTAGAGATACCAAGGGACATTTCATGCAAAGATGGGCTTAATAAAGGACAGAAATGGTATAGGCCTAACAGAAGCAGAAGATATTCAGAATAGGTGGCAAGAACACACAGAAGAACTGCACAAAAAAGATCTTCATAACCCAGATAATCACGATGGTGTGATCACTCACCTAGAGCCAGACATCCTGGAATGTGAAGTCAAGTGGGCCTTAGGAAGTGTCACTGCAAATAAAACTAGTGGAGGTGATGGAATTCCAGTTGAGCTATTTCAAATCCTGAAAGATGATGCTGTGAAAGTGCTGCACTCAACATGCCAGCAAATTTGGAAAACCCAGCACTGGCCATGGAACTGGAAAAGGTCAGTTTTCATTCCAATCCCAAAGAAAGGCAATGGCAAAGAATGCTCAAACTACCGCACAATTGCACTCATCTCACATGCTAGTAAAGTAATGCTCAAAATTCTCCAAGCCAGGCTTCAACAATATTTGAACTGTGAACTTTCAGATGTTCAAGCTGGTTTTAGAAAAGGCAGAGGAACCAGAGATCAAATTGCCAACATCCGCTGGATCATGGAAAAAGCAAGAGAGTTCCAGAAAAACATCTATTTCTGCTTTATTGACTATGTCAAAGCCTTTGACTGTGTGGATCACAATAAACTGTGGAAAATTCTGAAAGAGATGGGAGTACCAGACCACCTGACCTGCCTCTTGAGAAACCTATATGCAGGTCAGGAAGCAACAGTTAGAACTGGACATGGAATAACAGACTGGTTCCAAACAGGAAAAGGAATACATCAAGGCTGTATACTGTCACCGTGCTTATTTAACTTATATGCGGAGTACATCATGAGAAACACTGGGCTGGAAGAAGCACAAGCTGGAATCAAGATTGCCAGGAGAAACAGCAATAATCTCAGATATGCAGATGACACCACCCTTATGGCAGAAAGTGAAGAACTAAAGAGCCTCTTGATGAAAATGAAAGAGGAGAGTGAAAATGTTGGCTTAAAACTCAACATTCAGAAAAGAATGGGATCCGGTCCCATCACTTCATGGCAAATAGATGGGGAAACAGTGGCTGACTATATTTTTTTGAGTTCCAAAATCACTGCAGATGATGACTGCAGCCATGAAATTAAAAGACGCTTACTCCTCGGAAGAAAAGTTATGACCAACCTAGACAGCACATTAAAAGGCAGAGACATTACTTTGCCAACAAAGATCCGTCTAGTCAAGGCTATGGTTTTTCCAGTAGTCATGTATGGATGTGAGAGTTGGACTATAAAGAAGGATGAGTGACAAAGAATTGATGCTTTTGAACTGTGGTGTTGGAGAAGACTCTTGAGAGTCCCTTGGAATGCGAGGAGATCCAACCAGTCCATCCTAAAGGAAATCAGTCCTGAATGTTCATTGGAAGGACTGATGCTGAAGCTGAAACTCCAATACTTTGGCCACCTCGTGAGAAGACCTGACTCATTTGAAAAGACCCTGATCTCTGGGAAAGATTGAAGGTGGGAGGAGAAGTGGATGACAGAGGATGAGATGGTTGGATGGCATTACCGACTCAATGGGCATGAGTTTGAGTAAACTCTGGGAGTTGGTGATGGACAGGGAGGCCTGGCGAGCTGCAGTCCATGAGGTCGCAAAGAGTTGCGACTGAGCGACTGAACTGAAGTCATCATTCTCTAATGAACACTGTTAATATAATTAATTACAGATAATAAAAATATCATGGATGTATTCTCTAACTGAACCTGAATCCCAGACCTGTTACTTGACATCTTCACTTACATGTGCAATTGATATCTCAAACTTAAAATGTCTAAAATCTTAGACATTTCCATCTTCCTGTTTCTTCTTATTCTAGCATAGGGGCTTGCTTACAAGGGCATGGACATCAGAAGAAGCAAGATAGGGTTTTCCCTGGTAGTTCAGTGGTTAAGAATAGCATGCCAAAGCAGGGGACATTGAGTTCTATCCCTGCTCCAGAAAGACCCCACATGCCGAGAGGCACCTAAGCCCATCTGCCACAATTACTGAACCGGTGCTCTAGAGCCCATACTCCACAAGGAGAAGCCACCTCAATGAGAAGCCTGTGCACCGCAACAAAGAGTAGCCACCACTTGCTGCAACTAGAGAAATTCCCCATGTGCAGGAACAAAGACCCAACATGCCCCCCCAAAATATATATATATCTATATAAAATAAGGAAATAAAACTTAAAAAAAAAAGGTAATAATATGGAGGGCGTGCCATATAAAGATGGTGTATCCAACAGTTTTTTAAAAATGGGGAGTAGCGGTAATTGTCCCAGAGGTGGTGAGCATAGGAAACCACCAGAGTGACTGGGAAACTGATTAAATTGAACAATTAAGTTAGTTTACTGAGGAAGAAAGGAAACATACTGAGATAATGGGAGCCAAGTTTCTCATTGTCTGAAAAGTCATTTAGAAACACGGAAAGGCAGAAGGCTAAAAAGAGCACTCAAGTGTTAGATCAGGATTGGAAATAATATAAATCCACTTAAAAAAAATATGTACACACTAATAGTGCAATAGTTACAAATATGCTTCTACATGTAAGTTCTATTCAAACTATTACACACATACATATAACATATTTATAGTAAATATATTTCCAAATAAAATATACATATGTATTTCTATGTTATATATACATACATACACATACACATTTCCTAGGTCTGTCTGTTAAGTGGGTCTAGAAGCAACGACAGTCCCATAGCAGTGAGCACACCAAGTAATCAGATCTTGGTTTTTAAATCATAGCTAAACTGGGAGGAACCAGGACTCCATGAAGAAACATCTGATACAGAAAAAGTACAAGATGAGCCTGGAACATCTTGCTGACCATAAGGTAAAGAAATGCTTAAAGAATGACAGGGACATGTAAAAATGACACAAAAGGCAGACTGAGGGCCAAATCAGGGTGAATTTTGTCATGAAAATAAGTAAGAATAACAGATTATAACCCACTTAATAAAAGGAGAAAATGAGTACACATATGAACAGAGAAGGAAGAAAGTTTCTTTACAGTAAAAGACCAATGAATACATGCTGAATGAATGATGTAAAAAGAAAATCACCACTTGGTTACCCTCATACTCATAGCTGATAGAGGCAGTTGTGAATATAGGCTAAAACTGGTGCATGGAAGATTTTATGAGGAACGGGATACTGGCCTAATATCTGATTATCTCCCCTAATAAAATACTAATCAATTATAAAGGGAAAATAGTTATTTCATAGCAGATAAAGCCAGCAGATACCAAGATGACCAGCTGATGAAGGTGAATACCACCCATGATGGGAGAAGTCAAAATCACACAGCCTGATGTTATCACTGAGCATACAGCATCATTTCTGCAGCATCCCTGCCAAGAATTCATGGCATGAGTCTGATCATGAGGAAACACTGGGTGGATACACCTTGAGGGTCTCCCTATGAAATGTACTCTCAAATATGTGTGAGGACGTGAGAAGCAGGGAAAGAATAAAGAACTGTTCAGGATTAGAACAGACCAAAAAAAAAGGGGTGGGGCAGGTTCTGGAGATAATCCTGAGCCAGAAAGGGAAAAAAAAGACACTTCTGGGGCAGCTGGGGAAGTCTGGAGCTCATGGACTGGATGGGGACAATATCATCAGTGCTGTGGACTCTGTGGCTGGGAAGTGTGTAAGGTGGCAAGGTAGTACTTGGTACTACTCTTGTAACTGTTCTGGGAGGTTGAAGCTTTTTAAAAAAGATGTCCAAAACTTTTGAAATTTATCCTATAACCATGATTCTCCTCCCATCTTCTTTGTAAAAGTAAATGACATGCTTTTTTTTAAATGAATTTATTTTTACTTAAGTATAATTGCTTTACAATATTGTGTTGGAGTCTACCAAACATCAACATGACCCAGTCATAGGTATACCTGTGCCCCCTCCCTTTAAACCTCCCTCTCCATCACACCCCTCTAGGTTGTTACCGAGCCCCAGTTTGAGTTCCCTGAATCATAGAGCAAATTCCCATTGTTTGCCTAGTTTACACATGGCAGTGTATATGTTTCCATGTTACTCTCTTCATACATCCCACCCTCTCCTTCCTTCTCCCTCTGTAAATGACATTCTTTACTCCATTCTTCCATTTTTCAGGCCCCAAACCTCAGAAGTTATTCTCTCAATAATCACACCCTACATCCAGTTCTAAGCTAATCCTGTTGACTCTATTTGGAAAACAGACAGAACCACCTACTTCTCCCCCTCTCCCCACTACCATCCTAGTCAAAGCTGGCATCATACCTCAACTGTATACAAACAGCCTCCTGACTGGATTCCTCCCACTCACCCCTGACCAATTATACAGCCTTTTCTCTACATAACTGCTGGTCCTCGGTTCTACAACTATCTGAACGCTTGCCACATCACCTAGACATTAAAAGCCATAGTTCTTAGAGTGATCTATAGTCTACATAATCTGCCAACCACTCAATCCCATCTCATGTCCTTTTCTAACTGTTATGAACTGAATCGTGTGTCCTCAAAATTCATGTTGAGGTCCTGACCCCTAGCACCTCAGAATATAACTGTATTTGGAGAGAGGCTCTTTACTATAAAGAGGCAGTTACGATAAATAAGGTCATATGAGTGTCATCATTCAATCAGGACCAGTGTCCTCATAAGAAGAGGAGATCAGGACATGGATACACAGAGGGAAGATGAAGTAAAACCACAGAGAGAAGACAGCTATCTACAAGCTGAGAAGAGGGACCTCAGAAGAAACAATTCTGCTGAATGCCTGGTCTTGGACATCTATACTCCAAAAACGTGAAGAACTAAATTTCTACGTTAAGCCATCCAGTCTGTTATACTATGCTAAGGCACCCTGAGCAAAGTAATCAATAAGTAACACCCACCCGCCTCCACAGCTTACTGGGTTCCAAACACAGGAGCCACACTCTGCCCCAGGGCCACTGGCTGTCCCTCCACTAGAACTCTCTACTCTCATATACTCAGGTCTTGTTCACTTGCTCCCAGCTCAAGACCTCGTGGAGGTCTTTCCTGATCATTCTATATATGACACAGCATCTCTATTCCACCATAGCCATATTTTGCTACACTCTCAGCCCACCTTGTTTTTCATGAAACACTTACATTTGTTAACTGACTTTCCCTGCAACCAAGGAAGACATTTCTGTCTGTTGTGCTTACTGATGAATCCCTTGCACCAAGAATAATACCTGGTACATAGCAGGTGACCACGCAGCAGATCAGTGAAAGAATAATATTCTCATAGCATTTACCTCTTCAGGAGCAAAAGGACAGCATTTGCTGTGCTTGAATCTAAGCCAGTTGTGGGCTCATCCAGGAACAAGATGGATGGATCAGTAATAAGCTCCATTGCAATACTAGTCCTTTTTCTTTCTCCTCCAGACACACCACGGATAAACTGAGTTCCAACCTAAAACACAAATATCATTATTAACAATAGCATCCTCTGCCACTATCATTTGTTGAGCTCCTAAAATGTTCCAGCCCTAAAAGAGTTACTTAATCACATCATCCTTGTTTTCTCAGAATAGCAAATAAATGACAATATGAGAGAAGAGGCAGGCTTCTCTTTAACTTGAAGAGTAAACTGAGGTTCAGGTCAGAACTGGTAAGATATGAAGCCTATGCTTTATATGTTTCTTAAGAAGCCAAACATTTAGTTTTAAGACAGTTAAGCTAGAACACTAAAAGATTTGGTCTGAAATTACAGACCAAAAAGGGAGATGAAGATAGGAGCAGGGAAGTTGAAAGCATCTATAATTGTTAGTCTTCTTATAGCCTTCTGATACCCCCACCCCATCCCCAATAAAGTCATCAGTGTGGCTTGGTAGCTAGGAAAGTTCACCTTCTATTATACCACATTAGCACCTCTTATATCAAACTGAGCCCTCCTTTACCTTAACTTACTAAGGAAGTCCTGACTCATTCTACAGGGCAACTGGATGAGTAGACTATTCTACAGGGCTATTCTACATGGGAAGGTAGACTATTCTACAGGGCAATTGGCCGGGTCTTTTCAACCAGTCAGCGTTACTGTGTGGTGGGGGACCAGGAAGGTTTTGGGGGAGAAAGGAGGTAGGAAATAATTCTTATATTAATAGTCATCAATATCCTTCTGTAAAAGATGTAGAGCCAGCATGACTAAGCTCAGGAAACAGAGTATACAGGTTAGATCTAAAGGAATAGATTCAATATGAAGTCAGGTTCAATCATATTATCACTTCAATTCTTATGAGTCCTCAAAAAGATAATAATCAAGTGCTACTCATGCCCATGATTGGATCCTCTAACAACTGACCTGTAACAGACATTTTGGAGAAAAATGAGGAAATGTGAATGAATGTGGCTTATAGTCCATACCAGATAGCCCATTCTCCAGGATCTAACCTTTAAAGGTCAGAATGATTAGACTTTTCCATTCATACAGAGATAGAAAGTTGCATAACAGAGAATAACATTTGTCTTGTTAGAGGTTTATAGGAACATTGTGATCAGATCCACATGAACAGCTGCAAGAACAAAAGATTCTGACATTAAGAAGTTTGCAACAACCAATCACACCCTCTTCCTCTTTTATTATAAAATAAGTCTAATTCTAATTTGGGTAAGATAGCTGTTTAGGACATTCATCCACTATCTTCTCAGTCTGCTGACTTTTCAAATAAAGTCACTTTTCTTTGACCCAACAATTCATCTCTCAATTTACTGGTCTGTCACATGGTGAGCTATACAAACTTGGACTCAGTAACAACTAAGTAATCAGACTATTCTCTCTACATTTGTCATGCTTAAAATTTCATAAAAACTGAAAACATTAAGTGAAGTATTTCAATTAATTAGATAAATAAATTCTAAGTCAACAAACTGTTTCAGCTTGTTTTCCTTGGAAATCCATGCAAAGAATGGGTAATGACTGCCTATTGGTAGAGAACTTTTAGTTAAAGGTAAAGAATGGTAAATACTTTATTGGAAAGACAATATCAAATAGACAGAGCTAATACAAAGGAAATCCAATCACTCTCAAAATGAATTTAGTGGAATATGGTGGCATAATACAAAGGAAATCCAATCACTCTCAAAATGAATTTAGTGGAATATGGTGGCATCTCAGAGTTATTTTTCCAAAAAAAATACAGCAAAATATACTTTGCATTAAATAATGTCAGAAAGTATCATCAAAACAGCAGCCAGCAAAATACCCCCATTCTTTGTTACCTCTACCACAAGGGGACTAAACTAGAGCCATTGCAAGCTGAAAAGCTCATCTTCACCAAAAGATACAGACGTTTTCCAGAAAATCTTTTTATACCTAGTCATCAACCATAAAGGTTACTCATTTATCTCAATTCTCCTTTCCAAACTTGCATAACTCACAAAAGGAGTTACTTTACTCTCCTGCCTACAACTGTTATATCTAAAGCCTAAAATAGACCAGCATGTAACAGTCTGTAAGTAGATACTGGTAGAAGAAAGGGAGAGGGGAAGTGAGGGAGGGAGGAATGGGAGACAAAAATGTCAAAAGAAAGACTTCAGAAAAACAAGTTGGAAGCTACACAAACTACAAATAAGTCCCTAGTTTGACTGAATATAATTTTGGAAGCCAACTGACAGCAAAGTGAAACATACTGAATCCTTGAATTTTCATCATTTATGAATTCCAGAAATATAATTCTCAAAAGCAATGGAAGAAAGCCTCATGGAAGAACAGAAGAAGAACAACTACAAGGGGATAAGAAAACAGGAAGAAGGAAAGTTAGCATGAAGACACTGAATGAGACGCGACAACCAACCAACCGGAGGGGGGATAGGATCAAGAGCTGCAATCACAGAAAGGGTCACCTGTTCACAGCAAAGAACACTTCCACATACTAGAACACATTGCCACACTTGCTGCCCAAGAGTTAATCACTTTCAGTTTTTTTTAACCTGTTAACTTCCATCTTCATGTTAGGTAACCAGTCACTTTTCTCACAGCTTCAGAAAGCAGCCACTCTTGACCATACATATTATAGAAAATCTCTGAGTAAGTCATACTATCCACACAGGTGAGGTCCTATTTGCTGACTATGATATTATCAGTTTTTTCCACATTACCTTGGAATCTGCCACTTTATCCAGACCTAACTCTTGAATAACCTTGTTAATCCGTTCATTTTTTTCATAACTTGTCATAGTTGTTGGAAGCCGAAGGGCTGCTGAGAACTGTAAGTTTTCTCTCACTGTCAGAGTTCCCATCACGACATCATCCTTAAAGAAAAAGGGCATTTTAACAAGATATATCAGGTCTTTTCTAATACCATCACTCTGTAGTATATCTAACTTATCCACAAAAATAAGATACCCAAGTTCTAACTAATAATGAACTTGTGTGTGTTGTGTGCTCAGTCATGTTCCACTCTGCAATTCTATGGACTGTAGCCTGCCAGGGTCCTCTGTCCATGGGATACGCCAGGCAAAAATACTGGAGTGGGTTGCCATTCTCTTCTCCAGGGAATCTTCCTGACCCAGGAATGGAACCCACATCTCTTGCATCTCCTGCATTGGCAGGTGGATTGCTTACCACTGTGCCACCTGGGAAGCCCCAATAATGAACTTGCAATTAAACAAATTACAATAACTCCATGTTCAGACAGCTGCATAGCCTGATGAATTAATTTTCATTTCTAACCTGTATACCCAGAGAGAACACAGGTAATTATGATTACTACTGACAGACATTTATAGAATGCTTTACACAAGGATTATATAACACTGTTCTAAGCTAGGGGAAGGACAGAGGTGAGGGTAAGGCAAAAAAAGTAAAATAGTAATGTGTTTTAGAAATGATATGATAATAAGAGTTGATACTACTGCCCTTACAAGGGTCATATTCCAGACTTTCTTTTCGTTTAATACTATTCTGAATCTTATAGGATATTATGAAAAGCGGGTATAAAGAAAAGTTGTTTCTATGATTATGTCATGTAGTCAATTGGAAGCACACTCAACTATCAGCCAAAGCACTTGCCCATATAAAAAATCAGAAGAAATCTAATAGGTAAAGTCACAAATACTTACTTGTACCACATAACCTGAGTTACATTTAAAATTGGCAGGTCGAGGTGCTCCATTGATCAAAACATCTCCAGATAATCCATGTGGATCCTTCCTTGCAGCTAAGATATCTAACAACCTATAAAAGACATATGTTATTGCCTTTTTTCCCCTCCATATCAGGCTTTACCTAATTTGAATCCAAACTAACAGATCAAGAAATTACATGGTTTAACTAAAATTATATACATATATTGTAAATCTTACCTTCTTTTTAAAAATTATGTGCTATAATAAAGCCCAAAAATATGAATGTAAAGCTCTCTTACCTGATCCAGCACAGACCACCCAAACTGCCCCCTTGGTTGTCTGACCTTGGGGGTCTCCAGGCAGGCAATGTGCTCCTTTGCTTAAGATATAAGCCTTCACTATGCCGTTGGCTCCACTCCCCACTTTCAATTTTATCCCCTTCCTTTTCCACTCCATAGCTCAAATCATAGCTGACAGCTGTATGCCAGTCACCTTATCGAGTCCTGTTAGTGTCCTATTAGTAAAGCTGACCTAATAAGACTTCCTCAGGACACAATCACAAGCTAGCACAACTGCACCTTATCCGTAGCAACCTGTACCAAACCAGACATGCAGAAAATGTTCAACAGACACCTGCTCATACGAAAGTGTTCTTTAAAAGCACCTTAAAACTGGGGGTGGAGAATAGGTGAAGGAGATTTGAGAGGTACAAACCTCCAGTCATAAAATAAATAAGCCACAGGGATGTAACACACAATATAAGGAATAGGGTCAATAATACTGTAATAACTTTATACGGGGACAGACGGCCTGACTTATGATGGTGATCATTTGATGAATGCAAATGTCAAATCTCTATATTTGATACATGAAACTAACATAATATTTATGTTGACTATAATTCAGTTTTTTAAAAACCACACATGAAAACTACAAAGAAAAAGCTTACTTATACTGTTATACTCACGAAGATTTGCCTCCACCTGTGGGTCCCAGAATGGCATTGAGGCCAGGTTTCATGACTCCACTGTAAATGCAGAAATATATCCAGTTACTGACCCAGTTTAAAACCAGTTCTATAATTTAGGGTTTGTATTTAATACACTCAATGAAGGTTGATAAAATGATAGAAAAAAAAAAGCACAAATCAACTCTTAAAGGAAAAAGAAACTGAACTGTTGAGTAATAAAAATCTAGCAAACAACAAAGAATGTTAATCACTAGTCAGGACTTAAAATAAAAATGACTTGGGCTCCTCTAAACTCACTTATTCTCTACACCATTTAAACTTTTTTAGAAAAGGACACAAGAACTTTCAAAGTTCCCTGACGTAACAGATGTTGGTGAAGCGTCTCTGTTACACTTACTCTCCTCTCACAGTGTAAAATAAAGTGCATAGTAAGTCTTGAGTGACGCTTGACGATTATTATCTTCACATCATGTGACTCACTACCTTGTCAAGTTCTACACAATTAATGTCAGTGGATTTCTAGAATCATCAGTAGTAGTGTCCTCATTGCTTAAATCTAGTCAGAGAAAGAAGCAGTAAACCTGCAATGAAATTCAATGGCTAGAATAAAGCACCTCAAGGGGGTTAAAAAGAAAATATCACCAGTTCTTAACCCTCACAAAATTCTTAATCAAATTAGAAAAGTAAAATATATACCCTCAAGATATATCATTTTCTTTCTTGTAAAGTATAAGTAGAAATTTATACTTATTTCTTAGTTTAGAAGTGGTGGGACGAGATACATATATATATATATTTTCTGGTGGCTCAAATGGTAAAGAATCTGCCTGCAATGCGGGAGACCTGGATTCGATCCCTGAGTTGGGAAGATCCCCTGGAGAAGATATAGGCTATCCACTCCAGTATTCTTGAGCTTTCCTGGTAGCTCAGATGATAAAGAATCTGCCTGCAATGTGGGAGATCTGGGTTTGATCCCTGAGTTGGCAAGATCCCCTGGAGGAGGGCATGGCAACCCACTCCAGTATTCTTGCCTGGAGAATCCCCATCCCCATGCCCCACTGTAGCATGGCAGCTACAGTCCATGGGGTCGCAAAGAGTCAGACACAACTGAGTGACTAAGCACAGCGTGTGTGTGTGTGTGTGTGTGTGTGTATAACTATACTGATTTGTGTTGATATATGGCAGAGACTACCACAACATCGTAAAGCAACTATCCTCCAATTTTAATAAATGGTGGATGCCACTTCCTACAGTAGATAACCTTTAAGGATATACAGAGATGGTGTACACACAGCATGTTCCAAACAGACAAGGCAGATGTTTGAGGGTAGTCAATATTCAGACAGAAAGCAGAAGGGAGGAAAAAATTAAGGTAGTGTTGACGGTTCTGAGTCACAAGAAGAGGGCAAATATTTTGGTTTTTATCCTAGAGGTAGACAGTAGAATGGTTAAAGAGGATGAATGGGAGAAAGAATTAAGGGCAAGGCCTCCACAGTTATAAAGGCATGATGAAATAAGAGGCCTATGAAGCCCTTCACAACTCTGATGACTAAGGCCAATCTCTCTTTGAAACTGGTAGGCAAGTCAAAATTTATTCCACAGAGAAAATGGCATTTATTCCAAGTGGAAGTTCCAAAACCAAAGGGTATTCCATTCCCACATATTTTCACAGAAACAAATTATTTGATTACACAAGTGTTGTGAGCGATAAACTTTACAATGTGCCTCAGTGCTTCCAATCAAGAGGACCTCAGCATTTATTGACTTTTGAGCTTGCAACGTCAAAACTGTGAAATGGCTGGTACTAGGATGACAAGTACGTTTCACTTTGCTCATCAGCTGAAACACTGGCAAGTAAATGAGTTAGGTAAACCAGGAACAAACTGTAAAACAGAAGAATCTCTTATTTTTTCAGTGACCTTTCCCCACAGATGTAAAAGACATACAAATGGTTGAGTGAACTTTCAAGATGCATTTATCAATAGCTCTTAATGTACCCGATATAAGCTTGTTATTCATTAAGACATCATTGTTAGGACTTCCCTGGTGGTCCAGTGGCTAAGACCCTATGCTCTCAATGCAAGGGGCAGTTCAATTCCTGATCAGGGAACTAGATCCCACATACTGCAACTAAGATCAGTGAAGCCAAATAAATAAATTAAAAAAAAAAAGATTTAATTGTCAGAAAATCTTTCCAGGTTTTAAAAATATCTCCTCAAATTAAGATCAAGCAATCTGAAATAATTAATTCTGAACTGAATGTAAACATTCTAAGAGAGAATTTTACAGGTTCTTGGAGACAACAATAGCAGACAATCACAACTGCAACAGTTCCAATGCGGAGCAGTGGCTAATTCTCCCTTCATTCATTCAACACAGTTATCCAGTGTCTACTGTGTATAACAAGATACTCTTCTAGGACACAGGTCAAAGTTGAGAATCAATGTCCTAGCCTGAGTGGAATTTACATTCTAGTACAGCTGGTCACTTGTCTTCTACTTCTATAAATGAAGTGTTACTGGAACAGAGCTACACTCATTCATGTACATGTTATTTATAGCTGCTTTCATGCTACAACAACAGAGATGAGTAGTTGCAACACAGATGGATGGCCCATAAAGTAGTCTATGGTCTGTACTTCCCTTGTTTCCCCACCCTGCCCTCTGCCCTACTGTCATCCCTCAAAACCAATTCCCCACCCTTAGGTACTGCTTTACAGCATTTATATGCAGAAAAGTTCCCCTCTTTATACCATAAAACTTTGCCAACAAGAATTATGTCATCTTGTCCTATCCCCCACCCCCAAAGCATGTAGCACAGTGGTTTACAATGGGTAGACCACCTAAATACTGATACATGAAATGAAACCTAGCTAAAAGATTCACATCACACGTATTACTTTTTAGTGGATAATGGGTTAATCCTTTGATCTTGGGTTGCAGTCAATGCCATTCCCACTGCCTGGAACATGACCCTTCTCCACCCTCTACATACACACACACACACACACACACACTCCCACACATAAGTGTGCACATATACAATTTTCACCTTTTCTCTCTCCACACCTCCAAACCTCTGATTTAGGGTTAGTGATATCCACAGTGTCTTCTAATCCTTCTATTACAGTAGAATGACACAGTGAGGTATGCTAGTTGTCTGAGTCCCCCATCAGAATAAAAGGTTTCTAAGGACAGAGGACACATCTGTCACTAGCATCTTGCACAATGTCAAGTACCTAGTAGATATTGGACATTTGTTGAATAAATGAGTCTCCACATTTCCATAAATGACAATTACTTATAGGAAAATCAAAAGAAATATTTTCAATAAAAACTAATGTCAAGAAATAGGAAAGGGACTTCCCTGGTAGTCCAGAGGTTAAGAATCTGCTTCTCAATGCAAGGGACGTGGGTTCAATCCCTGGTCAAGGAACCAAGATCCCACATGCTGTAGAGCAACTAAGCCCACACAACTAGAAAGCCTGCACATTACAATGAAAGATCCTGCATGACACAACTAAGACCCAATACAGTCAAATAAATAAATATTATTTTAAAAAGAAGTAGGAAAAGTTTATGAAAAATAGGTTTTGTCTGATTGGGAAAAAACTTAGTTATATTCCCTATTTGTTATTTGATGTTCAAATATATCAGTCATTTCTATTAGACTTCCACTTCCCTTCTCAGTAGGAAGGTGATGAAAGTGGGTAGATGTACAGCAATGCCAGTATCCAAGAACATAGGCTGCAAAGGGAGGTGGGAGGAAGAGGGCAACAGGTGAAGGTGCAGGAGTCTCATACTGAAGAATAAGAACATTGATTGAGTAAACCAGTAGGTAACTCAAAGACAGTGAGAACCAGGCTTGTCAACATTCTGAAATGATGTTTCACAAACATGGATATGTGGAAAGAACATTGGAGTATTAGACAAAAATTGGAGAACGTAATAATGAGAAAAGTCATGGGTTTTAATCTACATACACAGATATAGAAAGTTTTAGATATATGTGTAAGTAACACACGTGCATATACTGAAACATACATATGTTCCCTAGGTCTGTCCACTAAGAAGTCTAAAAGCTATAAGAAGTCTAAACCCTAATAGCGATAAACATTCCAACCACCCAGATCTTGGTGTATAATTATTTCCATCCTCCACAAAAAGGAACATCAGCTGATTCCAGGTCTGACACAGGTTAAGTACACAATGAGTCTGAAACCTCTTGCTATCCAACAAAATATTCAAAGAATGAGAATATGTCAAAAGAATGAGTTAAAAAAATACAGAACCTACCCTGAAAGTTTCTCACTGACCAAATTAGGAACAATAAGAGTATCAAGACAAATAATGACAATAGTGCACTACTGTTGAATGCTGTTGAATAAAATACAAATCTATGGGTCTATATTTATACCAATACAAATATAAGAGATGGTGAATGAAGTTCTTCCTTTTACTAGAATGCAAACTAATACATACAGAAGAGATGGATGAAAACAGAAAGTCACATTTTGGTAAATATAGAATAATTAACTACCAAAGCAGATTGTTCCTGCTCATTCAGGCAGGGGTCATCAATGGGGGCTAGAGCTGGTAGGTTGAAGTTTAATGAGAAATAGAATTTTGGAATAATGTCACAGTATCTCTCTCGTAAAATCTGTCAATTACAAAGGGGAAAATGGTGACATATGGTAAAGAAGGCTGGGAGACATTAACATAACCAGATGACCAAGATTAAGGGGTGGGACAGGAATAAACCAGCTTGGATGAGACTGAAGAGACATGATGTGGTTGGTGGCCAGTCAACCATGTGAAGAGCATGGTTTACCAAGGCTCCATAAGACCCATCACTGTGTTCATTATGAAGCTACACTTCCCCTGAGCTTACTATAGACAATGACCTGTGTTTATCTAAGAGAGGGTCACTATTTCTAGAAAATATACACTGGAGGAGTTAGGAATACTGGAGCATCATACAGACCGCTTGCTCTCAAGTGGTTTAGAAAAATCTTAGTGACAATGGGTAGATAAAGAAACAAAGTGATGAACAAATGCAGTGAAATATTCACAGCTGGGAATCTGGGTGACAGGGTTATATTCCACAAGGTCTAAACTTGAAATGATCTCACAATAAATTATTAATTTAAAAAATTCCCAAATAATATAATGGATTTCCCTGAACATGATAAGATAGCCACGCAGCCACTGGAATGGATCACTTATTCTAGAAATCTTAAGCTTTGGTGAGAAAAAAGTTCAGCTGCTGGGTATGGAGAAAAACTAAGCAGGAAGATTTTTATAAGGAAGTAAAATCTCATCTTTTTGAATTCATATAGTCAGATTTTATTTTAGCATCTGCTCCCCCAGAGGGAAATGAGAGTCTATATTGATTCTACAGGTGAGATTATAAAATGTCCAAAGGAAAAACAAAAAATCAAGATCCTCATCAGCTTTTCTGGAACAGTTACTATTTTGAATGCTGATGGTGCTATCAAACATGAATCAAATATGAGATAAATGAGAGCACCCTTTTCCCCATCCCAGAAACTCTACTTAGTTGAAGCCTGCAGATAGGGAGAACATAAAAAACACTACTGCCTAAACCAGTAGTGCGAGCAAGCAAGCAAAAAAAAAAAAAAAAAACAACCTTGTATCCTTTTAACTGTAAAATTTGAAATGATTACAAGATTTGACTGAGTTTTTATGAACCTAGAAATGCATGTAAGGATGAACTCATCTGTTGCTAAAATGCACACCACTGAACCATAAAAACATTATGAAGCCTTGAGCAGATGATGCTTTTAGCGTATCAAGTTACTAATTTACTACCTTTAAAGCATAAGCAAGGTAAATGTACCCTGGAGCAGTGTATATTTTACCAACCTGTACATATTCAAATCATTTGTTACCTTTTACTTATCAGCACAAAATCTGAAGTGACCAGCATTTTTCTTGATTATTACGCTCCACCAAAAAAAAAAAAAGTAAGCTTTACAGAAAGGTCAGTCAACGCTAGTCTAGATATGGAACAAAAGATAAAAGCTTTTCATCAATTATTCCTCTCCTGATACACAGAGTTTCTCAACATAAGAAGGTGGTACAATCTGTGTTACTGCATACAGAAAATTTTATTTAATTCTACACCACTCCTGGAGAAGGCAATGGCACCCCACTCCAGTACTCTTGCCTGGAGAATCCCATGGACGGAGGAGCCTGGTGGGCTGCAGTCCATGGTGTCGCTAAGAGTTGGAGATGACTGAGTGACTTCACTTTCTCTTTTCACTTTCATGCATTGGACAGGGAAATGGCAACCCACTCCAGTGTTCTTGCCTGGAGAATCCCAGGGATGGGGAGCCTGGTAGGCTGCCATCTCTGGGGTCGCACAGAGTCGGAAACGACTGAAGCGACTTAGCGGCAGCAGCAGCAACACAGCTCCTGGCCTTCTGGCAACCTAATCAATTTTAGATCCCTGATGTTTTTTCCCAATCCACATCCCAAAATTCTCTCCCCTGTCATTTTCTAGCCCTCTGGAAGCAGTTGGCTGCCAGTAATAGAAAAGACCACAGTCGCATATAACGCACTAAGAAAACGTGAGAAGCATCTGATTCCATACAGGTTTGTAGCTGTACCTGGCCAAAGGGTTCTTAATAAACCATTCTTCCAGTCTTAGAAAGCCAGAAAAAGCTGTTTGCTTTATCTAGGAATAATTATTCCCCTATTAAACAAAAAAAATTAACAAAACACATAGGCTGTGCTATCTAAGCAAACCCAGATGCACTTTCCACTCCATAGAGAGGAAGAATCCAGCTCGTATTTTCTAGAATTCAGAAAAACAGTAAAACCCTAAAGGCTATAATATATGAAAAAGATATCTTGGGACCCAGTAGATACTAAGTGCTCATTTTCTCCCTACTCTATTGCCCACTTTGCCACCATTTAATGCATTAGTTGCTGGATGAAGAGAATGAAGAATCAAAGTTTTGTATTAACTTGGATTCTAAACTATAATTAAATATTAATTTGGATCCTAAATTCTCTTATCACTTTGGACTTCAACTGCATAACCTAAGCTAAGATATAGTTTATATCTTAGACTTAGTTTATAGTCTTATATTTATATATACTTAACATGTGATCCAACCCTTTCATTGCTAGTTTAGTCAAATGAAATGAAAGCATGTGTCTATATATCTGTATAGACTTGCACACCTTTATGTGCAATAAGCAAAACCTGCCAAAACCTGCATGTCAATGAACCTACTTAGATAAAGTTCAAGCACATACTTGATATTTGCTAGTATTTCTTTCTCAATTGTTTTCCGACAAAGTAGAAAGCCAGTCTTCACTTTTACTCGATAGCAGATGTTATGAAAACTTAACACAGCTCCTTCAGTTAATGTCTGGAGGTCCTTAGAGGTTGTCTCTGGAATGCCGTTGGTTTTTTTTGACATTGGGATAGAAACCTCGTAACTATTGGATGACATTTTGAGCATTTCTGCCTTCCTGTGGAGGGAAAAGCAACAATAAGTTGATAGTCCAGGTAAATGAGACTGTAAACAGTAGTTAACAATACACTTAAAACAAAACTGCTTTGGTACAAATTCCAGTTATAAAATAAATAAGACCTGGGGATATAATGTGTGGCACAGTGACTATAGGTAATAATACTGTATTGTATATTTGAAAGTGGCCAAGAGAGATCTTAAAAGTCCTCACCATAAGAAGAAAAAAATGTGTGACTTTTGTGTGTGATGGATATTAACTAGGTTTATTTTGGTGATCACTTCACAAAATATACAAATATTATGTCATTATGTTGTACACCTGAAACTAATGTTATTATGTCAATTATTTGTTAAAAATTTTAGAGATCAAAAAAAGTTTAATGTAAAATGCCTTATTGGTCATTTTATATTGACAACATGTTTTAAGTAAAAATATTTTGGCTATGTTTGATACAATTAAATGTATTTTTAAAATTTTAAAACAAGTCCATTTTAAACTTCAATGCAATAAGTAGCTCCATTTCCAATGAATAGGCCATATCACAACAACAATAACAAGCTTGGAACCTACATTAGGGAGGCAGACACAACTCTGAATATATAAACTCCAATTAGATTTCAATTAAGCAGCTAACAAGTAAATAGGGAGAGTATGAAAATTACTCAAAACTCATGAAGCAGGAAAAGATGAATGGGAGTTAGAGCTGACTTTAAAAATATATTATAATATGACTCAAGATCAGGGACAGACTACATGATCACCATCAATCCATTCTTACTTGAGTGTATGACATAGATATTACAAAAAGGGGGGTGGGCAAGCAGTCAGGGACAAGAGACATTTCTTTGAATTTAAAGCTCCTGACTTTACATCTCTGGTTGCTATGTTCCTTTTTTTTTTTTTTTTTTTTTTTTTGCTATGTTCCTTTAATCAACTAAGAAGACAAACTCCAAAATTGTTTGGAATGATAAACTCATTTTCTTAATGGGCAACATATAAATTCTAGGAAGGTTTAGAATTATGTATAAAAATGAGAAAATCAAACCAAGAGTTAAGTAGTTAAAGAATTTTAAACAACAGGTGAGTATTAAATTTATAAATGAAGTTTAAAATATTTCATTTAACAAGTTAGAAAAGGCCCCTTTATAAGGATTTAGAGTAGGATCTTAAGGTGAACTTAACAGCTTGTGCAATAGCTTTGAAAAATGAAACTTCCATAAACTTGGTTTTAATTCTTAAAAATCAAAGTAATCAATGAAGAACTTTCTCTCTGGCTACTGTAGAGTAGCTGGTCCAAACCAATCATCCTCCTACGGACAACTGTAGAAGCAGACAAAATACAAGATGCAGCTCTTTGAAGAATGTTTTCTGATGGGTGTAACCAAAGCAGCCAGGACTTAAGTATCTAAAACTCTGGAAAAGAGAAAAGATGAAGCATTCCATGCCCAGCATTCTTGAGGCCAATTACACATATATGGGGTAAAACCCAGAAAAACCAGGCAGAAAGAAGCTGCTCAAAAGCTGAATGAATATATTTAAGTAGCCTCTCATTAATAGGCGGAGAAGGCACTGGCCACCCACTCCAGTACTCTTGCCTGGAAACTCCCATGGACAGAGGAGCCTGGTAGGCTGCAGTCCATGGGATCACTAAGAGTCAGACACGACTGAGCGACTTCACTTTCACTTTCCATTTTCATGCATTGGAGAAGGAAATGGCAGCCCACTCCAGTGTTCTTGCCTGGAGAATCCCAGGGATGGAGGAGCCTGGTGGGCTGCCGTCTATGGGGTCGCAGAGTCGGACACAACTGACGTGACTTAGCAGCAGTAGCAGCTCATTAACAGGGAGACAAAGTTTGGAGCTGTGAGTTTACCAGTTAAAAATACCAAGTTTTTGAGATCGTACCAGTAGGGCTATGACCTGAAAATATGAGCAACCTAGAAACAGACCAGCCTTTACTCAAGTAATGTGATCCACTCATATTTTGCTAAAAGAAATTTAAATCTATTCCAAAGTCATCATCAACCAAATTTTCAATCAAAAATTACCAAGCACGCCAGAAAATAAGACCTAATGTTCCAAAACAAGAAAATAGAAGTAGACCCATAAGTATTGCAGGTTGGAGTCATCAGACATCTGCGTTAAAATAACTGAGTAATATGTCTAAGAAAATAAATGAAAAGATAGGCTATCACCAAAGAACTAATCAATAGTTTTTAAAAAATCAGTAGATGAGTTTAATAGCAGTTTAGATACAGACTGGGAAAGAATTAGTGAACTGACAGACTTCCATGTAGAAAACATCCAGATTGAAGGGTGTATGAAAATTATCAGCATGGAAAAGAAACAAAAAACTCCAGACTGAAGAGAATGAAGAAGTAGCTTTTTTTTTTTTAAACTACATAAAAGAGCTAAGAAACATATGAGATGTGATGAAAAAGATCTGGCATACATGTAACTGGAGACCTGAAAAAGAGAAAATAAAAATGAAGCAGAATCAGTGTTTGAAAAAATATTGGCCAAGCATTTTCCAAAACTGAAGGTATCAAGCCACAGACTGAAGGAGCTCCAGGAACACCAAGACAGGATATGCATAAGAAAACCACACAGACCTGAGCATATCATAGTAGAACTTCCCCCAAACCAAAATAATCTGTAATTGTTCCTATAGCCGGAAACTGCTCTATTGTTATCACATTTAAAACATATTCCATTTTGGAAACTGCAAAAGTAGGAAACCACTTATAGACTGGCACCCAGGAAATTAAAAGAGCTTAGTTTTAATCTGTGAGCACAATGAATGGTAATAATTAGCTAAAGCCCTACTCTCTGAAAGCAGTGAAAGAGAAGGCTCAAGGTACAAATAACTATGGAGACCTTGCATATTGACTTTGTAAACTTCTTAAGCCATCCCCCATGTCTTCAAAAGCCAAACTATACTAGCCTGACACGAGCAATTGCTTCTCTTGCCATTCCCCATTTGATGTTCAGGCTCCAAGGACACTTTCTAACACTCTCCCAAGGCTGTGTGTGTGTGTGTGTGTGTGTGTGTGTGTGTGTGTATAAGGACACTTTCTAACAATCTCCCAAGGCTGTGTGTGTGTGTGGTCAGTCTGTCCAACTCTTTGCGACCCATGGAATGTAGCCTGCCAGGCTCCTCTGCCCATGGAATTTTCCAGTCAAGGATACCAGAGTGGGTTGTCGTTTCCTATTCCACAAGGCTCATTAAGAGAATCAAATAACATCCCACCTAAATTTAAATAGGCCATTGGCTCAAGACAGACATTAATACAAAATCTTTGTGAGATTTTCTGTTAATAAAAGGCACCAACTGGAACTGTAGTACCCAAGAAAGATCATCCATACCCATCCATCCATCCAAGATAGAGAACTGATAAATACAATCACAATTTTAGAAGTGTGTGCATACTGAGTTCATCTTCACTGTGATAGGACCAAGTTAGTAATTCACATTGCTAGGAGGTGCTTAGGAATAGGAGGTGCTTAGTACAGGGTCTTGCTTAGAAAATCCCATGGACAGAGGAGCCTGGTAGGCTGCAGTCCGTGGGGTCGCTAAGAGTCGGACACGACTGAGCGACTTCACTTTCACTTTTCACTTTCATGCATTGGAGAAGGAAATGGCAACCCACTCCAGTGTTCTTGCCTGGAGAATCCCAGGGACGGGGGAGCCTGGTGGGCTGCCGTCTGTGGGGTCGCATAGAGTCGGACATGACTGAAGCAACTTAGCAGCAGCAGTACAGGGTCTTAGTAATTCATGTGTCACAAATCAAGAGATAAGCAGGCATAACTGAAGTACACCATCCAGCTGAAGCACATTATACCAAAAACCAAACTTATTTCTAACACCAATATGAAACAATATATTACTCTAAGATGAAACAAAAAACTTATAGGAATGATTACAAAATTTTAAAAACACACATCTCAGCACCATATTAACCTCAAGTACTCAAGTCTCCAGTTTATACAGTATCCTGGGTATACCGTATACAGTATACTGGGTTTATCCAGATACTGGGTTTATCCCAGTATCCTGGGTTTTTAGAGGAATCACTGAAAGTAACTGTCTCTAAGTAAACATTAATCTTTCCCTACAGATATATATATATATATATATATAGATAGATAGATATATACACACACACACACCACATCTAGATTTCCCTATGACAAAAATCAACTTCCCACCTTGTTGCTGCTTCCTTGCTTCCAGTTCAGTTCAGCTTCCAGAGCATGTGCTAAATCGTTTTCTGAATCTGAGATTCACTTCAAAGACTTTAAAAATAAAAGAAGCATCCAAATGGCTTCATACAACTCGCCTGAACCAGCCTGCCCTGTTATCTGGCCTGATTATCTTTCCACCAGCTGGAACAGTCTTCCATACATGACTGAGCGGCTTTGAATAACGAGATTCTTTCCCCCTTTCCAGCTATCTCTTTTCTACCTGTGTCTACCTTTGTCCTTTCCTCTCTTCTTGTTGTTTTCTAACTAATGAGGTACATTTTTACTTTTTTGAAAAGTCTTCTTCCATAGACACTGGTATATCTATTATAAGAATGATAACTTGCATTAAAAATACCACTTTTGAATGGACTTTTGGACTCAGTGGGAGAAGGCTAGAGTGGGATGATTTAAGAGAACAGCATTGAAGCAAGCACATTACCATATGTAAAACAGATGACCAGTGCAAGTTCAACGCATGAAGCCAGGCACCCAAAGCCAATGCTCTGGGACAACCCAGAGGGATAGGGTGGGGAGGGAAGTGGGAGGAGGGATCAGGATGGGGGCAACACATATACCTGTAGCTGATTCAGGTTGATATATGAAAAAAGCCATCATAACACTATAAAGTAATTATCCTCCAATTAAAATAAATTAGTTAATTGAAAAAAAAAAAAAAAGCCAAAATAGGCCTGCTGCCTTTGAAGCCCACACACTCAACCATATATAATTCTGTTCCCTATTGCAGAGTTCAATAATATAGGACTCGCTTTAAAAAAAAAAAATACCACTTTTCTCTATCGTACTCTTTACCATACTCTTAATCAGACAGTCTACTATAAACAGAGTACATAAGTCAATAGAAATTGCACACAGGTAATAAAAGTAGAGTTCAATTCTAAAGTCCTCAGCCAGACAGCTGTCCATAGCTGTAAATTTGCACCTGCTGGTAGAAGCCAGAGCAGCCTCAGGTCAAGAGTTCAGGCCTTCTTCTTACTTTTTTTTCCCCTAGGGATAATAATAGCAAAAGTGACACTCTGCCTCATAGTCAAGAGGACATGCTGGGTAAACACACCTTCTTCAGCTATTCCCTGTGATGCCAAGACCTCGCTACCCTGACAAGGAATTAGGCTTCTTGGGTCACTGTCAGGTGACTGCTACAAAACTTATGAACAAACAGAAATAGAAGCAGGATAGTTTTGAACATTGTTAGAAAAGGAACTCAAAATCTGAATTGTGACTTCCGTAATAAATCCCTGAAGTTTAAAGAGTCCTCTATCCATCAATGGGTTTTCACATCATCTCTGCTCTAACAGTTCCACCCTGGAGCAAACATCCAGTGTTGACATCGGCACTGTAGCGTTGGAGTCAGAGGGCTGATGTCTTCAGGTCAAGGGAACGATCTGGCACTCAAGGCCCCCACAGCACTGCAGCAGAGTGATCTGGGGAGGGCGGCACAAAGAACGAGGTCAGACAGACAGACAGGAAGAAATTCCATTGTGGAAGGTCTGTATAGTCCAAGAGAAGCCACTGAGGCCTTTCAAGCAGGAAAGGCTCATGATCTTAACTGTGTTTTTTAAAAATCACTCTAGCTGCTACTGTGAGAAAAGTGTGGAAGCAAGGGCATTAGGAGGCTACTGCAGAAAACCAGTGAGACATGCCAGGACACAGGAATGGGCCTGGTAATGAAAACTTTTTCCTCCCCTCCTCTGTAGCTAAGAGAAGGATTTATCAAGGACTGAGTGCTGAGGATATGTTTAAAATAGTGGAGATTAGGGAGCACCAGCTAAGAGATATATAACTTGACAAGATAAAAATTACCCACTCCCTGGAATTCCCTGATGGTACAGTGGTTAGGACTTCGTGCTTCCACTGCAGGAGGCATGGATTCAATCCCTGGTTAGGGAATTAAGATCCCACATGCTTAGCAGCACACCCTCCCCGCCCCACGAAAAATAAAATTACCAATTCCCTTCATTCTCACAAGTTATACAACCACTGATTTTATAGATGGTAATCTGGTTTCTTATGTGTAAAAAGGCTGTAAATAAGGCCCAAGAAGTGATTCTCTTGAGTTCAAGATAATCAGAGGTCAGAGGGAAAAGTGCCTGTGCTTCTTTCCATGTTCTTTATTAATAAGCATAGGGATAATAAAATAGTGCTGTCCACCAGACACATAGGGCTGCTACTCAGCACTTGAAATATAGCTGGGGAATGTTTTATGTTATTTAACTTACTCACTTATACTTAAATAGCCACACGTGGTTAATAGTTACCATATAGGACAACACAGGTCTAAAGTGCTTACTTTTTAAAAATGTATTTTCTCATTCTTGGGTTACTTTATGAACAATCAATTTTATAACCCCATAAAAGACACATATACTTGAACACTATGAGGACACCCCAAGCACTCCCATATTCATCCTGCATCAAAAAAAAAAAAAACAACAAAACTTGCTATATGCTATTATCAAATTCATTCTCAGAGTTCAAAATATCATAAAACTATACTATATTTATAGCTCAGTCAGTAAAGACTCTGCCTGCAATGCAGGAGACCCGGGTTCGATTCCTGGGTTGGGAAGATCCCCTAGAGAAGGAAATGGCAACCCACTCCAGTGTTATTGCCTGGAGAATCCCATGGACAGAGGAGCCTGGCAGGCTACAGTCCATGGGGTCTCAAGAGTTGGACACAACTTAGTGATTAAAGAGAGAGAGATATTATATTTATTTCAAAAATACGACAGTGTATATGTTTCAGGTTAAGAATAACAAATCTATAAAATGATCATATATACAATGGCTGAAAAAAGGCAATGCTTCCATTATTTTAGAACTGTCTTTTGAACAATAGCTAAATTGAATTAAATCACTTTCCTCAAGTAAAACAAACGAGATGAATCCCTGAAGCATCTGATCCCCAAACAGAATTCACATTTTACCAAAACATTTTTTACTGCTGAGTGCAGGAAGGGGACCCCCTTACAGGACCCAAGAGTGAGCTCTTGTCTAACACTAAGAAATGAATGGTCCAAGGAGATACACGAACTGACAAAGCAAAAGACTTTATTAGAGAGGGGTGCCTCAGTGGAGAGCAGCAGGGGAAGGGAACCCAGGAGAACTGCTCCGCCACGTGGCTCAGAGTCTCAGCGTTTATGGTAATGGGGTTGGTTTCCAGGTTGTCTCTGGCCAATCATTCTGATTCAGGGTCCTCCCTGGTGGTGCCTACATCTCTCAGCCAAGATGGATTTCAGCGAGAAGGATTCTGGGAGGTTGGTAGGATATATTGACTCCTCCCTTCTCCTTTTGGCCCCTCCTGAACTCTTTCCTGTTACTTTTTGGAGGTAGTACCTCCTTCTTTACCAGGACCTCCTATTGTGAGACAACTCAGACAAGCAATTATCATCATGCCTGGCCAAAGTGGGCAATTAATGGTTCCCTAACAATAACATAAATTTCATAGCATTTTCATGGTAAATTTCAGACTACTTTATTCCAAATTTCAAATACTGAAGGTGGGCTGATGAAAGAAAAATAATAAATTTAAATGAACTATAGACCTTCCAGCCACCCTCCAAAGCTTTCTAATAATAGTCACAAAGCTTTATCTAACAATGTATGACCAGTATTTGGATCACAGCTCATCAAGCAAATTATCATTAAAATGTTTTTTCTAGCCCTAGCTCACAGTGCAGGAACATTCTTCTCATGCCCTTTTGGCCTTCAGCCATCTCCCAAATTATAAGTAAAATCATGATATTTTACAGTTATCTCCTTTGGACTTTATTGCAAACCTGCATTTCAGAAAGCCATATATGCGTTTGCAAACTAAAAATTTGCCCACATGTCTGTTGTAAGAGCAGGGACCTAATGTCCATCAATTTTGTATCCTTTAAGTAAAGTGAAGTCACTCAGTTGTGTCCAACTCTTTGCGACCCCATGGACTGTAGCCTACCAGGCTCCTCCCTCCATGGGATTCTCCAGGCAAGAGTACTGGAGTGGGTTGCCATTTCCTTCTCCAGGGGATCTTCCTGACCCAGGGATCGAACTCGGGTCTACTGCATTCCAGGCAGACGCTTTAACCTCTGAGGCACCAGGGAAGCCCTTGTATCCTTTGGAGTCACTCATATCATGTTCTCAATTATTCCCGCTGAATGAAAGACTAAATTACAATATGCCACACCCCTGTATTAAGCAAAGTAGCTTCATAAAGATATTCTGAGCACAAATAAAAGGAAGTCACTAACCACCCTATTTAGAGAGGTCATCTACAGAAGTTAAATTCTGCCAGAATTAGTAAACAACATGTACAAATTAGAAAGGACACAAATACCACCGAAGATTTCACCTGGACTTTGTGGAAGGTAAGGACAAAACTTAATGAATACCCCCTAAAAACTCACTGTATTAACCCAGGTGGAGTTGAGAGAAAATATAATTATCCTGTTTCAAAGCAGAATTTCCATCCAGGAATGTCCTTTCCTACCCCTTTGCCTAGAGCTTCAGAATTACTTGAGGGATTAAGACCAGTTTCATCTCTCAGGGAATACATGGCTTGGGGCAGGGCGGGTGGGGGTGGGGGTCACAGTGGTTAGAAGTGGCCTACTAAAGGAGACTAACCAGTTATATAGGAAGGAGAGAAGAGAAAAGAAAGTTGTCCTAGTAAAGGAAAGCAAAATCATTAAACTGAAAGAGATTGCTTTGGGAAGTGCATGCAGTTTGAGAAATGGAGTACTTCCTGCCATATCAGTAAACAATGAGGTCACAGTCACCAGTGATCCCAGCCCTCCAGGGCACCCAGGAAGGAGAAGAACACCAGCAAGATCTGGCAGCCTTCAGGCTGCAGCCACTCCCTATGGGGAGCCCAGGAGAACTCAGGATGTGAAAAACCACAAGATACTGGCCCCAGATAGCTGAGATACATAGGAAAGGAAAGACTTCAGCGAGCTCAGAGGCTTGCATCTTGCCATATACAGAAAAGTGCTAAATTCCTTAACTTGAGATAGCTGGTTTTCTTTAATTCACAAAAATACTTTTGATGTTCAGACTACCTATCCTTTGTTGCCAAGGTCTACATAACCTGACTCCTCCACCCTGCCTCCTCAGAGCAGTTCTCTCAAGGCTACTTGAAATGTTGCCTCCCGGTCTTGAAGTCCTAAAAATTCCCACCAAATACAACATAACCCTCAACTTTTAGGTTGTGACTTTTTTTTAGTAAGTAAGTTCATTATATTAAAGTTCAGCTTTGGGGAAAGGGCAGTAAGAAAATTAGGCTGGAGAGGCAGCAAAGGCCATCAGAGAGTGACGTATGCCCTGTAGGGAGCTAAGACTTGACTGTGGAAGCTCCACAGGTCCCCTCAGCCATCTCCTCACTCATTCTACAGATCCCCGTCCTTTCTGCACTGAGGAGATACACAGTAAGACCAGTGAGGGATCCATGGAGAATTGGTGACTTATGGCTCAGATGGTAAAGACCCAGGTTTGATCCCTGTGTTAGGAAAATCCCCTAGTGAAGGAAATGACAACCCACTCCGATAGTCTTGCCTGGAGAATCCCATGGACAGAGGAGCCTGGTGGGCTACAGTACACGGGGTCACAAAGAGTCGGGCACAACTGAGTCACTAACACACACAAAACACAGAGGAAAAAGGAATAGATAACAAACAAGAGGGGGAACGTTTTGGTACATATAACATTCCTTCCAACATAACACCAACTCTACTCATGGTTCAGCCTAATCTCTGTTTTTTGTCATGTTTATTCAAAACGTGTCAATAGTAAACAGTGTTGTAGACCATCAAACATCCTCTTTAAGTACAGTTTTTGGACCTTGAAGATGTATACAGACATGTAATCATGAAAAGTAGGACACAGACCATTTCTATCATCCCAAAGAAATTCCCTCTGCCGCCTCAGCCCATGACAACCATAGATCTGTTTCCTGTCCCTTTTTTAATTTAATCTTTTAAAAAAAATTTATTATTACTATTTTTTTACTTTTTGGCTGCACCCTGAGACATCTGGGTTCTTAGTTCCCTGACCAGGGATTGAACTCACACCCCCTACATTAGAAGGCAGAGTTTTAATCACTTGACCACCAGGGAGGTCCCTCCATTTAATCCTAATCCTCTCTTTAAATAGATACAAGTGTACCTAATGCAACTACAACTGACCCTTGAAACCTGGCAGGACCCTGTGTGGCCCTCTTGCATACAAAAGTCTCTCTGTGTCCCGTTTCTTGTTTGTAGGGAAAAAATTTCAGCTTCTCAGACCTTCCCTGAGTTTCAAAGGGCAGATTCAAATGGTTGCTAATTAGAAGAGTGAAGGAATGCAGAAACCAAGGAAAGGCAGTCAAGAAACAATAGGACAGCCATGGGGCAGGGTCCTGGTTCCCCCTCAAGGGATATACATTACAATATCTTTGAGTTTTTCTATAGGAATTAAGGCCCCCACCAGGATGGACAACAGTAACTTCAGGCTGAGCACAAGATTCCTGAAACACCACCATGCTAACTCATCACCAACCAATCAGAAGTCACACACCCTGCAGTCCTCACCCCAAATTTTGCCTATAAAAACACTTCCCTGAAAACCATCAGAGTTCACATCTTATGAGTACAGCCACCCATTCTCCTTCCTTGGTCCTTGCAATAAACCTTTCTCTGTTTCAAACTCCAGTGTTTCAGTTTGGCCTCACTGTGTGTCGAGCATATGAACTTGCATTTGGCCATACCTTGAACAAACAGATTTGAACTGTGCAGGTCCACTTATATTGTGGATTTCTTTTCAATAAATATATTGGAAGATTTTTTTTTCAAGATTTGCAACAATTTGAAAAAATTTGAAATATTGAAAAAAATCAAGAAAGTTAGATATGTCATCAATGATAAAATACATGTAGATATGCATATAACATATAAAATATGTGTTAAGTTTTGGAGGAGTCAAAAGTTATAATGGATTTTTGACTGCATGGGGGTATGTCCCTAACTCCTATTCCTTTTTCCTTTTGATGAAAAATGTCAGAGTCAGCAGTGCTAAAGAGAAAAAAATAAAAGTGAAGGAGGAAACGAAGTCAGGGCAGGCCTTCCCAATGAGGTCTTGGAGCAGAAACCTGAGGGTGGCTCTCTGGAGGTGTGATGCCAAGATCAAGTGCTAGCCTGAGGACTAGCACGGCCAGGGGGACTGAAGCAGAGGGAGGGAGAGCATAGGATATGAAGTCAGAGGTTCAGGTCAATTCTGGCAGTGTCCATACCTCAGGCCACTGCAAGAACTTTGCTTGGCTTCTAGGTGGAGGAATAACATAATCTAATTATGTTTAAAAAGATCACTCTGAGTTGGGGGTAGGGGTGGGGGTGCTGGAGAGAGGAGCAGAGCAGGGAGACCACATAGAGGCTACTGTAGTCATTCAAGAGCCAAGATGCGGACACTGTCCTACCTATGACAGCTAGGTCCTGCACTACAGGCATATTCTTACCACCTGAGCCACCAGGGAAGCCTCTTAAATACAACACCAGACACAAAACAAGCACTCTGAAACTGTATGTAAAAACATTATCTGGTTTCTAAGGAAGAGTGTATTCAGATATATATCTTAGGATGCCAGTTACCCTTGGTGTGCAGCCTTTATCCACAAGAGAGTGGGGCTGGTAGAGCAAGGAAGATCCAGCATTCCAACAAGCAAAAGGCACCTATTTCCACAGCAAGGTCACAGCCAATGGGAGTTTTATAATGACTCTCTACTGTTTGCCCCATTCCAAAGCAACCCCACTCTCTACCTCCCCCAAATCTGCCCAATTAAGGGAAAACAAGGGCAAGTATAATAATGGTCCAGCTTCGGGTCCATGGAAACTCATTTTATATTCATTTTACATTTACATCCACACTCATTTACATTTAAGAGGAAACTGACAAGACGTGGATGTGGACAAGGAACATTGCCTGGCATTCTAGTAAACAAAGAATGCTGCCTCTTACTCCAGTAAACAAGGATCAAGCCATTAGCCACTGCAGTCACATTCCCCAAACCCCCCTGGTACAGCTGAGGAGAGATTAGGATAGAGAAGAAAAGGAAGCATTGTGTGTTCTGGGCACTGGCCCTAGATAAGTTAAGATGCATATCTAAGGAATAATTACAATGAGCCCAGAGTCTTGTATCTTCTCATACAGAAAAGCACTAAAATCATTAACTAGTAATGTCTATTTTTTGTGACTATCAGTTATCTTTGATGTTTGACTACATGGTTTGGTTTTTCCTGTCGTTGTTTTTCGTTTCAGCAAAATCTCCTAAATATCCTGGCTACTCCCTTATTCTTTTGTCTTTGGAGCAGTTCCTCAGAGTGATCTGAGAGGCTGTCTCCTGAACCACAGTCCTCAGTAAGATCCACAAATAAAACTTCACTTGCAACTTTTAGGTTGTGCGTTTTTCTTCAGTCGACCGCTTTTGTTAGCCACAAAGGGACCCAGAGCAGACTTCTTGCCCTCACCCGAACTCTACAAGAATCTGGAGCCTTGGTACCAGCAAAGACCTCTTGTGCCTAGCCACCTCCTCAGAGTCCATATGAATTTAGCTAAGTCTCTTCTGGGTCCTGGATCTCCACCATTGGCTGATTATCCTTAGTTTTATTTGGTAGTGAATAAAATCCTCGCTGGAGGAGATTTTCTTTGAACTTAATATCAAGAAGAGGTACCTGGGTTATCCCAGATGAACTGACAATGGAAAGATTTTGCTCAGTTGAAAACTGGATTACCACAGTTGAGAGACGCTGGAAAGACTTTATTATGTATGTACAGAATTTATTCCTACAAGTACCTGCTTTGTGGGGAATTAAAGGAAATCGCACCTTAAAAAGGACCAAATGTGGGTTCTTTTAACACTCCAAAGTTAATTTTTGTGTGCATGTGTGCAGCTAGAAAAAGCCAGCTTGATAAAACATCTTCTCGGAAATCTGACCTTAAAGGAACAAAAAACTTTTCAAAGGAGGAACTAGCATTTCTCTCACTGTGTCTTTGAGATATAAATGTTTTACCTGATCTTAAGACTTTTTTTCCTCCCTGTGTTATGAGAGCTCTGACAATGGCCAGACAATGGAGATTAAAATTGAAGAAAATTCTAAACTGGTAAATTTTTAGAGAACTCTCAGTATTAACAGCTGGATTACTGGCACCTATGAAAAGATCAAAGTAGAAATCGGATACAAAAAAATATAATGGCTAACCTTAATAACTCTCTTAGTTTAAATGAACAAAGAGCAACAACAAAAAAAGTTTGGGAACCTAAATCTATGGTCAATTTCCCCTCAATGTGTCTTACAGATGCTAATAAAAGCATTAGATTGTTAGTTAGGTTGATTAACAGGAATAAGAAAAAACTGCAGAGAAAGTCTAGAGACATCTCTCAACAAGGTAGAAATTTTAAAGGGACTTGCTCCAAAACAAAATCTTTAGATGGTTAAGAAATGGGATAAATAAAGCAATAAATAAATGTATGAAAACAAACATTTTGTACAATGCTAAGGTTGGATGGCCAAAGGGACTCCCTATCGGTCCCCATCATTAAAGAACCCCAAACAAGTCCACTCTATTTACCCCAGTTTGGGCTTCCCTGGTGACTCAGACAGTAAAGAATCTGCCTACAATGCAGGAGACCTGGGTTTGATCCCTGGGATAGGAAGATACCCTGGAGGAGGGCCTGGCAACCCACTCCAGTATTCTGGCCTGGAGAATCCCCCATGGCCAGAGGAGCCTGGTGGGCTACACTCCATGGGGTCGCAAAGAGTCAGACACACTGAGCAAAATTAAGCACAGCAAAACATATACATATTTAAAAGGCTGCTAGAAAATTCAGTTGCTTGGGGCAACAGTTAGGCCAATTAATCAAGTTAAAATATCAACGAAAGGCTTGAGTCCCTTGGCTCAACCCCTTGGCTGGGAAACCCAAAGCCTTTTATATAAAAATAGATAACGTGGTCAGGGAGATAAAAAGAAACGTTTCTGGGACTCTGTGTAAGACCAAGACAGGTTGATGGGGACTTAATGGAGGTTAAAATTACAGATATAAGAGCTGAGAGAATTGAGATGAATGTTTATAAAAGTTGGTATGTTTAAATGGGCTTTATATAAGATGGTTAAATCTCTTCTGCCAATTATATTATGGAATAAACTTAGGTCTCCCTTGCCTGGTGTATAGGGCTTATAAATCTGCCCCTCAGGCAACATTGATTAAACACACTAAGGAAAATCAATAGGGTTACCTGAGCCCACACAATATGAAATAAAACTGGGGTCTAATATTCAGGAGTTAATAAAAATAATGAAGACTTTTAGCCCCTAGAGTGAACTGCTCTGGGTTTAATTTGTATACTCAAAACAGAGGGCCTTTATTGAATGGCTTGTGCAAAGTTTGGAAAGCAGGATAAACTGAACCCTAAAATTCTAGAACATATAACTCTTGATTTTCACTGTAGTTGGAAATCTTTTTACTGATATAAATAAGCAAATAAAGAAAATGTAGTTGGGCAAATCAATCTTTCAGTACCATATAGGTGGCAGACCAGTTCTCTGAGGAATTAAAAGCAACTGTCTTGTCTTACAAATCTCTACATATCAGAAACATAAGTACATCCCACAAGGACCTGAGACTGAGCTGAATTAGCTCAATCAGGTAGAACCTGCACCAAAAAAAAAAAGAGAAAGAGAGAAAAAGAGAGAAACAGGCTTTCCTGAACTCAAACTGCTAGAAAGCATCCCTCATCAAATCTAATTCACAGCCTCCTTCAGGATTTATCAAGGACAAATACAAACTTTAAAATATTCTCCACAAACAGTGAAAAGCTTTAGTCATCTGAGCAAATATATTTAACTTATTCAAATTGTTATTTATAAACTAGTAAATTTATAATGCAATAACTGATACATAACTAAGTTTTCAAATGAAGCTATGAGGTCTCTAGTTATGCCTTTTTATATTTCTGTGTGTACATTATACATACAGTATGTTCCTAACTCCAGATAATATTATCAAAATTACACATATAAAAAAGCTATATTTAACTGATGTAAAAGTTCAGTTCATTTGCTTAGTCGTGTCTCTTTGCAACCCCATGGACCACAGCATGTCAGGCCTCCCTGCCCATCACCAACTTCTGGAGTTTAGCCAAACTCATGTCCATTGAGTCCGTGATGCCATCCAACCATCTCATCCTCTGTCGTCCACTTCTCCTCCCACCTTCAATCTTTCCCAGCATCAGGGGGTCTTTTCCAACAAGTCAGCTCTTCGCATCAGGTGGCCAAAGTATTGGAGTTTCAGCTTTAGCATCAGTCCTTCCAATGAACACCCAGGACTGATCTCCTTTAGGACGGACTGGTTGGAACTCTTGCAGTCCAAGGGACTCTCAAGAGTCTTCTCCAACACCACAGTTCAAAAGCATCAATTCCTCTGAGATCAGCTTTCTTGATAGTCCAACTCTCATATCCATACACGACTACTGGAAAAACCATAGCCTTGACTAGATGGACCTTTGTTGACAAAGTAATCACTTACAAATTGATATTTTTAAAATATAATAAAAAACCAGCCTGCAAATTGCCTGGCAGTCCAGTGGTTAGGACTCTATATGCTCACTGACAAGGGGCCTAGGATGATTCCTGGTCAGCAAATTAAGATCCCACATGCTTCAGGGCTTGGCCAAAAAATTAAAAATAAAAAATCTTGAAAAAAAAAATTTTTTTTAATTAAGTTACTTAAAAGAAAGCCAACCCAAATAAATTTCAAGTTCCTGTGATCTGGGAAATAGTCAATATTATACTAATAATCAGTTTTGCCTCTTGAGAAATTTGTATGCAGGTCAGGAAGCAACAGTTAGAACTGGACATGGAACAACAGACTGGTTCCAAATAGGAAAAGGAGTACGTCAAGGCTGTATATTGTCACCCTGCTTATTTAACCTACATGCAGAGTACATCATGAGAAACGCTAGGCTGGAAGAAGCACAAGCTGGAATCAAGATTGCCAGGAGAAATATCAATAACCTCAGATATGCAGATGATACCACCCTTATGGCAGAAAGTGAAGAGGAACTCAAAAGCCTCTTGATGAAGGTGAAAGAGGAGAGTGAAAAAGTGGGCTTAAAACTTAACATTCAGAAAACGAAGATCATGGCATCTGGTCCCATCACTTCATGGGAAATAGATGGGGAAACAGTGGAAACAGTGTCAGACTTTATTTTTGGGGCTCCAAAATCACTGCAGATGGTGACTGCAGCCATGAAATTAAAAGATGCTTACTCCTTGGAAGGAAAGTTATGATTAACCTAGATAGCATATTCAAAAGCAAAGACATTACTTAGCTAACAAAGGTACGTCTAGTCAAAGCTATGGTTTTTCCTGTAGCCATGTATGGATGTGAGAGTTGGACTGTGAAGAAAGCTGAGTGCCGAAGAATTGATGTTTTTGAACTGTGGTGTTGGAGAAGACTCTTGAGAGTCCCTTGGACTGCAAGGAGATGCAACCAGTCCATTCTGAAGGAGATCAGCCCTGGGATTACTTTGGAAGGAATGATGCTAAAGCTTCAATTCCAGTACTTTGGCCACCTCATGTGAAGAGCTGACTCATTGGAAAAGACTCTGATGCTGGGAGGGACTGGGGGAGGAGAAGGGGATGACAGAGGATGAGATGGTTGGATGGCATCACTGACTCGATGGACGTGAGTCTGAGTGGACTCCGGGAGTTGGTGATGGACAGGGAGGCCTGGCGTGCTGCGATTTCATGGGGTAGCAAAGAGTCAGACACGACTGAGTGACTGAACTGAACTGAACTGAATCAGTTTTAAAGTTTAAATTTGTTGGTTTAATGAATACAGACCATTCTTACTTTTATTGCACCTAGGTTTACCAAAAGTTAAATAGGTCATACTATCTCTGTTATAAAATTTTCAAGAAAAATATCTTGAAATGATGGCTTATTTTGTGTAATGTCTCATTAGTTTTCATGGGTAATCTAAACATAACTATAATTCAACAGATATAAATAGAGTAACAATTTTGAGGTAAATTCTTTAAGAATAATTATGTCTTATGGTTTGTCTACTTAAAAATAATTTCTCCAGATTTTAGGTAACTTAATATTTATAGTTTTGCTAAATTAAGTGAAATGATGGAAATTATTAAATATCTGCTGCTGCTGCTGCTGCTGAGTCACTTCAGTCATGTCCGACTCTGTGCAACCCCATAGACGGCAGCCCACCAGGCTCCTCCATCCCTGGGATTCTCCAGGCAAGAACACTGGAGTGGGTTGCCATTTCCTTCTCCAGTGCATGCATGCATGCTAAGTTGCTTCAGTCGTGTCCGACTCTGTGCAACCCCATGGGCAGCAGCCCACCAGGCTCCTCTGTCCATGGGATTCTCTAAGCAAGAATACTGGAGTGGGTTGCCATGTCCTTCTCCGTTCAAATATCTAGATCATTCCCAAATAAAATAAGATACTGAAACATTAATTACTCAACATAGGCTGCCTTTTTACAGAGAAGATACTTAGGTCTACTAATAAAAATATCACATTGAAAAATTTTCATTAAAAAACCACACATTTTTTAGAAATCATAAACAGTATTTGTGATTTTGACAATCTACAGAATAATAATCGAAAAATGGTTTATAATTGCATACTTCTTAGTTTTCACTAGAAATTAAGGTTTTTAAAAAGTTAGAATTCTGGTTAATGTATGTAATTGAGACAACTAAAATTGGTAAGGAAAACATCTTGCATGAAAGGAAAAAAGGTATAAGAAATGAAAATACAATTTGTTGAGGGAAAAGAAAGTAATTTTATCCTAGAGAGAGAGAAAGGAAAAGCACAGGACAAAACCTATCAGTAAAAAGAAAGTTAAAGAAGGTTTGTGGAAATGGAACTCTTAGAAAAGACTTCTGTACATGGTCCGGACTGGCTTAGATTAAAATAAAGTTTAACTGAGTAAATTTCAATATTAAAAGTAAGCTGGCATGATTAACATAAATCAGATATGAAATTAAACTGAATCTTTTTAACCAGTGAACCAATAAACACACACTAAATTATACCTAAAATATAGAGAAAGGGTCCAAAATTTCTGGATATTAAAGGGTCCTCTGAGCCCACTAAGAGTCAAGAGAAATGAAAATCTTGCCTAAAACCTTTCTTTTCAGAATGAGAAAGTAGGCTCAAAGACTTACCCAGAAGTCTTTGTCGTGTGGGGAAGTGGAGGCCAGGATGTCACAATTCATTTAAAGACATTTTGCATTTCTGAAAGATATGATCTATGCATATCTCCCCTTCACATACATTCAGTAAGTAACAAGCTAATTTCTTATCATAGCCTGAGTAAATAAAAATTAATGTGTTTATTCTATTTGTTTTATAAACACTTACAGGTCTTCATTTGAGAAAAACTGGGAACTTTTAAAATTCTAGCCCTTCCAATTGTATTTCTTTCCCATAAGAGACTGAATGCAAATTGGCAACTATGGTCTCTAGAGTCTTTGAAATTTAAGGCATTACTCCTCCTGTAGAGATGCATTTGCTAAGTCACAAATCTATGAAACTTAAAAAGTTCAAAGCAACTTCAGTAACACACCAAGTACCCAGATCTTGGTTTCTGATAATAACAGCCTCCAAAACAAGGAACCAGAGTGCCTTGGAAAAATGGTTGATGCAAGGGTCGGGGCATGGAAAATAGAAAAATCAGCTTGGAGCATTTCATGATACCAGAAAGCAAGGAAATGCTTTTTCAAAACGGAGGATGGGGAGGTGGTACATCAAAAGGGCACAGGGGCCAACCTGAAAGAAGAGCTCCCAGTGGCCAATGGTGGAACCATTTGATCAGCAATTAAATAATGACTGTATTCAATTATAACCTATACAATAAAATAAATATCCATGAGTCTATATTTATACAGTTGAATAAATAAATGAACAGCTCTTCCTTATAAAATTCTCATTAATAAAGAGAAGTAATGAGAAAACAATCTTTAAATCACTGTTAGAACAACACAGTACCATGTGCATCCAGTCCCACCAATGGACTAAAACTAGTGAATAAAGACTTAAGGAGAAACAGGATATTTGCAAGGCCCAAGTTTCTCTCCCATGATATATATTAAATACAAACGGAAAAAATGATAACTATCAGGGACCTGACAAACAGCACTTAACCAAAGTTTACATCAGTTTACATCAGTAATAAGACATCATGTACCCCTGATATGATGCACTGGGATTACTTCTAGAGAAAGTGAGGTTGCTCAGTCCTGTCTGACTCTTTGCCACCCCATGGACGGCCTGCCAGGCTTCTCCATCCATGGGATTTTCCAGGCAAGAATACTGGAGTGGGTTAGCATTTCCTTCTCCAATTTCTTCCTAAAATGCATAACTTCAATCTAATCATGAGAAAATATCCAGTATTAATTGCAAGACAGTCTACAAAATAACTAAACAGTATTCATTATAAGTGTCAAGGTCAGGAAAAGCAATAGAAGGTTGAAGAGCTGTCATAGTTTGAAGGAAATTAAGGATATACAAAAATCAAATGCAATGTGAGCTCTGAGGCTGGATCCTGAATAGAAAAGAAGATAGTGGAAAGCTGATGAAATCCAAATAAGTTTATAGTTTAGTTTTAACAATGGTACTATAGTTACATAAGATGTTATAGGAACTCTCTGTACCATTTTCTATAACATTTAAGTAAGTCTAAAAATGATTTCAAAATTAAAAATTAAAAAAATAATAACCCCAATATTTTTCAATGTTTATAATGCTAGTGTAATATTAGACTTAAACTGCCATCTGTTCTTTAAAACTTCCTTATCAAGACCGATGCAACCCAGCCACAGCTGTATATATTTGGAAAAGCATTGTTTTATAAAGACTAATGCACCAAAGATCTCTTTTTCTAGTTTCTCATATTATAGAGGGAGAGAATAGCAATTTTATTTTTGTTGAAAAATTTAAACCACTTGAATTTACTTCTGGGTAAGGGTGGCCTTCTAGGAGGCTAGATAGAACATATCTCACTGGGGGAGAGGGCAGGTATATATCTAAGTATGAAATCAGAACACAAGAATAGCTTGTAGCTCGAGGAAAGAGCTAATCAGCACATACACTGTAGCAATGTAATGAGTCACCTGGCCCTAGGTTGCTAGTAATAGCTGGGTATAAAACAACATTGCACATGTCAAATGGATTATACTCATAGCTTAGATTCCAGAGGAAGCAGTGAATGGTCTGGCATGATAATAACAGTACTATTAGATTGAAGAGATAACTGAAATGATACTATTGGGTTTTTAATTACAGTTAGCCTACTACTTTAGGTTTCTGAAGTACATATGTTTATTAGTATCATATGAGATATTCTAGAAAGACATATAACAGTCTCCCTATGTTATGAAAAGGAGAAATGGATCAGAAAGATTCTAAATCAAAGTAGATGGTTTGCAGAATCCTTTATTGTAGGATAAGGTAAGAATACTAAGAATTCTCAGCATACCTAACACTTACTACTATTCTGGCAATTTCTACTAACTCATATTCTACTTCTGGACTCCTTAAAAAAAATCAGACCTCTCTTGCGCAAATTCCTATATTCTTTAGTCCCACGAAGAAACTGGTTCACAAAGATGAAGAGATTTCATGGCACAGTGACTAGACCCAAGTTAGGTAGGTCTGGGCCTCCCTGCTCTCACAGGCTCTTTTCACTGTCCCTGCATGCCTTTACAATGAACTGAGCTGCTCTGTGAACATGGAAAGAAAATGTGAAACAAATGACCAGGCTGTTTAAAAAAAAAAAAAAGAAAGGGTTGGTGATCTTTAATAAAGTACTTTGTCCCAGCAATAAATAACCCTGTCAATTCTCTGCCTCCTCCTCTGTAAGTACGAAACTCCAATACTTCCCTGAAAGGCTTGGTGTGACCAAAAAATGAGAATAAATATAAAAACCACCTGCAGACAGCAAGCATTCAGCAGTTAATGGCCATTTCCGTTTATTAATTCTGAAGACCTGAACAACCTTTTGTTGTTGCTATTCAGTCACAGTCATGTCCAAGTCTTTGTGACCCCATGGGCTGCAACCCACCAGGCTTCCTGGTCCTTCACTGTCTCCAAGAATTTGCTCAAACTCACATTCATTGAATCAGTGATGCCATCCAGCCATCTCATCTGTCACCCCCTTCTCCTTCTGCCCTCAATCTTTCCCAGCATCAGGGTCTTTTCCAATGAGTTCGTTCTTCGCATCAGGTGGCCAAAGTACTGGAGAAAAATGTGGATGGAAAATATAGCTACTGCTTCAGCTTCTCAGAATTTTTTTAATTTCAATTCTGTTCAGTTGCTCAGTCATGTCTGACTCTGCGATCCAATGGACTATAGCACACCAGGCTTCCTTGTCCATCACCAACTCCCAGAGCTTGCTCAAACTCATGTCCATTGAGATGGTGATGCCATCCAACCATCTCATCCTCTGTCGTCCCCTTCTCCTGCTGCCTTCAATCTTTCCCAGCATCAGGGTTTTTTCCAGTGAGTTGGTTCTTCACATCAGGTGGCCAAAGAATTGGAACTTCAGCTTTGGCATCAGTCCTTCCAATGAATATGCAGGGTTGATTTCCTTTAGGATTGACTGGTTTGATCTCCTTGCAGTCCAAGGGACTCTCAAGAGTCTTGTCCAACACCACAGTTTGAAAGCATCAATTCTGCAGCGCTCAGCCTTCTTTATGGTCCAACTCTCATATGGCATTCCAAACTAATATGGGATGGTGGAGGAAAAGTTGTAAAATGAAATACTTTATTCTCCCTTTCTAAGGATTCTGTGGTCCCTGTACCTTTTGCATCCCTTCTTTTCACTCCTCTAGGGTGAAGTCCAGGGCTTCCCTGGTGGCTCAGAGGTTAAAGCGTCTGCCTGGAATGCGGGAGACCCGGGTTCAATCCCTGGGTTCGGAAGATCCCCTGGAGAAGGAAATGGCAACCCACTCCAGTACTCTTGCCTGGAGAATCCCATGGAGGGAGGAGCCTGATAGGCTACAGTCCATGGGGTCGCAAAGAGTCAGACACGACTGAATGACTTCACTTTACTTCACTTCAGGGTGAAGTCAGGGTGTGGTCAGCATAGAACTGCCCACGCAGCAGGACCAGAAGAGAAGAGACAGGTCTCCTGTGCAAAACATCTGAAGTTTGGGTACCCCTCAGGCAATCTTTCCTCTTTCTTTGTAAGACACTCAGCTCAAGTGTTTTCAGAGGGAGCTAACAGGGCGTGCTGCTTTCTAGAGACTTGTTTTTATGCTTCCAGATAAGAACTTAAATCCTGTTAAATGACAGAGAACTGCCTACTGCTACCTCCATCTAAGCAGTAATTTCCAGCCAACCATTGCTCTAAAGAGTAACAGGTCTTTTCAGTTGCAAAGGGACTGAGCTAGTAATCAGCATTTTCAATGGAGTTTTAAGATTTCATTCTACCCTTCTTGCCAAAAACAAAACTTCTTCACTGGAATTGGGATGTGGGCAGCACTTCTGCTTCACCCACACCCACCCACCTCATTTTAAACAACAGAACACCACTAACTTTCATTGTTACGATTCTCTGACTATTTTACTTATTTCTATAAACAAGCTAAGTATGTGGCTCAAAAATTAGATGTCCACTTTCTAATAGTCTCCTTGTGAAGCAGAACACTGGTTTCCAAAAAACTACAGAGGCTAAGGGGATTATGGTGAGAAGGAGGAGTGAGTGTTAACTGGTTTTTAGGGGCGAGAATGATGAAAATGTGAAGACTGCAGAGACTGCATACTTTAAATAGGCATGAACTGTATGATATGTGAATTAGATCTCATAAACTGCCGTTGGGGAAAAAAAAAACTATAAAGCCAAACTCATCTAGATACTCCATCATTATTGGTTCACATTCTGAACTCAGAACTGATTTTTTAAAAGGATAAACTTTAGCTTACTGTAGACCTATATGGGCTTCCCTGGTAGCTCAGCTGGTAAAGAATCCACCTACAATGCAGGAGACCCTGGTTGATTCCTGGGTCAGAATAGGGTTCCCAGAGAAGGGATAGGTTACCCACTCCGGTATTCTTGGGCTTCTCTGGTGGTTCAGACGGTAAAGAATCCACCTGCAAAGAGGGAGACATTGGTTCGATCCTGGGTTGGGAAGACCCCCTGGAGGAGGGCATGGAAATCCACTCAGGTATTCTTGCCTGAAGAATCTCCAGGGACAGAAGAGCCTGGCAGCCTACAGTCCATGAGATTGCAAAGAGTCAGACACGACTGAGCGACTAAGCACAGCATAGCACAGACCTATATACCCTGTATCAAGGATGATCATTCAGGTTCTTTAAGTTTCACTAAAAGAGCCTCAACCTTAACCTCCAACCCCAGTAAGCAACATAGAATAAAACTTCTCACTTGATATAACCTTCAACTGACACCAAACTTCTGTCAGAAATGCCTAAGAGAAAGAGTATCTGAAAACATGAGGTCTACCTACCCCTCTATAAAATCCAGATTTATTCCCAAACTATCAAACCACAGCATGTGGGACCATAGAGGCTTAGCATCCTACAAGTGTTTCTCATAATACTTATGGTAAGGAGAATGACAACTACAGCAAGCGGTCCTAGAAAATGCAGGACCGCGTGTCCTATGGGTGGGCACCCAGGAGACTCTTCCACCGCTATACTTCAGTCTCGTCTGCAGCCTTCTGTGATATTAGACATTTCCCTCAGAAGTAGGTGCCAGGAAAAGCTTCTCTAAGGAGCTCATGTATATTTCCTGCCTTTGTCCTCACTGAATTGTGTGACTGATTGGTCCATTTTTATTCTAGCTTCCAAGATATAACTTTAATTTGCTGTCCACATACATCCAAATGTACTCCCCCACAGTGACTCTTTTTTTGGTGCATTTCTCTTTCCATTTGTAATACTTAGGCTTGTCTCAAAAGCTCATGAACACTTAACACAAATAAATGTAGAAATTGGTTTTGGTAAGTGTATTTTAATATCATTTTGAGGCAACAGCACCTCAGGGGGCTCTAGCTAAATGTTCAGGGTCCAGAACAAAGATGACCAATGAACATTTGTTACTATAAATCTTTTTTTTCCCTGAAAGTGGAATGAGCTTTTATTCTCATTTTTCTCATTTATTCTACCACTGAGTGAGAAAATGAAGCAAAGCAACATTATGGGTATTTTTTTTAACTGTTTGCTAGATTTACAATCTAACTTTTTTGGTTATGTATTTTTCTGTATTCTAACTTTAGTAGCATTTTTAACAAGTATTTTTAATAAGCTGGTTAATTTTTTGAAGTTAATCATTGAGTCAACTATCCACAGAAAAATTACAAAAGGCAGCTCAATAATGCTTTAGCACACCAACCAAAGTTGTGGACAAACTTTATGTCCTAGGGAGAAGAAATGGGCATAGAATATATCGGTTAATCCCTTTAAAGGTACCAATATTAACAAGTTTCTCTGCTGCCTCCATACTCAATAACTTTTTATCTATCCAATATCATACATTTGGGGAAAGGGAAGAGTTTTACCAACCGGCTAACACACACTGCTGCTGCTGCTGCTGCTAAGTCGCTTCAGTCGTGTCCGACTCTGTGTGACCCCATGCTACCAGACACGAAATCGGTTGCACCAAGGAGCTGTTTTCTGGAGGCGGGGTGGAGGTCCAAATTTAGGGGAGTCTAAATTTTCAGTCTGTTTCATACTCACTTTCAAATGAAACTGAGAGGGAATAATTAAAACCCAGTCATTTCAATTGTACAGTTTTCTATTGCCTACCAAAAGCACACACAATAGCCACGGACCTTTCATGCCACATAATTCCAAACGGTTTTCACAATTTACTCACTCAGTTAGCGGTTCAGTTTTAACCGAGGGCTTCAATCTCAAGAGCTGTTGTGCTCAGAGGCAGAGCACTAACAATCATTTATATAAAACGCTGAGTCAGCTGGACCTTCCAAATATACCCTACGGAAGCAGCTCCTACTTAACAATGACATCAGGCATCCGTACAGTGCTTCCTAAATGGTGAAAAGCTTTTACAAAAACTCTCTGGCTCCTTTCCTCCTTCCAGCGTCTCCCCAGTCCCTATCTGACCGCCGGAAACTCCCTCTAGCGTCTCGCGCGCTCGGGATTTGCCAGGTAACGGCGTGGGATTCAGGACACAGCCCGCGCTGGCGGCAAAGCCCAGCCGGGGGCGACTTTCCCCGACCGACGCCCACGACCCCCGGCGGCAGACCACCCACCGCGCCCGCGCGCCCCCCTAGCACCCCGCACTCACCGGCGCAGCGGCTGACCTGGGAAGGAACTGGCCCGGGGTTACCGTCACGTCGGAGAGAGCGGGCGGCGAGCCGGCGGTCGAGGGCCGACGAGCGAGCGCAGGCAGCACCGACTTCAGCCTCACTTCTCAAGCTTTAGACTGCTGACCGGGACAGCGCCCGGCAGCGGCCCCACCCTCACGCCCCTGTTCCCTCGGGGTTGATGCCCGAGGGCCGTGAAAGGTGTGGCGCTGCCTGCCTGGCTGCGATAAGCGCCCGGCGTCTGGGCTGAGAGCACGCAAGTGTCATTAGAGGACCCAGCCAGGTACTGGACCTGACCGTCACCCGGCCGCCGGGAAGAAGTCAGGGAGATGACTATCCCTGGGCTTGCGGCGACAACGCTACAAATCCTGCTTCCCGGGCTGGTATGAAATAGACAGTGGGGAGTACCCCTGGAGACCACAAAATGCTACCCCGGGGGATCAATACCTGGTCTGACCTGGGCGGATTTGGCCACTGCCAGTGTCCCACACCCCTAAATACCAGGGGACCCTGGCACCGAGGTTTTTTCCTGTCACACACATTGTCCACCCCCAGGGCAAGTAGGCGGTCTCTAATGAATGAGCTTCTGAGAAATGAGGTCCCTGCTTCCCAGGGCCAATAAAATCAGGAACTGAATCTAAGGGTGTCCGGAGGGGGAAACAAAACTTTTTGAATGAAAATATTCAATGAATAGTTTAAATATGTTCCTCACAATCCTGTGATACATGCATCTATTCAATACTCCGATCGTGTAGAAAAGCTGTAAGAGTGTGCAGATTCAGGAAAAGAGTTCATAACCTCTTCCTAATGCTTTCTCAAGTGGATCATTGCCATCAAATTCTGTTCGAAAATTTAAGATTGAAGCCAGCATTTCATAATTGCATTGCATTATAGAAATGAGTCGTTTTAACTTTTAAGTTAACATTTTACTTTGGGCTAAGCTTCACAGGTGGCTCAGTGGTAAAGAATTTGCCTCTGCTGCTGCTACTCTTAGTAGTAAAGAATCCACCTGCAAGCAGGAGGCACAGGTTTGATCCCTGGGTCAGAAAGAGCCCCTGGTGAAGGAAATAGCAACCCACTCAGTCTTCTTGCTGGAGAATCCCATGGACAGAGGAGCCTGGCTGGCTATAGTCCATGGAGTCACAAAGAGTCAGACACGACTTAGTGACTGAACAAAACCAACTATTTTCAAATGCCGTTTTCTCATTTAGTGTTTGGGTATTTTAGGTAACAGAATATTAGGGAGGGAGGAACCTAAAGACTACCTTCCTAATTTTAAGATGACCCACCTGGTCCAAATGAGGCCATTTTGCACAAGGTCAAAAGTTAGGAGGATAAATGGGTGACTCAGTTTCTCAGACCACTGCCCTCTGCTCACCCTCTTTGAACAGAATAACTGCCCAGTATTTATAGTGCCTGGTTATTGGGACAACTACTGAATGTGTTCTCTTTTTTTTTTTTGACCCCACAGTACCCACTGTTTCAGCCAATGAAGATCTTAGTTCCGGGCAGGGATCAAACCAATGCTTCCTGCAGTGGGAGCACGGAGTCTTAAACACTAAACCACCAGGGAAGTCCCTAGATGTGTTCTTAATCTAACACTTTTTCATTTCCATGTAACTAAGCTTTTTGTCCCTCTCTTATTACATATCAAGAAATAGATGAAAATCATCTGTACCCACCAGCCACATACCATCTGCTTTTAGTCTCTTTCTCTGCATACATGTTTTCTTAAAAAACAAAAATGGGCTTGTATACAAAGTACGGGGATGGACATCATCATCTCTGGAGTCCGATAGTCTGTGTCTGAATTCTGCTCTCCCAAACCCTGGAGACCTGAACTAGTTCCTTAGTCTTTAAGTGGTTATTGGTAATCAGGGGAAAGGGTCTCTCAGGATAGTTACATTAAATGAGACAATGTGTATAAAGCACTGACAATGTATGTAATGTCATTAGATAGCACTTAACAGATGCTGGGGCTTCCTAGGTAGCTCAGTGATAAAGAATCTGCTGGCCAATGCAGGAGTCCATCCTAAAGGAAATCAGTCCTGAGTGTTCATTGGAAGGACTGATGTTGAAGCTGAAACTCCAATACTTTGGCCACCTAATACGAAGAGCTGACTCGTTTGAAAAGACCCTGTTGCTGGGAAAGATTGAAGGTGGGAGGAGAAGGGGATGACAGAGGATGGGATGGTTGGATGGCATCACCAACTCAATGGACATAAGTTTGAGTAAACTCTGGGAGTTGGTGATGGACAGGGAGGCCTGGAGTGCTGCAGTCCATGGGGTCGCAAAGAGTCAGACACGACTGAGCGACTGAACTGAATGCAGGAGAGGCAAGAGACCAAGGTTCAATCCCTGGGTCAGCAAGCTCCCCTGGAGTAGGAAACAGCAACCCATGCCAGTACTCTTGCCTGGAAAATTCTATGAACAGAGAAGCCTGGCGGGCTTTGGGGAGAGTCAGACACAACTGAGCACGCGCACACACACACTAGATGGTAGCTATTACTATTAATATTTTGTAAAACTGCTATTTTGCAACATGGTTCCCTGTCATTCAAAATCTTTCTACAACTTTATATTTAATGGGCACATGGTATTCAGTGTTTGTTATGTACTTTAACCAATCTTCCTATTATTCACAAAATATCTTTATAAGCTCTGTCATTACACACACACTCAGGTAAATTCCAGACAGGGAATTGCTGAGGCAAAAGGTATGCTCATTTAAAAGTTTTTAATACATATAGCTAAATTTCCCACAAAAAGTTGGTCCCAGATTCAGTCTCCCAACAATTGAAGAGTGCTTTGTGCTCAGTCCCATTTGCCTCTGCCCTTGAAGTCATAGTCATGTTTTACATGCCTTACAGTCAAATCATAGACTTATCAAAGTCAGGATTTCCCAACTGAAAGGTCTGAGGTCAACTGGAGTTCACACCTTTGACACACATATCATTGTTGTTGTTCAGTAGCTAAGCCGTATTTGACTCCTTGCATCCCTATGAACTTCAGCACATCAAGCTTCCCAGTCTTTCACTATCTCCTGGAGTTTGCTCAAACTCATGTCTCAGTCGGTGGCGCCATCCAGCCATCTCATCCTCTGTCTCCCCCTTCTCCTCCTGCCCTCCATCTTTCCCAGCATCAGACTATTGGAAAAACCACAGCTTTGACTATATGGACCTTTGTTCACAAAGTGATATCTCTGCTTTTTAATATGCTGTCTAGGTTTGTCATAGCTTTTCTTCCAAGGAGCATATTTCTTTTAATTTCGTGGCTGCAGTCACCATTCACAATGATTTTGGAGCCCAAGAAAATAAAATCTGTCACCGTTTACATTTTTTCCCAATCTATTTGCCACGAAGTGATGGTACTGGATACCATGATCTTAGTTTTTTGAATTTTAAATTTTGAGCCAGCTTTTTCACTCTCCTCTTTCACCCTCATCAAGAGGCTCTTTAATTCCTCTTTGCTTTTGGCCATTAGAGTGGTATCATTGGCGATCTTAAATGAGCACTAGAAGGGCCTAGGTGTCACCATGCGTTTCTGTAGGCAGTGCACACAGGCATAACTAGATGTTTCAGAAAAAATGCCTTCAGGAAGGAAGCCAATAGTCTTCTTCATAAAATCACTTGAGCCACCCTTTTGAAAACTCTAAAAATAACTGGGAGATTTTGCAGTGGGGGCAGGGAGGGAGCCTAATACTCCTTTCCAGTCATCACCAGTGAAGGGTGTTTGCTTGTATGGCTTTCACAGGGGTATCAGTGCTTGATGGAATGTCAGCAACAGATGAGTTGATATCAACTTAATGTTGATAAACTTTATTAATAAACTTAATAAACAAATTAACTTAATATTGATAAAGTATAAAGGGTATGATTTATTATACAGAATGGCAAGAAAGTAAAAATCAAAAACAAAGTCTTCTCATTAAAGGAACAAGCTTCCTGGGCCTATAATGCCATCAATCAGGCAACCCTATTATCAAAGCTCTTATATGGACCTATTAGAAGTTCTCTTCATCCTTCTCATAGAATTCTTAATATCCTCCAAACCTCTCCCAGCCCCCTTGAGCTCTCTCTGTCTGCTTGCCTGGCTACCAATTGCAAGGAAGTGGTAAGGACTTGGCCCATTCCTTATGTGTTCTCTAAGTGGTGAACACAATTCCCCCTTAGCAAATTCAGGTGTCAGTTCAGTTCAGTCGCTCAGTCGTGTCTGACTCTTTATGACCCCATGGACTGCAACACACCAGGCCTCCCTGTCTACCATATCCATTGAGTCAGTGATGCCATCCAACCATCACATCCTCTGTCGTCCCCTTCTCCTCCCACCTTCAATCTTTCCCAGCATCAGGGTCTTTTCAAATGAGTCAGTTCTTCACATCAGGTAGCCAAGGTATTGGAGTTTCAGCTTCAACATCAGTCCTTCCAATGAACATTCAGGACTGATTTCCTTTAGGATGGACTGGTTGGATCTCCTTGAAGTCCAAGGGACTCTCAAGAGTCTTCTCCAACACCACAGTTCAAAAGCATCAATTCTTTAGCACTCAGCTTTCTTTATAGTCCAACTCTCACATCCATACATGACTACTGGAAAAACCATAGCCTTGACTAGACGGATCTTTGTTGGCAAAGTAATGTCTCTGCTTTTTAATACACAGTCTAGGTTGGTCATAACATTTCTTCCAAGGAGTAAGCGTCTTTTACTTTCATGGCTGCAGTCACCATCTGCAGTGATTTTGGAGCCCACAAAAAATAAAGTCTGCCACTGTTTCCACTGTTTCCCCATCTATTTGCCATGAAGTGATGGGACTGGATGCCATGATCTTAATTTTCTGAACGCTGAGCTTTAAGCCATCTTTTTCACTCTCCTCCTTCACTTTCAACAAGAGGCTCTTTAGTTCTTCACTTTCTGCCATAAGGGTGGTGTCATCTGCATATCTGAGGTTATTGATATTTCTCCCAGCAATCTTCATTCCAGCTTGTGCTTCAACCAGCCTGGTATTTCGTATGATGTACTCCGCATATAAGTTAAATAAGCAGGGTGACAATATACAGCCTTGATGTACTCCTTTTCCTATTTGGAACCAGTCTGTTGTTTCATGTCCAGTTCTAACTGTTGCTTCCTCACCTGCATACAGATTTCTCAAGAGGCAGGTCAGGTGGTCTGGTATTCCCATCTCTTTCAGAATTTTCCACAGTTTGTTGTGATCCACACAGTCAAAGGCTTTGGCATAGTCAATAAAACAGAAGTAGATGTTTTTCTCAGAGAAGGCAATGGCAACCCACTCCAGTACTCTTGCCTGGAAAATCTCATGGACAGAGGAGCCTGGCAGGCTGCAGTCCATGGGATCGCAGAGTCGGACACGACTGAGTGACTTCACTTTCACTTTTCACTTTCCTGCATTGGAGAAGGAAATGGCAACCCACTCCAGTGTTCTTACCTGGAGAATCCCAGGGATGGTGGAGCCTGGTGGGCTGCCGTCTATGGGGTCGCACAGAGTCGGACACGACTGAAGCAACTTAGTAGCAGCAGCAGCAGCAGTTTTTCTGGAACTCTCTTGCTTTTTCGATGATCCAACGGATGTTGGGCAATTTGATCTCTGGTGTCTCTGCCTTTTCTAAAACCAGCTTGAACATCTGGAAGTTCACAGTTCATGTATTGTTGAAGCCTGGCTTGGAGAATTTTGAGCATTACTTTACTAGCGTGTGAGATGTCAGGTGTCAGGCAGGGCTTATTATAGCCCTGGGGGCATTTGGGAATATAATATCTGTATTGGCTCCCAGTGTATTTATTTTCACTACTACTTAAGTTGAAGCAAATAAAAACCAGTGCAAGAGGCTGTATGCACCATGTCCCCCACCATGGCTCTGCTTATCAGCTACCAGGGGCCTTCGATCAATTCAGTGAGAGAACAGTTAGTCTCTAAATAGAAACAGGGTATAAACAACACTTTCCAAAAGTCTCACTATAAAAGGAAGGTTAGAGAAAGCAGTATATCTAAAGAGTATCTTGGGGCTCCGAGAAAATATTTCTTGTTTGGTTTAAATTAGGCCAGAATAGGTGTGCATGCCAAGAAGACAAGCCATAAAGAAGAAAAGGTGGTTAATCAGGTAACTTAGAAAACAGAATGGATCTAGAATTCAGAGGAATTAGAAAAGAAAAGCAAATATTATATATTTTTAAGTTGTGACCAAAGGGGACGGAGTCAAGATGTGTAGATAAATGTTTTAATTAGGGAAAAGAGAGAAAATTGAAAGAAATATCTTTGCTTCTTTCCCTAAAAGCCTACTTGGCTTTCCTAAAAGTCCTTTGTTTTCCCATAGAATCCCTTTCTCCCCATCCCACTTTCCCCTATTAAACTGGTCTATAAACCCCAGGACCTTATCTTTTTTCTTTTAATCTGTTGTCAATTAACTTTCAGCTCATCCCCCACCACCACTAGACCTAAATTGGTAGACAAAAAGTTTTTCTTCCAAGGGACCTAAAGAGAGATTGCCGAGCACCAAGACCCCTAAGACTGGATTCTATAAATGTGGTGACATCAGAGTTACAAATGGACATGGCTTTCCCAATCACAGAGAAGTAAAGCTAGAGCAGGTTAGAAGGCTGAATAAATTTGAGGATGTGGTTTTGCTGGGTGGATAAGGCAACAGAAAAATGGAGCAAGAGTTTGAGCAGGTTAAGTGATTCATCACAGAAAAGTGAAGGCAGGAAGACAGAGGTGGTGAGGGGACCTAAATTAGGGTCACTTGGAGGCTGAAGAGCTGAAACCAGAGGGTGAAGTCACTGAATATAATAATATTATATTATTAGCAATAATATTAGCATATAATATAATATTAGCAATCCAGGCTTAACAAGGTCCCATGATTTGAACATGACAGTTGAATTACGGAAATGGAAGAAAGGTGTATCTGTCTTCTAGTGCTGAGTAAGAACTTGGCATTGGTTTAGCATCTTAAAGCAATACTCATTTATTATTTCACTGGAGGTCAGGAATCTAGGTGGGCTAGGCTGGGCTCTGCTTAGGCTATCATGCATTCAGTCCCGTCAGTCAGCTGGATTCTTATCCGAAGACTTCCATCTGAAGAATCTGCTAAGGACCGATTGTTGGCAGAATCCATTTCTTTGTAGTTTTAGGACTGAGTTCTGTGTTTCCTTGCTGACAGTCAACCATCTTCTTCAGGCTGCCCACATTCCTTCTCATGTGACTCCTCATCTCAAACCACGTCCTCAAGCTTCTCTCGGATTTTATCTCCCTCTTTTTAAAGGGCTTGTGTGATTACATCAGGCCCATCTAGATAATCTCACTATTTTGGGGTGAATTCATTTGGAACTTCAGTCACAACTTCAGAATTCCTCAGAGCAGTTCCCAGATGGGGATCTTTAGAATTCTGCCTACATTGAAGGTTACCTTGAGATCAAAGAACACAAAAGCTAGGGTGATGGCTTGGTCATCTAAATAAACACAGACTCTGCCGAGGTATTGACCATCTTGGAAAGAAGAGAAATACCAAAAACCAATTATCAATGTCTTTTATGGGTATGGAGAAAAGAGGCTGGCATTAATACAGAGAGACAGCATAATGGGGGGGGAAAGGGGAGTGGTGAGAGAGCAGGGTGTGGTGGAGGTGTTGAGGCCAGATGTGAAGCCAGATCACCTTGATTCTAATAATTTTCTTTATGTAGCAGACAAGAGACCAAATGATTCATTTGGTTGTAAAGTTCACAGAGGTAGTCAAGCCCTAAAAAATAAGCATAGTAGAGGGGAAAATGTATATAATTAGGTACAGATAATTAATCTGCAGAGTTAGAAAGTGGGGCAGAAGATGTAACATTTGTCCTTGAAAAATAGACTGAAAGTTTAAACGTTGACAGTTCACCAAACTAAATTTCACGTATCTATAAAGTCTTTAAACTTTTTAATTGAAGTATAATACACATATAGAAAATGTACAGAAAATCTAAGTAAACAGCTTGATGTATATTTACAAAGTAAACACACTTGTATATCTGTTACTCAGATCAAATATATGCATATATATATTTGTATGTGTATTTGTTATATGTCAATTATATTTCAATAAAAATAAACAAGCCAAAAAAAAAACCCAAATAAACAAAACTCATGTATAGTGATAAAAGTGAGATGAGTAGTTATCTTTGGAGGGGACAATGACTAGGGTAGAACATAATGGAAACTTCTGGGATATTGATAATAAACAAATATAAAAATATGTATACACATATATATAGACAGAGAGAGAGAGAAAGAGGTTAGGGTGGCAGATATACAGGTATGTTCACTTTTTAAATATACATCAAATCGTTTACTTAAGATTTTCTTTGCTTTTTCTGTATGTATGTTATACTGCAATTTAAAAGTTTACTTAAACAAAAGACTTTATGAACACGATGTGGGGAAAAGAAAGATGAGGAGATGCTAGATTAAAACAAGTTGATTAAGTAGGTTTCATCATTGCAGAACACGTATACAGCATTTGTTCATGGAAGCTCTTCACCAAAAAGTAGTTCAATCACTGTAGTCTCAGAAACATACTAACAGAAATGTAAGAGAATCTTCTGGGGCCAAATGTGGAGGCCCTAAGGCCAAACCAAGAGTGCAGATTTATCTTGAGAGTGAGAAACCATTGAAAGTTTAGTGCAGAGGAATGACACTGTCCAAGTGGTGTTTAGGAAGAGTAATCTGTTTACGTATAGGATGGAAGGCGGATGTGGGTAAGCAGTGAACAGTCCGGAAATGAAAAAAATAGACTGAACTAGAGTTTTATGGTGGAAAAAAATTTGTGAGGAAAGAAACACCATAAAGGAAGAATTTACAGTCCTGGTAACAGATAAAACATTGAATGTGAGAGACAAAGAAGCTGGAACATCTTGTGGGTCATTAAAGGGCATTACGAAAGTAGAAAGTATGTCTCCCACCTCAGTGTATTTCCTAAATGTTGCCTTGCTCAGAGCCTTGAACACAACAGATACTTGATAAATAATTATTGACTGAATAATAAAAGTGAGTTTATCTTATGTAATTCAGGGGCTTATCCACCCTGACCTGAATGTTGTAAAAGTGGAGAAGGGTTTATTGAGACTGACCTTTTTCATATGATACCTTACTGACTACTATAACATTTTATTGACTGTAGAGACAAGAATTCATTCGTGGGAGCAACTGAAGTTAAAGTGTAATGAGCATTAAATGACACATCATTCATTATATAATGTCTTAGACTTTTTTCATATCTGGCTGTCATGCCATCTATTATAACAGATGATGTCAACAGAGCCAAAGCTTATAACTTCATCCAGAATGAGATTTTAGTCTTCTCCATGTCATCACCCATATTAGAGCAAGAAATATACATTAGTTATTCTATTTTATAACAAAGTCAACAGCCAGTCTAGATGTACCCAAGGTTCATCTCACCTCTACAGCTTTTGCTATTTGATCCTTGGGTGCCTCAATTTCTTTACTTCAAATTAAGGGTGATAATACCTATGTCACAGGGTTGAATAAAGACAATAAAATTATGTATATTTGGAAAACATAAGGTAGCCTCAATCTTTCCCCAGTACCAATAGTAGTGGCTAATGTTTATTGAGTACTTGGTACTTGCCAGGCAGTGTTCTAAGTGCCTTTAGGTTTTGTGCAGTTTTTTCTAAATCTCATTTGATCTTCACAACAATGCCTTTAGGTGGGTTCTGTTAAAATTTTTATCTTGAAGATGAAACTGAAGCATAGTGGGATTATGCAAAAACTGCTAAAAGATTTCTTTGAAGAGAGAATGTAAAACAAATTTGTTCACCCTTCAAAATCCTGCTCAGTCACAATGTATCAAAATAAAAGAAGAAAAACAAGAAAATCCAGGCAGTTGCAAAACCAAGATGAATATCTCCATGAAAGAAATCCAAAGTGGTGAGAATTACCAAGCTTGTGGGTTGAAGGTCTTAAGTCCAGGAACAGGTGATGGTGGTAAGGAGTTTGGCTAAATAAAGGGGACTCCACTGACAAAAAGTTGGGGACCAGAACCAGGCTCTCTGCTTGAAGCCCAGGCAGGGATGAGGCTGCCCACTTATAAAAGGGTGGAGTGGTATTTCCCTGGTGGTGCAAAAACTCCTCACTGCCAATGCAGGGGGTCCAGGTTTGATCCCTGATTGGGGACCTAGATCCCACATGCCACCACTAAAGATCCTGCATGCCTCAATGAAGACTGAAGATCCCATGTGCTGCAACTAGGACCGTCGCAGCCAAATAAAAGTATATTTTTAAAAATACGCTAGTTGTAAAAATAAATAAAAGAGTGTAGATAGTGGGAGAAAGTGCCTGTGGATGTGTGGTATGGATGGAGATGTTGAGGCAGAGACACACCACCTGATGGTGAAGCCCCTCAGCCCATCGTGTCTCCCTGGTGCCTCTAGGGGCCTCTGTGCCGCCATAAAGCAGGGTGGGTGGGGGGAGGCAGTGGACCCTGAGAGCCACTGGAGTGGACCTCTGACTGTGATATGCCTGGTCTCACCTGTTGCCTCTGAGAAGGTCTCTAACACTGCTGGATGGACTGTGGCACCTCCACGGCCTTCTGTTCGCTAACAGGCTGTTCCTCAACAGAAGTGTAAAATTCAAGCTACAATCCCGGCCTTACCCAACCTCAGTAATTTGTAAGACTGATAATGAAATAAATCATGTTAATGCCAAAATTAAAATAAAAAAAAGTACAGCTAAGTACATGTCCGACTCTTTGAGACCCCATGGACTGTAGCCCACCAGGCTCCTCTGTTCATGGGATTTCCCAGGCAAGAATACTGGGGTGGGTTGCTCTTTCTTTCCATTAATCTTTCTTTTAACTTTCTATCCATTTGAATCCAGGAACTCTGCTCAGTGTTATGTGGCAGCCTGGATGGGATTTCAGTACGTTTTTTTTTAATTTCTAAGAGTAATCTTTTGTTCTTCTTCAAATTGGCCTAATCATTAGTCTCCTATTTTTGCTCATGTTTTCAAAGTCCTTTTTTAATCTAAAAGCATTTCAAGCAGGCTTATTTTTTTAGTTTAATTCTGATAATTAATTTAAAAAGTTGAACTCTCTATGGTTCTGGGTTTGCTATCTATGGCTTGCTTGATTTTTGTTTTATACTTTTTACTATGAGCTTCTTGTTGACTGTCTCCAGGAATTCTTTGAGGCCTGCTTGAGGGTATGCTCATCTGGAAAAGGCTATTTTTACTTCTATCAGGCACCTGGGGATAGTACCTAACCTGCTACTCTTTAAATTATAGGCTTGTGTTTTTGGATCAGGCAAAATATGTGGACTGAGTCCCAAACTATGTGACATCTAGCCGGTAGAAAAAGTTCTCAAAGAAAATGTTGTTGTTTTGTTTTCTAACTTCCATTCATAGCCCAGTCCAACACAGAAGCGTGTTCTTGGGGTTCACCTTGAGTTCGCCTGTTCTGAGGGTGTGCCTCTCTAAGATGTAGGTATTATGCTTCCCTTCTACGTGACTTCAGGCTTTGTTTCTGTCCCCTCTGTGCAATGCAGTTCAGAGTGTCAATAAAGAATACTGCAGGCCTCAGAGTAGCCAAGGCTCTAAAATTTAGTTTACCTGCCTAGTCTGTACTCCATTCTGATCTTAGTGGGAATCATCCAATCAATTAAGAGTGGTTTCAATATTTTCAACAAGGACCTACTATATACACATGGAACTCTGCTCAGTGTTATGTGGCAGCCTGAATGGGAAGGGAGTTTGGGGGAGAATGGATACATGTATATATATATGGCTGAGTCCTTTCATTGTTCACCTGAAGCTATCACTATATTGTTAATGGCTATACCTCAATGGAAAATAAAAAGCTTAAGTTAAAAAATAAGAGTGGTTTTAATATTTTATCAAGCATTTTTAGATATTATGTAACTGAGTAGTTTCAGGGCCTCTTAACTCTGCAATATTGCTGAAACTAGAAATTCTCAAATGTATCTGTCATCTTTTTCACTTTTTCTTACCACTGTAGTGGCTCAGACAGTAAAGAATCTGCATGCAATGTAGGAGACCCAGGTTCAATCCCTGGGTCGGGAAGATCCCCTGCAGAAGGGAATGGCTACCAACTCCAGTATTCTTGCCTGGAGAATTCCATGGACAGAGGAGCCTGGAAGTCTACAGTCTCAAAGAGTAGGACATGACTGAATGATTAATACACACAACACACGGAAATTTCCAAGTATTTCACAAGTACAAAGAACAGTACGATGAATGACTACTTGCTAATCTCAACTGGTAGTCAATTTTCATTTCACTGATACTCCTCTTTTCTCCCCCTTTCCCATAGATTATTTTGAAACAAATTTCAGACAACAAATAATTTTATTTCATAAATATTTTCTTTCATGTCTGAAGATGTGGATCTTAGTAATTTTCATTTTATCTCAAATATTCATCTTCCGCCAACTTTTAAAAAAATAATTTAATTAATTAATTTATTTATTTTTGGCTGTGCCGGGCCTTCCTTGATGCCTGGTCTTTTTCTCTAGTTGTAGCAAATGCGGGCTACTCTCTAGCTGCAGTACGTGGACTTCTCATTACTGCAGCTTCTCTTGTCGCAGCGCACAGGCTCTATGGCACACGGGCTTCTATAACTGAAGCACCTGAGCTCAGTAGTTGCGGCTCCGGGGCTGCGGAGCACAGGCTCAATAGTTGTGGTGCGTTGGCTTAGTTACTCTGTGGCATGTGGGAATCTTCCCAGATCAGGGATCAAACCCATGTCTCCTGCATTGGCAGGTGGGCTGCCAATTGATCCTGATGGGCTATAGTCCATAGGGTTGCAAAAGAGTTGGACAAAACTTAGCGACTACAACAACAACAATATTCAACATGGTACTGGAAACTGTAGCTAAAGCAAATTAGGCAAGAAAAAGAGAGGCGACCAGACTTGAAGGAAATAAAATGATTTCTGTTAATAGGTGACATTATTTTTATGAAGAAAATGCTAAAAATTTCATACACAAAAAACTGTTAGAGCTAATAAATTCATCAAAGCTTCAGCATACAAAGTCAATACATAAAAATCAGTGGATTTTCTATACTCTAGCAATGAACAATCTGAAAAGGAAATTAAGAAAACAATTTCATTTATAATAGCTTCAAAAAGAATAAAATAAATTTAACCAACAAAGTGAAAGACTTGTACACTGTAAACTACAAGACATTGCTACAATAAATTAAAGAAAACATAAATGAATGGAAACACATCATGTATTCATGGATTGGAGATTTAAGATTGTTAAAATGACAATACTACCCAAAATGATCCACAGATTGAATGCAATTACTCTCTAAATTCCAATGTGTTTTTGCAGAAATAGAAAAACTCATCCTAAAATTCACATGAGTCTCAAGGAACCCCAAATACCCAAAGTAATCTTGAAAATGAAGAACAAAGTGGAGTTCTCACACTTTCTGATTTCAAAAATTGCTGGAGAGTAACTTCATGGGAAATAGATGGGGAAACAGTGGAAACAGTGTCAGACTTTATTTTTTGGGCGCCAAAATCACTGCAGATGGAGACTGCAGCCATGAAATTAAGAGACGCTTACTCCTTGGAAGGAAAGTAATGACCAACCTAGATAGCATATTCAAAAGCAGAGACATTACTTTGCCAACAAAGGTCAGTCTAGTCAAGGCTATGGTTTTTCCTGTGGTCATGTATGGATGTGAGAGTTGGACTGTGAAGAAGGCTGAGCACCGAAGAATTGATGGTTTTGAACTGTGGTGTTGGAGAAGACTCTAGAGAGTCCCTTGGACTGCAAGGAGATCCAACCAGTCCATTCTGAAGGAGATCAGCCCTGGGATTTCTTTGGAAGAAATGATGCTAAAGCTGAAACTCCAGTACTTTGGCCTTCTCATAAGAAGAGTTGACTCATTGGAAAAGACTCTGATGCTGGGAGGGATTGGGGGCAGGAGGAGAAGGGGACGACAGAGGATGAGATGGCTGGATGGCATCACTGACTCAATGGACGTGAGTCTGGGTGAACTCTGGGAGTTGGTGATGGACAGGGAGGCCTGGTGTGCTGTGATTCATGGGGTCGCAAAGAGTCAGACACGACTGAGCGACTGAACTGAACTGAACATCAGCATCATGGCAGTGTAAGATGCTTTATTTCTCCCCCTCAATTTCCAACTAGTAAGACATCCATAACTTGCCTCTGCTCAAACTACCAGGATGCTGCAGAGACCCACACATCTGTATATCTGAAGGTGGGTGGTTTGGAACACACAGAGGAGGTGGAACTAGGGTAACAGTGGCGGCAGTGCCTACAACCCCCACTTCTCTTCTGAAATGGCTAAGCCTGCAGTCCCAGAGAGCCAGGCAGCAGCTGTGGAGGCAGTGCATATGGCTTTCTGGTCATGGCAGAACCAGGCAGCAGTAGTGGCAGGGCCCATGACTCCGGTCCTTCAAGCCATGGTGGTGCCCGTGACCCTCATCCCCCTGCCCATGGTGGTGCCTACGAACCTGACAACCCCAGCTGTGGTGGAGGCACCTGTCTGACCCCAGCTTCTCCCACCCACCCCTCCTGCTGAGACTAACCAAGTGACCCCAGACACAGCGGGGTACCCATCATCCCAGTGCCCCTGGCAGCAATGACAGTGACAGCTATGGCACCGACATCAGCAGGGCACCAATGAGCCTAGAGGCACAAGCAGGGCCCATGCAGGGCACCTGTGACACCTCTGGAAAGGCAGTGAAGGGTGGAAAGTGTCAATTCTCAAATATTGTCAGAGGCAGCTCAGCAAGAAAAACTGAAAACTTGTGCTATAGCACCATCTACTAAAAAACAGAAGAAAGACCTCTAATTATCAATCTGTTGAATTGTTAGAGTTTAAGTAAACCAAACTTCATCTAAATTAGAAAGGGGTTTGCTACTTCAAACCAGGGGCTTCCCAGAGGTTAAAGCATCTGCCTACAATGTGGGAGACCCAGGTTCAATCCCTGGTTTGGGAGGATCTCCTGGAGAAGGAAATGGCAACCCACTTCAGTATTCTTGCCTGGAAAATCCCATGGACAGAAGAGCCTGTTAGGCTACAGTCCATGGGGTCACAAAGAGTCAGACACAACTGAGCGACTTTCTTTCTTTGTTTTCTTTCTTGTTACTTCAAATGCACCAGCAGAGAAACAACTCATCAAACACTGTGAAAAAACCCAGTCACACAGTATCACAAAAAAAAAATGACCAAACTTGAAGTCAAGGAAGATTGTGATCTAAATGACAAAGAATTAAAAATAGCCATCGTGAAAAACTCAATGGGCATGAGAAAGCTCAGAAGGCAGTTTAGTGAGCCTAGGAATAAAAGTAAGGAACGAACCAATACTTTACCAAACAGATTGAAACTTTAAAAAGGGACCAAACTGCTGAGCTTAAGAACTCAATAAATGAGATGGAGAATGCATTAGAAGTATTGGTAAATTCCATTTTCTCACAAAGAAGAGAAAATTAGTGAGCTCAAAGATAGAAATCTAGAAGTGATTTAAGCAGAAGGGGAGAAAGAACCAAGATCTTAAGAAATTGAAGAAACTCTATCCAACTCCATTAGAGAAGGCAACATAAAGAAAATTGGTATCCCAGGAGAAGAGAGAGAAAATGGAACAGAAAGCTTATTTAAAGAAATAGTAACTGGGAACGTCCCAAAGCTGGGGAAGGAAATGGACATACAAGTCTACCAAGTTAACAGAATACCTAATTATCTTGATGCAAAAGAATATTCTCCAAGACAGAATTTAATAATAAAGAAAGAATTTTAAAGATAGCTATTCCCTGGTGGCTCAGTTGGTGAAGAATCTGCCTGCAATGCAGGAGACCTGGATTCAATCCATGGGGTCAGGAAGATCCCCTGGAAATGTGAATGGCAACCCACTCCAGTATTCTTGCCTAGAGAATTCCATGGACAAAGGAACCTGGTGGCTACTGTCCATGGGGTTGCAGAGTCAGATACAACCAAGTGACTAACACACACACAGGGGACAAAAGATAGTAACCTACAAAGATACCCCCATTAAGCTATCTCAGCAGAAACTATAGAGCAAGAGAAGGTGGAGTGATATATTTAAAATATTGAAAGATAAAAATTATCACCCAATGTGGAGAAAAGGGAAGCTTTGCTTTGCACACTGTTGGTGAGAATGTAAATTGGTGCAGCTTCTGTGGAAAACAGTACAAAGGTTTATCAAAAAACTGAAAACAGAACTACTTTATGACCCAATAATTCCATTCCTGGGTATACTCACCCCTCCCCCCCAAAGAAAACCAAAAACATTAATTCAAAAAAATACACGAACTCCAATGTTCACAGCAGCAATATTTACAATTGCCAAGATATGGAAGCAACCTAAGTGTCCATCAAAAGATGAATGGATAAAGAAGATGTGGTATATGTATTCAGTGGAAAACTACACAGTCATAAAAATAAACTTTCCATTTGCAACAACATGAGTGGATCTATAGGGTGTTATGCTAAGTGAAATAAATCAGATGGAGAAAGACAAATACTGTATACTCTCATGTATATGTGTAATCTAAAAAACAAACACAAAAATGAAAACAGACTCATAGACTCAGAGAACAAAGGGTGGTTGCCAGAATGGAGGGTGGGGGAAGAAATAGACGGAGGAGATTGAGAGGTACAGATATCAGGTTATAAAATAAATAAGCCATGGGGATGTAATATACAGTATATATGGTTAACAATATTGTAATAATTTTGAATGAGAGATGGTTATGAGACTTATCATGGCAATCATTTCATAATATATGCAAAGGTCAAGTCACTACATAGTACACCTAAAACTAAATAATATTGTATACCAATTATATTTCAATTTTAAAAAACGGTGTTGAGAAAACTAAATCTATGTGCAAAAGAATGAATATGGAAACTTTCTTTACACCACAGACAGAAAACTAATGAGACGGATAAAAGAACTAAACCTGAGAGCTAAAACTATAAAACTTTAGGAAGAAGCATAGGAGAAAATCATTCTAAGAATAGATTTGGCAATGATTTCTTCAATATGACACTTGCTTACTTTACGCTTTCCCTCCTTGGCCTATGACCACTACATGCCAATAGCAACCCTCAGACATATGACCACCAAAAAGGGTAGCAGACATTTCTAAACATCGTCTGGGGGAGGGCGGGGGATGCACTGCTCTCACTTGAAACCACTGCAAGACTGAAAAAATATTTGTGTGATGTTAATAGCATGTTTTCAGAGTTGGAAGAGAAAACTTCATCTAGTGGGGTATCTTTTTTGACAAGTATCCTTAACATAGAAAGTTAAACTGACTAACTGACCCTTTGGGAACTTCATTTATTTAAAAATTCTTTTTTAATATAAGAATTATGCGTCTCGTTTCAAGTGATTCAAACGATTCAGAAGTTTTAAAAAATCAGTGAAAAAAAAAATCCACATCTGAAAAAAAAAAAAAAAAAAATCCGCATCTGTTCATGGGATTTCCCAGGCAAAAAGACTGGCTGCTGCTGCTGCTGCTGCTGCTAAGTCACTTCAGTCGTGTCCGACTCTGTGCAACCCCATAGACAGCAGCCCACTAGGCTCTGCTGTCCCTGGGATTCTCCAGGCAAGAACACTGTAGTGGGTTGCCATTTCCTTCTCCAGGGGATCTTCCCAACCCATGGATTGGACTCAGGGATTGAACCCACATCTCCTGCTTGGCAGGCGGATCTTTATCATTGAGCCACCTGGGAAGCCTTTGCTGAACAAAAGTGACAAAAGCAGGCATCTTTGTCTCATTCCTAATTTTAGGGAAAAGGCTTTGTCTTTCACCATTGAGTAAGATGTTAGCTATGGATTTTTCATATATGGCCCTTGGGTTAAAGAAGTATCCTTCTACTTCTAGTTTGAGGTTTCTTTTTTTTTTAATCATAAAAGGTATTGAATTTTATCAAATGCTTTTTCTGTATCAATTAAGATGATCATGTAATTTCTTCCCTTCATTATGTTAATATGGTGTATTACATTGATCTTCCTATGTTGAACCATCCTCATATTCCAGGGTTAAATCCTACCTGGTCATGGCATATAATCCATTTAATATGGTGCTCAATTCAACTTGTGAGTATTATATTGAGAACTTTTGCATCTATATTCACAAGGGATAGTGGTTTAGTTTTCTTTAGAGTGTCTCTGTGTGGCTTTAGTATCAGGGGGCTGTTGATCTCACAGATGAATTAGGAAGATTCAGGTTTTTTTGGAAGAGTTAGTTATTTAAATATTTGGTAGAATCTACCTGTTAAGCCATTTTGTCCATTGCTTTTCTTTGTTCGGGAGGTTTTTAATTACTGATTCAATCTCCTTCCTAGTTATAGGTCTGTTCAGATTTTCTATTTCTTCATGAGTTGGTTTTGGCAGATTGTATTTTTCTAGCAATGTGTCCACCTTACCTAGGTTACCCACTTTGTTGACAAGCAATTCTTCATAGTATCCTTTTATATTATTTTTATTTCTATAAAATTTATAGTAATGACCCCACTTTCATTTATGCTTTTAGTGGTTTCTGTTTTTCCTTAGTCAATATAGTTAAAGCTTTATTGATCTTTCCAAAAAAACAACTTTTTTTTCATGGTATTTTTATACTCAAAAATATACCTACTTATAAAATATGTTAGAGTACTTACTCCATAATTTTATAACTGCTACTTATGTATTTTCTTTTTCTTTTTTTAAGCATATTATTTTTATTAGAGCATAGTTGGTTTATAATACTATATTTCAGATGTACAGCATAGTGATTCAGTATTTTTGCAGATTACACTTCATTATAAATTTTTTTTAAATTTTATTGAGAATTAATTTTTAAGGCTAGTTTCTAGCTTTAAATAGGTACTCAATAAATTCATTGTTAAATGAATGAATAAGTTTAAAGAGGTAAACAAAAAGAAATATACATAAATCACAAATGCAAATGAGGCATGGCATAGTTTGAGGTAAATGTACAAAGTTAACCCTCAAATACTGAACACAATACAATTCCCTTATCAGCATGAATTTTTTTCTTTGTTAGTATTTACAACAGTCATTGAGGTGAATTTCTAATTTTAAAGCCTGGTTTCTACAGAGTTTAGAGTTCTTTCTTACTCTTCTTTGATGCTTAACCTGTTTTTCATCATGAGCCAGCAAATAAATCCCTAGTCTTATCAGGAAACATTGATTTTTTTGTACTCCTGCCTTAACTGAACTTCTGACTCCTGGTGTTTTTGTTTGTCCTCAAATCCAGCTGTGCCTCCAGTGCTCCATAAAACCTTTCATACAGCATTGCAATTAAGTCATTCAAACATGTAGGAGTTTATTTACAGAATTAGAAGTGTTAATTCTGCTTAAGTTTTAGGTCCTTTCCAACTTCATCAGTCCAGGATTCTGCTAAAAATGAGATACTCAGGTTGCTGAGTTTAAATGCCACTCAAACACTTCCTAGCAATAGGTTGCAAATTATGGTATAATAATCCTAGAATACCAAGAAGAGGCTTTAGGACTTCACAAACCTTTTATTTAAATATTGTTTTTAAACCATTTTTGCCATTCAGTTCAGTCAGTTCAGTTCAGTTGTTCAGTCATGTCTTGACTCTGCGACCCCATGAACCACAGCACGCCAGGCCTTCCTGTCCATCACCAACTCCCGGAGTTCACTCAAACCCATGTCCATTGAGTCGGTGATGCCATCCAACCATCTCATCCTCTGTTGTCCCCTTTTCCTCCTGCCCTCAGTCTTTCCCAGCATCAGAGTCTTTTCAAATGAGTCAGTTCTTTGCATCAGGTAGCCAAAGTATTGGAGTTTCAGCTTTAGCATCATTCCTTCCAAAGAACACCCAGGGCTGAGCTCCTTCAGAATGGATTGGTTGGATCTTCTTGCAGTCCAAGGGACTCTCAAGAGTCTTCTCCAACACCACAGTTCAAAAGCATCAATTCTTCAGCACTCAGCTTTCTTCACAGTCCAACTCTTGCATCCATACATGACCATTGGAAAAACCATAGCCTTGACTAGATGGACCTTTGTTGGCAAAGTAATGTCTCTGCTTTTGAATATGCTTTGGTTGTTGCAAAAGTAACTGTGGTTTTGCACTGTTGAAATTTGCTGTTTGAAATTGGAATACATTCTTAAATAAATGTGGTTATGTTATATGTCATTTTAATGCACATTTCTCACTTTATGTTTTTTGCTAATGATTTATTACTTGCTGTTTATTTTATATTTATTTTGGACTAGGGAAAAGACATTAGACAAAAAGTAAATTCAAGCAATTTTCTTATTCAAGTTCAAAATGGGTCGTAAAGCAGTGAAGACAACTTGCAACACCAACAAGGCATTTGGCCCAGGAACTCCTAAGGAATGCACAGGGCAGAGGTAGTTTAAGAAGATTTGCAAAGGAGACGAGGGCTTGAAGATGATGAGCATGGTGACCAGCCACTGGAAGCTGACAACAACCAACAGAGGATCATCACAGACTAGAGCTGCAGAAGGAGCAGGGGCTACTCTATGGGTGCAGTAGTTGTGGCGCCTGGGCTCTAGAGCACAGGCTCAGTAGCTGCGGTGAGTGCGCTTAGTTGCTCTGCGGTTGCTGTTTCAGCAGCAGGGTCAGCCAGAGAACCCCGTGAGCTCCACTCCTGTCTTGCCCGCACAGCTTGCAGGGTGACCTCATTTGCTAGTCAAGGAAGAAGTCTCTATAGTCTCATGGGCTTTTGTCCAAACCCATCCTTTGTATCACTTCTTTCCTTCTGTAACATACCTTAGTACATTATGATGTAACTGACTGTCCCTTGTCATCACTTTATCATAAGGTCAGCTACCCTACCCCAGGGCCTGTTTCACACCTGCTTAGTCCACCTGGTACCTCTCACCTGTATCTGTTTCAAAACAGCATTGTCACCTTATCAACTCCAGAAAAAAAGGAAGTTTTAAATCCCATGGAGTCAATCTGTCAAAAGCAGGTGGGGGAAAGTCCTGTATAGTGTTACTACTTTTACTGAGAGACAAACAACTTTTACTGAGGCCAACTTTTACAGCAGTTTTGTAGAAACTGCAAGTGTTCTCTCAGAAACAGAGATAAGAGTTTGTGAAAGACAGTTCTTTGATTACACACTGTGTATAGTGAACCTGCTTACTTAATGTCAAGTATCGTATCTAGCAAGTATGCCTTCAGTTTTGTTGGGAATTGTAAGTCTTCCTTCTGGCAGGCATCCAAAGCCACAGAGAATGTCATCTGCAACTTGCCAGTCAACAAGAAAGCATTGGGCTTCCCTGGTGGCTCAGTGGTAAAGAATCTGCCTGCCAATGCAGGAGACATAGATTCTATCCCTGGTCCAGGAAGATCCCACATGCCACGGAGCTACTGAGCCCGTGCACCACAGCTACTGAGCCTGTGCTCTACAGCTCATGTGCCACAACCACTGAAGCCCGCGGGCCTAGAGCCTGTGCTCTGCAACAAGAAAAGCCACCGTAATGAGAAGCCCACACACTGCAACTAGAAATTAGCTCCTACTTGCCACAACTTGAGAAAAGCCCTTGCAGCAATAAAGACCCAGCACAGCCAAAAACAAAAAACCAAAAAAAAAAAACACAGCATTATGTAGTGAAAACTCTGGACATCAGAAGAATTGCCTCTGATACCATATGAACATTCCAGTTTGACATATAACACAATTCAGTACCAGTTATGCATTATTACACAGTACTTACAATGAATCAGCTCACAGGCCTCTCAATGACAAAATCACTTTTAATTTTTATCTTTGACTACAAGTTCTACAGATATGTTCAAACACTGTTTACAGGAACACAGATCATGGATATTTTTACACAGGCATTAAGACACCAGCTCTCAGATCATCTATTCCTCTCAGGTAGAGAGGGGGAGGAAGCAGAGAGGGTACAACTGGCACCAGTAAGCATAAGTTTGTTGTGAGCTTTTTGAGGTAATAGAAAAGTTCTAAAATTAGATCAATAATGGTTACACAACTCTATAAATTTATGAAAATTCATTGAATTGTACAATTAAAATATGTGGTATCCAAATTTCAATAAAGCAGTTTTAGAGCAGTTTGAAGCCAATCAACAACAACAATATGTTCATTTTATATATTTATTTTTATATATATAGTATATTATATACATTACATATATATTATATATTTTTTTATATATATATATATGTTGTTGTTCAGTCACTAAGTTACCGACTCTGTGACCCCATGGACTGCAGCACCCCAGGTGCCTTTGTCCTCCACTATCTCCCACAGTTTGCTCAAACTCATGCCCATTGGGTCGGTGATGCTATCTAACCATCTCATCCTCTGTTGCCCCTTCTCCTCCCACCTTCAATCTTTTCAGCATCAGGATTTTTTCCAATGAGTCAGCTCTTTGCATCAGATGGCCAAAGTATTGGAGTTTCAGCTTCAGCATCAGTCCTTCCAATGAATATTCAGGGTTTATTTCCTTTAGGATTGACTGGTTTTGATCTCCTTGCAGTTCAAGGGACTCTCAAATGTCTTATCTAGCACCACAGTTTGAAAACATATATGTGTATTTATCTATTCATTTAAGACACTTAAGAAATTGTATAAAAACATACTTCCTGTGCCTTCTCATGTACTATCTACCACACTGGAAGCCTATGTGTTAACCTGTGTCATTTTTATATGTATCTCAGAATAAATCTTCTCTTTTCATCTCTGTTTAATCAGAGAAAATCATAAAATTGTAAGATGAACAAAACTTCAAAACCTGAAGCTATTTCTGACTACTACTTTTCACTTTCATGCACTGGAGAAGGAAATGGCAACCCACTCCAGTGATCTTGCCTGGAGAATCCCATGGATGGAAGAGCCTGATGGGCTGCAGTCCATGGGGTCGCTAGGAGTCAGACACGACTGAGCGACTTCCCTTTCACTTTTCATTTTCATGCATTGGAGAGGGAAATGGCAACCCACTCCAGTGTTCTTGCCTTGAGAATCCCAGGGACGGGGGAGCCTGGTGGGCTGCCGTCTATGGGGTCGCACAGAGTCAGACACGACTGAAGTGACTTAGCAGCAGCAGTCTCTGAATCAGATTTTTCTCAATACTACACAACCAAATTTAGAAATAAATTTATTTCAGAGACTTTCTACAACTATAAAAAAATTACTTTACACAACATTTCTATGCTCATCAAAAATATTGCCTTTTACTAACTTCCTAGTAAGTAAATATATACATTTTAACATTTAAAAATACATTTTTAAAATATTGAAGTTGTGCATCCATTTTTAATTTTAAAAAATGTTTCTATTGCTAAAACAAACAAAAAGGATCTAAACTCTCCTGGGCCACAGGTGGCACAAGAAGATCAAGCTTAACTACAGTTTTACTAGTACGGTGATTAGAAATAAGTTAAGTTTAAAAGAATACTTTATTATTGTCCTCTGAGGCTCCCATGAAGGTAGATGGGATTTTACTAGACAACAAAGTTTTGGGATTTTTTTTTTTCTGACATCAAAGTTTTAACTTCAAAAAACATTACAAAATAAAAAACTCATGTTTCCATTTCTTCCTTTACCCAACATTTCTTAGAAAACTAGAATGCTCTTTCCTGCTTCCTCTTTCCTCTGGGCTGAAATTCAAACAGGACTGGCATTCCTAATAGCTATCACTATCGTGGACAGTGAGATGACTCAGAATAGAAACCACAGATAGCAAAGCAAAAAGATAGAAGGAATGTGAGTTCTTGAAACAGGAAATTGTTATACTGTCTCTGGAATGCTTACCTCTGGATTTTTTGAACATGAGAGACAAACATCTACATAATCAGAGAAAATCATAAAATTGTAAGATGAATGAGACAATATAACGACTGTTTTATACCACAGTCATACAACTAAACTCAAAAGAGCACGCTGAGATCAGAATGGTGCTACAGAGGGAGCAATAGGCCCAAAGCCCTCAGATTGGAAGTGCTTGGCATCTCCATGGACCAGCAAGGTAAACAGGCTAGGGCATCTGTAATGGGAAGGAGAATGTTAGGAGACAGGGTGACGGCTGATGGGGAGGCAGATGGTGTAGGGCCTAGTGGCTCACTGGGTCTTTGAGCTTTTATTTAAATGTAGAAAACCAGTGGAGTGTTTCAAGAAGAAAAGTGACTTGTTTGATTTATATTTTTAAAGAATTTCTTTGTAGAAAATAGACAGATGTCAATGCATAAAAATCCTCATGGTAGGTACATAACTATTTATTACAGTATGCTCATATTTTTATGTGTGCTGTGCTCAGTCACTTCAGTTGTGTCCGACTCTTTGTGAACCTGTGGACTGCAGCCCACCAGGCTCCTCTGTCCATGGGATTCTCCAGGAGAGAATACCGGAGTGGGTTGCCATGCCTTCCTCCAGGGGATCTTCCCGACCCAGGGATAGAACCGGCGCATCCTTATCTCCTCCATTGCAGGCGGATTCTTTACCACTGAACCACCAGGGAAGCCCATTTATTACAATATGCTCTATATTTTTATTTGTTTAAAATATTCTAGTACTGATTTTAAAAATAAAAGTCAACTACTTTCCTGGCAAAAAAGGAGGGTTTATCTGGGTGTAGCAGAGAATTACAATTTGGGACAAACAACTCATGGCAGAAACCATAGGCAAGCCCAATGAACAAAGGAAAGAAACATTATTTTAAAAAAGAAACATGGAGAAAAGAGGGGATGTTGCAAGAGGTTGTTTTGAATCAAAGTCCCTTGGAGAAAAGTGAGAGTTCAGAGTGATGATGGTTCTCACTGACTGAGTTGCTAGGAAGTGGATTTCTTCTAGGAGGCATGATACACATCTTTTCCTGGAGATGCTATGTATACTTTTTCCTTTTGGAGACTATAAATGATGAGTCTTTGTTGATGATTCTTTTGGGTCTATCATTGGCATTTCTTCCTGTAATGGATGTGGAGTTGTCCTGCATGAAAGCTCCCCATTCTGGCCTCCCAGCTTCATTTTTAGTGTCAGTCAGTTCAGGCACTCAGTCGTGTCCGACTCTTTGTGACCCCATGGACTGCAACACGCCAGGCCTCCCTGTCTACCACCAACTCCTGGAATTTACTCAAATTCATGTCCATTGAGTCAGTGATGCCATCCAACCATCTCATCCTCTGTCGTCCCCTTCTCCTCCCACCTTCAATCTTTCCCAGCATCAGGGTCTTTACCCATGAGTCAGCTCTTCGCATCAGGTGGCCAAAGTATTGGAGTTTCAGCTTCAGTATCAGTCCTTCCAATGAATATTCAGCTGATTTCCTTTAGGATGGACAGGTTGTATCTCCTTGCAGTCCAAAGGACTCTCACGAGTCTCCTCCAACACCACAGTTCGAAACCATCAATTCTCAGGCACTCAGCTTTCTTTATATTCCAACTCTCACAACCATACATGACTACTGGAAAAACCTCATTTTAGTGAGGTTTTACTTATTAATTTTCATACCAGGTTATACAATTTCATGGAAAGCTTCACACAGTCACCTTTATTAACTTGCCAAAGCTAAAGAGGAACCACTGATAACTAGTATTAGAGTAACCTGTCAGAAAAACTAATGTGTTAACACAAGGGTTTGTTCTATTAATACATAGAAACTAAAACTGGTCTAAGATAGTGTACGGAGGGCTCAGAGAATACTATGTTCAAATCCTGTCTCTGGATTTTATTAATTGTTTGGATGAGCTTGAATAAATCATTTAACCTTCCTAATCTACCAAAGTGTAATCATCTTTATCTCTGAAGATTTTGTGAGGATGAAGTTTTTAGCCAATTTTCTGGCATAGAAGAATCATGTTCCATGATAAATGATAAATCACATCTTCTATGATTTATCACCTTCTATGATTGCCAGGAGAAATACCAATAACCTCAGATATGCAGATGACACCACCCTTATGGCAGAAAGTGAAGAGGAACTCAAAAGCCTCTTGATGAAAATGAAAGAGGAGAGTGAAAAAGTTGGCTTAAAGCTCAACATTCAGAAAATGAAGATCATGGCATCCAGTCCCATCACTTCATGGCAAACAGATGGGGAAACAGGGGAAACAGTGGCTGACTTTATTTTGGGGGGCTCCAAAATCACTGCAAATGGTGATTGCAGCCATGAAATTAAAAGACGCTTACTCCTTGGAAGGAAAGTTATGACCAACCTAGACTGCATATTAAAAAGCAGAGACATTACTTTGCCAACAAAGGTCCATCTAGTCAAGGCTATGGTTTTTCCAGTGGTCATGTATGGATGTGAGAACTGGACTATAAAGAAAGCTGAGCGTCAAAGAATTGATGCTTTTGAAAAGTGGTGCTGGAGAAGGCTCTTGAGAGTCCCTTGGACTGCAAGGAGATCCAACCAGTCCATCCTAAAGGAGACCAGTCCTGGGTGTTCATTGGAAGGACTGATGCTGAGGCTGAAACTCCAGTACTTTGGCCACCTCATGCGAAGAGTTGACTCATTGGAAAAGACCCTGGGAGGGATTGGGGGCAGGAGGAGAAGGGGACGACAGAGGATGAGATGGCTGGATGGCATCACCAACTTGATGCACATGAGTTTGGATGAACTCCGGGAGTTGGTGATGGACGGGGAGGCCTGGTATGCTGCTATTCATGGGGTTGCAAAGAGTCGGACACGACTGAGCGACTGAACTGAACTGATGATAAATGATAAGCCATGTCTTTATCATTACTAGTCACAATTATTAGAGTTTGAGAATATTTAACTACATTTTCAACGTTAGAGCAGGGCAACATGAAACACCCAGTTCCTAAAGATGTTTTCCTCTGTCATAGGTTGAGACAGCTGACACAAGCATTTTCCATTACTTGGATGAAACATCTCTCAAGCGTATACACTTATCTTTACTCTCATACCCAGAAGTGACCGTATAGGTGACCTGAGTACTTCTGTCATAGGAAGGAATGTCCCTTAAGAGAATCAATTAATTATCATTCTGATTCAAGCTGATCACCTCAGCTTCTTGAGTTTAACTGTCATGAATCAGCAACTATGAGTTCCAACCTAGCATAAGTACACAGTGAAAAGACCCAATTTCTGAGCCTGCAAAGTAAAGCCAGCATCTTAACTAAGTTGTTCTTATCTCAGTACAGTTTAGTATTGGGGTCCAGGACAGGCTACCACAGAATATGCCTCAATGGCATGATGATTACACTGAATTAAAGTTCCATGAAAAACAACTGGCGGGAAAAAATATTTTAAAAAACCTCAGACCCTCCTCTTTCTCCCTTCAGTGGGAAATGAATCTCCTCCATGAACGTTCCCTCCTTATACCAGGAGAATAGAAAGCAGTCTTGTCAAGAGAGTTGGGGAATTTGAGGCTAAGAAAGCTGTGTAAACTTTGTTATTTCTTCATTAATCTGATACCCCATGCATAAACCCAATTGTTTTGTTAAATCTTTGCAAATAGTTATTTCTTGGTCTTTATATATCAACAGCCTGCTTCAGTTGCTTCAGGCGGCCCCATTTCTAGAGACCTTCATGCATACAAATTAAATCGTTTTATTCTCTTGTTAATCTGTCTTGTGTCAATTCAGTTATTAGACCAGTCAAAAGAACTCAAGAAATTTCCCCTTCCCCAATACTACCAAGTACTAATTATTGCTGCTTGAGCATCAATTAATCATTTGGTAACCAATTCAGACATAGAAACACATCCAAAAAAAATGTGTTTGCCATCACTGTTGAGGACAGAAATTGGCATTTAAAACCATTCAAGCAGACTCCCAATTTTCAGTCAGATCCATAAAGACCTTGGAAGACATCACTCTTTCCTAACAACAAATTTTAAAAATCAGTAATTTTTCTTAGATCTGTCAGAGAAGTGAGCACATGGGGCAAAGTTTCCCCTACGATTGGAAGGATAGAGAAAAACACAACTTAGAGTAGAAATCCACAAACAAAACCTCTGTGAGAAGCAGTGCTAGGGTAGGAGAACCTGGACATAATTGATGAATTGTCAGAGACTCAGAGTGGCTAAGTCTGTGAGTTAAAAATTCCAAAGGGTTCCCTCTCTTGTGAGTTTTACCTCCTGGAGTTCCCCCAGGTTCCCAAAGAAAAGATCAGAGAAAAAGCCCCTTGGGCTTCCTGCAGGAAAAGTAACCATTTTGAAATACACCAGAGCATTCAGTTTTTAACAAAGCTTGCCCTCAACAGAAATTATTTCACCAGAGTCTAACTGCTCTGGGGAAAAGGAACTACCTAACCCCATCGGGCACCCCATTCCAGTACTCTTGCCTGGAAAATCCCATGGACGGAGGAGCCTGGTAGGCTGTAGTCCATGGGGTCGTGGAGGTCGGACACGACTGAGTGACTTCACTTTCACTTTTCACTTTCATGCATTGGAGAAGGAAATGGCAACCCACTCCAGTGTTCTTGCCTGGAGAATCCCAGGGACGGTGGAGCCAGGTGGGCTGCCGTCTATGGGGTCGCACAGAGTCGGACACGACTGAAGCCACTTAGCAGCAGCAGCAGCAGCAACCCCATCTAGCAGTCTCCAGCCATCGTGTCTTATCTATGTTTGGGGGCGTGGAGAGAAACTGAGAAGTACTTACAAAGTTCATAGCCCAGGGTACAGGTTCACTAAACAACTGAGACCTAACCACAGGACTACAGAAAGCTTCTCCTCTCCATTATCTTACCACCACATCACTTAAGACCTATTTATCAGAGTTTCTCTTACCCAGTAAATGCCTGGCTTTCAGCAAAAAATTTCAAGGCATACGAAAAGGCAAAAAAAAAAAAGTTTAAGAGACAGAGAAGGCATCAAAACCAGACTCAGATAAGGCAGGGATGTTGGAATTATTAGACCATGAATTTAAAACAACTATGATTAATATGCTAAGGACCCTAATGGAAAAAAAGTAGATAAAATGCAAGAACCAATGTGCAATATAAACAAAGACAGAAATTCTAAGAGTCAAAAAGAAGTGTTAGAAAACAAAAACACTCTAATAGAAATAGAGTGCCTCTCATGGGTTTATTAGTAGACTGACACAACTGAAGAAAAATCTCTGAGCCCGAGGCTCTGTCAACAGAAACTAAAGCAAAGAGAAAAGACTGAAAAAATTAAGGGTCTAGAATATCCAAGAACTGTAGCAGAACTATAAAGATAGTAACATACACATAATGGGAATATCAAAAGAAGAGGGAAAGGAAAAGAAGCAATATTTGAAGCAATAAAGACTTAGAATTTCTCCCTATTAAAATCAGAAACCAAACCACATGTCTTAGTCAGCCTGGGCTGCCATAACAAGATACTACAGACTGGATGACTTAAACAAAATTTATTTTTCACAGTTCTGAGAACTACAAGATCAAGGTACTGGCAGATTCTGTTTCAATGAGACCTGGTGTCCTGATTTGTAGGTGGACAATTTCTTGCTGTATTCTCCCATGGCAGACAGTAAAGACAGTGACAGCAAGTGCTTATGGTTCTTTTTATAAAAGTACTAATCCTGTTCATGAAGGCTCCATCCTCATGACCTAATTACTTCTCAAAATCTCCACCTTTTAATACCATCACAAATGGGTTAGGATTTCAACATATGAATTTTGGGGAGATACAAACATTCAGTCCATAACATCACAAACCACAAGAAGCTCAGAGAACACCAGAGAGAATAAATGTCAAGTAAACTACACCTGGACATGTCATATTCAAACTGCAGAAAATCAAAGACAAAGAAAAAAATCTTGAAAGAGGCCATAGGAAAAGAGCATCTTACTAAAGAACTCTTAAAACTCAATACTAAGAGAACAAACTTGTAATGCAGGAGATGCAGGTTTGATCCCTGAGTCAGGAAGATTCCCTGAAGAAGGTCATAGCAACCCACTCCAGTATTCTTGCCTGGGACATCCCATGGACAGAGGAGCCTGGCAGGCTATAGTCCATGGAGTTGCAAAAGAGTCAGAGATGACTTAGCAACAACAACAAAACAACAACAAAAAACAAAACAACAACAAAACAAAACAACAACAACAACAAAGAGAACAAACCACATTAAAAAATGGACCAAACACCTCACCAAAGAAGATATATACACAGCAGCAAATAAGCATATGAAGAGATGTTCCACATCATGTCATTATGGAAGTGCAAATTAAAACAAGAATGAGATAGTGTTACACACCTATTAAAAAGGCCAAACTCCAGCACGTTCTCTAGCAGTCCAGTGGTTGGAACTCAGCTCTTTCACTGCCAGGGACTGGTTTCAATCCCTGGTCAGGGAACTAAGATCCTGCTCATATCAGGTGGCCAAAAAAAAAAAAAAAAAGTCAAACTCTAAAACAATATCAAATGTTGTACAGGAACTTTCATTCATTGCTGGTGGAAATTCACATTGATACAGCCACTTTGGAAGACTGTCACAGTTTCTTATAAAATTAAACATACCCTTACCACCAGATCTAGCAATCACATTCCTCAGTATTTACCCAAATGAGCTGAAAAGTTAAGTCCTGACCAAAACTCGAACACAGATGATTAGAGCAGCTGTAGTTATTAATTGTCAAAACCTGGAAGCAACCAAGATATCCTTCAATTGATTAATGGATAAATAAACTTTGGTACAACCGGACAATGAAATATTATTCAGTGTCAAAAAGAAAGGAGCTATCAAACCATGAAAAGACAAGGAGGAAACTTCAATGCATATTACTAAGTCAAAGAAGCCACTATGTAAAGGCTACATACTGTATGATTCCAACTACATGACACTCAGGGAAAGGTAAAAGTATGCAGACAGTAAAAAGTCAGTGGTTGCTAGGTGCAGTGAGACAGGGAAGAATGTGGAGCACAGAGGATTTTTAGGGCAGGGCAACCTTTCTGTGTGACCCTACAGTGATGGCTGCATTTGTCAGAGTCCATGGACACACAAAATGCACACCACCAAGAGGAAACCCTAATGTAAACAATGGACTTGGGGAGATGATGAGTCCGTGTAGCTTCACTGATTGGAACAAATGAACCACTCTGGTGGGCGATATTGATAATGGAGGAGAGTACGTTTGGGGTAGTGAGCAGAGGATATACGGAAAATCTGTCTATCTTCCATTCAATTTTGCTGTGAACCTACAACTGCTTTTTTTTTTTTAATATATTAAAAAATTAGGGGAAAAATTACTTTGAAAGTTGTGACTACATAGGTAAAACCATAATACATATCCAGTATTGATAGCTCATGGTGAACGATGATGGATTCACGATCTCCGAAGATGATTTAGCTTTGGGACCAGGGACCGGGCTTGATCACTCAACAGCATTGTGTAGCAGAGTTTTATTAAAGTGAAAAAGGGACAGAGAAAGCTTCTGACACAGACATCAGAAGGGTGATGGAGAGTGCCCCACTTGCTAATCTTAGAAAAGGGAGTTATATACTTTTTCAATAAATCAAAAGAATGTTTCAAGGTTGTAAAGATCTTACTAGACCCACTCCCACAATTTACATTTTAAGATGACAGGATTAGAACGAACAATAGAAAGATCTTACCAGACCCACTCCCATAATATACATTTTAAGATGACAAGATTAGTCAGAAGGTTCTTGTTAAGGAGAAATATGTCTTTTGAGCAAGATACATTGTTATATTGACTAAGACATATAGAAAAAAAATTTACCTTTTTCTCCTTGAGAGTTCCAGACCCTTTTCTCCTCCTCGAGGACCCTGGATTTCTTATCAACCTGCCTAGGAATTGACTCAGTATTCTAATAAATATTCTAAAAAAGTGTTGTCTTAAAAGATAGCAACAATATTAAAGAATGAAGAATTCCATTAAGTTCAAAAAGCTTTAAATTTAGACCAAAAGAACAATTACATTAAGGTCTCTCTCTCCCACAATTTTTTTTTTTTTTAAAGCCTTTTCCAGTCAATGCTTAACCTAGGGTAAACTGTAGACTTCAGTTAGCAATCAGAAGAATTAGCTAATATATAACCTAAATGCAAGGACATGATAATAACTCATTTTAAAGTTACCGAATCACCTATGATTCATGGTCAGGGCAAGAAGTCAACCTCTGCAGAAATCTCCAGTTCCAGGTCAGGCTACCTTACTAGCTTAGTGTTAAGAGTGATATAGTTTCCTTAGTGTTAAAGCATCTTTCATTCTAGGAAGGATTGGGAGTAATTATAGAAATGTTTAAGATAATCAGATCTATGTTAATACTTTGATATTACAGAATTTTTATGTCTTGTTTATACATAAAAAAAGAAATTTTATATATTTACATTATTTAATAGAATTTGACCCATTAGAGTATAAGATAAATCTTGTCTGTCCAATTTCAAGTATGTAATTAAATAAGTGATTTAGGCTTTTGATTTAAAGTTGAAATCCTACTAAGTTTGTAGAAAATAATAGGATATTTAAAAGAACTACAGTTTATCGTATTTATAATTTCAATTATTTGCTTCATATGCATTATTTGAGCAATTGGGAAAACTTAGTTTGTTAAATTAGAAAATAGAAGTAACACAGCAGGTCTGAGTCTGCTATCCTTAGAAAGGCCTGCTCTCAAGATTGGCCCTTGGTTGGGATTTGGAAGTTAAGTCACCAAGTATTCCCATGCAACAGCTAACTGAGAAGGATGGTTCACTTTGCCTAAACTGTTTGTGAAGCAATACAGTTTATGCAGAATGCCTGCTCACCTTCTGGGAGTCTGGAATTCTGGTGCATGCTAGACAGAGCATGAATGCCTACATACTCAGCTCCCAAGAAAAACCTTGGGCTCTAGTTTTTCCCTAGTGGTTTCCCCAGGCCAAAATACTGCACACCAGAACAAGGACCTACTGCACAGCATGGGGAACTCTACTCAATACTCTGAAATAACCTACCTGGGAAAAAAATCTTAAAATGAATGGATTATATGTATATGAATAACTGAATCATTTTGCCACACACATAAAACTAACGAAACATTGTAAATCAACTATACTCCAAAATAAAATTAACATTTAAAAAATACTGCACACATGTTGCAGAGTTTCTACTGCTGGGGGAACAGCATGTACTGTGTGACCCCTTATGAGAGCAGAAAAGCATAAGAGAGCTTATAGATGGCGTCCTCCAGACTCTGCCTTTGTCTTTCCCTTACTACCTGTGTATCTTTACTATGTTCCTGTAATAAATCTTAGCTATGAGGAGACCTATACATTGAGTTCTGTAAATCCTTCCAGTGAATCTGAAGGTGACGGTAGTCTAGGGGTCTCCCAACACACCAGGGAAATTGAATATTTTTCCTCCACATACAAAGTATTTGGAAGTGTTAAATTAACTAAGTTTATAAATTAGGCCAAACACCATTGAAAGATCTATTAGAAGTAAATAATAAAATCTGCTAGATGCTAGACTTATAAATAGAGCAATAGCATTGGTAAATTGAATTTGTAGACTTAAGGAAAACTAGAGGTTTGAATTTACAACTTTGATCACCAAATATTAATTTCTAAAACTCAAGTAAACTTTTGAAGAGGCCTTTCAGTGCCACCACCCCCCCAAAAGTCCCTTGAGGGGATCAAAATAGTTCATATTTAGTATATCTCATCAGCCCATAGCAGGCTGCTTATCCTGGTCTCAGTGGAAGAAGGGCATTTGTTCAAATCAACCACAGTTTCATGTCACTTAGATTTTGGTTAAAAAGGAGCCTAGGATCCAGTCTTTATACCACTTACTAGTTAACCACATTACACCACCTCACTTACAGAATCTGCTTCTAATGGTGATATTAAAATACAACTTTTATAAAAGCACCAGTAGGTAGGGAGTCCAACTGGACTCATGTAATAGCTGGTAACTCCATGGTGTTAAAGACCCAGGATAAGTTAATAAAAATTATTCTTTTAATATACTTTAAAACCTTTGACAGATTTCCCCATTGGGTGATGAAGAGTGCAGCAGGAGTGTCCACTAGAGCATCATGCCTGACACTGCTAGAGTCCATGGGGTTGCAAAGAGTCAGACATGACTGAGTGACTAAGCACAGCACAGCAGTAAACACAGTAAATACTAATAAATGAATGAAGGAGCTAATGATTTACTTGAGGGGACAAGATAAAGGCATCCCAAAGTGAAGTGATAATATGAGACAGTGCTTCTGAAGACATACAAGAGAAAGTAAGTGATAAGTTGCCAAATTAATGGAAGTGAGATTAAGCATTAAGATCTCAAAGCAAGAGATAGCTGCAGGCTACAGGGGTCAGAAAAGCTTCACGGAGGCAGCTGGTCTTAAAAAATCTTGGCCTTGAAAAATACATTAGATTTGAAGATGTAAGAATGGGGAAAGGTCTGAGAAGTAAGAGTATGCCAAAAGATGAAAGTGAGATGATAAGAAAATAACAGAGATGATAGTGAGATGCATGTTAACTCTCTCACATTGCAGCCCAGATCTTTAAAAAAGAAAAGAGGGAAGGACTTCTCTGGTGGTCCAGTGGCTAAGACTCCATGCTCCCAAGGCAAGTGGCTCGAGTTCCATCCCTGGTCAAGGAACTGAAAGCCACATGCCACAATTAAGACCTCTCGCAGCCAAATAAATAAATATTTTTTAAAAAGAAGAGTGGGATTTAGAAAGATGGTAACAATAACCCTGTGTACGAGACAGCAAAAGAGACACTGATGTATAGAACAGTCTTATGGACTCTGAGAGAGAGGGAGAGGGTGGGAAGATTTGGGAGAATGGCATTGAAACATGTAAAATATCATGTATGAAATGAGTTGCCAGTCCAGGTTCAATGCACGATACTGGATGCTTGGGGCTGGTGCACTGGGACGACCCAGAGGGATGGTATGGGGAGGGAGGAGGGAGGAGGGTTCAGGATGGGGAACACATGTATACCTGTGGCGGATTCATTTTGATATTTGGCAAAACTAATACAATTATGTAAAGTTTAAAAATAAAATAAAATTAAAAAAAAACTAAAAAAAATAAAAATTAAAAAAAAAAATAAAAAGAAGAGTGGGGAACAGCCTCTAAGCCCCAGGTTGTGATGCTATGTTTCTCAGGCTCAGAAATTTGGACTTGATTCTTTCCATAGGGAGAACAATGAATGGTTTTACAACAGTAATGATAGGTGAAATAGTTTGGTGGCTCTGGAATAAAGATTATACTAGGGATAAGGTGTAGGAGGGTTTAGGTTGGATTAAAGGAGTGAGCATTGTTGGCAGAGAATACAGTAGCTAGAAAACAGTCCAAAAATAAAGTAATAAAGGGCTAAACTAAGTCATATTTCTTAAGCATTGTAAAGGAAGAAGTGATGGGATAGATTATCACATCCAAAGGAAAGATAAGAGTATGTTTGTGAAAGTGAAGGAGGAGAGTAAATTTTCAGAATGAAGTATGTATCCGTGCATTGTTTATATTTTCATATTTTCTTTTTACACCAAATGAGTTGGAATTAGCATGTATATCAGAAGGTAGTGTGAAAAGAAAAGTTTAGACCCCTACTTTTCCAAGAGAGAAAAGAACATTTGCAACTCAAAATGTAATTGGAATGCATGCCCCAAAGGTTTAATGTTTATGTATTTTAATATTAGAATCTTGGTTTTACCAAACAAAGCTCAGAGAGAGTCAAGCAACTCATATCTAGAGGGATAATGCACACAGCGATAAACTGGTATATTGCAATCTGCTGAGGTCTCGGGAAGATTTTTCAAGACTTTGTAGAAAAGAGCCCAAGACACAAACAACTTTGGTGATTGTGTTTCAGCAAAGAGGACAGGCTGTCTGGTTCTCTGCCAGTGCAAGTTGAAGGAAATAGATTTGGGGGCCATTTCCTAATGTGTCCCAACTGGTAGACGTGCTTCAGGAAAGGGTGAAGAAGAGGAAGCGCCTTTAAGAAAACAAAGCCAAAACAAAGAACTGGCAGCACTCTTAAGAAGCTGAGTAGCACTGTTTAGGCCAGCCTGGCCTTCCTGTTCCATGGAATCACAAACATATTCTGTATTTAACTGACAAATTTTATAGCAGCTTAAGATCTGGATTTCAAGCTTATTTCCATATAGCACCAACTACTTTTAAAATTATGAAATCAAATATTCCTATCAGCATCCTAATCCTCTAAAACCATGCAATTATTCATTCTATTATGGAGAGAATAAAAAGTTTTTCATCAAAAGCAAACAAAGTCCTCTATTCCTTCAAAACACTGTCAATCGCCCCCTTTATTTGTAGGCAGCAGAACAAATACAATAAAATGTCACTTTCTTGTTCTGCCAAAGAGGCCAACAGATCCAGAACCTAAAAGGTACTGAAGATGTACAAAACTACTGCAGACGCATGATACATGTGGCAACTGTGGCTGAACAACTTCATGCTCACACTGCTGATTACTGACCATCTATAGCAAACTCATCCTTTGTACCCAAATGGTACACTGAGAAATATAATCAAATACCTGTTATTCTTGCAGCAGGGGGCTGGCTTGCTTGAATTCTTTCTAGGTAGAGTATGTTGGGCCTTTCAGAAACAAACAATCCTTTCCTACTTGAAGAGAAGAAAATGACAGAAAAATAGAAGCTCTGCAAAGTGATTAAGGAAATATGTAATTATCTTTATTCAGTTATATTCTCTTTTCAGGAACAGAAATACTTTTGGTCCAGCTGCTGCTTTAGGGCTTTCTGGCCCCAGAACAAAGTATTTCTTAGTAATCTATAAAGATTCCCAAGTGGTGCCATGATAAAGAGTCTGCCTGCCAGTGCAGGAGGTGCGAGAGACGTGGGTTCAAACCCTGGGTCAGGAATATGCCCTGGAGAAGGAAATGGCAACCTACTTCAATATCCTTGCCTGGGAACTCCCATGGACAGAGGAGCCTGGAGGGCTAACGTCCAAGGGTTCCAAGAGTTGGCCATGACTTTGAGAGTAACACAACAACAATTTCACTTTTGGGGATCTAACGTAAATGGTACTACGTCTTTAATGTTCACTGCTAGTATATACGAAGTGGTTGACTTTTGTATATTAATTGTCCTGCAACCTTGCTATATCATTTACTAGCTCTAGGAGTTTTTGTTGTGTTGTTGTTGTCGCTATTATTTATTTGTTTGGATTTTCTACATAGACAATTATGTGATTTGCAACCCCAAACTATTTTATCCCTTCCTAAATGCCATGACTTCTTGTCTTATTGCATCGCTAGGACTTCCAGTGTGATCTTGAAAGTGTGAGAGAGATCATCCTTGCCTTGCTCCTGATCTTAGTGAGAAAGCTCTTTTCTTACCAGAAGTATGAAGTTGACTGTAGGCTTTTTGTAGATTTCTTTACCAAGTTGAGGGAGTCCTCCTCTATTCCTGGTTTGATAAGAGTCCTTAATCATGAATCCATACTGCATTTTAGCAATTTTTTAAATCATCTTTTGATATGATCACGTATTTTTTTTCCTGTGGCCTGTCAATGTGACAGATTACAAAAATGTAGTTCAAATGTTGAACCAGCCCTGCATACCTGAAATGGAGGCCATATTGTGTGCAATTTTGAATGAATAATCCCAAGAGAATGCACTTGTCATGGTAAACACCCTCTTCCAAGAACATAAGAGATGACTCTACACATGGAAATCACCAGACGGTCAATACCAAAATCAGACTGATTATATTCTTTGCAGCTGAAGATGGAGAACCTCTATACAATGAGCAAAAACAAAACCAGGAGCTGACTGTGGCTCAGATCATGAATTACTTATTGCAAAATTCAGACTTAAATTGAAGAAAGTAGGGAAAACCACTGGGCCATTCAGGTATGACCTAAATCAAATCCCTTATGTACATACACTGGAGATGATGAACAGATTCAAGGGATTAGATCTGGTAGAGAGAGGGACACGGAGAACTGAAGAACTATGGACAGAGTTTGTGACATTGTACAGGAGGCAGTGATCAAGACCATCCCCAAGAAAAACAAATGCAAAAAGGCAAAATGGTAGTCTGACAAGGCCTTACAAATAGCTGTGAAAAGAAGAGAAGTGAAAGGAAAAGGAGAAAACGAAAGATATATTCATCTGATCGCAGAGTTCCAAAGAGTAGCAAGGAGAGATAAGAAAGCCTTCCTAAGCAATCAATGCAAAGAAATCGAGGAAAACAATAGAATGGGAAAGACTAGAGATCTCTTCAGGAAAATCAAAGATACCAAGGGAACATTTCATGCAAAGATGGGCTCAATAAAGGACAGAAATGGTATGGACCTAACAGAAGCAGAAGATATTAAGAAGAGGTGGTAAGAATACACAGAAGAACTGTACAAAAAAGATCTTCACGACCCAGAGAATCACGATGGTGTGATCACTCACCTAGAGCCAGACATCTTGGAATGTGAAGTCAAGTGGGCCTTAGAAAGCATCACTATGAACAAAGCTAGTGGAGGTGATGGAATTCCAGTTGAGCTATTTCAAATCCTGGAAGATGATGCCATGAAAGTGCTGCACTCAATATGCCAGCAAATTTGGAAAACTCAGCAGTGGCCACAGGACTGGAAAAGGTCAGTTTTCATTCCAATCCCCAAAAAAGGCAATGCCAAATAATGCTCAAACTACCACACAATTGCACTCATCTTAACGCTAGCAAAGCAATGCTCAAAATTCTTTGCCAACAAAGGTCTGTCTCATCAAAGCTTTGGTTTTTCCAGTAGTCATGTATAGATGTGAGAGTTGGACTGTAAAGAAAGCTGAGCGCTGACGAATTGATGCTTTTGAACTGTGGTGTTGGAGGAGACTCCTGAGAGTCCCTTGGACTGCAAGGAGATCAAACCAGTCCATCCTAAAGGAGATCAGTCCTGAATATTCATTGGAAGGACTGATGTTAAAGCTGAAACTGCAATACTTTGGCCACCTGATGCAAAGAACTGACTCATTGGAAAAGACCCTGATGCTGGAAAAGATTGAAGGTGGGAGGAGAAGGGGACAACAGAGGATGAGTGGTTGGATGGCATCACTGACTCAATGGACATGAGTCTGAGCAAACTCCAGGAGCTGGTGATGGACAAGGAGGCCTGGCGTGCTGCAGTCCATGGGGTCGCAAAGAGTCGGACACGACTGAGCAACTGAACTGAACTGAACTGAACTGAACTGAACACAGAGTAAGAATCAGTCCTACAAAACTGCTCCAGTTCACCAGTTGCAAGTCCCAGGTTTCCACTACAAATCAGGTGTTCCCACCATCCCCTCCTCAAGTGTGATAATTTGTTAGAATAACTCATAGAAATTGGGAAAACAGTTTACTTACTGGTGTATTATAAAGGATACAACTCAGGAACAGCCAAATAGAAGAGATCCATAGGGCCAAGACAGAAGAAGCAGCGTAGAGTTTCATGCAGTCTCTGGCTGCACCCCCATGTCTCAGCACCTTGATGTGTACACCAATCCAGAAACTCTCCGAACTCTCCCTTAAATTAGGGGGTTTTAGGGAAGTTCCGTTACGTAGGCATGATCGATTAAATCAATTGTCAACAGTTACTGATTAACCCAACTTTCAGCCTTCTATCCTCCTGGAGGTTGAGACTGAAAGTTCAACCCTGTAATCCCATGGTTGGTTTCTCAGGCAACTACCCTCATCCTCAAATTCTCTGGTGGCTAGCTAGTATAAGCTGATAGTATGTTTTCAAGAGTGACATAAAAAAATACAGTAAGAAATACATATTTGGTCTTTGCCCTTAGTTCCCGACACAGCTTCTAAAACTCTTTACTTTTTTAAGTTTTTGGCTATACTGCATGGTGCATGGGATCTTAATTCCCTGACAAGTGTCCTCTGCATTCAAAGTATTGAGTCTTAACCACTGGACCACCACCAGGGAAGTCCCCTAGAACTCTTGTAATTTATTCAGTGATAAGACTCATAGGAGCTTCTTTTGTTATTCACCACAATCTCCTTTCAACCATACTTTGAATTTATGCTAATAACAGGACTCTTATAATTTTCTACATAAGTGAGATGATGGATACTGACTAAACTTATTGTGATAATCACTTCATGATGTACAACCAAATCATTATGCTGTATACTTCAAACTTACACAGTGCTAAGTTATATCAATTGTATCTCAATAAAACTGGAAGGAAAAAAAAAGAGCCATTTTCAAAACCTATTTTTTCATATCCTCAGCATGTGAGTCATGTTCAAAAGAATAAAACAAGTATATAAATAATTAATATATAGTATAGAAGATAAGAGATATGCAGAAAAGAACTGTGAGAATTTAGAGAACACTTTAGACCACATTCAAATAATCGAGATAATTTTGGATAAAACAATTTCTCTTACTTGAGGGTATAATCAAACTAAGATCACACTAAGGAGAAAAATAGGATAGGCAATAAAGATAATTAGGGAAGTAGGGTACAGGGGAAAGCCTTTCTTGATCTTTGCTTCAAGATAAAAGCAAGTTTGGTCACTTTTCTTTCTAATCTATTAGTGTGTCATAAGCATTTGTAGTGATTTTGAGAATAAAAGCCCTTAGTGTAGAGCTATCCCATAATTAAATTGGCCATGCTCATATTGTACAGGGCTTATGTCCCAGTTTGCACAGGAAAAGTCCCTGTTTACACATATGGCTCCAAGTAATTATCAATTGCACCCCTTCTTCAATGAATAGTCATTGGAAGGACTGATGCTGAAACTAAAGCTCCATTAAAGGCCACCTAATGTGAAGAGCCAACTTCATTTAAAAAAAAAAGACCCCGATGCTGGGAAAGACTGAAGGCAAAAGCAGAAGGCTACGAGAGGTTGAGATAGTTAGCATCACCAACTCAATGGACATGAATTCAAGCAAACTCTGGAACATAGTGAAGGTTGGAGAAGCCTGCCCTACTGCAGTCCATGGGGTTGCAGTCGGATTTAGCAACAGAACAACAAAAAGCTTTAGATAGGGTATTCCCAGGTGGCTCAGTGGTAAAGAATCCACTTGCCAATGCAGGAGACACAGGAGATGCAGGTTCTATCCCTAGATCAGGAAGATCCCCTGAGTAGGAAATGGCAGCCCACTCCAGTATTCTTGCCTGAAGAATCCCCATGGACAGGAGCCTGGCAGGCTACAGTCCATGGGGTTGCAAAGTGTCTGACACGACTGAACAACAGAGCATGCACGTAGCTTTAGATGAAGAAAAAAAGTGATCTTTTGCTAGACTCTGGTGCCCTCTTGTGATTAAAGCATAAAAAGTCATTATAGAAGCAAAAGTGCTTTCCTTGAGGTTACGATGGAGAATTTCACATTCTGATCTTGTTTATTTTGAGAGAAGAAATCACTGCAAAATGTGAACATCCCAGAGTGGATCATCTACTCACTTCTCCCAAATCTCAGCTTTGAGTTTCAGGTCACCAGACTTCATCACTGGCTACTTTCCATGGCTGCTGCTATCTTTGGACTCTGTGACCTCTTTTCCCATTTATCAGTAACTGAGACACTACTGCTCTCTCTAACAAACACTACTTCTATCTTACCTCTCAGTGAATTCAGTATACACATAGGTGATTTTCCCAGCATGCTGATCTCCGCCTACCTTGAACTTCTCTAGAGACACTAGAGACATTTGTTTGCTCTTCTCCAAGAACGTTAATGGTATTTATGTAGTTGGTCTACCTACTATGTTTCAGGCACAGGCTTCCCAGTTGGCTCAGTGGTAAGAATTTGCCTGCCAATGCAGGAGACATGGGTTCGATCCCTGGTCAGAAAGATCCCCTAGAGAAGGAATTGGTAGTCAACTCCAGTATTCTTGCCTGCAAAATCCCATGGACAGAGGAGCCTGGCAGGCTATAGTCCACGGAGTCACAAAAGAGTCGGATACGACTTAGCGACTAAACACCAACAAGGCATGTTTCAGGCACAATGTTAGATATTGAGGATAGAACAGTGAATGAAACAGAACCCTGGTCTTGGAAGAAGACAGATAATAAACAGTAACTCAATCTAGATAGTCTAGTATGTTAGAGGTGAGAAGTCCTGGAGAGAGGCACATGGTGAAGGAAGTGGTAGTCTAGAAGGCAAAGGAAGGTTTTGCAATTTTAAATAGACCAGAGGAAAACATTTAGGCAAAGGAAATGGAGGCAGGAGTATGTCTAGCATGTGAGAGAAGCACCTAGGCAGCCAGTGTGGATGGAGGAATTATTTCTCTCAGTGTTCCCCACAGCCACACGTTCTGGCTCTGTATTACTGGCTGCTGGTTTAAGGCATGTACCCAATGCTGTGGGTTTCCCTGGTGGCTCAGCCAGGAAAGAATCTGCCTGCAATGTGGAAGAACTGGGTTTGATCCCTAGGTTGGGAAGATCCCTGGAGAAGGGAATGGCTACCCACTCCAGTATTCTTGCCTGGAAAATCCCATGGACAGAGGAGCCTGGTGGGCTACAGTCCATGGGGTCACCAAGAGTCAGACACAGCTTAGCAACTGAAAAACAAGAACAGCAGCCTCTTAGGGAAGTGAAAACTTTATTATTAGCTCACACTTTCTTCTATGCTGCCATGGCTACTTTGTATATGGACCCATTGATGGGATACCTGGAGAAGGAGGCTTCGTGACATTTACTAATATATCCTCTTGATCATCTGAGTTTTTTTTTTACACCCCCCACCATTGGAGCTTCCCAGGTGGCGCTAGTGGGAAAGAACCTTCCTGCCAATGCAAGAGATGTAAGAGGTGAGAGTCTGATCCCTGGGTCAGGAAGATCTGCTGGAGAAGAAAATGGTAACCCACTCCAGTATTCTTGTCTGGGAAATCCCACAGACAGAGGATCTGGTGGGCTACAGTTCATGGGGTCACAAAGAGTCGGACACTCTTAGGCATATATTCAGACAAAACTATAATCTAAAAAGAAACATGCACCCCTAGCAGCACTATTCACAATAGCCAAGACATGGAAACAACCTAAATGTCCAGATGAAGACATAAAGAAGATGTGGTGCACATATACCATAGACTACTACTCAACCATAAAAAAGAATGAAATAATGTCATCTGCAGCTACACAGATGAGCCTAGAGATTATTACACTAAGTGAAATAAGTCAGAAAGAGAAAGACAAACACCATATGATATCACATATGTGGAATCTAAACCAGAAATGTGTTATTTCAAGATACTGACTGAAGCTATGCCTGTAGTCTCAAAGCATGCTCTCTGGTTGGTAGCATTAAAATCACCTGGCAGCTTTTAGGCATGTGAATTCTAGGCCTAGTCCTAGATCTACTGAATCAGCTCTCTCAAGTTAGGACCCAGAAATCTGTGTTTTAGCAAACTCCCCAGGTAATTTTCAGTCAAAATAAAGTTTAGAAGCCCTCCTCTAAAATGTTTACCCCTGGGAACTAAAGGTTTTAATGGATATAAAGGTTGTGACAAACACACTAAAAATTTTGACAAAACAAGTAGAAAAAGGATTCTTTTTAAGGCACAAAGGTTTCAAATTTTTACAGGGAAAGCCAATGAACTCTAGTAGAGAACAATAAGGGCTGTCATAGGTCTTGAGGGGATGCTTGGGAAGATGAAGAAAAGTACAGGATAAACCTGAACTTAGAGCAAACAAGCGAGTTTAATTTCAATACACCCACTAACTGGCTGTGTGCCTTCTCACAAATCGCTTAACAAGAACTTCATTTTCCTCCATTATAGGTAAAAACAAAAATCCCCTTGACATGACATATCCCCATGATAGTTGTGAAAAATCAAGCAAGGTAAAGTATGTGACGATGCTTTGTATGGAAGGATAGCATGGTGATCATTTCATTTTCTGCAGTATCTCTTTACAAAAGAGTATAGGCATTTTCCCTCTACTCAGGGAATGGATAGGACTTTTGAGTCACCTACAATGACTTAAGAGAACCCTACTTTCTTTAGTGAAGGTTGCAGGAGATACACAGCCAGAATGAAAGGTTGCTCTGGGCTTGGAAAGACAGGGAAGTGGCCTCACTGGAGAGAACAGGGCTAACGTGCTGACAGATGCTAGACAGATGCTGTCTCTGAACTCTGAATATGTTATAGGTTATATGTCTCTGAACTCATATGTAGCTTTACAATTTCTCCCCCCAATAAAAGTTCATGAAAACCTAGCTTAGGCTGATGTTCAACCCCATGTACTTCTTACTGCCTACAAGTGGTTTGCCATTATATGGGCTGTTTACAGTAGCTACTGTTCTGATTGGTCAGAACAGTAGCCATATAGGTTGTTAAACTTGTATGTAATTCCTCTGTTATACTCCATAATAGAAAGGAAAGTTATCTGAAGCTTATTTCAAACAGAAGCAATTCCCCTCTGTCTGAGATGGTTTAAATGGATTCATACTGGGCCTCACCAGGTCTGTTCATGCCACTGACCTTTGATTCCACTGACTATCCTTGACTCAATGACAAATAGTTTCAGCATGTACTTTAAAACAACACAAATTTTAATTTGCCTATTCTATCTTAAGCACATTTCTCTAGCTGAGGAAGACACAAACTACCACTCTAGAAAAACTCCCATGCATGTGGGAAAAAGAATCCTATTTTCAGGCTGGGGTTTCTTTTATTCATTTCGCAAACTTGACTTCCACGGCCATCACTTTCCTTTCTTTCCCTGTTTTTATCCCACTACTGTTTTCTACCCTCAGCAAGGCACACTTCCTATTATTTATTTTTTTCCTTCTTGGCTTGGCACTTTTGGATTAAAAGCAACTTTCAGATAAATACGTACCATTTAGGGCAGGGAGCTATTCAATTTAAAGAGGAATACTCTCACAAGATGATAAAACATATCAATTATATTCCTTACTCAAATTGACTTTAAATCATATCATAGATGCATATGCCTCACAACCTTAACCTCCAAATGGGAGGAGGAAGACATCAGTTATTTTTCTAGATGCATAATTTTCAATCGAAGCTGAAATATTCAAGTGACCACTAGTTACCCCAGTTAAGGCATGATATGACTACTATTCCCCAAACTGCAAAAATATTTCTGGCTCTGCTCAAAGTGGTCCATGCAATCTAAGGAGCAGACCAACATTCTATCTCACTTGGGGTGACATGGCTTACCACATCTAGGAACTATTTAACACAACCCCCAAAACTCTGAGCTAGTCCATCAAAGCAAGTCAATCTGGGCACTGACAGTGTCTCATTTTCCTTCCAGGCGCTCTACACAAATCATGTGCTCAGCCAGACACCTTTATTCTGCCAACATCTCCCAACTGCTTGCCCTACAGAGCAATAAACCTAGAAGGTTTTAAGCTGTTATTACTCTGTTTCATGGGCCAGCAGCACTGAGGTCATCTGGGCACTCCTCAGAAATGCAGAATCTCAAGCCACCCTAGATCCACTGAATTCTGCTGCTTTTAAACAAGATCTTCAGGTTCGTATGCACATTCAAGTTTGAGAAGTACCATTTTAAAATGACACACTCATTAAAGCACACACCGAAAAAGAATCAAGACTCTCCACTCAGTACGAACATTTGAAAAACAAAAACAGACAACTCACCTCAGTTATGATCTGTGATGTTGGAAGGAAAACAGCCCAAACCTCTGTAGAGAGGCAGTGGGGATACAGAGAAGATTTCGACTCTTGTCGGCTTTCTCATAGAAACTTCAAGCAAGAGCCGCATCTATTAACAGTCCAGGAGCTTCCCTTCCTGCCATCTTTCAAGGCACAAGAGAAAGTATCAGAGAGGAACCTTATCAGCCCCCTGCAACTACCAGAAAGACTGAGGCTTTCCAAACAAGCTAGTCTTGGGAAAATGTCCAGTTCTCATATCTAATTGACTTCCTTTTTTCTCCATTGTTAGCTGGTTATTAACCACAGTTCCTTCTCCATCACTCGGATTCAAACTGACAACCTAATGCTTCTAACCAGTCTGAGATCTTTTTCTGGCGTTCCTGGCAAGGAGATGGGAAAAGGAAAAATTCACGTGTCAGAGATATCCTTTTTGTGCGATAGAATCCCGACGACAGTATCTCTGACACTAACTGCAACTTTAATAAGGACTATTTAAAGCAATTTGAGCAAACAGTTTTCTTCTGTGTAAACTTCCTGTCTTCTGCTACGTCTGACATAATGTGGTCTCCTTTTACAAGCTCTGCCTTCTAGCAAAAGAGTGCAAGCAGGAAGATAACACTAATTCAGAAAGGAAGTGAAAGAAACCGAGCACAGACAATGTTAGGTTGCATTGCAAAAGCCCACTAGGGATTTGGAGAGGGGTTTTATTTGGAACACACCATCCTTCTAATGTTCTCTTTCCTAACCCAGAAGTATAATAGGAAGTTAAGGCTGCATTAAACAGGTATTTCATATTCTGAAAACATGAAGCATGTCAAGTGACAAAATATGACATATACTAAGAGCTTCTGGCTCCATTCTTTACCAGCCGTGACGTGTTTTTTTTTTTTTTTTAATCCAAGACTTCTCAATATAAACCTGCGGTAACAATAATGCATTCCTTAGAGTTGACATAACAATATTAAGAGATACCTGAAATGCTGATTACTAAATCAACCTTGCCAGAAGTCCTCTTTGGAATCAAGTGCTAATTTTCCTCTCTATGGTGCATACCTAAGCACAGGTCAGGCAGTCAATGGATTGCAGATCGTGGATAATGGATCCTTACTCCCTACTGATAAAGACCCATGGTCAACTCAGTTAAGGTGATTAAGTGAACTCATAGCAAGTCGAAATGTCAAAGTGTTAGTCACTCAGTTGTGTCTGACTCTTTGCGACCCCATGGACTGTAGCCTGCCAGGCTCCTCTGTCCATGGGATTTCCTACGCAAGGATACTGGAGTGGGTTGCCATTCCCTTCTCCAGGGGATCTTCCCGACCCAGAGATCGAACCTTAGTCTCCCGCATTGTAGTTGGATTCTTTAACACCTGAGCCACCAGGGAGGCAAAGCTCAGAATAATTGGGCTCAAACTCTCATAATTGCCATTTATTCCAGAACAATAAACATTACATAAGTCCTTGCCTAAGAAGTAAATGAAGCCATTGTTTCCATTAAGGTAAGTCTAAATGATTCTAATTTAAGAAACACTGCTTTTCTGAGAGAAGGTAACACAAATTTAATTTTTAAGTTTCCTCCTGTGTTTCATGCAACACGTAATTTTATGTTATTAAATGTAATATTAAGACAATAGTAATTCAACATGGAAAGGAAAGAAGCAACGAGGCAAATTAGAACTTAAATATTCCAGAATTTTTGCTGGGAAAATGCCATGGACAGAGGAGCCTGGTGGGCTACAGACCATGGGGTCACAAAGAGTCAGACATGACCAAGCAACTGAGCACACACACACACACACAAACACACACACACACACACATTTACCAATAAAGGTATGGTTAAACAAAATGTAGCATATGTGTACAATAGACTATTATGTAATAGTTAAAAAGGAGTGAAATAGAAATATGTGTACTATCATGACAAAGAAAGGTCTCCAAGACACGTCAATTATAAAAAACAAGATGCTAATTAACACAAGAATATTGATCTTGGAGGAAGAGCAGTGAGTGGTCTTGAAGAGAGATCTTAGTTCCCTGCCCAAGAATTGAACCTGGGTAACCTGGATGAAAACTAGGAATCCTAGCCATTAGACTGCCAGGGGCTAGAGGCTAGAAGCAAAATGGCCCTTTGGTTTTCCCTGATTTGAAAGCAAGACTGTTTCAAGAAGGCAAAAGCTGTAAAAACATGTGCAAAGTTTGTTATTAGAGATACAACACAATGTATGGGAAAGCACACTGAAAAACTGTTTGTTAATTTATGTCAAAAGCAGGGCAGAGATACACATCCAGAGAGAAAGGGTCCGGGCATCCTCTCTCATGAGGAGTGCAGGAAGTCAGAAACTAGGCAGAGATACACACCCGGAGAGGAGTGCAGGCATCCTGAGCGAGGAGGAGCACAGTTAAGAAGGTGCTGCAAATCCCTTATATAGGGCGGTCCTTCCGGGTCTTTGTATATATTTAACCAATCATCTTGTTTCTCTCTTCACATCTGATTGGTCCTAGGACCCTCTCCAAGAGAGTCCTTGCGGAGCACAATATTTTTCTAAGATAGATCCCACTGCAGAGGCCTATGGATGCATGTCCACACTTATGGGGTGGGGACCCCTCCCTTTTTAGACCCCCAAGAAGCTTTCCTGTACATGTGTAGACAGGGAAGTCTTCCTTGACCTCAGGAGTGGGCACCTTATCTCTTTACTTTAGCAGAGCTCAGCTTTTGCCACTAGCTTTGTCCTTGAAGTGTCTGGGTGAGAACAAAGCTTGAATTTTACTCTGCTTGACAAACACCTGATATCTGGTCCTGTGTGTGTGCTCACTCGGTTGTGGCTAACTCTTTGTCACCTCATGGACTACAGCCTGCCAGGCTCCTCTTTCCATGGGCTTTCCTAGGCAAGAATACTGGAATGGGTTGCCATTTCCTTCTCCAGGGGATCTTCCTGATCCAGGGATTGAATCCACGTGTCCTGCGTCTCCTGCATTGCAGGTGGGTTCTTTACCACTGCACCCCCTGGGAAACTGTGTCTGACCCAGAGGTCCCCTGTCTCCTACCTCCCCAGTGAATATAAGTTCACTGGGCTTCCCTGGTGGCTCAGCTGGTAAAGAATCCGCCTGCAATGCAGGAGACCTGGGTTCAGTCCCTGGGTTGGGAAGATCCCGTGGAGAAGGGAATGGCTACCCACTCCAGTATTCTGGCCTGGAGAATTCCATGGACTGTATATTCCATGGGGTCGCAAAGAGTCAGACACAACTGAGTGACCTTATTTTTTATGTTAAAATGCACACATGTAGACAGAGACACACACACATATCCTCACGAAACAAAATTGTGTATTTCTATTTGTACCCACCTATGCATGTAATCATGGAGAAAAACCTTTAGAAAGATATGACCCCAAATGGCAGCAATGTCTGGGAAGTATAGGTTTAGGAAGTGGAGATACTGTTTTGAAAATACATATATCTATTGTTTAAATACTTCCCACAATATATTCATCTATTTTCCTATTTCTCTTAAGAGTAAAAGCCAAACACCTTTACAATATGTATCTTCCACCCCTACTCTGACCTCACGTTCCCCTTTACTAATTGTAATATAGCGAGACATATCTCTGTTATAGCTCAAATATACACACACTGACCCACTTCCTGGCCAGTGACCTAGCTGCTCTGGGCAATTCTTCCCCTATTCATCTATTTAGCTCATTCTTTCACTTCCTTCAAGTTTTTCCTCAAATGGTAACTTCTCATGAGGACTACCCTGACCAACTAAAAATTGCAGTTCCTCCTACTAGCATTCTTGATCTGCCATATCTTATTTTTGTTACTAGCACTTATTACCTTCTAACATATTATGTAATTTCCTTACTTATTATATCTGTATTTCTGATTCCATTAGAATATAAGCTCTATGGGGGTATGAATGTTTATTTGCTTTGTTCATTGACAGAGCCTTAGTTCCTAGGATTGTACCTAGTATACCAGTAGGAACTTGATAAAATATATTAATCAATTCACAAATTGTCACAAAAATATATTTGTGTATTTTTAAAATCAAAGATATCCACCAATCCACAAACAAAAAGTCAGAACAAAATGTTTAAGGACTCACTGGGTTCTGTGAAATAAGATTTGAACACCTTTGGTTTAAAGTTATTAAATAAGATAAAATATACGGGAAGGCAGCTTTTTGAATGGAATCCCTTCTATTGACTTGGGCACACTATCTAACAATGCATATTATCTTGTCCTGGATCACCTATTTTCCAAGCAACTGGGAATAAGCTAATCATTCCTAGGAACTTCTGTGAAATCCCCAGCTATTTCTTTATAAAGGCAAAGAACCACTGACGATCCCTTATTTCTTATAAAGGAAGCATTATGTCCAGGTGAAGAGGTGTAGTAAAAATCCTATCTAATTCTTGGAGGCCTCTTTTATCTTTCACAAATATGTATATCCCTTAAATGTACATAGAGTTTAATTCCCAATTTTGTTTGAGTAGATACTGAACACTTTGGAATAGGGAAAGTGAGAAAGGTTTCAGCCAGCCTCATCCTCTAAATCAAAGAACAATGAAGTCCTTCAGCTAGAGAAGACTTTTTTCTAATTAGAATCCATGGCATGGAATAGGGAGGAAGCTAATCCAAATTATCGAGGTGGGGAGGTTGAGAAGATGGTCCCCAGGCAAATATTTTCACAGTCTTGTTTTTCCCTGGACTTTAACCATTCCTCAGTGCTCTGAAAGGCTGTAACAGACAGCAGTGCTTAGGTCAGTTATTTGAAAATGGTGGAAGGACCTTTGATATTATGCAAAACTTGTTTCGTTTTCCAACCTGTGTTGGTTTATGATGGAGTCTTCAGAATTCTCCAGAATCCATCCATGCAAATTTATGATGATCTATTCCTTTGTTCCAGGGTATGGAAAAGTTGCTCCAAATTTTCTTTAAGGTTTAGAAGCAAACTCAGGACAGTATTGTTTATAAAGAGTCAAAAATCCTATGCTGCATACTTTTATTATCAAGACTGTCAATGACTATGTACAAGTACCTCAGAACTCATAGTTTGTGTTTCTCACTTTGCCAATTATAAGCTCCTCCAGAGTTAAAGACCACATGTTAGGCTTTTGTAGTCCCACAGTATGGTGCTGTTCACATGGTAATCATTTAACTGAGACTTACAGTCATAATTATAAACCATACGATAATATAAACAGAGGCTATGAACATTACTTAAAATCACTCTTGTGGCAGAACTTTGAAACACCAAATCTGCTTCCATGGTGCTTTAAAAATTTTAAAAGCCAAACACCACAGCAGAAAAGCAGTAATCCTGACAGATTTTTCTTGTAAATTCTTCATACATGTTATTTATGTACTGAACTGGCAGCACAAGAAACTCTAGGAGAGAAGAGGGACTCAAATCAACGCAATCATTTTTACTGAACCAACCAACCCCACCTCTCTTTATTGCCTCCCATGTTGGTATGGTTGTTAATAAATATTTAGAGTTTAAGAAATCTAGGTACAATAGTTTATGACTGGTGCCTTGATCACCTCTATAAAGAGAGACTCTCAAGAGGGAAGCACTGCCTGATGACTCAAAAACTGAAGATTTAGACAACAAATGCAGTAAATTTTATATATTTACATAATTACACATGTGTATGTTTGTATATATCTATGAAGTAGAGAAGGCAAGGGAAAGTGTCATAAAGGAAGGATATATTTAAAGAGTAAAAAAATCAGAATCAATCAATGTGCCCATGAGAGAGGAATGTGGCAAACTGTGGTATATGAACCATAGTCATAAAAATCAACAACAACTGTACGGTCTAAACTGATCATGGCATATGGGAGGAAAAATGTTTGCTCTGCCCGCTTAGGTTTCCTCCCTGGGGACCTCTGAATTAAGCTGACAAAAGACAAAAGGAGGAAAAAAGGGCTTATTCATACGGAAATAGCTAGTAGCTCACTGGTTAAAGACAGAAGCTTATGTACCTAACTTAGCAGGGGAAGAAAGGAAATGCAGAAAAATCTTCTATGGAAAGAACAAGTGAGTTTCTGTAGGAAAGATAAATGGATTTTTAGGAGAATAAACTGGAGACAAAGTTTGATATAATATTGGTTTGTGAAAATGCAAGTGGTCTTTTCTGTCTTCATGGCCATGAAACTCCCAGAGAGATTTACGGTATATTTACTTTTATCTCTCTCCTAGGAATAAGCCCATCCTGAAGAGGGAATTTATGACAGCCTCATTTCTCAGAAGTTTCTGCTTTTTAATCAGATAAGGGAAATGCTGAGAAGGCTTCTTTCTGCATCTGTTGATTCTTAATTGCATTCAGCTCAAATTAATCCTCATGCCAAAGGGGCATATTGGAGAAGGACATATCCTGACCCTTTCAGTATAAAGTTATATTAAGTGAAGAAAATCAGAGCTAAATTAGCATGAACATATTCACTGATTTTCAAATACAAAAAACATATGCATAAGCACGGCAGAGATGAGAAATCAGTTTGGGGAAAAGAAAATAGTGTTTTAATAGTCATTATTAACTTTCTTATTTTATAAGTTTACTGAAGTTCATAGCCGTCAGTCATTTTTTAGGTGAGTGAGGAAAAACTATGAGAATGTTAAGAAGAAATTGGCACTTTCCTGGCCATCTGGTGGTTAAGATCCTGTGCTTCCACTGCATAGGGAGAGGAATGCATCCCTGGTCAGGGAACTAACATTCCTCATATGGCCAAAGGAAAAAAAAAAAAAGAAGAATTTGGTTAGGGAGAGAGATAGTAAAAAAGAAAAAAGCAGAAAGGTAGTGAGAGGGAAAAAAGCACAGAAGCGGACAGAGAAAAAACAGAGATGTTTTATGCCACAGTGAAAGGCAAAAGGACACCTAGAGAAATAGGAAATAGTGGCAGAAAATGGGATACAAATTACTTCATAGGTTGTGTATTAACTATTTAATGTCTCTCAACAACCCATGTGGTATAATCATCCCCATTTTACAAATGACAAAATTGAGTCATCTGTTAAATAACTGGGCCAAATAACTGCTCAGTTTTTCAGGTAAGGAGGTCAGGATTCAGGAAACTCCAGACTGGACCATTTTGCTTTGACCCCTCTTATGCAGATAAGCCAACATTTCAGAAGATAAGTTTCCATCATCCTCTGAAATAGTAACAACTGATTCAGCAACTTAACATAGATGTTTGTGACATCTAAAATAGTTCTTTGCCTTTACTTTGATAAGTTTATTTTCAAAGTAAATATTTATTTTCCCCCAGATTCTAAAGCCTTCCATCTTTGGAGAAATGACAGTGCCTTTCCGTCTCATCTACACCCCTATGGTAGAGCACATTTATTCGTTTCTTCCTTCATTCAGCAAGCTGAGTGCCCACTGTGGCAGGACTGTGACAGGTGCTGTGTGTGTGCATGACTGAGTAAAACCACCTAGGCCCTGTCCTCAAAAACTGCACAATGACCTACGGGTATACACTCAGTCACTTCAGTCGTGTCTGACTCTTTTGTGACCATATGGACTGTAGCCCGCCAGGATCCTCTGTCCGTGGGATTCTCCAGGCAAGAATACTGAGTGGGTTGCCATGCCCTCCTCCAGGGGATCTTCCCAACTCAGGGATCGACCCCCCCTCTCTTGTGTCTCCTGCATTGCAGGAGTCTTTACCCGCTGAGCCACTGGGGAAGCCCCATGGGGTACAGCTTGGAACAATTTCTGGATTAACACCTAATAAACTGTGTGACCTTGAAAATAAGAGGTTTACTATTAGAAAATTCTACTATTCTCTGACTTTCCAAATTGAAACCTTGAGGCAGGGATTCTCTTCAATGAACTTGGTTTTAGGCTTTGGCAGTAGACAAGCTTCTCATTATGTTTTGTTGTTGTTCAGTCGCTAAGTCATGTCTGACTCTGTGACCCATTAACTGCAGCACTCCAGGCTTCCCTGTCCTTCATTATCTCCCGGAGTTTGCTCAAACTCATGTCCATTGAGTTGGTGATGTCATCCAGCAATCTCATCCTCTGCCACACCTTCCTCCTCTTACCCTCATCAAAGTGATGTCTCTGCCTTTGAATATACTGTCTAGATTTGCCATAGTTTTTCTTCCAAGGAGCAAGTGTCTTTAATTTCATGACTGCTGTCATCGTATGCAGTGATTTTGGAGCCCAAGAAAATAAAATCTGTCACTGTTTCCACTTTTTCCCCATCAATCTGCCATGAAGTGATGGAACCAGATTCAATGATCTTTGTTTGTTTGTTTTTGATCTTAGTTTTCTGAATGTTGAGTTTTAAGCCAGCTTTTTCACTCTCCTCTTTCACCCTCATCAAGAGGCTTTTTAGTTCCTATGTTTAGCATCAGGGAAATATCACAGTGTAAAGACGTTGCAGGACCTACTAAAACCCTTAGACTTGGATATTCTTACATTATTATTGTTTCCTACTTCAAGTACCACTGCCGTACTTTCTCAGCTGTGCCATCCTAGCTTGCTAGAACTGACTGAATAAGATCTTCATACAATGGTGCTGGGCCCACCTGCCCACTTTGGTTGTAATTTTAGAAACCTTAAGGCTTCATTTCTTAGTAACACAGTGCATTTTTATTCTTTCCATGATTCATCATTTTTGAAGGGTGTACACTCAAGCACTAAGATAAGGTTCAGGAATGAGATAATAACTTCTCTATTTTAAGCATGTCATTCATGCATTCCAAACTTTACCAAACGCCTACTGTGCTGTTAGGATTATTTAGGAAAGAGACCTAGCCCCTGCCCTCAAAGAATTCACCCTAATGGTGAAGAAAGGGAAGGAAACAGAGTTCTGATACAGGGTAACAGCTGTTAGAATAGACGTAAATATTGGATGGCAGAGGACCAAATGGAAGGGACATTCAGACTGAAGGAATGGCAGAATAAAACATCCGATGGGACATGACATCTGAACTTGAAGTTTACCTGGGAAAGAAGTGGGGTTGTGTTACAGGGAAAGAGAAGAACGTACACAGGCTGGGATAAAGTTTAAGAAGGCAAGTTAGAAAAAATGACAAGGGAGTAGAGGCAGGGACTAGACAAGGAAGGAAGGGCTTTTTTTTTTTTTTTTTTTTTTAATGCAATGCTGAAGTGTTTTAAATTATCTGGGAGGTGAGCTTGAAAGAATGCAAACATGAGTATGTGGTGATCAGCATGTGGAGAATGGACAGAGGGAGCCTGACACATTTCCCGATTACTCTATTCCTCCTGGCTTTCAATGAACAACTGCAGCATTCTCAGTTCCTTCTGAAATTTTTTTCCACCTAATTCTTAATATATAAGTGCTTATTAACCTTACCTGACTTCTGTTGTGGAAAAATTTGCAGTAATAGGGCTGTGTTTGAATCCCTAGCTGCACCCTCAGGCAGTAACTTTTTTTATTTTGTTATCTGCAGGAGTTAAAGCCTGTACAGAAGTCCTATCAAACTAGCCATGGGTTGGAACTGAGACTCTGCTAGGGTGGAGGCGGCTTCCCAAGTGGTGCAGTGGTAAAGAATCCACCTGCCAATGCAAGAGACGCAGGAGATGAGGGTTCTATCCCTAGGCTGGAAGATCCCTGGAGAAGGAAATGGCAACCCATTCCAGTATCCTTGCCTGGAAAATTCCATGGGCAGAGAACCCTGGCAGGCTACAATCCATGGGGTGTTAAAGAGTCAGAGGCGACTGAGGACACATACACACACACACACACACACATACGGCGGAGGCAGCTGTTCCCTCCATTTGTCTGTCGCTCTCTGGGGAAGTATCTGCTCTCTCCAAAGTCAAAAGTGTGTGTATTATCTAGAAATGGCCATGCCAGCTGACACAATCTCTCAAAACCAGCTCCTCCCATTATACAGTTAGAGAGCTGATCCTTCCTTTAGTATAGACTTTGGTCGCTGACTAGCTAAAGAATGGTTTTCTTCAGGATCCTGCCATCCAAACAGCAAAAATGTATCACTTTGGACACACATAGCCACTTATGCCCACCATTTAAGCAAGAGCTAGGAACAGGGCAGTTTCTGGGAATGAGGATTTGTCTGAAACCTCAGACAAGTCCTTTCATCTCTTCAGTATTATCTGCAAAGACAGTTAATACATAGCAGTTGCTGTGTTGTGCTGCCCGGAACATACCTCCAGGACCGAGGAACTACAGTATCTCGCTGGTTGCGGGGACACTATCAGGGGCATAGCTCTCATCCCGCACTCCTCTCCAGCTATTTTCCCGGGCAGATGAGCGCCTCCCCGCCGCCAACAGCCCCATCCTCTTTCCAAACAGTCGGCCCCCCGGCAGTCGCTGGAGGATGTCGGGGAGTAGAGGCCAGTTCCGCCAAGCCCACCCGGGGCGCACAGAGTAAAGAAAGCCGGCAGGAGGCGGGACCAGCGAGTGCCTCCGCGCGCGATTCTCTCAGCTTTGGTATTTAGGCGACGGTCTCTGTCAATCCAGGGAGATTGACACCGCGGGGCGGGGAGAGGAGAGGAGAAAAGGACTTAGGGTGGATGGAACCCGAGAAGAGACAAAGCGGAAAAGGAGGACCGGAAGGGCAGCTAGCTGTTCGGACCGTCTTCTGGCGCAGGTCCGGGTCTCCGCGAGGCCCGCCGGAGGCGCAGCCGCCAGACCAGTGGAGCAGGGGGCGCCGGGTCGGAGATACAGGGGCTCCGGGCGGGGGATGGAGGGGCGCGCGGCGGGGGTTACAGGTCTGGGCGCAGCCTCCCGCCCCCTTCCTGAGACTGAGGAGAGCGCCCCACACCGCTATTCTCGTCTCTGCCTGTGAAGCCAGGATGCGAGCTGCTCCGGGTGTACCTGGTTGAGGAGTCCGAGGCAGCAGCCCTAGTCACCACCTGGGGCCAAGCACCACCCACAGTGCTGCTTGTTCAGTGCAGGAAGGCCTTGGGATGCAGTGAATGGGCGCCCTACTTTTTCCCGTGCTCTGCATTAACTTGCCGCGTTTGCTTTGAAAGTATTTCCCCTCCGGATACGGGGGCACGACCTGTACAGCTGCACAGGACCCAGCTGGTGACTCAGATGGTAAAGAATCTGCCTACAATGCGAGAGACCTAGGTTCAGTCCCTGGGTGGGGAAGATTACCTGGTGGAGGGCATGGCAACCCACTCCAGTATTCTTGCTTGGAGAATCCCTTGGACAGAGGGGCCTGGAAGGCTACAGCCCATGGGATTGCACAGAGTCGGACACGACTGAGCGACCAACACTACTTGTCACGAAATATGTAACCAGTCCTGCCTTTGGTCGCTTGCCTCCTATGACATAAGTCACCTGGTCCTTGAAAGAATCTACCCCTGATTTGTGAACAAGGTTCGGTGACTTCACTGGTTAGATCTCTGTTGGCTCCAAACATTTTTGCTTCACCTGTCTAGGTCAACACTGATGTCCTTCTGGAAATGTTGTGGAATCCTGAGTTGCAAAACACACCTCAGGGGACACTCAAGACTGGAGTACAGTTTATTATGCCAGCAGGTCCAAGGGGAATCAGTTCCCAACAAGGACCCTGATGTTTTTGAGAGGCCCAGTTTTACACACACACACACACACATACACACACGTGACTGGTTACATGTTAACAATCTTTTTGTTGTATATGATTGAGTTTTACAAGTAGGTACTAGGAGAACAAACAATTAAGGTTAATGGGGGAGGTGGGGCCGGGAGAGGGGAACAATGATTATACATCAAGGGAGGATGTCTCCATGATTAATCTAACAGGGGCAGCCTGACCACAACTACAATCTCCGTTTGCCATCTGTAGGGAGCGAAGTCTCCAGGAGACCTGGTTTTCACTAGCAACTGTTTCCTCACTCTTGAGCAGGGTTCCGGCGCAGTTCACATCCTGTCTTTAAGATGGATGACAGGCTTCAAGATGGAGTCTCTCCTGCTTTCCTCACACCGGCCCCAACAGTATAACTCTTTCCTCTCTTCCTTGTCTCCTGACCAAGTTCTAGGGAGATCAACCACTAACCCTGCTAGTGACACTACCCTAGTGTCATTTACAGACACATATACTAGGTTCTCAAAAAATGCTTGTCATTGGTAAACTGACTTACTGGACTTCCATAAGTGATCATCTAAACCCTGCAGTTTAAAGCATTATTCTGTGCATTCACTCATTTGCTCCCCAGTTATACTCCTTTGGCTTGGACATAATTTAGTTCTCTACCCTAGTCTTAGGTGACAAATGCTCAGTTACTGTCTCCATTATGTTCATTCATCCACTTCAGTTTCTGGATCATGTCCTGATGACTTTTTCACATCCACCAGAAAGCCTTCTGCAGGTGAATGTTAATATGTTTGATAGCAGTGAATTAGTTTTGCTTTTGTTATTAGGGAGGTATGGTAAGATAGAAGAAAGACTCTAAAGTCAAAAGCGTCTGGATTAGATCTTGCTGTTATTAGCTACTTAAAGGCCCCATTTCCTCATCTATAAAAATGATCATTAGAAAGGCTTCCTTGAATAGATTTTAAGATTAAGTGATCAAAACCAAGTCTTTCTTACTCTAGGGACCATATTCTTAACACCTACACTGTACTATTCACAAATATTCTCCCCACTCCACCCCCCCAAAAAAGATTAAATGAGATAATAGAGGGATTTCCTTGGCAGTCCAGAGGTTAAGATTCTGCACTTTAACTGCAGGGGTGCAGGTTTGATCTCTGGTCAGGGAACTAAGATCCTGCATGTACCACATTGCAGCAAAAAATGAAAATTTAAAAAAAAAAAAGAAAGAGATAATATATGCAAAAGAAAATAGCACAGAGATCCTTAATAATCATTTCCCTTTCTCAACCTTTTAAAGAAGTAAGGTTATAGTCATCCATGCAGCACTGCTCCTTAGGTTTGTTCAGAACAAAATTCTGTACCATACTTATACTAATATCCTTTACAAGGCAAAACTGACACATGCTAAGGAAACATGGAAAGAAGTTAAATACTATTCATTCACCATTAAATAATATGTATGACTTAATATTTAAAATAGCTAATGCCCATTTCCCCACTAACATAAAATTAATGAAAGTGTAATTCAGTGCATTAATTAATGAAATGAATTCACTTATTCAATAAACATTAATGATTCAACAAACATTTTTTCCTCATTGCTAAAAGTATAAAAAGTTCTTGGTCAGGAGTTTCAACAAAATGAAATAGATCTCTGCTACCATGGGGTTTACCAAGTTACCTTCAGAGGACACTCTAGAAGAGATCCTTGTGACAAAAGACTGCAACCATGACATTTTATTCAATCAGTGAGGACATTAAAACTTGCTTACTTGTGGAATTTCCACTGAACATTTGTTTCTCATTTTTCATACATGGAGATGCTGCAGTGAAATATACCACAGGCAAAATACTGTAGAAATCTTCACAACCATTTTCTTCTGATGTACCATTTTTGGATGAGGGAAATGCAAGAGACAAATCTTGTTTTAAATCAAATCAAAAAGATTTGAATAAATAAGTATATATAATATTTTCAAAGAGTCTCATGTTAATTTTGCAAACAGGCAGAATTTGGCTGCCAAAAAATTTCCCAATCATTCACTGACTCCTTTATATCAGTGTTCACAAGGCCACATAATATACTGGAGTGTGTGGATGCCAAACAAACACAGTTGGATTTTAAAAGTGTTTAATGCATGTACTTTATTTAAATGTTTTAAACACTTTTATATGATTTTAGTATGCTTACAGTCATTCTAATTCATACTTTCAAAACAATGGTCAAAGCAGCAATTACATCAACATACTACAGAAGTGCTATATAACCAATTAGTACTTGAGGAAATTATAAAACCAATGTACACAAGAGCACTTTGGCAGAACTTAATTTAGAACACAGCAAGGTGTTAAATTCTATACAGAAATCCAGTGAAGGATGAGTCATTCTTGGAGATGGAACAACATGATGATTTCACAGCCTGGAACGCTCAACAGGACCATCAACGGGCCGTTTCAATAATCTAACAACCAAGGGGAGCTGCCAGAGAGTCAGGCGGTCTCATTCCAGATGCCAAAAGCAACAGGCAGACCATCACAGTTTGGCTTCTAAAGACATGAGTTTTTATTTCTGTTGAACTCATCCAGAGAAGCGAATCTAGTAAATACAATAAAATGTCACCCAACCAAGATTTTATGTCACTTTCCACAGATGCAGGTATATGAACAACTTAAGTACTAAAGGAAAATACAAGTAAGTGTTTGTATTTAAGGGTTCAATACTAAACTTTAACTATCCCTTCCCCCACCCCACCTTGAAGCATTTTCTTATTGTCTATCATATTACCATGAAATTTAATCCTTGTCCTCTCTTTGAAAGGAAACTAAATGTCCTGTTTGATACTGAAAAGTTAACATAGGCCTACTCATTCTCTACCAAGATTCATTAAAAAAATAAAATTCAACTTTTTGAAAAAATAATTTCTATTTAAATTACATGCTAACAATTCTTCAAAGTAAGTAATTTTTTAAATGGAACTTGAGAAATGTTTCCATCATAGAGTATAGAAATTCAAAACTGATTCCACCAAAACTTTTTTTCTCTAGAAAAAAATGCATAAAACTTTGAAGCACTTAACACAAGGGTCTGTAGCAAATGGTTGATAGAAAGCAGGATTCCATTTACACTTGAATATATAAGGTACTTAATTTATACTTGTGGAAAATCACAATGATTTTAAGAATATTTTGCCAAATCGATGATGGCAAATAAAGTTTGGCAACACATTTTAGAAAGATGATTTATATACTACATATAAATGAAAGGCAAACATAAATATGATTGATTTAAGTTTAATTACATTAATATAATTTACACCATACCAATACCCACATGGTAATAGCCACATGGCAAATTCACAGTTATAACTAAAAAAAACTATTTAGAACAGTCGTTTTGTTCCATTATTTGCATAATTTTCAGTAATAGACTTAGAAGCCTAATACATGTATGCTTATCTTTTATGGGTTATTTTATGGGTTACAATAATCTAAAAGTTATACTTTAACATTGTGGCTTAAAAAACAAATATCAGTGTGTTTTTATGCTGTAGTCAAAGCTGACTAGTTTCAGGTTTTAAAAGCTTTCAGGGGGATCAGAGCAAACTCCACCCCAGACCAAGGCCTATGTAGTCTACAGATTCTTCTTTGTCACAGCTGGCAACCCACCCAATGGATCAGTGACTCTTAGACCCTGAACTTGACAACATCACTCCCACCCCTGTTTGTTTAAAGTAAAAGAGAGGAATAGCAAAGTGAAGAATTCAAAACAAAAATAAAACCTACATTTTTAGGAGGTCATCTTGTGCTTCAGAGTTTCTGTTAGCTTCCTAGTTTGGAAACCCTTCATACTCCTAAATGTAGCCTCCATGTTTATGTCCCAGGACCCTATACAGAAAGAGCGAGAAAGTTTTCCAGTCTTCTTAGACCATTTTGGTTCCTCATTTTCCAGGCAATGAATAGAAGACCATATTCTTTCTTGTAATGTTTTCCTTTCTTTTACCAAACTTCCTTGAAAAAAAAAAAACCTTGAAAAATTCCCATACGCTTTTTTCCAAAGGACAATTCCTAACTAATACAGACAGGAAAGCTCAAGATTTATTTTCTTCCATTCCCAAAAAGGTGAGAAGATGTGAATATATTGTGCCCTCTTCCTTCTAATAAGTCTTGAGTAAAATTTAAAGAAGAAAAAAACATCAACCGGAAAACTAAGAGTTTAAATTATATCAACTTTAAAGTTTTGGTATTTCTTTTGTTTCTACAACAAAACTCCACATCTTTCTTAACATTTAAGCATTCTTCTCACATCCTATTATTTTATACGCAAATTACCATATAACAATGTAGCGTCAACATGCTGGTTCTGTTCCTAGGTTTTTCCACATAAGTTACCTACCGCAAAATATCTCCTACGATAATTTTTAACCTATCTGCCAGTAACCATTGGTTCTCCACTACAAAACTTCCCTCAGTTTGTCAAGAGTTCTTAGAGATAAATGTATCAATAATCTACGGCTAACTGGTGAAGGAGCTATGAAAGATTGTTCCCTTTCATTTTCCATTAGTCCAAAATATACATATATACATACACCTACATATAACAAATTTACACTGTCTGCAGAAATAAACTGCTGATATAATTCCATACACATATTTAGGGATTCACATTTTAACAGTAAACTTACACACAGATATAAGGAAATATAGTTTTACACCCCTAAATTACATAGCAAGCTGAAATAGATAATGCTTTAAGATTTATTCTTTCTTATGAGTCTTAGAAAAAGAAGACATAAACCTCAAGCTATGTCTATAGCAATTATCAGTCAATGTGGGATTATCTTTAAGGACAAATTATCCGACTTGCTTACTGTATACAAAAAGTGACATAAACAGACTATATACAGAACACAAAACTTAGGATTAGAGATAACAAATAGAAACTTCATACAAAACACCTGATACTATCAGATGTACTTTGTATAGCTTTGACCAAAGAACTCTTATATTGGACATTCTTTTTCCGATATGAACGAATAGTCACAGCTATATATTAGCTACAGAAAAACAGGAATGAATTGAGTGGGGGCAAGACAGACCTGGGATTTCCCTGGTGTCTCAGAGGTCAAGAATCTTGCCTGCAATGCAGGAGCCGCAGGTTCGATCCCTGGGTCAGGAAGATCCTCTGGAGGAGGGCATGGCGACATAGTCAAGTATTCTTGCCTGGAGAATCCCATGGACAGAGGAGACTGGAGGGCCACAGTCCACAGGGGCACAGAATTAGACATGACTGAAGCAACTTAGTACAGCACACATAGGGGAGACCTGGTGACACAGCTGAAATATCCAAGTGCACTGTAGTCCATATGTATACATTTTAACAGTGTCATGTTAGCCGAATTAATTTCTATTGTATTGTTAAGTTCACCAGTAAGGGATGCAGAATACAAAATATAGTAAACACTTGCAGATAACACATTGAGTAGCCATCAAAATATTGACTAGTTTTGAAGAACTTGAAGGCAAGAACCTGGTCAAATGAATAAAGGTTAGAAATGACCAAAAGAAGCTCACAGCTGCCTAAAAGTTTTAAAAATTAGAAATTAGACACTCAGCAAGTGTATCAAAACCATGTTTCATTTGCTCACTTAACGCAGAGGCTCACTCACAGTATCTGAATTCCACATATTTATTCTGAGTATATACAGTTAGCTGAACATAAATATCACAGGTACTTATGAAAAACTACTATGTAGATGGTTACTAAGTTTATGTTGATTTATGTACTGGTCTAGTGAGTTCTAGGGTCACCACTTACAGTTCACTTTTTAAATCTAATCAGTTTCTTGATACACTCAGTGAAAAACTGTTGCACAGAAACTCCAAGTCCCAGCAAGCAATCAGGCCCATCGTCCACTAGAGGCAAAGCTTCTGCTGAACGAGAAGGTGATTTCAGAGTTCTTGTATTTTCCCCAGGCACCAAAAGGCACTACTACCGCAGTCGTGTTATCTTCAGTACCATATTGTATTGCCTGCAAGGTATGGCAGGAAGGAAGAAATGAACAACGGAAATCAGGATCCGTACAAAAAGAAATCAGCCTTTTCCTAGAAGGCCAAACTAGTTTAATACACAGTTACAAGTTATTTCACAGTGGTTTGTGATTCTTTCCCCAGGTATCAATGCCCACAGTTTAAAATTTTAGATTGTGATAGGATAACTAATGACCCAAAGTAAATACCATTGTAGCAGTTTTGGCAAATTGTACCAGTGAACTAATAAGGTATGAGATATGTAGCTCCTGAAGAAGAAAATACACATAAAGCATTTAGCATAGGGACTAATGCAAGGTTACACACAGATGAGATGGTTGGATGGCATCACTGACTCGGTGGACATGAGTCTGAGCAAGCTCCGGGAGCTGGTGATGGACAGGGAAGCTTGGCATGCTGCAGTCCATGGGGTCGCAAAGAGTCGGACACAACTGAGTGACTGAACTGAACTGAATGAAAGTTTAAGGATTCAGAGAATGTTAGCTCTTACCTAGCAATTCTTCTAGGAATTTAGCTTAAAGAAATTATAACCTAAGAAATGGATGACTTCCCTGGTGATACAGTGGATAAGAATCTGCCTGCCAGTGCATGGGACCTGGGTTCAATCCCTGGTCCAGGAAGATTCCACGTAACATGGAGCACCTAAATCCATCTGCCACAACTACTAAGCCTATGTTCTAGAGCCCATGAGCCACAACTGTTGTGCCTGTGTGCTGCAACGACTGAAGCCTGCACACCTAGAGTCTGTGCTCTGCAAAAGAGAAGCCACCCCAATGAGAAACCCATGCACCACAGTGAAGAATAGGCCCCGCTCACCACAACTAGAGAAAGCTTGTGTGCAGCAATGAAGACCCAATGAAGCCAAAAATAAATAAAATTTAAAAATTAAAAAGAAATGGAAGTATACAAAGATATAAAACTATAAGATAGTTTACTACAGTTCATACAAAATGGAAAATTGGCATAAACTATACTTTCTACAGTAGAATTATAAGTCAATTTTAGGAACAAATGTTTTGTTCCTAAAAACAAAGAAAATTTTTACACAACAGCTTTACTAACAAAGAAAAAAGGTGCAAATTTAAAACACTAAAATTTGATTTTTCCACCTATCAAATTGGCAAGATATTACCTATGATAAGAATTTGGAGAAACTATAAAATATGCCAGTGAAAAGTATAACATGGACAGTATTTCTGGAGGGCAATTTGGCAAGCTTATTAAAAGCTTCAGAATGCTATATATTCTTTTACCTAACAATTTTGCTTTGATGAATTTAACCTAAGAAAGTAATATCTAAAGGAAATAGATGTGCACAAATATATACAGAATGTTTATTATAGAGCTCCCTCTAAAACATGGAAAAGTGAATGTAAACTAAATTAGTTGATTATGGTAAGTATTAAATGAGTAATAGTACTCAGATGAGGGATAGTATGCCCTGGTAAGTTAGAAAATACATATCTTAAGACAAGTGGTTGAAATTAAGAAAGAAGTGGTCATACACAAGAATTGGGTTGTTTCTTAATTTCATGAGCATATATAGTTACCATGTGAATAACTCATGCTTATCGATCTGTTTCCAAGTAAATAATGCTTTTTAAGTAAGATCTTATATCTTAATTCCAAATGTTAGCACTTAAAAGTTTGGGCCACATTTGGCTCCCCGATTGCAAATGTAAAAATTGGGATGCAAAAATAGCTGTATGTATGAGTTAAAGTGTGCCTCTAATGATTAGTGATGGCTAGAACTTAGAAGAGCTATCTATCCAAATAGAATATTAAAACATGGAAGTTTTACATTTTTTTTTTACACTGGATATTATATAGCTTCCAAATTTTAGCTCTAATTGGCTCACTGACACACCACTCATCCATATACCTTTATGTATTTGTTTTCATGCACCCATTTTTAAAAACAAGAAGTTGATTATGCTATACTGTATGTTTTTTAACCATAGTGTTTTCATATTGGGTATTTACATGGAGCAGTCTAGTTTCAAATCATCTAGTGGTTGGACTAAGAGCTCAGCTATCTGGGTTTGAAGCCCAGTTCTGGAATGTAACAGTGCCTCTGCTCTCCTCCTCTGTAAAGACAAGTTAGTTCTAGCTCCAGCCTCAGAGGGCTACTATGATGATTACATGAGTTAAATACATTTGAACAGAAAAGTGTCTGACACATAGTACTTGCTACTGTTATAATTTACTATTGATGTTACTAACGTTTCAAGATAGGTACAAAGCCAAAAATAAACATAACTCATTTTATTGACAGATTAATTTTACTTAACTACTTGGGAGAACCAGCAAAAAAAAAAATTTTAATTGTTAATACTATGGGGTCAAGTGTAAAATTTACTGTAATACTGAAAGCTAAAACACATGATTTCAAAGAAATCTCCAGACAGTGGCGGCCCCTCTTGGCTGCACCAAGACCTGGACCTGGCTTTGCCCTCTCTTCCCCACTTTGGGATTTTTCTTGCAGAAGCTCTGCTGTGTTACCTGTTCAGTCACTGCATGGGCTGCTTCATTGGGATCGTGGCACTGATTGACAAAGTCACAAATCTCTTGACTGTTCACCATGAAGTTAATTCCATCTGTAGTGAGGACCAGGAAGCTGTCATCAGCATGATGTAGCTGCAATCAGAACCAAACGTATAGAATTACAAACTAGACTTGGCCTTAGAATAATCTTCATAATTCAGTGATTTTATCTGTTTACAGAGTAGTCATCTGTGTTTCAGAACTTATAGACAAACAGAGTGAAAACAGGCCTTCATTTAGGGCAAAAACAGCAACATTTAGCATCAATCATGGAGGACAAACCTAACATTTACTTAGTAACACCATGGAGGAAGAAGCCAGATAGCTAAATGCTGAGAGGCAGCCTAATGTAATGGCTAAGACCTCCTCGGTGTGAAGCCCATCTCTATTTTTCAGCTGGGAAAACATAGGTAAGTTGAACTGTATATGCTCAGATTTGTTTTCTCTGTGTAAAATGGGATAGGAGTGGCTATTTTGAACAGAGCCCAACACATTGTAAACTGCTATAGAAGTATTTGTTAGATGAAATGAACATAAGTGGGATACCTGTAAGACATAAAACTGTTCAATAAATTAACAATCATTTGCTGCCATTACCGGGAGCCTATCCCTATATATAATGTATTAGGTACTAGAGCAGGCTGGGAGTTATATAGGTAAAGTATCAGTTCACCACTAAGGTATATGCTGGGGGAAGTGCAGTGTAAGGGGGTAATGATTAGTAGCAAGCAGAAGATGTCCTTGAAAGAGGGATGGGGTGATTCTCTGGCTTGGTGAAAAAGGGAAGTCAGGATATCTTCCAAATGATGGTGATGCTGAATGATGAGGTGCTGGTGAGGAAGGGCAGTAAAAACAGGCTTCTAGGCAAATTCCATAGCAGGATGAAACAAAGCCAACACTTCATCATATGTAAGGCCAGGAAAGAAGTATCTTTCTTACTTTATCTGAAAAGTCTATCTTTCCTTCCATTAATCATTTCTTTTTTTTTTTTTTTTAATCATTTCTTTTTAGAAGTCATACAGGCTTCAATGAAGGCTTCCAAGAAAGCCTGCAGCTGGAGACAATCCTGTGTTCACTCCTTGCCTATGTATCAGGTGTTTGCAAGTCTTTTCTTACCTTAATCCTCTTTGTTTCAGGTTCTGCTATCACACCACTGGTTTTAAGATCCAAATCTCCGAGACTCCTTGTCATTGCAAGTCTGCCGTTCACGTGAGGCTGTCCCAAACTATTCCAAGCTACAAACCCCCCACATTTCTTAATCCTGGTCAAAAAAAGTTAAAAAAGACTATGATGTGATACCCAGAAAACCAAGGGTTAAACTTAAGCATGAAGTCAGTTTAAAATGCAAGGTTTTATTTCTATTTTGAACTATATACATATCATCCTCATAGAGCGATTAGCGGAAGTGGTACCTTTCTTTCTCGTCTTTTCTTTCTGGAGTGTGGTCGATGGTCAGCTTCATGGGTTTTCCTTTTCTACACAAAATAGCTCGGCTGTCCCCAACACTAGCTATAACCAGTTCAATACCATCTCTCAATAGGGCTACTGTTGCAGTAGTCCCAGAGGTCAGAAGCGTTGCTGCAAATGATGAAGAAGAGTACAAGTCAGTGACAATCAAATGACTGGATCTGGAATGTTTATTACAAAATAAAACACAGGCATGTTAAACTAATGCTGAAATGTATCATTCTAATTTAACTAGAGCTATGCAAATAAAATGCAAATGAACTATGGAAGTAAGAGCATGCAGAAAAAGAAGTATTTAATTCAGTAACAAGGCTCTATGCAAACAGAAAAAGCTGCTAACCTAATTTGGTAAATGCATCACTATCTCCAAATGGCTTCTATTTATATAAAGTAGAACTCAAATTTATCATTCTGACATCTCTGTGTGTACATCAGGTGTCAGGATTAAAAGTAATACATTTTAATTAGATTGGCTAATAAGGCAGAGTGATTTAGGTCTACAGAGCCCATTCAGGCAAGCCAACTTTTCTGTAATCTACGCACTCAACTTTTTTCTTCCATTTCTTACCCCCATCCTATGAAACTATTATCAATTAATAGACTAAGCAAGATATGTCAAGTGTTTCACTGGCTCTTTAAGAATTGTATTTTATATTCTTTCCTTCTATAACTGCTTTAATTTTACAAATGTTCACCAAAAAAAAAAAAAGAAATCCTAAAATGATTAAAGGTTCATATTTTTTCCTTGATTATCTTTGTCCTCCCCAGATGTAAAACAAAGTTACAGCCATCATTATATTAGGAGAAAATCTGGAGGGCAGGGAATGAAATTCATTCTAGTTTCCCATAAACTTGGTATAGTTCACACTTCTGGTTGCAGCAGGATCTGAAACAATCAGTCTGTTCCCAAATGCAGGAAAGTACTGCCAAGTGCTGCTCCTGTGGTCACGGCCTGGGCTCAGAGCATTCCAAGAATGTTAATTTCCCCTGACCAATAACAAAATTATATGTAGCTTGGCCTGAGGTCATCGCTGTGTCCTTCATCCAATTCAAAGTGCATTTTTGCATCTTTCTTTAGTTTATTCTAAATTGTCTCCCTAAAGTTCTTCACTATTTGTTGAAATTTTTGAGGGTGCATTGAGCCTTGTCAAAGAGAATACTGTGAAAGTAGACTAAAAAGTAAAGCCAATTGAAAAAATCTAAAAAGATAACAGTTAAAGCAGGTATTATCTTCAGTAACATGGTTGATTCTTTAAAGCATCTAAGTAAAATATTCAGGTGATCATCTAAAGATGATTTTGACGTCAAAGGCAGATTTAAGAAAAATGAAATGCTATTGGCTGATTGAGGCTCAGTCTTTCTTTTTAAAACAGCAGTAATGCATTTGGAAAGATATATATGTATATATTTCCCAATCAATGTATTAAAATGCCTGCTTTAATCAGAAAAGTAAAATGGGGAAAAAAAAGAATAAACCCTGCTTAATCTCCTATATTCATGCTGAATTTACTGAGAAATAGCATTTATAATTGCACTATCTTCCCATTTATCTCTTGATTTTGGAACTGCTGTGCCAAAGTAATATCACTGTGGCAATAGTAAAGTAGATTATATATTGTCATTGTACAACACAAAAGTTTCAGTGTAAGTATCAGTGATGTTTATATTACAAACGTTAAACTGTGAGTTTCATAAAACATTGTATAAGGGAATCTTTACAGTTTAACCACTGTAATCTTTTCAAATGATTAGAAGAGCCTGGTAAGAAAACATAGGCATTTACTCAGATGCTACTTGTCCAGGGAGTTTAATGTTCCTCTCCTTTGTTTAAAATGTAAGTGGCAGCTTTTTTTCCAAGTGTTTTTTAATTGTCTACCTTAAAAGAGTTAATACTTCATAAATGAAAAACTTCAAATTTAGCCATTTAGGATTATAATCCATGGCTCTGCCACCTAGATATTTAAAAGAGTTTGAGTTTTTAACCAACCCAACTTCACAGTTCCAAAATCCCAGGATTTATGGGAAAGTTTTCTAAACAGTTGATTCTGGTTTGCTAAGCATCTAAGAATATAAATATTAAATCAGCATTTAGTTTCATTTAACATTTAACATGGGAGTAAAAATTCTCACTTTTTTCCTTAACAATAAAATTATAAAACTAAGACATCTTTCAATAAGTTCTTAACACTCACTGGACATTTTCTACTGCAAGTCATCTCAACTAATGGGACAAAGAGGATGTGGGAACCTTCCAGTAGTCCAGGCTAGGAACCGCTGGACTCCTTCACCTGGGACAAAATTAAGCAGATCTCTCTTTCCACTGAAGCCCAGCATATAGTGTCCACGGGCTCCAGGTCTAGAGCTGCTGACCAGGCACAGTTCTCTGCCACAAATAACACGCACAGAGGCAAATAGGAAATTCACCCAGGAATTGTGCTCAAACATTACAAACCTGCAACACAGGGGAGGGTAGAGAAAGAGCTGCAAAATAAGGGGAAGGGTTTTTATTTTGGTGAGATTTTCAGTAGCAAATTACATAATATTCCAGGAGATGCCAAGTCAATGATTCCAAAACTCAGTTTGACCAAGTTGATGGTATTTTGTAGTTGAGTCTGTTTTCTTCATCACAGAATAACACTTCTTAGTTTTGTGTCTTCCCAAGGTAGGAAAGCCCATATACAAATGTATGTGCACCAAGACACATATGTGGTGACATACACACAGGCTCAGCCAATTAATCTTAAAGAGTAAATCAGTACCTTTACTGAGTTGAAAAAAATACACTGTAAATTTGTTTGGTATCAGTATCAGAATTGTCCCAGTAACAAAAGGGAAATCCATGGGTAGAGCACTGAATAATTTGTATCTGACAAGCATACTAGAGAGGATATAAACTACAGTATACTACCAAATTGCTAGGATTAAAATATAAATCAAAAGGAATCAAAGCACCTCCTATACCAGATATAAGGAGTAGCTTATTTGTTAATGGTAAATGCAGGGATTTTAGGATCTAGATGGTATTTCCTGAATAGAATGATTAATTTAATTGTTTAAATAAAAGCTAGCAAGGCTCTTGAGTGCTAAAAAATGTTTACAATTTTATGTAATTCATAAAATGGGAGTTTCTGCAGCTCTCTCTTTCCCCCAGTGTTGCAGGTCAATATATCAAAAGAAAAAATGATCAAGACTTTGAATGGCAACATAAAGAATCAAGCTGTACTTTTCTAAGTATAACCTCCCCCACCTAGAAATTATTCAACTGTGTCAACAATATGGATAAACAAATACAGTTTCAATATTTACCAAAATGATGTTCTAAACATGAATGAATCATAAACACTAAATCAGAGGAACGAGTTGAAGCAGTAACAGCACAATAAGAGTATCTCTCCAATGCTGTCCCTATTTTTTGCTTTTGGCTGCCTCCAACATAACAAGGGTAATCAAACACATTGCATTTCTCATACTGGTTATTTTTTAGTTTAATTCTTCCATAAAGAGATCAAATAATACGAAGAGCAGGGAAGTTTGCAACAAGACTCACAATACTGCCACCAACGTCTCCCACTCTGAACATCAGAGCATCTTCTCTCTTTGATCCATTTGTCTCTTGGGGACCTTTGTTGCTTTCAAATCTTAAGTAATCTAGAAACACTTTGAAGAGTTTATTGGATATATAGGATATCATCTAAGTTTTCTACCATCTGGTTTAAGTGACAGTTTGTCCATTAAACAATAAACTAATGGGCAGACATCATTTGAACTTACTGGCTGATTTCATTAGCTGTAAAAATACACATGACTGGTATAAAATGAATACAAAATATTCAAAGATGATGATGAAATTAGCTATTTGTAAATAAGGGTAAATTCAAAATGCATCTACAACAAATCAATAAAGATAGCCAGCAATTTCTTAAGGGCTACTTCTTGATAAATGGTATTCTGATTTTATTCTCCTCAAACTACCCTCATTTAAAACTGAAATAATAAATATTTTAAATGCTAATGAGAAAGCTTGAAGTATTTTATGCAGATATGACAGCTTTAGATGAGAGTCTTAAAAAGATGAGTATGTTTTATTGTCGCCTTATTATTTTCACTTTCTTTTGAGAAAGCTAATAGTATGACATGGGGCACTCCTCCCTACCTGAAATTCCACCATTAGTGATTCATTCCTAAGGTTTAACCAATCTCTTTTCAGGTTTCCTTACTCAAAATTCAAATCCCCCCAAAAGTGGTAACACATAAAAATATATACATTAAATAATTTAGTTAAATTGGCTGTAGGACAGTCAAGTTATAAGTTATAATTACTTTGGTGATAAAGAGTAAGCAACGGAGATTAGTTTAGTCCAAATAATTATTGAGTACTTTTCAGACTCTATGCAGAATGTTGAACACTAGAAATTCAAAAATGAATAAGCCATGGTCCCTACCCTCAAGCTGCTCACAGAAAGGGTTCAGTGAGGCCAAGTGGAGCTGATGCTAAAAGAAAAGGTGAAAGAAATTGGAGAGGGCAAACTGCACTTCTTCACAATTTTATTTAACTAGCACTGGTCCTACCCACAGCTGTGCCAAAAAGAATATTATCTACTCTTATAATACTGATACTGCTTCAGTTCTACTAAAAAGTTAAAAAAAAATTTTTAATTTAAATAATAATTCTGAAGTGGTACATGTTCTTTTTAAATCCACAAATTGAAAAGTTTAGTATATTTGATAAAATAAGCCCCAAATATCAAAAGCCAATTTTTGAAATCTTTGAAAGCCTGGCAACTGATTAAGAATAAATTTCAAAATTGTTCTCAAAATACTTATTTAAAAAAAGAAAACCACAGAGACTAATTGACCTATAAGAATACATCCAAAATAAAATTCAAGGACAATGTCATAATAGATTCTTTTTTTTCTTTTAGTAGTACGCTAACCATCATTCTGTCATGCTCCATTATACTTGTAAGCAAATTGCCATTAAATGAAAAACAAACTTTAGAATATCTTATGAAAGTTCTGAGATCATTAACTCAAAAATTATGACAGAGGAACTAAGTTTAAATGAATACATTTTCATTTAATTATTAGAAATGAAGAACTATTTTATTCATTCCTTTGCACAACTAAATTGATGTGAGAAAGGTGTCTGTAGAAAATTTCTTTTAAAATAGCAAGTTAGATCAATTCTCTCCCTAAATTCAAAATTCCCTTTAACTGCAATTTATTATTTCATAAATGAAAGGAGTCCTCTCACATTTTATACCAAATCTATCACTATTTTAAGCATTTTTATCAATTAGATCCTGCACAAAGGGCTGACTACACCCATGAAAGGTTAATGGTTTTTTATTGTTGGCCACCATTTCCAAGATACACTTGAACATTCCTTTCTGAAAACCTTGCCCAGTGAGCTCTACCTGTTTACACAACAGCTGGGGCACACCACCTGCACTACAGCCGATAAACTTCATGGTGTGAGATACAGCCGACCTGCTTATAAATGAAATAAGAGCATACCAATATTCAGAGTTACAAAAATAAAACTATAAGAAAGTGTTTTCATGTCCTCTTCACCTTCGTATGTTTTACCCATTAGGAACAAGAACAGAATCTTATGCTAAAACCTACCCTCTCTCACCTCTTATTTTCACAAGCTCAGGAGCCAGTTGGAAGGGGAAAAACGTCCAAAGGAATGAAAGAGAGAAAATGGACCTAAGTAATCTACAAATGAGAAAATAAATCCTTGAACAATGAGAGTGGACTCTAAAGCTTTTCGGAGAAGTATGACAGTGATAAAGGTCTTGAAAAAGAGGAGGAAAGTGTCTTAAGATGGCAAATGAAGCCATCCTAGAGTCATCCTAATACTCATCATTAAATATGCCCATGAGAGAGGCCACAGTGGGTGCCAGGAAAATCCCAGCCCTAACTCTCCAACTGACCTTTTATCTCTCTCTGAGTTTCAGTTCCTTATCTGTAAAATGGGGAGAATTTCCAGCCCTACACACTCCAACTGAAAATTACAAAGATAACATTGCTGTGGTGAGCTTTGACCTCCTTTAAACAAGAGGATGAACAAAAGACAGATGAATATTATTGCATGATTCATTTTAAAATCAGTTATGAGGTCTATATGCACACATTTTAATGGTTTGCTGTAGAAGCGTTAAAAAATTATGAGCAATAAATTTGGGGGCCAGCTAGCTAGAAAACATTAGCTACATTTTCATGAAATGGTTTAATAAATTTAGTCAAAATCAGAGACATTTGTCTTTCAAAATATAAAGACATCCAGTACACAAATTCTAAAATTCAGCTGTTATAGTCTTGTGTTTTACAAATAAAAACAAAAATGTCAACTAGTTACCATAGGAAAGCTGCAAGATCAAGCTTTTTTAAGAAGTGGAAGAAAAAAATATCTTCCTTCTAATTTCACAAAGTAGTGCATATTAACCATTGTCCTTTTGAGGACCAATTAGCAATTTTCTTGTCTGGACAACTACTCTCTGAGATTACCCTGTAGCAAATTTCAATAGTCGTTCATCAGATTCCTCTAAAAAACAAAAACAATAAACCCTCTCATAGTACATGCCTCTTGTTCATAAAATGAACAGATTTTTTTTAATGTTTAATCTTTTTAAAATCAAAATTCAACATCAGATCTATTTTGGAGCTTCAATTTCTAAAACAACCTCTAATATGTTTCATTTAAATGTGAGATACTACCCCTAGTTTGGATTCCAAACAACATTCAAAATGATTATTTAAAAAGTCATTTTCAATGTAAGCATCCTTACAATAAATATTAAAATTCCCACCCCTGAAAGGCTTAAATTGTTTCCTTCTTACCCCAAATTCCCAAGGACTTTAAGGAATGAGATTGTTTTACTTACCATCAGCAGATAGGTGGGCGTGCCTTGCAAAGGTTTTATCTATTTCAAGAAAAGCCAAGGTCAACACAGTTTCCAAGTTCTCCTCCTTAGGAAGCAAATCCCTTCAGGGAGAGAAAAAAAGAGGCCGATCACTTTACAATAGGTTTCCTGCCTTCCTCTTTGTCCCTCCAGCTAACAGAGTCACTCCATACAATGGACCTCCAAGGTTTGCCCTTCAGATGCTTGCGTGTGGGAGTCTTTGCAACTATACGGACCAAAGCCCACCAGGCTCCTCTGTCCATAGGATTCTCCAAGAATACTGGAGCGGGTTGCCATTTCCTCCTCCAAGGAATCTTCCTGACCCAGGGATCCAACCCACATCCCTTAAGTCTCCTGCATTGGCAGGTGGGTTCTTTACCTCTAGAGCCACCTGGGAAGCCTTTCAGATGCTTACGATCCACATATTAATAAATCAAATTGAGAAAGAATCAGGCCCAGAGATAAGTTCTAAAAATAATAAAATAAAAGCCTAAGTCTCCAGTCTAAAGATACTAATCCTCACCATCATAATCCTGAGTAGTCAAGAATTCCTTTATATTAAATTAAGCCACTGAGTTCCTTCGTGGAATAAGGCAAAATATACATAAATCAATTGATGAACAGTATGAATAACTATAGGGACTTCCCTGGTGGCTCAGATGGTTAAGCGTCTGTCTACAATGTGGGAGACCTGGGTTCGATCCCCGGGTCAGGAAGGTCCCTGGAGAAGGAAATGGCAATCCACTCCAGTATTATTGCCTGGAAAATCCAATGCACAGAGGAGCCTGGTAGGCTACAGTCCAGGGGGTCACAAAGAGTCAGACACGACTGAGCTATCTTCTTCACCATGAATAACTATGCTTGGGAAGAACAGTCACATGGTCGTAACTCTTACATGTTCTCCCCCTCTTTTAATTCTAGAAGTAGTGTGACACTCAAAAATATGTAAATATTGACTGTAGTAAATAAACTTTTTAAAGAGCTCCAAAACACCCTCATTAAAAGCATTTTCCCCATATTTTTGCCAATCATCTAAAGCTATTTTCAACAAGTATTCAAAGCTATTTATACCACTTTAAAAAATAATTACTATTTATTGAAGCACTAAGTGCCATGCACAGGGAGAAGTAAGTGCTTCTCATAGATTCTCATAGTACATGAGATCATGTACTTTATTATGTGAATTCCCTTGAAATGATCACAAGTGCTGTAGATTCTGGTCAACGCTCTCACCAAGAGAGTGGTTAAAACATACACATTTCTGAAATGGTAATACTCATCAGCAATTAATGGCATGCTTGAGCTACTGCTTGTTCATAAACAATAGTATGAAAGCAATCAAATAACTACCTTAACAGTGGCTGTCTCAGCCAAAAGGTGAAAGTTTAAACAGGAAGGATTAGGCAAACTGCAAAGAGTGAAAATCATTGTATCATTGTACGTACAGGATGCATTTCTCCATGTGGGTATGACAGAAATCGGCCGCTGCAGGTCCACCGTGGCCATCATACACCGCAAAGTATAGGACCTCATTGGTCAGCTGAGCAAAGCCAAACCGGTCTTCATTCTCTTTCCGTTTGCCAATCTGTGATGCGCTGCCCACGTTCTGCAAGCTGACTTTGGGAATTGGCTTGCCATACTTAATGCTGGGTGGCAACAGAATTGGCTCCTCCAGGCGGTTATCCCAGATGCCAAAATTATCCCAGGTAGCTGGTCGGCCACTACCATCAGGATCAAAGCGAGACCATCTCGGCTCTGAAGTGGAGCTGTGGCACGTGGGCGTCACCCACCTGTCATCCTGCAGACTGCGGGCTCTGAGCAGCACTCTCCTTCTCACCTGGTTCCCACCACTTCTTACCAAAGTAAGTAAGGCAGCTGTTGACATAACTCCAGAGGGCTCGGGAATGAGAGAAAGGTCAATGGAACAATAATGGGATGCCTTCCAGAAAAATGATGCAACTGAGTAGAAAGAGAGACAGAGACACTCCATCAGTAATTTCAAATACAATTGATATATCATTAGATATTACCAAGAATGAAGTCTGTAAAGAAAGTGGCACTTAACAGCCTACTCCTGAGAATAGTGGTTCAAAAATGAATCGATTTACCTACCCCACCCACTCACAATGTTTTAATTCTATAAAAACTTGACAGTGTGCACAGATCACATAGAAGAAGTGCTTCTACATCTTTAACCTACAATCACCTGGGGATCTGGTTAAAATGTAGATTCTGATTCAGTCTGCCGGGTGGTGCCTGAGATGCTGTATTTCAGACCACCTCCCTGGTGATGCCGAGCTGCAGTTCTGGCAGGCCCACACTTTTGATTAGGGAGAATACAGAAAACAGGTGTAAATAAATAGTCTTCCCTTCATCAACTTCATTGCTCTGAAGAAAAGGCGGAGCAAATATTAACAATAACAAAGTCTCTTACAAGAGTAGAAATTAGAAAAAAAATAACTGGTTATTAGAATATTTACTGTCGTGGGAGTGTGTAATTTCCTCAGTTCTGTCTCATCATAACAAAAAATTGAAGCCATGGACATTAAAGCCCTCGGACAGACCGTGTCTCAGCTCTTGGGACAGATCAGTGTTAACAGCTCTCGGACAGATCAGTGTTACAGCTCTGTGTTACAGCTCAGTTTTATTTAGAAAATAAAAGAAAATACATCCTAGAGGCATGAGGGCATGCCGACCCAAAAGATGCAAAGAGAAGAGAGAGAGAGAGACCCCCAGCCCTGTAGGCTCCTCTTTTTATATGTTTTTTCTCCTCCCCCCAGGGCTGCCCTATGTAAATTGGGCTAGCCAGAAGTGCTGTTTGTTCTACCTGAGGTCCTCACTCCAGTCCTCGGACCTTCCTTTGTTCTACTTTCCGGGCTTTTCCCTTCCTTGTCTTTTAGTCACCACCAATCTGGACTCCTTTTTACCTATTCTAACTACCTAACATTATGATAGTTCTGTACTCAGAGAGTGCCCAAGTTTTAGCATAGATACAATCTAGGATATCAGTTCTGTTTGTTTTAAGGTTTCTCAACTTATTGAACTTTACATATTCTATTACTCTGGTTAATATAAACTGGCTCATGCAAACACCCACCAGAGGCACAAAGAAAAAGTAACTCTGATGTGTGTGATCTCAGAGATTAGGGGAAACTGCATTTATGACAAGCAGTCTTTTTATGAGCCACCGATCTATGCATTTACATTAACATCTGAGGCTCATCCGAATGTCTCCCCTGGCTGTTGGCTGGGGGAATTCCTATACCCCTGCAGGAAGGACTGTGTTGCTGGCAGTTTGCATACAAGTAAGGTTTAAGCAGAAATTCATCTCCAAAGTATTTCATTCTATTACTTTATGAATTAAAAACCAACTTGAAAAAATAGGATAATATCAACATTTGATAATGCCAGTGGAGGGTATACAGGTGTTATATTATTCTTAATTGTATGTTTGAATTATCTCTCTATAAGAAATAAATTTGAAAAAAATGTATCTCCCCAAAAGGCACAATCACACACACAATAAAAGCCCAGCTTGAGTGCATCTATAAGAAAATGTATTACAGATTTTAAACAATCATTTTCAAACAAATTTTTGGAAATCAATCTAGTTATGTATAGGAAGAACCATTAGTCCTTTCAGTAAGTAAATAGAAGTAGAAGGAAAGGATGAGGTTCCAAAGAATGCCATTGTAAATCTAAGCAATGGAAGACATATGAGCGCAGCCTTCTAAGAATTTAGAATGAAGATGGCCTCCCAAATAATTAACAGGTCATGAAAGACTTAGGAGGCTGCTCCTTCTTGGCCTTTTAGTTAACATCATGTATTAAAGTCTGAAACTCACTTCTTTTGCATTATTGGGGGTAGAGGAGACACAGTACCTCTTTATCAAGTATCAAAGAGAAACAATGCATTCCATTACCAAAATAAAAAGAAAAGTTTATTCCTTTGGTTCTGTTTGAAGGTTGTATTTTATTCCAAAACAAAAACTGTGTCAAATAAAGGTGAACTTGTAGAGAACTTTCAAAAGTGTAATACCATCTTGCAAGTAAGAGAACTAAGTACTAATTCTTGATGGAGATAATTCACAAAGCAGCTTTGCATTATAGGAAAAATAAAACTTTAAATGTTTATCAGAAAACATTCACATTTGAAGAGTACACCAGAAATTAGCAAAGTACTATTATTCTCTTGGCTTCAATCTGAAAGCATGTATACCATACTCAGCCTTGGGTCATTTTGCAGTCACACATGTACTTTAAACAAGAGTTCTAGAATTACAAACTAATAAATACTGAATAGTTTCCCTGCAGCTCTTCTAGGATACTCTTGTCATTTCTCACTCTCTCCTCCGAATGAACAGAGCTGCATTCACATGAGGCAATATGCATCTACTGTAAACATTACTTAAGAATGAAAAATGCAGGTTGAGCAGTTTCTTTAAGCCTACATAAACTAAAATCAGTCCTCAACTTGTCCTCCTTCCTCATTCCTTATCTGCACAATCATCTCAGAAAGTAAGCAGAATAGTCACAGGAAAATATTTACTTTAAGGCATATTATCGGCTATTGGCATACATGAAGCATAACCCAGTTCACCAGTTTACAAAACTAGGTCAGCATCATTTATGCAAGCAAGGGAGTGTCTAAAGAAGTGGTTCCATCTCCTTTGTAAACGAAATTATACTAATCTCCATGTTCCCAAGGAAACAGTTCAAAGAGGACTTTGTTCCCAAGCTAATTAATAACTCTGAATTAAACTTACACATCAAGAAGTTTCCTTCAGAGCTTCAAACTACCAATCAGCCGCTATTGCCACTCCCCTCCCCTAGCTCTCCAGATGCCCATGGAAATGATTAGACACTGATTAGCAGGAAGAATTTATAATGTGGGGGGAAAAACAAAAGTCTTAAAAAAAAATCAGTGTTCTTTATAACAGAAAGAGCTGAGAACAAATTGATAAATACCTAAAAAATCTTTTATTGTCAGTTGAAGAATTAAAAATTGGCATGTGTTTATCTTTCTGCAAGCCAAAAATAGTTATTCAGGAACCCTTTATGTCAGTCTCTCAATCAGAGATCAAACCTAGCTTATTTTCCTTTTAACAGTTATATTCAATCTTTGAAAGTCAAAGTAACCCAAAAGAGTCAAAGGGCACAAGTAATTCTGCTTGAAAGCCATTTGAAGACATAAAATGTCAAAGCAAAATTTAAATGAACTAAGAGCCCAAGAACACATTACGTGACACACCATATTCTACTAGCAAAAATACTTTCCTTTTTCACATTAATTTGTGTGACCAGGCCTTCATCTTCCTCTGACTCAATGCTTTGGTTAATCTGATTAAAGTATCAGATTCTGACACAGAACTCTATTGAACAAAGTTGACTCCTGATTTAATAATATTGACTAGCAGGGGGGATTCTCAGAAAAGAGGGTTAAATGAAATAAGTTGAGAGTCCGCAAGAGTAGACATTGAGATTCCACAAAAGAGTGCTGGTTAAAAAGCCACAGCCTGAGTGTAGGAAATCTCAAGTGAAAAGCATCAGGAAAAGGAAAAAATGCATTTGGTAAACTTCTGAGGTATACACTTCGTTTAAAAATAATAGCAGTAGGAGATCCAACCAGTCCATCCTAAAGGAGATCAGTCCTGGGTGTTCACTGGAAGGACTGATGCTGAAGCTGAAACTCCAATACTTTGGCCACCTCATGCGAAGAGTTGACTCATTGGAAAAGACTCTGATGCTGGGAGTGATTGGGGGCAGGAGGAGAAGGAGATGACAGAGGATAAGATGGCTAGATGGCGTCACCGACTCAATGGACATGAGTTTGGGTAAACTCCGGGAGCTGGTGAGGGACAGGGAGGCCTGGCGTGCTGCGATTCATGGGGTCGCAAAGAACTGGACACGACTGAGCGACTTAACGGAACTGAACTGAGTGGTGAAGAAAAGCCACATATACCACTACAAGACTGCTATGCCAATTTTATACTTTCATCTTATTCCAATTTTATAATCCTGCAATGATTTAAATACCTCAGAGCTGGCCAAATGTATTTTTGGAATAGGGAGGTATTCACGGTCCCTGGCAGGAGGGTGCACTTGGGATGTGAGTTAAACTGCTCTTGACTGCTGAAAGCAGGTCAAAAGGGCAGTTTATTGATGTCATATTAAGCACATGCCAAAATTACTCAGGAGTTCTAAGGATCAGTACTGCTCAAACCTGCTTAGCTTTATATTTCTAGCAAAAATGTTTAAGAATGTATTCATATCTGCCCATTATAAAGTGGCACTCATGTATCTTCATTATCAACAACTTCCACAATGGAAACACAGGTAATTTTAATATTCTTAGAATGTTTCTTTAATGACTCTACCAAAAAAAACAACCAATTTATCACAATAAATTCAAATATTATAGAAGCCTCCAGAATGTATCTCAGGAAATTTGGACTCCAGTATCCTCTTTATCAGTACCCTGCTAGGAGGAAGGGAAAGAAAATGTACTAGTCTAAATGAAGGAAAAAACAAAACCAACAAAAGAAACCCCGAATGACTCCCCTTATGTTTGACCTGAACATATGTTTAGATGTGCAAACTGAGAAAAGAACAAGGGAGCAATGAAAAGTATTCATTATTCTAATTCCATAAATATTTTTTAAAACATTTCAGTTAACATGGATACAACTCACAGAACCATGTTCCAAACCTTCATTTAAGAAGAATTTTCCAGAACAACTAAGTATAAGGTGTGTATTTTTCATTTCCTCTATAGTACCTAATACAATGTTGACATCTACACATTAAATTTTCAGTAAATTTAATTTTTTTTTAAAAAAAGGAGAATTTTCCTTTACATTCTATGCCACATCACTAACATCTCTCCCCTCTTCCTTCCTCTTCTCTTAAGACTCGAGTCAAGTAGGTGCTTGAGTTGGTGGTCAATAGAAAGTGACTAAGGTTGCAAGAAAAAAAATCTTGAAAAATTATAACTGATATATTTTATTACACAGTGGAGTATTTTTTTCCTAGGCTAAGACACCACTGTTATCTTTCAAGACCATTACAATCTGTCACCTTAGTTACTCATTCTGAAACCGCGGACAACCTCATTCTTTCCTCCGCACAGGCGAAGGGGGTGCAAAAGACTGAAGAGGCCTTGCTGCACATTTCCAGACTGAAGCTCAGAAAGGCCGGTGGAACTTTAGAGACTCCAAATTCCCTGGCTATTGCCACCCGGAGCCTCGTCTTTGTCACCTCCCGTGAAATCTCTAATCTACAGAAAGCGGCTGCTAAAAAAGACATCAAGGGCCAGAAGGCCTTGAGATTACAATGCTCTTTTGGCAAAGCAAAACCCACGTCCTCAGATCGACACCAACCAGGGCTCTGCATCTTTCTCTGCTCCGATCCCCTGAAAAGCTCACCCTTGGACAGTTTGGGATCCTGGGCTTGGCTGGCTGGCCGTGACAGATGAATGACCAGGGCGAAACACGGCACGAAACACACCCTCCGGCCGGCGCAGCCCGCGGGCACTGCAGATGGCTGGGTTCCCTCCAGCACTTTCCGCCGCCTTGTCTCCGCCTCTCAACCACCCTCGCTGCGTACAGATTCCGGGTGTCGCCACGTCTCCCTCAGCCCGACCGGCGCTGCACCGGCGAGGAGGCGCTGACACTCGCAGCATCCTCCGGCCCGCAGGTTGAGGCGGGGCGGGGGCCGACTCGAGGCTTCGCTGAAGGGAAGCGCGGGCTGGGAGCCCCTTCCTTCCCTCTATCAGTTCAATTCAGTCGCTCAGTCGTGTCTGACTCTGCGACCCTATGGACTGCAGCACGCCAGCCGTCGTTCCTTCCAAGTTCCATTCCCTCTTTCCATCTCGGTCCAGCACATTCACCGGCAGGAGCCTCCAGCCTTCCGGCCAAGTTCAGGCGGAACGTAAAATCTCCGCAGAAAATGCCAGCAGCGGGTGGCTCAGCCGAGGTGGGCCCCGCCCCGACATGCTGCTCCAGACCTCGAAACGGAAGAAAGCTGTGCACAGCGAACCCAGACAGTGACCGCTGGGCATGCACTGAAGGGGCTGGAGAAATTAAACCGACATTTCCCCTCCTCTCCCTGGAGAACCCGTTTACTCTCCATTCCGCGGATGGGGAGCAATGGGACATGCCCCCTCCTGTAAATAATACTATAAACGGTTAACATAAATGAAGTGCACTCTCCAACCTCTTACCTCGTGATGGCAATATCCCTGGAAAATGTTCAATTAGCTAATGGAGGGCGGGAGAGGAGTTTTCTGTAAATAAGACTGCCTTCTCCGATGTTTTCAATCTCTGAAGCAAGCAGTTAGAACAGCCACTGGCTCAATCTGCTGGAAATTCTTGAGAATTTTTCGCCCGCAGTAGACCAAGTAGAGAGGGGGGAAGTCTGTTCCCGCTGACTGACGGCAGCTCCAACCAACCCACGCTTCACGAGGCGGCGCGCCCGCGGCCCGGCCCTTATTCGCAGCCAATCACAGGTTCCGACAGGACCGTGCCTCCCCGCTAGAACAGTTTGACTTGGCTGACTTGCAGCAGCTCACAGCAGAGCGACGTCGACTTGGGCCAGTCGTGGCTTGTGGGGATGCCCGCCCTCCCGAAGGCCGTGGCGCGCAAACCAACGAGGGAACGCCTCAGCAGTAGACGAGAAATTTGGTACCTCGCCATAGGATTGAAGAGAGGTGGTGTTGTGTCGATTGGGACAATAGAGCGGTAGTTATGACAACTAGGAGCAAGAACGGAATGCCAGCACTTAGCACTTTGCAGGGCAAAGGTATTGAAAGGCATCAGGTTTCATTGCTATTCTTTGAAACATTCACAGTAAACCGTTCTTCCTGACTGAGCAGGCAGGCATCTCATGATCCCTTGAGAATGTTTTTTGGTTTTTTTACTTTTTTTTTTTTTTTTGGCTGCGCCCCACAGGTTGTGAGATCTTGGTTCCCTGACCACGGGTGGAACCCCTTGTCCCCAATAGTGGAGCGATAGTCCTAACCACTGAACCGCCAGGAAATTCTCATTGAGAATGTTGATTCTTTCATTTGACAAGTATAGGCATTGATATTTGTTTAGGGAGGACCTTTGAATACCTGGCACTGGGATATAATCTTGAAGCAAATAGACATGATAGTCGCCTTCATAAAGCTGCCAGTCTAATTGAGGAGGAAGAGGGAGAAGACAAACAGGTAAACAAGCCAATAAAATAATAACAAATTATCACAAGGAATGAAATAGACAAGGTGTGGGTATAGAGAATAATTGGAGGTTGAAGTTAGATAGGGAGGGAGTAAGAACTTTATTACATTTAAAGGAAAAGTGAGAAGATCAGTCCAGCCATGGAACCTGGAAAGAGATGACTGTTCTGGGCAGAAAAGACACAGAGCAAACGTCCTGAGGTGGGACAGCTTGACATTTTGGGAGAACAGAAAGAAGGCTAGTGTGGCTCTAGTTTAGAGGGAGAGCGAGAGCAGCATGACAGAAGGAGAGAGGTAGACAGAGGCCTGCTGATGTAACCAAGACTTGGAGTTTCCTTTATATTTTAAATTTAATGAGACTCTATTGAGGCATTTTAGGAAAAGAAGCAAAAGAATCTGGTTTAGACTGTAAATCATTTTGGTTAATGTGCAGAGAACAGGCAGAATAGGGTATTGGGAGACTGGTTAGGAGACTAAATCAGAAGAGCTTCAAGGGGGGAGATGACCTGGTTTATTGCAGCCATGAAATTAAAGGACGCTTACTCCTTGGAAGGAAAGTTATGACCAATCTAGATAGCATATTCAAAAGCAGAGACATTACTTTGTCAACAAAGGTCCGTTGGACTTCCTGATGTTCCAGCTGGTTTTAGAAAAGGCAGAGGAACAAGAGATCAAATTGCCAACATCCGCTGGATCATAGAAAAAGCAAGAGAGTTCCAGAAAAACATCTATTTCTGTTTTATTGACTATGCCAAAGCCTTTGACTGTGTGGATCACAATAAACTGTGGAAAATTCTGAAAGAGATGGGAATACCAGACCACCTGACCTGCCTCTTGAGAAATTTGTATGCAGGTCAGGAAGCAACAGTTAGAACTGGACATGGAACAACAGACTGGTTCCAAATAGGAAAAGGAGTTCGTCAAGGCTGTATACTGTCACCCTGTTTATTTAACTTATATGCAGAGTACATCATGAGAAACGCTGGACTGGAAGAAACACAAGCTGGAATCAAGATTGCCGGGAGAAATATCAATAACCTCAGATATGCAGATGATACCACCCTTATGGCAGAAAGTGAAGAGGAACTCAAAAGCCTCTTGATGAAAGTGAAAGAGGAGAGTGAAAAAGTTGGCTTAAAGCTCAACATTCAGAAAACGAAGATCATGGCATCCAGTCCCATCACTTCATGGGAAATAGATGGGGAAACAGTGGAAACAGTGTCAGACTTTATTTTTCTAGGCTCCAAAATCACTGCAGATGGTGACTGCAGCCATGAAATTAAAAGACACTTACTCCTTGGAAGGAAAGTTATGACCAACCTAGATAGCATATTCTAAAGCAGAGACATTACTTTGTCACAAAGGTTCGTCTAGTCAAGGCTATGGTTTTTCCTGTGGTCATGTATGGATGTGAGAGTTGGACTGTGAAGAAGGCTGAGCACCGAAGAATTGATGCTTTTGAACTGTGGTGTTGGAGAAGACTCTTGAGAGTCCCTTGGACTGCAAGGAGATCCAACCAGTCCATTGTGAAGGAGATCAGCCCTGGGATTTCTTTGGAAGGAATGATGCTAAAGCTGAAACTCCAGTACTTTGGCCACCTCATGTGAAGAGTTGACTCATTGGAAAAGACTCTAATGCTGGGAGGGATTGGGGGCAGGAGAAGAAGGGGACGACAGAGGATGAGATGGCTAGATGGCATTACTGACTCAATGGACGTGAGTCTGAGTGAACTCTGGGAGTTGGTGATGGACAGGGAGGCCTGGAGTGCTGCGATTCATGGGGTCGCAAAGAGTTGGACACGACTGAGTGACTGAACTGAACTGAACTGTTGGAGAAGACTCTTGAGAGTCCCTTGGACTGCAAGGAGCTCCAACCAGTCCATTCTAAAGGAGATCAGTCCTGAGTGTTATTTGGAAGGACTGATGCTAAAACTGAAACTCCAATACTTTGGCCACCTCATGCGAAGAGTTGACTCGTTGGAAAAGACTCTGATGCTGGGATGGATTGGGGGCAGGAGGAGAAGGGGACGACAGAGGATGAGATGGCTGGATGGTGTCACCGACTCAATGGACATGAGTTTGGGTGAACTCTGGGAGTTGGTGATGGACAGGGAGGCCTGGTGTACTGCAGTTCATGGGGTGGCAAAGAGTCAGACACGACTGAGTGACTGAACTGAAACCTATGGTGATTCCACTGGAGGTAAAGAAAAGCTGAGAGACTGAAGATTTTAAAGATAAATTATTATTATTAGCTACATCTTTTTACTGTGATAGACTGTAAACCACAGTCATATTGTTTTAATGTATTGGGTAGCCCGGTCCCAGGACAACTGTTTTGAATCCAATTCATTGAGTATTCTCTTTAGAGAGTGATTCTGTTTTCATGGGCTACATGCAGTTTTCTTTTTTAAAACCTTTTATTGCCATCAGGGAAGGCAATCTTATTTACAGAAAGCCCCTCTCCCACCATGTTCGTATGTATATCCATATATCCAGACATATATCTTAAGAGTATATGTACGCTAAGTCGCTCAGTCGTGTCCAACTCTTTGTGACCCCATGAACTGAAGCCCTAGGCCACCAGTCTCCTCTGTCCAGGGATTTCCCAGGCAAGAATACTGGAGTAGATTACCATGCCCTTCTCTAGGGGCTCTTCCTGACCCAGGGATCAAACTCTCATCTCTTACATCTTCTGCATTGGCAGGTGGGTTCTTTACCACTAGGGCCAGCTGAGAAGTCTCTAAGTGTATACAGCTCAGTGAATTTTCACAATCTGAACACACCTGTGTAGCCACTACCCAGATCAAGAAACAAAACCTTATTTCCATCAAGGGACTCTGTCATACTGCCTTCCAGTCATTGCCTATCCTGACTTCCAACACCATAGATTAGTTTTGCCTCTTTTTGGACTAGATATATATAGAATCATAAAGTATGCATTCTTTCGTGCTTGACTTCTTTACTCAACTTTATGAGATCTTTCCATATAGTTGTCGATTATTGATGTTATTTCATTCTATAAGTGTACCTTTGAATTTACCTTTCTGATGGATGTTAGGGTAGGTTTCAGTTTGGAGCTATTATAGATAGTGTTACTATAAACATACTAGTACATATCTTTTGGCCTTTTCTTTTGATGGAACATTTTGGTGGCTGAGTTTTAAATACAATTAAGTTATTTTTGAATCTGTTCATCAGTAACGTAGTACTATATATTTCAATATCTCAAACATATAAACACCAGATTATGAAGGACTTTGCTCTCACAAATGTGAAAACTTTTGGCAACAAGAACTGCTGATGTGAGAAATTTTAAGTTTGGAAGTCTAAAACATCTGGAATTACATTTGCCATTTTGACCTTCTTTTTAAGCAGTCACAAACTACATGTCCAGGATTTGAGAACATCATGACTTTGCTACATCTTTTTACTGTAATGGACTGTAAACCACAGTCATATGATAAGCAAGGTCAGTTAGGCTGTCCTGAAGAATGTGCAAATGTTTGGTACTAACACAGTCCTTGGCCTTGTATTTGAAAATCATATCATTCTTTATCCTACCACAGTTGTTTAGGAACAAAGCCAGCAATTTACTTCTTTTGAATTATATATTTCTGCTTTTTGACTCTCTGAAGCATGGGAAGAGAGCCAGTCTCAGAGATAACTATTATCAGCTGAGAGACTCTTCTGCATAACAAGACAACACTTATTTACTGGACATTCCTACTCTCATATTCCTGTAACTTGTCTTCTCCACCCAGAAACCCCTTTTCCTTTGTTTTGTCTAAAATAGTACATAAACCTCAGTCATTTGGTCTCCTAGCATCTTATTTCTTTATGAAATTTCCACGCATACTTACATAATTAAAACTGTCTTTTCTCTTGCTGATTTGTTTTTGTCAGTTTAATTTCCAGGGTCCCTAGGCAGAGAACCTAAGAAGGTAAAGGGAAACATTTTTTTCTTTTGCTGCATTAGAATTGGCAATTCTCCAAGTAAGAATATGTGCTACTTTTGGCCTCATGCCTAAAGTATGGGATATTAGGCTATATTTTCCCACAGTTCAGGCAGTTCTATCCAGAAATGCTAGCCCAGCTGTCCTTTCTGCGTGTCACCAGAATAACTGTCAAAGCACTGACTCAAAGAAATTTTACATCTTGTCTTTGAACCCTATTAAAACTTTGTAGTGGTGATTTTATTTTAGAATATAATTGTTTCTCTTTTTCCACAAACAGGGAATAAATAAGCTTCACTCAGTACCAGTGTTATAGAGATCTGAATTCTCTTTCCATTTCTACCTCTGACTTTTCTATTTGACCTTTCAAAAGTGTGTTAGTCACTCAGTTGTGTCTGATTTTTTGTGTCCCCATAGACTGTATGTAGCCTCTGTCTGTAGAATTCTCCAGGCAAATATTCAAATATTCAGTTAAATATTTGAATAAGGGGTTCTACAAGTGATTGTATATCTCAATATACATCACTCTCATATAGAACTGTTGTGAGGAAAACTGCATTTTATAAATGTAGAAAAGGTTATAAACAAAATTGCATTTTGTTACTTAAATTGCAAAAGCTCAAAATCAAGGAAATGAAATGTGATAGTCATTAACAATATTTGCAAATATGTCCTGGTCTCCACTTCCCAGGCAATTTCTATTCCCTTTGTGGGTGATGCTATGGGAAGACGGGGTACCTGTGACTAGTTTAGGTCAATGAGTTGTGAGTGGAGGTGACTCCACTCACAGCATTTAATGTCCTTCTGCAAGATCCTTCAAGGCTTATTTCCCTCTGCCATTACAACCAACAAGTTTCAGATTGTGTCTGCATCTTCAATTTGGGTCCCTGAGTAACTATGAAGAACAGAATCCTGCTGCCAACCCATCATACCCAGATAGCCTGAGCGAGAAACAAACCTTTGTTGTTTTTGAAACCATTGGGTGTCATTTTGGGTGCTCCCCAAGAGGTCCAGTACCACAGACCTTTAGGTCTCCTCACAGAAAAGAATTTAGCAAGAGGCAAAGTGATAGATAAGAAATGATTTACTAGAATAGGACGCTTGTGAGGCTAAGAAGCATGCAGGCACGGGGGTACCATGCCCAGAGAACTTACTGGGCTACAGTTGTACAATCAAAGGAACAGTAGGGTGGGGGTGGGGGGGGCAGAATTTCTTTGTCTTTCTTGAGTAGACATCATGCTTCCATCATCAGTTCCTCCTCCAGGTTGAGCAGGGGAGTTTTCTTGTCCCTATGTAATCAAGCTAGGTCCACAAATTACTATTTTTTTATGTGTGCAGAAAGCATGTCCTAGGGATCATTAACTCACTGAGCTCAATGATCAGGATATGGGTCTCATGCCACCATTGTTTCATTGTTTTGGGGCATGTCTCATGTTTCTGTTGCATGATTTTGTTCCTAAGCTAGATTGCTTGGTTTTGTGGTTAAGCAAACCTACTTTTCTGGAGTATCATTAATTTACAGAGGTCTCTCATACTTTTTCTACTTACAATCCCCTAGTGGGATTAACTATTTAATCACCTGTTTTGTCCCTTCATTCTGTCCCTATCATTTTGAACCAATGATATTGTTTGTTACTGCATCTTGAATCAACTTAATCTAGCCTATCCTGACTCATACAAGTAGCTCCAACAATGTCATTTGGCTGAGTTTTTCTTGGGGCAATTTTAGTCAAAAAGAAATTTTCATTTAGTTTTTCAGTAACTTTTCATGAAGTTCCTATGGGGTTTACAGCAGTGAACGAACAATATAAATGTCTCTGTTCTCATGAAAATTGGAAGAGGGCAAAGGAGACATTAGGCATATATCTAAGTATGATGAATGCTGTAATTGGAAAAGTATGGCTTTCTCTAAGTATTATTCTTAGAGTGCTGTGGTTCCTTTTCCCTTTTCTGTCTCTCTTTTAAATTAGAGATTATTCAGTCACTGAATATTATGCAAGGCTACCTAGAAAAGAATGAGAAAGGAAAAAAAAAACAAGTTTCTAACTCTTGAGAAGTATCTTGGAATCATAGAAATGTACCTTGTCCAGTCTGGAACTTAGATTCCAACATTGCTTTTGAACAGTGGGCAGCCTCAGACAAGTAGCAAGCTTTGCTGTGTAAAAGATGTAAAACAGATCAGATGTAAAACAGCACTAAATATAACCTCCTCTGGCCAGACTTTCATAATTACTACAATAATTAAATTAAGCAGAGAATTAAGTGTCCCATAAAAAAGAAACAGTGTTATTATTCTTTGAAGATTTTACTTGAAATGCATTGGATGAGGCTATAAAGAACCAATTAAAAAAAAAAAAAAGATTTGGTCTGCCTGTAAAGCAACAGATAAACAAATTAAAATTAAAATTGTACCCTTCCAGCTGTGGGAAATTTCACAGAATGACACAGTAGAATTACACCTTCAAGAATCTAAACTCAGTGTTCATTGCCAAGTAATATCTGCTAATGTTGTGCTATTAGGATATGGTTGAAACATGCCAAAAATTTCCTTGTAATCTTCACAAGAAATATTCAATACTTTTCTTGTCAGTAGAATGAAATGAATGTACAAATACCTAGTTTTATACAAGTGGATAAACAAAAAAATGCATGCAGCATTAAAAACTGCCATTGTCTGTGAGATCTGTAATTTCAAAAGTGTGTATACTTATAACTTGTTGGAAATACCTAATGTTCTGAACTCATTCCTCTTTTCTAAGTCTCATTTAGATTAGAGTTCAGAATCTCAAGGTAATGTTATAAGAGATGATGAAAGGCACATTTGTCACTGGTTGTCAGGCAACCTAAAGCATGAGTTATTGGCCTGTACAAACACATCTCCTTATTAGGCACACAGAGTGGGTGTAGGTGCTGAACTGCTTTTCTATTGGTTAGTTTCCTTTCCAATGGCAGAAGAGAAAGTATTTTTCTCCAAGTTAATTAGCATATTCTGGGAGAGATTGTGTTTCTTTCCCTGGTAGTGTTAAATATAGACTTGAAAACCAGCCTTTAGCATTTGTCATTTAAAAGTTACTTTAACTTTGGGTGTTCTATATTTTTATGTACAAAAATACTTCAGAAAAGCTTTTGAAAATTCAAATAATAGCTCACAATGATTATGCTATAAGAAGTTAGCTAGAGAGAAAGATTGGTTTTCTTGAGGATGCTTTTATATAAAGAAAATAATAATTGACTATCTTCCCAGATTGAAACAAGGAAAAATAACTCCAGGTCTGAAAGGACAACAGAAATAGTGTTCCTGATCCTCACCCCACCTTTACATAGACCACAAGGAATAGTCAGAAAACTGGGAAGAGGGCAGAGTTATAGCAAAGGAACAAAGGGGAAGGGACCAAGACAGGGATATCAGTCTGCCCACATGAGGGACAGCCAGATGGCCTGAAATGTGACCCAATGAAAACAGTATGGAAACAGATGCTTAGTGCTCTTTGAACTGTATGTAACTGCATAGTGCAAGCTTACAGAATATTTCCTACATGTTTTCTCATTCTCTGGTTTCTGCCTCCTCCTATTTCATCCTACACCCACTGATACTATTTTGCATCATATAGCAGTGTTTCACAAAGCTTCAGTAGCGCCCTATTTCCAATAGTGTTAAATTTATAAAAGAAAGCCTAAGCTTCTACAGCTGGTATTCACAGTTTTCTATGGGCTGCTGCTACCCTTCAACAACCTTCTGACCCACTACTTTCCTAAACAGACACTAACTCCACCCAAACACGTCATTTACTATGCCTGCTGTGAGGGTTCTGGCTCGCTTGCTCCCTAGCCTCTGCTCAAGGCAAATCTTAATTTTCTCCTCTTAGTTTTCTTAAACCTTCAGAAATGGAAGGATCAAAGTGAAAGTTTGCCTTGTGATTAATGACAGCTTGTGCTGTTAGAGAAGAACCAGAATAGAGTATCACTTTATGCTGCAAACCATAATGGTCGACACCTGCAAACCAGATGGTCGACACTAAAATCAGATTGATTATATTCTTTGCAGCCAAAGATGGAGAAGCTCTATACAGTCAGCAAAAACAAGACCAGGAGCTGACTGTGGCTTGGATCATGAACTCCTTATTGCCAAATTCAGACTGAAATTGAACAAAGTGGAGAAAACCACTAGACCATTCAGGCATGACCTAAATCAAATCCCTTATATACGGTGGAAGTGAGAAATAGATTTAAGGGACTAGATCTGATAGACAGAGTGCCTGATGAACTATGGATGGAGGTTCATGACATTGTACAGGAGACAGGAATCAAGACCATCCCCAAGAGAAGGAAATGCAAAAAAAGCAAAATGGCTGTCTGAGGAGGCCTTACATATAGATGTGAAAAGACGGGAAGCGAAAAGCAAAGGAGAAAAGGAAAGATATACCCATTTGAATGCAGAATTCCAAAGAATAGCAAGGAGAGATAAGAAAGCCTTCCTCAGCAATCAGTGCAAAGAAATAGGGGAAAACAATAGAATGGTAAAGACTAGAGATCTCTTCAAGAAAATCAGAGATACCCAGGGAACATTTCATGCAAAGATGGGCTCAATAAAGGACAGAAATGGTATGGACCTAACAGAAACAGAAGATATCAAGAAGAGGTGGCAAGAATACACAGAAGAACTGTACAAAAAAGATCTTCAAGACCCAGATAATCACAATGGTATGATCACTCACCTAGAGCTAGACAACCTGGAATGTGAAGTCAAGTATGCCTTAGGAAGCATCACTATGAACAAAGCTAGTGGAGGTGATGGAATTCCAATTGAGCTATTTCAAGTCCTGAAAGATGATGCTGTGAAAGTGCTGCACTCAATATGCCAGCACATTTGGAAAACTCAGCAGTGGCCACAGGACTGGAAAAGGTCAGTTTTCATTCCAATCCCAAAGAAAGGCAATGCCAAAGAATGCTCAAACTACCACACAATTGCACTCATCTCACACACTAGTAAAGTAATGCTCAAAATTATCCAAGCCAGGCTTCAACAATACGTGAACTGTGAACTTCCAGATGTTCAAGTTGGTTTTAGAAAAGGCAGAGGAACCAGAGATCAAGTTGCCAACATCTGCTGGATCATCAAAAAAGCAAGAGAGTTCCAGAAAAACACCTATTTCTGCTTTATTGACTATACCAAAGCCTTTGACTGTGTGGATCACAATAAACTGTGGAAAATTCTGAAAGAGATGGCATATCAGACCACCTGATCTGCCTCTTGAGAAATCTGTATGCAGGTCAGGAAGCAACAGTTAGAACTGGACATGGAACAACAGACTGGTTCCAAATAGGAAAAGGAGTACGTCAAGGCTGTATATTGTCACCTTGCTTATTTAACTTATATGCAGAGTACATCATGAGAAATGGGCTGAAAAGCACAAGCTGGAATCAAAATTGCCGGGAGAAATACCAATAACCTCAGATATGCAGATGTCACCACCCTTACGGCAGAAAGTGAAGAGGAACTAAAAAGCCTCTTGATGAAAGTGAAAGAGGAGACTGAAAAAGTTGGTTTAAAGCTCAACATTCAGAAATCTAAGATCATGGCATCTGATCCCATCACTTCATGGCAAATAGATGGGAAAACAGTGGAAATAGTGTCAGACTTTATTTTGGGGGCTCCAAAATCACCACAGATGGTGACTGCAGCCATGAAACTAAAAGACGCTTACTCCTTGGAAGATAAGTTATGACCAACCTAGAAAGCATATTGAAAAGCAGAGACATTACTTTGCCAACAAAGGTCCATCTAGTCAAGGCTATGGTTTTTCCATTGGTCATGTATGGATGTGAGAGTTGGACTGTGAAGAAAGCTGAGCACCAAAGAATTGATGCTTTTGAACTGTGGTGTTGGAGAAGACTTCTGAGAGTCCCTTGGACTGCAAGGAGATCCACCCAGTCCATCTTAAAGGAGACCAGTCCTGGGTGTTCATTGGAAGGACTGATGTTGAAGCTGAAACTCCAATACTTTGGCCACCTGATGTAAAGAGCTGACTCATTGGTAAAGACCCTGATGCTGGGAAAGATTGAGGGCAGGAGAAGAAGTGGACGACAGAGGATGAGATGGTTGGATTTTATCATCGACTCCATGGACATGGGTTTGGGTGGACTCCGGGAGTTGGTGATGGACAGGGAGGCCTGGCATTTTGTGGTTTATGGGGTCGCAAAAAGTCGGACACAACTGAGCAACTGAACTCATCTGAACTGAAACAGACAAAATTTTGTCCTTGTGCAACATACACTCTAGAGAAAGAAATAGAAAACAAAAAAGATAAATATGTTCTTTGATATTTATAACAATGAATCGTCTATTTTAAAAAAAAAAGAAATGATGACTAATGGGCTAGAGAAAGGAATTTGTGCTCTTTGAGGTGAGGAAGTGAGCGAAAGCCTAGCGCTGGAGGGCAAAAGCCATATTGAAGGGAGAAAACAGATGCATACATATATTTGGAGGTAAAATGTTCCAGGCAGAGGAAAGGGAAAGTGCAAAGGCCCTGCAGCAGAGTGGCAAAGAAGCTTGCAGGATGGGAATATATTTAATGAGTGTGGCTCAGGTGGTAAAGAGTCTGCTTGCAATGTGGGAGACCTGGGTTCAAACCCTGGGTTGGGAAGATCCTCTGGAGAAGGAAAAGGGAAAGAATACCCACTCCAGTATTCTGACCTAGAGAACTCCATGGACTGTATAGTTCATGGGGTTGCAAAGAGTCGGACACAACTGAGCGGCTTTCACTTTCACTTTACCACTAACCCAGGTGGTGCTCTTGGTAAAGAACCCGCCTGCCAATGCAGGTAGACATGAGAGATGTGGGTTCGATCCCTGGGTTGGGAAGATCCTCTGGAGGGAGGCATGACAACCCATTCCAGTATTCTTGCCTGGAGAAGTCCATGTCTAGAGGAGCCTGGTGGGCTATAGTCCATGGGGTTACAAAGAGTTGGACATGACTGAGAGCCTAACACTTTCACTTCACGTTCCGTAGAAAGAATATGGCCAATCTCAAAAGGCAAGAATGGCCTTGGGAGAAACACACTCTACAGAGTGTGGGCCATCACAGAAAGCCTAGAGGCCTGAAAATATGGGGTGGTTAGTTTTTATGGGTTGGATAATTGCATAGGCTAATGACTGGTAGGATTATTCCAACTATTTTGGAGAAGGGGCAGAGATTTAGGAATTGGATCACCACCCACTTTTTGACCTTCTGTGTTCAGCCTCAGAACTGTCATGGTGCTGGTGTGTGTGTCATTTAGATACTACTACTACTACTAAGTCACTTCAGTCGTGTCTGACTCTATGTGACCCTATGGACTGTAGCCTGCCAGGCTCCTCTGTCCATGAGATTCTCCAGGCAAGAATATTGGAGTGGGTTGCCATGCCCTCCTCAAGGGGATCTTCCCAACCCAGGGGACGAACCCAGGTCTCCCGCATTGCAGGTTGATTTTTTACCATCTGAGCCACCAGTGAAACCCCAAAGTGACATATATAGAAGTGAATACAAGATGGGATGTAGATTTTATTCACAAATCTTTGCAAAATATTTGCTCTTAAAAATTGCTTTCAGTATCAGTTATTGGTGTGTGACAAGTAACCCAAATAATCATCAGCTTAAAACAACAGTCATTTATTATTACGTTCTTGTTTCTGCAGCTTGGCTGAAGTTCAGCCAACCTAGGTTTTGTTCAGCTGAGGAGCTCTGCATCTCACTGCAGTTCTGCAGGTTAGCTGGATCAGCTGTATTCAGAGTGTCTCTCCTTCTCGGGCAAGTGGCCCTTCTTTTCATGCTGATGATAAGAGCACAAAAAAAGGAAACACTCAAGGATTGGTTAGGCCTAGACTTGGAACTCGTGCATAGTCTCTGTTGTCTACATACCATTAGCCAAAGCAAGTCACATGGTCTAGTAGATTCAGTATGACCATCAGTTACTTTTGACTCCTCCCATCAAGAGGTAGTTTACTTTACACAGATATTCTTTACCTCTTGAAGATAGGCTTGTGACTTGCTTTGACCAATAGAATCGGATAGAAGTTAAGTTTGTTATATATATACATATTTGGCTGTGCTGGGTCTTCATTGCTGCATGTGGTCTTTCTCTAGTTGTGGCGAGTTGGGGCTACTAGTCGTGGTGCATGGGCTTCTCATTGTGGTGGCTTCTCTTGTTGCAGAGCACGGGCTCTACAGTGTATGGGCTTCAGTAGTTGTGGCTCGCAGGCTCTATAGCTGTGGTGCACAAGTTTAGTTGCCCTATGGCATGTGGAACCTTCCCGGACCAGGGATGGGACTCATGTCCCTCACATTGGCAGGCAGATCTTTAACCACTGGACCACCAGGGAAGTCTGGAAGTGAAGTCTTGTCCCTCAGGGAACCCTAGCTTAAAATGGACTTGTATTTCCACCCTCACCCTCTTGGGACGCTGCAACCACCACATGAGGATGAGGAAACCCAACTTAGTTGAGCCTCTTCGTGGATGAAAGCTCATATGGAGAAAAGCCTGACAATCCCAACTGTCCAAGCTCAGGTCCCAGGCTCTCTGTCTAGTTAATGTAACTTTATGAGTGAGCCCAAGTCAGAGCAACAAAAGAATTCCCATTCAAACCACAGAATTGTTACAGAGCTATTTTAAGTCACTGGTTTGGTGTGCAACAACAGATAAATAATACATATATCTAAGGCCAGAGTCAAGGCACAGTGAAGTATACTCTGCATCAGGTAAGTGTGTGAATACAGAGAGGGGTAAAGAATTGAGACCAACAAATCAATCCACTCTAGTGTATAATATCTGACTTTCGATTATTTTAAATATAGATTGATCTTTAGTTGTTAGTGGCTTTGGGCATTTTAAATTTGTTTTCTTACTACCCAATCCATTCTATCTTCATGATAGTTTATCTTCAGTTCTTCCCTTCCTGTCCTCACATACTGTTGCCCTATCATAATGTGGAGTCTATTTCTGTACACCCTTCAACCTGGGCTGGCCGGAAACTGCTTTGACCAATAAAGTACAGGGAAGCAACACTGTCTCAACTCCTAACCTTTCAGAAGCCTGGCAGCTTCCATGTACTGCCTTTTGGAAGCCTGCCACCTCATAAGAAATACAACCATGGAGGCAAGTCTGCTGTGAGAAACCAAGTTTCTGACATTTGTTGAAGACAAATGATCACTTACACATATGTTTTATAAGGTTCTAGTTTGCATTCAGATTTTTCAGATGATAGACACCGTATTTTGTTTTTTCAGACATCAGGTGATAGCCATGCCAGGGGGAATTATGAATAATGCTGCTGTGAACATTCACCTGCAGGTTTTTGTGTGGATACATGTTTTCACTATTTTGAGGTACATCCCTATGAGTGGAATTGCTAGGCCATATGGTAACTGCTACACATCTTTGAATCTCTTTTCCTAAAGGAATAAATTTTTTTAAAAAATCTGAATCTGTGACAGAATTTAGAGGGTCAGAATTCCTTGAAAAATGCAAGACATTGTTTAAAATATAGTATGTTGGAGTAATTATTAATAGTATAACATGATTAAAAAATAGTATAACCATACTATAACATGATTAAAAAGTTCAATCCAATCATGTAAACCATAAAACAAACCAGAAAGGAAGACAGGAAGCCATAGTATATCTATTAATATAAATGATCAGATCAGATCAGTCACTCAGACATGTCCGACTCTTTGCGACCCCATGAATTGCAGCATGCCAGGCCTCCCTGTCCATCACCAACTCCCAGAGTTCACTCAGACTCACGTCCATCGAGTCAGTGATGCTATCCAGCCATCTCATCCTCTGTCGTCCCCTTCTCCTCCTGCCCCCAATCCCTCCCAGCATCAGAGTCTTTCCAATGAGTCAACTCTTCACATGAGGTGGCCAAAGTACTGGAGTTTCAGCTTTAGCATCATTCCTTCCAAAGAAATCCCAGGGCTGATCTCCTTCAGGATGGACTGGTTGGATCTCCTTGCAGTCCAGGGGACTCTCAAGAGTCTTCTCCAACACCACAGTTCAAAAGCATCAATTCTTCGGTGCTCAGCCTTCTTCACAGTCCAGCTCTCACATCCATACATGACCACAGGAAAAACCATAGCCTTGACTAGATGAACCTTTGTTGGCAAAGTAATGTCTCTGCTTTTGAATAATGATGTCATGTGCTTATTCCTGGATCCTGATCTGACCCTGTTCTTCCCCTATCTCTAGGGCAGCTCTGCTCTGCCCCCTGCCCTCCACATGAGACAGCTCAAGGGACCACTATCTCCCCTCAGGTCTCTGATCACCCAGCAGTGCGTTAGAAGGCTGTTCCCTGATCACCAGCCTACAATAGCTGTCCCCCACCGTCTATCCCCTTGCCAGTCCCCATCTCCACAGCATTTATCAGCCCCTCAGATGTTTTCTCACTCACTGATTCATGTTTGTCATCCCCAGACTGTTAGTTCTGTGGAAGGTGGATTTTTGTTTAAACTGTAATATCCCTCAAACCTAGAACAGAGCCAATTGCTCATGTGTATTTATTAAATGAATGGGTGAATGAATGAATGACTGAGGAGTCCTTCTTTTCCTTGCAAAGCCTTTGCTGCTTCGAAGATTACACTATGGGCAACTGCATCAAGCAAATACCACGTGAAGCTGGCCCCTGTCAGAAAATGCCAAGGGATGTTAATCAGTTCATCTCTGAGTCACGGAAGCAGAAAAGAAAACAAAATTTAAAACTAACCTAAACACTTCCCTTCTCACTTCATGACATGGTTTCTGCTGCTTCCCTCTTCAGAAGTTTTGGCTTTTTATATCCTTCAGTGTTTGCTGTTCTTTACCTCACACCTTGTGTGGCACAGAATAGTAGGGCTGGTTAAAAAGCCTCAGGTCTGAAGAAGCCTTAATTATTGGTGCAGAAAGAGCTCAGCCTGATTATTTCTACAAGAGTCCTTTTAAAAGTCTAAATCAGAAGGCAAGTGTCTACCTGGCTTTCTCTTCCATGTTTTCTTTATATAACACGTATCCTTATCAGTCTTTAAAAGGCCTTCTTTTCATCTCTTGTCATTTCTTTCACATTTGCCTCCACTTTTTCCATCTTTGGCCCCATCTAAACTCAAGGACTAGTGTAGACAGCTGTAGCAGGAGATGTCCGTACTTTTGTGTCTCTTTATGTTTTATGTCACATCTTTTAATTACTTCCTTACCTCAGTTCACTTATGTTGAGCAAATGTTTGTGGAGTAACTACTATGCTGGATACTTGCTAGGCCTTGGGAACTCTAAAATAATCAAGCAACTCCTGCTTTTAATATTTTGCAGTTTAAGCAGTCTCCATTCCATTCATTTGTGTCAGAATTGTAAGCTTCTTGAGGTTTCTCTATGGACTTAGAATAGCTTACACACGGGAAATATTCACTGGTATGAGAAATTAAACTGAATTGATAACCAACCTAAAATTTGTTTTCTTTCCTCTACTCCTCTTCAGTCTAATCTATGTCTACCTGTGATACAATAAGAAATACATATTTGGTCTTTGTCCCCAGATCCCAACACAGAGCTCCTAAATTCCTTAGAATTTCCTGAGTGAGAGGAATATCTTCTGTTCTAATGAAATGACACTTCCTTGGCCTTTAGCTAGCTTCAGGGTGGGGACTAGTTGCCAAAAGAGCAAGACTTGCTTAGAAGTTTACAACTTTCAACCCCCAGGGAGGGGAAAGAGGTTGGAGATTGAGCTCATCACCAGTGCTCATGATTTGATCAGTCATACTTGCATAATGAAACCTCCATGAACCCACCTAAATGATGAGATTCTGGCAGCTTCTGCATTGGTGAACACATGGAGGTGCTGGGAGGGTGGTCCCAGAGAAGGCATGGTAGCTCTGCACCCCTTGTCCCTTGCCTAGCTCTATGCATCTCTTCTATTTAGTCATTCCTGGGTTGTACCCTGAAAATCGATAGCAGTAACCAAACAATTTTCCTGGGTTCCATGAGCCAGTCTAGCAAATTACCAAACCTAGTGGGCGGTGGGGTGGATCATGGGAACCACTCTCCCAGGTATGGTAGAAGTTGTTTAGAAGTACAGGTGACAACTTAAAGTGGGGAGCAGACTTGTGAGACTGCACTAAATCCAGGTAATTAGTATAAGAATAGACTTGAATTGTGGCACACCTATTTGGTATTCAGAGAGTTGGAGAATTGGTTGGTGTTGGGAAAAAGAACACCTCACATTTGGTGTCAGAAGGGTTGTGAGAAAAAATTCTTGGGTATATACCTGGGAACTGCTGGATTATTTGCATTCAGAGTATATAAAGAACTGTTGCAATTCAGTAATAAAAAGACAAGCAAATTTAAAATGGGCAAAAGATCTGAATAGATGTTTCTCCAAAGAAGATATACAAATAGTCCATTAAAGCACATGAAAAGATGCCCAACATCATTAGTCATTAGGGAAATGCAAATTAAAGCCAGGATTAGATGCTGCTTTAGAAGATGCTGGAGAAGGCAATGGCACCTCACTCCAGTACTCTTGCCTGGAAAATTCCATGGACGGAGGAGCCTGGTAGGCTGCAGACCATAGGGTCGCGAAGAGTCAGACACGACTGAGCAACTTCACTTTCACTTTTCCCTTTCATGCATTGGAGAAGGCAATGGCAACCCACTCCAGTGTTCTTGCCTGGAGAATCCCAGGGATGGGGGAGCCTGGTGGGCCACCATCTATGGGGTCGCACAGAGTCAGACACGACTGAAGCGACTTAGCAGCAGCAGCAGCAGTTAGAAGATGCTGCTTTAGATCCTGCTGGAGAAGGAAATGGCAACGCACTCTAGTGTTCTTGCCTGGAAAGTCCCATGGACAGAGGGACCTGGCGGGCTATAGTCCATGGGGTCACAAAGAGTCAGACATGACTGAGCGACTAACGCTTCCCACCTGCTAGGATGGTTATAATAAAAAACATGGACAATAGCAAGTGTAGACAAGTGTGGAAGAATCTTAACCTTCATACATTGCTGGTAAGGATATAAATTGGACAACTACAATGGAAAATAATTTAGCAATTGCTAAGTGTTGGGCATAGAGTTACCATTTGACCCAGCAGTTCCTAGTGTATACTCAAGAGAAATTAAGACACATCCACGCAACAGTATGTACATGCATGTACATAACAGCATTCTTTATAATAGCCAAAGAGTAGAAATAACCCAAGTGTCCATCAGCTGATGAGTAGATAAAGAAAATGTGGTACATCCATACAGTGGGGTATTATTCAGCAATAAAAAGAATTGAAGTACTGATACATGCTATGACATGGATGAACCTTGAAAACATTATGCTAAGTAAAAGAAGCCAGTCTCAAAATACCACACATGGTGTGATTGCATTTATATGAAATGTCCAAAATAGGCAAATCTATAGAGGCAGAAAGTAGCATCATGGTTGCCAAGAACTGAGGACTGTCAGAGTTTGGAGGAGTAGTGGAGAATAAATACTGATGGGTTGATGGATAAAGGGTTTCTTTGGGGGTGGTGATTAACGTATTCTAAAAGTACTGGTGGTGATGGCTGCACAACTCTGTGAATACATTAAAAACCGCTGAACTGTGTACTTTAAACAGGTGAATTACATAGTATGTGAATTATATATCCATCTGGCTGTTTAAAAAATGATATCGGCCTTCTCAGGGAACAGAGCAAGGTATGCACCTAAAATGGCAGGTTCAATATGACTCTTCTCAGTTCATGGACTTTACCATGGGTTATTCACTTAACATAAGCAAGAATCACAGTACTCAGAGAAATGCAAAGTGAAACATTCACAAGGATATCACTTCACACTTTTAAGGCTGACAAAAAATCAGAAATGTGGATCCTGTCAAGGGTTGAAAGAGATGTGGGAAAAGAGGAACGTACTCTCCTCCACTGCCAGTGGGCATTCTGGAGAAATAATCTGTCATATGTTGGTCTAATGAAGAAGGCACATTTTCTATGATCTAGCAATTCTGCTCCTATATATATTCCAAAAACATTTTTACATGGGTATATGTTGAAACATCCCTGGAGAAGAGAATGGCAACTCACTCCAGTATTCTTGCCTGGAGAATATCATTGACAGAGGAGCCTGGTGAGCTACAGTCCATAGGGTCACAAAGAATCAGACATGACTGAGAAACCAACACACACACACACATAGGTGGGAACATGTTCAAAGATATTCATGGCATCACAGCCCAAGGTGAAAGGGGTTGGAGTCTATCTCAGTGCTCATCCTGGGAGAAGAAGGAAGAAGACAGGTCATATATGATGCACATGCAGGAATCTAATAGCTGCATGAGTAGCCTCATGTTGTTGTTGTCTAGTCATGTCTGATTATGTCATGTCAGACTCTTTCAGCCCCATGAACTCCAGCACACCAGGCTTTCCTTTCCTTCACTGTCTCCCGGAATTTGCTCAAACTCATGTCCGTTGAGTCAGTGATACCAGTGAATCCTCTCATCTCTGTTGTCCCCTTCTCCTCTTGCCCTCAATCTTTCCCAGCATCAGACTCTTTTCCAATGAGCCAGCTCTTCACATAGGGTAGCCAAAGTATTGGAGCTTCAGCTTCAGCATCAGTCCTTCTAATGAATATTCATGGTTGATTTCCTTTAGGATAGACTAGTTTGATCTCCTTACAGTCCACAGGGCTGTCAAGAGTCTTCGCCAGCACCACAATATGAAAGCAACAGTACTTTGGCACCCAGTGTTCTTTATGGTCCACCTCACATCCATACATGACTACTGGAAAAACCAGAGCTTTGACTATATGGGCCTTTGTCAGCAAAGTGATGTCTCTGCTTTTTAATAAGCTGTCTATGTTTGTCAGTGCTTTTCTTTCAAGGAGTGTCTTTTAATTTCATGCCTCCACCATGATTTTGGAGACCAAGAAAAGAGTCTGTCACTGTTTCCATTTTTTCCCGTTCTATTCACCATGAAGTGATCAGACTGCATGCCGTGATGGTTGTTTTTTGAATGGTGACCTTTATACCAGCTTTTTCACAATTCTTTTTTAGCCTTGTCCAGAGGCTCTTTAGCTCCTCTTCACATTTTGCCATTAGATTGATATCATATGCATATCTGTTCAGTTCAGTTGCTCAGTTGTGTCCGACTCTTTGCAACCCATGGACTGCAGCACACCAGGCTTCCTGTCCATCACCAACTCCCGAAGCTTGCTCAAACTCATGTCCATCAAGTCGGTGATGCCATTAAACCATCTTATTCCTCTATCATCCCCTTTTCCTCTTGCCCTCAATCTTTCCCAGCACCAGTCTTTTCCAGTGAATCAGTACTTCGCATCAGGTGGTCAGAGTATTGGAGTTTCAGCTGCAACGTCAGTCCTTCCAATGAATATTCAGGACTGATTTCCTTTAGGATGGACTGCTTGGATCTCCTTGCAGTCCAAGGGACTTTCAAGAATCTTCTCCAACACCACAGTTCAAAAGCATCAATTCTTTGGTGCTCAGATTTCTTTAGAGTCCAACTCTCATGTTCATACATGACCACTGGAAAGACCATAGCTTGGACTAGATGGACCTTTGTCACCAAAATAATGTCTCTGCTTTTTGTCTAGGTTGGTCATAGCTTTTCTTCCAAGGAGCAAGCATCTTTTAATTTCATGGATGCAGTCACCACCTCCACTGATTTTGCAGCTCACTGTTTCCGTTGTTTCCCCATCTATTTGCCATGAAGTGATGGGACCAGATACCATGATCTTAGTTTTCTGAATGTTGAGTTTTAAGCCAACTTTTTTCACTCTTCTCTTTCACTTTCATCAAGAGGCTCTTTATTTCTTCACTTTCAGCCATAAGGGTGGTGTCATCTGCATATCTGAGGTTATCGATATTTCCCCAGCAATTGTAATTCTAGCTTGTGCTTCATCCATCCTGGCATTTCCCATGAGGTAGTCTGCATATAAATTAAATAAGCCTGGGTGACAATATACAGCCTTGACAGACTCCTTTCCTGATTTGGAACCAGTCTATTATTCCATGTCCAGTTCTAACTGTTGCTTCTTGACCTGCATACAAATTTCTCAGGAGGCAGGTCAGGTGGTCTGGTATTCTCATCTCTTTCAGAATTTTCCACAGTTTCTTATGATCCACACAATCAAAGGCTTTGGCATAGTCAATAAAGCAGAAGTAGATGTTTTTCTGGAACTCTCTTGCTTTTTCGATGATCCAACGGATGTTGGCAATTTGATCTCTGGTTCCTCTGCATTTTCTAAAACCAGCTTGAACATCTGGAAGTTCCCGGTTCATGTATTGCTGAAGCCTGGCTTGGAGAATTTTGAGCATTACTTTACTAGTGTGTGAGATGAGTACAATTGTGTGGTAGTTTGAGCATTCTTTGGCATTGCCTTTCTTTGGGATTGGAATGAAAACTGACCTTTTCTAGTCCTGTGGCCACTACTGAGTTTTCCAACTTTGCTGGCATATTGAGTGCAGCACTTTCACAGCATCATCTTTCAGGATTTGAAGTAGCTCAACTGGAATTCCATCACCTCCACTAGCTTTGTTCGTAGTGATGCTTCCTAAGGCCCACTTGACCTCACATTCCAGGATGTCTGGCTTTAGGTGAGTGATCATACCATCGTGATTATCTGGGTCATGAAGATTTTTTTATACAGTTCTTCTGTGTATTCTTGCCACCTCTTCTTATTATCTTCTGCTTCTGTTAGGTCCATACCATTTCTGTTCCTTATTGAGCTCATCTTTGCATGAAATGTTCCCTTGGTATCTCTAATTTTCTTGAAGAGATCTCTAGTCTTTCCCATTCTATTGCTTTCCTCTATTTCTTTGCATTGATCACTGAAGAAGGCTTTCTTATCTCTCCTTGCTATTCTTTGGAACTCTGCATTCAAATGGGTATATCTTTTCTTTTCTCCTTTGCCTTTAGCTTCTGTTCTTTTCTCAGCTATTTGTAAGGTCTCCTCAGACAACCATTTTGCCTTTTTGCATTTCTTTGTCTTAGGGATGGTCTTGATCACTGTCTCCTGTACAATGTCACCAACATCCATCCATAGTTCTTTAGGCACTGTATCAGATCTAATCCCTTAAGTCTATTTGTCACTTGCACTGTACAATCATAAAGGATTTGATTTAGGTCATACATGAATGGCCTACTGGTTTTCCCTACTTTCTTCAATTTTAGTCTGAATTTGACAATAAGGAGTTCATGATCTGAGCCACAGTCAGCTCCCGATCTTGTTTTTGCTGACTGTAAGTAGCATCTCCATCTTTGGCTGCAAAGAATATAATCAATCTGAATTCGGTATTGACCATCTGGTGATGTCCATGTGTAGAGTCTTGGACTCTTGAACACAAGTCTTCTCTTGTGTTGTTGGAAGAGAATGTTTGCTATGACCAGTGCATTCTCTTGGCAAAACTCTATTAGCGTTTGCCATGCTTCCTTCTGTTCTCCAAGACCAAATCTGCCTGTTACTCCAGGTATCCCTTGACTTCCTATTTTTGCATTCCAGTCCCCTATAATGAAAAGCACATCTTTTTTGGGTGTTAGTTCTAGAAGGTCTTGTAGGTCTTCATAGAACCATTCAACTTCATTTTCTTCAGCATTACTGGTCAGAGTATAGACTTAGATTAGTGTGATATTGAATGGTTTGCCTTGGAAATGAACAGAGATCATTCTACCATTTTTGAGATTGCATCCAAGTACTGCTTTTCAGACTCTTTTGTTGACTATGATGGCTACTCCATTTCTTATCAGGGGTTCTTGCCACAGTAGTAGATAGAATGGTGATCTGAGGTAAATTTGCCCATTCCAGTCCATATTAGTTCACTGATTCCTAAAATGTTGATGTTCACACTTACCATCTCCTGTTTGACCACTTCCAATTTACCTTGATTCTTGAACCTAACATTCCAGGTTCCTATGCTATATTGTTCTTCACAGCATTGGACTTTACTTCCATCACCAGTCACATCCACAACTGGGTGTTGTTTTCACTTTGGCTCCATCTCTTCATTCTTTGTTCACTCTTCTCCAGTAGCATATTGGGCACCTACCGACCTGGGGAGTTCATCTTTCAGTGTCCGATCTTTTTGCCTTTACATACTATTAATGGGGTTCTCAAGGCAAGAATACTGAAGTGGTTTGCCATTGCTTTCACGAGTGGACCACGTTTCGTTAGAACTCTCCACAATGACCCATCCGCCTTGGGTGGCCCTACATGGCATGGCTCATGGTTTCATTGAGTTAGACAAGGCTGTGGTCCATGTGATCAGTTTGATTAGTTTTCTGTGATTGTGGTTTTCATTCTGTCTGCCTTCTGAGGGCATATCATGCATATCTGAGGTTGTTGATATTTCTCCTGTTAATCTAAATCAGCTTGTGAGTCATCCAGCCCAGCATTTCACATGATGCACTCTGCATAGAAGTTAATCAGCAGGGTGACAATATACAGCCTTGACATACTCCTTTCCCAGTTTTAAATCAGTCCATTTTCCATGTCTGATTCTAACTCTTGCTTCTTGACCTGCATACAGGTTTTCAGGAGACAGGTAAGATGGTCTGGTATTCCAATCTCTTTAAGCACATACCACAGTTTGTTGTAATCCACATAGTCAAAGGCATAGTCAATGAAGGAGAAGTAGATGTTTTTCTGAAATTCCCTTGGTTTTTCTATGATCCAGTAGATGTTGGCTATTTGATCTCTAGTTCCTCTGCCTTTTCTAAAGCCAGCTTGTATACATCTTGGATCACATACTGCTGAAGCCTAGCTTGAAGTATTTTGAGCATTACCTAGCTATCCTGTGAAATGAGCATAATTGTATGGTAATTTGAACATTCTTTGACGATGCTCTTCTTTGAGATTGCAATGAAAATTGACCTTTTCCAGTCCTGTGGCCACTGCTGAGTTTTCCAAATTTGTGGCATATTGTGTGCAGCACTTTCGTAGCATCATCTTTTAGGAATTGAAATAGATCAGTTGGAATTCCATCACCTCCATTAGCTTTGTTCATAGTAATGCTTCCTAAGGCCAACTTGACTTCACCCTCTAGGGTGTCTGGCTCTAGGTGATTGACCATACTATCATGGTTGTCTGAGTTATTAAGACCTTTTTTGCATAGTTCTTCTTTGTATTCTTGCCACCTTTTCTTAATATCTTCTGCCTCTGTTAGTTCCTTGCCACTTCTGTCTTTTCTTGTGCCCATCCTTGCATGAAGTGTTCCCTTGGATCTCCAGTTTTCTTGAAGAGATCTCTAGTTTTTCCCATTCTATTGTTTTCCTCTATTTCTTTGCATTATTCACTTAAGAAGGCTTTTTTTATTTCTCTTTTCTATTCTCTGGAACTCTGCATTCAGTTAGGTGTATCTTTCCCTTTCTCTTTTTCCTTTTGCTCCTTTTCTTTTCTCAGCTATTTGTAAGACCTCCTCAGACAACCACGTGGCCTTCTTGCATTTCTTTTTCTTTGGGATGATTTTGGTCACTGCCTTCTGTACAACGCTACAAACCTCTATCCATAGTTCTTCAGGCCCTCTGTCTACCAGATCTAATCCCTTGAATCTATTCGTCATCTCCGGTGTATAATCATAAGGGATTTGATTTAGGTCATACCTGAATGGTCTAGTGGTTTCCCCTACTTTCCTTCAACTTAAGCCTGAATTTTGCAATAAAGAGCTCATGATCTGAGCCACAGTCAGCTCCAGCTCTTGTTTTTGCTAACTGAAGTGGATGGGCCAAAGTGGAAACAACACTCAGTTGTGGATGTGTCTGGTGATGAAAGTCTGAGCTGTACAGAATAATATTGCATAGCAACCTGGAATGTTAGGTCCGTGAAACAAGGAAAATTGGATGTGGTCAAGCAGGAGATGGCAAGAGTGAACATAGACATTTTGGGAATCAGTGAACTAAAACAGATGGGGATGGGTGAATTTAGTTCAGATGACTATAATATCTACTACTGTGGGCAAGAATCCCTTAGAAGAAATGGAGTAGCCCTCACTATCAGTCAAAGAGTCCAAAACACAGTACTTGGGGGCAATCTTAAAATCAACAGAATGATCTTGGTTCATTTCCAAGGCAACTTATTCAATATCACAGTAATCCAAGTCTATGTCCCAACCACTAATGCCAAAGAAGCTGAAGTTGAATGGTTCTATGAAGACTTAAAAGACCTTCTACAAAAATAAAATAAAAAAAATAAATAAAATTAAAAAAAAAAAGACCTTCTACAACTACACCAAAAAAAGATGTCCTTTTCATCATAGGGTCTGGAATGCAAAATCAGGAAGTTAAGAGATATTTGGAGTAACAGGCATGTTTGGCCTTGGAGTACAAAATGAAACGGGGCAAAGGCTAACAGTTTTGTCAAGAGAATACACTGGTCTTGGCAAGCACCCTCTGCTAACAACACACACCTCAGGGTAGATGTGGGTAAAGCTTCATGGATTTTTCTTAAATATTGTTGATTGGAAAAATATAAACACCAGATGGAGATATTTAATACTGTTTCCATCCATTAAAAATGAGCATACAGGGAATTTCCTGGTGGTTCAGTGATTAGGATTCTGTGTTTGCACTTAAGGGGGTGAGGTTCAGTCTCTGGTCAGGGAACTAAGATCCTGTATGCCTTGTGGTGCAGCCAAAATAAGTTTGAATTTATAGAGATAGTTAAGATGAAAAAATATTCATCAGCAAGTCTGTAGGAGGACTTGAATAGGAGCTTGGATAGGAGATGTATCAAATGGCCTAGAGCTAGATAAACCAAAACAATTCTATCAATAAAATAAGACAAGTTTCTAGATTATGTTTCAGTTCTGAAATGACCTAATTTCTTGACTGTTTTAAAGGTCAGTAGCCAGAGGTGGTTTCTCCAAAACAGAATTTAATTTCTCAGCTCCTCTGTTTTTCTACATTGTTGTTGTTGAGTGTTGAAGTCATGTCCGACTCTTTGTGACCCCATGAACTGCAGTACACCAGGCTTCCCTGCCCTTTACTGTCCCCCAGAGTTTGCTTAAATCATATCCAATGAGTCAGTGACGCCATCCAACCCTCTCCTCTGTCGTCCCCTTCTCCTGCTGCCCTTAATCTTTCCCAGCATTAGGGTATTTTCCAGTGAGTCAACTCTTCACATTAGGTGGCCAAAGTATTGGAGTTTCAGCTTCAGCATCGGTCTTTCCAATTGTTAGGTAATTAGAATAGGAAAAAGGAGTCCAAAATGGCAGTGGCTAAAAGGCAAAGAAAGGGAAAAGCCTGCGAAAATGGAGCAAAAGAAAATCCACAGATTGGAGTGAGAACTTCAGGTGAAACAAACACGCCCCCTTCTTGGCTAGCCCAATTTGCATAGGGCAGACTCAGTGGGGAGGAGACAAAAGGAGGAAAAAGAAGAAGAATAAAATGAGGAAGCCAAGATAGATTGAGGCTTCTCTTTTTGCATTGGTTTTCTTTGGGATTGGAATAAAAACTGACCTTTTCCAGTCCTATGGCCACTGCTGAGTTTCCCAAATTTGCTGATGTATTGAGTGCAACACTTTAACAGCATCTTCTTTTAGGAATTTAAACAGAGATAATAAAATATATCAGCTATTCTAAATATTTTCTGTATATACAAATGTATATATTGAAGCTCAAATTATGTCCTGTTCATTACGCATTTTATTCTGTTAATTTTGCTTTTACTTGTATATAAATTCTTTAGTTGGTCTGTCATGTCCCACTCTTTGTGACCCTTTGGACTGTAGCCCACCAGGCTCCTCTGTTCATAGGATTTTTCTGACAAGAATACTAGAGTGGGTTGCCATTTAAACACACACACATAATGAATTGCTGTCCATGTCAATATAGATAGATTAATAGATAATAACTGTCATGCATGTTGTGGACAGGGAGTAAAAGGGAAATCTGTATACTTTTCACTAAAGTGAAATCTGCTTTTAATAATAGACTATTTTTTTGAAAAATGTATAGTTGATTCAAAAATATGATGGAGAAACCTAAAATATGTTTATAGAATTTCATGATTTAATTCCCTGGTAGTCCAGTGTTTATGACTCTATGCTGCCAATGCAGGAAGCACAGGTTGGATCCACGGTCAGAAAACTAAGATCCCTCATGCCACTTGATGTGGTCAAAGATAGGTAAATAAATAAATAAAATCATAATTGTTATTGAATCTAGGATTGTACTATGTTAGATTATATTTGCAATGTAATATTTCCATATTTAAATAGTGTACTCAATGAGAGAAATGATTTCAATATGAACATTTAATAAAAAAATTTTAGATAATAGCTCTCCATATCAATATATACTTCTAAAAAAACAGACTTCACTTTTCAGAGCAGTTTCAGTTTCTTAGCATTGAGTGGGAAGTAAGAGAGTTCTCACATATCCCTTGCCCCCTTACACATGCACAGCCCCTTTCACTATCAACATCCCCCGCCCGAGTGTTACATTTGCTATAATCGACTTGACACATCATTGTCCCTCAAAGTCTGTGATTTACATTAGGGTTCCTTCTATGGATTTTGACAAAAATATATGTTTTAACGACTTCATGGAATACCATGATATGACTCACCATGAATAGTTTAAGTAATTATTTGAAAATAAAGTTTGTTTGAAAATCTTTTCTACTACATACAATATAGATGATGCAATGTGTGTTAAAATCCTTAATATTTTAACTCATCATCAATATAAGATTGATGCATAGAAAAATCAACAGAGCACATGTAGAGGCGTTTTATAAAAAAAGAAATAAAAATGGACAGTACAAAATGATAAGTTGCTCAGTCTCATTAACAGTCAAAGAAATGAGATTTAGAAAAAGGCATAATTTTTGAGAGACATAGATTGGTGGAGATGAACAATATATTTGTGGGACTGGCGCTGCTCTAAACTGGGGATGGAAGGGTAAATCTTTGTATACCTCTAAGAGGGCAAGTTAGCAATATGTAACAATGGTTACACTACACAGATCTTTTGGATTATTTTTGACTTTTTAAAACCTGTGGAATAGTATTATTATTATAGTTCTTCTAGAGACAAACATTGAAATATTATGAATTAAATTTTATAATGTGGTTTGTTTCAAAATAGTCTGCTGAGGGCTAGGGAAAAGTGGGCAGAGGTATAGGTGAAGCAATAGTTCTCGTGTGTTGAAGCTGGGTATGATAAATATATGCTTGTCTTTTGTCCTTGGTTACTGGTACACAGCTTCTAAATCCCTTGAGTATAGGAGCATCTTTTGTTCTAATGAGGCTACTCTCGGTGGCTTCAGGGTAAGGGCTGATCACAATGAAGACCAAGGCACGATTAGAGAGATGGAACTTTCAGGCCCACTCTCTGACATCATTCTGTCCTTCAGTGGTTTGCAGTAGAGACAGCCTCTGTTTAGAACTTAAGATGGTGACAATAAAAGGGAAGCAGGCAAGTCCATGTTGGAACCTACAGAAGAAGAGAAAAGTTAAAAACTTGTGGCTGAGAGCAATACTGGAGTTATAACATCAGACTTCTAGGCTCCCCAGCACTTCATCCTCAATGCTAGACCACCGGCTCCGTGCTCCTTTTCCTTCAACTACTGCCCACACACAAAGCAGCCAGCATTGCTATGATGAAATTCCTGATACTGCTGCCCAGTTATAGAGACCCTGAGGCAGCAATGTCTCTGGGGTAAAGGTTGGTAGGTGCAGTTGAAGGGATGTAAGTGAAGAGGTGGCAGAGATGTGGCCCTGGTTCTGCTTTTTTTTTTTTTTTTTTGGCCATGTGGCATGGCTTGTGGATCTTAGTTCCCCAACCAAGGATCCAACCTGTGCCCCCTGCAGTGGAAGTGTGGAGTCCTAACCACTGGACCTCCAGAGAACTCCCTGGTTCTCCATTTTGAATAGATGAATGTGTTTCTCATGAAAACATTCTTGCCCTTGGCATCAGGCCCTCTTGGTGTCATTGGACAACATAAAGATTTGTGGGCTGACAAGAAACCTAACCACCATAACTTCTAACATTATAATAGAGAAAAACCCATTCTGTGTTATAAACAATCAACTAACAAAGGCTTTCTTAGAACATAACTTCATTCATTCCACAACTATTTATCAAGAGTCTACTAGTTTCTTTTTTTGTTTGTTTTTTATTGAAGTATAGTTGATTTACAATGATGTGTTAGTTTCTAGCGAACAGCATAGTAATTCAGTTTTATAAATGTATGAAAGTGGGCAGTGTGGTCACTCAGGTGTGTCTGACTCTTTGCAACCCTATGGACTGTAGCCCACTAGGCTCCTCAGTCCATGGAATTCTCCAGGCAAGAATACTGGAGTGGGTTGCCATTCCCTTCCCCAGGGGATCTTCCTGACCCAGGGATTGAACCTGAGTTCCCTGCATTGCAGTCGGATTGTTTACCATCTGAGCCACTGAGGAAGCCCTTTATATATGTATATATATTCTTTTTCACATGTTCTGTATTCTTTTCCATTATGTTTTAATCACAGGATATTGAAAACAATTCCTGTGCTATCTAATAGGCCCTTGATGCTTATTTATTCTATATAAAATAATTTGTATCTGCTAGTCCCGAGCTCACAATCCGGCCTTCGCCCACCCCCTCTTCCCCCTGGCAACCACAAATCTGTTCTCTATGTTGTAAGTCTGTTTCTGTTTTGTAGATAAGTTCATTTGTGTCATATTTTAGATTCCACATATAAGTGATATATGATATTTGTCTTTCTCTTTTTGACTTACTTCACTTAGTGAGATAATCTCTAGGTCTATCTGCATAGCTGCGAATGGCATTATTTCATTCGTTTTTGTTAGCTTTCTAGTTTCAAGCACTACTTCTAGGTGCTAGTAATATGACAGTGAAAAAAATGGCATAAAATCCTTTCTATTAAGAAACATTATTTAAACCTTGGAAATAAAGCAAAAGCATGAGTTGTGTGTACTTTCAGTGTCTTTGGGAGGGCGTTGTTTATCAGGCAAATCAAGGAATATGTCATAATCTAGGGGAATATACCCTGTTCAAAACACTTTGCTCTTAATTAAAGGCCAAAATCATAGTGAAGTTACATGTTTTTTTTTCCCATAAAGATGCAAATAATTATTGTCCATTAGAAAAGAAAACCCCAAAGGGGTTAATTGCCTTGAAGAACCTTGAAGTGAAGTAAAGTGAAGTGAAGTCACTCAGTCGTGTCCGACTCTTTGCGACCCCCATGACCTGTAGCCTACCGGGCTCCTCCGTCCATGGGATTTTCCAGGTAAGAGTACTGGAGTGGGTTGCCATTTCCTTCTCCAGAGGATCTTCCTGACCCAGGGATCGAACCCAGGTCTCCCGCACTGTAGACAGACGCATTACCATCTGAGCCACAAGGGAAGCCCATTAGACATTAACCATTTTTATATCTAGTGTAGCTATCTTATTCTAACAATCTTTCATTATATAGGAACCAGTCTTACCATCTTGTTGGCTCCCTATTAATTAGTTGAATAAAATCTTTGACTTGTGTTTGTTATATATTTTTATGAGAATGGTATTTTTAACTTTTTGAAACTTATACTTGACAGTCTCTCCATGGAGTTTAAAATTTGGTTATATTTTCTCTCTTTGCTTTCTTTTTCTAGATTGGGGTTCAAACTGGTGGACTGAGAATAATTTTCCCATTCATTTTTCTTCTTCTCTTTGCCTTTTTGGATAGTAAATGAAGGGGACCAAATACGTCACCACAAAATATGCCTCTTTGACCTAAAAATTATTTTGAGCTTATGGCAGTTAAGAAGCAATGAACAGGGGAGGGAGGAGGGAGGAGGGATCAGGATGGGGAACACATGTATACCTGTGGCAGATTCATTTTGATATTTGGCAAAACTAATACAATTATGTAAAATTTAAAAATAAAATAAAATTAAAAAAAAAAAAAAAGAAGCAATGAACAGGAAAGGCTTTCCCTACTTGCCTCCTATTCTGCCTCTAGGCAGGATATAAATTCTTCTTTTTCTGGAGATAAACTGTGTGAGCCCAGAGATGGCAACAGAGAAATCCACAAACAAAGCTTACTTCATTCGTTTCATCCCATATATTTACCTTTCCAAAGTTTGCTGTACTTGGAAGCCTAAAACGATTTTCCTTTTTCCTGTGACTTTCCTACAAATGTATTGTTCTTTGTTGAATATGCTATATAGGCCAGAGTTCTAAGCCACCACTTTGAATCAATCTTCATTTTAAGTTTTTCCACACATGATGTGTACTACACATTAATAATAAACAATTAATAATTAATTAATAATTAATAAACAATAGTTTATTAATATACACATTAATAAACCATTGTTCTCTTATTAATCTGTCTTTTGTTAAAGAGCCCCAGCTGAAAACCTAAAAAGCAAAGATGGGGAGATATGTTTTGCCCTTCTTCTTCACACATAAAGAAACAAATCACTGGCAATGGACTGAATGTTTGTATCCCCTCCTCCTGCTCTAACCCCAAAGTCTCATAAGTTGAAACCATAATCGCAGTGTGATAGTATTTGGAGGTGGGGTCTTTGGAACATAGCTACTTCATTCGAGTAGAGCCCTTATGATGAGATTAGTGCCCTTTTAAGCAGAGGCGGGAGAATTGGCTCTGTTTCTGCCATATGAACACATATTGAGAGGTCAACAATTTGTAACAGAAGAAGGTTCTCATCAGAACCTAACCACGTTGGCCTCATCTCAGGCTTTTAGGCTCTAGAACTGTGAAAAATAAGTTTCTGTTGTTAAATGACCCATGGTAGTCTATGATAATTTGGTATGTGTGCATGCTCAGTCACTTCAGTTGTGTCCGACTCGTTGCGACCCCGGGGACTGTAACCCACCAGGCTCCTCTGTCCATGGGATTTTCCTGAAAGAGTACTGGAGTGAGTTGTTATGCCCTCCCCCAGGGATCTTCCCAACCCAGGGATCTTCCCAACCCAGGGACTGAACTCACTTCTTCTGTGTTTCCTGCATTAGAAGGCAGTTTCTTTACTGCTGAGCCATTGGGGAAGCCCAGTTTGGTTTAGTAGTGTACAATAAACATCACTGTTAAATATCTCATTTTGACTGTTCTTGCAATATGAGTGACAGTTGATTCTTAAGTCATGATCATATAGTCTGGCTGCAGGTAGGCATACAAGTACTTAGAGTTTGATTTTTACAGATCAAGCTGAGGACTGGAAAAGGAGGCTTTGGCAGGTCATGATTTCACAGCTTTCCTGGCTCTTAATGTCTTGTCATTAATCACTTCCTGTATGCCGCATCCCTTTACCCCTCACAGTGTTTTTAAAAAAAAAAAAAAAAAAAAAACCACTCTGATTGAGGTGGATAGAGTCAAAGTTCTAATGAGGGTTAAAGGAAAGATTCAGGGGCTCAAAGTACACTTTTCATCCAGCCCTGTGGTGAGGACTTGAGGTGACTTAGTGGCATGTTTGTACTTTGTGGCAAATGCATTCCTATTTGCCCCTTTCCCCCCCACTTTATTCCCTTCTTTTTCGTTCATTTTTATTATTTTGATATTCATTCAAAAATCTTTACTGAGTGCCTATTTTATATGAAGCATTGTAGCAGATGTTAGAAATTAAATGCTAAGTCAGGACATAGTACCTCTCTCTCATTAAGTTTACAATGACTTTCTCTCCATATATAACAACAATAACAATTAATGCATACACAGTGCTTACTATATGGCAGACACTCTTCTACGCATTTTACATTTATTACTGAATTTAAAGGGTTTATTGTTGCCATTTCATAGATAAGGAAACAGACACTGAGAATAAGAAATTTGCCAAGTCACAGGACTATGGTGATGGATCCTGTATACTATTTGCTACTTTTTTAAAAACTATATTTACTCTCCTTCCAATGTAGATGTCACCTGGGGTGTTATTCCGATCCACTCATTTATTCATTTATCTACTCATCACACTGTTATTAAACATCTTTGATGTGCCAGTCATGTGGGCATGGTTCTGGTAAACAAAGAATTAGTCATAGTCTTTGTCATTGAGCAGATCGTAGTCTACTGAGAAACACCCATGAACCCATAATTCCAGCTTAACCTTTTACATGCAAAGGCAGGGCTATGTAACAGGTGAAATGGAAGCAAAGAGGAAGAAATAATGAACTTTGCCTACGGTTGTACACAGAAGGAACATTTTTTATTAGTGTCTTAAAGGTAATTAGTAACTCATTAGTTAAAGAATAATAGGAAAATCAATCCAGAGGAAGGAGAGGACACATGGAAAGGCCTGGGGTCATGCTAGTGCAAAATATTTACTGACAGTGATGATGTAGATAAGTGGAAAAGAACAGGACTTAAGGATCAGAGGTTGTGTTGAAAACAGTGACTATTGATATACTCAGAGGAGTGAGCATACAGGTGTGGATTTTAGAGAATCGTCTATCACCATTTTGAAGGACATCAAGGCTAGAAGGTCCTGAGGAAAGGAAGAACATGTCGGTAGTTATTGCAGCCATCTGAGCAAGATTCAGTGAATCAACTAAGGCATTGGAGAGGAGCCGATGGAGACATTTTAAAAGATGGAGCAACAGAGACTTCCCTGGTGACCCGGCAGTTAAGAACATGCCTTCCAATGCAGGGGACATGGGTTGGGTATCTGGTTGGGGAACTGAGATCCCACATCCCGTGGGGCAACAAAACCTGCACTGCAACTATTGAACCCATGTGCTCTTGAGCCTGTCTCCATAATTAGAGGAAGCTGGCACTCCACAACAAAGATGCACCACAGCCAAAAAAACAAACAAAAGATGAAGCAATAGAACTGGGTGACCACTTAAGGGTCAGAGCAAGGAGTGATCAGGTAACTGGGTAGACAGTGATCACCCAACTGGAAATAGTAGTTCAAATTCTGCAGGGTTACTTTTTAGCCAGTCTGCTCAGGGTACATTTAAAGGAGGCTTTGTTGAACTATGAGGGCCCAGAAAAACAGTAGCTAACTCATACATTGCTTTGCAGCTCCTACAATGTAGTCAGGCATTGTTTGAGCTATAGAAGAGGATTAATTCAATTAATCTTAACAACAACTCCTATAAAGTAGGTGCAGTCATATCATCATTTTACAGATGAGGAAAGGAATAAACAGAGAGGTACACTGATTTGACTAGGAACATATAGCCAATAAATGGAGGACTCAGGTGTTTTAGAGACTTTGGGAATGAGGGTGGACTGATCTGCTGGGGTGGGTCTAGGGGATGCAGCACATGACAGGGCAAACTTTCCCCCCAAAATCCTCTTTAATTACCCAAAGCAATCTATAGATTCAAAGCAATCCCTATATTGTGGTGTTTTTCATAGAACTAGAACAAATAATTTCACACTTTGTATGGAAACACACAAGAAACCTCAAATAGCCAAAGCAATCTTGAGAAAGAAGAATGGAACTGGAGGAATCAACCTTCCTGACTTCAGACTATACTACAAAGCTACAGTCATCAAGACAGTATGGTACTGCACAAAGACAGAAATATAGATCAGTGGAACAAAATAGAAAGCCAGCCCAGAGATAAATCCATGTGCCTATGGACATCTTATCTTTGACAAAGGAGGCAAAAATATATAATGGAGAAAAGACAATCTCTTTAACAAGTGGTGCTGGGAAAACTGGTCAACCAAATGTACAAGAATGAAACTAGAACACTTTCTAACACCATACACAAAAAGAAGCTCAAAATGGATGAAAGATCTAAATGTAAGACCAGAAACTGTAAAAGTCTTACAGGAAAATGTAGGCAGAACACTCTCTGACATAAATCACAGCAAGATCCTCTATGACCCACCTCGCAGAGTGATGAAAATAAAAACAAAAATAAACAAATGGGGCCTAATTAAACTTAAAAGCTTTTGCACAATGAAGGAAACTAAAAGCAGGGTGAAAAGACAGCCTCCAGAATGGGAGAAAATGATAGCATATGAAACAACTGACAAAGAATTCATCTCCAAAATATACGAGCAGCTCAATATCAGAAAAATGAAAAACCCACTCAAAAAGTGGGTCAGAGAACTAAACAGACATTTCTCCAAAGAAGATATACAGATGGCTAATAAATACATGAAAAGATGCTCAACATCACTCACTATTAGAGAAATACAAATCAAAACCACAATGAGGTATCATCTCACACCAGTCAGAATGGCTGCCATCAAGAAGTCTACAAACAATAAATGCTGGAGAGGGTGTGGAGAAAAGGGTACCCTCTTACACTGTTTGTGGGAATGCAAACTGGTACAGCCACTATGGAGAACAGTGTGGAGATTTGTTAAAAAAACTGGAACTAGAACTGCCATACAACTGAGCATTCCCACTGCTGGGCATACACACCAAGGAAACCAGAACTAAAAGAGACATGTGTACCCCAATGTTCATTGCAGCACTGTTTACAATAGCCAGGACATGGATGCAACCTAGATGTCCATTGACAGACAAATGGATAAGGAAGTTGTGGTACATATACACAATGGAATATTACGCAACTATAAAAAAGAACACATTTGAGTCAGTTCTAATGAGGTGGATGAAACTGGAGCCTGTTATAAAGAGTGAAGTAAGTCAAAAAGAGAAACACCAATACAGTATATTAACACACATATATGGAACTTACAAAGACAGTAACGATGATCCTATATGAAAGGCAGCAAGAGACACAGATGTAAAGAACAGACTTTTGGACTATGGGGAAAAGACAAGGGTGGGATGATTTGAGAGAATAGGATTGAAACATGTATATTACCATATGTAAAATAGATGACCAGTGCAAGTTTGATGCATGAAGCAGGGCACTCAAAGCTGGGGGCTCTGGGACAACCCAGAGGGATGGGGTGGGGAGGGAGGTGGGAGGAGGTGTTCAGGATAGCGGGACATGTGTGCACCCATGGCTGATTCATGTCTATGTATGGCAAAAACCAACACAATATTGTAATTATCCTCCAATTACAATTAATTAATTTTTTTTTTTAAAGAAAAGGTTAAAAACCAGAGTGCCAAGGCGGGGAAAAAAAATCCTCCCGAAGTTTACGCTCACTCCAGCTGCTAATCTCTCTCTCTGCTCTAGGGGCTATTGCTTCCACACCGCCTGGTGTGTATGTGCCACTTACCTCTGAGAATGTGACCCTCTTGCTCCAGTGCCTTCATAGGACAAGTAAAATCCCCTTTGGATCTGTTATTTTTGGAGAAAATCAAGCCCTGTTTTAATTGCAGGGCAAGGTAGGAGGAGGAGGAGAATTCTGGGAATGGGAAGGAGCTAAGGGTTTAGACTTGATTGGGGCTTGTTTTGCTTGTGGTGTCTCATGGATACTCAAGAGAAAACCAGAAGTTTGAAGTTTTTATTTTGAAAATACTGACCCAATGTTTGGTTTCAGATACTTCACAGGAATATTCAAACAGTATCTCCCTGGTCATTACTTCTAGAGTTTTGGAAAGCAGAACTTGTACACAGCTAAATATTTTTTTCTAAATAACTTTGGAAAGGAAACGAAACTAATTAGACATCAGTGACCAAGATGTTGAGGCCTATTTTTTTTATATATATAAGATTTTTTTCTGGAACTAGTTTATGATCCATATTCTGAAATTTGCCATTTACTCAAGTGTAAAGACCCACATAGAAGCATGCATCATTATGTATCTATCCAAAATTTGATAAATAAAAGTATATATAGGTTGTAATTTTAATTTGAAGATTTTTATTAATTATGAAAAACCCATGTTGATCATTGTTGTTGTTTAGTCGCTAAGACATGTACAGAACATAAAATAAGAAACAAGAAGTGAAAAATTCATCTTCTATATAGTAAGCACCATGAACATTTTGGATGTGTTCTCTAATAAGCTTCCTCCCTTCTTTTCCTTTCTTTTTGATTACTACATTTCTTTTATTTTATAGTTATAATTGTTGCTGGTGTTCCATTTCAAACATAGCCATCTCTTCCACATAGTACAAAACCTGCTACTGGAAAAAAATTTTTTGTTTAAATAACTATAAAAAATATTACATTTTCATTGTAAAAAAATTCAAATTCAAAGTCATGTAATGCAAAAGGATATAGGGTGAAACACATACATTTCTTCTCTTTACCCTGGTCTCATTCCTGGAGGTACTTCAAGCAACAGTTTGATGAAGTCCACAAGAATTTCCAAAAATAAAGTAATTATTGGGTTTAGTTTTTTTCTTCATAGTTATAACCTAAATCAGTATAGACATATTTTCTTTAAAGTGTATTAGTTTTTTTTTTTTCAAATGGTTTTTCAGACTGCTTTTTTGTGCAATGTTTTTAGCAATTATGAATTGTGAAACGCTGCTAAAACACCAGAATGCCAGTTTGCCTTGCTTTGAATGATCTGAAGGGAAGATTTTACACTGAGGGTGTTAGTGGCATCATTGGAATGCAGTCATTCTTTGAATAGCTTCTAATTATGGACTAGATTCTCTTCTTTCTTGACCTTTCTTAAAAACAAACGTCTTAATTTGGAATAATTTTAGACTAACAAAAAGGTTACAAAGATCAATACAGAGAGTTCCTATGTATACCACCCAGCTTCCCCTTAACGTCAGTATCTTATATAACACACTATGTTAAAGCTAAGAAATTAACATTGGTACAATACTTTTAACTGCAGACTCTATTTGGATTTTATCAGGTTTTCCACTAATACTCTTTTCCTTTTCCAGGATCCAGTTCAGGATACCTGATTATATCTAGTTACTTCACCTTTTTAATTCTCAATTGCATTGCTTCACAGAGATTGTGAGAAAGGAAGGAGGGTAGAGACAGAACACGTACACATGTGATGATCATGTTAGCAAAAGGTTACACTCACTGGCGTTTGGGGATTCTTGGCGAACGTTATTTTACTTAGTCATCCTTTCTCCTTTGGGCAAAAATATTTGAGGGTTGGCTGTACCAAATGTCATCCAAGAATGGAAATTCTTATGGTGTGATATATGAGATGAGCAATGTCACACATGACTCTTTTTTCAAAAATAGCTCCTAACTGCACCAACATTCTCCTGAAAATTTTAGGAACAGGGATATGTTTATCACTCTGGATAACAGAGGCCTTCACATGTCTTCGTTAGAAGTACAAATCTTCCTCTTGATTTATTAGGTCTGCTTCTTCAGTGGGTTGCCAGGCAAGTTGATCTAAGGGAAAAGCCTCGGTAGGTGTCTAAGGGAGATGCTGAAGGACTGATCTGGGGAGTTGGGAAGAACATGGAACACACTCAGGTGTTGGTGTTGAGGTATACTTGTGGGAAGTCGGTATCTAGGGGTGTGTGTTTGGGGATTGTTGGCAGGTAGGAAGTTTGGAGAAAGGAAAAGTTATACTGTGGAGGAGAAGATGCATTTCTGTAGGCTATGCTAGGAAAAGACAAATCCAGCCTTCTTATAAGCTTTCCTGCAGCTAAATAGGTGCCAGGAATAGAACACAATGCCGCAAACACCCAGGAATGTTATGATGTTCATCCAGTTTACACTGATACAGGCAGACCAGCTCTGAAAATACTGAAACTTTTCCATTTCAGTTGGTAAAGTGTTGCTCCCAGGAACCTCCAAGTGCCCTTTCACTGCCCTAGATGTCCTGTCCCTCCCCTAGGACCTCTGCCAGAAGGTCTCAGCTGGCACAGCAGGAGCCTTCAGAGTCCTGCCCCAGGACCGGCCCCCCACCCCCACCCCCTGCGTCCTTTCTGATAACTGTGCCTAAGCAAGGAGAAAATATTTGCACAACATTCCTTCTGATAAAGACCGTGACTCTGATCATTTGCCATTTTTAGCTGTTGAGAGGAGTCCAGCTATCAAGGTTTCCAGATGCAATCCAAATTTATACGATATACATAGAATCCCTCTACCAATAGGTCTTAACTTACTTTAAAAAAGTGTGTAAAATGTACATAACAAAATTTACCATGTAACCATTTTTAAGTATACAAGTCAGTGGAATTAAGTTATTTTTTATAGTCTTATTGCCAAGAATGCAATTTTTATCCTCTTCAGACCATTCTCTAAAAGGGATTCCTGAGGGTCCTAGGGCTCTGTGCTTTGGCTCACACCGTTTCCTTCACTTAGAATGCTTTGTTCTTTCGCCTGCCTGTTAAAAACTGGAATATGTATCTTTATGGCCACCAAATCTTCATTCGCCTGTCACAGCTGAGACTGAGCCCTGCTTGCTCTACTCTTGGAGCACACAATTTGAAATTGTCAAGTATTTTCACTTCTCCCTTGCATCATGATTTTTTTCTGTGTATATTTATATGCTAACATCTTCTGCACACGTGTTTTTCAAAGTATTGTTCAGAGATCACCTGTATTAGAATCACCTGCTTTAAAATAATGAGGATTCTCAGACCTCAGGGCCAAATATTTGTTTAATAAGTCTAGAAAAGGGCCCAGAGTCTTTCTTTTAAATAAGTTCCCTAAGAAAATTTGTGTGCACTAAAGTTTGAAAGCAAAGTTTTGAACAATTGCTCCTAGAGAGTAGGTGTTTGTCTTGCTTATTATCTTTGCATCTTTTGCAATACTAAGTGCTCACTACTCAGTAACCCTTGCATTGAGCAGCCTGGCTGACTGTGTAGCAAAAATGTGAAGGTATTTTCTCTTAATCTCTGTGAGTCCAACAACTGGTTTTTGTTTTTGCTGAGTTTTGCATGACCAGTGTTTAATTCTACTACTGCTAAAAACACCTCATTTTCCTTATTTGCTCTAGAGAACTACTCCCTCCAAGAATTGTATAGTTCAGATGGAGTTAAAGCTACTCACTGGCCCCAGAAGTCAGACTGTTAGCCAGGCCAACCTTTGAAGAGTAACAGATTCTCCTGGCTATATTACAATGATTGATTCAGAGGTATGCATACAACCCAGGCTGAGACAGGGGAGTCAATCCTAGCACTCGATTCTGGTAAGCTCTTTCCTGAAGCTGAGAATACAAGGGAACAGATTCTCTTCTAGAGCCTCCTGAAAGGAATGCAACCCTGCTAGCAAAGAAAAAAAAAAAAAAAAAAATTAAATTAAAAATAATAAAATAATTAAAAAAAAAAAAAAGAAAATCAGGGATCATACACCAAGAATGATCATTATGGAAGGGTATGGAAGTGTTAGGGGCTCCCCAGGTGGCTCAGTGGGTAAAAAGCCCACCTGCCAATACAGGAGACATGGGTTCCATCCCTGGGTCAGGAAGATTCCCTGGAGAAGGAAATAGCAACCCATCCCAGCATTCTTGCCTGGGAAATCCCACGGTCAGAGGAGCTGGTGGCTACAGTTCATAGGGTGGCAAAGAGTCAGACACAACTGAAATGACTGAGCACACACACACACAGAAGGGTGTGTGTTAGCTAACCTTATTGTGATAATCATTTTACAATTTATACAGATATCAAATCTTCATGTTATATATCTTAAACTTACATTATATGTCAATAATATCTCAGTAAAGCTGGGAAAAAAGAAAGGGGAAAAATTGGGCACTTGACATTTACAGTCTTCAAATATTATTAATATTTTCAAACATCTTGTGTGATAATCATGAAGAATGAGAAACATGGGAAAGTAAGTGACTTACTTTACAAGCTCATAGTGAAAAAGTCTTATGCCTACACTGGAAACCAAGCCAAAAGTACCGTACAAAGTTATATAACTCTTCTCATTTTATGCTGACATCTCCAAATGGGCACTGTTTCAGGTCATCGAGAGTAAGCTAAGCTGTGTGCAAGAAAACAATTCTGAAGTTTACCGTTTGTTTGAATTAGAATATCCCAGTTCATCAGGAAATAACTCCAGTCAGGTGGGTTTAGGGAGTGATTGCTATCCACAATCTGAGTTATTAGACATACTCTTTCTGGTAACAATTCAAACATTTACATTTACATGGACATCAACTTTAATAAAAAAGACAACTTCCATTGAGAAGACTGATAGTCTTGAGACCTAGCCCTTCAAAGCAGCACAGAATAGGGATTTCCCTGGTGGCTCAGTGGGTAAGAATCCGCCTGCCAATGCAGGGGACATGGGTTTGATCCCTGGTCTGGGAAATTCCATACGCCTCATGTGCCACAGCTACTGGAGCCCTCGTGCTCTAGGGCCCTCAAGCCACAACTAATGAGCGCTTGTGCTGCAACTACCGAAGCCTGTGTGCCTAGAGCCTGTGCTTCTCAACAAGAGAAGCCACTGCCATGAAAAGCCTGTGTGCTACAACCAAGAGTAACCCATGCTCACCCTAACTAGAGGAACCCTGGTGCAGCAACGGAGACCCAGTACAACCAAAAGTAAATTAAAAAAAAAAAAGCACAGAATAGCTAGTGCATCTGAATCTCAGGACTGTGTTTGAAAAACTCTCACATTTTAACTCTGTCTCTGATTGCTGATTTCTGACAAATACTTTTTAAATTTAATTTTTACTTTATATTAAAATATAGTTGATTTACAATGTTATGTTATTTTCAGGTGTGCCACAAAGTGATTCAGTAATACATGTGCATATATCCATTCTTTTTTAGATTCTTTTGCCATATAGATTATTACATAATATTGATTAGGGCTCCCTGTGCTATACAATAGGTCCTTGTTGATTATTTTATGTGGTGGTGGTGGTGATGGTGGTTTAGTCGCTAAGTTGTGCCTGACTCTTGTGACTCCAAGGACTGTAGCCCACCAGGCTCCTCTGTCCATGGGATTTCCCAGTCAAGAGTACTGGAGTGGGTGGCCAATTCCTCCTCCAAGGGATCTTCCCCACCCAGGGGTGGAACCTGAGTCTCCATGTTTGCTAAGTCACTTGAGTTGTGTCCAGGAAAGCCCATATATAGTAGTATGTGTGTGTGCTAAGCCTGCCAGGCTTCTCTGTCCATGGGATTCTCCAGGCAAGAATACTGAAGAATACTTGCCATTTTCTTCTCCAGGGGATCTTCCTGACCCAGCGATTGAACCAGCGTCTCCTGCATCTCCTGTGTTGGCAGGCGGGTGCTTTACCACTAGCGCTACCTGAGAAACCTTATATAGTAGTGAATGTATGTTAATTCTAAACTCCTAATTCATCCTCCCCCCATCTTTCCCCTTTGGCAACCACAAGTCTGTTTTCAAAGTCTGTGAGTCTGTTTCTATTTTATAAATAAGTTCATTTGTACCATTTTTTAAGATTCTGCATATAAGTGATAAGATGTTTGCTTTTCTCTGACTTACTTTACTTGGTATAATAATCTCTAGGTTCATCCATGTTGCAACAAATGGTATTATTTCATTCTTATTGTGGCTGAGTAATAGTCCATTGCATGTGTGTACCACATCTTCCTTATCCATTCCTCTGTTGATGGACCTTTAGGTTGCTTCTATATCTTGGCTCTTGTAAATACTGAGGCAACAAACATTAGGGCACATGTATCTTTTCAAATTATGATGTCCTCTGGATATCTGCCCAGGAGTGGAATTTCTTGATCATATGATATTTTTAGTTTGTTAAAGAACCTCCATATTGTTTTCCATAGTGACTATACCAATTTTCATTCTCACCAACAATGTAGGAGGGTTCCCATTTCTCCACACCCGCTCCAGCATTTATTGTTTATAGACTTTTTGATCATGGCCATTCTGACTGGCGTGAAGTGATACCTTATTGTAGTTTTGATTTGCATGTGTTTAATAATTAGTGATGTTGAGCATTTTTTCATGTGCTTCTTGGCCAACTGTATGTCTTTGGAGAAATATCTGTTTAGATCTTCTGGCCATTTTTGATCAGTTTTTTTTTTTTTTTTTAAATATTGAGCTCTTTGAGCTGCTTGTTTATTTTGAAGATTAATCCTTTGCAGTCACTTCATTTATAAATATTTTCTCCCATTCAGTGGGTTCTTTTTTTGCTTTGTTTATGGTTTCCTTTGCTGTGCAAAAGCTTGTAAGTTTAACTAGGTCTTATTTATTTGTTTTTGTTTTTATTTTAAATACTATAGAGGTGGATCCAAGAAGGAATAGCTGAGATTTATGTCAAAGAGTGTTCTACCTGTTTCCCTCTAAGAGTTTTGTGGTATCTGGTCTTACATTTAAGTCTTTAATCCATTTTTAGTTTATTTTTGTTTATGGTATTAGAGAATGTTCTAGTTTCATTTTTAAATTGAGTTGTCTTGTTTTCCCAGCACCACTTCAAGCAAAATTTGACCTTAATCCCAGAAACTAGATTTTAAGGGTGTTCATTAGATGGCACTCATTTGTAGTTCTGAACAGGTACCTGAGATCTCCCAGGGGCTCACAGGTGTATTGAGTGTCCTTTTCTGTTTTCTTCCACGGCTTGACTCATGAGTAGTGAATCCAGGAGTCATGTCCTGGTACCTTGACTGCTGTGGGGGTAGAAAGTATTACAGGGTAGGGGCCCTTCCATGTGGGCTGGAGTTGAGCCTTTGGGGACCCATCTTTCCAGACTTTAATTAGGACTTGAGTCCCTGGAGCATATAGTGGTGACTCCTTAGAATCTTTTGGCTCCTGGTTCACACCCCACAACCATATATCCTGTTGGAATTGCCCAATGGCCATGGTATAAGACTGGAGGGTCTGAGCCTCTGGATCTAGGAAGAAGTCATTGATATAAACAAAAGGTCTCACATATAGCATCTCTAAACAAAAGGTCTCACATATAGCATCTCATACAGACTAAGACCAACCTGTTCCTTAGGGGCAATACAGGTGCAGAGGAGAGCTACTGGTAAAGCCTCCTTCCATCCCAGGGAGGTCTCCTGGGTTATCTTTTTTATCGTTGATTTTAAGAATAGGTTGGCTCTTTTCCTGAAGATTAAGGCCTCCAGGTACCATGGAGATAGTAAGTAATGCCCAATGCTTTAGAGACCTCTTGGGTGACCTTAGAAGTAAATGATGTCCCATTATCACTTTGTATTGATCTGGGCAGACCAAATCTCGGAATGATTTCATTTTTTTTTTTTTTTACCACCTCCTCAGCCTTCTCAGTCTGGGTGGGAAAGCCTTCAATCCATCCTGTGAATGTATCTATCATGACTAATAGGTATTTATACCCTTGAGAAACTGGCATCTGGGGGAAGTCCATCTGCCAGTCCTCTCTTGGGCAAGTCCCACATTGTTGGACAGGCTGGGCCAGATGGGGTCTTCAAGCTTCTTGCTGCTGCTGCTGCTAAGTCAGTTCAGTCGTGTCCGACTCTGTGCGACCCCATAGACGGCAGCCCACCAGGCTCCCCTGTCCCTGGGATTCTCCAGGCAAGAACACTGGAGTGGGTTGCCATTTCCTTCTCCAATGCATGAAAGGGAAAAGTGAAAGTGAAGTCGCTCAGTCGTGTCTGACTCTTCGCAACCCCATGGACTGAAGCCTACCAGGCTCCTCCTTCCATGGGATTTTCCAGGCAAGAGTACTGGAGTGGGTTGCCATTGCTTTTGGGGGTTGTTTAATTGGCAAGTGGGACAAATTAATCTTTGGAAGGCCTTTTCCCCTTAATGAGTGGTGGCATGTAAGGAGTTAACCAACTTCCATTGGAGGTTCCCAGGCAGAAAAAGAGTCCCTCCTTTTGGAGCCACCGCATATGATCTTCTTGAAAGCCCTCACTCTTAGCTTTAAAAGTCTCAGCTTCAGTATATGAAGGAATTTCTGGCAAATTAGCCTGTGGAACTCAGGTGGCAACCTCTATTAGGTCATGGTTCTGTAATGCTGCTCTCTTAGCTGCCTGATCAGCTGCTTGGTTCCCTCATGCCACTTCCGTGCTCCCTTTTTGGTGTCCTTTACAGTAGGAGACTGAAACCTCAGTGGGCAGATGGACTGCCTCCAAGAGTCTAAGAATTTGATCACCACATTTGATTGGGGACCCTTGGGTCCCTCAAGTGGCCCCTTTCTTTCCAAATAGCAGCATGTGCACATAACACAAGAAAGGCATACTTGAAGTCAGTGTAAATGGCTATTCTTTTTCCTTTTCCCAGCTCTAAAGCTCGAGTCAGGACTATGAGCTCAGCTAATTGGGCTGAAGTACCTGGTGGCAAAGGCTTAGCCTCTATGGTCTCAAAATTGGAGACTACTGCATATCCAGCTCTTCTTTTTCCATCCAAGACAAAGCTGCTTCCATCAGTGTACCAGATTTCCTCAGGATTTGTCAGAGGATCTTCCAACAATCCCTCTCAGGGTTTTGTCCAGTGGTCCAAGGTTCCTAGGCAAGAGTGAATGGGGAGAGAGCCCTCAGGGGTAGGCAGGAGGGTGACTGGGTTAAGAACTTCACAAGGGGATATAGTGAGGCCTGGATTTTCCATCAGCACTACTTGATATCTGAGGATTCTTTGATCAGACATCCATAGATGGCCTCTCCCATTTAGTTGTTTCACTTGGTGGCTGGTAAAAATAGATAGTTTGCCCCCAAAAGAGAGTTTTAAAGCATCTTCTATCAGGACTGCAATAGCTGCAAGGTTTCAAAGGCAGGGAGAGATTTCTTCCTAATAAAGGAGGAAGACAGTCAGGAACCACTAGAAACTGATGGGAAAATATTTGTCCATCCCAGCAGCAAAGTGCTCAGGTGAATCTTTTTGTAACTGTTTTTCCTGTAGCACCCAAAATGGTACAGGTTGGGAGAAGAAGGCTATAGAGTAGGAGGTCAACCAACCTGTGTCAACCAAGAAATTCTCAGGCCTACCTGCCACATCCAGTTGTACCCTTGGCTCCAGCTCCGTGATGGTTATCTGTGACAGGCAGGGTGGCTATAGCAGGCTGCTTCAATCCTGTTGACCCATCGTGAGGGAAGGCTTGGTGCTAGACCTTGAGGCTCTTGGGTCCCCAGGGCAGAGAGCCACCCAATGTCCCAGTTGATGGCATTATAGCAAGCCGTTTTAGGTGACTTTTCATGGTTTGGACATTCTTTGGCCCAATACCCCACCTGTCTACAGATTAGGCATTTGCCTCATGCCTTGTCCTTCTAGGACTTGGGGTTTGCCATAGGGCTTCCCCGGAGGGCGGCCAGCGTCTGGGCATGCCTTGTCTCTTTCCTTTTCTCCCTTTCCTGGGCCTTGGCCTCCTTCTCCTCTTCTCTATTATAAAAGGTATTGGTGGCTGTGTGGACCATCTCATCTAAAGAGGAAGCAGGGTTTTGATGCTGTAGTTGTTTTAACTTTATTCTGATATCTGATGCACATTGTGACAGGAATTTGTCCTTTAAAATCACCTGTCCCTCGTAAGAGTCTAAGTCCAGATTGGTAAAGTTTTGGAGGGCTTCTTTTAGCCTTTCCAGAAGGCAATGGGGTTCTTGTTGGGCTCCTGAGTTATTGCTGAGACTGGGCACAGTTCCACAAATAATAGGCTTCCTTGTATTTCCATGGGTGGACTTCCTTACGGGTGAGTCTTTCTGAAGCTTATCCTACCCAGTACTGTTGCAACCTGAGAGCCAGGTGTCCCCAGGTCAGGGTGCAGATCCCCAGGCAGGCGGAGGCATGACAGCCTCCTGGAGATTGAATCCCCAGGCAGGTCAAGGCAGGTCGGCCTCCCGAGAATTGGGTCCCTGGGCAGGGTGAGGCATGATGACCTCCTGGGACACCTAGACTAGCGCATCCCCAAGCAGGTTGAGGCATGACAGCCTTTCATGGACCAGATCCCTAAGCAGGTCAAGGCTGGTTGACCTCCTGGGACCCCTGGACTGGAGTTGGGCATTCCCAAGATCTCCAGCATGACTAGTGCTGAGTAGGATTAAGGGGTTGTAATTTTAACTCATTGCCAGTTGGTTCACCACTGATGGGAATAGATATCATGATGTAAAGGAATCCAAGCCTGTACCCTGAGACCGGGAACCTGGTGAAACGGTCATAAGCTTTATCTTCTTACTGCTCTAAGGGATTGTAAGTCACTGATTTCCTCCCCTAGTCCCCTATAGGAACAGGTTAAGGTGTCTCCAATGGTAAACATTTCATTGTCATAGACCCACTTCAGGTAATAACAGAAATAATGACAAAGGAGTGGGTTATCTGGCCCTGTTAAGGGCATTAAAGTATTTTAATAATAGGATGGAGCAATGTTGCCTAGAAGGGGGAAGGGTCCTGGTTGTAGGAGTAGGTAGGCTTAAGAATAAATTTGGTAAGAGGCAACAGACAAGATGTTATATAAAAGTGGAGTGGAGATTTGATCCTGGGGTATGTTTGTAAACTTAGGAGAAGGGTGGTAAGGGTTTGGGCCTTACCATGCCAACAGATGGACTTCTAGCAGGCATCGTGTGCCTGTTGCCCGCCCTAGCAGGTTCACTGAGGGATGCTGATGTTGCACATGTTGTAGGAAACATGGAAGATGAAGGCCTGAATATCTACAGCGATTGGATATTACACAGTATTTCCCTCCCAAGGGCCAGCTATTTTCTAGCTGTCTCTCCAGAAGATTGTAGAGGCCACATTGTGGGCCTGGATGGGGCTCAGGAAAAAAGCATGAAACAGGAGGGAAGGGGGCAGGGAACAACTTTTGAAAGAATGACATAGCACAAGGGCATAACATACACCAATTAAAATCAATTGGGTCCAAGGTGACAAGTCAAATTCAAGTAAACCTTAATCCCCAATCTGTAAGCTAAATGACACCCAGATGTGGCAGGACTGCTCCAAGGCAATGTCAAAAGATGGGAACCAATAGTTCCCCAATGGTTGGGATGATCCTCCCAATCATTAGCCTATGAATTCACCCAGCTGGCAAAAACTATCCAGACTGCATTCCATGGCCTAAGTCCAAGGCCTAAGCCCTTGCCCTCTGCAATGGCCCGCACCCTGCAGAGCGTGCTTTCCTCTGAATCCTAACAAATCCACCTCTTACCTATCGCTGTATCTCTCACTGAATTTTTGCAATAAGACATCAGAGCCCGAGCTTCATTAAGTCCTGAAGCCAAGCATCATGGGTTTTGGCCAGGCTCAAGTCCCAGGAAAGAGGAGCTGAAGGACGGGAGGAAAAAGCAGTGGGGAAAACATGCCAAGAAATCCCCTTCATAACCTCCCGGAAAATCTGCTAAATACCTGACCTGTGCTCACAGTTTTCATTGGCCTGATCCATGGTACAAAGAAGATTTAGGACAGAAAACCCCCCACCGGCTTGGGTAGCAGCTACTGGGGCTCAGCAGATATTGCCTTTGCCTTTGGGACATATCGAGGAGTAGCCTCTCCAGAGTCCCTCAGTTGCACCCACTGCCACTCACCTGTTTGCGGGGGGTTCGAGGAGGGTTCAAGGAAACAAGAAACAAGAGATTGTAAAGGAATTAAGATTTTGTTAGGCATATGTCCCTCCAGCCATAGTAGCAAGGACTGCCTACCTTAACCAGAGGTCTTTTCAAAGCTGAGACTGAGCCGCATGAGCTTTATGCTGAGTTCATTATTCACTGTCCCAGTTTCCAGCACGCTTAGCTTCTTGTCACTTCTCCTGCATTGGGTTTTCTTCGTGTTCCGCTTCTACTGCAGGAGCTTTTGTCGAGTTGGGTTCCTGCTGTGCTTGGCTTCCTCTTTGTGGAGGTCACACCAAGGTTGTTTCAGCCAGGTTAAATCCGAGTCATGGCACCATAGATGTCAGGGTAGTGTGTAATTTCTCTGGTTCTGTCTCATCACAACAAAAATTTTAAACGATGGACATTAAAGCCCTCGGCACATCACAGCTCTTGGACAGTCCGTGTTATAGTGCTCGGCTCTTGGACAGATCATGTTATAGTTCTCGGACAGATCACTTTTATTTAGAAAATAAAGGAAAATACATCCTCCAGGCGTGAGGGCATGCGGACCCAAAAGACGCAAACAGGAGAGAGAGAGAGAGAGAGAGAGAGAGAGAGAGAGAGAGAGAGAGAGCACAGGAGAGAGACCCCAGCCCTTTGGCTCCTCTTTCTATAGGTTTTTTCCTCCTCTTGGGCCTGCCCTATGTAAATTGGGCTAGCCAGGTGTGCTGTTTGTTCTACCTGAGATCCTCACTTCAGTCCTCAGATCTTCCTTTGTTCTATTTTTGAGTGCTTTTCCCTTCCTTGTCTTCTAGCCACCGCCATTCTGGACTCCTTTTTCCTATTCTAACTACCTAACAGTTTCTATTTGGTCCAAGGCTTGGGAAAGGGCTCCAAGATGGTTAAAAAGCTGCCTAGTGGTTGCAGAGAGGGGCTTCAGGTAGAAGCCTTGACATTAGGGGGCTCCTTTGGCTTAAAGCTCAACATTCAGAAAACGAAGATCATGGCATCTGGTCCCATCACTTCATGGGAAATAGATGGGGAAACAGTGGAAACAGTGTCAGACTTTATTTTGGGGGGCTCCAAAATCACTGCAGATGGTGACTGCAGCCATGAAATTAAAAGACGCTTACTCCTTGGAAGGAAAGTTATGACCAACCTAGATAGCATATTCAAAAGCAGAGACATTACTTTGCCGACAAAGGTCCTTCTAGTCAAGGCTATGGTTTTTCCTGTGGTCATGTATGGATGTGAGAGTTGGACTGTGAAGAAAGCTGAGCGCCAAAGAATTGATGCTTTTGAACTGTGGTGTTGGAGAAGACTCTTGAGAGTCCCCTGGACTGCAAGGAGATCCAACCAGTCCATTCTGAAGGAGATCAGCCCTGGGATTTCTTTGGAAGGAATGATGCTAAAGCTGAAACTCCAGTACTCTGGCCACCTCATGAGAAGAGTTGACTCACTGGAAAAGACTCTGATGCTGGGAGGGATTGGGGGCAGGAGGAGAAGGGGATGACAGAGGATGAGATGGCTGGATGGCATCACTGACTCAATGGACGTGAGTCTGAGTGAACTCCGGGAGTTGGTGAAGGACAGGGAGGCCTGGCATTCTGCAATTCATGGGGTCGCAAAGAGTCGGACACGACTGAGCAACTGAACTGAACTGAACTGACTTTGGCTCCAGAGGCTCCTAGTTATGCTCGCAGGTGAACCTTTTAAAGATACTCACCCAGTCCAGCCTGGGGACCAACCAACCTGAGAGAGTTAGTTGGGTGCCCATCTTCTTGAGGAGTTTCACCAGCTCTTCCAGGAAGCTGCTCTCCAGGAAGTCACAGAGGTGGGAGTCTGCGCAGGCAGAACCCCAGGCATGCAAATCCAAAAGGGCCTAGTTCAGATTCTTCTCCATGAAAATGGCGGCCTCCACAGCATCCTGGGTTTTAGCCAACTCATTTTGAGATGGCCCCTTCATGTCCTGGAAAAGGGCACAGACTCCAAGCTGGTTTTGTATCTTCAGGAGACAATGGGCATCCTCCTGCTTCTCTTCCACTGATTCATGGAAAAAGTGGCAGATGCCCTCCAAGGTCACATCCTTTCCGGTCATAGTAGAAGCTCAGAGACAGGTGGGCATCCGAGGCCTGCAGATGCAGGTTGACCAGACAGTGGACAGAGGCCTCCACCTGGACTGAATAATTCTGATGAATCTGGGAGCTCATGGCTGATCAGTAATAAGGCATTAAGGTCAAAAAATGGCGATGCTGATCCTAGTGACTGAGGATAGCTTAGTGGCTGATTCCAAAGGTTGTGATTGGAGAAATGTTGGAGGGTGGTCAGAGGCTAGAGCAAGGGGCATCTCTGGGTCTGTTCCATCCAAACATTGTTGAAGAGCGATATCTGAGGGACCAGAGAGCACTTGCTCAAATCCTGATTTTTTTTTTAACCTAACAGTGTATTAAAAAGCCGAGACATCACTTTGCTGACAAAGGCCCATCTAGTCAAAGCTATGGTTTTTCCAGCAGTAATGTATGGATGTGAAAGCTGGACCATAAAGAAGGCTGAACACCAAAGAATTGATGCTTTCAAACTGTGGTGTTGGAGAAGACTCATGAGAGTCCTTTGGACTGCAAGGAGATCAAGCCAGTAAATCCTAAAGGAAATTAGTCCTGAACATTCATTGGAAGGACTGATGCTGAAGCTGAAGCTCCAATACTTTGGTCACCTGATGCACAGAGCCGACTCATTGGAAAAGACCCTGATGCTGGGAAAGGTTGAAGGCAAAAGGAGAAGGGGGCAGCAGAAGATTAGATGGTTAATTAGCATCAGTGACTCAATGGACATGAATTTGAGCAAACTCCAGGAGGAGTAGAGGATAGAGGAGCCTGGAGTACTGCAGTCCATGGGTCACAAAGAGTCAGACAGGACTTAATGACTGAACAACAAGTGGCATTTTGCTCTTTGCTGTGATGAATATTTTTGTGTATAGGAATTTTTCAGTTTAAATGGGGTTTCAAATATCCATTTCACTAAAATAAAAAAGAAAATATACATCTTTCTTTTAGTACCTCTGCCATGATGTTAACTTTACTTGACTTTCTATTCAACAAATATATAATCACAGTATACAATTCCAAAAGGAACCTTAGAAGTAATTTGGTTTTGCCTAACTTCTATGAAATTTCCAGGAGATAGTCATCTGCTTTTTGTCTGATCACTTCCACTGGTTTTAGAATTGCTATTGCCATATTATTATGGACACATAAAACTAACATGTGAGTTTTGAAGCAGCCTCTTGGACTTCCTTTATATGAAACCATTTCCACCATCACCCCCTCCTATCCCTACTTCTATAATTTCTATTCACTGATTTTAGCTATTTATTTGCCAGTTTTCCTCTTTGTACTAATATCTTTTGTTCTCTCTTCAATCCCCCCTACCTCTGCCCTTCTTCACCCTGCTTTCTGACCCAGGAGTGGTCTGAATCAGCTCTTGGCCTGATGGGGCCCCCAGCAAGGATAGGGCATTCAGGGTATTTACTTTGCTGCTTTCCTTCTTGCAGGATAGCTTAAAGCTGGCTGTATCCTTCCATCAGAGATTAGAGATCCTCTCAAGGTGACCTTCTCCAAAGTACTTTCTTGAGTTCCTCTTGCTGGGTTTTGTTAACCATTCTCTCACATATCCCTTCAGGCCTCAGGACACTGCACTGACCTCAATACTTTCCTGTGTATTTCCCACACTTTTGTAAAAGAATCCCTTTAATCAACCTATTTCAGTTCAGTTCAGTTCAGTCGCTCAGTCGTGTCCTACTCTTTGCGACCCCTGGTTCCAAATAGGAAAAGGAGTACGTCAAGGCTGTATATTGTCACACTGCTTATTTAACTTATATGCAGAGTACATCATGAGAAACGCTGGGCTGGAAGAAGCACAAGCTGGAATCAAGATTACCGGGAGAAATATCAATAACCTCAGATATGCAGATGACACCACCCTTATGGCAGAAAGTGAAGAGGAACTAAAATGCCTCTTGATGAAAGTGAAAGAGGAGAGTGAAAAAGTTGGCTTAAAGCTCAACATTCAGAAAACGAAGATAATGGCATCTGGTCCCATCACTTCATGGGAAATAGATGGGGAAACAGTGGAAACAATGTCAGATTTTATTTTGGGGGGCTCCAAAATCACTGCAGATGGTGACTGCAGCCATGAAATTAAAAGACGCTTACTCCTTGGAAGGAAAGTTATGACCAACCTAGATAGCATATTCAAAAGCAGAGACATTACTTTGCCGACAAAGGTCCATCTAGTCAAGCTATGGTTTTTCCAGTGGTCATGTATAGACGTGAGAGTTGGACTATGAAGAAAGCTGAGCGCCAAAGAATTGATGCTTTTGAACTGTGGTGTTGGAGAAGACTCTTGAGAGTCCCCTGGACTGCAAGGAGATCCAACCAGCCCATCCTAAAGGAGATTAGCCCTGGGTGTTCTTTGGAAGGAATGATGCTAAAGCTGAAACTCCAGTACTTTGGGTACCTCATGCGAAGAGTTGACTCATTGGAAAAGACTCTGATGCTGGGAGGGATTGGGGGCAGGAGGAGAAGGGGATGACAGAGGATGAGATGGCTGGATGGCATCACCGAGTCAGTGGACGTGAGTTTGAGTGAACTCTGGGAGTTGGTGAAGGACAGGGAGGCCTGGTGTACTGCAGTTCATGGGGTCGCAAAGAGTCGGACACCTATTAGGACTATCCCAATTTGAGTGAACCATCTGTTTCCTGTTTCCTGCTGGAATGTGTCTAACTCACTCTATATACACTCTTAATAGGTGCAATCAGATTATCACAAAGCTAGAGTTACAATGATTTGCTCTGTTAATACTGCTGGTTGAACAGTCCAGAAATACTGACTTGGCTGAACATGCTACCCTCTCATATTCAACAATGTTTCTTCTTCTGATTACAAGTTGGACTTGTTTTGTGTTCACAAAAAAGGAGGTGTGGATCAGGAAGTGAAAAGGTGGGGGAAAGATGTGAAGGATTGAATGAAGGCCAAGGAAAACTTGGGTTTCCTCACTACATATTGGACAGTCTCACTGCTCACTTTGCTTAGTCAATCCCATCCATTTCTATGATTCTAATTACTTTTCATAGATGGTCCCAAATTCAAATCCCTAGCACAGACCTATCTGAACTTCAGATCCACAAATGTGACTGTCTTCTTGAATGTCGCCAAATAGAGATGTCTCAAATGCGTGATCTTCTTTTCCATGTCCAGGATTTCTCCTCTTCCTGTGTTCTCTATGTAAGATAATGACAACATTATCCACCTAGTTACACAAGCCAGACATCTAGGGATCATCCTTGATACCTCACTCTCCTTATCTCCTCATCACTTCTCACCCATTTTCTCTCCAGAATGTATCTCATTCATATCTACTTTGTCCTTTGCCATCACCTCTTGCTCCTTCCCAGACAATAGCAGTTACATCCTAACTGGGTTTCTCAGTATCCCTTCTTCCCATCCTTTCAACTAGTTCTCATGCTACGGGTCACATGATTGTTTTGAAGTGCAAATATATTCATGCTATACACACACAGAGCTTTCCTCCTTCTTTAACATTTCAGTGACTTCCTTTTTCTCATTATGAAAATAAAAAACCAAGGCCTATGCATCACTGCATGTCCTGGTCCTATCCTACTTCTCCAAATTAATCTTATTTCTGCTCTACCACTTACTAACTCTATAACCGTGGACTGGTTACTTCTCTGTGCCTCAGTTTTTTTGTCTGTAAATTGGGAATAATAGCAGTGTCTTCCACGTAGCATTGTTGTGAGGACCAATGTAAAGTGCTTAGATCTTAATAGTAGGTACTCCACAAATGTTAGCACATTTTAGCTCTCTTCAGGCTCTTTAATGTTTTTTCTCAAAGGTGCCATATTTCCTTTCATCATAGAATCTCTGTATGGCCTGCAGAGCCTAAAACGTCTACTATCTGGCCCTATATCTGGCCCATCAGTACACAAATGATGTTTACTGACACCTGACCTAGGCAATTGATGTACTTTTCTTATTGCTATTAAATGGACGGGTAACTATTAGAAAATACATATATTTTAGGGTAGGAGAGGGAAAAACAAAATCAATAGCCAAGAAATTTGGTGGTGTGTTTAAGGCCATATTAGAAAAGTATATATACTGATTATTACCTCTGTATAAGAATAAATTTGATGCTCAAATTTTAATAACTATTAGCATAAGTATAATATGTGGTGTGATGGGAAGATAGGTTCTTTTAATAAGTTGCAGTTAGGAAAAAAGACTTTTGTTTCTTTAACTCTAAGACTAAGGACGGAAACCTTGGAGTTCAGTTCCATTTACTCCTTCCTTCTTCATGTCTCCCCTACCCACAATGCCTTCAGCTGCTTGGGGATTGCCAGGCAACCAGCTGCTACTTTGCACACCAGGCTAAAATAAGCAGGGAATCAGTGAGAGAAGGCAGGTTAACAAGTGTAAATGAACAGGCTGACTGACTTATGACAAATTCTTGGCAGAATCAGCAGGAGGATACTGGATTGCAGATGGATTGCCTCAGCCCTGAACAGAAAGTTGTGCGTGATAATAGAGCCAAGGAAAATGTCAAAGGAAAAAAAAAAAAAGATATCTTTTACAGCTACATAACAGAAAAATAACTGATTTGCCTTTTCTGTAGATGTGTCTCTAGAGTTGGCCGTTATGATTAAAGTTGCTCTTGAGAAAAGGAAGCAATTAGGATTTTTCAGGAAATTAAGAATTTCAAGAGGAAGGAAAACTGAGTGTACAGGAAGACCAGTCAACAGGTCAAAGGGGGCAGCTGTGAAAATTTTCAGCTTTTGGACAATGTCATCTTTGTTTCAGTGAGAAGCTTCATTGCTCTCTATTAGTAGCCATAATGCAGTAGATCCTGAAGGAAAACAATCCCCCTTTCGCTTTGCACCACACTTTCTGCTGGGTCTGTTCACTCAGCCTTTAGGTAGGGATGGAGGGTCGCTCTCAGCTAGGCACTCAGCATCCTCAGTAGCAAGGCAGACAGAAGTCTTGCCTTCATGGAGCATACAATTGGGCAGAAAGGGATACCCTAAACCCAGTAAATAAGTATATTCTATAATATTTAGAGGCTGAGAGATGCAATGAAAAAAGTAAAGCAGGGACAGGATAATGGTGAAAGGGTGGGTCTAGCATTAAAACAAATGTGGTCAGGAGAGGCCACTCTAAGAAGGTGAAACTTGTGCAAAGACTTGAAGCAGATGAAACATGAGCCCTGAGCATGTCAGGGATGGGTCTTCAGGAAGGGGGCCTGAGGGTGCAAAGGTATTTGAGATGATGTGTGCTTGGCATTGTGAAGGGACTGTAAGGAGCCCTGATGGTTTCAGGGAGGCAAGCAAGGAAGCATTTAGGAATGCTGGAGAGTTGAGGGGCAGGTGGCTAGATTGTAGAGTCTCGTGGGCCGTAGCTTTTACTGTGGATGAAATGGGTGAAATTCTCTTCTCTAAAGGGAGATCTGAGATCTAAGATCTGAAATCCTCTCCTAAGTCTCCATACCTTCTGCCACCCTGTTTTGTCTTTAATCATTCCCACCCCCTCCAGAAGATCACCATAAAACCAGGGCCAAGATTAGGGTTGAGAGAAGCCCTTGCCTCCCATGTAAAGTTTAAGGGGGCACCAACACTCTAAGGAGTCACCGGTTTTCCCTCTGCCTCAGACTCTGATATGGGACAGGGCAGCGCTGTTACTGATCCTATCTTTATGTAAATTTTGTTTTTTCACTTGGTCCTGAGGTTTTGACATTGTTTTTTATTTTTTAAAATACTACATTAAAATATTATTTGGTTGACTGTTTTTGGTGCCCCTTCCCCTTAAATGTTGTGCCCAAGGGAAGTGCCTAAATCACCACATCCCAGTCCCCACGTTGAGGCTCTCTCTCTCTTCCCCTTGTTTCCACAGGGGTTTGTAGACACTTTCTGTAATGGCCAGACAGCTTTTTCAAGCTATCCAGTCTCTGTCACACTCTGTCACACTGGAACACAAAAGCAACCAAAGACAGTAAGCAGACAAGTGAGAGCGACGGAGTTCTGATAAAACTTTATTAGTAGATGCTGAAAATGGAATTTCATTTAATTTTCTTTTTTATTTGTTTTATTTAATCTAGAAACTTGATCAGATTTAGGTTAAAATTTCTAACTAAGTTATAATTATTATTTTACTTTTTATTTTTAATTTCTATTTTCAAAAAATTTAAATTGAAATATAGTTGATTTAATTTCATGTAATTTTCATATGTCATGATATATTATTCTTCCTTAGATCTTCCCCCAGTCATTTTAAAAATGTAAAAATCAATCTCAGCTCACACTCCATACAAAAACAGCTCGCAGATCAGGCTGGGAAGCCTTGAACTGAGGGGTTGAGGCCCCGAGAAGGCTCTTTTAATGGCCCTGTTTGCTTGCCTCTCGCAGGTGCTGGGACACCTCCAGTTTACTACAGTCAGTGCAGACTTTCAGGGCCTCTGTGTTTGGCCCTGCTTTCTACTGAAACTTGTTTATCTTCCCTCCCCCGAAAAATACGCACAGACTCACTGTCCCCTAAATAAAGCAGGTTCATTATTAGCTACCTGCTTTTGACCTTGTCTCTTTTTCTGTCTAGAATCCACCCTCCCTTCTCTCTCTAGCGTCCCTGTAAAGTCACTCTTCTTTCCTGACTCCACCAAGCAGGCGTGGCCTCTTCATTTCCTCTGAATTCCTACCATCAGTTCAGTTCAGTTGCTCAGTTATGTCCAACTCTTTGCAACCCCAGGGACTGCAGCATGCCAGGCTTCCCTGTCCATCACCAACTTCTGGAACTTGCTTAAACTCATGACCATCGGGTCAGTGATGTCATCCAACCATCTCACCCTCTGTTGTCCACTTCTTCTCCTGCCTTCAATCTTTCCTAGCATCAGAGTCTTTTCCAAAGAGTCAGTTCTTTACATCAAATGGCCAAATATTGGAGCTCCGGCTTCAGCATCAGTCCTTCCAATGAATATTCAGGACTGATTTCCTTTTGGATGGACTGGTTGGATCTCCCTGCACTCCAAGGGACTCTCAACAGTCTTCTCCAACACCACAGTTCAAAAGCATCAATTCTTCAGCACTCAGCCTCCTTTATGGTCCAACTCTCACATCCGTACATGACTACTGGGAAAACCATAGCTTTGACTAGACAGAGCAAAGTAATGTTGGCAAAGTAATGTTGCTGCTTTTTAATATGCTGTCTAGGTTGGTCATAGTTTTTCTTCCAAGGAGCAAGCATCTTTTAATTTCATGGCTGTAGTCACCATCTGCCATGATTTTAGAGCCCCTCAAAATAAAGTCTGTCACTATTTCCTTGTTTCCCCATCTATTTGCCATGAAGTGATGAGACCAGACACCATGATCTTAGTTTTTTGAATGTGAGTTTTAAGCCAGCTTTTTCATGCTCCTCTTTCACTTTCATCAAGAGGCTCTTTAGTTCCTCTTCACTTTCTGCCATAAGGGTGGTCTCATCTGCATATCCGAGGTTATTGATATTTCTCCTGGCAATCTTGATTCCAGCTTGTGCTTCATCCAGCCCAGTGTTTCTCATGACGTAATCTGCATATAAGTTAAACAAGCAGGGTAACAATATACAGCCTTGACGTACTCCTTTTACTATTTGGAACCAGTCTGTTGTTCCATGTCCAGTTCTAACTGTTGCTTCCTGACCTGCATACAGATTTCTCAAGAGGCAGATCAGGTAGTCTGGTATTCCCATCTCTTTCAGAATTTTCCAGTTTATTGTGATCCACACAGTCAAAGGCTTTGGCATAGTCAGTAAGGCAGAAGTAGACGTTTTTCTGAAACTCTCTTGCCTTTTTGATGATCCAATATATGTTGGCAATTTGATCTCTGGTTCCTCTGCCTTTTCTAAATCCAGCTTAAACATCTGGAATTTTTCAGTTCATGTACTGTTGAAGCCTGGTTTGGAGAATTTTGAGCATTACTTTGCTAGCATGTGAGATGAGCGCAATTGTGCTGTAGTTTGAGAAGGAAATGGCAACCCACTCCAGTCTTCTTCCCTGGAAAATCCCATGGACAGAGGAGCCTGGTGGGCTACAGTTCGTGGGGTCACAAAGAGTTGGACATGACTGAGCGACTTCACTCACTCACTTGAACATTCTTTGGCATTGCCTTTCTTTGGGATTGGAATGAAAATTCTAGAGGTGCAAGAATACACAGGAATTCCTACCACAGGTGTCACTAATACTCCTTTTAGTTCTTAATTCTAGCTTCTCTTTGTTTTTCTCTGTTTTATATGTGTAAGCATTCTGTTCCAGATGAGATTCCTTATCCTCTGTAAAGCCTTCCAAGTGCCTAGTCCAGAGCTGAGAGTATGATGGAAGCTCGACACTCAGGAATTGACTGACTCTATCTAGTATGAGGATGTCTTCTCTTAAAAGAGTCAGGACCGATGACATTCTTAGGACATGCCCTCTGAATCTGAGGGAGGTGATTGTTTAGATGGGATGTACAGATTATCTATGCTCTCTTGCCTCCTTTACCCTGTGATTAGCGAAAATTTTGTTGCATGTGAGTGCTAAGATTGTTATCTCATTGCCTTCAGATGTGCTTCTGTCACAGCTTGTACTTGCTCCTGATTCACCAGTTTACTAAAAGAAACCCCCAGCTTAAACAGAGACCTGTTTGACTGCTTTGAATTAGTAGAAGAGGAAAAAGAAATAGTCACTGTTTAAACACCTACTGAGGTAGCAAGCAGTGTCCTAGGGATTTTACAAAAGGTAAATTTTGTAGAAATATGCAGCATTATTAAATAGAGCACTTATAATGTATTGCTAGCCTAAGTAGAATGTGCTAGGGAAAATAAAATTAGAAGATAACTTTGTAAAGAGTTCCATGGCAAAAATAATTTCTACAAATCACAGAAAGAACTAACAGTTTCCTCTCATAAATGTACAGTCAAAAGAGTTGGTTTAAGTTGTCGAAGACACACACAAATGCTGTCCATTAACTATTTGATTAAGTATACAGTATACTTTACATATATTAGACATAGACTATTATATTAGACATACTCTATGTCTAATAACTAATTTAGTAGTATAAAAATGCCTTAGTGTTCTCCAATCTTATAAAAGTTAGTATTCAAGAATTGGTTTGATTTCACTGTTTGTTCTCCATTTTAAAAAAAAGCTTCAAATAGTTCAAACATATTCCTTATATTAATAGGCATTCTAGAAACACTGATGCATCTGTGGCTCCAACAATCCTTCTTTCTAACTCGAGGCACCTACATCCTGTAGACAATGCAGAGTGGAGCAGACAGTAAAGACTTGTTTTTCAGGATCAGTGATCATTAATGCTGGAGCCCTTCTGAGCAACTCTCTTCCTCTCTGGATCTTACCTTCTTTTTCTCTGCTCCTCCCTACGTCAGCCAAATTCCCCAATTGCTGCTCTTTATATGCTTAAACATTTTACATCTTCCAGCTCTCTCCTCTCATCTAGATTTCCTGTAGGACCCTCCTGACCATCTTACCCAACTGTCACTTAATACTTCAGGATTACAATCTGTATCTTCTCTCTCCTACAAGATTCAAAGTTCCTCAAAGGTGTACACCACATTTTATGCCTCACTGTGATCTCAGGTAACCATACAAAGTATTCTGATGATTAAATTATTCAGTAAATTTATGTTAAGTTGATCTCTAGGGCCATCCAATTTTGGCATCAGGTTTACTGGACTAGATCAAAAATAGAAGATTTTAATTTGCAGTACACTCTGGTTTATTGGTATTAGCTGTCTGAAAAGTTGTGTGGAAAAAGATTGGGTAGCAATATCTGCCGTGTTTGTTTATAATGACACAGATGCAAGTATTTGCTCCTAAGTATATGCACGATCTTGGCATGCATATTCTCATCTAATTGTTTTTAAAAGATTCTGCAGAAGAAGGTCTTTGACTGTAATATGTGTCCCTGCTTATGCTTAGCTTCTACTGAAATAAACATTTTCTTCAGACCATTGGGTCAGACTTTGCTCAGGACTCTGGGAAATAGGGTGCATATAGCCCAAAACGAATGCTTGCTTTTGGGGGTGCAGATCTTTTTCAGTGCTCAATCCTGTCCAACTCTTTGCGATCCTGTGGACTACAGCCCACCAGGCTTCTCTGTCAATGGGATTTCCCAGGTAAGAATACTGGAGTGGGTTGCCATTTCCTACCCCAGAGGATCTTCCCAAACCAGGCATCAAACCTGCATCTCCTATATCTTCTGCATTGGCAGGCAGACTCTTTACTGCTAGCACCAACTTCAGTCAGTCAGCCAGTTCAGTCACTCAGTCGTGTCTGACGCTTTGCAACCCCATGGACTGCAGCACGCCAGGCCTCCCTGTCCATCACCAACTCCCAGAGTTCACCCAAACTCATGTCCATTGAGTCGGTGATGCCATCCAGCCATCTCATCCTCTGTCGTCCCCTTCTCCTCCTGCCCGCAATCCCTCCCAGCATCAGAGTCTTTTCCAATGAGTCAACTCTTCCCATGAGGTGGCCAAAATATTGGAGTTTCAGCTTTAGCATCATTCCTTCCAAAGAACACCCAGGACTGATCTCCCTTAGAATGGACTTGTTGGATCTCCTTGCAGTCCAAGGGACTCGCAAGAGTCTTCTCCAACGCCACAGTGCAAAAGCATCAATTCTTTGGCGCTCAGCCTTCTTCACAGTCCAACTCTCACATCCATACATGACCACTGGAAAAACCATAGCCTTGACTAGACGGACCTGTGTTGGCAAAATAATGTCTCTGCTTTTGAATATGCTATCTAGGTTGGTCATAACTTTCCTTCCAAGGAGTAAGCGTCTTTTAATTTCATGGCTGCAATCACCATCTGCAGTGATTCTGGAGCCCAAAAAAATAAAGTCCGACACTGTTTCCACTGTTTTCCCATCTATTTCCCATGAAGTCATGAGACCAGATGCCATGATCTTCGTTTTCTGAATGTTGAGCTTTAAGCCAACTTTTTTACTCTCCTCTTTCACTTGCATCAAGAGGCTCTTTAGTTCCTCTTCACTTTCTGCCATAAGGGTGGTGTCATCTGCATATCTGAGGTTATTGATATTTCTCCCTGCACTTGATTCCAGCTTGTGCTTCTTCCAGCCCAGTGTTTCTCATGATGTACTCTGCATAGAAGTTAAATAAGCAGGGTGACTATATACAGCCTTGACGTACTCCTTTTCCTATTTGGAACCAATCTGTTGTTCCATGTCCAGTTCTAACTGTTGCTTCCTGACCTGCATATAGGTTTCTCAAGAGGCAGGTCAGGTGGTCTGGTATTCCCATCTGTTTCAGAATTTTCCACAGTTTATTGTGATCCACACAGTCAAGGGCTTTGGCATAGTCAATAAAGCAGAAATAGATGTTTTTCTGGAACTCTCACTTTTTCCATGATCCAGCAGATGTTGGCAATTTGATCTCTGGTTCCTCTGCCTTTTCTAAAACCAGCTTGAACATCAGGAAGTTCATGGTTCACGTATTGCTGAAGCCTGGCTTGGAGAATTTTGAGCATTACTTTACTAGTGTGTGAGATGAATGCAATTGTGCAGTAGTTGGAGCATTCTTTGGCATTGCCTTTCTTTGGGATTGGAATGAAAACTGACCTTCTCCAGTCCTGTGGCCACTGCTGAGTTGTCCAAATTTGCTGGCATATTGAGTGCAGCACTTTCACAGCATCATCTTCCAGGATTTGAAATAGCTCAACTGGAATTCCATCACCTCCACTAGCTTTGTTTGTAGTGATGCTTTCTAAGGCACGCTTGACTTCACATTCCAGGATATCTGGCTCTAGGTGAGTGATCACATGATCGTGATTATCTTGGTCATAGTGATGCTTTCTAAGGTCCACTTAACTTCACATTCCAGGATGTCTGGCTCTAGGTGAGTGATCACACCATCGTGATTATCTTGGTCATGAAGATCTTTTTTGTACAGTTCTTCTATGTATTCTTGCCACCTCTTCCTAATATCTTCTGCTTCTGGTGGGTCCATACCATTTCTGTCCTTTATGGAGCCCATCTTTGCATGAAATGTTCCCTTGGTATCTCTAATTTTCTTGAAGAGATCTCTAGTCTTTCCCAATCTGTTGTTTTCCTCTATTTCTTTGCATTGATCTCTGAGGAAGGCTTTTTTATCTCTCCTTGCTATTCTTTGGAACTCTGCATTCAGATGCTTATATCTTTCCTTTTCTCCTTTGCTTTTCGCTTCTCTTCTTTTCATAGCTACGCTGCTGCTGCTAAGTTGCTTCAGTCATGTCCGAATCTGTGCGACCCCATAGACGCAGCCCACCAGGCTCCCCCGTCCCTGGGATTCTCCAGGCAAGAACACTGGAGTGGGTTGCCATTTCCTTCTCCAATGCATGACATTGAAAAGTGAAAGTGAAGTCGCTCAGTCGTGTCCGACTCTTCACGACCCCACGGAGTGCAGCCTACCAGGCTCCTCCGTCCATGGGATTTTGCAGGCAAGGGTACTGGAGTGGGGTGCCATTGCCTTCATAGCTGTAGACCTACATAATACTATCCTTTATAATTACCCCCACTCCTGCTCTAAAGATAGGCCAGGTGAAAGGATGTTCAGCCTCCACAAGAGACCGACTTGCCTGTTTCAGATTTTCATGTTAACAGCCATAATAATAACAATTTCCTGATTCAGAAAACTATTTCCTTTAAGTTTTATTTTTATCATATTTAATAGCAATTATTGAACATTTTATGACATAAAACTAGAAGCCAAGGCAAGTAGACTTGCTTGTATAAGCTCTGAAATTAAATGGTACTTTGCTCTTCCCAGAACTTCCCAACCCCACATACACCCAAGGATCCTGAGTGTCACTGAACGAGGGGCTTGAGCTCTCACCTCTGCATCTCACATCCTCCACTGCTCTAACAGAGCCAATCTTGATAAAAGATCCTTATTAGTGTGTTCTCATCACAGAACACCAAACACCACACTAAACAGCTAAGAAGTCAGCCCAGTTACCATGTGCCTTTCATCACTGTCTTAAATCCTGGAAGTCTAGATTTCAGAAGACCAAACAGTACTCCACTGGAATGATAAAGCATTATGTAACCAATTCCATCACCTAAGAAAGTAAAAGCTGACGTGACAGGTGCCTACTTGTGCCAAGTGACCTACAGGTGCTTTAATTTCACCAGATTCACTTTTAGGATCTCTCAGCTGCTGTTTCTCAAGAGATGCTAGGAACACTGTTTCTGCTAAAACTACACAGCTCTTAATATATGGGTGGAATTTCCCCCCTACACAGAGAGTAAAGAAACTAGATAATCAACATCAGGCTCTGTACTGATGGAAGCATTCTTATAGAAAATGAAACATAAAGTTTCACACTTAGAGAAATAATTATGAGTGAAAGGAAAAACAAACACATACAAAGTAAAAAAAAATTATGTACAGAAATCTAAAATACTAACAACATGTGTAAACAAATGATTTAGCCCATATTGTGAAGTGGTAAATGGACTGAACAAAATGACATGTTCCATTTTCTTTTATCTACACTCTTCAAAGTTAATATTGTGTACAAACTTTTGGCTATTTTATATTTTTTTGTAAAAAAGACCTCTGCACACTTTTTTGTGTCCTTTTTCCTGTCTTTCTTTTTTTGACAGACAGGAAGCTTCCTATTACATTTTGCTATTTTTCTCTGTCAATAGTTTCTTCAGGTCAGTGTAACAATAGAATGATTTGGTCTTTTTTAAAAAGTGGGCTACTTTTTGAAAGAACTTTTAAATAAAATTTTTATTTCATTTCTTTATGAAGGAGTTGGCACAAGAGGTTTAGAAAAATTAAATCTATATTCTTTGATATATTGATATAGTTTTATTTCTCTTGTGTTACACAGGACTAAGAGCTATTTAAACACTCAAATGGGTGATCCAGTAGATGATACGATGATAAATGCCTTTTAAAATAAACTTCTTGGTGCTTCACTTTTCAGGGGAAGCACTAAACTGAAGGCAGAGAACTGCATTCCGTTTTCAACATATACAATAAGAAGTGATTGTCCATCATCCTCCAGAGTCTTTCCAGTTGCACGGCCCTGTCGTTAAAAATGTGCAAAGTATGGTTTCTCAGCTTAAACCTAAGACACACATATATTTATTCATTTTTGTTATCACTTTATCACTCATGTCCTACCTCTCCCACTATACAGCTTACAGGAGGTTAATTTTTACCCTGAATGTTGGTACTTTGTAACCATGTAACTTTAATTTCGTAGAAAAGAAGATGATTTAACATTCTCGCTAGTAGAGTGGGGGAGGGGACAGGAGATGTGAAAAATATCTTTTCCAAAATAGATTCAAATTTATCTTGCACCTTGGAACATACCAAAGCATCCTGAGAACTTACCAAATCCCACTTGCGTTGAAGGGACCTAGATATTCTCTGATGAAGACCTGTCAGGTAGGTTTGATTTGGATTCAAATACATTTTGCAAGTGAGTCTTTACAAATATGAATGATTCCATAATATACAGAGTTACCCAAGATATGGGAGAACTTTCAAAGCATGGGTTGCAGTACACTTTGATATATTAATAACTATCAGAACATATGCAAACTGAGTTTCAACTTTTTCAGATTTAACAGCATCTGTCTCAGTATCTATGATTTTAACTATTACTGCGAAGACTGAGCAAGTATTATAATAAAATGTTAGAACAATTGTTACACTCTTCTGTAAACAATGTAACTTGTTTTAGATGTATCTTGCACATGAAGAAGATGCTTCACCTGTTCCCTTTTTCATCCCACTGTTTTAATCCTGAGGTTGCTTTGACATTATTTTTAATAAATGTAAATATTTACATACGAAATTTTGTCTACATTGGAATTTTATTTGAAAATGTTCACCAGGTATCAACTACTGTATATAAACATTTTATATTACATTTTCCTTTGAATAATCAGTCTATTTGTTTTTCATATCCACTTTTACACTTTACAGCTTTTGCCTTTTTGAGTGTTCTTTTGCTGTCATAAATCTATCAAATCCAATTTCTCCACTCAAATTTTGTAGTTTTGTTGTGTTTGGTTTACTGTCAGTTTAAGTTAGTGTTGTTTATTTCTTCTATTAACATTTACTATGAATTTTCTCATATAACGGAAGATTTCCATATTGGTCCAGGATGAATTTACTATAATACTATTTAATGCAACCTATCAATTGTAAATATAAACTTGTGGAAAAAAAGTAATTTTTTCATAGTGACATACAATTTTGTTGTCTTAGACGGATTCTTTTTAGAGTCAATGGAAAAGTAATTTAATTTTTCAAACACTTGTGCTCACTTTGGATTTAATGGACAAACTTGTGAAGTGAACACGTGAAGATCAAAAGCACAGGTGCAAAGTGCATTCAAAGTCAAATCCCTATTATTGATACAAATTTGCATGTGTCATTTTCCCCCTTCTCTATGGCTTCTGCTGTGCAGCTAGGAGAGGTTTGTTCTCTCTCTCACATGTCATTTAGGCTCCACTCAAACTCACATCAGTCAACTAAAACAGCTTTCAAATACTCAAAGAATCACCTTCTTGCATCCTGTGTGCATGCATACTCAGTCACTTCAGTCGTGTCCAACTCTTTGCGACCTACGGACTGTAGCCCTCCAGGCCCCTCTGTCCATGGGACTCTCCAGCAAGAATACTGGAGTGAGGCAGTGCCCTCCTCCAGGATATCTTCCCGACCCAGGAAGAACCCAAGTCTTCTGCATCTCCTGCATTGCAGACAGGTTCTTTACCCACTGACCCACCTGGGAAGCCCCTTTTGCTGGGACTATTTTCCTTCTGGTCAATCATCTAAAAGAAATTATTCTGTCCCAGCCTAGTGTCAGACACAGGTCTGACTGAGCTAAATAAATATTTTTAAGTCTATCCCTGAGATGTAAGGGACCACAGAAACTAGCAATTTTCTAAAGCAAGGTACACTGTGTACACTTATAAATTAGACGTGTCTGGAAATACGATGTCATTCACAAGACTTTGCAAGTCTTCAAAAAGCATTTTGGATTGCTTAATGCTGATTTACACACTCCCAATCTATTGATGCATCTGTGAAAAACTTGTTGATAAAGATAATCTACATTTTATTTGTGTATCACTTTAAGTAAAATTAAAGAGTCAGTCAACAGTACTAGGAGCTCAATCAATACACTGGAAGCAGCTGGAGGGTACCGAGTTGATACCAACAGCATCATTTAATAGAGAATTATTCCTTCATAGCACAGAAAAAAGATAGAAAGAGAAATGATAGAAAAGTCCTCAAACCTGTTGTCTCTGGAAGATTGTGGCAACTGTCTAGACCAGGATAATTTAACACCAAGTTAGCCCCTCCCCGATGCCATTTCTCTGTATGTGTGCACACACACGAGACAAGTCAGACAGATGGCAATTTGGTTTTCCCCTTTTTAGAAAACAAAAAAGGGTAAAAAACAGATTTGTTTTTAGAAAAGCAAGTTAGACTATTTGCAACGAGTAGCAAAGAGCTCCTAAAGACACAAATCCCTAGAGGGTTAATGTCCCTGAGTGTGGAAGGAAACAAACTGGACCAACTCTAAGAAAAAAATTTGAGAGGTAGAAGAATGATAAACAAATGACAAATTTTGGAGAGAGAGAGAAAGATTATGGTGATGGGGGGAGCTAAGAAAGACAAAGTACATTATGCATATGTTGGAGAGACCTTTGTTAATTATTGCTTTCTATTTAAGCTAAAATATTTCACAGGTAATATATATATAGGAAAATTAGTAGATGTATAATATTTTGACAAACCACTTCCAAAAATTTTACTAAAATCGCCCTTCTGTGCGTGCATGCTCAGTCACTCAGCCATGTCTAACTCTCTGCGACCCCATGGACTGCAGCCTGCCAGGTCTCTCTGCCCACTGAAATTTTCCAGGCAAGAATACAGGAGTGGGTTGCCATGTCCTATTCCAGGGCATCTTCCCAACCCAGGGATCACAACCTGCGTCTTTTGTGTCTCCTGCATTGTGGGTGGATTCTTTACCACTGTGTCACCTGGGAAGCCCAATACCCCCTCCACATCTTTCAAAACAGACAAGATGTACTGGAGACAATTTTTTAACATCTATGTGAACTTTAAGTTCTGATCATGAGAGACTACAACCAGAGACAACTACAGAACTTGAAACACTATGTAAATCAATTGTTCTCAGGCAAAGTACAACAGAAAGAACTAGATGTAATCCCTCTGAAAAGAGAAATGCGTGAGGTAAGCTATGCATTCATCCTTATTTTGTCCTCTTTCCAAAATGAAGTGGAGGCAAATAGAGTCCAAAAAGCAAGGCGTGGTCATTCTGACTGAAGGAAACAGAAATCAATGTTTGGGGCTGCTGTGGTAACTGGAATTTGCTGGAAAGGTACCAGAGAGAGGATGTTCAGAAGAGAAACAACAGAAATCTTCACAGGATTCCACAGACTTTGGGCCAAACACGACTTTGTACAGGACAAAATTTTACAAGGACTAGAACAGAACAGTTACTGGGTGACAGTGAGTTGAATAATAATTCTAGACATAATACGGTGCTAGGAAAAACTGGCGTTTCAATCATCCACAGTGGAGAGAACCTGTTGAACATTCTGGGCATTTAGTTGACAGCCTAAAAAGGGTTTGCTTCAGAAGAGTCACAGTAAGGCCATCCTAAGCACAACCAAATTAAGTCTTAAACCAGTGCTCAACAGGATCAGGTTGACACTCTAGTAAATTAACTGTCCATTAGTATAAAATTCAGTGATCTTTAGGGAAACAAAGAAAATCTAAATTTTTAAAAACAAAGCATCTACAATACACTACAGATTATCAAAAATGACTAGATGTGTGAAGACACGAGAACATATAACATGTAACCATGAAAAAAATAGACAAAAGAAATGATCTCAAAGATGACACATGTTGGCACTGGGAAATCAAGTCTTTAAAGTAGCCATTGTAAACATACAAAAGGTTAAAAATGTACATTCCAAGACGCTAAAGAGTCAGTTACTAAGAAGTCATAATCCTCTTCCATTGTACCTAGGAACAGGATTTCAAACTACATAAAGAAAAACCTGAAAAAATCAAAGGGGAGAACTGACAAAGCCACAATTATAGTTGGCTATTTTAATACTCCTTTCTCAGTCTCTCATAGAAAAAGCAAACTAAGAAATCAGGAAGAATCTAAGACTTAACATTGCCAAGCAATTTAATCTGATTGTTATTTTTTTAATTTAAATTTATTTATTTTAATTGGAGGCTAATTACTTTGCAATATTGTATTGGTTTTGCCATACATCAGCATAAGTCCGCCATGGGTATACACATGTTCCCCATCCTGAACCCCCCTCCAACCTCCCTCCCCATACCATTCCTCTGGGTCATCCCGGTGCACCAGCCCCAAGCATCCTGTAGCCTGCATCAAACCTGGACTGGCAATTTGTTTCTTATGATATTATACATGTTTCAATGCCATTCTCCCAAATCATTCCCCGCTCCCTCTCCCACAGAGTCCAAAAGACTGTCCTATACATCTGTGTCTCTTTTGCTGTCTCGCATACAGGGTTATCATTACCATTTTCGAAATTCCATATATATGTGTTAGTATACTGTATTGGTGTTTTTCCTTCTGGCTTATTTCACTCTGTATAATAGGCTCCAGTTTCATCCACCTCATTAGAACTGAGTCAAATGTATTCTTTTTAATGGCTGAGTAATACTCCATTGTGTATATGGACCACGGCTTTCTTATCCATTCGTCTGCTGATGGGCATCTAGGTTGCTTCCATGTCTTGGCTCTTATAAACAGTGCTGCGATGAACATTGGGGTACATGTGTCGTGTCTCTTTCAATTCTGGTTTCCTCAGTGTGTATACCCAGCAGTGGGATTGCTGGGTCATAAGGCAGTTCTATATCCAGTTTTTTAAGGAATCTCCACACTGTTCTCCATAGTGGCTGTACTCGTTTGCATTTCCACTAACAGTGTAAGAGGGTTCCCTTTTCTCCACACCCTCTCCAGCATTTATTACTTGTAGACTTTTGGATCGCAGCCATTCTGACTGGCGTGAAATGGTACCTCATTGTGGTTTTGATTTGCATTTCTCTGATAATGAGTGATGTCGAGCATCTTTGTTTTTATGGATACTATACCCAGCACCTACAGGGCTTCCCCTGTGGCTCAGACAGTAAAGCATCTGCCTACAGTGCGGGAGACCGGGGTTCAATCCCTGGGCCGGGAAGTTCTCCTGGAGAAGGAAATGGCAACCCACTCCAGTATTCTTGCCTGGAAAATCCCATGGATGGAAGAGCCCGGTAGGCTACAGTCCATGGGGTCGCAAATAGTCGGACACGACTGAACGACTTCACTTCACTTCACTTACCGAGCACCTAGAGAATACTCTCTTTTAAAATGCACATGTAATAGTCACCAAGATAAATCATGTGCTGAGCCAAAGAAAAAAAAAAAAAAAAAGAACTCTCAAAATGTAACAGGATTAAAATCATGTGAATTATGTTCTCAGATCATAATAAAAATTAAAGTAAAAATCAATGAACACAAAATATCAAATATTTGAAAATACTGAAATATTTGAAAGTTAAGCAATACCTTTATAAATAATTCATAAGTCCAAAAAGAAAACATAGATTAATTAGGAAACACTGTTAACTAAATAATAATGAAATCACAACAGATAGAAGTTTGTGTGATACTGCTAAAGTGGTGCTTAAAGGGAACTTTGCAGCTCTATATTGGAAAAGAATTAAAGTAAGTTTCAACTAAAGCTATAAAAAGATTAAATTAAATTCACATAAATAAAAGGGAGAAAATAATAAATATAAAAGCAGCAATCAGAATATAAACAAAAAGTGAAACAGAATATAAACACTAAAGATAACTAACAGAGTCAAAAGTGGATTCCTTGAAAAGATTAATAAAATTGATAAACCTGTAACTAGACTGATCAAAAATAAAAAAGGGAAAAATAGTAGTATAAAAATGAAAGAGGGTATCACTAGGGAAACTGCAGACATTAAATTTCCAAAAGATAGTATCGTTAAAAATTTTTACGCTATTTTTTTCAAACTGGGCTGGGACTTCCTTAGTAGTCCAGTGGTTAAGAATCCACCTTCCAATGCAGGGGACACAGATTTCCCTGCTTGGGGAAATAAGATCCTACATGCTATGGGGTGACCAAGCCAACATGCCTGAACTGCTGAGCCCACATGCCACAACAAAAGATTCTACATGATGCTTGGAAGATCCCATGTGCCACCACCAAGACCCAACACATCCAACAATAAATAAGACAAGCAAAAGCTGGACAACTTGGGAAAAACGCAAGAAAAAAATTGGGGGGAGGAGACACAAGTTGCCAAAACAGATACAAGAAGTTAGAAAATCTGAGTATTACAACATCTCTCTGAATTTGTAACTAGAAGTTTTCTCTCAAGGAAAATTCCAGGCTAATCTGGAGTGTCTAATGAATGCTCCTAGCATGTAAAGAAGAAATAATACTAATTCTACACAATTGTTTTCAGAAAACAGAAGGAGAAAAAACATTTTGCAATTCATTTTATAAGGTTAGGATAATCTTGATCCCTAAACCAGATAAGGACATTACAAAAATAAATTTACAAAGCAATACCTCTCATGAATAGACATAAATTTCCCTAACAAGCTATTAGTAATTTAAATTTAACAATGTATAAAAAAGAAATATAGCCAAGTGAAATTCTTCACAGGAAGGCACAGTTAGTTCAACATTTAAAAATCAATGGATACAGTTAACCACATAAGCATGAAAAGAGAAAATTATATGATCATTTCAGTAGGTACAGAAAAAGCATTAAAAAAAAAAATCAATGTCTTCATGATAAAAAAAAAAAAAATTAACAGGGTTTCCCTGATGGCTCAGTGGTAAAGAGTCAGCGATGAAGAGCCAATGCAGGAGACACTGGTTCAGTGATGGGCAAAGATTTCACATGCTGTGGGGCAACTAAGCCTGTGTGCCACAACTATTGAGCCTGTGCTCTAGAGCCTGGGAACCACAAGTCCTGAGCCCACGTGTCACAGCTATGGAGCCCACGCACCTGCGTTCTGCAACAGGAGAGACGCCACTGTGATTAGAAGCCCAGGCCCACAGCTAGAGAGCAGCCCGTTTGCCCCAACTAAAGAAAAGCCTACACAGCAACAAGGACCCAGCACAGCCCAGAACTAAAGAAATAACTTTTATCAACTAGTAAATTAGGAATAGACTCTAATAAAAACTATTTGTAGAAACCTACAGTTAAAATTATGTTTGAAGGTAAAAAACTGAATGCTGTCTTAATATTGGGAACAAGCAAGGATGTTCACTCACCACTTCTAGTCAGCATTTTTCTTGAGATTCTAGTCAATGAAACAATGCAAAACAAAAATATGTAAGAACTGAAAAAAAAAAACCTAAAACGCTTCCATATTTAAATATAATAAATTATTTACATTGAAAATACCAAAAGGTCTATAAAACAATTCTTAGAATTATTAGGTACTTTTAGAAAGATTTATAGGATACCAATACAAGTCAAATACAAAAATCAATTGCTTTTTTCTGGGATTTAGCAATGAGTACTTAGAAAATGAGACATAAAACCATCCTAAATAAAAATATGAAAAATATGGTACTCAGAGAGAAGCAATAGCATAAATGTAAGAGTTCTTCATTAAACTACTAATCATAGCAGAGAAAAAATTAAAGAACACCTGGACTAAAAGAGAAATATACATCAATAAATTGGAAAACTTAATATTGTTAAAATAGTATGCTTATCCAAACTGATCTGTAAATTGAATGCAACCCCAATCACAATCCCAGCAGGATTTTTAAAGTTTGTTTTGCTTTTAGAAACTGGCCAGCAATACATAAACTGTGAACTTCCAGATGTTCAAGCTGGTTTAAGAAAAGGCAGAGGAACCAGAGATCAAATTGCCAACATCCACTGGATCATGGAAAAAGCAAGAGAGTCCCAGAAAAACATCTATTTCTGCTTTATTGACTATGCCAAAGCCTTTGACTATGTGGATCACAATAACTGTGCATAATTCTTCAAGAGACGGGAATACTAGAGCACCTGACCTGCCTCTTGAAAAACCTATATGCAGGTCAGGAAGCAACAGAACTGGACACGGAACAACAGACCGGTTCCAAATAGGAAAAGGAGTACGTCGAGGCTGTATACTGTCACCCTGCTTATTTAACTTCTATGCAGAGTACATCATGAGAAACGCTGGGCTGGAAGAAGCACAAGCTGGAATCAAGTGCAGGGAGAAATATCAATAACCTCAGATATGCAGATGACACCACCCTTATGGCAGAAAGTGAAGAGGAACTCAAAAGCCTCTTGATGAAAGTGAAAGAGGAGAGTGAGAAAGTTGGCTTAAAGCTCAACATTCAGAAAACGAAGATCATGGCATCTGGCCTCATCACTTCATGGCAAACAGATGGGGAAACAGTGGAAACGGTGTCCGACTTTATTTTTTGGGGCTCCAAAATCACTGCAGATGGTGACTGCAGCCATGAAATTAAAAAACACTTACTCCTTGGAAGAAAAGTTATGACCAATCTAGATAGCATATTGAAAAGCAGAGACATTACTTTGCCAACAAAGGTCCGTCTAGTCAAAACTATGGTTTTTCCAGTGGTCGTGTATGGATGTGAGACTTGGATTGTTAAGAAAGCTGAGCGCTGAAGAATTGATGCTTTTGAACTGTGGTGTTGGAGAAGACTCTTGAGAGTCCCTTGGACTGCAAGGAGATCCAACCAGTCCATTCTAAAGGAGATCAGCCCTGGATGTTCTTCGGAAGGAATGATGCTAAAGCTGAAACTCCAGTACTTTGGCCACCTCATGCGAAGAGTTGACTCATTGGAAAAGACTCTGATGCTGGGAGGGATTGGGGGCAAGAGGAGAAGGGGACGACAGAGGATGAGATGGCTGGATGGCATCACTGACTCGATGGACGTGAGTCTGAGTGAACTCCGGGAGTTGGTGATGGACAGGGAGGCCTGGCGTGCTGTGATTCATGGGGTCGCAAGGAGTCGGACACAACTGAGCGACTGATCTGATCCGATCTGATCTGAATTGCATATCCTTAATATCTGTCATGGCCAAATTGTGCATTTGCAGGTGGATTCTTCACCACTAGTGCTACCTGGGAAGCCCTACAAATTCTGACATGACTTAGAATGGGGTTTGGTTTTAGAAAATTCTGAGATTTAATATCTTTGAAATATAATAGAATTAAAACATATATTTGACTGTAAAAAAAAAAAAAGGTAGACCTTTATTATTTAACCTCACACGTCTCTGGAGTTCAGTTTCTTCTACAAGCAGGAAAAGACAAAATATAATTGGACAAATAAAATTAATTCAGCTTCTTTTGATTTTAAAATATTTTGGAGGAAAAAAAAATCATTCCATTAAAGGTTAGTCACAACTGTTTCTCCCTTCTTAGAGAGACTTCTCTAAATCTTTCTTTACAGCTAGCTTGTGGGTCCAGGCCATGATGGTGATATAGGGAAAGATCTGATCCACATGCTGTTTCCTGCAATTTTTCCTTTCCTTCCTCATCCCTGAATGAGGCTCATTCCAGTGCCTGCTGTCAGTCTTTTTCCATGGTTTCATCTGCCATTGATGCTTCTGCCTCTTATCACGTTCCCTTGTCCTGAGGTCCCTATAGTGATTCTTTTCTGTTTTACTGATTGTCTTAAATCTGTGCTGTTTATGGGAGACTCAAAATAGCTCAGTCAGTAAAGAATCTGCCTGCAATGCAGGAGACCCCGGTTTGATTCCTGGGTTGGGAAGATCCCCTGAAGAAGAGAAAGGCTACCCACTCCAGTATTCTGGCCTGGAGAATTCTATGGACTGTACAGTCCTTGGGGTCAAAAAGAGTCAGACACAACTGAGCGACTTTCACTCACAAAAGAGTCATCAGTGCCATTCTACAATATGCAGAATTCTTTGAGGCAGCCTTCAAATATTGCCTCAGACATTGCTCTTCTTCCCAGAGACCACATAGCACTAAGCAAGGCTGAATGCAGGGTTTGCTAAAGAGCTTACAGCCCTTCATCTTCCCTCTCCCCAGGGCATTCACACCCAAGTAGATGAGTATGTCACTCAGATCTATATTTGCCCCACTTCTCTTTCTGTAGTTTTCAAATCCTGTTCTTAGTTAAAAGGAACTTCCTATCCTGTTACAAGAGAACTTTCCTTTCAGTACAAGCCTTGTTCTCTTCACGCTGTGGCTTCTTACAAATGCAATACTAGAAGAGTTAAGTGAACCAGGCCCAGACTTTTAATTGTAAAGAGAAGCTCTGGGGATTTACAAAACAGTCTTGTTCTTTAACAAAGCATGACTTCATGATTAAAGTCTTGCAATGGATTAAAAAATGTCAGCTCATAGACTCAGAGAGAAATAAAAGACTTCTTTGTTCTGTACCTGCTCTCTGAAGCCATTGATTGAACAGATAGGCAGCCATTAAACACCTCAGGGCTAGGGAACAAAAAATAAAGCAAGCGCTGATTTAATATCTGAAAGAAAAATATTGTCTCTTTTACCTTCTTTATAGTAAATCTTTGCATGAGGATTAACTTTCATTATATCCTTCTCCTCCCTTCTGGCATCCACATGTCCTAGTTGTAATAATAGTAAGGGCTAATCTGGGTTGATTTCATGGAGTATATCAGACATTTCTCTAAGTGTTTTAACCTACCTTACTCCCCATAACAATCCATGTGGTATGTATTATTAATGTCTCTATTTTACAGAAAGGAAAGTTGAGGCACAGAACAGTTAAATAACTTGCCCAAGATCACATAAACACTTTATCTTAGATATAATTACTCCTAAATTTCACTTTTTAATTTAAAATTACCTTTAATTTTCAGAATTTTCATCTGTAGAATGAGGATAACAATTGTAATAATATAAATGAGGCAGTATGTGTAGCGATTAGGCAAAAGCTTCTCAGATCCAGATTATCTGTGTTCAAATTCTGTGTATCTAAGTTACTAGCTGGTACCCTTGAGTTCCTTTGACTTCTCTGTACTTTGTATAGTCACTTCAACTATAAAGCAGGAAGGATGCTAAATATATCCACCTCTGAGGATTATGATGAGGATAAATTCATTAACATAAGTAGAAACTAAGACCCAAACCTGGCAAATAGCATGTTCTCAATAAATGTTAGTTCTTTTCAAAAACTCCTTATCTGAAATTCTGTAGTCTAGGCAAATTTTGAAATTTAAAGACATTTTTTAGAATGGCAAGGACATTACCCTAGTAGGGCATGAACCACCCCTTGACCAAACATTAAGACTTCTATAGCTAAATGTGCAAATATTTACTTTTAATGGGATAAATAAAGACTAATATACTCATGTCAGTTCAGGTCAGATTTTGCTGTCAATTATTTCAAAATTTTAGTTTTCAAAGTTTTTTTGTTTTTTTTTTTTTAGAACTTCAGATGAGATATGATGTACTGTATCATTTCATATTGTTGTAAGGATTAAATGAGGTGATCTATGTAAGCTAAGTTAAACACAGTGCCTGGCACATAGTAAGTTCTCTGTAAGTGTGCATTTGTCATTATTATTGAAACTAATACTATTTAGTATTACTATTATAGTAAACCCACAAAATATTTACATCTAGAGCAGCATCTTCATAGATCCTTTACAGTATTCTCCCAGAGAGTCCCACAGATAACTTCCTATGAAGTTCCTGAAATTCCTTTTTCTATCATATTTCATGCCTGGGCATGAAACTTATCTATCCCCTTTTCTCCTCCACCTTACTTGGTGAACAGCCCCTGTTTGACCCCTCAGTCTTATCACTGTCTCATCAGTCCCAGCGAAGGAAAGAACACATCTTCCAGGGAAAAGGAAGAAAGAAAGAATAAAATAATGCATGTCATTTGCTGAATATTTGCTCTGGGATCAGTGCTAGGTACTTTATATAATTATTTTTTTATTGAAGTACAGTTGATTTACAAAGTTGTGTTAGTTTCAAGTGTACAGAAAAGTGATTAAGTTTTATATATGTATATATATACACACACACACATATGCATATTTCTTTGGAGAAATGTCTACTTAGGTCTTCTGCCCATTTTTTTAATTGGGTTTTTTTTTTTTTTATCTTGAGCTAGATGAGCTGTTTGTATATTTTAGAGACTAATCTTTGTTGGTTGCATCATTTGCAAATATTTTCTCCCAGTTTGTAGGTTGTTTTTTCATTTTGTTTATGGTTTCCTTTGCTGTGCAAAAGCTTTTAAGTTTAATTGCATTCCATTTGTTTATTTTTGTTCTTTTTTCCATTACTGTAGGAGATGGATCCAAAAAGATATTGCTACAGTTTATGTCTAAGAGTGTTCTGCCTATGTTTTCTTCTAGGAGTTTTATAGTATCTGATTTTACTAAATGATTTTTAATCCATTTTGAGTTTATTTTTGTGTATGATATTAAAGAATGTTCTAATTTTATTCTTTTACATGCAACTGTCCTTTTAACCCAGCACCAATTATTGAAGAAACTTTTTCTCCATTGTATATTCTTTCCTCCTTTGTCATAAGTTAACTGACCATAGGTACATGGTAGATAAATATCTTATGTAATTCTCTCAAGTACTTTATGGAATAGCCTTTGCCATTCCCTGCCTGAGAAATTGAGACATAGAGAAGTTAAGTGATTGTCCAGTACTTCAGGAAGAAGTCCCTGAATTTTTTCATGTGCTTCTTCCTCCCCTCTTCTCCCGTGGGAAAGAATCATAGTTTATTCATGTTTTCTAAAGGATGCAAACTGTTCCAAAGATTAAGAACCACTGAGATTATAGATGCTATTAAAATAGTAAATATTATGGGTGGGATTACTGAGTGAGATCAGATTTCAGATTCAAGTGAGATATATTTACAAGTCCCCCTTCCAACTTAGGTAGTATAACATATTGTTCAGTCTGTAAGATGGGGATTAAAAGACATCCCCAACAACACACCAAAGACTGTACAGCCTTCTCTTCTGAGCTCACCTTCAGCATTTCCCCCCTCAGCTTCCATCTTGTTCACTCCCTAAACCCTTTTTGTGTACTCCCTCCAGTCTGTCACCCTCATTGGGTTAAAATCTCCTTTGAAAGCAAAAAAGTGAAGCTGCTCAGTTGTGTCCGACTCTTTGCAATCCCATGGACTGTAGCCGACCAGGCACCTTCATCCATGGAATTTTCTAGGCAAGACTACTGGAGTGGGTTGCCATTTCCTTCTTCAGGGGATCCTCCCGACCCAGGGATCGAACCCAGGTCTCCCACATTGCGGGCAGACACTTTACTGTCTGAGCCACCAGGGAAGTAAGGGCTATGTCGACTTCCTCTTTCCATCCACCCCCAAACTATGATATTTTACACATAGTGACTCCTTGCTCTACTTTTGATGAAACAGAAACTAAGCAATACCTTAAGGGAAATCTCAGAGTGGCAATTCAACCTCAGTTGTGTCCTCATTTTGCACAAACATCAGTCTCAAAATCAGCTACAGCTCTTACTTTCCTTTGAGTTCCCAGAAACAGAAGAATCTGAGGTTCTTGTCAAATAACTATTACAGAACATTTTAAACATCATGATAAGTACTTCTCCAGGCAAACACCTATTTAATTCGTCTCCGAAGTTGTAAAATGTACTCTTCTTTTCCTCCACTTGCTGTGTGTGGGATGCAGATGTGTAGAAATAGACTGTGGGTGGAAATCCTCAAAAAGTAAGCCCAAATCAATTTAAGAATAAAAAGAAGAAATCCACAGATAATCCCTTTCATTTCTTTATTTTTCAGTATAGCTTTCCTATAAACCACAACTATATAAAAATGAGATAACAAATGCTGCTTACATGATATATGACGTCTCCCAGTCATCCATGGAGCATATACTGTATACACATTTAATTTGAGTCCTTCTGTTCTCCAGAAAATCATCTTTGTCTCTTTTCCTTTAGTAAGGATTTTATTTGCACAGAAGTTTGGGTCTTTATGGAATACTAGTAGTATTCAGTAGAGTGAACACTGAAGTTCATGTTTCCATATTCACGTATCCGCTTATTCACATATCACTTATTCACATATCTGCTGGGGTCAGCATGTTCACAAGAAGGGGAATTGAGGGGCAGCAGGAAGTGGAGGTGGGGAAGTTAGGAGACTTGTCTCAATTGTTTCTATCTAAATTACAAACCACAGATCAGTGAAAACAAGAACTTTTTCAAAAGATGATTTTCATGCATTAAGAGAATGGCAGTTGTTTAACTGGTAAACATATTAATAAATTTGTGGGTAACTGAGGGTGGGTGAGGGCACTAAAAGATGGTTCCCCAAACCTCTTTTTGGCATAGCCACTATTCATATGCTACTGTATACATTAAACCACATGATCCCTTCACTGAAGAATGTAAATAAAATTTGAATTTTAAATTAATTAGCATTGAGAAATAGAAGGTTTTTCTTCTTTCTTTTTTTTACATTGTTCAAGGACATATTCGTTGACCCTGCTATGTATTCTGGGTAATACGAAGATACCAGAGAGTTCAGGGTAGAAAGTATATGCCTAGCCCTAACTTCAGGGCTTCCCAGGTGGCACCCGTGGTAAAGAACCCACCTGCCAATGTAGGAGACTTAATGAGATGTGGGTTTAATCCCTGGGTCGGGAAGATCCCCTGGAGAAGGGCATGGCAACCCATTTCGGTATTTTTCCCTGGAGCATCTGTGGACAGAGGAGCCTGGCAGTCTATATAGTCCATGGATTCACAAACAGTCAGACACGACTGAGTGACTAAGCATGCGCTCCCTTCAGCACGGCAGTGATGTCCCTCTGTCAACAGCTGATTGGGTCAGTCTGCCTCAGGGCACTACCTTCCCAAGACTGGAGACCCTTATTTTTCTTTCCCCCAGCACTTAATGCATTGTTTCTTCCTTTAGAAACTCAGATTTCTTTCTCTGAGAAGTAATACAGAGTGTGCTGAATTATGGCTCTTTCAAACTGGAGCTTGGTCTATGTTTTCTTCTTTAATTCCTGGAGAATAATTGGGGGGAAAAATTGTTTAATTCCTAATGTAATTTTGACCTCCATTTAATAGAATTGACATTTGAAATTTTTGCACTGAAAAAATTGTTATACAGTTATTTTAACTTGATTTCGAGAAGACTAGAATTCAGTTGGATTGAAAATTATGGGTAAAATTGGGGAATAAAGGATGTATTCATCAGGAATTAAATCCCTAACATAGTTTATTTTCGATACTATAGATTCTACAAGAGAAAAAAATCCTGCTTTACCTTCTACAGAAATGATGTATGGTGAGGGATCATTTTTGTGGCTCACAACTTTGGAGCCTGTGGAGCCAGAATGGAGAAATGAAGTGAACGTGCTTTGATGTCTAAATTCCATTGATAATTTAAGCAAAAATAACAGTAGAGTGAGCTGTGGAAATAGCAGTAGAAGAGAGTGGATGTTTCAAGAAAAATATTCACACAATTGTTTAACACTGAACTGGTCAAACAAAATTGTGAACCATTTTCTTCTAAGGAAAAAAAAAAAGGATGTTTACGTTCTTGATTTTTCTTTTTATCTGAGTCCAACTATGGAGAATCTAAAGTAAGACTGGGTGGGCCTCCCAATAATTCTTCTTCAGAGAAGCCTTCAGTGAGAAATTACAAAAACCAATACCAGGGAAAGGAAGCTGTTTTAGTGAGAATGTGGATAGCTGGGGAGAAGGGGAGAAAAATATAAAACAATAAAGTCAAAAAGGGAAATCTCTCCAAAAATCTAACTTCTTTTTCTTTTGCTAGCTATTTGACTAGCATCAAATGACTCAACTCTAATAAATTTAAGGCAGTAGTTTTTAATCAGGAATAAGCATCAGAGTTACTCACAGAGCTGTTTCATAACACAGTTGTCACCCTAGGCTTTCTAGAACAGAAACCCTACAAGTAGGACCTGGGCAGAGGTCTTTTTTAAAAAGTCCCAAGTTACTCTGAGGGACACCTCAGCTTGGAAACTCCTTTTCTCATGTAGTCCACCTTTCCCCCAGGTCTCACCACTCTGTGCTTACAAACAGAGCCACAGTAACAACTCGCATCGTCCTCCGCATGCACTTGAGGGCTTCATCCACACATCTCCATAGTCCCCAAAAGCGTAGCGCAAGAGAGCACTCCTCCGAGATTTTTCTGCCTGTCATCCCCTGCTTCAGTCCTATCTAGGAGAGCCACTTGAGAGGGGTACTTAACACTGGCTCCCTACTCGCTGTGCTGATTCCTGTTCTGGTACTCACAAAGTAAAACCCCTTAATCCCAAACGGTTTTTGTTCTCTCAGAACAAGGCTGTGTTATGCCTCGATGTGGTGAAAGGATGCTCCTTCACAGTGCAGAGGCACCATCTTCTAAAACATGGAGACCTAATCACAAAACCAGAGAACTCGTCCCCTCCCCTGAAAGCTCACCACTATATTAATAAAGAACTATTTACAGCAGTTTCTTTTACAACTAAGTCATGTTCAGATATCAAGAAAAATTACACAGCATAGCAAATGGCAAAAAACCCCACAGTTTGAAGAGATAGGACAAGTATCAAAACCAAATATGGCAGGGATATTGGAATTATCAGACCAGAAATGTAAAACACCGATGAGTAATGTGTTAAGGGCTGTAATGAATAAAGTAGACAGCGTTGAAGAACAGATGAGCAATCCTCAAAAAGCAAAACCAAGAAAAGGAAGACTGAACAAAACAGAACAGAGTATCCAAGGACTTAGGGACAACTACAAAAAGTGTAATGTATGCACTATAGGAAGGAGAGGAGAGAAAGGAACAGAAGACATATTTGGAATAATAATGACTAGACACTTGCCCAGGTTAATGTAAATGTGCCAAGACAGATTTAGGAAGCTCAGAGAAAAGCAGGACAAATACCAAAAACAAAAATGCTATACATTTGCAAGTTATGAAAAACCATAGATGAAGAAAAAATCCTGAAAAAAGCCGGGGGGAGCACCTCATTTATAGAGAAATAAAGATAAGAATCACAGCTGACTTCTTAGAACCCATGCAAGAAAGAGAATGGAGCAGAATATTTAGTGCTGAGAGAAAATGATGTTATTCTCTCAGCTCCCTCCTGCTACATCACCATGGCCCCTAAGCCACATAGTAGGTGCCTCAGTGCCCGTGGGAACAGGTCCATCTTGCAGCCCATGTCTCCATCAGGGCTCCGACTAACTCCGTGCGAGCCTTTAATAGAAGAAACAGCCTTCTGTCCACTCACGTCCCTCTCCATTTCTCTCTTCAGACACCCTCCTCTCTGAAGACACTTTCCTTCTATGTGAACTACTGCACCAAAAACAGCCTCTTTGAACTTTCAGCTGCAACTTTTCGTCAGACACATACCAAAATTCCAAATCCCAGTTTAGGTTGAGATGAGATCCCCATTACACCAGTAATTCTTCTACAACAGTATCCTTTCTCTCAGGTTACCTAAAATCTAGCCAAGTCCAAGGCTAGATTTCTTGGTTATGCAAGTTGATGAATCTCTGCGGTTACCCAGAAAATGCAGTTAACATCTGCATTTTAAACCCAAGGGCCAAGTGCCTTTGGGATTGACCTACGGATAAGGGCAGGGGAAAAGACTGAGAGGACACTGGGTAGAAAATGTATTCTCAGATCTCCAGTCTTAAAAACTGTTTGAAAAAGTTTTTTAAAAAATAATACAAATGACCTTATTTACAAAACAGAAGTAGACTCACAGACATAGGAAACAAACTTATGATTACCAAAAGGGAAAGCCAGGCATGGATAAATTAGGATTTGGGATAAACAGATGCTACTATATATAAAAGAGATAAACAAATGCCTACTGTACGGCTCAGGGAACTATATTCAATATCTTGTTATAACCTATAATGAAACAGAATCTGAAAAAAGTCTATATGTATTTTTGAATCACTTTGCTATACACCCAAAACAGTGTAAATCAACTACAATTAAGAAATAATAAATTATAGAAATGGAAAAATTTATTAAAAAAAGAACAAAAGGTTCCCTGAATCAGTTCCTGATCTTCTGGCCTCCTGCATCCCTTCTCTGCTCCCTGCTTTACCTGCACTTCCCAAATCTTGCCTTTCATCTTTCCTGGTGTCTCCACTGTCCAGCCAGTTGCTCAAGCTGAAAACAAGGCACCAAATCTGGCTCTTCCTTCTCCTTTCTCTCACCTCCCATGACAAATCTGTCGTCAAGTCTCATTAGTTCTATATTCTGAATTTCTATTGATTCTGTTGTCTCTTTTTCTCCATCCTACCATCTCTAATCCAAACTTGACTTCATGAGACTAATGCAATAAACCCCAGCTGATGTTCCTCAAGTTTACTTCTGTACCCTGAAATGTTTTCTGTGGTACAAATGGAGTAATTTCTTTAAATGTCTGCTTCCCTCCCTATTACAAATCTTAATATCTCCCTAAATCCTTTGAATGTCAGATTCTTATATAGAGGACAATGATTTCTACCCTGATGATTATAATATGTTGAGACAATGTAAAGTATATGGATAGAGAACATGTATATAAAAAGCCTCATACGTTACTTGGCATGTGTCAGAGTTATTATTTTTGCTTTTTAATGTAGTCGAGGACTTTAGACTGAATAGAAAAACAGAAGTCATTTTTAGCCCTAAACATCTATGATTGTATGTTATTAAAAGGAGCTGGAATGTACCTAAATTTTAAATTTGATGGCATACTCTTGAGATTTTCTATTGGTAATAAAATACTGAACCTGATGGACACTGATATGACTCATACTAGGCCATGTCCAAGCTTATAAAAATCACTCTGTCTACAGATTACACTTCCCCAGCCCCAGCTCTGTCATCCTTTTTCTGCTGGGTCATAGGTTGCTGAAGGATTGCCTGGGCTAGGGAGTCAAAAGAAAAGAGTCAGAGCTTCAAATAAGTCAAGTCTTAAACCGAAATAAGAGATTTAATATAAGCACTACTCATCTTTGTCTCAAATGGGCAGGGGTTAGCGGGGACAAGTTTCCAAAAGTGAAAGTGAGGGGTCATATTTTTCAAGTTAACCCTGAAGAAGGAGACAGGAACAATCAGAGAGGGGCATAACAGGTGGCCTTCTGAGAAATTATACTTTATAACTTAATTGAACTAAGTTGAATTTAACCCCTGCCCTGGCTCCCTGGTTGTCCTCCACAGGAATCCAGACACTGGAGAATGAGAAACTTGTAGTATTTCCTCTTGTTCCTAGAACTATTTTATGTCTTCTGAACCTGTATGTATTAATATATGGTAGCTGGTGATGGGTTGGCTTGTACGTGTTGAGTAACTACTGGGCAAAGGAGATGGATAAAGAATACAGAATACAGAAGGAAAACGGTGTTTCTTAGCATATCTATATATCTATATATATATATATACACACACACACACACACACACACACACACACACACATATACATACACAGTATCTTCTTCCAAATGCGTAAGTCTATATTCTACTGTTGCCCAGATTTTCTTTTACAGATTCTAAATTCCTGCTTCATCATCCCATTCTTGAAAGGGATCTCTTGGATCAGTGACCCATCATATACTCAGTCATTTCTGGAATTTCCACAGATTTGGGAATCACAGCGTGTCCTTTTCAGTCTGTTATAGATACACATATATCTCTCAATGAATGAAGCATGAGTTTATTTGCTTAAGACAAATAAATAAATGATAACTAAAGTTTGAGAACTCCCTACTAAGTTTGTTCTTACAGCTTGGATCTCAGAGTCTTCATCTGTAAGTTGTGGGTAGAATGCCTACCTTGTTGGCTGTTACAAGAAACTGAGAGTTATAAATGAAAAACCTTATACTCTGTTTGGCACAGAGTAGACAGTTATCTTTTCCCTTAATAAGGCTCCATGATATCCCAAATTTGGAAATTAAAATTGCACACAAATCCCAAGAATTAACATCATAAGAATTTTTCAAATAATTCATAGCTCATCATCACAGTATACATGTTTAAAAATGTCAAATAATTGATGACATCCATTAGACTCCCAAGGACATATTTGGCTTTCTGTTGGGAATTCCAATACTTGAAAACCTTGGGGGAAAGTCTTCTGTAATAGGGTATGTCAAATACAAGCTCTGTTTTTGCTTATTTATACTAAATAGCCTCTAACCTCCAGTCCACTATGCTGTACAAGATTTATTTACAAAGTCTTCAGCCAGGGCTAGAGTTCCATGAGTTCTGAGTATACATGAACTTCCCTCTTGCAAATTATTTTGGGTCATGCTTCTCTGATGTGACTCTGATTTCCGTATGTTTGTTCGCTTATGTTTAAAAACTACATAGTTATGAACAATTTTCTTCCAGTGAGAGCTATTTTTTCAAGAGTATACTATTTAGAACAAAAAATAAATTTATTGAATACATTCCCACTTGGGTTATAAATTAAATTCTGTAGACAGTGACAGGATCCTTACATCTTAAGCAAACAGGAAGTTATATCATTTTTAAAATGTTTAGTGAATTCTGTTGACCCATATTTTGAAAAGCATACAAATTTCGCTCTGTGGAATAGTATGAATCTGCCTGGAGAATCCCAGGGACAGCGGAGCCTGGTGGGCTGCCATCTATGGGGTCGCACAGAGTCAGACACGACTGAAGTGACTTAGCAGCAGCACCCAAACTCATACTTACCTAAATTTTTTAAATGTAGAAAAATTCAGATCCCTTTTGCTAAGTAAATTACATACTATTTTTCAAGATACTTGTCATATGACTGCTTTAGTTGGTTGACCTTGTGTTCTCACCAAGATACAATATTGTTTGAAAAGAAATTGTTTTTATATGAGGAATGGGGAAGGGAATTATAAAAATACAAAAATCCTCATCCACATCTTCAGTATTTAATCAGGATTTTTCAGCACATTAACAAAACTGAAAAGCAAGGTAAGCATATTTGAAAGTGACGTTCATTCTTATAACTCATTTTGATGCTATTCATTATAGAGTACTTATAAAAATTCTTTCCTAAATGATATATTCATAAATGAAACTTCATGCAGTGAAAAAGCTACCTTCTACAGAAATCCAACTCAATTAGATTTAGTGATAAGCTGAGATACTGGCTTATCTGAAACTTAGGTGTGTGTAATGATAATATAATCATAAGCACCTGTAGAACACTCTGAAGTGCCTTTACATATATTATCATTTATCATTTCATCACAAATAGTTACAGAAAGATTGGGGGGGGGGGTGGTGGTCAAAATGTAGGAAAAAAAACTAAACCTAAACTTATATCTCAAACATCTTTTATTAGTATTTTACTGATAAGGAAATAGAGCATTTAACCAGAAGAAATAAATACAGGCTTTGAACAAATAGTTCAGAAAAATGGTTTTTCATTTAAATATAAAAATGCATATACCATGACTACTGTCAATCCTATAAAATTTACTCTTTTGAATATATAACTATTAATACATTATAACTTAAATGGGTTCAATAAGGGTACTGACCAGACACAGCAAAACTTAGGGACTAGAGCCTGACGTGTTAAAGCTAGGTTAGGAGTTCAACAAAGAAGGAGCCAAAATCCAGAAAAGAAATAAATGGTGCAAATAGTCATTGTTCTTAAGAATTACAAAGGAGTTATAGTTGGGGAAACCAAATATGTATAATAGAACCACAGTCTAGCTGGTAACAAGAGGCTGATCCAAGGGGGCAGCAAACAGATCCAACTGCAATGGAAAGTCTTGGGATTACTGGATGTGGAGTTGTAGTGTGAACTGTATGCCCTCATGGGTCAGCTGGTCCTCAGGTACAGAAGGTGGGCCTTTCTTAAAGGTGTGTGTTCTAGTCTTGTTAGTCTTAACTGTGTGGTTATGAAACAGTAGGAATAGTGATGCAGTTGCTGATTTCTTATTGATTTGGAATATTATTCAAACCAAATATTTAGCATTCAGTTTCTATAATTAACATTTATAAGTTATTATAGAAATGAGAATGATTATTAAATATATACAAAATTCCTAATAAGATTACTTTTAGGTCATTTTGAAGAGGTTGACGCTTAAATCCTTCATCCTGATCAATAAGAGAAGAAAAGTATTTCATAAAAGCTTTAGGCCTAGCACTTTGACATGATAGACACCAAAAATTATTTGTTAATTGAGCATGAATTATTTCTAATTTGTTGAAATTTGAGGTGAGTCCTTTAATAGTCTTATCCTAGCCCTTTTAGGAAGTAAAAACCAATACTGCAATTCAATATGATTTTTTTGGTGTTGTTTTCCTTTTTACCTTTGTGATTATATAATTCCAGCAAACCCATTTGCAGGATTCTGAATTTTTATTTTAATTATATATATAGGGTCTTTTTTGACTGAAAACTGTACTTAATTGTCCCCCCCCCTTTTGTTTTCACAGAGGATGTTTCTGCCTAATGTTAGTTTTGATCTCTAATACAAACATCGTTCTGGAAAATGTTCTGAGATATTTTTGTGTCTCATGAGGTTAAGGGAAGGAAGTCTATTAGAGGATGCTGCTTGATGCAGGAAAAGTAAGACAACAGCTCAAAGATAAGTTTCCAAAATGCATACCTCCACTGACTCAATGTAAAATTGATTCATAAAATCAAACTCTAAAACTGTTGGTAAGAAAAGAAACTAAAGAGCAGGCAAAGGAACAGAATTATGCCAAGGACTCAAGGGAAATTTCAGGAATAAAAAATAATATCTAGGAGCCTAAATAAAGGGTCAAAAGCTGTACTTTATCGCATTTTGTCATCAATGTGTGCCTTGAATTAAATATTTGAAATAGCATTTTATTCAGAGACAAGAATATAAATTAAAAAGTGAAATTAAAATGTCTGCAACTAATACTAATGTAGAAAACTCATTTCTTCTCCTCTTCTCCTGATCCCTACTTTACAGTAGAAGGTTGATCTTCACTATTAATTAGTTCAAGGAGAGAAATCACATATCACCCCCAAAAGTTGACCTGACCAGGTCAGGGAACAGTTCTCCTGGGAATCATACAGCATTTTTAAGTCTCTTCATAACGGCATCAGTGGTGTCTTGGTTTGCTTCTTTCAGCTCCTGTTTTTCTATGCCCTCGAAACTAGTGCAAGCAGAGAGGGGTTTTTTGTTGTGTTTTTTTTTGTTTGTTTTGTTTTGTTTTTTTCCTCCCTAGTCCCAGTGTAGCCCTGGAATGGCTGCTATAGAAGGAAGAGACTGGGGGACACAGTGATGTTGATTCAGTTTAAGTCTGATAATCAAGGCTGGATTTATGAGAGGACTGGGGGAGATAGATTTCTGTACCTAGAACAATATGTTTTTGCACACTTAGATGCTGCACGGGAAATTTAATGGTAACTGTGTGTTTATTTGTATGTGACTAGGTATTTTCCAGTATCCTGAGAGACCTTGCTGAAAAACACACACACTCAGAGGGGAGGCAAAAAAGAACAACTGAGCTGTAATAAAGCTTAGCTTCATCTTCAAACTAGAGAAATGGCATCATCATCAGTTTAAAAAGAACTCTTCACAGTCACACTGCCAGAAACCTCACCCAGGCCAGAGGTCTTCATCATGGCAGCCTTGAAGATAACCAGGAAAAGCCTCTTAGAACTTTGGCTGCTTAGTCCCAAGTGTCAGCAGTGACAGTGATGTTAATCAATCGTTATCTGTTCCCCCTCTTTGCTTCACCTACACCTGCCACAATGCCCACATATACACCCACATGTATTCATGAATAGGAACTATTTCTCTACAATCCTTAACACCTTCTGTATTGAGGTGAGTGGTCCCATATTTGTCTTCCTTCTGCTCTTTCCTCAAACCAAAGTGTCAAAATATGAGCATTTATACACAGAAACACATGGCAGTTTCCTAAATATTCATTTGGCTGACAGTCCAGCAAATTCCAGTAGTCTGAGGATTAACTAGTCACTTTATTTCTTTCGGAGAGCTCTGCTATAACCGAAGCCCAGCATTTTGTTTATCTTCCAGGGAACATGCTCAAATGCACTCATCATGACAAAGTACCTGCTGTGGAAATGCTTTTTAAAATTGTGAGACATGAAGGCGTTTTTGGAGGAAGAAGGGTCATTATCTAATTTTTAAGATTTTTGATACCTTGAAAGAATCTTAGAGAGTTTGAACAACTTACTAATAGCTTTAGTGTTTCCAGCCGATCTTTAATGTATAAAGTTAAGCGGATGCATCTTTATGTTAAATGAAATATTTGAAGCCTATAAATACAAACCAGTTTCATTTCATTGTTTTGACCACCTCCTCCTGCAGTAACATTTTCTGAAGCACTGCTGACAAAGAGTAAACAGAAAAATTTGCATTTCAGAGCCCTTTATTTCCCCAATCATGCGCTGGCTGGCGTGGATTCTAATGAATAATGCGAAAACTCAGTGGCAGGAAGCCAAAAAGAGAATAAAGAGAAGCAAAGATGGAGATAACAAACTATGCCACAAACTATCCTATTAATCCTAGAATGACTGGGAATTGATTATTAGCGAGCTCATTTTTTGTTTGTTTCGGCTCTTGACTAGAGAAGGCTGGCTTTGCAGAGCGTCATAAAGCATGACGAACAGAGGCTTTCTCAAAGGCTCAAGTCCCTATTTTTTCACTAAATGGATGTTAACACTAGGACTATACAAGTCATATATCATTAAGAAAAGAAATTAAGATTTTAGAGTCTTCTCTAAATATATTTTCATAAAAGTAAATTGGAAATAAAGAACACAGGGACTTTATCACTTATCTCAATAGCTAGATTTTTGGCATTTGTATTTAAACAAGTAACTCTAATATGATATAAATGCTATATTCAAAATATGTGCTATGGAAGACAATATATTACATCAATAACAATTAAGATATATATTCTTAGCCTTTTTTGACCCACATTTTATTCAGTTATCAGCATTCGACAAATATTTGTTGAACATGTATGCCAAATGTTTCCATTTAACAATGCCAACTGTTATCACCTATTCTCTTTTAAAACAAAGATTATTAAATGAATGGGGATTGATGGAGAGAGCTGATGATTTATTTGTCTCGGGAACATGAGAGGGAGAAGGAATTTAGAGACCTGGCTGGACCAGAGGTATGCTGGTAAATGTTTAACAACTGGCTCTCCAGGGTTTTAAAATCAAAGAGGCCCCATTTGTTTGTTCATTAACGTGGTGGTAAATAACACCTGGCTTCCCAGTAGTAAAGAACCTGCCTGACAGTGCAGGAGGCATAAGAGACATGGGTCTGATTCCTGGGTTGGGAAGATCCCCTGGAGAAGGGATCTCCTGGAGAAGGGAACCCACTCCAATATTCTTGCCTGGAGAATCCATGGACAGAGGAGCCTGGTGGGCTACAGTCCATGGGTCACAAAGAGCCGGACACGACTGAAGCAACTTAGCATGCACACAAAGAACACCATCGTGTCTGATCTCGGTCTACCAACCTGACATCATCGAATGTGGAGTTGGGAAAAGACGAACACAATCCATTTTCCTGATCTGTGATGAGCCCACTCTAGTACATCATTGTTAATACTCAACAATGACTTTCTGGGGTCACCCTGAGAGCCTATCTGTGACTACATAACAGGCAAAACCGGGAGGTTAAATAGCTTTGCAGAGTGACTCATAAATGCCCATAGATATATTTATATATGCCTGCATTGTCTTTATATCTCTTCTTTTAGAGCATCTAATCTCTCATGCTGTCTTTCTTTAGCCCTCTGGTAAACTGAGCAACTGACCTCTGCTACCACAAAGAGAAAAACAGCATCTGCTATGGGAAGCTGGCAGTAACTTTAAGCTCCCTTTGCAATATGTTTCACGATTTTGTCACATAACATTAAAAATATGTGTCCCTGAGGATGCGATTTAATAAAATCAGTGATGTTTCTGCTTCATCAAGGAAATTCTTAAATAAAACTTGCAGTTTCCAATGAGAATATGTTCAGATAAAGAATTCAGTGACTCTAAGTCTTAATTAGAGCTAAATTTCCAGAAGTTTACCCACTATTGCTTTTGTACCATCATCGCAAATATCAAGCCAATTTAAAGGGTCAATAACATCTTAGTTTTGTTATGAAAATGATTTTTACCTTGCAGACCTCAAAAAAGCATCTCTGAGCCTCCTAGGGTTCCATGGACAGCACTTTGAGAGCTACCACTCTAACCTAGAGTCACGAATGTCTCTTGGCTTGGTTGTCGCAGTAAGCTCCACATGTCCATTCTGGCTACCTTGTGATCCATTCAGCAACAAACAGTCAAAGTGGACTTGTAATAAAGCAAACCTAATCATGTCACTTCCTACTCAAAACCCTCTTAGGACTTCCCGTTACTCTTAGAATTGAATGAAAACCCTTTTTATGGCTGACAGAGCCCTCTGTTATTTTGTCCTTGTCTGCCTCTGCAGCCTCATCTCCCTCTGTCCTCCTCTTCAATCTGTTTACAGCAGCTACGCTAGCTTCTTTCTGTTCTTAACCACAGTAGATTCATTCTTGCTACCGGTCTTTGCATGTGCTCTTCTTTGTAATGTTTTCTCCATATTCCACTGACCTGATTAACTGGACTCATTTTGTAGCTATCGACTTAAATCTCACCCTAAGGATTTTCTTATCAGTCTCCTGTTAGATTAGATCCCCTCTCATGTATTCTTACCTTCTTGTGATTGTATAATTACGGTTGTACTTGTTTTTGAGATCTGTCTTCTCTGAGAGACCATAACTGTTCTCATGGAAGAGACTATGTCTGTCATCATCTCCATAACAGATTAAGGGCTTTGAATGTTGTCTGACTTGATTGAAGATTGTCACCTAGTGTGAAAAAGAGGGAACTGGAAGATGATCTGCCTGTAAGTGTCAGTCTACACCTTTGACAGTGTATAACACCGATTCTTTGGACCTTAAATGAGGAGCAACAACCTTGAGAAGACTTTTATTATTTTTAAAAAATGCTAACTGGAGGTGCAGAGAGCATGGGCCCCATTCCCCCCAGGAATTAAATTGGAGCCAGACCAGCATGGTTGTATTCACAACTGAAACTCCACTAGTGAATATTTTGTTATAGGGATAATTTTGTCATACCTAAATTTCTCTCTTTTTTTAAGGATCTTTCCAAGGAGATTTCTACTTTCTTCATTCAAAGAGACTTCAAACAACCTATAGACATGTTCCAGCAAAGATCTGAACTCTGGCAATAAGCATAGTTCAAATGTGGCCTTCCGCTACACACTACCCAGTCATTTTATTATCTCATCTATCCCTCCATGTTAGTAAAAATATTGAAATATATACTAGCTCTGAATCAAGTGTATAACTTACTGACGTTCTGGAAAAATTATCATCCTCCCAAGCTCAACACCACAGTACCACTAGAAAATATTAAATATCTCCTTCTATTAAAGAAAATATGTATCAGAAATTAATTCCAGGAGGCTCAAAGTTCTTCTTTGAGGTATGCTCAGTGTGGCCTCACATGTCTTATGCCAGGTGTATGACCAGCAAGTGACTGTAAACAGCAGCCTAAGAAGGGAAAGTAAAAGTTATAATTTTTAATTATTTTTTTCTTGGTTCAAAATAAGCCACCAAAATAAGACTTGCCAAAATACTCTTGCGTATATTCTCCATTGATTATTCTCAAAATGAAATTGATGCCTGTTGCACAATGCAATATATGGACAATTCATATTGTCAGAATTGCTTGGTGATGAAAAGTGAAAGTTTTGGTTAAATGGCTAAATATTTGATTTAAAATATCTCAGCTGCATTTAGAAGCATGTGAGACATTGTTTCCTTTTTCTATTTCCTGCAGTATTCCTCCCAAAGCTAGAGTTCGTTTTAAAAAGATAAAGATTAAACACTGCAGTGAATTATGTCCCCACTCATGGGCAAACACCTTTTTCTTTTTGCTTGTCTTTGTGAATATTTTAAATCTAATATTTATTACATTTTGTTTGAAAAAGAGACAGGTTAAAATGCAGCTTGAAAAAGAAAAGATGGTAACTGTTAAGAGATCTAATTACAATGAACCTACCATAACTAGGTCAGCAAGAGGTTAGGAATGAATTTGTTTGTAATGGAAATAGGAACTTTTCTAGAACATTTAAATAGCTGATATTGTGTCATTGCCTTGGATGTAATTAGTCATTTTGTTAGACTCAGTTTGAGAACGGAATCCTAGGTTGAAAAGTTCAAAGTACAAGGGTAGTACCTAGAGAAGAGCTGGTAGTTGTACTGGGAAACCTAGACATCAAGAGACCCCTCAAAGGCTGATTGCTGAAAGGAAGAAAGCAGCAGGAATCCCCATCCTCTAAGTGTGGAAGCATCAAGGGAAAACTCCATCCTCTGCAGCAGTTGGATAACATTGCTACTAAATGGTTTGGGGTTTACCTATATCCTTTCATATTTGTTGTTTCTAATGCCTTTTTCTGTTTGCACTATTTGATTTTAGGTTGTTCACCCAACTGACAGGTCACATAATCCTCCATAGTTCTATTGTATCTCCTTCAAGGACCTTTTTGCTCACAAAAGCTGGAAGACTAAAGAACTATGGTGTATTATATACAAATTTCTTGATCTCAGAAAAGCTGATGGCAGAATTTATATGTTATCCTGCTTCTTGCCTTTAATTTCCTTCTTGCTTCCGTTAGGTATACTTTCGCCATGGTTAGTGCCTTCTCCAGCGCTAGAGCAAGAGGGAGGCAAGACTTCAGATTCATGCCAGTTAAGTCATTGGATAAACACTGAGAAGACAAGAGTTGGACACGACTTAGCAACTGAACAAAAACACAATAATTGACTCAGATTATACATTCTTTCTCTAGAATAGCAATGTCTGGGAGAACCTTCTGTGATGATGGAAATATCTGTACTGTTCGATGCAGTTACCACTGGTGCAACTAATGTTTTAATTTAATTCTTTTAAATTTAAATAGCCACATGTAGCGCATAGCCACTGTATTAGTCAGCACAGCTCTCAAATATGCCTTTCTAGTTATCATGCTCAGCTATACAATATCATTTTGTTAATTCCAAAATTACCAATTTAGGAACCATGATTTTTTTAGTTGAACTAACCTATCGCTGACTTTATGAGCTATAAAGAAAATGGCTGATAATCAGATTAACAATGTGAAAAATATTATAGATCAAACGTTTCACTTCTAGAGGGACATAATGAATTAATATAGATAATAAATTTGTTAGATGATGAATCACTTTTATTATTCATTGATGTGAAACAGGTCTAAATGGACCTTCACTTGAAAACACTCTTGTGATGGTTAATTTTAGGTGTCGACTTGACTGGGCTAAGGGAATGCCAGGCAAAACTTGTTTGGTGGTGTGGCTGTGTGGGTATTTCCAGAAGAGGTTACCAGTTGAATTAGTCGACTAAGAAGAGATCCACCCTCACCAGTGCGGGTGGGAATCTTCCAATCAGTTGAGGGCCAGAATGGAACAAAAAGCTAACGGTAAGGCACTTCTCTCTCTTCTGGAGCTGGGACATCCGTTTCTCCTACCCTTGGAGGTCAGAGCTCCTGGTTCTTGGACCTTATGACTCTGGGACTGAACACCATCAACTCCCCTGGTTCTCAGACCTTTGGGCTCAAACAGTTATACAACCAGCTTTCCTGTCTCTCCATAACTGCATGAATTGATTCCCACAATAAATCTCCTCTTATATGTCTGTATGTATTCTGTTGGTCTTGTTTGTCTGGAGAACCCTGACTAATACAACTCTTTAATTGTTAGGTATTCCTTTATCTGAACTATACTAGACACTGGACTAGTGCTGGAGATTTTTTAAATGATTTGCCTTCAAGAAGCTTTCTGTCCTAGAAATTAAATATGTATCTTTGACATTATAGTTTAATATTACTATAAATATTATATATTTACCACTTTGAAGATATTTAAGAACATTAAATCACCTAAGGTCCTCCAAAAAAGTTCATTTTTAGAGATGTATTTTTAAAATGTATTTTTATCTCATGTATTTCATATGTTTCACATAAATCTGAGCTTTCCCCAGATTAGGACAAAGTCATGGTTTTTATATTTTATTTAATTGTATTTACACTGATTATTATTTATATGAGTCATGGTTTCTTTAGTATAATGTATTAGCATATAGTATAGTTTATGTGTATGTATAATATATATATATATCTCTCTCAATATTTAAGGTTTGGCTATATTTTTAGGTAATAATAAATTGAAAATTTCATAATATTTAAACCATGACTTAGTTTTATATATAGTATATAGCATTAATGTATTAGTGTAAGTACTACATTTCTCATAAGTACTATAAGTTTAGCTATAATTATATAAGAATAACCATAAGTATATATATATATATATATATAAAGATAAGTACTAATAATTTCTTATTTTAATTTCTTGCATGATTATTTTAACACCTAATATGTCTATCATTAGTAAAAATGGTGAATCAGTTTGCACTTGATGAAAGGGGCTTAATATATTAGCTTTTCCAGGAATATTGAGTATGGGTTATAGAGCCAGACTGCCAAATTGTTCAGTTCCTTGCTCTCTCAACATACTAAATGTAACCTTGAACAAGTCATTAAATTTATCTGTGCTTCAACTTCCTCACTGGAAAATTAGGAAATAATATCTGCCTCTTCATAGAGTCATTGTGAGAATTACCTTAAAAGAGTCATTAAAAAAAAGTGCTTTACATAATCCCTGACACATGATAGTGTTCAGTAAAACTTTATTTTTATTATAAATTTTTTTTCTTACTACTACTCCTACTATTTGGAATATTGCAGGACATAGAGACTCTGTATCATATTTTTAGAGGAGATATTTGAGGAAGGGGAGCCTGTCACTGCTCATATATTATCATAGTATACCAGGTACTAAACCAGAGTTTAAATACTGGAAGATTTTTACCCTTGGTATCTACATTTGTAGACAAAAATCTTCAAGTATTTTTATTTCCTTATAGAATGTTAATTTACTTATATTTTTCCTCTCAGTCCAAGGTTAGAAAGTCCACACCATTTTGTAAGTTTGTACTTTAATTTAAAGAATATATATTTAACATGGAGTCATTGCAGAAGATTACCCTATGTTGGAAAAAACTTTATTTTTTTCTGAAGGACATGTGTATATGAAATTTGAAAATATAGGCTTTACACTGTATGCCTCTAGAGACAAGGAATGGATATATTAAAAATGGGAAAAAAAAAAACTTCTAAGGAAACTTTTAAAAATATATACTGCACTGCTGCTGCTAAGTCGCTTCAGTCGTGTCCGACTCTGTGCGACCCCATAGACGGCAGCCCACCAGGCCCCACCGTCCCTGGGATTCTCCAGGCAAGAACACTAGAGTGGGTTGCCATTTCCTCCTCCAATGCATGAGAGTGAAAAGTGAAAGTGAAGTCGCCCAGTCGCCACCGACTCTTAGCGACCCCATGGACTGCCGCCTACCAGGCTCCTCCATCCATGGGATTTTCCAGGCAAGAGTACTGGAGTGGGGTGCCATATACTGCACTAGTAAGGATATAATATTTGAGAAAGGCTATGATTCAAAAGCATGATCAGAAAATTTCAAATAGAGCATTGAATTAGATCTCTAAATACCACCATGCACTCAGTAAACAGATGGGGCTGGCAGTGCAAATCAAATTGGGAAAACTGAACATCTCAGTAATGCTGCCAGTTTCTCAAGCCTCAAAGGTTTACATCTTTGAATTCTTGCCTAAGTCAGTATTATAGTATATGGAATGTTCCGTGAGTTTAATTTAAGCTCTGCATTTAAAGGTATGTAATTGTAATTCCACTCCTCAACTATAAACTTATAGGGGATTTGAAGGAAATAACTGGCTACAAACGGGAGAGTTAAATAGGAAAATGTGGGCAGTAAGTATGTTTTGAACCCCTATTTCTCTCTTAGGATTAGATTTGAGGCCATTAGCTGCTATAACAAATAAACACACAAATGTGCACTAGCTCAACTACAGTAAAGATTTATTTCCCACTCAAGTTCAAAAATTGAAGTTCTTAGTTCGTGGATGGTCTGAGCAAACTTCAGAGACCCAGGCTTCTCCAGTTTTAGTTCAGTTCAGTTCAGTTCAGTTCAGTCGCTCAGTCGTGTCCGACTCTTTGCGACCCTATTAATCGCAGCACGCCAGGCCTCCCCGTCCATCACCAACTCTGGAGTTCACTCAAACTCATGTCCATCAAGTCGGTGATGCCATCCAGCCATTTCTCCAGTTTAGGATGTGTTCTTTTCAGCATGTTGTTTCCAGTATGGCAGACTAGGCCTCAGTCAATCAAAAGGGAAAGGAATAAATATCATCAGTGGAAAGGTTTCCTAGACAAGACCTGGAAATAGAACAGGTGACTAATAGTCATATTCCACTGGCTGGAACTCAGTTACATGGCCACATCTCACTTCAAAGGAAGCGGGAAAAGAGTCCAGGGTATGCCCAGGATGACAGGCCACAGCCACACTCCTCTGTGTAGACTCATCTCTGAGGACTGTAGTTTCCTCTCCTCAGTCTCTAGTGCTCTCCCAGCTGCCTCCATCACCTCTTCAACTGCTGGAGGAAAGCAGTCTATTTAATTCACAGTTATGTGTCAGCCCTGGGTGTGAATTTTAAAAGCAGAAGACTGAAGAATGATTACTCATTCCATAAGAAGACAAATAGACAATTTTGTTGTTCTCTTGGTTGTGATTTTGTGGGTTGGGTTGGTTGGTTGGTTGGTTGGTAAAACAGGTTCAAAAAATACTTTGAGCAAGGTCCTTAATCCACACACACAAAAAGGCAAGTTCTAAAAACCAGTAAGATTTTTGGAAAATGGGAGAGAAAGTGCAAATTAAATAATAGTACAAATAGCATCTGTTTAATTCTGGCTTTTTCTTAATATCTTTAGCTATCCACAATGCAAAGTTTTGGCAGATTGGTGTCTGTACTGGTGTTAAGTAAAAGATGTATCTCATCAAGTCAGCAACAGAGACCATGTGTTAATTCCTATACTTAGTTTGCGTTTTTAAAATAGAAATCGTTAAGTACAAGGTGTTCCAAAACTGAAATCTTGACTCTTTCAGAAACTTGCTCCACCCACATACTGTCCCTTCTCTGTTGATGCAACTCTATCCTAAGAGTTGCACAAGACCAAAATTTAGAGTCATTTTTAACATCTTTCTCTCATACCTCTTATCCAAACTTCTCTCTTCTCTTATCCAAGAAATCCTATTGATTCCATGTTCAAAACACCCAGAATATGAACACTTCTCCTCATCTTCACTTATGGATTGAATCCCCATCCTCTTTCATCTTGATTACTGAAATAGCCTCTTAACTAATTTCAGTGTTTTTATTTTTGCCTACCCATCCCCACCTGTACCTCCATACCATACTATACACACACAGAGACTACTCTCAACCCATGGGGTTGGGGAAGAAGCAAAAGTTGAAACAGTGAAATTCGTCTGGGAGCTACCGTAGTAATCCAGGTAAGAGGCAGCGAATGTTCCTACCACTTTCTCCATCAGTCCGCTTCAGCCATAATGACCTTATTGCTATTTCTGAACAAGCTATCCTCTCACGTTTCCCTCTCATGTCACTTCTCAACCAGGCCTTTCCTGAGCGTCCTATGTCCATCCTCCTGCTCAGAATTTTCAAAGCCTCTTGAAATGAGTGTTCACTTTCTCTTTTCTTAATTGAGGTGTAATTGAAATAGGAAATTGTATTAGTTTCAGGTACACAACATAGTGATTTGTTATTTGTATATACTGCAAAATGATCACTGTAAGAAGTCTAGTTAACGTCCATTACTACACAGAGCTACCAAAACAATGCTTTTCTTGTGACGAGTGCTTTTGGGGAACACATGTATACCTGTGGCGGATTCATTTTGATTTATGGCAAAACCAATACAATATTGTAAAGTTAAAACATAAAATAAAATTTAAAAAAAGGACCTACTGTCATAGCAACTGTCAAATATGCAATACATGATTTTTTATTATAGTCACCATGCTGTACATTACATCCATGTGATTTATTTGTAACTGAAAATCTGTACTTGTGCCTTTTACCCCTTTACACATTTTGCTGAGCTCCACCCCCCACCTCTGGTAAACACAAATCTGTTCTCTGGATCTATGAGCTTGTTTTCTCTTTAAGATTCCACATGTAAAATCATATGGTATTCCTCTTTCTCTGTTAGACTTATTTCACTTAGCGTCATGCCCTCAAGGTCCATCCACGTAGTGGCAGTGGCAAATGGAAAGATTTCATTTTTTATGACCGAATAATATCGCATTGTATTTATTTATGATACCGTACTTTATTCATTTATCTGTCAGTTAGTTTTAAGTTGTTTCCATGACTTGGCTATTGTAAATAATGCTGCAATGAGCATGGGGATGCATGTATGTTTTTGAATTAGTGGTTTTTTTGTTTTTTCTTTAGGCAAGTACCTAGAAGTGGAATTGCTAGATCACATGGACTTCTGTTATTAAGACTGGAAGGCCTCCTCCCCCCCATACTGTTTTGCATAGTGGCTGCACTAACTTACATTCCCAGCAGTAGTCCATAAGGGTTCTTTTTCTCTGTATCCTCACCAACATGTGCTGTGTTCATGTCTGGTGGTTTCTTCATCTTTGTCACAAGCATTCTTGCCGCATAACTACTTAGCCACAAGGCAGTCTTGCCATAAAAGATAAGTAACAAAAAATAAAAGGACATCAAAAAGAATGTAAACAGGAAACATCAGAAAGGAATAGATTATTGCAAAATACAAAATATTTGAATACCTTTAAAATATGTGTAGACTCATGGCAATACTTCTCAAAACAAATTTATTGGCTTGTACCAAAACACTTGTCTTCCAGGTCTATTTTCGTAGTATTTTATATCTGGTTTTTTGGGTTTTTTTTGTTTTGTTTTGTTTTGTTTTGTTTTTTGGCTTGTTGATCCTTCTCCTTGTTCAGAACCATACATTTTCTTTTTTCACTAAAATGTCTTCCTTCATTTAGATAGACTTTCCAAATATTAGGATGCCTATTTATAACTGAGCTTTGTACTGTGTTGTGTAAACCTTCCACACTATTGGTTTTTCTCGGAATATTATTGTCACATGTCCATTGAGCGGCATTCCAAAGTTCTGTGGGAAATGGGTATTTGGCCTCTTTCTCCTCCAATGTACTGTATTTCAAAAACAAAAAACAAAAACAACTTTTGGTGCAAAGTCATCATCATCTGTCACACGTTTTATACATCAAACCAAACTATCAACCATTCATTTTATTTTTACAGAAAAATTGCCATATAGCCAATTAGTTTTGCTGCAAAAATGTGGCAAAATGCTTGTGGCAAAGATGCTTAGGGCAAAAGTACCTAGAAATGTTATTTTTTGACTTTTTAAATAATAGCCATTCTAATAGGTATAAGGTGATATCTCATTATGGTTTTGGTATGCTTTTCCCTGATGATTGATGGTCTGAATTTGGCAATAAGGAGTTCATGATCTGAGCCACAGTCAGCTCCCGGTCTTGTTTTTGCTGACTGTATAGAGCTTCTCCATCTTTGGCTGCAAAGAATATGATCAATCTGATTTCGGTGTTGACCATCTGGTGATGTCCATGTGTAGAGTCTTCTCTTGTGTTGTTGGAAGAGGGTGTTTGCTATGACCAGTGCGTTCTCTTGGCAAAACTCTATTAGCCTTTGCCCTGCTTCATTCTGTATTCCAAGGCCAAATTTGCCTGTTACTCCAGGTGTTTCTTGACTTCCTACTTTTGCCTTCCAGTCCCCTATAATGAAAAGGACATCTTTTTTGGGTGTTACTTCTAAAAGATCTTGTAGGTCTTCATAGAACCATTCAACTTCAGCTTCTTCAGTGTTACTGGTTGGGGCACAGACTTGGATTACTGTGATATTGAATGGCTTGCCTTGGAAATGAACAGAGATCATTCTGTCATTTTTGAGATTGCATCCAATTACTGAATTTCAGACTCCTTTGTTGACCATGATGGCTACTCCATTTTTTCTGAGGGATTCCTGCCCGCAGTAGTAGATATAATGGTCATCTGAGTTCAAATCACCCATTCCAGTTCATTTTAGTTCGCTGATTCCTAGAATGTCGACGTTCATTCTTGCCATCTCCTGTTTGACCACTTCCAATTTGCCTTGATTCATGGACCTGACATTCCGGGTTTCTACGCAATATTGCTCATTACAGCATCGGGACCTTGCTTCTATCACTAGCCACATCCACAACTGGGTATTGTTTTTGCTTTGGCTCCATCCCTTCATTCTTTCTGGAGTTATGTCTCCACTGATCTCCAGTAGCATACTGGGCACCTACCGACCTGGGGAGTTCCTCTTTCAGTATCCTATCATTTTGCCTTTTCATACGGTTCATGGGGTTCTCAAGGCAAGAATACTGAAGTGGTTTGCCATTCCCTTCTCCAGTGGACCACATTCTGTCAGACCTCTCCACCATGACCCGCCTGACTCTAAATAGAAGTTTCATTTTCAGGATAATGTCTAGAGAGAGGGTTACTCTAGGAATCTCTCTCACTGTGATGGTAAGTCTTTCTCAGAGGCCCCTTGCGAACCTCTTTTCAGTTAGCTGGGTCACATGTCATCTCTAGCACCCATCACTTGGTCTAGAGGGGCAATTAGCTTTAGGTGCACTAGACCCGCCCGCCAGAGCAACCTGGAGTGATGAGGTCAAGTTCTCCTGAGACCTACAAGAGGTATGGGGAAGAGACGATACCTTGAATAAAGTCTAGGTATTGTTGGAAGGAAGGGAGAAACCAATGCTTGTACGCAGCAGAAATGTCTGTTTTCAAATGGTGATTGTTGTTCATATATAAAATACAAGCTCTCCAAAATCAAAAGCAAGCGAAAAATTTGAGGGAGCACTCTTCTATATATACAGAATTGTTGTTCTGTAGCTTCATAATCTTTCAGTCAGGAGATTTTTGCAGTCCTGTCTTTCAGTTTCATGGTGTGCTTTCAACCTTTTTTCAAAAAGGGACTTATATACCAACTTGGTCATTTTGTGGCTGCTGTTTTTTAAACTGGGCTTCCCAGGAGGCTCAGTGGTAAAGAATAAGGCTGTAACTTTGGAATGTAGCAAACATTTATTTGCCTTCTGTATTTGTTACTGTGCATTTCAGATTATGTTTTTTTCTAACTTTTTATTCAACCAAACTTTAACGAGCACTATCCTTACCTGGGCTTCCCCAGTGGCACAGTGGTAAGGAATCTACCTGCAAGTCTGGAGCCGCAGGAAACATGGGTTTGATCCCTGGGTCAGGAGGATCCCCTGGAGGAAGGCATGGCAACCACTCCAGTATTCTTGCCTGGAGAATCCCATGGACAGAGGAGCCTGGTGGGCTACAGTCCATGGGGTCAAAAATAGTTGGACATGACTGAAGTGACTTAGCACACACACACTCATCCTTACTCAAGGTACTTTTTACACATCTTTCATACATTACTGACATATATATATAGTTCAGGGATTTGGTGGTGAGAGAGTTTAAGGAGGATATGCTGGGGTATTGGATAATAGGGTTTGCTTGGAGTGAGGGATTAATTAGAACAAAATAGGACCTATGCGAACTCTCATTACATCTTACAATTATATAACATCTTGGCTGTGTTCCTAGATTAGCTGCATTCAAGCATCCAGCAATACTCTTGCTTCACTTGCCACTTGATTTAAATGTGACCGTAATTGATGCTTATAAACCAATAATATGGCTAGAGACCCGTCTCTTATAACCAGCTAGAAAAATTCCTGAGCCTTATCACTTCATCTCTAAAATAGAAAGACAA